>NC_133542.1:64508468-67008468 GCF_048773025.1 Camelus bactrianus | reverse complement strand
GCTCTTAAATTATACATAAGATCACGTTGATTAGAATTTTGAGGGTCCCAAACTTTTCTGTAATGTGTGTTTATATATTCCCAAAGAGAAATTTGAACTTATACTATTAACTCTGAGATGGTAACTTGATTTTCCCATCTTCATGTTCTTGGGGTCATACTACTATTGTCTCATGTGCCAACAGTAGCTATCAAAACAACCAGTGAGGTGGTCTGGGGATACTTTCATTTTACTGATGAGGAAATCCTCAATTTGAATAGTTTGAATGATTTGTTCAATCTAAGTTTCAGAGCTTGTTACTAGTCTTAGGTATTATGAATTCTAACCAAATATCAAATTTCATTGTGGCCATTAGCGGGTTTCAGTGGTTCAGGAGTAACTGTCTATCATTTATTGTAGAAATCATCTAGCCACATACCTGCATGGTTGGATAATTAGACAGTTTCACTAGGACATGTGAAACTCTACCTTTTGAATTTTTTTTTTGTCACTTAAGTCAGGTATAGATTAAAGCTATAAAAATACCCTAATGATCATTTATGTGGTGGCAGAAAATTTCTTAATTTCTTCATCACCTGTAGTGCTAATATTTGCCTAACCACTGGCTGAACTGATCATGTCACTCTTCTGCTTAAAAGTCCTCAGTGTTTTCCCATTCCCTACAGGATAATACAGGCATATCTTGGAGATACTGTGGGTTCTCTTCCAGATCACTGCAATAAAGTGAATATAGCGATAAAGCGAGTCACATGGATTTTTTGGCTTCCCAGTGTATATAAGAGTTGTATTTATTTACACTATACTGTAGTGTGTTAAGCATGCAATAGCATGATGTCTAAAAAAAATGTATGTACCTTAATTAAAAAATACTTTTTTGGTAAAAAATGTTAACCATCATCTGAGCCTTCAGCCAGTCATTATCTTTTTGTTGGTGGAGGCTCTTACCTCAGTGCTGATGGTTGCTGACTTACCAGGGTGATGGTTGCTGAAGGTTGTGGTGTTTGTGGCAGTTTGTTAAAATAAGACTACAAAGTTTGCCCCCCTGATTGACTCTTCCTTTCAGGAATAATTTCTCTGTAGCATGCAATGCTATTTGATAGCATTTTACCCACAGCAAAACTTCTTTCAAAATTGGAATCAGTCCTCTCAGACCCTGCTGCTGCTTTGTCAGCTAAGTTTATGTGATATCCTGAATCCTTTGTTACCATGTCAGCGATCTTCACAGCGTTTTCACCAGGAGTAGATTCCATCTCAGGAAACCACTTTCTTTACTCATCCATAAGAAGCAGCTCCTCCTTCATTAAAGTTTTGATCATGAGATTGCAGCAGTTCAGTCACATCTTCAGGCTCCATTTCTAATTCTAGTTCTCTTGCTGTTTCTACCACATCTGCAGTTACTTCTTCCACTGAAATCTTGACCCCTTCAAAGTCATCCAGGAGGGTTAAAATTCCTGTTACTGTTGATATTTTAACCTCTTCCTGTGAATCACAAGTGTTCTTAGTGCAATCTAGAACGGCGAGTCCTTTCTGAGAGGTTTTCAGTTCAGTTTGCACAGGTCCATCAGAGGAGTTACTGTCTGTGGTAGCTATAGCTTTACAGAATGTATCTCTTAAATAATAAGACTTGAAAGTTAGAACTACTCCTTGATCCATGGGCTGCATGCAGAACGGATATTGTGTTGGCAGGCCTGAAAACAACATTAATCTCGTTGTATGTCTCCGTCAGAGCTCTTGGGTGACCAGGTGCATTGTCAATGAACAGTAATATTTTGAAAGGAATCTTTTCTTTCTAAACTGCAGGTTTCAACAGTGGGCTTAAAATATCCAGTGAACCATATTGTAAACAGATGTGCTGTCATTTGGGCTTTGTTGTTCTATTTCTAGAGCAAAGGCAGAGTAGATTTAGCATAGTTCTTAAGGGCCCTAGGATTTTTGGAATGGTAAAGGAGGATTGGCTTCAATTTAAAGTCACTAGCTCCATTATCCCCTGCAAGAGAGTCAGTCTGTACTTTGAAGACAGGCACTGACTTCTCCTTTCCAGCTGTGAAAATCCTAGATGTCATCTTCTTCCAATATGGGGCTGTTTCATCTGCACTGAAAATCTGTTCTTTAGGATAGCCACCTGCATTAATTATCTTAGCTAATCTTTTGAATAACTTATTGGAGTTTCTGCATTACCACTTGGGGCTTCATTTTGCATTTTTATGTTATGGAGCCGGCTTCTTTCCTTAAACCTCATGAACCAACCTCTGCTAGCTTCAAACTTTTCTTCTGCAACTTCTTAATCTCTCTCAGACTTCTTAGAATTGAGACATGGTAGGGCCTTGCTCTAAATTAGGCTTTGGTTTAAGGGAATGCTGGGCCTGGTTTGATCTTCTATCCAGACCACCAAAACTTTCTCTGTATTAGCAATAAGGCTATTTTGCATTCTTACCATTTGTGTATTCACTGGAGTTGCACTTTCAGTTTCCCGCAAGAACTTCTTTGCATTCACCCCTTGGTTAGCTGTTTAGTACAAGAGGCATAGGTTTCAGCCTATCTTAGCTTTGAACACACCTTTCTCCCTAAGCTTAATTATTTCTAGCTTTTAATTCATAGTGAGAGATGTGTGACTCTTCCTTTCTCTTGAATACTTAGAGGATATTGTGGGGTTGCTAACTGGCCTAATTTCAAGATTGTTGTGTCTCAGGAATTAGGAAGACCTGAGGAGAGGAAGAGATGGGGGGAATGCCAGTTAGTGGAACAGTCAGAACACACACATTTATCGATTAAGTTCACTGTCCTATATGTGTGTAGTTCGTGGTACCCCAAAATAACAATAGTAACATCAAATATCACTGATCACAGATCACCACAACAAATGTAATCATAATGAAGAAGTTTGAAATATTTTGGGAATTAACCAAAATGTGACACAGAGACTTGAAGTGAGTAATGCTGTTGGAAAAATGGTGCCAATAGACTTGCTTGACACAGAGTTGCCACAGACCTTCAGTTTGTAAAAAACACAGTACATATCTGTGAAGCACAATAAATTAAGTGGAATAAAACGAGTTATGCCTGTACCCAAATTTCTCACCATATACAACACCCTCTATGATTCTTCTCCAGCCGGCATCTTAGCTTTTAATTCTATGTGCTCTGCTCTTGCGTGTTTCTGTTTTACCACTTGCCACTCTTTTTAGAATTTTACTCCTCACTGTACTTTGCCTGGGGAACTCCTGTTCATTCTTGAAGACTCAGTTCATGTAGCTTTCTCCTGGAGGAAGCCTTCTCTGATACTCACCCTTCCCTCCCCCACCTGTTAGATTTAATTGCCTTAACTTTACGTTGCCATAGAGCCTTATAATAGCATTTCTACTATGATTTTCTGTTTACAAGTTTCTTTCCTACCAGCCACTGAACTCATTGAAGGAAAGCAGAACTATATATTGAGTTACGTAAATTCTGCTTTGTTCCAAAAAGAATTTATGCTAAGGACATTATTTTCATTGCACCTTCTTTGTGTAGTATCTGACATGCAATACATTCCCCCTCCCCAATCCAAAAAAAAAAAAAGAGAGAGAGAGAGAAAGCTGGATGAGGGAGGAGGGAGGGCAGAGCAATTCTGATTTTTTTTCTTCTTTTTTCTATTTTCTAGGTTACCAAAAGGGATGAAGACTCTTCCCTGATGCAGCTAAAGGAGGAATTTCGGAGTTATGAGGCATTACGCAGAGAACATGATGCCCAGATTGTTCACATTGCTATGGAAGCTGGACTCCGTATTTCCCCTGAGCAGTGGTCCTCACTTCTGTATGGTGACTTGGCGCATAAATCACACATGCAGTCTATCATCGATAAGGTTTGTGCAATTAATGATGCTGATTTTATATTATTGCTGTTACATTCTAGAGTGCTTGGTGGGTGGGTATAGCTCAGTGGTAGAGTGCATGCCTAGCATGCAGGAGGTCCTGGGTTCAGTCCCCAGTACCTCCATTAAAAAAATAATAATTAAAAAGAATTTTTTTAGGTATTTAAATCTTCTGAAGGGACTAAAGAGACAATCGGTTGGAGATTCCTGTTTTTAAATACAAGACTCTTATAAATACCTTTCTATTATTTTCTAAATCTGAAGATAAACTAAGGGAGGGAACAGGGTATTAGCACACAGATAGTGTAGGATATTAATATAAGAGCAGCCTGGTTTACAGAGTCTGTCATTTATCTGTATTGTGACACCAGATAGCTAATACAGCCTATAAATAAGTTTTCTAAGTGTCTAATGATGAATTTCATAGGGCAGATTCTGAGGTGAAAGTTTAATTCATCACTGATACTCCTACTGTGGAATCTGAAGACACTTGAAAACCTGTTCAGTATATTGACTGACTGAAAGCATGTGAATATAGATGTGTCATAAGAACCAGAATAAAAATCATTCTGTTTTCTTTTTGTGTTAGCTGCAGTCTCCAGAATCATTTGCAAAGAGTGTTCAGGAATTGACAATTGTTTTGCAACGAACAGGTGACCCAGCTAACTTAAATAGACTGAGGCCTCATTTAGAGCTTCTTGCAAACATAGACCCTAATCCAGGTATGTGGGGAAATAATTGCTTATACTTTTTCTATCTTTGAGGTAAATAAGACAAGAGATTCACTGCTAACAAATTCTCCTCCCTATCCCATCCCCTTGGTGGCTTATTTTAGATGCTGTTTCACCAACTTGGGAGCAGCTAGAAAATGCAATGGTAGCTGTCAAGACAGTGGTTCATGGCCTTGTGGACTTCATACAAAATTATAGTAGAAAAGGCCATGAGACACCTCAGGTAAGCACACTGACTGCACTTCTGACTGCTCTTATTTCTAAGGTTCATCTTGAACATCTTATCAAGCTGTTTGATTAATGGACTTCTTATATGACTCTACTTTCACAAGTTTTTATTGTCTCTGCCTTTTGGGAGAAACTCAAGTTTTAGTGCACCTGATAAATAATTCATAGAGCAGCAACAGTTTGGGGATTATCTTGAAAACGAGTTCACTGCAAGTTTTTTTGACCAATCAATAGATCATTGATTCCTTCTAAACATTTTGTCTTTTTTTTCCTACTGTGGGAAATTGTTGATTTTTTCTCCTTTTCTGTCGTATAAATGGATTCCTATTTGTGTATGTATGGAATTAAATAAATAAAATACTTTCAGTTTACTCTTGAAGGAGTTATTTAAGGTAAAATCCTTTATTCTAATAGTAATGTCCGTTTATGAAGTTACTACGAGCCAGTCCTTATGTTTGGTATTTTAGATATATTATTTCTAATCCTCACAGCTACCTGGAAGACAATTGCTATCCCTAAGCTGAAGTTTAAAGAGGTTAAATAACATATCTAAGGTCACGGTGGCAATAAGTGACAGAACTGGGATCAGATCTTCTTCAAAATGATCTTTCCACTCTTCTGTCCTTATTCTGTTAGACAACATTATATATTCAAATATTAACTGAAAGATAAATGTTTCATTTTTATTAAGGTCACAGAAGTAACTAACATAGATTTTCATGCAAATAATAATAGTTAGTTATGATGAGGTTTTTATATTTTGTCTCATTATTTGTATGAACTTAAACAGCTACAAGCCTTAAAAGAAAATTATATCTTCAAGTTAACACATGAATTGGTATTTCTTAATTTTTAACTTTCCGGGTAAATTGTGTGCTACCTTTCCTGGGGAAATTTATATGGACAAAGCTTATGGCTTTTTAAATGCTTTTTGAAATTGTTTGTTTGATTTTGGTATCATAATTTTAAGGCACCAATGAATTGATGAGAAAATCTTTTATTTTCATGGGCATTTTGTTGCCTGGCAAATAAGTAAGATAACATTTGGACAGTTTCAGATAATCCTGAGAAGGATTGTCTAAAATGTCATCTCAGGGTTAGGCCAAATAACTCAAAACAGGAAATAATGCAGTGGTAGTTGTGTCAGCACATGAATTACTTACCTAATGTGAAAAAGAATTAAAAGTGTAAATACAAACTCCTAAAGTCCCGGGAGTGAATGACAACTGGACTCTGCACTTTTCCACACGTTGATTTTCTTTTTTGTAGCCTCAGCCAAACAGCAAATATAAGACTAGCATGTGCCGAGATCTGCGACAGCAAGGAGGGTGTCCACGAGGAACAAATTGTACTTTTGCCCATTCTCAGGAAGAGCTTGAAAAGTAAGTTAGGAGAATTCTCTTTTATTTGGGTTTAATTTTTGGTCATTATGAAAGTGTTATTTAGAGTCTTAAAGTTTGTGATGAGTTTCAAAGATGTAGTTAAGTTTACATTGTAGAATTAGTTAGATTGCAAAATAATCTTTTCTTTTGAAACTACACCTTGTTGCCTCTGAGAGCAAGATTAACATAAAAAGTGGCTCAGAACCTTTTTCAGGGGTTATATTTTAGGCCATTGTATAGCTGTGTAGGTGCTAAGCACCTATGCAGAATGAAAATACTCCTATGTGTAGGCTTATTTTCTCAGGTTCCATTGAAGGTAATAGCTGAGTCCCAGGTAAAATTGTGAAGCCAGATACATTTTCTTTTCATGGCTTTTGGGGTTTCTTTAAACATTTTTTTGGTCTTCTTTTATCCTTCTCTTGTTCTATGAGTAATCTCTTTTTCTCTGTTCATTTACCCCAGGCCTAAAAGTAAATGGATATGAGCTATAATATGTATTGCCCAAGTTTCTGTTGTTTTGTTTTTTAACCAAAACATTGATCATTGAGATCTCACCAAAAAATTGATCCCAGTCTTTCTGTTGAATAACTGGCCTGTATATCAACTCTTAATAGACATCTCTCTTTTGTTTTTAGACACTTTAAACCCAATTTGAGCTAATTTTTTCCTCTCATAATCTTCTCTTTTACCTTCAATTCTGCTCTCCGCAAGTGTATACTGTCCAGCCAGTTATACATGCCATGTTATAGGAAACATCTTTGTCAGCTTTCTTTCACCTGTTTGACTTAGTCACCAAGTTCTGTCAGTTCAGCTTCCTGTGTGTTTCTTGATCCACCATTGCCTCCTAACTAGTCTTCTTACAGCTATGGTTGCCCACCCCCAACTCCATTATCCCCCACAAAGCAAGGAGAACTTTGCACGTAAGGCTCATTGGAGATAATGAGGCGGGGAGGGTATAGCTCAAGTGGTAGAGCGTACACTTAGCATGCATGAGATCCTGGGTTCAATCCCCAGTATCTCCTCTAAAAATAAACAAACAAATAAACCTAATTACCTCCCCCTTTAGGTAGTTTCTCATTACCCTATGGATAAAGATATAAATTCTAGATTGTGGCCTGCAAGACCCTGCGTCATCTAATCTGTTCCTACCTTTTTGATCTCATCTCACAACACTCCCTAAGTTTACTCTATAGTTAAGCCACATTGACCTTCTGTCAGAGCCTGGAATGTACTGTGCTCCTTTCTGCCTCAGGTCTTTTATGTATGCTGTTCCTTCTGGCTCTGCCTTTGGAGCTTTTCCTGTGTCCAGCTCATCCTTCACTTTTTTGGAGGAATCCCCCCAGTATTTCGTACTAAACCAGATTTTTTTTTTGTCACACCTATGAACACTGTAACTAACTTATGGGTCTGTGTTAGAGGTTGATAAATTTTTCTGTAAAGATGCAGATAGTATCTTCAGCTTGGTGGACCATTCAATGATATCTGTCCACAACCATTCAACTCTGCCATTGTAGCAAAAAAGTCACCATAGACAGTGCATAAAATGGGCATGGCAATAAACTTTATTTACAAACAGGCAGCTTTGACCCACAGGCAATAACTTGCTGACCCCTGATCTATTTATTGAATGATTGTCTACCTTACTGAAGTGTAAGTTCCATGGACTATATCCGTCTTGTTTATTGTCTCCTCTCAGTGGCAAACACTGGACCCTGCACATAATGAGCTCTATAGCAGCAGCAATGTGATAGAAGATAAATGTGTGTGCATTAAAAAGAAGAGCAGAAACCTGCTCCTTCTCAGTTGTTCCCCCCCATCCCCAACTCCACCCGCCCTGCCGGACTGGTGGAGCCTAGAGAGACTGCAGGAGTTCTAAGGAAAAAAGATGCTGTTGGCATCTAGTCTCACTCAGTAGCTCAGTATACAGAGTTTTACATTAAGATGATTTTTGAGACTCTAGGAGATATTTTCATCTTGTCCATACCTGAAATAGAGCTTTTTAGTTAAAATAAAGCTTTTATCTTCAAGTTGGACTCCTACTCTCCATCTCAAGTTCCAGTTTGTGGGTTGTGCACCAGGGGAGTATGGGATTTAATTATATCACAAGTGCACCCCTCTTACCATCTCGCTGTGGTTCCTTCTTTATGTCTTTAGATGTAGAAGACCTTTTTTTGGTAGGTTCCAGTCTTTTTTATTGATGGTTGTTCAGCAGTTAGTTGTGATTTTGTTGTGTTCATGAGAAGAGGTGTGCTCAAGATATTTCTACTCTGCCATCTTAATCCAGTCTATCCAGTTCCTATTTTAGAACGTCATTGTCTCTTGCCTACACTGATAATAGTGGTAGTAAAATATAATAATAATAATAATAATAATAATAATAATAATAATAATAATAATAATAATAATAGCAGCCAAATTAATTGGTCAAATTTTGTGCCAGGTACAGTGTTTAGTGTTTCACGTGTATTTACTCAGTTTGTCCATTTTACTGCTATGTGGGTTTTTTTTTTTTTAACCAGGCATCTCCCTACGTCTCAACTAGGATTTTCATTTGCAAATAAGTGTCTAATCTTGTCTGCTGCTTTAATCTGTTAATCGGTTCCTCCGTATATGACAGGTTCTGGGCCCTGTCTAGCTTTCCAGCCTTACTCCAGCTTTTGCATTCTTTATTGTTTTTAAGGTACATCCAGTTAATCACTGTTTACTACTGTACAGATTCTTTATTCTTTCCCTTGTACGTGTTTTTTTTTTTACTCTATATCGTGTGCTGTCCTCTTTTCTGTTGGGAGAGCTCCTGTTTCTAATTATACTCAGGTATCATCTTCCTTCTGAAAACGTCCCTGACTTCCCAGGCCATGCTGGGTGCCTGCTGCACTGTGCTGCTGTAGCACTCTGTACATGGTAACTTTATAACTAGCATTTCTCTTACTGTATTGCAATTGTTTATTTACATGTGTGTGTTTTCACTGGACTTTATTTATTCTATGGGTTATTCATCTTTATATTTTCTGCACTAGCAAGCATCTGACATGTGAACTCGGGATATTTGTGTTGAAAAAGGAAATAATCTACAGTTTGTATTTCCAACCAGCTTCACACTGTTAAATAAAAGAAGAAGAAAGAAAAACAGGGTAATACAAAGGATTCAAGAAGTAGAAGATGTCATTATCCTGTTGGTTTAAAAAATACATATTGCTACCCAACTGAACTTTTTGAGGGTGGCGTCTTTGTCTTAGCTCACATAATGCACCAGGAGGAGTTCAGCAAATGTTTGTTTGACTTAAATAATTTTACCAGCCTGCTTTCTCTACTGTACATCTCTAACCAAACAAAATGTAAATGCCCAAAATCTCTTTTAAGAATATTTATGTGAATATATTTTAGAATGTAGGGTATTGGAATCCTGTTCCCAGGAATTGCTGTGTTCTGGAGAGTGTCAAAAGCCTGGCATCAACCAGCTCAACAAATATTTATAAAAATGGTTGTTAAGTGCTAGGTACTTTTTTAGGTGCTTCTAGTTGGGAAAGAGGAACGATAAACATGTAAAAACATGGAGAGCCTTCATATTACCATGACATAATAAAATCGCAGTTCAACAACAACAACAAAAACATGTAAAAAAACAATTTCAGTTATTGATAAAAATGCTATTAAAGTCTGAGGTGGAAACAAGCTTGGCATATTCAGGAACTAGAAGACCAGTGTGCCTAGAAGATGGAGAATGGGGAGAATGGCAAATGTACAGTTGGAGAGATTAGGCAAGGCCAGATCATACTGGGTTGGTGGACCCTCGCAAGGAAATTGGATTTTATTTTGGAAGCCTTTATAGGGTTTTATTCAGATAGAACAATGAGATTTTTGTCTTAGAAATATCACTAGTGTCTGTCTAGCATGATGGAGTGGTCCAGGCATGAGATTGGTAGTTTGGTCCAACTATAGGAATGGAGATGATGAAACGTAGTCAGATCTGGGGTATATTTTGGAAGTAGAGCTGGTAAGGCTGATAGATTGAATGTAGGGGATGGAAAAAAAAAGAGAAGAATCAAGGATGACTCCAGGGTTTGGGGCCTGTGTAACTAAGGACTGCCTCTTACTGAGATAGGAAATGCTTGAGGGTAGAAAATCAGTATTCTCTTGACCATATGAAGTTTGAGGCTTATTCCACATTCATGTAACAAATACTTATGGAACACCTAGCACGCACCAGGCACTATGCTAAAGATAGAGAAGTGAATAAGAAAGGCAGAATCCTTGCTGTCTTGGGGCTTACATTATAGTAGAGATCAACATAAAGCAAATAAATAGAAAACATAATATCTGGTACCTATTGGCACTATGAAGAAAAATAAGAGAAAGAGAATGATTGGGAAAGGGGAGATATTTTAGATAAGATTGTCTGAAAGGGATCCTATGACATTTAAGCAGACACCTGAGGGACGTGATAGTGCACTAGAGAAGAAAAGATAATCACAGGAGTAAAGTCTTTGAGGAGGCAGATGGGCTTGGGACCTGGGGCTCAAGATGAGAGACTGGCCTTCTGTGGAACCCAAGTGGCAAGATTGGCTTGAGTTAGGAACGGGAACTCTTCATCCCTTATTTTAGGAGGAGTGTATAGTTACAGAAGCAGGAAGCTTGTTGGAATTGGTAGTGGGAAAGTAAGTAATTCTCTGGTGTCGTCTGTTTTCTCTGTTAAGTGGGAGACAATGTCATCAGCTATGGAGGGACCATGGAGAATGGAAAGGAGGATGTTAGAGATAGGGAAGTGAATTTAGCAGAGAAGTGTAGTAATGTATTGCTTAGCCATTTAAAATAATTGATCGTAAATTTGAAGGGAATCTAGTCGGCATGATTGCATGATTTTTCCGGCAACATTCAGCTACTTGGGAGCAGGCACCAAATAAGAGAATAAGTAATGAACTGAACTTGGGTTTTACCTCGTGAGTTCAACAGAGTAATGGGGCCAAGGGAGTTAAAGGTATTTACAAGAGAGGAATTAATGGTAGAAAATGGATTCTAAGCTGGGTGAGGCACGGCGCGAATACTTGAGGGAGCTCATGGATGATTTGAAAAGACTAGAAAGTAATTGGCTTTTTCAACTGTGAGGTCCAGATTCCAAATCCAAGTTTTTAGCTGCCTAGATGCTAGAAGTCCAGTATGTATCCTCATTTGTCTCTTACTTTACCTCTCTTGGTTAAGATTTTACTTCTCATACCTCCTCTCTTTTAAGAGACTCACAATGAAAACTTTATTTTTTGCCTGCCAAAGCAATCTTAAGGTTATCTGAGATTTGTCCTTTGAGAGTGAGAAGCAAGGAGCAGCTTGGCATTTTGTGCCAGAACCTTTGAGGTGAAAAATGAAGGGCACGTTTCAGAGCAGCGTGTCTAGGAAAGCACAGGCCCCTCCAGCCACCAGACTGCCTTTCTAAACTATAGGGCTGCTCATAACCTCCGTCTTCAGGAAGTAATCATTGGTTTCCAGGCATCTACAAGATGACATACATAAACTGGTTGTAACCTATTTATTGTTGGTGTTTTAGGTTTGTTTGTTTTTTTAACTTAATATTCTGTCAGTCCACCTTTAGCCAGACTGATCTGGGTACACCTGTCTTTACTGAGCTTGGCTGCTTCTGTCATTGTGTGTAAATGTATGTGTATGAGAGAGTAGGGAGAAGGAGCGAACAATGAAGCTGTTTATAGATACTGAAGGAGTAAAAGGGAAACTATTGTGAAGGCATTGCTCATCATTAACACTATTTGTATTTAATTACCATATGTTTGTGTATAACATTAATATCCGACTAATTTAGGTATATGTAATTATGACCCCAAATGTGTGTAGTCATCTTTCTATTCATGTAACATGGTTGTTTACCACTTTAAACAATTGGAGGGAACATTGACTAGGACTACATTCTAATGAAATTTTTGTTGTACGAGTGGAAATAAATTTTCTTAAATGGAATCCAAGATCAAATAGCTTCATATATTAGAGTATTACATCCGACCACCATAAATAAAACCCCAAATTTAATATCAGAAAAATCTTTAATCCAAATACCTTTTACTTTAGTCATAAACTAATCTGAAAAATAAAATACTAAAATTTCTATATTTTGGTGTAATGTTTGTTTAAGACTGAGTTTTGAGTTTTTTTTATTTCTTTAAAATTATATGATATTGTAGCGATTTGGTAACAACAGAATTCTTTCAACTCTTTCATACCTTTTCTCTTCATTCTACATTCCCAACTAAATTTGTCATGGTTGCTTTCATTTTTACGTAGTGTAGTATGTATTCCAATTATACAGAATTTTCAAAAGGATCTCTTCCCATTCCCTCAAAATGCTTCTTTGAATACATGTATACTTTGCTTGCTATATTAATTATGTGCCCACATATACAAGTGTTGTATATATATGTATATGGCAGATATATTTTCATGTGGCTGCTGTCATGGCAGAGTTTGATGTAGACTGTATTTGATATTTAGCTGAAGAAACTTTTTCAAAGCAGTGCCTCTTTTTAAAATCTTTTCCCATCCCCCCTCCCCCTCGCCCTTTTTTAACTTCAGGGTAAGATTTATTGAAATATTCACTGATATCATGGTTGTTTTTGAAACAGGTATCGATTAAGGAACAAAAAGATCAACGCAACTGTAAGAACATTTCCTCTTCTAAATAAAGTTGGTGTAAACAACACTGTCACAACCACAGCCGGAAATGTCATTTCTGTCATAGGAAGCACTGAAACAACGGGGAAAATTGTTCCAAGTACAAATGGAATTTCAAATGCAGAAAACAGTGTTTCCCAACTAATCCCTCGTAGCACTGACAGCACATTAAGGGCCCTGGAGACCGTGAAGAAAGTGGGCAAGGTTGGCACTAACGGTCAGAATGCTGCTGGGCCTTCCACAGAGTCTGTAACTGACAAGTGAGTATTAGGTAAAAATGTTTAACGGAGTTACTTAGCTTTTTTATAGACGCCTGAGTATTTTTATTTATCCTGAGGAAAAGCAGTTAATCAGGATTTTTACACAGAATGTTTCATGTAGTAGAAAAAGCACTACATGCCAAAAACTTTGAGTTCTAGGCCTGGCTCAGTGATTGGATAGCTCTGTGACCTTGGAAAGTCGTTTCAGCTCTGGATTTTTTTTTTTTTTCCCTTCAACTATAAACTGATCAAGTTGGACCAGAATTGAGTTTTTCACACCTTATTTCCTTGAACTTTAGGATTGAGGCCATAGTGGTGCCAGAAAGGAACTAAGTAGAAACCTAAGCAGGTGAGATGCTTGAGCATCCAGCCCGTTTCAATGAGAACAGTTCCACTTTATGCTTTGTAATGCTGTGTAGGTGTTTAGAGGGAAATCTTTGAAGCCAGACTCTCTGGGTTCAAATTCTGGCTCACGCGTCCCTGTTTGATCTCTGGCCAGGTATTTATGCCTTCCTCAGCTTACTCATCCATAAGGTTAATATAATAGTAGTACCTACCTACTTAATGTGTTGATTGTGAGGGTTAAATGAGGTAATGTTGCAGTGTGCTTTGAACAACAGTACCTGCCACATAGCACTCACTAAATATCTGCTGTTATATCATTATTGTTACTACCATTATTATCATTACCATTACTGTTGTTGCAGCTCAGCATAAGATTTAATTTGGCAAAAAGGTTTCGGTGCTTTAAGAAAAAAGTTTTAAAACTTTCAGATTAACTGAAAAGTTACTAGTATGTCTAAAATCTCATGCTTTGTTATTCTCTCCCGGTCTTAAACTATGAGTTAAAACATGCTCAGATTTTGTTACTCATAAGTAGTCTGTCAATATCTATTATATGCCTTAGAGAGAAGAGCATTATGGTAGGCACACAGTAAATTGCTAGTGATTTCACATAATAAATGTGTAGGTAAGCATTTGTATTCCTTATTTCTGTAATTAGCATATGGTAGTGAAATTTGTTTATTAAAGGATTCTTAGAATTTTCCCTCAGAGAGATCTTAGAGATGATGTATCAGAGAACGTTGTCTAGTTAGCAGGTGTTACTTACACACTCATTCTGAGCTCTGTTCTTGGCATTCTTGAAAATACATGCTGTGTATAAGATATCCATACCTTTAAGAAACTTATGATGACATAGTTGGGAAGACAGTATTTACATATATGAAGAAATACTGGAGTTGGATCAAAGAACAGGAAAATTTTATATTCCTGGGAGAACTATAGGAAGGAGATTTCAGAAAAACAAACAGGAGAACATGGATCAAGTTTATTAGTAATTGTATAGAATATTGAGATCAGCCTTTTAGAACTGAAAGTTTATGTTAGGGACTGGTTAAATAAGATTAGATAGGTAGATCGGGACCCAATTATGGAGACCTTGTGTTAAATATGTTTAGGAAATGAGCTTTTGAAGGTTTTTGGCAAGGTAATATTGTAAAACCATTTCATATTCCTATAATGAAATGTTACTCAGCCGTAAGAGTAAGGTACTAGTATATACTGCAATGTGGATGAACCTTGAAAACATAATGTTAAATTAAAGAAGCTAGTTACAAAGGCAGCATATTGTAGGATTGTTTATGTAAGTGTCCAGAATAGGCAAATCCTTAGAAGACAGAAAGTAGATTAGTGGTTGCTAAGGGCTGGGACTGGGAAAACAAGAGGATGGCGAGTGAATGTTAATGAGTACAGGTTTCTTTCAGGGGGTGATGAAA
Source organism: Camelus bactrianus (assembly GCF_048773025.1). NCBI lineage: Eukaryota > Metazoa > Chordata > Mammalia > Artiodactyla > Camelidae > Camelus > Camelus bactrianus. The sequence goes on along the minus strand of NC_133542.1, from coordinate 66,993,570 downwards.
CTGTTTCAGAAAAAGATAGTGGTGGTGGTTGTACAACCTTGGGAATAGACCAGAAATCACTGAATTGTACACCTTAGAAGGGTAAATTATGTCTCAATTTTAAAAAAATTATGGACTAGGAAAAACAACTTTTAAAAATAAATAAATCTAAATAAATAAGTCATTTATTTGTTCATTCAAAAATTATATCTCTTCTGTGTGGCAAACACCAGGCCAATTGGCATAGCTAATGAAAATGAACTAGATACACTCCCTGCCTCAGGGTCTCCCAGTGTTGTCTGGGAGACATAAACAGATATCATATCATCTGAAAGGTACTATAATGGAGTTGTCTTCCAAGTGTTATTAGAACACAGAAAAAAGAATAATTCGACTTGGAATTATTGTGGAAGTTTTCTTAAAGGTAAAGTGATGATGCCTGAGCCATTCCAAAAGTATGGATAGTTAGGGTGGAAGGGCCTTGTCTGTAGAGAATGCAGCCCGGGCAAAAGCCTGCAGGTAGAGAGAGGCTGCAGCAGAGGAGTCTGAAGTCTGAAAGTCATCTAAGATATAGCTGTCTGACTAGAATTGGACTAAAAGTCAGCTTCTTCCTTGAGTCTGAATTTCTGAGCTAGCTTTCATGATTTCATAAGGCTATGAACTTTGTCATAGATTTTGATGCCTTTTTTTATTTTGCAAGTTCTAAGAATTTGCCATTTGAAAATGTTATCCAAATTTTATGGTATATAACATTCTGATGTGAAAGGACCAGATAATCTGTGTAAAGCACTTAGCACAGTGTCTGGAATGTGTTCAGTAATTGCGTATTAGTAAGTGATTCTTATTATTGTTATGAGGAAATCCTAATCATTTTCCTTGTTGCCTTTATTGAACTTCAAAGAATAAGCACAGCCCTAAAATATCTTTAATCTCTAAGCCAATACATTTGTACCTACTATTATTACCCATGGTTTCTTAGTTATTTTCTCCGTTTTAATACAATGATACACAGATACAAACATCTGGTTGACTAATCTGTGCTAGACTTAAAGGCAGCCCACGCTCCTTGTTGTTTATACTTTTGCTTTCAAAGGGCATCTCGAGTTTGAGAAAAAACCCTCAAATCTAGTTGGGATGCAGTGTATTGAATTCCTGCATCATTAACAAGATCTTTTTCATGAGTCATCACATATCTAACCTGTGCTAAAGTTCGACTTCTTCAAAGAACGTAAGAAAGGCATAATGAGATCCTCAAGAGCTGATTGCTTGGTGACTTGACAAAGAAAATCCTTTGTGTTTAAAAAATATGTAGAAGATAGAAAGCTTGTGTGTTTTGCATCAGTTTAATGAGTAACCGTTTCATTGGCATTCCGTTCATCCAGCACATGTTTGCTGAGTACCTACTACGTGGCAGGAACTTTTCCATTTGTCTAACAAATATTTACTGAGTACCTCCTGTTTGTCAGAAACTGTTCTTAAAAAAAGGTCTTAGGGATATGGCAGGGAACAAAATGGACAAAAATAGCCTTTCTTCAACGAAAGAAATCTATTTCAGCTAATCTGGCTCTTAATAGAACAATTCTTCCTTTATGTACCTGTCTCATTTGTCCCAAAGAATTCTACTGGTGGACTGTATTGTTTCTGTTGAGAAGTTATTGAACAGAATTTTTTTTAACTTCCAATAGGAAAAATCTTTGCTTAAATTATGGATAAAAAGAGACTAGTGGGGTACACTGTGCCTGGGATTTGTTTGTGTTTCATGTTTGGTGTTGTTCTGCTTTTTGGCCTCACCAGAATATGAGGTCTGTTACTATAATCTTATGAATTAGCTGTGTAAAGTGGCAGTGAAATTCATTGCCTTATTTGTCACTATGGAAATATTTGAAGTGTTTTCTGTTAGTGGTCACTAATAAAAGTTTATGAAAAATTCTTACTGAGGAAGACTTAACAGTCATAGACAGTGATTTATTATTTGCCCTTGTTAAATTTTCTCTCCAGTAAAATTGGTTCTCCACCCAAGACTCCTGTAAGTAATGTAGCGGCTACCTCAGCTGGGCCTTCTAATGTTGGAACAGAGCTGAATTCTGTGCCTCCAAAATCCAGCCCGTTTATTACTCGAGTACCAGTGTATCCTCAGCATTCTGAAAACATTCAGTATTTTCAAGATCCAAGGACACAGATACCCTTTGAAGTCCCACAGTACCCACAGACAGGTAAGTAATTTTAGATAATTCTAAGAGAAAAAGAAGCTGTAATGTTACATTTGTTGTAATAAGTTAGTGAATCATTTATATTTGTCTAGAATATCTACATTAAAAAATTAGTCCTTTGGACTACATGACCCCTAAATTTTCTTCTTGTCCTAAGAATCTGTGATTCTACATGTCAATAGTTTTAAGGTTCTCATTCCTATGAGTCAAATACAGGGTTGATGGATGAGTTTCAGGGAGTTTGGTAAATCCTCTGAAATAGTATACTAAATGTTTGGTTTATATATACGTATATAATTTTAGAAAGACAATTCACAACTTATATAGATTATGAAAGAGGCCTGTAACCTCTGTTCCCAAAAAGGTTACGAATCAATGATGTCATTGTAATCAATGATATAATTTTAATCCAAAACCTGTGGCAGTAAATGCCCTACAAGGAAATTTGCCAGCCATCTGTTTATACCTCATCATGTGTTTTTAAGGAGCAGTTTAACAAAATATTGGACATTAATGATTTTCATATAGTGGTGTCTTGAAAGCATGTAGTTTCTTTCTAAACCAGGGTAACTAAAGTTCAAAGTTTATTTTATTTTCCCACATTAAAGGCTGCTTTAAACGTAAACTATTATAAAATGTTAAATTTTACTAAGATTACATTAAATATTCCTCTTTCCAATTTTCAAGGATACTACCCACCACCTCCAACAGTACCAGCTGGTGTGGCTCCTTGTGTTCCTCGCTTTGTGAGGTCCAGTAATGTTCCAGAGTCTTCCCTCCCACCTGCTTCCATGCCATATGCCGATCATTACAGTACATTTTCCCCTCGAGATCGAATGAATTCTTCTCCTTACCAACCTCCTCCTCCGCAGCCGTATGGACCAGTTCCTCCAGTACCCTCTGGAATGTATGCTCCTGTGTACGACAGCAGGCGCATCTGGCGCCCACCTATGTACCAACGAGATGACATTATTAGAAGCAATTCTTTACCTCCGATGGATGTGATGCACTCGTCTGTGTATCAGACGTCTTTGCGGGAAAGATATAACTCATTAGATGGGTATTATTCAGTGGCTTGTCAGCCACCAAGCGAGCCAAGGACAACTGTGCCTTTACCAAGGGTAAGTGATAAGTGATAATGGAAATACAATCGTTACTATAGTATAGTGGTTAAGAGTCTAGAGTCTGATGTCAGAATACCGAGATATCCTGGCTCGTCCACTTAATAATTGTGTGACTTACGGATGTTACTTGACTTCTCTATGCCAGTTTTTTCACATTTGATGGAAATAATAGTAGTACCTACCTCATAAGGCTGTTGTGAGGATTAAATCAGAAGAAACAAAGCTCTTAGAATTGGACCTGTTACATATTAATGCTCAATAAATGTTATGTTTGGATAGGAAATTGATGGGAAAGTTAAAAAATCTTCCAGATACAAAGACAGGGCCTGTTTTTAGTATCCCCACACTTTTCCTAAAACAGAAAAGTAAGTTCTCATATTTTACTTTTAACATCATTTAAATATTTAAGCCTTTTGTTTAAGTGTGTGGAGAATAGGCTAGGGTGACCTCCCTACTGTATTTTTTTTTTTTTTTCTGGTCCCAACAATATAGTAAGTGTTCACATTATTTCAACAGAGCATAGTTAAATTTATTTACCACTCCCTAGATGATTAAGATTGTTTCTTTTATCCCCTTTTAGGAACCTTGTGGTCATTTGAAGACCAGTTGCGAGGAGCAGATGAGAAGAAAGCCAGAGCAGTGGGCACAGTACCACACTCAGAAAGCACCTCTTGTCTCTTCAACTCTTCCTGTGGCAACACAGTCACCAACACCACCTTCTCCTCTATTCAGTGTAGACTTCCGCACTGATGTAAGAAAGGTTTTAATCGCTTGATGTTGCAGGGATAGGTCCAGCGAATGACTTGAGAGCACTCATTCAATCAGGGTTGGCTATGTTGGGTATTTTGCATTGGTTTGGTTGCATCTGAGTTTAATTCAATAAATGTTGAATATATAAGCCCTATGACTAGGCATTGTGAGAATCTGAAGACCACTAAATCATAGTCCTTTTTCCACCAAGAATTTAAAATCTTTTCAGCAGTATAGTTCTCATTATATTTATGGTTTCTGTTAATAACAAAATTTATATCCACCATTTATTGAGCACCTACTTGTGCCAGGCACTGTACTAAGTATTTATGTAATGTTATTTTATTTAATTCTTACAGAATTCTTAGGGGGCAGGTATTATCTACACTTTGCAGGTTAGAAATCCTACTCAGAGAAGTTAAGTAATTTGCCCAGCTAGTAAAGTCAGCCCATAAGTAGCTTGGATTTGAATTCTGGTCTATCTGAGGCATTTCTTCCCTACTTCACAAGAGGTGCAGAAATGCCTACCGTATTACTCATGGTGTTTTAAATCACTGTTAATTATTGTCCTTTTCATTACAAAACAAGTTTTTTATACCAGGATTATCTCAGTGTATCCTTTCTGTACTGTTAAATTTAGAGCAAACCATTAAGTTTTGTTTTGATTCAACTGGTTTATTCCCTATCCCAGAAAATTCTAATGTAGAATTTTTTTTCTAATCTTTTCATTATGAAAAGTGTCATGGAATAGTATAATAAACTCCATGTACCCATTACCCATAATTAACTCAGCCAGTCTTGTTTCGTTTGTACTCCCCCTTCCTATTGGATTATTTTGAAGTATTCCTAGACATCATACTTTTCCATCCATAAATATTTCAGTAAGCCATTGAATTTCTAAAGTAGATCCAAATTTATCTCATCCAGCTTAGACTTCTTCAGAGCAGCTAAACATCTTGACAGGAGTGCTAGAATTGCCACTTGCTTAATAGAAAAGTGTATTTCTAGATCTCTGTGCATGTGTATGTGTGTTTTGCTTGTTCTTTTTCGAGACCTTGTACCATGTTAGAGGCATGTTATAAATAATTGTTGGTTGTCTACATAGTATCGTTCAGGGGTTCTTTATGAATTCTTGTATGACTTCTTGTATGAGTAAAAAAGAGAAGGCATTCTATTTTCTTTTAATATGTAATATAAAATACAATTAGTATAAATGCGATTGATCACTTATGACAGTTTTTTATATTGTTATTAATTTAATTGTTCACTGTAAAGTGCTGTGAATTCTATAAGTTACTTTATGTTAGTTATAAGTTTGTAAATTGAAGTTTCTTACCAATTGCCTATGCCTCCCTCCCCTCCTTTTTTTTTTTTTTAAATCAGTTCTCTGAAAGTATGAGTGGCACAAAATTTGAAGAAGATCATCTTTCCCATTATTCTCCTTGGTCTTGTGGCACCATAGGCTCCTGTATAAATGCCATCGACTCAGAGCCCAGAGATGTAATTGCTAATTCAAATGCTGTCTTAATGGTATGATTTGGGAGGGGCAAGGGTTATCATGCGTATTGACTCAAGTTTTAGAAAGATTGCTTTCATCTTCGTATTGTTGCTATATAACTCACCTGTAAGCAGCAGAGTTATAGTTAGGTAAGTCTGAAATAAATTACATTTAATGGTTAAGTTGTTTGAGCATAGTTCAGTGTTTTTAAAATAAATGTTGGATTATCACTGAGATCTGCAGCTAACATTAAATTTACCAGAAACCTTTATTACCTATCTTTGGAAAGCATGTACTTATTAACTGAAGTAATTGCCAGTGGTCGGTCTTTTTATTGATTTTCTTTGGTTTATGCAGGATCTGGACAGTGGAGATGTTAAGAGAAGAGTGCATTTATTTGAAACTCAGAGAAGGACAAAAGAAGAAGATCCAATAATTCCTTTCAGTGATGGACCTATCATCTCAAAATGGGGTGCAATTTCTCGATCTTCCCGTACAGGTTACCACACCACGGATCCTGTACAGGCCACTGCTTCCCAAGGAAGTGCGACTAAGCCCATCAGCGTATCAGGTAACCCGTTCAACTGCTACTTCACCTGTTATGCTCCTGACTTTGTTAAGTACAGAACATTTCCCTCCATGTAACAACCACAGTAAACTCAGAATGAAATGGTTTAGGCAGGAGGAGAACATGGCTCGTTGGATAAAATATGGATATTTTCGAAAAGTGTGCATTCACCTCTGTATCTGATTTTTCACTTTTTTGATCATTGTTTCTTTCTACATTTCTATAGATTATGTCCCTTACGTCAATGCTGTTGATTCAAGGTGGAGTTCATATGGTAATGAGGCCGCATCATCAGCACACTATATTGAACGGTAATGTTGCTCTTAATTCCTTAGGATTCTTTCGTCTCAGACTTGTATGTGTATTCTCAGAGTACAGAGCCTGTCCCCAGTTATTCATGAAATGTGCTTTGTTAGTTTTAGGTATTAACAAATTTCTGAAAAATATTTTAAATTTGGAATGATGACTGAAACTATCAGGGTTGATCTGTTACATAAAACTATTGTATATAAGTCATTATATAGTCATTACTGATTTAGTTGCTTCATTTATTTCACTTTTATAACAGTAAACTTATTTTTCTTTAAAGGGACAGATTCATTGTTACTGATTTATCTGGTCATAGAAAGCATTCCAGTACTGGAGACCTTTTGAGCATTGAGCTTCAGCAGGTAGGCTCTGTGTCACTCAGCTTTGAATTTTTTGAAAATAGAATGACATTTGAAAGCTATGGCTAGAAGCTGACTTGATTTTTTTTTTTTTTTTTAACTTATAGGCCAAGAGTAACTCATTGCTTCTTCAAAGGGAGGCCAATGCTCTGGCCATGCAACAGAAGTGGAATTCCCTGGATGAAGGCCGTCACCTTACCCTAAATCTTTTAAGCAAAGAAATTGAACTGAGAAATGGAGAGGTAAGGAAAGTGGACCTCTCACCTTCATGCCTAGTGTGTTTGCTGCTTGCTGCTGCTTGTTGGTTTATGTCATTGCTTAGTGTGGCTTTTTCTGGCAGATGATTGCTTTTAAAACTTAGAGTAGAAATAAAATTGTAGTTTCAGATTTCTTTTTTTTGATCAATCATTGGGATTCCCATTTTAGTTTAAAAGGGAAGCCCCAGTTTCCACAGATATGAAATCAGTATTTTTCTCAATTACAGAGTGATTATACTGAAGATGCAACTGATACTAAGCCTGATAGGGATATTGAGTTAGAGCTTTCAGCACTTGATACTGATGAACCTGATGGACAAGGTGAACAGATGGAGGTGAGTACCACAGTTAGATATTTAGGAGGCTTTACTCCATTGGAAATTAGAGTACAGAATATTTTCATACTGAAGGATCCATGTTTTATTTTCCTAGGAGATCCTGGACATACAGCTTGGTATCAGTTCTCAAAATGATCAGTTGCTGAATGGAACAGCAGTAGAAAATGGACATCCAGTCCAGCAGCACCAAAAGGAGCCTCTGGAGCAGAAGAGACAGAGTTTAGGTGAAGACCATGTGATTCTGTGAGTGTTGGACATAAAACTCATAACCAGTGGGCATAGCGCATGAATATTTAAAGAGAAAGAGGTGCAGTGTTAAGTTTATTTTTGGTTTTATCCTGTGAGGGGAGGACTATTTAATAAGGCAGTGATTCGTTTGTCTGGATTTTTAGGAGAGAAGAGGTAAATTTGAACTAACAAAGTAGTCCATTTTAGTAGCCTCTAAAACTTGCTTTTTGTTAGTATAAAAGTTTACTTTTATTCTCCAGTGTCAGGTTGTCCTTCCTCAATCTGATAGCCATACTTCCATATTATAAAGTGGAGAATTAAAACCTAAATGAGGTTTCCCTTTTTAAAAATCATGTTAAGGTTTTCTTAGCCTTACTATTTTATTATAGAAAGATAATTACTGCCTAAAATATGGGCTAAGTCTTGAACTTGATAGTTTGTTGGCCTTAAATTAACCCAGTGTTCTAATTTTTTATTAGAATTTTTGGAAGATGGAACTTTTTTTGTGACCTCTGATACTTTTTAGTGAAAAAGACATGCCTTTCTTTGCTAGGGGCTCTTCAAGTTTGTTAAAATTTTTACTTATCATCATGTATGGTTACTCTTAAAAGTTTTCACTTACAGCTAATTTGTTTTCAATGTCATTTATCTTCTCTCAGGGAGGAGCAAAAAACAATTCTGCCGGTAACTTCTTGCTTTAGCCAGCCACTCCCAGTGTCCATTAGCAATGCAAGTTGCCTCCCCATCACCACATCTGTCAGTGTTGGCAACCTCATTCTGAAAACTCATGTCATGTCTGAAGATAAGAACGACTTTTTAAAACCTGTTGCAAATGGGAAGATGGTTAACAGCTGAAAGGAGATTCATCTTTCAAATTTGTGACCATACCATGGAAGCATTTACACTAGCTTTTTATATATATAATATATATTATATAATGTATATTTTTTTTAAAAAAAAGATATTACTGGGGGCATCCATTTCCTGTGGACTCTTTGATACTTCAAGCCCTCTTGCATTAGCATTATGAAAAAAAAAAAAGAAAATTTACTTTACTAGGGTAACACGTTCACTTTCCAGAGGTGATTGGAATTTGGACATTTAACTTAAGCTTCAAGCAGCTTTTTATGAGTTTGTAGCAATCCGGTGCAGTAACTGAGCCATTTCCTATTTTAAATGGCTTCTATAGAAAATTAACAACTCAGTTATTAAACTAGCAGGATCCTACAATGATACATCTAGTGAAAGTAGACTTAATTAACTTATTTATTTCTATTTTATGTTTCACTGAGAGAAATTTCCATCTCATTCCAGCTGCTTTATTTATCTTTTTCATGGGACTTTGCATGGATTTTTTTTCCTTTTTCTTTTCTTTTCTTTTTTTGTTAATTTTGAAGAGTGGAGTTAGACGTTCTTACCATAGAATTTTACAGGGTTATATACTAGCTTTCTTTACTGCATTATATGTAGGAGTGTGGTGCAGTGCTTTTATCTGTAGCATTTAAAATTTTTTTCAATATTCCATTTTTCAAGAATAGTTTCTGCTTTGTTAATATTTATACACAGGCTACTTGTTGAAGTAAGTAATTAAATATATAACCAAGTGCCTAAGTCTTTCAGCTGATGTACTAGATATTAAATTCTCCTAAGTTATGCAGAATCGTTTTTACAATTTTGATAAATTATGCACTAATGTAATGGCAGTTTTTTAAAATGCAGATTTAAGCCTGTACATTATTGAATCTGATGACTTGGCAAAAGAATCAGGTGCTTTCAGCTTTCTTGAGAAAACCCTGTATGTAGCGTTTGCACTGACTAACGAGATGGTATTGCTGGGTTTTTAATTTAAACTAATTAATTTGGATGTTCATTGCATTATCTTGGTTAAATATTGTTTATTGTTACTTCATGTTGGGGTTTAATTTTCCTTGTTTTCTGACTGTTAGGTTGATAAGACTATGAACCATGTAATAATAGAACATTGGCTAACCTTTATTCATAGTTTAACATGAATAATTTCTGCCCTGCTAAAATGTGACTGAAAAGTTTTTGATTTGGCATGTGAAAGTATGCAGCGTGCTCAGCCAGCCACGCCCCAGATTCGTGGGAGGTAGTTTACTGAGACCTAAATTTCAGTCCACATTTGAAAACAAAAGCTGGGCATTCCTTAACTGGTGATCTTACCTATAGTTTGTGTCTTTGATTTTCCCCCATTTCTTTAAGATTAGTTTCACTTTTACTATTATTTTTTTAATTAACTTCTGTGAAGTTGTTTACTCTGAAAATTGTACTGGAATATTTTAAGCCAAGCTGATCTTTCACCAGGTGTACTGTATGTAAGGGCTTTTCCTGCTAGCAAGATGCTTAAACAGGATCATGTTATTGGTCGTCTGAGCTATTTAGTTGTTTTACAAAACCACAGCATTGTATCAGATAAGATTTTGATAAAAAGTTTTGTGCACATTTCCAGGGGTGGGAGGGTTGACATTTCCCTGAAATTTCTTGATCAGAATGAGTAAATACTGGTGTTTGATATCTGTCTTAATGAACATGCTCATAAGGTGACTGATAAGTTGTAAATATACCTGAGAAACAAAGGGGTAGTTTTGATATTCTGGTGTCAGTATGGAAGATCTTACACATTTATTTAATACTCAAATGTATGACGATGTTTGTAGCATAACAGCATAGTAGCCTTGACTTAGTTTCCTTTGGTTAGTACTGTACCTTTTTGCCATGGCCAGTGCCCCCCTATCCCTACAAAGACGTTTTATTTATTTCACTCTTTAACCTGAAATGAGTAGGAACAAGAGTTTTAAACCATGTTACATTAACTTATTTCCGACATTATAAATTAGCCTAGGATATTACAGGAACATGATTATTATAATTTATATCAGAACCTTTCTATAAATATGCGCTTATTACATTTGAAATGCTTCCAATGTACTTTATTTGCTGTTTGTATTTCCAAAAAGGATATGCAAACCAGTATGTCTATTTCATGGATATTTAAATAGTGAGATCTTCCATGTTGAAGGTAATGTATTTTTTTTTAAGATTTTAAAATTGCTATTTTGTTACAAAATAGAGACCTATTAACAGTTTGAGAGCTCCTTATGTGCCCTCAGGGAAAGAACCCTCTGTGCAACAGAACTACGCAAAACATCTTCAGCACGTTCTGAGGGTGAATATATACTACATAAATTGATCTTGTGTATTTAACCTTATCTTTTTAATTTTAAAATTGAAGTTTCGAAACTTGGTTGTGCTCTGCTGGAGGGGGTTGGGATAAACTGCTAGGTGTTTGCCTACTTGTCCAGTGAAATTACATTTGCATCAGTGTATGTATATACCTGCCAACCTTATTGGTATGTCTCAGAACATTTATACTAAAATAATGCTTGTCTTGCAGCAGGTGATCCCATAAAACAATAACTCCCTGTTCTTAAAAACTTACTCTCTTCCTCACTAACAACATAGGAATTATTTCTGTGTTGGGATTATTCTGTATTGCAACCTTTATGTAGTTGCCATCTTCTGTTTCTCATGGTGTGTTTAACGTGAAGTAAACATTGGTTCTCTGCCACTTTAGAAGAAAGAAGAGTTGATATGATCCTTCTTCAAAAAGGTACCTAATGATATCGGAGAGGAAAAGACTACAAGTTAGACCCAGAATGTGACTTTTTAAAATTGGGGGCACTCCCTGTTATTTGACCCTTTTACCAACATGTTGTAATGCATGTATCTTTGAAATCAAAGGATATAAACAGTAGGAGAGGAAATTTGTCATGTTGGTAACTAAATTCTGCGTATCTGGCCTGTGTTCTAATTATGATTATGAAAAACTAGTCTAAGGTCTGGAAAGTGGGAAAACGGTGGGTGTTTTGGTTTGACTTTTTGTGTTTTAGTTTTAATTTCTGAGTCCCACTCTGAAGTCCCTGTGCCTCCCATTCAGATACTGGGAATGTAGCATCAGTAGTTCTTCCTTTGTGGTCTCTTTTCATTTTTAAATTCTGAGAAAATTTTATGTGTATTTTGTCTAGTTGGTACCTGAACAAAGCAGATTCCCTTGCGTTTCCTGCCATGACTTTCAGTACCATCTGGTAAACCAGTGTCATGCGTGAAAGTTGTGCATCATAATTTTCAAGAGAAGGTACTTCAGTGGGTCAGTGGCACTGATATTTTTCCTAGTAGCTATTTACTCTCACAAGAGAATAATGAAAGGAATCTCCTGTACTAGAACTGAGATTTTCCATTTGTATGTGTGGAAGTGGTCACTTTCACTCAAATTTTTAGCCAATTCTAAGTATATAAAACACATCCCAATTTTATACACTGCCTTGAGAAAATTACAGGATGCACAACAATTTGTAGGTATTTAAAATGGGATTATCTAAACATTTGAAAACATTGTTTTAAAAACAGTCTAGCTTGCTTTTGCATTTTAAATGTTAAAGCTCATGTTGTCTTGTTAACAGGGGTGGAGTTTGTAATGATCAGATTCAGCATGTGATTTCAATTTTGAATCTGAGTATTTCTTCCCTAGCTTCTTAGGGTCATTTTCTGAGCAGACTGTCACCAGTATTGGTAACTAGTCATTCAAGGGAAAAGTTGCATTGCAACTATACGTTAGTTTCCTGGAAGAACTTTTCTTGTGTTTTAGTGAATGAAGAGTGTTGATGGGATCACTTACTGTAACTCCTTCCACATAAGAACCCCTTCTGCAAGCAGAACACAAATAAACATGCTCAAGGAGTATCCCATTTTCTGAATAAACTGAATAAATTTGCTAGTCACTCCTTTATACTAGCGGTTTCTTTGTATCCCTTTGCTGGCAAGGGAATACAAGGAGTCAAGGCCACCAATCAGAACACCCCACATTTGAGTGGAGTCCTATTTTTACTCCGAGAGCAGTTATTCCCCCAAGTCTAAAATTGGCAGTTTTTTCTTTTTTTTTTTAAATAAAAATTTTTAAATATCCTTAAACCAGTGGAACACAGACACTGGCTGCACTTAGTACTGCCAAAAGCCAAGGTCATTTGCATATATTCCATCAATCTGTCAAGAATTAGGCCTCACTTTATAACCCAAGGCATGGAAGTGCATGCATTCTCTTAGCTGGGCAAACAATTATACTGTAGTTGTGATACAACACATGTGGCTTTTATTCGTACTGCACATATCCACTGTACAGCCACTTGGGAGTATCGTGGTTAGCTTGCAGCAACTGCTGTCTGCATTTATACTGTTTATTGCATATTCTTTTCCCTGGAAGTGAAAGAGAAATGTTTTTCTTGTTGCATTGATTACATTTTATAAATTTGCTTAGCTGGAAAGTTTGGGAAAAGAGGCCTGTTTGTCAATTGTACAACCGATTGTGAAGCTCTAGTGTGAATATTTTTACGTCTGTATTAGACATTTTCTTTGCAAATCTATTGTTCGATTGAAATGTAAATGAAATTAAAGATGGTGTACACCCATCATGTAAAAAGCAGGCACCATCTCTAAGATGGATTTAATGCTCATTTTTAAGGCATATACTCAGCTTCTATTTAAAACTATAATTTAAAATAATTCTGTACAATGAAATGGGGACTATATATGGGAATAAATTCTATTCCATTTATTTCAATTTGAATTTCCAAATTGTAATGTTTCCCTTTGTGCTATAGGAATAGGATTAAATGGGGGAAGGCTAGGATTCGTAAGGCCTGTATATGGGGGGAGGGCAGAGATGGAACAATGAGGGTTGTGATGATAGTGAATAGCAAAGAGTGAATTCTGTGTGTTTTTGCTGTAGCACTGAAGTGAAGAGATATTAGCTTTGGCTGTTCACAGAATAGAGCATCATGATTTTCAGTGTTTGAGAGAAAACTGATGGAAAAAGTTTGCAGTACTTGACATGTATTTGCATGCACAAAATAAAATTATTTGTCCACCTTAAAAGTTGTTTGTTCAGTGTCAACATTAAGTTTGTAGTTTGTTTTAGTTATCTTGATTGCATTGGTAAATTTTTTGGTTTAACTACGCTACCAAGATACCCCTTGAGATTTAAATAATCACCTGCCTCACGTGTACATCATTGGGAAGATCTGAAAGAAATGAATGGGCCAGAGAGGTTGAAATAGTCCCTAATTTAACCAGTCACATTATTCATTCAATACAGAGTACCTTCTTCATGGGAGATGAGGGCATAGATAATACCAGCAGTTCACAGTCTAGCAGAGAAAACAGGACCAATACACAAATAATGAGGACAAAGCAGTATATTACAGAAGTGTGAGGACTGTTCTGGGAACCTCAGAATGAAACAGAGAATGGCCTGAGTGGAGCTAGACACTATTTTCACGTTTCACTCATTAACTCAGCTGATAAATTTTAAGCCCCTGTCTGTGCTGGTCATTAGGGTTAAAGTTAAAGGTCAATGAAACATGATCCCTTTCTGTAGAAAGGCAAATGCTTTAACAGTCACAAAACGGCTGATGGATTTTGTTTTTCCCACTAGGGAATACCTTCAATACTTTCTATGGATAACAAACAAAAAATCTTACATTACAGGTAAAATACTTTAAAAATTATAAATTACAAATGGTACTCTCATTAAAAGGAAACTTCATTATCCACATCATCCCAAAATTCTAGTTCTGCTGAATATTGTTAACTAACTCATTTGTGCAGTCATATTCCTGAATATTGCATTCCAGATGCAAATAACTACTTTAACAACGAGGACACCACTGGCTGTCTCCCTCTGTAATATACAATTAGGGGAGTGAATATATTGAAAGAGACATCAATGAAAATCAGCTTTAAAACTGTACCAGAAAGAACAATTTCAAGTATTTTTAACTACAAAAAAATTACTAAGTTCTAAAACATACACCCATTAGTACACACTTCCTAGAACAATAGTTAAATTCCTACAATCTTGATATCCAGTCCCACTGAATATCTGACCCCAGGTCTTACTGAATGGTGTCCAAACAGAGACAGCTTCCGCCCAGGGTTCTCCAAGTCAAAAAAGAAGATCTGGGACATGGACTTCTAGATTCCTCCCTGGAGTACAGAAAGCCAGAAACAGCACTGCTCTCACCTTTACAATGAAAAAGATCAAGGCTAGCTAACTTCAAGTTCATGAAGTTCATTTTTTTCCCTGAACCTATGTGTAGTAGTTTTCTTTTGCTGCCATAACAAATTGCCATACATTTAGGAGCTCAAAAAAAAAAAAAAAAACAACCCAACTTATTTCAGTTTTTCTAGTTCAGAAGTATGGGCACAGCCATGGCTTAGCTGGGTTCTCTGATCAGGGCAGAATTCAAGGTGTTAGCAGGACTGTATTACTTTCTAGACGCTCTGGTGAAGAATGCATTGCCAAGCGCATTCAGATTTTGGCTAAAATCCAACTTTTCTTGCCGGCTATCAGCATGATGTGCTCTCTTTCTAGAGGCTGTCCATATTTCTTCTTACACGGCTCCCTTTCGTCTCCAAACCAGTAACAAACTGTGGAGTCCCTTTAATGCTGCAAATCTTTCTTACTTCTGTCATTAGACAGAGAAAAAGTTACCTGTTTTAAAAGGCTCATATGATTATAATTGGTCCATCCAGATGATCCAGGACAATCTCCCTACTTTAAGGTCAGCTGATTAGTAACCCTAGTTACATCTGTAAAATCTGTTTTGCCAATTAAGATAACAAACTCAAGAACAGGTTATCTCAATGTTCACAGCCCCAGGGATTAGGATGTGAAATCTTCTTGGGGGCCATAATTACACCAACTGCATTATCAGAGATGAGGTTGTAAAGCAAGCAATTAGTCAAAGATCTAAGAGACAATTACCTGTAGCAAGAGATGAGCGTTGAGCACTTCCTCACCTGGGTTAGATGCAAACAGTAAGAAGAGTTAAGAAGAATTCAGGTGATGAAAGCCAAGTATAGGCTAGCAGGGCAGAATAAAGCTCCTGGAGGCTACAAAAATCGAGGGACTCTATGCCCTTTTTCAGGCTCGTTCTCTCCTTGCAGAAGCCCCACCCAGTATTCACGAAAAAGATCAGAAAAGAACCCAAGAAATTTTGTGGTGCTGCCTTAGGAGAGGGGAATAGCAGCCAAGCAGAATGGGCAAGAAGTTACCTAGGTCCTTCTCTCCTATCTCAATTAAGGAACAAAAGCCTTCACCCGTGCGTGTGTGTGCACGTGCGTGTGTGTGTGTTGGGAATGGGGAAGGCAGAAACAAGCACTGCTGCCCTTGAGGCCTGGGTGAAAATTCCTCGCAGACGGAGAAAAGGAAAGTGGTTAAAATTTTTAAAAAGCTATTCCTAGAGAAGGGGCAGGGTCCATAACCACAGTCAGGGGAGGGACAGGAGAACCCAGTAGGCCACATCTCCAAGATTCAGGGACATAGTACATGGCTAAGACTGAATCTTAGAACAACAGAGAATGTCTCCTATTTCTACCTCTACCTGCCCCCAACACCAAACGAACAAGCTTAGAATACCACCTAAGAGCAGAATCCTGGGAGAGGAACAGGAGCAGGCAAGTAGATCCTCTCTTAGGCATTTTACAAACTCAGAATCCATCAGACTTTTCTCTGGCTAACCAGTTCCCACCCTTGATGCAGATATTTCTACAAGAATTTGAAGCGTTGGTGTCCTGAAGGTAACCATAGCAACAACAAACTTCAAACTAAGCCCAAGTCCTAACTAGATTAACTCAAACCCCACACTGAGGCCTCGTAGAAGGAAAAGCCTGTCCATTTTCAGGCACAGAAACCATTCACCTCAGCCTCTATTGTCCTGCACAAGATGTCCAGCTTTCACCAACAACCAAACATTTACAAGGTATATGAAAAGAAAAAAAAAGACTTGCAAGAGACAAAGCAGTTATCAGAACCAGAACCAGATATGGCACAGACGTTGGAACTATCTGGCAAAGAATTTAAAATAACAGTGATTGATATGAGGAATGCTGTAACAGGAAACTTAGACAACATGCAAGATCTGATGGAAAATTTCAGTAGAGAGGTGGTGGCTATAAGAAAGACTAAAATAAAACTGCTAGAAGTGAAAACTTCAGTAGTAGAGAAGAATGCCTTTGAGAGACTCACCAGTAGACTTGACATAGCCAAAAATGAGTGACGTTGAAAATAAGTCAATACAATTACTGAAATGGAAATGCAAGAAGAAAAAGAGGGGAAAAATTCACTGAAAACAGAGCATTTAAGAATTTTGAGACACCAGTTTAAACACAAATGTGACTGGAATACCAAAAGGAAAGAGAGAACAGAGCATAAGAAATATCTGAAGAGTTAATGGGTAAGAATATTTCCAAATTAATGACAGACATTTAATGAGTTAAAGAGGAAGTATCAAGGGAAATTTTTAAATAACTTTGGAATGAAAATAGAAATATATTAAACTGTGGGCTGCTGCTAAAGCAGTGCTTACAAGAAAATTTATAACATTAAATGCTTATATTAGAAAAGAAATAAGTACTAAAATCAATAACTGAAGCTTCCACCTTAAGAAAACAGAAAAAAGAAGAACAAACCAAACCCAAAGCAGGCGGAAGGAAGGAAATAATAAAGGTAAGAGCTGAAACAGTATGACTGAAAACAGAAAAACAGTGGAGAAAAATCAGTGAACCCAAAAGGTGGTTCTTCGACCATAAAATTGATAAATCTGTAGCCAGAGTGACCAAGAATAAAAGGGAGATGACACAAATTACCAACATTTAAAATGAAAGAGGGACTATCACTCCAGGCCTCACAGACATGAAAAGGATAAGAAGAAAATATTGGGAACAACTCAATGTCTATAAATTTGACAACACAGATTAAATGGATCAATTTCTTGAAAAACACAAACAAAACAAACTCAAGGTAACCTAAATGGTCCTATACTTATTAAAGAAACTGAATTTATAAAATAAAATCCTTCCAAAAAGAAAAGTCCAGAAGCCGGTGGTTTCTAAAAATAGTCTACCAAATATTTAAGGAAGAAATGGTACCAATTCTACATAATCTCTTCTAGGAAACAGGAGAAGGAAACACTTTCCAACTCCTTTCACCAGGCCAGTATTACCCTGATGCCAAAACCAGACAAAAGTACTATACGAAAAGAAAACCACACACCAACACCTCTCATTAACTTAGTCACGAAAAATTTCAACAAAATATTAAGATTGCAGGCCATACAGTCTATGTTGGAACTATCTAACTCTTCCTTTGTAGCATGGAAGCAGCCATGGACAATACACAAATGAATGGACATGGGTGTGTTCCAATAAAGCTTTATTTGTAAAAAGGGGTGGTCAGCTCCCAGCCACAGTGTGCTGACCCCATTGTAGATCAATGGAACAGAATAGAGAGCCCCTAAATAAATCCACACAAAGCCAATTGATTTTTCACAAAGGTGCAAAGGCAATTCAATGGAGAAAGTGAAGCTGGCTAAAGGTTATTTGAGAACTCTTTTTGGGGCAACTCTCTGTAAGTCTAAAACGATCTCAAAATAAAAAGTTTAAAAAAAGAAAATCTGAGGTGTAGACAGTTGCTTTCAATGGATAAAGATCCATAATCAAGGTAATAAATTTACATTAGAGTTACATTTTATTAGTTTTCTCTTATTCTTTCTCTTAATTTTTGCCTTTTGTTGATTCCTTTCTTAACTGTTTTCTTGCCTATCAACTGTTTATGCTGTCTAATTTACTTTTTTTTAAACAATTACAGTGACAGCTATCCTTTCTGGCTTTTAATTATGCTGTTTAGTTTCAAAATCCTCCAAAATATTATCAACCTAAGTATGTCCTCATTCTTAACTGGCCTCCAGTCCCCCTTAAAGAGCACTTTTGTGGTAGGTAGTGTGTAGGATGGTTCCCCCGTGACCTCAGCTTCTTGGTATGGTAATCATGTTCTTGTGGAATTCCTTCCCCTTGAGTATGGGCTGGACTCATTGGCTCAGTTCTAATGAAACACAGCTGAAGTGATGGGATGTAACTTCCAAGGTTAGACTATAAAAATCTGGTTTCCATCTTGGTCTTGGATTCTCTGTCTGTCTCTGTCTCATGGATGACTAGGGCGTTTAGGAAGGCTATGGGGTAACCCACGTGGTAGAGAACAGAGGTCTGCCAGCAACCATGGAAGTCAGCTTGAAAGTGGATCTCTGTTGCCCCAACTCCCTAGCTGAGAACTCAGATAAGACCTCAGTTCCAGCTAACAACTTGAGTGCAACATTATAAGAGAGCTTGAGCCAGAGGCACCCAGCTAAGCCATGCCCAGAGTCCTGACCCACATACACTGTGAGATAATAGATGTTTAGTTGCTCAATTTGTGGGTAACTTTATATACAGCAATAGATAACTAAGGCAGATAATTTTTTCTTATTTCTTGGGACCTTAAAGTAACCCAAGGGATGTTAAAAAAAAAAAAAAGGAATAAAATACGGTATTCACAATACAAACTGTGGCCCAATTATTTTCTCATACATTCATATAGGAATTGTTGCATGATTTTTAAACTCAGACCAACTAAATTCAGACAATAATTAATACTTACTGGCAAGTCCCGGGGACTACAATTCTCATAAATTTAGTGGCCTTCTCATGCTTACCACATCAAAATGTCACCTGTATTTTGGACATGTTTCTCTGGGGAATCCTAGTACAGTGGGAAACAGAGAAAATTTTGATGAGGAACATGGCACAGAGTTGGCTCAGTCAAGGTAGAGGTGCTTACAATATACAGAGACAACCTGTTCTGTGTACCTCACAGTTTTCTGGAGAGTCTATAAATAGCTAACATTGTTTTCTTTGATGCTTTGAGCCAGCCAGCTCAAGGGCAGGCTGCCTAGACCGACTGCTTGGCAAAATGGTAGCTAGTCAGTTTCCCCCTAGAAAAACAAACAAGACCCATTCTAGACATCCCATATTTCCCTCTTCTCTTTATAAATCCATTTTTTAAACCTTTGTTGACAATCATCTCTTGACTCCTCCATGAGTAAACTTGTTTGCAGACAGTGAACTGCCTCCATGTTATTCTTTGACAGGAATAAACACAGAATGAGTACACAGAAGGAAGATGTCAAAAGGCTGAACCTGGGGCATTCTGTTATTTAGAGGTCACAAGTAGAGCAGCTAATGAGGGCATCAATGAAGTTGGAGAAACTAGGGGAAGGTATTCTTCTGAAAACCAAGACCAGAAGGGGTTTCCAGAAGGAGTGATTAGCTATCAAATGATGCTGAGTGATTCAATAAGAGCAGAACCAAACTTCACCCAGGATTTGACAACTTGGAAGTCATTGGTGGCCTTCATAAGTGTGGTTTCAGTGGACTCCTGGGAACAAAAGCCTAACTGAAGTAGGATGGGGAGGGACTAGAGCAGAGGAAATACAGAACTGTTTTGGATCTGGCCTTAAAGGAGATCAGAGAAATGAGATGTAGCTAGAGAGGCATGGTGAAGGAGGAAAGTGAGGGTTGACTTGAAAAAAATTGTAAACTTTTGGACCAGAATAGATAATACTTTCAGATGTTTACAAATTACACATAAAACATTATATATAGAAAGTCTCTCTCCCATCTCTGATTCCCATCTGCCCCCTTGGAAGCTAACTATTTCATAATTTCTTGTTATTCTTCAATGCTTTTCTTTATGCATGTATAAGCAAATATTATTTGTCCCTATTTTTAATGCAAGAGGCAAGAAACTGATACATAATGTTCTCCATGTTTCTTAAAAAAAAAAACTAAACAATATATTATGCAAGTATATTTATAGGATAAACTTCCAGGAATGGAATTGCTGGGTTAAAGGTTTATGTTTTTGTTATAATAGGTATTTCTCAATTACCATCCGTAAGAACTGTATCAATTTGTATTCTCCCCAGCTATGTGTTCCCCACAGTCTCACTGAGTGTTATTAAACTTTTTGATTTTTAACAATCTGAATGGTTTTCTTTCAGAGATGAAAACTAGGAAAACATTCGTATACTGTAGAAAGCAAGCCTGAACATGTAGTGGAGAGGACATCACTGCAGGAGCAGTTTCTTTTACTAGGCTGGGTGAACTGGGTTCACTCCACTGGTGATTCATTTAATAGGTACAGATGCAGGGGGTACATTTTGAGGGTGCAAGTGTCTTTTGATTGCTTCTGTTTTTCAGATGAAATAAGAATCAAGGTCATAAGGTAAGCCACGAGAGGGGAGGGAGTGTTGAGGATTTGAGAAAAGAGATGTGAATTGCTTCGCTTAGAGGGTGGGGGCGTAGCCTGCCCAGGGCAACTAAGATCTTTGGGCAGCACTGAGGGCCCCCTTGAGGACTTCGGCCTTAAATTTAAAGTGAATTTTGAAGGAAAAGAAGCAGCCATGCATGAAGAAGACCCCTGCTTCAGGGAGATATGAGTAAAAACAAAATTAAAAGGAAAGCATTCATCAGGTATTCATTTAACAAATATTTGTGGGGAATCTATGCAGAGGTACTGTTGCTGGGTGCTGGCTTGTCACTTAAAGCAGATCACAAGCATATTTAAGTTGGCTGTTCGCGCAAATCTGATTAAGGTAAGAGTATGCATCATGCAAATAAAAATACAAACAGTTACCAAAGGATCTCTTTGTATGAATTGTTCTTAAATTGGGGTATGGGGGTTCTTTCGATAGCCTCAACAAATAGCTTCTCAGAAAAATATGCACACATACAAATTTGCAGACAATTGCAGGTGGTGTAGAATCGCAAATTAAGAATCTCTCCGTCAAATTTTACGGAGATAAAACTTAACTATTTGAAACAGTGTATTTATATTTTTAATGATTCAATTTACACAAAGCTTCCTATGAGCTACTTCATGTGGTGTATTAGACGCCTTGGTAAGGGCTAAGAATGTGAAATCATTTTAGGTTTCCAAGAAGTTGCAAAAATAATGTAGAGCTCCCCTGTGCTTTTCACACAGAATCCCCAAAAGTTAACATCTTACATAACCGCAGTACAATTATCAAAACTAGTGATACAATACTACTATTAATTGATACACTTTATTCAAATTTCGTCAGTTGTCCCATTCACATCCTTTTTCTGTTCCAGTATCCAATCCAGGATTTCACTTCGCGTTTAGTTGTCAAGGACTTGGCTTTTTTTTTTTTTTTAATCCAAAGGGGTATGTGTTCTTGGGCAAATTAACGTCCGAGTCTGTCTTCTGTCTTAATAGACGTGATGTGATTAGAATCGATAAATAGTATATGTGGAAATGTATTCGGAAACTTCAAAGGTAACTAAGTTGTTCTTATTGCTCAAAGCTGGGCATACCTAGCGTAGCTCTTCGTTCGAATTAAAACAAAAAGAAAGCAAATATAAGCGTATTATTATTACCGAGATGTTTGTCCCAAAGTTGGACCCGTAGCTTCTCCCTCGGCCGCCGGGAGAGGCCCCCTCTGATTGGGCAGCGTGTATCCGCGCCGACGCAGGAAGGCCGCCTCATTGGTCCCCGCAGTCGGGACTCCGGCGGCTTTTCTCTTAGTGCTCAGGGCGCCGACCCACTTCTCTTCCTCCAACCGAGCGCTCCTTTCCTTTCTAAGTGCCCGGAGTTGCCAGCCTGAAGGGGTCCGGATTGAGCTAGGCCAGGTAACTGCACTGAGGTCAGCCGGGAAGAAGCGGCAGGTCTGGAATACCGGTGGGAGGTGGTGGAATAAAGGTGGTCGGGGAGCCTGCATTAGACGGCCTTGTCCGCGCGCCCCCTCGACCCTCTTCCCCTTTCCTGCCCCGCCTCTTCTGCCGGCCCCACCCTCGGGCTCCCCCGAAGGTCCCGCGCCTCTCCACCGCCCTTCCGCTGGCGCCGCCCTCGACCTCCTAAGGCCCCACCCCCGCGAGCCCTCCCTCTGGCCCCGCCCTCGACTCCTCCCCCAAAGGCCCCGCCTCCTGCACCAGCCCTCTGGCTGGCAGTGCCTTTCCAGCTTCCTCCTCAGCGGCCCCACCCTCACCGAGCACGCAGCCCACCTAGCCTCTCTTCCCACCCTGTCCCTCCTTGGCTCCTCTGCCTCTTTTAAGTGATGTTCGGCTTTCTGAATCCACCTCCCGCCACCTCGGACTCTCCCCTGGCCTTGTACTTGCACATTTTTCTCAATTAACCCTGCCACTTTCGCCCTCCTCTCTCCATCTGACTCCCCGGGTGCCCGCATTCCCCTACCCTTCCAGGCTTCCTCTACATGAGCTTAGCAAAGCCTTGTTTTGGATTCTAACAGGCTTTAGTCAAGGAAGCATAGTATTGGGATGCTTCAAGGGAGGCGTGCTAGAGTTCCAGCCCCTCCTTGTGGGATCAGGAGCGGGCCTGTGAGGGACCAAGCTGTTCCTTTCTCCCGAAACGTCCCAGGCTGCTTCTGATGCAGAAGCTTGGCTCTAACCATTGTCCTTTAAACACTTGGGAATTAATAAAATCTTGTCATGGGCCCTTCCTTTATTTAACCAAAGTTGGTAGGGCTTCAGAGCCCATCCATCCACCGTTGATGTGCTGACTAGGAGGTGAAGGCAGGAGACAGATGAGTGATTGCCTTAGGCAAATGGTGACTCGGCATCACACTCTTGATGCTTCTTTTTGGAGTTTTTCCTGAGAATTCTTGCCCAATTTTTCAATTACCAGCAGTCTTACTTGGTAGGTACATTTAAAATTATGTGTAGGTACATCCTTCATCAGTCAGTAGATTCTGCCAAGCAACACACTAGTGCAGTGTGTACTATTCAGAAGACAGTGACTCACACCCTCAGTCTTTTGGAGTTAGGAATCCCTGGGGTCTGGTCCCAGCTCCACCATTTGCTGTAAAAGTTGGTAGAGAAGCTTTCCTCATCTGAGCCTCAGTTTTACCATTTACAGAGAGAGCATGGTAAACCCTATTACACAGGGTCATGGTATGGATTTGTTGAGATCCAGCTTATGAAAATAATTACTTTTAGGGGCCCATAAATAGTAGGATCTGAGCACAGGTGAGCCCCCCCAATTCTTCCGATTCGTGTCTGTCTGATTCAAGCCAGCGAAGAGCCTGCTGTGTCTCCCTCCCCAGGCACCATGACGACCCTGGATGATAAGTTGCTGGGGGAGAAGCTGCAGTACTATTACAGCAGCAGTGAGGATGAGGACAGCGACCACGAGGACAAGGACGGAGGCGGGGGTGCCCTGGCCGGCAGTTCCATGCCCGCAGATGCTGAGCTGGCAGGTGAAGGCGTCTCAGTTAACACAGGTACTGGCAATCCCTGCGCTCTGGAAACAGGTTTAAAAAATCTCCATTAAATACCATTAAATACGTATCAGAAGTCTTATGATGACTTCTCCCTAATTCCAGTCCCGCCTCCAGAGATAACCTAGTGTTACCATTTCACTGTGCACACTTCTAGCCATTTCACTGCACAATACGAATATGTATGCATGGCACCATGCTGATGATTCAAACAGGCTGGCCTGCCTTTGAATTCAGCTTCTCAAATTAATAGGTATTTGATATCACATAAATCATGGGTATGAGTGTACTGGTAATAAATTCCTAGAAATGGCATAGTTACACTTTTACATTTTATTATTTCCAAACGGGTGTCAGTTGAGGTGGCACTGGTTTGTAGTTTAAGCAGCAGTATGATATTTCCCCATATACTTGACCTGCTGTGTTATCAGCCTTGTTCATCTTGCCATCCTTGTGGATGGCATATGGTAACTCACTGTAGTTTTATTTTCTGTCTTTTTAAGAGTGACATTGAACTTTCCTAATTTTAAAGGATGTTTTCCTATTCTTTGCTTTTTTGAAATTGAGTAGTTGGTCTTTTTCTTCTTAAGGAGCTGTATGTTAAGAAAATTAATCTGTGATATGAATTGCAAGTATTTCTACCAGTTTGTTGTTTGTCTTTTGTTCTTTTCCTGGCAGGAAATTTTTTTTTTATTGTCATCTGCTTGAAAGTATTATTTTATAGTTTCTTAGTTTTCTTACTTAAAAGGCCTTCACTCGAAGATTATAAAAAGGCGCTCCCATGTCCCCCATTTTTTTTTTTTTTCAGTATTTTTATTTTTGTCTTTTAACATTTAACTATTGATTCATCTGGAATTCATTTTGGTACAACGTATGTGGTAGGGCCCCAACTTAATTTTTTTATATTGCTACCCAGCTGTTTCAACATCATTTATTGTTTTCTCCATTGTTTTGAAATGTCCGTTTTATCATGTGCTGAATTTCTGTTTATATTTGGTGTTTAGCTGTGCTTGCAGTGTCTTCCATTGATTTGTCTTTTACCATGCTGTGTCACACTGTTTTTAATTATTGTGTTACAATATGTTTTAGTATCTGGTAGGTCTAATCCCCACAAAATACTCTTCGGTGTCATTCTCTTCCTAACTTTTGCTTTCTTACTTTTTCCAAAGCAAATTTAGGAGCATGCACATGTGTGTAATCATGTAATTTCATTGGAACTGCATTAAACATATAGATTAATTTAGGAATAATTGGTACCCTTGTGATGATGGATCTTCCTAGTCAGGAATATGGTGTTGCCTTTCTGTTTATTCAGGTCTTTCTTCGTGTTGGTAGCATTTTAAGGTTTTCTTCATGCAGATTTTTATATTTTTTTCCATGGTAACAAATGACCTCCAAGTGCTGCCAATGGCTTGTGACAGAAGAGGTTTATTTCTCCAGCACGTTACATGCTGCCTGTGTGGGTCAGCGGCAGCTCCGCTTCTGCTTCAGATGTCCTATCATTGTGGGAACTAGGCTGAAGGAGCAGCCCGTTTGGGACACACTGTTTTCATGAGCAAGTGTGGAGTGCAAGAGAGGGCTGGAGGAAACATGTAATGGCTCATTAAGTTTTTGCTCAGAATCCACTGGCCACAGCAAGTCCCACGGCCAAGCCCAGCGTCAGGCTGGGGCTACAGGTACTCTTCCCACAGGAGGAACCACGGGTCCCGTGGCGAGGGGCAGGGCCCTACAGCCTGGGGGCAGCAGGGTTTAGGGTGAGCTTGAATAATAGAACAGCCTGCCACAATCTTGTCATAAAAAGTCGGCTAATACGGAAGGGTAGAAAGAAAACAGTAGACGTTCTCTCCCACCAGTCCCCTTCTATCTCACTTCCTAGAGACAACCACTGTTAACAGTGATCCTCCCCGCCCTTTTCCTGTGAGCATACACATGTACACGCACATTGACAGCCACCTGTGAATATTTATACGTGCACATACAGGTCTTTCTCTAAAAATTGGAGGATCATACCATGATACTGTCCTGCATTTTGCTCTTTTTTTTTGACCTAATGTGCTTGAACATTTTTCAGGGCAGGGAACATACAGCTACCTCATTCTTTCTAAGAGTTGCTTTCTCTTCCTTTGAGTAGATGAATCTTAATTTATTTAACGTATCTCCTAATGTGGGGCCTTAGCATGGCCCTTTAATTATCATAGACCGAGCTGCCATGGACATGATTGTGTGTAGACCATGCTGCCCTATGTGAGCGTCACCATGCTGTCGCCAGAGCAAGCTTTAGACAGATGTGAGCTGGCCCCTGATTCCGTGCTCGTTCTTCTTGGTCACTGCCACGGTCACCCCCAACTCAGGTCCAAAAGGCGTGATCAACGACTGGCGCCGCTTCAAACAGCTGGAGACGGAGCAGCGGGAGGAGCAGTGCCGCGAGATGGAGAGGCTGATCCAGAAGCTGTCCCTGAGCTGCCGCTCCCATCTGGACGAAGAGGTGGATCAACAGAAACAGAAAGACCTCCAGGAGAAAATCAGTGGGAAGGTAACTCGAAGCACCCAGGCTTTTCTAGAAACCTCCCTGGTGGCTGGAGCCGGGGTTAGTGATTCAAGAGGTGGAGCAGGTTTGATTTGGCCTCCGAAGAGCTGTGCAGTGCAGGGGAAAGTATAGAGTCTTGTCACAGCTCATACACACCTGGGTTTGAGTCTCAGCTCTGCCACCAGCAGCTGTGGGGAGTGTCTCTTCCATCCTGAGTCTGCTGTGTCTTTGGTTAAATGAGGCCAGTCTCCCAGCCTCAACCACCCAGGGTTGTGGGTACAGTGCCCATCACAGTGCCTGGCCTGTTGAAAGTGCTCAGTAAGTTTCCAGTCTTTTATTGAGGGCTTACCTTGGGCCAGAAATAAACCTCTGAGGTGGGAGGTGTTATCCCCATTTTACAGATGGGGAAACCAAAGCTGAGAGACGGGAGGGCACTTGCTCAGGGCGGTGCATCTAGTACGTGCTAATAGGAAGTGGGATTCTAACCCAGATTTTCCTTCTCTGTCCATGATGTTGCTGTTTCACCTGAAGCCTGTTCATTAGAATTTATTCTAATGAGGCAATCGAGTAGAAGCAAGCAGACACTCGGAGATATTTGGAACTAGGTCCCTGATTCTCTCTACCTTCCTGGTATCAGAAGGACTTTTATTTCCCCCATGCCCTCTGACCACGATGGATGTCTAGCAGTGCCTGAGATCATTTGGCTACAGCCTAAAGCGGCTCTTGGCTGGAAATAACCACCAGGGTCAGGGAGCAGATAAGAGGATTAAGTGAGGAGTCATTTGCCTTGACCAGGAGGAGGATTTCAGGGCATTAGACTCCAGCAAAGACCGTAACAGGTCAGAAGGAGCCACTCTGATGGGAGAGCCACGAGAGGGAAAGAAGAATGGTACTGGCTGTGACGCAGTGACAACATGCGTTCTGGTCCAGTGTGGCCCCCCCCAGCCCCACCCTCTCATCTGCGCCAGGGTAGGCGGAGCTGAGCTTTGTCACAGGAGCAGGGATGTCTTGCTGCACCAGGGCAGGAGGGGGAAGATGCTTTTGTAAGTCGGCTTCAGGACAACATGCCCACTGTTCACAGAGCCTCCTTATATTGAGGGAGAGACCAGATGGAGCAGAATATCCCGTGGTCACATGGGGCTGTCCTAGCGAGGCTGTCCCTGTCCTGCTGGGTTGCTGCAACAGAACAGGACTAGAAACTGCCTGAATGCCAGAAAGAGGGGAGTGGTTAAGCAAGACAGGGCACGTTGGGTATAATTTTACAAAGAATATTTGGACACATGAGGAATAATTTATGATATAATAGTGCTAAGTGGCAAAAGCAGGTTGTACCTTAATTGGTACACCCACAACTGCTGTTATAAAAGCAGAAACGATTTCAGCATGTGACTGGTAATAAAAAGAGAAACACATTTTCAGAGAGTGTATGACTGTATATTTTGTGTGTGGGGCAGGTTGGGGGAGGGTGATGCAGGGCAGGGATTATGAATGTGAAAGTTCCTCAATGTCCTGTTGTCTTCTCAACAGAAACAAGACAGTGAATGAAATAATCAACCCATTGTCAAGACTGACAAAAAGACAAAAGCTCATGAAGTGGTATTATCCGACGCTGCCTATTTGGATGGGGAGGCACTATGACTCAGTCATTGAAAGCCTGGGTTTTTCAAAAATCTAGTTTGAATCCTGGTCTTACACTTGTTACCTGTGTGAACTTGTATAAATAACCTCAGGTCTTACAACCTCATTTGTAAAGTGGGGATAATAAAAGTCCCTTCCTGACGGGGTTGTCAGAAGATTTCGGTGAGATATAGTGCACACAGAGCATTAGCGTGCCGCGTCATGTCTCTTGGGTACCTCGTGTAACTGTTCGGTTTGCTCCCTTGCTGGTCCTCCCGCAGATGACTCTGAAGGAGTTTGCCATGATGAATGAGGACCAAGATGATGAGGAGTTCCTGCAGCAGTACCGGAAGCAGAGAATGGAAGAGATGCGGCAGCAGCTTCACAAGGGGCCCCAGTTCAAGCAGGTCTTTGAGATCCCGAGTGGAGAAGGGTTTTTGGACATGATTGACAAAGAGCAGAAGAGCACCCTCATCATGGTCCACATCTATGAGGACGGCATCCCAGGGACCGACGCCATGAATGGCTGCATGATCTGCCTCGCGGCGGAGTACCCGGCTGTCAAGTTCTGCCGGGTGAAGAGCTCGGTGATCGGGGCCAGCAGCCGCTTCACCAGGAACGCCCTGCCTGCCCTGCTGATCTACAAGGGGGGCGAATTGATTGGCAATTTTGTTCGCGTCACTGACCAGCTGGGGGAAGATTTCTTCGCTGTGGACCTGGAAGCTTTCCTCCAGGAGTTTGGGTTGCTCCCAGAAAAAGAAGTCTTGTTGCTGACGTCTGTGCGTAACTCTGCCACCTGCCACAGCGAGGATAGTGATTTGGAAATAGATTAAACGGCTGGTCTCGTTGCATAGATTTCTCATTGTTGGGGCTGGAAGATGCACGTCTGTGTGTTTATTTCTGTTCTTTTCTGTGTCTTCTGGCTTTTCAGCTGTTCTTTGTAGTCCCTCTTATGATACATACAGTCAAGAAGTTCTCAGATTAAATCAGAAAGCTGAATCACCTTGTGGCCAGCAATAACGTGACTTAACATTGTATAAAGAGGAAGCTAGGCTTTTGAACTGTTTACTTAAGATTCTCTACCATAACATCTCTGTTACTGTTTCCAGTCAATATTTACATAGCATCCTAAAGCCAGTGTCCTGGAAATTGTCTTCAGGTGATCCCATAGGCCTCTGCCAGGTCTGGGAGTATAATTCTATAGTTAGTGTGTTATTTGCAACATAAATAATGCATTTACTTCATCAAATGATTGTAAATTATATTTACTTGTAATCAGATCCATAGCCCTAGGAGGCAGTTAAATTTCTTCCCCCCAGACCCTCTTCTCTCCTAGGGTCTTACTTGAAGGTTCCGGACCACATGTGTCTGCCCCATCAAGAGGGGTGACCTTTGCTGCAGGAGTTGACGTCCTGCTCGAGCATAGTTGAGTTTACAGTAGGAGGAAGGATCGAGGTGGCCTGCCCTCTTGACGCTGGAAGGTCAGCTTGACTTAAAAATTAGAGCTAGGATGGAGCTGGGAAGTCTTTTTAAAGGAAATTACTCCTGCTCATCTGTTTCCCTGTTTCTCTTATTTAACAAGGTAATTTTTTTGTTTAATGTAACTTTTGCTAAAACTTTTTTTTTTGCATATTGAATAAGTAACTAATATTCAGTAGAAGAAATTTACCAAAATACAGAAGCAAAATAAGAAAATTAGAATAACTTCTAATCCTACCATCTAGAGTAAAACACTATTCATATTTTGGGATATTTCCTTCTAGGGTGTTTTCTTTGTATACACAGACATTTGTTTGCTTGTTGTTAAACGAAACAGTGGGATCATTCTGAACATACTGTTTTATAGTATGGTCGGCTGATATATCAACCTTTTTTGTGTGTGTAATTAAATACTCTTCTACAGCATTTAAAAATGGCTATTTATTCCATCGTATTGATGTGCTATAATTTGCTTGGTGGTTGTCTCTTAAAAAGAAAAACAACAAAGACTTTTTATTACAAAAGTAATAAAAGTTCATTGTAGAAAATGTAGCAAAAATTGTCAAGCTGAAAAGAGATTTAGAAAGCCTTTATATTTCCACCAACCAAAAAGAATCCCTGTTATCATTTAACAGGTATCTTTCTGGTCTTCTTTCTGTGTATTTATAATAATGACTGTCTTTTGAGTTTTTTCTCCTCTTGTTTTTTACTTTAAAATGTGCACATTGTAGGGACAGGGAAAATGTAATCTGGAATTAAATATTAGCTTTAAAGTTCACCGTTTTGCTTTTCTTGTCTATTTAGGAATTGACTAACTGTGGAAGGGTCTTGACAATGTCTCTTGTAGTTAATCAACAGAAAGAAAGTGCATGGGTTTTGTATTGAAAAAGCTTGTTGTAGAAAGTGTGTGGAAAGCGTAGAAAATTATTAGATGCAGAGACAACTGTTGTCAATGTTCTTGTTGATTTCCTTCCAGTTTTTTCAATATTTTTAATAACATTGAGAGATTATTGAGTTTAGTCCTGTGTTTTGTTTAATGTTACATCATAAATGCTTTGACATGTTATAAAAATTCTAAATAAATAATTTTTAATGGCCTCATAATATTCCATATCCATTGCATAAGCCATATTTTAACCATACTTTTATTTAATTTTGGATGTTTAGATTCCCAGTTTTTTGCTGAAACACTTAGCATCTTTGTATTTGGGGCTGTATTTTGGATCATTCTCTTAGTATAGATTTATAGAAGAGAATATTGGATAGAAACTTTTTTTAAACTCTTTTTTTATTGAATTATAGTCATCTTACAATGTTGTGTCAAATTCCAGTGTAGAGCACAATTTTTCAGTTATACATGAACATACATATATTCATTGTCACATTTTTTCTTTTTTTTTTTCCGCTGGGACAGAAACATTTTCTAAGCTTTTACAAGCCATCTTCTGTTCTCATTGGAAATGAAAATATATTATGCTCTGAGGGAAACCTGACTTTGCTTTTCATGAACAGATATTCTAGGATGAAGTGAACGGATGTGGAATGGGTAAGTCCTGGAATGTTACATCTCCACCTCAGGTGTAGTGCAGGCAGCACGGGCTTTGGAGTCAGATCACATCCTGTTTCTCACTAGCGGTGGGGTTTCCAGTGAGGGACCTAGCCTCCCTGAAACTGTGTCCTCACCTCGGCAGTGGGAATAACAATACTTCATGGGTTGTTCAGTGGTTCTCAATGTGTGGTCCCAGAACCGCAGCATCAGCTTCACTGGGGAACTTGTTAGAAATGCAAATTCTCAGGCTTCACCCCAGACCTACTGCATCAGAAGTTCTGGGAGTGGCCCAGCACACGCTTCCCAAGCCCTCCACGTGATTCGGAGACCTGTGGATTACGGTGAGTGACAGCAGCTGTCACCAAACACGGGCTCACTGCTGTTGGTTTCCTCTTGCTTCATTTGACCAAGAGAGGGAAGGAGTTGAAACAGGAGGGCACTCCCATCACTTCTCTTCCTCTTCATTTGGCGTAAGCCTTTTTGATCATGGAATTGGGGGAAGGAGCAAGAAACTAATACATTTGTCTATTATAAACTCTCCCAGTAATTTTCCAGATTTCACTTTTCTCTGAAATGAATGTCCCTTGAAGGCATGGACTTAATTTTCCTCCCTGTGGATGGCATGACTGCTATTCACACTGGGAATAGGCCGACATTTACAGCTTTGTGGGCAAGAGGCTGAACCGCTCTGTACCTCAGTTTTCCTCATCTGAGAAGTGGGGATGAGTAATGAGTTAGCTCATACAAAATACTTAGAACACAGTCAGCCTTCAAATAAGTGCTGTTTTTTTTTTTATCCCCAGTGCCCTCCTCACCTGCACCTGGCACTTGGTAAGCATCAACAAGTCTTTAATAATGGACGTATTGGCTCACTGAATGCCACATCCTTTCAGGGTAAGAAGTAGTAACTTTTCAAAGATAAAGAAACCAAAGCTTGGAAGAATTAAGTTACTGTTCCAACTCGTCCAGCTAGTGGGCAGGGCAGGGTCTGTGCAGTTCCAAAATTTGTGCTGATTCCATGACGCATGTTGGTTCTTGGTGGAGGAAGCAAAATGATCAAATGTCAATAAAAGAAATTGGTTAGAAAAAAGGTAGTGGAGAGAATAGGTTGGAGGAAGATAAAAGAGGAGAGAATTCTAAGAAGACATAAAAAGCAGTGAGGCTGGGTGAAGCCCTGGATCTCCTGGGCCTGCTTGTGTTTCATGTCAGAACATCGCCTGCCTGGACCGTGGCTGTGACCCATAATGTAACACCCCTGTGATGTTCCCTCTTCTTCCCCCATGACTCCACAAAGTCCTTCCTCCCAAAGTCCCTTTAACGCTGCTCCCTTCCCCCCAGCCATACTGCCACCCACAACCGGCTATGGGTGGCAACAATCCAGAGTATAGCGACCATGAACCCTAGCCCTCTCTGTCACCAGCCCTGTGCCCTAGGACAAGCCTCTTCCTCTCCCGGGGCCTCAGTTTCCCCATTTGTAAGGTGAGGGGTTGAAGTAGACAATTTTTAAGATACTTCGGGCTCTCAGATTTTATGAATCAATGATTTTTTTAAACTGAAGTATAATCAGTCACAATGTGTCTATTTCTGGTGTACAGCATAATGTTTCAGTACGAATCAATTAATTTTAAAAAATCTACTGTTGCCATCATGCTATCATTCTGTATTTAATTTAATGAAAAACTGTGAAGTTTTTCCTAAGTTGTGAGATTTTCATGTGCTGGTTACTTGAATGACCTGTCTCCCTTTCCTGTAGGATAACCCTGTCTTCAGCTTGAGTGGTTGCCAAAGTTCAATTATAAGTTCAATTACACATTAGACTACTAAGCTTCTGGGGACAGGGACAGTGTCCCTTCATTTCTGGTCTTTGATCTGAGTTGACGTAAGTCAATGTTTGCTGCTTAAGTGGGAGAAAATCCCCAAGGCTGGAATTCACAATAGAGTTATATAGCTTTTCCAGACGTGTTATATGTCTTTAATCAGAGGTTTACTAGGTGCTCACTGAGACCCTGATAACAAGTTCAATTTCACAAGTTCAAGTTAACCCCGGAGCCTTGCCAAAGCCTGTGGAGACGCTGGTTATAACCCAATATGACCACATGGTGGCAGCAAAGGAGAGGGAACAAATAAATTTTGTCAGAGCCACAGACTGGATTTGAGGCCGGAGAATGTCTAGTACCAACTATGAATCATTTTACAGAATTTGTTTTTGCAAAAGAGAACCAGGAAGTGTTACATTCACATGCTTTATTAATGAGTAACAAAGAAAATAAATATTACTTCATGAATACAACGTACATACACTTAACTTTCATATTATGGTCAGTTATGGGTGAGGGAAAAGCTGACCCAGGAAGAGAAGAGGAAAGTGCCGGGTGCCCACCAGTCCCAGGCACAGAGTCCCAACACCTCAGTTCAGAGCACAGTCTTTGTGTTCAAATCTCAATCCCGACGACTTCCTGTCTCTGTCTCCCTGTAGCAGTGAGAGTGACCAACATGCATTTTGACTTCATTTGTGCCAGGTCATTGTTCTAAGCAATTAATATGTCCCTCCTTAGATAATTCTCCTAAACAACCCCAGAGGGATATTATTACCTTCATTTTACAGGTAAGCAATTTGCCCAAGGTCAATCATCTAGTAAAGTCGGGACTTAAACCCAGGGGCTTGGAGTTCAGTCGGGAGCTTAGTACTGCCTGGCAGCCTTTCCTATGAATAGGCTTTAATAACATTTACCCAGAAAGACTTCTGGAAAGAGATGAGGGGTGCCTGCCCAGTGGTTGGTGTTGCAGAGGGAGGAAGAGAGACCAGAACCCCAGCAGTCCCAAAAAACTGTGATGCATATCCTGCAGGAAGGGCCTAAAGGAGGCTGGAGGGGCACAGAGCGGGGGCCAGGCGGGTACTATAAGCCAGGACCCTTCCTCTTGGATGCTTGTGGCGCCCTGAGTACCCTCAGCCAATGGAGAAAAGACCAAGGTGGTTGTTACGGACTGAATGTTTGTATTCCCAAAATTCATACGTTGAAGTTCTAACTCTTAGTGGGATGGTATCAGATGGTGTGGTCGTTGGGAGGTAATTAGGTTCAGATGAAGTTGTGAGGGTGGAGCCCCCATGATGGAATTAGAGCCCTTCTAAGAAGAAGAGGCGAGACCAGGGCTTCCTCTCTCCTCCATGTGAGGATACACTCAGAAGCCTCAGAGCCAGGGGTTGGGGTCCTTAGCAAGAACCAAATTTGCTGGCACCTTGATCTTGGACTTCCAGCCTTCAGAACAGTGAGAAATACATGTCTATTTTTTAAGCCACCCACTCTATGATATTTTGTTGGAATAGCCCAAGCTAACTAAGACACTGATTCCTGGCAATTTCTACAGATGAGATAGAGAAAAAGAGAGAAAAATGGTACCTCAAACTCATCTCAGAGGAGAGCTGGCAAGTGTACAGCTGTTGGCATAACCAATGCCATCTTGGCTCCTTATGGTTTCTCCTGTCCTTCCGCTGACCCCACTCAGGACTGCCCTGTGCAGTGAATCACTACTCTGTTGTCAAGGGCTTTGTGGTTAATAGATACTGTTTAATCACCATTAGGACCAGGTGGCTTCTATGCTGTTAGTGCCCAAACAATGATGAAAACCTTCCCTGACGTATGCCCGGAGCCCACAAGACTAGTTACTTGTTCAAAATCCTGATTTAGGAATGTACTTCCTGTTTCCAAGCACCTACCCCCATACCCTAGATTAACTATAAAGCTGCCCCTGGGCAGTGTAGGGGTGGAGCTGCAAATGCTTCCCGGTCATTATCCATCCAACCCCCACCCTGTGAGTAAGTCACCCCATAAGAAACTGATTCATTGGCATATGGAACTGTCTGCCTCATTTTTTGGTCTCCAGATACCTTCTCAGTTGGGTGGGCACTTTTCATTCCCTCCGTCCTCC
Organism: Camelus bactrianus; assembly: GCF_048773025.1. Taxonomy (NCBI): domain Eukaryota; kingdom Metazoa; phylum Chordata; class Mammalia; order Artiodactyla; family Camelidae; genus Camelus; species Camelus bactrianus. The sequence goes on along the minus strand of NC_133542.1, from coordinate 66,958,646 downwards.
AACAGTAAGAATCACAGAAACCTCTTCTCTCCAGGGTTTGTGGTAACTGTCCATTTTCTCCAGGGATGTACATTTCCTTCAGCTTTCATGTCACCTCTGAACATTCCCCAGCCAGCTCAGACTTTCTGAAGGCCAAGAATGCCATCTTCCTTTTGGTAAGCTCAAGTTTTACCTGATCTAGTTCAGTGATTCTATCGGTGTGCCCTGCAGGAATGTTTATTCAAAATGTGGTCCCAGACCTCACCCAGGACCTCCTGATTCAGAAAATTTGGGGGTGGAGAACAGAATATGTGTTTTAATAAGCATGCCATGTGACTGTGATGCATGGTCAGTAGATTTGGATAAGAAGAGGGTAAAGGGAGGGCTTTTATCATTCCTCATTTCAGCCCAGAGACAGATCTATGTTCACATAATGATTTCACCACCTTCTAATTTGGAGCCCTGGGCAAGTTACCTCCCTGAGCTGCAATTTCCTCATCTGTAGAGCGGGCATGTTAATGTATGCTGCACAAGATTTTTATGAGGATTAAATGATCCAATGAATGCAAAGCCACTAGCACCAAATCTGGCCTTTGTTCAGCTGACTTCCTACCTTGTCATTGTGGTTTCCAAAGTCTGTGGTTACTTGATTTCGTGATGTGTGTGGTGAAGGTCTTGGTCATGGTTTCATCAACTATCAGTTGCTCTGTGGTCCCTGGAGAGAGGAAGGGGTGGGATTGTGGTGTCTGTGTATGTGTGCAGTCTGGTTACTTGCCAAACAGGCTTATTTGATCAGTTGTGCTCTTTTCATCCTTCCAGCCTTTGCCAATTTCAATTTCCTGTCCCACCAGGGAAGAAAGAGCTGACAATGTTCCAGTGTAGGTTGAATCTGAGCATGGGAGTGATTACAGTGTCCCCCAAGCCGGCAACTAGGAGATGAATTTGACTCTCTATGAAGAGAAAATGGATCTGGTTATGAGATCTGAAAGGGGATCCATGGCTTTTACGTTTAGGCGCTCCTAGTCCAATGGAAAGACGTGACTCATTCCCTCAAAGAACCCTTGGTAGATTGGCAGAGGCTTGAGGGCAGATACCTGCTCAGAACAAGAATGTAAATTCCCAAAAGCAAAGAGAGGAAGCAATTGCAGCTCAGTTCTCAGGACATTGAAGGAGCCGGGCCGTGCTCCATTGGAGACAAAAGCAAGTATCGGAAATGGTTATGGAAGCTTCATCAGTTTGCTGCTACTATGTAGCACATCACCCCGAGAACTTGGTGGCTTAATACTTTCATTCCTGTGAAATGGGACAGCAGGGCTTCCTCTTGCATCTGCAGGTCAGCTGGGGGCTCTGCTCTTTGCTGGTCTTTCCTGGGTCACCTTGACTGGAGCAGCTCTGCTCCATGTGTCTCCCATCCTTCTCTTGGGACCAGTGGGCAAGCTGGGCATGTCCTTCTCATGGCCAGGAAAGAAACACAAGAGAACAAGACCAGTATCTTAGCTTCTTTTCCTGCCTGTGTTATGCCTCCTAATATCTTCTTGGCCAAAGCAAGTTGGATGGCAGAACTCAAAGTCGTGGATGGAGGGCAAAGTTACATGGCCAAGGATTCAGGGCTGGGTGAACCGGGGCTGTTAATGTAATCTCTCAGACTTCCCAACTCAATGACTCCCAATCTTGAGTCATTGCTCCCTCTTTGATGCTTCTGCAGCATCTTGTACCCCTCTCCTGGCTTCGGTTATAATCTGTGTTCCTGTTATGTATGTGAGGGCAAGGACTGTCTGTAGTCCTAATGCCCAGTAAGTAATTGAAAGAGACAAAGAGAGAGCAGAGAGCTAAGGGAAGGAGGTAGGAACACAAGCAACAAAAAAGAGAAAACAGGCAGGTACGTAGGGTAAAGGGAGCAGAGGAAACAGGACAAAAGAGACGTGAATAGAGTGAGTCAGAGGGGGTCAAACTGCTTGCTGATAAACAGCCTCTTGGAATATTGATCCATTCCTAGTATTTTAAAGCAGTCATTTCACCTTGAGAAAGAGTCTTTATGTTTTTATTTTTCATGTCAAATGGCTGCATTTTTCCCTGTGGCAGCCTTTGCATGAAAGAGGACTTGGGTTACAGAAATTTTTTCTGTACCCTTCGAAGGAATAATCAGTTTACCATTTATGATCAGAGCCTCTTTCACTACTAAGATCTCTCCAATTGCAGAACCTTTGAAATGAAGGCTGCCTTCCTTTATAATGCATAAAGATTGCATTGGAAATGAGGCTGTAGAGGCAGACTCAGATTCTTTTCTTGAAATGCAATTGTTTATTTTTTCTGGATGAGGTGGTTTCTAGTGCTACGCATTATTTGAATTAACTGAAGGGTTGATAATGTTGATGCTGGGAGGGTGGGGTAGATTGATTCTGAAATTGTCAGTCGTCATTTCAGGTCAAAGTCAGGGAATGTGGTGGATGAGGAGACACAGATGTCCTTGTGGAGCTCAAAGTCCTTCTGAAGGGGGACCACAAGCTCCCTAGAGCTGAAGCAGCCTCCCCAGGATAAGTACCATCTGCTCCAAGGGAAGTGCTTGGACGTGAGTCAGTCATTGGCATACGCTTGTTTTGTTTAAGGTGTTAAAAATTGTTCTGTAATGGAAAACAGTATGGAGATTCCTCAAAAAACTGAAAATAGACTTACCATATGATCCAGAAATCCCACTTCTGGGCATATATCTGGAGGGAACTCTAATTTGAAGACACCTGCACCCCAATGTTCATAGCAGCACTATATACAATAGCCAAGACACGGAAGCAACCTAAATGTCCATCGACAGATGACTGGATAAAGAAGCTGTGGTATATTTATACAATGGAATACTACTCAGTCATAAAAAAGAATAAAATAATGCCACTTGCAGCAACATGGATGGACCTGGAGATCGTCATTCTAAGTGAAGTAAGCCAGAAAGAGAAAGAAAAATACCATATGAAATTTGCAAATGGTAACCACTATATATAAAAATGGATAAAAAACAAATTTCTTCTCTATAGCTCAGGGAACTACATTCAAAATCTTGTAATAACCTTTAATGAAAAATAATATGAAAGCAAATATATGTATACACATATGCATGGCTGGGACATTAAGTTGTACACCAGAAATTGACACATTGTAACCAACTATACATCAATAAAAAAGAAAATTGTTCTGTATAGTGTGTGTGGAAAAGATCCAGGGAAAAAATCTTCAGTGGATTTATGAACTCCTTAGTGGTCCTTCTGGGTTGGGACTGTATCTTCCTGTCTCCAGGTCAGTATCATCTTTTAGGACTTCCTGAAGCAAAACAAGAGACCAGATCTAGGAGGAGGTGGGGAGGGAATGGGGCCCAGGGACCGACAGGCCTGGTGACTGAGGCTATTTACGTGCCCGCATGGCCCTCTCTTGCCACCTTAGTGGGGGCTGGGAGAGATCATCTAGCCTGCTGCCTGGTACCTAGAAGAAGATCAATAACTATTTACTAACTTGAATTGAGTGATGGTTTGTGGTGTGGTGGAAAGAGCATGATACCGAGAGTCAGGAGAACTGGGACTCAAATTGGCTGGTAGAGCAAACCAGACAAGCCTCCTCCCTTCTCCCAGCCTCAGTTTCCCTGCTTTCAAAGTGGAGGTTTCTCACTGGGCCATCATGAGACCTGAAAGAGCCTGTGATGCTGGTCATGGTCATCCTGTAGAAGGCACTGACCATGCTGGGGCGGGGACAGCATGCCTTGGTCAGAGGCCAAGGGCAGATGCTGGGCTGTGCTCCAACGTGGGCAGTGGGGACCACCCCTCCAGGGGCTGACATCTGAGCGGGAAGACCAGGTCAAGGCTGGTGGCCCAGAAGAAAGGGACATTGACGAGTCCCGGAGCCCCACTGTGCCCCTCGCCACTTACACAGAAACATCACCCGCAAGGACTCCAGAAGACAGACAAGGTGACAGCATATCACACGTGTGTTCTTGGTGCCAGGTTCTTGGGGCACAGAGAGGACTTGGGCAAGGTCCCTGATGGCCAGCAGATGACACACCCTATGCCTTGGGGTGGGGGTGGTGATGGCCCGGGTATGGATGAGTGAGGAGCTTCTCGACCAGCGTGTCTGTGAAACTTTAGAGAAGGTAGAGGGAGGGAGCAGGCTGTGGGACAGGGAACAAGCTATGGACAGAGCAGCAGGGGTCTGGCATCGTGGCCTGGGCGTGGGGTGGGGGTGCGAGGAAGTGGCAGGAAAGGATGGTCTCATGTCATTGCAGGGCCAGCCTATGGGAGGGGGGCGCTAGCGGGCTGAGCCAGGAAGGCTGAATGTCGCCCCCGACTCTGACCCAGGCAGCCCCCCTAACACTCTGGGCCTCAGTTTCCCAATTCATCGAACCAAGGGGTTGGATTAGATCGGGGCCCCTCAGGCACAGTGAGGCAGGAGCATCAGGGAGGCTAAGAAGACCCTCAACTCACCTGTGCTGTTCCGCCTTTTCCCCCTTTGTGTTAAATACTACATTTCTGGGTAAGATTTCATTAAAAAAGAATTTTTTTTGGTTTGTTTGCTTTTGCTTTTTCTAAAGCTACTGGTCTAAAGACCTTTGTTTCCTTTTAGCTATAAACAGCACAGTAGGCCAGTTCCAGGACCCGACAGTGGCAGGCCCGTCAGCGGGCACTGGAAGGGCCCGTGGGTAGCCATTGCTAGGAACTATACGGCCCCGCTCCTCCCTGGAAGGGGGAGAAGGGAGGTGAGGCAGGGGGTGGGGGGTGGGATTTTACCAAACAGGTTTGGTAAAAATTTGGGCACACCTTTCAGACCCCAGAAACGTGTCCTCAACTGAGACAGTTCACCTGCCCCAGAATGGGATTCTTCCCACAGGTTCTTCTGGATTCTATGAGGCCCAGTTAAAGCACTCCTGAGGGACTTGAGTAGCAGAAGTGCTTGCTCTGGGTCTGATACCCACTGACTCACCATCTTTGAGCCTCGGTTGCCTCGTTCGTAAAGTGGCAGAGAGAGCACTCGTGATTTTCATGGGTGAAAATATATGAGGTGCCTGCGTGTGATAAAAACTTAAAAAAAATACCTCTTCCGTCTGCCCCTAATGCCCCGTCCCTCCTCTGCTTTCCTTAATTTAATTCAATTTATTAATTTACGGTGCACGCCCACGGCGTGCACCTTCTCTTTTCTTGAGTTTTTTTGGAGAGGGAGGTAATTAGGTTTATTTATTTATTTTCAGAGGCGGTCCTGGGGATTGAACCCAGGACCTCGAACGTGCTAAGCATGCGCTCTAGCACTTGAGCTCTACCCTCCCCTCTGGCATTCACCTTCTGCTGAATGCCAAGTATAGCTGAGCAGGTAGCATCATAGCAAACAGGAACAAGAACAAAGGATAAGAAAACTGGACTACTTCTAGGTGCTCGTTAGCATAAAAACAAACTCCTTTATTCATCTCAGATGCCCAGAATGCCTCCTATGTGTCAAACTGGGTTTAGGGGGAGAGGTCAGCCCTGGATACATGAGTGTGTGAATTTTTGTCTCTGCCCCAGACAGCTGAGAAGTCAGTTTTTTCAGAAAGCATGATGATGTATTGGAAAACAAAATGCCAATCCCTTCAAAGCAAGCCGCGGGGGTGCACAGCCTCCCATGTAACTTTAAGTCCCACACAGCAGAAGATGGTAGAATGTTCCCCAAATGCCTGGGAGTGACTATCAGAAAAGGGCAAGATGTGGCAGAAAGGGCCCAAGTTTTGACCCCTAGGAGTGGTGTAAACTTGGAAAAGTCAAGTCTTCTCTTTGAGTGCCAGTTTCCTTGTCTATAAAATTGGGTCATAACATCCGCTTCCCTGGTTTTTGTGGAGTAAAGTCAGAGCAGGCAAGGATCTGCTCCCCAGGAGTGCTCAGAAAGGGATCGCTATTATTCCGGCTTTGGAAAATGCACGGAGCCGATGAGTGCACTCGTGATTGTCACGGTGGGGGCTGCAGTGCATGCTCTGGTGGGTCCAGACTCAGGAGTCACCCGCTGAGATCCTTCGCCCAGAGAAAAGGGCTCGGAGACCCCCCTGCACGTCGCGATTCCGGAGGCTGTAGATGACAGGGTTTAGCATGGGTGTGACGACGGTGTACATGACCGTGGCCACGCGGCCCCGCTCTGCCTCATACTGGGATGTGGGCTGGAAGTAGACTGCGATGACTGTCCCATAGAAGAGGCCCACCACGGCCAGGTGGGAGCCACAGGTGGACACAGCCCGGAGCCTCCCCGAGGCCGAGGGCAGCCGGAGCACCGCCACTGAGATGGCCCCGTAGGAGGCAAGGATGAGCAGGAAGGGAGTGACCACCACGGCAGCGCCCTCGGTGAAGATGAGCAGCTGGATGTGGCGGGTGTCAGAGCACGAGAGCCTTAAGAGAGGCTGGTGGTCACAGAAGAAGTGGGGCACTTGGTGGGAGGCACAGAAGGACAGGTGGGCCATAAGCAGGATATGCAGGAGGGAGTGGATGTGGGACACCAGCCAGGCCGTCCCCACCGGGGCTGTGCACACGGCCCGGGACATCCTCGTAGCGTAGTGGAGGGGGTGCCGGATGGCCACGTAGCGGTCATAGGCCATGGCAGCCAGGAGACAGCTATCAGTTACCCCCAGGGCAAAGAAGAAGTACATCTGGCTCAGGCAGCCAGCCAGACAGATGGAGCGGTCAGGGGCCATCAAGTTGGCCAGCATCTTGGGCACAGTGACAGAGGTGAAGCAGAGGTCAGCAAAGGACAGGGGGGCCAGCAGGAAGTACATGGGTGCATGAAGGGCTGGACTGGCCCGGATGGCGGCCACAATAAGTCCATTCCCCAGGATGCCCCCCACGTACAGGACCAAGAAGAGCACAAAAAGCAGCCGCTGCTTTCCAGGGTTTGTTGTGAGTCCCGGTAGGATGAATGGGGTTCCTTCTGAAGACTCATTGGCAGCATCCATGGCTGGGCTGTTTCTTCATTTGGAACCCCAGGGGTTCCTTCTACTGATGGGTCATCCCCCCAGTGTCAAAGGACAAGGGTGAAAGGGTGACTAAGTTGCTCCAGGCTTCCTGGCCATGAGGAAAATCATAGGTTTGGAGTCAGACAGCCCTGTTGCTACACACAGGTGTGACTGTGGACAAGTCATTTTCCCTTCCCGAAACTTCTTCCTCTCCAGGCCTTTGGTTCTCCATCTGTAAAGTAAAGGAGCTGAACCAGCTCCCTGTCAAGGCTGCTTCCAACTTGGATACTTTGTGAATTTTAAGCCAAAACAGAACAAAAGCATGGTCTAGGATGTGGACCAGAGAAGGAAGAAAACATGAAAGAAAAGACAAAACAGACAGAGGATCAAAATCAGGGAGAGATTTGACCAATAAACATTTATTTCAAAAAAGTGAAAAGAGGGAAAAAAAAGATGGAAGCAAGGAACTTATCAAATAAAATTTGAATAAATAAATAATTCCACATCTGAAGGTCACACATCCACTGAAACGAATGTAAACCTACAGCACCCAGAGGCAAACAGGATGTTTCTGGACATCGAGGACCAGGAGAAGGACCCACCCCTCCCGACGGCAGGAGTGTCAGCATCTGAAGATACTCAGATCACCAGCAGGCCACCGAATGTGTCATCAACAGTAGACGAGGGGGCGCAGTCGAACAATATCATCAAATTCTGAAATTCTATACTAAACCCAAATATTAATTAAGTGTGAGGAAAGAATAAAAATATTTTCAGACTTGCAAAAAAAAAAAAAAGGGACCAAAGAACCTGGATGACTCCCGTATCCCTGGAAAGCTCTTCCCGTGAAATCAGACACAACAACAAGCACATGCACAGGCCTGTGTGAGAAAATCGCACAGACAGACGGGTACACCTGCCAGGCGCAGAGATTTGACTCTTAGGGGAGAGGCGACTGCTTTCAATGCCTTCGTGTTCTCCTGTCTGAATCTCATTGCAGAAATCGTGGATGATTCTCCAAGACGGGGTCTTTAAAGGAGGGGGGTTTGAGGACACAGGCTTCCTGAAGGCTCTGCTGAGGCCAGTCCTGCAAGGGAACGGTCTCTTAATTTCTTTCCACATCTTTCCCAAATAAAATAAAATAAAAGACCCTTTCTACCCTAGGGTCTTCCTTTTCCTCCTCCATTGGGTAAGAAGAATCTTCTGGCTTTGGCTCCCTGTTAGAGCAATTTTTCTCACCTTCGCAATCACATCTCACCACCCAGGAAGGTAAGAGGATCACGGTGAGTGGGTAGAAGAAAGTGGGAATGCCTGCTTGTAAACTCGCTCTTTCTTTTTTTAAACTGGACCTACTGTGACCTGTGTTTACGTTGGTCTCAATAAACATTCAAATACACTGAGCTAAGAATGTGAAAACGAATATATGTATATTCATGTATGACTGAAGCATTGTGCTGTACACCAGAAACTGACACAACGTTGTAAACTGACTGTACTTCAATTAAAAAAAAGCAAATATACCAAGTTTTTTTTTTGCAGAAACGGTCATCTGTAATCACAAGCAGGCGTGCAGACACGTGCAGCCTCAAGCTGTTCTCTGCAAATACACAGGCGTGATCAGTCATATACAGAAAGGTGGACCAGCACACACGTCACATCTAAGTGAGCAGGCACGCATGACCACAAGACCCACAGACCCAGATCATCATACACAGAAACAGGTGGTCAAAGGCAGCAAAATAGCACCGAGGCCAGAGGGTGACCGTCAGTCACAGGCCCCTGTTCATGGAGGGGCAGCACGTACAGCTCCTGGGACCCACGACGCACATTCACGCTTTCATCGGCCACCTGGTCTGTGTAAGGACCGCGCCAGTGCCCGACTGTGCACATCCAGCCATGCCCAGTGCCCTCACTGATCACACAATCACACCTTCACGCACAGCCCCAGGGGCCCACAACCTTGCAACTTCATGCTCGTGGCCACACTCACGTAGGCTCGTGCTGGGTCACAGCAGAGATGCGGCGTCTTGGAGGGGCACGTCCGTATACACACTGCCTCCCCCACCCCGACAATGACACCATCGTGCAGAGATGGTAACGCACAGTCACAGCCTCACACAGATAGCGCTGGCTCTCACATTCAAGAAGACACATGTGCGGACTCTCCTGCCCAGCCCCTTGCCCCAGGTGTACCCTCTGGCCTCTCCACGTGGCAGGAGGGAGCCGCAGCAGGGACCAGGTGCAGCCCATCACCGGAGAGTCTGGGGAGGGAGTTATTGGCCACACTTATGGGGCTTGGGGCCTTGGGAGCACCTTAGCTTCTCCCAGAGATGACACCCTTCCCCCTGGCCCTCGTCCCCGGGGCGGGAGGCAGCTGGGCTCTGGGGCTTGTTATTTTGCCTCTCTAGAGCCCAGTTCAATGGGGGTGGGGGTGGTTGGTGCCACCTCCCCCTCGGGGGACCCTCAGGAGCCCCATGCAGGGTGAAGCTGCAGCTCCCCAGGCCCTGCCTTGTGAAGCCAGAGCTGACTCCTGAACCCCAAACCCGGGCTTTACAGCAGTAGCTTCTGGAGCCAAGCGTCTTGTCCCCTCAGCTGTCACCAAGGCTTCTTGTGGGACGTGTAGGAGTGTGGGTGGGATTGTGGCTCTGGGGACGGTGGCCTTACGTGCGCCTCTGTGTGTGTGTGTGTGTGTGTGTGTGTGTGTGTGTGTGTGTGTGTGTGTGTGTGAAAGCGTCCATGAGCTTGAGCGTGTGTCTGTGTTTGTGTGGATGGCCAGTCTGAATGCGTTTCTTTGTGCATGAAGGTTTCCGACAGGGGAGTGGGTGTGTGTGTTGGAGGGGCTGTGTGTTGCTGTGTGTGTATGTGCTGTGGCACGAGGGAACTCTGCCTGTTTGGAGTATCCCAGAGGGGAACGGCTTGGCCTTCCGACTCAGCGTGAGAACAGCCATGAAAGGGGATTTTGAACACATGAACGTCCAACGATTCCCCCTCTTGCCTATTGAATAAAGTCCAGCTTCCCCTACCTGACATCCAACTCACGGAGTGTCCTTCCCACTCCCAGATCTTCAGTCTGCAAACTTCCTCCTCTTCTTTCCCAACACACCCATCCCTAGCCAGTTAAATTGTCTCCTTACTGTCTCCTGTGTGTGCTGACCTCACCTGACCTCCGTGCCCTTGTGTAAGCTCGTTCCCCCTGCTGGAGTGCCCCTTCCCTCAGTGCCCACCCGTGCAGCCGGGGCCAACTGATTTTGTGCAATAAGTCAGACCCCCAGGCCTCCCCACCCCAAACCTGCTTTTGTCCTGACTGCTTGTCTTAGTAGACGGTGTTGAAGGAGGCTTAAAAGGGCAGTACTGTATCAGAACTGGGAGCTTTCCTGTTTCTCTTCCTCTATGCTCCTGATTGGACTCTGTTATTGTCTGCCAGTGCCTCCCCTTCCCTCTTGTTTGTTTTCTTATCTATCGAGTAGGCGCAGCCCAGCAGCCTGAAACATCACGTTTCCTTCAGTTGATGTGCAGGATTTACGTGATTATCGATCTGGCTGCTCCACGGATGCTGAACATGTGCAAAGACCCGTGGACATCCTGTGGGGCCAAGATGATGGAAGGGGCCACATACCTCTCAAAACATGCCCTTGATCGTGGTGAGAACTGTGTGTCATGGGAGCCCAAGAACCCGTAAAAGGAAGAAAAGATCACAGAGGAGGTCTCTGAGTATAAATGTCATTGAATTGGGGGCAAACCTCCCATTCTCAGTCCCACGGTTGCCAAATCTTCTGAAAATGTCTCCAGCTGTTGTCATGGCACGTGAGTTGTTACGGTAATGGGAGGTAAGAACTGGGAAAGGACAATACAACCTTGTGATGGGAGAAGGGGTTTTAATTCATTTAAGCCTTTGTCAAAATGTGCTGAGTTTGGGATATTGTACCCTCTGCTCTTAACATGCTGGTCATCAGGAACCAGGGTGACCAAGCATCCTGGTCTGTCCAGGACTGAGGAGGTTCTTTGGACATGGAACTTAGAGTTTTAAAAACTAGGACCATTCTGGACAAATCAGGACAACTTGGTGACCCTGTTAGGAAACCTATAAAATTCTCTAAGATTTGAGGAAACAGTTATAGTCCACATCCCTCTCTCCATTAGTCGGGGACCTCTAAGAAGACCGTAGTTACCAAGGAGGGACCTGGTCCTGGTCACAAGGGGCATCACCTCCCCAGGAAGCCAGGACGAACCTCTGGTCTTCCTGTAGTCCAAGCACCCAGTGGCTGATTTCTCCTTGAAAGGAAGTTGGAGGGGTGAGGGCTGGGGCCGAAGGAAGAGACTCCATGGGGAGCCTATTAGGGAATGACAATGACATTGTTTGAATCTCACAGCTTGCCGCCTCTGGCCTCATCTCAGCCATAATCAGGGGGAACTGGAAGGGTGAGCAGGCAGGAGCTGGCAGCTACTCTAGTCATGCCCCACCTCTCCTTGGAAGCACCCACCATAGCTCCTGTCCTGTTCTTGCACGAAGGGGCTCCCCAGGCAGAAGGCAGTGCCTTGGGCTTTGCTCATGTGTAACTGAGTCAGGGAGACAAAGAAAATCTGTCAAAATTGTCAATTCTGGGTAGACAAAAATCCCAAGGGTACTGGATCTGAAGAGTCCAGCATGACCCGAGGCTTGAAGCACTGTGGTCACCTTTGCCCCAGAGGTTTATGACATCCTGTCCCCTAACCCCCACCCTACCTCTGGATGTTGTGACCTTAACACAAAGCAGTCTGCCCTACCTGACCACATGCTAATCTCAGCAAGCTCATGACTCTCAGTGAAACTTAAAGCCACCAAGAGTCAACTTCTACTCTCAAGCTTTAAGAAACATTAACCATTATCCATACCTTTAAATAAGTCTTAAATTAAAATGACCCAAAGCATGTTGATTTGATACTCAAAATACTCTTCCTATGCCGAATTCTCATCTAGTTCTGAACTCAGGCTAACTGCAGTGACACCTAGGCTGTGACTTAAACTTACCACAAATGCCATCCACACACCACCTTAACTGCAATCTAACAGAGCTCCAGCGTGAACGAAACTCCAACTCAGATCCAATCTAGCAATAAAATGAAACCTGAGTTCTAATCTTACTTAGTCCTGCCCTCTTACACTAAGCCTAAAATATTTCTAAGAAGAGCTCAAATTTATCCAAACTCTGACTCCAAAATGTATCCCAAATCTACCATTGATTAAAATCAATCCATATTGTAACATTTACATACTTTTAATTCAATTCTAAATTTGTCCAATTGCTTTAAAATTCTGAACCTAACCCTGGCTCTTCCCTGACCCTGAACCTAGTCTCAGCCATAATGTGAACCCTAATCCTAACCCAAGACTAACCATAACCATAATTTTGGCTCTTAACTAACTTCTATCACAGCCCCACACTAATTTAACCTTGATCAAGTTCTAACCCAATTTTGGGGATTTTAGGAATGAGCTCACATATGTTCTGGTGCTCTTGGCCATTGTCCTGAGAGATGGGATATGCAGGCTAATGGGGAGGGATATTTGCCTCACTAGATTTCGTCTCGTTCCTTGGCATGAGTGGGTTCTGAAGATGCTCTCCTGGGGTCAAGGAGACCAGGAACAGACTCGCTGGTCATGAAGAACCTTAAAAGAGCAAGGCTCTAGAAACACTTGCAGCCAACTCAACACTTCCCCGGTGTTTCTGGGAATCGGCCTCTTTGAAGAATGCGTGGCAAAACCCCCTACTTACTGCATGTGGTAACATCCAGGAACTTCCATGTTTTGAACACTGAGGAACCTAAGGCAGCTTAACAGCAAATTAACCTGATCTTGGTTCTGGCACTCAGTTTAGATCACCCTGGGCTCCTGCCTTCTGTCTATAAGCTTCCTTTTCTCCCCCTTTTCAGCCCCTCAAACAATGACAAGAGATATCCAGCCAGAGGAACATCCATTTTTACCCACAGTGACAGGGGCCAGGAATCACCCTCCTCATCTCTTCATAGTCGGTCCTAAACAGCCTCCTGGGACTCCTCACTGGTGCGTCCCCCCTCACTGGTGCATCTCCCCTAGCTGGTGCGCACCCCCTCGCCGGTGTGCCCTCCCTCACTGGTGTATCCTCCCGGGACAGCAGAATCGGCTCCGGCTCCTTCTGAGCGCCTCCTTGACCTCTTTGTTGCGGAGGCTGTAGATGAGCGGGTTGAGAGCTGGGATGACAAGGGTGTAGAACACAGATGCCATCTTGTCGCTGTCCAGGGCGTAGCTGGAGCTGGGACGCAGGTACATGAAAATGAGTGTCCCGTACAGCATGGCCACAGCCGTGAGGTGGGAGCCGCAGGTGGAGGCTGCTCGCCAACGGCCCTCGGCCGAGCGCATGCGGATCACAGCTCCAGCGATGAACCCGTAAGACACGGCGATCGCCAGCACCGTGGCTGTCTGGATGAAGCCACAGATGGCGAAGAGGAGGAGTTCGTTGAGACTGGTGTCGCTGCAGGAGATGGCCAGCAGGGGTGGGATATCACAGAAGAAGCTGTTGACCTCCCGGGACCCGCAGAAGCTCAGGCGGAAGGTGAGGGTCGTGTGGACCACGGCGCTCACCGCCCCGCCCAGGCCTGATGCTCCCAGCAAGGCCAGGCATAGACGCCGTGACATGGCTGTTGTGTAGCCAAGAGGGTTTCTGATGGCCACGAGGCGGTCATAGGCCATGACTGCCAATAGGCAGCACTCGGCATCAGCCAGCCCTGCAAACACAAACATCTGGAGGGCACAGGCTGCGTAAGGGATGGTGGCGTGGGGCAGCAGCAGGTCCACTAGCATCTTGGGGCCGATGGCTGAGGAACAGCAGGCATCCAGCAGGGAGAGGTTGGCCAGGAAGAAGTACATGGGCGTGTGGAGCTGGGCGTCCACGTGGATCAGCAGCACCATGCCTACGTTTCCCAGCAGGCTCACCAGGTAGACTGGCAGGAAGGTCAAGAAGACGGTCACACGCAGGTCCCAGCGATCTGTGATGCCCAGGAGAATGAATTCAGCAGGTGCAACCCTCGCCCCGGTCAAGTTCTCTGGTGTCATCTTGCTGATCAGAGACTGAGGAGAGACAAAGCAGGAGGGTGGTGAGGGACGGTCATGACCACCCTGGAGGAGGAAGCACTGTGGACTGGGAGCCAGGTAGACTTGGGTTTCAGTCCTAACTGTGCAACAAAATTGCCATGTGACCTTGCACAAGCCATGTCACCTCCCAAAACCTGTGTTTCTAACGCTGAGAAGTCACTACTGTTTAACCTTCTTGAGGGCAGGAATCTTGCCTGTCTTACTCAGTTTTGTATCTACGGTGCTAGGAACATTGCTTGGCACATAGCAGGTGCTCAGTAAATACAGGAAATACAGGCATACCTCGTTTTGTTGCTCTTTGCTTTATCAGGCTTTGAAGATAGCGTGCTTTTTTTGGTTTGTTTTTACAAATTGAAGTTTTACGGCACCATTTTCTAACAGTATTTGCTTACTTTGTGTTTTTATGTCACATTTCAGTAATTCTTGAAATGTTTCCAATATTGCATGATTATTATGCTTGTTTTGGTGATCTGTGATCCGCAATCTCTGATGTTACTACTATGATTCACTGAAGGCTTAGATGATGGTTAGCATTTTTTTAGCAATAAAATATTTTAAAATTAAGTTCTGTATATATTTTTAAGGCACAGTGCTATTGCACACTTAATAGGCTACAGTATAGTGTAAACATAACTTTTATATGCATGGAAAACCAAAACACTAGTGTGTCTTACTTTATTGCTGTATTGGCTATACTGAGTTTGTCTGGAACTGAACCTGCAGTATCTCCGAAGTCAGCATGAATTAGTTAAAGGAATGAATGATGAATAGGATAATAGTGTCTGGTCAAGGACTGAAAACTCCATGACTCTATATGCATTCTCCTTTCCTGTTTCCCCTGGAGAAAAAGAGGCAATGAAATGAGCAGGGTCTCCTGACCCAGTGGGTAACTAGCTATGGGTCCTGAGGTTTGCTGGGAGGACATCATTCCTCTGGAGCTGGACCTGGGAAAGGAGAGGGCAGCAGTGGCTGGCATCTGGGGGAGACAGCAAGGGGTGGAAAGAACAGAAGATTGGGATGTCTCCCAGGGCTGGACTCTTCTCCTCTCTGAGCCTCCATTTTCTCATCTGTGTAATGAGACAAAAAGCTGCAAGGATTCAATGAGATAACGCACGGAAAACATCTCACACCGGGCCTGGCACAGAGCTGGCATTTAATGAAGTATCAGTGAGTTTGACTGAATTGAGCTGGATGCCTTGCCTCCACACTGGAAGGAAGAAACTTTCGGGCAACCAGGAGTAGTGGCTGTGATTTCCAGACAATACAATGTTGCTTCACACGCCTGTGTCTTTTTACTTATTCCCTTTGCCGAGAACCCATTTCCTCTTTTTGTGTTTGACAAAAACTACCTCCGATGTAAAGCCCTCCCTGGTGACTCAAATGACTCAGGGGAAACTAAACTTACTCCTTTGTGCCACCTGCACTGAAGCTTAATTTCTACCACAGCATTACATCATTCTATTGCACATATTTTTTATGTGTCTGTCTCTCCTGTGGACTTCGAGCGCCTTGATTCAATACAGCAAATGTTTACTGAGTCCTCCTATATGCTAAGTGTGGCCCTGTGATTCATTTTTGCACCTCCAGCATCTAGTATATAAACAGCGCTCAATAATAAATATTGGTTAAATGTATGAAACAGTGAAAAGATTATGAGCATTATAAGTATGAAGCATGCAGACTTGGTTTTAAGTCCGGGTCCCAACACTTTCTGGTGCGTGACTTTGGGCAGGTCACTTCACCTCTCTCAGCCCGATTTCCCATTGTAAAGGAGGAGACGTCCTATGTCCATTGGAGGGTTCTAAGAGGTAATAAATGTGCAGCACACTGGAGCTGAGTAAGTGCTCGTTCTCCTTCCTTTAAGAGCAGTTTAGATGTTTGGGACCTACCTGGGGATGGTGAGGATGACAAAGGTCTTCCTACAAAGCACAGCTTGGATGAAAAATTTTGATTGTATCACGTATTGGTGAGGTTGTGCTGGTAGAAATGTAAATTGAGAAATTTGGAGGACAATTTGTCAGCTGACTACCCACAACTGCACAAACCCCAGTGTCTTAGGCTGCTTGGGCTGCTAACAAAGTACTGGAGACTGGGTGGCTTAAACAACACAGACATTTGTTTCTTACAGTTCGGGAGGCTGGGGAGTCCAAGGTCAGGGGACCAGCACGGTTGGAGGGCCCACTTGCAGATATGCTGATGGCTTCCTTCTTGCTTTGTCCTCATACGGTGGACAGAGATAGAGAGCGTGTTGTCTAGTCTCTTCTTATAAGGGTGCTATTCCATCATGAGGACCCCACCCTCATGACCTTATCTAAACCTAATTACTGCCTAAAGTCCCCACTTCCAAATACACTGGGGTTAGGGCTTTGACATATGCATTTGGTTGGGGGGGGGGACACACAAACTTTCATTCCATAACACCTAGTAATTCCACTTTTTAGTGTTTAGAAAAGTCTCACACATGTACACAAGGAGATGTGCACAAGGGTGTACGCACTCCTGGACTGTTTGTAATGGCTACACATTACCCGAACCTCAATGTTTGTCAATAGACTCATGAGAGTTAAACAGGGATGGATTCCACTTATATGTATCAATATGGAGAAATCCTAAAAACGTTGAGGTTAAAAGCATAACTTTTGAAAAAATATAGACTGAAGAAAAAACACAAAACAATAATGTATGTTTTTATGTCTATGTATATAAAAGGTACTGCTGGTTGCTCGAACCAGAAATGAGGTCCCCAGGACATTTCAAAGGACTGTATCACCTTTACCTCATTTCCATATCCGGAGTTGATCCTTCTTGTCTGTTAAGACTCAGCTCAGGGGTCATTTATTTTTTTTCTAGGAAGCTTTATCTGGACAGTCAATCATTCAACTTCTTATTCTGGAACTCCACTTACTGGACTCTCTTTTTAAAACCCTATTCCATCCATCGATTTATAATGACCTAAGTCATGTTCTCCTTCACATAATTGAGCATTTGGGTTTGTGCCTAATTCTTCCCTCTCTCCTTAGGGATACAGAATTTTAGGCATCTTCCCCTCCTCCTTGGTGGGGTGACTGGTAGAGGCCAGACAGCCTCCAGGGGTAGAAGCCCCTCCCAACTACATGTTCTCCATGAATAAAGCCAGCTTGTCCCCTGAAGTTCTGCATCCAGAACCCCGCTGGTGGCAAACCCCTTGTGTACTTCCCTTCATCCACATGGAAAACAAACGCTACTCACCTTCACAAAGTGAGGAGCAAAGCTGCTTACAGTGCCTCTCCATTTCTTCATCTGTAAAATGGGGACAATGAGACATCAAGGCTTTTAAATTGCTTTGAAATTTGGGGGTGCAAGGATCCCAAAACTTCAGTTAAGCAGTTACTACGAAGTGTGTGTGTGTGTGTGTGTATGAGTATGTGTGAGTATGTGTGTGTGCAAATGTACAAAAAATAGAGTCAGTTCTTCATTAATTTCTCTCTGTTGCCTTCCTGCCCATGAGGAATAATCCTGACATTCAGGAATATCCATTTCTTTTCCCTTGAAGGTAAGAAAATGGATTTCCAAAGAAGGAAAGAGACAAGAAGGTATACCTATGAAGGTATAAAGTTGGGGCTTGAACTCAGATCTGGCTCCAAATTCAACTTTCTTTGTTTCCAGGCAGAGACCTTAATTAGGTCTCTTAACAGATTACCAGGTTAGTTGTTGTCACTGTCTTGCCTCAGTCCTCTCATCTTTAGATAAAGCCGATTGGACCAGATTAGTGGTTCTCTGTGTACTCTGGACTTCTGTCATTGGAATTACTGCTGGAACTCTGTGAAAAGATATATGACACAGTGCCCAGAAATTCTGGTTCAACTGATCTAGAGCAGGGCTCAGAAATCTGTACTTGTAAAAAAAAAAAAGTTCTAGGTGATTCAGATGTGAAGCTTGATTTGGGACCCCTGAGCATCAGAGCTTCTCAATCTTAAATGCACATAGCAATCACCTAGGGACCTTGTTAAATGCAGGTTCTGCCTCAGAATGTCTGGGGAGGGGCCTGAGGTCCTGCATTTCTAACCAACTCCTGGGTGAGGCCAACGCCGCTGGTTTGGGTGCCACGCTTGGAGGAGCAAGAGCCGCGGTTCTACTGGACAGCATTCCCAGCTCTGTCAGCTTGAGAGTCTCGCTTTCTGGGAGGTTCTCTCAGCCTCCTCCTGCTAGCTCCTTCCTCTCTGCTGAGCTCTTCGTTTTGACTCATCCTCTCTCTTGAGGCCCCACTCTGCTCATGGACATATTTAAGTCTGGTGACGATGGCCTCCTGGCATGTCTCAAGATGTGGCTTTCCCACTTTCTAACATGCCCCAGTTCTTAACTCATTCCTCCTCAGCACACAGACATTTGATATATCTTGGTCCAGACACCAGCCGCTGTCACCGCGATGGTGCGTGGTTATTGGGCTGGAAGGACATACCTAGAAGGTGCAGGTGGGTGGGGAGTTCCTCCGACAGAGCGCCTTCAGGCCAGCCTTTGGGAGAGCACGGCTGGCCGGGGGACGCAGCAGGGACACGCCCCACCCCAGAGGCAGGAACGGGGAGGCTTATACCCTTCTTCAGCCCCGAGGGAATGGCCTCTTTCTGTTTGACTGCTGACTCCTCTTCCCCCTCTGCTGTCCTAGACTCCGTGGAGACTCCCTCTCACATCCTTTGGGGACCCCATGACAGCTGGTGGCAGGGGAGTGCCAGGGCTGACTTGCTCTTTGCTGCCTTGGGGAGGCTGGAAAAGTTTGGCTGACTGTGTCCCCAGGCTCTGTGCAGGGAAGACAGTCATGCTTGCTCAGAGGAGTCCCTTGGGCTCACTGTCCCCATCCAGTCTCTGGGACTCAGTATTGCTACTATGCTTTATGATCTTCTACACAACAAATTCTTTCTGTGGGTCTCCTAACCGTTCACGTTGTTCCTCTTGCCTAGAATGTCCAGCCTCTTTCTTTTCTATCTAGAAAACTCTTCCTTTTTGTTACAGAATCAGCTCCACTCTCACCTCCAGCGGGAAGTCTTGCGGCCCGCATGGTGGAGCCATTCTTTTCCTCTGTGCGTCTTGGAGATGCACATATAAGAACACGAATCCAAGGCAGATGAGGAAACATGATTGTGTCTGATGCTGCACCGGACTGGAAGCAACCTGAGGCCGGGGCCGGGCATGAAGGCAGCACTTGGGAAATCAGATCACAATTCCTGGGGTGGGTCCAGGCATAGGTGACTTTCAAAAGCTTCCAAGATTGAAAAGCACTTGAAATGTCCATCTAGGACTGAGATCCACCTCCTAAGAGATGGGAATGGGGCTGGGCCTGCAGGCACGGCTGCGTAGCTCAGCCTGCGGAGAGTGGATGGCTATGGGGTGGGAGTAACCGGGAGTCACCTTACTGTGTGGTGTGTCTTATCGCTAACCTAACGAATATTTATTGCACTTTACTATGTCCTGGCTGTAAGATTAAGGTCTTAATAATGAACCAAATAGCCATAGTCCCTTTTCCCTGGAATTTGCAAGGAGTTAGAGTCAGAACTAACTAAATAAAAACACACGGGAAAGAGCTTCAGGTGGGAGTTGAAGGCACGTGCAAAGGCCTGGAGGTAGGAATGCAAACAGCACATTTGAAGAATTGAAAGAAGGCCATGGGGCTGGAGCCCAGAGAATGATGGAGAGAGAGGTGTGAATGAGCCTAGACCAATCGAGGCCAAATTGTGCAAATTTCCAGGTCATGCATACATTTTTGGTTTTTTGTTTGTTCTTGTTTTTTTTAATCCTAAAAGCAATGACTCTTACCATGGATCAGCGGGCTATGCCGCTGAGAATAGCATGTCCCACCACACCTCGGACAGGCATTAGCTGCTGGAATTTACAATGAGGTGTCCCACTGGGATGGGTGAGTTACTTGGCACCCCCAAATTGGGGGGAACTGCTCAGTCTCCACTGGGACCCTGTTGTCCTGCTATAAGCTGGACCTGTGGAAAAGCACTCTACCTAGAATGGACACGCACCATTTAAAGAGAGGGGAAGGTGGGGGTCCTGGTCGGGTTATACCCCTCTCCCAGTTCGTTGCCTCACACCTGACAGTGCTATCTCCCTCTGCCAACATGAATGTTGTGCACAATTTAGGTCCAGTTCCTAAAGCTGCAGCCACATTAACATCTAAGGATCAGTTCACAAGTGTAATCCGTACAGAAAGGAAAAGCTTCCCATACAAGTTCTTACTAATCTGTCTTTTGGCTTTAGACTTCTGCTGCTCCTGTGGTGTCTGCTCATGACATGGGCACCTCATGAAAAAACCTTTCTACAGTGGGCCCATGTGTATGCCCGGCAAAGGAGTCAGTCCAGCTGTTGGGTATGTGAGCAGCTGTCTCTCTCTAGATGGTCAGGATTGCCATGGTGGGTACCACCACTCCAGGAAGGGGGCTGGAAGGCCCTAAAGCATTACACTGAGAAAGAACAAGGTAGGGCTAGATTCTTAATCCATCGGGTACTACCTGTGCTGATCCGGACACCTGGCCTGTGGCACATGTGATCAGTAATACTGGGTATGTGCATTCTTTTTCTGTCAGACTGTACAGACAGCCTATCAAACTGCTGACTGGAAGGGTCCTAAAAACACCACCATCAGAGCCATGGGTAGCTATGCTCAGATTTGGGATGGGTTCATGTGGCTTACCCTGGGTTATGAACATTTGAGCACTTGGACACTCCTATGTTGGGAACAGAAAAATCACTCAAAACAGAACCAACCAAACTGCACCAGCGATATGAGGTGGACATCACCGGAAGCAAGTAACCATTCTGTCACATTAAAGCACAGTGACTTGTTTGACACTGGTTGCACCACCCAGATATTTATTGGGTGACTCTGAATGGGACCCAGTGGTTGTGTGGCATAGATTTTTGGCTGTGGCTTCCACCTGGGGGATTAGGCTGCTGCACCCTGGGTTGTACCCAGGCACAGGGGAGAATCTGCCCCATGATAAGGGAAATTGCCAACTTCCCTCTTCTCAAGGCCAGATGGACATGCTGTGTTTTCCACTTGTACAATCATTTCACTGCCATCTTTGTTCCCTCCGTTGGCCTGGAGGTCATTATAGCACATATAGAAGCCCTTACTAAATTCACCTAACCAGCCTTAAATGATAGCTTGCAAAGCTTGTCTTTACTGAAAGCTGAATGTCTCTAGTGAGAAAAGCTGTCCTCTGAAATAGGATGTCCTGGATATTATACTGCCTTGCAAGGAGACACTTGTGCCACTATTCAAACAGGGTGGCTGTCTGTTCATACCTGACGAGTCTACTAATGTATCATTTTATTTTATTTTATTTTTAACATTTTTTATTGATTTATAATCATTTTACAATGTTGTGTCAAATTCCAGTGTTCAGCACAGTTTTTCAGTCATACATGGACATAATACACACTCATTGTTACATTTTTTTCTCTGTGAGCTACCATAACGTTTTGTGTATATTTCCCTGTGCTATACAGTGTAATCTTGTTTATCTATTCTACAATTTTGAAATCCCAGTCTATCCCTTCCCACCCTCCGCCCCCTGGCAACCACAAGTCTGTATTCTCTGTCTATGAGTCTATTTCTGTCCTGTATTTATGCTTTGTTTTTGTTTGTTTGTTTGTTTTTTAGATTCCACATACGAGCGATCTCATATGGTATTTTTCTTTCTCTTTCTGGCTTACTTCGCTTAGAATGACATTCTCCAGGAGCATCCATGTTGCTGCAAATGGCGTTATTGTGTTGGTTTTTATGGCTGAGTAGTATTCCATTGTATAAATATACCACATCTTCTTTATCCAGCCACCCGTTGATGGACATTTAGGCTGTTTCCATGTCTTGGCTATTGTAAATAGTGCTGCTATGAACATTGGGGTGCAGGTAAATCACATGGGGGCATAAGTAACTGCCCCTAGTGATCCAACTCCTAGCCTAGGAGGTTTAATAAATCTGTGGTTCAGATCATGGGGCTTTTGGTGGAAAAATTTTTACTTATCTTGGGGATCATTATCTTAATCTGTGTTTTCTCTCACATCTGCCTATACTGTTGGTGTGATATCTGCCTCCAGTGCAGCCAGAGAGCTGCCAAATGAGCCACTGTCACGCTAGTGAAACTTCTTGCTGACCGCTCGGGTCACATTGCACAAGATTCTAAGAGTTGATCACAAGCAGTGGAGTGTTGGTGTTACCAAACCAGACTTGGGTCTGTTTGCCCACGCGCAGTAAAGCCAATCTACTGACGCCGGGTTGTGATGAATGAAAGTGCAGTGTTTACTGCAGGGCGTCAAACAAAGGGTCCGGGTAGGTGATGCTCAAAAAACCCAAAGGCTTTCAGGGGAAGGATTTTAAGGACAGCATGAGGGAGAAGGTTGCAAGGTGCATGATCAGCTCGTGGACAGTCTTCTGATTGCTTGGTGGTGAGGTAATCAGGAGTCAGTATCATCAACCTTCTGGTTCCAACCTGTCTGGGGTCTACGTGCTTGTGGGCAGCATGCAGTTAATTTTTTTCACCTGGTGTGGGTTTCAGTATCTGCAAAACAGCTCAAAGTATATGGCTCAGAATATTGTCTATAGCCTGCAAGGAGGAACTAAAAGTCCTTGACTTTGTTTAATGGCTATATTATTTTGTCTAGCTTGACTGTTTTCCTTTATTTCTGCATTTTCTCATTTCTCTGATTAAATTTAACCTTCGGAACTTGGGGAAAGCCTAGGAGGCTAAAATTTTTCTACAAACAAGAGGCAGGTGGAGGATATGGGGTGGGGAGGGAGTCTGTTCCAGGAAAGCTCCGTAGGGTCCCGTTCAGTTCCATTAGAGGAGGTCATGGAGAGGACGTGACTGCTGATTGACCTGCGTGATTGGAGGCGCCCCACCCCCTCCTCTGTCCTTGAAATGTACACTCGGCCGTGGTTCCCACGATGGGAGCCATTTTCAGGAAAGCATCGACAGAACAGTGGGCTGTGCAGACCCTCTGAACCGTCTGCAAGTCTGAACCCAGCAAAGGCTTCTGCGTAAACTTTTAAGATCCTGGCCGGTGAGGGTGAAGATCTACTTGTGGCCCCAAGACAAGCCTTGTACGTAAGTCCCCTGCTTTTTATCACTATCACTGCCCGCCTGGAGGGCTCTGCCTCCTTCTTGGGTCTCTCCATGCCCTCCATGAGCTGGGGCCAGTTTGCAAACAAGCCGGTGGCTTTCTGCCCCTCTCCTCCGTGACAGCTGAACTATGCTTTATAAAAGTTGGGGGGTCTTTTGTGGGGGGTGACTTTCCTCTCCCCCTATATCTTTCACAAGCATTTTGCCTAATATATTTTTTTCCGCTATCTAATGATGTTTTGGCATTTGTTTATCATAAGGCCTGAACTGAGGCTATAGTTAACAGAAAATGTTCAACATCTGTGTGTTTTCAGGTTTTTTCTGTTCTTTGGTTATTATGAATAATGCTGCTATGAACATTCATGTACAGGTTTTTGTGTGGGCATGTGTTTTCTTAGTTATATATCTAGAAATGGAATTGCTGGGTCATATGGTAACTCTATGCTTAACTTTTTGAGAAACTGCTGAAGTTTTCCAAAGTGGCTGCATTATTTTACAATCTCGCTACCAGTGAAGAAGGGTTCACCTTTCCCTCACTCCTTGCCAACATTTTGATATTGTCCACTTAAACAATTTTTTTAACCATCCTAGTGGAAGTGAAGTGGTATCTCACTGTGGTTTTGATTTGCATTTCCCTAATGACGAAGGATGAATATTTTGCATGTGCTAATTGGCCGTTTGTATTTTTTTATATGGAGAAATGTCTATTTAAATCCTTTGCACATTTTAATGTTGGGCTATTAGTCTTTTTGTTGTTGAATTGTAGGAGTCCTGTATATATTCTTATACAAATACCTTATCAGATATATGATTTGCATATATTTCCTACCTTTCAGTGGGTTGTCTATTCTCAAACTTTTTATTTTTATTTTTGATGGTGTCTTTTGAAGTACAAACTGTTTGATTTTAATGAAGTCCTCCCACTTTTAAAAAATTTATTTTTGTTTTTGTTTTATGGGGGGTAGTTAGGTTTGTTTATTTATTTACTATTTTAATTGGAGGTACTGGGGATTGAACCCTGAACCTTGTGCATGCTAAGCGTGTGCTCTACCACTGAGCTATACCCTCCCCCCGTGAGGTCTTCCCATTTATCCATTTTTTCTTTTTATTTCCCTTTCTTTATATTGAAGTACAGTAGATGTACAATGTTATATAAGTTACAAGTGTGGAATGTAGTGATTCACAATTCTTAAAGGTTATTGTCCATGTACGGTTATCATAAATTATTGGCTATGTTCCCTGTGTTGTACAATGTATCTCTGTAGCTTATTTTACACAGAAGAGTTTGTACCTCTTAATCCCCTCCCCCTATATGGCCCCCACCCCCTTCCCTCTCCCCACTGGTAACTACTAGTTTGTTCTCTGCATCTGTCAGTCTGTTTCTTTTTTGTTGTATGCACTTACTCATTTTTTTCTATTACTGCTTGTGCTTTTGGTGTCATACCTAAGAAACCATTGCCTGATCTGTCACAAAAATTTACTCCTAATGCTTTCTTCTAGATATTTTGTAGTTTCAGCTTCTTACGTTGAAGCCTGTGGTCCTTTTGGGTTAATTTTTGTACGTGGTGTGAGGTCAAGGTCCAGCTTCCTTGCATATCCCATGGTTACAGGATTGTTTGTTGAAAACACTATTCTTTCCCCATTGAATTGCCCTGGCAGCCTTGCTGAAAATAAACTGCCCATCAATGTGAAGGCTTATTTGTAGACGCTCAATTATATTTCTTTGATCTCTGTATCTAGCCTCATGCTAGTACAGCATTGTCTTAATGACGGCAATTTCGTAAGTTTTGAAATCAGGAAGTGCAAGTCTTCCGACTTTGCTCTTCTTTTTCAAGAATGCATTGGTTATTCTGGTTCCTTTGCATTTCTATGTGAATTTTAGGATCAGTTTGTCGTTTTCTGCAAAAAAGATAGCTGGGATTTTGATAGAGATTGCACTGAATTCAAATGGTTTATTAGTTCTAGTAGTTTTTTTTTTTTTTTGGTTGATTTCTTAGGAATTTAAAAATATACAGCATCTGTCATTTGCAAGTAGAGATAGTTTGACTTCTTTCTTACAGTCCAGATGCTTTTGACTTTCTTTTCTGACTTAATTGTGCCGGCTGGAACCTCTAGTACCAGGTTGAAAAGACGTGGCAAGAGCGGCCGTCTTTATGTCACGCTTGATCTCAGGAGGGCAGGCATAGGACGACTAGGCAAAGGGATAGTGAAACTCGCAAGAAAACAGATCATGTCCAGGTGATTAGAGTGGGCTGGCGTGAGAGGGTAATTTTTGCAGATGGCATGGGTCTTAAACTGGGTGGGCCTGGAATGGAGAAAGGTGCCACAGAGGGGAAAATATATTAGAAAAAAAGGCCCTGAGGGTAAATGTGTTTGGTATATATGAGTGAATGAGAGTTCAGACATAGCATCCTATTTTTTTTAAAATAATTATGAGACATGAGATGGAGAGGAAAACTCTTGTAGAGCGTGAGAGATGTGAGGGAGAGAGCCATTTCCATATTCAATATCATTCTAAAAGTTGTATATTGTTTCAATTACAAAAACACACTGCCTACTCAAGACCACTGAATTATATACTTTAAAATGAATTTTATGATGTATGAATTATATGTCAATAAAATTGTTATGAAAAAATAGCACATTATACTGAAATAAAAAAACCCCCAATTTATTATTCACATGAACTCTACGCAGAGGATTTTCCAATGATAACACTAGCAGAAGAGTCACAAGGAGGAATTTTTTATTGGCTCCATATATGCAAATTGAAAACCCATTTATGTCAAAAAAATCAAAAAGAAAACTGAAGGATGAAAAGGTGATTGGGAAAAGTTTGCACTAAGAGTAGCAAAGTGTGAAGTTTAAATATAACTTTTCATATAAACAGGATGCACACAAATCTTTAAAATAGTCAAGTGACATAGAGAAATATTAAGAAGAATAAATAAAACATTTTTACAGACTTAAGAAAATAACTAGTAAGCAAAAAATTCAAACAAAAGAAAAGAAATATCATTTTTGCTTATTACTTTCGCAACAATCAAGTCAAAAATTGGAACACCAAGAATGCAGAGAAAAGAATACTTTCACAGAACCATCACTTGGGATGTAAATCATTAACAGTTTTGTAAACTATTTTGGCAACATGTGTCATGAACCCCAAAAATGTTCCACCCAGCAAATCCACTTCTTGAAATTTATTGTAAGGACGTGGGAAACCCTATATATATGGTTTATTCACAATGACCTTCATTGCATTATTATTTATAAAATTAAGAATAATTAGGAAGATCTAATTACCCTGAATGGAAGAAGATTGTACACAAACAGAGCAGCTGATTCTGCTATAATATTATGAGAATGTTTATAAAAATTTGATAATAATAATGAGGAAAATATTCAGGTTACAAGATTATGTGAAAAATTACCATCTTAATAATATAAAATAAATACACAAGAAAAGGACTGAAAGAATTTGTGTAAAGTCTTCACAGTGGTTCCTTTCAAGAAGGAATTTGAAAAACTTTCTTTCTATTTTAGACATTTACTGTAATGACATGAATGATTTTCAGTTGGAGAAAAAAATAAACTAAGATTTAAAAAATAAAGAATAAAGACTGGTCAATGGGCTAACAAATGAAAAAAAAAAAAAAAAAAAAACCACGTACCAAAGATCTAAGCCCAGATGTATATTAAGGACAAATCTCTTAATCTTTCTGTGCCTCGCTTCCTTTTCTAGAATATTCTTGCCCTCTCAGGCCACACACAGATTCTGCCTACTTGGTGTCATATTCTCCATGTTGAGGTCAGTGCCCATGAGTGAGTTTCCTCTAAGGCAGGGTCAGAATTGGCTCCTGAAGCCCAGTGACTTGACCGAGGTCCTGACTTCCCTAGTCTCGCCAGAGTTTTCTGTTATCAGGGAAGGATTTATAGCCCTACACTGTCCGCCTGTTGGGCTTCCTCCTAGAAGCCTAGTGTTTGCTGGCATTTTTGATGTTCCCAACCCTGGACTGGATCTGCCTGGATACAAATACTCACACATCAATTCACCCTGTAGGGACTGATGTCACTCCCTCTCTCCAGACTGCAGTTCTGTCCTTGACCAGTTGCCCCATTGCAGTACTGCAAAGTCTGAGCCTTCATTTTCTTGCAACTGCGAGGAAGGCTAAGCCTCCATCCTGTTTTGAATGTGAGTCTTTCAAATTCATGATGGACAAATCCAGGGAAGAAGGCACGTTGAGAAGTCTGGACCTCTCCTCTGGGGAAGGACTCGTTATGGGGTGGAACATCTTCCCCAGCCAAGGAGTCTCCACAAAGCCTCCTTCATGTCCCTGTTCCTCAGGCTGTAGATAAAGGGGTTCAGCATGGGGGTAACCATCGTGTACATGACAGATGCCACCATTCCAGTGTCTGCTGAGTAGGAGGATGAGGGCTGGAAATATACCAGAAAGACAGTTCCATAGAAGAGTGTGACCACTGTCAGGTGAGAGCCACAGGTAGAGAAGACTTTCTGCCTCCCCCCAGCAGAGGGGACCCTGAGGATGGTGTGGATGATGTGGGCATAAGAGACCAGGACACAGGTGAGAGGGACCACACCCGAGAGGGCTGCTTCTGCAAACATCATGGTCTGAAAGATGTGAGTGTCTGAGCAGGCACGTTTGAGGAGTGGGAGGAGATCACAGAAGAAGTGCGGGATGGAATAGGGGGCACAGAAGGAAAACTGAGACATAAGGAGAGTGAGTGAGAAGGCCAGGAGGTGGGAGCAGAGCCAGGATGCCGCGACCAGCAGCAGGCAGCGCTGGGGACACATGATCGTGGCGTAGTGGAGAGGAAGACAGATGGCCACGTAGCGGTCATATGCCATCACGGCCAACAGGAAGTCATCCAGCAGGGCCAATGCCATGAAGAAGTACATCTGCACGAGGCACCCCGTGTAGGAGATGGTATAGCGCTGTGTGAACGTTTACCAGGACCTCGGGGACAATGGTGCAGGAGAAGCAGGTGTCAATGAAGGACAGGTTGGCCAGGAAGAAGTACATGGGGGTGTGGAGGCGAGGGTCAGAGCCGATGGCCAGGATGATGAGCAGGTTCCCCAGCACGGTGACCAGGTACACGCCCAGGAAGAGCCCGAAGAGGAGAGGCTGCTGCTCTGGGTGTTGAGAGAATCCCAGGAGCAGGAAGTCAGGGCTGCTGGTTTGATTTCTAATTCCATTTAAAGTGGAAAAATTGGAGGAAAATATCACTTAAATATCTGTAGACTCCAGATGGTTATTTTTGTCTGTTTTCTGTGTGTTTTGCAAAGGTCACAGAGATGCACAGTCATCTCTTGCTGGTGGGCATGTAAACATGCACAGAGGTGAGAACTAAGGGCGGTGGTAATGGGGGGCTGGCTGAGGGTTAACTTTGCATTTAAGCTGTCTGTTGAGTTGTCCTGTAAACCTCCTGGGTGAAGTGGAACTGGAGATTAGCTGGGAAGAAAATCCTATGTCTTGGTCCACTTCTACCTTTTTAAGTAAGAAAGTTACCTATTTCATAGGTTTGAGAAATTTGAATAAGATATTTTGGGGATATGCATTTACTGGGAAATTCTTAAATTCTTTTCTCTCTTTGTGTGTGCGTGTGTTGAGGAGTACAAAAGGAATACTAATTACATAGAAAGGTCATAGCTGGCACTTGGGTATCCTGCCCTCTTTTTCTTTTGCAGACCCATCAAATGAGCTAATGTGGATAAAATTACTTTATAAACTCAAAGGTATTTTACAAACAAAACTTCCCATCCTCATCTCCATCATCTTCATCATCAACAACATCACCAGCATCTTCAGTCCTTAGGAGTGTCAGCCTTGGTGTCTTATGCACCAGATGGAGATGCTCTCTGGCTGTGTTATCCTTTGCAACCTACGCATCCTCTTAGCCTCTTTGAGCTTCAGTTACCTCGTCTATAAATTAGGTGCATGGTTTGTATACTTACTGTAGACAGTCAGTGAGGTGATGTATTCAAAGCACTAGCACGTACTAGGTCTTCAATGAATTGTGGTAATAGTTACCAGCATTAATAGAAGCACTAGTAAGATGAAGGGGAACCTGGGGTTGCTCGTGCACCAGAAGATGTTAGGGGACATCACCCCCAGCTCTAAATCCTCATTGCTTTTTATATTTTGGGTAAATTATTATTTCTGAGTCTCATCTTCTTTGTCTGTGAGATGTGGGCATAAACCCGCCACTGAGGACTGCTGAAAGTATCAAAATGCCAGAAAGAGTTAAAAGTGTTTTCAGGACCTGTGATATAAAATCCAGAACGAGAGGGTCTGTGTTTGGAGGGTGTGGGAAGATGAACACACTAACAGGCAGTGCCAGCCAGGCTAACGCCATGGCCTCTGATGTGGTGATAAAACACACCAGCTCTGGGGCTGACAGACCTTCATTTGCCACCAGCCCCCTTGTGGGCTGTAACCTTGAACAAGTCTTCTCAGTCTTTTCTGGCCTCAATTTCTGCATGTGCTCAAAGAGGATAATTAACAATACCTAACTCAAAATGTTTTAAGGACTAAATTAGACAAGGATTGTACAGAACTAGAGCAATGACTGGCTTATAGCAAAGGCTCATCAAATGCTAGCTTTTCCAGATATTACCATGTTCTCTTGAGTTAACAAAGGAGGGTACTTTCTGGGGTAACCAACTAGTCCTCTGTGTTTGCCCAGGATTTTCCTGCATCAAAATGGAATGTCTCACTTCCAGGAAACTCCCTCAGTTCTGGGCAAACTGGGCAAACTACATTTTTTCTTGGTCACGGTCTGTGGGAAGTTGGGCTTTGAAAACTGTAAAGTTTCATATGTAGACTTGTAAGTGCCATTGTCACCGGTGTCCTCCCCCTGACCCTTGGGTGGCAATGGCTCTGACCTAGTGTACCCATGACAAAGCATCTACTTGAACGTGTGCAGACCCAGGTCTGAGCCCCAGCTGTACCATCTTGCTCAAAGCATTTAACTTCTCAGAACCCCTTCTCAGTTGTAAAATGAGCCTCAATAAATCTACCTGAAATCATTCTGAGACTCAAGTTAAAAAGATGACATAAGGTTTGCTGAACCATCAATTGTTGTAGAGATTGTGACTCTCCTTGGGTGGTGGCACAGAATGATTCTGAAAGCCACTGGAGATCGAGTGGGCAGAGAGTGAATTGTCCAGGCAGAATGTAAGGGTCCTGAGCACTGTTACTGCAGTCATGTCTTGACCTCTGGGACTTGGGGACCACCAATCTGCAATGACTTCAGCCTGGACTCTCAGGAAGTTTATGACTGTTAAATCAAGTCCTCCTCATGCTGGTTAAGAGAGCCAGGCTGTATTTGGCTGAGAGTAAGGAAGGGGAGGAAAGGAGAAAGGAATAGGGAAGGAGGGGTGTGTGTGTGTGTGTGTACACCAGTGTCTCCCATCGCTACCACTCAGGTCTTACCTGGATATTCTGAGCATCCTCAGATCTTGTCACCATCACCAGGTGTTGAGTCTGCCTCACCTACTTGGTTTGCCTACCCTTCTTCTCCTCAAGAGGACTTGCTAGAACCTCAGTTTTCTTCCTTCCCCATAACAGCAGCAGAGACTGAAGACTCAGGCCTGGAGCGATCTGTCCTCAGGAACAGGAGCCAGGAGGAGCTGTGGGCTTTTCACATGCAGTGTCTCCTGGGACTCAATCCCTGACCTCCTAATTAGATACAAGAGGAGGGCAAAAGTCCAACCCTTCGGCTGTCCCCTCTGGCCCTGGAGCCCTGAGTCTCAGCAGTGTCAGAGTCACCCTTATTTCAGGGTGACCAGGTCTGAGAATCCTGACAGCACTGCCCTGGTTCCCCTCCCGTGGTGGGCTCCATCTCCCCCAACCCTGACCTGCCACGGAGTCCACACACTGTCATCAGACTCCAAGCCTCGTAAAGAAAACCTGTCATTTCCCAGCAAATCAATAACAATAAATGAATTGAAGAAATTTGGTATTAGGTGAGCCACACAATCATTGTCTTCAAATTCCTGCAGTTCAATACGTGGGAAACAGACTTGTTCTCTGTGACCCCTTTGCGCATGTCCTTACCCACGGTGCACACAGGAAAAACCCATGGTGGGGGTTGCCTAACTGCAAAGTTAATTATAATACTATGAACACTGGGTCGTGTCCGGTTAAGTCCTTTCTGCTACTGCGCGGTCATGGCTGTCGGGGTATAACAGGTTTCTTGCTGACATTCATTTAGAAGTAAAGTCCCTTTATGCTGGAGGCAGGCATGACATCAACTTTCGGACCATCCTCCCTCTCCTCCATCCATCTGCCCGGTGCTCCCACTTAATCTAACTACCTAACATTTTGGCAAGAAAATATATGCATATTCATATGAAATGAGATAAATGCGTATTTTAAAATAGCCACATGGCAATCCAGGTCAGTTTTTGCCACAAAATGAGTTTGCTGAAACTCTATAAGGTAACTCTCATTGATTTTTGAATTTTGGGGCTGCAGCTAAAGGAGTGTGGGCTTACATTCGATTGTGGGATAGTACCATCATGTATTTATCCACCCTAATGTTGATGGACATTTGAGTTTGTTGCCAGGCTTTTGCCATCCCCCCACCCCCCATTGTTTATTATCTCAAGTAGAACTCCTCCTGTTCTCATTAAAAAATGAAAAACATCACATTTGAATAAATGTGGCTTCTCCACTGTTCACTTCTTCTTAGACAAAAATTTCTACGTGCAAACTGCAAAAACTTTTAGACTACATCCCTCTAAAGAGAACATCTCCACCATAACAATTTATCATTCCTTTGTTCTGTTATTGATATTTTAGTGACAGCCGCAGCTTTATTATTTCAGCAGAAATGGGATTTAGAGAACTGGGATTTTTTTCCCCTCCATTTCTTTTATATCAAGTTGTTAGATTGTTTCCATGGGTGAGAGAGTAAAATCACAATAAATGAAGCCAGAACGTTTTTTCCGTTTTGAACTGCTGCACTTACGAACGCCCTCATTCAGTCTCCTGGTGTACCTGCTCAGGTTTCTCTAGGGTACCTACCAAGAAGTAGAATTGTTTGCAAGATATTGGTTAATGTGTTCATTTGGATCTTCTGAGAAGCAGATGCCAAGGCGGGATTTGGTGTGTAAGAGATTTACTGAGAAGGGAGCAGGAGAAATCAGGAAGAGCCTTCAAACTCTGATGCAGTTCTGAGACCTGCGGAAGAAAGGAGAGAAGGAAGAAGGAAGCGGGTAGGATTAGTCTCAGACTGCAGCAAAATGCCAAGAAAGTTTTTTTTTTTTAAATTGAAGTATAGTTGATGCATAATGTTGTGTTAGTTTCTGGGGTACAGCATAGTGATTCCGTCATATGTATATGTACATACTCTTTTTCATGATAGGTTATTACAAGATATTGAATGTAGTTCCCTGCCCTATACAGTAGGTCCTTGTTGTTTATCTATTTTATATACAGTAGTTTATATCTGCTATCCCAAACTCCTAATTTATCTCTCCCACAATTCCCCTTTGGTAAGTTTGTTTTCTATGTCTGTGAGTCTCTGTTTTGTAAATAAGTTCATTTGTATCATATCGTAGATTCCACGTATAAGTGATATATGACTTAACTTAGTATGATCATCTCTAGGTCCATCCACATTGCTGCAAATGGCATTATTTCATTCTTTTTTATGGCCAAGTAGTATTCCATTGTATATATCTACCACAACTTCTTTATGCAATTACCTGTTGATAGACATTTATGTCTTCCATGTCTTGGTATTGTAAACAGTGCTGCTAAGAACATTGGGGTGCATGTATCTTTTTTTTTTTTTAACATGTTTTATTGATTTATAATCATTTTACACTGTGTCAAATTCCAGTGTTCAGCACAGTTTTTCAGTTATACATGAACATATATATATTCATTGTCACATTTTTTTCTCTGTGAGCTACCATAAGATTTTGTGTGTATTTCCCTGTGCTATACAGTATAATCTTGTTTATCTGTTCTACAATTTTGAAATCCCAGTCTATCCCTTCCCACCCCCCGCCCCCTTGGCAACCACAAGTTTGTATTCTATGTCTATGAGTCTATTTCTGTTTTGTATTTATGCTTTTTTTTTGTTTGTTTTTTTTTAGATTCCACATATGAGCTATCTCATATGGTATTTTTCTTTCTCTTTCTGGCTTACTTCACTTAGAATGACATTCTCCAGGAGCATCCATGTTGCTGCAAATGGCATTATGTTGTCGGTTTTTATGGCTGAGTAGTATTCCATTGTATAAATATACCACTTCTTCTTTATCCAGTCACCTGTTGATGGACATTTAGGCTGTTTCCATGTTTTGGCTATTGTAAATAGTGCTGCTATGAACATTGGGGTGCAGGTGTCATCCTGAAGTAGATATCCTTCTGGATACAAGCCCAGGAGTGGGATTCCTGGGTCATATGGTAAGTCTATTCCTAGTCTTTTGAGGAATCTCCACGCTGTTTTCCATAGTGGCTGCACCAAACTGCATTCCCACCAGCAGTGTAGGAGGGTTCCCCTTTCTCCACAGCCTCTCCAGCATTTGTCATTTGTGGATTTTTGAATGACGGCCATTCTGACTGGTGTGAGGTGATACCTCATTGTAGTTTTGATTTGCATTTCTCTGATAATTAGTGATATTGAGCATTTTTTCATGTGCTTTATGATCATTTGTATGTCTTCCTTGGAGAATTGCTTGTTTAGGTCTTCTGCCCATTTTTGGATTGGGTTGTTTATTTTTTTCTTATTGAGTCGTATGAGCTGCTTATATATTCTGGAGATCAAGCCTTTGTCGGTTTCATTTGCAAAAATTTTATCCCATTCTGTAGGTTGTCTTTTTGTCTTACTTCTGGTTTCCTTTGCTGTGCAGAAGCTTGTAAGTTTCATTAGGTCCCATTTGTTTATTCTTGCTTTTACTTCTATTGCTTGAGCAGACTGTTCTAGGAGAACATTTTTGAGATGTATGTCAGATAATGTTTCGCCTATATTTTCCTCTAGGAGGTTTATTGTATCTTGTCTTATGTTTAAGTCTTTGATCCATTTTGAGTTGATTTTTGTGTATGGTGTAAGGGAGTGTTCTAGCTTCATTGCTTTACATGCTGCTGTCCAGTTTTCCCAACACCATTTGCCAAAGAGACTGTCTTTATTCCACTGTATATTCTTGCCTCCTTTGTCGAAGATTAGGTGACCCAAGTTTGTGGGTTCATTTCTGGGCTCTCTATTCTGTTCCATTGCTCTATATGTCTGTTTTTGTACCAATACCACGCTGTCTTGATGACTGTAGCTCTATAGTATTGTCTGAAGTCTGGTATAGTTATTCCTGCAGCCTCTTTTTTTCTCTTCAGTAATGCTTTGGCAATTCTAGGTCTTTGATGGTTCCATATAAATTTTATTGTGATTTGTTCTAGTTCTGTGAACTATGTCCTGGGTAATTTGATAGGGATTGCATTAAATCTGTAGATCGTCTTGGGTAGTGTGACCATTTTAACAATTGATTTAACAATTGATTCTTCCAATCCAAGAGCACGGGATATCTTTCCATTTTTAAAGTCTTCTTTAATTTCCTTCATCAGTAGTTTATAGTTTTCCATGTATAATTCTTTCACCTCCTTGGTTAGATTTATTCCTTGGTATTTTATTACTTTGGGTGCTATTTTAAAGGGGATTGTTTCTTTACTTTCTTTTTCTGTTGATTCATTGTTAGTGTAAAGAAATGCCACTGATTTTTGAACGTTAATCTTGTAACCTGCTACCTTGCTGAATTCTTCAATCAGCTCTAGTAGTTTTTGTGTGGACCTTTTAGAATTGGAGTTTACTCAGGATATATGCCCAGGAGTGGGATTGCTGGATCATACAGTAAGTCTATTTTTAGTTTTTTAAGGAATTTCCACACTGCTTTCCATAGTGGCTGCACCAAATTACATTCCCACCAACCAGTGTAGGAGGGTTTCCTTTACTAGAAAGTTTTGATACCCCTGCCATGCTTAATCATTGGCTAAGAGCAGCCTGTATAAGCGTAGCCTTTGTACTGGGGACTGAAAACAAATACACAACCTAATTATTGAGAATTATATTTGTATTTGGCAGACACACTGAGGACATAAGCCCAGGAGACAGCCTCTCAGAGAGCTCTGAGGGGCTGCTCCAAAGAGCTAAGGGAGGAGCCAGGATATATAGGAGTTTTTGCCCCAAAATCCAGGTAGTCGGTACATCAAACTATTACTGTTAATTAAAGCAAAAGCGGACATCTCAATTTAATGAATTTAGCACTTTTCTATGTGTGGGAAGATGCAAGAGTCTGGGCTCCTTGAAATCATTCCTTTGATATGCACCTTAACTATTAGGGCCAGTATCCTGTCCACCCCCCACCAAATCCTGAATCCCTTCAGGGTGCACAGTCAGGGTGGCTGCAGTGGCTGATGGCTTGATGGCCACAACATCCTTTTTCACTAATATGGCAGGTGACATTCTTCGTCCACAGAACAAACCTGGTGATGGTTTGGGAGGGGCAGCAGCTGGGAGAGTTAGTCTGTTTTGCTCCCACCACAGGAATGCTGAGTTGTGCATTTTCACGCATCCCACAGCCTAAGCTTTGTGCCACGCAGATCCACTTCCCCACACACGTATGGTGAGCCCTTCCTCCATGGATTCTTTAGGCCTCTTTTCCTCGGGGGACACTTAGCAGAGGGAGGGTAGTGGGATGAACCTCCTTTGCCACAGTTGGTGTCCAAGTTGCAATTAGCGCTCCCCCTCTGCCTCCTCCTCTCTCCGTTCTAAATTCCTCCCACCCTCAGCTGTCACCTCTGCAGGTGTCTTGGGGGCTGACATGGCCCAAACCTTCTCTCTTGGGGTTCTAAGACCTTGATGAGCGTACCCTTCTCAGGCCAGAGTTACCGCCTGGGTCCATGCAGAGTTACAGTAGAGATGGGAGTACCAAGAGGTGCCCAACGTACCCGGCACTCAGTCTTCTGAGTTCCGCCTGGATGCCTTCTGGCCTGAAAGCAACCTTGCCCTGATGGTTGACTTTGCTCTTAGAAAATGGGTTCCTAAAATTGATGAACAAATATCTTTGTGAAGGAAAAGCCCAGCTGGGCTAACAAGCTAAGTCACAAATCTAAGTGTAACAGGTGTCAGATTACTGATCTGAGTTCTGCTGGGCTAACTCGTGAATCTAAGTTAATAAGTGTCGGTTTGCTGATTCCCTGTTCATGTTTTTGCTAGCCAGCTGGATTTTCAAAGAGACATATCTGGCCTTGAAATGTTGGTTTGCTGCCTCACTGCCTCTACTTTTGTGATAATGATGTTGCTAAAGCTGTTCCATGCCTATTGGCCGAATACCCCAAGCTTGTACTTAACCGTATAAAATCTCATGCACACGTCTTGGAGGTGCTCAGAGCTTAGGAGCAGAAGTCCCTCTGAGCCCGCCGGCATAATAAATCTGAGTACTCCAACCCTCTGAGTGGTGCTTGTTTCTTGGCTGGCCTTTCATTTCCGTAACATCTTCATTAACCGGTCCTTTCCCATTTGCCCTTGTTTCTTTTAAAAATCTTCGTTTATCTCCCTCGAATTATAAAGTTCCAAGCGTTATCATGATCGTAACAACTAACCTTTTCCAGGCACTCACAGCGGGCCAGGCAACCCGCCACCTGCTTTACACAGAGAAACTCATTTGATTTTCACAAAACTCCGGAGGCTGGCTGCTCTCGAGTCCATTTCATAGATGAGAAAAGCGAGGTTTAGTAAAAATAAGCAGCAGAGCCACGATTTGAATCCGAAACCACTGTTCTCCTTGGCCACTTCTCTACAGTGTGTCATAGGTGTCACGGGCTCTCCTGATACAACCTGTAAGCTCACCTAGGTAATAACTTTAGCTTCTCGATGAGGCTGTGCCCTCCTTTTGCACCTTGCTTCAGGGCAGACCCTCGCAAAAACTCCTGGTCAGTTAAGATCCATTTAATAGTATTATTTTCCTCTAGCTTTATAAAGCTATAATCGACATAAAGAATTGTACATAATTAAAGTGTAAAACAGAATGACTTGATATGCATATATTTTGTGAAATTATTACCACAGTCACATTAATTAACAGCTATCACCTCCTTCATGTAGTTACCATATTTGTTTTGCGGTGAGAATGCTTAAAATTTACTCTCATAGCAAATTTCCAGCATACAATACGGTATTGTTAACTATAGTCACCATGCTGTGGCTCAGATCCTTGGAATCTATTCATCTTATGACTGAAAGCTTGTATCCCTTTGAAGGTTCATTGCCCTGTAAGCCCTGACCTTTGGCTTTGGTTTTTGTCATGCAAGTGCCTGACTTAAACTCTGATGGCCTGAGGCGTCCACCTTGAAGATGGCTATCTTGAATTAACACATCATCGACTAGACTAGATAAAGAACAGGGCTGCCTCCTTAATCCTCCACCCCCCTATCCCAATAAAAGTAGAACCCAGACTTATATAAGTTTCCTCTCCCTCTTTCTCTCTTCGCCCACTCTCTTTCCCACCCTTCCTCTCTCTCTACCCTCGACTTCACTGTGGCCCCAGGTGTGCCCTTTTCCCCAAAGTTTTCTGATGGTTGCTGCTGAAAGGTGTCTTGCAATCGTCGTAAGGACCACAAGGGCGGGCGATTCCAGCCACAACATTATTTGTCCATGGACTGTGATTGGCACAAAACATTCATAGAATCATGCTGGATATTTTCTTTTCCTCTTGAGGAAGATTGCTACATTTTTTTTTTCTTATCAGATTTCCTCTGGATCAAGTTTTTATTTTTTTTTCCCCTAGTTTTTCTTCACTCATCTCCTTCACATCCCACAGCCGTCATTTGTATATCAGAAGTTTGAAGTGAGGGACAGCATTCCTCATGGAGTTTTTGTTTGATGGTGAAATTATGTGAAACCCATTGGAAGTGAGGGTAGTGTGGAGAGAGGAGGGAAGGAAGAAGGAGGCTCAGTGGCATTTTGTTACCGTGGACATTGTGGAGGCCTTCGCTGTACTCATTGTAATTCTTAAGAAAATTGACAACACAGTGACAAGATCCTAAGGACAGGATAATTTATAGTGAATTCCCAGGAAATACTTGGACTGAACTCAGTGGGCGGATGTATGACCATATGACTATTTCCAATCCCATTATAAAACCTGGACTGTCAGTTGGGAAGGGGCCATAGATATATTTTCCTTTTTTAATTGAAGTATAGTCTGTTTACAATGTTGTGTTAATTTCTGGTGCACAGCATAATGATTCATTTATACATATATATATTCCTTTTCATATTCTTTTCCTTATAGGCTATTATAGAGTACTGAATATAGTTCCCTGTGCTATACAGTAGGACTTTGTTGTTTATCTATTTCATATATAGTAGTTAGTATCTACAAATCCTGAACTCCCAGTTTATCCCTTCTCACCCCCTTTCCCTGCTGGTAACCATAAGTTTGTTTTCTATGTCTGTGAGTCTGTCTCTGTTTCGTAAATAAGTTCATTTGTGTCCGTCTTTTTTGCTTTTTTTTTTTAAAGATTCCACATATATGTGATTTCATATGGTATTTTTCTTTCTCTTTCTGGCTTATTTCACTTAGTATGATAATCTCCACTTCCACCCATGTTGCTGCAAGTGACATTATTTTATTTTTTATGGCTGAGTAGTATTCCGTCGTATAAATATACCACAGCTTCTTTATTCAGTCATCTTGTTAGCGTAGGCAGATAGCTAGGTATGAGCAGAAAGATGGGGACACGGGCCAAATGGCAGGAAACCATACATTATGTGAACAACAGGGGTCCTTGGGCAGACAGAGTAAAGGAACCTCGGGACTGATAAGAAGTCATACATGTTGGGGTGACAGGTGTCCTGGAGGCAGGCAAAGAAAGGTGGGAAAAGGCAGGAATCTCCACTGTCCAAATGTAACCTTTTGCTTATTATGCCCTCGTTACAATAGAATTAGCCCTGCAGACTAGAAGTACCCATCATGCAACAATGCCATGACACTTCCGATCCGGACTAAATAAGGACAAAAATCCCTCCTCCCCTCTGGAACGTGGAGCTGGGATGAAAATCAGGGAATAATATCCTAAATCCTTCCCTCTTCAATAAATATTCTACCTATTCATTTTTTTTATCCTATATAACCAACGAAACTCAGGGCGGCTGCTCACCTGAGCCTGCCCATTCTCCCTTTGAAAGCATACTGTCTATCCCTTAATAAATCCTCACTTTACTTTCTCAGCCTCCGTGTCTCATCTCTGAATTCTTTCTGTGACAAGACAAGAACCAAATTGCCAGCAACAATCTGTTGATGGACGTTTAGGTGGTTTCCATGTCTCAGCTGTTGTAAATAGTGCTGCTGTGAACATTGGGGTGCATGTATCTTTTCATATTAGAGTTTCCTTGGGATATATGCCCCAAAGTAGGATTGCTGGATTATAGAATAACTCTATTTTCAGTTTTTTAAGGACTCTTCATATTGTTTTCCATAACGGCTGCACCAAACTATATTCCTACCAGCAGTGTAGGAGAGGTCCCTTTTATCCATACCCAGTATTTATTATTTGTAGACCTTTTTTCTGTGTGTGTATATATATATTTATTCTTATTGACGTATAGTCAGTTTACAGTGTTGTGTCAGTTTCTGGTGTACAGCACAGTGCTTCAGTCATACATGAACATACATATATTCATTTTCACATTCTTTTTCACTATAAATGACAAGATATTGAATAGAGTTCCCTGTGCTATACAGTGTGAATGTGTTGTTTATTGGAGTTTGTGAGACTCCTCCTGTATTTTATAGCAAGAGACACTCTGCCAGAGTTCAGTAGGTATCTCAATGTACTTTTGATTTGATTTGCGTTTCTTTGATAATTACTGATATTGAGTGTTTTTTCATGTGCCTATTGGCCATTTGTATGTCTTCATTAGAGAAATGTCTATTTAGGTTTTCTGCCCGTTTTTTGATTGGGTCGTTTGTTTTTTGATTACTGAGTTGTATGAGCTATTTGGATGACTATTCTAGAGATTAAGCCCTTGTCAGTTGCATCAACTGCAAACATTCTCTCCCATTCTGTAGGTTGTCTTTTCATTTTATGTATCATTTCCTTTGCGGTGCCAAAGCTTGTAAGTTTGATTAGGTCCCATTTGTTTATTTTTGCTTTTATTTCTATTGCCTCAGTAGACTACCATAGGAGAACACTGCTGTGATTTGATATATTTTCATATAATGGCTGAAATTTATCAAGAGCTTGCTATATGCAGGACCCTGTTCCACATATTAAAACATACAAAATCAATAATACATATCTTAGAACACTTATTATATCATTTAGTCTTCACAACAGTTCATTTTTCATATGGAAAACTGAGGCACAGAGAAGTTAATGTACTTGCCTGAGATCACAGAGTTGGTAAATGGTGAATGTGGGCTTCCAGCTCAAGCAGTATAATCTTAGGAGTAGGGAACTGAAGCTTAGAGAGGTTATGTAAATATTCCAAAGTAACCTAAGAGTAGAAAGATGTGGGAAGATCCTGAGCTCACTTCTTCCCACACCAAAATTACAACTATTTACAGAGCAACTGTCTATGAGAATGACCTGAAGGCTAGGAGGAAAGATTTTCCCACCACTGAAGATATAAAGAAGGAACCACAACGAGATGGGTAAGAAGGGCAGAGATGCGGTGTAGTTAAGACCCACGCCCCGGGGTAGGTGGCCCACAAATGGGAGGATAGTCACAGTTGCCAAGTTTCTCCTCGAGGAGCAAGGGGTCCGAGCCTCACAATGAGGTCCCCAGCACAGGGGTCCTGCACCGGGAAGACGAGCCCTCAAAGCACCTGACTTTGAAGGCCAGAGACTGCAAAAGAAAAAGAAGGAGACTATGTGTATAATACAGTCAGATATCAATATCCAGGTCCCATTTTATTTCTTTTTACCAAAAAGCACAATGACCTTTGATAGCAGTTATCACCTCTCCCTTACTGAGCTGTAATTCATTTTGAAGACAGGAGCTACGGCTGCTATAGCTTTGCAATATTTTCGTAGTTGAGTGTAGTTCCTGGCACAGAGCAGGTGCTTCATGAGCTCTTATTGAATGAATGAACACTGAGACATACCATACAGGGGTTATGCTATGCCGTCATCCTCATCAGCTTTTTCAAGCCCTGTTTCATGTCCTTGTTCCTAAGGCTATAGATAAAAGGGTTCAGCATGGGGGTAACTACTGTGTAGATGACAGTGACCACACGATCTTTTGTCACTGAGTAGGTGGACGAGGGGCGGATGTACACAGATGTTATGGTCCCATAGAATAGTGCCACAACCGTGAGGTGGGAACCACAGGTGGAGAAGACCTTGTACCTGCCTCTCCCAGAAGGGAGCCTCAGGACGGCGCGGGTGATGTAGACATAGGAGACGATGATGAAGAGGAAAGGACTCATAATCACAAAGGAGCCCTCTGTGAAGGCCAACAGCTCATTGACGGAGGTGTCAGAGCAGGAGAGCGTTAGCAGTGGCTGGACGTCACAAAAGAAGTGGTGGATGACGTTGGGCCCACAGAAGGAGAGGCGGGCCATGAGAATGGTGTGGGTGAGTGAGTGGAGGTGGGACACCACCCAGGAGGCTATGACGAGCAGGAGACAGCACCCGGGGTTCATGGTTGCGGTGTAGTGCAGCGGGTTACAGATGGCTACGTAGCGGTCAGTGGCCATGGCAGCCAGGAGGAAGCTGTCAGTGATCCCAAAGGCCACAAAGAAATACATCTGGGTAAGGCACTGGGCAAAGGGGATGGTCTTTCTCTGAGTCAGCATGTTCACTAACATTTGTGGCACGATGACAGTTGTAAAGCAGATGTCCACCAGGGACAGGTTGGAGAGGAGGAAGTACATGGGGGTGTGGAGGCGGGCGTCCCCCCGGATGGTGGCAATGATGACCGAGTTGCTGGCCACATTGACCAGGTACATGGCCAGGAAGCTGGCAAAGAGCCACACCTGCTTTTTGGGGTCACTGGTCAGTCCCAGGAGGAGGAATTCAGTCATATGGCTCTGGTTTCCTTTCACCATTGCTGTCCTGCAAGTAAAAAATATGAAGGATGTTAGGTGTGTGTTGTGGTTTGGGGTCTTCAATCTTCTAGAGGGGATAGTGCATAACTTGTTCAGCTTGTGCATTACACAAGGGGGGGGTCATTCATGTAAAGCATCATATATTCTATAACTCCATACGGTTGGTGTTGACACACCTTGATTTCGATTCCAACTTTGCATCTGACTCATCTCGTTAACTTGAACAAGGTACTTCAAGTCTCATTCCTTGTCCGGAAGACAAAACTTGTAACACCCACATTCTTT
Source organism: Camelus bactrianus (assembly GCF_048773025.1). Lineage (NCBI taxonomy): Eukaryota > Metazoa > Chordata > Mammalia > Artiodactyla > Camelidae > Camelus > Camelus bactrianus. The sequence continues at coordinate 66,916,155 of NC_133542.1, read as the reverse complement.
GGATAAATGGTAAAGATCCTAGGAAAAGTGTTCAGAAAGTAATCATTTTGCTTGATTTCCCAGGTTGTATCTAAGAGATCCTTTTGCTCTATCTGGCCTTAGTTACTAATCACCCTGGTAACTTCCAACTGCCTCCTGGCCAGATAATTCTGGCCAGAATTTCTTTCTAATTCTTCTATGTAAGGAAAATAGGATATCCTACATTCTCCCTAAATAAATCACATAAACACTGTAGAGATTATATTCCTGAGTCCAACCCTTCTTGAAAGAAAAGTAGTTTGGAATGCATTTAGAAGTTTACTTATAGGGAGGAAGGCTTGACTTGGAGGATGGGGACCCAGAAATTTGACACTTCCTTCAGGGCAGAGAACTGTCTAGGGTGAGTGGCAAGTTGGAGAACTGTCTCTGGCAGATGGACAGTTTATTTACCCAACATTGAGCCTGGTGGTTTAGGCGGGTGCATGGTGTCAAGGAAGAAACAGGAACTAAAAGATGGATACTCATACAGGCAAGAAGAGTCCAAAGGGTCGTATTGTGGGCGATGGAAATGTGAGAAGATGCGGCATTCTGGCAAAAAAACACTGAGACATACGAATAGGATGGTGCTGAGGTTCAGGAATAGTTCCTCTGTGTCTCCAAAAGGCAAGAGCAGGGGAAACTAAAGGAAGGCTCCCATCTGTCAGGAATTGAAGCACTGGTCATCTATCTACCAAGTAGGAACCCAGTTAAAATGCAGCAAGACAAGAACCATTGGCACAGATTTAGAACCAGCTAGCAGCTACCTGGGTCGACAGTGAGAAAGCTGAGTTAGAGAGCATGCACTCCTTATGTCCACCCTGCCTAGGGACAGGACTGGCTTCAGAGACGACAACAGAAAGGAAAACCTGCTGATAGTGGTCAAATAACCCCAGATAAGGGAGGGTAGAGTTAGGGATGCAGATTTTGAGTTAGAGAGAGTCCACATCCTGTACTCCTTGTGTCCTCATAATCTTTCTGGTCCTTTTGAAGATTCAAAAGCAAACCTAAGGACTAATGATGTTTTTGATCGTGAATGAAACTCACTGCCCTGCTTAGGAGAACTCAGACTTTTTATTCTCTTACAACATTTTAACAAGTACGTGCATACAGTAGCATTGTTTTCTGAAGTGTCTCCTTTCTCTCTGAGATACCTCGTGCTTGGTCCAAACGAAAGGGACCACTAGGGCCGAGACAGCAGCTGGAGAGGTTTATGATGAAAGCACTGCCAAGGCAGGGTTTAAGTCTGTTTTACTCGCCATTATTTTCCAGTGAGTTACACGGTACCTGGTTCATAGCAGCTGGACAATGAATACTGGCTGATAGATTGAACAAGATACATCACCTCTGATCACCTCTTGCAAGACTGTGGGTTTTCATTAGTAAGTGGGAGACTAGTCTCCAAGGATCAGGAGAGTTGATGGGAAAAGTTTGGGATTTGGATCGAGTCTATATCTTGGACTGAAATATAAGAGCCAAGGATTCCACCAGGCCTGACAGAACCAGCATCGTCTGTTAGCCGACTTTACTCTTTGCTAGTGACGTTAGTTATGCTTTTCTTTCACGGCTTGATTGATTGGTTTATAATTCACTTAACACATTTTCACTGAATGAGAATCTAGGCACTGGGAACGCAGAAGGACCATGACAACCATTCTGATGTTTGAAAACAGCAGTATGTCCCCAGGCTTATTCTCCGGGTAAAATTTCCCCAGTTTCTTCCAAATCTTACCCAACAGGACTTGGCATTAAGACATTTCACCTTCTACAGTCACCTTTTAAAGCTACTGGCTGGCGTGGCTATAACTCCCTGTGTGATGGTCAAGTATTTCCTTTTGGATTGTAAATTCCTGGGGGGCATTTGTAAAATTTTAGGTTGTTGGAGATGAAAGTGATCTTAAGGATTTATCCATTTCATAGGTATCCAAACAGTGCTTCCTTAGGGGACTTAGAGGCCACCCCAGGAGGGGTTGAGAAGCTGAGGGCACACTGAATGGGAGGGACTCCAGGTCTCTCTCTTTAATCAGAGCAATTCTACTATCTATGTGTTTTACACATTGAATTACTTCATAAGAAATAGTATGAAGATGTAGCTGAAAACAACATAGTCGCTTTATGCATGGAAAACTTGAGGCTCAGAGAGGGAGTGACTTACCCAGTACCACCATCTTCTCTTACCACTCTCCTGTGTCAGCTCTTGGCTCATGCTGTTCTAAAGATGTTCAGAGGTCAGGGTGAGGCCATAGAATCTGGAGCCTTCTCAGTAGACCTTGGGGGATGACTAGGGGCTAGGCAAGCCCAACAGAAGCTGGGTATGCCTGACAACATCAGGGCAGTTACATCTGTCCCATCCCAAGTACAGAGCCTCCTTCTTTGGGGTCTTACCCACAAAAGACAAATCCTTCCTGTGTTATATAAATGGGGAAGGAGGAACAGAGAAGTGTGGAGACTGTGGCATTGGAAGTTCAGGCAGATGACCTGGTTTGTAGTCTCACCTGTGCTGAGTCGCATATTTCATCCTTATAAAAAGACGATGTTATGCAAAATGGTTTTTCAGTTCTAATAATTTAGGATTTGTAAGACTTGGGCATAGTGATGGGGTTGAAGATAATGGCTACATACTCAGTAAATAGATGGCGACCTCCGTGGTGGCCACTGGAGAGTCCAGGCGTCTTCTCCTCAGCCTCAATGGCCTTGGTGATTAGGGGAGGAAGGTGGGGCTGGGGAGGGAGGTAGAGTGCTCACACTGAGTGAGGAAAGAAAAGTTCCAGGTTTGGTGTGGGAGCAGACAGGACTCACCACACACTGAGAGTTTTGTGTGTATGATTGTCATCACAGACACTTCTCTCTCTCCCTTTAGAGAAATAATCTTTCCATGTAGCCTCAGGCATCTGGAACCCAAAGCTTTCTCCCATCCTCAGCTACCATCACTGGCCCCTGCCGATTTACTCAAATGATGAGGAAGAGTGGGGATCTGGAACAAGGTGATTGCCTTTCACCTAACCTCACCCCAAGGAGACAGGAAGCCTTTCCATCTACCACCTCCAGGGAGCTCATTAAGAAGCGAGGCTTGGGAGAAGAGTAAAGACTGTGGAAAGTCAGGATTCCGGGGTGACAAATTTCTTCGAATCTCTGGTAATTAGTGGCTTATTATTATTGTGATTTTCAAGGGGGTTGAGGTAGGTAAATAGAGAAGACTTAGACCGGGGCTGTCCCTGGGATGTTGGGGGATGATGTGTGGTACCGTGGAAAGGATCCTGAGAGTGAAGGTGCCCGGGTTCTAGTCGGCCAATTAGTTGTGATTTGGGGCAAAACTCTTAGCCTCTCTGAATTTTAGGTTTGTCATCAACAACATGGGTTTTTCAGTACCTGTATACCAGAGAGGGTTGCCTGGAGAATTAAGAGAATATGGTCACATAATAATAACCATTTATTGAATGATTATGTGGCATTTTATATGCAGCTCTTCAAGTGCAGTATCCTTGTTTTCATAGATGAGAGAAATGAGGCTCAGTCTCATTAAATAACTTCCCTGAAATCCCTATAGTTAGGAAGTGATGCAGCTAAGTTCAAATTCAAGGTTGTCCTGCTCCTAAACTCCACACTTTCTCTCCTTTGTTCTGCAGAAGCTGCACCTAGAAACGTCTTTGACGTCTCCTTCTCATTTTCTCCTCCAGCGTGCTAGCTCATCCTTAGATGCTCTACAAATTTAGCTCTTCCCCATTCCTTATTCTGGTATTGCTGACCAAGCTGTTCCTTCACGGGTCAAATGGCTCAATGAAGGTAGGGCCATGTCTTCTTTTTAGCCCACTGATGTATCATACTGTGTTTATCACAGAGTCTGGCTCATGGTGAGCATTCAAAACCATTTGTTAAACTAATAAATAATCTACGAGGCACAGTATTTCTTTTAAGAAATTTTGTGAAGAACTTAAAAAGTAATTCCAAACTGGATTAGTTCTTGCTGATGTACTATCAAAATGATGTTTATAAAGTGTTTTAAGTCTTAAGATTAAAAAATACATTAATGCCCAGAAATGGCAAACTAGGAAACTTAAAGATATTCCAACCATAGCTGATATAATGTCGTCACTGTATCAATCAGCTTCTTAGAATAAGAAAGCCAGGAAGTACTCTGAGAGAGCTTTTAGCCTTTAATGATGTTGCTTCTTTGATTAAAACCTTCAATTCATTGGCTCACTCCATACTATGTTAGAAATTAGAAACAAATATATCAATAAGACTGTGAGTCCTAGTCTTATAGTCTAGTAGGGAGAGTGTCATGTAATCATGTAATTACAATATGGAGAGATCAGTCTTATAAAATAAGAGTGTGCAAGGAATCTTGGAAGTATAGAAAAATGTGCATTGAAATGATTCTTGGATGAGGCCAGGAGCTTAGGGATGGGTTGAGAAAAACATTTAGAGTAGAAATGACACTTGAGCTGATGCTTGAGAGTCATGGGGGAAGAACGTTTAAGGCAGAGGGGCAGTCTGCTGGGCAGGCATACTGTGTCTAGGGGTCTGTAAACAGCCAAATGCAAATCAAGCTTAGAGTGAATATACTGGAGTGACCAGAGATAAGCCTGGAACGTTGGGCTTGTTCTATTTTTTGAAAGTAATTCAAACTCCTTAGCTTGCTATTCATAGCTTTGTGTGAACTAGCCCTATTCCTGTTTTTCAACACCTATAAGTACTTCCTGAGGCCACAGACATCATTGGTTTCTTGCCATTTGTAGCACCTGATTGCTATGTGAATTTTTATGTGTGTTTCCCTTGGCATCACATATTTACATAGCCTCTCCATCTTCACTTGCCTGAAAAACTGTCTTCCAAGTCCATCTTTCCTCTTACATGAAAGGCCACCATATTTGCTCACCTTTAAATGTGATTCATTTGGTGCTTCCTTTGATTCATATAGAACTGGCTTCTCTCCACAGTCACGTAGAGACTCCCTGTCTACCTGATGTGCTTTCATCTGTTCTCTGGCTTCATCTCCCCTGAAAGATGACCAACCAACTCTTGGAGAGAAGGGCTCATCAGAGTGGGATGAAGCAGACACTGTAGGTTGGGTCACCCAATATTCAATCCAATCCCCCTTCCCCTTGCCTGCCTTGAGAATTCAGACTGTGAAAGTTATACATTAGAGTTTCAGCCATTATTTCAGCTGGAGGAGGCCATGCCACTTAGTCTCATCAATGAGAAGATGTAAACATAAGTCATACATGATTGTCCCCTCTCTATCTTCCCCCTACCTTTTTTTTTCTTCACTAATTTCAAGCATTTTGGTTTGAGCTGAAGCAGCCATTATATGAAGAGTCAAGAGATTGAGACATATCATCACTGACATGGATATAACCCCTCTCCCTCCCAGCTGATTAAGCCATTGTAGTAAGGTTTTCCATTACTTTCAGCCAAATGTGAATCCAAATTATTCAGGGACCTTTGTGGGAAATTCAGAGATTAGTAGAGAGATGGATCTAGATGGAGGAGATAAAACCTTGAGCAGAGTCCATGCTTCGGGTGGACACAGCTGGCTGTGAAAACGAGAGGCCATGAGGGTGGATAAAGTGTTTGGAGGTGACAGGTAATGGGTGAACAATTCAGGCAAGAGATATTCTCAGAAAGGTCCAGTAACAGGGAGACTGTAATAGCTCTTTTTTTTCCCTTCAGAAAAGAAGGAAAATCTACATTAAAGTGTCACCAGGAATGGTTCCTTCTGGAGGCTTCAGGGGAGGATCTATTTCCTTGCCCTTTTCTGTTCCCAGAGGCCACTGGTATATCTTGGCTTGAGGCCCCTTCCTCGTATCACACTGACCTCTTGCTTCCATCATCACGTCTTCTACATGTCACTCTGGTCCCTCTGCATCCTTCTGATGAGGACTTTTTTGTTTACATTGGGCCCACTTGAATAATTCAGAACAATCTTCCCTTTTCAAAATCCTTAACCTGATCACACCTGCTAAGTCTTTTTTTTTACCTGTAAATTAACATATTCAGAGGTTCTGAGAATTAGGACCTGGACATCTTTGGGGGGCATTATTAAGACCACCACAACTGCTAAACAATCTTTTTCTTCCACTACATTGGTAAAACCTATTTGCACTTTCTATTGTGTTTATTGTGAGATAGATCTGAGCGAAAAATCCAATAATCACCTGGTCTCCATAAACCCCACTCTGACTGGTCAACCCCAGTAGTATTTTGGGTTCCCAGAAATCAGAGAGACAGTGTCCAGTGATCACCTAACATCCAGGTATTTCCTTTTCCAGTGAACAATAAACCTGGTATAGGACTGCAGGTCTTTATGGAGAAGGCCACTAGGAAGATTTATGTTACACATTTTTTTGGTCCTCAGTCTATGAACTCACTTAAGACTTGGAATTGGTGAGGAGTTATGACTATATATTGTGATGATTTAAGTCAATCCTTGGTTTACCAGACCTTGAGATTTTTTTCTTATACAATTTAAGTAAGACTTCTGTGGGCTGCCTGTCTATTTCAGTCCTAGGGACACCATAATCACCTACTGCCAGTAACTCTGCAGGTCAATGCATTCTAATTTCTGACCTCTCTTAAACATTACAGGAACCATGCCTTCCCTATTTCTGACAGGTCAGTGCTACCACCTGGCCTCTCCTGTTCTGGGATGCTGTCACCTCCATTGACTTCTGGGAGCCCATTTTAGTGTTGTCATCTCTCCTATATGCCATCTGTCACTGTGTATAAAGAATATGCACCACAGAGGCTCTCAAGGACATGTAGTTTCCTCACCAATGTGTCTCTCAAAGCCTTGGTAAAGGAAGCATCCTCTAGACCCTTCAGTGTGATATACAGTTAAGGGGAGGTGACATATAAATATACTCCAGCATTCCTAGGTCTCCATGCTTTCTGCAGTGTACCAGGGAGTTCCCAGCTTTACTCAGTGAAGCACAGGTTTTAGTTAACCAATTGAGGAAACTATTAGATCCACTTTCGGTTACTTGAGCTGACACGATGGACTCAGAATCTCCGGTGGTACCCACATCAATAAATTCAGCCTAAACCAAAATCATTTCACTTCTTCCCTTGACTAATATCTTTAGAACACATTCTCATAGATGTGACCCATTTTTCTGTTGCTATGATAGGTAACATCTGTTGTGTCACTGATGGTTTTGCCAAGCTCTGAGTTTCATTATGGGTCTGGAGATAATGAAGGGTGGTAGAAACCAATCTTGAGAAGAATCGGCATTCCTCTGCAAGATGACTGCCTTAGGAAAAGTTATAGCCTGTTAGGGCAAGGGGTGGGTAACTTCCTCAAAAGAGGAGAAAGGATGGCGTATACTAGCAGAGGAAGCTCAGTGACATTTGGGGTTTCCACGTACTCAGATTCACTGCAATCTACCAAAAGCTTCCCATTCCAACTCTCAGGAAATCACTCTTTTCCAAGCACTTCCCTAACTTTAATGTAAGCTTTAGTGTAATTTACAGCCTTAAATTCAATTTGCATTATAATTCAATCACCTACAGGATGAGATTCTGGGTTTAGTTTTTAAAAATCTTGATCCTGTGAAAGAAGAAAGAAGACTGTTTTTCAGGGAAATTATAAACTCTTAGCTTTCTATTTATGTATTGAGGTTGGAATTTAATTTATTTTTTAATTGAGTTATAGTCAGTTTACAATGTTGTTTGAATTTCCAGTATAGAGCACGATTTTTCAGTTATACATGAACATAAATATATTCATTGTTGCATGAGGTTGGAATTTAAAATGTTGAGCTTGTCATATTCCTCAAAATTCTCTACTTTATTCTGAAGCAGCCAGTTCACCCCACTCCCCTTACCCTATTTCCATAATGATGTCCTACTGCTTAGGCTCTTTGGTCTCCCAAGTGATTGTAACTACGTTGCCTATGGGTTTCACAGGTTAACAGTGTCCCATTTCCCGCTAGCCATGAGGTCATTTCTCCCTTCAGATCTAAGTAGACTGAATAACCAATTCCAGAATCTCATATTTAATTTTCTGTCTCTTTGGAACAACTTTTGATATGGAAACTTGTACCAGCCACCTAGAAAAACAGGTGTGTTCCTGATGCCATAAGTTTTGATACAGAATTTGGAGCTCACAGAATTGTTGAAAGAATGAGAGGAACAAAGTTCAAAGAAGCTTCTGCTGGAGGTAAGAGAGATTGATACTGAAGATCTCTGTCAGAGGCACCAAAGCAGATGGCTCTTAAAATCTTGTCTGGAAGATGCTGCAACTCTTGAGAATCTCTGAGAAGCTTCCACCAAGTGCCTACAATGGCAAAGCATGTAGTTTCATGAGTTTCCACTGAAGACCTGGATAGAACAAAAAGGCCGAGTAAGAAAGAATTTGCTTTCTGGCTGACTGTCTTCAAGCTGGAACCATGGTCTTCTCCTGTCTTTGGACTCAGACTCAGAGTGGAACTATACCATTGGCTGCCCACCTTGTCAACGCAGATCTTGAGACTTCTCAGCCTCCATAATCATATAAGCCTATTCCTTAATTTTTATATTTATATTCCAGTATCCTTTTTGTATTGTTCATCTGCAGAACCCAGGCTAATACAGAGTCCAAGCAGAGATAGCGCCTATGCACAGGACAGCCAGGTATAGGATATTAGAGCACGAACAAGGGAGGAGGGTCTCCAAGATGAGGGCAGCTGCCATGAGATGTTGGAGTTCATGTGGAGTGAGAAAGAGGGCTTCCGCGCAAGGGGGAAACCCAGTGTGGGGAGTCAGAACCCAAACAGGAGGAGACAGGTGTCACTGTGAATTCCCCAGTATGGAGAATCAAAATCAAAAAAGGTTAGAAGGGTGTCCATGCCTGAGGGCAATGCAACATTAGGTGAGAAGGACATTTATGTGAAGTACACTCTAGAGAGGGGAAGTCAGACCCCAAAATGGGTGAGGAGGTACTGTGAAAGTCTGAGCAGGGTGAAGCTTGCATCCACATTGGAGAAATGGCTGATTCCAGGACTGGAGCAGAGAGAGTACAAGGTAAGTCTGGAATATCTTGATGTGATGGAAAGCAAGAAAGTACTCGAAGAGGGTACAGAAGTAATAAATTACAACTCACTGAATAAAGTAAGAAGCCATAAGTCTATACCAGTCTAGGTACATGAACAGATGGGAGGAAGTTTGATGAGGAATGAAATATTTACGTAATTTCAGACTACCTCCCCATAAAGGGTGTATTTCTTATTCTATTCTTTTCTCCTCGCCAGCTTTGTCAAGGCTTGTTTCATGTCCTTGTTCCTAAGGCTATAGATAAAATGGTTCAGCATGGGAATTACCACTGTATAAATGACAGTGACCACACGATCTTTTGTCACTGAGTAGGTGGACGAGGGGCGGATGTACACTGAGATGGCAGTCCCATAGTATAACACCACAACCGTGATGTGGGAACCACAGGTGGAGAAGACCTTGTACCTGCCTCTCCCGGAAGGGAGCCTCAGGACGGCGCGGGTGATGTAGACATAGGAGACGATGATGAAGAGGAAAGGACTCATAATCACAAAGGAGCCCTCTGTGAAGGCCAACAGCTCATTGACGGAGGTGTCAGAGCAGGAGAGCGTTAGCAGTGGCTGGACGTCACAAAAGAAGTGGTGGATGACGTTGGGCCCACAGAAGGAGAGGCGGGCCATGAGAATGGTGTGGGTGAGTGAGTGGAGGTGGGACACCACCCAGGAGGCTATGACGAGCAGGAGACAGCACCCGGGGTTCATGGTTGCGGTGTAGTGCAGCGGGTTACAGATGGCCACATAGCGGTCAGTGGCCATGACAGCCAGGAGGAAGCTGTCAGTGATTGCACAGGCCACAAAGAAATACATCTGGGTGAGGAACTGGGCAAAGGGGACCTTCTTGTTCTTGCTCATCATGTTTGCCGGCATCCTTGGCACGATGACGTTGGTAAAGCAGGTGTCCACCAGGGACGGGTTGGAGAGGAAGAAGTACATGGGGGTGTGGAGGCGGGCGTCCCCCCGGATGGCGGCAGTGATGACTGAGTTGCCAGCCACATTGACCAGGTACATGGCCAGGAAGCTGGCAAAGAGCCACACCTGCTTTTTGGGGTCACTGGTCAGTCCCAGGAGGAGGAATTCAGTGATGTGACTCTGGTTTCCTTTTGTCATTGCTGTCCTGCAGGGAGAAAATACGGAGGAATGTTAGGCATGTGTCCTGGCTTGGAGTCCCCAGTTATAAATTCTTAGGAGTGGCTAGTTTAGTTGACAGGTGTATGGTCACACAGGTCTGGCTTTCCCGTCAGGCTCTGTCACTGATTTACACTGAGCACGAAGTCACCTCCTGAACTTTCATTTCCTTGATCCATAAAGACAGAAATGATGAAATCTCAGGCTATTCTGTTTTTTATCCAGGATTTTTCTCTTTTTGGTTTCCTAAAAATGAATATCAGTCTGTCTTAATTTCTCCCTAAAGAAAACATATATATCCTAGAGCTGGTACTCCCGGCTCCAATCTCTTTGTGGAATGGGTTTGGGAGTTTGAATAACAGTCATAGCAGGAGTGTCATGAAACTGGAAAGTCTCCGACACTCTGGGAGATGAAACTAGTTTAGTATGGGGACAGACCGCTTTCTGGCAGCAGGAGAGCATCTGTCTGGTTTGGTTAAACTGTTTATTTCATGCAGGTGGGTGGTATTAAGGAAGTCATCACGGAAGTAACAGGTGCCTATCTTGACAGTAGATTAGAGTTGAGTTGAGTCCTAGGTGGCTGTTTGAGCATGAGAACTATATAAAAGGTGCAGATATGCTGGCGGATAACAGTGAGGGGTTTAGACAGCAAAGTTCTGGCCTTCAGGATCAGAGTTCTTATCCTGGAAATGGGCATAGAGGAACAAGATCTGGAGAGAACAAAGCAGGACCCCCATCTGGGAGGAATTGTCACTCTGCTCAGCAATTTATAAGGGCAGGGACTCAGCTGCAATGGAACATGATCAGCACTCAATTATCTGCCCTCACACCCAGGATCAGATCCTGGTTATCAGCCAGAATGACCTGAAGCTGAGTCAGTCTCTATGTCCCTGGACTTGGGCTCCTAATGTGCATCTTTCTAGTATCAGGATTGGTGCCAGAGCAGAACGCAGGCAGTTATCTGCCAGTGCCTCTCAGTGACCCCCAATAAAGGGTCAAAAAGGAGAGTGAGAAGAAGTCTACACGCAAGGACACTGAGTACCGATGATTTTTTTTTTTTTTTGGATGTTTTAAGTCCTTACATGAAATTCTCTGCATTGTTGGAAGGATCCGTACTATCTGCATCTCTGGAGACACTTTCCTAAGATGGAGCGGCATAGGTGTCTGTAGCATCTTTTTTTTTTTTTTTTTCCCAGAGTGCTTGGAACTTTGGACTAAGGAGATTTCTCCTATTAGGAAGGGCACAGCAAGACCCGACTGACATGGGAGAGGCCCAGGATGTCACTTCCACGAGGGCATCTGGAAGGGGTCTGACTGCCTTTTCGACACTGTGTCCCTGGTTCACCACCGTATCGTAAGCAGTGCCTAATAAAAGTACTGAACACAATGAGAGTATTTACCATGAGCTAGGTCTGTAGGATGACTTAGTCCATCTAAGACCTCGGGCAGATACAGATGAGGAAACAATTACAGAATCATTACAGAGATGTTCAATCACTTGTCCAAGACGTGGAAGTGGCTATAATTCCAACCCAAGCAGTTTGGTTTCTGGGTCCCGTTCTTAGCCATTATTCTATATTAACTCTCTGCCTATTAAATATTTCCTGATAGAGTAAACTCAGAATAAGAAACTTTGACAGCACTTTGAATGACCGGGACGTGTTGCCTCAGTGACCAGAATCAGATTCTTTGGATCAGGAGAATCAGGGGAAATAGTCCAGGATTTGGGTTCTAGTTAGTTACTTTCCAGCTGTCCTCCTTGGAAAGTCTTTGTGCCTCATTTATTTTTCTCATAGAAAAATGGAGAAGGACAATACCGTTTCCATTAGCATGTTGTGGGCATCAAATGAATGAATGTGTCTGAGAAGTGTTTTGTTAATGAGTGGGTGCTGTAGAAAGACTAATTATGTAAGTAATATATAATGCAAGTAGTAAACAATGGAAAATCATACTCACGTTTAATATATAATACCTGGCTGGGCTGGTTGAGGTAAAAGAACGTGTTTGTGTGTGAAATAGTTGGGATGGCCACTGAAAGGGGACCGAGATTGCAGCTGCAGAACAGGAGGTCTAAGAATTTCCTGGTGAGAGAAGGGGGAGGAACAGAGATTCTGGTGGGCTTCCTGCTTTGTGGGCCTGTCCTGCAGGAGTGACGGATAAATCAAGGGGCCTGATGCTGACAGCCTCCCCATGACCAGGTCACTGAGCGTGGTTTCAGATAGCTCAGCAAAGACCTTCCTTAGGTCATTTGATGTGGGATAAGAGACTAGTTTGCTGTCAGCTCTCCAGAGCTTACGATTATGTCTATGCATCCTCCTTGATGCCAAGGGAGGCTGTTTCTGAGCTGAGGCAGTGGGAGAAATGGAGAAGAGGGCAGCCAGAGGCAAGCAGGGCAGGATAATCATGTATGTGTATGTGTGACAGGGTCAGGTGGTCCCAAAGGCTTTGCCCAAGAATTTTTAAGTAAGAAGCGAAATGATGGAACTCCTATGTAACTCAATAGCAACAAATAAACAAAAAAACCAAAAAGCAACTAATAACCTAATTAAAAATGGGCTAAGGACTTGAATAAACATTTCTCTAAAGAAGACAGAAAGAAAAATACCATATGAGATCGCTCATATGTGGAATCTAAAAAACAAACAAACAAAAACAAAGCGTAAATACCGGACAGAAATAGACTCATAGACAGAGAATACAGACTTGTGGTTGCCAGAGGGGCGGAGGGTGGGAAGGGATAGACTGGGATTTCAAAATTGTAGAATAGATAAACAAGATTATACTGTATAGCACAGGGAAATATACACAAAGCGTTATGGTAGCTCACAGAGAAAAAAATGTGACAAGTGTGTATATGTCCATGTATGACTGAAAAATTGTGCTGAACACTGGAATTTGACACAACATTGTAAAATGATTATAAATCAATAAAAAATTTTTTTTTAAAAAAGAAGAAGACATACAAATGGCCAACAGGTATCTGAAAAGGTGCTCAACATCACTAACCATCAGGGAAATGCAAATCAAAGCCACAATGAGATAAAACCTCATACCTGTTATAACAGTTATTATATAAAAAAATAAAAGACAGCAAGTGTTGGTGAGGATGCGGAGAAGAGGGAACCCTGGGACATGGAGGTTCCTCAAAAATTAAAAAAAATAGAACTATCATATGATCAGCAATCCCATTTGTGGTTATATATCTGAAGGAAATGAAATCTCTATCTTGAAGAGATATTAGCACCCTTATGCACAGTAGCAAGATGTGGAAATAATTTAGATATATATTGACAGATGAATGGATAGAGGAAATACGTGATACACCTAAAGTGGAGTGCTATTCTGCCTTAAAAATAGAAGGAAATCCTACCATATGCAACAACATGGATGTACCTTAAGGACATTATGCTAAGCGAAACCAGCCCCAGAAAGACAGATGTTTCATGATTCTACTTATATAAGATATCTAAAATAGTCAAATTTATAGAATCAAAGAGTGGAATGATGGTTTTCAGAGGCTAGGAGAAGGGGGAAATGAGGAGTTACTAATCAGCGGGCATAAAGTTTCAGTTAAGCAAGGTAAATTCTGGAGATCTGCTTCACAACATCGTACCTACAGTCAATACAACACTTAAAAATGTGTTAGGATGGTAGCTCTCATGTTAGGTGTTCTAACCACAATAAAATAAAAATTTAAAAAAGAGAAGCAAAGCGAAAAAGAATGTGACAATGAATGCATGTATGTTCATGTATAACTGAAAAATTGTGCTCTTCACTGGAAATTGACACAACATTGTAAACTGACTATAACTCAATAAAAAATGTTAAAAAAAAAAAAAAAGAGAGAAGCAAAATGATGACGGCAGAGAGGGCATTGAGAAGCCTATTGCAGACCTCTGAGCCTCAGGGCACAAGAAGGGCGGGACTAGGTTGAGTTCAACTCCTCTTGGTAATTGCAAACTCCACGAAGCCCAGCCTAGTGGCCAGGATCCAAGGCTCTGAGATCAGTCCAGAGTTCAAGCCCCCGCCCTTCCAATTTTTGGCAGTGTGACTTAGGCAAGCTGCTTCACCATTAATCCTTAATTTTCTTATTTACAAAACAAGAATTAAACAGTATTTGCCTTTAAGCAGTTTTGAGGATCATCATAAGATAAACGTAAATCAGTTAGTAATTTAGGTAGCACAGAGTAACTCCTGACAAATATCAACTTTAATTATTTTTGCCCTTTAACAACATGATTTCATGGATTTGTGTATATAAAGCTTGGGAAACTGGCACATAATAGATGTTCTGAAATGCCTGCAGAACTGTGTATAGACTTAGATATTCTCAGAGGTGGCAGAAAACTCAGAGACCATCCCTTCCAAACCGTCACCCAGAACAGGAAACCTATGCTAGCCCTGAAAGTGGTCATCCAGCTTGAATACATCTAGTGACAGAGAACTCACTGCCTTCTGATTTTCAGGAATCCTAATGAGCCACATCTACCTTTTTGGTATTGAAGGCAGGAGTCAAGAATTCCAAGCCTCCCACTTCCAATAGCCTTCCTTCACTGTCTCCAGTTATGACAAGTGACCACGATTTTGTTTTCTTGTCCTTGTGGAATTATTGTTTTGTGAAGTGTTCAAGCATTTCCTGAGTGCCAGGAGGCGTGTGAGGTTTTGGGAACACAGGTGAGGAGACACCGAGTCAGCCTGAAGATGTGTGAAGACAGTGACCACATCTCCCTGAGTCTTCAGTGTCCCATCTTAACTGTCTCCTGCTTCCCTTGCCCTTCCCCCGCTTCCCCGACAGGACACAGCTTCAAATCCTAGTCACATTCCTCCTCTCTCCCATGATTGGCCCTCCCGTGTGACACATGTGTCCCTGGTGAGGTAGAGTGTGAATCGGGAGGGCTCCAGAGTCCCAGGAGTCTTCCTCTTTACCCAGGAACATTCTGCTTTCGGGTTTTTACAGATCTTTTTTTTTAAAAGACTAATTTTGAAGATAAGTCTTTAGAGCTCAAGAAAATTTCCAAACCCAAATGCTGATCAATTTGCAGAGGGCCAATTGAAGCCTAAAGAAGGAGGTTGGTCATTTAATATTGCAGCATGAGTTAGCAGAAGAGCGGTTGTGACAGCCCAAGTGATGGAGAAGGTCATGGAGAGGATGTGACTGCCAGTGGCCCTTGAGCTGGACCTGGGCCATGAGAGGCTCCTCACTCCCGACCCTGTCCTTGGAATGTGCACTCTGCCTACTGTTGCAAGGATATAGCCTTAAGGGAGTAAGGTGTTGTTGAGACCAGCCGGATGGTACACTGACTGCACCCAGTTAAGTCCTCTACATGGACCATTCAGATTCCTGGGGGCGGGTGCAGAGAGCTACTCCTCTTGCAGCCACTCAAGACAAGCCTCGTTAGTAAGTTCTCCTGCTTCCTGAAACTGCCACCTACCAACCTGGAGGGGTCTGCCTCCTTCTCTGGTCTCCCCCTGCCCTCCGTGTATGGGGGCTGGTTTTGACTGGTTTCAGACTTCGTCCAGGAAGCTCCCGAGGTTATGAACTGACACCAGGTCTTAAGAATTTTCTTCTCCCTCATTTTTCTCAGGTTTCAGCCTTTCCCACAGCCTATGCCCCATGCTTCTCTGCAATTGGGGTAAAAGCCCTTGAGGTGGATTCTCTTTAGTGCAGAACTGGCTTTGGGGACATTCTGAAGCCAGGCTGGGAGGATGGAAGCTGGACTTTTACCCATCAGCCTCAGCGTGCCTACCCCATGCCTCTGGAAGTGTTGATCCCTTTGCGTGGAGTTTCACCCATTCATAGCAAATCCTTCCTCCTTTTTGTGAATGGAGAAGGGAAACAGGTGTGTGGAGGAGATTGAGGCACTCAGACAAAGAAATAAGGAATCTTTCTTATTTCAGTGTGGTAAGGATCAGATGCCCTGGCTTGTTGTCCCCACTATGATATTAACTTGCTACATACAAGTGAGCAACGCGTTTTCCTTCTTTGTAAAAATGTAATATATCAGATAGGGGGGTTTTAAAGTTTCTGACTCTCCAGGATAGATATACTCTAGATTGGATATAGTTGAGGATACCAGCTACTTACTCAGGTGAGGGTCAGTGACCTCCAGGGTGGTTTTTGGGGGACTGAAGCACCTTCTCCTCAGTCTTGCTGGCCCTGATGTCTAGAGGAGGATTGGGTAGCTTGGGGCATAGAAGGAATCTTCACATCAGGTCGAGAAAAGGAAAGCCCCAGATTCTGGTGAGAGGTGTCTGGACCTGCATTATTGGGTGCCTGTGATGGTTGCCTCAGCCTAGAGATGAATTTATCAATTCCTGAAGTGGCCACTTTTCTTCTCCCTCCTAAGAGGCAACCCCTCAATGTGGCCCCTGGCACTGGAGTCATGAGCCTTTCTTCCATCCCCAACTATCAGCCACCTGACTTTCAGGTTCCATCAGATGTTAAGGGACTGGGTGGGGGCTGGGAAGAACTTGACTGTTCTGCATGTGACTTCACCCCAAGGAAACAGGCAGCCTCCCCAGTCACCAACCACAGGGAGCTCATTAAATGCTGTGCTTAGAGACAAGTAGAGACCTCTCAGTAGAGACCAAGGAAGCTCAGGCTACCATAGCTGTGGTTTTTTCAGCATCCCAGATAATTAGTCACTTGTTATTCTAGTGATTTCTAAGAGGACAGAGGCAAATGCATAGAGAAAGTCTGGGGCTTCTTCCAAGATGTGGGGGAGAATTTGTAGAGTCAAGAGAAGAGCCCAGGTCTTTGCAAAAAGTTCTTTGCTGGTTAGTTGGTGCTGATGTAGCCACACCTATTAATTCATCCCTTAAAAAACATTTAAAATAACTATATATAACATAAATTTTTATCATTTGAGCCATTTTTAAAATGTATAGTTCAGTGGCACTAAGTACATTCATGCTGGCGCAGTCATCATCACCGTCCATCTCCAGAGCTTTTTCATCATCCAATTCTGAAACTCTGTCCATCAAATAAGAACACTTCATTGCTCCCTCTCTCCAGACCCTGGAAACTACTGTTCTACTTTCTGTCCCAATGAATTTGACAGCAAAAGCTGGTGAAATCTGCAGGGGATCTTGATGGCTGAGCCAACCATTGGTTACTTCAGTTGAGAAAGCTACTGGGGTCATTTGCTGAGCAGGTCACTGGGAACTGCAGTCTCTCTTACTGCGTGGCTGATACAGGAAGCCTCTATTTTTCTCCCTTCCTCCTAGAGGTCTCTATGTCCCAGCTTTGCTTTCTAAGTCATATGAAGCAGGACTCTCCTATGGTGCCCTCAAAGGCTGGGGAAGCTGATTGCTCTTCCTTTTCCTGAGAGGGAAACTCTGTCCAGCTGGGAAGTTCCCCTTGGCGCTGAGCAATGCCAGCTTGGGGGATGGGATCAAGCAGGCAAAATGAAGCTCTTCTTCCTTCCCTTTTTGTGTTTTTATTCTGAGGTTTTTTGTTCCATTGTGTTGCTGAAGTCTCTTATGTGGACTCTGTTTGTAGGATGTCTTTTCATTTTGTTTATGGTTTTCTTCACTGCGCAAAAGCTTAAAAGTTTGATTAGGTCCCATTTGCTTATTTTTGATTTATTTCTATTTCTTTGAAAGACTGACCTAAGAAAACATTGCTACAATTTATGTCAGACAATGTTTTAACTATGTTGTCTTCTAGTAGTTTTATGCTGTCCTGTCTTACATTTAAGTTTTTAAGCCATTTTGAGCTTATTTTTGTGTATGGTATGAGGGACTGTTCTAACTTCGTTGATTTACCACGGCTGTCCAGCTTTTCCAGCACCACTCGCTGAAGAGACTGTCTTTTCTCACCTTGTATATTCTTGCTTCCTTTGTCAAAGATTAATTGACTATAGGTATGTGGGTTTATTTCTGGGCTCTCTATTCTGTTCCATCGATCCATCTGTTTGTTTTGTGCCAATAGCATGCTGTTTTGATTACTGTAGGTTCATAGTATTGTTTGAAGTCTGGGAGGGTTATGCCTGTAGCCTCGTCATTGTATATTCTTGATACCTTTGTTGAAAATTAGTTGATGGTATTCACCTCCTTGTATTCCTGGGTTCTCTGCTCTGTTCCACTGGTCTTTATGCCAATACCACGCTGTTTTGGTTACTGTGGCTTTGTAATGTATTTTGAAATCATGAAAGGTGAGGTCTCTAGCTTTGTTTTTCAGTCTCAAGATTGTTTTTGATATTTTGGGTCCTTTATAGTTCCATATGCATTTTAGGATATTGTTATTAATTTCTTTCAGAAAGACAATTAGGATTTTAGAATTTTATAGAAATTGAACCCTTAGGTCATTTTGCGTGTTAAGGACTTTTTAACAATACTTAGTCTTCCTATCCAGAAACAAGTGAAATCTTTCCATTTATTTGGGTCTTCTTTAATTTCTTTTTATCAAATATTTTTGTTTCCTATGTATAAGTAATTTCACCTCCATGATTAAGTTTATTCCTAAGTAATTTATTCATCTGATGCTAGTGATGTGGTTGTGTTTATGAATTTCCTTTTCAGATTGTTCATCGCTAGTGTATAGAATCACAAGTGATTCCTTAACCCACTCCAGTCGGGCTCTGTTTCCATTGCTCCATTGAAACTTTATTACCAATGCCACCAGTGGCCTTTTTGTCACTCAAGCTAATGGACAATCCTCCAGGCTTATTTTGCTGAAATGCTCATTGTATTTTGATGTGGATTAATAGCTGCTGTATCTTGAAACTTCTATTCTTGGCTTTTGTGACTACTCTGTGTCAGTCCTCTTTGCTGACACCTTCTCTATCAGACTCTTCAATGTCAGAAATACTCAGCACTCTTCCCTAGGCCCTCCTCAGCTTTCATCTTTCTTGTTTATGTCCCTCAGTCTAATAAACAGGCAAAATAGGTTCAAAGAACTAAATTCTTCTTAGATCAGTATTAAGCAAAATGGTCAATATTTAGGTATATGTAATTAGCTTACAGTAGTAGGACCCAATACATTTCCCTTCATGATTTTCTCCTCAAAGGACATACCTATAGTATTACTCTACTATTGTATTCAACCAGCCTCTCGGGTACCCATATGGTGGAAGGAAGAGTTGTTAAGCAGTTGTTAAGAATCTTCCTGGTCTCCTCCCAAGGACAATACAGAAGAGATTCACCCAACTTGGTGAGTGTTCAGAAGGTCTGCTTAGATATTTCCTCTGATTATATCTACTTTCAGAGAGGACTTACTTAATCTTGCCAGTGGGTATTAGCGACTTCCCAAGTAAATGTCTGGGCTTCTTTGTTTGGATGGCAAAATCTTTATGAAAATCACCAGATACAACGCTCCCATATCAGCTCACTCCTTCTGAATGGTGTCAGGCTATCCTGTGGGAATCGCTTCATACTTTGACAGACACAACACTCTAGCTCTGCCTGAGACGCTTAGGCCTAGTCTTTCATCTGGGTGTGCTAGTGCTAGTTCATGGTCACTAAGTATCTACTTCTCTCTAGTTTGAACTTCTTGGAATATCTGTAAGCGTCTAAGTAAAAGATCTTGATTTCTCAGTGCCTATGTGTTGTTGAGAAAAAGGAATCTGGAAATGATGGCCAAGTGAAGTCAGAACTAAAAAACTATAGGTTTCCTGGGACCAAAAGGACTTAATAATCTTTATAGTTACAGAAGGTGTAATTATGAATTTATTTATTTAATATATGCCAGCATTCTTTACATTCTAAAGTGGTTTATGTCCTTGGTAGGGCATGAGAAAACTGACACATTAATAGAGGAAATGGAAAAGGTAGTGATTTCCCAGGCCAGCACCCCCAAAGCTGAGTGATTAGTGGGAGACAGTGGTGAAAGGCAGGTGTGCCTGTACAAATATGAAAGCTGTTGCAAAATTAGTCCATTTCTTGGATTGCTGATTTGTTTCCTGATAGTTGGAAGAGGACATAGTGACAGCGATGGCAAGGACCTGGATGTTGGTTCTAGGTGTCCCTGTGTTCCATTAGGGTGTTATATATTTTTACACCAAAAAACTTGTATTCAAATTCAGATCCTGCATCAACAAGATTATGATGCATAAGAACTGGTGATTGTAAAATCTTGTTGAAATAATTGAGGCAAAAGGATTCCTTGGAGAGAATATCTATCTTAAGTTACTATTGTTATTGACAATAACATAATCAGAGAAGGACTGATTAGGCAACACATCCACCTATGTATTTGTGTGTTATTAGGATTATGAGTGTTCATTGATGCAGTTCACCAAGTATTTCTGGCTCTTTATTTTACAGATACATCGTTTTATAGTGCCTTCTGGCTCCCTTGGGTTTGAGTGGGATCATGAGATTAGTTGTGGACAGTCAGTAGCGGTCAAAGTGGTGTGATTCACTTCTGGACAGAGTGTTTAACTGCCAGTGCAAAAACTTCAAGAGTCTTTTTAGCCTTTGACAGAGTGATAATTAACACTTAATTAATGTTTACCATGGTGACTGCTCCATCAGCTATGGTGCCTGAGTGTTTTAACTGAGCAGCACTCTCTACTTTTCTATGGTGGATATGCAGTGTGAGTAAAGAATAAAGGTTTGGTTCTAAGGTCCCAGGAATTTCAGATTGGTTTTTTTTTTCTCCCCACAGCATAACCTAGCTTACTCTGGCTGACACATGTTGCTTTTTATAGGGTATAATGAGCATTTTAGTAAGAATCTGGCCACGTGGAGAAAAGAAGAATTAAGAAGGAAGGGAAGAGGGGTGGAGTGCTGAGAATTCACACAGTGATGATACTTTGGTGCTGGTGGGAGGAGTAAGTCAACTTCGTAGAGTCTTCTATTTTTCCCATCCTATTCCCCCTGCTCTCAAGTTATGCCTCATAGGGCTTTTCATTGTGTCTCAAACACATTCTGATGTTTATTGCATTTACCTGCTTGGATGGTTTCCACTGTCTGGAATACTCTATCCATTTCCTTGTTCTTTAGTTTTCATCCGTCAAAATTCAACCCATCTTTAAGGGCAGTTCAAGAAGTATTCCCAATACTCTAGGAAGCCCATACAATGTCTTTAAAAAAACTAGTAGGATTTGATAGTTCCTTGAGCACTGACCATTGTCAAGCTTATGGAGGAGTTACTTGGAGATAGCTTTTCCCTGTATGTGAATGCAGAAACTGTTTTCCTGATATCTGAATTCTTAACAGTAACAAGTGGGATCGAACATGTATCTGGTCAAGGTCATTGTAGAAGCAAGTGTTTTAGCTTCAAGGTCAATGTTCTTACTGAGATTTAACACCTCTTATAATCTCGTTGACTACCATGTGAAAAATGGGTAGGAAGGAAACTGTGATCATCTCTTAGGTCATCCCCCAGTGATGACAACCTGTCTTGTTGTTCTTTCTATGAGTGAATTCTGTCCCTTAATTTCCTCAAACCCCTCTTCATATCTTTGTTCCTCAGGCTGTAGATGAATGGGTTCAGCATGGGGGTCACTATTGTGTACATAACTGTGGCTACCCTGTCCTTCACCACTGAGTACATGGACAGGGGCCTAAAATAGACATAGATGACACTCCCATAGAACAAAACCACTACGGAGAGGTGGGAGCCACAGGTAGAGAAGGCCTTCCACTTCCCAGCTGCAGACGGGACTTTGAGCACAGTGATGATGATTCGCAGGTAGGAGAAGAGAATGCACAGGAAGGGAGTCACAATGACAGCCAGGGTCTCAGTCATGACCACAATCTGGTTGGAAGATGTGTCAGAGCAGGACAGCTTTAGCACAGGCTGGGTATCACAAAAGAAGTGCTTGATGACATGGGAGGCACAGAAAGACAGGTGGGACATGAGTACCACACGCAGCAGGGAGTGCAGGTGAGAGATGGTGCAAGAACCCAGCAGCATGAGGAGGCAACGCTGTGGGCTCATCACCACATCGTAATGGAAGGGGTTGCAGATGGCTATCAGCCGATCTATGGCCATTGAGGCCAGCAGGTAGCTGTCAGTATTCGCAAAGGCCATGAAGAAGTACATCTGGACCAGGCAGCCGATATAGGAGATAGACTTTGTGTCTGAGAGTAAGTTCACCAGCATCTTGGGCACAATGACTGTTGTAAAGCAGATGTCCATGAAGGACAGGCTGCTGAGAAAAAAGTACATAGGGGTGTGGAGCCGGGAGTCAGAGTGTATGGCCAGGATGATGAGTGCATTCCCCACCAGGGTGACCAGGTACATGGTGAGGAAGACAGCAAAGAGGGGCTTCTGCAGCTGAGGGTTGGAAGAGACGCCCAGGAGGATAAATCCCGAGGTGCTGCTGTAGTTCTGTGTCTCCATGTCCTTGACCTCGTCCCGGACGGGGTGTGGAGAAGCCATGGGAGAGATGTGAAGGGCAATTTGATCAAGAGGGCTTCTTCCCTAACCTCCAGCCTATAAAGAAAAGAATCCCACTGCTCTTTGTTAGGATATTTATTTCAAGCAGGGGGCAAAATCCAGCAAGTGGGAAGTTAAACAATTTCAAGCTGCTTCCTAAATGAGAAACTAAAGTTTTCCCATGTTATCTTAGGAACTTCTATGTAGCCTAACTTGTCTGAGTTATTCTCAGTTCTCTTTTGGAAGATTCATCTTAGACTGTTTCATGACCAACTCCCTAGCCAACCCCCCCCCCCCCATTTTTCACCTTGTCATAGTGGAAGAGGCTGCTGGGTCCCACCTTGAATCGGGATGCCTTCATACAATAGTCCTCATGACTGAGGTCCTCGCGTCACAATTCTTTCCTACTCATATGTCCAGAGGTGGTGGTGGTTGGTGGTGGTGGTGGGCATGGGACCAAAATGAGCATCAGATTTAGTCAATGCTCCCTGGTCCCACAGAGTTCAGATGAGAATTTGTTATGTCTTCAGTGCAAATACTTGCTTAATGTTGATTTAAGCAGTTCTGTTTGGCTAACAATGATCTGGACACTTAAAGTCTAAGTTTTTGGTTCAGGGATGCCACTGAAAATAGGAATACATTTGACCATTGAACAACATGGGTTTGAACCTTGGGGGTCCACTTTTTTCAATAAATATGTAGTATAGTTCTACATGATCCATGGGTTGGTTGAATTCGTGGATGTGGAACCCATGGGTATGGAGTGCCTGCTGACTGTGAAGTTACATGTGATTTTTTGACTGTGGGAAGGATCAATGCCCTTTACCCCCGTGTTGTTCAAGGGTCAACTGTACTACCAGGCATACCCTATGTTACTGAATTTATTTCTTTAAATAAATAATATTTTTTGTGTTTGAAACTATGAAGTTCTCGTTCTAAACATTCAAATATTACAGGAATATAAAACTTGGAATGTAAGAGTCTCATTCTTACTAATATTATGCAAAGAGAAGGTGCAGATGGCCTCTGGTTACCTCTGTTGTGCTACATTGCTTGGATGGTAGTCTAAGCTATTGAAAAAGCAAAATGAATGAAATGGAGGCATAAATATCAGATAAAATGAAATTGTCATTCAAAAAAAAGTGATTTGGCTGTCTATGGAGAAAAATCCAAAATAACCATCTGAAAACTTTCAAAATCTATGAAGATTTCACCAGTGTCCTGATACAAGGTAGGTATACAAATATTAATGCTTTTCCTCTATTAGGAAAATGTAAAAAAGAAAGGAGTTTCAATTGACAATGGCATGAAAGTCCAAAATATAATTAGGAACAAACCCAAGAAGGGGAAAAAAAAAAAAAAAGAGATGAGAAATAACTATCTGGAGAAACTATGGCAGAATAGAAAGGACGGTCTGAAAAGAAAGATTCAATGTTTTAAAATGTCAATTCTTAGTTTCCACGTATAAGTGATACCACACACAGCATTTGTATTCCTCTATCTGACTTCTTTCACTTAGCATAATGCCCTCTAGGTCCATCTATATTGTTGTGGTAGGATTTCCTTCTCTCCTACGACTGAATCTAGAAAAGACAAACTCTTAGAAACAGAGAGTAGATTGGTAGTTTCCAGGGGCTGAAGGGTGGAGGAAATGGGGTACAAATTTCCGGTTACAAGGCGAATAAGTTATGGGGATCTATGGTAGTGCAGTTAACAATGCTGTATTATATATTTGAACTTTGATAAAAGAGTACATTATTTTTTAAACTTTAATTTATTGACATGTAATTGGCATATGACGTTGTGTAAGTTAAGATGTAAAATGTGTTGATTTGATACATTTATATTTTGCAGGGTAGTTACCAGCATAGCATTAGCTAACACCTCTATCACCTCACATAATTATCATTTCTTTTTTTGTGGTGGGATCAAAATTAAGATCAAGTCTCTTAGCTACTTTTGAAGTGCATGTATAATTTAGTATTGCTGTCTGTAATTGCTATGCTGTGTATTAAATCTCCAGCACTTATTGATCTAATGATTGCAATTTTGCACTCTTATGCAACATTTTCCAAATTCCCACAACTCCCACCCCCGGTGACCTCTCTTTTCTTACGAGAGTAGATCTTGATATTGTCACCACACACGCATACACAAAGGTAATTGTGTGAGATGGTGGAGGTGTTAACTAACCCTACTGTGGCAATCATTTTGAAATTAATATGTGTATCAAATCATCACATTGTACACCTTAAGTTTACAGTATGTTACATGCCAATTGTATCTCTATGAATCTGGAAAAAAGCCAATTCTCAAATTAATAAAATGCAATTCACCTATAATAACACCCAAAGGGAATTTTTAATGGGACTTGAGAAGGTCATTCTGAAATTCATCTAGATTAGTAAATGGCTAAGGAAAGACAAGATAATTTTGAAAAAAAATTGGAAAAATGACAGAGAACTTTTCGAACTGAAAATCAAACATGTGATAATGAAAATCAATAAGGTAACGGTTAACACAGAGAAAAACCAATCAATGGATCAAAATGAAGAATTCTGTATACCTGTATTTATGCATGTATATAAAAATCTAGATCTATATGGAACTTAACATATAATAAAGATTTTTTCATATTAATGGAGAAAAGATGGACTATTAAGTGCCATTTATGACAGCTGGACAAACATTTGGAAAAAATAAGGCTAGATTTCTATCTAACCTGCAGATAGAAATTAAACCCATATAAACAAATGAATTATATAAATATAAAAAAACCCAAGCCATAAAATATATTGGCCAAAAAAAAAGTAGCATATTTTATTGGTCTCAGGATAAGGATGCCATTCTAAGCAAGAAATAAAATGTGGAGGCATGAATGACAAAGTACTGTACTCATAAATGTGAAAATTATACCCAAAGAGACTATACAGAAAGCTAAAATATAAACTACTGACTCAAAGGAAATATCTGCAACACATTTAGCAAAGAAAACATATGAGAAGATGTTCAACCTAATTGGTAATTAGAAAATGTAAATTAGACTAAAGTACAATTATCCATAAATTTCTGGGGACAATTTCCAAAAGGAAAAAGACCTTCACATACCTGGTCATGAGAGGATAATCAGTATAAGCCTTTTGGGAGTCTCTATCAGATTTGAAAATCTGCACTTCCTTATCCAATAATACCGTTTGTAGAAATCTATCCTTTAAAAATAGTCATATAGCTGTAGCACAAAGTTATGTGTAACAAAGTTATATACATAAAGTTATACACATTTTTTATTGTAGCATTGCTTATAATACCAGATAAAACAGTACAAGTAAAACAACACACAGATAACCCAACCTAAATACCCACAAATAATTTAATTATTAAAACAATTTATAGTGAATTTGCATTACTCAATACTCCACAGTCTCTAAAGAAATGAGATGACTAACGTTCGTCACCACGGAGTAGCACTCAGTACACTTCACACACTGAGATAAGTGCTTTGCACATCTCTATCATTTTCTTGTCTCTAAATTCTAAGAGATAGGCATATTATCTCCACATTTTACAGATAAAAAATGAGAGTTTAGCAAAGTTAAAGAACTTACCAGATCCCCTAGTTAGCCAGTGGTGGAGCTGGGATTTGAATGCAGGCAGTCTGATGGCAGAGTAGAAGTCATACATTGCCAAGCTGTGTTGTCACCATTACACTACTGCCTATGAGATTTTGTTTAGTGACAAAAGCAAGTTGCAGAACAATGGATATAGAAGAATCTCATTTTTTTTGTAAAGAAAAATATCTCCTTTATATGTTGTGTTTGTTGTGGGGTGTGGGTGTGTGTTTATGTAGTGTAGTTGGCTCCTGAAGTGAGAATGAAGGGATGGAGTGGGGAGTTCTTTCCATATTTAACTTTATATTATGTGTTTGCTTTTAAAAATAAGGAACACATTTTATAATTAAGATGAGTGTTCCCTATACTTCCACCTCCCAGAGAACTAGAGTTGTGTGCACGTTTAAAAGTTTCTTTCTCTGCATGGATATATACACATATATTCAGAAATGGGGTCATATTATCCACAATGCTTTTTCTCCCCTTATAGACAGTGTTGCAGTGGATATTTTTGTATATGAATGTTTTGCACTCATGAGAGAGTTTCTATGGTATGGAATATATTCTGAGAGATGGAATGCTAAGTTGGAGTTTATGAACATAGAAAATTTTAATAGATACTGCCAATCAGACACAACTGCCCTTTAGCCCATCTCTGGGAAATATATGCATTTGACCCTGGACTTCCCTCCTCCTTCCCTTGTTTTGCCCTCCGTGTCTTTCAGCCTCATTCCTTGGACTTTATTTTCCCTGGTGGTGAAGGGCTAGCTGACCCGCATTGGTCCTGAAACTGAAATTCCCCAGATCTCTGTGACATTTCTCAGGACAGTAGTTAGACCCTTTCCCACTTAGCTGAAGCTGATAACACTGTATATTTCCTCATGCCTTGGGCAGGTCATTTCACCTCAGTGTACCCATCAATAAGATGAGAGTGGTTCTACTTTCTGCCTGCCTATTTCTGTCACTGAACTCAAATGACATGAGATATATTCTTTATAACCTTGATAACATCGTGGCATCAAATTGTATGCATTAAATATGTGCAGGTTTGTATATCAATTATACTTCAGTAAAGCTGTAAAACAAAGGCAGCCCTGCATGGCCTGGACATGGGTAGTGATAGGAGGACCCTGCCCATTTGTCCATGAAAACTTTTCAAAGATAGACCTGAAAAGAATTCAATGGATTTGACTGCAGTTGGTTGAGCAGTCTTACAGGTGAACGTTCATTCCACCTACCTGCAGTACTTCTTTGTTGCTCCCAGAGCATAGTTAGAGGAGGTAATTACATATGTTGCTTATCCTGAGATTTTGATGGGAAAATGCAGTGTCAATGAAGGAGGGGGCTAGAATTCAGCAGTGACGTGCCTGTGCTCCCTCCCAAATGTCTAGCCTCCCTCCCCATGCTGTATGTTTTACATGACCCACGTAAGGTGGAGGGAGGATGCTGCTTTGTGATGATTACGAAGAAGCGTGGGGTTTTCATTCACAGTCAATTTAACAGTAAAAATCAAAGCATTTTTCATTTCTTTCAAAAGCACAATGATAATGACTCAGTTGGATCGTGTACATTCTTGAGTTCATTATTAATTATATACATTATTTTACCACCTTCTTATTATTGAAATAAGGTAATATATGCTAACATATCTTTATATGGTATAGGACTTTGTAAATGAAAGGTATAATGGGTAGTAATGAAAAATTTTGTATAACTGGCAAAATAAAAAAGAGAGTCGAGTGAAGGAGCTTGGCAGAGCTTTCTGTGGTGTTTAATACTATTGCTCATACAATAAGCTAGAGAAATGACATTTTAATGACTTGTCATCAGTTACTGGAGGAATTCTTTAAATAACAATATCGCACCTTTAAAGGTATCTACTTCCTTCTTTGATAGATGGGAAATAGAGACTATTTTTGTAGTTGTCTACCTTCTGCACTGGAATTTTCTGATTTGTGGCCATTTATGATCTCAGGTGGGTTTTCCCTTCCTTGATTCCTCAGCACTTCTGCAGGGCCCTTCTCTTAGTCACCAGCCCATCTGAAACCAGGAAGTATTAACTTGGAGAGCATAATGCAGTTCCTAAATAGGATATAAAAGTGTTTGGTGGGTAATACATTGGTGCAAAATTGTCCATCCTTCATGCATCTGCTCCCCTGAATGAGCAAGCACAGCTGAAAAGTGCTCAACTGAAAAAAAAAATTACTGGACTTTTACTGGACGGATTTTGTGCTTAGCTCTTGTCTCAGGGAATCCTCAAAATCGTGCTATGATATTAGTAGCTTTATTATCCTCCTTTTATAGATAAAGAGACTGAAGTTCAGAGAGTCGCTCAGCTGGTATATATAAAATGCAAATTCAGGTATGCCTGATTGCAAAGTGTGTGTTTTAAACCGCTTTATCATCCCTCTTCCCCAAACCATCATCGTATGGTAGAGAACTCAGCTGGTGTGTCCTTTGCAAGCAGATGTCCTCTTCCTGCCAACTGCCTTAAGCCTCCTTGCTGACCCGCTCCTCCTCCTCCCTGCTTTGCTCCCACACATTGGGATCCTTTCATTTCCTTCCTTCTACTCCCACCCCTACCTCCCATTCCCCTTTTCAGAGTGTTCCTTCCCTTTCTGGCTTTCTGAAATCTGTCCTTTCTGCCTAGTTTTTACTCCCATATCAGATTAAAGCTTTGCCCAGCCTTTCCCAGGTGTTAAACTCTGAATTCCAAAGCAAGTAGACTTTTTAAATGTGCTCATTGGAATTCTTCTTGTGAATAACTGTCTTCTCTCTGTCTCAACACACCTTTGGTATCCATCTGATCCCCCAGAGGTGCTTCAAGTGGAATTTTTGCTGAAAACCTCCCTCCTCTGTTCCCCTGCTGAGCTGGCAATGCCTCCCTCTGATGTCTTCACCTTGAGACCCTCCACTTCATTGCAGCCCCTTCCCATGTATATCTTCAATCGTGGTCGTATAATAGCTAGCAATTCCATAGTGATTACATGAGCCAGACACTGCTGTAAAATCTTTGCACATATTAAGACATTTAGCCTTTATGGCACCACGTTATGCAGATAATGAAAGTGAGGTAGAGGAATTGAAGTGACTTGTGGAAGGAAGGCCACCCAGCCAGGTGGTGGTGGAGTCCAGCTTCAGAAACGATGCTCCTTACCCTGCATTATTGAACTTTCTTCTTCACTTGTCCCCCTCCTGACCTCATTTTCTGGAGGAGATGACTTTGTGGCTCTGGGTTGCAGGTAGTGGGCTGTGCCCTTTAAGACAGGGTTCTCCAAATTGTGTGATACGTGATTAAAGGGAGACAGAGGAAAAACTAGAGGAGAGGCAGTGTTTCCTGGCTTTTGAGATAGGGGAAAGAAATAGGGTTAGAAAAATGGAAGATCAAATGAAGATGTTGACCCCACAAAGACCACTCAGCCTGCCTACCTGTGGGCTTGACAGAGGAGATTCAGGGTCCTCACCAGGCTTGGGGGTCCTGCCTGCGGGTTATGATCAGGCTCCAAACCTCTGAGGAGGGAGGCAGCTTGAAGTGCTGATCTCACGTCACAGATGTGCTGGTGCTTCTCCCCGCCTACAGTGGGAACTGCTGATAGACCTGGAGACCAGGGGCGTGTCCTCCCCCCGTGCCAGAGCCCAGGGGGGACCGGCCCTGCAGCCTTCCCAGGAGAGGAGAGCATTGCTGATGCCCTCGCTGAGCTCTGTGTCTGGGAGACTGGGGAGCCTGGGCTCCAGAGGTGTAGCCTCTACCCCAGGGAAGGGCATTAGGGCCATGCAGCCGCAGGGGTAAATGTGTGTCCATGCACACGCATGTGTACTGTGTACATGTGTGTGTGTATACTCTGTGTGCTCTCTGGGCACACTTGTGGGCCTGTGCATGTCAGCGTGTAGGCTGGAAGGAGAGGTGATGGCCTCTGACACGCCGAGGGTCTGTGTCTGCAGGAAGAGTGTGCCTGGTGCCGGCGTCATGTGGTGGGGAAGGGATTAAGGTACAAACTCTGGCACCAGACTGAGTAGATTCAGATGCCAACTATGCCTCTTTCAAGCTGTGTGAGCTTTTGCAGTATTTAACCTTTCTGAGCCTCATGTTTTGTTGTTGTTTGCCCTTCTGAAGCAATTTATTTCTTGTTTCTTAAGCCAGGCTTCTTGTTTTTTGAATTCCAATTCCACCAATTAAAAGGGTGAATTTGGGCAAGTTATTTATCTTCCCTAACCCACACTGTCCTCACCTGTAAGTGACATCTCAGTCACAACTTTAGACAGATATTTTATTTTTTCCATTTTTTTCTCTTTAAATAGACTTTATCCTTTAGAACAATTATAGGTTCCCAGCAAAACTGGTCACCAAGAACAAAGTTTACCATATCCCCCATCCCTGTATGCACATCATCTCTCCTATTACTAACACCTTGCCCCAGAGTGGGTGCATTCATTACAATCGATAAGCCTACATTGATGCAGAATCACCCAAAGCCCACGGTTTATATTAGGATTCATTCTTGCTGCTGCACATCTATGGGTTTTGATAAATGTGTAATGATACATATCATGGAGGACAGTTTCCTAAGAATGCTTTTATTGCCCTAAAAATCCTCTGTGCTCTGCCAGTTCATTCCTCCCTCCCCTAACACCTGCAACCACTGATCTTTCAACGTCTGCCCAGTTTTCCTTTTCTAGCATGTCATTTAGTTGGAATCATATATCACGTAGTATTTTTGGTTTGGTCTTTTTCACTTAGTAATATGCATTTAAGATTCTCCCTCTGTTTTCATGGTTTGATAGCACATTTCCTTTCGTTGCTGAATAATACTCTGTCGTCTGTAGGTACCACAGTTTATTTATCCGTTCGTCTGCTGAAGCACATCTTGGTTGCTTTCGAGTTTTGGCAATTACAGATAAAGCTGCTATAAACATGTGTAGTTTTACGTGTGGATGTAAGATTTCAAGATTTCAACTCCTTTGGGTAAATATCAAGTGGCATGATTGCTGGATAGTATGCTAAGAGTATGTTTAGTTTTGTGAGAAACTTCCAAAGTGCCTTCCAAAGTGGCTGCAGCATTTTGCATTTCCACCAGCAATAGATGAGAGTTCCTTCTTGCTCTATGTCTTCACCAGCTCTTGGTGATTAAAGGTATGGTTTTTTTTTTTTGGACAAATAGAAAATTTTATTTTACATAGAACTCTTCGTGATGCACAGATTTTAGTAAGTCACAGTGAGACGTTAAATCTGCCTAGTCATATTTGAACACCTTATCTTAACATTAAAACGTTAATAAAACTTTTAATTTTTACAAAAAAAATGCTGCTAGTCAATGCTCTTGCTTTTCTACCAATGATCTTTACATCCCTCTTCTCCAGCCATAAATAAAAGAATATTAAGACATATTCATCAGGAGAATAGGGACATACCCAAAGAGGGTGACTTTGGAAACTATTTACGTACACAGTACTGTACTAGAATAATGGGTATGTTCTTGACTTTGGCAGTTCTAATAGGCTTGTAGTGGTACATCCCTGTGGTTTTAATTTGCACTTTCCTGATGGCATAAAACGTTGAGCATCTTTTCATATGTTTATTTGCCCTTTGTATATCTTCTTTGGTGAAGTACCTGTTCACATCTTTTGCCCATTTTAAAAATCAGAGTGTTTGCTTTCTTACTCTTGAGTTTTAAGAATTCTTTGTCTATTTTGGATAACAATCTTTAATCAGATAAGTCTTTCACAAATATTTCCTCCCAGTCTGTGGGTTATCTTATTTTCTTGACAGTTTTTCACAGAGGAGAAGTTTTTAATTTTAATGAAGTCCAGCTAATCATTTTTTTTTCATAGATTGTGCCTTTGGTGTTGTGTCGAAAATGTATCATCGTACACAAGGGATCTAGGTTTTCTCCTATGTGACCTCCTGGGATTTCAAAGCTTTACATTTTACATTTAGGTCTATGATCCATTTAGAGTTAATTTTTGTGAAAGGCATAAAGTCTGTGTCTAGATTCAATTTTTCACATGTGGATAGCCAGTGGTTCCAGCACCATTTGCTGAAAAGACTCTTTGCTTAATTGAACTGCTTATGTTCCTTTTTCAGTGATCAGTTGATTGTGTTTATGTTTGTCTGTTTCTGGGTTAGCCTCAATTTTTACTTCCGAAAAAAGAGATTAGAAGTGAGAGTTTACTCAAGGTGAGGTAAGTGGTAATTCAGGATCTGAATCTGACAGTGGGGCTGTGCCATAGAGGTTAAGAGGCAAGCTCTGGACATGCTTCATCTTACCTCGTGCTCCAGGTTTATCACTCGCACACCGTGTGATCTTGGATGAGTCCCTTAACCTCCAGTCAGTCAGACAGGAATAGTCTTGAGGTTGGTGTGACAGTTGGTGAAGTCACAGGAGCAGGGAACTGGGATGGGGTGGAGGAAGTTGGCGTTAGATTAAGAGCAGGGGCTTTGGAGTTCATGCCTGAGTTCAAATCCCTGCTCTACTGCTTACCAGTTGTGCGATAGTGAGCAAATTACTAGATTGCTCTGTGCCTCAGTTTCCCCTATTTATAAATTAGGGCTAATCGCCATCTTGACGTCATTGTCTTACCAGTTAAGATTTTGATTTTGCAGTGGTTAGTTTGCCTGGCACCAAAGTTAGCTTCATGAATATGCTACCTGTGCTCAGATGCTTTGCTTGGTTTAATGCTCTGCTGTCATTGTCTTAAAATTCATAGTGAAAAAAAAATGTGACAATGAATATATGTATGTTCATGTATAATTGAAAAATTGTGCTCTACACTGGAATTTGACACAACATTGTAAAATGACTATAACTCAATAAAAACAAAAACAACTCTGAACACTTTTTGAACAAAGAGCCTTGAATTTTCATTTTGCATCGGACCTGGAAAATTCTGTAGCCAGTCCTGTCTGGCACAGAGTTATCACTCAACAAATGTTAACGATGATGATGGTGTGCATGTGTCTGTGTTATTCAGCATCCACCTTCTTGCCCATTCCTATTCCCTCCTTCATCCTATTGAGCTCTATTGCTTGGGTTCTGATATAGCCTGAGAACCATGTGTGTTGCTATGGTGACAGGCACTGCAGGGTACCGAATAGGAGCTATTTTTTGAGCTCTAAGCAAGCACATCCATCTATACTCCCTCAGAATATCCCATGGATGTCTCTAGGTGACACATTCCAGATGAAATACACTTTTCAAACTTGCTCCTTTCTATTTTGAAAATTTCTGCTTAATTTTTTTAAGGCCTTATTTAGGTACCATCTCTTTTGTAAAGCTTTTCTGGACTCAGATAAAACTAACCAAATATTGCCTTTAGCATCCTACAACACTTTGCTCATGCAACATCACAGCCCTCACACTGTTTTGTAGTTGTCTGTTTGTCCAACCTAGTGAGTGGAGACTTCCCACCAGGCTGTGAGCCCTTTTGAGGGAAGGGACTGTGTCCTAGGAATATGTGAATCTCCAGTGCCTAAAACCATGTGCAGTGCATAGTAAGGTGCTCAGGAAGTGTTTGTTAACTCGAATTGGACCTGGGTTGAGGTGGGCTGTGTTGGTTTGGAGGCTGAGAAGAGAAGAGGGGATCCGTGTTATTAGATATTCATGGAGTTAGTGCAAATTACCAAAGATTTCCCCAGAGACTTCCTTTTTTCTGGCAGAAATTCTCTAGTGGGCAAAGTGGAGAGCTTGGCGACATGAATTTGTCAGGGAGAGAGACCCCTGTGGATGGGCTGTGTGGATTTCTGACGGGCGAGAGATAGTGATGGAAGGAGGGAAAGCTGCTTTTTTTCTAGGCTAAACCTGTGCCCACTTTGTCTTTCTACCTTCCCACAGTATATTTCCAAGCAGTTCTCTCTGAGCAACAGCCTTATATGTCTATCTAGCTACTGGATATCTCCATTATGACTCCTACACCCGAACTTCTTCCCATCCCATGACTGGTATAGCCATCTACCAGGTCATCAAAGCCAGGAACTTGGAAAGACCCTTTAAACCCTCCCTCTTATTACCATCCTTATCCTTCCCTGTTTAATGAATCACGAAGTCTGGTCAAAACTTCCTCCTCACCATTTCTCCCTTCTCCATCTCCACTGCCACTGCCCTAGCTCAGGACTTAGCACCTCTCACTTGGCATATTATCTTGAACTCATCATAGGTCTATTTACCTCTAGTATCTTTTACCTTTTGTCAGTCAGTCCAAGACAGAAAGAGAGGGAACACTCCAAGTGAGAAGAGATTGATGAAGGGATTATTTTCAAAGGTGGGAGTAGAAATGAAGGAAACTGTCAAGGACTAATGTAGCACCTTGGGTTAGTGACAGCAGGGAGCCCTTATATACACTGCTTAAGGCTGTATTCACAGACTACCACAACTTGAAGGTAACACAAAGAGATCACTATGCAGAAAGTCATAAAAGTGGAGGGCAGATCTCACTGTCCCTAAATGCCATTGGCTGTGCACTCTTTTTGAAGGGGATCCCACTGTGATCTTTTCTTTCCTTATCCTGGCAGCATAATCTTAAGGCATATTTGTTTCTTTCAGAGGAAATTCCCCACTTCCATGTTCTCATTTTCCCAAGTTCAAGTCCCTGACAACCTGTATCTGGACACACCAGAGGACCGTAGGTTTGCCAGACTTCGTAACTCTACAAAGGAGCTAATATCAATAATCTCCCCAAAGGTGCCACAGTCCAACGAAGACAGTCATTTACATTATTTAAGGAAATGACTACTGTCTCAGTCTGAAGCTCTGTGATGATAATATCCTCGTTCAGGGCATCCCCTAGAGCAGTGAGGAGGTATTCTATGTGAAATTTGTTGATATAAAAAGTCTCATTAGGATAGTATCTCCCCAAAGAAAACTAACAGCAAAGTCCCATAAGTGGTAGGTAGTAGAGGGTGACCAGTTGGTCATATAATCCACATTGCTGGACAGGAAGACAATATGGGAATATGACAATATGGGAAGTCAGTTTCCCAAATCAATACCTGTATTCAATAGAACCACAAAGTTCAGATAGGATTCTAACAAAATTCAAGTCTACTCTAAAGTTTGTCAAGGAGAGAAAATACAGAAAAGTAACAAAATGATTTTGAAAAACAAAGCAAAACAGTAAGGGTGGAGTTCTCTTCCAAGCCAGAAAAACATACAACAAAGCTTTGTTAATTAAAAGGGCATGGTACTGGTATAGGAACATATAATCAAACTGATGGAAAAGAACAGAATCCAGAAACACACCTATCTAAAAAGACAGTTAGCCTTTTGAATCTGGCAGAAAAGAAAATTGTGGGACAATTATATATTCAATTGGAAGAAAATAAATTCAGATCGCTACCTTATATCACATGTGAAAATAAATTCCAGATGGATTTGAAGATCTAAAAGGCAAAAGTCTATAAAACTACAACAAGAAAATATAGGAGAATATTTTTATAATCTTGGGGTTGGACTAAACCTTCCACAGCAAAATATAAACTCTGAAACTCTGAAGGGAAAGACTGACAGATTTGATGACATAAAAGTGAGAACATGTGATAAACGATGCCATGAACAAAGAGAGAAGCAAAGGACCTGGAGAAAATATATATGTATATATGTGTATATATATGTATATCTCAGACATACAAAATAGTATAGTCATGCGATGCAATATATATAATATCCATACAATATAAAGGATTCCAATAAATCAATAAGAAAATGACAAATATTCCAATCATGACAGGAACAATGATATTTACCAAATATTCCACATGAAAACTTAAATTTCCCAACCTCTGCACTTTTATGTGTATAAAGCATAGTGCACATTTGAAAAATGTATATGTAGAAGGTGTTAAGAGAAGTATTATTTGTAACAGAGACAAGAGAAAATAGAACATCTCTAAATGTCCAGGAATAAAGAAATATTTAAATAAATTATGGTAGCTTCATATTATAAAAATATTATTAAAATACTATGGAACAGTTAAAAACACTTGTGTAGACAGTAGTGACTTGGAACCATCTCCAAGACATCTTGTGAGAGCAAAATTCAAGTTACAAGGTAATATATTTATGTAGTGTGATTTCAATTCTGTTAGTCTTTATATTTGCCTATGTAAAGATATATTTCTAAAAGAAGATAGACAACAGGGACCTATTGTGTAGCACAGGGAAATATATTTAATTTTCTGTGGTAGGCAATTATGGAGAAGAACTTGAAAATATGTGTTTGAATGTTTATGTATGTGTATATATATATATGTGGCTGGATTGCTTTGCTGTACACCTGAAACTAGCATTGTGAATCAACTACACTGCAATAAAAACTTAAAAATTGAAAAAAAGAAAAAATAATTCTAAATAAAATTAAGATATAATTCTTTCTTTTTTTAAGTTGAGGTATAATTGATTTACAATGTTATGTTGGTTTCTAGGGTGCAGCGGAGTAGTTCAGTTACACACACACACATATATTTATATTTATTCTTTTTCATCTTATTTTCCATTGTGGGTTATTACAGAATGTTGAGTGTGGTTCCCTGTGCTGTGCAGTGGGACTTGGTTATTTTCTTTGTGATTTTTGATTTATATTTCCCTAATGACTAATGATGTTGAACATCATTTTTTTGTATGTTTATTGGCCACTAGTATATCTTTGGAGAAATGCCTATTCAAATCCTCTGCCCAGTGTTAAGTTTTGTTATTTGTCTTTTTATTGTTGAGTTAAAAGAGTTCTTTTTATATTCTGGATACAAGTCCCTCATCAAATACATAATTTACAAGAAAACCACAAATAATAAAAAAGATATATTTCTGTGTGTAATAGGCTTGTGGGTGGGATGCAGAAGGAACTTCCAGTTTTTACTTTATAATAGACTATATTCATGTGTTATCTGTGTATTGAAATAAAAAATGGGAAATAGAAATATGAAAGACCAGAAACATAGAGTTCAGGTATTGTTAACATTGCGCCTTCTGTGTGTCTTCTCTCAGCATCAACTATTGACACACAAAAAACTAAAAAAAAAAAAACCAAAAAAACTCATGATATGTAAAAACATACCTAGGAGACAGGGCAAGAAGGTTATTAATTTGTGGAACCCTAAAATCACAACAGTAGCTCTAACAAATTTCTTAAGGCAACTGGGTTTCTTTAAAGAGAAAGCTGTTCTCAAACTTGGCTGTTCATTAGAATCACTTGGGAGCTTTAAAACTACTGACACCTGGGTTGCATCTCAGAGATTCTGACTTACTTGGTCTGGGGTGTGGTCCTGGGCATCAGGATCGTTCTAAAAGCTCCCCAGGTGATGCTAACTGTGCAGAGGGGGCTGAGAACTGCTGCTTTTGATGAAGTAGACACTATTACAAAGGTTTTAAATTAGGAGATGAAAAGGAATGGGGGAACTGAATCACTTGCCTCAAGGATGTTAGTCAAAGAATACAAGGGGGAAGGGTCCTGGCTGGAGCTGGTTTAAAAATCTCCTTCCTCTAAAACTGGTACTCAGTAGCTCCCTCCAGCACTACCCTTGGAGGACTGGCCTCAGATGGGAGGAGGCAGACTCTGAGTTATGGCATCTTGTTTCCTTTTTCTAGAATTAAAGCAGAACATGGTCCCTTGAGAGCAGGCAGCCCAGGAGGAAAACCAGGAGACTTCACTCAGGACAACGTGTCAGAAAAGTTTCTGAGCCACTGTCGCTGTGGAAGCTTCCTCAGAGGGACGAGGTCCAATCTCAGCATTCTTAACGAGGCTCAAGGGAGATCTTGCTAGTGAACCTCTAGGCTCCTTTACTTTGATGCTAATTAACCACTCAGGGCAGCTCCTTACAGCCCAATTAAATAGAGTACAGGGATAAAAGTTTGGCTTCTCCTTGTAAATGACTTATTGGGAATGAAGCCTGATTAAATACATCAAGCCAGTCTTAATGTAACCAGGGCCACAGCTGATCCCAACATAGTCCTTGGTCAGAGAAATAGACAACCCAGGCATACCCACCCCACTGTATAGTCAGAAAAACACGCGTTCCCTTGAGGGCAAAGTATTGATCTGATCAGAACAGTGGTTCATGTGGTTCAGAGCTCTTCTAGAATAGAAGCCAAGGAGAGACTCCAAGGAAGGTCGTGGCTGTCCTTGGTGATATCCTCACAAAGGTTAAGGTGTGGCCTCAGACATTTTCCCTTTCTCCCCATATTGTTTGGGTAGGCATTTGGGATTTAATCAATTCTGAATTTGAGTTCTGTTTACCACTTACCTGCTCGTGATTTTGGGCAAGTCACTCCACCTCTTTTTTTCTTGTTGTTGGGGGGAGGTAATTAGGCTTGTTTGTTTATTTATTTTCTTAACGGAGGTACTGGGGATTGAACCCAGGACCACTGAGCTATACCCTCCTCCCACTCCACCTCTTTGAACTTCAGCTTCCTTATCTTTAAAATGATGTTATTAATTCCCATCAGTCAGAATTGTGGGTGGGTGACTTGTGCTAGTTAACTTTCCATTACCATGATAACCCTATTGTACATTGCTGGCATCTTTAAATTTATTAAAAATAAATGAAAAAAGTATTAGCTCACCAGATAATGGAAATTATGAGAGCACTATGGCCAGGGAACTCAAGAATATTTGGATCCCACTCTAAGATCCAGCTGTGTCTTTCCACGAGGTTGCTAAGGGAAATGCTGCCCAAGGGAAAATGGCAAAGTGGATGCAAAGTAATGGTTTATTGTCATCTGGACTTTGGGCACAGAATCCTAATGCAGAGGATGCTGGAGAGCTAACTGAATATTCTTTCTATTTCTCAACTAGTTACGTGTACATAGCTTAAAATGAAGCAAATTCTTACTTTCTTGTGATCAAATCCAAGTCTTCCATCTGATCACATTAGGTATAATGAAGGGAACAGACTAAGTGACAGTAACAGCAAAAACAACATTTACTGAACGCTTGTTAACAACCAGCTACTGGCCTAAGCACTTTATACACAGTCCATTAAATCCTGTAATTCATGTGCGATACTACACAGGAGAATGACTGGTCAAAAGAGAAAAGAAGAAGAGCTCATCAATTTTTAAAAGTTCACATGAAGAAATAAATGTGTAATTTATTGAAAAATCAGATTCAAAGAAAGAATTAATTTAATATGTAGTTTTAAAAGCTATGGCCATCAAACATTCTGGTTTGACCCAAAGAGAGTAATTAAATTGGTGGAACAGAACAAGGAGTCCAGATATAGACTCAAGTATATATGGGAACTTGTTACATATATAGTACTGGAGACTTTTTGATTACAAATATAGGTCTAAAACTGAAATAATAAAATACTAGAATAGAATTTTAATATTATTAAATAGCATACTTTATCACTCAGAATATGAAAGAAAAGATTACAAACTAGTCCACTTGGAAAGTAAAGAAATATTGATTTTATAATTGAAACTGCAAGATGAATAATTTATTTGAAGAAAATACTTGCAAATATACCTAGGAAACACATTTTTAATATTCTCAATTTGCAGACCCTAGTATTTGATGAGGAAGTGACCACAATCTCCCCAAAGGGCAAAATTACTTAATCAGGCAATTTAAGGAGGAGGAGATGCAAAAGCCCAGTAAAGATAGGAAAGTCTCTTCCCTGCATCAGTAGGGAGACACGCGCTAAGATGCCACTGTCCATCATTAGACTGAGATAATACAGATTAGTAACATACAGTGTTGGTAGAGATATGGAGAAATGCAGACTTACATATTTTTACAGAGAGTGTGAATTGCTAAGAATCTAATCTGGCAGAATTTATTGAAATTGTTTATTCATCTGCAAGTGAATTCAAATCCATGGGAAGGAGAAACTCAACCATACAATTTGATTTCACCCTCCAGAGATGCTCCTTCTGGTTTGAGGACTAGAAGCCTCTCTTTGCCCTCTTTCTCTTTATATACCTCATTGCTTTAATGGGAAGCCTGTGAATCCTCCTGGCCATTTGCTTTGACTCTCGACTTCCGACCCCACGTATTGCTCCTTGAGCATCCAGTCATTTGCTGATGTTTGCTACATGATAGTCATTACCCACAAGATGCTGGTAAACTTATCAGAGACAAAGACTATTTTCTATGCTGAATTTATGGCATAAATATATTTTGTCTTGATCTTTGGAAACAGAAACATTTACCTCCCAGAAGCCATGGCCATTGATTGCAATGTGGCCACAAGTGAGTTTTACCATTTTATCACCATCACAATCTCCTGCCAGTGCATCCTTCTGCTGGGCCATCTCTTGCTCCATCTCTCAGCTCCATAACTTTCTGCAGTTCCTCCTGATGAACTGATTTACCTTCTGCACTTCCGGTATCATCTAATTATATTTTTTCTGTGATGTCAATCCAGTGCTGACATTGATCAACTCTTTGTCAATGAAATTGTAGGCATGATACAGATTCAGGCATCTGTGATGACCTGCTTAATTTACATCATCATCTCTTATCTGTGAATCCTCATTGCTCTTCTCAAGATCCCTTTAGCTGCAGGGAAATGCAAAGCATTCTTCACC
Source organism: Camelus bactrianus (assembly GCF_048773025.1). Taxonomy (NCBI): domain Eukaryota; kingdom Metazoa; phylum Chordata; class Mammalia; order Artiodactyla; family Camelidae; genus Camelus; species Camelus bactrianus. The sequence goes on along the minus strand of NC_133542.1, from coordinate 66,875,528 downwards.
TGTGGTAGTTTTAAGATATTCTCAGAGAGTATCACTTGTGTCTATTTCAGGCTACTACTCAGCCGCAGTATTGAGGGTGGGGTTGTGACAGGGATCTCTGCCATATTGGCCTCCGTGTTGAATGCATTTACCTGCAGTCTGAGGACCAAAGATATGGAGTAGGACATGGAGTAGCAGATGGTCAGCACAAATAACTTTCTTCTGGTCTTCAAGAGAATTCTTCTAAGTCTCTGGACCCTGAGTCCCTCAGGGGGGCTAATACTCATAATTAGATACCGGTGGTTGGTATACTCACTCAGGTGTTTTACAGATGATGGTGAAATGCTCAGTTTCTTAATTAGGCTGATGTGTTGTCACTGCCCCTGGAAGTTTGTTTCTTTCTGCTTTATGATCTCTCTGGTAGGAGCAAGTGTTAGCTAAATCTCATCTATGCCTCAGTCAGAGGTTCACTCTACCACAGTACTTCTTTGTGGGAAATCACTCCTCTTCTGTTTAATCAAAATTCTATTGAAACTCCAGTTCCCCCAAATCTACTCTGAATTGCATCACCCAAATTTGATCATTGGTGATTGTGCATACTGGTGTATATAGCTCACTAGCTGGGTAAACGCTTATATATAGCCACTTTGCTGGATATGTTTGAATGATGGATATTGTGTGTGTGTGTGTGTGTGTATGTGTGCATGTGTGTGTGTATGTGGGTGTATGAGTGCATGGATTTTGTAGGTTTTATTACTTGAATTTCCTTAACAGACAGGGAGTTCACCAACAGTGGTGCTTCTGTTTTAACAATTTTTCTTTCTCTCTCTCTACTCTGCACAGCCTGTTATAGGCAAAACAGTGATCAGTGACATAAGGTGACCACACCAGACTCCATTTGACCAGACTGGAGGGCAGTGGGACCTGAGACCTCTTCTTTGAATATCCCTCATGCCCTTTCATTTATTCCTCAAATAGTTCTCATGCCTTAACTCCTCCAAGCTCCCCTACAGATGCATCTGTTTCTCCCACATTTCTTTTGTTTTCTGGGATAATATTTATTCTATGCAACTATATTTGTTATTTTCGGCCTTGGCCTGTACTGTTTTTTTAGTTACATTATTTTTTATTGAAGTACAGTTGATTTACAATGTTGTACGTAGTTTCTGGTGTACAGTAGTGATTCAGTTATACATACAGATATTCTTTTTCATATTCCTTTTTATTATAGGTTATCACAAGCTATTGAATATAGTTCTCTGTGCTATATAGTAGAACCTTGTTGTTTATCTACTTTATATATAGTAGTCTGAATCTGCTAATCCCAAACTCCTAATTTAACCTTCCCTGTCCCCCTTCCCCTTTGATAACCGTAAGTTTGTTTTCTATGTCTATGAGTCTGTTTCTGTTTTGTAAATAAGTTCCTTTGTCTCATTTTTTAAGATTCCACATATAAGTGATGCCATGTGATATTTGTCTCTCCCTGTCTGACTTACTTCACTAAGTATGATCATCTCCAGGTCCATCCATGTTGCTGCAAATGGCATCATTTCATTCTTTTTCATTTGACCTGTACCACTGAGTGAAGATTGCCAGCAGGTAGATTTGTAAGTTTGCCAACTAGGAACCATTCAGTTGAGGAGTTAAATGACAGTCTCTCCATCCTGCATTCATCCCTAATGTCTCAAATGATTTTAAGGGGCTTTCCTTCTTGGTTGTGGGAAGGGGCAAACAATTTGTCTCCTCTCTGAAAGACCAATGTGCTTCTGCCATCTTGTCCCTCTCCCTGCATTGACTGGGGAAGCAGGAGGCAGAGTGCTGGTTATGGCAGCAAAGCTTGCGCTAGCCCCTTCCCAAAGCCCTGAGGAGTGGGAACTAGATTCCAAGTGCTAGATTCCAAGCATCCTTTAGAATCTAGAAATTACAAAGTTCACCCTTGGCTTTGTACCTTAGTTGCTATTCTGACTCTGTCTTCCACTGGAAGACCTGTTGCTGGGTGCACTCTAGCCAGCCCACTACAGGGGAATTCCCATGGGCACCAACAACCTCATAGTCCCCAGCCTCATGTCATCTCATGACTCCTCTTACCTTTAAAATTCATCAAGAGTGCACTGGGGATGTTTGGGCCCCTGAGACACTCACAGTCTGTCTGAGCAAATGACCTTGTGTGAAATCCCCTACAGAGAGAGAAATCCTATACAGACACTCACACAGACCCACCCATGTTCCCTCTTGTATGACCCAAGGCTGCCTGGACAGTGATTGACCAATGGCTGATAAGCCAGCTACTGAGAAGCCAAGCTATATTTGTCTTGGTTGTACTTGGTTCCCACTTTTTGGGTCTTACCTAGCAGTGCATCTGAGGTTCTTATCTTTCTTTGTTTCTTCTTTGACTCAAAGAGAACCTTCAAATAGGCTCTCATAGGTGGTAGACTAATTAACAGTGTTCAAAAGAAATGGAAAAGCAACTTGGTTAAATTCAAGTCAGGTAAAGTAAAATGTTACTTACTGGGGACTAAGTGTGGACTCAGTCTTGACCTCATCCATGTTAGAAGGCAAGTTAAGGAGCTGTCCCAAGTTCTGCCCCTTCAGAGCTTGACCAGAAGATAAGACTCTCTCTTATTTCCCATGTGATTCATGGGCAAATGGCAGGTACACCTTCAAAGGTCCTTTGGTTACAGTAATTCTTTACCTACTTGAGGCTTCATTTTAAATCAGGGTTCCTTTGTCTTTTTGTTCTAACATTGAATTTTGCACCCCAATCTCTTACTAATTGAGTTCTGGATCTTATTCCCAGGCAAGCTAGAGGTTATGGAAAGCTCTCAGTTTTATATTCCCCTAGATAATCCATGAATTAGAGACTTTCAGGTTTTGAAAACTAATTTATAGCCAGAATGGAAGACATGTGGAAAGCCTATGCGGTGGATTAAAATTTGAGACAATAAGTACTATTGACTTCTTGGTTATCAGCAAAATTATCAAAAATGTATTAATTTGCCAGGGCTGCCATAACAAAGCACCACGGAGCAGGTGGCTTAAGCAACAGAAATTTATTTTCTCACAATTCTGGAGGCTGGACGTCTGAGACCAAGGTATTGTCAAGGTTGGTTTCTTTTGAAGTCTCTCTCTGTGGTTCTTCCCCACTGTGTCTTTGCATGGTCTTCCCTCTGTGTGTGTGTGTGTCCTAATCTCTTTTTATTAAGACACCGCTCATATTGTATTAGGGCCCACCCTAATGACATCATCTTAACTTAATTATCTCTTTAAAGAACATATCTCCGAATCAGTCACATTCTGAGATCCTGGGGATTATGACTTCAACTTATGAATTTTGAGGGAGACACAAGTCAGTCTAACACCAACACATGAGACACCAAATTCTTAGTTTTCAAGAGTCATCACCCGGGATCCCAGTATAACCCAGGGAAGAGTTGAAGGTAAGTCAAAGTGAAGGAACACGTTTAGATAAAGCTAAAGAGGCTCTTGGAAGGTCTTTTAAACCCATGAACCTGTGAGTAGATTGGCTGTGTGCCCTGCTCCCAATATGAGGGCTATACTGGTGCTCCTTATGCTCTTAGGATTAGAAAAAAGCAACAGAAAATGATGGCATTGGATTTGTAGACACCAGAGGACTAGATATGGACCTCAGCATTTTCCCTGAGATAACCCAAAGAATTTCCAAAGGCCAGAGTGGCTTATTCAAATGAGGTGAATGAAAGAGACAAAAGCCACGTGGATGGAGAGGAGACTAACATGCAGGGGACATGGCAGAAGCCATCACGATGGCTAAGGATGATGTCCCCACTGGATCATCATCACAAGGAGCAAAGAGTAATGAAAGCCAGTCGCCAAACTCAAAACCAAGCCCGAGCCGTCATCCATGGTGACAGGTGAATGGAGCAAGCTCAGATGTCAGCCACAGATTCCTGTATAGGGACAAAAGAGAGACTAGTCTGAGAAAAGAACTGTTCTGTCTTTGGAGACATCGGGGGGAAGTTGCATAAGCCCTGAAAGTTTAGAAACAGAACTTGGAACTTCACATGACATGAGAGCTAGGAGAGGTGAGAAATGAATGAATGGGGCTAAATTATATATTAAAAATCACTGAGAAATTATTTCACTGGGTTGAGAAAAGTCAGAAATGAGTTCCAGTTGGGTAGACTGAGGGCTCAAAAACAAAAATAAAATTAAGCTTTAGAGATGGAGTTATAAAAATAAACGTTCCATTTCTGCGTGCCCAAGTTTTGAGGCTTATGGTGACTGTGAAAATTCACTTGTTACAGGTACAAGCCCATAGCAGACGTTGTAATCAATCTTTATTCATCCTTCTTCACTCAGCCCAGAGGTAGGCACACGTTTTTTCACTGTAGCAAAGCAGAAAGTCCTTATCAATTGATCAGAGTTGGCATGGAAATTAAAACTAGTTTGCCATACATGTAATAAAGGAATGAAATTGAGCAATGTATCCTTACCCACACTCTGCCTTAACCCTAGGTTAGGGATGATTGAGGCAAAATCAAAGGGATTTAAAGACTCCTCATTCTATCCTTCAAAGCCTTAAGGTCATCCATCAATTCCTTGTCTAAAATACCATGAAAGATTTGTTGTTTGACTTAGACATTTTCATCTATTAAAATACAAATACCCAGAGAGAGAGAGATAATCACACTAAACTGCTGTTTTTCATAACAACACAGAGTAAAGTAATTCATCCAAAGGCTTTTCTTTCTTTCTTCATTGAAGTATAGTTGACTTACAATATTATGTTAGTTTCCAGTGTACAACATAGTGATTTGATATTTTTATAGATTACACACCATGTAAAGTTATGATGATGTTATTGACTATATTCCCTGTGCTAGACATTACATTCCTGTTATTCATTTTATAGCTGATAGATTGTACCTCTTAATCCCCTTCATCTATTATCCTCTCCCCCACTCCCCTCCTCTCCGGAAACCACTAGTTTGTTCTCTGTATTTGTGAGTCTGTTTCTGTTTTATTGTATTTGTCCAATTTTTTTTTTTCATTTTTTAGATTCCACATATAAGTGAAAACTATAGTATTTGTCTTTCTCTGTCTGAGTCTGACTGCTTTTGTATGTAATTGATTCTCCACCTAAACTGAGAGGGTCTTTTGTGTCAGTCATTCTGAATCAAAAGCGTCTTACTATTAGTTTACATCCATTGATTTTTGACTCTGCCTCCAGTGGCCATGGGAAGTATTTCTGATTCCATTAAAAAATCAACAGATAGAAAAGACATGGAAATACAGACACCTCTTGAGAGAAGAACACATAGGAAGGAGCCCCAGAAAGAGTCAGGTGATTAATTCACCCTGAGAATATGAGGGAGAGCAGAGACCAAAATGTGTAAAGGCATAGAGCTGGTTTCATAATAGTCAATTAAGTGATTGATGTCCTTTGTTGTGAATCTAATGACCCTGTAACCCAGAATATCCAGCTGTTTGGAGAATTTTTTAAAAAGGGACCATAGTTTCATCATTGTATGATTGGGGAACACAGACTCTGCCGTTGGGAAGTACTTGGTCTGATAGGGAGATCTCACACACATACATCTGCAAAAAATTTCTACAAGTTTAAATAGAACAGAGAGGTTATGTATGCATAAATCTCTTTGCACATATATAGATGTCTACATAGATGTGTACAAAAACTCAGGTGACCAAACTTGGCTGAAGTAATAAGTAGATGGAAATATGGGAGGAGGGTTCCAAATAAATATGGAAGGAGCAAAGAGAATGCGATTTTCTAGAATGGATAAGTATTATGGGGTGAGTCTACAATTGTAACATCGGTACCCAGACATGGGTAGAACTGACCAACCACGGCATGGCAGAGACCACAGCATGACAGAGACCTACAACTACGAGGTGCAGCTCCAACTGATGAAACAGTATTTCTCCACAAAAGACTTGCCTCAGATGCTGATGTGTGTGTGCATGAGTGTGCATCTGTGTATACACATCCATGCCCAGCAATCAGGGTCCAAGGGTTCTGTTGGCTTTTGCAGTAGAAAGCCTATCCATTTGAGACTTATTCCTGCTTAGCAATTTCTCTAAGCCCCGTTTCATGTCTTTGTTTCTTAAACTGTAGATAAACGGGTTCAACATGGGTGTCAATACAGTGTAAATGATGGTTGCTATCCGGTTCTTGAAAGTGTAGCTGGACAGTGGCTGGAAGTAGACATAGCTAATGCTCCCATAAAACAGCGTCACCACAGTGAGATGGGAGCTGCAGGTGGAGAAGGCTTTGCGTTTTCCAGCAGCTGAGGGAATATTGAGGACAGCAATGAGGATTCTCAGGTAAGAGATGACGATGCAGACAAAGGGGGCCATCACCGAGGCCAGCCCTTCTGTCATGGCGACAACTTCATTGACAGCGGTAGAAGAGCAGGCCAGCTTCAGAACAGGGTAGATATCGCAAAAAAAGTGATGGATAACATTTGATGCACAAAAGGTGAGCTGATTCACCAGGAGGACATGTAAGAGGGAGTGAAGGTAACAGAAAGCTATGAAGAAGGTCAGCAGCAACACACAACATCTGTGGGTCATAACAGTGACATAGTGGAAAGGGTTACAAATGGCCATGTAGCGGTCAATGGCCATAGCTGCTAGGAGATAACCGTCCATGTTTCCAAAGACTAGGAAGAAATCTGTCTGTGCCAGACATTCAGCATAGGAAATGGTCTTTGTCTCTGATAAGAAGTTCACCAACATCCTGGGGACGATAACAGTTGTGTAGCAAATATCGGCAAAGGACAAGATGCTCAGGAAGAAATACATGGGGTTTTGGAGTTGAGGGTCAGAGCAGATAGCCAAGATGATGAGCAGATTTCCCATCAAGGTGACCAGATATATGACAAGAAAGAGAGCAAAGAGTGGCTTCTGATCCTCGGGGCGAGAGGAGAGTCCCAAGAGGATGAATTCAGAGAGTCTTGTCAGGTTGGACATTCCCAGGGACTTGTATGCACCTGCAGATAAGCAACGGTGTCAACTGATGGTTCCTACGTCATCTAGGACGTGCATCTTTCCCTCCAGTACTTACACTGGGTAGTTGTTAATAGTGTATTTACACTATTAACAGCCTCATACCATGTGTGCTAATTGTCTCCGTTTAAAAGTGACTTAAAAAAATAAGGTGACTGGCAAAATATAGCTTGAACCAAGGACTACTTGAAGCCAAACCATGTTGTTGAATTCCTGAACTAAAAGGCCTCTCTGTTTTGCCTTGACAAAACTAAAATTTTTATGTTAAGAAACGGCTTTCAAATGATTAATGGAGCCAAAATGTTGCCTTATTTTTTTTCTTTGCCGGATTAAACTCGAGAGTTCTTTGGAACCCTGATTCAACTCCAGGCCTTGTTACATACTCTATGTGCTATATTGTTCATCATCCAGCTATTTTATCAGTAATACCATATTTTATTGATTCAGAAACTTATATTTTTTCACATTCTAACATCTCCTATTGGGATGCATTTAAGTCTATGGCAAGTCACGAATAATTAGGAGCATTTTTCTCAATAGTACATTAAAATAATGCATTTTACAATTGGTGGCATTTTAGATTCAATTAAATTTATTAATTTGGAGTTCAGGAAGTCAAGACTAATGTTCAGTTCATCTATGTTTGCACCAATCAGCCCATAAATATTTGTTATACGTTTACCATGAGATACATACTCCGTTATTCACTGGTGATCCAGAGCACTGGGGAGAAGAGACATAATTTCCCCTTGGATGTTTCAGACTAGGGTCCCATAGTACCCAGCAGCCACCCTTTACCACAGAGGGTGCTCAACAGATGACTGGATAAAGAAAATGTGGTATAAACACACACACATACACACGATGGAATACTATTCAGCTGTAAAAAGGAATAAAACAGCAACATGGATGGACCTAGAGATTAACAGAAACATGGATGGACCTAGAGATTATCATACTAACTGAAGTAAGACAGACAGAGAGAAACAAATATCATGTGATATCACTGATATGTGGAATCTGGAAGCATAGTTTTCTTCAGAGCCTCCAAACAGGAACTCAACCCAGTCTGCACCTTGACTTCAGCCTGGTGATACCCTTGTGATACTAGCAACATGAGTTATGATTGTTGAGGTTGGCCTTGGTCACCTGAATGGAGAAGTGTCTGCGAGGCTTCTCCATGGTGAAGCTATTCCCCTACTTCACACCGTCCTCTTTGGGGGAAGTCACTATACACAGTCCACACCAAGGAGTGGGAAGTTATACTCCCCTTGCTTAAGAGTGGATTTGGTTTATTTTTAAACTTAAATCCTTGCTTGTCTCTCAATGGGTTTCTTATACATGGGTTTTAAAAATGGCTTTATGTTGGTCTCTGGACGGTGGGGTGGGTGTGCTGGGGAGGAGGGGCTCTGCCCAGCACCGAGGGCTGTGTGTTGGCTGCCATAATGGTTGAGGCTTTGAAGGGGTTGGTGCTGGAGGCATTTGGGCACAGGTCCATTCAATGTTCTTTTAGGGGGAGACACATATTTGCTCATGGAATTCATGTCATGGGGATTCAAGGGACTACGTCAAGGGGCTAATTAATTCTTGAAGGAGGGAATCAGAAAGTCTGCAATCATAGTCTCTCCAGAGTGTTGGGGGGCCTGGGCTGCACAGAAGCATCTATTTCCAAGAGTAGAGCACTGAAAGTTTTCTGATCCGTCTAACATCTGGGGGTTCACAACTCCTCTGAGGCTGATTCAGCCTCCCTGACTCCATGATGGTAAGAGAGGACCATTCTAAACTGTTGCTGCAAATGTCAGGTCGATGCTTGTACTCTGCGGCCTTGTATTTATAGAACACTTCTGTATTATCTGGTCTGTTCAAGTGTAACAATATATTTCTTTTAAAATTTAAAAATAACAATTAATAAACCCAAATTTTGGATATACACTCTCCAAGTGAGGAAGGTATAAGAAAATAAAAAGCAAAACCTTAACAACAGCTGATCTATGTACCAAAAGAAGGAAAAAATGATAGCAACAAAGTATAAAACAGACTGTTTGCAACAATTCTATGAAAAGAAACTCTACTATTCTCACCCCCATGGAATTTAGATCATGTTGTCACCGCAACAAATGACTTTCATCATACTTTGGATAAAATCTAAATTCCTTATCAGAAAATTTTAAGGTGATTCCATTCTTCCATTCTAACCATTGTTTGATGTAATCCAGTCATACTGGCTGTTTTCAGTTCCTTGAACATTTCAAGTTTTTTTTTTTTTTTTGAATTCTCAGGACATTCCTTCCCTGCAAGTTTTCTGTGACTGGATCTGTCTCCTCATTCATCTCTCAGATTAACTGTCACTTTTTTTTCTGAGAATGACTCAATCAACAGAGCATCAGGCTTGCACTTTGCCCAGAGAGCAGTGGAGGTGTACTGGGGACAGGGTTGGACAGCCTGGTTTAATTGAGAGAGTGTGGCTTTTGAGTTGGACCAGACTTGGAATAGTGACTTTGGCACGTCACTTCGCCTCTCTGGAATCCCATTTCCTCTTCCATATCTAATAGACAGTAAGATCTTCCTCATAGCTTTTTCTTCCCCAAAAGAATTGACTTACATGAAGTGCCTAGAATAGTTCTTGGTGTTGATTATGCATTCAAATATTGAAAGCTTCCTCTTCTAAGCAACCTAAATGTCCATCGACGGATGATTAGATAAAGAAGTTGTGGTGTATATATATAGTGGAATAGTACTCAGCCATAAAAAGAATAAAATAATGCCATTTGCAGCAACATGGATGGACCTAGAGATCGTCATTCTAAGTGGAGTAAGTTGGAAAGAGAAAGATAAATATCACATGATATCACTTATATGTGGAATCTTAAAAAAATGATACAAATGAAGTTATTTACAAAACAGGAGATTCACAGACATAGAAAACAAACTTATGATGACCAAAGAGGAAAGGGGGAGTTGGGATAAATTGGGAGTTTGGGATTAGCAGATACAAACTACTATACATAAAATAGATAAACAACAAAGTAGTAATGTACAGTATAGGGAACTACATTCAATATCTTATAATAGGATACAATAAAAAATAATATGAAAAAAAGTATTATAACTGAATCACTATGCTATTCCCCAGAAACTAACACAACATTGTAAATCAACTAAACTTTAATTAAAAAAAGAGAAGATTTCCTCTCCTTAAAAAATAGCTTTATTGAGGTATAATTGATATACAAAAACTGCAGATATTCAATGTGTACAATTTGGTGAGTTTTGACATATGTTTACACCTGTGAAGCCATCATTGCAATCAGTTCCTTTTGTTTAATCCTCAGCAGTGCTCTGAAGCACGACCTCTCTTAACTACTGACTGTAATCTATACAAACCTTCTCTTTTTAGACAGTATAAATCCTTTTCAGAAATTGCCTAAGGCAGGATTAGTATATTTGAGAAAGCTGTCCTCAGTTATATTGGACCCTTAGAATAGCATGATATGGTTGAGGTTAAGGTCGTGGATCTTGGTGTTGGGTAGATGAGAGTTTGTGTGCTAGCTTTAGTACCAAATCTTGGCAAGTTCTTTAACTCTTGTGAACCTTGGTCACCTACCTGTAAAGTGCAAATGACTGTAGTGTGATAATATTATATAGCATCATATCATTCTTGGAATTAGGATATAAAAAGCACTCATCAGGTTGTAGAGCCAAAGACATAAAAAGCACTCATCAGGTTGTAGCTCTAATTATACAGCAGCCACTCAGAGATCCCCTTCCTCTTGAGGTCTAAGTTAATGTGGCTCAGTGGCCCCATTTCACAACCTGCAGAAGTTTAAAGTACCATGGAGATTTCTGCATATTTCTAAAAGCTGTAGTCATCTCTGCCACTGAGTCCTGTTTTCAAGAATGCCAAATAGGGGCTCCACCTAAAATTGACCTAAAATTGATTTTTCCCCCCAGAAATTGTGGAAGGCAGGATTAACAATTTGGAGAAATTTGACTTTGTAGCCACATATGCACCCTTAAGAAGGCAGGATAGGGGTTAAGAGCAGAAACCATAATTGGCAGACAGAACGGATTTCGGTCCCCAGATCTGACGTTAAGAGTGGTTTGATCTTCAACAAGTAATCTACATTTTCTAATCATCATGTATCACATCTGAAATACGGAAATAATGAATTTGCGATTCTATCAGAGTTAATAGAGAGTTAATAATGTATGTAAAGTGCCTAGCGTGGTCTTTTTGACAGTTAGGTGCTCTATATTTGATGGATGTTATTATGAAGTCTAAACATCAGGGGTGTCTCTGCTGAAGATTCAGGTAGGGTCAGATGGAATCCCTCAGTCCACAGTCAATGGAAGTTTAAACCCTTGCCAAGATTTCTGCAAGTCCGAGTGGCTTGTAATCATATTGTGACCTCTGTTTGTTAAGTTCTTGCTTCTGTCACTCTCTGCATTGACCCAGATGTGCTCTAAGCCCTTTCCCAGATACTCATACAAGGTAGTTCTGTGTGGAGCAGGGATTACTGGAGATGTTTGGAGTGTGCGTGTGTGCATGTTTTGGGGGGAGTCAATATTTTCATAGAGGGAATGGTTCTAACTGGTCCTTCATAAATGTGTGATAAACACCCTCTGACAATCCTAGTGCAGGGAAATTTTCATTTCAGAAATGTTAATTTCTGCTTACCCTCTCCATAGTCTCCAATTCACCCCAGCTGGTTGACCCCTGTCTCCTGCACGTCTTCATGTGAGAGCAATGGAGGAAAGCCTCTTATCTTATGTGTGCTTCTCATGACCACCACTTCCTTCTGTGAACGGACCGTGGAAGGGCAGCAAAATGACATATTTATGAGTCCTGCGTTTCCCCCCGAGTAACCATCCAGTGTTTCTTCTCAGTAGGGCATGATCATGCTTTGGTTCTTATGCTTCTGGGAGATCTGTTTGTACAGCTAAGATTTATGTCTCCCTTTTTTTACCTTGTGAATGCTTACAATAAATCCCTGTGACAATGTTGAATTTTACTTGAGCCCCGTGCTCCCAGAAAACAGTGACACTTGGAAGAAATTCCTCCATCCTTTTGTATTATGGAAAATGGCTGATCTTTGGCCCACCCTCAGCCACAGTCAGGATACAGCCTCTCCATAAGGGTCCCTCTGTAGCATCGACTGACCTTGGGGAAAAAATTTTCCCTCATCAGCTATCCAGTCTCACAACTGTCACCAGCTCATGCCATGTCTCCACATATGGTTCTTTCTAGCCTCATTTCCTTCTCCCTTTTAAAAAAAGCCATTTTATGCCCACACTTTAAGACCTTTGCAGACCTCATGGTGGGTATTTTCCCTATTGCAATAGCAGCCTTCCCCCTCTTGTCATAGACTCTTCCCCTACCCCTCCTTCTAATGCACAGGTCATTGTTCTGGCCTTTATAATGGGAGACAGATCTTGCTTGAGAAGCCCTTGGGCTAGTGTGCTGAAGTCACACACACACACACACACACACACACACACACACACACACACACACACACACACACTCTCTCAAACAGCTTTGAATGACTACATCAGCAAATTCAGCCTAATGAATAAGGATTCTCAGGAGTTTATAGTGATGAAATTCAAGGACAGGGGGGATTTCAGCAGGGTTAGGGTTCTGGGTAAGGGATGTGATTCCCTGGAAAGGAGAATAGAAGTTTGACTGAGGTTTAGATCGAAGCACAGAGAACATGATTCAGGTACATGTTGTCCCAGCCAGATAATATCAGAGACCACCGGGATGTAGGCATCATATTCAGGAGCAGCTTTAGCATGTTAGCTTCAACCCATGCAATAAACTTTCTTCCATTAGGGATGAAATATCATTGAAAATGCCATCCTTCAGAATCTAGCCACAGATGTATGAAAAGCCTGCAGTCAGGGGCAAGAGATTTGTAGGATTGTCCTAGACCTCAGCTCCTCTTACTGGCATTTCACCCTGTGCCTGAGCTTCGTCAAGCCCTGCGTCATGTCTTTGTTCCTGAGACTGTAGATAAATGGGTTTAACATTGGTGTCAATATGGTGTAGACAACTGTTGCTATTCTATCCTTGACAGTGTAGTTGGACAGGGGCTGGAAATAGACATAGCTAATGCTTCCATAAAACAGGGTCACCACCGTGAGATGAGATCCACAGGTGGAAAAGGCTTTGCGTTTCCCAGTAGCTGAAGGGATCTTCAGAGCAGTGACGAGGATTCTCAAATAAGAGAAGATGATGCAAAAAAAGGGGGTCATGATGATCGCCAGCCCTTCTGTCATGACTGTGATTTCTTTGACAAAATGGGAGGAACAGGACACTTTTAGCACTGGCTGGTCGTCACAGAAGAAATGGTGAATAACATTGGAGGCACAGAATGTGAGTTGATTGATCAGGAGAATGTGCAGGAGGGAGTGGAGGTGTGGAATGCAGAAGGAGAGGACCAGAAGCAGGACACAGCGTTTGAGATTCATGATGGTCATGTAGTGGAAGGGATTACAGATGGCCACGTAGCGGTCAATGGCCATGGCTGCTAGGAGGTAACTGTCTGTGTTTCCAAAGGCAATGAAGAAATACATCTGTGTCAGACACTCACCGTAAGAGATAGTCTTTGTCTCTGATAAGAAGTTCACTAGCATCTTGGGGATGATGACTGTCACATAGCAAATGTCAACAAAGGACAGGATACTCAGGAGAAAGTACATGGGTGTCTGGAGGCGAGTGTCTGAGCGGATGGCCAGGATGATGAGCAGATTTCCTATCACTGTGATAAGGTAGATGGGGAGAAACACAGCAAATAGTGGCTTCTGGTCTTCAGGGCGAGAGGAGAGTCCCAGGAGGATGAATTCAGAGGGTCTTGTTAGGTTCTTTCTTTCCATCATCTTGGGTTCACCTAAAGATAAGCTATCATTATAACAGATTCTTCCAACACATGAAATATTCTATCCAAGAATTTTTCCATTTATTCTTCCTATCAGCAATTAGAACAGCTGAAAATATCACAATTACCTGGATTGTGGCTTCTTTCCATTAATGTCGGGAATTCAGAAATCGATATATATTTTAACCTCCTTTCAGTTCTCTTCTGTAAAGAAAAAGTAATACAGGGAAAACAGAAATGGGAAAGAGAAAAGAAGAGAGACATGGAGAGAGAATGAGAGTGGGAGAGAGTTCCCAGGAAGGGGAGGAGGGGAATCTTGGAGAAATTATTTTTATTTGAGGATTTTCAGTAGTTAATTCATGGCAGGATGATCAGTAGTTGGCTCTCCCATTTAATTGCCAGCTGACAGAATGATGATTTTCTTTCATTCAGATGTTTCTCTCTGCATCAATTGTTTTGGGGGCTGAAAATCATCTGAAGAGACATCAAAATATGAGATCATCCAACAGTTATTCTATACCCCTCACCTTTTCATAAAACCTTATTGGAGTGAAAAGATAAGCCTGAAGCTATAAAAGATAAGCAGACAGAGATAAGAAGATAGTAAAAACATTTTTTAATGATAATATCAATCCCATCCTTGGGTGCCCAGTCCCTGGATATAAAAATTTTGATGGTGGTTTGTGCTTGTTCATGTTGGTGCAATTCCTTTCCATATTCCTGTCTGAGTTATAGGCTGCCTAGAAAAACACAGAGAAGTCACCTGATCTTAGACAAGGTTTCAACCCTCAAGAATCTGAAGGGTATCGTTCCTGCCTCCCCTAGACCCTCCACATGCTGAGGGGACTCTAGTCATTCATAGACTCCATCCTCAAGGGAGCATCCTTTGAGACTGTCAAGAAGTCCCTGAAGTTCAGATGGAGGAGACATTAGAAAACAAGCCAACAATTACTAAAGCTTTGGAGTTTCTTCCCCAGAGAGCCTGGGGATGTCAGTGCTTTCTCTCTCTCTTGACACAACTCCTTTAGGACAACAAGAACACTTATGTGTTCAGAGATGCAGTGACTGGCTCTCCCAAACTTCCTGAGCATTGCTCTTAGAACTGTACTGTTTACACCAAAAGACAACATATAGGGTTGATCGGAGAACATTTTTTCAGAGTCCACATAGCTTTGGACTAAAACGATGTGAACATCTGATGTCACCGTCACTTTCCCATCACCCAGGCTTAGAAGAAGCCCCTGGTTGGGCAATGTTCTTAGAACTTCAGAATATGAAAATTAGTAAGGTTGAGGCTTTAGGTCCCAGAATTTACTCTTTAGTCTTCTGTCCCCGGGTCTACTTGTAAAATACTGATGTATGACCTTTGCTTTTCCACTCAGGAAAACCACCAGATGAATATATTTTATGCTTTATGGAATCTCAAGTTCCTGGTAATTTGGGGCATCTCACTTTGAGTGTACTGCAGGATTCCCAAGTTAGGACTCAAATTCTCCCTTTCCCCAGTACAACCATCGGCCAAGAACATCCCATTCTTTATGACTCATCACCCTCGTACCCATTTATACTATCACGCCTTTGCTTATACTTTCCTTCATCTACCATACCTAACCTGCAAGGCCTAAATTCTGCCTCTTCCAGGATACTTTGCTTGATGACTTACCTTTGGACTGGGTCTGTCTTCTGTCCTCTTTTAATGCTTTGGACTTCCATTCTAAGCAATATCTCAATCTCTTTGTCTTCCTGCTTATACGTTAATTTCAAAAGCCACAAATTAATAATTTAGTGGGTGCTTGCTCTGTGCTAGGCACTCAGCTAAATGAAGCAAATGTAGTATCTCATTTAATTATTGCATCACTTTCGTGCAGTGGGTGGTCTTCTTTTCTTTAGAGATGAAGAGTCTGAGCTCAGAGAGGGAAAGTGTATTGCCCAATGTAACACAGCTAGTAAGTGATAGAATCAGTTTTTGAAACTTCTCATGGGGTTATGTCACTCCTGCTTGACTTCATCCATGCTTTTAACCCGCCTCTCTCCTGCTTTTTCATGATACTAGCAAAAAAAGATTTGGGAATTTTGTGCTAAATAACAATTCTCAAATAAATCATATTGCCCCAAATATGAACTATTTATTGAAGTTCAAAAAGAACGTGTCATTAGTTTAAGCTATATCCCACTAGACTGCATATTCCTTGAGATAAGTAATTATGCCTATTAATGTCTGATTACTCCAATTTTAGTTAATTAATAAATACTTCTTGAAGGTTTACTTTATGTCAGGAATTGTGCTAGGTGCTGGTGATACAGTGGAATATAAAACACAGGCAGTTTCTGCCCACTTATGGCTCACCCAATATTTTGTTCAACATAGCAGTTACTCAGTAAGCGTTTGCAGTATTTCCTCATTTTTTTTCACTGTGGTAATTTAAAATTAAAAAAAATTATGAAAGTACTAAGGGGAAAAGTAGTAATAATCTATTTTCTATAACCCAGAAGGATAACTACAGCACCATTTTGCCTCGTTTTCCTTCAACCTTTCAAAAATTCTTTTATTCACAAGCCTTTGTAAACATTTATAAAGCACTTATTATGAGAACTGTTCCATGTGCTTTGTAAGTACTGACTCATTTTTATCCTCCTAATAACCCTAATACGTAGATTTTTAAAAAAATTTTTAAAGCACTTTATTGAGGTATGATTGACATATAACAGCTTTACACGTTTAATGTATACAGTTCGATGACTTTGGGGATAAGTATGCATCTGTGAAACCATCATTACCCTGAAGGCCATAAACATATTTATCACCTCCCAAACTTTCCTCCCACGTTTTCTATTGTTGTTATTATTAAGAACACAATGTAAGCTCTACAACCCTCTTAGAAAATTTCAAGTATACAATAGAGTATTAGCTATAGGCACTATGCTGTATAGTGGATATCCAGAACTTATTTATCCAGAACTTTGTGTCCTTCAGCCATTACTTCTCAACATCTCCCTTCCTTCAACCAGTGGGAACCATCATTCTACTCTGCTTCTCTGACTTTGAGTATTTTCAAGTCCACGTATAAGTGAGATCATGCAAAACTTTATTCTGTGTCTTGTTAATTTCATTTAATGTCCTCCTCCATCTATGTTGTCGCAAATGATAAGATTTTAAGGCTACATAATATTCCACCATATGTGTATACCACATTTTCTTTATCCATTCATCTGTCAATGGACATTTAGGTTGTTTTCCATATCTCGGCTATTGTGAAAAATGCTGCACTGAACATGGGAGTGCAGGTATCTCTTTGAGATCTTGATTTCATTTCCTTTGAATAAACCAAGGATAGCATTGCTGTGTGTCAGTGTCCAGATCTTCATGGGAGGTATCTTCATGGAAGATAAATCTGTGCTTGTTTCAGATGAACTGGTCTGAAATCAGTCACACTGATAAAAGCCAACGTGGCTAAGTAGCTGTTTAAAAATGTTTAAATATATATTTTTGAAAATATGTATGATTAAAAATTCAAATGGTGCATTACATAAGACTGGAGAAGTTTTTCTCCTTTCCCTGAACCATGCAGAGGCAGGTGACCAGATAGCACTTTCTAGGCTAAACATCCATAGAATAGATAGTCTATGCAAATACAGCCATTCACATATGTTCACTCAAGTATCACACAACGCATAAAGTTCTGCACCTTGATTTTTCTCAGTTAACGATATATTTTGAACATGATTATACACCAGTAAATGGAGAACTTTTGCTTTATACTGGATATTACTCCACAGTGAGATTCTGTGCTCACTGCTGTATCCCCAGCGCCTAGAACTCTGGTGGAGCATGGTAAGCTTATATAATTGTTTCTTCTTTTAAGTGGTTTTATTTTTTTGGGAGGGGGAGATTAGGTTTATTTATTTATTTATTTTTAGAGGTGGTACTGCGGATCGAACCCAGGACCTAATGCATGTTAAGCATGTGCCCTCCCACTTGCGCTATACCCTCTCCCTACAAGTATTTCTTGAATTATTGAATGTAGGTTTACTCATTTTAACAGCTTCTCTTTTACAGTATTCAATTGCATGTGTCTATAACAAGAAACAAGTAGATAGACATTTAGCTACTATTGTTTGGCTTCTCTAAGTATGATTGTAGGATAAAGTTTCAGAACTGGAATTTCTGGTCAAAGGGTATACTTTATATATATTTATAAATTTCACCTTGAAGACCTTGTATCAATTTACCATCATGAACAATGTATGTATTCATTGACTCCCCTGCCTCTTGAATAGTTCAGAAGACTAGAATGTATTTTGATGTTTTTCGACATAGTAAGCTAAAATAGATGGACGGTCATTGCACTTTTTAAAAATTATTTTTGTTAAAAAATTTTAAACATATTTTAATTGTCTAAAATACATTTTAATTTCCTTTATTATAGATTATCTGCTTATATCCTATGCTCTTGTTTTATTAGATTGTAATTCTTGTACTTAGCACCTTAATAAAAATGTGCCTTTTGTTTGCCATATGCACTGCAAATATCTTCCTCAGTTTTTTTCTCATTTACTAAAAGTATACATGTTTTGCCATTTGGGAATATTAAATTTTTATATAATGAACATGAAGTTTATTTTAAAATTTATTACTGAATTTTTGCTTGTGCTTAGAAAGTCTGCATGTGCCCACACTTATTTAAAATTACTTATGTTTTCAAATATATGTATGTCTATGCATGCCTGGGACTGTTGCCTGGGACACCAGAAATTGACACATGGTAACTGACTATAGTCCAATTAAAAATAAATAAATAAATAAAAGTAAAATAAAATTAACTATGTTTTCTTTTAATATTGTTATTTTTATTTAATTTAATTTAAATTTTAATTGAAGTATAGTTGTTTTACAATATTGTGTTTGTTTCTGGTGTACAGCAAAGTGATTCAGTTACACATATATAAAATATATGTATCTATATATAGTCTTTTTCTATTCATTTCCATTATCATTTATTACATAATATTGAATATAGTTCCCTGTGCTATACAATAGGACCCTGTTTTTTTTAATCTATTTTATATATAGTGCTTTGTATCTGCTAATCCCAAACTCCTAATACTTCCCTCCCTGACCCTGCTTCCCCTTTGGTAACCATAAGTTTGTTTTCTAGGTCTGTGAGTCTATTTCTGTTTTGTAAATAATTTCATTTTTTGTCACATTTTAGATCCACATGTAAGTGATATCATGTGGTATTTGTCTTTCTCTTTCTGACTTACTTCATTTAGTATGATAATCTCTAGGTCCACTCATGCTGCTGCAAATGGCATTATTTCAATTTTTCATGGCTAAGTAGTACTCCATTGTATATATATATACCACTAATTCTTTATCCAGTCATCTGTCGATGGACAGTTAGGTTGCTTTCATGTCTTGGCTATTGTAAATAGTGCTGCTATGGACATTGGGGTACATGTATCTTTTCAAATTAAAGTTTCCATTTTTTCCAGATATATGCCCAAGAGTGAGATTGCTGGATCATATGGCAACTCTACTTTTAGTATTTTTAAGGAATGTCCATGCTGTTCTCCACAGTGGCTGGACCAATTTACATTCCCACCAACAGTGTAGGAGGGTTCCTTTTCCTCCATATCTTCTCCAGCATTTATTGTTTGTGGACTTTTTGATGATGGCCATTCTGACCAGTGTGAGGTGACATCTGATTGTAGTTTTGGTTTGCACTTCTCTAATAATTAGTGTGAGTATCTTTTCTTTTGTCTATTAGCCATCTGTATTTCTTCTTTGGAGAATTGTCTATTTGGATCTTCTGCCCATTTTTTGATTGAGTTGTTTGGCTTTTTGTTATTGAGCTGTATGAGCTGTTTATTTTGGAGATTAGCCCTTATCTGTCACAGAATTTGCAAATATTTTCTCTTGGTCTCTAGGTTGTCTTTTCATTTTGTTTATGGTTTCCTTTGAGAGAGTCTTGACATAAGCAGGTTTTCAGTTAAATGAGGGCTTCTTTTCCCCTAATTTCTAACAGTACCTTTTAAAAAAAATTTGCATTCTTTTTCATTGAAGTGTAGTCAGTTTACAATGTTGTGTCAATTCCTGGTGTACAGCATAATGTTTAAGTTATACATATACATATGTATCTTCCTTTTCGTATTCCCTGATTTATAAGAGTATCTTGAGCACAAGTGGTTTGAATAATGTACTCATGACAAAGTCGTGAATGAGATAAAGATTATGAAATTGGAGAAATATGTTTTTATAACTCCAGTTATCACAGCCATAAGAAAATGCCACAGTTGTTGGTTAAGAAAAGGTTCAGTTTCAGGCATACTGAGAACTGAATCTTTGTTAAAATTTAAAATTAAAATTTAACAAAGATATATATATATATATATATATAGTAAATAATAAAAAATTCATTATTATTTACTAATAATAAATTTAGTAGTAAATTTACTAATATATCATTTTAACTCTAAAACTTTAATAAAGATACATATTAAATTCAAGCCAAGTGTTGTGGACACATTTCAAATAAGAACACTAATTAAAAGGCTTGTGATGTTGTTTAAGTGAAACTAAATCAACAGCGGTGGCATTTATAGGGTGGATTTTAAACTCAAAACCAGCTCTGAATCTTTGTTAAATTAAGACTGTGGAGAACCTATGTTATCTACTTTTGAAATATTTCAACAGGAATAGCAATTCTTGTGTGCTGTTTCCTATGTATAAGGCCATGTTTTAAGCATTTTACACAATCTCATTTATTACTCATTAACAGGTATGAACTGTTATTACCCTCATTTACTGATTAGAAAACTGAGGTACATATAGATTAAGACATTTGCCTAAGGTCACATGGTTGGTAAGAGGCAGGGGTGGAGTTACAACTTCGCAGTCTATTAGCCTAAACACTTAGCTAGCTATACTGCATTTCATGGTACTAACTCGGAAGTGCTATTGTGAGCATAAAATGAACAGAATATGTAGTGCTTCATGGCATCTGTCACATAGTCAACACTCAACATGTATTAACTGGTATCTTATCATCATTACCCTCTCATATACCTTGGAGCCTTTTCTTTCCTGGAGGAATGCATCCCCTTTTCATCCTGGTCAATTTACAACATGTCGTCAGCCAACTCTTTTCCAGCACCCATCCTTCACAGGCCTGATGCGCCTTCCTCCTCTATCTGGCCTGAGTCCTGAGCCTATTCCTGGCTGCTTTGAGCACAGGAATTCTGGGACTCAAAATAAATCCGAATTTGTAGAAATTACAGCCTAGTGTAACAGAGACCCTCAGCTTGGAGCAAAAGTTTTTGACTTCTGTGTGGCGATCACAATTGCTAAGTCTCATAATTTACAACTTGAGGAAAGAAGAGATGTAAGTTATTCCCCTACATCCTTCCCGTCCCCAGGGATTTAAGCTCTATGTATTGAAATGTTGAGGGTCACTTTTGGACCACTTTTTGGTAAGTCCTCTAGAACAGTAGTCATCAAACTTATGTAATATACAGATTCCTTTAAAAAGAAAAAAAAAAAACCCCATGGATTCCCTGGGTTAACATGTTTTATTGTATCAGTTAGCATCGTATGTACAAATGGAAAACTATAAGCCTTAATAAATTTACTAATAGACCATTTTAACTCTAACACTTTAATACAGATTACAAATTAAATTCAAACCAAGTGTTACAGACCCATTTCAAATAATAAAACTAGTTAAAAGACATACGGTGTTGTTTAAGTGAAACTAAGTTGATAGGGGTGGCATTAATAGTGGGGATTTTAAATTCAAATCCAGTTCTAAACTTAATCTCTTCCTAGTTTCTAACTTTGCCAACAGGATAAGTGCAGATAGAGATTTTATATATGATAAAATGGTATTAATAATTTCAAGTCTTGTTTACTAGTTTCAGATAATAAAGTCAGATGCTTAGCCCAAACGTTTCTAGTAATCAATCATATAAAACCAGGGTGGAGGGCATAGCTCAAGTGGTAGAGTGCATGCTTAGCATGCAGAAGGCCCTGGGTTCAATCCTTGGTACCTCCTCTAAAAAATAAATAAACCTAATTCCCACCCCCAATAAAATAATTAAATAATACAATAATAAATAAATAAAATATTTAAAAAATCATATAAAACCAATTTTAAAGAATGTGATAGACAACTTTTAGTAGGCAGGTATGAGTTGCACTATTACATAAATTCACATTAAATAGTATCCAGTCTGGTTATTTCTGAAATCACTAATAGGAAAATAGTCTCTGAATTTATCTTTATTTTAGGGGAGATACTGAAAAACACTTTTAATTTAGACATAGAATTTAATGATTGACTTTTGAATGGAATGAGTAAATAATGGAAATGGTTATTTAAAAAATAAACTCATAAGAAATCAAAATTCTTATAATTGTTTCCATTTTTCTTTAGATTGGAATGTACAAACTAGGAAACATCTTTTTCTTTGCTAATAAGCTAATATGTTTAGAAAAGGAAAAGTATTGAATTAATTTCTGTCACAGTAAATTGTTTTCTCAATGTATCAAAGTTTCAGTGTCTTAAAAAGTTGACCCTAAAGACTTATTTTATATAATATATTTCAATTCAAAGAGTTTAATCTTTAAAATTAAATTGTTCAACAGGTATATTATGAAGGATTTTGGACGATTATTTCATTTTTATTTTGGGACAAGCCATTTTAATGGTATGTAGGGTTCCTTAACAACATCAAAATTGGCTGATCTTATTTTTATCTTATTCTTTGTTTCAACCACCATGATAAATAAATATACAAATTCAGGCTCTTAGAATTTCATTAATTAGGCTTCTAAAAAGAGGCCTAATTATATTACTTGCTACCGGGGCCTGAGTCCCTGCTTCCCAAATTTAATCAACTGAGCACCATGTCTATTCTGTTTCACTTATATTACTAGGATTAAAATACCATAAAACTGTGTGAGAGCATATTTTATTATGGTAAGACATTAATGACACATTGATTCCTATTTTTATGGATTATGGGTGTTTAATTAGCCTAGTAATAAGCTTAGAGAATGGGTTAGCTAATTCATTGTGAAAACAAAGGACTTAATGAGAAAAAATAACTTAATCTCATAAATATTTATTCTTAGTAAACACTGTTGGAGAATGATAGGCAAGATAGGGCATTGCATTGGGTAGGGAATTAGGATGAATGAGAGAAGGATGGTCACTCGCTGGCCATTTATCCAGTCACTCTTTCTTGAGTGTTTGCTTTGTGCCAGGCACCATGCTAGGCACTGGATACAGAGGTGAATGAATCACAGCCCCTTCCTTCCAGAAGCATATAGTCAGATAGAGGAATTGGGTTAGTCATAGTGTATCCTACCAACATCTGAAAAACCTGAATTCACTTTGGTTGTGTAATACCCACAATGATTATAGCAGTAATGGTGGGAACAACAAGAACAATTATTATCTGAGCCTTTTATTACTTGGCAGTCCCTACAATCAGAATTTTATATACAGTATTATAATTCTTAAAGAAATTATTTATTTAAAAGTTAGAATTTATTAGCTTTTTATACACAAATAGACTAGAGCTCATAGGTGTTAATTAAGTGCCAGATTCACAGAGTTTATAAGTGTTACATTTCAGAATTATATTTACTCTTATTTGGCTCCAGAGATGTACTTTACATTACATCATGCTTTTTATATCACAGGAAGAAGATGGAGTGATGACTAAGTTATTTGGGTAATGAGACACAAATGTTTGCCATTTGTGATGCCTGGGCATTCATTAAGTAGTCTCCCATCCCATCAGGATCAGTGGCTTGAAGTTGTTGCTAGGGAGTCGAGATGCTTTTAGCCGGATTCCCTTGAGAGTATGTCTGTACTTTCTTGCTCTCTGTGGTGGCAGGAATTCCACCACCTGGCAGGCCCCATGTGGCTCTAGGGGAAGGATCTCTGGGGCCCTACAATCTCTAAATCTCACCTGGCCTCACTAGTCCTGACTTTGAGTCCCATGCACTGATCTGTCCTTCAGCACCATGGCTAGGTACCTGGAATCTGACAGAAGACTGGAGCAACTAAGTCCAGGGTCAGAGAAGTCCTTTCCTCCCAGGTGAGTGTGTGGGTGAGGAAACTAGCCTTCATTCCACATTCCCCGTGACCAATTCTTATCTTTATCAATAACCTGTCTCTCACTCTGGACCCATCCTGTTTAATGTCATCTTTTCTCCTTTATCTCCTCACAGCCATTCCTCTCTCCTCACCCCGACAGACTCTCTCACCAGCCCTGCTTTCTGTTCCCATTCTGATGTTCCATTTCTCACACCTGCCTACACATCTCTTATATTTATACAATTTCATGATCCCCCTCCATTATGCCCTCCTTCTGCTCTTTCCACATCCCCAACTTTCTCTTAGTCATTATCCATATGACTTTCTCCTTTCTCCCCCAAATCTTTACTTTTGTTCATTATCTCTGCTCTAATCATTAAAGTTTCCCATCCTCTATTATGCTCTTGTCTCTTCTCATTTCAGAAGTTCTTCCTCTTGTTTCTTTATTTCTTTCCATTCATCCATTCACTCTGTACTCTTTCCATTCTAGATTTCCATTCTCTCTTTCCCACCACTTTGCATTCTTTCTTTGTTTTCCCTTCCTATTTATTCTTTTCTCTGTTGTGTCTTCATTTTTATGTCTCCAATGTACAGCATTCCTTTCAATCATCTCTTCATAGAAATGACAGCGTTATTTGTAGAAATATGGAACTTAAGGAACTAAACAGAAGAAATTCTCATTTCAGATTAAGTTCTGCTTTTCAATAATTATTTTCTGAATTTTTGTCACATACATACAACTTATATCCAGCATACACACAGATACACACACATGCACACACACAGTTATATCAGATTCACATTATTCATTCAGAAGGCCACTTGTCCTCTGAGTACAACAGAGGACAGTTTTGATGTGAACTAGTAGCGTTTTTACGTGTTACATCCTGTTGTGGTTTTGTTACCTCTTTGGGATCTCTTCATGACTTCAGCTCATCCCTGACCTTACCTAAGGCTGAGATGGGACCAGCTCCAAATAACTTCCACAAGCTTCTTTGCTTGTATTTATCATGTCACTTATCACATTATATTCATCCAATGTTTAATCTTTTTTTTTCTTTCCATACTGTGGTTTTCTCATGGCTGAGTCTTTATGTAGTTTGTGTTAATTTCCCATTATAGGTAAGGAATTAATATTTGTAGAACAGATAAATTCATCACCAAATGGTGATAAATAAATGATCTTCTGGATCACGTGATTACCTTCTGGACTTGATCTAGGCAAAATTATCTTCTAGGAACCATAGACAAGTTCAGGCATTCAGATCAATTTTTTAAAAACCACATCCCTTCTGTTCTCTCTCCGCTCAGATATTTCCGGAGGCAGATTACAGTTGCTAATCACTGTTTAAAGTAATAACTGTGCTTTGTGAGAAAAATAGTCTTTACAATTGCTCGTATAAATTATTATAAGTCACTAATGTGAATTATTTGTAGTAATTAGATCTAACACTTTGTCCACTGCTCCATACTCCACCTCCTTTCCTGCTTTTCTTTTGATAGTCCTGTTGTCTCTTTTTCACTTCCAAGCCTTATTGTTTTCTCTGTGTCTTTCATCTATAGTATTAGCCTTCCCTGTATACTCTGCTTCATTGTGTATTTCATCTTCTACAAGAACTAGCATGGACTCTCCAGCCCTTTACATAGCACTGGGGGCAGCCAGGTTTGGAGATGGGTATTTATGAATATTCAGTATTAAGTTGGTCAGTGAGGCTCTAGGACTGTATACATTCTTTAGATTTGCCCTTGGGGACCCTTCGTAGTGAAGGGAATGGGAGAGGAAGAGAAAATTTTATAGATAGAAAAAATCCCACCACTGAGAGAAGGAAGATGAAATTCACAATTTTACCATATTAAGGAGACTGGAAGAAAACAAATATCAAGAATGTGGGGTATAGTGGTTAATAATGCCATCAGTAGAGAAGGAAAAATAAGAAGGGCTGCGAGAAGCAGTCGTCAATATGTCCAATTCACTGTGTTAAAATTCCTGTTCCACCTCTGACGAACTGCACAATATTAAAACAAGTGGCTTAATTTCTCTATGCCCCAGTTTCCTCATCTGTAAAGTGAGAATAAAATCGTATCTACTTTATAGAATACAGATTTTAAAAAACCATGCATGTAGCAAGGTCTCTGGGTATCTTCTTTATTCTACTACTATTTCTACTACTTCTAACACTGTTACATATCATTGTATTCGGTGAAGACTGCTCATTGATAACCTTGGAAGCAAAAAACTGAATGAATTACTTTATAAGTTAACTATATTTAATTATTCTAAATATACGAAATGGAGTAAATAGTTGATAGAGCGTATGGTATTAATTATAATTTTTAAACACTAATAAGCATTTTTATTCTTCTAACAACTTTGCAAAAGTAGTTTCTACGTCCACGTTATGGTGGAGAAGGCTGAGACTCCGACACATTGAGGCACTTGCCCATGTAAAAAAGATAGTAACAGAGTACAGACATGTAGACTTATGTCAGCTCAGAGCCATACTCTGTGTAGCAGAAGCAAGTAAACAATCCATATACACATCACAGAGAATGGACAAATACACTGTGGTGTATTCACACAAAAGGCTGTTGTATAGCAATGAAAAATAAACGAACGATAGCCATCGTCAATAATATCAGTGAATCCATGTCATATAATACTGAGGCGTAAAACCAGGTCACCCCAAATTACTTAAAGTTTGTTTCCTTTTTATAAATTTCAGATCATCTCAAACATAACAATATTCTTCTTAGAATGCCTATAGTAGGTATGTGAAAGATAAATGTATATTAACAAAAGAGAGAGAATTATTAACCTGAGATTGAAGAGGTTGGTTACCTTAGGTAAGGAATGACAGGAAGAGGTGATGGAGAGTTTCATAGATACGAATTATAATCAGTGTTCTAGTTTCTGTGTTGGACAGTAAGTTAAGGTTGTTTATAATCATATTCAAAGCCAAGGGAGCAAGCAAGAAGGTGATGCTCAGACCAGTGAAGAGGGTGTACCATGAACCATGGATTATGATTAATCCAGTCCAAGGCTCCTGAGGCTGGAGGAGTGTAGGCAATTATGAACCCTTAACCTGTGTCTCTTACAGTCTTGTTGAAGATTTCTCCCTCCTATCCCAGAGTCCGGTCTAAATTTTTTCTCTGGCTCTAGATCTCTAGATTCAGCCCCTAAAGAAAGAATTTCCATCAGAAACTCACTATAGAACATACCAGAGTAAGACAGGAATCTGAATGGTAATTGGAAACATGGAACACGCCTGGGAATAGGGAAAAACAATTTAGGGAAACTTCTTGACTTATTGAATTTTTGTAGATTTGACAGTTAAAATGCACATGTATTGTGGCATCTTTCTTTTTATCCCACAGGTTTTGGAAAATTGTTTTGGAGAGAAATCTCTAGTTCTCCGAGTTCTAACATAGATCTTACCTAATTTTGGTTTCTCCATGGTATACTAGCTTGAATATCTTGATGCTGAGTGCGTGATTGAATTCACTGTGGTGGATGTTCTTTTGAGCTAGAAATGTGTGCTTAATGTTATGAAGGAATAAATAAATAGAATATAAGAGAAGGCACTTATATCTCAGTTGCTATCTCCTCATCTTTACTGTTTATATTCTTAATAGGAAAAGATTCACAATATAGAAAAATGCATAGAGACCAAGGCAATGAAGTACGTATACTTAGTATCCAACTTTAACAAAACTTAACATTTACCCCTTTTGGTTTCAACTCTTATTTTGAAAAAATAAACTGTAACAGATACATTTAAAATCCAAACTATTTCTGTCTCCTTTCCTCTGTTCTTCCTTCTTCCCCAAAGGAGGAACTCACTGTCTTAAATAAAGTAGTCATAATAAATGTTATAAGTGTCTTCCAAAGTAATAAAATATTTTTGCATGTTTTAAAATTTCATATCTGTCATACCCTCCTATCATCCTGGAAATTTTCAGTTAACGTAATGTGTTGAAGACTTAAGCTTATCAATGCCTGGGGCTCTGCCTTCATGTTCATAATAGGAGCAGACCACAAGTTAAAATAAGTATATACAGTTGTGCTACAATATTTAATTGAATGACCCATCCTCATTCACTGAGAATGCCACCTCAATTCTAAAAATTGTGAATTTGTTTGGGGCTGTCATTTTCTGTATCCCATAGGTTTAGCCACATATTAGGCTACAAAGTGAGTCTCGTAAAGCTTCAAAGACCGAACCTCATAGATATTTAATTGTTTGGCTACATAATTACATTAGACATCAATAATGAAAAGATAGTTTAAGAAAACATGTTTGGAAACTAAAATGCATCTAAATACATTATTTAAGTCCATAATGAGCATTTGAGGAAGGGTCCAAGTGCAATTCCTGCCAGCACATGGAGAATAGTTTGAGGAAGCTGTATTTACAGAGTTTACTGGAATAAGACGTGTGAGTTTTCCTTGGGCAAGCTGGATCCGATGAAGATGCATGAGCTGTGTCATCTTGAAAGGCATCCCACCCAAGAGGGCTTCTTGTTAGGATGAGGCAATCTTAGGAGATTAAGTCTAAAGGGTTACAGTCAGGTATCAATCATGAATAAGGTCTCTAAGAGATGCCAGGTTCTGGATTGATTAGTCTTGTCTGGTGGCAATAGCTACCTATGGGTGCTCTCCGCTGGGCTCATACGATGCTCCAAGAGAATGATTCTGTATTTGCAATCTGTACCAACAGCACCACTCAATGAGACCTTACCTTTCTTTTTCTTTTTCCTTTGACTCCGCATTAGCCACAGACATCTTAGAGGTAGGATGCAAAATATGCTGCAGTAATGAAGTCTGCCACATCCCTCTTTCCCTCATACAGGTTTCTGAATTAGAGCAGAATTCCATTTGGGAAAAGAAGAAAAGTTTAAATTGATTGAGATTTGAAGTTTTGGTGTTCAGTTGAACTGGACTTTTAGTCCTTAAAAATGAGATCTTTCAAAATAGTGGTGTGAGAAAAAAGGTGCTTCCTTCTTTGCTTCCACAAGGTTCAGTTTTTTCCCCAAGCACTGTTGTAACAGAATTTCTCCTTAAATCTTCACTACTTTTTGAGGTAAACACTGTTTGATTACTATTTTTGGCAGATAAGAAAACATAACTTGTCAATATCACACAACTGATAAGTGGCAGAAATGGAGTTAGATTCCATGTAAGTCTGACTTCAAAGCCTTTGCTATAACTGCAGACTACTGTCCTTTAATGGAAAATCTATTTCATTTCTTTAACAAATATTTAATAATCACCCAGTAATTCCCAGGCTTTATGCTAGGTATAAAGAATCCAGTGACCAATATATGCATTTATCTGTATATATGCACACAAGTGTGTGTGTGTATATACACATATATCTGTGTATGCAGATAAACATACGTATTCAAGTGTTTTAACAGTCTACTTTGGGAGTCAGGCAAAATCAATAGTCACACAGTGAACGGAAGAGTGAAAAATGCTCTAGTGAAATACTGTGCTGGGATTCAATGAAAGCTTTGAGTAGAAATGAACCCTGAGTCTTCAAGATGAGTAGCCTTTCACCAGTTATCTTGCGGGGTTGAAATCTGGGCCCTGAGGGGATGGGATGACACTCCATGGAAGACAGAATAGTGTATGTCAAAATATTTTTATTGTTGGATAGTTTAAAAGGATGTAAAATTTGGGTTTGGTGTTTTCTCTCAGCACTGAGAAGAGTTTCTTATTTTCTAGAGTCTTTTTGCTGAGAAATCTTCTGTCAGAAAGTCTGTCTTTCCTTTGTAGGTAATAGTTCCTTTCTCTCTGGTTGATTTTAATACATTCTTTGTATTTGCTGCTTGTGAGTTTCCCTAACATAGTGTCTATGGATGGATTTTTAAAAATTTGTCTTGTGTAGGAGTTAGCTTCTCTCTTCAGCTTCTGTCCAGCCCATTCATTGAGATTTTAATTTGAATGTCAGTATTTTTATTTTCCAGTCTTTCTTTTTGGGTCTTTCCCCAATCCATTGTATTTTTTTAAATACTATCTCATTTCTTATAGTCTTTATTCATTCTTTTAGACACAAAGCATTTTAAACATAATTTATAATTCCTTACAGATTCGTTAATTTATGATATTTAGAGGGAGGTAATCCTATTATGTGCTGATTGTCTTCATACTGAATGCATTTTTGTGTGTGTTTTGTAATTTTGAACTGTGAGCTCATCTTTTTGGTTAGTTTTTATTTGTGTGACTCCTGTACAGTATAGTGTTAGTGAGTCCTTGAGAAGAAGTTTTGTGTTTGCTTCTACAAGATACCTCAACGCTTTTACCAGTCTGAGAGTGAATTTTATGTTAGTCTATCAATTTGCAGGTTTTAGCATCATTTGTGTTTTGTATATCAGTTTTATCCATTCCATGTGTCCATGTGCTGTACAGACCCATAATGCAGTCTCATGGGAGACATTTTCATCTCCATGTAGTACAGGTTGAAAGATAGGGTCTTTGGGTCTCCTATAGCCAGTGGTGTATCTGTATGTGTGTGTATATATGCATGTATATACATACGTATTTGTTCACTGAAAGTTTAACTTTTTGAATGTTCTTAATTTATGTGGTAGTTTCTACCACTTGCCTCACACAAGCCTAAGAACTTATCTCTTATCCCACAAGGGGGTTAAAACAAGCCTCTGGACTCCAAAGACTGATACTGTGTCCCCTCCCACCTACCCAGCATTTCCCTAAAATTCTTGAAAACTCAGTTATGAATTTAAAAGGCTGATTATTGATTTTTTTTTAAACTTCTATCTGTGCTATGTGGGAAAGTGTTATTTAGACCTTCTATTTCAGGAAGATGAGGTTCTCAGAATAACATGTGAAGATCTACAGGAATGTGAGATCTTAGCATGTTCAGAAAACTAGTAAAAAACTGCCTAGTTTAAAAAGTACTGGGTAGGTGGCTCAGCATAAGCCTGGTTAGTTAGGTTACGTACTGACAATGAAAGTCACATCAAGCTGTTTGGATTTTATTTTGAAGGTGCTGACCCTTTAAACAAGAAATCACACGTTGGAAATTTTATTTTGGCATAAATATGGAAGATCTATCAGGGGAGATTAGTAGAGAAACTGGTAACTAGGCTATGAAATTAGTACTGGTTAGAGATGCTGAAAATTAAATAGTGTTACTGGACTGAGAGCAAAGGGCGGATATAAGGGAAAATGTAGATGTCAAGGAGTGATTGGAGATGAGGAAATGAAGGAGAGATTCCCCCAGGTTTTCATTTGGACAGTCAGATGGATGGAACTGATGACGCAGTTAACCTACAAAATCAAATAAAGAGGAACACCAAGTTATTTCATGACAACCTGAAACAATTTCACTACAAAAACCAACTGCTTATAAAGAACCATTTCTGTATATATTACATGTTAAATGGTACATTATGCTCCTTACAGGTTCAGATGGAAGAAATCATGGGGACCACAGCAGGATGAAGTGTGAACAGAAGATGAGGAGCTAGAGACGGTGAGTGTAGGAATTTTCTCATGAAATTTGCTGCTGGAAGGAGGTAAGCAGTAGTTGGACAAAAAGAGTATTGTTTGCAACTGTATGAGAAACTTTATCAGGGTATTTGGATTATGTAAAAGAACCAATTAGGGTGGATAAAAAGGAAGAAATATGGGGGAAAATGCTATAACACGTCAAGGGAGTGAAGTCACAGATCTAGATGGAGGGCCCATCATGGTCAGTTGAATTTAAGACTTTAAGGAGTTTGAAGAATTAACTAGAATTGTTATGATCCCTAACCTATGACCTATGACTTGCTTTTTGATTAAAACTCTCTTTCAGGCAGGCTCAGTGTCACTCATCATGGGCTGTGCCTCCAATGCCTCACATTCTCCAGTCTTCTTGCTTCTCGGGTTCTCAAGAGCTAGGGTCCCCCACAGGGTCCTCTTTCTCATGTTCTTGGCTATTTACCTGACCACCATAATGGGGAACGTGACTCTCGTGCTGCTCATCTCCTGGGACTCCAGGCTGCACTCACCTATGTACTATCTGCTCCGAGGTCTCTCTGTAGTAGACATGGGGCTGTCCACGGTCACCCTGCCCCAGCTACTGGCCCATCTGGTCACTAATGACCTAGCCCTTCCTGCTGCCCGCTGCTTGGCCCAGTTCTTCTTCTTCTATGCATTTGGAGTCACAGACACCCTTGTTATTTCTGTCATGGCTCTGGATCGCTACGTGGCCATCTGTGACCCCCTCCACTACCATTCAGTGATGAATCGCCAACTCTGTGCCCGCTTATTGGTCTTGAGCTGGGTGGTGTCCGTACTGCACACCATGCTGCACGTGGGACTCCTTTTGCCTCTTCACTGGGCTGAGGATGCTGAGGGCAACGTTAAACTTCCCCACTTCTTTTGTGACCACCGACCACTTCTGAGAGCTTCTTGCTCTGACATCCATCCCAATGAGCTGGCCATATTCTTGGAGGGTGGCTTCCTCATGCTGGGCCCCTGTGCCCTCATTGTACTCTCCTATGTCCGCATTGGGGCCACCATCCTACGTCTGCCTTCAGCGTCCGGTCGCCGCCGTGCAGTCTCCACCTGTGGATCCCACCTCACCATTGTTGGCTTCCTCTATGGCACCATCATTTGGGTCTACTTCCAGCCTCCTTCCCAGAATTCTCAGGATCAGGACATGGTGGCTGCCGTGATGTACACTGCCATCACACCTCTGGCCAACCCTTTTGTGTACAGCCTCCGCAACAAGGATGTCAAGGGTGCACTCCACAGGCTGTTTGGAGGAGGGAGGGTGGACTCCGGTTAGCCTGCCTAAGAGCCATCCATGCTGGTTAGGTGAGGAGAGACATAGGCAGATTTGAGCACCACTGGTTTTGGAGTTGATGGGGAGGGATGGCCTGGACAGTTCATGGAACTTCAGATTCAGCTCTTGTAAGTGTGGAGCTCTGACAGCTGTGAACATTCCACATGCATGCCAGCTGGGCTCAGGGCTCCCTCATCAGAATGCCTCTGGAACCATCCCTCAGACCATTTATCTTCAGTTGTCAGACTGGATAGAAATGAGTCACTAGGCCAGGGTTGTTTAATTCTAGTGGTTTGAAGACATACGGGAATATTATTGTGAAATTCTGAACTAAAGCAGAGACAGTGAAGTTAATTACAGTCACATTTAACTTGGTGTGGTTGTTTGTGGGAAGTGTGTTGGTACATATCAGAAAGTTAGTGGAATAGAACAGTTTAGGTAAACTGAGATGGCAATTTTATACCTTTTTCATTAAGTGAGCAAATACATGCCCAGAAGTGAGTGTGACATGGGGGCCATGATTCTGCTGATCCACATGTGAGCCCCAGTTTCCATGGGCCTCTCATGATGTGAGCATCCTATTCCGATACATGTGAATTCTATTTTATATACTGGAAGTTAATTTTAATTTGCCTTTTGAAGTAAAAAATGTGGAGAAAATGCAAGCTAAATACTTTGCTGCATATAACAAGGAATGGCAAACTATTTCAATAGAGAAAACAAATTGGCTGTGCTTAGCTTTTGGGGAACTGGACATTGGCCTCAATTTTGTTAGCTCTTACGATATTCACCACAATAATTTTTTAAAATTTATTGACATATAACATTGTGTGAGTTTAAGGTGTACAATGTGTTGATTTGATACATTTATATATTGCAATACGATTACCAGCATAGCGTTAGCTAGCACCTCTATCACATCATATAGTTATCATGTCTTTTTTGTGGTGGGAGCAATTAAGATCTAATCTCTTAGAAACTTTGAGGTTTGTAGTGCAGTATTGTTGTCTATAATCACTCTGCTGTGCATTAGTATCTCCAAGACATTTATCTGCTAGTTGCAGGTTTGTACCCTTAAACAGCATCTCCCCAAGACCCCCATTCTCTGATAACCACCATTCTACTTTCTGTTTTTGTGTTTAGCTTCTTTAGATTCCACGTATAAGTGATGTCATACAGTATTGTCTTTCTCGGTCTGACTTACTTCACTTAGCATCATGCCCTTAAGGTCCATCCATGCTGCAACAAATGGCAGGATTTCCTTCTTTCTCATGGCCGAATGATATTGCATTATGTACATGAACCACATTTTCTTTACCTGTTCATCCATTGATGGACATTTAGGTTGTTTCCGTATCTTGGCTATTGTGAATAGTGCTGTAATAGACGTGGGAGTGCAGATATTTTTTAAAGATATCCTGTTTTCATTTCCTTTAGATATATACCCAGAAGTGGAATTGTTCCATTATATGGTAGTTGTATTTTTAATTTTTTGAAGAACCTCCATAGTTTTCCATATTGGCAATACCGATTTACATTTCCGCCATCAGTGCCCAAGGGTACACTTTTCTCCACATCTTTGCCAACACTTGCCTTTTTGATGACAGCCATTCTAACATGTGTGTAGTGCTATTTCACTGCAGTTTTGATTTGCATTTCCCTGATGATTAGTGATGTTGCGCACCTTTTTATGTAGTTGTTGGCCATTTGGATGTCTTCTTTGAAAAGTGTCTGCTCAGATCTTCTGCTCATTATTTAATCAGATGTTTTGGTTGTTTTTAAATTATTGAGTTATGTCAGTTCTTTATATATTTGGATATTGACTGCTCTCAGATATATGGTTTGCCCAGTATGTTCTTCTATTCTGCAGTTTGCGTTATTATTTTCACTGTTTCTCTTGCTGTGCAAAAGCTTTTTAGTTTGATGTAGTCCCACTTGATTTTTGCTTTTGTTATTTGTGCTTTTGGTGTTGTATCCAGAAAACCGTTGTCCAGATTAATATGAAGGAGCTTCTTTTCTGTTTTCTTCTAGGAGTTTTATGGTATCAGATTTTATGTTTAAGTCTTTAATCCATTTTGAGCTAATTTTTGCATATGGTGTAAGATAGGGGTTCAGTTTTATTTTTCTATATGTGTTTATCCAGTTTCCCCAACATCATTTGTTGAAGAGATTATCCTTGCTGCACTGAATGTTCTTCATTCCCTTGTCAAAAATTGATTGGCAAAAATGAATGGGTTTATTTCTGGAGTCTAATTATATATCCTTTTGCAAGTACCACATTCTTTTGATTGCTTTAGTTTTGTAATAAGTTTTGAAATAGGGACAGATGAGTCCTCTTTGTTCTTTTGTTTTTTTCAAGGTTATTTTGGGTATTCATAGTTCCTTGCAATTTCATAGGAATATTAAGCTTGCTTTGTTTCATTTATACAAAATAGTCCATTGGGATTTTGACAGAGATTGTATTGAATCTGTAGGTCAATTTGTAAAGACTTGTACATAACTCAGTGGGGGAATGGGTCATATTGCAATGAAAGACAAGTAGTGTAGACTGGGAGACCTTGACTGCCAGCAGAGCCATTTGGAGCAAAAAATGGCAGAGGACAGAACTCCAGGGATAGTTCCTCCCCCCAAACACCAAAAAACTTGGCAAATACCATTAGAAGCAACTTTACTGGAACTCTAAAAGCTAGGTAAAGGTTTACATCATCAACAAGAACAGATAGCCAGGAGAAAAGCCACTGAACCAGGATAGAAGATCTTTGTGGAATTTTAAATTAACCAGTCCAACACCCCAGTTGGTCTTGGTCACAACAGTTTGCATTCCCAAGAAACTCTCAAATTCTCATATAATCTCAGATATTTCTTTTTTTTTCTTAGCAGAGTCATTTTTTTAAACATTTTTTTATTGATTTATAATCATTTTACAATGTTGTGACAAATTCCAGTGTAGAGCACAATTTTTCAGGTACACATGAACATATATACATTCATTGTCACATTTTTTTCTCTGTGAGCTACCATAAGATCTTGTATATATTTCCCTGTGCTATAGAGTATAGTCTTGTTTATCTATTCTACATTTTGAAATCCCAGTCTATCCCTTCCCACCCCCCACCCCCTGGGCAACTACAAGTGTGTATTCTATGTCTATGAGTCTGTTTCTGTTTTGTATTTATGCTTTTTTTTTCAGATTCCACATATGAGCTATCTCAAATGGTATTTTTCTTTCTCTTTCTGGCTTACTTCACTTAGAATGACATTCTCCAGGAGCATCCATGTTGCTGCAAATGGCGTTATGTTGTCAGTTTTTATGGCTGAATACTATTCCATATATAAATAAATAAATACTATTCCATTGTATAAATATACCACAGCTTCTTTATCCAGTCATCTGTTGATAGGCATTTGGACTGTTTCCATGTCTTGGCTATTGTAAATAGTGCTTCTGTGAACATTGGGGTGCAGGTGTCAGCAGCAGCATGTTCTAGCAATGAAGCTAGAACACTCCCTTACACCATACACAAAAATCAATTCAAAATGAATCAAAGACGTAAACATAAGACAAGATACAGTAAACATCCTAAAAGAAAATATAGGCAAAACATTATCTGACATACATCTCAAAAATGTTCTCCTAGAACAGTCCACTCAAGCAATAGAAATAAAAGCAAGAATAAACAAATGGGACCTAATGAAACTTATAAGCTTCTGCACAGCAAAGGAAACCATAAGTAAAACAAAAAGACAGCCTACGGAATGGGAGAAAATTTTTGCAAATGAAACCGACAAAGGCTTGATCTCCAGAATATATAAGCAGCTCATACGACTGAATAAGAAAAAAATAAACAACCCAATCCAAAAAATGGGCAAAAGACCTAAACAAGCAATTCTCCAAGGAAGACATACAAATGATCAATAGGTACATGAAAAAATGCTCAGTATCACTAATTATCAGAGAAATGAGAATCAAAACTAAAATGAGGTATCATCTCACACCAGTCAGAATGGCCATCATTCAAAAATCCACAAATGACAAATGCTGGAGAGGCTGTGGAGAAAGGGGAACCCTCCTACACTGCTGGTGGGAATGCAGTTTGGTGCAGCCACTGTGGAAAACAGTATGGAGATTTCTCAAAAGACTAGGAATAGACTTACCATATGACCCAGGAATCCTGCTCCTGGGCATATGTCCAGAAGGAACCCTACTCCAAAATGTCTCAAGGTATTTTTTAATTTCAACTTTGATTTCATCATTGACCCATTGGTATTTTAATAGCATGTTGTTTAATCTCCATGCTTTCCTTTTTTCTCCTTTGTTTCTCTGCAGTTGATTTCTAACTTCATGGCATTGTGGTCTGTAAAGATGCTTGAGATAATTTCTATCTTCTTAAAATTGTTGAGGCTTCTTTTGTGCCCAAGTACATGATCAATCCTAGAAAATGTTCCCATACACATTTCATACTTGGATCTGTTCAATAAAGATTATGCTCAAAATAAATGTTATTACAATATATTGAATATAGTTGTCTGTACTATACAGAAGAAGCTTTTCTTTTTTCAATCTTAAAGAGTTCTTTGTATATTTTGGACAACTATCCTTTATCAGATGTGTGTTTTGCAAATATTTTCTCCAAGTCTGTGGCTTATCTTCTCACTCTGTTAACATTGTTTTTTGCAGAGCAGAAAATTTTAATTTTAATGAAGTCTGGCTTATCAAACAATTTCTTTCATGATGGTGCCTTTGGTGTTTTATGTAAGTCATGGCCATAGCCAAGGTCATCTAGATTTTTCTCTCATTTATATTTTAGAAATTTAAAGGTTTTTTGCTTTACATTTAGGTCTATGATGTATCCCTATGGACCTTTCCTGTTATGGGTACTTCCCATCCCTGCAACTTTACTGTGGGATTAGAAGCCTTGGTCGTTGGTTGTGGAGGGGTGCTTGCACAGAGAACATAGGAGTGGTTCCCTGATCTCAAAGTGTGATGGCTGCCTGGCAATTTTAGGTTCTTCATTCTGGAAGGCATGAGACAAAGAAAGGAGTTACTCTGAGTTCAGGAGTAATCGACCCTAATTATCTTGAAGAACTACAGGCGATTTCCCTACCAGTAATAACATTAAACAGGCAATTGTAGCTCTGTCACATGATGTGTAAACAGAGCAGGATAAGCAAGAGTTCTGACGAATGAAGATCTGGGTCTCCATCAGGGAAGCAATCTTGACTGGTGGTAGTGTTGGAGGAGGATAAAGGAAGTCAATATGGATGGTAAAGGAAGGCAATGATAAATTTCAGTTACAGCCTTGGGATCAGCTGTAGTGGCGAAGACTGTAGTTTGTTCCACTAACGCACCCTTTTAAATTCTGTTTATAGAGTGTATGACTGGCTCTCATCCTCCAGGCTCAGCGTGGGGGCACGGGTAGAGGTGGGTAGTACATGGTGTGGAATGTAGCTGATGCCCGCCCTGGAGCTCCTTGTCCCGCTTGGGTTATTGGAAGCGGCATTAGACAGTTTTCAGCAAGCTCACAGCGTCTTAGTGAAGTGCTTGCGTTTTTGCTCTGTCTGAGGGCTTTCTCTGGCACTGAGGGAGTCTGCAATCATCCAGCCAATGAAGATGTCAGTTCACATATATTGGACAAAGTGGGGATAAAAGTGGATAGCTTAGCTGACTGAAATGTGAATCACATAATTTTATCGTTACTCTGTGGGGACAATTTAGTTCTTTCTTAGGGAGGGAGTAAGTTCTTACCAAGATCAAGAGAATTCATTAATCAAAAAATTCAATCGTTCACTCAATATCAGTTCTATAACAATGTCAATGATTCTAGATGTAATTCTAGATGTAATATATATGTATATGTATGTATATATAATTGTTTATTTTTGGAAGATACAAGGAGAATGTGTCAAGAGCTGTTATTTATTTGCACTCATTGTGTGCTTTAGCGTGAATCGTCTCGTTTAATCTCAGTAATAACTTCGTGATGACGATGCAGTTGTTACCTGCACCTCACAGCTGATGAAACAGGGCTGAGAGGCTACTTAGTGTGCTGAGGGCCAACAGTTAATGAGCGGCATGGCCCAGGCCCAGTGCTTCTTCTGAGCATTGAGCCCAAGGACTCCACCTCCTCCCTCTACAAACGCTGAAGTCTCTCCCAAGGGAGAGAAGGTACCTGCAGGATGTGGAGTTAAAGCCAGATTTGCGCTCTCGTGGTAGCAAGTGTAAGCGGTGTGGGGGTTTGCAGAAGCCAGACTTTCTGTTCCTGGACTGTAATGTGCTGATGGGAGAGGCTGACCCGGTGGGCTGGCAGCATTGGAGTTGTGGATGACTGAGCCATCCTCACTCCTGGAACTGTGAGCAGGTGGAGAGGAGCCCACGGTGGCCCTGAGTCTGGGGTACCCTCTCAGGTGACTGTAGCAGCTCAGTCCCTCAGCCTCCGCACAGGCTCCTCCCCAAGGCATTGGAGGCAATTAGTCTACTTTGATTCTTTCCTTAACCAGGAGCTTAGGGACTTTTTATGTGTCCTCTCTGAGGCTTATAACATGGTATCCTCCCGCCTGTGGCTCAGGCGCTCAAGGACAGTCACAGAAAGCTCAGGAGGTCACGGGCTCAGAGAGGGCTCTTCTTACTTTTTAGTTCATGGGGTTCTCAACAGAAGCTCAATGCTTAGTAAACTGCTTGGGTTAGAAGGTGCCTGAGCTCCCTGAGTGGCACAGGTCAGCGTGAGCTGGGAATTCTAGGTGGGCAAGACGTGTCTCTGCGTCTAGAAGTCTGCGTATGCACTCCACGTGGGTCTGTGTGGCGTTTCTTTGCTCCTATAATGTGGATATATGTATGTTTTCTTCATGGTTTTTGTCCCTCTCCGTGGTGTGTGTGTGTGTGTGTGTGTGTGTGTGTGTGTGTGTGTGTGTGTGTGTGTGTTATTTGCTCTATTTTATTTGCAGCTAGTGTTTACGGGGTAGTTCCTGTGAGTGAATAGGGCCCAAGTGCCTCACTCACCAACCACCTTGTGGGGGTTTGTGTCATAGGGGCTCCTCTTTCACCATTGTCTGGGATGGAACAGGTAGAAGCCTGAGAAAACAGGCCCATCCAAAGGCTCCCTCTCATACTTCAAGGCCAAGATCAAACCTCTCCAGGGCTCATGGCCCAGCTGCCTCCTTCACCAGGCCCTATCTGAATCAGGGTTCCTAGTTGGCTCCAACCATCTTGTTTTCTGCTGGTTTCTCTGTGAGGACTCGCACAGTGTATGTCAGTGAACGGCCACGCCTGCACATAACGGTCAAGTCTCTGTCCTCCTTGGTGGCCATGAACTGAGATAACCAGTGTCCCTGAGCAAGTTCATGGTCCCTGAGGGAGACTTGCTGTCCTGCACCTATACTTGAGTGACGGTGTCAGTCTTGATTCCCTCTTCAGGGTTATGTCATTGGTAATCCTCACCTGCAACCTAACTTCCAAAGAAATACTAAATCTGGAACCCACCACCAAAAAAGCTGAGTGACCTTAGGTCAGTCATTTATCTCTTTACCCTCAGTTTTCACATCTATAAAATAAGGATATAATAGTCGCCTTGTGTATCAAACAATCCTTAAATATATAATTATTGCTTTGAGAGGAGTTAAAGCATGCAAAAGTTCTTTGTAAATTGTATAATGGACAAATAAATGTGAGTGGCAAATTTTTCTTAGAGGGAGTTAAGAACATTTTTGACAAAGGTAGTGGACATAATACAGCTTCTCTGGATATTCTAACCAGTGAGGGTATAATTTCTATGCAGAGGAGTTTAAGACATGGATTTTGGTGAGGCAGACAAATGTTGTGATTCCATCTGCTACACTTAATTATATCTTTGCACATTTACATAATACACAATTTTGTTTTCTTACAGTCAAAATAAGTATAATAATCTCATTTTTAGAGCTTTAATGTGGATTTAATTTGAAAGTGCATGTTAAACACTTGGAATAATGCCTGGTACTATTATTAATGTTGGTTTGGAAGCCTGGATTGGACACTTGATAACAGGGAATTTGACACAGCCAATTACACTGAAGTCCTGTGACAAAGCTTCAGTAATTCTTTCCCAATGTAGGGAGTTCCACACCCATTTTAAGAGAAAATGACTGATACCTCTTACCTGGTACCCTTTAAAAAGATTTTTTGTGTTTTTTTGTTTTATGGGGGGAGGTAATTAGGTTTATTTATTATTATTATTTATTTAGTGGATATACTAGGGTTCGAACCCATGACCTCGTGCATGCTAATCACACGCTCTTCCACTGAACTGTACCCTCCCCCCGGTACCCTTTTTACATTTTGATCTCAGCAAATTATAGAGGTTTGAACCTGGCTTGATATAAAGATGTAAACTCCTTGAACACAGAGACTTCTTATTTCTTGTTCACTACTATGTACTCAGTATGGGACAGAGCTATTTTTCAATAAATATTTGTTGAATAAAGAAATTTCCTTTGGTTTCTTTGGAAAAAGACTTGATTAATGTGAGGATTTGATCTATTATTGGAGCCAGAATGGGGCAGACTGATTCATACAGCAACAACTGTGAGAAATAAAGAGAAAAGTAGCTAAAAATAAGAATTTTCACACTAAAAAGGCCATTACTATAATGCTATGGCATGTTCACTGACATTTCCCACTTTCCCCAATTCCCACCAGAGACAAGAAGGGCATGAGGAGGGGGAACAAGAGCAGCGTGTCCAAGTTCCTGCTCCTGGGGCTCCCCATCCGGCCACAGCAGCGGTGCGTGGTCTTCACCCTGTTCCTGGGCGTGTACCTGACCACGGTGCTGGGGAACCTGCTCATCATCCTGCTCATCAGGCTGCACTCTCGCCTCCACACCCCCATGTACTTCTTCCTCAGCCACTTGGCCTTCTCTGACATCTCCCTCTCATCTATCACTGTCCCAAAGATGCTGGTGAACATGCAGACTCAGCAACGATCCATCCCCTATGTGGGGTGCATTTCCAGATGCATTT
This sequence comes from Camelus bactrianus, assembly GCF_048773025.1. NCBI lineage: Eukaryota > Metazoa > Chordata > Mammalia > Artiodactyla > Camelidae > Camelus > Camelus bactrianus. The sequence goes on along the minus strand of NC_133542.1, from coordinate 66,833,765 downwards.
TTTCACACTTTTTGGTTGTCTTGACAATTTCCTTCTTGCAGTGATGGCCTGTGACAGGTATGTGGCCATCTGTCAGCCACTTCACTACACCACCATCATGAGGGAGGAGCTGTGCATCTCCTTAGTAGCTGGGTCCTGGGTCTTCTGTTGTATCCATGCCCTGTTGCACACCCTCCTCTTGGTCCAACTGTCCTTCTGTGCTGACAATACCATCCCCCATTTCTTCTGTGACCTCACTGTGCTCCTCAAGTTGAGCTGCTCGGACATCTCCCTCAATGAGCTGGTCATCTTCACTGAGGGAGGAATGCTGTTCATCCTGCCTTTGAGTAGTATCTTAGCCTCATACATTCATATAGGGACTACCATCCTGAGGGTCCCCTCCACTAAGAGACTCTTTAAAGCTTTTTCCACCTGTGGCTCCCATCTATTTGTGGTGTCTTTATACTATGGGACACTTGCTGGTGTTTACTTTTTCTCCTCATCATGGGACTCCAATAACAAAGACGTGATTGCTTCAGTCATGTATACAGTAGTTACTCCCATGCTGAACCCTTTCATCTATAGCCTCAGGAACAGAGATATAAAACAGGCCCTAGAAATAGTTGTCAATAGGGCTAACTTCTTGAAGTGACAATGACTAAATCCTCTTATTGCAGTCATGAACGCAGTGAGCTAGATCTCCTAAAATTATTATATGGTTGGCAACTCTGAATACGCATTCTGCTGTCATGTGCAGTGTTGTTAATATGTCAGTTAGGTCCAGTGTGTTACTTGGGTTGTTAAATATTCTTTATCTTTAATTAATTTTTTTCTGCTTTTTCATCATCTCATAAAATACATAAAAAAAAAATGTGAAACATGTCACACAATTATAATTGTGGATTTGTCTTTTTCTCCTTTTAGATATGTCAGTTTTTGCTTAAATACTTGTTATACTATGTTATTTGAGAACACACATATGTAGCATCATGATCTGCTCCTGGTGGACTGATTCTTCTATGTAAGATGTGCTGAAGCTGGCTTGCACTGGCTTCAAGATGATTATGAACATCTCTTTCCAACTCCACATTCAATGACAACATATTGGTAGACTGAAATCAGCCATAGAGGGGATAATTACACTATGGAAATTGGTCAATGCTACAAAGCAAAGCTCACCCTCAATAGCCATTTCTTATTCATTTAACAGCACACCACTGCACTTCTAATTAGGAGATATTTCTCTTTAGCAATGGCTCCTACCTTAATATCTCAACTACCTCCTAAAATATTAATATGGATATACCAGCATTCTTTTCATTGGTGTTTACATGGTATTTCTTTTCCATCAGTTTACTTCATACTTTTCTATGTCCTTAGATGTGTAAAGTGTTAGAGTTAGTTCCCTAACAGTGTGAAACTGGGTTTTACTCTTTTTATATAGATTGACAATCATTGTATTTCTAGGGAATTTGATCTATTAACATCAAATGTAGCCAGAATGCATTTGAAGTTATATTTTCCATATTTCTATATGCTTTCTAATTGAGATACCTGGGTTCATATTTATTCTCTCTTTTCTTTTTCCCTTTTGATTATTTAAGTATGTATTGTGTTATTCTATCCCTTCCTCTGTTTACTTATTAATCATACATTGTTATTATTTTATAATTCTCTTCTGTGATTTATGTAGAGATTTGATCTTGCTTTTTCTTAACATTTTTAAATTTTAGTATAATAAACATGGCATGAAATTTACCATTTTAACCATTTAAAGTATACAATACAGTGGCATTTAGCACACTCAACACCACTATCTTATTCTAGAACCTCAAAAGGATACTCTGCAGAACATCAATGCAGTTAAGTAATTTGCAGGTATGAAAAAAATAATGATAAAGAAATCTATGAATAAATATGGAGGGACTTCCAGGACAAATTTTGAAGTGAAAACAGCAATGTGTAAAAGAGCATCTACAGCATGCTACTTTTTGTGTAAAAATAAAGGGAAAATAAAATATACATGTATCTGAACATTTGAGCAAAAAGAAACACAATAAGAATAAATCAGAAACCAATGAGACTGAGGAAGGGGGCCAAGATGGTGGAGTAGAAGGATGCTTGTAGCTCACCCTCTCCCACAAACACACCAAAACTCACATCCATGGATCCACTCAGCCAACCAGAGCACCTGCAGAACTCCGACAGAACATTGCCCTCTTCAAAAGACAAAGATGTCAAAAACCTGTTTTATTCCTGCAAAGGTGTTAGACAGATAAATAAATAAACTCCTTAAGGACCACAATAGGTAACTGATACTCCATAAGCCACAGTGCCAGAGATATATGAGCAAGATGAAGAAGCAGAGGAACTACTGCCAATTAAAAGAGCAAGAGAAATCCCCTGAAAGAATGATCAATGAAATAGACATTGATGGCCTACTAGATGAAGATTTCAAAAAAGGAATGATCAATGTACTGAAGGAACTAAAAGAGATAGTGTTTAGAGATATAAAATATGTCAAAAATGAAATTGAAGCTATAAAGAAGAGCCAAGTAGAATTGGTACGCTCATTGGCTGAGATGAGAGCTGATCTAAAGGCTGTACAAAGCAGACTAGATAACGCAGAGTAATGAATAAATGACCTAGAAGACAGGACAACAGAATGCACACAATCAGAACAGCTGAGAGAAAAACAAATAAAAACTAATGAAAAAAACATAAGTGACCTATGGGATAATATAAAGCGTGCCAATCTATGCATAATAGGGGTTCCAGAAGGGGAAGAAAGAAGAAAGGGAATTGAAAAAGTATTTGAAGAAATCATGACTGAAAACCTCCCAAACTTAAAGAAGAACTCAGATATCCAAGTACAGGAAGTCAGAGGGTCCCAAACAGGAAGAACCCAAACAGACCCACACCAAGACATATCATAATCAAGATGGCCAGAGTCAAGGATAAGAAATGATCCTAAAGGCAGCAAGAGAAAAACAAAGAGTGAATTACAAGGGAACCCCCATAAGGCTCTCAGCTGATTTCTCTACACAAACTCTACAGGCCAGAAGGGAGTGGCAAGATATATTCAAAGTCCTGAGTGAAAAAAAGATGCAGCCTAGGATACTTTATCCAGCAAGGCTATCCTTAAGGATAGAAGGAGAGATAAATATTTTCAAAGACAAGCAAAAACTAAAGGAGTTTAGCAACACTAAACCCATGCTGAAATATTGAAAGTTCTACTCTAAATAGAAAAGAAGTAAGATGCTACAAAAATGAGAAATTCATAACTGGAAAGGGGAAAACTACCATGAATTACAAATAGAATAAACACAAAATTATAACAGAAGACATCTAAATCATTAACAGTGGGAGAGGGAAGCAAGAAAATATAGAGGTTTTTTTCTTTCTTTTTAAAATTTTTTGTTCTCAGTAGGATGGGTTTGAGATTATATTACTCTCTGTTTAATAAAAACAGTTATAGTAATGGGCTAATAGACTTACAAAAAAGGGTAACCACAAGCCAAAAACTTACAAGGGAGTCACAAAAACTAAATAAAATCCAAGAGAATACAAAGGAAAATTACCAAACCAGAAAAGGAAGAGGAAAGGAACAAAGAGAAAATACCAAATCAACTGCAAAAATAAGTTCAAAATGGCAATAAACACACATCTATCATTAATTACTGTAAATGTTAATGGACTAAATGCTCCTATCAAAAGACATAGAGTGGCAGACTGGATAATAAAGCAAGAACCTTCAATATGCTGCATACAAGAGATCCACTTTAGGGAGAAGGACACATACAGATTGAGAGTGAAAGGATGGAAGAGGATATTCCATGCAAATGGAAAAGCCAAAAAAGCAGGTGTAGCAGTACTGATTTCAGACAAAATAGACTTTAAAACAAAGGTCATAAAAAAGGACATTTTATAATGATTAAAGGAGTAATACAAGATGAGGATATTACACTAGTTAATATATATGCACCCAATATAGTAGCACCTAAGTACATAAAATCTCTGACAATGATTGTATTCCCATCAATATGGGAATATTGATGGGAATATGTACATAAAATATACATATGTTTTTATGTACATATTTTATGTACATATTCCCATCAATATTCCCATATTGATGGGAATACAATCATTGTCAGAGATTTTAACTTGCATTAACATCACTAGACAGATCTTCCAGACAGAAGATAAATAAGGCAACAGGGAATTAAATACTACAATAGAAAAATTAAAGTTGGCGGATATTTTCAGAGCATTACACCCCCCCCCCAAAATAGGATATACATTCTTTTCAAGTGCACATGGAATATTTTCTAGATTTATCATGTACTTGGGCACAAAAGAAGCCTCAACAATTTTTAGAAGATAGAAATTATCTCAAGCATCTTTACTGACCACAATGCCATGAAACTAGAAATCAACTGCAGAGAAACAAAGGAGAAAAAAAGGAAAGCATGGAGATTAAACAATATGCTATTAAAAAACCAATGGGCCAATTATGAAATCAAAGTTGAAATTAAAAAATATCAGACAAATGATAATGAAAACACAACCACACAAATTTTATGGGATGTAGCAAAGGCAGTGCTAAGAGGGAAGTTTATAGTGATACAGGCCTTCCTCAAAAAAGAAGAACAATCTCAAATAAACAATCTAACCCACCAGATAAAAGAACTAGAAAAAGAAGAGCAAAAACACCCAAAAGTCAGCAGAAGGAAGGAAATAATAAAGATCAGGGAGGAAACAAATAAAATAGAGATTAAAAAAACCATAGAAAAAATCAATCAAACCGAAAGCTGTTTTTTTGAAAAAGTAAATAAAATCGACAAACCTCAGGTCAAACTCACAAAGAAGAAAAAAGAGAGAGCACAAATAAGCAAAATAAGAAAGGAAAATTGAGAAATTACAACAAATAACATAGAAATACAGAATATCATACGAGAATGTTATGAAAAACTGTATGGAACCAAAATGGATAACCTGGAGGAGATGGACAAATTTCAATTTTTTCAATGTGGTGATCTACCTCCTGCTGTCTATTTTTTACTCAAAGACTTGTTTAAATCACGTATTCTGAGGATGATTGATAGTTTTAATATAGATGAGGCAAAACAGCTAGATGAAATCCAGCAAAAGGATGCAGTTGAGTGAGGGCTGGAAATGAGAAAGTAATTGGTGAGCAGAATGGAAACACAATGGCCATCAGAGTTGTCCCACTGCAGTATCATAAAGCCTCATGCCTTACAGTTAATTCAGCTGAGTTAAGATGTTTGGATTAATAACAAAACCTGAATAATTGCAGAAAGGATAAGTTATGAAAAATGGCTTCTTGACATGATGAAATGGGAATCAAGATTCCCTTAAGGTTTTTTCTTGCCTAACTATTGTCATTATGGAGGCTACGGTGGCCCCCAAAGGGTAGACCTTCCCTGCAGACACAGCTCGTTTCAGAATCTTTATGGCTTTTGCCTCCATGAGATGTATGACATCAGGAAGGAGAAGAAGCAGACTCCTGAGCGACAATCTGAGTTGATAAAGGAAGGTACAAGGGCTCATCCCATTCTAATTAATATTTCATCAGGACAAAATTGGAGCCTCTTGGGGTTGGTAGGGTCCCAGAGTGAGTACATGTAAGTGAGGCTGCCTCACTGGGGCGAGCTGTTCTATAGGAAAGCTTTGTTATAGAAAATGACAAAGAAGGGAACCCCTAATTTTGTGAGAATGTGGAAAAGAAGGAACACAGCTCTACCCAGACTTTCTAACTTGAGTGTGTGATGTTAGATACAGAGAAAAGGTGAGATTAAGATTACATTGCACCATAACAGTAAACAGAAAGGGAACAGAAAATAAGAAATTGTAATCCTCTTGTAGAAAATAGTGTGATATTGGTACCAAAAACCCAAAGAATAGAATGAGGTACAAATATTGCAGTCAAGGGAAGCAGTGGGATGGAGGAATTGTCAATTATGACACAGAAAGATATGTTTTTGAGTGAAAAATGTGAAGGTTTAGATGGAGAATAAAGTCATGGAACCAGAGAGGGCAGGGACAGTTCACAGTTCCCAGGTGCAAGAAATCTGTGACAGAGGACCCAAATTTTGTGAGAATTTTGAAGATACATTCTTGAGACAGAGATAAAGAGGTTCAGATTTATAAATCTCAGATTAACCTTTGAGATTCATCAACACAGGGGAACAGACTAGAAATACAATTTAGCTCAAAAGGCATTATATTGGGGGGGTGGTGGTATAGCTTAGTGGTAGAGCACATGCCTAGCATTCAAAGGTCCTGGGTTCAATCCCAGTACCTCCATTAAAAAAACAAAACACATACATGTGTACACACACACATACACACACACACACACACACACACACACCCCACAACCAAAAAAGAAGGCATTATAGAGAGTGTATTCCTAACATTTAGATATTGATAAAACAGTGAAGACTCATCTGTCCCTTGGTGCTTTCATCAAAGAAGAAAGACAAGAATCAGCATGATTAGGGTTTGACACTCAAGGTTTCTCCCTTCTTCATGACTCTGTACGTCCCTAAGGTACCAGGTGGGGAACTGGGAAACCTGAGATGTTTTTCTGTCTCATTCCAGGGGTCCTTCCTTTTGTTTTGTTCTTCTCCCATATTTCAGTTTAATTTCCTATTCTGAGGTGTCCAAATCTATACATGTGTATATTTTCACCTCTCTCCTAAATGAACTATTCCTCTCTCTGTCTTCTCCCAACATCAGTATCCTCGATTTCTCAAAGTTGCCTGAACAGGATCCACAGAGCTCAGACTCTGATGAGAAAAATGTTAAGATACTGGAAAATGACAAAGCTGGAGCGATGAGTATAGAAGAAGTGAGCCAACAAGAGCAATACCACTGCTTATTACTGTTTTTGCATATAATTGATCTCAAAATACAGTTTTGCTTTGCTTGGAAGAAAACAGACTCCATGTGATTATATTCTTATCCTCATAATGGATAAATCTGTACTTTGACACCCTCTCCTTCTTGGAGACCATTTTCTCTCAATTTGTCCCCGTGAAGAGACTTATTCAATCTGTCTTCCTTCCATCTTGTCTCCTCGTTCACCTTCACCTATACCTCCATGTAAGTATCCGTGGGTGGCCACTGCCTTGAATGCATAATGGGGTCACAAGAGCTTATAGTTGGAGCTACATCCACTGACACAGAGAAGGATACAGGAAGAAATAAAGACAAAAGAAGACACACTGAAATACGCAAGTTTTATCTTTTGAGCTCCTGCTCAATATGTGATCTTTATTTTTTTTTAAATGTACAATTTTACTTTCCCACCAGTAAAATGCATTAGATGCCCTGTAACTCCACAGTCTCATCAAAATTAGTATTTTCGGTTTTTAAATTTTTAATTTCAGTCTTTCTAGTTGGTGCGTAATAGTAACTGATAGCTCATGCTTTTCTTTTCTAATATAAATATTTTAAGCTATAATTTTCTCTTTAAGCACCACTTTAATAAAAATTTGAATTAGTTTTAATTTTTATTCAAATGAAATATGAATTTTTAAATTCATATTTTCTGAGTTTTTAAACCATTTGTTGTTCAAACTGTGTTTTTAAAATTTTTCTGTGAATTAATGAAGTTAACAATTTAATTTCATTTGTTAAGAGAAGATACTCTGCACTATTTCACGATTTAAGACATTTTAAATATATTGAGACATTTACTAATCCAACAAATGATCCATCTTGTTGAATGCTCCATTTCAACTTGAAAAGAAAATGTTATTTTGGGGTAGGATGATACACAAATGTTATTTAGCCCCAATTTACATCTTCTGTATTTCACCAATTTTTTTAATCTACCTTCTATGATTAACAGAGAAAAGTACTGACATTGCCAGTATAATTGTAGATTTGTCTATTTTCCTCTTCAGTTACCTCAGTTTAGACTTTGTCATAGGCACATATGTTTAGGATTGTCATTTCTTTTTGATGAACTGTCACTCTATAAATATGAAATATTCCTTTTCATTCCAGAAAATATTCCGAAGTCTGAAATCTAAATACCTTGATACTAATATAGTGATCTTTAGAGTAAAGAAAGCACCAAGAGCAATGTCCTTAGAATGGCTTTGATTCTTTATCTGAATGTTAGGAATATTCGCTTCTGGTGGGGTGGAACACTGGACTCATTCAAGAATAAATGCAACCATAGCACGTCATTTGGCTCTGCAGGGAAAAATATTTATGTAGTTATGCTGATGTAAATATTTTCCACCAATTTTCAGCATTTACTTGGAAGACTTACCTGTGGCTACAACTCATCTTTTGTATGTTTTCAATCTTGACAATATACAGATCAAGGTACAGCTTTCCAAAGTTTGGGAGGATGCAAGAGTGAGGAAGATAAGTGGATGGAATGTAGACTTAAGCATACCATTTAAAAGGATAAAACCAGCTAATTGAAGAGCTGAAATCATTGCAAAATTGGAGAAAGGAGGAAGAGGAGTGAGGATAATGTAAAAAAGTAAAACTTCATTTTTCAAAATAGAGAGCTGAAAGATATCTTAAGTTGATAAAACTGTTTCTTAGATGTATAAGCAAGTAGCACATTTTTTAGAGGCATAGAGGTTTAAACCATCAGAAGAGGTAAAACTAAACATGGAGGTGTGTAAACTTAGGGTAAGAGAACTTTTCTTTTTATTATATGTTCTCTTACACTCTACTATTTTAAAATTATTTCTCTCCCATTCATGAAGAAGTAGATCCTTATTGCTATAGCAACCTCAAAAAGTCACCTCTTCGTACCATGTAAATCTACCGGTAGGGAAAATCTAAGCTGAAAAGTCACGAGAATCTCATCCACTGACAGATTGTATTATTCCTTGAAAATAAATCATTAATAAAATCAACGATTATATTCATCATTCTTACTCTCATCCCAGGTAGGTTCAGTTGACGTAACGGAACAAGAGAGCTCCCTGACCAAAAGAACAAAGTTGAGTTTCTGGACATCCAAAGCTAGGACCAGATCTTCACTTTAGTGCTCCATCAAAAGTGGAGACTCAGACATCTGGCTGGAGTCTTGACATCTTTCTCTTCTCTTTCCAACTCTGATCACTAGTGAAGTGTGGTGCTTAAGTCCAATAAAACTATCAAGGTTAAGTCCAGGTTTGTTGCTCATATCCTCTAAGACCTTCGGTAGAGTATTCTCTTTGCTTTAATTTTCTCATCTGTACTATGAAATTGAAAGTAGATTCTACCATGTGGAATTGTTGTGAGGCTCAAATGTTTGATATTTAGTTTGCTCTCTAGCACGCAGCAAGCACCAAAGAAATTATGTGTTTAGTGATGCCCTCCTTGTTATACAGTGAATTTCACGAAAGCCGGGACCGTGTGTGATTTCATCCTATTGAGTATCAATAAAATTGAGAGATTTTCAATGGTCAATAAATGAACTTAGAATATACTAAAGAGTGGGTGGGTGAGTGGATGGATCCCAAAACAATGGCAAGGGAGAGAAATTAAAGAAAAAATCATTTTGGAAAGCTAGGGACATCCATGCAAGAGGAGTTTCCTAAAAGAGATCCCCGGGTAAATGTCAGCATTATTTGATCCTAACACTTGCTCTTTGCAGGTGATGTGGATCGTGTCTTATGGCCACTAGAAACAGGACAGAAGTAACTGAATTTGTCTTACTGGGCCTGTCCAGCTGGCCAGAGATGCAACCTGTTATTTTGGGGATTGTCCTTACCATGTACCTGGTGGCCGTTATGGGCCATGCCCTATTAGTAATTGTTGCCCTCTCCGACCCCAAGCTTCAGACCCCCATGTATTTCCTGCTCAGCCAACTTTCCTTTATTGACATATTTCTGACAACCATCACTGTTCCCCAGATGCTGGTGCACTCACTGTCTGTGAATAAAACCATCTCCTTTAACTGCTGCATGATTCAGCTCTTCTTTTTTATGGCTGTGGGCAGCATGGAAGGCCACCTGTTGGCTGCCATGGCCTATGACTGCTATGTTGCTATCTGCGACCCCTTAAGATACTCGGCCACCATCAGCCGTCGCCTCTGTCTGCGCAACACGTTGACCTTGTGGGTGGTCGTCAGCCTCAACAGCCTCCTTTATAGTGTGTTGGTCACCCGTTTAACTTTCTGCGGCAATCAAATCACCCATTTCTTCTGTGACATCACCCCTTTGCTGAAGCTCTCCTGCACCCGACCGGTGGTCAATGAAATGCTAATATTTACCGAAGGTGTGGCTGTGGTGGTCAGCCCCTTCTTCTTCATTTTAGGTTCCTACGCCTCATCGGTGTTGCCATAGCCCACATGCGCTCAGTTGCTGCCCTGGGCAAAGCCCTGTGCACTTGTAGCTCCCACATCCTGGTTGTGCTGCTCCTGTATGGCTCTGTGACCCGCATGTACCTCCGGCCATCGTCCAGCTATGACTTGGACCAGGATCGCCAGGTTGCCATCTTTTACACGATAGTTACTCCTATGCTAAACCCATTGATCTACAGCCTGAGGAACCAGGAGGTCAAGGGTGCTCTGCGAAGGCTTTTCAGGAAACTCTGCATCTCAGGAAACGTCCAACGTGATTCCCAGGCAAGTGAGAAATGTCAGCACATCTCCTGAACCCAAGGAGGAGCTAAGATCTAACTTGAAAATGCCTCACGTAGATGGATTACACTCCTAATAACTGGTGTGGTTCACACTCCTGTGGAATAATCTTCCCTGCTGGCTTCCTCTTGTTGAGATTTGGGAAGAAGTGAGTTTGTGAATAAGTCGTTCTGGTCCTCCACTGAGTGACCCAGAATCTCACCACGCTGGAAAGGAAAAGATATTTTAAAATCAGCAAACCTGAAATTCTCATCTTTCAGATCTAATATGGGACATAGGAGATGACTAAGCCAAACTATTACAAATCAGTATGGCCTGCAGAACTTTGATCACCTTAGCGAAGGCATGGCACGTGCTGCTTTCCAGAGAGAAGTCAAAGTGAGTTACAATACTGTCATCTAGAAGAGTGATTTTTGAGTAAACCATAGAGTAGCCTAAGCCTCTTGTAAAATTGGGACAATTTTGTGATCTCTTGTCATTCTCAACTCACAGTCATAAGAAGCAGTTCAATACATGTAGTGGCCGAAATATTCCATCTGATCTTTTGTGTCACTGATAATAGAGACCAGAGGAGTCTTCACTCTAACACCAGGAGTAGGTGGTCAGATGTGGAACAAATAGTAAGTAGAGCTCTTTAGACACACTGATAAACCAGCTGTAATGTGTGAAGGAAAAAGAAGAATTGAGGATGGACTGTGAAAATAGGTGGAAATATTATGCTGTTGATTTATTTGTGGAAGGTTCTGTGGAAGTGGAGGGCATGTGGATTTGGTTGGGTGGAGGTGTGCAAAATCAATAACTCTGTTTTGGCCGTGATAACTTTGTGGTGTCTATCCAAGTGGAGATGTTTAATAGGCAGTGGAATCCATAATTACTGAGGTTCATAGAGAGGTCTTATCTTAAGACAGAAATGTCATAACAAAATGTAGATGATATTTGAAACCACAAGACTGGATAAAATGGCCTAGTGAGAGAGTATAGAAAAGAGAACTATGAGCAGAGCCCTGAGATGGGGGTGCACTCCAACATTTAGAGGTCTGAGAGAGGAAGTAGCAAAGGAAAATGAGAAGTGGCCATCACTGGGAAGAAAGCAGGTAAGTTTGTCAGAATCCTAGAAAAGAGTATTTCCAGAATATAGGAGTGATCACTCTCTCTCAAATAGAGATGAGAGGTCATTCATGGAACAGGTAACTGATTATTAGATTTTACAAGATATAAATTATTGAAAGCTTTGAGAAGGGCAGTTCTGTGAAGTGTTGGGGCAATGACAATTACAGTCATTTCTTGATAACATTGCAAGAAAGTAAGTGAAGGCTGTGATGATAGATATTTCTTCAGTATAGTATTTTTTTTAGGAGGTAGACAAAAAGTGGTGTGTACCTTGAAAAGGACACGAGTCGAGGGAGAACTTCTTCTAGTATTTGTAAAGACTAGTGACATTAAATATGTTTGTCTGCTGACAGAAATGATCCAGTATATAACGGAAAATTAATGATTCAAGAGAGAAAGTAATTAATTGCTAGAATAAAGTGTTTGAAAGAGGATGAACATCTGTGAAGGAGATGATTTTGTCTAGGAACTCTGACTGAAAAATGTTGTCTGTCAGATCAACAAACAAAGGATGCTACTGTCATCAAGCCATCAGCCCCCACCACTGCCCCCCATGGTGAGCCCTGAGGGGACTCAGGATGTGAAAGAACAGGGTACTGGCCTTAGATAGCTAGGTCCATATCAAAGGAATGATTTCAATGAGCCCAGACTCTTGCATCTTCCCATACAAAGAAAAGCACTAAGTTTATTAGAGTTGTCTGGTTTTCTTTAATTAAGCAATCTTTGGATGTTCTGACTACCTGGTTTTTGTTGCAAAACGCCTACATATCTTGGCTCCTCCCTTACCTCTTCAAGAGCAGTCCCTCAGAGCTAGCTGAGGCTGCCTTCCAGGCTGGAGTCCTCAGAAAGTTTGCCAAATAAAACACAATTCTCAACTTTTAGTCTGTGCTTATCTCCCCCCTAGTCGACAGAATCAAGCCATTTCTTCCCCTGCAACATAAAAGAAGTCAGGGCATGGGGATTCAGACGCAGGTGGGCTGGTGGATTTGATGGCAGGAAGACTTGAAGAGATTCCAACGGAGAGTAGTAGGAACTGGGTTGTTTTTGAGAATTGCAGAAAGACATGAAATATGCTAGCATTTGGGAAAGCAAAGTACTGGGAAATGTTATGGTAAGCCCCAACACTGCCAGTATTGAATGCCCATCTGGATACTTTGTTCACAAGTTTAAAATTAGTCAGATCAGTATGGTTAGGTGATACTCTCCCATAATATTCAGCAAATCAAGCACAGTCATGAATAAACAAAAGGCTGGTTTTGCTTAGGGCTGGGGTTTTGCCTGGTAGAGCAAAAGGGAACAAAAGAATTAAGGATGTTTACAAGAAGGTGTTTAGAGTGCTGGACCATAAAACGTATTCTTGTTAAAGTGAGAAGGAAAAGTTTAAGTTAGGTAGTAGACAATAAAGAATAATTTCAAAGCATAAGAGATCCCACTGGTGTCAGAGAACTGTTGGAGTTGGAAAACTAAATTAAATTAGGTGAAGGAATGGAAGCTGATAATGAGATGTTTAAAACTGAGATTTCACCAGTTGTTCAGTTATTTATAATGGCAGCATCTAGGATATGAGCACATAAGTCGGGGACTGAGAGGGGGTAAAGGAATAGATTGCTGAAGCTCAACAGTTCAGGAACTGAGAATCTAAGTTGTTAGTTACATAAGCCGTTTCTGTGGATAATTGTATTTCCAAAAGTAATAATTAAATAGTGGTGGAGAAATTTAGAGTATCAGATGTTGAAGTCATCAAGGAGTGAGGCAGGAACACCAGAAATTTTCCTTATTTTCTTCATTTAATTTTATTTTTCAAATAAACATTGTATATATTTAAGGTATACAGCATGATAATTTGATGTGATTAGTAAGCTAATTAACAAGCTAATTAACATATCATCTCCTCACATAGTTACCTTTTTTGTGTGTGGTGAGAGCACCCAGAATCTAATCTCTTAGCAAATTTCTAGGATTCAATTCAGTGTTATTAATTATAACCCACAGGCTGTACAATAGATCTCTTGATTTATTCATTCTATATAACTACAATTTTGTATCCTCTGACTAACATCTACCCATTTCCCCAAATTCCCTGCCTCTGTAACCTATTTCTATGTATTTGACTTTTGAAGATTCCACATATAAGAGATGTCATGCAGTTTTGCTTTCTTTCTGTGGTCTGGCTTATTTCACTGAGCATAATGTCCTTCAGTTTCATCCATGTTGTTACAAATGGCAAGGTATCCTTTTTATTTTTAAAGGATGAATAATATTCATTGTGTGTATACTATATGCCACAATTCCTTTATCCGTTCATCTGCTGACCAACACTCAGGTTGTTACCACATCTTTTCACTTATGAATAATGCTGCAGTGAGCATGGGAGTGCAGATATCTTTTTGAGGCATTAATTTCATTCCTTTGTGTATATAGTGAGAAGAAGAGTTACTGGATCATGTGATAGCTCTATTTTTAATTTTCTGGAGAACTTCTGTACTCTTTTCCATAGCAGCTGCGTCATTTTATATTCCCACCAACAGTGTAAAAGCGTTCTAATTTCTGCATATCTTCACCAGCATTTGTTACTTCCTGTCTTTTTGATAACAGCCGTTCTACCAGGTGTGAGGTAATTTCATTGTGGTTTTGATTTGCATTTCCCTAATGATTAGTGATGGTGAGCACTTTTTCATATACTTGTTGGCCACTTTGTGTAGCTTCTTTGGAAAAATTCTATTGTGGTCCTTTGCTCATTTTTAAATAGGATTATATGTTTTTGTTTTGTTTTGTTTTGTTTTGTTTTGTTTTGTTTTGTTTTGTTTTGAGTTGTATGAACTCCCTACATGCTTTGGCTGGTAAATCTTATCAAATATATGGTTTGCAAGTATCTCCTCCATTACATAGTTGGCCTTTTCAATTTGTTGATTGTTTATTTTGATGTGCAGAAATTTTTGAGTCTGATATAGTCCCACTTGTCTATTTTTGCTTTTTGTTTGTGATTTGATGACGTAACCAAAAAAAAAATTTGCCAAGACCAATGTCAAGAAACATTTCCCCTGTTTTCCTCTGGAAGTTTTATAGTTTCATGTCCTATATTTCAAATCTTTAATTCATTTCAAATTAATTTCCATGGCTAGTATTAGCTAGGAGTCCAGTTTCATTCCTTTTGCATGTGAATATCCAGTTTTTCCAACACCAGTTATTCAAGAGACTATCCTTTCCCCATTGTGTGTTTTGACAACTTTGTCAAAGATTACTTGGCTGTCTGTGCTTGGGTTTATTTATGGATCTCTATTCTGCTCCAGTGGTCCATGGGTCTTTTTTTTTTTTTTGCTAATACCATACTGTTTTTATTACTGTAGTTTTGTAATGTAGTTTGAAATCAGGAAGTGCGATTTTCCAGCTTTGTTCTTTCTCCAAATTGCTTTGACTATTCAGAGTGTTTCATGGTTCCACACATATTTTAAAATTTGTGTGTGTATGTGTGAAAATGCCTTTGGAATTTTGATAGGGATTGTGTTGCATCTGTATATCACTTTGGGTAGCATCGATATTTTGACAATATTAATTCTTCCTATCCATGCACATGAGATATATTTCCATTAAATTGTGCTTGCTTTAATTTCTTTCATCAATGTTTTATAGTTTTTAGTGTACATATTTTTCACCTCCTTGGTTAAATTTATTTCTAATTATCTTATTTTTTTATGTTATTGTAAATAGGATTGTGTTCTTGATTTCCTTTTCAGATGGATCATCATTGGTGTAAAGAAATGCACCCCTTTGAAAGATAAGGGGCCATATTTATAATTACACTGAAACAATAGAAATAACTAGCTCTTTTGTGCAAGCATGTGATCTCCCCAAAGTTATTTTACTTAAAGAGGTCAGAACAAAAGAGAGTTCAGTAGCCCAAGGGAAAATGCTAAAGGGCTTAGTTGAAGGTGCTTCAGTTGTTAAGGGGATGGGCTCTGGAGACAGATACTAAGGATTAGAATTCCAGGTTCAGCATTACTTGCTGTGTGATTGTTTTGTTCCTACTGATAACCAGTGGGCTGGAGTGACACTTGTAATTCTTTTTTTTTTTTAAGTATTCATTCTTGTATTTTTTTGTATATACATTTATTGAAGTATAGTCAGCTTACAATGTTGTGTCAATTTCTGGGTGTACAGCATACTTCTGATTGCAAGAAACCCTCAGCAGTTTGCTGATAAGCTTTGAAAAAAAAAGTTTATTACTCCCAGGTCCCGGAAAGTACAAGGCACACCTGGGGTTGCCCAATGAAGTTGCAGATAGAGAGATGGAGAGAGCATGGGCTTGGGGTTCTGCTTTTGTTGGGGTTGAAGGTGGGGGCCCAAGGTTTCCCAGCTTCGCTCTTTATTGATGCATGTAAAGTCGTAAGAGAAGGGATTTTTTTAAAAAACATTGTTTATTAAGTTATAGTCATTTTACAATTTTGTGTCAAATTGCAATGTAAAGCACAATTTTTCAGTTATACATGAACATACATATAATCATTGTTACTTTTTTTTTTTTTTGCTGTGAGCTACCACAAGATCTTGTATATATTTCCCTGTGCTATACAGTATAATCTTGTTTATCTATTCTACATATGCCTGTCAGTATCTACACATTTTGAAATCCCAGTCTGTCCCTTCCCACCCCCTGCCCCCTTGGCAACCACAGGTTTGTGTTCTATGTCTATGAGTCTGTTTCTGTTTTGTATTTATTTTCTTTTTTCTTTTTTTTAGATTCCACATGTGCGTGATCTCATATGGTATTTTTCTTTCTCATTCTGGCTTACTTCACGATGAGGTATCACCTCACACCAGTCAGAAGGGCCATCATTCAAAAGTCCACAAATGACAAATGCTGGAAAGGCTGTGGAGAAAAGGGAACCCTCTTACACTGCTGGTGGGAATGCAGTTTGGTGCAGCCACTGTGGAAAACAGTATGGAGATTCCTCAAAAGACCAGGAATAGACTTACCATATGACCCAGTAATCCTGCTCCTGGGCATATATGCAGAAAGAACCCTACTTCAAAATGACACCTGCACCCCAATGTTCATAGCAGCACTATTTACAATAGCCAAGACATGGAAACAGCCTAAATGTCCATGAACAGATGAGTGGATAAAGAAGATGTGGTATATTTACACAATGGAATACTATTCAGCCATAAAAATGACAACATAACACCATTTGCAGCAACATGGATGTTCCTGAAGAGCAGGGATTTAAAACACAGGAAAAATAAAATCAAGTGGCCCAAATGATCTGTCAATCTAAATCAACCAACATCTCTAAACAAAGGAAGTGGGGTTGGGTGGGAGTTGGCTCTTTATCCCACGTGGCTGGTGATATGTCAAGATACCCTTTGAAGCAGATGCTTCCTCATTCAATGCTTAAGTCAGGCACTTGCATTACAAAAAGAAAAACAAATTGTCAGGGCTTACACTATAGTGATCCTTGACAATTTTTTCAACTACTTTCTACCTCAGCTATCCATTTGTGAAAAAGAGAAATAGTATCTATAATTTAAGGTTATTTTAAGGATTTGATGAGTACAATAGATGTAGAGGCACCCTGACAGTGACCCATTCACAGTAAGTACCATATGTGGATATTCTATTATTATTATTATTATTATTATTATTATTATTATTATTATTATTATTATTATTATTATTATTATTATTATTATTCTACTACTACTACTACTACTACTACTACTACTACTATTACTCTTATTATCAATAACATACACATGAGGAAATAATGGAAGAAAAGGACAAAGAGCAGCTAAGTAAGGGCATTCTGGAGGAGGTCACGTCTGGTTTTCAGGCCTCCAAGGGCTATGCCCGGTGCCCATTGCTGGTAGTGTTGGTGGGGATACAAGTGGCTGTGATTAGCTGGTGGCTAATGTGGTGACCTCATCAGGCCAATTCTGAGATACAATTTTTTAAATTTATTTTTTATTGAAGTATGGTTGATGTAACAATGTAGTATTAGTTTTAGGTGTACAGCAAAGTGATTCAGTTTTACATATACACATATTCTTTTACAAATTCTTTTCCATTATAGGTTATTACAAGAGATTGAATATAGTTCCCTGTGCTATGCAGTAGGTCCTTATTGTTTATCTATTTTATGTATAGTAGTGTATATATGTTAATCCTAAACTCCAAATTTATCTCTTCCTGCCACCCCTTTCCTCTTTGACAACCATAGTTTGTTTTCTATGTCTGTGAGTCTATTTCTGGTTTGTAAATAAGTTTATTTGTATCATTTTTTTAGATTGCACATATAAGTGATATTGTATGATATTTGTCTTTCTCTGTCTAACTTACTTCACTTAATATGATAATCTCTAGGTCCATCCATGTTGCTGCAAATGACATTGTTTCATTCTTGTTTATGGCTGAGTAATATTCCATTGTGTATATGTGTATATACACACACACACACACACACACACACATATACATATACATATATACCACAATTTCTTTCCTTTTTTTTTTTTTAACATTTTTTATTGATTTATAATCATTTTACAATGTTGTGTCAAATTCCAGTGTAGAGCACAATTTTTCAGTTATACATGAACATATATATATTCATTGTCACATTTTTTTCTCTGTGAGCTACCATAAGATCTTGTATATATTTCCCTGTGCTATACAGTATAATCTTGTTTATCTATTGTACAATTTTGAAATCCCAGTTTATCCAGTCCTCTGTCAGGACATTGTTGCCTTCATGTTTTGGCTATTGCAAATAGTGCTGCTATGAACATTGGGGTGCATGTATCTTTTTGAGTTAGAGTTTTCTCTGGATATATGCCCAAGAGTGGGATTGCAGGATTATAGGGTAAGTCTATTTTTAGTTTTTTAAGGAACTTCCATACTGTTCTCCAGAGTGGCTGCACCTGGGATATGATTTTGACTGTGGTTCTGCCTATATGACATTTCTTATTCTTGTCCATTTTATTGAGCCTTGTTGCTTAGCCTTCTTGGAAGTTCATGAGTTTCACATATACTTTCAATAAACTTATTTCCTCCATGAATCAACCAGAATTGGTTTCTGTTGCCTGCATCTGAAAACTCGGAGAGTTACAATACTGGTGTTAAATGACAGGCCTAGAGACCACTCTCATCTGTAATTAAAACCATGCTTCTGTTTTACACTAAGTACATAGTTTTGTGTTCTTTGGGTTAAAAGGATATCCCTGGACAATATCCAGTGAAAAAAAACCATGATTATTTAGATAATTTAGATATTACTGGGACGTTCTAAAGGAAACGTATGTGAGGGACAAAACTGTTTCCCCAGGATCATAGATAAAACTTGGAACTATATTTGGGGGTTTTATCTAAATAAAGAAGTCCATATTCTCCTCATCAGTTTTCTGAAAGCTCCCTTGACATCTCCATTCCTCAGGCTGTAAATGAAGGGGTTCAGCATGGGGGTCACCACTGTGTACATGACCGTCAGGTTACGACCCGTGGCCACTGAATAGCTGGCAAGGGGCCGGAAGTAGACCCATGAGAGGGTGCCATAGAATATAGCCACCACAGTGAGGTGGGAACTACAGGTAGAAAAGGCTCTCCACTTGCCCTTGGCTGAGGGACTCTGGAGGGCCGCCCAGCTGATGCAGGCATAGGAGGCAATGATGAAGGCCAGAGCTCCACTGATGACCATAACTCCTTCTGTGTGAATCATCAAGGTGTTGAGTTGGGTGCTGGAGCAGGAAATCTTCATCAGAGGGTAGAGGTCACAGAAGAAGTGGGGGATCCTGTTATCCGCACAGAAGATGAGTCGGCCCATGAGAAGGGTGTGCAGCAGGGCATGAAGATGGGACAGGATATGGCACGTGGCCACCATCTGTGAACACAGCATTCTGGTTAGAATCATAGGGTAGCGGAAAGGGTGGCAGATGGCGATGTATCTGTCATAGGCCATCACAGCCAGGAGGAAGTTTTCCATGGCTGCAAAGCAAATGAAGAAATAAGTCTGGGCTAAGCAGCCCATGTAGGAAATGGTCTTTGTAGGAGAGAAAATGTTCTGCAGCATCTTGGGGACCGTGGTGGAGGTGAAACAGATGTCTGCCAAGGCCAAGTTGCCGAGGAAGATGTACATGGGAGTTTGGAGGCGTGGAATAGAGATAATCAATATGATGATGGCAAAGTTGCCAGAAACGTTGACTGTGTACATGAATAGAAAAAGAAGAAAGAGCGGGACCTGCTCTTCCTGGTGGGTGGAAATGCCCAAGAGAACAAAATGGGATACACTGGTCCAGTTGGTATTGTCCATCTGTTGTCACTAAACAAAAAGATTACTATTATTATTATTGTTCTATTGAGGTGTAATTGACAAATAACATTATATTAGTTTCAGGTGTACAACATAAAGACACGATATTTATATGTATTGTGAAATGATCATCACAATAAGTTTAGTTAGCATCCAGCCCCGTACAGCATTACAAAATTTGTTTTTTCTTGTAATGAGGACTTTTAAGATTTACTCTCTTAGCAACTCTTAAATACACAATACAGGGTTATTAGCTGTGGTCACCATACTGTGCATGACATCCTCATGATTTATTTATTTTATAACTGGAAGTTTGTAATTTCGGACACCTTTCACCTGTTTTGCCAACCCTGTCACCCTCACCTCTGGCAACACCAATCTGTTTTCTGTATCTATGAGCTTGTTTGTTTTTTAATTCCATGTATAAATAAGATCATATTGTATTTGTCTTCATCTGGCTTATTTCATTTAGCATAATGCCCTCAAGTTTCATCCATGTTGTTGCAAATGGCAAGATTTCATTCTCTCTTTTTTAATGGATGAATAGTATTCCATTGTCTATATATACCACATGTTCTTTACCCATTCATCCACTGATGGACACCAAGTTGTTTCCATATCTTGGCTATTGTAAGTAATGCTGCAATGTACTTGGGAATGCATATATCCTTTAGAATTGGTGTTTTTGTTTTCTTTGGATAAATATCCAGAAATGGCATTGCTGGATGGTATGGTAGTTTTATTTTTAGTTTTTGAGAAAACTTCATGCTGTTTTCCAACAATGATCACTTCTGTAGACTTGGATCTCTGATCAGACTCTTTAGTTACTAACACTATTGTGCTCCAGTGTAAACCACATAAGGTATAATGGGGTTGATAAAGGAATCAAGTGCTTAATTATTTTCCAAAATAATGAGGTCTGGATTTTTCATTAACCTCACCACTGTCATCATAGTTAACATTTACAGGGCATTTACCCTGAAGCAAGGGCTTTGTTGCATTATCACATTTAATTCTTACTATAATCCCACAGGGTTGTTGTTGTTGTTATTATTATTGTTATTATTATTATTATTATTATTATTATTATTATTATTATTACTATTATTCCAGTTTTACAAATTAGAAACTGAAGTATAGAAAGTTTAAGCTTATAAAGGGCAAAATCTGAATTTAAAGTTATATTTTAATTTTAACTCCAAAGGCCATGCTAGTTACCCAATATAACTCGACTCCCCAGTTAAAACCAGGACATCTTATTCATGGTAATGACTTGTTGATGGGCTACATAATCAAGGAAAATCTCTGTTAAAAGAGATTTCAGAGGTAATTTGGTTTAACAGTTTCTATTTTGGGGAACACATAACCGTGTGGTACCCAAAGACTTCTCAGACTACGCAGACATGGTTTTAGGAGAGTTAGCTACCAAATTCTCAGCTGTATACGTCTCTTTTCTAAAATCATTTTGCCTTCAAGGTATCACCTCCTGCATTATCCTGTCTCCTGCTTAGTAAATAAAAGATTTGCTTTCATCCACCCCAAATCTTACTAGATGCATTGGCTCTGGATATAAAAATCTCAAAGGAGTCAAGTGAAGAGACAATCTGAACTATTCAGAAAGCGAATGACTTTACTGAGCAGATAACAAATCCATTTGAAGATCAAGGAGTTTCCAGTTCTTTGCTCTCAAAAAAAACAAAAGTTGAAGGAGACCTAATCTACTCATCAGCACAGCACTAAAAATAATTTTTGATAACATGCGACACTAATTTCCGTCATATTACTTAGCATTTAGTCCTCTATAATCTCACAGAACAAGTCCTTAAGAAATCTAAACATCAGTTAACGAAGAAGCAGTGTGCAGTGGCTAAAAGCTCTGACACTGGGCTAGAACCCTGGCTCTTTCATACAAAAGCCGTGTGACCTTGAGGAAGTCACTTACCTTTTATGAGGCTAGGTTTTCTCATCTGTAAAATGGGGGATTATTAGTAGCACGCCACTCATAAAGTTGTTATGTAGATTAAATATTTCCAAGCATTCAGTGAATACTGGCAATTAGTCCCATTAATTTTTCAGTGTTGTTCTGCACAGAGGCAATAGATTTTTCTAGAAGGACATTCTTTCTTCCACCTGGGTCTTTCCACTGTGAACCTGCTCCAGTTTGTCACTGTCTTTAAAATGTGGTTCCCAGAACTATGCAAAGTTCTTGTGTCTGGTTTTTCATCACAGGGTAATCATGATGATTTGGTCTGGTCAATTCATAGTCTTTTGAATGGAGATTAGAGTAGACAGCCCACAAGGGCGCTGTGTCCATGGCTATCCCAAGAATTCTTAAACTTCACAATTAGGTTATTGGGAGAGAAAGTACAAATAATAAAGAACTGCCCCGGTGTAAGGCACTTCCACAAGCTTTATCTCATATCACCCCTGTAGCAATCCTGACACACTTCTAGCTGCATCAATCATTTATTATAGGGGGGAGGGTGTATCTCAGTGGGAGAACATGTGCTTAGCATGCAAGAGGTCCTGGGTTCAATCCCCAGTACCTCCATTAAAAAATAAATAAATAAACCTAGTTATCTGCCCCGCCCCAGCCCCCCTCCCCCGCCACAAAAAAAATTTATTATTCTCATTTCACAGGTGAGTAAACCAAGGGTTAGGGAAGTGAAGTGATTTGCTCAGCATAACTCAGTGTTAAGTCGTCCGGCTGGACTTCACACTTATGTCTGGATACCTTGAGTGCTCGTACACGCCGGGCTGCACCACACTGCCCACTTCATTTTCCTTAGCCTCTGCCTCATGGAAATGGGTTTATTCATTACTCTGGGTCTGTCTGCTTTCATACCCCAAGTTAACGAATTTCACCATGGAAGCATTGGGAGATTGAATATTAGGTTTTTCAATGACAAGAATATGAAAGTTTATAATATGCTAATGAACTATTCTGAACTGATTTCAGTACGTTATGGTAACGAATGAGGACTGGGAGCTGTAGCCACATTTACTGAGCACTTATATAAACCAGGCATTGTTCTGAGACCTTTATGTATGTGTTTTTCATTTGGTGATCACAGCAATTCTCATCTTCATTTTGTAGATGAAAAAATTGAAACTGAGAGGGGTTCTGCGACATGCCCAAAGCCACAGAGTTGGTAAGTGGTAGAACTGATAGTTGAATTCAGTTCCATCTGACATTAGTGTCCATGCACTTGACATTAGGCTCTGCCATCTCTGAAGCTCTCCCTGACTGTCCCAGTTCCTCCTTCCTTGTTTCTCCCTTTTCCACTGAGCTATTGTGTGCATTTGGCCAGCGATCAATTTCTATCATATTTTCTTCTAGTTTAATCCTCATTCTTGAACTTGAGAGTAGATATTATTGTTCCCATTTTCAGATTTTTCACCCCACTTCACCCATTTAACGTTTGTGTTTCATTCTCTTCCTGCACTTGGTTCCCCGTTGTTAATCTGTCATTGTAACTGGACTCTCCAAATTGGATCGAGTGGCCCTGAATTTATGGTTTAGGAAACATGGGATGGCTGGTCTCAGTTCTCAAGGACGAGGCTGAGCTCTGCTTGATAGCTGGCTATGCCTGTCAGCTGGGGCAATGTCCTTATAGCTCCTACGACAGCTGTACTGAAGCTAGAGCGAGCCCCAGAGGTGATGGGAGGGTGAGCTTTCTGGAACCTTGGAGTCCTTGTCTCCCTTGTAGCTGGCAGAGATCATCCTGCCTGACCTGTAGTATAGTGTGTCATCTCCTTATGGGCAGAGGATACTAATGTGGTGTGGGGAAGGGGCTGGGAAGCCAAAAATGGGGGGGCTTCTTGAGAAGACTCTTGCTTCATATAAGGATGTAGATCAAGAAAAAGCAGTGGGTTGTGCAGAAATGGATCTTGTCCCAGGAATTGGAAGATCTGGGCTTTGGCCCCAGGTCTGCCACTAACATATTCTCTGAGACCTTGGGAAAATCACTTCACTCTTGGGGACCTCAGTTTCTTCATCTGGGAAATGGGAAGAATAATATCTGCTTTCAATCCAGAGGCTTTATATTAAAAAAAAAAAGCAGAAAAGACCATGGACATAAGAGCCCTTTACCAAGTCTTATGAAACAACGAGAAATTGTTTGTTTTAAATTTCTGTTGGAACTTGGGTTTCTTTCTAGAATAGATCCCCATAACTTCTGACAGTCTGATCCATAGATTTCCCTGATAAAAGAGTTGCCTCTCATGCTAAAGAGACCTTTGTAAATAAAAGAGGCACTTGGCTAACATGACTTAGTCTATTCTCCAAATTTCTCTGATCATTAATTGTCAGAAGTGGACAGAAAAGTCTGGGTCAGTTGTTAAACATGACAAAGTAGACAAATAGGTCCAGAGGCTGATTTTTGCTTCATTCAGACCTGATTACCTACAATACCTCCCCAACGAATTGAGTTCTCTGTAATTCCATTCAGTATTTTCTTTATGGCTCAGGGAAGGGAACACTTGTGACTATGTAATCATTCATTCTTTTTCGTGGCTTGATTTCAATGAGGGGAGGTAGGAGAGTCCACAAAGACACAGAATATCTGAGGATGGGACAGGGAAGAGATACTATAAGGGAAAGAAAAGACAAAGGATGACTTGGAGAACCCAAGACAAATGTCACAAGACACACAATACTGCGTGTGAAGGATCAAATTTGAGAAAGATTGTCCTCTGTCCAGAAATTATGGAGAGCCCGTGTAGGACCTGTCTGAGGTGCTATTTGAGTGTGCGGTCCTGAGCAGACACTCACCTCACCGTGGACCCTGGCCGGGCTGGAATGGGCTGGACTTGGCACCAACATTGTCCCTTAGGCAGCCTGTGTCCTACTGTTTTGGCAGCAGCTCAGAGCTGGCCACTCAGGGAAGACGGAGGTTTCCCCGCACAGAAGAAAGGAAGGGAACGGGGAGGGACTGCAGGGTTAGAACAGCCAGAATCCTGGGGGCATTTCTGCCTGTCAGGGCAGGAAGGCATGTCTGGGAAAGATGCCAGGAGGTTTTTTATTACATGCTTCTGTGTGAATTCCATGGTTCTCACCAACACGTAGTCCCAAGTGTGTCATTGTCCAAACTCACTGCCTTCTCTGGGGAGTGGGGCCCATGAAACAGTGCTTCCAATATTAGTATTAATATTGTTATTAGTGACTGTGGCTTGGCAGCTGGGTGGATCCCAGGAGGGTGATCAGGACCTGGGGGATCAGCCTGGACGTGGGGTTCTCTGACGTGTGCTCCTAAATTTGACTTTGAGGAGGAATCCCAGAAAAACCTAGATATGGTCAAGGCATGGATGGGGTATCTCCTTGCCTGAGTCCTTGAAGATGTAGCCTCTTCCGTTCCTTTCAAGCAGCACACACGTAGCAGTGAAACGTGCATCAAAGGAAAAGTGAGAGTCTGTTTCTCCCCTCCCCCCTTCCTTTCCAGGGATAATCGTGGTCAATGTTTTGACTTGTACCCATTCAGACACTTTCTATGCACATATGTGTGTATAATTTTGTTTTTATAAAGATGGGATTATTTGTTTTTGTATTTTATTTGTTTCTCTCATCAATATGTCATGGACCTTCTCTGTCATGATGAGATCTACCTCATTATTTTTAAAGTATTTCATAGATTATTAGATGTACCACAAGTAGTGCACATTTCCCTACTCATTCCATTTGCCTCCTTTTTTTGGTGGGCGGAGCTAGTATAAAGGCAGTGCTTCACGGCATCTTTGTTGCATCTATTTTCCTATAACTGGAAATGCTAACTGGAAGTATTGCTGGAGGAATTTTAAAAATATTTTTTGACCATTTTCGTTTTTTCTTCTTTGAATTTTCCAACTATATTCTTGCCTGTTTCTTTTTTTCTATGTGGTTGCTGTGGTTTTATTACTGATTTGTAGGGGTTATGCTGTGATTGAGAAATACTCTCTTAGGTTTTCCTGCTTGATTTTTCTCATCACTCTCTAATTGCTCTCAGCATCCAGCTTGCATGGATGTTTTCCCTTTTACTTACACTCTCTTCATTCTGGGAACACAAGTTATTAATTTCCCCAGAATATGAAAAAGGACATTTCTTATCATCTCTCATATCAGTCAGCTTTCAAATATCTGAAACTCACATGGACACAGACATCATTCAATGCGTCAAGTTGGCAATAATAAAAAGTTACATGTTGAGTGTTTGCTATGTGTTAGGCATTCTGTTTAAAGTGCTCAAATGCTTTTATATCTTTCAATCCTCACAGTAACCATACAAGTTACCCCCATGTTCATTGCAGCATTATTCACAATAGCCAAAATATAGAAACAAGCTAAGTGTCTGTCAATGGAAGAATGGATAAAGTGTGGTATATATATAAACAATGGAATATTACTCAGTCATAAAAAGGAAGAAAATCCTGCCATTTGTGACAACATGGATGGGCCTTGAGGGCATTACACTAAGTGAAATAAGACAGACAGAGAAAGACAAATACTGTATGATTTCACTTATACGTAGAATCTGAAAAAGCAGCACTCCTTAAAAACAAAGAGTAGATTGGTGGTTTCTGGGGGCTGGGAGTGGGTAAAATGGGGAAAGTTTGGTCAAAAGGTATACATTTCCAGTTATAGGAGGATTAAGTTCTGGAGATATAATGCACATCATGGTGACTGTAGTTAACAATACTGTGTCATATACTTAAAAGATACTGATCTTAAATGTTCTTAACACACACTCATATACAGACACACACACACACACACACACACGGTAACTATGTGAGGTGATGGATATGTTAACTACCCTTATTGTGGTAATCATTTCACAATATATCTTTATATCAAATCATTAAGTTCTATATCTTAAATTTACAGTGTTATCTATTAATTATATCTCAATAAAGCTGGAAAAAGTAAACAACAAAAAATTTCAAAAACAGGACAAACCAATCTATAGTGTTTAGGCACACATGTGTATGTGGCAAAATTAAAAGGAAAAGCAAGGAAGCCACTGACATAAAAAGTCAAAGAATAGTGGTTACCTTCATGAGGGAGAGAGGGGTAGCAATTTGCTAGAGGTATGAAGACAGTTTCTGGATCCCTGGCAAGGATCCATTCCTTGAATGAGTGGAAGATACTTAGGTGTTTGCTTTGTGATGAATCACCAAACTGTAAAAAAAAAAATTAGAGACAAAAAAAGAAATTTTTAAATTTCAAAAAATAATTGAAATTCCAAAGAGAACTCATTCACTCATTCATTAATTTCTATATTTCTTTCTTTATTTATTTAGCAAAATCCTATGGATTCAGGGGATGCAGTAATCAGTAAAACAGAACTCCTACTTTCCTAGAACTTACGATAAAACATAGAAGATGTTTTACACTAGACTACAAGCTCCATAAAGTCAGAGGCAACATGCGTTTTGTTCTTCATGACAGACCCAGCGTCCAGCAGAGTGTCAGGCACATACAAGGGACTTAGAAAATACCTGACGAATGAATGAAAGAATAAATAGTTTCTTAGGCAATTATATATTGAAACATCATTGAGATAAGTACACTGAAAGATAAGTACAGGGAGTTTAGAAAATGTAAATCCCAAAGATCTAATTCAACTTTCTTAAGAAGGGCTGCTTCACCTGAGATCTAAAGAATGAGTGAGAATTGGGGAGAAGAGGAGGAGTGTTTCAGGCAGAAAGAATTTTGGGGGGAGGACACAAACATTCTGACCATATTAGCATTTGATCCAAATTATTATGAGGAAATCAAATTGCTGTTATTTAAGGGAGCAGGGAGATGTGTGTCTGGAACTCATGGGATTCACCAGGACGCCACGTGGTGCTTCCATGCTTGGTAATAACTGTGAATGGCTGTATGAATCAGACCTATTATGGGTACTGGGGGCAGAGAATCCTGATTTCAGTTGTTCTTCTGATGACCCAAAGCTATGCTATAGTACAGGTACAGAGTTGCTCAGCGATGAAAAAAATATATAAGAAGAATGCAGGGCAACTGCTAAGAGTGAACCATTGTTAGATAAATTCTTACGAACAACGTGATATAATTGGTAATGAGGCACGTGTATTTTTGAGATATAATACTCAGCTGTGGATTTCAGGGATGTCTTCACACAACTTCTGCTTGAAATGCCTGGGGAAGATGTAATTTCCTACCAGGAAGATAAGAGAAACAACCCTTTTCATTGGGGCCCCTCCCCAGCATTCCTGGAATTCAGATCCACTTCCATCTGCTGTCTCCTCGGTTAGATGCTTTCACAAAGAATTACTCTGGAACTGTAATAATGTTCAGCAACAACAGAGAACTGCACTGAACACAGCTAACAGGGCATGAGCTCCAGAGTCGGAGAACCTGGAGTCTGATCTGAAGTATGCCACGGCAGGGGGAGGGTATAGCTCAGTGGTAGAGTGCATGCTTAGCATGCACGAGGTCCTGGGTTCAATCCCCAGTACCTCCATTAAAATAAATAAGTAAACCAATATACAAAGTATGCCACTGGACAATCAGAAGGGCTAAACAAGGACAGTGGAGATAGAGGACTGGTGGAGGAAGGTGACATACCAATTATGACCTTGGGGCAAACCGCAGCAGTGTGGGCTACAGCTTGTCCTACTAAACCTCCTATAGTCTGTTTTCAAAAAGAAACTATGGTTGGCCACCATTCTAAAGAAGCAATGACAGGGTGCAGTGAACTTAGTACAGGCCATGTGGGTGGGTCTGGTGGTGCAAGGGGTAAACTCTAATAGATGCTGTTGTGCCCCACCCAAGCTCCCTCAATTCTTATCATTTTAGTAACACTGACAGGAAGCATATGACTTTCCCCTGCCTACTTTCAGAAGCCAGTGCCTGTCTCAGTCTGAGAGCTGTCTCTGGCAGCTGTTGGTGTCCCAGTGAGTCTCCTGAGTTCCAGATAAGCATGCATGGCAGGGTAGAAGTGCTAAGGAATTAATTCTCCTTGGAAGCAACCTGCAACCTCAACCGATGAGAGTTGGGTGAAATAACTTGGATCCCTTGGGTGAGATAACTTCAAAGTCTGTGTTCTACAGTGGTTCCAGAGTTCTCAGCCATATTAAGTTCCAAGTATTCACAGTGGTAACTGACTTGATAGTGTTTCTTTACTACCTACCTTCCCCTTCCTGCCTTGGTTCCCTACTCCCTCCTGGTGTTTCCTGGGATCATCTTCCAAAGGAACTGCTTGCATTCAAACTTTTATCTCAGGGCCTGTTTCTGAGTGACCCCAAACCAAGATATATACCAATATGGTAGCTTAAAAACATCTTTTGTAGCTCTTTCTCTCTTAGTAAGAATTAGAATGTCTCCTTTCATTGTGGAAGCTATTTGGCTATAAAATAGCCTAGGAACATGCTTTCCAAATTCCATAGGTATTATTTTTAGAGAATGCAAGAAGCTACAACCATTCAAAAGCTTGTGATTCAACTGGTTGGCTCTGATTAACCAGCAGGGGAGGGGTCAAGTTGACAAGACCTACGACAATGACAATGACAAGTGGCGAAAGGACAACAGCAGTGGCACAAGAAGGGAAGCAGTTAGTTGTTGAGTCCCTCCTACGTGCCAGGTATCATGATAAGCACGTTAGTTACATTTTCTCAGTTATTTAATATTTTTCAAAATTATGAAGACTTATGCTATTACCTTCTTGTTACAGACAAGGAGACTCAGAGAGATTAAAGAACTTACTCTAGAATCGCCCAGCTCCTGAGTGCTGGAGCTGTGATTTTCAGATTGTTGGGAGTGTTTGAAGGAGCCCCCCAAAGTCCCCTTCTTTCCCAGTTGAGTTCTTCTTCTTTTTTCACTTAAAGTATAATCAGTTACAATGTGTCAATCTCTGGTGCACAGCACAATGTCCCAGTCATGCATATACATACATATATTCATTTTCATATTCGTTTTCATTATAGGTTACTACAAGATATTGAATATAGTTCTCTATGCTATACAGAAGAAACTTGTGTATCTGTTTTATATTTAATAGTTAGTATCTGCAAATTTCAAACTCCCAATTTATCCCTCCCCACCCTCTTACCCTCCTGGTAACCATAAGTTTGTTTTCTATGTCTGTGAGTCTGTTTCTGTTTTGTAAATAAGTTCATTTGTGTCTTTTCTTTTTTTTTTTTTTTAGATTCCACATATGAGTGACATCACATGGTACTTTTCTTTCTCTTTCTGGCTGACTTCACTTAGAATGCCAACCTCTAGGTCCATCCATGTTGCTGCAAATGGCATTATTTTATTCTTTTTTATGGCTGAGTAGTATTCCACTGTATAAATACACCACACCCAGTTGAGTTCTTAATCAAATGACGAATAATGACAAAGACAGACGGGGCCAAACTGCCACTTTACTACAGATAATGTCTAGGTTGGAGACATGACTTGGGGTTAGAACTTAAATGTTTTTCTAATTGACTCCAGGAGCAGGTAGTGCTGGATTGGAGAGGGCCTCCGTGATGTGTGTAAGGGGCTCTTTGTCCTTGGAAGTACACAGCAGAGCATATGTTCCCTGTAAATAGGCTGGTTTTCAAGAAGAAACAGGGAGAGTCTTGGCTGAATGTGCTCAAATGAATCAATTAAGTGTTGTCGGGCAGAATGAGTAAGGGAGCAAGCTAGGGCAGTTGTTACACAGACTGAGTTTCCTCCACTTGCAAGTACAGATCAAGCCTGGGAAGAAACAGTCCTCCCAATGCTTGCGCAGTCTTCTCTCTACATTATAACAGCCTTTGGTGACCCCGGGCGAAGCAGATATGGAGGAATTAAATAATGAATGAAAGAATTCTTTTTAAAGAACTTTCCATCTCCATATTCAGAGACCTCCAAAATATATACAAGAGAAAGTAATCACCTTGGAGATTCTTGGGAAATCATAAAAAGACTGGGAAACAGGGCTTCCAGAAGCGTGAGTGATTGAGGGTTGTCCTGACAAAGAGAGAGAAGAGAATTCCTACAATTGATTAGGATAAATAATAGAACTGAAGATTTAGAGTCAATAAATATGTATTGAGCACTTACCATGATCCGAGTAAGTTCACATGTTATTTATCACTCAGAGTAATCCTATCACGCAGCATTGACTTTGGACAACACAGGTTTAAACTGTGTGGATCCACTTATACATGGAGTTTTTTCCATAAATACATACTACAATGCTACACAATCCATGATTGGTTGAATCCAGATGCAGAACCGAGGATACAGAGGGCCGACTGTAAATCTGTTAGGACATCGGTGCCCCTAACCCTTGCAATGTTCAAGGGTCAACTGTAGATGTTATTCCAGTTTTACAGATAAAGAAATCAGAACCCAGAGAGGAAGAATATTCCTCAAGTCACATGCTGTGAAGTGGTGGACTTTTGGTTCTGACTTGTAACTTCTGACTTCAAGTCTTGAATTCTTGTCACTACAACACCAAATATTACAAGAACTGGGATAAATGAATGCAGGGCCTTAGCCTAACATAATCCAATCACTTTATTTTCTAAAGGGGAAACCAAGACTCAAAGATGTGAAGTGATTACCTAGCTGTCATACAGTACCTAATGGCAAAGCCAGCACTGGAACCCAGGACTTAAAGCTCCATTCTTATTCTTCTATAGAACACTGCCTGTTTAAAATGAAATATCAGATGATTTCCTTTGTGTTTCATTCTACCAGTCATAATGACTCCTGTATTCTTGGGCCAGAGTGATCTTCCATAGTTCCTTTGTGACTTGAGCTAAACAAAAATTTACACTTTAATTTTCATTTCGTATGTGGATAAACACCCACCCCAACCCCGCCCACCGCCTGTGGACTTCTCTGAGGCATATAGTAAAACTCAACAACAATCATTTTGAAAGTGGACAGTAAACCTCTCAGAGCATGGGCACATCACAAAGATGATTAGCAGTTACTAATATCACTGGTTCCCTCCCTGTCCTCAGATGTCAATCTGTACTTTGAAATATAAACATGAGGAAAAGAGATGTCTCTGGTTCAGGAAGCTACAGTGGGTGGGCTCTCAGGAGACCATTTTCAACTCTCAGACCTTGAGTTTTGGAGTCAGGACCCTGAGGCTCCTAGAAAGAGGGTTAGAGTGTTTTTCTTCTGAGTAGTGTCCTCAGGGCCCCCTTCACATCCCTGTTTCTCAGGCTGTAGATGAAGGGGTTCAGCATGGGGGTCACCACTGTGTACATGACTGAGAAGACTCTGTCCTTTCCACCGGAGAGGGATGATGGAGGACATAAATAGACCCCAATAGCTGTGCTGTAGAACAGAGAGACCACGGAGAGGTGGGAGGTGCAGCTGGAGAAGGCCTTTTGCTTACCCTCTGGGGAATCAATTCTCAGGACCGCCAATGCAATGTAAAAATAAGATGTAAGGATGCAGACAAAGGGTCCAATTAGCAGTGTTCCTGCCACAAGCATAAGCACCAGGTCATTGATGTAAGTGCTGGAGCAGGCCAGCTTTAGGAGCGGGACAAGATCACAGAAGAAATGGGGGATGACATTGGAGCCACAGAAAGAAAGCCTGGTCACTAGGAGGGTGTGCACTAGGGCATGGATGATAGTGACCACCCATGACCCAGCCAGCAACAGAGCACAGCATTGGTAGTTCATGGTCATGGTGTAATGGAGGGGTTGGCTGATGGCCACGTAGCGATCTAGTGCCATCACAGCCAGGAGGAAGTTGTCTAGATCTGCAAATAAGCCAAAGAAATAGAGTTGGGTCAGGCACCCACCATAAGAAATCAGTTTACTTCCTGAGCCAATATCATCCAGCATCTTGGGAATTACGGTAGAGATGAAACCAATGTCAGAAAAGGACAGGTTGGCCAGGAAGAGGTACATGGGGGTGTGGAGGTGCACATCAGAGCCTATGGCCAGGACGATGAGCAGGTTCCCCAGCACAGTCACCAGGTACATGGCCAAGAAAAGCCCGAACAGGAGAGGCTGCCGCTCTGGCCGCTCAGAGATTCCCATGAGAAGAAATTCGTGGGTGCTGGTCTGGTTTCTTCTGTCCATGTCTGGAATTCTGTATGAGATAAATTTTACTATAATATAAATAGCAAAAAAGGAAAATAATACTGGGTTGAAAGTACTCTCAAGCCCTGTTTGAAAAACATAAGTGGTTTAGACATTTCTGTTTTGGTAAAGTTTGAATTTATAATTGTGTACATTTAAAAAGACAGTTTAGATCAGACTATAAAGTTACAGATTTTTGTCAGCACTG
Source organism: Camelus bactrianus (assembly GCF_048773025.1). Lineage (NCBI taxonomy): Eukaryota > Metazoa > Chordata > Mammalia > Artiodactyla > Camelidae > Camelus > Camelus bactrianus. Next base: position 66,800,518 of record NC_133542.1, on the reverse strand, counting down.
GATCAGATATCCAAGTCGCCTTCAAACAACTTCAGTGTCCCCATGAAGCATGTCAGACACCATATAAAAGTGTGCTTTGGACTGCACACATCCTATCACTATATATTTTTTTCTTCCACTGAGTAATGATACAATCAAGTAAATAATATTTGACTTAATTTAAAAATTAAAATTGCATTAAAAGAATTAATATAGTTTATTATATAATAATGTGTAATAATTATTCATAAACTAATCATATACTGTATACCTGTAGTTCAGCTTTATGCATATTTCCAATAAGGAGAAAATGTACCACCTAAGTATTTAATTCATTCATTCATTCATTCACTTATTGCAACTTATACTGAGATATAATTTGACAAAAAAAGTTGTATATATTTAAGGTGGACCATGTGATGTTTTAACATACATATACATTGTGAAATGATTACCATAATTAAGCTAATTAACACATCTATCCCCTGAGAGAATTTAAGTATCCATTTAATTTGGCAGTCACGGTTCTCATGGCAAACGAACATATTGATAATTTTGGCTTGATGGATCAGTCTTTTGTGAGTGTGATCGATGTGAGTCAGTCCATTTCAGTCCAGCCCAATGTTGGGAAAAGATCCAGTTTCTAAACTTGCAAAGCTGAAGCTTCAGACCCTGACTTTTACTCTGAGAGGCCCAGGATCTTTCCTTTCTGGTATCTCTGTCTCCTCTACCCCCGGCTGCAACCAAGTCCCGATTCAGGAGCTTAGTAAATGGCAGGAAGTGCAGTGATATCTTTTGTTGTATTCATTCAGCTCTATCTCCTTTCCAGTAAGAATCAGAAATAAATGAATGTTTATTCCAGTTTTCACTTATCTTACTTAAGGGTAATTAACCTTCAGGAATCTCATTGTTTGTTAGAAACGTACAACCCATTTTAAAAACAGTTACACTGATTCCAAATGAAAAATTTACCAAAATGGCTTAATATTACCAGAACTCTTCTGATATTGTGGGCAAATAAACTAATAAAACTTCAAACAATTGACACTGAGGAAAAAGATATGTCTTCTGGTTTCAGCTTGTGACAGATGATGTAATACCCTGGCCTGTGGGTCTGAGCTGGAGGAGCATTTCACAACCATGTGGGGAGCATTTCTTAAATCTTAAAACCGCCGCATTGGACTCATTTATTTGTTTCTGAAGCGAATATATAGGTTACATAGAGTAAAAGAAGATAACATTTAGTTTGCAGTAAGAAAATCTTGATTAGCCTTCTGTATCAAACCTAATAACATGGCTTTGAATAATTCATTTACCTTCTCTGAACCTTAATTCTCCTCTCTGTACCTTAATTCTCCTCTCTGTAGAGAAAAATAACTAAATTTATGTCATAGGCTGTTGTGAGGCTCAGGAAACTGTCCGTGATATTTTTTATCCATGACATAATCAACCCTCTGTGACTCTGTCTCCATCCATCTGTCCAGTGACACTTCCTTCCCTGTGCCATGCCACCCCACACTCTTGACCATGTATCTGCCCACAGACCTCAAACAACTCATCAGGTCCTGCTTGCAGGCCTTTGCTCTTAGCTGTTTCGCCTTCCTGGATGTCTCCTCCTCCTCTCCACCTGGCAAGAGTTCAGATGTCAACATCTGAGACTATTTTACATTCTCCTGAAGGTAAAGTTCATTGCTTTATCCCCTGTGTTCCCACATCCCTTTATATGGGTCTCTGGTAGAACACTTGACACATTGCCTTATAATTAGTTGCTTATCCCCATTAGATGGTGTGCCTTGGTGCCAGGGACTCATTTTTATCCATCTTGCTTCTTCTTACTATACACTTAGTAATCATCTACTGAATAAAATAGTGAATGGATGGGCAGTAAGATGATTTTTTAAGCTATGATGAAACAATACAGCATTATTATTTAGCTACCAGCATTGCCCTTTACTTACAGAATAGTTAATAAAACAAATGACTCTTACTTGAAGATCTGGGGCCATTTAGCATACATTTTATTTTTTTATTTTTTTTTATACTTAAATAGGTTCCTTTTATTGTGCATAAATTTTTTTTAACATTTTTTATTGATTTATAATCATTTTACAATGTTGTGTCAAATTCCAGTGTTCAGCACAATTTTTCAGTTATTCATGGGCATATACACACTCATTGTCACATTTTTTTCTCTGTGAGTTATCATAACATTTTGTGTATATTTCCCTGTGCTATACAGTGTAGTCTATTCTACAATTTTGAAATCCCAGTCTATCCCTTCCCACCCTCCACCCCCCTGGTAACCACAAGTCTGTATTCTCTGTCTGTGAGTCTATTTCTTTAGTACACAGAAAGTGTTCAAAATTGTGAAGTACTATGGATGTTGAACTCATAATTCTAATTAATCACATATTTTCACAAGCACTGAATGCATGGTTACATTTAAACTAAATATTGTTTTGTTTTAATTTCAAAAGGTTGCAAGGGAAGTTAATACTTGGAATTTAGACTTAGTATGAACATATCTGCTGATTGGTCTGAATCTGCTTCTTTGTGCCCCTTTCCAATGCTGAGAAATGTTCCCCCAAATCTCTTGCTTTTTCCTTTTTGAAAACAGCCAAGCTGACCAGACATACTCCATCCACATGTCAAAGAGGTTATTCAAGAAGCTATGAAGATTTCATGCAATTGTGCTTTCAGGGGCCAGAGATTAAATTCATAACCCAGTGAAATAGTCCTCTGGATCAGACACCTAGTTTCTTCATCCTTTAGGGACAAAAGGCTATTAAGCCATCGAATACAACTCCCTTGTTTTATGAATGAGAAAACCGAATCTCAAAGAGCTGTTGTAATCTGTCCAAGACCTGCACTACAACTGGTACCAAAACCAGGATTCCTGGAACTATTTCCAATGGACCATTCTGCTTCCCTTGACCTACTGACAAGGGGGAAGTATGGCCAATGACTTACTGTCAGTCCTGAGTTGGACCAGAAAGGGCTCATCATTTCTCCATGGTGAGGCAGAAGTTTGACTCTTGTGCTCTCAGTTACCACTTGTCAAGAGTGGAGAAGACTTTCAGAGGGCCAGATAAAAAGACAACATCCTCTCCTGTGTATAAGTCAGAAAGGAGCCCCGGAACATGGAACCCTCACTGCACCAAGGAAGGAGAAACGATAGCAGATCCTGAATCAATCAGACTGAATAGAAACCCAGGAAAAGAGAAATTATCTATGTGTAGTTTCTGGCGCAATCCCCAGAGCTCCCTGCTGGAAGTTGCAGAGACATCTGGGAATACCAGTCTCTAAAACATCCATTATGGGAAAAACCTTGGTTCATTGCCCAGTCCCAGTCCTCAAACTCTAAATGCACTGCTCCAAGATGGTGAAATTCACTTATCCTCTCTGAACTTTGGTTCTCAGGTAAATAAGTCAGAAAACAAAATACTCTCTCACAATAGAAATCTGAGAGTTTAACATTTTTTTAAATTGAGGTATAGTCAGTTTACAACAGAGTTTATTTAACATTTTTGCCATTCTAGAGTGTATGAAGTGGTATCTCACTGTGGTTTTAATTTTCATCTTTCTAGGTCTTAACAATGTTGAGCACATTTTCATGTGCTTATTGGCCCAACCCAAAATTTTATCACGCTATTTGACCGTTCTTAGTTTTCAAAGATCTTTTAACGTTTCCTAAAAAATTTTTTAACTTGTGCATTTATTATGATGGAAGATCTGCCCTGTTTTCTTTCTTTTTCTTTTTTTTTTTTAAATTGAAGTGTAGTCAGGTACAATGTGTCAATCTCTGGTGTACAGACAGCATAATGTCCCATCATGCATATATATATATATATACACACACACACATATACATACATGTATTTGCTTCCATATATGTTAAATTTTTTTTAAATTTTAATATATATTTTATTGAAGTATAGTCAGTTTACAATGTTGTGTCAATTTCTGGTGTACAGTGCAATACTTCGGTCATATAGGAACTTACATACATTTGTTTTCATATTCTCTTTCACCATAAGTTACAACAAGATATTGAATATAGTTCCCTGTGCTATACAGTATGAACTTGTTGTTTATCTATTTTTTATATTTTAGTATCCGCAAATCTCGAACTCCCAATTTATCCCTTCCCACTCCCTTCCCCCCCGATAACCATAAGTTTGTTTTCTATGTCTGTGAGTCTGTTTCTGTTTTGTAAATAAGTTCGTTTGTCTTTTTTTTTTTTTTTTTAGATTCCACATATAAGTGCTATCATATGGTATTTTTCTTTCTCTTTCTGGCTTACATCACTTAAAATGATGATCTCCAGGTCCAGCCATGTTGCTGCAAGTGGCATTATTTTATCCTTTACTATTACTGAATAGTATTCCATTGTATAAATATACCACAACTTCTTTATTCAGTCATCTGTTGATGGACGTTTAGGTTGCTTCTATGTCTTGACTATTGTATATAGTGCTGCTATGAACATTGGGCTGTGTGCTTCTTTTCTCATTAGAGTTTCCTCCAGATATATACCCAGAAGTGGGACTGCTGGATCATATGATAAGTCTATTTTTAGTTTTTTGAGGAATCTCCATATTGTTCTCCATAATGGCTGCACCAAATGACATTCCCACTAGCAGTGTAAGAGGGTTCCCTTTTCTCCACACCCTCTCCAGCATTTATCATTTATGGACTTTTTAATGATGGCTGTTGGACTGGTGTGAGGTGATACCTCATTATAGTTTTGATTTGCTTTTCTCTGATAGTTAGTAGTATTGAGCATTTTTTTTCATGTGCCTATTGGCCATTTGAATGTCTTCATTGGAGAATTGCTTGTTTAGGTCTTCTGCCCATTTTTGGATTGGGTTTTTTTTTTGTTATTAAACTGTATGAGCTGTTTGTATATTCTGGAAATTAAGCCCTTGTCAGTTGCATCATTTGCAAATATTTTCTCACATTCCATAGGTTGTCTTTTTGTTTTGTTTATGGTTTCCTTTGCTGTGCAAAAGCTTATAAGTTTAATTAGGTCCTGTTTGTTAATTTTTGCTTTTATTTCTATTGACTGGGTAGACTTCCCTAGGAGAATATTGCTAGGAGATTTAGAATGTCTTATATTTAAGTCTTTAAGCCATTTTGAGTTTATTTTTGTGTGTGGTGTGAGGGAGTGTTCTAACTTCATTGATTGACATTTGGCTGTCCAGTTTTCCCAACACCACTTGCTAAAGAAACTGTCTTTTCTCTGTTGTATATTCTTACCTCCTTTGTTGAAGATTAATTGACAGTAAGTCTGTGGGTTTATTTCTGGGCTATTATATTCCATGATCCATATGTCTGTTTTTGTGCCAATACCACACAGTTTTGATTACTCGGAGAGGGTTATTGAAGAAAAAGATGGATACAAGAAAACATCTTAGAGCCCAGAGAAATGGGCTGAAAAGTCTCACAGGCTTATAGTGAACATCATAGGAGGGCTTGAAATTTCATTACAGAAACAATACACAGAATTGAGAGAGCAGGTAGGGGAAGAAAAACATCAGGCAAAGAAACAAATGAGAGGAAAAGTAAAATGAAATGGGAGGAAAATGGTGTCAGTGATAAGAATCGTGCAAGTTGCTGCTTTTAAAGGAGATACTTTACAGCCCCCATGAGTGACCATGACATTGGGATTTAATTAACGACACCAAGGGCTGTCCTTGGTCCTGAAAAGTTTCTGACGTGCACGTTTCATATCCTTATTCCTCAGGCTGTAGATAAAGGGGTTTAGCATAGGGGTGACCACCATGTACATCAAAGAAGCAATTATGCCCTTGACTTTGGAGTTGCCTGATGAGGGAAAATAGTAAACACCTGCAATGGTCCCATAACATAAAAACACTACAAAGAGGTGAGAACCACATGTAGACAAGGCTTTGAAGATTCTCTTGAAGGAGAGGACCTTCAGGATGATGGCTGCCATGCAGATATAGGAGCCCAAGATACCACCCAATGGCAGGGTAAAGATCAGTCCTGCCTCAGTGAAGATGAGCAGCTCATTGAGGGAGGTGTCTGAGCAGGAGGACTTGAGCACAGCGGAAAGATCACAAAAGAAGTGGGGGATGACAGTCCCTGCACAGAAGGACAGCTGGTCCAAGAGAAGGGTGTGCAGCAAAGCGTGGGCACAAGAGAGAAACCAGCATCCAGCCACTAGGATGATGCAAAGCTCATCTCGCATGATGGTGGTGTAGTGGAGAGGGTGACACACGGCCACATATCTGTCATATGACATCACTGCAAGTAGAAAACTGTCAAGGCAACCAAAGAATATAAAGAAGTACACTTGTGAAACGCACCCGGCATATGTGATTGATTGGCATTGAATCTGCATGTTCCTCAGCATCTTTGGGACAGTGACAGATGAAAATGCGACGTCAGAGAAGGCCAAGTGGCTGAGGAAGAAGTACATAGGGGTGTGGAGGCGAGAGTTCAGCCTGATGAGCAGGATGATGAGCAGGTTCCCCAGCACCGTGGTCAGGTACACGCCCAGGAACAGGGTGAAGACCACGCACTGCTGCTGTGGCCGGATGGGGAGCCCCAGGAGGAGAAACTCGGACACGCTGCTCTGGTTCTTAGGCCTCATGCTGTACTTTTATGTGCTGGGGATAAAGGAGGGTTAGGAATATCAGAAAGTACAGTAGGGATGCATTCCATACTACAATTTTATGAGCAAACAATAAACTTTTCAATGAATTTCCTATTAATTTCTCACACCTGTGGAGGCACACATCTTTGCTCTGTCCCAGTCTGGATCTAGGAAAACATCACACCCAAAAGGAGCCAACTAGACCTCATTGCAGAGAGGCAAGAGGGCATTCACTGTTTCATTCAACCATTATTTACTGAACATGGAGTCTGAGCCCAGCCCTCTACTCCGGGAAATGCAGCAGTGCACAAAAAAGTAAAGTCCCTCTCCTCTATGAGTACTTTTTAATAAGCATACTGGGGTTGTCTGTGACTCTGAGATAGCGCCAAATCGCAATAGTTCACTGTGGCAGAAGTAGTGGATGAGCCTTGCAAACTGGTCTCAGCTGTTTCCAGTGCTGAGGTGGTGCTGTTGGAACCTTGTCACTCTCCTTTGGGACCCTGGCTAGGTCCCATCGACCTACAGCTGTAAAGTCATCGGCACTCGAGAAATGGGTAGCCATTGACACCCACTCGATGCCAGAAGGGTCCACGAACTATCTCCTGTAATAGGGATGATACTATGTGCCAGCCACTATGCTAAGGGCTTGACATACATTTACTAATTAAATCCACACATCAGCCTTACGCTACCAGACAAAACTTCATTGCTGTACTAAAATTTAGCACTCTTTCCCATTTAAGCTGTTAGGAAACAGAAATATAAATGATACAAATTCCATAGACCTACAAAACTAGCTGTCAGAGATGGGATAGTAATATATTCACATACATACATGCATATATACATATACTTAGATGGAATATATATATGGAACATATGTGCACATATATGGGATGCATGTGCGTGTGTGTGTATATATATATATCCCATATATATTTTGATTAAAATATAATTATATTGTATATATATATAAGAAAATAAATACATATATACATAAAATAGCCATTTTCTGAGGGTTAAAAATCATCAAATATCAGTTGATGTAGTTCAATCTAATATTGTTGTGTAGGTACAACCCATGCCTTTAAAGTCATGGAACTTCCTCCTTTCATTGGTTATGAGCAACAGACACTCTGAGTTATTTTAGGGCTGTAAGGAAACTGAAGTTGTCCCATATTTTCTTGGTGCCCTGTCTAGATAATTCCTTTCATTCATATTTATGTATTTTCCAATTAACAAAAGGCTCTCACACACACTAGCTTCTATGTGAGTCATAAATATTTATTGCAGGCCATAAGCATCCGTTGTATAGATAGCTATGTAAACTGAGGCCAAAGAGTTAAGTGACTTCCCACGGTCTTGCCACCATTTGCTGGGCTTCTGCACTCTAACGTCACTGGGCTTGGTGCCTGGTGTTGCTTTGCCTTGGACATTAAGTGAAAGCAAAGGGGTACAAAGCTCTGAGCCATTCAGTCACAGTCAGATATATGAAAATGATAGCAGATCTTTTACAGCAAACAGTCTCTTGGTGGTCATCTCAGTGGATGACCCCAGTTACCTCAGAGGGAGGTCGTGTAAAGAAATGTTTGAGGTCATGGGTGCAAATCAGAGGCCCCCAAACACACCTACAAATCTCTCTCTCTCTGTCACACACACAAACACACACACACACACACACAGTGCTGGTCTGAGGATTCCAGGTCCCTGTGTCTGAGTTCCACTCTAGGGGAAGGATAACCAGTATGTGGTTCAGTTCATGAACACTCGTATACATACGAGTCATAAATAACTCACAAAGCAGTGTATGTATCACCAACAAACACACTCACAGTGCACCGCTGACACTCAAGTATGACACACCTGGTGAAACACACAACTCACTGTATATATGTAATTCATCACTGTATGTACGCATCACCAAAAGCACATGAGGCCACACACAATTGAAAAATCTCACAAGACACACCTACAACACACATGCACACCCAGCCACACACTCCCTGCAACAAGCAGTACACACACTCCCTTAACTCAGAGGTGTGCTTGGTGCCCTTCTGACCCAAACCCTTCCTGGTGGAGGCAGTCGGTGTGGGGCAGTTAAGTCTGTTCACTCATTAAATCACCACCTCCAACCTGTGCACATGGTAACGTTCACACAGACATAAGCAAACAACACTCATTCCTGCTCTCACACACAAGAGTGCCACCCACAACCGTAGCTCATACACACACTAGCTCACACTGCTGAGGGGAGGCTGAGCCCTCTCTGACCTTGGTCCTGGGAGAGGTCGGGCATCTTCTGCAGCCACCCGGGTGCTGAGCCCTCATCCTCTGAGCCGTAACGCCCGCCCAGCGGGGGAAATGCCCCCGTTGTAACAACAGGAGGCAAGTGTCTAAGCTCATGCGCATGACTCAGGAGTCCCTGATTGCACATTAGGAGGCTGATAACTTGGTCTGCATGTGCTGAAACAGGGCCTGGATTGGGTCTTACTCAGGAAAAGGATCAGGCTCTGAGTCAGTTACATGATACACACACACACAGCTGTTAAACAACACATACACGAGCATACACAATACACACACACACTCATGAACATAGACACACTCATACAAAACCCACAGGCAGACCCATTGTTGAGTGCAGATTTCCAGCTCCTTCTGACTTGTGCTTGTCGTCGGTGGGTTGAGACACCTCTTCCAGGCTGTGCTCAAATCCTCAGCTTCTCTTCATAGTAAAGGAGGAGCCACCATGGATTAATTGGCCAATTTCTTCCTGCTGTTTTGGGAGCAGCATGCCCAGGAGCCAGACGGGACAGGAGTCACAGGGGACAGTCTCCCTAAAGCCAGGGGTGTCTTGGAGTCCTTCCTTCTTGGGTATGGTTCCAAGCTCGAACTTATCTTGGGCATGGTTTCAGCTGAGACTCAGAATTTTTTTAAATTAATTTTTAAATGATTTCAGACTTAGAAAAAAGTTGCAGAGATGATAGAATGAATTCCTTGATGCCCTTCACCCACACTCCAGAAAGGCTAACATTTTTACCACATTTTGCTTTGTTATATTTGTGTGTGTGTGTGAGAGAGAGAGAGAGAGAGATTCAGGCTATAGATCTTCAATAGGCATACACAGTACATGTTATCAGAAGGCACATAATTTGGTTCACATGTCAGAGGCTGATGGCGCTTCACACAGGAAGGGAAGTTAAGTGAAAGTTTATTACTGACACAAAGGGCTCCCGGGGGAGAGCTGGCTGAGTGCAAGGAGGCACGAGTTTGCTTGGGCAAAGCAGAGGGAATGCATTTGGGGTATTGTAGTGGTTAAGGGGCAGGACTGGGGAAACATTTCTGCCAGAGAAACAGACCATGTACTGTGCTATCTGCACAACTTTGCCTGTGTTGCGATGACTAGGGGCTGCTGACCAATATGGGCATAGTGTGGACCAGTGGACACCCCCTTTCCAGGTCTATTTGTCTGAGGAGGGCCTGCATTCCTTAATAGAAGATGCTCTTGGATGAGACCAGTTTTGATCTTTCTTGACCTCTCTCTGCTATTCACACAGCTGCAGGTGTGGCTTGGACCAATGATCTCCGCTTTCGAGTGAGATCATGATTAGCATTAGTAAATAAATATCCTTTAGAGTCAGAAAATGTTGGCATTGCTTGTGATTTAAGCAGATCATCAGGGTGCCAGAGTGGCTCTAGTGTAGAGCTTAAGGGCGTTAAATAGTCAGTGGTTCATAACTGTCTGTCCTTAGTCTGGCTTCCATCCCAGTTGTAATGGGGGCAAGACCAAAAAGGAACAGTTGAAAGGGGAGTGGGCAGGTGGGGATGCCTAGTTCAAAATGATCTTCTTAAACCCTGACATGTGAGATGTCACCACAGAGGGCAAGGAAAGGCAATTTGAGTGATTTCCCTCTGTTTTGATATGGAGCAGAAAGCCCCAAGGGTCAGAGTTTAGTATAATGAGGGCCATTGATAGGAGGGGTACCCATTTAGAAGACCATATGTTATTTTGCAATTTCTGGAATGTTAGTTTAAGTAAGTCATTGTGGTGTTCTATAAAACCAGCAGCTGGGGACTGATAGGGAAGGTGAAAGTCCCACTGAACGCCTTGTCTAAGAGCCCAATGTTGTGCATTTTGAGAAGAAAAGTGAGTGCCTTGGTCACTATCAGCATTGTCTGGAATTCCAAAAGGAATGAGATGTGTTTTAGCGAGGCTCTGTATGGTACCTTGAGCAGTGGCATGTCCATTCGGGGGGGCAAGTTAGATACCAGCGTAGGTGTCCCCTGAGGTCAAGACATGGGTAGTTGTGATGGCAGTTGGGGGCAGTGGCTCAATAAAATCTATTTTCCAGTGACTATGGAATCTCCATGGGATACCACCCCAGCGATTATAGAGCCAACGATGGGTCTTCTGACATAGGGTGCATAGGCTCACCACCATGTGGGCTGTGACAGAGGAGAGGGAACACCCTTTGCACGTAGCCCAAGACGTAAGGGCAGATGTTCCTCTATGACCTGATGTTTCCTAGGTCAGTTGAACCAAAAGGAAAGGAATGGAATCTGGTCTGTTACCTGAGGAAGTTTCGGCCCTGGTCTCTGAAATTTGTGCTTATCTCTCAGCTTGGGCGTTAGATTGGGTCTCAGTAGTCTTGAGTCTTGGTGTGGACAGACACATGTGTGATCCTAATTTCTATTTTTCATATTTGAGAGGCAAGGAATTCCCAGAGTTCTTTATCCAGAGAGGACAACCCTGAATGTGAAATTGTCATCACTGGCCGGAACAAATGGCTAAACCACCAACAGTGGCCAGTTTCTGAAGATATGTAATTGGGGCCATTTACTGCCCAAGGCATCCTCCGATGCCAAGGTGAGTGCCTGGGGTTCAACCAATGGTGTTGACCCTTGGATTCCATCCTTGATCAAGCAAATCCCAGTTGAGGGATGAAAACAGCAGTTCTCCAGTGATCCCCATCATGTGTGACTGTGGTGCTACTATTCATAAAATATACGAACTCCTTTTGCTATTCACTTAGTTGATCCCAAGGGCTTCTTCAGGTAGCCAAGGGATCCAGGAGAGGGGGGACCTCCTCTGGGACTGTGGCATCTGGCAAGGGACTGAGAACAAGAGAGGCCACCTCCTGCAGATGGAATATGCCAGAGGGCTCAGATTTGCTCCATCCTGTAGGTACAATTTCTATTTTGGCAAGGAGGCCTCCATGTCCATGCTGAGCTTGCAGGGTGCTGCTTCCATGACCCAGGGCAGAGTCGGCACCTGGGTGCAGAAGATCATAATTTCAGATCGTGTGAGAAATTCTATTTCCAGGAGAGCCCAGGATGCAGCCAGCGACTGTTGCTCTAATGGTGTATAACATGGGGCCTAAGCAGGCAACCTTTTGTATCAGAACCCCATGGGCAACTTGTAGCCATTATGGATGGTTCAGAGACACCAAGAAGCAAAGGAGGTAGTTGCCAGAGTTTCTGTAATAGAGGAGTCTCCAGTAGACACTAGAGAAAATGTCTGTTAAATGGCCATCTGTGCCAACTCTAGGGACTTCTGTTGTAATGGGGCCCATTCAATGTGGGTTGATTTGCTGGTGATCCCATAAATAGACCTTAGCAGTATTTGTAAATGGGGAGTATGCTGCATTCAAAAGCCAAAGAGATCTGATAGGTGCTGGGTCTGCTTGAGATTGACTGAAGCTGGCAAAGTTATGAATTACCTTTGTACCTAGTCAGAAATGGAATGGCCCTCAGTGGATCAGATGATGCTCAAGACTTTAACTCAGGTGGCAGGCTCCTGAACCTTAGGTGGGAAATATCCCATCCTCTCTTAGTAAGTGCAGTGGTTTGTTCTGTGTGTGTCTAGTGAATCTCCTCCTAAGAGGATGTCACCAGTGTGATGCTATACCTGGGTGCCTGGGTACAGCTAGGTCTGATCAAAGGCTTGCCAGCAGAGGTTGTGTGTGTGACTGGACCACTGAGCGACCCTATGAGTACCCAAGCATGGGTATATTTTATCCTTTCATAAGTGAATGCAAACTGAGGCCAGGAGTTGTTAACGTTGTCACTTAACAGAACATATTGAGCAACTCAATAACAGAGAACTACTTGCCAGTGAATGGCCTTGGTTATTTTAATTATGTTAGTTACAGAGCTCTTAATGGATGGGACCACAGCACTGGGGTTATTGTAATCTACTGCAAGTGACCATTCATTCCTTCTAGCCTTAAGAACAGGCCAAACTGGGCTGTTAAGTTGAGAAATAGCAGGGATAACTATCATTTCTCTTAAAAGATCAAGTAGAAATAGTCTCAATCCTTGAAGGCCTTGTTTCAGTTTATACTGAGCTATAGTAACAATTTTAAGACGTAGGGGCAGATGCACAGAATCTCATTGGGTGAAGCCAACAGTTTAGGCCAAAGTTTTAATTTTATTCTAGTGGCCACATGGCCAGTTAGAACATTCATCCAGATGACGGGAAATCCAAGGCGGGTGGGAACTATGACCACTGAAAAGTTAGATGAAGTTATTCTGCCATGGTCAGGGTAAGGCAGACTTGTTTGCCTTCCGTCTATGTTTAGTGACACCCTGGAGAACATAGCGAGTTCTGTCATTAAATTCAGTGGGGTCTCCGGGATGTCTGTGATTTGAAAAGTCTGTGATTTGAAAGCCATGATCCATCAAGGCCACAACAGTTTGCTTAGTGTGTGGTGGCAAATGGACCACTATGGTTGTATAAGGGTGATTGTCGATAGGTGGTGGCCAGGATTTCAAGGACATTCTATGTCCCTGATGAGGCTGGAAAGGTTGCCATTGTTTTAGATCAGAGAATGGGGCAGTGGGTTCCACACCTTGGGAACCTGGTTCTGGGGGGAAGGAGACCAGATGCACCATGTAGCTTGTCATAGAAGAGCCTGGAATTCCTTGGGATTCTTACCTGAAACCATATACACTAGTCATTGGGAAGCCAATACCAGAGTCTCCAATATCAGGTCTTTTGAGGAGAGTCCTGCAGTGATGAGAGATGGCCCTGGAGACTCAGAAATGTGGGCTTAACTCCAGAGTAGGGTCTGTTACTTTTGGAAGTCGAGACCTGGGTATCAGGGTACTCCTCAGAGCAGACAAGAATTTTAGGTCATCTAAGCACTCTTTAATAGTAGTCACTTGAATAATTCAAGGGTGTAGGGAATTTTCTGGTGCTCCCTGGGGAATAAATGCCAGGTATCAGTGTCAGTGGTAGTCTGCTCAGGACTGATGTGGGTGCCCATCCCTCCATCCTTCGGGGTGCCCAGCATTGCATTATTCCAAACTCTTTAATAATTGTTGTCCCTCTTCTAAAGTTGTCCATTAGGTGAGGGCACATCCATCAATGACTACAGCAGCAGGATGGGATTTTTTTCACACTGTGAATCCCCAACAGAGCAGGAGAAAGACTGGAGATGACCCCACGAATGTTGGGGTGGGCGGGTGCCCATTTCCATAAGTCTCATGGATCTTGGCATTTCTTGTCCTCTCTTTTTATACTGTATGTGTGTACTTTCTTGTTTTGCTTTTGAGGTAGCTGCATTATTGTTGTACTGTGAATTCACATTTCCCATGGACTATTAGGTATTCTTTCTTGCAGAGGGGAAATAACATAAGCCTTGCCAGTCATGGGAGTTTAAGGCAAAGGTGAGTTGAGTCGTAGTAGGAAAGCTACGTTAATCATGAGCTACAGTTGTTTTCTCCTGCTTTTTAGCATTCCATTTACCAACTTTTTGTTCTTTCTTTACCTTCAAACCACTTTACCTTCAAAACAGAAATGATTTGAAAAAAAAAAAAAACACTCTCCTTGTAGTGATACCTCGACCCTGGATATTTGGTGGGAAAAGCTGAAGAGTGAATGGTTTTGACTAGTTACTCAGCATCTACTCTGTTCAGTTTCACTATCCAGGACTTTTGTGTAGATGTTTAAACTTCTGCCATCCGTCTCTTCAGCAAGGGAACACACTAATTGTTCCAGGGAGAGCCAGGGAGAGGCAAGAACAGACTTGAATCCGCTTTTCCCCCAACATCCTCTCATGGAGGGAGAGACCTCTTCCCTGTGCCCAGTCTTAACCCGGCCTTCTGCCCCCTCATCACATTCCAGCTCAAAACTTCCCTTTCCCCCTGAGTTTCTCACATTTTGATGCGATTGCTAAGATTTCCTGGGCTTTTGGTTTTTCTCAGTTTCTCAAGGATTATCTTGGTGGTTGGGAGCCAGCAGTCTGAGCTAATAACCCTCTTAGGAAGAACTTGAAACCCAAAGGCTCATAGAAGTCAAACCACCCACCCCGTGATACAGGCCATGCACTCTCTGGGCCAGTTCGGAATCACAGATGGCTGTACTCCACCTCCCGTTCTGAATCCCTTCTGCCACGGTTCCCAGCTTTCCCAGGAGGTACCCCAGAGCAACCACCACACACAGAACAGAGATTCACACGCATCCCCGGGGACCAAACCCATCAAATGTGAAACCACCAATGCACTCTGCACTCCTTCCTCCCGTGCTCCTCCAGCTTCTCATTTGCCTTACCTCATTTGCAAATCATTGCTAGTACTGGGAGAAGCTGTTGACTGGAACTGTGCATATGATCAGTGTTAAGGAAGCAAAAAGAAAAAGAGAGAGAGAGAGAGAGAGGAAACTAGTGATGGAGAAGAACATGTGTATTTCACATCCAGGTAGGTCTAGTGTAACTATTATTATATGCTTTTTGGAGTCAGATGTGTGGGTTCAAATTCTGACTCTGCCACTTATTAGCTGTATAACTTCAGGTGAATAATTTAACCTTTCTGAGCTTTTGCTTTCTCTTCTTACGGCAAAAATATTTACCTCAAAGGCGTATGTTGAATACTGCTGAAAATAATGAAGATCTAAGTACATTTACATATATGTATTTTTTTCTTCCAAAACTTCTGGAAACACTGCATGATTGAGAATATTTTATTACCTCTCTTTGTGAGTGAGAAAATTGTGGCTCAGTGAGGTTATTTAATTTGCTCTGGGTTGGAAAGCTAGCAAAGGGCAGATGCAGGATTTGGAATGGAGGCACCAAAATAACTCTATAAATTGATGCCCTTTGAGTTCCCCAAATGATGTCTTTGGCCTCATGGAGATTGCAGTGGCCTTCTGCTCAGGAGTCTCCCCACGGCATCCTTCATGTCTTTGTTCCTCAGGCTGTAGATGAATGGGTTCAGCATGGGGGTGACCACAGCGTACATCACTGCTGCAATCCTGTCCTTGCTGGCTGAATCAGCAGAGGAGGGGACGAAGTACACCCCAACAGCAGACGCATAGAACAAGCAAATTGCCGAGAGGTGGGAGCTGCAGGTGGAGAAGGCCTTCCACTTCCCACTTGCTGATGGGACTCTCACGATGGTGGCCACAATGCGGACATAAGAAATGACGATTAGCAAGGGGATCAGGATGGTTAGTGCCCCTCCCCAGTACGTCAGCACACATTGGTTGGCATAAGTGTCAGAACAAGAGAGCTTCAATAGAGGGAGAAGCTCACAGAAGAAGTGGGGGATGGTGTTGTCAGCGCAGAAGGACAACTGAGCCAGGAGAACGGTGTGGGTTAGAGAATATGAGTGAGCGAGCAGTAGGGACATGACCACCAGCAGGACACAGCATCTGGGACTCATGACCAAGGTGTAGTGAAGCGGGTGGCAGATTGCCACAAGCCGGTCGTATGCCATCACCGCCAGGAGGAAAACATCTAGCCCAATGAACCACAGGAAGAAGTAGATCTGAGACAGGCATCCAGCGTAGGGGATGGTCTGCGTGTGAGCCTGGATGTTCACCAGCATCCTGGGGACCGTGGTCGATGATAAACCCAGGTCAGTGAGGGAAAAGTTGGCCAGGAAGAAGTACATGGGGGTGTGGAGGTGTGGATCAGAGCCAATGGCCAGGCTGATGACCAGGTTCCCCACCACGGTGACCAGGTACATGCTCAGGAAGATGCCGAAGAGGAGAGGCTGCTGTTCCTGCTGCTCAGACAGGCCCAGGAGGAGGAATTCAGAAACACTGAATGTGTGGTTTCCTGTTTCCATCTCCCTGGGGTTAACTAAGGAATAAAAGCAAGGATGACGCTTCCAAAACTTTTCTTGCCCTAATACTGTCTAGATGGAAACAAAAACATAAAATAAAGATGGAATCAGGATATTAATAGCCATGCATTATCTGATTTAAACCTGAAAGAGATCCATGACACCATTACTATTATACCCATTTCATTGATGAAGGAACTGAGTTGTTTTGAAAGAGACAGAGGTAAAGTTTAAATCTGGCAGTTCTGACTTTAGAATCTATGATCTTAACCTCCTTACCAACCTGCCTCTGATGAGGCACCCAGAACTAATGTATTTACTCACTCCACATTCAGTGAGTACTTACTATGTGTCCGCCCCTGCTTTAAGTATGAAACTATGGTTCTGGCCTTTATGTAGATCACATATTAGTCAGAGGAGTCATGTAATAAGCAAACACTTACATAAACAAGAAAATAAGTGCTAAACTGAAAGCAAAACGTGGAAATCACTAGCAGATTGCTTTGAATTTTGTGATCAGCAAAGAACTCACAATGAAGGAATGAGTCAGAAGGAGATTGCCATGTAAAGAATTGGGGGGGAAGAGCGTTAGCAGCAAGTGCAAACATGGGATGAACACACGTATTTGGAGGGGCAGAAAGAAGTGTGGCTCAAGTGTAAGAAGGACAGGAAAATGGGGAGGTAGGTAGGGGCAGGGCTGCTGTGGGATGCTGACTCCCGATACCATCAGACACCTGTGGGCACTGGAAGCTGTTTAAGCAGCAGATGGCTATGATCTGACTGATGGTGTGGAAAGATCATTCTGCTATCGTGGAGAGAAGGGTTGGAGGGGCCAGCATGTCTATACAAGGAAGGAGGCCAGTAAGAAAACACACGTGGGGCCCAGGGTAGAGAGACGGAGTGAAATGCGCAGATTTGGGCTGTGATGTAGAGAGTGTAGTGACTTGCCCAAGGAACCATAGTGGTGACCTGGGCTCTAGAGTAAAAGGCTTTTCACTCCTCCAGCTGCACTCTTAGAGGTACAAATAGCAAAATTCTCTGAATTAAACAGAAAAGAATTAAAGTGATTTCCTTTATCAATATTCAATATCTTGTAGTAATGTATGTATATTCATGTATGAATGAAGCATTATGCTGTACACCAGAAATGGACACAACATTGTAAAATGACTATACTTCAATAAATATATATACATACAAAAAAGGGAAAAAAGTATATAGCTAAAAATATCTGAGAAATGATCTCCAGAATATTTCTCAAATGGCAGAATCCCTGGAATGTCCTGGAAACATCAGGAGAATGGGAAGAAGAGTGCAAGTGGTATGGATAACTCTGAGTTATTCCCAGAAGGGGGAGAAAATGACCATTTTGAAGAGACCCTTTGCAGGACTGTAGATATAAAAATCATTTATGACATGTTTACTATGTGCCAGTGAATTCTATCATTTAATACATACAACTTGTATGCCATGTATCTTTACTCTACATTATCAGATCAAGACGGCTCAGAGAGGCTAATTGACCAGCTTAAGATCACACAGCTCTTAAGAGGATAAGTCAAAATTCAAACTAAGATCCCTCTTCAATCAAACCTGGAAGTTAGTCCATCATGAAATTCTACCTCCTAAGGCAGGCTTTTATTTTCTCATGCATACCATAGATATTTGTCAACTACTTTGGGAATGTAACCATGTGGAGTAGATCCATCCTTTAGAATGCCCCCACTTTGAGTCTAGGCAGCCATGTTTGTAATTTCTCATCTATTCAGACCTTTACTGATTACCTACCTTACGCCAGGAATGCCTGTGAGCACTGGATATTTAAGGTTAATCGAAGCAGGCGTAGTCTCTGCACATACAGGCTGACTGAGGACACTGACAAACAATTAAACAAATAATATATAGTCGGAAACTCTGATTAATATTGAAAAGGAAAGATGGTGGTATCATTGAGAACATATAATTGGAGGACCACTTTAGATAAGAGTTCAGAGAAACGTCTCTGAGAAAGTTAAATAGAATATGGGACCTAAAGTAGTAACTAGCTATATCAGGAGCGGAAGAAAGAAGAGTAGGGATGAAAACTTCCCAGTATACGTGAAGGTCCTGAGAAGGGAAGGGTCAGTAGAGGAAGACCAGTGTGCCCGGAGACGAGTGATCTGTGCCCAGCTGATCGCAGCCAACCTCAGATGTCCTTCAGCAGTGGGGATCTGCAGCCTGAAGGCTTTCTCCTTGGACAACGGCAAATTCACATCACAGTTCCATGGAGTCAGCTGGGCTCCATGGGATCTAACTGAGTCCAGACAGTTGTCTTTTCAAAACTTGGAGTTAGTGATACAGAGAATTTAGCCATTAGTTTTGGGCTCTGAAGACATGAGTCCCCGTAGAGTGAGGCCAAGAGGCAGCATCCTGGGCCACAGCCTTGTGTGAACCTTTGTTACAGAGGTTATAGAAACAGATATATCTGCAGAGCGATCGTTGGAACACACTTGGAGAGAAGAGAAGTCAAGAGGTGTGACGCTCCTGGTGGGGAGGTAAAGAGCATGCTTAGCATGCATGAGGTCCTGGGATCAATCCCCAGTACCTCCATTAAAAATAAATAAAGTAAATAAACCTAGTTACCTCCTCCCATCCAAAAAAAGGGGGGGGGTGAGGCATTCCAGAAAGACATAGAGTGGCTGCCTTCTGATTTTCCAGTTTAATTTCACTCTCTTGAGTCGTTCTCGCCCCCCACCCCATAGCAAGAGGCAGAATGACTTAATGCACACTCTGGGGGAAAACACACCCGGGGGTCAATCCTGCCTCTGCCCTCTGTGAGCTAGGGGTAAATTACAAAATATCTCCTGCCAGGCATTGTGCTAAAAGGGCTTTACTTCTCTCATTGTATTTTCTCTATCTTATGAGATGAACTGTCTGTTTCAGATAAGGAAACTGAGGTATAGAGAGGTGAAGTAGTTTGTCCCAAATGCGGCAGCTGGTCAGCAGTAGAGCCCAGCCTTGAAGGCTGGTCTGTCTGACTGAGCACTTACCCAGCTGATCACAGCCAACCTCAGATGTCATTCAGCAGTGGGGTTCTGCAGCCTGAAGGCTTTCTCGTTGGACAGTGGCAAATTCACATCACAGTTCCATCTGAAGACTTGGCCTCTTCTCCTTGTGAAATGGAAATGAAATCCAGTGTTACAGGCCACTGTGGAGTAGATTTCTGGAGTCACAGTAAATGGAACTGAGAGGGCCCGAGGGGACTCATGCTGGGAATAGTTTCCAGGTTTGCAAGCCCCAGTGTTCCCATTAGTGGGAAGACAGACTAGCTGTCTCTGAATCCCTAAAGAGAAGGGCGTCTCCAGTAGGGTTCCTCTTCTACTTGCAGACTCCCAGAGACTGTTCCTCTTGTCCATCCCTTCGGGAGGCACTGCTCTGGGCTTGTGCTACCATTGTTCCATTCTCTTACATCTGTGACCCCCAGGGAAGAATTTGGGTGAAAGGTCCAGGCACCGTCTTGTTACTCCCTGGGACTCGACATTGTCTCAGCCCAAGTGTCTTGGCCAATATTCTAACCCTTTTGTGTGTTATTCTCCTCATCAAGTGCAACTGGCGTATCTTTTGACGAACAGAAATTCTTAAATTTACTGTAGAACAATTTATCAGTATTGTTTGATTTATTTTGTTCACCATTTTGTTTGGGAGATTCATCAATCTTTAGTGTATATTTGGTTTATGTAGCCTCATTCTGTGTAGAATTCCATTAGATAAATATACCACAATTTTTAATCCATTATAACATAGATGGGCATTTAGGGTTTTTTTCCAGTTGGAGACCATTATGAATAGGGCTGCTGTGGCTATTCTTGCATCTGTTGATAAGCAAATATGTGTAATTCTACAATGCACATTCTAGGGGTGTGTACCTAGGCATGGAAATGTGTGGAAATTTACAACCCAATGGCAGTCCAGAGAGTTTTACCCACATTTCCTCCCATTTGTAGCGTAAAAGGGTTTTAGTTGCTCCACATCTTCAGCAAGACTCAGATTGTTAGTCTTTTAAATTTTAGTCATGCTGGTGAGTGTGTGAGAGTGCCTCGTGGTTTTACTTTGATATTAAAAAATGAATTCAACCACCTTTTATTATGTTTTTTGTTCATTTGGATATTTTCTTATGTGGAGTAGCCATTCAAATCTTATGTTTATTTTTGTATTGCATTTTTCTCCACCCTTTTTCTTATTGATTTGAAGAATCTTTTATGTAGTCTGGATTTGATTTCTTTGTTAAAGTTAGGTAGGCAGGTAGATAGATAGATAGACAGACAGACAGACAGACTTTTCCTACTCTGTGAGTTGCCTTTTCACTATCTAAATGATATATTTTGTTGAACAACATATTGTAAATTTAATGCAGCCCTATTTGTCTATTTGTTCCTTTATGATTAGTACTTTCTGTGTTTTGTTTTAGCCTGGCCAAATATATAAAGATATTCCCTTATGTCATTTCCAAAAAGCTTTTGTTTTCTACCTTTTATATTTAGCTCTATAATCCTTCTGGAAGTAATTTTTGTTTATGGCGTGAGTTATAATTCATCTTTCTTCTATATGGACATTCAATAACCCTAGCACCATTTGTTGAAAAGGCCGTCTTTTCCTCACTGCATTTCAGTATTACTTTTGTCACATATATGTGTATATGTGTGTAGCTATGCCTACAAACCTTTGTAATGAAAAGTTTTTTTTTTCTTTTGTGAAAATACCTAGGAGTAGAATTGCTGGGTCAATGGTACATATTTAACTGTATGAGAAACTGACAAACTTACACATTTGACCCATTTCAAGTTACATTTTGCATGAGGTGCATCATAAGAGACTATATTCATTTAACACATATTGATTGAGCTGGCACGATTTATTGAAACGATATCCTTTCCACATTAAATTGCCTTAGTGAATTTATAAAATATTAATTGAACTTACATGTATTGACCTATTTCAGAATTATGCATTCTGTTCCACTGATCTATATTGTTATTTTCATTGCTATGGATTTATAAAAAGTTTTGAAATTAGGTAAAGTCAGCCTGGCAGTTTGTTTTTCATTTTTCAGTTGTTTTGGCTATTCTGACCCCCTTTCACTTCTATATAAAATTAAGGATTAGCTGCTAAATATAGTCTACTGATATTTTGATTTTGATTGCATTGAATCTATAGATCAGTTTGGGGGAGAACCAGCTCTATAGTAATATTGAGTCATCCAATCTACGTGCAAGGTATAGCTCTATTTATTTGAGTCCTCTTTAATTGGACTCATGAATGTTTTGTGGATTTTAATGTACTGGTATTGCAAGTATTTTGTTAAATTTATCCATCTCTATTGTGTGGTTTTATACTGTCATAAATAGTATGTTAAAAATTTCAATTCCCAATGTTCACTGCTAGGATATAGAAGAATCATTGGTTTGGGGGCTACCGTGCTAAACTCACTCAGTTCAAATACTGTGGGGGAGATTTTAAAATTTTCTTTCCCATCTTTTTCTGCCTTCTTTAAGATAATTTAGTTCATGTTATTCAGTTTATTTCTATTATTGGCTTATTAGGTATATGTCTTTTTTTGAGCATCAGGTTTCTATCCCAGTCTTTTTATCTTGTCTTCTTTTGTGTGTGCGTGTGTCTGCCCCATGCAAAACGCAATGTTTACCCAACTTTATACATAAATATAAAAGACTAATTAGTATGTAACCAGCATCTGGAGTAATATTTAAGGCTGTGATGATGTCCCCAACTCTAGTCTATTTGGGATGTGATGATGGAAATCAAAAAATTTTTAAGGAGTTTGATATTGGATATATGTGTAGAATATTACAGCTTTCTTTCATTATTCCTTTATTTCATTCCATTGGCTCTGACTTAGGTGACCCCATAGGTGAATGAGGACAATCTGGCTTTGTTGCCTCTCTTCCCACAGGGTTCAACCTGGAGTTCCGTTTTTCGTGTATTTTCCTGGGCATTTTCAAAGTTAGGTTCTTCTCTTTTCAGAGGAGCAAGCTACATGCATTGGGGAGTTAAGACAATGGAGCGCATTGAAACTAATGCTTTGGAGATATTAAAGTAACCTTGATCAGATAACTGACAAATAAGATTTCAAGGCACAGTAGAAGCTTTAATAAAATTTCACAGTGAATCTTTGTGTTAACTCAACAAGAGATCAAATAAAAATTAAAAGTTGTACGTAGATTGATGTATTGATTTTGTATGCATTCTATGTATTAATAGAAGTAGAAATGGAAATATTATTACAATCAATTATTATAGAAAAAAGCTATTAAATACATATAAAATAAATCCCATTTGTGTAAACATAAAATTTTACAAATAAAAACCACTGGAGAAGGATAAAAAATGAATAGTGAAAGGGTAAGTACTTTGACTTTATCCTTTGTTTCCATGTCTATGTTTTTTGGATTTCCATCATGAAGCAGAATTAATTTTTAAGGCAGCAAATCAAAAAGGAATTTCCACTTGGGAGAAAAATCACTCTTCACATTCCAAGCTATGACTTATCTAGGTAGGCATTAATCTGGTAGGGAAAGGCCAGTGAGGAGGTCTTTCCACAGCTCCTTCTGGGCTCACACTCACAGGGCATCCACCCTGATGTTATTTCCAAGGACAGTGTTTCCTCAAAGTCTGCCCTTAGAACCATCTGCCTCAGAACTACCTGACCCCAGATCCCATGAACGAGCATCTCCGGAGGTGGAGCTGGGATCTGCATCTTTAACAAGCTCCCCAGGTGATTCTGCGGAGGATCAAAGTTTAGGGACCACTGCCTGAGGGCATCTGTTCTGGAGGGAGTAAGAAGAACACTGAGCAATTAATACAGGTTTAATGCATGTTTCCAGCCAAGAGCTTGGTGCCCTGTCCCCTTGGGTCCTCTCCCTGGTGGGTAGAGCACAGTCTTCACATCTCCATTTCTGAAGCCAATGAATTGAGGAGTAGGCTCCAGGCTCATGACTTTCCTCTCTGCTGCCTGTGAGAAGTTTAAGACCAATGAAGTTGCAGGCTAAACCTGGTCTCTTGGTGTCCTACAGAGAAGCTCAGAAACCAGTCTGTAATCCTGGCAGCTAGATCACCTGAACATAAAGTTCAGAGGAGAACTGGGCATCCTTCGTCAACAGCAGGTGTGTGTCTGTACGTGTGCGTGTGTGTGTACACAGGTTCTCATCACTTCTCTGTGCTCTTGCTTAAGTTACATCTTATACTAGTTCCCAAAGACAGAGGGAGGAAGCATATCATGGCCTCTCTCTATGCAATAGCTTGATACCAGCTGTTTTAATTTTGGATTATGGATGTTCATGCGGTTATGAGAGGTTGTTGAATCAGGAGGAGACTGGAGAATGATTAACCTGAGTACTAGTAAAATACATATAACTGCCAGTAATAGTTTTATTTTTAAAGCAGTGATATTACAAGACTGAGCTTGAAAAAACTCTGAGTTCAATCAACAAATATCTTTCTTTTCTCTTCAACTTTTATACATAATGGAACCTTTGGCTATTTTATTTTTGATCCACTTTAGTTTGAGTCTGTGTTGTTGAAATATCTTCTCTACACTTTACTAATTAATGGATTTTGAAGTCAGATTTCAAAACTTCTCTATGTTACAACCTGAAGGTCAAACATTGTAATTGTTTTTATACATACAAAGAGTATAGAAATTAGGGGGATTATAGCTTACTCTGCCTCTGCTAAGACACTGTGACACTTTCTCTTTACAGACTAGACACAGCTGCAAACTATGAGGCTGCCTCTCCCTTAGATGATGGAAAAATGCCACTGAACCAGTGTCTCTTCTATATCAAATTCTCTTCTCCATTGACAAATTCTCTCATTTTACATGATAATACAATCCACTTTAAAGGACTTTAGCAGGGACAAGGCAATGCAGACAGACATAGGCATATTCAGTAGAAAGGATCTCATTTTTTTCTGCCTGCTGTAAATCAAAATTTGTTGATTTCTGCTTCTTTCCCCATCCTTTCATCCTAACAGACAGGAGAGGAGCATGAGGAGGGAGAACCAGAGCAGTATGTCCCAGTTCCTCCTCCTGGGGCTCCCCATCCGGCCAGAGCAGCGGGGTGTGGTCTTCGCCCTGTTCCTGGGCGTGTACCTGACCACGGTGCTGGGGAACCTGCTCATCATCCTGCTCATCAGGCTGGACTCTCGCCTCCACACCCCCATGTACTTCTTCCTCAGCCACTTGGCCCTCACTGACGTCTCTTTCTCATCTGTCACCGTCCCTAGGATGTTAACGTGCATGCAAACTCAGGATCAATCCATCCCCTATGCAGAATGCATAGCACAGATGTATTTTTTCATATTTTTTACTGATCTGGACAATTTCCTTCTCACCTCAATGGCATATGATCGGTACGTGGCCATCTGTCACCCTCTGCACTACACCACCATCATGAGAGAGGGACTGTGCACCTTACTAGTCACTGTATCTTGGATTCTGTCCTGTGCCAATGCCCTGTGTCACACCCTCCTCCTGACCCAGCTGTCCTTTTGTGCTGACAACGCCATTCCCCATTTCTTCTGTGACCTTGATGTCCTGCTCAAGCTCTCCTGCTCAGACACATCGCTCAATGAGCTGGCCATCTTCACAGTAGGAATGGCAGTCATTATCCTCCCACTTACATGCATCTTGATCTCTTACGGCCACATTGGGACCACCATCCTGAAGGTTCCATCCACCAAGGGCATCTGCAAAGCTTTGTCAACATGTGGCTCCCACCTCTCTGTGGTAGCTCTGTATTATGGAACAATTATTGCCCTGTATTTTTTCCCATCATCCAGCATGGCTAGCGACAAGAACATAATTGCCTCTGTGATGTACACAGTGGTCACACCACTACTGAATCCTTTCATTTACAGCCTAAGGAACAGGGACATGAAGGGGGCCCTGGAGAAACTCTTCAACAGGGCAACAGTCTTGTCTCAATGACATTTGCTCATCTTTATAATAGACACATATATTCACAAACTCCAGATCCTACACGTATAATCTTGAGCCCAGCATGAAATAAATACTTAGCAAATATTTGATAACTTGAATTTCATTCTGTTACAATTATTCCCTTTTCCTAGAAATTCTTTAGTATGAATTAATAATATTGAGTTGATATTATTGATTATTGTTCTTGTGTATTAGATTGAGAAATTACATAGCCCATAGAAATTATGTCTCTTTTCCTATTTCCAGGGAATCACATTAGTTCTTTTTTTTTTTTTTAAATCTCTAGTGAGGCAAAATTGACATGTAAATGTTGTGTATGTTAAAAAAGTACAATTTGATGGTTTAATGTGTATATGTTGTGAAATGATCACAGTTAATGAATGTATTCAGCACCTCCATGTAGTCACCATTTTATCTGTGTGTACATCTGGTGAGAAGACTTAATTTAAGATCTGCTCTGCTGCAACCCCAGGCAACATCGCTAAGACCACCTTTGATACCGTCTCCAACCCACTGATCCCACTGATTTTCCCAAAAGAAGCATCTCATAAGGTTTAGAACGAAGTTTGCTACATTTTGGAAAAAATGAATGTATGATAAGGTCACAAGTTTGCCAATTCTTCTGGAAATTAATAATTATGGACACTTCAGCTGAGTAGGTTATATTCGCCTGAAAAGTTAAAGTTAACATTACTTCTTTCAAAGTGTAAAAATAGACTTTTCTTAGAGAAGGGGAATCATAAATCCCAGAACCAGGAGCTTCAGCACTTATGTTTCAGCTTTAGATACTGTATACATACATATTTTCATATTTCAATAAATTATGTATTTATTGAAATATATAAATATAATACAATATAAATAATATTTATAATGGAAATATATATAACTTATTATAAATATTATTTGTAATGAAGCCATAATATAAATATTATATGTAGGTATATATTATTTATGTTTCAATAAATTATATAATATATGTTTCATTTATATAAAATATATATCTACAATAAATGAATTGTGTATAGATAGATACAGAATTTCAACTACAACATGTATTTTAAGAGTAAAAATATGATCCTATTTCATCACAGATGGAAGGGGAAAAGTGAATCTACTAAAGAATTAGAATCACTTCGCTTCCAAAGGAAAAAAATCCACATGTATTAGATGATTATTTTTGAATCCAAGAGGTTTTTTTTTTTTTTTAAAGAAGAATCTATAAATGAAATCAAGACAGAGCTCAGGGATACATAAAATTTAATTCATTTGTCATTAAGGATAAGAAGTTGGAGTTAATAGCAGAAAAATAGCGGCTCTCCTTTTCTTATAGACTCTGTCATTCAAGAGCCACTTAGCGAGTGACCTGCTCTATGTCAGGCAGTGCACCCAGCCCTGGTCATTCAGAGCTGGATAAAGACACAACCTCCATGCTAAAGAAGGAGACGTTCCAGTAGTGTAGAGACAGGTGAGCTAAAATTGAGCATGAGTTTACAAGTGCTCTAACAGCATACTGCTGCTGATTGTGCTTACTACGCATGCTTACTGTGTGTCAGGCACTGTGGTAAAAGCTTTACCTGTATTACCTATTTTAATCCTCATACAATCCAGTGAAGCATGAACTGTTATCTTCTGTGGTCTCAGTTGAGGAAACTGAGGCTTAGAGACAATGACGTCAGTAGAAGAAGTGGTAGCAGCACGAGGGAGGCTGTCGCTGATGCCGCCGGGACGTCAGTGAGGGCTTCACAGGGGAAGCAGGTCTGGAGCTGGGTGCGGAAGGAGGCTCAGGATTATGATACGTGATGGGAACAATGGCAGTCTAGGCAGGGGGACAGAGGGAACCAGGGCATTGAAACAGACAGCAAGTTCAGGGAAACGTAAAACGTTCGGTGTTGCTAAAGCCTGTGTGCGTATGAGCCAAGTGAGGATCAAGAGATGAGACTAGAGCAGCAGACAAGGACTCTGATGCCCTGGCAGGGAGTTTAGATGCTGCCTTGCAAGTGATCAGGTGCCGCTGACTCGGGGTGGGTGGAGGACGGATGAAACCTGGGGAAGGTTATGTTCGTGTTTTATAAAGATGATTCAGGTGCCCAGTGGATGAGGTGGCTGGGCAATGGAGTGGAGAGGCTGGAGACAGGGAGCTCAATTAGAAGGTCCCTGCACATCCAGGTAACGTGGATGTGCCTGAATGGAGACAAGGGCAGGGGAATGGGGGAGAGAGTGCCTTTGAAGCACTAGGAAGGGCTAGTCTGGTCTCAATAATTGATGGGAAGTAGGTGGTGGAAGAAGGACTAATCTTGATTTCTGGTTCTGTCAACTGATATTTGAGAACAGAATGGGAGGCTGGCACTTTGAGTTAATTTTGAATAGGTTTAACAGTCAAAGTGAGGGAACGAGTTTCTGACCACCTGCTTTCTAAAAACAGGTTCCAAGCAAGAAGAAACCAAGTACCCTAAATAGATAAGGGGCACCAGCAATCTCTTCATCACCCCGCCCCACACTGATCCCAATTAAAAGCACATCCTACTCACTCTACACACCAAAATGCAGAGAGTGAGAAATAATGTCTGCTTTCGTGTGAATGCCTTAATGTCAACATCATATTAACCTTATTTAAATGAGGCACCTGAAAGGAATAGAAGTTTGAACTTAGGGATTAAGGGTGGGGATGATGGGATGTATCCAGGAACAAAGAAGTTTGGAAACTTGAACACAGCGGTAACTATTCTGGTTGGGTGGGAACCAGTCCCATCTCCTAGTCTGCCTGGGTCCTGTGGCAAGAACTTCAGTCCAGCCCCAGACAGCATTCCAACAGGTACCGCACTGTCCGTGGAGTAAGGTTTCCTGCGGGTCAGGATGAGTGAAGCAGGGGAGCTGGCTGGGCCAGTCTGAGCAGCAGGTTCAGGGTATCAGAGGGGGCATGAGTGCGGGGATAGCGGGTGCTGTGTCCTGTACTCTGACTTCTCAGCCTCCCTCAGGTCCATGAGCTCTGTCATCAGGAGCCTTAGAACTCTCCCGGGGGCTCCCTCCTGTGAGAGCTGATCATGGGAAACAGAGGGTATTTTCTTGCCAGTTCAAAGGACAGAAGAGAGCTCGAGATGAACGGCGGGGTGAGAGTGTCAGTGCCCCACCCGCTGTAGGACAACAGATGTCAAGAGAATGAAAGGAGAGTTCTGGATAAGGAGATGAGAGCAGGAGTCCAGGGTTGCAACTGCCCTAGCTCTGATTATCTGTGAGAGCCCTCCTCCCCAATCAAGGACCCAGAGAGACTATCATAAAGGAGATCCGGAGAGAAGAACAGATGTCCCGTTCAGATCATCAAACAAATGGAACCCTCAAGTACTAAGATGCGGCGTGCTGCTTGAAATGACTCACACCTGTAGTTTCCATTGCTGAAGCCTGGGAGAGTCTGAGTCCATGAAGGATGCTCAGTAATTATTCATTGACAAAAATACAGGAATTATGAAACATTTTCAGACAAGTTGACTCTGAGTAACAGACTGCTTTGGGGAGGGTTTTTAGGCAGCCAGTAAATTTTGGCCACAGCAGAGGGAATGAGGAGTCAAAATTATATGGTCCTTATTTTTCGTGTGTGTTGAGGGGTAGGAGGTAATTAGCTTCATTTATTTGTCATTGTTTAGAGGAGGTTCTGGGGATTGAAGCCAGGACCTTGTGCATGCTAGGCATGGGCTCTTCCACTTGAGCTATACCCTCCCCCTATGTCCTTATTTTTAGACAATAGTATTTTTTAATGTTTTTAAGATTCTGAGAGGCAGAAGAAAACTTAGAGGGCCCTAAACAAGTTATCGTCTATTTCTGCAATTAATTTAAGCTGCTGGTGACCCTTTTAGATCTGAAGGCAAACCTAAAAGGTGAATAACCAAAGAGAATCTGCCGTGTTCACACCTACTAGTCACAAAAAGGATGCTGGCATTGGACATTTCTGACTTTTCTCAGCTGAAACAGGGAGACCAGAAAGAGGCGTTTTTGTGTGGACTTATGTTTTCAATCCCTCTGAGTGTGCACCTAAGAGTAGAATGGCTGGGTCATGTGGCAAATCTATGTTTACTTTCTGAGAAACTGAAAAGTGTGTTCCAACGTGCGTGCACCATTTCATATTCCTACCAGCCACGTATTAGGGTTCCAATTTCTCTACATTCTCACCTACTATTGCTATTGTCAGTCCTTTTTATTTCAGTCATACTAGGTGGATGTGAAGTGATGTCTCATTGTGGTTTTGACTTGCATTTCCCTAATGACTAATGCACACTGAGCATCTTTTCATGTGCTGATAGTCAGCAACCTCAGAGCAAGGTGATTAGCTTGGCCATTAAAACCTTTACCCTTTTTCTGGTAACTTCTTCCCCATATTTTCCTTGAGTGCTCTTGGATTTTGTGATCTTTACCACCAATCTGTATGCCCTGAAAAATCCGGACTGTACTAAATATCTTAGCACTGGTGTTCCTCTTCCTTGACCTTATGAAAAATTACTGTCAATCAGACATGCCAACTGAGGGAAATAGAAAAGTTATTATTCAATAGTTTTATCAGTAAATGTTAGAGAAATAATCAGTTGGCATTCAGATTCCATTCTGACCTTGTTATAGGGTAACTTTCTATAGTTTATAGGCTGGAAAGAAGAAAGGAATACTTTCCCTAGACTCCTCTGCAGTTTGGGTCCTGGATGTGGATTCAGTTCTACAGAATAGACACACTTACGTGAAATATGGACAACTCAAATGAAGTGGAAGGCATTAAGACTGGTTTTTGTTGTGGGTTTTTTTTTTTTTCTTTTTTGGCCGTTTCTACTGTCAGATGTCTTCATGGAGATTTTTTTATTTGAACGGAATTTCAACGTCCAGTGTGTATACAGATGCGGAGAGGCAGTTGATTTGGGAGTGGCAGCTGGAGCCCCCTTTTCAGTGTCTAGCCATCAGGTTACTGGGAGTCAACATGTAATTTTGATGGTGATTCCTGATCCTTGGGATGCAGCTGCCCTGATGTGCTCTTGAATTCAATAGTTCCAAAGGCCGTCTTCTGACTCCGCTTCTTCCCAATTGAGTAAGAGATAGAAGCACTCCATGTAGGTCAGATTACTATTGTTCTTAAGGTAATTCTTGGAGAGTCATCCTAGAGCCTGTGATTCTATAACACTTTCAATGGGTTTGTAAGCACCCAATTCCCTGAATTAACTTCACTTCTGCTTAAAATACCAAAGGTGGTTTCCTCTTCCTTACCCAGAACCTTGATAATAGAATAAATAACAACCTGTAGACTTAATCTTGAAATAATTATGACACCAGGCTCCTTATGTTCATGTGGATAGATAGAAAACTCCTTCAGTCCCACATGAAAACATCACAACTAATTTCTAATACAGAAGGAAAAATTGCTTTTATTTTTGAAATACTTAATTTTCTTTAAGAAGTTCTCAGCCTTTCTCCCTTGTGGCACAATATATAATAACCTAATTTAGTATCTGTTTGTTGGCAGCATGGAATTTTCTAGTAATTCTCTCATAAAGGGAAAGATTGATTTTATCTCCAGAACAAGTTCCAGGTAAGAAAAGTATAGGTATTGGCTAAAATAAGTCAATATTAAAAAATTCAAATATATTTAAATTCACGATTATTAAAGTAATATTTTAGTACAGAAAGTGTGGGAAATACAAGTTGGAAATGGACGTTGAAGAAAGAACACAATGATCAGGCACAATTCCTTCATCTTGGGAGAGCCACTCAATATTTTGGTGTACTCTGTTCAAGTTTTTTTTAAACTAAATATTATGAATAATGAATAATGAATTTAGAATGAATTCGGTAATAATGTTTCCTGTTAACATTATTCTGTGTTAAAAATACATAACCAAATACTGTACCTCAATAAATATAGACAAATAAATAAAACACATTATCAAGTAATTGGAAAGCCCACACAATAGTTCATCATATCAACATACCATTATTTAATTAACTAAGCTGTAGTGACTAAAATCTGAGTGGTTTCTGTTGCTCTTACAAGTAATACCGTTATATATAAAATCTTGACAATTTTTTTTTTTTGCTGTTTCATTGATCAAATTCCTGGTAATGAAAGAGTAGGTCACAGGGTACAAATATTTTCAGTGCTCATAATAAGAATGATCAACTCATTTCCTGGAAGTCTATGTCAATCTAATTCCCACCACCAGTAGCATTTGAGAGTATCTTCTTTACCTACCTCCGTACAGCATCATTTAGTATCATTTAAAATGCAATTTTATCTAGCAAAATGACAACCTACAGAATGGGAGAAAATTTTTGCAAAAGATGAAACTGACAAAGTCTTGATCTCCAGAATATATAAGCAGCTCATACGACTTAATAAGAAAAAACAAACAACCCAATCCAAAAATGGGCAGAAGACTTAAACAAGCAATTTTCCAAGGAAGAAATACAAATAATCAATAGGCACATGAAAAAATGCTCCATATCACTAATTATCAGAGAAATGCAAATCAAAACTACAATGAGGTATCACCTCACACCAGTCAGAATGGCCATCATTCAAAAGTCCACAAATGACAAATGCTGGAGAGGCTGTGGAGAAAAGGGAACCCTCTCACACTGCTGGTGGGAATGCAGGTTGGTGCAGCCACTGTGGAAAACAGTATGGAGATTCCTCAAAAGACTAGGAATAGCCTTACCATATGACCCAGTCATCCTGCTCCTGGGCATATATCCAGAAGGAACCCTACTTCAAAATGACACCTGCACCCCAATGTTCATAGCAGCACTATTTACAATAGCCAAGACATGGAAACAGCCTAAATGTCCATCAACGGGTGACTGGATAAAGAAGAGGTGGTATATTCATACAATGGAATACTACTCAGCCATAAAAATGACAACATAATGTCATTTGCAGCAACATGGATGCTCCTGGAGAATGTCATTCTAAGTGAAGTAAGCCAGAAAGAGAAAGAAAAATACCATATGAGATTGCTCATATGTGGAATCTGGAAAAAAAAAAGAACATAAATACAAAACAGAAACAGACTCATAGACTTAGAATACAAACTTGTGGTTGCCAAGGGGGTGCGGGGTGGGAAGGAACAGACTGAGAGTTCGAAATTTGTAGATACTGACAGGCATATGTAGAATAGATAAACATGATTATACTGTATAGCACAGGGAAATATATACAAGATCTTGTGGTAGCTCACAGTGAAAAAGAATGTGACAATGAATATATGTATGTTCATGCATAACTGAAAAAGTGTGCTCTACACTGGGAATTGGCACAACATTGTAAATTGACTATAACTCAATAAAAATGTGAAAAAATAAAATAAAATCAAATGCAATTTTATCTAACAGTAGTCTAAGATATAAATTAGGGATGGTATTACTTCCAAAAGTCTTTACATTATGATTCTGTGATATGTAAAGGATTATTTACATTCCCAAAATGCATTAGTTGTAATATCTATATCTATCTGTATCTCTGTCTATCTATCAATTTATCTGTCTATCTATCTATCATCTGTGTATCTATCTATATCCCATAGGATTTAGGGGGATTCTTAGATATGGTAAAAAGTCTCTAAACTTTCAGTTATAAGAGAAATATTTTTCCCACCAAAACATACTAAATATTGATTAGAGGTTTTAAAATGTGAAATGAAACACATACAACTTTTGGACAAAAAGGTAAGCACCAGTGACTTTTTGACTCATGAAGTCCTTATTTAGGATAAATATGTTTATCCCCTCTGATGAAACAGTACCCCTTTTACTTTCTAAGTCTCATAAGGGGCAGAAGAGGTTGAGGACATGACAAAAGGAGAAATGGATGAGGTATAACCATACTATATTCAGCAATATCCCGACACCTAAAATTTTCTGGACTCAGGACTATCCTATCCATTTGAGATTGATTTGGTCAGAAAAGTTCACCTTTGAAAGTATAAATAGTCCTGTGGAAGAATGAACCTTAGTCCCAAATCAAGTGCATGTTTTTTTTAAAGGGATTTCATCATATTTAACTGAGAGCTCCAGGAATGAGAGTTTTGACAGAGATCACTACAGAGTCTATTGACAAGGGAATAGGCTGTAAGTATCCTGGTGTATCTGGGTGACTGGAGGGCAATGGTGGGGATAATTAGAGGTAGGGATTTTGTTCAGAAAAAAGAGAGATATTACCGACAAAGACAAAAGTTGTTTTTCTTTTTTTTTTTAACCTTTGCTTCTGTACTGGAAATTGCAGTGGTCAGGGACAAGTGACCCAGTTCAAGGCCAGGTGGTCTAGTCAGATTTCCCTAGTTGTCTCATTATTCCCACCCCTTATATTCCAAGGAAAAGGGACAGAGTGTGGAAAGGACAACAGCAAAGGGAAATGCATGCAGGTGCAATCTTCCTCCTTGAAAATCTTCTTCCTTTAACAAGATTTATTGTACAATGCATCAAAACATCACAGCCTCATTTTTGGAAAACTTGGTCCAGGATGAACTTGATCTTGAAACCTCGGAGAGCTCTGTTTAGATGTTTCTTTTTCACTCTGGGGTGACTTACTAATCATTGGAACATTTTTTGTGCCAACCCCCAAATTTTATTTGGGTTCTAAAGATATCTACAAGTTTTGAAACATGTAGAGATAAAAAGAAAACAATAACCTATAATAATACTGCTTAAAAAAAACAATATTAAGCTTTGTGACATCTTAGAACACCAATTTCCTCCAGACTACTTTTCATCAAATTATTGCCCTAAAAGTTCCAGTGCTCATTTGATTTATCATTTGTACTTTTTTTTTTGTCATTTTCTATTTTAAGGTAAGGTTTATGAAAGAATTCAGAGAACAAATCATGCACTTACTACAAAACTGGTACACGGTAGCCACACATAAATGTTGAGTCTGTTTCATCCATCCATCACAACAGAAAGTAGTGTTCTTAAGTTAAAGAAATAAAATATCAAGGAAATACCATAAAATATATGTTAATTTAATTCTTATTCTCCTATTGTGTTCATTCAATATACATCACCATCTTCATAATGTTGTATAATACATATAGGATGGATATTGGAATTAAGCTTCCCTAGTTTGGGGACGTTATTTAACATTCTGAGTCAGAGTTTTTCACAAGCCTATCTCAAAGAACGGATATGGAGAACAATGAGGAACATAGTAAATGCTCATTAAATGTTTGTATTCACATCCCTTCACCTCATCCCATGGCCCCAAGGGCAGAATTACTTGGCTCCAGAGGGTACATGGAATATTTTAGCTCATGCTGGCTAATAACCTGGTTTAGAAATGAGGAGCGGGGTATGGTGTCCTTTTCTTAGTAATGGTTGCTTTACTGTGTTCAGGAGAGAGACTCAGAACATCTCACGCCACAGCTGAGTAAAGGAATGGAAATAGCCTTTTGTTACACCCCTCAGTGTTACCTGATAACCTTCCCCTAAAATCAGTCTGGGTGGTGAAATCACTGAAATGATGGAGGGCAGGGGCTGACTGGTATACCAGGATCGGGCATCACTATTCAGGTAAGAAGAGAGTCTTCCAACTGCCAAAGAGTTTACCCAAAGCCTCCTTCATGTCTTTGTTCCTCAAGCTGTAGATGAATGGGTTTAGCATGGGAATAATCACCATGTAGAGAATGGCAGCCCTGCTTTCCCTCTCTGCAGAGTGTGTTGATGGAGGAAGCAAATACACACCCATAAGAGACCCGTAGAAGAGCAGTACCACGGTGATGTGAGAACCACAGGTAGAGAAGGCCTTCCATCGCCCTCCAGGAGATGAGATGCCAAACACCGCCCAGGAAATGCAGACATAGGAGAGGATGATCAGCATGAGAGGAGCGGTGAGGAACAGCAGGCCCACGGTGATGATCATCAGCTCGTTAATGCGCGTATCTGAGCAGGCAAGCTTCAGTAGAGCACTGGGATCACAGTAGAAGTGGGGGATGGCCTTGTGGCCGCAGAAGGCCAATCGGGTCATCAACAGCGTGTGTATCAGTGCGGGACAGTTGGTTAGCACCCAGCACATGCCCAACATTTGTGCACAGAACTGGGGACTCATTGCTGTGTTGTAATGAAGTGGTAGGCAGACGGCCACATAGCGGTCATATGCCATCACAGCCAGAAGTAAGTTGTCCAGGCCACCAAATGTAAGGAGAAAATAGAGCTGTGCAAAGCACCCAGTAGAGGAGATGCTCTGGCTCTGAGTATGCATATTGGCCAACATTTTGGGGATTGAGGTAGAAGTAAAACAGGCATCGGTTAACGAAAGGTTGGCCAGAAAGAAGTACATGGGAGTATGGAGGTGAGGGTCAGAGATGATGGCCAGGATGATGAGCAGGTTCCCCATCACAGTGACCAGGTACATGCCCAGGAAGGTGACAAACAGGAGAGGTTGCTCCTCTGGCCGTTCAGAGAATCCTAGAAGGAGGAAGTCTGAAATAGCAGTTTGGTTCACCCGGTTTGGTTTTCCCATCCCCTGTAGTTCTTGTTATGTGTGGAGATAAAACCTTTCCATGGGTCACCGTTTAATCAATTCACACATAGCATCTGTGTAGCCAGAACTGTACTGAGAAAAGGAAAGAAAGACAGGAACTTGGCAATGAGAATCTCTGGATCTCACTGGGGATGTGAGAAAATATCCATGGGGCATTTAGAGACCGTGCAAGAGAAGAGCCATGCAAATATGACCTGTGCTTTTTATGCTACAAGAGGGTCCTGAGAAGAGAGATCATTGTGACCAGAGAAGTCCGTGTAGGCTATTGGAGGAGGTGAGAATTAAGCATATCCTTGAGGGCAAGATTGGAAAAGTCATTTTTGCTTACTGAGTAAAAAGGAGGTGCATGGTCCCTCCTCCACCCCTCCCCACCACCCCCACACACAATAGGACAAGATAGTCACCTTTCTACTTATGTCCCCAATCCCTAGAATTTCACCCAAGCCATTCAGCTGCTGTCCTTATACCCTTGCCTGTCTGGGGGCTTTGGATCTGGGGGCTGAGGGCAATGACTGTGATGTCCCATTCTCCCCACAAACATGGCCGGGGTGCCACCTGTCTCTCTATCACTCTCTCTCTCTTAGCCCTGTCCTCTTGTCCTTTTGCTCCTCTGTACCTGGATTCACTCTGAGAACAGTTATTCCACCTGGTCTCTTGGACATAATCATTATCCATATGTTCCAGATACCTTGATGGCACTGTTTCGGTCTTCACAAGACTATGGAGTAGGTATTGTTGCCCTCCACACTTTGCAAATGGTGAAACTGAGTCCTAGAGATATCTGAGGTACTCAAGATCAGATAGTTAATGAATGCAGGTATGTCTGCCTAAAAGCTCTGTGACCCCACCCTACACCGGTACTCAAGCTCTGATTTTACTTTTCATCAGAGGGAAGAATCAGGAAAGGAATCGGGCTCTGGTTGCCGCGGCTTGAACGTAGCCACTCTCTTCTGTTCTCCCTGGATTTAGAGCCAGCTAGTGCGAGATGTCATTTCATGTTGGCCTTGGCCTTAGAAGTTTTGTGAAGATGCTGGTATGCCATTTGTTCTTTGGTTCATAGAGAAGCTTCTGACCCTAGGCAGACACTCAGATTATCTGCTGCAGAAACTTCTGCCTAGTCATTGGGCTAGGAAGGGAGTGGTGTGTGTCGTGTGTGTTGTGTGTGCATGTTTGTGTATGTGTGTCCTATCCCTTCCAGATTCTCACCTGTCAGTGTATGGATCAGTTTTAGGCATCTTCAAGTCCTCCGATTCTCTCTCCTGGGTGGTAAATTCACGATGAGGAACTCCTTGAATTTTCTGACTCGGTCAGTAAGGTTGGGGTCTATTGAGTTCAGGGGTCATTAGGAACAGCAGGAGTGTATGAACCATTTTTTCGGCTTTCTTAGGTCTGGGAAGACAGGAGTTTTTCTTAGGGTTTTAAAGGCTCCGAGGAACCATCCCCCAACGTGCTCATTAGAGCCAACCTCTGTGTCATTGTGCAGCCTGTTCTCCAGCCACCTCTGCCTGGTCCTGGGGGAATGGAGGGCTTCTCTTTCCCAGGGGGTCAGCTCTCAGATGTGGGTCTCCTGAATGTGACTCGGAAGCCTCTTGCTGGGATGCAATGCACTTCAGCCTGACCAGCTGGCCTCCTGGGAACTCCTGCCTATGCACTGGACAATTTGGTGCCTGTCTCCTGTCTTGGGTAAAACTGGGTTGAGGGAGACATCAGGAGCTTAAAATATGACCACTTCTGCTGGTGATTTCTCTAAACAGAGTATTCCTAATACAAAGCAATATTAACTACTATGTATAAAACAGATAAACAAGTTCATACTGTATAGCACAGGGAACCTTATTCAATATCTTGTAGTTATTTATGGTGAAAAAGGGATATGAAAACGAATATATGTTTGTTCATGTATGACTGAAGCCTTGTGCTGTACACCAGAAACTGACACAACATTGTAAACTTACTATACTTATATATGTGTATATATGTGTGTGTGTGTGTGTGTGTGTGTGTTTATATATAAAACAAAACAACTCCTGAAGTCCTAAACGCTCAGTGAAATGAGGCAGCCTGTATAGAACACACCAGTCATAACGTCTGATAGGTAACAGCTAAACATGCTGCATCTCCTCTGGTTTTGTTAATACTAGCTAGCACTTATTGGACACTTTCATTATGTGGTCACAAGGAATACTCACCCCCAAGCTTTGGCTGCAGGAACTGTTATCATCCCCATTTTAAAGATGAGAACACTGAGGCCCAGTGAGGAAAATGACTTGACCAAGGTCATAAAACTACTAAATGGAGTAGGGGAGAATTCCAGCCTAGGTCTGCAGGACTCTAGGGTCCTTCTTTTTTTTTTTTTTTCAGGGAGAGATGGGGCAGGGTACAGCACAGGGAGATTGGGAAAGGGACAGAAGGAGACAATGGGACCTTGGAGAGAGCCCTTGAGAGGGAGGGTGGCACGAGGAAAAGAAGAAAGGATGGAGTGGCTAGAGTCCATGCTCTCAACCACCACACTCTGTTCCAGTATCACTGTTGCTTTTAATCATTAATAATTTCATAGATACAAAACAATCTCATTGTTCTAATGTCCATGTTATCAGTAAGATTGGTTATCAGTAAGACTGAATATTTCTTTCATCTAATTTTTAACCATGCGTTAATTATTCCTCAAATTATCCTGTTAATATATTTGTCTTTTTTTTTCTATGAGGGTGTTTTTAAGTGAATATTAAAAGTGATAAAACAAAATTGAAACATTTTATTCTGGGTGTTTTTGTGGGTCCTTGCCATTCCAATATGTATAGCAATTTTTTAAAATTATTTTTTGCAGTCAACATCAGCAAATATTTGACCTTGAGATTTTTTTTTCATTGCTTTTATACTAAAAAGTCCTTTCCATCTCATGGATCAGGGAAATTCCATCTAGTTATTTCTTTGAAATTTTAATAACTACAGTTAAATCTTTAATTTACTTGCAATTATGTTGTGGTATGGTGAGAGAAAAGGATCTAACTTTACTTTTAATTTTTCACACATAGCCGGTTTTATCAGTTCCACTTTTTAATAACTCATGCATTCTCCATGTGTTTGTTAGTTCTGAGTACCTATTCCTGGCCTTTCCACATTGCCTGGCTGTTCACATTATGGCAGCAGGCTTCTGAAACAGGGCATTTTTGAGAGCAAACAATCTAAGAGGTCAAGGTGGAAGTTACATGGAAATCCTAGACTCTCACTGTCACTGCCTTCTATAGGTCAGACAGTCACTAAAGCCAGGCCAGTGACTGAGGGAAGGAAGTTAAGCCCCATCTCTCCGTAGGAAGAACAGGAAAGAATTTGGGGCCCTCTGTAATTTACCATGGCCAGAACTCTTGCCGCAAATTATTTACATTCTTCCCACATTCGAAATAGATTCACTCCAGTAAGCCAGAAAAAGAAAGAAAAATACCATATGCTACCACTTATATGTGGAATCCAAAAAGACCCCAAAAAGACACAAATGAACTTATTTACAAAACAAAAACAGACTCACAGACATAGGAAACAAACTTATGGTTAGGAGTGGGGTTAGGGGGAAGGGGGTGGGAAGGGATAAATTGGGAGTTCGAGATTTGCAGATACTAACCACTATGTATAAAACAGATAAACAAGTTTCTACTGTATCGCACAGGGGACTATATTCAATATCTTGTAGTAACTTACAATGAAAAAGAATATGAAAAGGAATATATGTATGTATATGTATGACTAAAACATTATACTGCACACCAGATACTAACACAACATTGCAAACTGACTATAGTTCAATAAAAAATTTGGAAATTTTTAAAAAATGGATTCACTCCTTCCCCAAACCCATAATCTCATCCCACTGCAACATCAAACCAATATCCAAGATCTTGACATCTAAAGAAGGTCCTGATGAAAATGTGTTTCCTTAGATGCATCTCTCTGTGTGTTGTTCCTCTCAAACTGAAGACCTGGGAACTTAAGAGGAGGCAGACAGACGCACAAAGCTGTGTTTCCTTCACTCTCATTGCTGCTGATACCTACTGATGGATAAACCACACAGGAGAAGCTTATAAAGCAACCAGCCAACAGCCTGTCAGAGAGAGTGTGTACTCTAGAGCTCCGGCTTGCACCTCTCCATTCTCTGATCAAAGAATAAAACTTTCCTTTATTCTGAACTGAACTCAGTCTCCTTCTCCTGGCATGAGCAGCACGTGGCAGGAGGACCCTAGCTGGAGCCAATTCAAAAAGGTTGGTCACAGTAGTGATGAAAGTGTCCCTGACTCTGTTTCCAGGGGAAAAGCTTCCAGTGTTTCAGCACCGAGTCTGTGATGTCTTCTATAGAAATCCTCCATCAGATTAAGGATGGTCCCTTCTACTCCTAGTTTCCTATAGGTTTTTACAGCGAATGGATGTTGAAGTTTATCAAATGCTTTTTGTTGCATCTGTTGAAATTTTGAAATAATTATTCTCCTTTTTATTAAGGAAATGAATTTCACTGATTTTGAAATGATAAACTAACCTAGCTTCATGAAATAGACCCTTTGGTTCAGTGTAGTATGCTTTTTGTCTTTTCCTAGATTTAATTTTCAAATATTTTGTTTAGAATTTTGAAACTTGAAAGATTGGTCTTTGATTTTCCTTTCTTGTCATATACCTCTTAGATTTTGGCATTAGGGCTATGCTTGCCTCATAAAAACAGTTACAAACTTTTTCCTCTTTTACTATTCTGGTGAAGAGTTTGTGTCAGACTGTAGTTATTTCTTCCTTAAATATTTGGAAGAACCCATCAGTGAAATCTTCTGAGACTTGATAGTCCCTTGGGGACCATTGATAATGGATTCAATTTCTTTAGTAGATATCAAACTACTCAGATTTTCTCTTCTTTTGTCTGTATTAATATAGTTTTATTTTTGAAGCATTTGTCCATTTTATTCAAATGTGAAATTTATTAGCTTCCTCACATTGTCTTTATATTTAAAAAAACTGAAGGGTTGTGAAAAACACAAATAATACCTGTAAAAGTTAATAAATGTTTACATGTGCATATATTCATGTACCACTGTACAGATAAAAACATAGGACATTTCCATCACCCCAGTTTTCCTCAATATTACCCCAATGGTAAACTGTACCCTTGCATTTATTTATTATATTAAATTAATTTCAGCACCTACCCAGAAATAAAAATCCTAGCTTAGATGGTTTCACTGTTTAATTCTCTCAATCATTTAAAGAAAAATTAAAATTAACCTTAGACCAATGCTATAGAAAGTAGACAAAAAGGGAACAGTTAATTCATTTTATGAAGCTAGAAAAAGTTGACAAAAAGAAAATTACCTTTATAACTACCCAAATTTGTTCCAGTTAACTATCACTGTGTAACAGACATCCCAAATTTAGTGGCTTTAATGACAATTACATTTATTTTGCTCATCTTCAGTTTGATCAGTTTGGTTTAAATGGCTCTTCTCTGCTCCATGTAATGTCAGCTTGTTGGGTAGGAGGCTGCAGACTGGACTATCTATATACTTGTTCACTCACAGGTCTGGTGGTAAATGCTGAGTGTTGGCTGGGACCTTAACTGGGACAGTTAACTGGAACACCTATATGTCATTTCTCTGTGTAGTTTAGACTTTCTCATGACATGATGTCTGGGTTCTAAGGTCAAGGTTCCAGATGTTCAGCCACAGCAATCAGGCAAGAGAGAGAAATAAAAGGGATCCAAATTGGAAAAGAAGGGGTAAAAGTGTCACTATATGCCAACGACATGTTACTATATATAGAAAACCCTAAAAGGTCCACACAAAAACTACTAGAGCTGATCGAAGAATTCAGCAAGGCAGCAGGTTACAAGATTAACGTTCAAAAATCAGTTGCATTTCTTTATACTAATGATGAATCAGCAGAAAAAGAAAGTAAAGAAACAATCCCCTTTAAAACAGCACCCAAAGTAATAAAATACCTAGGAATAAATCTAACCAAGGAGGTGAAAGGATTATACACAGAAAACTATAAACCATTGATGAAGGAAATTAAAGAAGACTTTAAAAAATGGAAAGATATTCCATGCTCTTGGATTGGAAGAATCAATATTGTTAAGATGGTCACACTGCCCAAGGCAATCTACAGATTTAATGCAATCCCTATCCAATTACCCAGGACATAGTTCACAGAACTAGAACAAATCATAATAAAATTTATATGGAACCATCAAAGACCTAGAATTGCCAAAGCATTACTGAAGAGAAAGAAAGAGGCTGGAGGAATAACTCTCCCAGACTTCAGACAATACTATAGAGCTACAGTCATCAAGAAAGCATGGTATTGGTACAAAAACAGACATATAGACCAATGGAACAGAATAGAGAGCCCAGAAATGAAACCACAAAATTTTGGTCAACTCATCTTCGACAAAGGAGGCAAGAATATACATTGGAATAAAGACAGTCTCTTCAGCAAATGGTGCTGGGAAAACTGGACAGCGCATGTAAAACAATGAAGCTAGAACACTCCCTTACACCATACACAAAAATCGACTCAAAATGGATCAAAGACTTAAACATAAGACAAGATACAATAAACCTCCTAGAGGAAAATATAGGCAAAACATTATCTGACATACATCTCAAAAATTTTCTCCTAGAAGAAATAAATGCAAGAATAAACAAATGGGACCTAATGAAACTTACAAGCTTCTGCACAGCAAAGGAAACCAGAAGTAAAACAAGAAGACAACCTACGGAATGGGAGAAAATTTTTGCAAATGAAACCGACAAAGGCTTATCTCCAGAATATATAAGCAGCTCATACGACTCAATAAGAAAAAAATAAACAATCCAATCCAAAAATGGGCAGAAGACCTAAACAAGCAATTCTCCAAGGAAGACATACAAATGATCAAAAAGCACATGAAAAAATGCTCAATATCACTAATTATCAGAGAAATGCAAATCAAAACTACAATGAGGTATCACCTTACACCAGTCAGAATGGCCGTCATTCAAAAATCCACAAATGACAAATGCTGGAGAGGCTGTGGAGAAAGGGGAACCCTCCTACACTGCTGGTGGGAATGCAGTTTGGTGCAGCCACTATGGAAAACAGTGTGGAGATTCCTCAAAACACTAGGAATAGACTTACCATATGACCCAGGAATCCCACTCCTGGGCTTGTATCCAGAAGGAAATCTACTTCAGGATGACACCTGCACCCCAATGTTCATAGCAGCACTATTTACAATAGCCAAAACATGGAAACAGCCTAAATGTCCATCAACA
This sequence comes from Camelus bactrianus, assembly GCF_048773025.1. Taxonomy (NCBI): domain Eukaryota; kingdom Metazoa; phylum Chordata; class Mammalia; order Artiodactyla; family Camelidae; genus Camelus; species Camelus bactrianus. The sequence goes on along the minus strand of NC_133542.1, from coordinate 66,757,067 downwards.
GGTGACTGGATAAAGAAATGGTGGTATATTTATACAATGGAATACTACTCAGCCATAAAAACTGACAACATAATGCCATTTAGAGCAACATGGATGTTCCTGGAGAATGTCATTCTAAGTGAAGCAAGCCAGAAAGAGAAAAAAAATACCATATGAGATCGCTCATATGTGGAATCTAAAAAACAAAAACAAAAAAAAAACAAAAACAAAAAACAGAGCGTAAATACAAAACAGAAATAGACTCATAGACATAGAATACAAACTTGTGGTTGCCAAGGGGGCGGAGGGTGGGAAGGGATAGACAGGATTTCAAAATTGTAGAATAGATAAACAAGATTATACTGTATAGCACAGGGAAATACACACAAAATCTTATGGTAGCTCACAGAGAAAAAAATGTGACAATGAATATATATATGTTCATGTATAACTGAAAAATCACGCTGAACACTGGAATTTGACACAACATTGTAAAATGATTATAAATCAATAAAAAATGTTTAAAGAAAAAGGTTCCAGATGTTCAACATCATTAGTCATCAAATGCAAATTAAAACTACAATTTAATATTGATACATTCCTTCTTGAATGGTGAAAGTTAAAAATACCAAGTGACTGGAACTCTCATATAGTGCTGAAGGAATGTAAAATTGTACAACTGCTTTGGAAAACTGGAAGTTTCTTATAAAGTTAAACATACACTCATTATATAAAACATATTCCACCCAAAGACTTGTATTTGGCAGTTCATAGCTGCTTTATGCATAATGACCAAAAAGTAGTTACAGCCAAAATGTCCATCAATGGTGAAGGCATAAACAAATCATGGTATATTAATACAATAGAATACTACTCACTAATGAAAACATAAATTATTGATTTTTGCCACAACATGGATGAATCTCTAACATTTTGTGCTGAGTGGGAGAAACCAGATACAGTAGTTAAGATGCCATTTATTTGATTCTCTGGAAAAGGCAAATCTAACCTATAATGGCAGAATTCAGGTTGCTGGCTGCATGAGACTGGGAATGGGAGAGGGGGTTGGTTGGGATGTGGATACAATGGAACTTTAGGGGATGATGAAAATACTCTATGTCTAGATTGTGGTAGTGTTTGCACAGGTATATAAATTTGTAGTACTCTGAAATGTGCACATTAAAAGGGTGCATTTAATTTTATGTCAATTATACTTCAATAATTTTAAAATAAGATAGATTTGAAAATAAGATAGATTAAAGATCAAACTCTATACATAGAGTTATGGATAGATGGATGAGTTAAAGTAAGCATAATAAAATGTTAGAGTTTAAATCAAGGTGGATAGTATTAAAAAAGTTCACTGTAGAATTCTTTCAACTTTGTTATGTTTGAAAATGTCTGTAGTAAAACGTTAGGGAAAAAGACTGATGCTACTAGTTATATTGAGAATATATAGCAACTGGAACTCTCAATTATCTTACGTGGGCGTGTCAATTGTATAAATGTTTTGGAAAAGAGTTTGTCTACATATAAAAAAGCCAAATATTGCTTCCTCTATTACCCAGAAATATCTCTTCTAGGTGTGTATCTGAGAGAAATAAGTGAATATGGCCACAAAAGGCATGTTTAATGATGCTCCTACCAGCTTACTCATAAGGACCAAAGTTGAAAGCAATCCATGTCTAACAAGAGAGAAATGAATGGGTAATCTGGCTGGGAAACCTTTTTTGAGGAAAGCCAATGCCAGTATTCTTTCCTGCTCAGCTAGTTGGACTCCAAAGAAAATTTTTATAATATTCTGCATTTGTGAAAGAGGTCTGGCAGCAAAACCCAGATAAAGGGCTGTGGGTTTCACCACTCAGCATTTTTTTCTTTTTTCTTTTCTTTTCTTTTTATTTAACTGAAGTATGGTCAATTACAATGTGTCGATTTCTGGTGTACAGCACAATGTCCCAGTCATGCATATATAAATAAATGTTCATTTTCATACTTTTTCATTAAAGGTTATTACAAGATATTGAATAGTTCCCTGTGCTATACAGGAGAAATTTGTATTTTTTATATCTATTTTTATATATAGTGGCTAACATGTGCAAATCTCAAACTCCCAAATTTATCCCTTCCCACTCACTTTTCCTTGGTAATCATAAGATTGTTTACTATGTCTGTGAGTCCACCACTGAGCATTAATGTTATATATAGTCATCTAATCCCCCTGTTTTTTTATATGAGTCACTAATCTGAACTGCACATGGCAACGTCTGGTCCCAACATTCTCCAGAAAGTTAACTTTCCAATTTCTGCTAGGATAGGACAGTATTCCCATAGTGAGGAGTGAAAACTAGAATCTAGGGGTTCGACTTCTTCCGAAATAGCTATCACCTCTTAGTTTATTTCCCATTCACTCTCAGATCCAGAGGCACTCAGAGCTTCCAGTTTCTGGGCCTTTTGTAGATTCTTCAATATTGACAAGATTTGATTCTTTTGTTTTATCTACTGCCAGTTTAGTATTCAGCTTTTCCATGTCTGTTAACACATTTACCACTATCAAAGAAAAATTGCACCACATGGAGTTAAATGAGCAAGGAAGACTTTAATCAAGACTACTGTAATAGGGGAGAGAAACTGAACTCAACTCTGCTGAAACAAAAGGCAGGGTGTGGTTCTAAAAGCTGGAGTTAGATAGTGGAAAAGTACTGGAGGATGTTATAAAGAAGGTAGGTCAATGGTATAGGGCATCTGTGTTTGCTAATTGGCCTCTAATGAAGTTAGGCTCCTACTTTCACAGAGACTGAGGAGACAGGGGTTCTATCTTTCCTGATGATTACATTTCAAAGGGATGGTTCCCAGGACCTTGAGAAAACATCCCTAGGTTGGAAGAACTAGGTTGTAACTGGCAAGAGCCTAGGAGAAGATTTACATCCCAAAGAGGAAAATAAAGAATTTTACAATGCAATTTTTCTAAAGTAGATGTTCAAAAAAAAAAAAAACACATTGAGATCAGCAGCCAATAATCAGGAAAAGACTGTCTAACATTTAGTCAAGTTGAGGGCAGTGAGAACATCTTGATCACCGCTCACTCATCCGTCTGCTTTCCAACTTCCGGAATTTACTATTGTTTGCTTTCCACGCTTCTGGGTCCTTGTGGGTTTTATGCTTTTCCAAAAAATCACTTTGCTTTTAGTAGTTTTGGAGATGGAAAGGTGATTTTAATTTAACCTCTTTAACCAGAAGCTTGAGAATTTTTTAAGAAACGCATGTCATATGCCACTAAACTGTATATGTAGATATTGGAAGTTCCTGGATTTCTTTAAAGAAAGAGCTTAGGGACAGGAATCTTGTTGCAAGAGGGCAGCTAGGAGATCTATTTACATAGAAAATGAATTTTCGCCGTAGGCCATGGTTAAAAATCAATACAAATAGCATAGCTCCTGAATGTTTCTGTTTATCAAGAGAAAGAAGTAAAGCTTCCAAAAATTTTAATGAAGCCAGCACTGTACTAATTTGGTCTGCTACATGAGATACAGAGGCAAAAAAAAAATGGGGCTATTATGACAATTAGCTCTAACTAGGCTCTAGGGAACCCTTTACCGCGACTCCCTGTCGGTATATGCCCAAAGTACAGCCCTGTTCAGCCTCCTCCTGGTATTAGCCTGATGAGCCAGCTCCCTGTTTCCAAGTCACTTGTTCAGGCTTCAAAATAAAAATATAAAATACTTCAAAATTCCTGGAGACCTGGGTTGAGTGGTATCAGGGTACCACGTGCCCCAGATCATTTTAAATACTCAGTGCAGACACTTTTCTTTCTGATCTTCTCTGTTCCAGCTGGAAAAGGTAACTATGATTACCCCAACTTCCCCTTCAGACCTAGCCCTCACTTGGCTTTGTAATCCTTTGTTGATCTCTTGGGCTCCTCACTGGGAATCCTAGTCTCACTTTCTCTTGCTCCCTTCCCCCTCAAACTTACATCCGTTTAGTTATCTGACTTATGCTTCTGCCTATTTGCCACCTGTATTTATTATTCTTGACCCTGAATCCTGATTCCACGTAATCTCATCACAAAGGTTGGCAGGAAGAATCTGAGCTCTTCCCTCGTTCTTCCCAAATGAAAGACATCTACAGTGACTTCTCAGTAAGCAGGGTAGCAGTGAGAAGAGAAATTTGAGACACACAGTTGCAGGCTAGCAGGTCGTGCCTTTGGAATCATCTCTCCATCATGTCCAAGCCAGCTCTTAGCTGTTGGCAGACACAGTAGGTGAAGAAGCAGCAGAAGTAAGTAAAGGGACCTTATCAGCCAAGATGACAGAGGCAGAGATTGCCCCAAGGTTCTGGAAGCACCTCATTGCTGTCTCTAGGGCTACACAGTTTTCTGAGGCTATAGTCAGGATGAAGGATGAGAAACTCTTTAAGAGAAAGAAGAACCAAGGGATAAGGCAAGAGATAGTAGCATAAGACTCTTACGTAGAGAAGAAAAAAGGACAAAGGTTAAAAGCTGGGCTTACAATAGAAAGTTCTGAACCTTTTTTTTTTTTTTTTTGAGAATTTGGAAAATATTTTGATGTCAACTGGTCGGTTCCACAGACTGAGGGACACTATAGGAATAGACTGATCAAGGCATTACATGCAAAAGAGATAATGAAAGAGATGCAGCTCTGTCCTAAAATACTTTAGTACCCTTGAGAGGCTAAATGGAAAAAAACAGACTTTATTTCTGAAGGCAGGATCTGCAGGTCAGGAAAGCACCCTCCCCTTAATAAGATGCGCAATCATTTGAGTCTTAAGAGTCTGTCACCTTCCAGGACAGGGTTATTCGAATGTGCCCAGTTAGAGGCATCATATTCTCCATGAAAAGATGGAGTAGGGGAGAAAATTAACTTAGCTTGTGGACTTCCGGTCTCTCAAAAGAGGTGATATAGCTCTGAGGTATGTTCTTCAATTAGTGTAGGGGTCGAGAGTAAAGAAATACGTAATCGTGCTCAGATAATTCTCCTATTAAAGTCTGGAGTATTAACTTCAAAATATGAACAAAGTTTCAATAAATATTCTAATAACCTGTAGGCAAGTTTTTCTTTAGTGTGGATTTTAATAGAAATCAGTCGTAGGAACATATTTAGTCTGTACAATATTAACAAAAATAGTGAAAAATGGAAGGATAGCTGCCTTCAAAGAAAGGTCACTAGTGAAGAGCCTGAAAACCCTGGTTCTTGGACCATATCTTCTAGGACACAAAGTAAATTGTTTTAATAACTTCACTTTTTTTGAACCTTAGCTTATTAATCTGTGAATTAAATGGAAGAGTTAAATTAGACGAATTCTTTTAAATCCCTATTGAGTGGAAGAGGGTATAGCTCAGTAGTAGAGTGTGTGCTTAGCATGTACGAGGTCCTGGATTTAATCCCCAGTACCTCCATTTAAATAAATAAATAAATAATCAACCTAATTACTTCCCTGCTAAAAAATTTTTTTTTAAAAGAATCTAATCACTATGAAGCATCAACACAACTGAGGAGGGTTTAGTTAGTTTTTAAGCACAGGGACTATATATTAGAGAATGTAACTCAATAGGTCTGAGAAGATCTGAGGATTCCGTATTTTTAACATGCATCTCACTTGATTCTGATTATGACCAATGTTTGGGGATCTCAGGACCATATGATCTTGTAGGTTCTTCCTAGTTCTTAAACTTCACTATTCTATAAAAGACAAGATAGGAAGGGCAAGTGAGGCCAAAGACGTTAAACTAGGGATACTGAGGGACTAACCATAAATGTGGTGATAGAAAATCACTTTCTATCTATACTGATTGGCGACGTAATCTCTGGCATCCAGTGCCATGGGTTTGAAGTCTGTCTTGAAATTTACAAGCTGTGGGTGCAAATGACTCAAATATCCTTAGCCTCAGTTTTCTCTATACAATCTTAAGAATAATAATTTCTGCTTCCTAGTCTGGTTGAAGGGTGAAAGGAGACTATCTGCATGAAATGCTTAGTTGAGTATCTGACATGTAACACGTGGCTAGTGAATGTTAGCTACAGGATGACGGTGGTGCCAATGACAAAACTCAGATGCGGGGAAATGCAGAACCCCGTATTTCCAATTTCAGAAGAAAAGATAAGGAAATAAGGGGACATGAGTTCTTCATATGCCCTTCAGTCTAAAATGAGAAATTGAGAGAGTTTTAAAAACAATTTTGTATGGATTTGGGGCTACCAAGAGAAGGTAAGATTTAGCTCACCTCCGTCTACTCCTGCATCTACACTACTACAATGATGAAATTGATACGGGCTATAGACCTGGTCCAGGACCTGGTAATCCCAGAGATGAACATGCCCAGAGTCTCCTTGGAAGACAACTCTCTGTATAAAAGATTGACCAGAGGGAAACAGAGAGGAAAGGAAAAAAGTATTAATATTCACAAGAAAGAGAGAAGGAAGAAAGTAGGGTCAAATTGGAGCTGAAGTCAGGATTGGGGATGAAAACGAATTTAAAGGGAGATTTGGGAGTTGGAAGGTTTGGGAGACAGCACATGTAGAGTTTTAGAAGAAATCTCTCATTCTAACTGTTTTCCCTAGTTTCTGGATGCTACAGAGTCATGGAAAACCAATCCAGCATCTCTGAATTTTTCCTCCGAGGTATATCAAGGTCACCAGAGCAACAGCAGTTATTCTTTGGAATATTCCTGTGTATGTATCTTGTCACCTTGGCTGGGAACCTACTCATAATCCTGGCCATCGGCTCTGACCCACACCTCCACACCCCTATGTACTTCTTTTTGGCCAATCTGTCTTTTGTTGACATGGGTTTGATATCCTCCACAGTAACCCAGGTGCTGAGAAATGTTCAGACCCAGTGTCATACCATCTCCTATGCTGGTTGCCTGACACAAATGTATTTCTTTCTGATGTTCGGGGATCTGGACAGCTTCTTCCTAGCTGTGATGGCCTACGACTGCTACGTGGCCATCTGCCGCCCTCTCCACTACTCCAGGATCATGAGTCCTCGAGTCTGCACCCTCCTGCTAGCATGGTGCTGGGTCCTCACCCACGCTGTTGCCCTGACTCACACCCTCCTCATGGCTCGGCTGTCCTTCTGTGCTGCGGGAGAAATAGCTCACTTTTTCTGTGACATAGTTCCTGTCCTGAAGCTGTCGTGTTCTGACACCCGCATCAACGAGCTGATGGTTTTTGCCTTGGGAGGCACAGTGCTCATCATCCCCTTTATGTGCATTGTCATCTCCTACATTCACATCGTCTCTGCCGTCCTGAGGGTCCGAACTCCTGGCGGGGGCAGCAAGGCCTTTTCCACCTGCAGTTCCCACCTCTGTGTGGTCTGCATGTTCTATGGGACCCTCTTCAGCGCCTATCTGTGTCCTCCCTCGGTGGCCTCTGAAGAGAAGGACGTGGCAGCCGCAGCAGTGTACACCGTGGTGACCCCCATGTTGAACCCCTTTATCTACAGTCTGAGGAACAAGGACATGAAGGGGGCCCTTAAGAGGCTCCTCAGTTGTCGGAGAATTCTCTCCTCTTGGACCCAGTGAGAGCAACTTTCAGTGAAAAGACATAGGCTCGGAGTCAGAAAAACATGGCTTCAGTCCGGGGTCTGCTATGCGCTAGTCATAAGACTGTGATCCCCTGACCCCACCTCCCTGAGCCTGAGCCTTCTCATCTGTAAGACTGAGAATATAATCTCTACCCAATAAGGTGACTTGGAGGATTAACTGAGATAAACTAAGAGATGCATCTAGTATAGTGGCTCATAATAGTCATTTCTCTTTTTTTTCAGTACATGATTCTTTTTTTTAAATTGTAGTAGAGTCAGTTTACAATGTTCTGTCCATTTCTGGTGTACAGCATAATGTTTCAGGCATACATATGCAAACATACATTCGTTTCCATATTCTTTTTCATTATAGGTGGCTAGTCAATTTTCAACAAATGCCAGATGTTGTTATTAATCCTGTTGTCACTCTTTGTCCTTCCTCCACTCAAAAAGTACAAAAATATTTTTTCTGAGATTCATTCATGAAACACATATACACTAGACACCTCCACTATGGTAGGAGCTGTTGTAAGTGCTGGGGACAGAGAACGGAATAAGACAAAGACCCTGCTTTCATGACACTTTTATTCCAGATTATTAATTTGTCAGTAATAAAAAAAAATTGGGTGACACCTGTCTTGCTTACAGCACTAAGTGGAGGTTAAGACAAAAGAAATAAAGGATGGTGTTACATTCCAGGAGAGGCAACATAGGTAAAGAGTTCCCCACCAGAAGACTGAAATTCAATCTTTAGATTTCCATCCTGCTTGCTTCATTTCCCGTGGTTTGCCAAAATTTTACCAAGAAGGATGTTCAGACTCCTTGGGCTGTCTATTCACCCTACTGGTCAGAAATGTTCAATGCCAGCATCCTTTTTGTGACTAGTAGGTGTGAACATGGCAACTTCTCTTTGGTTATTTACCTTTAGGTTTGCTTTCAGCTCTAAAAGGGTCACCAGCAGCTTAAATTAATTGCAGAAATAGACGATAACTTGTTTAGGGCCCTCTAAGTTTTCTTCTGCCTCTCAGAATCTTAAAAACATTAAAAAATACTATTGTCTAAAAATAAGGACATAGGGGGAGGGTATAGCTCAAGTGGAAGAGCCCATGCCTAGCATGCACAAGGTCCTGGCTTCAATCCCCAGAACCTCCTCTAAACAATGACAAATAAATGAAGCTAATTACCTCCTACCCCTCAACACACACGAAAAATAAGGACCATATAATTTTGACTCCTCATTCCCTCTGCTGTGGCCAAAATTTACTGGCTGCCTAAAAACCCTCCCCAAAGCAGTCTGTTTCTCAGAGTCAACCTGTCTTAAAATGTTTCATAATTCCTATATTTTTGTCAATGAATAATTACTGATCATCCTTCGTGGACTCAAACTCTCCCAGGCTTCAGCAATGGAAACTACAGGTGTGAGTCATTTCAAGCAGCACGCCGCATCTTAGTACTTGAGGGTTCCATTTGTTTGATGATCTGAACGGGACATCTGTTCTTCTCTCCGGATCTCCTTTCTGATAGTCTCTCTGGGTCCTTGACTGGGGAGGAGGGCTCTCACAGATAATCCGAGCTAGGGCAGTTGCAACCCTGGACTCCTGCTCTCATCTCCTTATCCAGAACTCTCCTTTCATTCTCTTGACATCTGTTGTCCTACAGCGGGTGGGGCACTGACACTCTCACCCTGCCGTTCATCTCGAGCTCTCTTCTGTCCTTTGAACTGGCAAGAAAATACCCTCTGTTTCCCATGATCAGCTCTCACAGGAGGGAGCCCCCGGGAGAGTTCTAAGGCTCCTGATGACAGAGCTCATGGACCTGAGGGAGGCTGAGAAGTCAGAGTACAGGACACAGCACCCGCTATCCCCGCACTCATGCCCCCTCTGATACCCTGAACCTGCTGCTCAGACTGGCCCAGCCAGCTCCCCTGCTTCACTCATCCTGACCCGCAGGAAACCTTACTCCACGGACAGTGCGGTACCTGTTGGAATGCTGTCTGGGGCTGGACTGAAGTTCTTGCCACAGGACCCAGGCAGACTAGGAGATGGGACTGGTTCCCACCCAACCAGAATAGTTACCGCTGTGTTCAAGTTTCCAGACTTCTTTGTTCCTGGATACATCCCATCATCCCCACCCTTAATCCCTAAGTTCAAACTTCTATTCCTTTCAGGTGCCTCATTTAAATAAGGTTAATATGATGTTGACATTAAGGCATTCACACGAAAGCAGACATTATTTCTCACTCTCTGTATTTTGGTGTGTAGAGTGAGTAGGATGTGCTTTTAATTGGGATCAGTGTGGGGCGGGGTGATGAAGAGATTGCTGGTGCCCCTTATCTATTTAGGGTACTTGGTTTCTTCTTGCTTGGAACCTGTTTTTAGAAAGCAGGTGGTCAGAAACTCGTTCCCTCACTTTGACTGTTAAACCTATTCAAAATTAACTCAAAGTGCCAGCCTCCCATTCTGTTCTCAAATATCAGTTGACAGAACCAGAAATCAAGATTAGTCCTTCTTCCACCACCTACTTCCCATCAATTATTGAGACCAGACTAGCCCTTCCTAGTGCTTCAAAGGCACTCTCTCCCCCATTCCCCTGCCCTTGTCTCCATTCAGGCACATCCACGTTACCTGGATGTGCAGGGACCTTCTAATTGAGCTCCCTGTCTCCAGCCTCTCCACTCCATTGCCCAGCCACCTCATCCATTGGGCACCTGAATCATCTTTATAAAACACGAACATAACCTTCCCCAGGTTTCATCCCTCCTCCACCCACCCCCAGTCAGCGGCACCTGATCACTTGCAAGGCAGCATCTAAACTCCCTGCCAGGGCATCAGAGTCCTTGTCTGCTGCTCTAGTCTCATCTCTTGATCCTCACTTGGCTCATACGCACACAGGCTTTAGCAACACCGAACGTTTTACGTTTCCCTGAACTTGCTGTCTGTTTCAATGCCCTGGTTCCCTCTGTCCCCCTGCCTAGACTGCCATTGTTCCCATCACGTATCATAATCCTGAGCCTCCTTCCGCACCCAGCTCCAGACCTGCTTCCCCTGTGAAGCCCTCACTGACGTCCCGGCGGCATCAGCGACAGCCTCCCTCGTGCTGCTACCACTTCTTCTACTGACGTCATTGTCTCTAAGCCTCAGTTTCCTCAACTGAGACCACAGAAGATAACAGTTCATGCTTCACTGGATTGTATGAGGATTAAAATAGGTAATACAGATAAAGCTTTTACCACAGTGCCTGACACACACTAAGCATGCGTAGTAAGCACAATCAGCAGCAGTATGCTGTTAGAGCACTTGTAAACTCATGCTCAATTTTAGCTCACCTGTCTCTACACTACTGGAACGTCTCCTTCTTTAGCATGGAGGTTGTGTCTTTATCCAGCTCTGAATGACCAGGGCTGGGTGCACTGCCTGACATAGAGCAGGTCACTCGCTAAGTGGCTCTTGAATGACAGAGTCTATAAGAAAAGGAGAGCCGCTATTTTTCTGGTATTAACTCCAACTTCTTATCCTTAATGACAAATAAATTAAATTTTATGTATATTTAGCTCTGTCTTGATTTCATTTATAGCTTCTTCTTTTAAAAAAAAGCCCCTTGGATTCAAAAATAATCATCTAATACATGTGGATTATTTTTTTCCTTCAGAAGCGAAGTGATTCTAACTCTTTAGTAGACCCACTTGTCCCCTTCCATCTGTGACGAAATAGGACCATATTTTTATTCTTAAAATACATGTCGTAGTTGAAATTATATATCTATCTATATACAATTTATTTAAATATAAACATATATTTTATATAAAGACATATAGATTACATAATTTATTTAAATATAAATATATAGATTATATATACTTATATATAATATTTATATTATAATTATAAATAATATTTATAGTATGTTATATATTTCTATTATAAATATCATTTATATTGTATTATATTTATACATTTAAATAAATGCATAATTTATTGAAATATGAAAATATCTATGTATATAATATCCAAAGCTGACAGGTAAATGCTGTAACTCCTGGTTCTGAGATTTATGATTCCCCTCTTCTAAGAAAAGTCTGTATATTGTTACACTTTGAAAGAAATAATGTTAACTTTAACTTTTGAGAAGGATATAAACTAGTCAGCTGAAGTCTCAATAATTATTAACTTCCAGAAGAATTGGTAAACTTGTGACCATATCATACATTCATGTTTTTCCAAAATGTAGCAAACTTTGTTCTAAACCTATGAGACGCTTCATTTGGGAAAATCAGCGGGATCAGTGTGTTGGAGATGGCATCAAAGGTGGCCTTGGCAACGTTGCCTGGGGTGGCAGTAGAGCGGATCTTAAATTAAGTCTTCTCACCAGACACACACACACAAATAAAATGGTAACTACATGGAGGTGATGAATACATTCATTAACTTGATTGGAGTGATCATTTCATAACGTATACACATTAAAACATCGAGTTGTACATTTTAAACATACACAACATTTGCATGTCAATTTTGCCTCTCTAGAGGTATTTTTTTTAGAAAAGAACTAATGTGATTCCCAGGAAATAGGAAGAGAGACATAAGTTCTACTTGCTATGTAACTTCTCAATCTAATACACAAGAACAATAATCAATAATATCAACTCAGAATTATCAATTTATACTAAAGAATTGCTAGGAAGAGAGAGAATAATTGTAACCGAATGAAATTCAAGTTATCAATATTTGCTAAGTGTTTGTTCCATGCTGGGCTCAAGATGACAGGTGTAGGACCTGGAGTTTGTGAATATATGTGTCTATTATAAAGATGAGCAAATGTCATTGAGACAATACTATTGCCCTGTTGAAGAGTTTGTCCAGGGCCCCCTTTATGTCCCTGTTCCTTAGGCTGTAAATGAAAGGATTCAGCAGTGGTGTGACCACTGTGTACATCACAGAGGCAATTATGTTCTTGTCGCTGGCCGTGCTGGATGATGGGAAAAAATACAGGGCAATAATTGTTCCATAATACAGAGCTACCACAGAGAGGTGGGAGCCACATGTTGACAAAGCTTTGCAGATGCCCTTGGTGGATGGAACCTTCAGGATGGTGGTCCCAATGTGGCCGTAAGAGATCAAGATGCATGTAAGTGGGAGGATAATGACTGCCATTCCTACTGTGAAGATGGCCAGCTCATTGAGCGATGTGTCTGAGCAGGAGAGCTTGAGCAGGACATCAAGGTCACAGAAGAAATGGGGAATGGCGTTGTCAGCACAAAAGGACAGCTGGGTCAGGAGGAGGGTGTGACACAGGGCATTGGCACAGGACAGAATCCAAGATACAGTGACTAGTAAGGTGCACGGTCCCTCTCTCATGATGGTGGTGTAGTGCAGAGGGTGACAGATGGCCACGTACCGATCATATGCCATTGAGGTGAGAAGGAAATTGTCCAGAACAGTAAAAAATATGAAAAAATACATCTGTGCTATGCATTCTGCATAGGGGATGGATTGATCCTGAGTTTGCATGCTCGTTAACATCCTAGGGACGGTGACAGATGAGAAAGAGACATCAGAGAAGGCCAAGTGGCTGAGGAAGAAGTACATGGGGGTGTGGAGGCGAGAGTCCAGCCTGATGAGCAGGATGATGAGCAGGTTCCCCAGCACTGTGGTCAGGTACACGCCCAGGAACAGGGCGAAGACCACGCCCCGCTGCTCTGGCCGGATGGGGAGCCCCAGGAGCAGGAACTGGGACACACTGCTCTGATTCTCCCTCCTCATGCTCCTCTCCTGTCTGCTAGGATGAAAGGACAGGGGAAGAAGCAGAAACCAACAAATTTTGATTTACAGCAGGCAGATAAAAATTAGTTCCTTCCTACTGGTGAATATCCCAATATTCTGCATTGCCATGTCCCTGCAAAAATCCATTAAAGTGGATGGTATTATCATGTAAAATGAGAGAACATACCAACAGAGAAGAGAGTTAGATATAGAAGAGACACTGGCCCAGTGGCATTTTTCCGTCATCTAAGGGAGAGGCAGCCTCTAAGTCGTAGTTTGCAGCTGTGTCTAGTCTATAAAGAGAAAGTGTCACACTGTCTTAGCAGAGTCAGAGTAAGCCAAAATCCCCCTAATTTCTATTCCGTTTCTGTATATTTAAAATCAATCATAATGTTTGACCTTCAAGTTGTAACATATAAAACTTGAAATCTGACTTTAAAATCCAGTCATTAGTAAAGTGTATGGAAATTTCAACAACATAGACTCAAAGGGAAGTGGATCAAAAATAAATAGCCAACGTTTCCATTATGTATAAAGGTTAAAGAGAGAAGAAACATACCTGTTGATTGAACTCAAAGTTTCTCTGAGCTCAGTCTCACAATATCAACACTTCAAAATATTACTGGTGTGTGTAAATATATATATTTACTAGTACTTAATGTCATGTAATTCTCCAAACTCCTGATTCAGCAAGCTCCCATGACTCCATGAAAATCCATAATCCATATTAGAGATACAGATTTTGGAGAGAAGCATTAGAGAGGCCTGGTTAACGCTGCATTCACTAAAGGAGCACACATTCTGACATCTAGAATGTGTTGAAGAGATGAGGCTCCCAGCTGGGATTTGGGGATGTGCCCACTAATATACACGGCCAGCTGGCTGTTCCCCATCTCCCCCAAGGCTTGGGTTTAAAGGCATGAGGGTCTCTCAGTGGTGGTGATTATGGTATCCTTGTCTTTGGTAATTAGTAATAGGAAGTGACTTAAGCAAGAGCACAGAGAAGTGATGAGCACCTGTGTGTACACACACACACATACACACACATACACACCCCTGCTGTTGGCTATTGGTGAAGGATAACCAGTTCTACTCTGAATTTTATGCTCAAGTCCTCTAAATGCCAGAAGTATGTACTAGTTTCTCACCTTCTCTGTAGGACACCCAGAGACCAGATTTAGCCTACAGCTTCTGTGGCCTTGAACCTCTCACTGCCTTCAGAGAGAAAAGTCATGAGCCTGGAGCCTACTCCTCAATTCATCGGCTTCAGAAATGGAGATGTGAAGACTGTGCTCTACCCACCAGGGAGAGGACCCAAGGGGACAGGGCACCAAGCTCTTGGCTGGAAACATGCATTAAACCTGTATTAATTGCTCAGTGTTCTTCTTACTCCCTCCAGAACAGATGCCCTCAGGCAGTGGTCCCTAAACTTTGATCCTCCGCAGAATCACCTGGGGAGCTTGTTAAAGATGCAGATCCCAGCTCCACCTCCGGAGATGCTCATCCATGGGATCTGGGGTCAGGTAGTTCTGAGGCAGATGGTTCTAAGGGCAGACTTTGAGGAAACACTGTCCTTGGAAATAACATCAGGGTGGATGCCCTGTGAGTGTGAGCCCAGAAGGAGCTGTGGAAAGACCTCCTCACTGGCCCTTCCCTACCAGATTAATGTCTCACCTAGATAACTCTTAGCTTGGAATGTGAAGAGTGACTTTCCTCCCAAGTGGAAATTCCTTTTTGATTTGCTGCCTTAAAAATTAATTCTGCTTCATGATGGAAATCCAAAAAACATAGACATGAAAACAAAGGATAATGTCAAAATACTTCACCCTTCCATTATTCATTTTTTATCCATCTAAAATGGTTTTTATTTGCAAAATTTTATGTTTACATAAATGGGATTTATTTTATATGGAATTTTATAGTTCTTTTTCTATAGTAATTGATTATAATAATGTTTCCATTTCTACTTCTGTGCGTATCAATACATAGAATACATACAACATCAATACATCAATCTACTTAAAACTTTTAATTTTTAGTTGAATTAACACAAAGATTCACTGTGAAATTTTATTAAAGCCTCCACTATGCCTTGAAATCTCTTTTGTCAGTTGCCTGATCAAAGTTACTTTAATATCTCCAAAGCATAAACATTAATGGGCTCCATTGTCTTAGTTCCCCAATACATGTAGCTTGCTCCTTTAAAAAGAGAAGAACCTAACTTTGAAAATGCCCAGAAAGATACATGAAGAATGGAAAGTTGAGCCATGTGGAAAGAGAGGCAACAAAGCCAGATGGTCCCTGTTCACCTACAGGATCATCTAAGTCAGAGCCAATGGAATGAAATAAAGGCATAACAAAAGAAAGTTGTAATATTCTACACATATATCCAATATCAACTCTGGTAGAGTTGGGGCATCACCACAGGCTTAAATATCACTCCAGGTGCTGGTTACATACTACTTAGTCTTATATTTATGTATGAAGTTATATATTGCATTTTACATAGGGCAGACATGTGCACACAAAGAGAACAGGAAAAGACTGGGGTAAAGTAGCCTTGATGCCCATAATAACGACAATATGGGTTGGATTCAAGACAAATGCTATCTTATGGGCTGTGTCAAGAAACACGGCAAGTTAAATGAGGACTTTTAGACATGAATAACATCAAATAATAAAACCTTTTCAATGTCCTATCAAGAACTCAAGTGTCCTTTTTGGAGGTACAGCTGCTCTGAAATCAACTAGTGCTTCATAAGAAGTGCACATTTTTTGGCAGCATGGGTGAAATAATTGTTAGTTTAAAAATATTTAAACTTGTTTTTAAGTGACATTAGCAAAGTTACAAGTCACACTGAAATTCCATGTGGCTTAATGTAAACCAGAAGCCATCAGTGGACACAGGATGTTATTTTTTTCAAAGCTTTGAGAATTTTTTTTCATTGAACATATAGTCTTGCGTGATGATATGAAACAATATGCAGTGTCTGGTACATCTATATTATATATGAAAGAGAAAAGAAAATCTGATAGCTCAGGAAATATCTTCTTATGCTAGAAATGAAAAAGGAATTTACTGCAGCCAGAATTAATCTGAAAATACCAACTTGAACCATTGATTCCTCTGTTACCAAAATAATTTTAGCACTTTCTTGTTTCACTCTACCCACTACCAGAATTCGTGTAAGTTGTTGTAAATGTGCACCCCAGAACTTCCATGCTTTAATTCTTCACTCCATTGCTCTTCAGATCATAGTTCACACCTCTGCAGCGTCAGCGTCCTGTGGGAGCTTGTTAGAAATGCCAGTCCTTGGGCCCCATCCCAGAACGATGGAATTGGAACTTGTGGCGGTAGATTCCAGGAATCTGTTTTAACAGGCTCACCCGCAATCCTTAGGCATGCTAAAGTTTGAGAAGCTTTCCTTTCATTCTGCATTTGGGAGGGCAGGAGGTCCATGAAGCACAGTCAGGGCTGAATCTGCAGTGGCATTTGGAGGACAGCAATGACATTTTTAGAGATTATGCACTATAATTTCGTTATATGTACAAAGGAGGCCAGCATGAAGCTTGCTCTCATTACTGATTGTCTATGGGGGCTAAAAAATATCAACCCCACAGTGCTGACAGGGGGGAAATCCCCAAAGAGTCTTGAAACCCTACAGGGTCCCCATCATCAGGTTTGTTTTTGTAACATTTCATACCATGGGCAGTAAAAATTTCCTTATTTAAGTGACAACTAGTTTGGATTCTGTGATGTAATAGACCATAAAGACGAAAGGAAAATCTTGTATTGTTGGCATAAGAATGTGGTGTAGTAATATAGCTAATTCTTTAGATACTGGGGTGCATGAAAGCCTGAGATTATGGGCCCAAAATATATGAGTTTCCAAAATTCTCCTCAATTAAAGAATAACCAACATGTATATTTTTGTATTATGTATGCCCCCAACTTGCAAAAATAAGAAGTGAATAATAAAAGTAATCTAGCATTTGCTGATTAAAAGTTATTTATGAAGGAGAGCATTGTTAATAAGGTCAACTTGTTAACAGCGAAACTCTGGTCAGCTAACATTTACCCAGTACATCCAACATGCCATCATTTGTCTTAGGGCTTGAAGACGTAAAAGTTTTGAGATCTATTCAAATGGAAAATCAAATCTATGAGATGAATCAAAATTAGGTTCTAATTTAAATAAAAGTTGGATGTCACTGTGAGAAAAATGTTGCTCTACTGAAAAGTTTCCCAAGGGCACCTTTTATGTCCTTGTTCCTAAGGCTGTAGATAAAGGGATTCAGCATGGGTGTGACCACTGTGTACATGAGAGCTACAATGATGTCCTTGTCAATGAAATTGCTTAGTGTTGGGAAAAGGTATTGCCCAAATATTGACCCATAATACAGAGAAACTACAGAGAGATGGGAGCCACATGTGGACAATGCTTTGCACATCCCCTTGGTTGAAGGGACCCTCAGGATGGTAGCCCCAATGTAACCATAAGACACCAGGATGCATGTGAATGGCAGAGTAATGACCACCACCCCTACTGTGAACATGACCAATTCATTGAGAAAGATGTCTGAGCAGGACAACTTGAGCAGAGCACCAAGGTCACAGAAGAAATGGGGGATGGTGTTAGCACAGAAAGATAACTGGGTCAGGAGGAGGGTGTGGGAAAGGGAGCTGGCACCAGACAGGATCCAGGAAACAGCCACTAGGAGGGCACACAGCTCCTTCCTCATGATGGTGGTGTAGTGAAGAGGGTGACAGATGGCCATGTACCGATCATATGCCATTGATGTAATAAGAAAGCTGTCCAGGTCAGTAAAAAATATGAAAAAATACATCTGTGAAATGCACCCTGCATAGGGGATGAGTTTGTACTCAGTGTGCATGTCCATCAGCATCTTAGGGACAGTGACAGATGAAAAAGAGACGTCGGTGAGGGCCAAGTGGCTGAGGAAGAAGTACATGGGGGTGTGGAGGCGAGAGTCCAGCCTGATGAGCAGGATGATGAGCAGGTTCCCCAGCACCGTGGTCAGGTACACGCCCAGGAACAGGGCGAAGACTACACCCTGCTTCTCTGGCCGGATGGGGAGCCCCAGGAGGAGGAACTCGGACACGCTGCTCTGGTTCTCCCTCCTCATGCTCCTCTCCTGTCTGCTGGGGGTGAAGAATGGTTGAGAATATTAAGATCTCTGAAATAATCATTTTTAGCAGTCATATGAAAAAATATGTGTTCTTTAATTTATTATGGAAGGTGGGAAATGCAACATATTTCTCTGTCCCTTATATGTTGACACATAAAACAATTAGAAAAATTACCAGAGAATGTTAAAAAGAGCCACCTTTTCTTGGTTCACTGACAAAATAGAATTCTTGCATCTGCAGCAATGAGGACTGGACCACAGAAAATGACGTCTCAGTCATGTTATCGCCCCAAGAATGCTTCGTGGTGACTATTCTAAATCATCAACCATTGCATAGTGACATTTAGAAGATGTGATTTCAACAACTATTGTTAAATTTCAGATGGGAGGCAGATTTCTCAAATAAAATGATGCAAAGTGTAGTATTTGTTAAAAACACTCATCAATATATATACATTTTGTTTATTTCAGTTCAGAGATGGTCCTTAAGAAACTCTGGATTACGTTAATCCATCTCCCTACTGCAGCCAAAGAGCAATTAAAAAAAACTGTATTCCTTTTTTTAAAACCTAAATGACTCCTCAAAAGAGTCCCATTGATCTTAAGATGAGATATAACAACCTTAATATGGTTTAAAGATGGTGAGAAATCTGTGTCTCTCCTACATTTCCAATCTCTTCTTCCTAACCTCCACCATCCTCACCCTTGCTGACTTCTCTGTTCCAACTTTCCTGGAAAGACACATTTCCATTTAATGTCATTAAAACTCCTTTCCTTTGGTGGTTGTGGGTTCCCTGGAATCCCATGTCATGTTGAGAAAGCAATCTGACTTCCAGCAAATATTTTTTACAAATTTATTTATGGTTTATTTTCTACTGTCAACACCCAGAAGGTTAAGTGATGATGCAACAACATCTTAAAACTGCACTTATAAAGTATATCATTTTTTAATACATTTCCTCTCCTCCCTATGCAACGTAACAATACCCCATTACAAAATAAGGACTATTATCAAAAGATGCCAAAAGAAGTGAGATTTTAGCTGGATCTCAAGTTTTCATCTCCCTCTTAGGTGGTCCTTCCATTTAACACAACACCTGCTAGTTAATTATGGTAAGCAGAAATAATAACTCCCAAAGATGTCCATGTCCTAATGCCCAGAACCTATGGATATCGTATGGTTCATGGCAAGGGGGAATTAAGGTTTGGGTGGAATTAAGGTTGCTAATCAGCTGACTTTAATATGAGATTATCCTGGATTATCTGGATGGGCTTGATGTAATCACGGATGTCCTTAAATGTAGAAGAGGGAAGCAGAAGAGTCCGTTACAGAGATTTTATGATATGGTGCTATTGGCATAGAAGGTGGAGGAAGGGGCCACGATCAAAGAATGCATGTGGCCTCTAGAAGATGGAAAAGGCAAGAAAACAGATTCCCCCATTGAGCCTTCAGAAGAAATGCCAACATTTCAGACTTCTGATCTCCAGAACTATAAGATAACAAATTTGTGGGCTTTTAAGCCACCAAGTTTGTAGCAATTTCTTAGGGCAGCAGTAGGAAACTGATATACCAATGATGGAAAGAGTTCAGGTATATTCAAATACTCTGGTTATCTGGGCACCAGTATGCAACAAACCCCCGTGTCCTGCCTCAGTTTCCACCTTGTATACAACAAAACAAAGCAATAGCTTCACAGAGCCCTTTCCTCCCTAACATATAGGGAAGTGAGGTTACTATCTCATTAGAAGCATTTTCCATGGACCACAAATGCGGCTCAAAAATACCCTGTCTCCTACATTCATCAACTGGACTATGCCAGGATCTACAGCAAGTGGAAATTCCTCCTGAAACCGTATCTCTGCTCCTCCCCACCCTCTCTCATTTTCTCTGTCTTTTTCACTGTCTTTTCTCCTCCATGCCAAAGTCAGCCTTCTGATGTTCTGTCTTCTATATCCACATATAAACCCATATATTGCTGAGAAAAAATAGCCATCCCATCCCCAGTACTGACCTCACTGCGTTTATGATCCAGCGTTTGGTGGATAAATGTGTTCTGAGATTCTCTTTAGGAGATCTGAATATCAGCTTCCAAGGTCCTCGGCATTTCTTGAGCATCAAAAAAAAAAAGCTACAAGCCCAGACTGTCACTTCTGTCTACCAGCCCCAGATCTATGAATTGAGAAGTGTAACTAGCCAAGGAAGGAGCCCTGGGGGGCAGAGAGCAGAACTTGTAATTTCTAGTTTAAAATATCCATCAGACTTGGATTAATTGCCCAGTTTCCCCCTTGATTCCTCTAGGACAGGTGTCCCATGGGAGGGATGTTTGTGCTGGGAACCTTAGAGAATGAGCCCATAGAGGAAGGATCTCAGGCACCCTCAGTCTCCCTTCTGCTCCAGGCTATGTTTCCCAGCCTTAATCACACTTTGGCACAGGATAAACTCCAGCGAATTAAAAAAAAAAAAAAAAAAAAGAATTACTGGCTCCCACAAGGTCCAAATAGCCAAATGACTGTATGGCCTCCGAGAATTTAGGTGGAACTTTATCCCATTCAAAAAGCTCTTACTGCGCCATACCCACCAGGCAACCCAAAGGAAGTAACTTTGTATTTCTTCTCTCCGGTGATCGTTATGAAATGCAAAGTGGCAAGAGGCAGGGATAATCACTTTTTTCTCTGGAGGTTTTACTGCTTTTTTGGACAAACTTAAGTTTGGTTACATCAAATAAAAATAGTTTTCAAGGAAGGGAGAAAAGAAGGGAAGAAAGAAGAAAGGAAGGACGGACAGGCAGAAGGAAGGAAGGAAGGAAGGAAGGAACGAAGGAAGGAACGAAGGAAGGAAGGAAGGAAAGTAGATCAAAAACAATCCACAAACTTGCAAATAGGGAAAAAAATGTTGATATACAATCCAGAAAAGTTGACTCAAAATTTAAAAACTTCAGGTTCTTTGAAATGGAACTTTTGAAGAAAATGACCATTTATTGTGGCATTAGCGATTCTTAGGAGTGAGATGTAGAGGACAAACAAAGAAGTATTGATAGCTTAAGATAATCTTTGAGGGTTTATTTTGGCCTTTTTAATATCTGGGTTTAAGAGATGGCAGATACAGCAAAGCTTGGTCTGGGCAGCTTCTTTCTGGCTGTGATGATCCTGTATCACTGTCACAATTTCACGTACCCGCCCCCCAGCAGGACCAGGGACACTCTCAACTCAGAATTGTTGGAGTTCAGCAACGTTCTAGATAAAAGCCAGAGAGGGAAGTTCCCAGAATATTAGCCAGTAGCAACTTAACAAAATCAAAGTGGACCAGAACCTAGGTTGGCTATAGGCATTGAATTCCTGGGAAGGACACACCAGACACGTGGGGCACTGGAGAGGGAAACTCCGTGGTGGGGCCAGTAGGTTGGTCAAACATACAGAAGGACTTGGATAGGGAGTTCTGATACTGCATACAGGAAGCCGTGTAACCAAAGTACAGACCAGAGTAGGTAGATAAAGTTATGTGTGGTAGGTTTGGACAGATTGAAATACAATGAGTCAGGATGGGGACACCTTGGATTAAGGTCTGACGTACTGTGGACAGAAGAAAGACCTGTGGCAGGAGCATGAAATAGAAGGTCACAGAGGAGCTTGCAAGGAGATAGATGAAGACAGGATTCAACTAGGAAGCCAAGGACAAGTTATTGCACCTCTCACAGCTCTCTGCAGGCCTCTTCAGATTTTGGAGACAGCACATACCACACCTGGAATACTGCTCTGACCAGTTTGTCAAATGACTTGATGGACAGCCAGTTGTAAGTAGGATCTAGACCAAGGGAAGGTTCTGCAGCTGGTTCAGGCTGTGGTACAAGTGACTCTGCTAATCGGGTCACCTGAGTTAGCAGAACCCAGGGTGCTGGAGGCATCCACAACAGATGATGGCTCCACATTGAGCCTCTGGCAAACTCCATTAGAAGAGTTGCCACTCAGTGTTCCTGGATCCAGGAGCAGCTGGCAAGCTACTGGACCTTAGTAGGGACCTAGCACCTAACCATGGGACATCAAGTGACAGGAGCTGAGCATTTTCAGGCACAAAAATCCGTAAGGTCAGTAGACACAACAATAAATTTGGCATAAGCCTTAGAAGATCTGGAGAGCAAAAGTAAATTTAAGAAACCTCATGTCATCTAAATTTGTTGCACTGATGTTGCTCCATCAGCTCAAGTCGATGGCCACCATCTTGAAGACTCTGTAGCAAGACTTCAGTGGATCTGAACAACGCAGGAGGCAAATGCTGCAGGCTGTCACTCTCCGACTCAGAGCTGTTTAACTCACCATTTCAGTACATTCTGGCTAGTACTATAAATATTGTATTTATTCGAGAATTTTCCTTGGCCACTGAAACACAATTGCTTATACACACAACAGACCAGAAGTGCCAGAAAAACCAACACTCTCTACCCTCCACCATCCCCAGCAGTCCTCAGTTAAATACAGACAGGAGATGGTTCCCCACCCATCCAGCAAGGGTTCAATGTTGGCTCAGGCCCACTATCCACCTTCTGCACTTCCTTACTTTCCATTTACTCCTCTGTCCAGTGTAATCTAGGTTCTGTTCCCACCACTCACTGACGTTGCTCCTGGTTACATCAACAAACTCCTCCTTATTACTAAATTCAGTGGGTGGCTTTCGTCACTTAGCTCCCATGGTCCCACATTTTTTATTTTCCTTCAATGTCTCTAGTTGTCCTTCGATGCCTTTGGGGGACACTCTTTCTCTGTCATTTGCTTGATTGTCAGTGTTCCCCATGGTCTCAGCCCCGTTCTCCTATCTTCATCTCTGAGCTTTCCTTCCTCTGTTGTCTCCTTCCCTCTTTCTCTCCTCTCCATTCTTGTCATGTTGTTTATTTTATTCCTTTTTAGACAGTCTTATCCTCTTCTATATTGATGGCCATGAGTTTCTATCTCTACCCAAAACATATCCACCTGCCCCCTGAATTTCTTCTTAGGCATGACCTACAGGGACATCATATTCAGTGTGTTAAAAACTTCTCAAATCTGTTTCTCCTTCTAGGTCCCCTATCTCAGTAAATAGCGCAACCATACACTCAGCCATCCAAGCCATAAACTTAGGTTTTAAACTCTTTCAAAATTTTCCTATTTTCTATCATCTTATAAAAATCAGCTCATATTAAAATTACCACATTCTTTAGATTCTGATTCTGAAGCAGGCTTAACTCTATATAGTTCCCTCCGACTCCACTGTCTCTCCAGACAGACTTCCATAATCTCTAACCTGACTAACTGTGACCACTTCCCAAATAGTCTTCTTGCTTCTAGTCTTGCATCCCATCACTCCATCCTTGCCCTGCCAACATTCTCTCTACCTACTACAAACATGTGCTCATTATCCATTCTTCACTTATAGTGACAGTTTTTAATATGACGCTGTCAAACTTTGGTGGTGTTTGTTGTTTTATGGAGGTACTGGGGATTGAACCCAGGACCTCATGCATGCTAAACATGCGTTCTACCACTGAGCTATACCCTCCCCTCACTGACAGTCTTTGGATCAAATCCTTCTATGGCTCTCCCTTTCTTTTGAGATAAAGTACAGATTGTTCAACATGGTTTCCGAGGTTCTGTACGATTCATTCTTGCTAATTTCTCTGGCCTCATCCCAAACGTCTTCCCCTGTTGCAATGTACATCTTAACCATTCTGATTTTCCTGATTTTGTTTACCTGAACTTGTCATCTTTTCTCTTCTCCATCTCTCTTCCTATTCCTCTGTTTTTCTCCTTTCCAAATGCTCTGTTTCTACACTACCCACGTCATATTTTACTTGTCTGGATTGACTAGGGTCTCTGCTTACTTGTAACTTCCTGAAGCCTACCTTGCAGGACCCCTTAAATTTGGGTTTGGCCCCCCTCCTCTGTGCTCCCATAGCCCTCAGGACCTGCTTTCATTACAGTATTTGACACTGCTTTTTCTATCTGCTCGCTAGATTGGGAGCTCTTCTGAGGTAAAATAAAATATGTTTTCAAAATCTGTGGTCACAGTACCTCACAAAATTCTTCCCACATGCTAGTTACACCATGTTTTTATGAATGAGTAAATAAATGAATTATTGAAAAATAATGAACAAAATGCTATCTCCACCACTTGAATCTCCATCTTTTTTTTTAAATTTTTTTATTGAATTATAGTCATTTTACAATGTTGTGTATCTCTTCTTTATTTTTGCCAATCCAAGTGGAGTAGATTTCTGAAGCCTTCTCTCACACTTACGGTTAAAGAGCATAGTTTGAGCCCTAATTATGTGCCAGTTATTATTATACGTCATAACTGAAAAAATCCCTATGTATACTTAGATGTCTCTATAAAAAGAAGAAAATCTCTATTTCTGAGAAACAGAAAGGTGATAATTCCATGTTAAATGTTTTGATTCCCAGGGACAAGGAGCAACTCTCCTCCCAGCTCCAGACTGAATGTGGAAGGGAGAGGTCCACGGGATGCAGAGCCACTGCAGGAGAGACATCATGGGGCAGTGGGGCTTTAGATGTGACGTTAGTGTGTTTGGGTTTGAATTGTAACCTGGCCATTTTCTTTTGAGCCACTCTCATTGTAATAAAACGGGAAAAATACTCTCTACCTCAAGAGTGATTGGGACCATTAAATGAGCTCATAGATGTGAACATTCTTTACATGAAGCTGCAAATAATGAGTCCTCATTTATATTCCCACAAGAGTTGACTATCTTTGCCTTTGGGCAAAGGCACATCTCCACTGGGTACGATTAAGAGAAGTGTACAAATTGTCCCTCACCAGAAATTTGTGGCCTTGGTCCCCTGGGTCCCCACTGGGCTGATAAAATGGATACTTTTGTTATTGTCTTGGATCTGGTGAGAAAGTGTACCTTCTTCCCACTTCAGAGTTGAGCTCATGACTTTTTTTCCGTATTCTAGGTCAAGGTCTTTTGGAGAGAAAATAAATAATTTGTTCATACCCTGGAGCTGATGTATTTGAATTTATCTCTCCTGAGCAAGGTAAGGGCAGTGTTCGTAGACTTCACTCAGCAACACGTGTGAGTGTGTGTGTGTGTGCACGCGTGTGAATGATCTGCTACAAAATCTTGCGCGTGATTGTACTTGAGCAAAGTACTTTTTATTACTTTGTTGTATCATCTCAAATGACTTAGGTAGACATACTAATTAAAATTCCTTTGCATTTGTACTTCCCCTCCAAGAAATTGTTCTCTCTTTCACAGTTTTGGTGAATATCTGGCATGCATGCAAGCTGAGAGCAAAACCTTCCGGGTTTAATAATAGTAATGATAATACAATCTGCATTGTTTTTACAAATAGTTTTAAACATGCCTATATACTATTTTCCATTACGTTCCTTCAAAAATTATATCATAAACTTTATGAATTCATTTTATTGGCTATGTGGTTTTACTTGCAATGGGTGTGTACCATAGTTGCTTTAACCTTTTGCCTATTATTGGAAGTTAGGTAGTCTATGAAAAATACTGACCAAGGGTTGATATGCTTTGTCCTGGAGCCCTGAGAAATTCACTTTATGAACAGCTGTTTTTGTAAATCCAGTAGCTGGCCTCTTAGTTTCTCTATTCACTTATGATCATCTTTTAAGGACTGAGACAGTACATCCACCCAAAAGCTTTGGGGAAATTACAGCTCTCACCTTCCTCTCTTTAACAAGAAGCGTGTATCCGGGTGTCTTTATTTTGTTAATTCATGCTCTATAGGAGTCAGTACAGCATGGTGGTTAGAAACATGGGTTTGAAATCAGATAAATACGGGATTGAATGATCTGTCCATTAATTTTATGATGAATGATTTACAGTAAATTACTTACACTCTTAAGTCCGAGTTTCCAACTGGCTAAATGAAAACAATGCTTTTTTATGGCCCTTTTAGGCTGAAAAAGTACATGTCTCAGCAACTGGCCTATATTATTCACACAGTAAGCATGTGATTAATGAATGAATGATTGTTATCATTTTATTATTATCATTGACGTTACCATCTAGGCACATACCTTGGAACCACAGATTTTTCACTCGTCTTCAAACTTCCTGATTTACTTCCTGAAATTCTTGAATGCTTTTAGGCAGCAAGTACTAGTTTCTTGAGTTAATGAAGGCACGTAATATAGTGGGAAGAATATATTCTTTGAGTTAAGTAGACGTGGGATCAAATCCCAGGATCACTATATACTAGTGCTTAACACTGGGCAGGTTTTATCACTGAGTCCCAGTGTTCTCCTCTCTAAAATGAGGATCAGAATGCCTGTGTTGAAAGGTCTGGGGAAGAAGTGAAAACCATCTGGGGCAACTTAGGTGCTAAATCAGATTTTATTAACAATGTGACTATTTTTTAGCCCTGTAGCATTTATTCAGCCAAATTGGAAGAACAGTAAATTTGTCTTCAGTGACTACAGCCTTTGCTTTTATTTTGCCTGTAATCCCCAACCTCCTTCCCTCCTTACTTTGACTTAGAGGTCAGTGCCCTTTTTTGGCCATCCAAACCTGGTCCCCAAATATTAATGGTTCCCAGCCATTCTATCTCAGTAAGTTAGCCATAGGGCTCTCTCCCAAGAATGTTAATTTTTAAACCTAAACCATAGTTGGGACCTTAAAGTTTTTTTTTCTCTTGCTGAAAGAATTTTAGGTACCAGAGCCTATTGAGGTTGGTGTTTTGGGTAGAGATATGGAAGGCTCAGTGCTGATCTGGGAATCACACTACACAGGCATAATTCTGCATGCACCCCCAAGAAAAACTGACCCAAAAAATCTAAAGAATCTCAAGAAAATTAGAGGGTTCCATTGTTCATTTTCTATAATCCATGATGATTGTGGGGCCAGGATTGGGACCAAGGTGCTGGAATCTGTCTAGAAAGCCTTCTGCCTCTAGGACTAAGTAGCAAGCTATCTTTCATGGTTTGGGGAGACCTAATGGTAAAGAATTCATTCATTTTCTGATTTTATATTTGGCTCTGACATTATCGGGAACCAGTTGACTACTTTGCTGTGGTCATTGAAAGTTGTCATTTGACATGAATTTTCACCTACTGAATTAAATTAGTTCATAATTACAGGCTTCCTTTCACTCAGATGGGGGTGGGGGAGCCAGGACTGGTGGTATACGGTTGCCTCCTGAATCTAGTTGGCAAGGTGATGGGGAGGCCAAGTCCTAATTATCCATGTGTCTGTTTATAGGCTATTTCCCTCCACTGTCTTGTTGATTTATGTTTGTAAAAACACATTGTGTGTTGTAATCAACATAGCTTTACAATAAGTTTTGATAGGTTATAGTGAATCCCTACCTTCTCTTTTAATAAATACATAGAAATTTGAGAAATATTGATTTGGGTTAGGAAATAAATCTCTTAGAGGCTATTTTAGAGATACCAAAAAGATTAGAATTCTTTTTTTTAATTTTCTATTTTGTTTATTTAAAAAATTTTATTGTGACATAGTTGATGTACAATATTATATAAGTTACAGGAGTACAACATACCGAATCACAATTTTTAAAGATTAAGTTTAGAATTCCTTTTTAAAATTATGTTTGGCTTTTAGATTGTACAACTTTGAATGTGATGCCATGTGGATAATAAATAACATAAGGCCCCAGGATTATGAAGATTAAACCTGAGTCTTGAACAATACTTGTTGTAAATTTCTTAAAGAGGCTGCCATGATGGTGGGGAGAGGGTATAGCTCAAGTAGTGGAACACACGCTTAGCATGTACGAGGTCCTGGGTTCAATCCCCAGTACTCCCTCTAAACATAAATAAATAAATAAACCTAATTACCTCCCCCTCCCAATAATAAAAATAAATAAATAAAATCTTATTAAAAATTATAATAATAGCTGAAAAAAAGAGGCTCCCATGATGAATTTGATTGGGTAGGACATCTTTTATTTGATCAACAAATTTGTGTTGTATATGCATTAATTGTCTTTGATAGATTCTGGGCTCTGCAACCAGTGAAGAGATTAGAAATAATTATGGAATGTGCAGAGAAGCAGAGGATACAGAATTAAGCAGATCATTACACACATAATTACAAAGGCAAAGAGACATCTGACATCAAATAATCTGTTTGCTTCCAGAGAACAAACTCTGGAGTCCAAATTCTTGAGTCCAGATCCTGGCTTCTCTTCTTTACTTCAGTGCCTGGGAGACTGTCTGCCTGAGCTATCCCATCTGGAAAGTGGAAATAGTAACAGTACCTATGTAGCTGAGATTCTTAAGACTACTGCATTAGTTACTACGCATAAGCTACTAGAACAGTGCGTGAGGACCACATTGAATAAACATTGACTGTCAGTATTGGCATTTACAAAGATTGGCACCAGATTGAGAAAGAAACCTACACTTTTTCTGTATTTTCTGGTAAAATATGGTACAAACGTAAGAAAATGTGGATGAAGACCTTCCCTAGATGAAAAGAACATCTCCATTATGCTATGCCACAATGATCACTTTTTTATCCGAAGACATTCTACCTTTTCCCTTCAACTCACCCCACTAGTCCCCTTCCGCTGATACACCAGCATGAGGAGGGAGAACAGGAGCAGCGTGTCCGGGTTCCTCCTCCTGGGGCTCCCCATCCGGCCAGAGCAGTGGGGCGTGGTCTTCGCCCCGTCCCTGGGCGTGTACCTGACCACGGTGCTGAGGAACCTGCTCATCATCCTGCTCATCAGGCTGGACTGTCGCCTCCACACCCCCATGTACTTCCTCCTCAGCCACTTGGCCCTCACTGATACTGCTTTCTCATCTGTCACTGTCCCTAAGATGCTGATGGACATGCAGACTAGGTACAAATCCATCCCCTATGCTGGGTGCACTTCCCAGACATACCTTTTCATACTCTTTGCTGATTTGGATAGGTTTCTGATCACTTCGATGGCCTATGACAGGTATGTGGCTGTCTGTCAGCCTCTGCATTATACCACCATCATGAGCCAGGGTGTTTGTGTCCTGCTGGTGGCTGGGTCCTGGGCTGCTGCTTGCATTTGTGCCCTTTTGCACACCCTCCTCCTAGCCGGGCTGTCGTTCTGTGCTGAGCACACCATCCCCCACTTCTTCTGTGACCTCGCTGCCCTGCTCAAATTGTCCTGCTCAGACACCTCCCTCAGCCAACTGGTAATCTTCACTGCAGGGTTCACAGCCATTATGCTTCCGTTCTCATGCGTCCTGGTTTCTTACGGCCACATTGGGGCCACCATCCTCCGGGTTCTCTCTACCAAAGGCGTCTGCAAAGCCTTGTCCACTTGTGGATCGCATCTCTCAGCAGTGGCTCTTTACTATGGGGCAATTATTGGTCTATATTTTCTTCCCTCATCCAACAACACCAATGACAACAACATAATTGCTTCATTGGTGTATGCAGTGATCACTCCCATGTTGAACCCTTTCATTTATAGCCTGAGAAACAAAGACATGAAAGGGGCCTTGAGAAAACTCTTGAGTAAGAAAACGTATTCTTCCAACTGGCGTTTACCCTCCTTTTGAAGCATCCATATGATTTTATTTCCTCAATTACGTATAAATACAAATGATTGAAAATAGCGCTTACTTATCTTCCTTCCTTAGCTGTCACTCAGAAATCTTTGCTGATACTATTCTTGCACCTGTTGGGGGAACAGTAAAAGTGGGGTGTGCTTTATGAGACCTAACTTGCTCTTTTCTTGGGTAAGGGGGATTGTACAATACCTTGAGGATGCTATGTCACTTTGGCTGTTATTAAATGGAAGCTGTCAGGGCTGGCCCTTCCTCCAATTTTAAAGTTTTATAAAATGTGTCAGGACTTTCCTTATCTCCATTTCTAACGAATTTCCCATTTTTGGTGAGAATATGCCTCCTCCTGCACCCAGGCACCCAGGCATCCAGAGACCCTGAGTCCTGCGGGAACTTGCAAGGAGAACATACTACATTTTACTCTCCTTACATAATAAAAGCACTGCTTTCTTGTCCCTCAGGAATAAAGCGCACACTTCCTTTCTCCCCAGACACTTGCGGATGTTCAACAACAAAATAAATATCACCTCTGTTGTTTCAGGTTCTGGTCAAAAGCATATTATGCATTAAAATCATCTACTTTAATCCTGACAATAACCCTCAGAGATAACCATTGTGAAACTCAGGCTCAAAGAGGTGAAGGACACTATAGGATCACAGTTAGTGAAAAGAAGATTCGAATCTTGCCTGTCTGATTCCAGAGTAATTTAGCCAAGGGCTACAATCATTTATATGGAATACTGTGTCCTGAGGAGGAATAATTAGCTCTGCCTAGCAGCAGAGGATGTATGAAAACCTTCCTAGAGAAGATACTGCTTTACATGAGACTTAACAAATCAGAATTATTCAGATGCACGGCATTCTACCTTGTCCTGATAATCACGGGCAGAGGGAGTGGCGTGTTTCAGGATGTCAAACTGGAAGTTTCAGCTGAGGCACCAAGATGTGATAGCCACCAGATAGCAATGAGCTGTAAGACATAAAGGGAAGGTGTCTATAGGAAATGCCCACTGATCAGTTTCATAATTCTTAAGCCTCTCAACCTAGATATGGTTCTAAAAAGTGCTAAGAGCTGGAGATGAAAGATTCTGGTAAAGATGTTGCTTTCGGAGAAAGCATTCACATTACTTGTGAATCTGAGGGTTGGTTGAGTCTGGCTGATCCAGCTTAGGAAGGTGATTTTTCTGGACTTGCCTGGTCTCATTCATGCTTCTGTGGCCAACTGTGGGTTAGCAGATCTAAAGTGGACTCATTTGGGGGAGGTTCTGTCTCATGCATCCCTCGATCTATTCCTGGGACTTGCATGCGGGCACTCTCAGCCTTCTCCCCAATCCCTCTTTTGTATAAAGTGAAAAAAATGAATCTTTACCTGATACTGCATTAAAAACAGCTCCATGTATTTCAAGAACTAAAGGCAAAGTGTTAAAAATTTTACATACGAATACAGCGCACTAACTATATACATGAGACAGGGAAGTCTTCTTTTTTTTTCTTTTTCAAAATTCAGATATAGTTTGTGTAAAACACACTGGAAAGCCAGTGCTAGTAGAAAATCCTGTTGGGTCATGGAAATATCCAAAGTGCTTAACAAAAACTGATCCCGTTGAACTGTTATCAAGGCACATACTACTGATACGCTATCATTCTATTCTTTTTTTATTGAAATAGAGTCAGTTTACAATGTTGTGTCGGTTTCTGGTGCACAGCATAATAGTTCATTCACACATACACATCTGTTATTCTATTCTGATGATGCCTAGCTCAGGTTTTTATCCTGGTGTATTAATTAGGTCAGGAGCATGGGTTTTACTCTAGAGACTCAACTAGCTTCTATTTTCCAAGATCATAAACCTCCCCCAGACTCTGGACAATGCCTTGCGCATGTGAGCTGCTGGTCATAAGGTATTTGTTTGTGTGTGTTCAGTTGATAGTAACATCTCTGAGTTGGAAGTGTGTTTACTCTGACACCAACACTGCAGTACCTCATCAGTCTTGTTGTGGGTTATTTTGCTAAACAACTCTGTCCTTTGGGCAAGAGTACAAGGTAGACTCATCTAATGCTGAATTATCTACAGCAAATGGTGTCAGAGGAGGTCCCACTGGGCTGTTCCTAAGACTTATGCAAATTCAAGATGCTCCCTCTGACAAGAAATCAGAGTCCACCCTTCCTCAGCCTCTGCACGTTTCCTGATGCCACATCCCTTCCTTGTTGTCTGTAAAATAGAACAGTTGCCATTTTCAAGGTGACTTTCTCAAGGAAGCATGTTAAAGTCAAGAACACAAATCATAAAATGATGCATTAATAACTTTAATCATGTTAAAAATGAAGACATTGCTAGACAGTAAAAAAACAAAAGCGATAAGCTTCCAATAATGGACAGCATTTGCAATACATACAACTGACAAAGGCTAAATTTCCAGATTATGTGAAGTCTGTCTATAAGGCAATTAACAAAAGAGAAACAGTGCAATAGAAAAGCAGGGAAAAGCCATAATTATGTATTTCACAGAGGAAAATTTTGTACCAAGAAGGATAACGGCGGCTGCTCGAATGGTCCAGTGTGGCTCTTCTAGAGGATCGATGGCATTTCACTATGTGGTAATTTAGGGACAAAGTTCAGTGATCTCTCAGAGCAGCAGGTAATTTGCTTCCTTGATGCTAAAGGAGAAGGCACACACGCTTCTTTAAAATTCTGGCCAGGAAGGAACACACAGTATTTTCCAAGGAGGAGAATGGGCCACGTAGCCACACCTTGACTAGGAGGAAACGTGGCAGCTGCCTCTCAGGGACAACGTCACACTTGGAAGGAGATCATGAAATTTTGGTGGATAACCAGACATCTCTGCCACAAATATCCAGTAAGCATAGGCTAAGATGCTCTACCTCATAAATTATCAGGGAAATAGAAAGTCAAACCACAATACAACATAATTTTCTATTCACTAGCTTTGTAAAAATTAAGAAATTTGTTAATTCCAAGTGTTGTCGAAGAAGTAAAGTAATAGAAACTCTCATACTCAGGTGATGGAGATTTAATTAGTATAACTTTTTAAAAATTAATAGACTTTATTTCTTAGAGCAGTTTTAAGTTTACAGAAAAATGGAGGAGAAAATTTCCATATATTTCCCCCAACCCTTACCAAGTTTCCCCTATTATTAACATCTTGCATCCGTGTGGTACATTTGTTAAGATGGAACTATTATTAATATATTTGAGTAACTAAAATCCATAGCTAGCATTAGCATTCACTCTTTGTACTGTATATTTTTTTTATTTTTGAAACAAATCCATAATGACATGCATCCATGGTTATAGTATCATACAGAACAGTTTCACTGCCCTAAAAATCCTCTTTGCTCTATTTATCCATCTCCCCCTCAAACCCTGAACCCCTGGTAACCAAAGCTTTTTGCCTTCTCCATAGTTGGCCTTTTCCAGAATGTGATACAGTTGAAATCATAGAGTATGTAGCCTTTCAAACTGGCTTCTTGGTACAACTATTTGAGAAGATTGAGCAGTGATGGTTAAGTTGAATGTACATGCCTATAATTCAGTCATTCTTCTTCTGGGTATATAATTTACAGAATCTCTTGCTCATACACAATAGGGAATGTACAAAAATGTTTGCAGCAACATTGTTCATAGGAGCATAATGCTGAAAATAAACAAAATAGCCGTAGAAAATAGCACAGATATGTGTACTATAGTCTCACGGTGAAACATTACACAATATGGGTCAATTTCACAAGGACACTATTAGACAACGAAAGCAAAACCTAGAAGAAAAAATATAGTATTATTCCACTTATATGCAGTTCTAGGAGTCAATATAGAAGTGTTGAAGCTTTAAAGAAAAATAAAAGAATATTGAAAATATTAAAGATACTGGGTACTTTCAAGAGAAGAAGATGCAACTGAGGAGGAGATAACTAGAGGCTTCAACAATATTGTTAGTTTTCCACTGATTAAGCCCAGAAATTGTTAAATGAGCATTTCTTTTAATGTTATTCTTTAAAGTGTGGTGATATGTCACATATATATGTGAACACATACGCATATATACACATATATACATGTATATTTAAACTGTGTATATATTGTATATGGTTTTTTGTTTATATGCTATTCCAATATTTTTTAAAGCTTAAAATTTCCAGTAAAGTGGGTAAAAATATTGCTCAAGCTTGAAAAACATTCAAGTGATTTAAAGGACTCAGAATTTGACCTCACACATGGGTAAGAAGTTATAAGCAAAAGTATGGTTTCATATACATATACACTGTGGAATGATTACCAAGATCAAGGTAATTAACACATCCATCACCTCACTTAGCGAACTTTTTCATGTGTGTGGTGATAATGTTTATGATTTACCCTCAGTAACTTTCATGTATGCAATATCGTGGTGTTAACTATAGTCACCATGCTACGTTAGATCTTCAGAACTTATTCTCCTTAAAACTAAAAATTTCAACCATCTGACGCACATCACACACTCCCCTCTACCTCCGGCCCCTGGCAACCACCATTCTATTTTCTGTTTCAATGAAATCACTTTTTTTTCTAAGATTACACATGTGTGTGTTACCATACAGTATCTGTCTTTCTCTGGCTTATCAAATCATCACACTGTACACTTTCAATATATACAATTGTGTTTGTTAAAAAAAATAAATCACAGAAAAAGAGATGTTTCAATTAAAGCTTATAAGAAAAGGATAAAAAAGTAACAGGAAATTGCTTTTAAAATAAAAGTATAGTAATATTCAAAAAAGAAATTACAAATAAAATTAGATTTCTAATTAAGTTCACTCAAAAAATAAATTGTATGATACAAATTCTATTTACAAACCAAAAACAGACTCACAGACATAGAAAACAAACTATGGTTACCAAAGGGGAAAGGGCAGGGAGGAATAAATTAGGGGTTGGGGTTTAACAGACACACATTACCATATATAAAATAGATAAGCAACAAGGGCTTACTGTATAGCACAGGGAACTATATTCATTTCTTATAATAACATATAATGGAAAAGAATCTGAAAAGAAAAAAATAAATATGTATGTATATGTAAAAGTGAAGCACTTCACCATACACCTGAAACTAACATTTTAGATCAACTACACTTCAATTAAAAATTTTAAGGAAATAAATTTTAAAGGTGTTACAGAATTAAACACAATATAAAATTGTGAAACAACCGGAAGAAATATTTTTGTTATTTTAAGAAGGGAAGAATGCTTTGCTACATAAAGTCTGTAAATTATCCCCACCCCACAAATAAAAGTGAAAAAAATGTTGTGACTACATAAAAATTTTAATATTTGTAGGACAAGGGATACCATAAAAAAGGGGGGAAGGAAATGTAGTTACGCAGGATATTTGTAAAAACCTTCCCTTTGTATAATGAACAAAAGAATTCAAACAGGAAAAAAACTATGTCCAGGTTGAAACAGACTGAAGGAAAAGTGCCAGAGCAAGATTCAGTAAGAAACAGCTAATCAGGGAGGGAAGGATGCTCGCGTTGCACATGTGGGATGGAACAGGTGTTCAGTTTAATTAACAGGGGAAACAATGCTTATCAGTATGAAAATGATCTTCTGCCAAGTATATTTCCCAGAGCTCCCTTCATATCCCGATTTCTCAGACTGTAGATGAAAGGATTTAGCATGGGGGTGACCAGAGCGTACAATAGAGCCACAATCACATCCTTGTTATTGGAGCTATCGTCTGAGGGGAAAAAGTACAGTCCAATAATTGTTCCGTAGTACAGGGACACCACAGAGAGGTGGGAGCCACATGTGGACAAGGCTTTACAGATTCCCTTGGTGGAGGGGACCCTAAGGATGGTGGCCCCGATGCGACCATAAGAGACCAAGATGCATAGCAATGGCAGGGTAATGACCAGCACTCCCACAGTGAGGATGAACAGCTCATTAACGGTGGTGTCTGAACTGGACAGCTTAAGTAAGGTGGAAAGGTCACAGAAGAAGTGGGGGAGAGCGTTGTCTCCACAGAAAGAGAGGCGGGCCAGGAGGAGGGTGTGCAAAATGGCACTGGCAGAGGATAGGACCCAGGACACAATCACTAGCAGGAAGCACAGGCTCTGACTCATGATCGTCATGTAGTGGAGGGGGTGACAGATGGCCACGTACCTGTCATAGGCCATTGAGGTGAGAAGGAAGCTGTCAAGGCACCCCAGCATTAAGAAAAAATACACCTGGGAAATGCACCCAGCATATGAGATGGAGTGGTTCTGTGTCTGCGTGTTCACGAGCATCTTTGGAGCTGTGACTGATGAAAAAGAGACGTCAGTGAGGGCCAAGTGGCTGAGGAAGAAGTACATGGGGGTGTGGAGGCGAGAGTCCAGCCTGATGAGCAGGATGATGAGCAGGTTCCCCAGCACCGTGGTCAGGTACACGCCCAGGGACAGGGCGAAGACCACGCCCCGCTGCTCTGGCCGGATGGGGAGCCCCAGGAGGAGGAACTCGGACACGCTGCTCTGGTTCTCCCTCCTCATGCTCCTCTCCTGTCTGCTGGGGATGAAGGGCAGAGGGAAATGTCAGAGACTTTAAAGTTGTGACTATGGCCACCACACTAGGGTTTCTTACTTTCCCGTGGAGAAAAAGAATAACTGCCTGCATTTCTTTCATCGCCTAGTGTTGCCAAAGCAAGTGACACACCATCAGTGCTCAGCAGGTTCCTTTCAGTGGAAACCAGAGCAAATTTCATTCTTCTTCTTTTTCTTAATCAACCATGTTCCTGGCACTAAGCTACTAGTTAAAAGATACAAGAATAAATAGGACATACAGGACCTCTTCCTTCAGGATACTGACCCTCTAGGGAACACCTGACTAAAGGCACGGACCTGAAGTCAGTTTCCTTGTGTTGTGATTCTGGCCACACCACGTCTGGCTGTATGACTTGGGATGTTAAACCTCTCTTGGCCTCGTGTTATGTCTCTGTAATGCGAAGATCCCATATCACACATTCATGGAGTTAATCAGTGGATTCTAATTCAATGCACATTAATATCTAAGAACAATGTCCTGCATAACAGAAATACAAAATTTTATCGATTATTTTTATGACAGAGTAAGTATCCAAATAAAAACTTACCAAAATAAAACCAGTATCAAATTCAGGAATTTAAGGAAACAGTATTGTCAGCACAAAAGACCAAGAAGCTGACCTAAAATTTGTGTTAACCTATTGTTAACTTATGGTGGGTTTCTGAGCTCATCCTATCACTGAGGTAAATTCCCTGGTGGAACCTGCCTTAATGCAAGTTTATCTTCTTGCCAAGAAGTAAACCTCACTTCATTGCCTGTATCTCCATCTATATCTGGTGGACATCCATCTCTATATCCAGGTTGGCTCAAATCTGGAGATTCAGAGGTAGGAAGACACCTGAGATCTGGGGTCTGAGAGCTGGGAGATACTGAAGGGTTGGAGGTGTCCATTAGAGTTCAGTTACCTGATTGACCATCACTATTTCCCACTGTTGATCTTCATGCTGATAATAACTGACATTTAATTAATACTATGCCAAACAAAGATCTGAGTGTCAACATGTGTGACACTGGAAATGAGCATTTCATTTCTAAATTACATTACCAAAATAGAAGGGTGTCAAAAATATTGGGCTTCCGGGGGTCCTGCTTGAGTATTTAAATCACTGAAAAATGGGTGCCAAAGAGTTCCTTCCAAAGGAAACCTGTGTGAATTCTGGTCTCAGGCAAGTGGAGACTGTTACACACACACACACACACACACACACACACATATTTGCCTTTTCAGTGTGAAGGAAGTCAAGATGTGGGTCTGTTACACAAAAGCACTCACACACTATCACAGACGCACACTTGCCAAATGGAAATTCACAGATTTCTCCAGCTTATATTCAAACTGAGTGAGTACAGTCAGGTTGTGAGTCAGCTTCACACGTATGTATGCAAAAGTCACAAACCAAATACACCCGCACGACACAGATACACACACACACAGGACTCTCAAGCATCCTCTACCACAGGCATTGCAGTCGCAAGAAGTCACATATACTCGGATCACCAGCCATGCACAAAGTCTTCCACGCAGAACACAAGCAACATAAATGCAAGTAAAATCAGCACACACTGAGAGGAAACTCCCAGTTTCTCTGACCTACATATATCCTAGTGTGTTTGTCATTCAGTGTGTTTGTCAGTGACACATACACACATAAAGTCACACAACACAACAAACATACAAAATACATATGACTTCTCTGATGGTCACACACACACACACACACACACACACACAACTTTGGAGATTTCCAGGCCTCTTCCAAGCTATACCAGTGTCATGAATTCAGACCCCTTCTGCTTCATTCTGTTGCCTGAATCCTCACTTTCTGTCTGGAAGACTCAGGATCCAAAGAGAAAGGGCAGACCTGGGTAGCCCAAGGACCTTTACAGACTCGCATGTCTGTTCACCAGCTTCAAAACAATGGGCAAAGAGATTTCCTTTCGCCCATCAGAAAGAGACCCCAGAGAGAAACAGCCACAAATCCCAGACGAGAGAAGCAGTCAGCTGGGACTAATTGCCCAGCTTCCTCCTGGCCTCTCGGGAAAGAGTAGGTTTAGGGTCCAGATGGGCTGAGTTGCACCTGGCGTCACAGGAGAAAGTGGCCCTAATGTCGGTGATACCCTGGGCTTCTGGTCAAGTCTCCGGATGGGAAGCAGGGGGTCCCCATTGCTCACAGCCTCTGTATCATGAATTCAGCTTCTCTGTACAACAGGCAGTGTAAGGACCTCAGCAGGCTTCTGCGGGCTCCCACAACACCTACACAGGCTTTCATTAGAACACAAAGCCCTTAAAGTTTGTAGGTCTTCCCAACAGAACACAGAGCCCCTGAAAAATGTATAGGTCTCCCCACTCCTCTGTGAGGTTCTGGAGGGTAGGATCTGTGCCTTGTTCAGGAGCAGGGGGACTGAATCTATAAGCTCTGGAAAAAAAAGACTCTGAGCATGCCTGAGCAATTTACCAAAGATCTCGGAGACTCGGGCTTCTCAAAGTGGACATAATACTTGTAGTCTTCATGTGAGTTCGAAGAATGGTTAAATGAGCACATAATGAAAGCTTAATAAATGTTCAGGTTTATGGTCAATGTCTTTATATCACTAGGGATTGGCTACAGCTCACAATGGATGCTTGATTGTTGTTGAATGAATTCATCTGTTCATTCATGCACTAATTCACTTAAATGATCATTAAGGCCCTCACAAAAGTAAACACTGATATATGCTCTGGAGACACAACAGTGCATAATATAAACAGAAAAACTTCTCATGGAATATATATCCATGTGGCAGGGGGTTGCAGGAAAAAATTGTTAATGCAAAATGAATAGCAGGTAGATGGTGAATAGTGCCGATGTGTGATAAAAATCAGGCATGGAGCTGGAGAGAATTAAGAAGTTCCAAAAATACCCAGTGTCACAATGTTCTTTTGCAAAGAAACCCAGACACCCCTCCAATCAAGCTGCTCCAGGTCTGTAAACTGGTTTACCCCTCTGTACACCTACTAGGATGGCTGAAATGAAAGGGACTGCTCCTATCAAGTGTTGCTGAAGATACAGAGGAATTGAAACTCTCAAACACAGACTAGGTATTTGTCCAGAGAAAAAGAATGTGTATATCTATACGTAGATGTATACAAGAATATTCACAGTAGCTTTATTTCATAGTCAAAAACTGGAAACAGCCCAGATGTCCATCAACAGGTGAATGGACAAAAAAGCTGTGGTACATCCTTTCATGCAATGGAATATTATTCAGCAATAAAAAGAATGATCTATTGATACACAGTACAACAGGAGTGAATCTCAATATGCTTATGCTGAGTTAGAGACAGTAGCAATAAATGTGTACACACTGTATGATTGCATTTCCATAAACTTCTAGAAGATGCAAAGCCCTTCGTTTGACAGAAACAGATTAGTGGCTATATCTATAGGTATGTTTATGTATAACTGAATTGCTTTGCTGTAGACATGAAACTAACATTGTAAACTGGCTACACTTCAATAAAAAATAAGAATAAAAAAAAAAGGAACAGTTTAGGGACAGAAAGGAGGAGCAAAAAGAGAGCAAGAGAGTGATGATTTCAATGGTTTGTGGCAAAGTTTACCTACATGTATACATGTGTTAAAACTGGTTAAATTCTATACTTTAGATATATGAAGTTTATTGTATGTCACTTATCCTCCAAAAATCTGGGTGTATTTAAAGAAACAATAACAAAATCGGGTGTGGCCATGGTATTCCTGTGTCGATCCTCTTCCAGTGGGTTCCCAAATTGCTCAGACTGAAAACCAGAAACTCTACTATAATGGATAATTTTACATGTCAACTGGGCTAGGCTGCAGTACTCAGATATTTGGTTAAATACTATTCTAGATGTTTCGATGAAGACATGTTTTGGATGGGATTAACATTGCAGTCAGCAGACTCTGAGTAAGGCAGATTGTCCGCCACAATATAGGTGGGCCTCATTCATTCAATTGGTTGAGTGCCTTAACAAAAACATTACCTCCCCCAAAGAAGAGGCAATTCTGTCAGCAGACTGCCTTCAGCCTCAAACTGCAACTTTTCCACAGGTTTCCAGCCTGCCAGCCTACCCTGCAGATTTGGGGCATGCTAGCCTCCTTAATTATGTGAGCCAATTCCAATAAATGTCTCTCTGCAAACACACACACGCACACACACACACACACACACACACACACACACACACACACACACACACACACAACCCTATTGATTCTGTTTCCCTGTGATTAATACACTTACAATGACCTGAAGTGACCTGGAAGTCCGGTCCTCTGATATCTCTAAACTTATCGCCTACCATCCCTCCTCTACTTGGCCTTCCCTGTCCAGCTACAGAGACCCAGTTAATGTCCCTGAAATAGGTCAGGCACCATCTCCCCTCAGAGTATTTCTAGGTGCTAATCTCCATGCTTGGAATGCTTTCCCCTAAATACCCCTGTGGCTGGCTTACAGGTCCTCACTAACGTCTTTGTTTGGATGTTACCTTTCCAATGAGCTCTTCCTGGACCATATCATTTTAAATTATGACCCCCCACACCCAGCACTCTTCCTCCTCCCCCTCCTTTTTTTTCAAGTTAACAGTTAAAGACTTTATTTTATTTTTTAACGTTATTTATTGAGTTATAGTCATTTTACAATGTTGCTTCAAATTCCAGCGTAGAGCATAATTTTTCAGTTATACATGAACATTCATATATGCATTGTCACATTTTTTTCTGCTGTGAGCTACCACAAGATCTTGTATATATTTCCCTGTGCTATACAGTATAATCTTGTTTATCTATTCTACATATGCCTGTCAGTATCTACAAATTTTGAACTCCCAGTCTGTCCCTTCCCACCCCCTGCCCCCTTGGCAACCACAAGTTTGTATTCTATGTCTATGAGTCTGTTTCTGCTTTGTATTTATGTCTTTTTTTTTAGATTCCACATGTAAGCGATCTCATGTGGTATTTTTCTCTCTCCTTCTGGCTTACTTCACTTAGAATGACATTCTCCAGGAGCATCCATGTTGCTGCAAATGGTGTTATGTTGTCAATTTTTATGGCTGAATAGTATTCCATTGTATCCTCAAAAGAGTAGGAATAGACTTACCATATGACCCAGTAATCCCGCTCCTGGGCATATATACAGAAAGAACCCTACTTCAAAAAGACACCTGCACCCCAATATTTAAAGCAGCACTATTTACAATAGCCAAGACATGGAAACAGCCTAAATGTCCATCTTCCTCCCCCTTTTTAATGCTTCTTTTATTCATAGCAATTTTTACCTACAAACAAAACTTATCATTTATTTATTTCAGACACAAAAACCCATCTTCTGTAGAGCTTACACTCCAGAAAAGAAACAATGACAACTTAAGAAGTAAGTAAAGCTTATAGTGTGTTAGAAGGTTTAAAAACTGCTATGGAAAAAAGGAGCAGGACGAGTGGGATCAGGAGGGCTGGAATGTAAACTGTACAAAGGGAGTAATTTTTTTTTAACTTGCATTCCCAGAACGTAGAAAATTGCCCAGCACATAGTAGTCACACAGTAAATATTTTTGTGTGTGTGAATTATAAATTCATGCCTTTAGCTTTTTCATATGAGAAGTGAGATCTCTGTTTGGGAAAAATACAACACTCATTTTCCCAGACTAAAATTAATTAGACAGCCTTCGGCTGTTCTAAACCCAAAAATCCAGCTCAGAGGGAAAAATTATAGTCTTCCTAGGATGGGGAAATTTGGTAATGGGATTGACTGCTCTGTGCTCCCCTGCTGTCACAGACGCAATGAAATTAAAGTTTATTTAGGTTTTAGCAAACCATCAGAAGTACTTTATTAACTTCATACTGCATTGAGAAGGTAAGCATTCTGGACTTCACTAAAACTAAGCATGAGAAACTTAACTGAATATTTGTAGCTTTAGA
The DNA here is from genome assembly GCF_048773025.1 of Camelus bactrianus. Classification (NCBI taxonomy): domain Eukaryota; kingdom Metazoa; phylum Chordata; class Mammalia; order Artiodactyla; family Camelidae; genus Camelus; species Camelus bactrianus. The sequence continues at coordinate 66,714,592 of NC_133542.1, read as the reverse complement.
AAACCCTAGGCAAGGAAGAGGCAATAAGGAGCTGGTTTCTATCTAATTTATTTCAACAGATAGGAATTGTGAGTGATAATTAAAGGCTATGTTATCTATTGCTAAGGAGGGTTTTTTTTAATCTAGCAAAACAATATTCCACAAAACTTCAACTGGCCCTAGTTGAGATTCCAAATGTTCATATCATTATAGAGAAGTGAAATGCCATAACACATTTGAGAATTCTGACCATCTGCCATCTGGGGAACCGAAACTTAGGATGTGAGAAGGTACAGCTTGATCCAAAATACTTCCTATTTCATAACTCTGACCTTAGCCTAAAACAAAACTGTTTTTATCATTGAAAAGGAAGCATAAAATGCCAGAGTCACATTTTCCTTTGGGGAGAGGTGGTTGGTATGTGTGGTTGTCTTAGCAAGTCTTTCTCTCTTCAGGAAGATAAGACAATAGGGCAACCCATTAAGAACGATCGGTCTCACACCTGACTAGTAAGCAGCTGGGTGCTTCGAAGACTACAGGTTGACTGTGTGTTGTGGGCAATGCCATATCGAGGGTTATGAAAGAATAAATGGACAACAGATATGACTAAAGTGGAAGGGATTGGCCCAATAACATAATGACCATTTCAAGGGCAGTTGCTAGAGGCAGGGGTGGGCACCTTTCCAGAAGGCATTTCTGACAAGGTCAGTAGGTGAAATAAGAACATGATCAGATGATTCTCACCTGGCAAAAAGCTTGTTGTTTCTGAAAAGAATCCCCAGAGCCAGTTTCATGTCTCTGTTCCTTAGGCTATAGATGAAGGGGTTCAGCAGGGGGGTGACCACTGTATACATCAGCGAGGCAATCATGTCTTTGTCATTGGAGTCGCCTGATGAGGAAAAGTACAGTGCCACAACTGTTCCATAGAATAGACACACTACAGAGAGGTGGGAGCCACAGGTGGACAAGGCTTTGAAGATCCTCTTAACAGTGGGGACCCTCAGGGTGGAGACGACAATGCAGCCATAAGAGACCAGGATGCCACTGAATGGAAACATGACAACCGCAGCCCCCGTGGTGAATATGACCAGCTCATTGAGAGAGGTGTCTGAGCAGGACAGCTTGATTAGGATGGGGAGGCTACAGAAAAAGTGAGGAATGATGTTGTCAGCACAGAAGGACACCTGGGCCAGCAGGAGGGTGTGCAGGAGGGCACTGCCACAGGAGAGAATCCAGGAGCCTGCCACCAGCAGCACACACAGCCCCTCCCTCATGATGGTGGTGTAGTGGAGGGCGTGACAGATGGCCACGTACCTGTCATAAGCCATCACTGCAAGGAGGAGACTATCAACACAACCGAAAAATAGGTAAAAATATATCTGTGAGATACACCCTGGATAGGAGATGGATAGGTGCTGAGTCTGCATGTTCATGAGCATCTTTGGGACGATGACAGATGAAAAGGAGATGTCGGTGAGGGCCAAGTGGCTGAGGAAGAAGTACATGGGGGTGTGGAGGCGAGAGTCCAGCCTGATGAGCAGGATGATGAGCAGGTTCCCCAGCACCGTGGTCAGGTACACGCCCAGGAACAGGGCGAAGACCACGCCCCGCTGCTCTGGCCGGATGGGGAGCCCCAGGAGGAGAAACTCGGACACGCTGCTCTGGTTCTCCCTCCTCATGCTCTTCTTGTTTTTGCTAGAGGTGAAGAGAAATGGGAAGTATCAGGAACTTAGAAGTACTGAGCATAGCAATTACCATAAGGTCACATACTTTCTCCAAGTGGCTGTGTCAGTGAACAGACAAATATCACATTGCACTCACACACTGGTGCCTCGCCCAGACTGGTGAGAACAGTGTGCAGTGTGATCTGTCCGAACACTGACACTGTCACTTGCAGAAAGTATATGATATCAATCAGACTCTTCCACGGAAATCAGGAACAATGCATTCTTTATTTTAACACTTATGGAGACACTATTATGGGCATAAGGGAGAGAGTGACTATTAAGACACAAGTCCCTTCCTTTGGGGAACCCACATCTAGTGAGGGACCTCAGAGTACTGACTAACAGCACAGCTTTGCAGCCAGACTGCTTCTGTGCTGTGTTTGATTCTTGTTGATCCCAGTTTCTCTCTTTCTCTTTCTCTTTCTCTCTCTCTCTCTCTCTCTCTCTCTCACACACACACACATACACAAACACCCACCCAACTTATAGCATTATTGGGACAATTAAATAAAAGTACTGCATACAAAATAAGTGATCAACACATAAGCTCACTTCTCACCATCAGAATGACTGTTACAAGAGAAGGAAGGAAGGGAGGAAAGACATTATGGCAATTGCTCAAAAACTTTAATATAAAATTACCATATATCCATATCCAGAAATTCTGGATCCAAAAGTATTAAAAGTAGGGACCAAACAGATATTTGTGCACTCATGTTTAAAGGCAGCAGTATTCACAACAGCAGAAAGATAGAAACAACTTATGTCCATTAACAAATGACTGGATAAACAACATGCGGTCTATGCATACCATGGAATATTATTCAGCCTTAAAAAGGAAGGAAATCCTGACACAAGCTGTGACGAGGATGAACCTTGAAAACATTATGCAAAGTGAATTAAGCCAGTCACAAAAGTGTATGATTCCACTTATATGAGATTCCTAAAATAGTCAAGTTCATAGAGATAAAAGGTAGAATGGTGGTTGCCAGGGGCTGGGGGTGGGGGAGGAAAACAGTGAGTCATTGTTCAATGGGTAGCGAGTTTCAGTTTGGGAAGACAAAAAAAGTTCCGAATGGTGGCGACAGTTGGACAGTAATGTGAATGCACTTAATGCCACAAAACTGTACTCTTAAAAAATCATTGAAATGGTGGATTTTATGTTACATATATTTTAGCACAATAAACAATTTTAATTTGGAAATTATATCAACCAAAGTTAATAAATCAATAAACACAACAGTCAGAAGGAAAGTGACCCCCTCAAAATAAATCGTCATTATTTGGGAGCAGGAGTGACCAAGATCAGTAAAGATAATAAAGATATGAGGAGGCCACCAAACAGGATTAGGCAGCTTCCTGAAAATGTGTGTTTACCTCCGTGGTGTCACTCTCACATTCAGGAAATAGTAAACGCTCAGACCATGGCCCCTGAAGATTAGCACATCCACAGCACGTAACTCACTGAAGTTTTAGTAAATTTGCCAATAAATGTCTTCCCTCGTATCTGCCATTGTCTCTCTCTCTCTCCTCTTCCATCTCCAGTGTTTTTAAATGGCTGAGTTCTGAGCACACATATAAAGTGAGTGACATGAGGACTTGCCCAATGATGGGGCTGGAGAGCTGAGATATTACAGATGCTGTAGGACCATGGACTCAGAATTCACAGTCATCCGATTAACTAGACGAGGCTCCAAAATTGACTCCAGCATGTTCCCCAGAGTGGAAATGTGGAAATCATTAAACGTCAATGTAGAAAATTTGTAGCCCTGGAGAAGTTCAGTAGCCTTCAAACCACCTGGACAAATTGCTACCAACTTAGCATAAAGAGAACTTGGTTCAGAGCTGCCCGTTTCTGTCTAGATCTGAGGCCAGAGGAGAGTCAGGCTGTGAGGCTGTTTAATTAGGTCAAAACCATACACATTAAGTCACTCACTTAGCCCTCTCTGCTCTACACCCATTCAAGGAGAATTAGATTGTGAGTGTGTTATACACAAAACAGACCCACAGAATGATGCTCAGTGACATAAACAAAACCCAAGGTGTCGAGGGAACTATATTCAATTTCTTGTATATAGTTAAACAAGTAATAACATGTAATGGAAAAGAACCTGAAAAGAAAAAAAAATATATATATATATATATGTATGTATATGTATAACTGAATCACTTTGCTGAATGCTGGAAACTAACATTGTAAATCAACTACACATCAATAATTTAAAAAAAAAAACCAAGGTGCTTCTTTTTGGCTCTCTCTGACCTATACTCATCTTAGTCAAAAGTGTAGAGGTTTGTATGGATTCACACCAGTTTACTTACAACTTTGAAATGAAATGTTTTGTCACACAACTTAAAACACATACAAACAGGAACCCTTCTACACTGTTGGTGGGGATATAAAATAGTGCAGCCGCTATGGAAAACAGTATGGAGTTTCCCCCAAAACATTAAAAACAGAACTACCACATGATCCGGCAGTCCCATGTCTGGGTATAAACCAGGAAGAATTGAAATCAGGATCTCAAAGATACATCTACACTCCCTTGTGCATTGCAGCACTATTCACAATAGTTGTTATGGAAACAACCCAAATGTCCATCAGATGAATGGATAAAGGAAATATGGCATAGACATACAATGGAATATTATTTTGCTTTTGAAAAAAGAAGGAAATCCTGCCATTTGTGACAACATGGATGAACCTGGAGGACATTATGCTAAATGAAATAAACCAGTGCTAGAAATACAAATGTTGCATGATTTCACTTTAAGAAACTCAGAAGCAGAGAATAAATGGCGCTTACTGAGAGCTAGGGGGAGAGAAATGTAGCACTGTTATTCAATTGATATAAAGTTTCATTTATGCAGGATGACAGTTCTAGAGACTTGCTGTAACAGTAGATTGCCTATAGTCAGAAATACTATATTGTGCACTTGAAAATTCATTAGAATAGTAGATCTCATGTGAAGTTTCCCACCAAAAAAAGGGGCATGACATTCTTAGAGGAGATAGATGTGTCAATTTCTTTGATTGTGGTGGTAGCTTCACATGTATGTGCACATGTCCAGACTCCTCAAATTGTATACATTAAGTATGTACAGTTTTTGGTGTATCAATTACACCTTGAAAGCTGTTTAAAACAAAACATGCAAACACCACAGCCAGACACCCAGACAACGCACAAACCAGACACAGAAACTCCACCACACACACTAAGAATCACATGAAGTCAAACACCACACACAAATTACAGAAAAAAAAAGTAACATACACACACCAACACAAGCACACACATGCATTGTAGATTTCCAGCCAAGCCCATGGTCTATTACCAGCACTAGGACTTTCTACAGTGATGGAAATATTCTATATCTGCGTTGTCCAGTACAGTAGCACTAGCCTCGTGTGACTCCTAAAGGCTTGAAATATAGTTAGTGCAACTGAGGAACCAAAATTTTAATTTTAGGTAATTTTAATTAATTTAAATTTTATGGCCACTTGTGGCTAGTAGTAGCACCCTATGGGTCAGTGCGTGAATCAGTCACTGAAAACACATGGTTATACAAGCAACAGAAACACACATTTTCTCTCTCTCTTTCGCCTAGTCCTCACACAAATGCACACATCTAGACCAGATGATGGTTCCCCACCTTGCTGAGATCTCTGAGGATTCTTGCTGGCCCAGGCTGCCACCTGAATAATCATCTCTTATGCCTGATGGCCTAACGACCTTTACCACCTTTCATGCCTGTTTACAAGAACTAGAGCAATGAGCAGGGGGATCCACATTTACCAACAGCACTGAGACCCCAGGGAACACAACTGGAGCTCCTGATTAGAGAAGAAGCCAACAGAGCTAATTGCCCAATTTCTTGCCTTCCTCTTGAGATGGATCTTGTGCAGGGGCCAAAGGGGATGAACCACAGGAGTCTCAGGAGAAGATGTCCCTAATGTCAGTGACATGTTGGCTTCCCCTCTGAGTGGTCATGAGGAGGAGAAGAAACCATGAACACCCTTGACCTTTGAAGAACCCAGCAATGGAATCTGCCTCTCCATACATTGCAGGAAGGTCTAGGCAGAGCAGTACCAGCCCTTGTAGAGTCCCACACCACTGACCCTTAGTTGTATTGGAACACACATTCCACTGCCACCATTTATTCCATTCATATAGAACCACAAAAGACCCACAAAAGCCAAAGCAACCTTGGAAAAATGAACAGAGCTGGAGGCACCGCACTTCTTGATTTCAAAATATACTACAAACTTTTAGTAATCAACACACTATGTTATTGGCATGAAAACAGACCTGTAGAAAATGGAACAGAATCCTGAAATAAACCCACACACAGCCCATCAACTAATCTTTGGTAAGTGTGCCAAACTGCACAATGGGGAAAAGATGGTCTCTTCAATAAATGGTGCTGGGAAACTGAATATCCACATGTAAAATAATGAAAGTATTCCCAAAAGTGAAAACAACTGTCTGTGACATCTCACCCTGTGGGATAAAAATGTTTGCCACCTTCATTGGCAACAGTGTGGTCATCTGGGAGTTACTCAAGTGCACCTTGGAGCAGTTCACAGCCATGTTCCCACCACACGGATAGATTAGAGGGTTTTATGCTGCGTGAAGTAAGTCAGACAAAGACAAATACCATATTATCTCACTTATATGTGGAATCTAAAAAACAAACAAACAAAACAAAATGAAAACACTCACAGATACAGAGAAGAAACCGGTGGTTGCCAGAGGGGAGGGCAATGGCTGGAGGGGGTAAAATAGGTGAATTGGATGAAGAGGTACAAACCTCCAGTTATAAAATAAACAAACCTTGGGGATGTCATATACAGCATAAGGAATATGGTCAATAATATTGTAATAATTGGGGGGCCAGACAGTTACTCACGGTGGTGATCATTTCATAGTGTATGCAAATGTCAAATGACCATGTAATATACCTGAAACTAACATAATATTGTAAGTGAACTATATTTCAACTAAAAAATAGAATTGCTTAACGCCAGAATAGCTCCCAAACCAGAATAGAGCACAAAGTAGCTTTCAGAATAATGATGAACATTTTGGTGAACATTTGAGTACTAGGCTAAGAGCTTTACTTATGTTTCCTAATTAATACCACACATCAGCCTTACATTCCCAGATTAAAAAAAAAAAAATTGAACAGCTTCATTAAGAATTTGTTCTTCACCCATTTTAACTTTTAAAGAACAGAAACATAAATGATGCAAATTCCACAGACACAAAATTCCATAAGTAGAAAACAGAGATGGCACACACACATACACACGTGTGTGTATGTATCTATGGCATACGTGATATATAATATGTAATATACATATATAACTTGATATATATATGTATATTACCATTTTTGTAAATTAAAAATTAAATAGTAGCTACTTCATGTGTTCCAATCTAGTATGTGTGTGATCAGAGCCCGGGTTTTTTTTTTTAACATTTTTTATTGATTTATAATCATTTTACAATGTTGTGTCAAATTCCAGTGTTCAGCACAATTTTTCAGTTATTCATGGACATATACACACTCATTGTCACATTTTTTTCTCTGTGAGTTATCATAACATTTTGTGTATATTTCCCTGTGCTATACAGTGGAGTCTATTCTACAATTTTGAAATCCCAGTCTATCCCTTCCCACCCTCCACCCCCCTGGTAACCACAAGTCTGTATTCTCTGTCTGTGAGTCTATTTCTGTCCTTTATTTATGCTTTGTTTTTGTTTGTTTGTTTGTTTTTGTTTTTGTTTTTTAGATTCCACATATAAGTGATCTCATATGGTATTTTTCTTTCTCTTTCTGGCTTACTTCACTTAGAATGACATTCTCCAGGAGCATCCATGTTGCTGCAAATGGCATTATGTTGTCGGTTTTTATGGCTGAGTAGTATTCCATTGTATAAATATACCACTTCTTCTTTATCCAGTCACCTATTGATGGACATTTAGGCTGTTTCCATGTTTTGGCTATTGTAAATAGTGCTGCTATGAACGTTGGGGTGCAGGTGTCATCCTGAAGTAGATTTCCTTCTGGATACAAGCCCAGGAGTGGGATTCCTGGGTCATATGGTAAGTCTATTCCTAGTCTTTTGAGGAATCTCCACACTGTTTTCCATAGTGGCTGCACCAAACTGCATTCCCACCAGCAGTGTAGGAGGGTTCCCCTTTCTCCACAGCCTCTCCAGCATTTGTCATTTGTGGATTTTTGAATGACGGCCATTCTGACTGGTGTAAGGTGATACCTCATTGTAGTTTTGATTTGCATTTCTCTGATAATTAGTGATATTGAGCATTTTTTCATGTGCTTTTTGATCATTTGTATGTCTTCCTTGGAGAATTGCTTGTTTAGGTCTTCTTCCCATTTTTGGATTGGGTTGTTTATTTTTTTCTTATTGAGTCGTATGAGCTGCTTATATATTCTGGAGATCAAGCCTTTGTCGGTTTCACTTGCAAAAATTTTATCCCATTCCGTAGGTTTTCTTCTTGTTTTATTTCTGGTTTCCTTTGCTGTGCAGAAGCTTGTAAGTTTCATTAGGTCCCATTTGTTTATTCTTGCTTTTATTTCTTCTAGGAGAAAATTTTTGAGATGTATGTCAGATAATGTTTTGCCTATGTTTTCCTCTAGGAGGTTTATTGTATCTTGTCTTATGTTTAAGTCTTTGATCCATTTTGAGTTGATTTTTGTGTATGGTGTAAGGGAGTGTTCTAGCTTCATTGTTTTACATGCTGCTGTCCAGTTTTCCCAGCACCATTTGCTGAAGAGACTGTCTTTATTCCAATGTATATTCTTGCCTCCTTTGTCGAAGATGAGTTGACCAAAAGTTTGTGGGTTCATTTCTGGGTAGAGCCCGGATTCTTAACCACTACACACGGAAACTTACCCTTCCATTGGTTAGAGGAGCCAAGCATCCTACAATATTTTAGAGCTGCAGGGAAGCCACAGTTGTTCAAAATTCTCTTAGTCCCCTGTCCATGGTAATTTCAATTATTCATATTCATATACTTTCCAACTGGCAAAAAACTCAAATACAGCAACTTCTATTTGAAGAATAAATATTTACTGAAGGCCTGTAACTTTCACAAGAAGTCTAATTCTTTCCATTTTATAGATGTTGGAAACTGAGGCCAAGGAGTTATGTAGATTTCTCAAGATCTCACTGCTATCTGATGGTGATTCTGCTCTGTAACTTCACATAGCATGACACCAGGGGTTTCTTTGCGTGGGGCATTTAATGAAAGTTAATGGCTTACAAAATTCTGAGTGACTCAGTTACACTCAGGGATATGAAAATGATAGCAGATCCTTTTAAGGAAACAGGGAGTAGTTCGGAGCTGGGTTCTTTCAGTCAGTGGTGCCCCAGAAGGAGGGCACTTAAGGAAGTATTAAGGTCATGAATGCAAATCAGATGCCCGCAAACACACGTGCACACCCAGCCACACACTCACTACAACAAGCAGCACACACACTCCCTTTGCTGAGAGACATGCTTCAACCCCTTCTGACCCAAACCCTTCCGGGTGAAGGCAGTCAGCATGGGGCACTTAAGCCTGTTTAGTCATAGGCACAGACTTTAAACCACCAGCAACAACCTGTGCACGTGGTAACATGCACACAAAACAAAAGCAAACAGCACGCAGTTGCTCTCACACACGAGTGTGTCACCCACAAACAGCAGCTCGCACGCACACTAGCGCACGCTGCTGAGTGAAGGCTGAGCCCTCTCTGACCTTGGTCCTGGGTGAGGTCGGGCATTTTCTGCAGCAGCCCCGGTGCTAAGCCCTCATCCTCTGAGCCATGGTACCCACGCAGCGGGGGAAATGCCCCCGTCATAACAACAGGAGGCAAATATTTAGGATCATGGGCATGACTCAGAAGTCCCTAAGTGCATGTTAGGAAGCTAATAACTTGCTAAAACAGAGCCTGGATTGGGTCTAATTCAGGAAAAGAATCAGGCTGTGAGTCAGATACATAGTACACACACACACACACACACATCTACAAACAACACATACGTAAGCATATGCAATACACAGACACACACTTATGAGCACAGAGGCCCTCATACACAGACCCACAAGCACACAGGCAGATCACCACCAAGTGCAGATTTCCAGCTCCATCTGTCCTGTGCTTCTCATTGGTGACCTCAGACACCTCTTCCAAACTGTGGCTTCTTTTCAGGACACTTGGTATCCAGACAAATAGGAGAAATATCTGTGGCCTTGGTGCTTCTCCTGACTTTCACCTTCCTTAATCAGATCCAGATAAATGAGTCAAAAGATAATGTTTTAATTACTGAGAGAACTGAAACAGTCCCCCAGTTTCTGGCTGATTTCTTACTGTCCTTTGAGAAGCTGTATGTCCAGGAGCCAGAGGGACTGGAGTCCCAAAAGGCAGTGCCATTGAGGCCAGTGGTGCCCTGGACTTCTCTCTTCTTGGACATTGTTCCATCTGAGACAAAGGATTTTTAACTCTTTATTTTGAAATGATTTCACACATTTGGAAAAGCTGTAAAAATGATACAAGGAATTCCTGTATCCACTGCACCCAGATTGCCCAATGGTTAATACTTTACCATATTTATTTAAATATGTATGTGCACATGCATGTATACTGCAGCCTTAGATTTTCGGCAGGTGCACCTCAGTGGGTATCCTCAGAAGACTCATGGTATCAGTTTTTCCAATTACTAGTGATTTTATCCTTGATCAATTGGTTAGGGTGGTATCTGCCGGGTTCTCTACAGCAAGTCACTATTTCAACATTTGTAATTAAATGAGTATCATTTGGGTAGGTATTTTGAGACTGTATAACCGTGTTTTTCTTATTCCAATTTCACCCACTATATCTAGCATCGATTGGTGATTCTTATATGAAAAAAACTATTACAAATGTGGCCAAATGGTGATTTTCTAATTTGGTAATTTCCTCTATGTTTATTAGTTGTATTCTCCTATAAGAAGGAACTTCTCTTTATTCTCCATTCATGTTTTATTGATTTATTTCTATCATTATGGACTCATGAATTCTTATTTATGCTCTGAGTTGTCATCCATTACCAATGTTACTCATTTTGAAGCTTAAATTATTTGAGCTTCAGCAGGAGATTCTCTGAGCTGGCTCCTGTGTCCTCATGACCCATTGAGCACTTTTTATTTTCAAGCTCAGCAAAATTGCCCTGGTCTTGTCATGTCCTTGCCCCAGCCCTATAATCAGCCATTTTTCTAAGTAACTTCGGTTCCTTTTAGAGGAGAATGATATTCAAAGAGCAAATTTAGTGTTAGGTATGTCCATTGCTTACAAGGCTTCTGAATGTTCTCAGAGGATGCAGCTAAGAAATATATATAAAAGAAACACAAGAAGTAGAATCTAACAACTAATAAACTAAAGGAATGGTTACCCATAGGAGCCATTGCTAAAGAGAAATGTCTCCTAATTAGAAGTGCAGTGGTGTGCTGTTAAATAAATAAGTGGCTGTTGTTGGCGGGCTTTGCTTTGTAGCATTGACCAATTTCCATAGTGTAATTATCCCCTCTCTGGCTGATTTCAGTCTACCAATATGTTGTCATTGAATGTGGAGTTGGAAAGAGATGTTCATAATCAGCTTGAAGCCAATGCAAGCCAGCTTCAGCACATCTTACATAGAAGGATCAGTCCACCAGGAGCAGATCATGATGCTAAATATGTGTGTTCTCAAATAACATAGTATAACAAGTATTTAAGCAAAAACTGACATATCTGAAGGAGAAAAAGACAAATCCACAATTATAATTGTGTGACATGTCTCACATAATATTTTTTAACGTATTTTATGAGATGATGAACAAGCAGAAAAAAATTAAAGATAAAAGAATATTTAACAACCCAAGTAACACACTGGACCTAATTGACATTAACAACATTACACATGACAGCAGAACGCACATTCAGATTTGCCAACCATACAATAATTTTAGGAGATCTAGCTCACTGCGTTCATGACTGCAATTAGAGGATTTACTCATTGTCACTTCAAGAAGTTAGCCCTATTGACAACTATTTCTAGGGCCTGTTTTATATCTCTGTTCCTGAGGCTATAGATGAAAGGGTTCAGCATGGGAGTAACTACTGTATACATGACTGAAGCAATTACGTCTTTGTTATTGGAGTCCCATGATGAGGAGAAAAAGTAAACAAAAGCAAGTGTCCCATAGTATAAAGACACCACAAAGAGATGGGAGCCACAGGTGGAAAAAGCTTTAAAGAGTCTCTTAGTGGAGGGGACCCTCAGGATGGTAGTCCCTATACGAATGTATGAGGCTAAGATACTACTCAAAGGCAGGATGAACAGTGTTCCTCCCTCAGTGAAGATGACCAGCTCATTGAGGGAGATGTCCGAGCAGCTCAACTTGAGGAGCACAGTGAGGTCACAGAAGAAATGGGGGATGGTATTGTCAGCACAGAAGGACAGTTGGACCAAGAGGAGGGTGTGCAACAGGGCATGGATACAACAGAAGACCCAGGACCCAGCTACTAAGGAGATGCACAGCTCCTCCCTCATGATGGTGGTGTAGTGAAGTGGCTGACAGATGGCCACATACCTGTCATAGGCCATCACTGCAAGAAGGAAATTATCAAAACAACCAAAAAGTATGAAAAAATATATCTGTGAAATGCACCCTGCATAGGGGATGAATTTGTACTCAGTGTGCATGTCCATCAGCATCTTAGGGATGGTGACAGATGAAAAAGAGACGTCAGTGAAGGCCAAGTGGCTGAGGAAGAAGTACATGGGGGTGTGGAGGCGACAGTCCAGCCTGATGAGCAGGATGATGAGCAGGTTCCCCAGCACTGTGGTCAGGTACACGCCCAGGAACAGGGTGAAGACCACGCACTGCTGCTGTGGCCGGATGGGGAGCCCCAGGAGGAGAAACTCGGACACGCTGCTCTGGTTCCCCCTCCTCATGCCCTTCTTGTCTCTGGTGGGAATTGGGGAAAGTGGGAAATGTCAGTGAACATGCCATAGCATTATAGTAATGGCCTTTTTAGTGTGAAAATTCTTAATTTTAGCTACTTTTCTCTTTATTTCTCACAATTGTTGTTGTATGAATCAGTCTGCCCCATTCTGGCTCCAACAATAGATCAAATCCTCATGATAATCAAGTCTTTTTCCAAAGAAACCAAAGGAAATTTATTCTTTATTCAACAAATATTTATTGCAAAACAGCTCTGTCCCATACTGAGTATATAGTAGTGAACAAGAAATGAGAAGTCTCTGTGTTCAAGGAGTTTACATCTGTATAACAAGCCAGGTTCAAACCTCTATAATTTGCTGAGATCAAAATGGAAAAAGGGTACCAGTGGGGAGGGTATAGCTCAGTGGAAAAGCGCATGATTAGCATGTTCGAGGTCATGGGTTTGAACCCTAGTATATCCACTAAATAAATAGTAATAATAAATAAACCTAATTACCTCCCCCATAAAACAAAAAACACAAAAAATATTTTTTAAAGGGTACCAGGTAAGATGTATCAGTCATTTCCTCTTAAAACGGGTGTGAAACTACCTACATTGCGAAAGAATTACTGAAGCTTTGTCACAGAACTTCAGTGTAATTGGCTGTGTCAAATTCCCTGTTATCAAGTGTCCAATCCAGGCTTCCAAACCAACATTAATAATAGTACCAGGCATTATTCCAAGTGTTTAACATGCACTTTCAAATTAAATCCACATTAAAGCTCTAAAAATGAGATTATTATACTTATTTTGACTATAAGAAAACAAAATTGTGTATTATGTAAATGTGCAAAGATATAATTAAGTGTAGCAGATGGAATCACAACATTTGTCTGCCTCACCAAAATCCATGTCTTAAACTCCTCTGCATAGAAATTATACCCTCGCTGGTTAGAATATCCAGAGAAGCTGTATTATGTCCACTACCTTTGTCAAAAATGTTCTTAACTCCCTCTAAGAAAAATTTGCCACTCACATTTATTTGTCCATCATACAATTTACAAAGAACTTTTGCATACTTTAACTCCTCTCAAAGCAATAATTATACATTTAAGGATTGTTTGATACACAAGGCGACTATTATATCCTTATTTTATAGATGTGAAAACTGAGGGTAAAGAGATAAATGACTGACCTAATGTTACCCAGTTTTTTGGTGGTGGGTTCCAGATTTAGTATTTCTTTGGAAGTTAGGTTGCAGGTGAGGATTACCAATGACATAACCCTGAAGAGGGAATCAAGACTGACACCGTCACTCAAGTATAGGTGCAGGACAGCAAGTCTCCCTCAGGGACCATGAACTTGCTCAGGGACACTGGTTATCTCAGTTCATGGCCACCAAGGAGGACAGAGACTTGACCATTATGTGGAGGTGTGGCCGTGCACTGACATACACTGTGCGAGTCCTCACAGAGAAACCAGCAGAAAACAAGATGGTTGGAGCCAACTAGGAACCCTGATTCAGGTAGGGCCTGGTGAAGGAGGCAGCTGGGCCATGAGCCCTGGAGAGGTTTGATCTTGACCTTGAAGTATGAGAGGGAGCCTTTGGATGGGCCTGTTGTCTCAGGCTTCTGCCTGTCCCATCCCAGACAATGGTGATAGAGGAGCCCCTAATACATAAACATGGGGTTTGGAGCAAGATAACAAAATACGTTCCTTTTACTGAGCACCAATTATGTGCTGAATACTTTGTATGTGTTGCCTCATTTAATCCTCCAAATAGGACTGTGAAGTAGGAATAGTTATTTCTTCTGTACCAGTGAGGAATCTGAACCTCAGAGAACTGAAGTCACTTCCTAAGATCACGGAAACATTTGAGGATCAGACTGAGGACTGGGCCCCAGTCTGACAGAGTGCAGACCTGGAGCTCACATCCACGAGTACATGGCTGGTGGAAATGTATGTGAACCTGCCTGCCCAATGCAGTGATGTGGCCCCTGTAGAGAAAGACAGTTAAGGGAATATCTGGGTTCACAGGGGCAAACCTGAAGCCCCTAAAACCTGTACCTGAAACACACATTCACATGCACACTTAATGACTGATTTTTGAATTCTTACTATCTGTGATCTCTAAGACAGTGACTATGGCTTATGGCTCAGTTCCCCAAAGATTCATAAAGATAAATTCACAAATAATACACAAGCTGATACACACAAAATAATCCACATAACTACGCACAAACACTTGTATAATCTCAACACAAACATAAAACAACTAGCAGCACATACAGATCACACATCAGATGCATAAACATTAGACTCTGAACAGAGACTCACACATGCAAACACACATACGAAACAACTAAAGGCACAAGGTCACACACATCACACACAAATCATACAGGAAACATACCATTGTGCAGACACACCTCTTCATACTCAGGCGACACACGACATACATGGTCACACCCATACTGGCCTCATTGCAAAATGAGATGTTCTAGTCTCCACTGACCTACACCCAACGTAGGTAGAGGTGGTCGGTGAGTGAGGCACTTGGGCCCTATTCACTCGCAGGAACTACCCCATAAACATTACCTGCAAATTAAACAGAGCAAATACACTTATACACACACACACACACACACACACACACACACACACACACACACACACAGAGAGAGAGAGACAAAACCCATGAAGAAAACATACATATATCCACATTATAGGAGCAAAGAAACGCCACACAGACCCACGTGGAGTGCATACGCAGACCTCTAGATGCAGAGACACGTCTTGCCCACCTAGAATTCCCAGCTCACGCTGACCTGTGCCACTCAGGGAGCTCAGGCACCTTCTAATCCAAGCAGTTTTCTGAGCCTTGAGCTTCTGTTGAGAACCCCATGAACTAAAAAGTAAGAAGAGCCCTCTCTGAGCCCGTGACCTCCTGAGCTTTCTGTGACTGTCCTTGAGCGCCTGAGCCACAGGCAGGATACCATGTTATAAGCCTCAGAGAGGACACATAAAAAGTCCCTAAGCTCCTGGTTAAGGAAAGAATCAAAGTAGACTAATTGCCTCCAATGCCTTGGGGAGGAGCCTGTGCGGAGGCTGAGGGACTGAGCTGCTACAGTCACCTGAGAGGGTACCCCAGACTCAGGGCCACCCTGGGCTCCTCTCCACCTGCTCACAGTTCCAGGAGTGAGGATGGCTCAGTCATCCACAACTCCAATGCTGCCAGCCCACCGGGTCAGCCTCTCCCATCAGCACATTACAGTCCAGGAACAGAAAGTCTGGCTTCTGCAAACCCCCACACCGCTTACACTTGCTACCACGAGAGCGCAAATCTGGCTTTAACTCCACATCCTGCAGGTACCTTCTCTCCCTTGGGAGAGACTTCAGCGTTTTTAGAGGGAGGAGGTGGAGTCCTTGGGCTCAATGCTCAGAAGAAGCACTGGGCCTGGGCCATGCCGCTCATTAACTGTTGGCCCTCAGCACACTAAGTAGCCTCTCAGCCCTGTTTCATCAGCTGTGAGGTGCAGGTAACAACTGCATCATCATCACGAAGTTATTACTGAGATTAAACGAGACGATTCACGCTAAAGCACACAATGAGTGCAAATAAATAACAGCTCTTGACACATTCTCTTTGTATCTTCCAAAAATAAACAATTATATATACATACATATACATATATATTACATCTAGAATTACATCTAGAATCATTGACATTGTTATGGAACTGATATGGAGTGAACGATTGAATTTATTGATTAATGAATTCTCTTGATCTTGGTAAGAACTTACTCCCTCCCTAAGAAAGAACTAAATTGTCCCCACAGAGTAACGATAAAATTATGTGATTCACATTTCAGTCAGCTAAGCTATCCACTTTTATCCCCACTTTGTCCAACATATGTGAACTGACATCTTCATTGGCTGGATGATTGCAGACTCCCTCAGTGCCAGAGAAAGCCCTCAGACAGAGCAAAAACGCAAGCACTTCACTAAGACGCTGTGAGCTTGCTGAAAACTGTCTAATGCCGCTTCCAATAACCCAAGCGGGACAAGGAGCTCCAGGGCGGGCATCAGCTACATTCCACACCATGTACTACCCACCTCTACCCGTGCCCCCACGCTGAGCCTGGAGGATGGGAGCCAGTCATACACTCTATAAACAGAATTTAAAAGGGTGCATTAGTGGAACAAACTACAGTCTTTGCCACTACAGCTGATCCCAAGGCTATAACTGAAATTTATCATTACCTTCTTTTACCATCCATATTGACTTCCTTTATCCTCCTCCAACACTACCACCAGTCAAGATTGCTTCCCTGATGGAGACCCAGATCTTCATTCGTCAGAACTCTTGCTTATCCTGCTCTGTTTACGCATCATGTGACAGAGCTACAATTGCCTGTTTAATGTTATTACTGGTAGGGAAATCGCCTGTAGTTCTTCAAGATAATTAGGGTCGATTACTCCTGAACTCAGAGTAACTCCTTTCTTTGTCTCATGCCTTCCAGAATGAAGAACCTAAAATTGCCAGGCAGCCATCACACTTTGAGATCAGGGAACCACTCCTATGTTCTCTGTGCAAGCACCCCTCCACAACCAACGACCAAGGCTCCTAATCCCACAGTAAAGTTGCAGGGATGGGAAGTACCCATAACAGGAAAGGTCCATAGGGATACATCATAGACCTAAATGTAAAGCAAAAAACCTTTAAATTTCTAAAATATAAATGAGAGAAAAATCTAGATGACCTTGACTATGGCCATGACTTAGATACAACACCAAAGGCACCATCATGAAAGAAATTGTTGATAAGACAGACTTTATTAAAATTAAAATTTTCTGCCCTGTGAATAACAATGTCAAGAGAGTAAGAAGGCAAGCCACAGACTTGGAGAAAATATTTGCAAAAGACACATCTGATAAAGGACAGTTGTCCAAAATATACAAAGAACTCTTAAAGATTGAAAAAAAGCTTCTTCTGTATAGCACAGGGAACTATATTCAATATCTTGTAATAACATTTAATAAAAAAGAATATGAAAATGAATATTGATGTATATACATGACTGGGACATTGTGCTGTACATGAGAAACTGACACAATGTAACTGACTGTACTTCAATTTAAAAAAATTTTTTTTAACTCTTAAAACTCAACATTAAGAAAACAAACAACTGGCCTTAAAAATGCCCCCAATATTTTTTTCATTGAAGTAGAGTTGATTTACAATGTTGTGTTAGTTTCTAGTGTACAGCAAAGTGATTCCGTTTATATGTATGTATATATATTCTTTTTCAGTTTCTTTTCCATTATAACATATAGTTAAGAGATCGAATATAGTTCTCTGTGCTATATAGTAAGATCTGTTTTTTTAACCTATTTTATATATAGTAGTGTGTATCTGCTAATCCCAAACTCCTAATTTCTCCCTCCCCACTTTCTGCTCTGGTAAAGAGTTTTTTTCTATGTCTGTGAGTCTGTTTCTTTTTTGTAAATAAGTTCATGTGTATCATTTTTTAGATTCCATATATAAGTGATACCATATGATATTTTCTTTCTCTGTCTGACTTCACTTAGTATGATAATCTCTAGGTCCATCCCTGTTGGGGCAAATGGTATTGTTTCATTCTTTTTATGGCTAAGTAGTATTCCATTACCTATCTATCTATCGATCTATAAAAATATATATCTCACAACTTATTTACCCAGTCATTTGTCAATGGACATTTAGGTTGCTTCCCTGTCCTGGCTATTGTAAATAGTGCTGCTATGAACATTGGGGTGCATGTATCTTTTCAAATTAGAGGTTTCATCTTTTCTGGATATATACCTGCACTGGGATTGCTGGATCATATGGTAACTCTGTTGTTAGTTTTGTAAGGAATTTCCAGGCTGTTTTCCATAGTGGCTGTACCTGGGGTATGATTTTCACTGTGGTTCTGCCTATATGACAGGAACATACAAGGAAGAGCTGCAAATATTGTGGCCATTCTTGCAGTCTGCCACAATCACACAATTTTTCAAGACGATGTCTCTAGAAGCATCACTAGGAAAATTAAAAGCGTAACTGGCAACTGTTATTTGGCAAAAGTAATCCTATTCCTGTAAATTATCCCCAGAGCCAGTTTCATGTCTCTGTTCCTCAGGCTATAGGTAAAGGGGTTTAACATGGGTGTCACCACGGTGTACATAACTGAAGCAATTATGTCTTTGACCTTGGAATTATTTGATGAAGGAAAGAAGTAACTCATTGCAAGAGTCCCATAGTACAAAAACACCACAAAGAGGTGGGAGCCACAGGTGGACAAGGCTTTGCAGATTCTCTTGATGGAGGGGACCCTCAGGATAGTGGCCCCAATGCAGATATAAGAGCCCAAAATAGCACTCATTGGAAGAAAGGCAATCATTCCACCCTCGATGAAGAGAACCAGCTCGTTGAGGGAGGTGTCTGAGCAGGTCAACTTCAAGAGGACAGTGAGATCGCAGAAGAAGTGGGGGATGGTATTGTCAGCACAAAAAGACAGGCAGGACAGCAGGAGGGTGTGCAACAGGGCATGGACACACGAGAAGAACCAAGATCCAGCCACAAGTAAGATACACAGTCCCTCCCTCATGACGGTGGTGTAGTGAAGTGGCTGACAGACGGCCACATACCTGTCATAGGCCATCACTGCAAGAAGGAAATTGTCAAGACAAGCAAAAAGTATGAAAAAATATATCTGGGAAATGCACCCCACATAGGGGATGGATTTTTGCTGAGTCAGCATGTTCACCAGCATCTTTGGGACAGTGATAGATGAGAGGGAGATGTCAGAGAAGGCCAAGTGGCTGAGGAGGAAGTACATGGGGGTGTGGAGGCGAGAGTCCAGCCTGATGAGCAGGATGATGAGCAGGTTCCCCAGCACCGTGGTCAGGTACACGCCCAGGAACAGGGCGAAGACCACGCCCCGCTGCTGTGGCCGGATGGGGAGCCCCAGGAGGAGGAACTCGGACACGCTGCTCCGGTTCTCCCTCCTCATGCTCTTCTTAATCTCTGCTGGGGATACGGGGAGTAGAAAACATCAGAGACTGAGACATAGTGGTTATCATCACCATGTGTTCATTACAGCCATGTGCTTTTCTTTCCTGGAGACTGTGTCAAAACTCAGACAAACTGCACATTTGCTGTTGGAATTTTCTGTCTGCCCGACTCTGGTCACTGAATGCATCAGAATTCCAATGGCAAACAAGATTTTCCTTCAAAGGAGACCAGTGTAAATGTCTTCACTTATTCAACGGTCTTCCAGATGCTATTCTTGGCACTAGGAATAGAACAAAAAATAAAATATCCATCCCCCTGACTCTTGGAGTTTCCGTTCTATGAGTACATTGCAGAGTGCCAGCCAGGAGCTGGGGCTTCTTAGCCAAGAGGCTTAAATTGGATTCCAACCTCAACAATTTACTACCTGGGTGGCCTTGGGCACTTTTGCAGTGTACCTCAGTTCCTCCTCCATTTCCAGGTAAGAGATATTCTGCCAAAGTTCAGTAGGTGTTCTGTGTAAATTGATGGGTCTGTAGATGTAATTTTGGGTGTATTCATGGGAGGGCAGGAGCTATGTGTCCTTCTACTCCGCCATCTTAGCGCTTGGCACTCTCCTCTATAAAATGGAACGTTGAGGATTAAAGGAGTGAATACATGTGATACATTTAGGACAGTGCCCTGCACACAGTAGGTACTCAACAATGCTTGCTATTACTATAGCAGGATGTAGTAAGCAGATAAATCTGGCATCAAACTCCAGGAACTCAACAAAACAGAAGAGTGATGTGGGCATTAGACAAGACCCAGTTGCTGGCCTGAAATATTTGTTAACCTCCTGGACTTTAACACTCCCTGGGAAACTGCAAAAGCCCAGACCATGGACCCTGGGATTTGATTCCCTGCTGGCAATGATCTCAGAGACATTTTTTCTTCTTCACTCCACCCAGCCCTCTTATTCTTCATCTCCCTCTCCCTCCCTTTCTCCCTTTTTCTCTCCTTTTTTTCTCTCTTCCTCCAATATAACATATACATACAGTGAGAGACTTGAGAATTTTCCCAGGGAACTTCCCAAAGACTTAAGAATTTGCTGATAATGTAGAATGTGGGATATCTAGTCAAATTTATAGTCGCCTGCTTAACTATGACTAATTCTCAAAATTTACCTTAGCATTGAAAATAGTTGCTATTTAATGAGCTCCTAACTAGGACATAGGCACTCATAAAGTTCAGTTTCAGCCTTAGGAAACTAAATCTCAGGGTGGTTACATAATTTGTCCAAAGATACAAAGGTGATACCTGATGCAGTCACAATTCTATATACGTCAGTATGATCAGAGATCCTACTCTTCGCCATTCACTGGCCCTGACTTTCATTTATTTGGCAGAAAATCCTGGGTCTGGTTTTGGGATTATTTCAAGATTTCAAAATTACTCCAGCCACCTGCTTGATTATCTACCAACTCATACTGAGATAAATGATGATCCTACATGTTATTATCCAAGTCAGGATACTTTTAAGAGTGAAAGGAGAAGTTATATAATAATTATAGCAGGATAGCAGGTCTACACCAAGACTTTCTTGGGCAAACCAGAATGTACAAGCACCTACTCGCGCTCCTTTTTCCAATTTGTACAGTACTTTTAGGTGCGTTTAATTACATTAATCAGTGAACATTTACCGAGTGCCTGTGAAGTAGACGTTCCAATGGTTAATTCTTTCACAGTATATTGTGGAAATAGGTATGAAGTTACATACTTGAGAACACGTAGTAGTTTTTGGATCCTGATTGTAAGACGAAGACTTCTGATAGCCTTTGCACTAGAGGCCTGGCAACACCTTCACTGGGAGTTAAATAAGATGTAGAGAGGGGACCCAGCGAGACCCCACCCCTCTAAGGCAGAGGCATCTGACTGAGGAGCCTCTTCAAGAACAGAGAGGAGCTCAGGCACGCAGTCCTCGGGGACCAGGAGGAAGGCAGTGACGTACACCTTCTGCTGATACTTGGCCGCCCGCTGGGATTTACTGGATCCAACTTCTCCTCAGAACGCAAGCCTCTCTGGAGGGAGTCCAGATGTTGCGTGTCAGGTAGCAGCGTCACAGGCAATGACTGGTTCAGGAGGAACAGAACGCCGATGCAAGCCACCCCCTGTGTGAGAGGTAGCTGGACACCGGAAGGAAGCAAGCAAGCTGTCAGTTGGAGCTTGACAGGAGCTCTTGGGATGTCTCCCCTGCACAAAATACTCTGCCCTGAACAGTCAAGAAATGATGAGCAAGCTGAGGCTCTCGTGCATTTAAAAATAATCGTGGTACTAGCATCCATTTAGTGCATGCTGATAACATGCCACATACTGAGTTAAATCACATCACATTTTACAGCTCGGGCTTCTGAGCCTTGCAGAGGCTAAGCCCAAGGTCATAAAGCTATGAAGTATCAGAAAAAGAGATGTGAATCAGGATGTGTGTGACCCAGAGTCACTTAACCACTCCCACGTTCCCAAGAGTAGAAATACGGCGTTGTTGAAAGCTGATGAAGAAAAGTGCCTCAGAGCACTGTGGGGGGCTTCAGATCCATGAACAAATGGCTTAAAAGTTGGGTTGACAAGGACCTTACTTGGAACTACCTATCTTTGTCTGAAATCAGAGGAGATATGATATAAGAGGAGACTAGCTGAAAGTCTATTTATCACACACACACACACACACACACACACAGCCTTATCATGGTTTTAGTTCCCTCTCTTCTATACTCATTCTAGGTTAAAATAGAGTGTGAGTGTTTTATACATAAAAACACACATGTAGTCACTTTTGTGTAATAATTTCACACAAATTTACATACAACTGATAAATGAAACACACACAACACAACACGTAAACATTACACCTAGTCACTGAGACAAAGCACAACCCACGCAAAAAAGGACATCTTATACACACACAGATACGCAGACAGCCATGCAAACACAGCACACAAACACAAACCTAAACAGCATGTGCCTATACGCACACACATGCACGTGTGCACACACACACACACTACCAAGAAGATTTTTCCAGCTCTCCATAATCTGTCTTAGCCCTTCCTGCATGAAGAGAGTTGGTATGTGATTCAGTTACCCATTAAATACACTGGGTTGTACAAATGTAAAATCACACACGTGATACACATTTTTACCGAAACACACACATCTAGTGCCGAATGATGGTTCCCCATCTTCCTCTGACCTGTGAGGGTCCTTGGTGAGCTCAGACACCTGTGGTCAAGGCTGTTTCCTGAGCCTTCACTTTCTGTTCAAAAAACCGGTATCCAAGGAGCAAGAAGATCTCGTGACCTAAGCGTCTTCTGAATGTTTCATGCCTGTTTTAGAGCAGCAGGGAAGTGGGCAAGATCTCCATTCACCAACAAGGTTAATACTGATGGGAAAACAACCCCGAGCTCTGATTAGCAAAGGAGCCTACCTGAGCTAATTACCCAATTTTTCGCCTTCCCCTTGAGAGGTAACCTGTGAAGGGACTCGAGGGGCTGAGCCACGAGTCCCAGGAGGAGGTGTCCTTGTTGTTGACGTTGAGGCCACAGAAAGCAGGAGTGACCATGGTCACTTTGGCCTCTGGAATAACCACAGCATGGAGCTGGCCTCTCCGTACATCACAGAACGGCCCAGACAAGGTCAAGCCCTTGCAGACTCCCACATCGCCAGCCCTGGCCTCCTTAGAGCACACGTTCCACTGCCACCTGGAGCGGGGGCTGAGGCTTGTTCAGAAAGTAGTGGAGTGGTGACATTGATCCCAAGGGCACTAGACACAGACTGACCTGAGATCAAGGCCAGCTCTGCTACTTACTCACCAGGTGCCCTAAGCAAGGGGCTTAAGCTCTGGGAGGTTCTGTTTCCTTAGATCTGGTAATAACACCTTGCTCATGTGGTTACTGTGAGGGTTAAATGAGATAGCGTGTTTTAAAGCACTAAACTCAGCCAGTTTCCTGAAAACCAGTTGGCCTTAAGGACTAGTATCTTAATCAATTTGCCAAAGGAAACATTCACTGTAATCACTGTGCCTGACACCATCCCTGTGTAACACACCAACCCACGTCTTCATTTAACTTTAAGTTATGATAGTAACTAACTATCATAGGCAGGCTGTGGATGGGAAATAGAAACCCAAGACTTTCGCTTTCCATGTTTTCCTTTTTTAAGTTTTTTAAATTTTTAAATTTTTAATTTGTGTGTAGGGGTGAGGGGAGGATTGGGTTTATTTACATTTATTTTAGTAGAGGTACTGGGAATTGAACCCAGGACTTTGTGCATGCTAAGCACACGCCCTACCACTGAACTATACCCACCTCTGCCATGTTTTACTTTGGAGAAGGGCTCTTCTTTCCTCTGTAGGTAAGACTGATGGAAGGATATGCCGTCATAGACCTCAGCTATGAGAATGACAATAGCAATGAGAATGACAGAGTCCAAGTGGCAAACCTAAACCATAAGAAGCCAAATGAATCCAATTTTTATAGTGAGTAGGGTATCAGTCAGGGTTCTACAGAGAACAGAACCAATGGGAGGAAGATAGATGTATAGGTATTTACATATATACATATATATATATATCCTATTATGTATAGACATACATTCATATGTGCATGTATATGTGTGTATATATACACACATATGTTTTATATATAATACATAGTTTGAAAAGATGCAATCTGGATATCATATAGAACATAACGCTGCTCCACTATATCAATGACACCATGGTAATTGGACCAGAAAACCAAGAAATTGCTAGCAAGTTGGAGCCTTAGCAAGACACACATAATTCTGAAGTTGGAAGAGAAACACTACAAAGATACAGGGAACTCTTTACATCAGTATTATTTTTAGGTCCAGTGATCTCGGAGAGGAATCAGAAAGCTATGCCTTGCTGTTCCAACCACTATAGCTTTATGATAGGTCTTGTTATCTGATAGTGAAAAGTCCTCCAGCTCAGTTTTTCTTGAATATTATTTTAAATATTTTAGATCTTTTGCATTTTTGTATGAATTTTGGAATCAACTTAATCTATGTTCATCAAATACATGCATTCATGCACACACATACACACACAGATTTTGACTGGCATTATGATGAATTTATAGATTAATTTGGGGAAACTGGCGTAACATTAAGTCTTTCAACCCACAAACATGGTATATGCCTCCCCTTTTCTGGGACTCTAACATTTTTCTCAGTGTTACTTTGTAGTTTTCACAGTAGGAATTTTGCAACATTCATTCCTAGGTACTTTGTATATCTTGATAATGTTGTAAATTGTCTTTTAAAATTCCATTTCCTGCTTGTTTCTGGTACGTAAAAATAAAATAGATTTTTACTATTAACTTTGTATACAATGACATAGCTAAATTCACTTATTAATTTTAGTAGTTTGAGTTAGATTATCTTTGGATTTTCTAGGCATACATTCACTTCACTTGTGAATAAAGAAAATGCTATTTCTTCCTTTCCAAAAAAAAAAAAGAAAAAAGAAAAAAGGAAGAAAGCTATGGCTGCATAGAATTCCCTACACCCAGCTGATAGAGGACAGGAAAGCCTAGGTGTAGTTTATAGAAGGGTCAGCTCGCTGTGTAAGTGCAGGTCAAAATGAAGCATGATTACACTGGAGTTCATCAATGGTTGCCTTGTAGGATAGTCCTCGGCTTTAAGCTTTCTTTAGGGATGATCTCAGCTAAAAGAAACTGCTTCACCAAAGAGCATGTTCCCTTCCAGAGCAGCCTACGTCCAATAACCAACATGGTGGGTATAAAGATCTGTCTTCCTGGACATCCTGGCTCCAGAGCTCCCAACAGGGTCAGCTGAGACCTTCACTGGGACTTCGTCACAACCCAACTTGTCCCTGCACCCAATTCTTCTTCCTTCTTCTCCCTTCCACAGATGTTGATCCCAAGAGAACTCCCTAATAGGCATCCTGTATGTTAATCTCCATCTCAAAGTTGGCTTCCTAGAGAACCCATGCCCTATTCACTAAACACACACACACACACACACACACACACACACACACACACACACACACAAAATGTTCTATCACCTTTGATTACACACAGTTGAGGAAACTAAAGCATGTCCTGGAGACTTTGTGATAAGTTTAAAAGGCTCTGAAAACAGCCTCAGTCTTCCGAAGGAGGCCCCGGGAGTCCCCTGCCCCCTGAGGGCGGCTGCACGCACCTTTGCTGCCCATCGTGATTGCTGTACTTAGAGAGGTCACGGAGCAAACTCTCTTAAGGAGGCAGGCTGGAATAAGCACACCATAGCTCTCTCACCAGCAAGGACCTAGAGGCGGCCAGGAGGCCCAAGCCCAGACCCACGAGAAGCTAGCTGACAGGTTTCCCCAACCAAGAGAGTTCCTGCCACTGTGAGTCTGGGCATCTCTGCCTTCCACAGTTGGAAGCAGAGAAAAACAGAAAAATGGTGAGACAGACGTTGAGAAAAAGACAAGGAGGTGAGAGGGCATATCAAGAAAATGCTTCATTCCTTTAGAATCTATGGCAATCTACTCTTTCCTCCTTCCTTGCAACTCTTCTTGCTTTTTTACTGGCTAGAAGGTCAAAAAGATCATCTCTGACTGATAAGTGAACTTAACCAATTTGGTTCAGGACGGGAGAACAGATTTTTTTTGTTTAACTGGGAAAGGTGAAAATATATTTGGGTGTGGAAAGTGAGCATTAGTACACTGACTACCCACCTGATCATCCGCCTCAATCAGGTACTTACTTCAGACTCAAAATTCAGTTTTTGAATTTGATTCGGTTCCACGAATCACACGGATAAAGTATATCACAGAGTTCAGCCTACCATTTAAGTCTAACTTTGTATTTTGCGACCACCCTATTTGATCCCTGGGCCAAGGTATCCCATTGTTGTTGGGGAAGCAGATCCTCAATAAGAGGACTTCCAGAATTATCCCCTCAGATTCTCACTTTTGAAAATTCCTTCCATTTTCTTAAGTACTCGGCATGGATGAGATGCCGGAAATCTAACCTGCCTTGATCACTTTGAGTCCCCAGGCATCCCCATCGTGAATACTTTTTTTTTTTTTTTCTGTAGTATATTTTACAAACCACACTTATACCTGATACTTCTTTAGCTCTTCAGGGCCCCTGAGATCACTCAGTGAGCAAGTAATGAATTTCAGGCACAAGTTTCCACTTTCTTCTTCCAAGTTCAGTGCACTTCCTACTAAACCCTCAACCCCATAAAAACATAATGTCCCAGACATCAAAGTCCAAATTCTCCCTTATTGTTGCCAATGAATCATGGATATTAAAATTCTCAAATTCTACAATCTGCTCAGCATAGAAAATAGGTTTCCTTTTGTAACAACAGAAGTCTGTTCTTAATGAGGAATGAAAAACATTTAAGGGAAAAAATGTGTGTGTGTGTGTGTGTCTGTGTTAAAATAGAAAATGGTCAAATTGGGAAAAAATAGATCTTATACATGATTGTTTCATAGATACTTTTATAACTTTACAAAAATATGAGAAAATGCATCATAGTTAAATCTTGAGATTTAGAATTAGTGTGGTATTTGAATCTCGTTTCTGCTGTTTACTTGATGTGTGACTTTAGCAAATTATTTTAAATCTATATCTGTTTCATCATCAGAAAAAAAGCAATAATAATAGCTTATGCCTCATAAGGTTGTTGTAAGAATGAAACAAAATTCTACTTGCATGTGGTAAGTGCTTAATTACTGATTCACTCTCAGATTATTCAAAGTATGAACCATACACCACCTAAAAAAGCATTGTAGATTCATAATAAGATGAATTTGACCATTAGAAAATTAGAGTGTGAGAACTAGGGTCATTTCAATATTTAGATTCGTTACTTTTGAGAACATGTCCAAAAACCTGGTTGGAGAGAAATTCATTGGCAATAATAATGACAGGGAGAAGACAGTGGCATCAAATGTTTTCTCTGTCCCTGAACCATTCTAAGTGCTTTAAACACATGATATCACGAAAAACTCATAAAACTCATAAATGGTAAATATTAGTATACCCTATTTACAGATGAGGAAACTGAAGTTTAAAAATATTTAATAACTTGCTTGATGTTAACCAGCTGGAAAGTAAGCATTTAATTGTTGTGTGAATAAATGAATGATGATTCCTTGAATTGCTCTTTCAAAATGCCTATCCAGTCTCATTGTCTGGATGAATGATGTAGAACACTTTGTGGCCATGAGGATGTTTGAATCCACGTTGTTCATGGTAGCAAAGGCTTAGGGGACAACTAGGGACATGAATATTAAGTCATGTGCTGCTGGAATATGATGGAAAAAGTCAAAAGTAAAGAACCAGAACAGAGATCGATATCAAAAAAAATGTATATAAAGAGAAAAAACAAGAATGAGATATATGCCAAAGAATTACTGAGGTAAATGGAAGAAAAGCTCACATAAAGAAGGCAATAATATATATATATTTCAAGGATATATACATCGGTAAATAAACAAATGGATGATGGCACTGAAGGACGTATGCTTGCTTAATGGTTGGGTGCCCAAGATGTGGGAACATGATTAGGTTTAAGCAATTAGAGGAAAAATCAGACAAAAGTAAATTTAAAACTTAAGATTTGTATGGATTGATAGTATAATTTGAAGTTCACTAAGAAGTGTAAGCTTTGAAATAAATGCCTCCGAAGATAAAATAACCACAACAGTAACACTTCGTTGGCCTTGGTTCATTATTCCTTTGATTTCCCTGTTTATTATTTTATTGAGCTCCTCTTTTTGGCAAGGAGGTTTAGAGATATATTAGGAATCCATCATTGAAAATTCATTTTGATATAGAGAGAACAATAAAACTACCTTATCTAAAATAAATAAATCCCTCCTTACTTCTCTAAGTCAATATCCCCTTATGTGACTTTATTTCTCTTTATAAAATGTCAAACTATCTGATGATAGATAGATGACAGATAGATCGATCAATCGATCCTCCATTAGAAGGTAAGATGCACAAACAGGTCTTTCTATGGTATATTCACAACTGTGTCCCCACTCCCAGAAGAATATTTTTCACAGACTAGGTGCTCAATAAAAAATTGTTTCTAAAGTTTAATGTTAAACTGAATCAGGAAGGTTCGATTCTGTTCCTCAAAGAAAATTCTTCCTCTTGAGATCACGCTATCAATACAAGAAGCTTGTGAAATCTTAGAGTCGGGAAGGAAGGGCAGCATCAAGGACCACAAAGCTGACAAGTCGCCTGTGTGGTAGCTAATCATGACCCTATGGGTGGACAGGAAAGATAGGAAGAAACATAGACTTACTGGTTTGTTTGTGGTTACAATTATGAGAGAAAGATGTGTGTTAAATTGTAGGATCACCTCTATCTTAGCTGACTCCATGGAAGAAATCAACCAGACTAGCAGCGTCTCTGAGTTCATCCTCCTGGGACTCTCCTCCCGGCCTGAGGACCAGAAGCCACTCTTTATCCTCTTTCTCACCATGTACCTGGTCACCATAACAGGGAATCTGCTCATCATCCTGGCCATCTGCTCTGACCCCTACCTCCAGACCCCCATGTATTTCTTCTTGAGTTTCCTGTCGTTCACTGACATTTGCTTCGTAACAACCATTGTCCCCAGGATGCTGGTCAACTTCCTGTCGGAGAAGAAGACCATCTCCTATGCTGGGTGTCTGACCCAGATGTATTTTATATATGTTTTGGGCAACACTGACAGCTGCCTTCTAGCAGTCATGGCCTTTGACCGCTATGTGGCCATCTGTGACCCCTTCCACTATGTCACCGTCATGAGCCACCACCGCTGTGTCCTCCTGGTGGCCTTCTCCTGCTCATTGCCTCACCTCCACTCACTCCTACACACACTTCTGCTGAATCAGCTCACTTTCTGCAACTCCAGTGTCATCCACCACTTTCTCTGTGACATCAACCCTCTGCTGAAATCATCCTGCTCCTCCACATTTGTCAACAATATCACAATAAAGACAGAAGGACTGGTTGTTTTGGTGACTCCATTTCTATGCTTTGTTTTTTCGTATATACGAATCCTCATTACGGTTCTCAAGATTCCCTCAGCTGCTGGGAAACACAAAGCCTTCTCCACTTGTGGTTCCCATTTTACTGTGGTGATCCTGTTTTACGGAAGCGTCTTTTATGTCTATTTAAAGCCCTTGTCCAGCTACACTGTTAGGGACCGCGTGGCAACAATTGTCTACACAGTTCTGTCCTCTATGCTCAACCCTTTCATCTACAGCCTGAGAAACAAAGACATAAAGAGGAGCCTGGGGAAGCTGATGGGCAGGAGGATGTCCTAGCCAGAACCTCTGTGGGCATGTTCACGAGTTCATGTCTCTTCTGGACCCTGTTTCTGCTGGTTCCTGATACACACAATAAACTCTTGTAAGTCAGCAGGTTATCACTCATATGTGTCATGGATCTTGGGTTGTATCCACTTTTTTACACATGCAACTATCAACCATTGGAACTTTATTATGATTCCGTAATCAGCTTCCCACCTTCCTCTTCTCCAGAAAACCACTTCATTTTCATTCGCTCTCAATGCTGTTGAAACTTTTGTTTTCCACAAAATTTCCTAGAAATAATTTAAATCTGATTAATGACTTTTGATTCCCTTCATAGCCTTCTGATTTTAATGAAATTTCTGGATGAACTAGCTTTTTGAAAGTCATCCCAGTGATTTAGAAAAAGAGAGAGGCAGAGAGACAGAGGCAGTGACAGAAAGACTGAAACTCCTATAAAATTGAAATGTCCACCAGACAAGGAATGCGTCTGGTCCCACAAGTATGCAGGGATCCCATTGACTCTTCCTTCTTCCCTATCTCTAACAGAAGAATGTTCTGGGCTCTGTAATGAGCAAAAGCCCAACTCTTAGTCCTGCTTAGCAAGTGACTTAGTAGTTCAGCACACAACTGCCCCGATGATCAGGCCAGTGTTCCCAGGGGCCGAGTTGCCTCTGGGTCTCTACCCTGGTCATCTGGCATTTGTGCCTCAAAGGCATTGGCTCCTCTTGTCCCCTCTCTTAGCTTCAGTTCACCTTAGAGAGTCCCCTATTTCCACCATCACTGCCCTTCAAAAACCTGTCTGCCTCCCAATGAAAGATTTACTGTCTGTCCTTAGATTTATTCTCAGCAGCTTTTGAAGAGGTGTTAAAACTCATATGTGAATGCTGAAGGCAGATGAAACTAAGAGCTTCCAGAGACAGACGGAGCCATACTGGGCTCCTCTGGGAAGTAAAGAGTCATCCAGGGCTTCAGGCAAGGAATTTTATTCTGCTCACTTTTGTTTTCATCCTTCATTCTCTATTATTCATGCAGTGGTTTTAGGTTTTATATCTTAGTATTTTATCATTGACTCTCCTACATCACTCCCAGAGCTATTACTCAGCAGGTCTCATGTGGGGCCTGTGAATCTGCATTTAACAAGCACCGCCCCCACCCTGACCCCTAGAGAAAACTAACTTGGCCTTTATGTGAGAAGCTGCCTGTCTGAAAATTTCTGATCCCTCCTACGTCCCATTGTTTGTATTTCTTGAACTCGTGCCTTTAGTAATATTATACCAAGTGTATAAAGCTATGTATATACAGACACTCACTGGTTGCATCATTGCTTGTAATAGAAAAAAAATTAGTAACAGCTTAAATGCCCATCAATAAGGAAATAGATAATTAGTGGTTCAATTTTTCCATAGAAAGAAATAATACATAATAGTTACAAATGATGAGGTGTATCTCTATCGCTGACCTGAAACATTATTATGAATAAAGAGCAAAATGTTTAAGAATAAATCTATTAGGGCTCATATATATATGAATGTGTATGTATATATGATGAAAATATACAAGTGTGTGTGTATCTGGTGAAATTATAGACCCAGAAAGAAAATCTCCCATTTAAAATGGTTAATTCTAGGAAAGAACCCTGGAATAGGGAAGGAGATAAAGTTTGCTTTTCAGTGTGTGCTTATCTGTACTCTCTGAATTTGTTAAAAGACATATTTTTTGTACAATTAAAATTACTAATTACTAAGGAAAGTGAACTACAATCTATTGCTCTGTTGCTCATCACCACTGAGTTTTGTTTTGTTGAAACAGCAATAATATCATATCACAATAGGAAAGAAGTGATATGAAGGAGGTCAGATCAGCAGAGACCCTCCATGGAATGTCCTAATTCTCATTTTGGAGAGGAACTAGATAAAGAGGAAACACTCCACACATGAAGAAATCTCACCTCTACACATGTAGAGTTATCCTTTATCACTATCAGCGCTTAGGCTTCAGAAGAGAAAATCCTGATCTAAATACTTTTCTCCAAGACCATTTCTCCAATACTTTTCTCTCATGGCCATGGACCTATGACTATGTCCCTTGAGTCAGTCTGAGTGAGATCTAAGAATTTTCACTTCTAACAAGTCCTCAGGTGATGCTGATTTTGAAACAATACTTTGAGAATCACTAGCCACACAATAGGCCTTTGGTAATGAATGCAATGAGGATATTGGTGAAGGTCTAGACAAACAGTACAACTGCCGCAAGACAGAGAGCCCAGAAGCATACCCACACACTGTTCTACACCTGACTTATGAATGAGGCATGGAAGAGCCTCTTTTCAGAAACGGAATTAAGACAGTTGGAAATCCACATGGAAAAATGAAATTGGATTCCTACCGCTCACCGTCAGCAAAAATTAACTCCTGATGAATCACAAACTTACATATGAAAACCAAAAACCACTCGTTTTTAGAAAATAATATAGGAGAATTTCTTTGTCTCCTTAAGATAGGAAAATATTTCTAAAACAAGAAACAGATAGAAGACACTAACCATAAAAGAAAACAGTAAATTGGACTGTGTTAAAATTAAATACTTCTGTTTTATTTATCAAAAAGCATCATAGAAGAAAAAGACAAATAATAGAACAGTAAAAGATATTTGAAATTCATAAAACCAACAAAAAACACTCAGATTAAGAGTACATAAAGATCCTTAGGAATAGTAAGAAAAAACAGACAAAGCCAGAGGTGGAGAGGGAAGGAGGACTACGAAAAAGAATTGAATAAACATTTCACAAGAGACAAGGAAATCCAAATGACCAATAATCACATGAAAAGATGCTGAGTTTCATTCATAACCAGAGGAATTCAAATTAAATCACAGTGGAAAGCCACTGCACACCCAGCAGATAGACAAAAATTAGAATTCTGAGGATAAATATTAAGGGTTTGAGAAAATGTGGAGCCACAGAAAATTATGCTGCTAGTGGGAATATAAATTGATACTATCAACTTGAAAAATAATTTGTTAATAAATAGTACAGGTAAAGATACCTATATTTCATAAATTCCACTCCTGGGTATATATTCCAGAGAAACACATGGACATGTACAACAAGAGATATGTCTAAACATTACATCAGGGGCTAAACTTATGAAGCCCCAAACTGGAAGTAACCTAAACTGTCATCTATGGTAGGATGGATAAATTCATTTTATGAAGTATGGTATATTCATACTATACAGAGAAGGAGGGTAGGGCTTACAGCCACCAGTGCTCAGATATTGGCAGACTACGTTCCTCTTTGCAGCTGCACCCAAAGCAGAGATTCCAGCCGGTGACTCTGCCCATCTGCAGAGCCTAGCTGGGGACTGGTGGGCAGTTCTGCCTGATGAGGGTCATCAGCCAGTGAGTCTTCGTGGTACCAGTGCCTGTTCTATAGGCCTAACCAAGCTGTTAAGGAAATGTGAAGCCCTGCCCACTGCTGAAGACAGCCTGCAGCCTCGCTGGACCAAGAACTTGGGCAGCTGTTCAGCCTATGAAACAGCTGTGCTTGTGCAGGGAACCAGATCTGTAGTCCTGCCCAAGTGTTAAGTACAGTAATCCTGGATAGCCTCAGAACCCAGCCCACAGCCCCTCCCTGAAGTAGAGCCCAGCCTATGGCCTCGTCCCATTGCTGGACACAGCCTATGGCCTCATCCAAACAGGGAACCCAGCCAGCGTGCCAGCCCAATCACAGAGCATACTCTGTGGCTCCACCAATGAGGAAGTCCAGACAGAAACCACGCCTGCCAGCAGAGCACAAACTCTAGCCCCACCCAACTGCAGGATACAGCTTGAGGCACCTCCCAACAAAAGAGCCTGGTCAGAGACCTTTCCCAACAGCAGAGCAAGCCAGTGGCCTGCCTGATCATGAAGTCCGTACTGCAGGCCTGCCCACCTTTGGGAATCAGTCTGCATCCCCGCCTGACTGTAAAACACAGTCTGAGGACTTAATCTCACCAGGAAGCCCTGCCTGTGGCCTTGCCTGAACTCAGAATCCAGCCAGAGGTACTATCCCATCAGGGATCAGAGCCTGATACTCCACCTGGCCAGGAGTGAATGTGAGGACAATCCGTAGCCTTACCCAATCAAGGAGTCCCACCAGTGGCACCACCCACCAAGGAACACAGCTGGCAGTCCTACCTGATTCAGAGCTCAGCCAGCAGAACCACCCTGACCTCAGAGCACAGGCTATGGCCTCACCCGAATAGGGGCCCTGACAGCAAGCCCTGCCTGCCCAAGGACACCACCACTGACCTATCCAAGACCCCAGGCTGAGGTGGCTGGTGAAGGACTGTGACCAGAAGATAATCTGTAAAGTCTAGAAGGGGAGATTACTAACTCAAATGCACAGATATCAACATGGAATCAAGGATCATAAAGAATCCAATAAACGTGACATCATCAAAGGAAACTAATAAAGCTCCAATAATTGACCCTAAAGAAATGGAGATCAATAAACTGTCTGATGAAGAATTCAGAATAATCCTCTTAAAGAAGTTTAGTGAGCAAGAACACACAACTACTAAACCAAACTGGGAAAACAATGCATGAGCAATCTGAATTCAGTAATACACTAAAAGGATCATACACCGTGATCAAGTCGGATTTATCCCTTTGATGCAAGGATGGTTCAACATATGCAGGTCAATAAATATGTTACACCACAGTAATAGAACAGATAAAAATCATGATTTTTTTCAATAGATGCTTTTTCTGCATACAATATCCCTACATGATAAAAACCTCAACAAATAGTTGAGGAACAAACCACAACATAATAAAGACCGTATATGACAAACCCACAGCTAACATCATACTTACTGGTGAAAGGTTTTCCTCTAAGGTTAGGAATAAGACAAGGATGCCCATTCTCATTACTCCTATTTAATGTAGTACTGAAAGTCCTAGGCAGAGTGATTAGAAAAAGAAATAAAAGGCATTCAAATCAGAAAAGAAGTGTCTCTGTTTGCGGAGAACATGATAATATATACAGAAAATTTTAGACTCCAAAAAACTGTTAGAATAGATAAACAAATTTAGTAAAGTTGCAGGATAAAAATCAGCATACAAAAATCCGTTGCATTTCTATAAGGAAAAACCTCCTTGACATTGATCTTAGCAATGATTTTATAGATATAACACCCAAAGCACAAGCAACAAAAGCAAAACAAACGAACAAACAAATTTAAAAGACAATTGGGACTACAAGACTACATCGAACTAAAAAGCTTTCATATAGCAAAACAGTTATCAACAAAATGAAAAGACATCCTACAGAATGGAGAAAAATATTAGCAAACTACATATCTGATAAGGGGTTAATATCCAAAATATATATAAGAAACTCATACAAATCAATATCAAAAAATAAAAATTTAACTAAAAAACAGTCAAAGGACCTGAACAGACATTTTTCCAAAGAAGATATTCAAATGGCCAACAGGTACATGAAAAGGAGCTTAACATCGTTAACCATCAGGAAATCCAAAATCACAAGGAGAGATCACCACATCCCTGTTAGAATGGCTATTATCAAAAAGTCAAGAGATAAAAAGAGTTGGGGATGATGTGGAGAAAAAGGAACCCTGGGCACTGTTGGTAGGAATGTAAATTAGGACAGGCACTAAGGAAAACAATATGGAGGCACCATATGATCCAGCAATCCTACTTCTGGGTATATTATACATCCTAAAGAAATGAAATCACTATGTCAGACAGATATCTGAACCACTGGAGCTTTATAAATAGCCAAGACATGGAAACAACCTAAATGTCCATCAATGGATGAGTGGATTAAAAAAATGTGAATATTACTGGAATATTATTCAGCCATAAAAATGAAACCCTGCCATTTGTAACAACATATTGAAACATATGCTAAGTGAAATAAGTCAGAGAAAGACAAATACCACATGATCTCATTTATATGTGCAATATAAGAAAAATAACTCGGAGTAGATTGGTGGTTGCCAGGAGCGAGCAGTCCTGGGTGGGAAAAATGACTGAAGGTAGTCAAAGGGATGAAAAACTTGGGGGATGTAATTTACAGCCTGGGGACTATAGCTAACAAGACTGTGTTGTATATTTGAAAGCTGCTAAGACAATAGATTTTCAAAGTTTTCACTACGAAAAAAAGTAGTTGTAACTATGTGAGGTGATGGATATGTTAAATAATATTGTTGAGTAATCTTTTTGCAATAAATGCAGATATAAAATCTTTATGTTGTATACTTTAAACTTACATAATGTCATATAAGTGGAAATAAGTAAATAAATGAATATTTGTTGAATGAATGAATAGAAGGAAGGAAGGCCACATGAATAGTACACGGAGGAAGCGGGACTAAAACCCAGGGCTCTCCGTCTCCATTGTATTTACTCTTAATATCTAGATCAAATGTTTAAAATTAAACTCAAGGCTAAGGGAAAAGACACTTGTATGTTGTGTGAGACAGCAGTTCCATCTGAGGGCAGAGGCAGAATGTGTTTTATTTCCTGTAACATGGTTGTGAACGTTGTTCACCATAATACACAATATTCTCTATACAAAATTCAAAAGGAGATTTTCTCTCTGATTTTAGTGCCAGGAAGAGTTGTTAGCCTCACTTTTCAGATGCAGTAACTAAGGTTCTTAGAGGCTAAGTAACTTGTTAAAAGCACACACTAATTGACAAAGCCAGCATTCCAATAAATATCACTTTTCCTAAACACTAAACCTTAAAACACTGCTCTGAGCCTAAACAATGAAATACAAACATTACTTTCTCCAAAGCCCATTTGCTACATATGACAGTAACCTTTGCCTGACCTTGCGTGTTAAACGTACATAAACTAACATTAACCTAAACCCACGTAGAAAAATACCTAATCCACATGCCTCTCCAGACATACACACCATTGATCTACCCCACTGAATCCATGAAAACTGAAACCTCCCTGAGGTTTCAGTGACTTATGATCTGCCTGATTCTAGAATACACCTTGGTCCACATCTGAATCCCCCAAAATAAAAATATTCACCCACATAAGTATTTGTCCACCCTTGATAACCCACACTTGAGGAAACTGAAGCACGCCCTGGAGATGCTGAGGGAGGCTATGCAGCTCTGAGGTTAGCCCCGGCGTCTAAACAGGAGGTCCCCTTCTCCCCATGGAGTCAGCTCTGTGGCCTGTGATTCCCAGTCTGCTCTCTGCCTACAGAGATCCCAGGACAAACTCCCCTGAGAGGTCATCACATCACAACTCCCGCAGCCTAACAGGTGCCCCCGAGCCCAGCAGAGCAGACCTGAGGCTCATGAGAAGCTGGCTGGGCTTCCACAGTCAGGAGAGCCCTCCCGCTTGAGTCCCGGCATCTCTGCCTCCTGAGATCCGGAGCCCGGAGAAGCGGCAGTGTGCTGGGGACCAGGCGTTAGGGAAGAAATGGGGGTTGATGCCAAGGCAGGGAAACCTGTTACCCCTTTGGAGTAGTACCTCAGCTCCTCCCTTCTTGCTTCTCTCCTTTCAGTCAGCCCGGATTTCATGGGAGACACATGAGGAAGCTGAGCTTTGGCTGAGAAGCAGACTAGGACCTGATGAACAGATGTGGTGCAGATCACCTTCTGGAGAGGCTGGGAAGGGAAGAAAAGCATCTGGATGTGGAGGTGAGTTCCGTAAGCTGGCCACCCATTTACTCCAACCCGGTTTGGAACCTTATTCTTTTCTCCTCAATAGTTTCAAGTAATTCATGGATTGAGAAGTCATAAGGTCCAAGTAAAACTTCCGTCTGCCATTTGGTTTCAAGTCCATCCAGTTTGACCTCCAGGCTACCTATACCATTTGTTTTGCTGGAAGCAAATCCCATTAGGAGGAAAGAAAAGACAAACAACTATTGTATTCCCAGCCTCATCCACTCACCCTGTGCTTTTAGCATGGTTCTTCCTGACTCTCAGATCTGAAACCTTCCTCCTGTTTTCTAGTCATCAGGATGGGGGTTCCTCATTCCTGAGACCTGGAGCATCCAATCTCATTAATTCATCATCATAGCTCCACTAATTTTTGTATTCCACATTCCCCAGGCAGCCCTTTCACAAATGACATTTTTTAATATTAACCTGTGTTTGATCAATTCTTTTACAGACTCGGTATTTCACTTGTAATTCATAAGACATCAGGAATCAGCTTGTGAGCAGGTGATGGAAGACAAATCAAACCCCTACTGTTTGTCTTCAGTCCAGGGCGCTGTCCACGGCATGACCACAGCTGCACACACCAGACACGCCCCGGTCATGCATGGCCCATTTTTCCTGCCAGACTTTGGCCAATTAATCATGGATAGTCAAACCTTCTAATTCCACCATCTCTACAACACAGAAAGATAGATCACTTCGCTTGCAACCACAAGGATAGATTCTGACTATAGGAAAAGAAAGCTTGTCAGTTAAGGAGGATAGAAGAGTAATTCATGTAGGAAATTATCAGAATGAGGAAAACAGTGCCTGTGCCTTGACTGTGAGAGACAATAAAAATACCAAAACTAGAGGAGTTTGAGAGTATGAGCTTAGAGTCAGCTTGGAGTTCAAATCCTGATTGCTATTCACTCCCTTAGTGACCTTGAGCAAACCACTTCCCCTCTATAAGTCTTAGTCTCCTGCTAACAACACATGCCTCACAGGTCCTTATCATGGGATTTAGTGAGATGCTTAGCATAAGCTTGATATGTAATACATATTCATAAATACTGGTTATGATTATTAACTTAAATTACTGATTCATTCAAATCATTCAATGGTAAACAAATATTCCTTCCATAAAATCTTGCAAAATTCTGAAATTAGCCTGACAATTTGGCAGTGAGGGATATGGTATTTTATGCATGTGAATAACTGATTTTGAGAACATCTAGAAATAGCAGATAAGGGAAGGTGACACGGGGACTGATGAGATCAACAGCTTCTCCTGAGAGTTTTCAATATGCTTCTCTCTCTTATAAATGTTTTCAACGTGTTATCTCACTAAATCCTCATGAGGGGGCCATATAGCTCATGTGGTAGAGTGCATGCTTAGCATTCACAAGGCCCTGGGTTCAATCCCCAGCACCTCCTCTAAAAATAAATAAGCAAACCTAATTACCTCCTCCACAAAATATTAAAAAATATGTATATAAATAAATCTTCATGAGAATGTGGCTATTTATGTTCAATATTACATATGAGGAAACTGAGATTTAAAGATGTGCAATAACTTACAACTAAAATGTAAGCATTCGAATGTTAAGTGAATTAATATATTAATTTATCAATGTTAAATTAATATATAAATTAATATATAAGAATTTTAAAATGCATTAAAAATTCCAGGGTAATAGGACTATTTAAACTCTGTGAAAGTATATATACTGCCTCTAAAAAATTATTTTAAACACCTTGGTATTATAAATATGTTCCTTGTAGAGATTTTTATGGTAATCAAGAATATGTAAATAACTAATGTCTCAAAGTCTGAAAATCCCTATGTAATCTGTAATTCACAAGGTATGGATGAATAGGCTGACCCTACGAAACTGATTTAAAGCACTTTCAAAAAGCATTTTACTGATGCAAGATCTCTCATTACAGAATATTTTGTAGTATCAGGAAACAGAGGCCAAAAGAAAAAGGACACTATGAACTCATCTACAAAACAAAAACAGACTCGTGGACATAGTGAGCAATCTTACGGTTACCAGGGAAAGGGAGTGGGAAGGGATAAATTTGGGAGTTTGAGATTTACAAATAGTAGCCACTATATATAAAAATAAATTTAAAAAAATAAAGTTTCTTCTGTATAGCACAGAAAAAAAAAACAGAGGCCATTTTGATGTCCATCACTAGGTAACTGGATATGACTTGGAAAAAAGCATAGAAGATAGATAGATAGAGATAGATAGATAGATAGATATGTATCTCATAGATATTTTTGGGTAAATGTATGAAAGAGGAGTTTTTAAAACAGGAATTGAATAGCCAGCAAAGGATGCCCATCCTGTACAAATGTGATTTAGGACAGGGGGTTAAAGAAAGGAAAAACAACTGCAAAACAGGGGAGACTTGCACACACTGATGATGACAGCAGCCCATGAGTGGAGGAGGAGGACCCTCTCTCATTCTGTGCCCAGAGGAGGAAAATAACACTGTTGAACTGGATTCAGCATTTCTCCTAGATTTGCCCTATTGGTTATTGGGACAAACCCTTATTTGTTTCCAAGACATGCAAAGATGAACTCTAGTGTTATACAACTGAAATTGCTTTGATAAGGAATGAGTGTCCTGTGACTTCACTATCTAAAATACCTCCACCCTCCACTCCTCAGCCATCTCCATCCTTATACTGCTCTATTTTGTTAACAAAATTTATCCCTACCTGATATTATATTGCATATTTCTTGGTTGCTGATCTGTCTTCCAAACTAGAACATGAGCTACCCAAAGCAAAAGATTTCTCTGTTTTATTGCTATGTTCCCAGCATGGAGACAGTGCCTTTCTCAGAATAAGAGCTAATGAACTTCAATCAGAGAGGGCCACCTCTGATGATTTCTAAAGGAAAACTCTTCTTCTGTCTCTCTAGCTTTCAGTACAAGGCCCTTACAATGCCAGTGGACCTGGGAATGGAAGATGAAATCAAGGACCATGAGGTTGACAAGCGGTCCCTGCACAACTGCTCATTGTGACAAAACAGAGGAAACAAAGACCTGCTGGCTTCTCAGGATTAGGTTATGGAATTGGAACATGTAAAATAAATTTAAAAAAAAGCTTCTTGTATATAACTAGACCCAAGTCAATGGAAAGAGTCAACCAAACCAGTAG
Organism: Camelus bactrianus; assembly: GCF_048773025.1. NCBI lineage: Eukaryota > Metazoa > Chordata > Mammalia > Artiodactyla > Camelidae > Camelus > Camelus bactrianus. The sequence continues at coordinate 66,673,685 of NC_133542.1, read as the reverse complement.
TGTCTCTGAATTCATCCTCCTGGGACTCTCCTCCCGGCCTGAGGACCAGATGCCACTCTTTATCCTCTTCCTCACCATGTACTTCATCACAATAATAGGGAACCTGCTCATCATCCTGGCCATCCGCTCTGACCCCCAGCTCAAGACCCCCATGTATTTCTTCTTGAGTTTCTTGTCTTTCACTGATATTTGCTTCACAACGACCATCGTCCCCAGAATGCTGGTGAACTTCGTGTCAGGGAAGACCATCTCCTATGCTGGGTGTCTGACCCAGATGTATTTTATATATGCTTTGGGCAACACTGACAGCTGCCTTCTAGCAGTCATGGCCTTTGACCGCTATGTGGCCATCTGTGACCCCTTCCACTATGTCACCGTCATGAGCCACCACCGCTGTGCCCTCCTGGTGGCCTTGTCCTGCTCATTGCCTCACCTCCACTCACTCCTACACACACTTCTGCTGAATCAGCTCAACTTCTGTGACTCTAATGTTATCCACCACTTTCTCTGCGACCTCAGCCCTCTGATGAAATTGTCCTGCTCCTCCACATTTGTCAATGAAATTGTGATAATGATTGAAGGATCTGTTTTTGTGGTGACCCCCTTTCTATTCATTGCTTTCTCTTACACACGAATCCTCATCACTGTTTTCAACATTCCTTCAGCTGCTGGGAAACGCAAAGCCTTCTCCACTTGCGGTTCTCACCTCACTGTGGTAACACTCTTTTATGGAAGCATCTTCTATGTCTATTTACAGCCCGTGTCCACCTACACCGTCAGGGACCACATGGCAACGATTGTCTACACAGTTCTGTCCTCCATGCTCAACCCTTTCATCTACAGCCTGAGAAACAAAGACCTGAAGCAGGGCCTGAGGAAGCTGATGGGCAGGAGGAAACCCCAGGCAGCACCCTCTTGATGAACACACAGTGGAACTGGCTCCACTTAACTCTGGTTTCTATTGGATCTTGGTGAGCAATCAAGCTCTTGGAGGTCAGCATTTTTAAGCCATGGGAGACAAGGCTATTTCTACAGTGGGCAGGCACATCCATTGATGACGGCCCACCAGTTGGCCTTGTCTCTGCTTAACTCATAATCCTCTTCCCTTACTATTTCCCCTCTTTCTTATGAAAATTCATGACATCTCATCTTCCAAATACTGCTTTAAACTAACCCTTTCCCCACAGATATTTTCTCAACAAATGTCTCTCTCTTTAAGGCTTATCCTCCAAATGCCTTCACATTTCAATATACTGCTAAAAATCATGAGTTAATTTATAATGGTTGAATGGTCTGCAAACTTTTGAAAGGGGAAAGAAATAAAGAAGACAGGGAATAGCAGGGAAAGGAGGCAGAGTACATTTTAGCTAATTTTCTTGTTTTGAGGATTTTTTAAAAATTAATTCCTCACTTTTCTCTTTCAAAAATTTTTTCTTGTTTAGAACTTAACTTTTCACTTTTTCGCTTCTCTCTGCTTTCTATTTCTCCTTTATTATATTGCTATGGCTTTATTTATTTTCAGTTTCCTCACTTTTTTAACCAGTTAAAAATTGCAAATGATCAGAAAGAACAAGAACAAAGAAAGTATCCATCCCACACTGGAGATGTTGAAACCTTTCTTACCTTCATCCATCTCTAAAGCTGTATGTTTAATACTTATTCTAGAAACTCCAACTCTTAAGTGACTAATTTGTAGAAATATTATCATAAGTGTATATTGGGTACTTAGATTTTATTTTAGTGAAGTTTAATTTAATAAAGTTATTTAGTGGGTTTACAGCAAATAAAAATTGGCAAAAACCTAAAATCCTCTCAAAAGGAAATAGAGAAATTAGTTATGATCCATTATATAGACTGTAGCAATATGCAGCGGGCTGAAAAAATCAAACAGATCTCTATTACTCCCTTCAAAAGCCATTAAGTAGAAAAATCAAGATGTAGAACAATGTATAAAAATATAAATCATTATATTTTAAAAAATTTTATCTATCTATCTTTCTCTAATATATGTATAGTCACTGGAGTAAGAAAAAAGTGCAGGGGAGGAGACAGGAGAGAGCTTCCACTTCTTTATCCATATTTGTAACGTCTAAATTTGAGCAAATAAATATCTATAGCTCATGGAATTTTAAACTGTTAAGAAATCAGATAACCAGTGCAATGGTGAATGACTTTCTTTGTAAGATGCCAGCTGAAGAGAAGCTTTTTAGGGTGCTCGCAAATCTGAAAAATATCATTATGGCTTTTCACTTGAATGATAATTTAATAGCATATAGCATTCCGGGTACCAAAATTTTGGAACTTTAAAAGCATAGTTCAGTGTTCTACTGCATCAAGTGTTTCCACTGAGAAACAGGAAGTCTTTGCAATGTGCTTCGTGATCCCCTTCCCTCACCACAGTCTGAAGACCCTGCACCAAACCTGGTCACGCTGCCCCTGCTTAGGCTTTAGGAGATCGGATCCTGATTCCACTCCCTTTTCCAAGCCTGAGCACGGGAGTCTAGTCACTGTCCTTGAAAACAGACAGCCAGTTCTAAAATGTGAATGGAAATGAAACGATCTTGAACAGCCAAGACAATCCTGAAGAAAAATCATAAAGTTGGAGGACACATTATCAAATCTCAAGACTTACTACAAAGCTAAAGTAATCAATATGTGTAATATTTGTATAAGAACACAGAAATAGATCAATGTAACAGAATAGAGAACCCAGAGATAAATATTTATTTCTATATGCATTTAATTTTTGGCAAAGTGCCAATGTGGTTTAATGGGAAGAGAAGGATTCATCCAATACGTTAAGCAGGAGCAACTGGATAAGCACACAGAAAACAATTAAACCTGCCCCCTCACTCCATGTCATGTGCAAAAATTAATTCAGAAGGGTTCATTGACCAAAATGTGAGGAATAGAACTTTAAATTTCTTGAAGAAAACAGAAAAATATATGTAAATTTATTTATGACCTTGAGATGAATGACGTTTCCTAGGTCTGGAAACAAAAAGGACTAATTACAAAAGAACACTTTTAAAATTAGCTTTCATCAAAGTTTAAAACTTCTGCTCACCAGAAGAAACCTTAAGAAAATGAAAAGGGAAAAAATATTCACAATGCATATATCTGACAAGAGACATATCCAGAATATACATAATTTTCCTTTTTTAAATTTAGTTTTTATTTTATTTCTTGGGCAGAGGTAATTAGTTTAATTTAATTTAAATTAATTAATTAATTATTTTAAAGGAGGTACTGGGGATCGAACCCAGGACCACATGCATGCTAAGCATGCACTCTACCATTTTGAGCTACCCCCTCCCCTTAATTTTTCTATTTGCAACAACTTGCATGGATTTGGAAAGTATTATGCTAAGTGAAATAAGTCAGGGAAAGACAAATATTGTATTATATCATTTATATGTGAAATCTAAAAAATAAAGCAAACTAGTGAATATAACAAAAAAGAAGAAAAATTAAAGACTCATAGATATAGAAAAGAAACTAGTGGTTCCCAGTGAGGAGAGGGAAGGGGCGAGGGGCAAGATAGGGGTAAGGGATTAAGAGATACAAAAAAAAAAAACAAGTAAGCTACAAAGATATATTATACATAACAGGGAATATAGCCAATATTTTATGACTATAAATGGAGTATAACCTTTAAAAATTGTGAATTACTATGTTACACACCCAAAACTTACATAATGTTGTACATCAACTATATCTCAATTTTAAAGATTAAAAAAAAAAAAGAAATTCACTAGGAGAGTAGATTTTCAAAGTTCTCATCAAAAAAAATAAACAAAAAGTTGTAACTCTGTGAGGTTATGGGTGTGTTAACTAACATGATTTTGCAGTAAATACAGATATCAGATCATTGTGTTGCATAACTTAACGTTACACAACGTTATATGTCAACCATCTCAGTAAAGCTGGAAATAAATAAATAAACAAATATTTGCTGAATGAATGAATAGAAACAAGAGAAAGACAAAGGCCACGTGAAGAGGAAGAGTACAGGAGGCAGGACTCCAACGCAGGGCTCTCTGTCTCTGCAGTACTTACTCTTTTTTAAAAAATTAATTCATCGAAAGCTTTAATAAGACCGTCTTGCCCATGCTAAATACTTTCAGGGACTGCTGGGTAGCTGAACCTTTGAGATGCAGTACTTACTCTTAATAAGAAGATTAAATTTTTTGAATTCAACTCAAAGCTAAGGAAGAAGGCACAGGTGTCTTGGGTGAGAGATCGTGGTTTCCTCTAAGGGCAGCAGCAGAATGGGTTTTATTTCCAATAACATCATTGTGGATGACGTTCACCACAATACACAATATTCTCTATATAAAATTCAAAAGGAAATTCTCCCTCTGGTTTTAGTGCCAGGAAGAGTTACTAACCTTATTTTTCAGATGAAGAAATGAAAGGTTTAGAGGTTAAATAACATGTTAAAAGCAACTCCTAAGCGGCAAGGTCATCTTTCTAATAAATACCTCCGTTCCTCAACACTAAACCTCAAAACACTGCTCTGAGCATAAATTCTGAAAACATATACATTATTTTTTCCAAAGCCCCATTGCTATGTGTGACAGTGACATTTCCCTGACCTTGTTCTTTAAACATATATGAACTAACAGTAACCTAACCCCACACAGACAAAAAATCTAAGACACGTGCTTCCCCAGACACTAAAATACATGCACACCATTGATCTACCCCCACTGGATCCATGAAAACTGAGAACTCCCCATAATGATTTATGACTTGCTCGATTCGAGAATATACCTTGGTCCACATCTGAATCCCCCAAAATAAAAATATTCACCCACATAAGTATCTGTCCACCCTTGATAACCCACACTTGAGGAAACTGAAGCACGCCCTGGAGATGCTGAGGGAGGCTACGCAGCTCTGAGGTTAGCCCTGGCATCTAAACAGGAGGCCCCAGGGGTCCCCTTCTCCCCTTGGAGTCAGCTGTGCAGCCTGTGATTCGCAGTCTGCTCTCTGCCTACAGAGATCCCAGGACAAACTCCCCTGAGAGGTCATCACACCACAACTCCTGCAGCCTAACAGGTGCCCCCGAGCCCAGCAGAGCAGACCTGAGGCTCATGAGAAGCTGGCTGGGCTTCCACAGTCGGGAGAGCCCTCCCGCTTGAGTCCCGGCATCTCTGCCTCCTGAGATCCGGAGCCCGGAGAAGCAGCGGTGTGCTGGGGACCAGGCGTTAGGGAAGAAATGGGGGTTGAGGCCAAGGCAGGGAAACCTGTTACCCCTTTGGAGTAGTAACTCAGCTCCTCCCTTCTTGCTTCTCTCCTTTCAGTCGGCCCCATATTTTGTGGGAGACACATGAGGAAGCTGAGCTTTGGCTGAGAAGCAGACTAGGACCTGATGAACAGATGTGGTGCAGATCACCTTCTGGAGAGGCTGGGAAGGGAAGAAAAGCATCTGGATGTGGAGGTGAGTTCCGTAAGCTGGCCACCCATTTACTCCAACCCGGTTTGGAACCTTATTCTTTTCTCCTCAATAGTTTCAAGTAATTCATGGATTGAGAAGTCATAAGGTCCAAGTAAAACTTCCGTCTGCCATTTGGTTTTAAGTCCATCCAGTTTGACCTCCAGACCACCTATACCATTTGTTTTGCTAGAAGCAAATCTCATCAGTAGAAAGAAAGGGGAAAAAAAATTGTATTCCCAGCCACATCCACTCACCCTGTGCTTTTAGAACGGTTCTTCCTGAGTCCCAGATCCAAAACCTTCCTCCTTTTTTTCTAGTCATCAGCATGTGTGTTGCAACCTGGAGCATCCAATCTCAGTAATTCACCAAATCTCCCCTTTTTGTATTCCACATTCCCCAGGCAGCCCTTTCACAAGTGACTCAGTTTTGAATATTGCTCTGTGTTTGATAAACTGCTTTACAGACATGGTATCTCACTTGTGAATCAGGAGTCAGTGTGTGAGCAGGTGATGGAGGACAAATCAAACCCCTACTGTTTGTCTTCAGTCCAGGGCACTGTCCACGGCATGACCACAGCTGCACACACCAGACATGCCCCGGTCATGCATGGCCCATTTTTTCTGCCAAACTTGGGCCAGTTAATCATGGATAGTCAAACTTCCAAATTCCACCATCTTTACAGCACAGATAGATCACCTCTCTTGCAACTACAAGGATAGTTTCTGAACATGGGGGAAGAAACATTGACAGTCAAGGGGGATAGAAGGGTAATTCATGTAAGAACCTATCAAAATGGAGAAAACAGTGCCTGTGCCTGATTGTGAGAGACAATAAAAATACCAAAACTAGAGGAGGGGTAACGTAGTGGCTAAAAGCACGAGCAACCAGAGCGAGTCTGAAATCAGAGTGGGGTTCAAATCCTGATTGCTAGTCACTTCCTTAGTGACCTTGAGCAAGCCACTTCCCCTCTGTAAGCCTTAGTCTCCTCCTAACAACACGTGCCTCACAATCCCTTATTATGGGACTTAGTGGGATGCTTAGCAGAAGTGTGACATGGAATAATTTCTCAATATATATTGGTTATTATTATTAATTTTAATTCCTGATTCAGCCAAAGATCAATGCACAAATGTTTCATCCATAAAATCTTGTAAAATCATAAATTAGCCCGACAATTGAGCAGTGAGCTATGTCATGTTTTACGCATATGAATTGACGGATTTTGAAAACAGCTAGAATTAGCAGGTAAAGGAAGGTGACACTGAGAATTGAAAAGCATCAACAGCTTCTCCTGAGTGTCTACAATATACTGGTCCCTCTTCTCGGGGATTTAAATGCATTATCTCACTAAACTCTCATGAGAATGGGGACATTTGTGTCCAATAGTGCACATGAGGAAACTGAGGTTTAAAGACGTTTAGTATCTTATGACTAAAGTGTAAGCATTTATTTGTTCAATGAATCAATATATTAATATACAATGTTGTGCTAGGCCAATGTGCATTCAACCTGTGTCAAAGAGTATGCTGCCTCTAAAGAAAGGATTTGAAATACTTTAATGATTATAAATGTGTACTTTGTAGAGATTTTTATGGTAACCAAGAATATGTAAATAACCAATGTCTCAAAATGCATAAAAATCCCTATGTAATATGTCTATTCAAAAGGTATAGACAAATAAGCTGACTCTAAAAGTTGATTTAACATACTTTTTGCATTCTTCCTTATTGAAGTATAGTCAGTTTACAATGTTGTGTCAGTTTCTGGTGAACAGCATAATGTTTCAGTCATACATAAACATGTATATCTTCCTTTTCATATTCTTTTTCATTATGGGTTACTACAAGATACTGAATATAGTTCCCATGCTCTACAGAAGAAACTTGTTTATTTTATATACAGTAGTTAGTATCTGCTATGTTCCTTCAGTCTAAAGTACTTTTTGAAAGCACTTTGCTGATAAAAGACCTCTCATTACAGAGGTTTTTGTAGCAGCAAGAAATGAAGGTTTTTTTATGTCTATTTCTGGGAAATTGGATATGACTGAAAAATCACATATATAAACATGTGTCTCATAGATATTTGTGGATAAATATACGAAAGAGGAGTTTTTAAAACAGGAATTGAATAGCCAGCAAAGGATGCCCATCCTGTACAAATGTGATTTAGGACAGGGGGTTAAAGAAAGGAAAAACAACTGCAAAACAGGGGAGATTTGCACACACTGATGATGACAGCAGCCCATGAGTGGAGGAGGAGGACCCTCTCTCATTCTGTGCCCAGAGGAGGAAAATAACACGGTTGAACTGGATTCAGCATTCCTCCTAGATTTGCCCTGTTGGTTGTAGTGGCAAACCCTTATTTGTTTCCAAGACATGCAAAGATGAACTCTAGTGTTATACAACTGAATTTGCTTTGATAAGGAATGAGTGTCATGTGACTTCGCTATCTAAAATACTTCCATCCATACATCCCAGTCCCGTCCATCCCCATATACTGCTCTATTTTGTTAATAAAATTTATCCCTACCTGATATTATATTGCATATTTTCTTTGTTGATGACTTACCTTCCCAATACAACATGAGCTACCAAGAGGCAAACATTCGTGGGTTATATGATTATGTTCTTGTGGGAGAAAAGAGAGGTAGAGGGAGTGCTTTTCACAGAATAGAAACTAATGAACTTGAATCAGAGAGGGCCACGTCTGATGATTTCTAAAGAAAAATTCTTCTTCTGTTCCTCCAGCTTTCAACATAAAGCCCATATGAAGCCCACAGATTTGGGAAGGGAAGAGTACAACAAAGACCATGAGGTTGACAAGCGGTCCCTGCACAACTGCTCATTGTGACAAAATAGAGGAAACAAAGACCTGCTGGCTTCTCAGGATTAGGTGATGAAATTGGAACATGTAAAATAAGTTAAAAAAAAAGCTTCTTGTATATAACTAGACCCAAGTCAATGGAAAGAGTCAACCAAACCAGCAGTGTCTCTGAATTCATCCTCCTGGGACTCTCCTCCCGGCCTGAGGACCAGATGCCACTCTTTATCCTCTTCCTCACCATGTACCTCATCACAATAATAGGGAACCTGCTCATCATCCTGGCCATCCGCTCTGACCCCCAGCTCAAGACCCCCATGTATTTCTTCTTGAGTTTCCTATCATTCACTGACATTTGCTTCACAACAACCATTGTTCCCAAGATGCTGGTCAACTTCTTGTCAGGGAAGACCATCTCCTATGCTGGGTGTCTGACCCAGATGTATTTTATATATGCTTTGGGCAACACTGACAGCTGCCTTCTAGCAGTCATGGCCTTTGACCGCTATGTGGCCATCTGTGACCCCTTCCACTATGTCACCATCATGAGCCACCACCGCTGTGTCCTCCTGGTGGCCTTGTCCTGCTCATTGCCTCACCTCCACTCACTCCTACACACACTTCTGCTGAATCAGCTCAACTTCTGTGACTCTAATGTTATCCACCACTTTCTCTGCGACCTCAGCCCTCTGATGAAATTGTCCTGCTCCTCCACATTTGTCAATGAAATTGTGATAATGATTGAAGGATCTGTTATTTTGGTGACCCCCTTTCTATTCATTGCTTTCTCTTACACACGAATCCTCATCACTGTTTTCAACATTCCTTCAGCTGCTGGGAAACGCAAAGCCTTCTCCACTTGCGGTTCTCACCTCACTGTGGTAACACTCTTTTATGGAAGCATCTTCTATGTCTATTTACAGCCCGTGTCCACCTACACCGTCAGGGACCACATGGCAACGATTGTCTACACAGTTCTGTCCTCCATGCTCAACCCTTTCATCTACAGCCTGAGAAACAAAGACCTGAAGCAGGGCCTGAGGAAGCTGATGGGCAGGAGGAAACCCCAGGCAGCACCCTCTTGATGAACACACAGTGGAACTGGCTCCACTTAACTCTGGTTTCTATTGGATCTTGGTGAGCAATCAAGCTCTTGGAGGTCAGCATTTTTAAGCCATGGGAGACAAGGCTATTTCTACTGTGGGCAGGCACATCCATTGATGACGGCCCACCAGTTGGCCTTGTCTCTGCTTAACTCATAATCCTCTTCCCTTACTATTTCCCCTCTTTCTTATGAAAATTCATGACATCTCATCTTCCAAATACTGCTTTAAACTAACCCTTTCCCCACAGATATTTCCTGAACAAATTTCTGTCTTTTATTAAGACTTATCCTCCAAGGGCCTTCACATTTCAATATACTGCTTAAAAATAATTACTTAATTTATACCTGTTGAATGTCTTTGAAAATATTTGAAGGTGGAAAGAATGAGTGAAGAGAAGAAAGAGTAGGTGGGGCATATTTAGCTAATTTTCTCAAATTGAGGGTTTTTATAATTCCTTGTTTTTCTCTTTAAAAAACTTTCTTGCTTATAAATTGTTTTCACTGTTACTCTTTCCTTATCTTTCTATCCTTCCTTCATTATCTTGCTAATGGATTTATTTCTTTTCAAATTTCTCTTATTTTTTCACCATGCAATTAAAAACCCTAATGGCCAGAAAAAAACAAGCAAAGAGTGATGACATGAAAACTGTCCATTCCACAGTGGTGAAGGGAGGATGCTGGAAACTTTCTCCCCTCCCTCTATCCCTAAAGCTAAATGTTTAAAAATAAGTGATTTAATACCTTATTCTAGAAATTCCCACTCTTAGAAGTCTGCTTTGTAAAAATATTATCATAAATGTATATAGAATTGAGATTTTTTTCAATGAATCCCGGTTTAAGAGATTAAAAATTGGCAGCAACCTAAAATCCTATCAGAAGGGAATAAATAAATTATTTATGGTTAATTATATAGAATGTAACAATATATAATATGTTGGAAGAATCAAATACAGCTCTATCACTTCCTTGAAAAGCCATTAAGTAGAAAAGCAACGACATAGAACAAGGTGGGGCAGGGTACAGTTCAGTGGTAGAGCACATACTTAGCATGCATGAGGTCTTGGGTTTGATCCCCAGTACCTCCATCAAATAAATAAACAAATAAATCTAATTACCCCCCCAAAGGAAAAAATAAAAGATGTAGAACAAAGTATAAAAGTATTAATCCACTATGTTTTTAAAAATTGTATGAATATCTATGTGTGTATAGTCTCTGGCATAAGAATGGAAGTGCAAGGAGGGGGGACAGAAAGGGAGAGAATTTCCACTTCTTTATACATATTTGTAATGTCTGAATTTTTGCAAATAAATATTTATAGCTCATGGAATTTAAAATTATTAATAAATTAGATGGCCATTGCAATGGTGAGAGACTTTCTTTGTAAGATACCAGCTGAAGAGAAACTTTTTAGGTGCTTGCAAATCTGAACAGCATCTTTATTTGGTTCTTTCATTTGAATGGTAATTTAATAGGGTATAGCATTCCAGGTACCAAAACTTTTGGAACTTTAAGGACATAGTTCACTGTTCTACTGCATCAACTGTTTTCCGTGGGAAATAAGCAGTCACTCTGATGTGTTCCTTGTCATCCCCTCCCCTCACCACAGTCTGTAGATAGCCTGCACCAAACCTGGCCACGCTGCCCCCGCTTGGGCTTTAGGAGAGCAGACCCTGATTCCAGGCACTTTACTCCAAGCCTGGGCACAGGTGCTTAGTCATTGTCCTTGGAAACAGACAAGCCAACTCTAAAACCTGAATGGAAATGAAAACGACCTTCAAACAGTCAAGACAACCTTGAAGGAAAATCACAAAGTTGGAGAACACACATTTCCAAATTTCAGGACTGACCACAAAGCTAAAGTAATTAATATGTGTGATTTATATAGGAATACGTAAATAGATCAATGTAATAGAATAGAGAGCCCAGAAATAAATCTTTATTAACACAGTCATTTCATTTTTGGCAAAGTGTCAATGCAGTTTGAGGGGAGAGTAGGGCTCATGGACTACATGCAGCTGGAGAAACTTGAGAAGCACATGGAAAACAATTAAACTTGATCCCTTACTCCACGCCATACACAAAAATTAATTCAAAGTGGCTCATCGACCTAAATGTGTGGACTAAAACTATAAAATTTCTTTAAAAAAAAAACCAGAATATATATAAATATATATATGTAAAATATCTGTGATTCTGAGATGAGTGAATATTTCTTTTTTTATTAATTCTCTTTTTTATTGAAGTGTCGATGTACAGTGTTAGTTTCATGTGTACAGCAAAGCGAGATGAGGGAATATATTGGAAATAATCAGGAAACAAAAAGGACTAAATACAAAATATTATTAAATTGATTTATTAAATATAAAACTTCTGCTCATTGAAAGACAACTTAAGAAAGTGAACAGGGCAATGAATATATGTATGTTCATGTAAAGAAATTTTAAAAATTTTAAAAAATAAATACACATATCTTGCAAAAAAAAAAACCAGAAGTGAAAAGGGAGAAGATTTACAGATACTAACTAATATATAAAAAATAGATAAACAAGTTTATACTGTATAGCCCAGGGGACTATATTCAGTATCTTGTAGTAACCTATGGTGAAAAAGGATATGAAAACGAATATATGTATGTTCATGTATGACTGAAACATTGTGCTGTACACCAGACATTGACACAACATTGTAAACTGACTATACTCCAATAAAAATATATATATAAACCCCCCCAAAAAAGAAAGTAAAAAGGGAAAAAATACTCATGATGCATGTATCTGACACAGACATATCCAGAATATATAAAGAACTCAAACAAATCAATGTGAAAAAGCATACAACTCAATTTTTTAAAGTGGCCACAAATTTGAATATTGTACAAAAGAAGATACTCAATAGCCAATACCATATGTGAAAAGACATGCTGCCACTTGCCTGTAGAGGGCAGTATAGCTGAACCAGAGATTTCTAGCCAAAGAAACCCAGTCTGGTTTAAGGCAGTAATTGGGAAAAGTGAGAGGACTGTGAGTGTTGAAAAGAGATCACATAATGGGAAATAATGGTAGGAAAGGGTCAGGGGATGATAGTAATATTCTTAGCTGTTTTTCTCATGTGAGGTACTGAATCACCGCCAAGATGCTCCAGGATTCATTCTCCCCTGAGAAGGAGAACTGAACCAAAGCCACGCTAGAACAATTTCTCGAGACCTTATTTATATAATCTGGAAAGAATACATCAATCAGAGTTCCTTGATGACCTGCCTGGATCATAGCAGAATGGGACATTTTGTTGTTACATTTATCCTACTGAATCTCTGTAACCCTAAGAGGACCCCTGCAGTTGAATCTTCTTAGTCATATTTTGTGATGTTTATCATGCTAAGTCTCTGTAGCACTAAGAGGATTCCTGCCTTTTAACCTTTCTGAACACACTGTGACTGTCAGCTAACAGCTGCTACATTACGTTTCTGTAACCACGATGACTCCCTGGTTCCTAAGTTTGAGGGAGACATGTTTCTGTCTTCTGCCCAGTATGTTGGAATTGAATTTTCTCTTTTAATCACACCCAATAAGAATGTGGGTGGAAGATTATGCTGGCAGAAATTCAAGGAATCACAATGAAGTCTAAGAAGTGAAAGCTCGTGTGAGGGAGTTGTCACATATCAATGATGATTTCACCCTGAAACTTCAGGAAAAAATATTTGTGGGAAGACTTTGTTATGCTTGAACTGAACTGCACCTGCTAAGTGAATATGCTCACCTGGCAATCGCTTGAGGGAGACAACACTATTTGGGTGCACGTAGTGTGCTTGAATTAGTGTCACGCCATGGGTAGTCATGACAACAACACTTGTGATTGCATAACATTGGCCCAGAGGACTAAGAGGGACTTGAGAAGTTGGGAACGTGATTAAGTGTGTAGAGTCAAGTAGAAATTAACTTTCCTGGAGACTCATAATCTAAATGGTCACTAGAGGGAGTCCTCTCCAGGAAACTGACTGAACTTGGCATATGGCCCGGAAGTATGATGAAGCAATGTTTGAATAGACTATGTATATGCATTTACTAAACTGACTCAGCAACTAGCTTGTCAATAACTGTCAGAAAAAAACACATACCCTCACCCAGGAAGGAACTGCCGCCATTTTGATGGAAATAGCATCCTATATATTTAAACAGCAGTGGCCAACTGGGCTACAGGCTTAGGTAAGAGGAGGCTTATTTGTGGGAACACTAAAGATAGCCTAAATGATGGCAAGATTTTACTGGTAAGCATGGTATTTACTGATCCTCCCTCAGAACCCCAGTGTTAAAAGTATAATTGGCTCTCTATATTATAATTGGGAGAATTTGAACAGGTTAAGGATCAATTTTGGATTACCCTGGTGGAAGAGAGATGGGCACTTCTCTACAAAGATACCTAAATCCAGAGTTAATATAAAACTTGCTCTTTGTCCAATGAAGTACAATTATGCCCCCAGACCACATGGAACCTAGAATTTCCTGAGCCATGACTTTTAGTAATTATACCAGTTATGGAAAATAAATGATATATGAGAAAATGGTATTTTTGCTAAAAAAGTTAAATTGGCATTGTTATAGTAACTAATGTAGATGTGTTAAATGTCATTTAATCTCTCTGCCACAGCTATATGGCATAGTAAAGTTTTTCTGACTGAGTTATAAAAATAAACAAAAATGGAATGTAGGTATGAAATGGTTGCAGAGAGGTGGCCAAGATGGCAGACTAAGCAGACCATGAACTCACCTCCTCCCACAGACACCCTAAAATTACAGCTATTTATAGAGTAAATATATATGAGAATGCCCTGAAGACTAGCAGAAAAGATTTATCACAACTAAAGACATAAAGAAGGAACCACAATGAGACAGGTGAGAAGGGCAGAGATGCGATATAATCAGGACCTACATCCCCAGATCAGCAACCCACAAATGAGAGGCTGTCCCCAAGGAGGGAGGTATCTGAGCCTCATATCGGGCATCCCAGCCAGGGGGTCCTGCACTGGGAAGTCGAGCCCCTGGAACATCTGGCTTTGAAAAGCAGCTGGACTTACATTCAGGAGAGCTGGACTGCTATTAGAACTATTAGTGGGCATGCACAAAATCTCATATGCTCCAAGTCCCAGTACAGAGGAAGTAGTTTGAAAGGGGTCTGGGTCAGATCCACATGTTGATCTTGGAGAGACTCCCAGAGAGGCAAGAGGTAACTGGGACAACCCTGCCCCAGGGATGGAGTTGATAGTGTCACCCTTTTATTAGCTTGTTCTACCACAATAACACTCCCGCTGGCAAATGCCATTTTGGAATTCTCTTTCTAGCCTATTAGTGCCTGATGCTCAACACACACACTAAAGGCCAGTAGCAGCCCCAAGCCCTGCCAGGCCAGGCAGACAGCCTGAACAGACCAAAGAATAAAGCTGGAGGTAGCACACCCCCTGATTTTACATTATACTGCAATGCAACAGTAATCAAAACAGTATGGGACTGGCACAAAAACTGTTCAATGGAACAGAATAGAAAACTCAGAATTAAACCCATACTTATATGGACAATTAACCTATGACAAAGGAGGCAAAAGTATACAACGGGGGAAAGACAGCTTCATCAGTAAATGGTGTTGGGAAAACATGACAGCTACAAACAAAAAAAAATCAAATTGGACTCCTTTCTTACACAATATACAAAAATAAACTCAAAATGGAATAAATACTTAAATGTAAGACCCAAAGTCAAAAAACTTCTAGAAGAAAACATATACAATCTGCTCTTTGACACTGGTCTTAGTAATATTTTTAAATCTGTCCTCAGAAAACAAAAGGAAAAATGAACAAATGGAGTTACGTTAAACTAAAAAGCTTTTGCACAAGAAAAGGAACTCTCAATGAAATGAAAAGGCAGCCCACTGAATAGGAAAAGATATTTGAAATGATATGTCTGATAAAAGGTTAATAATATCCAAACTAGGCATAGAACACAAAAAACTCAACATCAAAAAATCAAACAACTCAATTAAAAGATGGACAGAGGACCTGAATAGACTTTTTCCCAAAGAAGACATACAGATGGCCAACCGATACAAGAAAAGATACTCAACATCACTAATCATCAGGGAAATGCAAATCAGAACCATAATGAGATACCACCTCACACCTGTCAGAATGGCTATTATCAAAAAAATAAGAAACAAGTCTTGGCAAGGATGTGGAGAAAAGGGAACTGTCATTCACTGTTGGTGGGATCATAAATTGGTGAAGCCGCTATAGAAAGCAATATGGAGGTTCCCTAAAAACTCAAAAATAGAACTGCTTTATGACCCAGCAATTCCACTTCTGTGTATTTACCTGAAGAAAACAAAAGCACTAATTTGAAAAGATATCTGCATTCCAATGTTCATTGTGGCATTATTTACAATAGCCAAGATATGGAAACAACCTAAGTGCTCACTCATAGGTGAATGGATAAAGATGTGGTAGATATATATATATATATATATATATAATGGAATATTACTCTGCCATAAAAAATCAAATCTTGCCATATGCAACAACATGGATGAATATAGAGGGTATTATGCTAAGTGAAATTAGAACTTATTAGTCAGACAGAGTAGCACAAATACCGTACAATCTCACATTAATATGGAATCTAAAAAAACTCAAACATACAAATAAACAAAACAAAATGAAAACAGACTCGTAGATATAGAAAACAAACAGCTGGTTGCCAGAGGGAACAGATGTGGAGAGAGCAGAAGGAATAGTTGAAGATGATTAAGAAGTACAAACTTCCATATATATAAATAAATAAGCTAGGGGGAATGTAATATACAGCATCAGAAACATGGTCAATAATACTGTAATAACTTTGTGTGGGGACAGAGTGTTACTAGAGTTATCATGGTGGTCATTTCATAGTGTATGCAAATGTCAAATTACTATGTAGCACTCCTAAAGCTAACATAATATTGTATGTCAACTTTATTTTTAAATAAATAAATAGGTTGCCAGAATTATAAGATTTGGGGGGAAGTCAAACTAAAATTTCCAATTGATATAATGCCCATGGAGACTTATTGGCTAGAAAAGGTAATTTTATCTTAAGAAAAGTGATATATACAACCGAATGCCTCCGTGGAAGTCTATAAAAAAAAAGAGGGAGGATATAGTCCAGCTGAAAAAGGTATATCAGAAATCTTGTGAGGGAATATAGTCAATCACATAGTGATTGTTGGAAAAGAATATCAATTCCTAATTGGATGATAGAGGTTCTAGTGTTTCAGAGTTTTAAGAGGTCTATTTTCATGCATCAAGTATTGTAGAAGTTACTATATTTAGAATTGCATTTTAAATGCTTAAGGAATCTATGGCAAGGAAGTATAGACAACAGTCAGAGGTAAACGGAAGGAAATAATTAACAAGTGGACCATAATCAATTTTCATCCTCCAGAAAAACCTGAGGATTTGACTCTTGTTTGCACATCTTGCAACAGTAATTCAGAGAATGTATAGCAGTATATCAGATGTAAGATAAATTAGGATTCTGCTATGTAGTGAACCAGGATGCTGTGTCTTTAGCGGGATTGGTTATTGGGTAACCAGTAATCGACAAAGGGCAGCTGCACAGAAAAGAAGGACCTAAAAATACATCCCGGAGAGGGCTACATGATCATTAAGATATGAAAGCCAGAGAGACCCCAGACCTGGTGCAATTCTTGACCTGTGGGAGCCTGGCTTGACTCTCACGACCATTCACATTCTCCTAGGAGATTTTTCTGGATGTACGAAGATGCACAGAAGATAAACAAGACTTCCACAGTGTTATTGCAGTACGTGTTGTGTAGCTCCTCATTTATCTTACTGTGAAGTCATGTTTATTGATGCTGAGTGAAGCCTGTTGTGGCTCACAAATTTGACACCCGGTCCCTATCTAAGACTCAGCCTTCACGGTCAAGCAGAATAGGCATTGCAATACTAAAATCTGAAAGAGTTGTTACAATAAAGGAAAGTTAGAGCCCAATCTCACTCATGAACATCCCAAACAAAACACTAGCAGATAAAATACAACAATATACAAAAATTAAAGTATTTCATGGCATGTAGGATTTCTTTCAATACGGCATTATTGTTTAAACAGTCTAAATCAATACTGTAATTCACTGCATTAATAGAATAAAGGATAAAATCATATTAGTATAACAAATGTAGATGTAACTTTTGATGAAATTTAGCATTAATTTATAATTTAACAAAAACAAATAAAAACTTAGCAAACTAGGGGGAAAAGAACACTTACTTTATTTGATAAAGAGTAGTTTACAAAAATTATAGCAAACATCACATTTAAAGATAAAACAGGTAATGCTTTCTTGCTGAGATTTGGAATGAGACAAGAATTCCCACTATTACAATTTCTATATTGGAATTTCTAGTCAATACAGTAAGGCAAAAAAAAAACAAAAACAAAAGGCATAAAGATTTGAGAGCAAGACATAACCATTTATTCACAGATACCACTGTTATAAATTCATTAAATCTAAAAAATTTTATACATAAATCATTATAATTAATGTGAGTTTAGCAAAGTTCCTGGATACAAAATCACTGTACAAAAATAGATTGTTTTTCCATAAAGCTACAAAAACATGATTTTTTTAAAAAGAAGATCTTATTTAAATTACATGAAAAATGAGACAAATCTAATGATTTACCTAGAGATAAATCAGATGAAGATATGGAGGATCTCTATACAGACAATTATAAAACATGATTGAATAAAATTTAGTAAGACAAATGAATGGAAGGACATACAGAAATTCGCAGATTAGAACATGGGTTATTTTATGGAATACTGCCATTATCTATTTTACAAGGAAGAAGTTACAGAACAGTACAAAAGCATGGTTTCATATTTGTGTTTGTACTTATTTGTGTATAAATGGAATAGTTCTTTGGAACTGGGAGGGGAGAATTTTACTAACTAAACATCTGAATTATTTGAATATTCTACAATGAGCATACACTACTTCTGAAACTTAAACACAGTACTACAAAAAGAAAGTTCCACAAATGACAAATGCCGGAGAGGCTGTGGAGAAAAGGGAACCCTCCTACACTGCTGGTGGGAATGCAGGTTGGTGCAGCCACTGTGGAAAACAGTATGGAGATTCCTCAAAAGACTAGGAATAGACTTACTGTATGACCCAGGAATCCCGCTCCTGGGCATATATCCAGAAGGAACCCTACTTCAAAATGACACCTGCACCCCAATGTTCATAGCAGCACTATTTACAATAGCCAAGACATGGAAACAGACTAAATGTCCATCAACAGGTGACTGGATAAAGAAGATGTGGTATATTTATACAATGCAATACTACTCAGCCATAAAAACCGACGACATAATGCCATTTGCAGCAACATGGATGCTCCTGGAGAATGTCATTCTAAGTGAAGTAAGCCAGAAAGAGAAAGAAAAATGCCATATGAGATCGCTCACGTGTGGAATCTAAAAAAAAAAAAAAGCACACACAAAGCATAAATCCAAAACAGAAATAGATTCACAGACATAGAATATAAACTTGTGGTTGCCAAGGGGGCAGGGGTGGGAAGAGACAGACTGGGATTTCAAAATGTAGAATAGATAAACAAGATTATACTGTACAGCACAGGGAAATATACACAAGATCTTATGGTAGCTCACAGAGAAAAAAATGTGGCAATGAATATATATATGTTCGTGTGTAACTGAAAAATTGTGCTGTACACTGGAATTTGACACAACATTGTAAAATGATTATAAATCAATAAAAAAAAAGTTAAAAAAAAAAAAAAGTTCCAGGCTAAAATGACAGTGGTCCTGTTCTTTGGCAAAGAAATTTGGTGGCTTCGAGCATTGAGTTAGAACAGACATCAGATTCCCCTTCTATGGGAGGCTTGGATTTATCAGGGGAATGTTCCAGGCTCACATCCAAGCAGAAGTCAGTTAACCTCCTAAGCCGACAAGGGTGTTCTGACCCACTCCACAGGATCCCAGTCGCATTAACTAGATTTTCAAAGACCCCTCAACCTCCCCAGTCAGATCTCAGTCCTAGCCTTGCATGGCTGACGGTGAATGCTAATTGCTCAGCCCTTACTAGACATTCAGAAGAGTGGTCCTCTGGGCACTTGCTAATGCAGAACTCATCACCACTAACATGACTATTAAAACCAAATGGAGGTGTTCGCAGCCGCCGCCGCGCCGCTGTCGCTCTCCAACGCCAGCGCTGCCTCTAGATTGCCGAGCTCCAACCGAAGGAGAAAGAGGGTAAGTAAGGAGGTCTCTATACCACGGCTGGTATAAAGCAGACCGCCGGCAAAGCACCGAGGAAGAACCTGGCTACAAAAGCCTCTCGCAAGAGTGCGCCCTCTACTGGAGGGGTGAAGAAACCTCATCGTTACAGGCCTGGTACCGTGGCACTCCGTGAAATTAGACATTATCAGAAGTCCACTGAACTTCTGATTCGCAAACTTCCCTTCCAGCGTCTGGTGCGGGAAATTGCTCAGGACTTCAAAACAGATCTGCGCTTCCAGAGTGCAGCTCTTGGTGCTTTGCAGGCGGCAAGTAAGGCCTGTCTGGCCTTTTTGAAGACACCAACCTGTGTGCTATCCATGCCAAAAGTGTAACGATTATGCCAAAAGACATCCAGCTAGCACGCCGCATACGTGGAGAACGTGCTTAAGAATCCACTATGATGGAAACATTTCATTCTTTAAAAAAAAAATCTCTTCCTGTTATTGGTATTTCTGAACGTTAGATTTTTTTTTCCCATGGGGTCAAAAGGTGCCTAAGTATATGATTGCAAGTGGAAAAATAGGGGACAGAAATCAGGTATTGGCAGTTTTTCCATTTTAATTTGTGTGTGAATTTTAATATGCGGGGACATAAAGCATTAATGCAAGTCAAAATGTTTCAGTGAGCAAGTTTCAGCAGTTCAACTTTATAACAATTATAAATAAACCTGTTAAATTTTTCTGGACAATGCCAGCATTTGGATTTTTTTCAAACAAGTAAATTTCTTATTGATGGCAACTAAATGGTGTTTGTAGCATTTTTATCATACAGTAGATTCCATCCATTCACTATACTTTTCTGAGTTGTCCTACATGTGAGTACGTGTTTTTAATGTTGTCTGTCTTCTATGCTGTTCCTGTAAGTTTGCTATTAAAATACATTAAAGTATATATATATATAAAAAAAAAACTAATGGAGATTCATGGAGTACTTCCTGAGCATCAGTCCTCTGCATAGATGGTTCAGTCTATCTTAAATCAAGGATCATTGTGAGAATCTAACTATATTGATGTATATCATCCCCCAGGGGAAAAAAAAGCACTTTTCTACCTACATATAAAATGTACGTGCCTCGTCAGAGAGTACCCAGTCTCCTCTAGGCCATCCAACTGCTCTAGGAAAGTCAGGGGTGTCTGTAAATTAAGAACTACTGTCCATAAGAAAATACTAATGTTGAAATAAACCAGGCTATCAGCAAGCAGACTACATGCAAATACTACAGATCCCCTAGGATCACTGGGACTCAATTAGATCTTGGCAGATTGCCCCCTAGGCCTCCTCTGAGGACCTTCAGAAGACTTGAGAAGAATGTTTCCTCTGAGGACCTTGTTGGAAAGGCTTGGCTTTGCATTTCACAGCAATCTCTTCATGAAAATCCATAGATGTTTCTCTCAGATCACAGAGCCAGAATGAGTAGGGTATGTCCTAAATCATCAATTTGTTTTTACCTCTTGGACGCTGAGAATCATTGAGATGCTCTTTGCACCTTCTTCACCTTGGTCATTCATGAACTCCGAATCACATGCGCTTCTAACAAAGGCATCAGAACTTCCTCCTGATTTTGTACACTCGCCTCACACTCGCCATCACCTTTTTCCTACACGTCACTTTTTTTGCTTCTTGTTCTTCAGTGATTTTTTAAATTTTATCCTGTGTTGTATCTATCTTTCTAAACAACCCATTCTTTTTAGAAGAAAATAAAGTGGAAAAAAAAAAAAAAAAGAAAAAGAAAGGAAAGGGAAGGAAGGGAGGAGGGGGAGGAGAGAGGAAGCCAAAAAAAAAAAAAAAAATGAGGAGTGGAAGGAAGTCATCTAGCCAGCCAGGCACTTGATTAGGTCTTTTCACGTGACTCTCTAAAACTTAGGAACCCCAAAATATACATGAACAGAATGTCTAGTCTCCCCCCGACCATGCCTCAAGCTCTGGTGATATGTACAGAAGTCCTTGGGGTGCTTCCCAGCAACCAAAGGGCCAGGTCTGCCTCCCCCTCCTTGGCCCAAAAGCCAGAAGCGCTCCCCGGAGGACAGATGAGTCCATCTCAGCTAACAGAGGCCAACAGCTGGAGGAGCTGCTGGGCTACCATGGCAACTGAGACTAGAACAATACTAACCGCCATCCCAATTTTAATATTCTTCCGACTCCATATTGATAATCCACACTGAGGAGCTCGTGACATCACCTGTATCGCTGGACCCCAAAGAGGCTACCTCATAAACCAACCTGGAACTCTGACCTCACTTCCTCGCTTGTCCCTGGACTGATATTCACACGCGCGCGCACACACACACACACACACACACACACACACACACACACAAACACACACACCCCACACATTTTTCCATCACCTGAAAACTGTTGTCCCCCCATATTAATCTACCTCATATCTTAAAAAACAAACAAAATAATAATTCCCCTCTCACGACATCCCTGTTTTCCACAATGCCCAGCAGCGTTCCTCAACCCTTGGTCCCCTACAAACGGGGAAGCTGAGTCACACCAGTGAGACACGACCATGCATCCAAGGAGGCTCTTGGAATAGTCTCAACACCATGTAAGTGGCACCCAACACTCTCCAACCCCTTGGGCTTTGCGTCTCTGCCTAAACTTGGGAGATGGCACAGAGCAGAATTCCCCGGGGGAGTAGCTGGGAGACACAGCACCCGTTCCACAGAGACAGGGGCCCCAAAGAGGCCCGGTGAAGGGACCTTCAACCATTAAGGGCTGGGAGAGTCCTCAGCGGCTCTGGGTAGCTCTGTCTTCTGAAACGAGGAGTCAGGATGCAGCTGGGGTCCAGAGGTGGGGAATGAGAAAGGATTTGAAACAGTGTCAGGAAACTGATACCCTGCTGTTCACCATGCTTGACACGGTTTCCTCTAGCAGAGGTGAGGGAGGGATGTAAGGAGGCTGGAAACCTTTAGCTGAAGTGTGGATTCTGAATAAATTTGCCAACATGGCATGGGAAAGTCTTCCACATCTGGACAGACAGCTTCAGGGAGAAAACATCTGGACATAGGAAGCAACCGGGACTAAACAGTCCCCGTTTTCCATCCGCGCCAACCAGGTACGCCTTCCTCCCTGCCCGCCAGCTGAGAACAGTGAGTTCCAAAGTGGCCATGCATCAGATTTATCAAAAACTTTTTGAGTGTTTTGATAAGATAGCAATGAATCAGGAAAAGGTTATCCATGTGTTATTGTGAAAATTAACCTGACGAAATCCAGCGCTATCTCTGTATACAAAAAGGAGTGAGTGACCGCGATGACTCAGCCTCCGGTTCTCACATGTTTGGGTAACTTAAGTGCAGAGCAGGCAGACTTCCAACATTTCACCACGACTGGTTACTTACTTTACCAAAATATTTCTCTCTGCCTCATAGTCTAAATAGCTAACTTTGAGGGTGAGAGTGCTGACCACTTGCCAGACGTTGGACTTTCACGTGAGTTCACTGAGTCCTCCCGACCACTCTAAGGGATGGGGAACCCCATTATCCCAGCTTTACTGGTGGAAAGACCATGTCCGCAGAGAGCTTAAGCAGCTTGCCCTAGACCACTTAGCTGGTAAGGACAGGACCCCGTACCTAGAAAGTGGGCCAGAGCCCATGCTCTCAGCCGCCTTGGCCCCCAAAAGGGCAAAGCATCCTCTCTCTCCAGGGAGAAGCCAAGATGCTTGCGTTCCGGTCTTGGTTCAGACAATAAAAATGTTGTGATCATCAGGTCCTTCCACCCACCAGGCCCCAATTTAAAATGAGGGGGTTGGACTGCATGATCGCTAAGAGTTTCTCCAGCTCAGAGCCCCTGGATATCTGTTTGAAAGCTGAAGCAATGAGAACTCAGGGGGCGCCTTCCAGGAGAGAAGGCATGGCTACTTCTGCCTGGACTCTGCTCCACCCGCACGCTGTGAATTCAATGGAATGCCACTCTAAAGACGGTGACCTGAGGTCCACTGTATTTCTTCCTTGCATCTGTTCAGAATCCTAAATGACCATCCAGGCATTCTTTCATTTTACAAATATTTATCCAGGCAGCACGCCAGGCGGGTGGTGTCACAGGACCAGACATAGTCCTCATCCTCGCGCAGCTCGAGTGGGGAAAGCAGTTTTGTAAGCACTAAGATTCACTTCTGTAGTGTGTTTGCGAAAGGATGCCCGATCCAGAACTGGTGGAAGAAAGGCAGGCCAGGCTTCCAAAAGGATGGGGGGTCTGCTCTTAGTGCCCACTGATCACCAGAGCTAACAAACAGGGGGAATGAGCACTTCAAACCGACAGAACAGTAAGTCCCCAAGGCAAGAAGCAGCAAAAAAAATGCTGGCATGAAAGAAAGCAGGGAGGGAGGCAAGAAAATAGGCCCGTCACAGGAAGCTCAGGAAGACACAGGAAGAAACTGGCCTTTTGTTTGTGGGTAACAAGGAGGCTTATGCAGCAGGAAAGAGACTGCTACTGAATTGTGTTCCCCCAGAAAGACCCATTGGAGTCCTCAGGACCTCAGAATGTGACCTTCTTTGGAGACAGAGTCTTGACAGAGGTAAGCGAGTTAAAATGAGTATGAGCCTTAATCCAACATGACTGGTGTGCTCATAAAAGGGGGATTTTTTTAAACACAAAACCACACATGCATAATGGAAGAGGATGGGAAGAGACCCAGGGCCAAGACCGCCATGTACAAACCTACTAGAGAGACACGGAACAGACCCTTCCCTCACACCCTCAGAAGGAACCAACCTTGCTGACACTTGGGGGTGGTTTGGGTTTTTTGTTTTTTGGTTTTTTTTGCTTTTTGCTTTATTTTTTTATTGACGTAAAGTCAGTTTACAATGTTGTGTTACTTTGTGGTGTACAATATAGTGATTCAGTTATAGATATATATTCCTTTCCATATTCTCTTTCATTATAGACTATTATGAGATATAGAATATAGTTCTCTGTGCTGTACAGTAGGACCTTGTTGTTTATCTATTGTATATATAGTAGTTGGTATCTGCAAAGTCTGAATTCCCAATTTATCCCTCCACCACCCCCACCCTTTCTCCCCTGGTAACCGTGTTTGTTTTCTATGCCTATGAGTCTGTTTCTGTTTTGTAAATAAGTTCATTTGTGTCATTTTTTTTATTCCACATATAAGTGATATCATATAGTATTTTTCTTTCTCTTTCTGGCTTACTTCACTTAGAACGATGATCTCCAGGTCCATCTATGTTGCTTAAATGGCATTATTTTATTCTTTTTTATGTCTGAGTAGTGTTCCATTGTATATATAAACCATAACTTCTTTATCTATTCATCTGTTGATGAAAATTTAGGTTGTTTGCATGTCTTGGCTATTGTAAACAGTGTTGCTATGAACATTGGGGTGCATATATCTTTTCAAATTAGAGTTGTTTTATCCATTTTTAAGGCAAAAGTTCAACTCTGCAGTCCAGATATTACCCCAGTCTTTCATTTGCAGCAAAATCTTTAATTCTCTGAGTTACTATATCAGAAAATGACAGCGCCGTGATTCACTTCAAATAGCTGGACAATCTCCATGGATGGACCTGGAAACTGTCATTCTAAGTGAATTAAGCCAGAAAGAGAAAGAAAAATACTATATGATATCACTCATATGTGGAATCCAAAAAGAAAAAGACACAAATGAACTTATTTACAAAACAGAAACAGACTCACAGACATAGAAAACAAACTTACGGTTACCAGGAGGGAAATGGAATAGGAAGGGATAAATTAGGAGTTTGAGATTTGCAGATTCTAACTACTATATATAAAATAGATAAACAAAAAGTTTATGCTGTATAGCACAGGGAACTATGTTCAATATCTTGTAGTAACCTATAATGAAAAAGAACATGAAAATGAATATATGTATGTATATGTATAACTGAAACATTATGCTGTGCACCAGAAATTGACACAACATTGTAAGCTGACTATACTTCAATTAAAAAAAAAAAAAAGAGCCAGTGTAGGATGGAACCTGACACGTTTGAGGGACAGGATGAAGGCGCTGGGGAGAGTAGGCATGAGGTGAGGCTGGAGGGGACTAGGAGCTCAGCACACGTTAAATGAATGGAGACTTTCCGCTGGGTTGAGTCATGTCCCCCCGACATTTATATTCATCCAGAACTTAAGAATGTGACCTTATTTGGCGATAGGGTCTTTGTAGATGTAATCAAGTTAAGATGAGGTCAGGTTGGCCCTAATCCAAAGGCTGGTATCCTAATAAGAAGAGGGGAATTTGGACACAGACATAGAAAGGAGAAGGCCACATGAGGATGCAGAGGAAACATGGGAAGACAGGAGCGGAGGTTGAAGTGATGCAATCTCCAAGCCAAGGAACACCAGTGATTGCCTGCGACCACCAGAAGCTAGAATCTGGAGCAGAACCTCCCTCAGAGTCTCCAGAAGGAATCAACCCTGCCAACACCTTGGTTTTGGACTTCCAATGTGAGAAAATGCATTTCTATTATTTTAAGTCACTCAGTTTGTGGTGCTTTGTTAAAGCAGCCCTGGGAAGACAGACAGTCACAGACTTTTAACCTAGAAAGTTAGGTGATTGAAGTTTTATTGCTAAAAGATCACTCTGGGTGCAGAAGGGGTGGGGAAGGAGGTGTCAAGAGAAGACATGGGAGCCAAATATATCATTCAGCTGACACTGGAATGATTTCCGTGGGAAATGATGGCTTTCAACAGAGTGCTGGTGGGAGAGATGCAAAGAGTTGCAAGATTCATGAGATATCTAGGAGGCAAAACCATGGAGATCCTTGAAGAAACAAAGCCCATGCTGGTGGGTGCCAGATAGAATGGAAAAAATGGGAAAAGCATTGATTCCAGCAACAACCCCCCACCATGCTTCTGGCCATAGCCTCCTCTGTTCTCATAGCCTAAGTCCTTTCCCGTCTCTGCATGTAGTCTAGCTCCGCCTTTCTTTCCTCCACGGCTAGTTTCTTCTCCATCAAACACTTCCCAGTCATCCCCCTGACATATATCATGTTTGTAGTTTACAAACTGCTTTCACACACCTGTTCCCCACTCTTATCTTGAGAGCAGATTTTATTTTGTCTTATGCATGGGGAAAAGAGAAACTCAGAGCGGTGAAAGGGTTTTGCCAAAGACAAATTGTGAGTAGATAGTGGAGTCAAGATTTGAACCCACGCCTTCTGTCTCTACATCCTGAATGTTTCCTTCTGCCCTGCCACAGCTCTGCAGAAATACAGCCCCCGGTCCACACGAGGCTTGTGAGAGGTCCTGTCTTTGGCAATCACAGTAAGGGACTACGTGCAACGCTGATTTTCCAAGCCTGTCGGTCACCGGACTAAAGATGTCAAGGTGGAAAATTCCACAGTGGAAAACAAACATCCCTGCACTTTTGTTTCTGGTGTAAGCTTCTGAAGCTTTACGAAAGCATTTTGTGTTTAAGACCAGCCTGATTGGGACCCGAGCTCTGGACCTTCCGGGCTGTGTGATCTTGAGAAAACCACTTAACACCTTTAACCTCAAATTTCTTTTCTGTTAAAAGGGAATGTTGTTGACAGCCAGATCAGAGACTTGTCTTGAGTAATATACATAAAGCCTGTAGCTCAGTTTCTAACTTATAGTAAGTTTCAATATATCTTAGGCATAATTATTATTTGCCTTAAAAGCATACTCATTTTCAAATCATACAGAGCACGAATAAATATTTCTCCTACAAAGTCTCACAAACTCAGGTGAAGAGTGGTCAAACAATGAAAGCTATAAAGGCCTTGGGATTGTGCAAAGAAATAGAGAATAATTGTTTTCAAGAGCATTCAGGAAGCCTGACAGAGAAGAGGATTTGGGCAGGAAGTAAAGGAAGAAGTGAGGCAAGCGATGGAGGAGAGGATGTGGAGTAGGGAGGTGTTTACTGTCCCAGATTACAGACGAGGACACCAAGAATCAAAGATGTTAGGTGGAGACCATACAGCCAGAAGGTGAAGGGGCTAATTTCAAAATGTGTGCTCTTGGCAGAGGTACCACACAAGGCTTGTTGTTTTCCAGTGTGTCTGTCACTACGCCTATAGCACCGTGTTGCAATTATTTGTTTAAAAGTTTGTCTTCCCCACCCAACTTTTACCACCTTATGAATAGGAGCTTAAGAAGAATCACTCATCTTTATAATCTCAGTGTTGGGCTCCTAATACAATGGTGTTGCATAATTGTGAGAGCATAAATCCCCAACATCTAGGACAATTTTAATACACAGGTTCATATATAATATAGCTTTTTTAAAACCAGGTTTGAATGAAAATATTCCCTCTGAAAGGGGGACTATAAACACTGTGTGCCTGTGTCAGCATGCACCTTATTTGCCTGATTCACTTGGTCGTTTGTTTTTGTTTGTTTGTTTGTTTTGTTTTGTTTGCAAGGACAGTAGAGAGATGAGCTTCAGCCTGACATATCTATTAAGTATTTGGGGGAAACTAGAGAAATACGCATCACTGAAGTCTACCTGGGATTCTTTCTGAAGGGAAATCCACTCTCTGATGTCCTTGCATTTAACACAAGCTAAACTCTTTTATTGTTCAACTCATTTTTGTGGGAAGGGAAGACAAAATTGTGGACCATCTATAGGAATCCTAAGAGAGATAGGAATAAATTGAAACTTGTTGAATTGAAAAATCTAGAGTCTTTCTATATTTGTTGGCCTATGCAGGACCATGGAGAGGGTCAACTGAACGAGCAGTGTCTCCGAGTTCATCCTCCTGGGACTCTCCTCCCGGCCGGAGGACCAGAAGCCACTCTTTGCCCTGTTCTTCATCATGTATGTGGTTACCATGGTGGGAAACTTGCTTATCATCTTGGCTATCCGCTCTGACACTCAGCTCCAGACACCCATGTATTTTTTCCTTAGCATTTTGTCTTTTATTGATGTTTGCTATACAACAGCCATCGTCCCCAAAATGCTGATGAACTTTCTGTCAAAGAAGAAGACCATCTCTTATGCTGCATGTATGACCCACATGTATTTCTTCTTGGCTTTTGCCAACACAGAAAGTTACCTCCTGGCAGCCATGGCCATTGACCGCTATGTGGCCATTTGTGACCCCTTCCAGTATGTCACTGCCATGAGCCACCATCGTTGTGTTCTGTTGGTGGCCTTCTCCTGCTCCATCTCTCACCTCCATTCTCTCTTACTGGTTCTCCTGATAAATTGTCTTCTCTTTTGTGACTCTAACGTCATTCACCACTTCCTCTGTGACATCAACCCTCTGCTGAAATTATCCTGCTCCTCCACGTTTGTCAGTGAAATTGTAATTAACACAGAAGGGCTGATCACTTTGATGACCCCATTATATGTGTTATCATCTCTTACCTACGAATCCTCGTTGCTGTTCTGAAGATCCCGTCAGCTGCTGGGAAGCATAAGGCTTTCTCTACCTGTGGCTCCCACCTCACCATGGTGACCCTCTTTTATGGAAGCATTATTTATGTTTATTTCCGACCCCTGTCCACTTACACCATCAAGGATCGGGTGGCCACAGTCATCTACACAGTTTTGTCCTCTATGCTGAACCCTTTCATCTACAGCCTGAGGAACAAAGACATGAAGCGGGGCCTGAGGAGGCTGATGAGCAGGAGGATGTCCTAGCCAGCACCTCCGTGGCCATGCTCATCAATGAGTCTTCTCCTGTGGGTCCTCATTCCTGATGCTTCCTGGTGTGTATATCAAGCTAATAGCAGTTAGCACACCTAAGCCAAGAGTTCATAAGAAATGGTGTAGATGACAAGATTAGAATATTGTACCCAGTCTTATTTATTTATAATACAATGAAATATATATATTGGTGAAATATATATATATATCTCCACCAATCAAGGCCACTTTATTAGGGCCCCCTGGTTGGCCTAGAGTTTTTGCACCCATTCCTCATTCCCCTTCCCATTCTCTTTCCTCATTCACTCCTTCCAAGTGAATGAAAACTAATATTTTTCACTTTTTCTTGACCAAATTTCTCCTTGTTCAATAAGTCTGAGTTCCCAGTATCTTAACATATTTTAAGAAAGAACTGCGATCAGCTACTCAATTTGCAGCAGTTTCAACGTCTGTGCAATTGCTTGAGTTGTTAGTACATCCTTGTGTGTGTGCATGCATGCATGTGAGTGTGTGTGTGTGTGTGTGTGTGTGTGTGTGTGTGTGTGTGCAGGTACATGCACATGTTGTCTTCCTATAGGATTAGGGTCTCCCAGGAGCAGGGACAATTTCTTGGCCACCAGGCAAAGAACAGATGGCATCTCCTCCTCTTCTGGAACCTCTCTCAGCACAGTATCCTGGGTCCTGAACACAGAATACTATCAAGAGTTTGTACTCAAAAGCTAATTGACTTAGCAACTCAAGTCCAGCACTCCAGGTGACCAGCCATATGCAGTAGAACTGAGGTCTACTTCTGTGTCTCTGCCTGGGTTTCCTTCCCTTTGTACCTCTGACAGGTCTTGGTCCATCACTCTTCCTGAGACTCTTTTTGGTGCCATTGACCCTAGAGGTATCCATAGTTCCAAAATTATTACTGCCCATCAATCTGCCTGTTTTGTAAAGAGGGTAGCTCATCTGTAATGAGATTTATTCTGAATGGCTTTTGAAGACAGAACTCAACTTAGTATGTTTAAAAGTTAGGAAGGTAATTCCTAGCAGAGCAAAAGGAAGAAATTGAAAAGTCAGAGTTATAGAAAGAAGAAATCCATCTTCACTAGAGAATGATATTGCACAGACAGTTCATACATCAGGCAGAAGTTCAACTAGATAACATGTAAGGTCACTTCCAATTTAGAGAAATTGCTTAATACTAAAGGGCTTCAGTTTCCCCATTTTCAAAACTGACAGCAATAATATTTTGTAATAAAGTCAATGTCCAGGTAACACAGACCTGAGAAAATGTTCTAGTTTTAGACATTTTGTTATAATTTTTGATGTTTAACATAAATGTTACTCTTTCAGTTATCTTGGGGAGATATTGATCCTGTGTCAAGAAATGAAAACAGATTGGGGTGGAAAAATTGATGTTATAAGTGAACGTGTGAAAGTAGCAATGTTAAACGTCATCATTTGGTGGGGGCACTTCTTTCCTTGTGTTGATCTTCCCTCCCATGTTAAGAGAGCTTAGTGGAATACCTTTGCTTTTTTTCACCCTATTATTGTTTCTACTCCAGGGAAGATGAGTCTCTTGTCTGACTGGTAAATTTGAGAAGCATCTACTTGGCATGTACATCAGGCAAATTTAAACAGGCAAGGAAGACTTTATTCAAGGCTATTGCAATAGAGGAGAGAGGCCAAAACACTTCCTAATTCAACTCTATTGAAAGAAAGATTGGGAGAGTTTTTAAGCACTGGGATGAGCTAGTATAAAAGTATTGGAGGACATTAGAGGGGATTCATAGGCCATATGTATTTCCTAGTTGGCATTTGCTGTCACATATCTTTATGACAGAAGGTAATTTTACAACGTGGAGCCAGGCACCCACAGACTGGGAGCTGGGGGCACTTTCTTCCTTGATGGTTACATTTCAAAGAGATGGTACCCAGGTCCTTGAGAAAGACATAGTTAGACTGTAAAACTGGCAAGAGGCTTTTTAAAAGATTTATAATTCAAAGAGGCAGAGAAAAGATTTAGAAGGAAAATTTTTCCAAGAAGAGGAAAGTCAAGGGTATAGAGACAGGAAGAAGCCTGTCCAATATTTAGTCAAGCTGAGCGAGACGGTAAGGCGGTCTGGGGTGATTATAACCTCTTGAGGAAGCCAGGAGGCTTCGAATGTGAAATACAAAAGTTTCAGTGCTCTTGGAACTGGGGCCATTCGTTTTAAGTGCAAACTGACCAAAGATAACATTCTCTTATGTCTTGAAGACAGATGGGCATATATAGAGGCCATGACTCATCAGAAAAATTAAACTATATGAAATATCTCCTCTTTCAGAAGGAAGAAAAACTTATGGTTCATTTAGAAAGATTGTTTACAAAAAGATGATTTATGCCCACCCTCAGGAGTAATTAGGAAAACACAAATCAAAATCACAATGAGTTGCTATTGTACACACAACAGGTGGACAAGGGAAAAATATTTCTGGCAGTTCTGAGTTTCAGTGAGTGTGAGGAACAATGAAAGTCTCTGACAGTGAACCTAGGAGTATAACTTGGTTTAGTCGCTTTGGAGAGCAAGTGCCCTTATTCTTCAATACTAAAATCAAGTGTGTACATAATTAGTGCAATGACAATTTGAGCTGTAGGCATAACACAATAGTTTCACCGCTTTAAAATTGCCCTGCATTTCACCTATTCATCACCAAAAAACAACAAAACAAAACAAAAACAAGAACAAAAATCCTCTGGCAACCACTGATCTTTTTAACTGTCTCTATAGTTTTACCTTTCCCAGAATGTCATATAGTTGGAATCATACAGTATGTAGCCTTTTCAGACTAACTTCTTTCACTTGGCAGTATGCTTTCAAGGTTCCTCTCTCTCTTTTTGTGAATTGATAGCCCATTTATTTTTATTGTTCAATAATATAAATAATGTTTCATTGTATAGATGTACCACAGTGTGATTGTTCATTCACCTATTGGTTGTTTTCAGTTTGGGGCAATTATGAATAAAGCTGCTGTAAGCATTCATGTGTAAGAAGCTTTTGTTTTTAATAGTGAAAAACTAGAAACAATCCAGTTGTTCATCAGCAGACAAATGGACAAAAAATTGTAGTATAGCCTTTTATATAAAATAGCCAGGAACTTACCTTAATGTGATTCTGAATGGGATCATTTCTTTAGCTTAAATCCACACCCACTGTACACTGTGAGGCACTGTTTTAAGCCCTTACATAGCAAGTATCTTGAAATATATTGAAAACCAAGTTGGCTTTGCTTTACGAAGCTAGAAGTGAGCCATCTAGGGATAAGCTGAGATCTGGGCCTGTACAAATTCATGCACCAAGTTCATGCCTCAGGTAATGCAATAGACTGCATGTTTATGTCCCCCCCAAAATTCATATGTTGAGATCCTAACCCCTAAGGTGATGGTATTTGGAGGTGGGATCTTTGGGAGAGAATTAGGTTATAAGGGTGAAGCTCTCATGAATGAGATTAGTGCCCTTTTAAAAGAGAGCCCAGAGATCTCCCTTCTTCCTTCTACTATGTGAAAACACAAGAAGACAGCTATCTATGAACCTGGAAGGCAGCCTTCACCAGAAACCAAGTAAGCCAGCACCTTGATCTTGGACTTCCCAGCCTCCAGAATGATGAGAAATAAGTATTTGTTGTTTAAGCAATTCAGTCTATGGTATGTTTGCTATAGCAGCCCAAACAGACTAAGACTGGTAAGTATCTCTAGAATCTGTCCCTGTGCAATGTTTCTGTCTAGGCTAAAGAGAGGCTGAAAAGATGAGAGAGAACAAACCACACAACACACACACACACACACACAAAATTCCCACTTCACCAGGCATAGGTGCACTGGGCCTGCTGAATGATGAGGAAAGAGCAGAGAGCTAAAATAAACCCCACATGTAGTCACATCCCAAGCCCTCTTGAGGGGGTTGTATTTCTGCCATCATGTCATTTGAAGTCAATAATAAAATGGATCTATCTAAAGCCACAACAAAGCCCATACCTTGCTCAAATGTAGATTAGATTGACTCCATTTCCCACAGAAAACAGAGTGTCTTTTATGGAACATAAATATTATTTATTTTTTCTCTATGGTTATTTTGCACATGTGAAAAAGTAAGATGTGACCCATCATGAGGAGAGAAAATAGTCAATCTAGCATGACCCAGAAATGGCCCAGATGTTAGAATTATTAGAGAAGGAGTTTAATTTAACTGTAATAAACGTGTTAAATGACATGATGGAAAAGATAGGCAAAATGTATGAACAGATGGACAGTTTCAGCTGTGAAAAAGAAACTTTCATATATATTTTTAATAAAAGAGACTCACGTAAATGTTACAAGTAAAAAAAATACAGTATTGGGTGTAAAGAATTCTCCTGATGGGCTAATAAGGAGACTGAAAATAGTACCCAAAAAAGCATCAGTGAATTGTCAGACATGTCAGTAGAAATTATACAAATTGAAACAAAGAAGAAATTGAGTGGGGGGAAATAGAGCATCTGAGTAAGTGGTACCATAGAGAAAGTTTCAACACATCAAAAAATTGAAGTTTAAGGAGAGGGGAGAGAAAAGGCAGGAGAAATATTTAGAGAGATAATGGTTAAGGATTTTCTCACAGATTTGAAAAGTTCAATGAAACCTAAGTAGAATAAACACAAAGAGAACGGTATGTAGGCTATCATTGTCAAACTGCTGGAAACCAAATCTAAGGAGATAATCTCAGGAACAACCAGAGGATAGACATATGAAAAAACGCTCTATATCACTAATTATCAGAGAACTGCAAATCAAAACTACAATGAGGTATCACCTCACACCAGTCAGAGTGGCCATCACACAAAAGTCCACGAACGATAAATACTGGAGAGGGTGTGGAGAAAAGGGAACACTCCCACACTGCTGGTGGGAATGTAGTTTGGTGCAACCATTATGGAAAACAGTATGGAGATTCCTCAAAAAAACTAAAAATAGACTTACCATATGATTCAGCAATCCCACTTCTGGCTATATATCCAGAGGGAACTAATTTGAAAAGAGACATGCACCCCAATATTCATATCAGCACTATTTACAATAGCCAAGACATGGAAGCAACCTAAATGTCCATTGACAGATGACTGGATATAGAAGTTGTGATTTATTTATACAATGGAATACTACTCTGCCATAAAAAAGAATAAAAATAATGCCATTTGCAGCAACATGGATGGACCTAGAGATCATCATTCTAAGTGAAGTAAGCCAGAAAGAGAAAGAAAAATACCACATGATATCACTCATATGTGAAATCTAAAAAAATTGGACAACCCAAATCACTGGAGACCTAGACATCTAGACAGTATTATTTTTGCCTCAAAACTATTGCTTATGTGAATTTTTATGCACCAACATGATTGCCAAAAGTCTACACTGAAGGTGATTAAAAGAAAGTCCATGCGTTGTGTCTGTTCTTAGATGTTTGTATTTCATCTAAGCAACTGATTTATTTTTATCTTTAGTCATTATGAACTCTGTGACTGGCCAAAAAACTTAAGAGTCTTACATCCATAACAAGTCATTACCATCTTCATTTTCAGTCATTCCTGGCTCAATTTTATGTCCCCACCCTTGTTTATTCCTTCTTTTGCTCTTGCCTAACATTTTCAGTTTATCCTATCTTTTATATTACATGGTCTTCCAAGCTGCCTTAAACTCTTCAGAAGTAAGATTTACTAGAAACATAAATAATTTTAAATCAGAGAAGAAAACCCACCAAAATAGAAAAACAGTGGGCCATGGATCACAGTTTGCCACCTTTTAACCTATTGAATCAAGGAAATCTCATTCAAAATTCTATCATGCTTTACACCTGAAATACATACCATATTTATTTGTCATACATAAATAAATAAATAAAAATATTAAAAGCCAAAATTTGTTTTAATTCTACCAGTTTTTCTGTAGAAATTGAAACACTTTTTCTGAAATTTATATGAAAATGCCAAAGAACCTAGAGGAAACAAAATTAATTTGAGGAAAAAAAAGTGGAGGGGGTGGGTACTCACACTACCTAACTTCAAGACTTACTAAGCTACAATAATCAAGACAGTATGCTGTTGGTTTTATAGATCAACCAAACAGAAGAGTTCAGAAATAGATCCACAAGTAAATAGGCAATTGATTTTTGGCAATAGTGTCATGGCAATTCGAAATGTCACACTAGAGAAAGTGTAGGGTTTTGTTTTTTCCAACAAAGTGCTAGAACAATTGGATATCCATATTCAAAAAAAAAAAAAAAAGACTAAGTCCTAAATCCTTAACTCACATCATACTGAGAAATTAATTCAACGTAGCTTAAAGTTAAGAGCTAAATCTATAAAACTTATGAAAGGAAACATAGAGAAAGGCTTTGTAACCTTGGATTAGGCAAAGCTTTCTTCAATAAGAAACAAAATTCATAAAGCATAGGAAAAAATTGATAAAATCAGTTTCATTAAAATATTAATCTTCTGCTATTTGAAAGATACTCTTCAGAGAATGGGAAGACAGCAACAGACTGAGAGAAAATGTTTGAAAAACACATATCTGATAAACCATTATACCCAGAATAGATAAAGAATTCTCAAAATTAAGATAGACAACCTGATTAAATAATGGGCAAAAGATCTGGACAGTTAACCACAGAAGACATACAGGTGGCAAATAACCATGTGAAAAGATGTCCAACCTCATTAGTCATTGGGGAAATGCAAATTAAAACTGTAATGAGATACTACTACATAGCCACTGAAATGGGTAAAATTTTAAAAGCAGCCATATCAAGTCCTGAGCATCTGGAAATCTTACTCATTGCAAAATGGAACAATTGCTTAAGTGGTTTGACAGTTTCCTAAAATGTTTAACATACACCTATCATAAAACACTGCAATCTTACTCCTAGGTATTTTACCCAAAAGAAATGAAAATATGTGCTTACAGAAAGAAATATATGCCAATGTTTATAATATTTTTATTCATAGCAGCCAAAAATTGGAGACAGTCTAGGAAATGATTAATGGATACACAAATTATGGTACATCTATACATGGAATATTACTCAGCAGTAAAAAAGGAATAGACTATGATACAAGCAACAACATGGATGAATCTCAAAAGCAGCAAACAGAGTGAAAGAAGCTAAACAAACAAACAAGTTACATACCATATAATCCTATTTCTATGACATTCAGGGGGAAAAAACCCAGGAAATCAGATCAGTGTTTGTCTGGAGCTGGGAATGGGAGAAGAAAAATGACTACAAAGGGGAAAGAGAGAAATTTCCAGGGTAATGAAAAAGTTCTATATCTTGATTGTAATTGTTACATAACAGCATACATTTGTCAAAACTCATGGACAAAATACTTAACTTGGATAAATTTTATGGTATATAAATTATACTTTATGTACAATAAAAACCTCCCTTTAAGAAATAAAACACTATAGAATATAAAGATTATAATATTTTGAACCTTGGGCTAGAGAAACGTTTGTTAAGTAAGATCAAAATGCATTGACAACAAAATATTGATAAAGCCAGCTCAGCATTAAAACCAAAAGCTTTGCAATGGACTACGAGAATGCTCTACGAGAATGCTCTACATGAACTTGGCCCTTTGACCACTCTCGTCTCATCTCCTGCATCTTTCTCCTCGTTCAGTACAGACCATTTTCCTTTTCATTATTTCTCAAACACATCAGGCACATTTCTGCCTCGGGGCTTTTACCAATCCCATCTTCGAACTGTACTGTCTCCTTCCACACAAAATAAATTACAAGGGATGACTATGGCCATGCAAGACCCACCCTTCAACTTGGTGCCTCAATTTAGGTGTAATTTCAGACCAAACCCAGATAGTCCCTACCTGTCCAATTGGGAAATGCGTCAGATGAGCTTGAGAAGGGATCTCTGTCCCTGGGGTACTTTGAGTTGATGGTGACCAAAGATTGTGTTTCCACTGAGAATCCATGCCTAATTCCTAATCACTGTTCACTTAGGAAAAGCCAAACTTTTAACTACAGATGTAACTTAATTAAGCCACAGAGAACTTCCCTGAGTGGCTAATTAGTCTGGAAGCAAGGTAGCCAGGGGATTGTCAGATGGAGTTTCTCTGGGGCCTTGTTAACAAGATCATAAAATAGACCAGGCCCCATGGAGGCAGTTCCAAGAGCACTTAAACTTTTCTGATATTTCACTTTTGAACTCTCCAGGCTTCCTCAAGAGGCTATAATCACCAACGTCATCATCAAAAGCAACTTGGGTCCTATCCAACTCTCCAGGCTCATTACTCTCCATGACTTATCATTCTCCCACCCCCAGAATAACAAATCAGTTTCATCTTTTAAGCAACCCTTATTTAATTAAGAGCAGCTGCCTAGTGTGCTAGTTTCAGAATGTTTCAAATCCTCTGCTCAGTCCCAGCAAGGAATCATGCTCTGTGACAGATTAGCTATGTCTGCCATGGATGTGGAATGGGGGAGACTGTAGCATGTGAGCTATGCGTTCACCATCCATGCCCTAGATCACATGCCGCATTCCCCAGACACAACACTTTTCACACCTCCATGTTTTCATACGGGATTGTAATATCTTTGCCTCTCTTTTCCACTTAGTTAATGCCTAATTTTCATCCTTTAAGGTCTGCCTCTTCTTCTCTGGCTTTCACTGAGTATTCTTCCTTATCTTTGGGTCCAAATGGGATTAAGAACTGTCTCCACTGTGCTTTTAACATCGGATTGTTGTTGCAAGTATTGCACTGATCTGGGTGAGTGAGATGCTGTGCAAGAATAACTTCTAGAGAGAAGTTCTTGGTGGATGGGCTGAGAAGACAGGCCACAAAAGAGGCTGGCAGTGACACTCTTCTCAAGAAGAGTAGAGATGTTTGTAGGGGGAAATAGGAGACAAAAAAAAAAAAAAAAAAAGGAACCTATAAGAATAGCCAAAATGAATATTCAACAAACCTTCCTCTTTAAAGATACCACTGAAGGTTTAGCTACATAACAGCCCTGAGAATTCAGAGCAGAGTGAATAATCAGCGAAGAGAAAGACATGACCATGTATTGCTAGAAGTCCCACACTAAAAGGAAACACTAAAGGGTGAAGGACAAGGATCCCAGATGAAAGCACAGAATGCAGGAAGAAATGAAAGGTTATGCCCACAGGTACCCCATCCTTTGCCAACTTTTACGCTGCTCAAAGCCCATTCAGTGGTGAGATGCCCTACTTTCCCCCTCATTTGACAGCGATTAGAAGTGTCCATGTACCTGCTAAGAAGCTGATATCCAAAGTATAGAAAGAACTCATACAGCTTGCTATCCAAAAAAAAAAAAAAAAAAAGACAAAACCCAACAACCCCATTTAAAAATGGGCAGAGGACCTGAACTGACATTTTCCCATAGAAGGCATACAGATGGCCAACAGGCACCTGAGAAGGTGCTCAACGTCACTAACCATCAGGGAGATGCAAACCAAAACCACAGTGAGATCTCACCTCACACCCGTCAGAACGGCTACTATCAAAAAGACAAGAAGCAACAAATGTTGTCAAGGATGTGGAGAAAAGGGAACCCTCTGTCTGGCTGGGTGAGAAGGATGGTCAGATTCAGACCAAGGAGAAGGACACTGCCCAACAGTGATGATGCAGGACCATCCAGACAGGCCCACAAACCAGGGAATCCAATAAAGTCATGGGTACCATGCCTACTGGTCACTGAGCTTTTCGAGAGGTTATAGAATTATTGGAGAAAAAAATAATATGTTGCCCAAAATACTAAAATAAAATGATAAAATTGTAGTTATACACATTTAATTAAATGTCTACAAAATGTAGTATGTTAACTAGTCAACTAAAACCCACCTCAACATATATGTAACCTATACATTTATAAATTATATTAGATGCGGCGTATGGATGCATTTTAATATGTTTTGTAGGATGAAGTACCCAAAAAGGATTTGCCTAAACAGCACAGAGGCCTTGATTACATGTCACATCGTAACTTTTCTGCTAACTCTAATAAACTCCCCTATTCTTTTTGTGCACAAGGAGATTGTGATTGCTTCTTTCATTTCCAAAACCACAAGTGAATCAGTCTACACAGTCCTGGGAACCAGGAGCCTGAGCTCTTGTAGAGAGACTCCTAAACGACCAACAGACAGGAACCAGGCACCTGGCACTTGTTAGAACCCTTCCCTCCATGAGACCTTCCAGCCCGGGGCACAGCTGGAGTCATTCTATTTCTTCTTCATCTGCTGCCTTGCGTGCCGTCCCAAGATTTGTGAAGGCAACTGACAGTGTCTTGGGTCACATTATCTGGGATCTTGCCACCAAACTACTTTCCTCAAGCCAGCATCCCAGATCCTGGAAAATTACTAAAGCATAAGTCATTTGAACATGTACTAAGCGCATTTTTTTGTGACCACTGACCCTCAGACAGGAAAGAACATGGGCTTGGGCGTCACTCAGACCTGTGCCGTGTTCAGCACAGGAAAGGCCTCTGAGATCTTGGCTATCAATTAGCACGGGTTGGACACAGCACTTGGCTCTGGGTTCTGGTCCTGGTTCTGCCATTTATGGGCTTTGTGACCTCACAGAAATCTCTTCTTTCTAAGCCTCAGTCACCTCATCTGGAGATTCAAGGGACAAGCCCAAGTTCATAGCGCTGCTTTCATTGTAATACGTAAGAGATTGTGTACGATGGGGTTAGCGCAATGCCGGGCGTGTAGTGAGCGTTCAAAATACTATCAGACAGAGAGCAGATTAACAACTGTGGGGGGAGAGGGTGGGGGGCAGCAGGGAATGAGGAGTGACAGCTTAATGGATACAGGGTTTCCTTTTGGAATGATGAAAATGTTCTGGAACAAGGTATTGCACAACATTGTTAATGCCCTCAATGCTGCTCAATAGTACACTTTAAAATGGTAAACGTGGTCAACTTTACTTCGCGTGTATTTTACCATAGTTTTAAGAAACACACTGCCAGGCACTCTCTTCTCTATCTCATACAGTGAGTGGGGAGCAGGTAGAAACCAGGACTTGTCCTGAGTCCCTCCTGTAGAAGCAAGAATTGAGGACCAAGGCAGAACAGGCACTTGAGTATCCCTGTGGTGGGGGCAGCGGGAGCCCAGGGTTGAAGCTTCACTGAGTGTGGCCAGAAGGGCGGGAGGGAAGGGACGTCTGCAGCAGATGGGAGATAAGAGGACCCAGCTTTTCAGGGAACCAGTTGCCATCATGGTGGGCAGAGCACAAGCCATAGATCAGAAAGGAGATAGCAAGCCTGAAAAAAGTGAGTCATGGGAAAAGGAAAGGAACTGTCACTCATCTACAGAGGAAATGAATGACCAAGAGGCAGCCCGATGCGGGACAGAGGTCTCCATCCGAGGTTTATAAATAGCAGAGTCATCTGGAAGTATATTAACACCATTGGTGCCCGCCACATCACTGCACCCTCCACCCTCCACCCTCCATCCCCTCATCCCTACTATGGTTGTGATTCTGGACGTCTTGAGCCTTGGGGCACATGGTAGGAATTGACCACACGCTGGAATTGCACTGCTGTCTTCTGTCACTCCGTTGCATTACTATGAATATGTAACCTAATTTTTCTGCATCTTCGTTTCTTCCTTATGAAACCTACTCATAAGGTTGTTGGTAAGAGTTAATGAAATAGGCAGGTAGAGTGCCTGCCGCAGAGTAGGCTCTGAATGAATATTTATTCCCTCTCCCCTTCTCTAAGGGTGCATGTCCCACTCGTGAATCCATTTTCTCTTTCCATCAGGCCATAAAGCAAGAGAAGGAACAGCGGGGGATTTCTGAAGAGAGAACAGGAACCATTTCCCATAATAAATGTGTATAAAAGATGACATTTTAAAGGGACCCCTTGTGATAAGCCTTAAAATCTGCCACAGGGACAGCTATATTCACAATTGTCAAAAAAAAAAAAAAAGGAAAACAACCCAAATGTCCATGGACAATTGACTAGATAAGTCAATTATGGTAGATATGAAATATTTACACAGCAATAAAGACTATCAAACTGCTGATATACACAGCAACAGATGGATGTCAACAGAAAACAGAAGCCACACCAAAAAATTATCCACCATAGCATATCGGTATACTGTCTGCTGTGTACTGTGTGTTTGATACACTGACTCCATTCAAATGAAATTCGTAAGCAAACAAAAACTAATCAACAGTGATAAAAGTCAGGATAGTGGTTACATTTCAGAGGGTTGGGTTTTTTTGTTTTTTTTTTTTGAGAAAAGTGTTTATTTATGGCCAACAGAGATGCAGACAACATGGAGCCCGTGTGTTGTTGACGTCAATGTGACTCAGTATAACAGCTTTTTTTGGACAGCAGTTCAAAGGGTTTTTAAATTTTTTTTATTTTTATACAATGTTTAAAGGTTACTTTCCCCTTACAGTCACTACAAAATATTCATTCTATTCCCCGTGTTGTTCGATACATCCTTGAGCCTGTCTTATACCCAGTACTTCGTACCTCCCGCACCCCCCACTGCTCCTCCCCCAACTGGTAACAACACTTTTGTTCTCTCTGTCTGTGAGTTTGCTTATTTTTTGTGTTCACTAATCTGTCATATTTTTTAGAGTCCACATATAAACAATATCATGCAGTATTTATCTTTCCCTGTCAGACTTACTGCACTTAGCATACTGCCCTCCAAGCCCATTCACACATTTCAGAGGTTTTGGGACTGGGAAGGGGCACAAAAGAGCCCCCTAGAGTGCTGGAAATGTTCTATATCTTGATTTCTTTGCTGGTTACTTGAGTTCGTATATATGTCAAAATGTGCACTTAAGATTAGCGCACTTTGTTGTGTGTCTGCGATACTGCAGACGGGGTTGGGGGGGAGCCTGCCCCAGAAGTTCATAAGAATGCATGGCCACATTGTCCTGAAACCCAAATACCAAGCCTTGAAGTTGTGCACATGGTTCACAAGCACTCTTAACCAAAAATATAGAGATTGAGAGCAAAAAAAAAAAGTAGTGCAACTTAGCTTGAGAGGAAACCAACTTTAAATGAAAGATGAGAAACAGGGAAGACGGTGAAGAAAGACTTTCACTGTGGTTCCTTTAATATTTCTCTGTGAAATC
The DNA here is from genome assembly GCF_048773025.1 of Camelus bactrianus. Classification (NCBI taxonomy): domain Eukaryota; kingdom Metazoa; phylum Chordata; class Mammalia; order Artiodactyla; family Camelidae; genus Camelus; species Camelus bactrianus. The sequence continues at coordinate 66,631,229 of NC_133542.1, read as the reverse complement.
ATCTTTTAGGCTTTAATATTCCTTACCCTCATTCACATGAAGCTGCTTTAAAGTCCATTTTTACAGGGAAAGCATGGTTAAGTGGAAAAGTGGATTGCAGGCATGTCTACCATGGTGCGTGGACAATTTTGTAGTCAAATATTATTAGAAGAGTGGACCACATGTTCTCTGAAGTCTTGGGTCTCTGCTCTTCTGTACTTCCATAATTTCACTTCTTAAGTTCTTTGCTGGCAATTATATTGAGCTGTTGCCAGGTTAACAGCGATGCCACTGTGATGTTCTTTGCAATGTTCTAAGGCCAGGGCTCTCAGGGGCACAACAAAACTCAAAACTCAGATCCACTGAAGTGGATCGGCCCTGGCTCCCAGCCTCTTTGAACAGCCTTCCCGTGTATGGAGAATTTCCCACGTTATGGGTCCCTCCTCCCCAAGGTGCAAGCCAGGAAACTCGCTTTCCCACCCTCTCTTGGAGATGGAGATCCAGGCACACGAGCTCTGCTCCACCAATCAGAAGCGAAGTGAAAATGACTTTCTAAGTAGGAAAACGTGAGCCGGCAGACACCATACAGAATGAATCCATGTTCTGGCGAGGGAGGTGGCGGCAGCAGCCAGCGTTCCGGAGCAGCAGGGGTGAGGTTTTGGCAGCAGTGGTGATGAAGGCGTCTTCACGGGAGCAGTAGCCCCTATGCCTGGACGTGAGGGCTCCGAGCCTGGCTCTCATCCTGCCAGTGTTTCCGTGAGCTGCACAATGCCCTGAAATAAACTCCTTCATGCTTACACAGGCGAGAGGGACCGATTGGTTCCGTTTCTCTGGAGAACCCTGACTGATCCTGTGGGCGATTCGTTCAGGGCTCTTAGCTCAGTAGGACATATGTATATGTGTATATATGGGGGAGATAGACAGAGACAGAGATAGAGATGGCTTTATTTTGGGGTACTGGCACCCACAATCAACAGGGTTGGAAAGTCTAAAATTCACAGGACAGGCCGGCAGGCTGGTAACTCAGGCAGCAGCTGATACTGAATCTTGAAGCAGAATTTCTTCTCTCGGAAACCTCAGTGTTTGTTCTAAAGGTCTTTCAACTAATCACAGGAGTCCCACCCACGTCATCAAGGGTAATCTTGTAACAGGGAAGAACAAATCTGACTCCATACTCGATCTGTTTCTTTTACTCTAATCTTTGTATTCTGTTGCTTTTGCTACAAGTTAATCACCATAGAGATGGCTGCCCATAAGCTTAAATGATACATAATGGCCCATCTCTGGAAACGCTGCCTCCCAGGTAATGGGTATTACCTGGAAAATACCTTTGTTTAGCTCACAGGAAACAACCTGACCAGGCCCACCTGCAAATGACTACAGGCAGGAAGAAATTAACACATCCCCTCTGGAGGATGACCGGAACCAGGAAATGTTTGACTTTACTCCCAGCCCTTTTAGTATAAAAGAAGCCTAAATTCTAACTCAAGGAAGATGGTTCTTTGGGACACTAGTTCACCATCTCCTCGGTCTACTGGCTTTCGGAGTAAAGTCATTATTCCTTGCCCCCAAAACTCTCCTGATTCATTGGCCTGTCCTGTGTCGAGCAGTATGAGCTTGGATACTCAGTAACAATCTCCTTGACTTAAAGTCAACTGATTGTAGGGTTAACCAGATCTGCAAAATACCTTTACAGTCACACCCGGATTAGTGTTTGATTAAATAACTGTAGCCCAGCCAAGTTGACACCTAAAACCAACCATCACACCCACCAAATAAAAATTCCAGGAATGAGCATTCATATTACGAGCATTAAGATCCTTCACTCTGAAGAAGCCTTCTTGGCACGTTTGGCATAATTTCCATTTGCAAAAATTTCATACACAGTTGTGCATACAAAACAAAGTCCACCTAATCTAGGCACCTGCATTTAGAATCCACCCCATCCTCCCATCCTACAGCCCTTCACCTGGCCCCAGTGACCATCATCTCTCAGCTGGACCACAGCTACAGCCTCATCACTGTTCTGCCTCCCTCTGGTCCTCGCTGCTTTACTCTGTCATCCACCCTACCTGAGGGTACTCTTTCTAAACACTAGACTGTTTGTGTCTCTGCTGATTAAAATTCCTCCGAGAGCCGTCATACTGTATCTGTTACCTCAGACTAGCAGCCATGGAGTTTTGATTGCAAGCAACAGACCCCCCCCAACTCTGACTGATTTCAGTGAAAAAGGAATTCGTGGAGCAGTCCCCAGGATGGAAGGAAAAGCTAAAGTCTTGAGAAGGTCAGGAAAGCTGGTGATTGTGGAAGCAGAAACTAATGGTTAGTGCTTTCAGATCCCAGCTGTGGGGATAAATCAGAGACAGTCATCTCAATCTCTGTGCAACTGAACTCGGAGGCCAATTTATAAGAAGAGAATGTTTAATTGACCCATCCCTTGGCCAGAAGAGGGCCCCTGATGGAATCACCAAGACTGAAATTAACAAGAGAGGGAAGGATTCTCAGGCAAAGTTGGGGTATTAGCAGAAGAGAAGAAATAGATACCGAGCCAGCAAGGACAAGACACAACCACGCCATGCCCACTTCCGGCAGCTGAACGGCCCTCCCCACCTCAGAGCAGCTGGGGGCACGAGAAAGGATTGCATGTTCTGCATTCAACGGGGCCAAGAGGGAAGGATGGAAGCAGTACCCACCCAACTAAGGAGAAACAAGGGCCTTCTGGATCATATGACGGTCGACACAGCCAGGGACCCTCAGCCTGGACCCCGATTCCCCCATTGTTTCTGGGCCATCATTCTTCATGAAGGACTCTCAGCCCAGAGTGGGGAGTGTGAACAGCCTTTGCCAACCTCTCACCTGACTCCTCTGACCTCTCTTCCCTCTTTGCTGCCGAGCAAAGGGTCTCGGGGCTCCAGAGTCAAGCAGGAGAGGGCAGGGCTGTGTGAGTTAAAAGGGGGTCACACTCACCTGGGTTCCTCTCCTTTCACTATTTTCTTCTTTGTTGTCTAATCTACCCCCATGGGAATGTGAGTTCCATATGGACAGAAGCCTTATCTGTCTTTTAAGAGTTTGAACTTTCTTAATTGAGGCTATTTTTTAAATTGAAGTATAGCTGATTTGCAATAGTAAATCAATTGCAATTAGTTTCAGGTGTATGACATAGAGGTTCAATATTTTTATAGATTATCGGTTTTATAGATTATATGCCATTTAAAGTTATTATAAAATATTGGCTATATTTCCTGTGCTGTACAATTTATAACATAAGCTACAAGGATATATATTGTACAGCCTTATCTGTCTTGATCTCTCACTGCTGTAGCCCCAAGCTTATAACAGTAATTAGCATGTAGTAGTAAGCAGTTAGGAATATAAATATTCATGACTGAACAAATAGCATGGAAGCAGAGGCTACACCCCACCTCTGCCTTTGACCCCAAGCCAGACAAGCAGATAAGCAGAATCAGGCCTGGAAGTGAGTCAAACCAGGAAGCAAGAGGAAGCCAGACAGGGTAAAGAACACAGTTCTAAATTCAGCCAGACCTGGGTCCCAGCCTGGCTCTGGCACCCATGGGGCACATCACTTAAGCACCCTGAGTCTCGGTTTCCTTAGCTTTGAAATGGGGACTATACCACCTACTTCACCCTGTTGGGTTGAAAATAAATGAGAATTGTGTGTAAAATTGGCACAGAGAAAATTCTCTCCTCCCCAAATGCCTTTCATCTCTGCTGTGCACTCTGTAAGGGGGGAAGTTGTTTTAATCAGATGGTGGGAACTGAATGCTACTTCTCCTGGGGCTGAGGACTTGTGTATTTTAGGAGAGCAGCCTGGAAAAGGCAACGCCTAACCTAGGGGGTCGGGGAGGGGTTGGGGGAATGAAACATCAGCAGTGGAAGATCTAGACGGTGACAAGCCCCAGGGATCCCAGCAGAAGGTCTCATGCTGCAAACCTCTAGCACACCCAGCCTGTGGGTAGGAGAAAGGTCAGTTCCGTGTTACCTCTGCTTCTCAGGATGGGAATCAAAAGATACAGAGCAGGCAATTTGGAAAAAGAATTTTATTAGCTTCATGAAAAACAGCTGCCATGAGTCAAGACCTGGATGGGGACAGAGTTCTGGTGGCTTCCAACCAATGGCCTGGGAAAAAACCATCTGTTCTCTCCATATCCTCAGACCAGGGTCTCAGTTGGGGTCCCCAGAAGAATATCCCACCTCCTCGCCCCCTCCATGCAGGCACAGATTCAGGGAATGCGTTCTTCTTAGACATTAGATTCTCCTGCTCTGTGGCTATCTCACTGAATAGGAAAATGATTCCTCAATATTCTAGACATTCAGATCAGGACCAACCTAGCATATGAGCCACTGTTCCAGATCAGCAATCAAGGACACAACGTTCTGAATCGCCCACCAGAAAGTCAGCACTCTGGAGGGCCACTCAGAATTCTAGAATGCAAAATAAGAATCCCCTAACTTTTTAGATGATTTCATCAGGAGTCCTATATTTTAGAATGCCTGTATTCCAGATCAACCAGGAATCTGACATTCTAGGTCGTCAACCAGGAACCCAGCGGTCTGGCACGCCAAAGGAGAACCACGCCCAACATTTTGGATGAATAACCAGGAATTCAGCATTCTAGAATGACGAACAAGCTCACAGTATTCCAGATCATGGGTGAGGGACCCAGAGTCCAGATCATGGGTGAGGGACCCAGAGTCCTAAATGTCCACACTGATGCTCTCGATGCCCATCAGAAACCCAGCCTTTAAGACTATCAGCCCTGGCCTCAGCATTCTAGAATGAGGAACACGAAGCTCTGCCCTCCAGAATGCTGCTGCCCTGCCCCTCAGAGCTCGGTGGATGGCCGCTCCACATCAGGCCCATCCTCCTGGCCGGGGTCTGGCACGCGGAAGGAGACATAGGGACAAGTCTTGGTATTGAGGCAAACCAGCTTCCTCAGCGTGGCCGTCTTGACAATGTTGAAGCCCATCTCGCCACCAAATGTGCTCGCCTTCCAGTACTCCGGAGAACAGATGGGATTCCCTAAGAGACCCTTAAGGGAAAAGGGAGCCCCAATTTCTATCATACTCTCCCCAAAGATGGAGTTTGGGTGGCACTTCTCAAGAAGTAGTCCCGGGTAGAACTCCAAGGCATCAATGTCTCCATATAGCTCCTCCAGCTCAGCTGCCATCTCCTGCTCTCCTACATGGGAAAGAAGCTAGAGTCAGAATCATGATGCCAATCCACAAAGGTTAATCTGGGGAGGGAACCTTCTAGCTCCACCTCTTTCTGGGGAGAATAAGGGACTTCAGAAGCGTCACTTCAGCAAATGAGCACACGTCCTAAAATCGGGCCCGGCTGAGAGACCCTTTTCCAGGGCTGCATCTCAGGAAGGGTTGTGCCACTGCGGAAGGAGTCAAGGGCCTGGATGTGCCACCAAACAGCGTGTGACCTTGAGCAACTCATCCCACTTCTCTGTGCCCTAATTACTTGATGGTTACAACAAGGAGAAGCCACCCATCTTATTTCCTTCCCAGGCAGGTGTCAAGGCCTCATCCTGGTCCAAGGCCCCGCATTCTACTGGAGCTCAGAGACGTCATGTCACTGTCTAAGCTCACAGAGAGATTCAGTGACAGTGTTCTTTCTGTCCCTCCAGACTGTCATGGGAGAGAGACATTGAGCCGTATCCTCAAATCCATGCTCCACAGGGCCCTAGCACCCAGTCATGGGTCATGCCACACCCTGGTCAAAACCTGCCAGTGGCTCCCCATTGTCTCTGACACAGGTTCCCAAACTTGGCTGCCCAACAACTGGGGACCTTAAACAACAAATATATACATATATAAAATATATGTATATAGAGTTCCAGCACATATGTATATACATATTACACATACAGATTCTCGGCCACCACCTAGGCCTACTGAATCAGAATCTCTCGGAAAGACAGCTAGGATTTGGTATTTTTAATTAGTTTTCTAAGTGATTCTCAGGTCGCTGGTCCATTAATGGGATTTAGGAAACCCTAGACAGGCTAAAACCCAAAATCTTTAGCATGGACTCCAAGATTACACACAGTGTGAGCCAGCCTCCTGTCACTAACCTCCAGCCACTTCCCCCACGTAAGCCGCTTGCTCCAGCCACGCTTATGACTGTTCTGAATAGGCTCAGCCTTGATGACCTCTATGCCTCTGTACTCTCTGTTCCTCTGCCTCGAATGCGCTTCCCTCTATTCTCCACTTGGAAAATCCCTTTTTATCCTTCAAGCCCAGCCGAGACGCCACCGTCTCTCCCCCGCAGTGGAGTCATCACCATCCCTCACCACCCCTGGCACCGAACCGGCCAGATGGATGGCCTCGTTCTGCCTCCTCGATGTCGCTGTTCCTTTAGCGCAAGTCCCTTGAGGGCAGGGAGTGTGCCTGGGGAGCAGCTGCTCACCTGTGAGCTCCTGGAAGGAGGTGTAGGGTTTCATGCCAAACCTCTTGCGGTACTCGTTGAAGGGCTGCAGCCGCAGCGCTCGCGACTCCTTGATGACATCCACGGCCACGTGCAGGATGTGGGCATCTATGTTCCTCCCCCCACCGATCTGCCAAGAGAGAAACACAGCCGTGGTCTGAGAGCCAGACCACCCTGTCCTGGGAGAGACCTTCAGGTCAGGGGACCTTCCTGAGCTCGGACAGAGAGTGTAGCTCAGCCTCGCAGCCACCAAGCTGGACACCTGGCCCTCGGGAGAGAAATTGTCATAAGCTAGCAGGGAGGGGGCTAAAATCTTGCCATGAAAATGATAATATATAAATAAATTTAGTTTAACTAAACTTGGAGTTTTACTCCAAGACTAAGGGGTGGTATAACATATCCTCTGAAGAAAAGGAAGTAGGGTTCAAAGCCCAGGTAACCTGGTGAGATAAAGAAGGCTCCAGAAAAAAATAAATCTGATTCATAACTCTTAAGGAGCATTGGTCTAAGCGCTATTGCTCAGGGTGAATTGAAAACATTGATGCTAAAGAAAGAGTTCTATTTGGGTAGAACGAGTAACATTGGGTGAGAAAGAGGAAAAGTACAGCTGGGTGAAATCAAACACCTTGGGGCAAAGCCAGCAGAGGCAGGGGCCAGTCTCAGCTGAACCATTTACAAGCCATGGGGCCATTGTGGGTTGACTTGTGTGTGTCCCCAAAAGATATGCTGAAGCCCTAACCCTAGCACCTGTGAATGTGACCTTATTTGGAAATAGATGTAATCAAAGTCATACTCCATTAGGGTGGGTTCTAATCTGATGACTGGCGTCCCAAGAAAAAGAGGAAGCAGACACATGGGAAGACCACCATGCTGGAGCGATGCTTCGGTAAGCCAGGGAACCCCAAGGATTGTCAGCCACCACAAGAAGCTGAGAGAAAGGCAGGGAACAGATTCTCCCCTGGAACTTTTAGCAGGAGTATGGCCCTACCAACACCCTGATTTCAGATTTGTAGTCTCCAGAACTGTGAAAGAATACATTTCTGAATGATATTAACACCACTTGGGGGAGTTAATGATAAAAGAGTTCTAGACAACTGTTTGAAGATTGATCTTTTCAACGGCCAAGATATTAGTCATGTGTAATCACTCTGTTTAATGGCTGCAAGGGTGGATCAGTGAATAAATGAATAAAAGGTGATCATTCTCAGTTGTCAGGTGAGAATATTTCTTTCCTTTCCTGGATGTTTCTTTATCCATGGAGGAAACCCCAGTAGCCTAACTCTCCTAGCATCTTTTTCCAACCTCTCCCCCTCACTCCTTTGTTAGAAGAGGAGGAGCGAAGTAGGATTATTGGTGAGTTTTAGAGAAATAACCAGGCATGCGCTGCCCAGGCTAGCCTCTCTACTGCTCCTGGATGCAGCTGACACCAGGAAGGATGTTTTCTCTCAAATTTCTTGGGCAGACTTTGTCCTGGGGTCAGGAGGATGTGGGAGAGACTTGCCTCGTTTCAATGCCTCCCTGACTTGGTAGCGAAGTTTGTCTAATTGGGGAGTTTGTTATTAAAAAGTCTGCTTACCAGCACATACCATTCAGGTTTTCTAGTACCAGCTTTATCAGTACTAATGGTGATGTTTTGAGCTTCCAAAAAAAAGAAAAAAGCAGAAGAAATTTTTCCTGCTTAAAGGCCCCTCGTTTGTGGTCCTTCTGCAGCCCTAGGAAACAAATCCAGGGACTGTAGGCAAATTACTTAGGCTAAGTCTCAGTTTCCTCATATGTAAAAATGAAGGAGGTAGACGCATCCACCTGATATGGTTGTGGTGAAAAAACCAAGATAAAAAATGCAAAGCAGGGTAATAGCTCAGTGGTAGAGCACATGCTTAGTGTGCACGAGGTCCTGGGTTCATCCCCCGGTACCTCCATTAAAGAAAAAAAAAATGGAAAGAAAGGAAATCTTTTTTAAAAGAAGACAAAGCAGCTACCACAGTGTTGGTCATATGATAACCCCGAGATGTAACTGTGCGTGGTGATTATCAGAGGAAGCCCTGTTTTATCACTTCTCACACTCTCTCTGTTATACTGAGAATCCATTCTGGGGTCCTTCTGTCTCGTACCAGGAAACACCAGAGCTTTTCACGCACATCATCGTGGTCCTTGCTTGACAACTCTTTGGAAACCACACAGCCCTGCACAAAGGCTATTACCTCTGTTCATGCTGGTGTCCCCACGAAGAACGGAGGCTGCATTAACCAGCCAGCAGCTGCCCATTGGTGGCAGCATATGCTAATTGCAGTCAAATGACCAGGAGGAAATCTGAATCCATACGATGCCACAACTTCATGATAGGGCTTAGGGATAAGGACGAGAGAGGAGCAGGGAAGTGACAGGAGCGGAGATAAGGGAGATGGTTCCAAACATGGGGAAGGGAAGATTTAGGAGGGAGTCAGTTAGAAATTCCAGGGGAAAAGGCTGTATTATCTTGCGATGGCAGCCATAACAAAGTGCCACAGACTGAGGGGCTGAGACAACAGAAAGACAGCCCCCCACAGTTCTGGAGGATAGAAGTCCGAGATCAAGGTGTCAGGGGGGCTTGTTTTGTTCTGAGGCTTCTCTCCCTGGCTCACAGATGGCAGTCTTCTCCCTCTGTTTCCCCTCTGTGCATGTCTGTGTCCTAGTCTCCTCTTCTTATGAGGACACAGTCACAGTACAGCTCACCCCCTGACCCCACGGAACCTTGATTAACTCTTTGAAGACCCCATCTCCAAACACAGACACATTTTGAGGTCCTGGAGGTCAGGACTTCAACATGGGAATTTGTAGCTGGGGGCAACTCAGCCCATAACGGAGGCCTCTAATTTACTAAAGACCTACTATGTGCGGGCACTTTCACATAGACCGCCGTACCCCGAATGTCTTCCTGGTCCTCAAGCTGCTGTGCCCTCTGACCTCTGGGCCTTTGCCGTGCTGTCCTCCCCATCTGGAACACAGTGGTCCCATGCCATGAGCACTACCTCTCACCCTGGGAGATCCCCCTCCATCCCTTGGATCTCTGCTCAAATACCACTTCCTTACCCACAGTCTCCGACTCTGGGCCGGAAGCCCCTCTCCGAGCTCCCAGAGCTTTGCATTGTGGTTCTTAACGCGCTCTGAAGATTCTGTTAACATCAGAAAAGCCCTTGGCACGGGGCCTAGTGTGTGGTCAATGCTCAGAGGATACGAGCTGTCCTATGACTGTTGTGCCTTTCTAGGGTGCCCGCGCCAAAAACACGAGGACCCAAGAACCACATCGATCTTGTTCCCCGCTCCATCCCCAGCACCTGGAGTAACAGCCCGTATTGTTGAATGAACGAAAGAACGAAAGAACGAGAGAAGGAAGAACTGCCCATAGGACTGACACCCTTCCCATTTTACAGGAAACTGGGATTCAGATCCCACAGCCCACCTGCCTGCCCTCCCCAGCGCTCCTCTGAGGCTCACCCGGCCAGCCGTCTGGCGAGAGAAGGCGTCCACCAGGGCCTCAACCCCGTAGTCCACCAGCATGGAGGTGTTGAAGAGGAACTGCTCGTAGCTGAAGTCCCGGGGGCCCACCCTGAAGGCGTCGGGCATGAGCGGGTGCCAGTGGTAGAGCTGGTTGAACTCCACGGCGATGCGGTTGCGGTACTGGAACTGGACGCCGAACAGCAGCTCCGGGTCGAACTTGAGCTGCAGGAAGTAGCCGCTCAGCTGCTGCACATACTCCTCGATCACAATCTTGATAGTCTCCCCTGGGAGGAAGGATGGGGAACCGGGTCAGCAGAGCGCGGTGATTTAGCCACAGGGCTGGGGAAGCCGGCCCGTTCATGGAAAGGGCTTGGTTTTGCTTCTTGGTCATCGTGCTTGCTGTTTAATTTTGTCTGGCTACTTTCACTTTGTCTCTTTGTAACGGGGTGTGAAAATGGAACTTTCTGTCTCGGGCTGGACCGATGTCCCAAGACAAGAGCCGCCTGCTACTCGCACGTTCCATGGGGAGGTTGTAGGCCAACTGAGCAGGACACACGAATGAAGTATCCAAGGATGGGTTTCATGACCTTTGGGTGACCACCTTCCCAAAGCCCTTTAGAAGAGCCCGGAGAGGTCACAAAAGATGGAAAAGCGGAGATTAACTTAGGGAATCTCAGCATCCCCGAGAGGGAGGCGAGGGGAACTTTGAAGGGACCATTCTAAGAGCGGCAGCAGCAAACAAGGGACGTCAGCCCCAAACATAATCCTCGTATCTTCTTAGGTACCGAATTCCTATGGATCAATTTTTCCTCTGCCCCCTCGGGAACCAGCTACAAAGCAAAAAGCCAGGGAAGAAACAAATTGAACATTCCATAACCAAATGGGAAGTGGTCAACTAGATATTAAAGGACACGGATGCTGTGGCCAATGAGACAGACTGACTTTTAGCAAATCTGGAGCCTCTGGAATTGCAATCCGCAGACCAGGGTCTAAATCCTGGCTTCACCATCTCTAGTCACCTGAGCTGGGGCTGTGTATGGTACCAGTATAATAATATTCACAGGGTCGTTGGGAGGAGCACACAAGGAACGCATCTGAACTGCTGGGCATAGCAGGGAGGGTCCGTTCCTGCAGAAGACAGACTACTACATGTAGGAGTGATGGCAGAATGCCCTCCCTGCACTCACATGTCACAGAAGATTAGACTAAGTCTTGCCCCCTCCTCCCCACTCAGGAAAGAACTCCCTTCGTGATGTGCTGGAAATCGCACAAACTTTGATAGCAGCCACACCTGGTTCAAGTCTCTCTCCACTGAATGGCCTCAGAGAATTCATGTAACCTTTCTGAACCTTCATGTTTACCCAAGGATAATCACATCTGGTTCATCAGGCTGTTGGGGAGGGTTCGATGAAGCATGGAGGATGCAGGGGCCCTAGGAGTCCTGCCTTTGGTCACCGCTTCATCATCAGTCAGTGCGCCGGGCAGCCTGCAGCCACAGACTTGCCCTCTCTGGTCAAAGTCTTGGCAACACTGGGACTTCTTCAGCCCCTCCTCGTTCTTTAGACCATTCCTATCCCCAGTGCATGGCTCTTCCAGGCTCCAGTGAGTCGGGCACTATAATTGGGAACAGCCATACCCAGTGATGCCCAGAGGTGGGAGCCGGGGCTTACTGGTGACTCAGAGTGAATACAGTCTGGACAGCAGGTGGCAGAGGCCACACTCCCAGGCAGGAAACCATCTGACATTTTAAGCTGCAGACTCGCCCCCGTAGGGGACACAAAAATATCTTGTCCCTGAGTCACCCAGAAGCTATCAATCTCCAGGAAGGCAGACACATGCAGGGCAGGAGACAAGAGGATTCCTGAAGTCCAGGCAAGCTGGGGTTTGACCTGTATTTGCTGAGGATGTCACTGTGTGCTCCTGGATGCAGTCCGTGGGGACACTGAGGTTTGGGTGGCTAATCAGACTTGGCTGTGAGTCGCCCAGCTAATAAACAACTATCCCAGCCCCCCATTTTCTACATCTAGTTCCATGTGCTGAGTACACTCCCATTCACCCTCTCAACAAATCTTTACAACCCTCACTATTCCCAAGGTATAGATTGGGAAGGTGAGGTTCCCATGGGGGAGGGGCCTGCTCACGTTCAAAAGCTGGTAAGCCGACGACGCAGGATTCTAATCGCTATGTCCCCAGACCCTCCGCCCCCCGCTTCTCAGGACAGAGGGCTTGGCCTTCCAGGACCTGGCTGGCTTGGAGTCCTCACCGATCAGGATGAGGCGGGCCGTCTGGAAGAGCTGCTCATCGCCCCAGGTGGGGTGCTCGGCCTTCAGCAGGTCACACACGCGGTTGTGCTCCCGCAGCCAGAGCGTGGCGTAGAGCATGAGCCCCGGCAGCAGCCCGAACACCTCCTGGCCCACGGCCATCTGGCTCCGGGGCGGGACGCCCCGCGGGTAGTGCATCAGCACAGGCGCCTCTTCCACCGACGGCGGGTACACCTCTCCGTCCAGCACCTGCGGGATGGGGCCACCTGGCAACCCGGGGAGGGGGCAGGGCGCCCGCACCTGCACAGCTGATACCCTCCCACTCTGAAAGTGAGCCCCTTTCTCTCTTCCCACCACCACCACCCTCATCTTCCACTTGTAAGTGGCTCCCTACTTCTTCCCCCAGACAGTCGGTCCACTCTCAAATCCGCAGCCAGAGCAATCCTTGAAAACACCCAAATGCAGCATCACACCCTGCCTTAAAACCCTTCCGAGCCCTCTCTCTGCTCTCGGCAGAAATCAGGAATCCTCAACACAACCCACGCTCATCCGCAATGGCTCAGGTGGCCGGCAGCCCTGCCCTCGTTTCACTCCCTTGAAGCCACACAGGCTGCTTCCCCTCTCCAGCCTCGGCACCTGCCAACCTGGACAGCCCTGCCCCCTGCTTGGCCTCCCTAACGCCTCCTCATCCTTCACACAACTCTTGGTTGATTCAAATTTTCTAAGGAAGGCTTCCCCATCCTCCACACACTCTCGTGGCTTCTCCGTGGTGGCAGCTATCACAAGTGTAATTACTTATATGGCAGTTTCTTCATCATTCAATGCATTTACACTGTGGACCTACCATATGCCAAACATTGTTCTTAGCCCAAAAGATTCAGCAGGAAACTTTTAATCTTGGCTTTTTGTTTGTTTAGATTTGCATGGTCCAATATGGGAGCCACGAGCTGCATGTGGCTACTGAGCACTAGAAATATGGCTGGTGGGAATAAATAATCGATTTTTAAATTTTTTTAACTTTAGATTTAAAATGTAAAACTGCTACCTCAGCTATTGGAAAGTCTCTATGTTTAGAACAGCTTGGGCATGTTAGCCTATTTTTTCAACTGTAAATTTTACAAAATCTAAACATAGATCAGAATCTCCCATGAAAACTTGGCACCCAAATGGAGACATGCTGTAAACATAAGATATAGATCAGATTTCTCAGATTCAGCACAAAAAAAAAGTGAGATATTTTATTATTAATTTGGGGGTTGATTACATGTTGAAATGATAATATTCTGGATATATCGGGATAAATAAAACATATCATTAAAATCTATTTCACCTGCTTCTTTTTACCTTTTTTAATGTGGCCACTAGAAAAATTTCAATAACTTATGTGGCTCACATCTACAAAATAGAGCAGATGAAACCTATTTTATGCGGCGGGTTTGTGGAGTGCATGAAATAGTTACCCATATGGCTATAGCACTACTGAACAGTGTGGGTTCAGACAGTAAGTCCTCATGGAACTAGCAGCCTAGTGATTGTCTGAGAAGCTGGAGGGCAGGGCCTATAACTCTCATGGCCACTGCTCACCTGTGCCAGCCCCATCATTGTGCCCAATCAATATTATGAAATAATTAAATGAAGAAATGCAGGCTGGAAGTGTCCATCTATTGAGCCTCAAAATCCACCATCCAGGAGAGCATGAGAGGCCATGTCTGCATCCTGTCTGCTTCTCTCATCTGACACCTTCTCCCAGGGTTTACTGTCTCTCCTCCTCACATACCCCTCCAGCTTCTGCCCTGGCCATCTCAGGACACCACCAAGGCCCCCAAGGCCCCCGACCAGCAGCCTTTCCCAGGAAAGACCGTGGAAGGCTCTTCCCAACTCCCCATCCCAGGCCCAGTGCTACCTGGTACTTGAGCTTCCCATCCTTAAAGAGCCGCAGGTGATACTGACGTTCTAGATTGTCCCCATAAATGTGGCCGAGGTCTACCTGAGGACAAAAGGAGGATCCGCTCAGATCTCTGCGTCCTACCCCACCGGCAACAACCTATATGTGCCAAGTGAGGCCCAGAGAGGTCCTGGGCCCCTCCCAGGTACTCACCCCGTGGCCCAATGCCTTGGTGAAGCCAGGACCCATCTTGCCAGAAGTTTTGAAGAACTGGTGAGTGAAGTGTTGCGCAAAGAAGGCAAACATGAGGTTGGTGCCTTGGGGGTCAGGTATGAACTTCCTCCTGAGCAGGAAGTGACGGCTCAGGAGCTCGGCATCTGGCAACTGCTTCTTCCCTGGTTGGGGTGGTGGGGGGAGCATTAACTGCCTCCTGTCTGGATCCTTCTTCCCCAGGGCCTTCTGGGCTCGCCAGACCAAACTGGTCCATGCAGGAAGCCCAGGATGGCCTCTGCAGGGCTCTCTCCCTCCCACCAGATGGCCCCTGGCGTCTTCTCTACCAAAAGACCCTAGAAGGATTTATGGGTGAAACAGCATGATAGCTGGGATTTGCTTGAAAACACTCCATGAAAAATAAAGTGAGAGGGGAGAGATGAAATAACACTGGCAAAGTGTGGACAAATCTGGAAACCAGGAGATGGGTTACACAGGAGTTCATTATACTTTCCTCTCAACTTTTGTGTATGTTTGCTACTTTGTATATGTTACCCAAAAAAAGAAGAAGAAGAAAAAGAAGGAGGAGGAGGAAGTAAAGAAAACAAACAAGAGAACTTGGGCTCCCCAGCCCTGAAGCAAGGTAGCCTGTGTTTGAAATGAGCTATGCTGTGAACATAGATAAGTCATCCCTAAGCCTCAGTTTCTTCTTCTCTAAAATAGGGTGAATGACACCGATTTTATGCAGTGGATTTGAGGAGCACAGGAGGTCATGTAGGCATGACAGGGAGCTAGTGAGGTGGAGTCTTTCAAATCGAGGGTCAGCAAACTTTTTCTGTACAAGTCCAGATAGTATTTTAGGCTTTGCCAACATATGGTCTCTCTTGCATCTACTCGGCTTTGCTGGTGCAACAGGAAAGGAGCCACAGGTGATGCGTAATGAATGTGATGGTGTTCCAATAAAGCCTTACTCACAAAATAGGGAGTGGGCTGGATTTGGCCTGCAGGCTTTTGCCAAGTTTGCCAATAGTTTGCCAAGCTATTTCTTTTTTTACTTTTTTATTGAAGTAGAGTTGATTTACAATGTTGTATTAGTCTCTGGTGTACAGCATAGTGATTCAGATATATAGATAGATAGATAGATAGATAGATAGATAGATAGATAGATAGATAGATAGATTCCTTTTCATATTCTTTCCATTATAAAGTTATTCCAAGATACGAAATATAGTTCCCTGTTCTATACAGTAGGACCCTGCTTGTTATCTATTTTATACATAGTAGTATCTGCAAGTCCCAAATTCCCAATTTATCCCTTCCCACTCCCTCTCCTCCTAGATAACCATAAGTTTGCTTTCCATGTCTGTGAGTCTCTTTCTGTTTTGTAAATAAGTTCATTTGTGTCACTTTTTTTTGGTTCCACATGTAAGTGATATCATATAGCATTTTCCTTTCTCTGTCTGACTTACTTCACTTAGTATGATAATCTCCAGGTCTATCCAAGTTGCTGCAAATGGCATAATTTCATCCTTTTTTATGGCTAAGTAGTATTCCAGTGTGTGTGTGTGTGTGTGTGTGTGTGTGTGTGTGCGCGCGCGCGTGTGTGCGTGCGTGCGCGTGGGCGCATGCCACATCGTTTTCTTTTGCCAAGTTATTTTAAATAATGACAGTCTTTCTATGTCTGGGTTAAAGACAAGTCATCTTGAAGCAGGTTTCTGTCATTATGAGAATAAGCATTAAGAGGTCTTCCTTAATTAATTCGATGTCGGATAACTGGGCACCCAGTGCCTTTGCAGAAAGCATTGGATTTTTGTGTTCTGGAATAGGCATTCTTTCACAATCCTTCATGTGAGGCCCAGTGTCAATAGACTAGGTCTTTGGGTTGCAATGGCTGACTGATTTCCTGTCGCAGGAAAGGTCATCAAGAACCCCAAAAGGAACTCACAAAAGGGGAAGTTGGAGGAAGTGGCCTGCACCCCATAACTTGGAATCATCACTCAGACTGACACTGAGCAAGGGCTTTTTCCAGCAAAGTACGGGCAGAGGCCAGAAGCTTGGCAAGACCCAGCTATCCTGACAGAATGGTCATGCTTTGGGAATAGGAGCTCCGTATGTGAGTACAAACCATCAGAGTAGCGCCCTTGAGGCCCCACTCAAGACACTGATACATATGCAAGGTTCTGAGCCTGAGAAAGCGCACAACCAGGGCGGTGCACAGGACTCATGCTCAATAGCGCCACCATGTGGTAGGAACTGAAGCGGCGGCAGTGGTGAACTGACGCATTTTGTCCTCTGTGTACTTGAAGCTGAATTGATGGCTTTAAACTGAGTAAACCCCCAGGTTTGGGGACAGTCAGGAGTGGATTGGGAAGAAGGCCTTGGAGGAAGACCCCTGCCAAGGAGACCAGGGAGGGGGGATCTTGGACAACTAAAGAAAAAAACCTGATTTTATGTGTAAATTGACCTGATGAAGCACATAAAACTTTTTCCATTAGTAAAGAACCAAACACAGAGTCAGCACCCAAAAAATAGCACACTATTCCCCACCTCATACATTTCAACTCTTAAGTTACCCCCATCCCTGCAGGATCCCACCCATTCAGTAGACAGGGTTCAGGCAAAGAGGTGCCTTGGAAATCCGGAAGCTCTAGTCTGACTCTGCTGCTGACCTCAGGCAAGACCCTCCACAACATTTTCCTGTCCTTCTTCCCCAGCCCTGTCCTGGTCCCTGGTTCTGGATACGCATATGTCTTGCTCTGATCTACCCATCTGTGAAATGGGTCAGTAATTGCTCTTCTGCCTGCTTTTTCCCAAAGAGGGGAACTGAGCATCTCCTGTGACCCCCCAGGCCCAGCCACCTCCCCCCAACTCCATTACCTTTGGTCCCCATGGGTGTGGGGCAGTCTTGGGGCACAGAGGGCAGAATCCGCGTGTAATAGCTCACGTTGGAGAAGGACTCCCAGCTGATGTAGTCGTGCGCTAAGTTGTAGGTAGGGGGGCTGGGGATAAGATTGGAACGCACTGCAGGGGGCGAAAATAATGGTGACAAGGGGGTTCCTGCCCCAGTTACACCCCCCTTCTCCACCTTCTTTTGGGTTGGACTTCTTTAATTTGGCATCATAGTCCCCCCAACCACTGCCCTTATCAGATGCCAAGAATTCCAAGGACTGGCAGGATTTCTTGGTCCTCCCTAGACGGGGGGGGGGGGGTCCTGCCCCTCACCCACCTGTGAGTACCAGGCGCATGAGCAAGTCACGGATGAAGGTGGCATTGACAAACTCCCAGAACCAGCGCCCATGTGTCAGCAGGAAGTGGAGGAAAGAGGGGCTCGGCCTCAAAGACGTCCGGAGCCAGGTCCAGAGCTGAGCTGTGGGGGCAGCGGGAGCCACTCAGTCGGGCCCCTCAACAGGACCGGAAGCAGCCAGAGTGGAAGATGGGAACTGGGGACAAGGACCAGGATGGAACAGGATAGACTCTATGGGGCAGGGGTAAGGACGGAACCTTGGGGGTGATAATACATGACAGAACCAGAAGCAGACGTGAGGACAGGAGATGGGACAGGGCATGAGGTCAGTGAGGTCCAGGCTGGGCAGCGAAGACTCACTACAGAGCTGGGAAGCAGAGAGTGAGGTGGGTTGGGAGCAAGGTCAGGGGGAGTGTCAGAGGTCAAAGGCAGGCAAGGAAAGAAAACAGGTCCCCAACCAGAGACAAGGGTAGGAAGTGGGGGTCTTGGAGGGTGAGCCCAGGGGAGAAGGGGTCGGGCTGGAGGCCCAGCTCACGGATGGTGCAGTTGGGGCCGTAATAGCCCGTGCGGGTGCAGTCACACTGGTAGCGGTCAAGGCCGAAGCGGACACAGACACCCTTGTGCTGGCACGGATAGTAACAGCAGGGGTTCACTGTGGGGCAGAAACGGAGATCAGAGGCCACTCCAGGGTGACCACTCATTGACCAGAGACATGGAGTCCAGTTACAGCTCTGTCTTAACTTCTGGATTTCAGCGATCCTCTAAGGGCCCTCTCTGTTCCCACAGCTGTGAATGGAGAGTCCCTGGCCCTTCTGTTTCTTGCTCTGGGTTTCCAGCCTCGCCCACATTGGGCCACCAGGGGAAGTCCCTACTCCCTTTCTGCTGCCACCAAAGTGGGGCAGGAAGAGATTCCAGGTCCCAGGCTGGGACATCCTAGGCTAAGAAACAGCTGATAAGCCTGCCTCACAAGCTTCTGGGGCATTCACTTTCGGCCAAGTCAGAGCACCAAGGGCAGGGTTCGTGGGGTTCAGAAAAGGGACAAGGATAGGGGTTCTAAGACCAGCCCCCAACCTCTGGGTACCCGGACACTAGGAAGAGGAGGTCACCCACATCCCTCTATGTTTGCAGAAGGGAAGGAAGAGCATGTATCACAGCCCCCTTATAGGCAGATGGGGAAACTGAGGCCTGATAAGGGGAAACCCAGGCAGGTCACCCCATAAGTCACACCAGACCGATTGCCCCACCCCTACACTTCCTCCCCCGCCCCACAGACTCAACATTCAAGTCCGAGGAAAGAAATTTCCCAGAACCCTGCGGACAGAGAATGAATTTGAGGGGCGTCTCAGCTGTCTCAGCTCCTGTTCCTGATGGACCCAGCCTCGGGCCGCATCAGACGCAGGAACAGAGTCGGGCCTCCTGCATCCTCCCTGCGGCTCCCTCCTCGGCCTTAAAACACATAAAATGCCAGGTTCCTTCTGAACCCTACTTCCTTGTCTGGGCTCAGAGCCAATGTCACAGAGAACTCCAGTTCTCTGTGCAACTGATTAGAGGGGGTCAGGAGGGTGGCGACAAGCACGGGGAACCCTCAGGATGCTGTGATCAGAGGGCGTGCCTTCCGGTCTAGGTCTCCCCACTTCACAGCATGGGTCCCGGACAGCAGGGTCCTCCTGGCCCCTGCCTCAAAGAGGGCCCCCTGCACCATCACACACACACACACACACACACACACACACACACACACACACCCCAATAAGAAGAGGATCATAAGAATCATGCAAGTAATTTTGCTTAAGTCCTGGCACTTCCCACAGCCCCACAATAACATCACTGTGGCCCCTGCAGGGTGTAAATGGGAGGCACCAATGGGAAGCAGTCTGGACAAAAAGGCCTTATCAGACCCACACAGGCAGACCTGGTCTCCCCCTCCCACAGCCACCGGCCAGGGAAACGCCAGGGAGCTCAGGGTGAGCCCTGCAGCGGGCTCTGGGGTCTGGGATCTCCTCATGGGACCCTCCTGCTCTGGACACTCTGTGGTTCTGCCCAGGAGCGCCTGTGGCTCACCGCTGCCCAGCTCCCTACCACGGCCACCACGCCCTCTGCCACCACTCAGCAGGCACACTCAGTGGTCCTCCCACTCGGCGGGCACAGGGGCTAAGGCCCAGCCCTCCCCTGGACTGTGCTTCCCCATCCCTCCCACAGTGGGGGTCCCAAAAGGAACTCAAGAGGTCATTTCGGTTCATTCTGTGGCAGCCCATTCCGCAGCCCCAAAGCCAGAAGCTCTTTTCCTTCCTTGACCCAGGCTGTGGCTCCTCCCTAATAAATTCCCTCCAAATCTACTTGTCCCACCGACTGAGCCCCTGCCCGGCCTCCACCAGAAAGCCTCCATGAAACGTCCATACTCTGACTCCTCCCCTCTCCACAACCCCAGCCCCTCGGTCCATCTCAGCCTGCTCTGCTCCACCACAAGCCCCCAAGGGAAAGGGCTTTCCCTGACTCTCTCCTCCCTCCCAGAGGCCGTGCACACAGCTGGGGCTGAACCCAGGTCCTGGACAGAACCAGCCGCCCAGGGAATCCAGATGTGGTAGGTAGCCAGAGCTTAACAAATGTTTGTGAAAATGAAGCAAGTAGACCTGCCAATCCAAGTTTGGCCAAAAAGACTCCCTCATCTTCCCAGCCCTCAGCAGTTGGTTCTGAAGTCTGGTTTGAGGTCTTCCTGATGCTGCAGACGCCAAAGCTCCTGCCAGCATCCCTGTCCTGTCAGAAGTGCCTGTGTGCCAGCCGGAGGCTCCTCCCTCCCAGACCTGCTGCCCAACTTCCCCCTCACCTCCTCCTCCACGATCTTTCCATAAACACCCGTAGCCCCAGGGCAGGAAACGTTCTCTCCAGCGAGAACACCAGCTGCTGCTGAGGGCCCCAGGGTATCAGTGCCGCCTCCCCCCCACCCCCAGGGTGAGTCTGACCACTGCTAGACTGTCACGATCAGCCGGGAAGCCAGGGCTCTCGCTGACCCCTCCAGCACTGCATATCCACCTCTTGTTTACCTGCTCAGCACTCCCCTCCCCCCCACCCCAGGCCCCACACAGATGAGGAGACCCCCCCAAACCCCACTGCCTCGAAGCTGCAGAGCACAGACTTGAACTCCCTTCTCTTCCTCTCCCTTCCTCCTCCTGGAAGTGCCCAGGGTCCCTTTGCTGGGGATGACCCCAGGTGAGGTAGGTTTGTCACCTTTCCCCCAAGGTGTTGGACCTGAAAATCCTGAATAAATGAAACTAGGACCCCAGAGGGGTCCCCTGCCACAATCAGAGCTCTGGGAACTATTCACAAAGGAAGGTCTTCCTTCAGTCTAACTTAAATCCTGCATGCTTTCTGAGCCCAGTGGAGGACACCATCGTTAATAAACCTTCAAGGAAGAGAACTGGGGAGAGGAAGGCACTGAGTCTAACGTGCCTTGAGTTCCCACGCTCAGCACAGGGCCAGGCACCAAGTAGGTGCTGGGTGAATGTGTCAGAGACTGGCTGCTCCTTACTGGCTGTGTGTCCTTGGGCAAGTACCTTCCACCCTCTGGGCCTTGTTTGCCTGTGTTTTTCCAGGAAGGGGATGGGACAGACAGGCTCTAAGGAAACCTCTCTCTCTGCCTCTCCTTCTTCCGACTCTGGATGAAGCCAATCTCTCTCTAACTATCTGCATTATTTGCATCCGTGTGACTCCCCTGCCCCATCAGCAAAGAACCAAGCAGTTTGCTCTCAACTGAGTCTTCAAGCCCCTCCGGCAGTGGGGTTGATCAGCAGGCCCACATTGCACACATTCCCACAGACGAGGACTGTCCACAACTTCCTGGCTCCAGAACTTTCTCAGGATTCAGCAAGGAAATGTCCCCCAGCCCAGGAGTCAGGACTCTAGGCACAGTGTGGGAACACCAAGTCCTCCAGGACGCAGAGGCACCAGGCAACAGGAGGGCTCGTTAAAGAGGCTGGACTGAAATTCCCTAAGAATAATATTTAGAGAAGCTTCAAGTTCTTGGCAGCCAAAGAGAAAAAAAAGGGGGTGAGGGGCCCTGATCAGCCAAACCTGGGCCCCAGCCCATACACCCAGGCAGGCCAGCAGCCAGCAGCCGGCACCACACCAGGCCTGACAGCTAGACGAACCCAGTTGGAGAGGAAGCCCCATCCCGGCCTATGGACCCAGCTGGCGCTGCAGATAGGCAGCCTTGGCCAGGCTGGGTTCCTGCGCCTGGTGCCAGGGCTAGCTGTCGTCAGGGCCCGCCACCTGGCACGGAGCTCTGGTCGCTAGGTCATGCCCTATCCCAAGGCAAGGAGAGAGCACTAAGGCAAATCCAGGGGCTGGAGAAGATGAACTTGAGCATCAAGGTTCCCCTGGCTCAGCCTTGTCCTTCCAGCCGGATTCTGCCCTCTCCCTCACTAGAGAGGCAGAAGCGACATTCTTCCCTCCACCCCAGCCCCCCACCCCACCACCTGCCCTCAGGTGAATCTGCATTCCTCATCACCTGGGGGATTGGCTATTCTGGGGACAAAATAATGCCTCCCCTAAATGCCCAGGCATCTTGGACCTCAGTTCGCCCATAGACTTGGAAGTGGGAAGGCAGCCCAAACCTTCTGCCCTGGAATACAACTTGTCCTCCATTATTTCCATGACCTTTGCAGCAGCCTCCTTAATGGTTTCCCAGCCTCCGGCCTCACCTCCACATCATCCACCCAATCTCGCTCTCCTGCTCCAAGTTACCCTCCGGCCCAAGTCCCGTGCCTCACTCTGCATTCAAAGGTCTGTGCCAGCCCGCACCTGCCTTCTGTCCTGAGGCTGCCGAAGTGCCCAGCTGTTCCTGCAGTTCAGGCCTTTGGGCTTCAGCTTGCCCTCTTGCTTCTGCCAGAAAGACCCTTTATAGAGATTCACAGTAAAATCTCACAGTACTTCCCCCCACGCACCATCTCCTTCAGGGTCCGGGTCAGACATCACCACCTCCAAGAAGCCTCTGTCAATCCCTCACACTTGAGAGGTAACCGCTCCCCCAGCCCCGCATTCCCAGTGCTTCCCTCAGTCGTGGCCCTGGATGGCAGTCTGTTGGCATTTCTGTCTCCTCCAACAGACTGTGAGCGCCTCCCAGCTCTGTGTCTCCAGGTTCCAACCAAAGACCAGCATCAAACAATCCCGTGGGAATGTTTGTGGAGCGAAAAAACCAATTCTGTTTAAACACAATATAAAGATAAGGAGAAAAGGCTAAAAGCAAAATGGCACAGATCAGGGATCACCAAGCTGGTGAGCAGACACAGGAAGACAGGCAGGGCGAGCCCCAGATGCCCTGGGGGCCTGCGTGGGGCTGAAGGGGCCTCAGAGGGAAGTGCTGGGCTGATCCAGGGCTAATTAAACAGGTCACTGGGCAACCTGGTGAGCGCTGGCTCTGCAATCAGGGTCTCAAATAAATATGGGCTCACCCTTCTGGATCTCAGAGTCCCCTTCTGTAGAAAGGGCCAAACATCTCCCTGGCAGGGCCGTTGTGAGCAAAACAACGTAGACACCCACAGCCAGGTTTTGTAAACTGTAAAGTGCGGGCCACCTAAGTCTTCCTCCTCTTCTTCCCACAAATTAGACTTTTGCTCATATTCGAACTCTTGCCTACAGCACCCTCCATCCTCTCTGTGGCTTCCCCCAATGCCACCCACTCAAATCCTCTCCTCCAGGAAACCTGGTCTGATTCGAAATCCACACAGCTATCTCTGAGCACCAAACACCTAGAGCATCACAAGAGGAAGCTCAGCTCCCTACCCCACTCCCATCTCTCTCTTGCCCCCATTTTGCAGATGGGAAATGGAGACCCAGAGGGGGATAGTTCACACAGCTAGGTAGTGAAGGGAGCTCTGTCCAGACCTTACACACACACACACACACACACACACACACACACACACACACACACACACACACACACACACACGGAAGCAGTAAGCTCGGGGAGGGAGGCTGTCAGAGGGAGGAGCTGCATTCCTTCACCTGGAACCTGGTACATGCATAGTAGGGGGCAGGGGTGATGGAATTTTACAGGATCTGAGTTTCCCCATCATCTTTGGGGAGATGAAACCAGGAAGGGTGGAGGGCAGGGAGGACTGCTGAAAGACCCTGCAAAGTACCTAGAGTCAGACAGATCCAAGTTCAACCCTGAGCCCACCACATATTCTGTGGGCTTGAGAAGAGTACAGCCCCTGTCTGAGCCTCAGTTAACTCATCTGCCCAAGGGGGACCTCCCAGGTGAGGATTTAAACCTCAGGGGAAGCAACCCAGCTCTCTCCCTCTCTCCGGGATGATGGTGTACCCGGGGTCCTCACCAAGGGAGATCTTCTCCACTGGGGCTAGGAATTAGGGAGAGTCCCAGAAGTTAGAGGCTGGAGAAAGAGAACTCACCAGTCTGCTTGCCCCTCGGCGCCAGCCACTTCCTCCGAAAGGGGCCCCACAAGGGAAACAGCGGGTTGTTGGGGACAGAATGGGCTAGGATAGCTGGCGGCGCAGCACAGGTGACGGGGCTGGAGAGGGGTTGTCCCTTTTCTCCAAGAAGGCAGGAGGTCCCAATCTGCCCTTTCCCCCTGAAAGAACCCTGTGGCGTCCTAGCCAAGGCCACCCCCCCGGGGTTGGAGGGGTCTTCAGAGAGGCCCCATCCCACAGACAGACTCAGCCGCCTCCCCCTCTCAGGCACCGCGGGCAGAAAGGGGAAGCTGGGCCGGCCGGAGGGGAGACGGGGTGAGGGGCCCGGCCAGGGGCGCAACAGGGGGTCTCCTCGGGAGCCGGAAAGGGGCCGCCTACCCGGCGCGGGCGCCCAGGGGTCCGCGGGCAGGACCGGGGGCGGCAGCAGCAGCAGCAGGAGCAGCGGGAACCAGAGCGAGAGACTCCGCCGCCCTGCAAAGAGAGAGAGAGATGACGGGCTGAGCCTGGCGTTCAGGGCTCCACTGGGAGGCAAAGGGGATTCCCGGGGCACCGGGGCTGAACTTACGGCTCATGGTGCAGGACGGCGGATGGGTGCAGGATACCGTCAGCCGGCTCCTCGGGTGCGTCTCCAGCTCTGCCCCAGAGCGCTGGCCCGCCTGGCCCGCCCCTTCCCTACCCGTTCCCTGGCTCCACCTCTCCAGCCAGCAGTCACCTCGGCTGCCGCCCACTTTACTTCCTCTGCTCCGCTCCAGCCAAGACATTTTATTAATTATTCTGTGATTGCCACTAAGGTGGTTTTTCACCCGAGAGCCTTCAGACACTTGAGCTTTTAAAATCTAGCAGCACCAGAATTGTGTCCGTTTGGTAGGTAGGAAACTGAGGCCCAGATACGATGCGCAGTGCTGAGGTCATCCAGGGTTTCGGGGCAGAGCGAGGGCTATCTCAGGCCAGAAGCACACACCCTGCCCCCTTGGAAGGGAAGGAGACAAAAAGGAGCCGTCCATGCACATATTTTCCCAGAAGGGAAACCCACCACCCTCAGACAGACCCAACAGGGAGGCCTGGCTTCCCCCAGGGACTGTGCTCTGCCGTCTACGGCCACGTGCGTCTGCCTGAGTCTCTACTGCCAGAAATGAAGACGACCAGGAGACCTGATTCAAATCCAGACTCTAAAGCGTACTAGCTGTGTCACCTTGCATCTGGTACTCACCCTCTCTGGTCCTCAGGATTCTCGCCTATAAAATGGGGATGCCAATAAGACGCATCCCAGAGAACTGCTGTCAGATCCCACGAGATACTGCACACAAACCTCCCGATGCAGTCAGTGTCTAGCACAGAGCTGATCTGCTATCCGGAGGCATCCTTTTCAAAGGTCTCCTAACTCAGATTCCAGGATAGCCAGGATCGACGCTGCAGCTGGGCTCACACCTATCTGCCTACTTTACAGACTCCCAGCGTCCAGTTCCTCTATGTTGTACCTGGGGAAACGGATCTTAGAAAGGGGATGAGCCCTAGGTCACGCAGAGTCCCCTGATCCCCATGCCCACAGATTTGCTCCCTCAGTTTCCCCAGCACACCCAGCCATCTTGTGGGCCTCAGAGCTGGGAAGGCCTGGCGGGAGAGCTCAGAGGGGCTTATGCGGGTTCCCAGGCATCCTTGGGTGCAGGGTGGGAACCATGTGAGGTGGGGGAGGTGAAGCCTGCTGGGGAGACCCTCTGACATCTCCACCTGAGCTGTTCCCATGTTCCACGGGGACAGAAGCCAGCTGCCCAGGGAGACAGAGCAAGCCAGGGCAGACACAGGGTGGGAGAGGAGGAGGTGGAGGGCCTCAGACCCTGGGGTGCTGGGACAGCCTGACCCAGATCCAGAGCCCCCTGGTGACTACCCAGACAGGGGGAGGAGACTCAAGGCATAGGTTATCAGCCAAAGGGATGGAGTTGGGGTAGATTCAGGAGCCCAGTTCCCCAGAGAAAAGGAGAATTTCTGATGATGAATAAAAGCGAGAAGGGCTTGGATGAGGCCCCATCTTCACTCCCAGATCCTCCCTCCCCTCAGGCCCCAGGCCCAGACAGTTACCACGCCTGTACCTCCTGCTGACTCTTTACTGCCAAGCCACCCGCCTGAAAAGGAACAGCACTCGTGTGGCTCTGACATTGGGAGAAAAAGCCTTAGGCTGAGAGTCAGGAGAACCAAGTTCAAGTCTCAGCTCTTCCACAGTTTGACCTCAGACAAGCACCTGCACCTCCAGGTCTCTGGTTCCCCATCTGAACAATATAAAATTCAAATCAGGTAGTTTCTGAGAACAGCTTCAGCGTGAAGGAGTTAAGCGCTCACTGTAGCCCCGCTATGTGACTGGTGCTCGAGATCTTGGGAAGATGCAGTGAAGGAGAGGCCAGAGGCAAGATGGCAGAAAAGGTGCCTGGGCAGTCCCCAGGGATGGGACCGCACAGAGAGGGTGGAGTGGGCGAGAGGGAGACAAGAGGAATGGAGGCAAGAACTTGGTGACTGATTGGCACTGAAACTTCAGGGAAAGAGGGGTGTTGAGAAGGACATCTGGGTTCCTGGCTTGATGCTGGTGGTGACACCCAGGGAAGCAGGGACGGGGAGCAGGCTGGGGTAGGAGGCATTCAAATTTGGACTTGTTGTATTTGGTCTCCATGAGGTTGATACACAGAGGAGAGTTCTGGGCTAGCTCTCACCCCAGTGCTGGGAAAGGCCAAAGCACAGAGTCGCCCTTAACTGTCCCTGTACCTCAAAGCCTATAGCCTCCACATCTAGGGAGTTTTCCTGACCCTCGGGATGGTGAACTTCCATTCACTGGACACATCCCAGCTCTGCGTCCGTTGGGAAGCCCCCTCTGACGCTCCTCCTCTTTCTGTCCACACAGAGACTCCTGGGCCATCCTTGGTCACAGTAGGCAGCAGGCTGGATTGTGTGGTCCCTCTCTCTCCCTAATTAGGCTGTGAGCATCTTGGTCATTCTCGAACCCCCAAAGCCAAGTATAAGATCTGGCCTAGAGAAGGCATCCAACAAATGTGGGTTCATTGAATAAAATAATGTCTGTATGAGCAATTAAATTCGTCAAAATATATAAACCCTCTATGAGTGAGTGATGGTCCAGGACCAGCCTCATCAAGGTGACTGTCACCCCATCCATCTGCTGGGACAATTATCGGAAGTGTCAGGATTCTGCCTCAGTTTCCCTGACTTTCCCAGCTGGGCACATGGCCAGTTCCTGCAACACTGTCTCAGGTCCAGCTCCACCCCAAGCCCTGAGCCCCTCCCAGTGACTTGGGGTGGGGTTTCCCTCTGCACACCCCCTCCCCAGGCTCCACCCCTATCACATACTGCCCCGGCAACCCTACTGGAAGCCCTAGCTAGGACCTGGCTTATAAAGCCCCTGGAGAGGTCTCACCCCAGCTGGGTTCCACCCACTGTTTGGAAATCCAGAGCTGACTCTTACCTGAATCACTCAGGGACCTGGCCTCACCCAACCCCACCTCTAAAGGCAGCTTCACAGGCAAGCAGGAAAGCTCTGGAATCAATCCAACATCTCTTCAAATACCACCCCACCCCCACCCCCACCCCAACCCCTGACCAGCTCCTACTGTGACCTTCAGCAGCCAACTGCCCTTCCTGGGCCTCAGTTTCCCCACCTGTAAAACAGAGTTAATAGTTCCATTCTGGTAAGAGTTACTGTGAGGACGAAATAAGATGATGTGGGTGATTCTGAGCGAGACTGTAGGCAGGACCAGCCTCCAGTAGGAACTTGTTAATTCTTTACCCGCTTTCCTTTCCTTTCTGTTCCCTACTTGAGCTGGGGGATTTCTTGCCAAGTTCTCTTCCTCCTCCCCTTTACCTCCTCAGTGCAAGGCTAAGGTTGGGCATTGGCGGTAATAATAATAATTGCTACTGTTTCAAGTATCTACTATGTAGCTGGCATTTCATGTGCGCTATCACGTGTAATTTTCTCAACAGCCCTGCAAACTATTATCACTTCCCCATTTTACAGAGGAAGAAACTGAGGCCCAGAGAGCTGACATGGCTTAACCTAAGGTGGCGCAACTGGTAATGGTTAGCTTTCAAGGCTCACTCCCTTTGTTCTGACAAGTTTCTACTGTATAGCACAGGGAACTAGTTTCAATATCTGGTAGTAATCTGTAATGAAAAAGAATACAAGAAGGAATATATGTATGTACACGTATGACTGAAACACTATGCTGTACACCAGAAATTGACACAACACTGTAAACTGACTATACTTCAATTTTAAAAAAAACAAAACCCTTTGTTCTGGAATACCAGGTACTAGATACCTAAGCCCCAGCCTAGCTAGCCAGTGTTTGGAGTTAGTTAAGAAGAAGCGGAAATGCACTATTAGGGGAGATGGTTGGATGGGGCAGGGTGAAGGAGGTTAGGGAGTCCAATGTAAGCAGCACAGTTCAGCTGAGAAGCTAAGAACAGAGAATCACAAAATGTTTTTACAGGCCTCTCTTGCTGAAACCCTCCTGACAGCTCCAAGAGGCAAGTGGCATTATCTCCATCATGCAAAAGAGGAAACTGAGGCTCAAAGGTTTCCCTGGACCATGCGGTGAGGAGCATATGCTAAGGGATTTTTGGTGCATCATCTCCTTTATAGCTTATAACAGCTCTCTGAGGTAGATTCTCTTCTTGCCCCCATTTTTGTAAACAGGAAAACTGACCACTAAATGCCACAGGCGAGTAAGTGGCAGAGCTAGAATCTGAGCCCTGGTCTGTTTGATGTCAAGTCTAGAAGCTTCACTCCCTGCTGTGCTCCATCCCTGGCTCTCTCCGATCCCAAGCCCTGAATCTTGAAAACAAACACCCAGATCCAGGCAGAGGCAGGCCAAGAAGGCAGATAAACAAGCAGGAGGTTGGCGAGTGGAGAGTCCCCAGGCTCATCCGGGGAGTTTCCACTGCGGCGTCCCCTGTACCAGAGACGTCACTATTAGGCAGCCGGCACCAACTGATCAGTGCAGGATGGCTGAGTGGTCATGCCACTGGCTCCCTCCCAGGCTGCCCCCACCATCTGAGTAATCTTCAAGGATCAGACATCAGGTCCTGAGATCTGGGGGCCCAGCCACCTGTGACAGAAGAGCTCAGCCCAGAGGAGCTAGGAAAGAGCCATTGTCTCCTTAAGGGGCAGTAAATGCTCTGGAGGTTGCTGGGGCTGTAAAAAGTCTGTCCCTGTATCCCCCTCCTCCTCCATCACAGGTGAAGGAAAAGGAGCTGCTTCCATGGTCCTCCTTTGATAGTAAAATACTCTCCTAACTCTGCTAAGAACCTTCAGTAGCTCCCACTGCCCCCAGACCTTAGACTGGCTTTCACATCTCATCTTTTGCTGAGTAGCAGGACTTCATAGAAAGAGCCCTGGAATGGAGATGCAGAAGATCTGGTCTCTAATGTGACCCCCCCTGAACTCACTGTGAGCCCTTGGACAAGTCACTCTCCCTCTTGGGTCTCAGTTTTCCTACTTATTAAATAAACCTGTTGAATGAGATGTGCTGAAGGTGGGGAGCAGGGGGGTCTCAGAGTCAGGCGGCTGAATCTGGAGCCTGGCTTCTTTATTCAACACTACAGCCTGTCACAGGTCATCTCTGAGCCTCAGTTTCCTCATCTGGCAATAAGGACCATAATAATATCTATTTCCTGGGACCGTTATGATGATAAGACCACTTAGCTATGTTACTGGGGAATAGGTTCTTATCTGCGAGGGCAAGTTTATTTAGAGAGATAACACACCCCACAGAGTGTGATTCATTGCACTCAGAAGGAAGAGCGGCCATGAGGTGTTGGGGGGTGGTCAGTTTTCCTGAGCTGGGTAATTTCATATGATAACAAATGGGAGGATTATTCCAACTGTGTTGGGGAAGGGGCGGGGATTTCCAGGAACTGAGCCCCACCCACTTTTTGGCTTTTTCAAGTCAGCCTGGGAACTGTCATGGTGCCTGTGGGTGTGCCATGAGGCTCAAGGCCCACTGGAGCATGTCTTCCACCATCTTGGTATGGTACTAGTGTATGTCCTGTCCTCAATTGCTGTGTCCTTCTTTCAGTGGTTGTGCCCTGCCCCCTTTCCTTCTGTTTTGATTTTCCCCGCAGAGATTTTACTCCCATAATCTTATGGGGAGCAGAGGGGTGACTGTCTTCTGTGGCTGCTTCAGGGCTGAGTAGGGGCGTAGACCCTGCTTGTCAGGGAGTGAAGATCTCTGGGTGCCTGATCTAGGGGGTCTTAAGGGCAGGACAGCTTCTTGTTTCAAGTCAGATCGTGGTATGGGCTGGAATCCTTGCATAGCCATCATCTTGACATAGAACTGTTGTAATCACTTCCATAGCCTTCCTGTGAAATCTTCTTGAAGATGGAGTACTTTTGCAACAGCACCGAAGTACAACAATAACTGTCTATAAATGACAAAAGACTTAAAAGTCATGGTTAAACACTGGATTACAATGTAACCGATAAAGAAACTTGGTTACAATCACCAGAATTATGACTGATCACATTTAATTTAACACACCAACCAAGCCTAGTTAATTGACTACTTCTCTGAGATACCTCAGGTTTCCTGTTCCAAGAACCTCCTACTACTTTCTGCATCTATATTATTTTGTCCTTTATTTTCTTTTCCATTCAGAAACAACCAGCTTTAGGACAGAATTTACTCTCTTTTCCCTCAACAAAATGCAGGTCCATTATTCCTCATACGTTCTTTTACTGAAAACACACATCTAACTTTCTGGCATCCTGAAATGTTTCCCTTATTAATTTAGTAGCTTTAATTGCATATATTATAATTTGAAGCCTTAAAACGTCTAGCAAAAACCAAGGAGCAAATAGTTGTGCCAAATTGCTTATCCCCTTTCTTGAAATTTGCATTTTTAAAAGATGGTGAGATAAGGGTTCCTGGAGAAGACCCGGCAGAACATTTGCATATCCCCTGGCACTCAGGAGACACTTGGTAAATGACTGTTTCTGAAGAAATTATTATAATTAATGATAGAACTAATCCAATTCTGTCAGGGTAGTCCTAGATGTGAAAAAACAAAAAACAAAAAAACAACTTGTTCTAGACTCCAAAAAGAATTTAAGAGAGAATGGTTGCAGGTAAGTGCGAGCAATACATTTGGTGACATATAGCAAAGTCCCAAACATGGAAAGTTAAATAAAAAAAAAAGGAGGGGTAAGCCGCCCAGTCTCTTGGCTGTTCAGTAACGCCATGAGGAGTCCAGGCTCTTTCCATCTTTCTGCTCCGTCACTCTCAGAATGTGCTGTGGCCTCCAGTCTGCGTTCCAGGCAGGGAGGGATGGAAAAGGAAGAGGCGGCCCCAGCTAAGTTCCACGACATCTCTTTCCCCAGGATTGTATCACATGACCTGGGAAATTGCGTTTGCGGGATTAGGCAGGAAGGGACAGGGAGCTGGAAAGGGAGATGGGGCCATCCGTGTCTGCCAGGCTGAGAAGCGTCTCCTTCTGGCCTGAGCTGTGGTTTCTGATGTGTGGCTTCTCCAGAGGGTCCAGGAACAAGTATATGCTGCTGACACCAGAGGTGACCGGACCTTCCTTGTCCCAGGTTAGGGTCTGAGAATTGCCGAATCATAGCAGGTCGGAGCCAGGAGCTCCCTGAGAGAAGGTCCAATCCAGCCCCTCTCAGTGTCAGACTCAGAGACTCAGAGCAAGGCAGGGGTTTGCCCAAACAGGCCAGGTCGCTTCATCTGTGTCCTATGGCCTCTCATAAAATGACCGACCTTGGCACAAATCACATATGAAACAGTGGTGCCCCAATGCAAGGATGTCTCAACCTTTGTAGGTCTGCACTCGATGAGCTGAAAATTTAGGGGGCAAGAATTCACACTTCCAAACAGCTCCTCAGTTCCCAGTCAAGAGCCTTAAAAGTACGTTTTCTTGAGCCTTTCAGATAGAAAGGCACTGACTCTTCACTCCCCTGGAATGCATGTTCCTGCTTTAGCGCCTCATTAATTAACTTGCCGTCATTCAGCCATATGCAGTTTAGAAAAACATTTTCACTTACATCACTTCTCTTTTGATCCGCACAGAAATCTTCTGACGTAGGTGTTTTAGCCCCTGACTAAGCCAGGATTATTGCCAAGTGACAGACACTCAATTCCAACTGATTTTGGCAAAAGAAGGGGATGTATTGGCTCCCAAGCTGAAAATCTGGAAACAGGTATGGCTGCATCCAGGTGTCAGGTCCTCCTTCCCTCTGTTTCTCTCTCTTTCTCTGTCTGTCTCTGTCTCTATCTCTGTCTCTCTTTCTCTGTCTCTGTCTGTCTCTTTCCCTAATCTTTTTTCCCTCTTGTTGGCTTTACTCTCAGGCAAGGGCTCCCCCAAGCCCTCTGGCAGCTCCGGGCTAACACAATCCTAGTGCCCCAATCCCTTATGAAAAGAAAATGCCTTTCCTGGAACTTCTGATTGCTCTGGCTAAACTCATGTATCTATCCCTGAACCAAATGCTGTGCCCAGGAGACTGGCATGTCCTGATTCTAAATGGCCAGCCCTAGACTGTTTGCCCACATGAACTGAGAGTAAGAAACGGATATTTCCCCAAAAGAAAGCTGGGGGCAAAAGAAGACGGAAGGGATGCAGTGCAGGTGGAGACAGCTGACGTTCACCAGCATTCTGCTTCTCTGTCTGATGAACAGGAAGCCAAGGCTCAGAGAGGTGAGTGGCTTCTGCCTAAAGCCTTAGGGCTGGTAGGAAGGGAGGCTCTCTTGCCTTTGGTCGTGAGCCTGGACGGAGAGAAGAGGGAAGAACTCTGAGAGGTCCCCTGCCTGTCCAGACCCTAGCAGGCTTCAGAGCCTTCCCAAGAGGGAGGGAGAAGGGTTTGTTAGGATGCTGGAACCCAAAGCTGCTTCTCCTCTGTACTTCCCAGTGTTTACTTACACAGGAGAGGATGTTCATGTTTGTTGAACAACCAAAACACGCCAGATGCTTCTGGGCACGTCGCAGACCTTGTTTTTCGGAGGTGGAAGTTGAGGCTCACAGAGGAAGGGACTTGGCCAAGTGGCAGTCTTGGAGTGGCAGGGCTGGGACTCCATCCAGGTCTGGAAGGACTTCAGAGCCTGGGCTGTTTTCTTGAGTGGTTTCTCAACGGGGCACTATTGACACTCTGCGGAGGATTTCTCCACCCGGGGCAGGAAGTTTAGCCGGGTAATGTTAAGCCCAGTCACGGCAACCATCAAAAATTGCTCCAAGCTTCTCCAAACCCCTCCCTGCCCTCCAGGAGGCTACATCTGCCTCTGGATGAGAACCATAACCCCGCGCTCATCAAGCCTGCTTCCCTTCTGTGGACTCAGGGCCTGACACAGAGAAAGCACTTCATAAATGCTTGATGAATGAAGGAATGAAGGCATGAATGAAGTATTCTGGAGTCAAACAGGACCAGGTGTGAATCCCAGCTCTACCACTTCCTAGTGCTATGGTGTTGAGCAAGTTACTTAACCCTTCTGTGCCTCAGTTTCCTCATCTGTAACATGGGGAGAATACAAGTACCAGCTTAATAGGGTTGCTATGAGGATTCAATGAGTTAATTCTCATAAAATGCTTAGGACATTGCCTGATGTTTAATAAGCTCTGTATCAGTGTTTCTTAAATAAATGAGCAAATAAACAAATGAATAAATGACTCTCACACACATATACATAATAAGGAATATATGGCTTAAAAATATTTTCATATTTATCTCACTTGAGTTTTCCCATTTCCCTATCAGGGAACATTACACATTTTTTTTTACAGAGGAGGAAACTCATTCACAGAGGTGAGGCGACCTGGCTAGGGTCTTCTTGTTTTTCAACTGCAGCTCCAGAACTTCAAACCCCGGATTCTCTGCATTCTCCATCCCCCTGAAAATACACATTTTTAAGGCACAGATGAACAAGTGAGGGCCATCAGGGGGCCTGGACAAGGTGGGGCCATCCTGACTCTGCAGCTGTGAAGAACCAGTCTCTCCTCTATTCAACACAGGGCTCTCTCATGGGGCTGCCCAGTGCCATGTAGGGTGTGTGTGTGTGTGTGTGTGTGTGTGTGTGTGTGTGAGTGAGTCACCAAGAGGTTGGAGAGGGAGGAGGCCCAG
Organism: Camelus bactrianus; assembly: GCF_048773025.1. Taxonomy (NCBI): domain Eukaryota; kingdom Metazoa; phylum Chordata; class Mammalia; order Artiodactyla; family Camelidae; genus Camelus; species Camelus bactrianus. The sequence goes on along the minus strand of NC_133542.1, from coordinate 66,597,179 downwards.
CCAGGCAGCCAGGACCATAGGACCACAAGAAAGAACTGGGTGGTGAGTGAGGACCAGTCAGCTACTTGCCCACAGCCTCCCACTCTGGGAAGAGGAACTCGGTGTCTCCTTGAGGCACCTCGCATGCAGCGCACAGGAGTGACCTCATTGTTCTGTGATTCTTTTCCATTCCACGCCACCCATCTTACAAAGACTTATGACACGGCATCTTAGCCAAACCCCAGATGGGCTGCCAGAGACTTCTGCTCCCAAGGAGCTCTCAGATAATGCAGTGAGCCTCAGAGGAACAGAAGTCGGAAGATGGGGCAGCAGTGCTGGAAGCACATACACTTGGGCACGTTCATACATGCAGTGAGATTCCAGTATTCCTTTCTTCCCATGCCCAGATTCGATCACAATTGCAGTGAGCCTGTGTACCGATGGAAGTGGAGAGCAGCAGGGAGATGGAGAAATGCTAAGACAGACCACACACCAAACCATCTCAGACTCGCAGGTACCCTTAGGTCTCCACCTCGGACAGCTCCCCTTACCAGGTCGCTCCTTGTTGGTATCTCCCTCCACCATCCACTCCTGGCAGCGCGATGGGGATGATGCCGGATCTGGGCTCCTCCCTACTCCTGTCGGCTTGAACTCTTTCAGCGTTCCTATCCAGGCCGACCCACCCAAATCCAGCCCGACCCAATTCAATCAAACTCCACTCCACTCAGCCCAAACCAACCCAGCCCATCTCAACACAACCCAACTTGGCTTAATTCTATTCAATTTAATTCAAAGAAAATCAGCTCAGCTCAGCTCCACTCAACCAAACCCAAATCCTACTCCATTCAATCCAACCAAACTAAACTTTATTCAACCCACCCCACCCCAACATGACATAACACAACTTTACTCCACCCAAACCAAACGGACTACACTCAACCCAACTCAGTTAAACCCATCCCTACTCAGCTCAGTTCTTCTCCTTTTGTATCTCCTCCTTTTGTCCAACACTAAATACTTACTTCCCAACCCTCCCCCCATTAGCAGATTCCCTATCCATTCCTAAATAGTGAGACACAGAGTTAACACTTGATCTATAAGAAGATGGGAAAAGTTTCTTTTGGACTTTCCACCTCCTTGCTTTTTCTCCCAACTCTAACCACACATCCCCTATAGGTAATAAACTTCATGCATCTCTGACTCCCCATCATTACCCCTACCCTTTGATGAAACCCTGAGGCCACGAAGCCTCAGAGGCCTCAAGCCAGGGTAAGTGCTCATCTCTGCACACACTATCCCCTGGGAGGTGAGGTCCGGAGGACATTTAGATTGGGAGGCTGGGAGGGTCCCAGCCCCAGAGGAAATTTGATGGGCAGAAGAAAGATCACCAGACCCGGGCACCTTGCAGGCAAAAGTAGGATCTGGCTGGACCCCCAGGGAGCAGAAGGCTCTGTCCCAGCCTTGTCTCCGAATCTGTCTCTCTCTGTCATTCTGTCTATGGGTGGCCCTGTCTCCTTCTCTCTGCCTTGGACGCCCTCTTCCTCTTTCATTATCTCTGTGTTGCCATCTCCCTCTCGCTGACTCCCCTTTCTATCTCTGTCTCGATTTCTGGCACAATCTGCCTCATGTTCCAAGCTCTGGTTGGGGAGTTATTTCTCCTGTACAGAGACGCCTCCATCCCTCCGTCCCCTCCACCTCTTCCCAGCCGAGGAAACGGTCACCCTGGGCTGCCTGGGAACCACTCAGAGGCTGCTTAGCATGAGCTGAAACCGCTTCCCTCACTGGGAAATCAGAACTATACACCCTAGAGCTGGAAGGGAATGTAGGCCAATCTTCCCATTTTATGAATGGGGAAATAGAGCCATGGAGGCTGCAGGGGGCTTGCCCGAGGTCATTCAGAGTGAGGGGAGTGAGACTGAAGCCCTCCTGAGCTGGAGACCCCGGAGGAGGAAGCGTGGGGACCAGGCTTGGGGGGGTGGGCCGAAGAACAGTAGCGCCCGCCCCAGAAGCCATCTCCACGGCCCAGAGGATTATGTGCCTTCCCACGGCTTCTCAGAGCCGTGTCTACCTGTCTGTCTGTCTCTTTCTTAGCAAAGTGTTTTCCCCAGGAGGAAGGATGCGGTAGAGAAGGAAGGAGACAAGAAGCAATCTGGGTGACCCTCCGGTGAGGGTCATTGACCGCTGACCCTGACCTTTCCCATCTCTTGAGGTCAGGACCCAATGGGGCGGGAAAGCAAATTCTGAGAGCACAAGCAGGAAGCCTTCACAGGCCCAGGGGAGGGAAAGGAGACGAGGTTTGGCCTCCTGGAACAGAGCCACGGCCTGTGAGGGTCAGGGCTGGGGTTCTAGCCAGACTGAATCCAGAATCCAGTGAGCCACTGGCCGCAGGCTCCCGCCCAGCCAGGCACAGCCCCCTCAAGCCCGTCCTGGTCTGCATCAGGGTAAGCCTGCAGGCCAAAGGCCAGGACTGCATTCCTCCCTGGCCCCGCCCACCGCCAGCCTCCCAGTCAGTCCGGGCTCCAGCAAGAACCAGGCCAGGCCAGGCCAGGGAAAGGGCCCTGCTCCAGCCCAGAAGTGAAGCCCCAGCTCTCTCCTTCTAAGCCCTGAGTCACTGTACCACTGACTGCTCCGAGATGCTCCCTCAGCATCTCAGAGTTCCTAGGCTGGCGCCAGCAGGGGTCTTCGTCAGAATTCTAGGATGTCTGAAAATAGAAAGAAGAAGAGCAGGCTGTGGTCTGTGTGGTGGGCAGAGAGAAGCTGGGGCAGGGCGGGTGGGGGAGAAATGGGTTTCTAGGCGCAAGGACACCTGCCAGGACTGTCTCTGACCTGACCTCCAGTACCCTCCGCCCCCTCCTCGGAGCCCCCACTTCCTGCCTCTCTGTAGAAAGGGCCCCTGGTCACTAGGCCCAACCCTCCACCGAACAGATCAGGAGACTGCGGCCCAAAGGGGAAGCAGTTTGCCCCACGACACATAGCAGAGAGACAGCCAGCATCTGGGGCTGCTGGCCCGAGACCAGAGTCATTCCCCAGCAGGCTTTTGGGATGAAGTCGGTTTGGGGGTGGAAGCTCACCCCATCTGCACAAGAGGCCAATTTCAGGCAGTTCACTCCCCACATGAGTTGTCCCAACCCCAGAAGTGCCCTGATCCTCAGAACCCACAGCTCAGCCTAGACGCCAGCTCCCTCCTAGAGGCCTCCGGAAAGCCGGACCCTCCTGCTGCTCATCCTCTCCTCCTCCCTGGGCTGGCTCTTCCTTCCCCTTTCCCCACCACCCCTCTCCCCACCCCCACCCAGGGCCCAGCAGAGCTGGGAGAAGACAGAGGAGGGAATCTGAACCCTTGCTTGCAATCCGTCTCAGCCCCTGCTGGATCTCCAGACAGGCCAGGTCCCCGGCCCCAGAGGCAGAGCTTGCAGGACTGAAACTCACACACTCCCACCCACCAGGCAGTCTTCATCTTGGAAGGTCCTTGGACTTGTGAAACTGAAACCTACTTCTTTGGCTTCCCCACTGGCCCTGCTGCTGCCTCTGGGTCTCACGGCACTCTGCCCTGTGGCCAGCTGCCATCAGCATCCCTGGCAGCAAGACTGTTTCAAGAGGCTACTACGCCAGTTCCTCCAAAAGAAGGGGTCCTGCCTCAGCCCTTCCTGGCCATGGGACCCGTGTGGCTGCCCCGTGTTTTGTCTCTTCCTTTAGCTGACCTTCATCTGCATCCTTTCCCTGTAATAAACCATAACCGGGAGGTTAAGGGCTTTCAGTGAGTGGTGTGAGTCTTTTGAGTGAATTATCAAATTATCAAACCTGAGGGCACCTCCTGAACTTGCCGCTGGGGTCAGAAGTGAAGGCAGGTTCATGCACAGCTCCATTCACCGAATCCTTACGATAACCCTCTGAAGTAGGTCCTGTCACCATCAATGCTGTTTTACAGGTTGCGAGACTGAGTTAAATCACCAGACCGAGGTTGCACAGTTGGCTAATGAGAGGCAGGTGAGATTTGAGAGCAAGCAGACAGGCACTAGATTCTATGTCTGTGACTGCCGTGGTCTATGCCCAGTTAGGGGAGCCACAGGGGTCCTGACGGGGCTTACAGGGGACAGTTCCCTGAGGAGTTCCCCAGTAAAGAGGATGAACTTTGTCCTGGGGTCAATGGTGAGCTATTGATGGTTTTAGGCTGCGAGTGGTTGTGTGTAGCTGTGGGTTTTAGCAGGCTCCCTCTGGATGCAGCAAGGGGAGTGGATTGCAGATGAGGCTGAGTTGGGAAAAGACCAAGTGTGAGGCTGCTGTGGTGGACCAGGTGAAGGTGATGGTGACTGGACCTGAGCCATGGTCCTGGGGATGGAGAGCAATGGGCACGTTCCAGGTCTACCTAAAAGGTAGACATAACAGGACTTGGGGACAGACTGAATTTAGGGCATAAGAGAGCAGGAGGAGCCAAGGGTAACTCCCAGCCTTCTGGATTAGACAAGTAAGCCTCTGAGACATAGGAAGATAGAGGAAGAAGATATTCTGGGTGCACTCTACCGCCAATAATGGTCCCAGAGTCCCGAAGGAGTCCATGCCCCAGAACAGAGCAACCCCTGCCCCACGACACAGGGTCCCTTGTCTGGACCAGGACTGCTGCTAGCTCCAGAGCCAACGTGGCATCCTCCCCTACCTCCGAGTTGCCACCAGGTGGCAGCAGAGGCCGCCTTTTTCCAGGAAGGCTGTCTTGCAGAGGGGCCTTCTCCAGGGGCCTGCGAAGGCATGCTCCTGCAGGTACAGTGTCAGGAGGCTAGATGCTGCCTGTGACCCTTTCTGAGGCTCAAGTTTCTCCCCTTTAAAGAGTGTAAGCCCTTCAAGGAAGCCAGAAGTTGGCAGAGGGACTTTTAATCCCTTCTCTGGCTTTCTACCCTCCATTGCTGGCTTTCAAACATATTTGCAGAGGCAACATCTTTTTTTTTTTTTTTTAAATAAAAATCCTAAGTACTCCTCACCCCACCCCACGTATAAAACAACAAATTGATGCTGATCTGCTCTAGTCCTGGCCCCTCACCCTGGCATTGGCAGCCCTTCCCCCACTTCCTCTCCTGTGCCTTCTCCCACTACTCGCCCCACCCCCACTCTGTGTGATCCTACTGTGTGTAAGATCAGGACCGGCTACAAAATTTGTGGGACTCAGTGCAAAATGAAAATGTGCAGCCCCTCATTCAAAAACTTATTTTTAAATTTCAAAACAGCGATAGAGCATTAAACCAAACACAGGTCACCCATCCATGGAGCCAGTGTGAAAGCTCTGCACTACATCAGGCATCTGAAATCCAGCCAGCCCCAAATGTGGGGCTTTATCCGCCGAGAAGACAGTCACCTTTTTCTTCACTCAAGAGCACTTTCTGCTGTCGAGCTGGGGTCCAGCAAGTCTGTATCTGCCCAGAAGGGAGCGCCTTTTCCTAAGTCACACAAAGGTGACACACAAAGGTGACAACAGCCACCCTGTCCAAATGCTCCAAGATTTCATGGCCCTGGCACATTTCATGTGCTCCTGGACATTGTTGAATGAAGGAAGGGGACCAGAAGTTGGACACAAGAAATTGGAGAGCAGGGGGATGAGCGCACAGCCTGGCACACAACTGTGGCCCATTAGTGTTTGATGAATGAATAAATGAATGACTAAGTGAATGCTGAAGACCAGAGAGACACCTAAGTAACGACATTGTGGAATTACGGAGCTGAAAGAGACTGAGAAATCATTGAATCTGGAGTTTTCAGACCACAGGGTTCTTCAGAGCTGTAGGGAACCGCAAAGCTGTGATGAGGACAAACAACAAAAGCCAGGCACTCAGGGACCAGACCCCCTTCCTGCCTTTCACTCTTTTATGCCTCACGCTCTGGGTTCCTACGTAAGCTTGTGTTTGAAGAATTCTGCTGGCTCAAGAAGGGCAAGAGACTTGTCCAAAGTCACACAGCAGAGGCTGGGGAGAGGAGGGCAAAGAAAAGGGATCAGACATATGAGGTCAGAGGTCAGCCGGGAGCTCCCTGATGAGAGGCTGAAGCGATAAGAGCAAGCAGGAGAGTGAGCATCAGAAGCTGAAGTTTTTTACCAGAGATGTGGGATCAGGGCCAAGGATCCCAGGTAAACCTGCTCAGAGCAGAGATTCAAGGTCAGGTTTCATCAGAGGCCAAAGGCAGGGGTTCAAGTCATTGCTCTTATTTACTGAGCACCTACTATGTCCCAGGCAGAGTCCCAGGCCCCAGGACACAGCAGTGAACACAACAAAGTCCCTGCCCTCACAAGGCTCCCATTTTGGAGAGGGATGGGGAGGGCAGGAAATAAACATTATAAGAAAAGATATGAACCAACCAACTAGAGCTAAGTGATATGAATAAAATTTAAGAGTGAGAGGAAGGGACTTCTGGTAGGTGGGCTAGTTCATATAGGGTGGTCAGGGAGGGCCTCCCTGAGGAGGTGACATTTGAGCTGAGCTCTGAATAAGATGGGGCCTGCCGGTGCCCCTGTTAAGGAGTGAGGGGGCGGAGTTGCAGAGTTGCTGGCCTGGAAAGCCTGCAGATCCACGCTCCAAAGCTGGGCCGGCTGGGCCGGAAGTCTGGCCCCCTGTAACCGTATCCCCAGGAAGGCGCTTTCAGCAGCAGTATCCATCAAGGCCGGTTGCACTAACCCCCAGGCAGCACCAGAGGCTCCTCAGGGCCCCTATCCACCTTCAGCCGCCTGGGGAGGAGACAGGGAGGGAGGGAGGGCAGCCTAGAGTGGGCCCTGGATTCTCTTCCAGACAATAAATGCTTCCAGGTTCCCGGGGAGCATTCCGTGGGTCACAGCAGCATCTGATCTCAATTACCCCCGGTGTAGGGTTCCCGGGCTGGGCGGGGGCAGGGATGGAGGGGAAAGCTTTTTCTCCATAATCAGAATCTCCTGGCCCAGAGGATGAAGGCACCCCAGGACAGGGTCTCAAAATTTCAGGACTCAGGAAGAAGGTTCTCCCCAGAAGGAGAGGTCTGGTCGTGGGCAAAAGTCCTCTGCAGCATAGCCATTTTGCTATGTGACTTGGTGCAAGTAACTTAACCTCTCTGAGCCTCTGTTGAAATGATGAGGATTCTTCCTTTTCCTTCTAAGAGGCAAGAGAAGGGTACAGGCCTGGAGAACAAAACTCAGTGCTGTGGGTTGGGGTGGGCTGGGCTGGAATGGGGGCTGGACTGGGTAATCCCTTACCTTTTCCTGCCTTAATTAGATCTTAACCCTCCAGCAAAGACATCCTCACCCAGGATGATGGTGCTGGAGTTGTAGGGATTAACATCTCCTAAAACAGGCCAGGGACAAGAACCTGCTTGGGCAAGACACTTCACCTCTCTGTGCTTCAGTTTACTGCCGCCTGGGATCAAATAAGGAACAAGTGTGAAGCCGCGTTGAAACGATACACACCACTAACTGTGTTCATGTGATCAATTTTTACAATTTTACAATCAACGGACAACCACAAAAGTGGCCGTAGTTCTAAGCACTGGGAGAAAGACCCTTTACTTGTTAAAAGAAAAGAAAAGAAAAGAAAAAAAGCCTTCTGGATGCTGTGTCTGTGATTGATGACCCTGAGCAAGTCAGTCCCCTCCGGGCCTCAGTTTCCCCATCCGTCACAGAGCCTGCAGCCCAAGTTCCACCCTGAAGAGGGTCTTTTCGAGCCCCTGTCATGCGCTCAAGCTACGCTGGTGCGTGCTCTTTAGGAGGTAAAACAACTCCCCGCAGCCTGGATTTCACTGCTTGCCTTTTCTCCTCGAGGGCCTGAGGCACAAGTGTTTAGCGGGACAAGCACACTGGAGTGGGGAGGGGGCGGGAGGGAGGCAGGGGCGCCCCGGGTGTTCACCGAGGTGGGCTTCTGGAGGCTTGTTTTAATTTACTCGGGAGGAAACGCAGGCTCGGGAGGCGGCGAGCCGGGATTCGAACCCGGGGCTGGCGGGCCGTAGGGGCGGGGCGCGTTCCGCCTTCCCCGGCCACCGGCCCGCGGCGGATGCCGGGGTCACCGGAGCGCCGGGCCGCGCTTCCTCCGGGCCGCCCGGACCGCTGGCCGGCCGGCCGCTCCGCGGGCGCTGCTTTCTCCTTTTATGTCCGCGCGGGGCCGGGAACTCCCTGCCCGGGCCGCGGCCCGCGAACAATGCGCCGCTTCCTGCCGCCCGGCCCGCCGCGGCCCCGCGCCCGCTCCCCGCCCTGCAGCCGCCGGGAAATGGGCCGGAGCCCCGCCGGTACAGCGGGTCGCGCCCCCGGGAGACGGCGGGGGCCGGGGCGGGGCCTCGGGGCCGACGCAGGACCCCGGGCGGGGGTTGCGGAGGTGGCCCAGCCCTGGCCCCGCGGCAGCCGGTGCGCGTCCGTCACTTACACGTGCGCCGAGCACGCGTCGCGGGCGGGTCGCGCTTCCCTCGCGCCAGGTGGCCCGGCCGAGCTGTCTCCTCTGCCTCCTGCACCGGCCCGCACGGAGCAGCGCTGCGCGTCTGCAACTGGCCGGGCCCTGTGCTGAGCACTGGGGACTCAGCCGTGGGCAAGACCGAGAGAAGCCCTCGGCCTGCTGCAGCTTACGGTGCAGCGAGGGAGAATGCAGTGAACATCACAGATTTCTAAATGATACTGTGTATTTAAAAGTGAAGCTTTTTGGAGAAAATAAAGAAGGGACTGGCATGGGAAATTGGATCTCTTTTAAATAGGGTGGTTATAGTTTCTGTTGTTTTTACTGAGAAGGTCACATTTGAGCAAAGCTGCCCAGAACATAAATCACAATTAAATATATACATCTCAGAAGGATGTGCGGCATACCCCCAAGTCTGTGCACTACACCCACGCATACACTGCTTACATGGATGCGCCCGTAGGTACCCCATGCATAAGCACTTCACATCCACGTGCACGTACAAGATCACCTACAAAGCACTGTATCCATACAGTATGTGTATCCACCACATGCATTTCTGTATCTATTTGTATCCTCTCTGCACACACAAATGTGCCGTACTGTGTGCGCATGTGCAGGTTTACCACCATGCCTGGACCCAGATATCCATCATTACCCCGTTTACATATATTCTTCAACTCCCAAGTACAGGGCCCTGTGTAGACTCATATGTATATCACACACCTCAAGAATGTGATTTTTTTCTAATTTCATAAGCCACTTGTCAACATCATAATATAACAGTTACTTACATCTTGTGTTCATTATGTAAAATATATCCCATATGCATATGCCCAAGTACATGTATCATAAACCTTGCGTAAATGTATGCCTATCTTGTACCCTCCCAGGACATATCTACACAAGTCTCTCACTCACAAATACACTATATGCACATTTCCCACGTATTTATGCATTCCATACGCACGTATCCTGTCCAAAACACCGTAATGTTTACAGAATACTTACTAAGTGCCAGATGCAATGCTAGGTGCTTTACGTGGATTATTTTAAGACAACTGTATGCAACAGGTACGATCTGTTTAGGCTGGCAGTCAAAAGCTCCCCCAGTAGTCAGATGGCCTGGGCTTGAATTCTGGCTTCGGCATTTTCTAACCTCTGAGAGCTTCAGTTTCCACACCTGTGAAATAGGGGCAATTGTAGTACTTATTTTTAGGGCTATTGCGAACAGGCAGTAAGATAATAATGTACAACAATAATACGGTACTGTACTAGGTACATAGTGCTGAAGGAATATTTGCTGTCATTATTACTATTATCCATTTTACAGATGAGAAAATTCAGGCTCAGAGAGGTTAAATGAGTTGCGGACATCACACAATCTGTAAGTGGAGGAGGCAGGCAGGGAGCACAGATCTGTGGCCACACGGTTCAAGTTCAGGCCTTCAAAGCATTCCACCACTCATGCCCCAATACACACAGTGGGGACAAGTAACACACACACACCATGCTCTTTCTTTTTTAATGCATGCATCGCATAGTTCCCACCTACCTATCGGATAGACGTGAATGCATTCGACATTTCTGTAATCAACACCTATCCACCCAGCCTGGCACCCACCTAGGGGCTGTGGAGTCCAGCAGTCAGCAAAGTGAACTTGACCCTTGCTCTCAGGGCATTTACAGACCAGCACACACAACTGTGAATTCATACCATATATAACCTGTGTATCCACAGCCCCGCTATGTGTGCATGTCCACCCAGGCATCCTGTACCTACAGCCCATGTGCATGTTACTTGCACACCTCAGTGCTGAATCAGCTGCGTGTAATCCATGTAGACACATGTGTCATTTATATGTCGCCAGTGTATTCCTACTACGTGTACCATCTCCACCTCCAGTGCAGGGGCTATTCACACATCCTCCTTAACTGGTGTCCATGTATTACACACACCCAGCACGTGTCACTCATGTACCTGTTTCTCTTCCTGCCCAGCCCCGACAGCTTGAGAAGCTCAGGCCAGCCCCTCTAGGTGGGTCCGGAGGGGTGGAGGTCAGAGATGCAAGGCCTGGATGGACCCCCATCGCAGAAGAGGGAAGGTGGCCCCTGGCTTCACTGCTGGCGGCCAGGAAATTATAGTCGACACCAAACCAAAGCGGCCCCTTCTCGGGCCAGGTAATCAGGCCTTTCCCGGATTCGGCCTGACAGCTTAAATGTTCTAATTCCGCTGCCGGGGGCCCAGCTCCCCACTCCGGCCGTGGCCCAGGCCTCGGCCCTCCACCATAATTGGACCCATGTTTTCATTACCCTGAGATTAGACAGGTCCCCTCTGGGGCCAGGGGGGATGCCTGCAGCTGCACGGGAACCATCCCCCGCACGAATGCATTTACCTGATTATGGAGTTTATATTATAGCAATTGTCCAGAGTGCTGGAGGCCCCCTTCACCCCGCCCCCTGCTCCCCAGGCTCCAGAGGCCTCTACCAACCCCGGACAAGTGGTTTCTGCCTAATGTACCGGAGCCACCTCCCCCAGGCCCTTTGATACAGGAGGCCCAGCTGGCCCCCTGCATGGACTGGGTCCCTTTTTTAGAAATCATTTAAGGAATTTGGAGGGGTGGAGAGAGGGAAGAACATTCCAAGAATCTTCTCCTGGGGTGCATACGAGGGTGGGATCTTCCTTCCAGAGCCGTGTTTCATTTATTCATTCGACAAACATGTATTCAGTCCCTGAACTAGTGGCAACGCCATTGATGGGTGAGGAGGTTCATTCATTCACACAAACTGGATGTCAGAGAAGGATACACACCTGGCCGCTGCTTTCCCAGAGATCCGTGTGGCAAAGAAACAGACAATTCTCCCAGCATGAGATCTATGCCTAGGGGAGGCTGTGAAGCTATAGGATGAAACAGTTAAGAAAGGGGATTTGGAAAGGGGGCAATTCAAGCAGAACACAGAGCAAGTGCAGCAGCCCGCAGAGAGCCCGGCATGTCTGAGGACCTGATAGAAGTTAATGAAGCTGAAGTTTCGGGTGTGCAGGTCAGAGGTCAGCGCTGAGGCTGGAGTCAGGGCTCTTCAATCACAAAGGGCCTCGGTGGAAATTGTTTGTACTTTACCCTGAGGACGTGGGAGCCATGGGAGAGTTTGGAGCAGGGGAGGGACCCACTGGAGAGCATGTGTGTCTCAAGCACTCACTGTGTGCCTGGCGCAGTTCTGAACACCTTGCATGTAGTAACTCATCTTATCTACATGTCAGCCCCATGAGGCAAAGACTCCAGTCCCACCATCCCTTCTCCACAGTGATGCCATCCTATGAGATTCAGTGACCAAAGGTTTTACCTGGGTTTGGTGACCTGAACTAAGGCGATGCTATTTTTGGTCTTCATTTCACTACCTGGTATGAATAGTCATGTGTTTTATTGGAAAAAAGCATGAAAAAGTTTGATTATCAGACATGCCCCAGAGCCCCCTGGGAGGTTGTACAGTGTATGGGATATGTTCTGTAACAGACTTTAGAATCAGAGAAGCTCTGAAACCGTCTGCCTTCACAGGTTTTAGGTAAGGGATTTGGGCTTCTAGTATAATCTTTCTTTTAAAGACACGGAAACTGTAGAGAGCTAGGCTAGGCGTTCAAGATCGCCCAGCAAGAAAGAGGCAGGCGGTCTGGCTTCAGAGGCTGGCCACCACAGCACACACCCTGTCTTTTGGCTTCTGATGCTCTGAATTGGGATTTGGGGCCTGCTCGGGGGGTGGGGACCCCGCTCAGCACTCCCTCTGAACCTGGCCCCGTGCAGGCTCTGCTTGCCTCTGACCTGCACCAAGCTGTGGGTGCTGTCAGTCCCATTTCACAGCTGGAGACAGTAAGGATCAGAAAGGGGAGTCGGCTTGGCCAAGGTCTTGCAACAAGAGCGTAGCTGGGCCGGGAATGGGGCTCGGGTCTGGAGCAGACGGAAACCTGATGGTCCCACTCTCTGGGGACCGGCCAGAGGCGGCTCAAGCTGGGCCAGGTGGGGCGAAGGGCACGGACCCCAGTGAAAAAGCAGATGGAGGTCAAGAGCCCCAGGCTGTCGGGCAGCAGAACCCCTGTGCTCTAGTGTCACCCCAGGGACAGCCCCCTCCGACCCCAGGCTGCCTCAGCCTCACTTCAAGGTAATGCCTCTGCCCCCCATGCCCAGCTTCCTCCAGGAAGCCTTTCCTGATTCAATGGAGCCAAATTTCTATCTTCTGGATATTTGGACCCTCCGATTATGCCTTCTTTACTCTCCTTCACTAACTGAAGGTGTTAGGTAAGCCCTTTTATTCACATGGCTTCACCAGGCCAGAGATGAGGGGGCAGGGGAGGTTCTGCCTTCAGAAGGGAACTAGGACCAAATTTGGAGCCAGATTAGACCACAGTTCAAATCTGGCAGGGGCAAGTATGAGCTGTGTAACGTGGGAAATTCATTTTACTTCTCCAGGTCTCAACTTCCTCATCTGTAAAGTGGGAATAATAATAGCATTTGCCTCACAGGTTGGTTGTGAAGATTAAATGAGATAATACTTGTAGATGCTTCAGGACGGGGGCTCAACGCCTGGCAGCTGCTGCCACAATTCCTTTCCAGGTCCTTTCCCTGCTCCCTGAGACTTCCCTTTGGGATTGCAGACTTTGCACTCGTGCTGAACACTCACAGCCCCCGAGTCCCCCTGCAAGCCTTCTTACCCCCATGCCCCTGCCTGCACCTCTCCCAACACCTGGCATTCCTTCCCCGCGCCCCACTTATGCAGGCCTCAATTCTACTATTCATTTGTTAGGTACACATTTGTTTATTCATAATAAACGCTTGATCATGAGTCTACTCTGTCCAGCTCTGACCCAGGCATTCCCACATGTTATCAATCCTCATGCCAGCCTTGCAAGGGAAGGAGTGTTATCTGCATTTTACAGAGAAAAAAAACTGGGCTCAGAGAGGTTAAGTTGCTTGCCTGAGACTAACCCTAACCCAACAAGTGGCAGAGCTGAAATCCGGCATCGACCTGCCAGTCTCCGGAGCCCAGCTCTTTCCTCTCTGCCACGCATGTTATCTGACCAAGGCATGGAGTCAGAAAGCAGGGTCATCAGAGGAAAGCAGTCCTCTGTGCCCAAGTGAGAGAGAGGTGAGTAGGGAAAGGAGAGGAGGTGGCATGGTGAGTGCAGACCAGATTCCCACGGGGTTGAGGGCACAGGTTCATTCTGCCGGATGACCTGGAGGGAGGATGGGCAGGTGCAGAGCTTCCATGGGGCGAGCCTGCCACAGACAGCAGCAGGTCTGGACCCAGCTGAAAAACGGGGGGCCTGGACAGGATGATCCTCTGCTTGAGGAGTCAGTGGGAGCCATCTTCAACCCCGCCCCAGCTCCCAGCACCTCCCAGCCTCTCTCCCCAGCTGGCGTGAGAATAGCTCTGTGATGAAAGAGAGATGGCTGCTTTCCTGCCAGCCTTGCCTGGGAGAGAAAATGGATGGCCCGGTGCTGGCCACTGCAGGAAGGCTCTGAGGAGTTCAGAAACCAACCCCCGCCACCAACCTCCTCCTTCCACTGGCCATAGCTTTAAGTGGGGCAGTCCAGGTGTCTCAGATCCACCAACCCCAGACAGAGACCAGCCTGGTCACACAGCAGCTGAAGCAAGGAGCAGATGTGGCCTGGCAAAGGAAACAGGCAGTCAGACACAGAGATGGGGAGAGGGACGGGGGTACAGAGAGGAAGGGGAGGAAGGGATACAGAGACAGAGAGACAGAGTCAAGGATGAAGACAGGGAGAGACTAGGGTTGGGGTGGGTGATGCACACAGAGATGCAAACAGAAAGAGGAGCCTGGGGAAGCCGGGAAGCAGCAGCAGGCAGACACACAGGCAGTGAGGGGCGGACCATTCAGCTGGGGAAGGAGGGACCTTGGTGACTGTGCACAGAGGACAGAAGGGCAAGGGACGATATCTACGGCAGCCAGCTGAGCAGAGGAGCAGCTCCAGACTGCGTCAGGAGGCTCTGGCTTTGAGCTGTGTGGCTCTTTGCCCAACCTTCCCCTCTCCCGACTTCAGTGGTTCCACCAGTGACATGGGAGCAGTATGGGGCTGCCCTGCTTCCATCAGGTCCCTGGATTTCTCCAACCCCAATACGGGGAGCTGAGGGCAGTGACAGGCAGGGATCTGAGCCTAGGGCTGTGGTAGCACAGATGTGTCCCATCCACACCTGTGGTCTTGGCTCTGATTCTCTCCACGTCAAGGTTCAGTCATGTCCGTGATGAAGACCGAAGCTTGGGTCACATCCCTGATGGGATGGAAACCTGACCACTTGTGCATCCACAAGCCTCTCTTGGGGTGCCTGATCCTGCACTGTCCGCATCATGTCTGTGTACATGGCGGGGGCCTTTAAAAAGAACCTACCTGAAGGAAGTGAGGTTGGGGATGCTCAGACACCTGTCCTGGCAGACCATCAGGCCGAACTTTCCATTCCCTTCCCGGTTCTCCCCGCACCCCGCTCCCCAGGAGGTGTGCAGCTGCTTGTCCTTGGTCCTCTGACCACACACAGCTTACTCCCCACGTTACCCTCCAGCCTCCAGCTGGGTGTTGAGTCCAGGCCTGGACTATGAACCACGACAGCCACCAGGAGCATCTGGAGGACAGACCCGGATGGGAGGCTGGAGGCTACGTCCTGGGAGGAGATGCTGCAGGAATGGAGACGCCCAGCCCTAGAAAAGGTGACTCAGCAGGTCACAGCCCCCACTGCGGACTTCAGGGGGTGTCACGGGGCGGAGGGAGCAGAGGTGGGCAGTAGGCCCTGAGCACAGGGTCAGGGCTGGGAGGGCTCAGGCTCACCTCGTCAGTAAGGAGCTAGGTAAGCCGGGCAAGGCTCGCAGCAGGCAGGGAGCTCCTCAGCCCCAGGGAGGAACGAGTCCACAGGCGTGTGGTGGAAAGGATTCAGCCGCCAGACAGTGGAGGGATTGGGAGCCTTCTGAGAATATCCTGCCTTTCCATCCAAAAGCGAAGGAGAGAAATCGAGAAAGTGATGCAAGGGCAATGGTCCTGGGCTCCCAACTTCCCTGTCTGCCTTTTTTTGACTTTTGCTGATCATCGGAATGGCCATAGCTCAGGCACTCCAGGAGAAATGATGATGATGGTGGTGGTGATGCTGATGACAAAGGACAGCAGCAGCCTTCGCTGGGTCAGAGCTAACATTCAGCAGGAATACAAAGTTGTTAAAACACTGCAACACGTACAGACCAGTTCTTAAGAAGCCACTGCCCCAAGCGTCCTGAGCGCACCCTTCCCAGCCCAGCTGCAGAGGCTGAAACTCCACATTCCATTCTCTGCCCCTCTCTGAGCATCCCTGTGCCTCAGTTTACCTGCAGGAATATCTTCCGAAGTGGGGTGCCCTGCCTAGGCTGCGGTGGTGCCCCCTCCTCCCAGAACCCCCTCCCGAACCTGAGCAACCGGGCTGGTGCGAGTGCCAGCCTCCTCCAGGCCCCTCTCTGCGGCTGCAAACCTAGCTCATTTGCATGTGGATCGTGCCTGCCACCATGGGTGCTGGGGTCAATTGAAACTCAAGAAAAGAGAAGAAATTTATGCAAAACTGTTGATTGCATTTGTATGTAATGAAATCATCCAATATTCATCTGACTATAGAATCTAATCTGAGAAGAGAACTGAAGGACATGAGTGTCACTGCAAAACCGTAATGAGCCACTGTAGTGATTAAAAAAGCTCTTGAGCCTTCTGAAAATCCAGGCAGAAATAGCGTCTAATCAACTCTGAATATAGGAGGCGAGATTGGGCTGGCGCATTGCACACGGCCCGCCGTGAGGCTGGGGGTGCGCGGTAAACCCTGGCGGCCGCGGTCGGTGGGTGCCAATCGCCCGGCCACAATCAGCCGAGTCTTCCGTGCACAAAGCAATCGCCGCCTCTCGCCACGCAGAAAGAGCCCAATCACGGCTGTTGTGAAGAGCAGCTTTGGGCTCCCACACCCACCTCAAAAGCTTAGCCAAAGGCCTCTTCTGGGTTCCTTGCTCCCACCCTGGGAGGCAGGGAGGGTTTGGGGATCTGGGACTGTCACACCTGGATACACCTAGGGCCCAGCCAGCCCCAGGGAGGCAGAGGGACTGTGCTTCTCAGAAGCCTTGGCTCACCACTGAAATGTCACCTCCTGCATGCAGCATTCTCTGACTACCCCATCTAAACTGGCAACCCCCCACCAAACGCACACACTCGATTCTCTTCCCTTACCCCTGCTTTGTGCTCCTTCATAGCACTTAGCTATGCCTGGCACTGTGTTACTTTCTTATGTGTCTAATGTCTGCCTCTTCCCAGTAGATTCTGAGCTCTGTGAGGGCAAGGACTTTGGGGTGGTTTGTTCACCACCGTGGGGTGTGGAGAACCATGCTTGACATGTAATAGATGCTCAATAAATATTTGTTGAATGAATAAGTCAATTTCCACGAGGAGCCAAATCTATTCAATCATTCAGCAAATACTTATTGAGGGCACAGTATGTGCCAGGCTTTGTTGCGTCTCCAAGACTGAGACGGTCCCTGCCCACTTGGAGCTCACAGTCCAGGCAGAATCCAGGCATTGACGATGCTACGGATAATCAAATGGGACTGTGCGGTGCTAGGAGCAGACCCGCCGGCTGTGGGAACAGCCGATGGAGTATATGAAGCCCATTTGTGAAGGTCAGGGAAGGCTGCCTGGAAGAGGTGACATTAGGTTGAGATCTAAAGGATGCAGAGGAGTTAGCCAGGTAGGGTAGGGTCTGGAGTGCCCCAGGCAGAAGGAATGGCAAGCACAGCCCCTGAAGTGACAGGCCTGTGTGGCTGCCTGAGAGCACTCAGAGCTGGAGCCGGCTGGAGCCAGGGCAAGGGAGAGCCTAGTGTGAGATGGGGCTGGAAATATGGTCCAGGTCAAACCCTGGAGTTAAGAGCTGGAGGTAAGAATCTGGGGCTTTCCCATGGGGTGATGGGGAGCTGTGAAGGGGAGCAGCATGGTTTGAAATTTGAAGAGTTCATCATATGGACTGTGGGTCAGAGGGACCTGAATCATATGGAGGAACGAAGGAGGCTATCCAGGTATCCAGGCAATGCGGAGCCACCGGGCTCTGGAGCCGGGCCAGGTCACGGCAAAGGCTGGTTTGAGATGATTAATCTGACAGAGGAGGGGAAACCAGGTGGGAGGCAGAGATCAGCCTGGCAGCCACCCATTCATTTGTTCATTCATTCATGTACTCAGCACTCAGCAAACATCTCTGTGGACACTACTCTTCCCTATGTTCTAATTGATAGTTTCCAGTCTGCTCTGGGTTTGGCTATCAAGTTGCTTATTATTAAAATGGGTTCTAAAGTTGGAGTCAATAGGTTCTGAGGACCCAAGGGACCCTGTGGATCATGAAGCTGCTCTTTTTTTGGCCTGGACTTCCTGACATCAAAGAAGCCTTGTGAGTCACTTGCCCTCTTTAGGCCTTAAATTCCTCATCACTACAAAGAGCGATCCAAACAAGACGATCTCCAAGGTCCCTCCCTGCTCCCCAAACCCTACTGTTTTGTGTCTGATGAAGCATCACGACCCTGCCGAGCCTGGTGGATGAAAACTCCTGCTGTGTGGTAGACAGGCTCCCCTGGGCAGCCCGCGAGGCCGGAAGCTGGCAGGGAATCTGGGAGCAAGCTCCAGCTCTGCCACTTGCTTGTTATGCTGTTAATGGATGAGTCCTCCCTCTGGGTCTCGGTATCCCCTTTTATATAACGGAGGAGCTGCCTAAAAGTAAAGAGAGCGCTGCATCCCTGCCACCCAGACCCAAGACTGGAGTCCCAGGTCCAACACTTACTGCCATCCTGCAACCTTGAGCAAGTCAGCTTTCCTGAGGCCTCATCTGTAAAACAGGGGCTATGGTGAGAATTAAATTAGATGCTCAGGGACACAACATTGTAAACTGAATGTACTTCAATAAAAATACATATGCCAAAAAAAAAAAAATATTAGATGCTGGGGGCAGAGCACCGAGGAATCCCCTCAGCAAGTGGCGCTGCTGTGACGGATGGGCCACCGCCTGCCTGGGTGGGCAGGCCAGGACCTGTGGCCTTCCTGCCACCTCCATCTTACCAGCAACTAGGAGTCACTAGAGGCGGGGGGGGGGAATTCAGGGTTTCTATTAGTGGGTGGATTCAGGTAGAAGGAACCAAATGCCTCTCTGCCCGACTAGGGGAGCAAGGGGGACTCTGCTGGAACTCTAGCTTGAGGTTTTCTTAGCAGTGGTGCCACAACCAACTGACCAGGGTCGAGTGATATCCTGGTCACAGTGAACAAGACCTCCTCCTTCCTCCCTGAATATTTTCAAATGGTAGCTGCCCCCCTCCCAAGATCCCCATTCTGGGAGCCATGCTTTGAATTTTAGGAACCCCCCTCCTTCCAGCACTGTTTGTATATTGTATCTGAGATGTGATCAGAGCTTGGTGGGCTGCCTCCTACAATGGCGGGAAGGAGAGCAAGTTTCAGTCTCCCAGACCCACATGGGCACTATCTCTGTGCAGGGCCTCGTGCTGGAAGCCACTGTACTGGAAGGGATTCTCTCCCCTGAGGAAGACAGTTACAAAGGGAATCATAAGAGGGAAAGTGCTTTGAGCCCAAGAGTCTGGTACCAGGGAAAAGGGAGACCACATCTGATTGGCAGGGGTGGGTTCCTGGAAGGCTTCCTGTAGGAGGTGGCGTTGAGCTAGGTCTGGAGGATGGCTAGGATGTCTCTGTATCTGTCTCTGTGTCTGACTCTCTCAATAAAAATTTTTTAAGTACAGGGAAAAAAAAAACAGGAAAGAAGGTAACAACCACTTCTACTTTCACAACTCCAAGTTACCATTTTGCCAAATTTTCATCTATATTTATCTACATGAGATGACAGCGGTCATCTTTTAAGTTGTCCCCCGACTCCCCACCAATCACCATTATGAATTTGGGACATATCCCTTTACTACCTTCCCTTTAGAAAATAATTTTATAATGCAAAATAAAGTCAGGCATAATTTTTGAAACATCGCTTTGTGTTCGTGTCATTCTGATTTACATAAGCGGTGTTACACTGTTCATAGGACGCTGACGCCGTTTGCTTTTTCCACTGCCCATTGTGTTTCGGGGGCCCTATTCTTATTGAAACATGTGGCCCTGACTCATCGTTGCATTGGAGGGATGCACCACGGTTATTTACCCCTAGAATGGGTAGGGTTTCCATGGATGCAGATAATCCAGGGATAACATTCAAGGTAGAGGGAGCAACAGCAGCAAACGTATGGGGACAGGGAGGCTGGGGAGACGCATCTGGGGGCTGGCAGGGGTCCAGGGTGGGGGAGCACAGGGCGGGTGTGGGGGAGGCCCCATGTCCAAGGCCAGGAATCTGCCGTTGGCCTGCTGGACATCTGGGATTGTGGGGACAGGCCCCCCTTAGAACCACCCGCACGGCCTCCACAATAATTCCACTTATCCACTCTCCAAGTCCTCCCTGGGGAGGCCTCTGTTACTCTTTCCATTAATTGTCTCATTAATGACCCACTGAAGTCAAGTACCCATTGTTCTCCCGGGCCTGGGGCAGCCTCCCTGGCTGTCTCCCCCGGGGGATTTGTAAACGTCTTTCCTTCCCCTCTTTCCTTTGGCAGGCATCCTTATCTGGTCCCTGCAGCCCTGGCCCCGGCTGGTGCTGCCTCTTCCTCCGCCCACACCCTGCGCTGCAGACCTGGGGCCCCGCGCAGCCGCCCGCCCCTCTCACTCTCTCTTCGCAGTCTCTAGCTGCCAAACTCAGCCTCCCTCTAGGTGTATGTGTGTCTTTTCTTTCTTTCCTTCTTCTTTTATTAAACTGTCTCTCTGTCGTTCTCTCTCATTGTGTGTATTTCTCTAGCTCCCTCTGAGTCTCTGTCTCTGCTAATCTCAGTGTCTCTCTTTCGGAATACCTGTTACCTGTCTCACTGTCGCCTTCTGTTGCTCAGTCTCTGTGACTGTCTCCATCTGTCTCTACCTGCTGATCCCTGTGCTTGTGCATGTGTGCATGTGTGCATGTGTGTGTGTGTCTTTGTCTCTTTGACTCTGCCTCTCTCTCCCTCCAGCCCTGCGTGCATCTCTGTCTCTTCCTGTCTCTGTCGCCTTCTCTCCTCTCTGACTCGCCTCTCCCTGTCTGTCCCTCCTCCCTCAAGGGACTCTGAACTCTGCTGATTGACTATTGTCCTGTTCCAACCCCTGCCTCTCCGCCACCACCGGCTCACCCACCAGGTCCCTGACACCCACACAGGTCAAACCGCTCCTGCTATTTCTCTCCCTGGTTACAGCTCCCGTTTCCCTGGGATGACAGCCTCAGAACATCAGCTCTAGGAGTAGGTGTGAGGTCCCAGAGCTCCCAGACCTTGGGCTTCATGCATAAGGAAGGAAGGAAGGAAGGAAGGAAGAGAGGGAGAGAGGGAGAGAGAGAGAGAGAGAGAGAGAGAGAGAGAGAGAGAGAGAGAGAGAGAAAGAGAGAGAGAGAGAGAGAGAGAGAAAGAGAGAGAGAGAGAGAGAAAGAGAAAGAGAAAGAGAAAGAAAGGAAGGAAGGAAGGAAGGAAGGAAGGAAGGAAGGAAGGAAGGAAGGAAGGAAGAGAGAGAGAAAGAAAGAAAGAAAGAAAAAGAAAGAAAGAAAGAAAGGAAGGAAGGAAGGAAGGAAAGGAAGGAAGGAAGGAAGGAAGGAAGGAAGGAAGAAAGAAAGAAAGGAAAGAAAAAGGAAGAAAGAAAGAAAGAGAATGAAAGGAAGGAAGGGAGGAAGAAAAGGAAGGGACCAACAGAAGGTGACTTCTTATTTTTCTAAATGAGGTGGGGGTTTTTTTTCTTATCACCAACTTCTTATCATTCTGTAAGAGAAAGAATATTTTAATACCAAGAGCAGAAGTAGGAAGAGCAAGATCTAAGAATACAGAATAGTCCTTTAAGCTAAATAAATTAAATTTTATGAAAAATTTACTACATTGCCTTTATTTTACTTATTTTGCCCCAAATGGGTCAAAATGTCAGGGAGCAGCAGGGGTTCTCTGGCTAACCCGGCAACCACTGATCTTGTCCCAGACCCTCGGGTACCCACAGGGAAGCGGAGGCACATTTATTAGGCATGGAAAGGCCAAACCTGGGACAGGGCCCACAAGCTCTCAGTGGCCACTTCAGTGCCCCACAAGGCTCCTTCCAGCCCTTCTGGTCTCCTGGATAAAATGACTTATTGAGGCTGCCTAGCTGTGGGTCAGACCCCAGACTCCCTGTGTTCCAAGTCTTCCTTTGGTCTGTGTGTCCTGAAACAAGTAATTTAACCTCTCTGTGCTTCAGTTTTCTTATTTCTAAAATGAGCAAAATAATGGTTTCTAGAATTGCCGACACATAGCAAAAGCCCAGGACTTGTTATTCTTATCAGCAAAAAGGAGGTGATTTTCGCTGAGGCTGGAGCCTGGACAGGAGAGAAGGCACTTGTGCCCCCGACCCCATGGGCCAGCTGTGAGCCCACATCGGGCTTTGGGGCTTCGACCCCAGGGAGGCTGCTCTGGGGCTCAGGGGGCCAAGGGCAGCCTGGGATTAGGGAAGAAACCTTTTCCCTGTCTCTTCAGAGACCGCCCCCCAACCCACCCCAACATGCTCAGGCACCCCAAGCCCAGGAGCCAGTGCTCTTGTCACCAAAGTGACACTCTCAGCAGGGGCACAGGCGGAGCTCCCGCAAATGGCATTCATGGCCACAGGCGCCAGAGAGGGGGGCCTGGGCGGGAGAAGAGTATGGTGGATGCCAGTGACTGTAGGCACCGTGGGAGGAAGCCTTGAGGAGACGCCCAGACTCCTGATGCCGACTGAACAGATGAAGCTGGAGGCCTGAGCCAGCAGGTGAGAGTAATTAGAGAAACTGGGTTACTGATGTAAATGGACTTCATTTGTATTTCAAGTCCTGGCAGGCCTGTTATAACTGGACAAACGTTTCCCGAACATCTGCCCTGTGCCCAGCACTGCCTATGAGGGGGACGTAAAAATTACAAAGCAGGGGCTTCCTTTCTGGGGACTTACACAAGGCTCACCCAGTGCCAGAGGTGCTCTGTCTCCGCAGTAGGGGCAAGGCCACCCTGGAACACGGGCCACATCTGTTCCCTGGTCCACGCCCCTCGAGGGTGCACCCAGAGAGGAAGGCAGAGCACTCTGCGGCCAGCACTGACAGGACCTGGTGACAGCAGATGAGGTGATGCGGCACGGGGAGCAAAGGCAGCTCCCGATGTCCTGGTTTGGCACCTGGGCGGAGGTGATGCTGTTTGGAGAGGAAACACAGTGAGGGGCAGGCCGGGGTAGGGGGGAAATCAGGAGAAACATCTAGATAAAGAAATGAGAAAATGCAAGAAGGAAGGATGTGGGACTGAGAAGGCCTTTGAGGGCTAGACGGAAATTTTGTCTGTTGGGCGGGGTAGGGCTTTAAGGGAGCACACACCAGGCAAAGAAAGTAGCCCGAGAAAAGACACAGCGGTGGAAGAAAGAAGCACAAAATTTCAGAAAAGCGAACAATTCCACTTAGTCTAAGCGCTGATTGCATTAGCAGGGTGGTCGTGAGAGATGCATCAAAGCTAAAAAGAGAGATGCAGAGGTTCCCAAACGCCAGGGAGAAACGTCTGCACACAACTCCGCAGGCAATGGGGAGCCATCGGAGGTTTGGGGGCAGAAGAGTGACATGATAAAGGCTATGTTTCAGGTTGCTCTAACCTCACAGCACAGGATGAACCCAAATGGAGACCAGAAGAAAGGAATATAAGAGACAAGGGTCATCAATCATTTGTTCATTCGACAAACAGTAACTTCCTCTCTGCAGAAGTAATCTTTCTCCTCAATCCAATCTCTACTCTGCTGAGCGTTAACCACCAAATGTTGTGTGTTAATATTGCACAGAAAGAAAGAGTACATGGGTTCTACTAAACATTTCAGTATTATCATTAAATATAAATGAGTTTAAGTTACCTATAGAAAGGATTTTCCCATATACAGACAATAGAACATTTTTTACAGCTAAAAAGGAAGGAAATTCTGATCCAGGCTACAACATTATGCTAAGTGAAATAAGCCAGTCACAAGATAAATTCTGTGATTCCACATCCATGAGGTACATAGAGCAGTTAAACTCAGAGAGACAGAAGGTAGACTGCTGGTTGCCAGGGGCTGAGAGAGGGAGGAATGGGAAGCTATTTAATGGGTTTAGAGGTTCTGTTCTGCGAGGTGAAAAGAGTTCTGGAGACTGGCTGCACCACAATGGGAACGCACTGAACGCTTCTAACTGTATACCTAAGAATGGTCCAGATGGCAAATTTTGTTATTTTACCACAACTAAAAACAAAGATAAAAATTTTAAAAAGAGTTTTAGAATGGCTCATAGAACAAAACCCAGCTCTCAAAAAGAAACACACCAAAACACAGTGATTTGGAAAGGCTGGAAATAAAGGAATTGGAAAGATACACGAAGCAAATGTAAAAAAAAAGCAAGCAAGGGCTGTGATCTCGATGTATGACAAGATAGAATTCAGACGCCCAGCACTGAATGAGCTGGAGACGTGAGGAGTCGGGCTCTCTCTGCAGCAAACAGCGCACCAGCCCTACCATGGGGCAGACACCACAGGAAATGCAGGAAGAAACAGAAAAGCTACTAACAGGAGACAAGACTTTCAGTCCAAGTCTCATCCCAAAAATAAGACTACAGAAAACCTAAACACTATCATCTATAAAACACATTTCCTATGTAGGTATTAACATTTCTACTCTCAAAAGAGAGTATACCTTTTGATACACATCACGAAAACCAACCATTATCAGGGCAAAAGAAACCGCAAAGCTTCACCCGAGCTTCAATGGCATAAAGGATGTAGAACTTTGAAAACTAAAAAGCATCAAGCCAGTATCAGTTACTGATGCTGTCAATACTACAATTGTTGTCAGTATCATCATTCACCACTGGGTGGTCTCTCCACTTGCCCCTGCTTCTCTGACATGTTCTAGAGTCTGCCAAACAGGTGAGGTATAAATGCGTAAACTTTACTGTCTCCATCAGAGCTACCACTTCATTGTTTACCATATGCCAGCTACCGTACTGTTTTATGTGCAGTGCTTTACTAGAAATAGCTTTCTGTTTTATGAAAGCAAGCTTTCTGCTCTTCTCATGATCACCTTCAGGGCCCAGAACAATGCTAGGTGCATTCTGAGTAAATGCTCAGGGAAGACTTTACAAACTGAAGCACACCGATCAAGGACCCACTTTAAAGTCAGATCTGCATCTCACACTTCGCCTCAGCACTTACTAGCTGTGTGACCTTGGGCAAGTAAATTACCCTTTCTGAACTTCAGTTTTCTCACATGTAAACACAGACAGGAGTAATACCTACACCAACCAGGACTGTTAGGAAGTGTAAATGTAGTAACATGTGAAGTGTTTGGCATGGTACCAGGTATTCAAAAAACGTTAGTCTGAGGCTGACTAGAAGCTAACAAAGAGATTAAAGAGTAAAACTTATCAAAGAGATAAACTTAGACTAGGTTTTTTTTTTCTCAAGGAAAAAAATCTTTAAATGGAAATGTCTTTCAATGCATTTGAAATGATTTTTTTTTAATATCATACAAGTGGTAGTGAAATAAATTACGGTACATCTTTATTGTGGAATATTGTGGGAATGCTGTATTGTAAAGGAAAGGGACGACTTTCATCTACGTGTTCACCCATGGCTAGATGGTCATGACACGTTGTTGGGTTCCCTTCCTTGTTTTTCAAAAGTCATATATATAGAGAGAAAGGTCTGGAAGTATATATATCTGTTAAAGGGGAGTAAGATTCGGGACTTGTGAGAAATGTCTGATTTTTTATATTCCAGTTTCTTTTGTACTTTCCAATACACACACACACAGAATAAAGAAGAAAAAAAAGTTCCCGAATTCTCTTTGGCCTGTATTTTTCATGGCATTTTGATTTTTTTGAAAGCCATTGAACTAAATGGAGGAGGCGGTTAATTCTTCTGGCAAGTGTGAGAATTTCCATACGCAGCTTTTCTTTCTGAGAGAGAGACAGAAGGAGGGAGAATGAATTACTTACTCATTACTCAGCACATCCAAACAGGTAGTTTAACTCTTGTCCCTGCCACCACTGCAGGCCTGACACACTGAGTAACAGAGAAACTCTTTGATAAATGTCAACTGAAATAGAGCAATCAGCTGAAAGCCATTTGCTGAGCTGTCTGACCGCCCTGGGCTCGAGGTTTTCCTTTATTCATTTATCATGATATACGGCTTTGGCCAACATACACACAGGAGAGAAATTGTTGACATGTGGAACCCAAGTACAGAAAATCTTTCATTTTCCCCCCGTCTGTTCGCCAAATAAGTTTTTGTTTATTTAAAGACTACAGAGGATTTGGCTGTTAAGAACCAAATGCCTTTGGAGTGGAGTTACAACATAATTTATCATTTCCTCTGTTTATTAAAAAATCCTGCATCTTTGAGAAGCACATTTGCAGTGAGTGGGGGATTTCGGCCACTCACGAAAGACTCTTGCAAAGCTCCTGCCATGTGGTTTACCCCTAGAAAGGCTCCCTGACTGCTATTTCTATCCCCGTTCTTGCCCCAGCTGACTTCCAATGGTGTGACGGCTATCCAGGGCTGGGGAATGGGGTCTGACTGAGGACAGGTAATAGGGGCAGGAGACTGTCAGCTCCTTTCATCTTCGACCTAATTCTGACCTTGACTCCCCACTGGCTGTTGCACAGTGTGCTCCGCCAGCACAAGCAGAGGCAGAAGTGCAACCTTTATTACTTTTAGCACGGGACAGAATCTGAGAGGAGTCAAACGGCACGGAGAAGCTGGATGCTGCTTCAAAGGCAAGCAGACAAGCCCTTCTGCTAAAGTGGGTTCTGTTCTAAAGGCAGACATCTGGTAGGACTGGAATAAACCTCTGACCTTCCACCCAAGACATCATAGACAGCGACTGAGTCCAGGGCACCGCGCATCTCTCAAAGACAGAGGCACAGTCCCTGACACAACGCTGGTGCTTCCCTGTTTGTGATGGCAACAGGATGCAGTGGGCAGAGCACATGATTTAGATCAGGCCTCAGTTTGACTCCCAGGTCTGCCAGTTGCTAGCTGTGTAACCCTGGGCAAGAAACTTGGCGTCTCTGAGCTCTCCCCACTCTGTAAAGTAAGACTGATGATAAATAATGAAACCCTCTAACACTTTGGGAAAATTATCTAATATTGTCAGGTCTCACTTTTCCTATTTATAAAATGGAGATAATTCACATCTTGTGAGTTTACTGTGAAGATTAAAAATATTACCTAGGACTGTACCTAGCTCCTGATGGCTATGTTATGAGTGAATGAATGACAAATGAACAAATGAAGGAAAAAAACCTACTTGTTAGGAAAAACTTAACCTATTACCCAAAGATGAGCCACAACAAACCACTTGTCTGTCCATAACAGGCAGGCCCTGGTGACAGGGATCTCATTACCAAGAAAGTGTTAAGGACAAAGGCAAGAGTGGAAAATGACAGAGTGATCGTGTTAGTTAAGACTGGAAAGAAAGAAAAAGAAGCCAGCTTTGATTGAGCAGCTACTATGTGCAATTCATTCACAACACAGTTGAATGCCTCCTATGTTCCAAGCATTACGCCAAGTTCTAAGGATACTAAAATACAGACTAATTATCAAAAAGAACAATTAAGGTTCAGATACCCAGTAGACAGTGCTAGGAGGTCTGAGGTTAGGGGGAAAAGGAAGACTTCCCTGAGGAAGTGCCGTCCAAGCTGAGACCCAAGGATGAAAAGGACTGGCTGGGCGAGGAGTGGGAGAACGGTCCAGGCAGAGGAAAGAGCACATGTGGTGACTCAGAGGCAAAAGCACTGTTCTGGATGCTTTACGCACAGGTCCTTGGAGACCATCAGTCCAGACTGACTCCATCCTTTCCTTTGTGGTTGTTATTCTTTCCAATTTATTTAGATTTTATCGTTCGGTGAAATTGGGCAGAGGTACCCAGGCACAAGTGAAGGCCCACACTGGCCTGAGCAGAGTTCAAAGGTGGGGACAGGGCCTGATTAATTGCTTGAGAAGAAGTTCTGACATCACGATCAAGACGAATGACCCAAGTCAAGTCCCTCTGAAAGCATCAGATACTCTGAAGGGCAACCCATGCCAGAAGACCCAGAGCAGATGGGGTGGACACGGAACAGGAGGAAGAGATTGAAGAGGGTCCCACTGGAAGGCTGGGCCTCACAAGGACTGACAACTGCACGGTGACAACCTTCCTTCTGTGTGGACGAGGCAGAGAGAGGCCAATTTGCCACCCATGGGACCTGCCAGGAACTGGGCTCTGGAGCACTACTGGCCCCTGGCAGACTTTCATCCGAGGAGTTCTTTGGTTTTCATGGCCAGATGCCTGTCCAGCTCTGCAACTATGTCGTCGGCCATTTGGCTGATCTGCAGAAACACAAAAATGAGACAATCTGGTAACTGGGGCTGGAAAAGGGGGGGAGAAATATTCCAGAACTATGAAGGGTTATCTGGGAAATAACAATGGTGATGAAAGCTCACATGAATTGCATCCCAGCCAGGCGCTGTACTAAGAACTCTATCTATACAGTCTTATTGATTCCTAACAGAAAGAGATAGATACCACGAAATAGATACTATTATTATCCCCATTTCACAGATGAGGAACCTGAGGCAATTAAGAATCACTTATTCAGGATACACAGCTAGAAAGTAGC
Source organism: Camelus bactrianus (assembly GCF_048773025.1). NCBI lineage: Eukaryota > Metazoa > Chordata > Mammalia > Artiodactyla > Camelidae > Camelus > Camelus bactrianus. Next base: position 66,569,072 of record NC_133542.1, on the reverse strand, counting down.
AATGACAAAATTTAATCCTAGGTCATCTGACTGCACAGCCCCAAATTCTTAATTGTTTATTACAGAGTACAGAGAAGTCAGTCTTATCTGTTGCTTAATAAACCTCTAGACTTTCCTACACCTCAGACACTCTGCTATATAAAGCCCTCATATCAACTGATAAGGAGAATATTAAGATCCCAATAGTTAAGGAGAAAAAAAAGGCTTGAAAAAAGAAGTACATCTGGTTAACAAACATGGAAAATTCAATAGACATTAAATAAATGCAAATTAAAGCAAGATATAATTTAGTTATCATAGTTAACAAAATTTAATGTTGTGGTTTTTAATTATAATATTCAATGCCAGAGCTATGGTGAAATGGACAAACTCATACATCACCAATAGGAATTCAAATTGATGCAAGTGTTCTTACCATTTTTTAACTCTAAACTCTCTCCACTGGGAAGTTACCACATGAATGGGATCTGAAAAAATGTTCTTAAGTTCTATGTGCAAAAGTATTCATCAAAGCTTTATTTTTAACAATCAAAAATCAGAAAATTTAAAATGATAGCATATGTAACTGAATACGTACAGCCATAAAAATGGGTTAAGATTGTCTATTTCTCATGGAGAGGGTATAAATATAAATAACATTCCAGTACATATTTCTGAAATGTCTGAATGTTTTATAACAAGCACGGACTGCTTTAGCAATCAGAGAAAAAGAACGTTTCAAGATATTATTTATAATATCATAGAAACATGCTCATGTTACCCTTGAACTAAAGACAAAGCAGGATACAAAAGTACGTATCTACACAGAAGAAATGATTTCAAATATGTTAAAAATACACATTTTCTAAAACTTGAAGAAAATGTATCGAAATATTAACAGTGATTATCTTTTAGTGACAGGGAGATAGGTAATGTATTATTTATGTCTGTATCTGTCACATCCAGCATAAAACCTAGTACACAGCAAGTGCTCAGGAAATATTTGCTAAATGAATAATTATTGGTTTTCTGTGCTTTTCCATATTCTCCATATTTTCTACAGTAAACATACACTCCCTCTAAGAATGAAAAACAAGACACAATACAACTCAGTCAGTGCTGCAGCCCCCCTCCCATGTCTAAAAGGGACATAGGGCAGGAAGTCTTAGGCAGGAAGCTTTGAAGGGGGCAGCATGGTGCCCAGGTTCTGTGTGTTCAGCAGCATAGCGGCTGTTTGACATCTTTATTTGCAGACTACAGGCCTTGGCCAGGAACAGGGAAATAAATGCACTGGAAAGGGGGATTTGGAGCAATTGGTCCCAGGCAGAGAGACAGCCAGGCTCTTGCCATAGCAACAGCTGCACATTTCGTCGTGAGGAAATCAGAGCTCCTGGGGCTGCTGGGCACTCCGGAAGAGGGCCAGCTTAGAACGGCTGCTCGGGTCTCCTCACCCAGCCGGCACAAACCCTTCAGAGGCTTCCTCTGCCCCCAGCCCCGAGCAGCTGCCTCGTGTGGGGTGTGGCGTGGTGCCCAGCGGCACTTCCGCACCTGCAGGCTGGCAGCGAGGAATGAGGGCTGCAAGCCTCTGGAAAAATGGTGTTTGGGGACAGGGACCAGGATAGGGGGAGGAAGAGTACCCAGAGGAACACTCTGATAACGAGGGTTCTGGGTCAAATTCTCAGGGGGGGCGACAATGTGCAAGTCACTTCCCCACTCTGAGTCTCAGTTTCCTTATCTATCAAATGGGGACGCTAGTCCCTTCCTCAGAAAGTAACTGCAAGGGTTAAACAAAATCATGAATATGCAAGTACATTTAAACTGGTTATTTGCTATGTAAATACTGCTTGTGTTACTCTGATTTTTACTATCACTTTCTGACCTTCTTTTCAAATTAATCAATTAATGAAAATATTTACTAACTTTCTGCCATATTACAGGCACAAAGCGCCCTTGGGGACAGTCAGCCTGCAAGTTCATCCTTTCCGTCTTTATCAGACCTCCTAAAATAATGATGATTAACAACAAGAAGGATAGCAACGACGGCGTCTACTTACTGCATGACTGACGCTGGGCTAAAACCTTTATGAGCATTATTTCACATAATCCTCAAAACATATGAAATACTATCCTTATCTCCCTTTCATGTACTGTGAATATTAATTACTTCATCTGACAGTTGCACAGTAGCTCACACTATGCAGAAGTGTTCCATCCTCTGCCACTTCATTCAAATCCAACCACCTCATGTACCTGTACTGTAAGGCAGGTGGGACAGGTGTTATCCCCATTTTACACAGGAGTAAACTAAGCAATAATATGTTAACTAACCTGCCCAAGATCACATAAAAAGTCAGTGGTGACTGAGCCAAGGCCTCCCCCACCCCTGACTGTCAGTTTGATGCTGTTACTCCCTTTGGGGAGCCCAGAGCACTGGCCCGAGTGCATCCTCATTCAAGGGAGGCTGGGTTAGACTCACTGAAACAGTCAATCCCAGCCCCACATTCAGAGTCACAAGGTCAGCAGAGAGGAGGAGGACGGACAAACAGGGTGAGCAGTGACTAAGACCAGCAACCATACGAGCTGCTTTTAAGCATGTTGTGTCATTAGGCTCTTATCAGTCCTGTGAGATAGGCATTACTGCTCCCACTTTACAGATGAGGAAATGGAGGCCCAGAAAGGTGAAGCCACTTGCTGACCTTAACAGCTGAGAAGTGAAAGAGCTAGGACTTGAATCTAGGCCAGTCTGATTCCAAAGCAAGAGCCCTTTCCATTACAACAGGCTGCGTCACAAAGATGGTAACAGCATCACCCACATTACCATCACCATCACATTTGCTCCTTGCAGGTTCAGGGAAATGAATGGCAGAGACAGAAAAGGGAGACGGTAAGAGCACAGTACCCCCGGGCAGGCCTGGGTAGCAAAGCTCAGGAGACCCACGTGCCACAGGGCGCTGCTTCCACCTGCTGCCTCAAGCAGCCCAGCCTCCCTCTCTGCCCGTGCAGGCTGCTCGGAGCCCTTCCCTCCCTCAGCCCCACCAGCACCCAGCTTCACTTCAGAGCGGCTCGATTTCTCAGAAAAAGGCAGCAGTGAAAGGATCTTGGCCAGATCTGCTGGTGGTTTCTGCCAAGTGCTTTAATGTTCACTAGACCCATTTATAGCGAACTAAAGAGAAGGTGAAACAGCAGGCTGGCAGATGTCAGAATCCCAAGTGGAAGGCCCTGGTTCTTCTTCACCAGGGCTGGCCTGGGCTGGGGGTGGGGAAGGCTGTGGGGAGAGGCGGGGTCAGACGCGACTGCAGGGACAGAACCCACAACTGAATCATTTTATTCTTATACACCAAATATGAAACACTTTTATAATACAGTTTAAAAAAAAAATCTGACCTCAAAAGAATTTTGGAAAATTTTTAAAAAGGAAAAATTTCATGAAGAATAAAATTAAAATTGCTTATAATCCAAATGACCACCATTAACATTTTGATGTAAATAAGCTGCCAACCTTTTCATGTACATGAAATTTTTTCATTATAAAAATGGAATATTACTGTTGTGTAACCTACCTTCAAAAAGTACATTCCAAAAAAATGTACTGTATCTGTAAAGTATTTTTATAACTATATATAGAGTTTCCAGTGAATGGATGCCAAACAAACTATTTTCCCACTATCAGAAATTTAGACAGTTTTCAGCTTTACTTTCACTTTCCAGCTTTTGCTTCAAACTTTACTACTATTATATATAATACATCAACAGACACCTCTGTAGATAAGACTCTTGATAATTTATTTTGGATAAATTCCTAAAGACAGTGAATTTGAAATGTATGGGTTTTGGTATATATTACCAAATCATCCTCTAGAAAGGCTGTATGGATTTATACAAAGAATAACTTAATCTTTTTTGTGGAGTACAGAAGTAAAAGCAATCTTTACAAAACAAGTACCTTTTAAGTACACATTAAAAACTCTAGGTTCAAATGTTAAGGATTAGAAAAGACAAAAAAAAAAAAACCACGCTGCAAGTGATTTAGACAGTATGTACCAAGAACCTTAAAAATATGTGTTCCCTTTGTGCCATAATTCCACACGAGAATATCCTAGGGAAGTCATCTCAACAAAGATTTACGTATAAAAATATTCACTGCAACATTATTTATAATACAAAAAAGTTTAAACAAATTAAATGTCCAACAAGAGGGTTTATGAAAGTGAATTATGGTACAACCACAAGATGGACTATTTTACAACCATCAAAACATGGCTGTTTGCAAAGATATTTTTAAGACACAAGAAAATGCTAATAGTTGCAATACTAAACAGAAAATAAAAAGCTGGATACAAAACTGTGTGTAAACTACAAGTTTTCAGTCATGTTAAAAAATATGTAGTCAAAAGAAGGGAGGGAAGAAGACATTCCAAAATGTGGGACTATTTTGGATTTTCCCCATTTTAAAAAAGTCTTCTGAATTCTTTACATTTTCTACAATGAGGATACACTGCTTTGATAATCAGAAACAAAGTAAACAAACACATTTTAAAAAACTTTTTTGATAAAGCAACAATCAGCCCCTGCCTTGCTCATTTGAAAAAAAAAAAACGAAAAAACACACACCCAAAACTCCAGATCGGTGCCTTCCGTTAGGGACAAAGAACAAAATGAAGTGTGAACAAGGCTGTTCCTTGAGTATCTTCTTACTCAAACTTTTAACCATATGACAGTAAATAAAGTTATTAACAACAATGGCAAGAATATTTAAATGATAATATCTTAAACACTAAAGATTACTGCAGTGGATGTATCATGTAATATAAACAGTATGACCTTTTTTCTTCTATTACATATATGTTTACAGAGATTGCACTCACATGTTAACAATGATCCTCTCTCAGTGATAAGATTGCAATTACTTTCTTCTTACTTTAACAAAAAAATTTACACTAAACATCAATTAGTTCAGTATCAGAAAAAACTAAAAAAGTTATTGTCATTTTGGAAAATAACAGTCAACAGTAACAAGCACTGAAGAGGAAGGTGAAAAGGCAGGTGCTGATGAGTGAAGGCTTTGGGCAAGGTCTTCATCAAGTGCGTTTTATCAAGAGTGCGGATAAAAAAATAATAAAATTAAAAACACAGAACAGAATAAATGAACAAATCAAATGAAAACAAACACACAGGGAACGGATTCTTGGTTACCAGAAGGAAGTGGGGCTGGGGGACGGCGAAATGGGTAAAGGCGGTCAACTGCATGGTGATGGATGGAAATTCAACTTCTGGTGGTAAATACACTGTAGTGAACACAGAAGTCGAAATATAATATTGTATACATGGAACATGAAACATACAGTGTTATAAACCAGTGTTACCTCAACAAAAAATTTCTTTAAGTATAGAAGAGAGATATATAAAAAAAGAGTGCCGGTTATCTGATCATTCTTCCTTTTCCAAGGAGCGTGGGCTCTGGGCCCTGAGGCAGATGCCCAGACTTGCTGAGTGAGGAGTGCCTGATGGGCCCCAGAGGTCCACAGGCTCACCCCAGGAAGCAACAAAAAGGCCAAGTGTCAACTGCAGAGATGGAATTCCCTGGGAGACGGACAAGGAGCTGGCCCAGCTGGAGTCTTACAAGGCCGGATCAGTGCTCAGAAAAGGCCAGGCTAGTGTACGAATCTCTTTCAGCTAATGTAGGGGAAGAGGAGGGTGGGAGGAGGGCAAGACGGGAGCTCTGAGGGTCTAACTGTCAGATACTCTAGTGCTGCTTCTAGCAACCCCAGGGCATCCTTTCAAGGGAGGAATTACAAATCACTTTTTACAGCAGCAACAAAGCATTTAAAAATGCATATTCCTAGGCGCCCCCAGACTCACTGACTCAATCTCTGGAAGAAGGGGTTGGGGGCCCCCATATACCTGTATTTATTATTAGCTCCTCAGGTGACTGTGGTGGTGTGATAGATTAGATTGCTGCTCAACAAATATTCACTCCCCGCACCAGACCTCCATGAACATATATACTTCCCAGCCCAGTGACCCCGGGCTTGGCCTGTGTGATTTGCTTGGCCAATGGGATGTCACAAGAACAGGTACTTTACATGTACTTGAGTGGCTGGGCTTATGCTCTTGGCATCTGCTGCTGCCATGAAAAGATGCCCTGGGAAGCTTGTTGGCTCCAGAAGATTGAGAGAGAGACACAGAGCAGACTTGAGTCCCGTCCGAGCTCTGAAGGCAGGTACACTGGGCGCAGCCCAGGACAGCTACGTGCTAGCTGACCCACAGAAAGAATAAGAAATAACACTTGATGTATAAAGCACTGCATTTTGAGGCAGTTTGCTATATGCAGCATTACTGTGGCCATGGATGACTGATAAAGATGCAGAGCCAAAGTGGGAGCCTCTGGACAGGTTAAAGCAGACTCCTCTGCTTGGTACACAAGACCCTCTATGAACCGGCCACTCTGTCCCCTCTGTCCACTTCCTAGTCTCACCCGGGTCCAAGCCACAATCATCTACTTCAGTGGTGTTCTTTTCCATCACCATACCTTGGCACGTGCTGTTCCCCCTTGTCTCTCACTGCTTCACTCCAGCAGCCCCTTTAAGACCTGCTCATGTGTCACCACTCAGCACACTAAGGACGGTGTGAAGTCCTCACTTCTCAGCACCCAGACACCCAACCGCAGACAGGGAGGCATCTGAGTACAGGCTGTTTCCAGTAGTGTGACATTGGCCAAGTGATCTACTTTCTGTGACCTGAGTCTCCTCACTATCCACCTCACAGCTCTGCAGTGGCGAGAACAAACGAAGTGCTGTGAAGTGTTCAGCACAGAGCCTGGAACACAGTGAAAGGTCAGCAGCCTCTCCTTCTCCTCCAAACTCCCAGGGCCAGCCCAGGCGAGGCCCGGAACAGTGACTCAGTCAATGCTGATCATGTCAGTGAAAGAACCAGGGGCATTCTATTTTCATTTTGCTCTCTTCAGAAAGGAACAAGTGATTTTCTGGGTCAGAAACGTAAACACTACATCTGCTGGCAACAGTACCTGTTTCTCTATGAGCCTAATGGTGTCCTCCGAGGTCTTGTCCTTTGATTTCTTCAGCTTATTCATCGCGTTGGTACGAACCTTCCGCAGAGAGTCTTTGGCCTTGTTGGTGTTCTGTTTAGCCAGTTTCACTAGCATTTCCCTGTGCTCCCTGGTTACCCTGATAAAAGACAAAAAGAATGTTCAGCAAAATCATCCACATTAACTGCCAGCCAAGAATTTAACATCACTCTGTCCACTAGCTCAGCAGTTCTGTAACGTTACTCTCTGTCAGTGGCTGATCTTCACATCCCTGATACACGCCCAGGGTCAAGGAAAGTTCCTGGTGAGTTAGCTGAGGAGAGCCAGGAAGAGTACTGCTCACAAGCACGAGCCAGGGAGTCTCGGCAGCCTTGAAGTCAAATCCGGGCCATGCCCCTTACTAGATGCATAAGAGACTTCCTCTCCTCAGGGTTCCCATCTGTACAATGGGGACTGGCAGGACCCATCTTAGAGGCATGGTGTGAAGATTTACGGGACGTGGTGTGTAAACTGTTTAGCACTGACCCTGGCACTTTTTAAGTGCTCAATAAAAGGAAGCAATTAATGATAATTCTACCCCTTTCTCTCCAACTAAAGAAAGCAACGCCAGTGAAAGATGCTACAGAAACAGCACCGTCTCTGCGTCTCTAAATCACCCAAAACAAATAAGCAGCAACCTTCAGAATCTTAACCATTATCACAGCAAATTATTCATGAACCACCTCAACACTGACCTAGACACAACCTGAGTCCCAACCTAACGTGAGAATCCCTGTACCAGTTAACTTCTATAACATACCCATGAGAGTATCTGGCATGTTATAAATGCTTAATAAATGTCAGTGACTTCTACTATTAATATCCTCATCATGGAAACAACTATGAGCACACTGAAGGCCTGTTACAAACCACTGGGACAGGGACCTCACAAGTTTTTGTAAGCTGACCCTTATGACAACTGTATGAAGCAGTTATTATTCCTATTTCACATTTAGTCATCACAAGAACCCAGCAAAGTAGTCCAGTGTGTGTGTCCTGCCCTCCTTTCTCAGTTGTGTCCGCACTGAGTGCCTACGAGCTATCAGAACCAACATACTGGCTATACTGTGTACGATGATGAAGGTGACAGACCTCTGTCCCGCTCTCAGGGAGCTTAGTAGGGAGAGAGGCAAGTAAAGAGACATTTACAACAGAGTGTGAGAAGTGCTGAGGAAAGGGAATCGGGGAAGGACAAGGAGCCAGAGGAGCACAAAAGAGACTCAGCCGACTCATACCGGGAATAGTCTGAGTTTGGGGAGGGGTTGGTAAGGGGAGACTTTCTGAAGAAATGATATCTAAATGTGGTAGGCATTAGGTTTGTTCACTAGTCCTCTGGTTCTTATTCCTTCCAGTAGAAATGCACTTCCCCAGCCCCTCTGAAGTTTGATGTGGCTGTACAGCTTGTTTTGGCCCATGGAATGTGAGCAGAGTGGGTGTCGCCTCGGGGCGGAAGCCATAAGAGGCAGTGTGTGCTCCACCACATTTGTTTCTGTTGGCTACAGTACAAGTTGAGAGGGAACTGCCGTCAGCTTGGGTCCCAGAGAGACTATGAACGTGCCCCATGCAGCATGAGCAAGAAACAGACTCCTATTGTTTTAGCCATGGAGATTTGGGGGTTGTTTGTTACTACAGCATTGCCCATCCTATCCTGACTAATACACCACAGTCAGAAGAATGAGTGCAAGTTGCCAGTACTGGGGGTGGAGTTTCCAGGAGGAAGAAGGAGCATGTACAAAGGCTTTAAGCTGCAAGGAGTTCATGCCTCATGTGAGCAACTGACTGGAGCACAGGTAACAAAGAAGGGAGTAAAAAGAAAAGAGGCTGGAAAGCCATATCACAGAGGGTCTTCTAAGATCATGAGCTCCATTTTACAGTTGAAGAAAATAAAATGTGAAGAAGTTTGGGATCTTACACAAAGTCAAACTTTGGCTGGCCTGTCTCAAAAGCTGATGGTCTCGGTATGACAAAATTCCTCTGCCTCCTGTCTTGACATGGACATCAATGGCATATGGTTCCTGACCCTCAAATCAACATGGTTCTGGCCTAGTAAGGCTAATCCCAAGTTCTGGGTATATGTTTTTTCCTGATAGGATCAGAAGAAAAATTAAGGAATTTTGAGAAAGGATAAGCTCTGAAGACAACGTGGACAGCTGTGTGGATCCAGCATTTAAGGTTTCCTCAAATAAAAATAATCCTGATTACTACCTTCATGAAGTCCCTCAATGCCAGGTGAGTACTTTAAGTGTATTACCTCACTGAACCTCACAACAACTCGTCAAGCTAGATTCTAAAACCCCACTTTCCTAGGAGGAAACTGAGGTACACAGATGCTGAGTAACTTGCCCATGGGCTTGAATGACAGAACTGGGATTCAAATCCAGATCTTTCTGGCTGGTGTTCTTTCCATGACTCCATGCTGCCTACCCTTTGCAATCTATTTCAAGTAAATTAGGCACTGCTGCCATTGCAGAAAGCTTTTTTTCCAAAGTCAGTAATATGAATCTTGGGACTGAAAAGGACAAAACCACCATGTCAGGAGTTTAGGGATTTGGATCAGATCTTGTTACTTTTATGGTTTTTAATTCATTGAACAAAAATCATGCTGACATGTTTAGGTCTCTTTTTTGTTCTGCCAAAGCATATGTCAGTATAAGGAAGGAACAGGAAAATTAAAACTTGATCCACTGATTCAAAAAACTTAATCCTGCTGAAATACGAGGACGGGCAGAAAATAAATGAATCTGAGTCTGTAAGAAACCTCTTAAACTTCTCTACAGAGAATTATTTCAATACTACAATTCACATATAATGTGAATAGGTATCCTACTTTTGCAACCAATCTTTAATAAAATAAAAAATTTATCTTTTTTGCTACATTGTTATATTTGTATTTTACATGCAGAACAAAAATCACATTCAAAAATATGTAAACTGGGACTCAAAAAAATCTTGGCAGTAAATGGCTGTATAAAGAAAATGAAATTATAATATATGTAACTTAGCCTTAATAAAGTATATGTTTATATTTATTAATGTAAATGTGATATTACTATACGATTAATACCAGGCAGTTTCCATACATAATAGTATTCAATTACTGACACTGACAAAAACATTTCAGGTTCAGGATGCAAATACAGAGGCAATAATCTAAGGAAATGGAGAGGGGGGTGCAGGGAGGAGGGGGGAAGAAGGGAGGAGGGGAGGGGGCACCAGGCACAGGAAGGGCTGCGGGGAAGCGAGGAACATGCATGCTCATGGGGGTCTTGACCTGAAACGTATGCAAAACAGGAGATCAGAGGCAGTCAGAGTGATGGAAAGGCACCAGTTTTGAAGTCAAGATGGACCCGTTTTATTCCTACATCTATCACTCAGAAGCTGAAGCTGACTATCCTTGGGCAAGCTACCTCATCCCTCTCAGCCTCAGTTTCTTTATCTCTAAAATGAAGATAATCAAAACACCTTACAGGGTGATCAGGAGAAGCAGATACAACATATATAAAGGACCAAGAAAGATAGCAGCACATAGTAGCCTGGAATAAACGATAGCGTTTATGAATGTTTTAATCAAACACACTAATTACTTCCTTATGAAACAACGAGGGCACATCTGTTTTAGAAAAGAAACATACTATATTATGGAAATATTTTAATTCCTTTCCAAACCAGTGATTAATACATCTGATCATCTCCATCTCGCGTTCTCAGGGTTCTGTGAGTACACGCTAGTTGTCTTCCAGGCTCTGGGCTCGGCTGGTGGGTTCTGAGCACTGCTCTGCACTTGGCAAGCACTCACTCATCAAGCACTGGCTGGGGCCCCTGTGCTCCCTGCCAGATCCTGGGCCAGGCTGAGGAATGCCAGAGGGGAGGCAGGCCTGGTCCAACTTCTCCAGAGGCTCGGTCCAGCAGTGTAGACAGCCTTGTCAACCACAACTCAGGAAGAGCAGGACTGCTGCTGGGACAGAGGGAACGGGCCTTCTGTGGGAGGACCAGCCGAAAGTACAGCTCATTCAGCCTCCTTGAGATTTGCAAAATGCCCTAGAGATGCGTAGTAACTCAAGGCTGCAGAAGAAAAGAAAGGGCACTTGAGGCAGAGCACGGTGGGAGATACAATGGCAGGAAGGCATAAAGCTGAAAAAGGTGCGTCATGGTCAACTTTGTTCTGTAGGCCTGGAGTTTTCAAATTCTCCTCTAGCCACAAAACCTGGGCTTCAAAGAAAGCCAAGGAAGGGCCCCATGTATAAAACAGATAAAAAGAGAGCTATTTCAGTTAATGAGGGACAGGGCAATGACGGGGAGATGGGGCGCGGGTGGGGGGCGGCGGTGCTCCACCCCAGGCCTATGAAGCTTATCCCCACCCTGACTCCCCTCCACCTCTGGGCCTGCCATTCACTGGCCAAGTGGCCTTAAGCAAGTGATTTAAACTTTCTGAGCCTTGGTCAGCTCATCTGGAAGTAGAAATTGAAAATAAACAAGCAAAAAACCCCAGCATCTACCTTTCAGAGTTCTGTGAGGATTAGATGAGATAATATATGGGAAATGCACAGTACAAAGCTTGGGAGAGAACAAACGAGGAAATGCAAGCTGCTTTTGTTGCTACTGTTGTTTATGTTTTGGCAACTAAGGAGGCATCTTCAAATAATGAAGAGGCTTTTCATGGACATTTTTTATAAACAAGAAATGACAGGGCAAACACTCTATGATCCAGCAAGATGACTTTTTGAGATCTAACCAGTAACTTAACATCTCATGTACATTTTAAAATCCAAATGTTGCCAGCATGTGGCCATGATATTTTCTCTTTCTGGTATTAATTCATTCATTTAGTTTATAGTTTCACTCAACAGCAGTTTACTGGGCACCTACTGTGTGCTGGCCACTACGTCAGATACGAGGAATATAGCATTAAACACACATGAGTTTGCAGTCTGGCTAGGAAGGCAGTCATCAAACACATACACAATTAGTCAATAAGTTACTGTTGTAATAGCACAATAAAGACATATAGAGCTCTATAAAAATAATAAGCAGGGGGAAGGAGTCTGATCAAGCTCTCCCATGGAACTCCAGGAAGAAAATGTGAAGATATTTAAGTTAAGGGATATTAAGATGAGTAAGAGAGGAGAAGCCAGAAGATCATTCCCACCAGAAGGACTGGCCTGTGTAAAATAAAGGCCTTTTTGCAAGTAAGGAGGGTACTGCTCTTGGGGAACTGAAGAATGGCATTGTGGCTGTGAGACAGAGAGCAGAGGAGAAAGACTGTCCCCAGTGAGGCTGGCGAGGCTGTCAAGGGCTAGACTGGTACACAGGCTCTTCAATGTCATATCCTGTCTTAGCAGATCCACTGACAGACGCATGGGCACAAATGGGGTGCACACACAGCGGAATATTCTTCAGCTTCTCAAAGAGGAAGGAAATTCTGATACACGCTAAACTTTGTGAACATTATGCTAATACAATAAGCCAGGCTCAAAAGGACAAATATTGTATGAGTCACCTTACATGAGGTACCTACTATAGTCAAATTCTTAGAGATAGAAAGCAAAAGAGCGATTACCAGGGGCCTGGGGGATCAGAGGATGGGGAGTTACTGTTGAATGGGTTTAGAGTTTCAGTTTTGTAAGATAAAAAGAATTCTGGAGACTGGCTGTACAACAATGCGAATGTACTTAATACCACTGAACTGTACATTTAAAAATAAATGACGTGGTAAATTTTTAATGTATATCTCACCACAATAAAAAAAAAAAGTAGAGAAAAAAGGTCTTCGTTGATTGTTTCTAAGAATAACACAGAATACCACAGACGTTCAAGTGAGGCAGAGGAAACGTGATCAGATTTGTATTTTCCACAGACAGCAAGCAATGTACAAACCAGACCTAAGCACATGGTGAAAGCCTGCCCAGGAGCCTCCGGGCAGGCGGACGGGTAGCTTGGGACCCACCCTACAGCAGCGTCTTGGCTGGGTGATGAAGACAGCAGCCTTTTCCGCTAGGGTCAGAGAGCCTCCCAGCATAAGGCAGGGGTTTTGGCTGAGCAGGCAGGGTCACACTTTGTTTGCACAAACTCCACCAGGCAGGTCTTCCAGTAACATCCTGGATAGGAGGCCTTCCTGCAAGATTCCTTGAGTGTGTTCCCATGAACAAAAAGCAGAGGGGCATGCCCCACCAGTAACTCACACAGCAGATAATCCCCCTGACTGAAATGACACTTCCCATTGTTTCAGTGAGAACAGGGCACGCACAGCACCATTCACCAGGTGTACATCAGTGGAAGCCACGCTCAGCATGACGATTACAGTAAAAACTGGTTATAGTATGTCAGACACTCAACTGTAAAAGGATCTCTGGTCACTAAGAGGGGACTTAAAAAGGTAGAAAGAACATGCTCTAAAGCCAGGAAGACCTAAGCTGGAATCCCTACTCTGCCACTTGTTAGCTGCAGAGCCATGAGTGTGCTGTTCAACTCTCCAGACTCAGTTTCCTCATGTATAAAGCGGGAGTAAGAATATTACTGAGGATGGAAGCCAGGATTAAATGAAATGATGGTGGCCAGGGCTTGGCACACTGCCAGGGTGCCTGCACTCCAGGAGCTCTACACAGGGTGGCTGCTTTCTGATTCTTACCATAGAATCTTCCAGGCTTGGGGATGTGAGCAGTGGGGGAGAGAGCAGTCAAAAAGGATTTAGTCACCTGGAGCTTGAACTACTGAGCAGATGGTGAGCAGACTGGGCAGAATGGGAACAGAGGAGGGCAGGCGGCATGGGCAGTGGAGGCAGGAGGTCTGCTCCAGCAGCTGTGCGGGACAGGCTGAGGGACAAGGGAGCTGCACTTCCAGGGAACAAACAGCCCATCGGAGCACAACTCTGACAGCTTAACCGAGGGAAATCTGGCCACCTCCTCACAGGGCTCCTGGGAGAGCCCTCCCAGCAAGCAGCATGGCCCTCAATCAGCAGCAGACACATGCCCTGCTGTATTGTTTGCTGGTGGGCACTGCCCACTGCCTTGGGGCCGCTGGCCCTGAAGGAAATGTTTTTGTCTGTGTAGCCTAGCCAGACTTCCTGTGCTTCTAGGTACACAATCTTTCCTCCCCTCTTTCCTCCCCACCCCACCCCCAGCTCACCAGCCTGTCTTACATACACTGAGGTCTCATAAAGACATCAGGTGTCCTTCTGGCCCAAAGGAAATCATCACACTTTGGAAGGACTTCTATCATCAGCAGTATCTTCGGTTCACTCGAGGAACACAAGCGGACACCTGATTTCAAAGGCCTATCCTGTGACTGAGGCCTGGCTAAACCAGACACGCCATCCTGAAATACAGCCCAGCCTGATGGAGAGAGTGAGGAGGCTGAGGTCAGGGGTCACAGCTCCACATTCTCAGCTGAGTGACCTTGATTAAGTCACCTGTTTTCTTCTTCCCTGTCACCCTAGAAAGATGGAAACTCAAGTCCAGGGATAAGTGGAGGTAACTCTTACCTCAGCTCTCACGTACAGGACAAAGCATAGGTTTGGTGGTCAAGGTGGACTTTTTTTCCACTCTCACCTCTGCCACTGACAGGTAGGGTAACCGTGGACTTAAAATTAACTTTTCCTTCCTAAATCACAAAGAACGGTGCCTAGTGAAGTGTTCAGGAGAACAGTCTCTGAAGCCAGACTGCCAGGATTTGAGGCCCAGATCTATCACTGCTTAGCGGTTATGGCCCTAGGCAAGTAATTGTACCTCTTTGCCTCAATGTTCGCATCTGTCAAATGTGTACAGTACCTAATGAGGTGGGGAATACAAATGTTACCTTTCTTTTTCCACAGTTAGTGTTAAGAGCGAATGAGAGACGACGGTTAAAGAACTCTGCATAGGCAGGAATTGACTATTTTAAAAGCTATCAATCATACCAGTAATAAAGTAACAGTGATGTCTCCTGCTGAGGGCAGAGCACAGTGGCTGTAAGCCCAGGCGCTGAGAAAGATGCCTGTTCTTCCCCTTACTGACCAGGTGACAGCGGGCCCAAAGAACTTCCTCCCCCGTGACTCAGCTTCTTCATCTGTAAATAGGGATAATAACATACGTACCCCAAACACTGTTATGGATGGATTAGTTAATATACCAAGAGCACCTGGAAGAGTGGCGGGCACAGAGCGAGCGCTCACAGTCCTTCGTCCCATGAACACTGACTGCATTACTGTACTGACGACACACTAGGTCCTGGTCCAGTGGCTAGGGTTACAGCAACACACAGAACTGACAGAGCATCTCCTATTCGCATTCTAGTGAAGGAGAGAGTAAATAGAAGTATACAAAATGACATGTAAGTGCTATGAGTAAAAGAAAGCAAGACAGGGAGATAAGGAGGGACCTTGTTATGATCACAGTAAGGGCCCAGTGATAATGGCCTTGACCTCCAGCCCCAGTGCCGCCTGCTCCCCTTCAATAACACTAACAATGACTAACATCTGCAGAGCTCTTTCCATGTGCCGGGCTCTAAGATGACGTGCGCTCTGTGCATTAGCTTAGTGAACCTTCACATCTCTCCTAGGACACTAGCGGTATTGTTACCTAGCTTCCACAGATTAGAAAAGGGAGGCTCAGACGCATCAAGTAACCTGCCCAAAGCCACACAGCAAGTTCCTGGCAGACCTGGGATCTGAGCCCAGTGCAGCCTGATTTGAGTTCCAGACCTCCCTTGCTGGTGCCAGATGAAGTGAAGAAGGTGCTCGTACCAGCTGCAGTGATAAGGAGAGCACGGCTGTTACACTAAGGCTCACTTAGATCAGAGTCACTGCTGCTCCTCCAGCTCCCCTCCGAGTCTAAGTGCAGCGGGAAGAAAGGAGAAAGGGAGTCTCTAGAGGTCCACGATGGACTAGTGATCTGACATGCAGGGGCCAGTGGCCAGGTTCTGCAAGTAGGTGCAGGACACAACGGGTGGACAACAGAAGAGGGGCAGGGGGAGGAAGAGCCTGTCCTTTGTGGTCCTTCTGCATAGGTGTTGATGGCAGCCTTCTCCTCAGTCCACGCTCTACTCTTGATTCCTGATTGCACTTTCTTGCGTGTTTCAAACAGAACATCTGTGCTGGGAGGAAGCTCCCATTCCACACACCTGGGACCTGAAATCACAGGAGGTGCTCCTAAAAGGCCACAGGCTGGGTGAGGACAAAGTAGTCATCCTAAAACTGCATGGAAGCCCGCCAGGCCTGCCAGGTAGAGGGCAACATGCTGGAACGCCACCAGCAGAATGAATGAACGCACGGCCCTGGGAAGCAGCGACGGCAAGCAGGCGGCGGGCGTGAAAGGGCTGGAACATCAGCTGCAGTTGCTCAAACGCAGTTGGTGGCTGCCCCAGCCCCAGGGAGGTCATTAGGCTTTTGATTTTCTCTTTTTCCTTTCAAGGTCACTAAAGGCCTGTCTATGTGAAGGTTGTGTGTGAAAAGGGTATTACCGGTATTTCCTAGAATGTGCACCTTATACACACTGTCCCTGGTACAAGATCCGCAAAGCTGTATTCAGCAGCTAGACAGAGGGGCCACAGAGCCAGAAGGAGGCAGGTTCCAGGTCAGCAGCCCAAAGAGCAACGTGATCGTGTGGCAAGAACACGGGCTTTAGAAACAGGCAGATTCAATTTGAATAATGACTCCTCTGCTTACTAATCTGTGACCCTGAGCAAATTACTTAACCTTGCTGATTCCCAGTTTCCTCATCTGTATTATACTTGTCTCAGAAGGGTATTTCTCTCCAGGCACAAAAACAATGAGATCACCATGAAAAGCTGTACAGATGATTTCGTTAAGCCAAAAAAAGGAAGTTGTGGCACTGCAGAAATTTAATTCCATTTATGTAAACTAAATATGTGTATGTGTGTGCATGTGTGTGTGCATGCGTGTGTTTGTATGTCTGCATCTTTTAAAATCTAGAAGGATACACACTGAACTTTCCAGCAGTTACTTCTAGGAAGAATACTTGGAGAACAATAACTTTTTATTCTTCTTTAGGATTTGAATTTTTGATAAATGTGTGTTATTTTTATAATTAAGGAGAGATTAAAATCATATATCTGGTAAGAGTCTAGTATCCAGAACACATAAAGATCTCCTATAACTCAACAACAAAAGTACAGACAACCCAATTTAAAAATGGGCAAAGGGCTTGAAAAGACATTTTTCTAAAGATGTACAAATGGCAAAGAAGCACAAGAAAAGATACTCAACACCAATAACGTTAGGGTAATGCAAATATGAAATACCACTCCAAACCCACTAGGGTGGTAGTAAATAATAATAATAATAATAATAATAATAATAATAATAATAATAATAATAATAATAAAAAACAAGTATTGGCAGAGAGATGAAGAAATTAGAACTCTTAAATATTACTGGTGGAAATAAAAAATTTCACAGTCCCTGTGAAAAAGTTTGGCAGATCATCAAAAAGTTAGAGTTATATTACCCAGTGATTCCACTCATACATATATATCCAAAAGAACTAAAAACATGTTTACACAAAAACTTATGCAATAATGTTCATAGCAGACTTGTTCATAATAGCCAAAAAATGGAAACCACTCAAATATTCATCAGCTCAAGAATAGATAAATAAAATGTGGCATATCCACATAATGGAATATTATTTGGCAATAAGAAAGAATGAAGGACTGATGTATGCTACAACACAGATGAACCTTGAAAGTATTATGCTAAGTGAAAAAAGCCAGTCACAAAAAACCACATACTGTGTGATTCCATTCATGTGAAATGTTCAGAATGGGGAAATCTATAGACCGAAAGCAGAAGTAGTTGCCTAAAACAATCCCTGGGGAGGGGAGTTGATCTGGGGTAAAGTGGGGAGTGACTGCTAGTGGGTTCAAGGTTTCTTTGTGGGATGATGAACAAATGTCCTAAAATTGAATGTGGTGATGGTTGTAGAACTCTCTGATTATACTAAAACCCACTGTATTGTACACTTTAAGTGGGTGAATATATCTCAGTAAAGCTGTTATCTGGTTCTCATCATCATCCTGGGTGGAAAGCTTAATGGCAGGCAACGTGCATGGTTTCCTCACCCGTGGAATGGCAGTAACTGCTCCCCTGTAACAGTTAACAGTCCTCATGTGGAAAAGGTCATGGGAATAGTCACTAACAGTTCACTTGATAATGACAATTTTAAAAAGAACATTCCTTCTCATTTCATGAATATCTTTTCTTTCTTCACTGGTGTCAGACCTGCATCACGGTCTAAAGGCTCTCCTTGTCTAGTCCTGCTCCCTCTCCCCTGTACCCTTCACATGAGTTTCTCCCAGTAACTCTTCAGAAAAGTAAATATTGCTATTATCCCATTTTACAGATGACGGTTGAAATAACTAGCCTAAGGTCACATAACTCATTTTATTGGTTCTCTTCTTTGAGTTTTTCTGACTGTACCCTTGGCT
This sequence comes from Camelus bactrianus, assembly GCF_048773025.1. NCBI lineage: Eukaryota > Metazoa > Chordata > Mammalia > Artiodactyla > Camelidae > Camelus > Camelus bactrianus. Next base: position 66,550,591 of record NC_133542.1, on the reverse strand, counting down.
CCTGCAGGCATCAATTCCCAATCTTCCTGGCTGCACAGAAGCTCCGCCTCCCTGTTTAACTCAGCCTGGGGACCCTCCTACCTGCCTTACCAGTTTGCTCTCCCTGGAAAAACCTGGTCATCATCCTTGAGAAGCTGCACATCAGCATATGGTGAGAAAAAACACTTGAGAAAGGGAATCCAGGCTAGGAGAACCATGACCCAGGACTTTTTCTGTTCTCTGGTGAAACTCCCTGGTCCGATCCCAAGGAGAATTCTCCTCCATGCTGTCACCTTGGAACAAAGTCTGAAGGAAGGAGCCTGGTCCAGGCATAAGGTTTATCAACGCTGACAACACTGGGAGGAAAAGTGGGAGCTGATGATGGCAATTATCCAACTACTGTGAGGTCTTGGGGAGCAGTGCAGTGGGTTGGGGGTGTCAAGAAGAGTCAAGGCCTCTCGGCCTTTCCAGAAACACTAAGCAAATCTCGCACCACAGGCAGGAAAAGCCACTGGATTTTCTTCTTTGGGCTATACCTTCCAGGAGGTCTTGTTCCCCACAATTCATATTCAAAGAACAAACCAAGTGCTCATTAACAATCAAACTACAGAGTTCCTGAGCAACTTAAATTCCAAGATAATTACAACATAATGACTCAACTCCTCCCACCCCTAAAAATGGAGGAAAAGATAGAAAAAAAAATGAACATGGGGCTGGAGGAGGGGGTTAGTGAGGAAGAGAGGAAAAGAGAGTGTATGGTCTAAAAGGGAAATCTGCAAACAGAAAGAAAATATCATTGGTTTTACTCCCAGTCCGAGAAAGAATGTTTCCAAGAACTCCTTAACCAGGAGAATTAGAGAATAACAAATACTGTAAGAAAAAGAAATGAAACTTTATTAAGTATCTATGACATACCAGGCCTCACGCTAGGAGAATCGCATATAATCTCCCCTTACTCTTCAAAAAATAATCACAGAAATTATGCCCATTTTACAGAAAAGGAGGCTGAAACTTCCAAAACGTAAGTGACTTGCACAAGGTGACTACAGCCAGCATATTTCCCAGACTGCCACCAGCCAATGACTACATGTGGCAGAGGGACTCCTTTAACAGGCAATCTTCACTCAGGAACGCCCCAGCCACCTGGCTGATGTCCTCAGAACGCACTGCAGTCTGAGTCGTCCTCTACTCAACCCTCCTCTTTTCCTTTCTTCACTGGTGGCAGACCTGGACCTTGTCTCTTTCACAAGCCTTTTTTCCAATAAATTTCTTGCACAACTAATTCTGTCCTGGCATCTGCTTTCAGAGGACCCAAGTTGATACACCCAGAGCATGACAGAAGAGGGATTTGAAACTAGGGCTGTCTAACCCTGTGCTTTCCTTCATACCCAGAGATTAACTGATAAACAAATCATGTTGCTAAATTCACTGATCAATTCTCAGACCTTCCCTTCCTTGACCAACAGCAAGAGCCAGTGCAGCTGATGAGTCCGTCCTCTTTAAAACACATCATTCGGTTTCCAGGCCTCCACACTCTCCGAGTTCTCTGGCCTCTTATTCTCAGTCTCTCTTGCTGGTTCCTCCTCATCGCCCTGACCCAGAAACCTTGATGTGGGGTGTCCAGGGCTTAGTTCCCAAACCCTTCTCTCTGTCAGCTATATTTGCTCTCTAAAACAATCTCATCTAATTTCCTGGCTTCTACACGTTCATGCCTCCCGATCTCTCTCTCTACCCATACATGTCCTCTGAACTCAAAACTGACATATCTAACAGCATACTTGACCTCTCCACTTGGATGTCTAATAGTACCTTAAAATAAATATGGACAAAACCTGCTCTTCCTCATACCTAGCCTGTCCTCCCAGTCTGCCCAGCTCAGGAAATGGCAACTCCATCCATCAGCAAATCCTGACAGCTTTTCCTTTAAAATGCATCCCGAATCTAACCACTTCTAACCAACACCATCACCACACTAGTCCAGGCCGCCATCATACCTGGATTAATAGCTCCTAACTGGTCCCTGCTTTCACCCTCGCCTCCCCACAGTATAATTCTCAAAATAGCAGCCAGAATGATCCTTACAGAACCTAAATTGGATCATGTCACTCTCTAGCTCAAAACCCTCCAATGACTTCCCATTTCATTCCAAGTAGAAGCCAAAATCCTTACAATGGCCTATAAGGACAATGATGGTTAATTTTATGTGTCAACTTGACTGGGTCACAAGCAAACCCAGATATTTGCTCAAACATTACTCTGGGTGTTTCTTTGAGGGTTTTTTGAATGAGCTGAACATTTAAATCAATAGACTCAGCAAAGCAGATTGCCCTCTGTAATGTGGATGGGCCTCCTTCTATCAGTTGAAGGCCTGCATGACACAAAACTAATAGGGAACTTCTCTGAATATGAGGGAATTCCTCTTCCTGACTGCCTTCAGAGCTGGAACAATGGTTTTTTCTCTGCCTTCAGACTCAAACCGAAACAGCTCTTCCTGGGTCTCGAGTCTCCTGGCCTTTAGACTGGAAGTACACCATCAGCTCTCCTGGTTCTCAGGCACTTCAGACTCAGATCAGAACCACACCATCAGCTCTCCTGAGTCTCCAGCTTGTCCACTATCGACCTTGGGACCTGTCACCCTCTGTAATCGCAGGAGCCAATTCCTTATAATAAACCTCTTCATATACATATACACGTACGTACACACACACACGCGTACATACACACACACGTATATATATATATATATATATATATATATCTCCATACATCCATATACATATCCATACATTCAATAAATTATTCCGGGTGCTCCTATGAGGGTGTTTTTGGATGAGTTTACATATACATACATATCCATATATACGCATGGATGTGTGTACATTATATACACACAGATATAGATATACATACAGATACAGATACATATGTAGCCTATTGGTTGTTTCTCTGGAGAACCCTGACTAATACAAAGACCTTACATGATCTCGGCCTCTACATTTCACTCTGACCTCATCCCCTATTTCTCTCCCCTCCCTTGTTCTGCTACAGCCAATGAGCACTCTATTCCCTGAACACCTCAGGACTCCCACCTCAGGGCCTTTTCACTTGCTGCTTTCTCTGCCTCAGCGCTGAGTATAGGCACAGTTTGCTCCCTCACATCCTCAGTTCTCTGCTCGACTATCACCTTCCCCCTGAAGCCTTCTGTGAACACTTTACTTAAAACGGCACCAGCCCGCTACCCCCATCTATGACATCCTTTATTTCTTTTCATTGCCTTATTTTTCTACACAGAGAGAAAAATATGTCCATCTGGCACACACCCCATATGTGTGTGTTACTGTCCATTTGCCAAGCATAAGTTCCACACGGGCAGAGGTTTTGTCTGGCTTGTTCACTGCTCTATTCTCCATGTCTAGAGCTATGCCTGACACACAGTAGGTGCTCAATAAATATCTGCTGAATAAACTTATGAATATCCTAGAAATTTCACATTACAGCATAAAAATTTTATATTCTCATAAAAGCAGTTAAGTGGTTAGGGAAGTGACTTGCAGAGGGGCACGGGGACCTTTCAGGACAACTGAACTGTTCTACATCAGGACTGAGGTGGCGGCTACAGGGACACATCTATTTGTCTGAGTTCATCATCGTCCACAACTGAAATGGGTTAATTTTTTGTATGTAAGTTACATCTCAATAAAGCTGACTGAAAAAAACATGTACCTTATATTCCAGACTGCCTCTCACACCAAAAAGTGGCACACAAATTCACTTTCAGATTATGCACCCTGATTTGAGCTTTGGTAATTATGCTCCACATGGCTTGGGTTGGTATATAATTAAACTTTAAAATACCAATTGCTGCCCATTATTACAAAAAGAAAAAGTGCTCTCAGAAGTCCAGAGACGTAAGAAGAGACTTTGAAGCAAGCAGACTCATACTTAAATCCAGCACAACTCCATCTTTATTAGCTAAATGAACTTGAGCACATTATTTAAACTCTCTCAGGCTTACTTAGCTCATGTATAAAAAAGGGGGGGGCATAATAGAATAAAATGACTTAAATAATACAGCACAAGGCCTAGAATATAGTTCATACTCAGTAAACAGTCACTTTACTTAACATTATTATTGCCATGCAGTGAGTCAAGAGAGCCATTCAAGTATCAGTGGGATTTCCCAAGAGAGTGACATCAAGTTTGGGTCTGAGGATGACTGGAGGGGTCAGCGGGGTGTTTTGCAGACGGTCTCCTGGCCCTGAAATGTCCATGTCTCTAAGAAGCTCAGCAATACACAGCGTACTGGTGCAAACAAGCACTGGGGCAATCAAGGAGCAGAGGCTGCCCCAAGGCCCCCCCACATTCTGTTCACCTCTTCCCCAACTACAGTCCCCCCTACCACTTCCCACTCCCAGCAGAAGAACAGGAAGCAAAGCCTTAGCAGATCATTACAACACTGTTAGTAAAGAGAAAAATGCTAAACAACAACTGGGATATTCAACAACTGGGAACTATTTAACACTATATATAACATGCAAACACTACACATCCCTTAAAAATAAGGAAAAACTCTCATCGGAGACAGCAACGACACACTCAATTTTTTTAAAAGTGCAGAAGAGTATGTATAATATAATCCCATATCATTACAAGGAAAATGTGTCTGAAGTTGCATAAAAGAAAAATCTGGTGAATCAAGGTACCAAAAGTAGTGCCCTATGGAGAATAGGATGGAAGTACTTTAATTTTTTATTTAATTCTACTTAAAGCAAAACCACTACAGACACTGATGAGAAATAATGAAAGGGAGGACAATCCAGGAAGGATGCAGCCTCGCTGGGGAATGAATCAATCTTATGTGCTTTTATTTCTGCAGCGAATTCGTGATTCCTTACAGGTTTATTTAAAGCCAGACGTGAACTCAGTGCTTGCAAACCAAAGCAGCCTCATTCTACTTTGTGTGGTTTTCTCATCGATATTTGGTAGAACAATGAGTAAGGAGGCAGTAGTTGTTGGTTTGTTTGGGAGCATAATGAAGATGTGAATGGGATGGGGGCAGAAATCTGGCCTGATCAAAATCAACTCCTGTTCAAAACTTTTCAGGGTCCCTGATTAAAAAGACTGATATACCAGATGAACCTGCCATCAGAAGACAAGAACAGGGAAAAAGGCAGGAAGTAAGACCTGAGTTCCATTCTGCTTCTGCCCCTTGGTAGCCCTACGACAGGGGGCACTGACTCCTGGGAGCTTCAGATCTCTCATCAGGCAGGTGGGCATAAGAACAGTCTCCTGACCGCAGAGTGGTGGTGTGAGAATTCAGGGTGAAATCCTCAAGCATTCAGCACAGCACCTCCAGGCATTATACCCATAGAGCAGGTGGTCAATAAACAGTATCCAGAATTTGATTACATAAATAAGAAAGAAAAATAGAAGAAACTGTATCAGTGAATCTTGATTAACAGAAATGTTCAAAGAATCCATCCAGTGGACTGACTTCACTGGCCAGAGAAGAAAACAAAAGCTACACACGTTGTCAGTGGGGACAAGGAACCAGAGGCCAGCCATGAGAAAAACTCGCACACAGCCACACACAGCTGGATTCTCAGAGGCTATGAAAAGAAGGCTTGGTGATAAGAACCACTCAGGCTCCAAGCCTGACCTGTTATTGATTTAGGATTTATCTTCCGCCTACTTTCCAAAGGGATCGGAGGCAGATTACAGTTAAGAGTCACGTACTCAGTAGACTCATTTAAATAAGAATATAAGAATCAGAGAAGTGTAATGAGGGTGAGGTACCAGCTGAGATCTGCTGCAACTGCAATAAAACTTAATTCTGGGCATCCAGAGTTAAGGAGAAAAAGCAAACTTGCAGACTATAATTATGCAGAGGAAGAACCACAATCAACCAGGAAAGGTAAATTTTTATAGAACTAAACTTGAAATTTTACCATCAGAAACTCGGAATTTATGCTTCTGATTCCCTCCCACCTCCTAACAAGCTTTAGGGTGTTATTTTCCTCTTAACAGCTTTGCCAATTACCAGCTGGGTGGCCTAGAGCCAATGTGTCACCTCTTTGAATCTTAGTTTCTTCACCATTAAAAGGGAGTGACACACCTACCTACTTATTAAAAGTGGATGAAGAAATATTTGCTAACATTAACCGGGTGCTTGCCGAACATCAAAAGCTTTGTGTCCCCAATCTCACTGAAATCTCCCAACAACCATATAAGGCAAGTCCTATAAATATTTTACAGATGAGCTCTCTGAGATTCAGAGAGGTAGAGATAGTTGCCATTGTCACACAGCTAAAAAGGAGAAGGATCAGAACGCAATTTCATGCTTCTAGACACCACAGCACCAATTTAACCATCATAATTTTCCACTTTTCCTGAGTATGTTAAGCACCTAATGGTTCCTGGCGTATAGCTGGTACTCAACATATTAGTCCCCATCCTCACTTCTTCCTTTTCTCCTGAAGTAAAATTATATTATATATGTATATATAGAAAATTTTAAGTCTGCTGAAATAGTATTAGTATCTTATATTTATATAGCTTCTTTCCTCTGAGGAGAACACACTATTTAATCTATTTTCTCTACTAATCTCACTAAATCTCTACCTATCATCATGTATTATTTCATTTATTTTACAAATAAGGAACCAGAAGGCAGCAATGCTGCCAGGGTGACATGCCTGGAGTCATATGGGAGTCACTGCCAAAACCAAATAAAAACCTTGGTCTTCTTCACGTCTAAGTCAACCTTTATCGTCTCACATGGCACAGCCTCCATAATAAAGAACAGATCGTTCATTTTTTATCTGGAAAACGACCAAATGTATAATTCAGTAAGGGGCCTCATGACCTTACCACCTTGTCAAAGGGGAAGAAAGTATATAAAAAATGAGGTTTGCAGGAGCAGACGGTTTTGGTCCGTCAACTTTCTCTTGGATTACACCCATTAACCAACATAAAATAATGCAAAATATAGTGTAACAGATCCCTACATCTTCGGAAATTCAAGTTAAACTCACTGACCTTTCAAACTTATATACAACGCACAAGAGCAATCATTAACTCGTGTGGGGCTGCAGGGACGCACGTCGTGCTAACAAGCTCTTTGAAAGAAAAGTGTGATACACAACTGGGCCACTCTAAGAAGCAGCCAAGCCAGCACCGAGCATGTTGCGGCACCAACTCCCAGCATCACAGCATCCCTGAGCTCTGCAAGGGGCCTGGCAGGCCACGGGGAGAGGACCCCTCACCTCGTGTATGAGGAAACCAAGGCTCAGGGAGGTTAAGGGGCTTTCCCAAGATCTCACAGACAGGAGAGCAAGAACTAAAAAATAAACCTACTGACTACCATCCATTCCACTTGCCGGTCTTGCTTCTGATGTCCATGAGTCCTGGCACTGTGCAGAATTACTTAGCTATACAGAGCACAGAAGAAACAGCCTAGACCCTGGTCACAGAGAAACTCAGGATTCAAATGCTGACTGCTACTAACTGGCCATGTGGTCTTGAGCAAGTCCCTTAATTTTTCTGATTTTCAGTTTTTTTCATCTATAAACTGTGGGTACGAGTAAATTCCACAAGTAAGCTGCAGGTCATATAAACAAGAGGCCTGGCACAGCCTTGAATTCCACAAAGGCAAATATCAGGTCCGTACATCCCCAGCACCCAGCACAGAGGCTAGTGCATAACACAATTGTAGAAAATTTGCTAAGCAAATCAATGAACTAACCAGGCAAACAGGTACTGGACTTGAACCCAGGTCTATGCTTCTTAAACACTATGTTATATTGCTCCCATTTCACATGACTTGAAAGCAGAGTGTTAATTCGGACTTACGGAGTACTGAGCACATGATGGAATAAGGCAGCTGTTTTCTGCCATAAAGCAGGAAAAAAGTTCAGTGGGGAAAGTTCCTGGACTCTCGGTGTTGGTATTAATTCTAGCTGCTAGCATGGGTGCATCACGATGCTTTGGACTCAACTAAACCTGGCCTCAGCTTCAGCATAACCTGTGTGACCTCAGAGATATCACTTTACCTCTCTGAGCCTAAATTTTCACACCTGGAAAGAACCTACTTTACAGAGGTTGTGTGACAAATGAGGTGATACGTGTAAAGGAATACAGGATGCTTGTAGCACAGAATGACTTGGCATGCAACACATTCCATCTCCCTTCTAGTTATTTGGAAACTTCATCCATTCATTTCATTTAGGTCTCTGCTCCAATGCCACTTCCTTCCTGAACCTTCCTGTCTACAATAAAACCCCCAACTCTATCCCCTTAGCTTGCTTACTTTTTTCTTCACTATCCTTATCATCACCTGCCATTACATTACACATTTATTTATTTCCCCATTTACTGTGCCTACTTGACTATAAAGTAATGCCTGGGAGGATGGAGACTTCTTGTTGTTTTGTTTACTGTTCTATCTCAATATCTAAGAAAGTACCTGGCATGCAGTTTGTGCTTAATAAATATTTGTTGAATGACTGAATGAATGAATTCAACACTTATTTGGGACTTGTTATATATGAGGCAGTGTGTAGGAATAGGGATTTAAAGGTAATTAAGAAATGAAATTACAGGAGAAACGAATTCTGCCTGCTACGGCATCTGAGAAGATTCTCATCTCACCCGGACCACTACAGTGGCCTCCTGACTCTTCTCCCTGTGTTTACCCTGCCTCCAACATTCCATGTGTTACTCAGCAGCCAGAGAGACTCCAGAAAAGTCAACATCAGATCAGGTCTTCTGCTTAAGTGCTCCCAGTGGCTTCCCACTACAGTCAGAGTACAGCCCAAACTCCTCACCACAGCCTGTAACACCCAGAGCACCATCCTCTCACTGGTCCCACCCCATCTCCTATCAGTCCCTCCCTCCCTCCATGTGTTTCAGACACAACAACTTTCTCTTCCTCAAACATGTCAAGGTCTTGTCATTTCTTTTCTTTTTTAATTTGAAAATAAACATGTTTTCATGCATTTAAAACTCTTAAGTTCTCCATATTTATACAATTAACAATATTCTGTTCTTATGCCTAAAATTCTTCAACAAGCAAGGACTAATGTGAAAACGACTCTGTAAGGAACCTGAGTTAGAGATTACAAGCATCAAAGTTTTTTCTGAGTCAGGGCCTTTGTGCTGTCTGCTCACTCTGCCTAGAAAGCTCTCCCCCTAGCCTGGCTCTCTCTCAATATTCAACTGTCAGCGAAAATGTTACCTCTTTAAAGAGTCTTTCCCAGCTAAAGCTGTCCCTGCCACCATCACCTCATCAAGTTGCTCTCTACTGGATCACATTACCTTTCTTTCCGCATAGCATTTCATTTTCTGGAATGACTTTCCCTATTTATGTGTCCTATCTTCCCAACCAGGATGTAAAATACATGAAGACAAAAACTTTGTCAAGTTTACTGCTGCATCTGACTCAGTAAGCTGGATCTCAAAAGATGCTGGAGTTTGCCAGGATGAGAGGTATAGGTAAAGTATGCTGTTGGCCTAACAGTATCATGGAGTGTTGATTTCCTTCCAAAGACAACTGCCCCATTGCATCAAAATATGCGAATTTCAGCCAGACTTACTTGGGAATGGGTACCCGAATTAGCGTCCCTTCCACTTCTGGGTTCAGATTCATTCCACTTTCTCTTATAGCCTTGATAGCTGCAGCTGTACACTGAAAACCAGATCAAAAGGTAAACAGAATTAGTAAATAATTATTACCAGATGCAAGCCCTCTGTCGATAACTGGCAACCCATCTTGGCAGAACATGGAAACATTTAGTTCTGTTACCAGTAAGATCAGGAAGTTACATTGGTGTAGAGTGCTTTGATCAAGCTGAATAGCAAACTATGTCCACTCCTGGTACCAGTGTACTGCGGGAGGGAAAAAAGCAAAGAGAAGGAAAAAATAAAAAGAAAACAGCTCTGCTTCTTTGAAAAGATTTCAATGGTTTGAGGCAACACAGATCAAAACCACAATAAATTCTCTAGGGAGGGGGGCTGGACTGTGCAAAGATTGGTGTAAAGACAGCTGAAAGATTTTATACATTAAAAATTCCAGCTGATATTTTACACTCAAAATATACCAGTGGTGATTTGGAATGAGTAAATAAATTTAACTCATTCGCATCTACGTGCACATCAACCTCACTCATGCTTTGGCATGAGCAATGAATCTCTGCTGCTGTGTGCTCCAAGAAAGGTAGTACAGTATACCAGTTACAAGCATGGGCTTTGGAGTCAAAAAGATCTCAGTTCAAATACCAGGTCTGCTAACCATGTGACCCTGGGCAACATGCTTGACCTCTCTGAGCCTCCATGTCGTAACGTGAGACCATGTGGTACTATATCTCAGGGAGGATGAAATGAGGTAACATGAGCAATGCATCCTGCTCTGTGCCTGGGTGCCTGTAACACCCAGGCAAGGGGCGCTATTTTATAAACTTATTACATAAAGGTAAGAATGCACAAAACCCCCAAATTAGGCTGAGCTGATGCCATCACTTAGCTGATGCCCTGCTGTCCTGACATCCTCCAGGGTCTTCTCGGACACAGTCTAGTTCTCTAACGTGCCAGGTGGCACACTGCTACATTGATTGCCCAAAGTGCCTCGTCTCACCTCAAGCAACATTATAACCACACCTAGCTCATAATCCTAAAGTATAAAAGAAAACAGTGTGGAAGAGAGGTCACTTCACTGGCATGACAGCATGGAATTCATAAAAACAAGGCCTCTGACATTTTCAAAAGAATTTTAGGTTTGACCAGAGCCAGTCCACATCACTTGGATTCACAGAGTCAATTCCCAGCCTTGAGTTCCTCCCTATACTTTCTGGTTTAAATAAATTTGTTGCACACCTATTCTACTTTTCCAGGTTTTGTTTTGTTTTTTGAAGGGAGTCCCTAAAAAGCTTCTCCATTACATTCTAAAATGACCTTAATTCTACAGGGACATGAGGTATTACCATAAGGTCAAAAAGACAAACTAGTGTTCCACATGCAGATAAACCATCCCCTCGGGAGGCTATACTCAGAATCTAACAGTGTGGCCACCGCTTAAAATTGTAAACTCTTAAAATGTACCTCTGACCACAGACTACTGGGGCTGGAAGAGAGTTTGGACATCATCAGGTACAGTCCCTTCCTTATGTATGCAGGGACCCACTCAAAAAGGTCACATCCCTAAGCACAGAGACAGTCCCTGAGAGCCAAGAGCAATGGCATGAGGACCACACCCATCACCTTCAGGTTACTGGCAGAGCTAAGAGAAGAGTCTGGGCTCCTCAACTCTCTATCCAGTGATATTATTACTCTGGCTCTATTTTTTTTCCACATCCCCTAGCTCAATGTATTCAGTCATTTTGGCACAGGGAATTTGATCTTTTTTTAATAGCCAAAAAGAATCTGGAATTAGGTCTGGTGTATAAAGGGTATGGCCAAGGCAAATAAAAGAGTTGGATAAAGAAATGAAATTTTCCTCTGCAAGAGAACTGCCACCTCCCTTAATGAAATGAAACACAGATTTTTAAAGTTAGCAGTAAGGGGAGAATCACCACATTGAAGGAGTGGCCTGATTTCAAGTCTCCCAATCCTCGTCTTCTGAAGCTTCTCACTGAATGACGGACAACTCAGCTGTAACCATCACCCTTCCACAGTCTGGACCAAGTGTTGCCACACAACCTTCCCAGGCAGGCATGGGAGCAGCCACTGCTGTTTCCAAGCTGGGCAGGAATTGTATCTCAATATTTACATCTTCCCAGTCTAAGACTCAGTGCCAAGCACATGGTAAGTGCTCAGGAAAAGCTTATTGAATAAGCATATTAATGCACTGGCTCAGATCTGTGCATTAATATACTTATGCAACGAGCTTTTTTGAAAAGCCTTATGTTATACTATTTTATGCTTGTTCTGTGTCTTTCACATGCAGAAAAAAATGTGAATCAGGAGAGATTTCATTTGCAAAAAAGACCTACTAAAAGAGGTTGTTCTTCAAAAATATTCTAAATATGTATACTTTAGTTTGATCTGGTGGGACACAGAAACTCAGGGAATTATAATCATTTTCCCTACATGACTTTGGAACTACTCATGGTTCAGACAAAAAGGTATATATTTCTATTGCATTTCCATCTCTTAGCCTTTATCCCCTCATTGAAGTGATGCCCACCAGTACCCAAAGGCAAACAGCAACACTAACCCACTGGTTGTGGCTGCCTGGAGTCCCTTGTTGAGAAAGATCACAGATCCCACCTGGGGTCAGGCAGGAAAGAGTGCTGTGATCCATCAGCAATGTCTGCTGTTACTACTTTTAAACTAATAAACCTAACTCACTCACATCTACACTCATACCTAGTGCGTGTCTATGCTAAAGGACAAGAGACAGGTGAACAAGTCCTTTGACAGTTTGGGTTTAAGGCAACAGCTGACTTGCAGGGACTCAAAAAAATATCTGTTGAATTAATGAACGGACAGTGAAAGGAGCAGAGGCTTCAGTGCTGAACAGACCTGCTCAAATCTCTGCTCAATCACACCAGTGTGAACCTGAGGAAGAGAGTCTACTTCTCTGAGCCTCAGTCACCTCACCTATAAAATGGAATAAATAATGTTTAATTTCAGAGAGTATTTGTGTCGATCACATGAAACAAAGCATGAGAAAGTAGTGTCTGGTAACACCGGAGATGCTCAACACACATTTGCTTTCTTCCTTCTATGAGAGCAATAATGGAGCCTACAGAATTTTCTTTTTTTTAATTTGCCTTGTTCAAATCACGCTGTGGTTTTTCACTCCCTTCTTTTCTTTCCCATCATTAACTCTAGCTGCAGGCAAGTTTATGGAAGGCAGCAACCGTGTGTATCATTTATCAAGCAGGACACATGCTAAACAAATGCAATGCAGTTTTCTGTACTCAATGCATTTGAAAAGATTATGCATGTAAATCTGCACCGTGTCTCTACGGCATGACACAGAAATGTTCAGGTCTGAAAAGAAAGCCAACCGCATGTGAAACAGAAAGGAATTATATAAACACCGAGAGGATTAGCTCAGCATTTTGAACCTATAAACCTGGGTACTCCATGGACAGCTTCTAAACTAGAGGAAGGAAATGTTTAGTTAGAGCTATTTGTTTAATATATACACCAGATGAGATAAAGGAATTCAAAAGACAATGTAACTCACACTTCCTCACTCTGTCCTTGTAAAGAACCTCCCTACTGAGATGATTGTGATGTTTTTTTTTCCAAAACCCAGAGAATTTCAACTTGGAGAAATGGCAAAGAAGCTTTGCTTGAAAAATGAAGATATACTCCAACTTCCTAAGAAAAAATTAAGCTGTTAATACCTCCTCCTGCCTCATAAGATGCTCTGGTGGCCAATCAGATGCTTCTTCTGTGAATGCCATTTGCTATTTAATAACAGAAGTGGCTGGCTCTGAAAAGCAATCTGCCTGATGAGGTCTTCAAGCTGTGTAATCAGGAGGCTATTCCCTAAATTGGCCCGCAGTGCCTATGGGATTAGATGAACAAGGTGGAGAGGCCTCAGTGGTTCAGAGGGGGCCAGAAAGGGAAAGAGTTGACAGTTCCCTTTCTGTCCATCTCTCTGCTCCTCAGTAACCCCAGGAATGAGTGTCTCCCTTCCATCAACCTAATGACAAGTATACTTTCATCTGAGGAAAACTTACTGAGTGTGTCCATGTGCCATGCACTGCATTACGTGCTGGACAAAATGTGCAATTTAGATATGACTCCTACATTCCAAGCTTATAATCTAGTGAAAGCAAGATGGAAAATTAAGATGTAAAGAATTATGCATAACTATTAATAATGATAAGTACAATGAAGGAAAAGAATCGTGTTGTAAAAAGTGGTTAATGTGGAGGAACAACTGAGATTGGGTAGATTAGGGAAGGCTTTCCTGAGAAAGTAATGTCAGTTGTGATCCAAAATATGCGCAGCAATTAGTCAGACAAGCGCGTTCTAAGAAAAGGGAACAGAATATGCAAAGGCCCCAAGGATGTAAAGGGAATGAGGAACTGAAAGGCTAGCGTGGTGAGAGCAGTGTGCAAGAATGACCGTGGGACTGGAGGGTTTGCAGAGACAGGCCGGGGCCATATCATGCAAAGCCTTCCAGGCCATGGTCATCTTTTTCTTAAAGATACTTGAAGCCAATGATACACTGAGTGCCTGGGAATGACATAACCCAATATATATTTTTTAAAGCTCGCTCTGGCTGTAATATGGAAAATAGAGATGGGGAGTAGTGAGTAACAGCCCCCCACAAGTGTGGCTGGCACATCAGCTACAAGAGTGCTCTGATTTGAAATGGTTCATTCATAGCAAGGGTTTTCTCTTACTCAAATCTCTAATCCAGTTTGTCAAATTCAGCAGGGTCAACTTGAGTCTACGTCTTTGGGCTAGAACTACTGAAAGAGACCATCGGAATAGGGAGGGACTTCAGATTCCTTCAGCTCATAGTAACAGATAAGGAAATGGAGGCCCAGAGTGATGCAACCTACACAAGGCCAAACAGCCAGCTGGTGGGAGAGATGGGACCAGATTCCAGGTCCTCTAGGACTCCCAATTCAGGTCAATTCCTACTGGACCAATAAGGAAAGGCCCATTTATCTTCCTCACCTAGACTGAAAATCACAGCCTCAAGGTTGCAGTGACCTAATGCAACCCACCTTCCAGCCTTGGAAGCACTGTGCTCTGTGCAATATTCTACAAGGGTCAGTCCAGTTTGAAAGGAATGTGAATTCCTGGAAGGTCTGCTCCAAATACTAATGCAGAAGTCACAAACTGGTGGCCCACAGGCCAAACAAGGCCCATTAATATGTTGTCACAGTCTTAAAATAAAACAAACAAAAAAAGGGAATTAGTTATCAATAGTTAACAAAGAATTTACATAAAATTTGGGTTATTGGCTGCTTCTGTAAGTTAAAATCTTAGTATCTGGTAATATCTGACTCCCAGGCCTGCATTTCTGCCTGGGAAGGATCAGCGGGAGCTGGGCAGAGGCTACCACAGCCCCTCCACGACAGCCAAGGGCCAGTCCCCACATTTTCACTATTGTTCTCTTAGATGGGGCCTGTCTCAGTATTCAGATTATTTGCCTGGCCTCTACAGTGTTTGAGTTAAACAGAAAAGGAATTTAGAAACAGGAAGAGAGCTTTTCCTTGTCTTTAAGTTCCCTTAATTATGCTTTCTCTCTTGTTCCATCCCAAACTGGAGAGAATACTTCCTCCTGACTTGACCCAGCCTCCTCAATTCCAAAAGAGAAAAAGAGACCACAGAGAGGGACCCTTTCAGCCAGGCCACCTTACCTCTGGGAAGCTGGCCATATTCACCAAAATTAGCTGTGGCGACTTCATGGAGATCTGGCCAATCTGGTTTAAAGCAAGCTTCCCATTAGCAGTTACCACCGTGATATGATCAAGGGATCCTAAAAGAAAAATGTAGGGTCTTAGAATTCAGAAGGACTTCAGCAGGCCCACATCTAAGTCTCTATCAAATTCAGATTCAACTAATATTTAGGGTCCCTTATTAACATGGTAAGACAGTTCAAGAGGCTTTCATGGGAGCGGCGGTGTCATGTGATGGAAAGAGCTTTGACATGTTGACAGAACTAGGATGGAATTCCTTACCAGCAACCAGGGTGGCCAACTGTCCTGGTCTGCCTGGCCCTGAGCAGTTTTCTGTGACATCGAACTTTGAGAACTAAAAGAAAAGAGTACTGGTCACCTCCCAGTAAGTTGGCCATTTACTAACCATGAAACCTCAGGCAAGTTATTTACCTTCTCTGTAACTTAGTTTCCAACTCAACTAAAAAATGACGACTTTACAGGATTATAGTGAGGATTATAACAAAATATAAGCAAGTGACTATACAATAAACACCAAAAAATAAACATAAAAAAGGTACTGACTAGTCTTTTGAGTTTTTACAACTGGCCCATAACACTGGATCACTATCTCCACTGCACACACAGAGAAGTGGGGAGGTTAAAGGGACCAAGATTATGGAGCTAACAAAAGGAAAACGGAGCAGGAGCCCAGCCCCAACTCAGGTGTGCTTAATTCCAGCTCTAATCAAGCCTCTTTCCCTGATCAGTGTAACTCAAATTTGGCTGTGTATCAGAATCCCCAGGGAGTTTTTTAATTTAGATTTCGAGGCTCCATATCCCACACCCCCAGAGATCCTGATTCCACAGGTGCTTGGGAAGCCTGTGATTTGGTGGGAGCTTGTAAGTTTTTTTATTTAAAGATCACCACATGATTCTGACATGCAGCCAGGTTTGAAACTGTTCCCTTATACCACCTTGATTTTGGCACTTAGATCCCCTTTAGGAAGGGCGGGGGGAGACACCATTACTACTTCACTGTTATCCTGGATCTGATCTCTGTCCACATCTGAACTCTGGAAAACCCCGGGCAAAATTTTCTTGCCAAGAAGGTAAGCATATACTTACAGATGGAAAAATGGCATTATTCAGACTCCCTGATTTCCCATGCAAATGAGAACTAGGAGAAAAATCTTACCATTCATAGTAAGAACCACTCATGGATGGTTCATCCTGATACACAAAGAGTAACAGTGAGAGGAAAGGGTCTTTTGAACAAATTGGGAGTTGTCCTGGCAAACTGTTAGAATAACGCAGCACCATATGATGGCCCAAAGGTCTGATTTGAAACGCAGTACTCAGCTCAATGCCATCACAAGCTAGAAGGCTGTTGACACCACTGGCTTCAATCTGGAAAAGTCCATGATTCTAAAGACCAATGACCTGGGTTCAAATACCAACCCTGCCACTTCCTGACTGTGTGACCCTGGGAAGGTCCTTTCAACCTTTTGGGCGTCTGTTTCCTGATTTCTAAATGGGGCATTAAAATCGTACTTATCTCACAGGGTTGTTATGGGTATTAAATGAAAGAGTTTATGGAAAGCTCTTATAACTGTGTCCTGGCATATACAAGGGCCCAATAAATGCTAACTATTATTATTACTTCTCAATTTTCTCCTGTATTTTAACCAAACTAACCTACTTATAATTTTCTAATACAGCCCGTCCTCTCTTGCGTCAGGACCCTTAGCATATATTTTTCCTTCTACTGAGGATGCCCTTCTCTGCTCAGATAACTCCTGCTCACTCTTTAACACTCAGCTATGATGGCATCTAATCTCAAAAATCCTGTCTGACCTCCTAGGCTGGATTATAAACCCCTTTAGGAGCTCCCGAGGATCCTGTGCACACTCTTATAATAATGATAACCATTATTTACTGAATACTTCCTATGGCAGGATGCAGTGCTAAATGCTTTCTATACTGGATTTACTTTCATTATCACAATAACCCCATGAGACAGTTCCACTATTTTACAGATGCAGAAACTGAGACATAGAGAATAACCTGTCCAAGGTCACAAGAGCTCTTAATAATGGAGCCTGAAATCAAAACCCAGGTCTGATCAACTCCAAAGCCAGGGTCTTGACTGCTCTGCTTTGCTATATGGTTTTACACACATTGGTTTACTTGTCTGTCCCTTCATATTAGGATCTAGGCTATTGGAAGGTGGAAACAATATCTTTCCTCTCTATCTATTGCACCTGTAATCAGCACAGAATACGTGCTCACTAATGCTGTGATGAATAAATAAATGAATGGATGGATGGATGGATGGATGGATGAGAGAGGGCAAGAATGAACAAATGAATAAACTTGTATTTTAGACGACTATTAAAGCACTCAACTATCTTGGAGATAGGAACTGCTGATAGATAGACAGGGGTGTAAGAGGAAAAGTGCCCGCTGGTTCAGACAGTAATGAAAGATGATATGGAAGGATCTGGCAAAAAAAAAGACTGGCTAAGTTCAGCCTGCTTCACCCAGTCTCTTCATGGCCCCAAGTTCTACACAGAACACTGCACAAACATAACCCTGAAGAGAAAGAAGCAAAGAGGAAATACCAACGGGAGGCCTTTTGAAAATGGATCTAAATTCAGCCTTCCTGACTTGCCATTAGATCCTTTGCCACAGAAGTCCCAACATGGGCTTTTCAGTATGCAACTACGGTGGTTACCATTCCCTAAATCCGTATCGACATAATGCATCAAATCCTTTTCCCTCAATCTGTCCCCAGCGAGAATCTCCCTCAGCCTCATTCTGCCCCTCATTTTTGCAGAGGTTAACATTTAACAAATTACACTCCCAACCTCCTTCCAGGCCCATCATCTTTTTAAGTTCAACAAGAGCGGAGCTTGCTGGCTAATTTTAAGTATCACATTTCTCCCTGAGCTCCTCTCAAACTGCTCTCTGGTTTCGGCTGCAGAATGTTAACAGGCCAGAAAGCACAGGGGAGACAAAGCACTTTATCAGCTTCATACCTAAAATAATAAGCAAGTTTAAAATAAACAGTTGGGAGAGATTGAATGGCACGCTCTACTGTCAGCAAAGGCAGAAATGCCCCAGTCCAGGGTTGACCAATGACAGAATGGTCTTCTGGTTTCACACTGGATCTCGTCTCTAAACTGTGTGTGTTTCTGCTGGTGTTTATAAATGGAGGTGTGTATTTTTCCTTTCGTTTTCTTAGGAACAAGTTTATGAAATATTTTCTAGTTTCCTTATGGACTATCCTAACCAAGATGTGAGTAGGAGCAGCCCAAGCTCCCATAGATACTTTGAGACACCATCCCAGGCTTGACTCCAGAATGATGACAATTTCCAAAAGGCCAATTTAACAGCAGTTGGATTTTTCCTGCCTGCCTGCACCATTAGCTGACAACTCACTTCTTCCATCACATCTGCAAACAGTTCTCCTAGAGAGTTCTGACATTTCCCGCTTAGAAAAGCCACTTTCAGGAAGTTATTAACCCAAACGGAATCTCCCTGGTCGAGCTCGGGGGTAAAGAGATGCCTCAGGTGGGCAGGTTTGCAGCAAGTTGGTTCTTAGCAAGTGATCAGAATGGCCAAACAGGACAAGCTGGAAAAATCAGACAGAAGATGTCAGCTACTGTGAGTGTTCATAGTACAGTCATTAAAAAACCTCCCATTTTTTGAGAGTATAATTCCATAAGAGCAAAGACCATGCCTATTTTTGTTCACCTTTGTGTGCCAGCACAATGCCTAGTTCATAGAAGACAAATATTTGCTACATGGACAAATGTAGTTTTAAGTATGTGTCAGGCACTGTGCTAGGACTGTTACACATGTTACCTCATTTATTTTCATACCCATCCCAAAGCCATAAGGTAGGAATTAGACAAGAAAACTGAAGACCAGAGAAGTAAAGTAACTGCCCATGGTCACCAATTAGTAAGTGACAAGACTGGAACTATAACCTAGCTCTACCAACGCAGTGCGCTTTCCACGAAGCCCCTTTCCAAAGTACTGATTCAGTCACTAACCTGGTGAGGTCCTTATATTGACAGTCTTATTGAAATTATCCTTGAGTGCTTCTATTACAGACTTCATTTCTTCATCCACATCTTTCAGGCTGATTATATCCTCAACCAAGGCAGTGTTAAGATTCATTCTGGTTTGGGACTGTCCTTTCCCTTTGGCTAGAAAGTCAACATGCAATGATTAAAAGAACAGCAGCATAATTAGAGACAATAGACAATTAGTTAAGAAGTGCCTACTAGAAGTGCATGTGCAGGGCAAAATGCCAAGTGCTGGAAAATTACAGAACAATATCACTACCCTAAGAAAGAGCCTACATTTACTGTCTTGCATTGTGCAAAACACTTTCTCAGATATTAGCGAAGGCACAGGTTTTATAATGAGACATCCCAGGTGAAAATCTGCGCTATAATGAATACTACTTTTATGAACCTGAGCAAGTTACTCTACTTTTCTGACACCAGGTTCCTTACCTGTAAAACAGGAATAATAACATCTATATTGTCAGGCTGCTACAAGGATACAAATGAAGTAATTCAAATGCCTAAAGGAGCAGTAGCCACATGGCAGACACATCATTAGTGAATTCCTTATTTTTCAGAAAAATAAACAGAAGATGAGAAAGGTAAAGTGACTTGCCTAATGTCACAAGGTCATGAAAGAGTAAAGCCAAGGTTTGGTCCCAGGTCTGCCTAATTTTAAACCAATGAACTTTCCATTAGACTGTCTCCACAAAATGTAATTGGAGATACAGAAAATAAATTAATTCATTTAAAAATGAATACCAAGACAAGGACAGGCAAAATTTCTGATGACTGATACAGACAAAAGGAACAAAAGTAGATTAGCAACATTAAACACCACCAGCGGTAGTGACAATGGCTTATATTTTAGAAAACTAACAATTGGGGAACTGAATAAAATTCTATTTTATATCTAAACCATCACAGCAACTTCTCATATATATCTATAATGTGTATATGCATAGGTCACTCCCGTGAGTAACATATTCTTGCATTTCTTTTTGGAGGCTGTGGAAAGGAAAAGAAAAAGAAAAATACTTAAGTAATATTATCCTACACTTGTTTATTCATTAAATGTTTACCAGACATGTATTGAGGTCACTTACAACAACTTTTATTGAAGACCTACAGTGAGCTAGGTCCTTTGCTATCTGTATACCATATTTTAATTTGCAATGCAATTTTGAGTATATTCTTCCATTAGATATTCAAAGCAGCTCTGTGAGGTATGAAGAACATGGATTATTATTGTCCCCATTGTACAGATGGGGAATCTGAGGCACAAGCTGTTCAAATGTTTTGCCCAAAGTAACCAACCAATAAGCAGCAGAGTGATTTTTATTTGAACATTTATTTGCTTGTGTCACAATCTTGCATGAAACCTCACTGCTCTTAAGTTAACAGGCTAATGGCTTAGACTTTTCAGAACTGATGAAAGAGTTGAATCTTCAGATTTAGAAACATGAGTTCCAAACAGGGTAATAAAAGTAAATTCACACTTAGACATCTTGTGAATGCAGAAAACCAAGGACAAAAAGATTGTGAAAATAGTCAAAGAGAAAAGACAAATTATCCATAAGGATCAAAATTTAGAAAAACAGTGACAATAGAAGCTAGAAATAATTTCCAAGAGCAAGAATTGAAGCTAGAAACAATGGAAATAATATCTTCAACTTTAGTTTTAAGGCAAGTATGTGTGTTAAAAAATTTAAGTTATGCCCATTGATATCAGAATGGATAAACATTATTTATGAATGAAATACTATACAACCATAAGAAAATATCTACAACTACACAGAAAAACTTAAATGAATCTCACAAACATAAACTTAAGCAAAGAGGCTAGACACAAGAATCCATGCTGTACAGTGCAAAATCCAGGTACAAGAACATATACTAAACAGTGTAATAAACAAAACTAATTCATGCCATTAGAAGTTAGTTTAACAGTTACCTACAAGAGGTAGAGGGTAGCAAGTGACTAGAAGGGAGCATAAGGGAGACTTTGATGTGCTGGGAATGTTCTGGGTTTTTTTATTTGGGTGCTGATTATGTAAGTGGTTTCAGTTTGTGAAAATTATCAAGCCGTTTTCTTACAATACCTATGCTTTTTCAAAAAAAACTGTAGTGTAATTGATTTATAACATTGTGTTAGTTTCAGGTGTATGCTGCACTTTTCTATAGGTGCTTTTTTATTTTAATAAAAGGATAAAAAAAGAAATTAAAACATTTCCTTCCTTCCAAGGAAGCAGAGATGAACAAAGAGGACTAAACAAAATTGATTAATCCAACAGAAAGGAGAAAAGAAGAAAAAGAAACAAAGAAAACCTCAATAAAGAGAAAGTACAAAATAACAGAAATACAAATACTTGGTAATCACAATAAATATAAACAGACCAAAAGGAACAGTTAAAAGCTACAGATTTTCTGTAAGATTTTTTAAAATCTAGTCATACACATATACACAAGAGGTTTTATAAAAACATAAGATTACAGAAAGTTTAATGTATAGGAATGAGAAAATTATAACCCTTGGAAATATTAACCAAAAGGCTGGTGTAGCTACATTAGTATAAGAAAAATAGATTTTATGACATATTGCATCATTAGAAATGAGGACCACTTCATAATGATAACAAAAACAATTCACCAGAAAGATAAAACAGTTCTGAGCTTAAATATACTCAAGAATATAAAGCCTCAGAATTGAAAGAAAAAACTGATGAATCTACAATCATACTAGGAAATTTTAATATATCTTTCTTGGTAACTGATAAATTGAGTAAATTAAAAAACCAAAATTTGATCAACACAATTAATCAACTTGATCTAATGACTATACATAGAACCATACACCTAAGAATAAGAGAACACACATTCTTCTCAAGTACATCGGACCTTTAGACAGAATGACCATGTTCTATCCCACAAAGCAAATCTCATCAAATCTCAAAGAATATCATGTACCATACTATACCACACAGACCACATTTTCTGACCACATTGGGTTTAAGCTAACTCACCAAAAGACATTATGTTTGAAAATTTTCAAACACTTCAAAACAACTCATGGACTAAAGAAAAATGAATAATGGAAAATTTTAAATGTTTAAAATGACAGTAAAAATACTATTTATCAAAAACTTGTAAGAACCACCTGAAGTTGTATTTAGAAATGTATAGCCTTAAAGGCTTATAAGAAAATAACAAAAGTCAAAAATTAATGAACTGCCCAGCTCAAAGAATAGAAAAAGAACAATGACATGGGAGAAAGTAAACAATATAGAACAGAAGCCAATAAAAATCGAGAGGTCAACAAAATTAAAAGCTCTGCTTTTAAAAGCTTATAAAATTGACAAACTTCTATCAAGAATAATTGATTAAAAAAGGGAAGTAGACACAAATAAATAATATTAAAAAGAAAAGGGGGATACAATTATCAAAACAGTAGAGATTTTAATAATCTTAAGAGACTATTACAGAAAACTTTGCCAAGAACTTTGAAAACTTGGGAAAAAATGAAAACTCTACTATGAATATGAAATTCACTAAAACTAAGTCAAGAAAAAAGAAAATGTAAGCAGCCTTATAGTCATTAAAGAAGTTGAATCTATGATTTAAATTCTACACACGCACATACACACGCACACACACAATACCAGGTCTAGATGACTTTACAGGTAAATTCTATCAGTTGTGCAAGTAATTGATAACCCTGATCTTATACCTACCATCCCATTAAGAGAGAAAAAGAGAGAGAGGGGAACTCCCCAACTCAGTATGAGACTAATAATAGTCTTGATACCAAAACCAGGCAAGGATAATACTAGAAAGTTATGCTCATCAATATCTGAAAGTTATATTAAGAGTAATCTCACCTGCAAATATAGACTTAAAACCCCTAAATTAATATTAGCAAACCAAGTCCAATGTATGTATATACAGATTATGTATCAAGTAATATATATACAGATTACACATTAAGAGCAAGTAGGGCTTATACCAAGAATTGCAAAAGTGATTTAACATCAGAAAAAGGTATTGATGTTGAGTCACATGAACAGATTAAAAGATTTTTAAAAATATGATCATCTCAATAAATGCAGTAAGAGCACCGACAAAACAAAAACTCAGCAAAACAGGAATAGAAGATACTTGCTTAAAAGAAAGACTACCGAAAAATAAAGCAAATACAACTCTTGATGTTAACATAGAAGAAATGTTCACCATAAAGTCAGGAATAAAACAAGCATGCTGGGTACCAACAATCACATTTATTCAAATTATATTAGAGTTCCTAGCTAATATAGTTGAAAGAAAGGAGGAAGGAAAGGGGAGGGGGGAGGAAGGAAAGAGGAAGGGGGAGGAAGGAAGGAAAAAAGAAGTAAAAGGTATACGTCATATGGGTCGGAAAGGGAAAAAAAATGAAGCTATCGTTATATACAGGTATTTTAATTATCTACCTAGAAAATTCAAAAGAATGTACGAACAACAGATCTAATAAAAGAGTTCAGCAAGGTTTCAAGGTATAAGATCACTGTATAATAATCAAAAGTATGCCTATTCACCAGCAACTAAATAGAACCCAGTCTGTAAAAAGATATAAGCTTAAAACAATAAGTCTTCCATAAAATAATACAGAATATACTTATGACCTTAAGGTAGGGAAAATTTTCTTAAATGGAAAAAAAAGCACTATCCACAAAGGAAAAGATTGCTAAATTGGACTACATTAAAACTAAGAACTTCTGTACACCAGAAATTAACACAACATTGTAAACTGACTATAATTTAAAAAATTAAAAAATAAAAACTTCTGTTCATCAAAAAACACCACGAAAAGAATGAAAGGCAATTATTACCAGCAATACATATATATGACAGAAGTTTTACCTTTAGAATTCTACTAATCAAATTTTTTAATGGGCAAAAGACTGGAAAGAGGATATCCAAATAGCCAACAAACGAATGAAAAGGTGTTCATCATTACTATTCATCAAGGAAATACAAATTAAAACCACAACTAGATATGTATATGTTAAAACTACACCCATGAGAATGGCTAGAATTAAAAAGGCCGACTATACCAAGTGTTCACAAGTACGTGGAGCAAATAGGAAGCTACAACACTCTCGGGAGGAGTATGACCTAGCATAACCACTTTGGAGAATTGTACGTACTGACACTGAATACATGGATAATCGAAGGCTCAGCAATCTCTCCTCTTGGTGTACGCCCAAGAGAAAGGCATACATATGGGCACCAAAATGCATGTACAAGAAGGTTCACGGCAGCATTATTTATTTTAGCTCAAAACTGGAAGCAACTCAAATATCCATCAACTCTAGAAAGCATACATAAATCGTGTGCATTCACTGGAAAACTACAAAGAGATAAAAATGCACCAACAACTACCACAGGCAACAACATGGACAAATCTTGCATATAGATTGTTGTCAAAAGAAGCCAGGCACTAAAGAATCCATACTGAGTTCAAAAAAGGCAAAGCTAATCGATGGCATGAAAGTCAAGATAGGGGTTTGTCTTTTGAAGAGTTAATAACTGAAAGGGACATGAGGGAAGCTTCCAGAGTACATGTGATGCTCTATATCTTAACCTGGGTGATGGTTACATGGTTGCATTTACTTTGTGAAAATTCACTGAGCCATACATTTACAATTTATGTATGCACTTTTCTGTATATATAATTCAAAAAGTTACTTTAAGACTGTATCATATACAAAAGTGCTAAAAATGATGATAGCCCAGATATAAACCTGATTAAAGAATGGTGCAAGATCTTTATGGAGAAAACTTGACAATATGATTATAAATTTTACAAAGAAAAGCAAAAGGCTAAGAAGAAAAGGAAAAAGCTAGTGTGTGGTGAGGGGAAAGATTTGTACCACTGGAGTCAGGACTTTATGACAGTGATTCAGGCATTAAGAAATTCAGTGCAGGGAGAGATGAGCAGTTCAACACATCAAGAGCTCGGAAATATACCACACATAGAAAGACACCTGACATATGACAGAGGAGGCATTACAAATCTGGGAGTAAAGAAGGGCTATTCAATAGTGAGGCTGACACACTTATTAACCATATAAAAAAGAAATAAAATTAGATTCCCTATCTCACATCATAATCAGAAATAAATTCCACACGGATTAAAAACACAAATACAAAAAGTAAAAACCTGTAAAATATTTAGAAGAAAATACAGAAGAATAGCTTTATGACTTTCAGATAGATAAGGGTTTGTTAAATAAGACATAAAAAGCACAAATGATAAAGGAAAGAACTGAAAAATATGACCGTTGAAACTTACGTTCGATGAAGGAACCATAAAGTAAAAAAGGCAAAGTAGATACTTGTCATGCATACAATCAACAAAGGATTAGCATTCCTAATACAGAAAAAAATCCAATTAATCCAAAGAAAAAGGTCAAATAACCAACTTTTTAAGGAGGCAGTCCAAGAAGACAAAAACTGAAGAGCTAATTAAATGTGAAAAGATGCTGCCATGCACCGTAGCTAGCATCTAGTGCCCTACAGGACTGCAAGGCTGTGGGCACCAGGAGCCCCCAGATTCCAGTTCTGCTGCTAACTGGATATGGTCATGGGCAAACGTCTTACATATGTACCTCAGGTTTCTCATTTGCAAAATGGTTAGATCTGTGCTTCACTAGATAATTATCAAGAATTTCTTTACTGGATAATTATAATCCATTCAATGGATAATTTTAAGGATCAAATTAACTTATTAAATGTATGTGAATTTAAAAAATATATATAATGCAACACACAGATCAAAAGTTATTGCTACTACCACTAAAAACTGAATGTAAGTCTTCTATGCATTAATGCTCTCGCAGCAACTTGGTAATTTTCCTATGAACAGAAGAGGGAAGGTCTGAATGAAACCATAAAAAGAAAAGCAGTGGAAAAAATATTCAGCAGCATATTCCTAGCACCATCTTTAGGAGTGGACTCCCTGACTTACCACCGCAAATAGCACGTCTACTTGACAATGTTTTGTCATTCATTCATTCTTTCAACAACATTTTTTGATATATACTAAGTGTCAGTTCCTATTAGCTGCTAAACAAGAAATAGATTCTATCCTCACAAGGTCCAGTATGGAAGACATAACAAACAATAATCAATCCTCCAGTTAATTAATTAATGAGTGCTGTGCTAAGTACATCAAAGGTAAAATAACAGTGCACACGAGTGCATGTAACGAGGGACCTGATCCAGTCTAAGAGGCCAGGGAAGGCTTCACTGAGGAAGCAATATTTAAGCTGAGAACTGAGGTATATCAAAGTCTCGTTCTTGGATGACACAAGCCATTAAGATCACCCATCTAAATCCCCAGCTCTAATACCTCCTACCCAACAACCTGCTCGTTTTAATTTTACTTCCAACACAGATCTTCCAAGAAGGAGAAAAGATGTTAATCCCTGCTACAAGTATTCTGGTTTACTTGGCACCTACACCTCTAATTCTAAATCTAAAAGAAATTAGGCATTTTCAGGGCCATGGTAACATATGAAGCAGCATGACTCCAAAAATGCCTAATTTCTTTTAGATTTAAAACAAGAGGTATAATAGATTGATACCATCTCTGTCACATGACCTTTTCACCTAATCAGCTGAACCATCTGAGACATCATTTCTTCATGTGGCAAGGGGAGAAATTCAGAACATTGCTGAGATTCCTTCCAGCTAGGATATTCAAGGACTAAACAAGACAGGAGTGAGGAGGTCATATGGTCTCTACCTTTGGCTTTCTTGGTAGCAAAATGACGGGCTGGTACAGCTGGATGGGCCACGTATTGCCCGTGGTCATTTCGTCTTCCACTCATGGTCTTCATCGTAACTTTTGAAACAGGTCTGGTCAAGGCTGCAAGGGAATTGCAAAAGGCAGGGTGGACCAAGCGGAAGCACCTTAAACCCAAGGCCATGACTGAAGACAATCCTTATGAACATCCACTAAAAAGAATAAGACAAAAAGACACTGTAAGTAAAACAGACTCTACTACAACTTCAGACATTAATCTGTGCCAGTTAGCAAGCAAATCCTATCAATCAGTTTTGAGCTACGTGATAGGCAATTTAAATACATTATCTCTAATCCTCCTCCCAACAGCTGTACAAGGAAATAGGATTAGCTTCATTTTATAGGAGGAAGAAACTGAGGTTCACAGAGAATTAAGTAACTTGTTCACAGTCTACGGGACTCCAAATTGCCATGGTCTTTCCACTACACCAAATGCCTCTGAGTACACAGGGAATAGAGTTAAATAAATGCGCAGCAGCCTAAATCCTTAATGATGGCAATTAAACCTCTATAGGATAAAAGGCCCAAAATCTTGATAAAGTTACACTATAAAGAGGAAGGGCAGAGCACTGGAAGAGGACTTTAAACTAAATAAAATCATTTCAACAGGCATAAAATGACTGGAAAATTCACATGACAGCATTTAATTAAAATTTTCTTTGGTTCCTTATGCACTGATTACCAATTAGAATGCACTTTAATGTGAGTCTGAAGCATGGTTGAGGTTTGAGGTCTGCCATGTTATAGAACGAAAGCTCTGGAAAATGCCA
Organism: Camelus bactrianus; assembly: GCF_048773025.1. Taxonomy (NCBI): domain Eukaryota; kingdom Metazoa; phylum Chordata; class Mammalia; order Artiodactyla; family Camelidae; genus Camelus; species Camelus bactrianus. Next base: position 66,522,570 of record NC_133542.1, on the reverse strand, counting down.
CCCCCCTTGGTGTTAACACAAGTTACACATTATACTTCTCAGGTCTCTGACCATGGAAAGACGCTGGAGCCTACAGCTACCTCTGGGACAGAACACAGCTCCAGCTAACCAGCAAATGCAGCATTAATGGCTTCTGCCAGGAATCTGGCCATTATTACTCAGCTAAAAATTAGGAACAGTTAGCTTCAAATACCTGGAAGCTACCATCTTTGAAAAACAGTCCCATACCTCATTTAAAAAATCCCATCCTGAAATTCTGATGCAGTCTAACATCAGTATATAACAGTAACTGAATAAGAGCATGGGTTTTGCAGCCACAAGACTTAGACTCTAATCCCATCTCTACCAGTGACTAAATGCCCCTGAACATCTCTGCACCTTGATTTCCTCAAACTGTAAAATGAAGATAATTATAGTTATTTCTTAGGGTTGGGAATAACAAATGATTTAATGTAAGTAAAACACTGGGCACAGTGTCTAGTAGGCAGCAGGAGCAAACCTTCCCCAAAAAAGAATATCTATTGATAGCTAGCACCTTTCCTTTCAAAGATTTCCATGCCAGGGTCAGACACAATAAAGACATTTTGCATGTCATTCATTACTAACGTACAAGGAAGCCTGGATCACTGGATCTGGATAAAAATTTCAACTTTGGGCAATTTATTCCACGTTCGGGGGCATCACTTAACTCATTTTCAAAATGAGAAAAATAATTGTGTTCTTAAAATAAAATGAGATAGTGAATGCATGTAAAAACTTAGCACAGTGCCAGGAATATAGTACCTGCTTAATAAAGCTGGCTATCATTACTACCTTTTTTTTTTTTTTTAAGAAAAGCAAATGAGTTGCACAAAGGCAAATGACTTTTCCTGATGGAATTTTTAATAGCAAGAGAGGCTAGCTGTCAGTGATCAGTGTATGAAGTCAGTAAAAACAGAGCTACATTTAAAAATGGCAGCAATTTTTTCCTCTTCTTTAATTATTATCAATAGCTACTATCCATGGAGGCAGGTTTGGGCTGCTTGCTTTATGCATATGATTCATTTAATCCTCTCAACAATGCCACAAAGAAAGTACAATAATCTCCTTTTTATAGATATAGAAGCTGAGGCCTAAAGAGACTGTCACTGGCCAAGGGAATGGAGCTAATGGCTCTGCCCTATAGCAGCAAAACTGTTCACTGAAATCTGCCTCTGAAGTTTCTATATATAGGTTTTTGCCTAATATAGCCAATGCCTAACCCATACTTATGTCCAAATATGGCTGTATAATAAATAATGTGCTTTTTTAATTTTTAATCTACAGGGTCTCTTTCTGGTTGTCCCATTTAAGACAGGTTTCCTGGTGTTCCTGTTGCAGGTCATACTACTAATCCACAAAGCAACAGGAAATCAAAGTGGGTTAGAAATAAACAACCTTTGACAGAAAACGCAACCCAAAAGCAGACCCAGTACACGTGACCCGGAAGACAACTCTATAAATAAACCACATTGCTGAAATGCTTTAAGGGGTAGATTTTAATTGCACAGAAATCAGGAAACTTCAAAGTGTAAGTTCAACAAAGGCAGCCCCTTGGACCCTTTACCTTAAGAACACGCATACTAACACTCAGTTCAGCACAGAAGGTTGAGGAAAGGAACTGCTATGTTACAAGAGCCCAAGTATTATACAACAAAACTAACCTACATTCAGAAAAAATGTGGCAGGAATTATCTGGGCTTTGGATGCAGTCTTGAACTGGAATCTCAGTTCGCCTACTTATTAGTTATGTGATCTTGGGTAGATCATCTGCTTCTCTGAGCTAGTTTCCATTGCATCTTTTATCATGTTGATATTAACAACTCTTTAAAAAGGTAATTATAACAATAACAATGGATCAATAGCTAGTAATTATATAGTGATAACTATGTGTCAGAAACAATTCTAAGTACTGTATTACATACGGTAGCTCATTTTTACCTCATGATAACCCTAAGAGATAAGTAAATTATTATACCCATTTTATGGATAAAGAAAAAGAGGTACAGATAAATAATTTGCCCCAGATTTTATCTCAGGCAATTTCATTCCAGAGTCTGTGCTCTTAACCACTATTCTATACTGTGTACATAAAACAGTACAATTACTGGCATTATTATTCAAACTGTTGAAATGGTTTAAAAACTACTTGAAGCACATATTCTCTACTCAAAGTTGAGGTTCTCAAAAGTTGAATTTTCCTGTTTTTCATAAAATTTCATAATTTTATAAAGAATCAGATGAGGAACACAAAGTCTTGGCTTATTCGCTGTCCCAGCAACCCCTACCAATCCAGCTGCATATTAGCTTATAATACGCACATTTTTATATACGTGGGTGTGCACATACAAGCCTTTGTTGTATATATAATACTTTCACATGGATTACCTTATTCCCACAATAACCAGGATTGTGATTACCACACACATTTTACAAAAAAGCAAACCAATCTTTCGTTTCCTTGAAAACTCTTCCTGTTCCAGAGCCTTCAAACATACTATTGAATCTGCTTGAAATGATCATCCCCCACTTCTTGAATAAATTATGTCACATCTTTCTTTCAGATTTCAGCTTAAGCATCACTTCCTCAGAGGATGCCTTCCTTGGCTGTTTCACTTAGTGCAAGAGGTCAAATGTCCTATCGCCCACTGTCACAATATCCTGTACTATTTCAAGGCACTTACTTTAACAATATCAATTAACTTTTGTGTAGTTATTTGATCATTGTCTAATGCCCTCCATAAGACTATCAGCACTACAAGGACTAACCTATGGTTGTCTTGTTCACAGCTGTATTCCCAGTCCCTAGCATAATCCTGAACATAGGAGACATTGAATAAATGTGATGAATACATGAGTTAAAGTCTAGAAAGATTAAGTCTTTCCACAAGGTCACAATGCTGGCACCAGAACTGAAATCTAAGCTTCAGACAGAAGGTCCTGGGCTCTACTTCCCAACACTACTTCCATTATCTCCTGGTTTGCTATATTTTCACTTAGAGATAACAGGGCAAGTTCTTCTCTAAATTCAGTGCCATGTGAAGGCATTTACAGTATCTAACTATCTGCAGGACCACTTCCCTGGCACAGCCTAAGGATGAGGCACTTTAACAGGTGGAGAACGGGTTTCTGCCTAAGAGCTAGGAGGTCTGGATTCCAATGCTCCTTCCCTCATCACTCCTTGCCAACCATCCTTTTCAGTTTCATAACTACCTTTATAGATTCCTAACTACCCTGTATTTAAAAAGCATCTGTGGAAACTCTGCCACTGACTTGAGACTTGTAGCAAGTCATTTCTTCATAGTCTTGTTTCCTCAACTGTAAAAGGTCAGACCAGGTTTTCACTCTTTCCAAGTATAAAGCTCTCCAAGATTCTGAGAATGCAATAGAGCACGGTGAAAGGAAAAAGGTATCAAACTTACAGAAGGCCTGGGAAAGAGCACTTTGTAGGTATGTGACCTTAGATAGGTCAAACTCTCTGGGCCTCAGTCTCTTCTGTAGTTGACAATACTATTTGTCAGAGTTACCAGGAAGACCGAATGAGACAGGGGCTGCAGAAGCACTTTGTAAACAGAGAGGGGCTATTGAAATGACAACAGAGTAATGGCTAAAAGTTGAAGCTTTGGAATTTGAGCGCCATCATTCACGAGCCGCGTGACCCTGATGAAGTTATTTCTCCGAGCTTCCGGGGATAAAAATACCTACTCCCATGGCATCGTTCCGAAGATTAAATGTTCCTGCCAGGCAGCGGGCTACTAAACAGCAGCTACTATTTGACAAGCCCCGCCTCCCATCCTGGAAGTTCCTAGCTGAAGCGATGAGCCCCGCCCCCACCCCGTGAGACTCGCTCTGATCCACAGGCCCCGCCCCCAGCCATAAAGGTCAAGCCGGATTTCAACGGAACGCATCGGGGACAGTGTTCAAACCCTCTAAAATCCCCTAGAGGTCCCTGAATAGAGGTCTCTGGCACCCGGACCCCGCGCGCGCCTCGAGGCTCTGCCGAGGCCACTCACCAGCTAGCTCCCAGGGTACTAGCAAAAGACTCGCGAGACGGCGGCGGCGCGGGCGGCGTGACGTCACGGGGCGGCGTGGCGGCGCAGGCGTAGTGCGTCACGGGCGGCCTGGCAGCTGGCGGCTTTGAGGTGGACGCATCTAGAGGGCCGTCGGAACGCGGAGTGGGGACCTGCTTTGGGGGCATGAGCCGAGGGAACGACGCCGGGGTCACAAGGTGAGTCCGGCCGCGACGCCCGCCTGCACCTTAGCGCCAGCCCCTCAAGGGGCTCCCAGAGGAGGCTGCCCTTGCGAGACAGCTTCTCAGGCCCCGCCCCGGATTGTCCCGCCGCTGGCCCGGAAATAACAATCCTAGTAATAACCCATCGCATCTGGGAATTCGCGGCCAGGAATCGGGAAGCTGGGATTCCAGGCTTGACCCCACCGTTACTGTTAGCTTGTGGGAACAAGCACATTTGCTTCTCTGCACTTCAGTTACCCTAAATAACTGTTCCTGGTTTCCAGGGTCGTTGAAGCTTAGCTAGGGGAGTAGGCGTTTTGTGAACTCTGAATCTAAGGATTTGTCGCCATTGCAGACCCAAAGGATTTTGATGGCCGTATGCCTTCTTGATCTTTTATTACACTTTACCTTTCCTCAAAAAACGCCCTGCTAAGCTGTCACATGTATTGTCATATTTAAGCCTCATAACAACCCTTAAGGTAGGGATAATTATGCCCATTATAAGAAGCAAGAAGAAACAGGCTCCCAGTGTTGAGGTGGCCTGCTTCATTGATTAATTCGGTGATGTTGAGCGCCATCCAGGAGCCAGGCAGGGATAGAATCATGATCAAAATAGGCAAGGCCCTGCCCTCTAGTAGCTTACATTCTAGTGAGGGAAACAGAAGATAAAACAGTATATAACGCATTGAGTTAGTCTTATATGGAAATAAAAAGGTGACTGATAGACTAACAAGATTCTCTACCCTAAAAGGGAAAGCTTTTCTGAGAATAGGGCACATAAGGGGGAGATCATGACTTGGTAAAGACACAATAACTGGGTGCAAAAGCCATAATTTCAGTGCATATCCTTTGGCTCCATAGTCTGCATTCTTCCTGCTAAAAATGATACCCTCGTGTGTTATTAAGTACCTGTTGGTATTATTGCCGGTTTTAGACACGAGAAAATCAGGAGTTTCTGTCATTCAAGTCTCATCTCTAATGTCTTTTTTAGAGGTCCCCCTTCCCTACTAACTCTAAAGTAGTCCAACCCCAGTCTCCTTGTCAGTAGCCTTGCTTAACTGTTTGCAGCACTTATCACACATTACATTTTGTTGTTTATTTTGCTTTTGTTTTGTCCTGCCCCTCTTCCAAATATAAGCGTCCAGAGGGCAGAGACCTTGTTTGTTCACTGCCCTGTCCCCAGTACCTCGACAATGCCTGGAAAATAGAGGCTCTATAAAAATTTTTTGAATGAATGATCTGGGAGAAAGTAGGAGGAAAGGAAAGCAGGGAGAAGACAAAACGTTTCTCCTTCCCAGTTCCCACAGCTGGGATTCTGTTTATGCCTGTTTCACCTTTCTCCCAGGAAGTAGGATTAAGAGCTGTGGCTTATTCGTTTCTCTATTTTCAGCACATAGCCCTGGGTTTAGCAGTTAGGAGTTGCTTGTCACCCATTATGGAACAGATTGAATATGTGAGTGAGAGAGGAAGAATACCTTCATGTGTGGGGATAGTAAACACATGACAATTTAACAGTTATCTCGGGGCTACTGTGTGCCAGACCGTATAGTCTGTGCTGAGGTGAATAAGAGATGATGGCAGTGTTCGTTATACTTCAGCTGTTATTAACACACAGTTCCCACAGTACTGATCTCGGAGCACGTCTGCTTTTATAGCGCACATGTTTTCTCCGGCAGGGAGTTCTGAACCTGCCAGCTTCCCAGCCCTTTTATCTTTTCTTTCTCTACCACATTATGCATTAAAGCTTTATTTTACATCTGTTGTCTCATTTTTGGTCTTCTCAGCAACTCTTAAGTTATAAGCAGGGCAAGGTTTATTATGTAGAGATGAGGAAACAGAAGCTTGAAAGTGACTTCAAGTGGAAATGCCAAAATTTGGAACCAGGCCTTCTGACCACAAGGTTTTTGCTCTTTCGATTACTGTCTGCGCCATAACCCTCATCCTCCTTTTTTGGCTGTGAGAAGAGACATTTCAGGAACTAAGGCTGATAATCATTTAAGCAAAAATTAATCAAATGCTTCTAAGATGCCATGAATTGTTCTTAATGCTTTTGGTGTATTAACTCAGTGAATCTGCACGTCTCTTAATTGTCCCCATTTTACAAATGAGGAAACTGAGGAACAGAGTGGTTAAGTAATTTGCCAAAGGTTACACAGCTAGTAAATGGAGCTAGAATAACTAAGGAGAAAGTTAGTCTTTTCTTTCCAGTGTCTCCCAAAGTATTAAACATAATAATAACTAATTGGTTACTTACTGTTGTTCTTCCCCACCCATACCATTAAGTGTCATTAAGACTTGCTTTCTGGTGGTTTCCAAGGCATATTTTGGGTCACAGTTGTTGAGCTGGAGTATCATGTAGTTAATAGAGACTTTGGCCTCCTGCCCAGTCAGTCTGTGGCTTTAGAAGAGGAAAACTAGTTTCTACACGCAAAACCACGCCCCTTTCACCTTAAATGGAAGCCTTTGCTCTCTGGCTGCCAGAGGAGCTGTCCCAAGGGAACTGGAGCTGGGGCCCTGCTTGTGACATAACTGAGGCCTTTGAAGGACTGCCCAGGGCATGCTCTCTTTGAATAAATGTTTGTTGAATTGAATTTGAAGTCTCATGTTCACACAGTGTTGCTCCTCTCCTGCCTGAATGTTTACATTTCCTTTAAAGTATTTCATAGAGATTGATGGAAGCAGAAACCAAAACTCTTCCCCTGGAGAATGCATCTATCCTTTCAGAGGGTTCCCTACAGGAAGGGCACCGGTTATGGATTGGCAACCTGGACCCCAAAATCACAGAGTAAGTCTAAGGTGTTTTCGTTCATGACCTACAAAATTGGATGATGGTGGTAGTGATGTTCAGGAGAATTTTCAAGGGATGTAGGATATACTTTGGCCCTTTTATTTGTTTTAATTATCTTTGAAGGGAATGTGATGTTGTTTTAGCCTTTTATCTTGTCATTTTTCTTACATTTGGACTCTTGTACTGCAAAGACACAGACTTGGATAACCTTTAAATCATATACTTCTTATACTGCTTTTTCCTGCTTGCCAAGGTGTTCTTTTATTTTCAACTAGTTTGAATCCTTGTACCCAGTGACTAGGAAATTATTTTCTGGAACCAGCCATGGGCATACTTTTGTTCCCTAAAATGAAGGAACAAGCAGAAGAAGTCTCAATACCTTCACAAAAAGGCAGAGAGGTACCAGTTGACTCTAATTCATGTTAATCAGCCGTGGAACTACAGAAAATCAGAAGGGATCTTAGAGATCATCTAAGTCCCTTTGGTTTTCAGTTATTCATTAAATTATTTGAATGCCTACTGTGTACCAAGTGCCATGCTAAGCAGTTTTCAAACTTTCTAAATTGGAGGAACCTTGTCCTAAAGTAATCAGAACCTATATATAAAATGAAAGTTCAGAGTTGCTCTGATCAAAGGAGGGAACGGGGTGCACCCTGTGCCTTTTGGCAACAGGCACCCTTTCTTTCGCAGTCATTTATAGGGCTCTGACATATTCCAGCTGTTTTATCCTACAGTAGAGGCGATGGAGGCCCAAGAGATGGAAGTGCCTTGCCCGTTGCCACAAACTAATTGAATTGTCTTGATTCCCCATTGGCGGACATTATATTGGAAAGAAATTTCTTAGCAGAGAGAATTGAGAGGTTTTTCCTTCCCCCAATCGTTCAGTAGGGGTAAGTGGTGGTTGGTGGCAGGATAGTAAAGGGTGAGTGTATTGAGCTGTATGGGGTCAGTGCTTAAAGCCAGCATGGGGTGTATCATCAGTCCTAGAAGGCACTGCCTTTGGAATCGTGTTAAAGGCAAGGGGAGAGGAGACAAAGGAGTCTGCTTGTTTGAATCTGGGATGAAAGCAAGTGTTTGAAAGGGTTGGGATTACAAGAGGGGAAAAGAGATATAAACTAGTATGTCAGGATCATGGCAGAAAGTTTAGTCCCTTAAACCTGCTCAAGCTCAAATTGGCTAAGTGTAGCTATCATTGGATCCCTCTAGAAATTATGATGGTATTTAAGATGTGTTGCCCTCTAATTATGTTATTGTGGTCACGAGGGTCCTGAATATAGACCGTGGATTTATTTTGGCTCTCTTTATGCTTATGGCTTTGAGGTTGACTGTGTGAACCTGCCCAAGCTCTCAGTTAATGAGGGAATTAAACGGAGGACCTGTTTCCATCATCTAAAACCCAGGCTGTGAGAGGATGCTCCCAAGAGTGGTTTCCATTCCCACCTCTGCTTGTCTGAATGGAAATGTGGAGCATGGAAACAATGTTCATTGTTTTGGCTGCAGTTCCCTGTAATGATACTCTTGTTCTAATTGTATCCTGCTGCTTGACAGGAAGGTTCAAATGGGTATCTGCCACCTCAGTTTATGTCTTACGTTGGAGTATATGACTGTTTTCTTTAGTAAGAGCATTAATAGGAACATTGACTCAAAAACTTTCCCACCGATATCTCTGCTTTTTTTATATCAGGCCGAAGGTGGACATCAAGTATTAAACCTGATCAGGGCCTTGCGGGCTCTACCTGTGAATTCCCACCTCTGTCTCACCGGAGATCATTTCTACTGTTTTCTTCTATGGATTCCTTATTTTAAAACATTTTTGTGATTAAACAAACTGATTTATTAAATTTCTTTTTAAAGACATAACTGCCAGTCATATATAGCTTATGGTTAGCATGAAATGCTTAGTGTTACCTCATTTAATTTATTTAATTACAAGAAAGAAACCAAACATTGTAGTAAGATAGGTCTTATCTTGTAGAAATATGTGGTTTTCTTCCAAGTTTTTGAAGTGCGTAAACTTTCAGATCCTGTTCCTCTCAAGGTAGGTAATGATGGACTTAGATTAATTATTAAAATACAGTCATTCCCAAACATTGAAGGATTACATGATGAAACTTATGTGAACATGTGGTACCTGGCTTGTCGTCTAATCTCAGAATATATTATTTGAATCCAAATCTCTAAACTTCTTATGACTCTTAACAGAAGTTTGCAGAGTACCCTCCAGTTTGCATAATTAAACTGTTAGCCCCCACCAGTCTCGGCTGGTTCCTGCCGTTTCCCTTCAGCAGACCCTTATCTCTCTCTCCTACACAGGTCCCTCCTCTTTCCCATTCCTCTTCCTGATCTCTTTTATAAAATGAATTGAATGCCCCTCCTGCACAAATGTTGTCTCTCTTCTTGTAGAAGACAAGTGATAGTGTATATTCACTGTCATGAGTGGTTACAGGGGTATGTAAAACAGCGGCAGTTAAAAGAAACTTTTCAATTTTTCAAAGTTTATTTTGTAATTAGTTCTAGTCATCCTTTGTGTGTGTTCCTATTGGTTATTAATCTGAGTTTTGTTCAGGTTATAGTAGGGTGTCTCTTAGCCTCTTTTCAACAGAATATGCGTTGCTAACCAACTACCTGGCACTCTTGATATTCTGTTCACTTTGTAGTTGCAATACTGACCATTTCAGGGCCATGTTACATGCCAGAAATATTTGTACAACTAATAGATCTTAGAGATTTGGATTTAAGGGAATGATGACATGCTTTTATTTATGGAGATAACAGATTCCAAACCTGTGTTCTTTCTACTGTACTCTGATTCCTCTCAACTACATTATACCTCATAATTCTTACCTATAAAGTGAGAATGTTCAACTGAATGATCTGAAAATGTCTTCTATGTCTAATATTGCTTTAGTTCCTCTTATTTAAGCTTGCAACAACCTTGTGAGGTAAGTGGAACAGATATTACCTGTTTTATAAGTAAAGAAGAGTTAAGTAAGTTGATGCAGTTTTACTGAAGTAGTTGATGACTGGACCAATTTCCCACTGCCTAATTTAATTTGGTGCTTTTTGCACAAATATTATAACAGTCCATATAACTGAACAGTCATAACCTGAAGTATCTTATTTTAAAAAAAATTTTTTTTTTTTGGAAATGCCCTTGTGATGGAGACTTTCAAGGACACACTAGAATGCAAGGGAGAGTAAATGCGTGAGCATGTGAGGAAAAAGTGTTTCCCCCTGAGGATGCCCCTAAGTCTCTCTCAGCCCATTCCTTATTTTTACTTTGTGACCCATGCTTCTTCTCATGCCTTGGTTTCCATGAAACAGCCTTCACTGTTTGCTTACTTAAATTTGAAACAGAATAAGACCATTTAATAACATATAGGGAATATACACAAAGACCCACTACATAATAATTTCTGTAAGTTTATAAGGAAAATTTTCTCTAGAACAAATTGTGCATTAAAAAAAAACCTTTAATGAATGTCATTTAATCAGCTTCCCACTCCCTACAACATCAAATTAAAATTCCCTCACTCAGCACACATCTTTCCCCACCTGTCCCTACTCTCTTCTGATGAATCTGTCTCTTTTCATGTTTATGTCTTTGCTCAAGGCATTCACTGACCACCACCACCTTCCCCACACAGTTGGTCCCCTCCATCTGTGTGCTTCTGTACACTCCTCTATCTGCAAGCTTCACACTGTTTTAGAATTGTTTGTTTACATATCTCTCTCCTCTAACCAGGATGTCAGGTCTTTGAAGACAGACCTAGTTGTATTCCTCTGGATAGTCCAAGTGCCTAATACAATTCTTGACACATCGTAGGTCTCTATCTTAACATTTGTATAGATTAATTAACTCTGTGCCATTGGACAGGAAGGCCGTTTTAAAGACCCCTTACAGAAAACACTGATTACGTTGCAGAGATACGTATGGGACTGGTGTGCTAATTCTCCAGCTCCTGAAGGACCCACGTTTCATTAAGTGAGGCAAGGCTCTGATGAGTAGGGAGCTCGCCCGTACTTCAGCAGCAGATGAAAAGTGCTTGCAGATGTGAGAGCGAGATTCTTCAGGCTTCTTTCACTATCTAAGCTTGCAGCCCCCATCTCCAGGAAGCAAAATAGTAAACATTTCATTCCTTTTGTTTCGGTGTTCCGATAATTTCAAGAAATTATCAAACAAGAAAAGAAGTTCTGGAGAAGTTGAAAGACACAGACCTAAGCAGATGTTCCTGGAATCTTAAGGTCGCACTTTTCGGGCAGAACACATTTGTTAGCTTTTCAAAGAATAATCTGTCGGCGTTTTGTTTTGTTTTTTTTCCCTGAGTAAATTAAAATTCATTTCCTAGGAAATGCCGATCTCCTTACCTTCCTGCTATTAAGCAGAATGGAGCTAATGAAAAGATGACCAGCCCACAGAGCCCTTAGTTTGCTTTTTAAAAAACAGGTTTGACCCACCATTCACGGCAACTGGTGCAGCGTTAAGGTTTGAATAGGTATAGTTAAGTGGAAGATGCAGCTGTGAATTAAAGACCCTGAGAGAGATGCTTCTCTTCCATCTGCCTGTGCATTTGAGAGACTCACCCTTGCTGTAAGCCTGTTCAAAAAAATCAAGTGAAACCAGAAATGTGCACTTTAGGTGTCTCCCTTTTCCCTGGAGAATCGCCTCCTACATTCTCACTAGCAGTTGAGGTATTGTGATGGGAATTGAGAATTTGGAAACTAGAGGATTACAGTTGTTTTCTTCAGAACAGGTCTAAAGACTAGGTTGATATCCACACTATGCCTTGGGATCCTTGCATCTTGCCTCAGTGTAAGACCTGTATTATGTCTTCCTTGCTCCACTGTGTCAGGCACCTGATCCAGGATAATGGTTGATGTGCATTAGTCTCAAATTTAGTGTAGCTTATGATCCATTTTATATCTTTCTGCCTCCCAAAGGGGATTCTTACTCAAGAATAAAATCTTGATGCGTTTCTCCTAGAAAACAATGTGAATATAAATGTGGCTATAACGACAGCTTTACTGACTCCCTGTGGGGTAGAATTCCCAGTAATAACAGATTTAGCATGTGGGCTGATACCTTTTTAGTATCACAGGGACAGCATTGTTTAGAGAAAGCCTTGACTCCATTTGAATAGCGCAGAGGATGCCAGGAGGAAGGCCAAAGGAAAAGGAAACGGGAGAGCTGTTGGTTTGTCTCACCCTTACATCAGATGACAGGAAGTCGGAATTGAGATTGGCCACAGCAACCTGTTAAGGCCACATCTGTTTGAATAACTTAAGAGCTCTGTAGAAACCAAGTAAGTTTTAGAGAGAGGAATCCAAGAAGAGGGTGAGGGGCAGAGTGGCAAGTAGGAGCTTTGGGTGAACCTCCTGCCGTGTGTAAATGTCTTCCGTGGTGTCTGTCTTCTTTATTGGACCACGCTCCAGAGCATAGATCATGTCAAAGCAACTGAGGCTGGCTGGTTACCCGCAGCTGGATGATTTTTAGGACTGGCCGGGTTCCCCTGCCCCAGTGAGACCAGCCTCAATCACGTTGTCCTGAGGTTCTGTCACATCGGGGATGGACACTCCCAAGCACTTAAGGAAGTGCCACTAGCTGTGGTTTTTTGGCTTTTGGCAGTTTCTCCCAAGTGCAATTTGGGGCTAATGATTAACTATGAAACCTAACAGGGAAGTCTTCCAGGCTTGTTCTTTTCTGTTTGTGTGAATGTATGTGTGTTTGTTACTCTGTTTATTTTTGAGATAGGATTGTCTTTGACTTTTGGAGTGTGGGTGTGTGTTTCTGATGGAGTTGCAGTTATTCACAAATACTATTTCACTGCCAAGGAATTAAAAATAAATAAATCGACACTATTTTTGAGCTTTTCTGCAAAAGAAAAACAAATGGTGCTGTGGGGCAGACAGCTGTTTGTTAGGTGTGGTTTTTTGTTTGGTATTTTTGTGCTGGACAGACGCATAGCCATGACAATTCTAGTTCCCATTCCAAATAGAGGCAAACAACTCTCTTTGCCAGATAAACTAACACAACAGTTTGGAGGAAGGCAGGGGGCGGGGGTGTGAGATTTTATCCCTGGGATAAATTATCTCCTGCTTTTATCTCACAGTTCTTGCTGAGTGGCCAACAGAATTCCCAGAGGGTCTCATGGGCTGTTCTTTCTCCTCAGATACCATCTCCTCAAGCTCCTGCAGAAGTTTGGCACAGTGAAGCAGTTTGACTTCCTCTTCCACAAGTCAGGTGCCTTGGAGGGACAGCCTCGCGGGTACTGTTTCGTTAACTTTGAAACTAAGCAGGTAATTGAACTTCTCCCCCTTTCACAGTGCTTACACTCTCATAGTTATTTGTGCGTCTCTCTTGACTACTAGAATAGGAGTTCCTTGTGGGCAGGAGCCACGTCTGATTCATCTCTGTGTGCCTTGCTCTGAGTCCTAAAAGTGATCCTCAGTAAACGAATTAGTGAACAGCTTACAGAATCTTCGTCCCACCCACCCCAGGCTGGCTGGCTAAGGCGGTCGGCTGACCTACTTTCTTGACCAAATGCTTTGGGATGCCCACATTAAGCACGTGGACATCCTCCTCCCTGTTCTGTTTTGTTTGTTCCTTTAGCGGCAGGCCTTCTTTTCTTTCAGTAGTTTTGCCCCGTGGTGCAGAAGCCCTCCCTGTCTGTGGTTAGCCACCCACAAACTCTTTTATTTTGATTTCTTAAAAACGTACCCTTCTTCTCAATGTATCAGAATAAGTGCGGACAAATTTGAATAAAAATGGAGAAAGAGAACGGCCAGCTTCAACCATGATACCTCCATGTATCTTGTATTAAAATTTAGTCCTTGGAGTGGACATACCTTGATAAGGGAAATGAATTTTAATGTTATTAAATATAGAGATACTGTTTATAGCTCAATAGCTTTATTAGTCATGTGTGGGAACAGTGCCTCATTATTGTTTTATTAATAATTGTATTTGGGTGTTTTTCTTATTGTAAAAGTGATACATGTTTCTTGCAGATGAAAATGTAGATAAGTAACTTCATTTACCAGCTTAACACCCAGAAATAATCACTGTTTTTAATGTTTGGTTATGTGCCTTTCTAGTCTCTGCTTCCTTCTTCACATTCACACACACATACACACATGTGCAGCTTGTAACAGACAAACAGAATCATATTCTGTTTACCACTCAGAGCAAATTAAAATTTTTTCTGTCATCTAATACACATCAGGATAACAGTCTCTATCATACTGTGGTCTCACTGATGTAGCTATAGATATATGTACAAATTCATTGATGTATCTCTAGTATACACTTGTTATTTAGTTTAAAAGCTAATCAGTGTAATCTGTGATGACAGCATAAAATTTCATCATATGAGCATATGAAAAGTTATTTGACTCGTCTCCAATTGTTAGCTGTTAAGGTTGTCCACAGTGATTCACAAGTGTAAACAGTACAGTAATGAACATCTTTTTAGCGCTAACTATGTGCATATTTACTACATTCGTGGAAACGAAGTGGTGTCAACAAAGGCCGTGCGTATTTTTTCTTAACATGACTGCCAAATTGCCTTCAAAAAATGATGTATCAGTATGTTCTGAAACTATGTGAGAGTGTCATTTGTCCTTACTAGTGCTGGGGATTTTTTTTTAATTTCCTCTTATTTTTGCAGATATGATAGGCAATAAGTGATACATTGTTGTTCTAATTGTTCAGTTTTTGTTTTGTTTTTAGAGAAAACAAAATGAAAGAATGCCCTATATAGTTAGCATTTTAAAGTACTTTATTCTTCTCTAATGATAGAGTGTGATGAGGATATTTACAGACAACTAAAATCATTGGTCATGTTGAGGGTAGCTGTTGGTTTAAAAACACTGAACTAGAAGTCACAAACCTTAGCTTGGATTTCTGGCTCTTTAATTTATTAACTTTGGGCAAATCAAGCCTCTTAACTTCTGGCCTCAGTTTTCATCTAAAAATGGGGATTAAAAACACACACCCTCCACCCTCCTTCCTTATAGGAAGTTGAGAGAACAGGTGAGGGTACATGTGAAAACACATTTGGCATTTAATAATACTGTTGAATACATGAATTTTGAAACAAGTTGCAGAAATAGGAAATTATTTTTTAAAACATTTTATCACCTGCTGGCATCTTAACAACTGCTGATGCTACAGAATTAAAGAGAGTGTCATGTGAATTCTAACTCACTAAATGAAACTAAAAGAAGAATAAAACATCTCACCTATCCCTCAGCTTTGTGTGCCATAGTGAAGCAAGATGCCGGTGACAAGCACTTATCTCACAGTGGGGTCTCAGGTATTTGTTGAATGTCATGAGACCCAGAGGACCAGGAGAAGTACTAGTAAAAGCAGACTGGAATGCCTGCTAGTCTTACACTGAGGCCTCAGACTCTCCTTGTTCCTCTTCCTGTTCCTTAAGGGCTTCTTCACTCCCAGTAAACGTGGGTTACACTTGGCCGTATGCCTCACGGATACAAATGGAGCGGAGAAGGTTTGGCAGGATGGAAAAGTACAGCCAGGCTTCCTGGGAATGTCCTAGAGTGCCAATTATCCAGCTTCAGGAATTCCTTTCAACCTTGCTGCTCCTATATCTGATGGGGAAAGGGTCAGGGAACTTCTGGCTCTGAAAACCAGGTGCACAGATTGGCTCACACACATACCTTGCTCATAGTCTCTTTGACTCACTCCTGCTTTTTCCGGCCTGGTTTCCTTCACTCCCATATCCTTTGAAGCCGTGACTGTTTCTCACTTTAGATTCAGGGGGGATAAGTGCTAGTCCAGGATATAGTTTCAGAATCCCCAGGAGGAGTACAGTTTCTTCACATACTAGGTGCCACTCTAACTAACAGAAGTGTGTAGAAAAGTGTCACCTAATAGGAACAAAATTGTTACCTGACATTGGTTGAGTGCTTACCGTATGCTCCATGCTTTCTGCCTGTGCTCTTTGACTTCTCACGGTAGCCACTGAGGACCAAGTAGTCATATCCATATTTTACAGGTGAAAAAGGCTAATAACCCAGAGAGATTAAGTGACTGCCAAATATTAACACTGCCAGTAAGTGACAGAGCCAGGATTTGAATATTCGTTTGACTGCGTTTACAAAAACTCATACCCTCTTTGTTATTCTGCTTTTTTAAAATTGTAAATGCTTCGCCACTTGTTTACCAAAAGCATTTAGAAATTCAACCATCAAAGCCAGTGAGGCCCTGTGAGAACCCATACAGCTAGTCAGCCATTTAAAATTTTGACTAACCTCAGTCCCTGTCCTGAACAGGAAGCAGAACAAGCCATCCAGTGTCTCAATGGCAAGCTGGCTCTGTCCAAGAAGCTGGTGGTGCGATGGGCTCACGCTCAAGTGAAGGTAAGTCTGACGGGCTGGAAAGACAGCATAGCTCACCCTAAACGAGTCTTCTGAAGGACAGTTGTCCATTACCCGTTTGCATCCCAGCCTCTGCACATCTGGAGCGGCCATACTCTGGTCTCCTGCTTGTACGTACCATGTGTGTTGCCAGATTTTTCTTCTGAGAAACATCTCAGGAGGGATTAAGTTCCTTCGTTGTTTCTCTCCACATACCCGCAGATTCTGTTTCTGATTGATTTTTCCATGTGGCTGATGTGTATACTCAGACCCCTATTATTTTTTTAGTGGGGGTTGTTCTTTGGAGGAAAAAAATGTATTTATTTTTAAAATTAGTTGCTTTAGGCATTATTAGACTCTTCCCAGCCTCTCAATTCTGTGGAGAGTTTGAATTGTTTATTCTAAATGCTTGAGAAATGGGTAGTTTGTAAGAATGCTGAAAGCACTGGCATTTCCTCACTCCCGAGATTTTGAGAGTTATTTGTAGTGTCTTTATTGACTCCAAGGTCCGAGCAGTAGCAAACTGTCATTTTCATCTCCAGTTGTTCTATTGGGAAAATACACTGGAAAAGCTACACCCGTGAAAAAAAAAAAAGTGGGATTCTGTTACTGCCAGCACAGGTGAAGTTACGTGCAGTGGAACAATTCCCAAAGTTGATTCTCTTTCTCCTGCAGTGTGGTCTTGACAGGCCTGTCTGCAAAAAGATTTGTGGCAATTAAAATGAAAGCCTCAATCTGTAGCTAGATAAGCATGACTTTTGATCAGAGACTCTACCCAACAAGCTTCCCAGTAACGAGTCACAGTAATTAAACATTTGAGTTCAGTGTCCAAGCTAAAAAACACAGCTCAGACACTTTGGGTCTTTGAGCCTTCTCAATTTCTAGGACACATTGCCTTAAAAATAGAAACAACAAGAATTACCAAATACTTTTTTTACTCAAAAGAAAATCAAGTCTCATTTGCCAAGCTGGCTGTCATTTTCTCATTCTGCATCTCATTGAAAAGAGGCGCAAGAGAAATAAACCATCCTTCGTTCTGTCTTTCATTTGAGAATCTCTGTGCCCTGCGGTTCTCTTCTCCTACAAGTCTTTTTGACCAGAGGCTCCTGATTGCTCTTTAAAATTGTGTT
Source organism: Camelus bactrianus (assembly GCF_048773025.1). Lineage (NCBI taxonomy): Eukaryota > Metazoa > Chordata > Mammalia > Artiodactyla > Camelidae > Camelus > Camelus bactrianus. The sequence continues at coordinate 66,505,025 of NC_133542.1, read as the reverse complement.
TACTTTTTTAAAGAAGTATATAATTACCTGACATCAAATAAACTACTCTTTTACCAGAGAATGTTTCCTGGATCAGTGGCTGAAAGCTGTTGTTTCTTTTCTTCTCCACTTAGACCTGTAAAGAGTTGTACATTATGGTTGATAATTTGCAGAAATCTAGCAAAATTTTACATTGCTTTGCGCAGAGCAAAATCAATATTGGAAGAGGTGATATGTGACAGAGTAAGAATGTTAAGAGGGCAATCCTGCTGTGTATTTGTGCCATCTGCAAGTAGAAAGGTTGAATTTCTTTTCCTACCAAATAAGGAGGATTAATGGCTAGATGAGAAACCACTTCTAAACTTCTTTTTCAAAGTTTATAACTTTTAGGCCAAAACTATCTGGACTTTTGCATTAATTCTGAGTATAAAGCAGTCCTAAGATTGTCTAGAAATAATCTAACAATAACACAGATGGGGTTGGGGTTTCTGAACACATGTGCCACAGTAAAGGGCTGGTTTCTGCCCAAGTGAGTAATTTGCCTTTTTCTTACTTTCAGAGGTACGACCATAACAAGAATGATAAGATCCTTCCAATTAGTCTGGAGCCGTCCTCAAGCACTGAGCCGACTCAGTCTAACCTAAGGTAAGATGGTGTCCTGTAGGAGGACACAAAGCAGTCTGCAAGAGCTTGAGCCATTTCTTCATTCTAACCTCCATTCATGCTCTAGTAAACCTTGCACTCTTAATGTAGAGTAGAATCTACTAGCTTTTGACATGTTGAGAGATGTGTTCTGGTAATCTCCAGAATGTATACATTTCACCTCCTCCTGTACCCACCAGAGCACAGAATTCATACCTCCTCCCCATTTACAGAATTCATAACACTCAAAAAAGGCTAGGTGTACTTACCATGTACCAGCTATTACACTTGGCACTGGGAATGCAAAGGTATATCACAGTCCTTGCCCTGAAAACAGGCATTTTAATAAGGCCTTGGTAATCTTCAGCATTTGTCATTATACACTAATTTCTCCCCAACAAAATTTATACAGAATTTGAGTTTGCAGCACTTTAAATTTATGTACCATTTCAACGACTATTAACAGTTTTGGTTCTGGTACTACAAATTGTAAATTACGTCTTTGCAGTTAATTCAAAACAGAAAGAATTGAGGGTTGGGAAGAGAAAGGGGAAGTTAAGTAGATGGATGAGCCGAAGTAGAGGGTTTGTTTTTTTTTAGCACTGTAGCCTGGGGAAGAAACGTGAGCAATAGCAATAGCCAGGATTTATTGGGCTTACTATGAAACAGGCTCTGTGCTAAATACTTTACACGCCATTATGACATTCAATTATAGTAATTCTGGCAAAAGTACTATTATAGTCATTTTACATATGAGGAAACAAGTTTAGAGAGGTAAAACATCTTGGCCAAGATCACGCAGGTAACAAATTGCAGAGTCCAGATTCAAAGCCAGGTCTACCGGACTTCAAAATTAGTCTTTCAGTTACTGCTTCAGAGAAACTCCAGGCTGTAAATACAGGAATACAGTTCTGAAGCCTGTTCCAGGGGAGAGGAAGAAGGTATGTGAAAGAGCGTCAGTGTTTTATAAGGATCAGAAGTCAACACTCATCGTGAAGTCAGGAAAGCGATGCCTATTTGGATAGAGGGCCAAACCGGAGAAAAACAAATAACCTTTCTTGTGTATTATCTGAACCAAACAAAACGGATTTGCAAGCATCTCATTAAACCGCAGGGGAAGGTGATCCTGAAAAGTTTTCAGGACTGATAAAATTGGTAAATTAAAATTAATTTTATAGTTACTAATTTGTTTAATACTGTTGATATTTCTTAATTTTGTGCTGATTTAGTTTGTACTCTTCCCCCCCCCAATTTTTTAAAAAATTATTATGACTTTTATGGATTCACTAGGAACTTATTTCAGCTATCTTATTTTCTCCATAATATTGGGCCTCCTTAACCACAGATTAGTTTTTCATGGAGGTTTTCATAAATCCAGCTCGTGTTGGGAAGGGGTGACTGCATTGTGCTTGGTGATCTCCATGTTAACAGTGAACATGTCTTCAGTGTCTTATTTTCAGTGTTTGCTCTTTTCACTAGATAACCTAGCCTAGTGTTTTCCATTTATTTTTCAATCAGAGAACCTCGGCTCATAACTTTCTGTTAATATCTACCTACCTATCTATCTATCTATCTATTTATTTATTTTTATTCTGGGGGAGGTAATTAGGCTATTTATTTTAATGGAGGTACTGGGGATTGAACCCAGGACCTTGTGCACGCTAGACACATGTTCTACCGCTGAGCTACATCTATGCTTAATTAGAGAAGTTTTTTTTCCCCTATGACTTATATGGAATGAATGGCTTGTTGTTAATTTTCCATTAATGGAAAAGGTGCTGGAATGCATCTCAGTAATGCCTCAGGGTTCTTTTTTATTGCAACTTAGTTTTTAATTTTACATTGCCTGTGTAATGTTAGGAATATGTGCACATGTATGCCTTTTGAAAATCTTTAAAAGGCCATGTATATGTTTCTTCCCAAGCCTCTCTCCCTAACTGTAGATCATTGACAGCATCAAGAATTGAAAATAAAGTGAGCTGTGGGCCAAAAAATACTCTGCCTGAGTGCTTTGTATTCTGGTCCGGGGTCGGTAGTGACCTTGATGCAAAGGGAATTCCTCACCCCTTCTGCAGTGTCTCCTCACCCCTTCTGTCTAATACAGGCTGCTCAGCTCCCAGTCTAACAAAGGGAAAAAGCAAGGGCTTTGATGATAGACAAGCTGGGCTTGAATCCCGGCTCCGCGGTTTGCAAGCTGTGTGACCCTTGGGTGAATCGCTACCTCTCTGCTTTTGTTTATCTATAAAACATAGATGATAACCCTTGCAATATCATTGCAAGGATTAGAAACGATGTAAGTAAAGTCCTGGGCACACTGCCTGGCCCATTGTAAGCGCTCTGGAAATGACAGTAAAAAGGGACTTCATAGGATTTCCAGAATGTTTTTTCTATTATTCAGTGATTCAGAAGGTGGTCCAGTGTAATAGTTCATAGCAGGGGCTCCAGAGTCCAGTTTTATTCAAATCTCAACTCTACCATTTGCTAGTAACACTGGGCAAGTTAACCTTTCTTTCTGTGCCTCGTTTTCTTCATCTACAAAATGAGGGATGAGCCTATATGGATTATTTTTTCCAATTTTTTTTGTTGTGGTAAAATATACGTAACATAGCATTTACCATCTTAGCCATTTTTAAGTGTACCGTTCACTGGTATTAAGCGCATGCGTAGTTTTGTATGACCATTGCCACTATCCGTCTCCACAATTCTTTGCCTCTGCTGAAACTCTATACCTGTTAAACAGTAGCTCCCCATTCTCACTTCCCCCAAGCCCCTGCCAATCACTGTTCCGCTTTCTCTCTCTGATGCTGACGACTTCAGGTACCTTGTGTCAGTGGAGTCATACAGTGTTTGTCTATTTGAGACTGGCTTGTTTCATAAGACAAGGTCCCCCAGGTTCATCCATGTTGTAGTGTGTGGACAGAGCACATTTTGCTTAGCCATTCATGCTCTAATGGACACTCGGGTTACTTACACATTTTATCAATTGTGAATTAATGCTTCCATGAACGTGGGTGTACAGATACCTCTCCTAGACTCTGCTTTCAATTTCTACACGAATTATTTTGAGTACCTACCATCTGCCAAGCCTTAAAGTGCTGAAAGTGTTGGTGTCAGAGGTTTAAATGTAGCAACACGCGAAATACTCCTAATGGTATCATACAGTAAAAACTTAATAGATGGTTCAGACTTGATCTCTTTCCTAAAATGACAACATTAATTATTTTTGTGTGTGTTTTCTATGAAACGTTTTCGTGTTTGTGTTTGAGTATCTGGTTGCTTCTCTGATACGCACAAGCGGCACAATGAAGGTGAAATACGCAGGGGTCCTCTCCGTGTACCCAGGCCCACTCTCATCCTCTGCTGTCCTTTTCCTAGCGTCACTGCCAAGATAAAAGCCATTGAAGCAAAGCTGAAAATGATGGCGGAAAATCCTGATGCAGAGTATCCAGCAGCGCCTGTTTATTCCTACTTCAAGCCACCAGACAAAAAAAGGACTACTCCTTACTCTAGAACAGCCTGGAAGTCCCGAAGATGATGTTCATGAATTCCCGTAACAGCAGAAGCAAATTGGTCTCCACACCTGAAATCCTCTGCCTTTGTACTTTGTCGATGTGAATGGTACTATCCAGCAGAGCACAATCACATGTTAAGAGTTTGGTCACATGACATTTTTGGATGTTCTTATGGATGTTTCTTCCCTGAAGTATGTGTGGAATTGAGCATCATCCAGAATAAATAGGATTGTATCCAAAACTGTGATCTGAACACTGGGATGCTCTAGTTGGCTGGTTTGTTTGGATTTGTAACTCTAGAAACATCATATAGTGTGCCAGAGAGAAAGGCAAACATAAAACTGTTGTTATTTAAATCAGGAAACTTAATTTATTAATATCCATCTTAAAAAAAAAAACATTTTTCTGTGCTCAACTCTCTTTACAACATAAAGAAAAAGTAAAAGACAGGGAGGGAAGTGAGAGATTTTGAATCATGTTCAGAACTGTTGTTCCAAAATTTTCAATGGAAGTCCCTCCAACTGGACTAAAAAGAAAAAAGTTCTTGGCAAAAAGAGCTGGTTCTTTGAGCAAATGTTGTGGTAATCTGTTTGAGAATTATGCTTATTGTTTCAAAAATCCCAATTAGGGAAACATGGTGTATATCTTAAAATCATTTGCGTCGACAAAACTGTAGACTGAAATTTAGCATTTTATACCACAACAGGAGTTCTGTTTGGAAATCCAACTTTTATTCTGTCTGATCATTTTTTTTAAATCTAAATAATCCTGCCTTCTATAATACCAAATGTCATTGTTAATGTGGGGCTTTTAAAATTGCATTTATTGCATGAGATTGTTTTTAATAGCATGAGAATGTTCTATTTGGAATTGTATCATGGTTAATCTAAATAGAAAAGCAAATTTTCTTTGAAAACTTAAACATTGCTATATTGATCTCTGTCAAACATATTATTTATTAATAAGTGTGTAGGGGTCTGAGTAGAAGAAATTGAATTGTCTTGTCGGGGGTGAGGTGGGGACGTGCGTGGACACAGAAAACCAATGGAGCAGGCACTGCTCTGGCACCAAGACTATAGTGACTTCATGCTTTTTGTAGTTTTTAAAAGCTTGGGAGACTGCATGACTTTAAGACAATTCTTCATTTGTAGAACATATTTCTCCCCAGGTTCTTTTTTTTTTTTTTTTTTTGCCACTTTGAGCATTTTAAATAGAACAATAGAGAAATAAAAATAAATCAACAGATTTGGGAGTATGCTTCTGTCAGGAGTCTCGGTCGTCTTGGTGCCAGGTTGATGGACTGTTTCACTGGGCAGCACCATTGCTGCTTTACCAGGTAAATCACTGTATTACCCACGGTGTCACTCGTAGTGATTACAGGCTGTCTACCATCATTGTTCCTAGCGAGAGGAAACTTCATTATAGGAACTTGTCATCCTATGAGCATACATGAATTTAAGACACTTGAACCAAAACTTTAACATAATGAGGTTTCAGAATTCACAGAACTGGGTCAGAGAAATTCTTACCACCTTTCCCAAGCAGAACTTTTCAGGTATCTTTAAAAGGTGAATACTTTCTGTATTTGTTAGCTCTAAAATGCAAGTAACTCTCCTTCCACCTCGGGGATAGTTCAGGGAGGTGGAAGCATTATCTCATTTTTCTGGTGACTTCTTAGAGCATACAATTCACCATTTTATCCTGAAGTCCTCAAAGGGTTATTGTGGAGTAGGACTGACTTAATGCAAAATAATCTATTTTTAATAGGAACTTAGAAAATATCTGGAGTTGTTTCCTTTAGAAACCAGAACTATTTATTTGTATTTAAAGCAGTGTTTATTATTTGTACCAGTTCTTATTCCTCTGTGTGAATAAATGCAAGACAGTGTCTGTGGTTGTGTCTTCTCTCATCCATCCCCTGCTGTAAAGACTGCAGCTCCCTGGGAGGCTCGTTTCCCTTGGGTCCATGGGTCCCAGCGGGGTGCTGTTTCCAAGTGCCTTCCCTGCAGAAGGCTCTGGCTAGAGGTGTCCTCAGAGGCAGTTCTCTCCACCCTTCATGCCTGCCTACTTCTGTTGTTAGAGATGAGAAAAGAGATTGGCTGTTCTCACTGTAACTCTTAACTATTTGGAAAGAAGTTGTTTTTGGAAGTCCCCTAAAGTTTCAGAATGCATTTAGTCCCTGTTTTAAAGTAGAGGTTTCAAAAGAATAAATATATCTGTCATAAATATGCTGAAAGCAGTTTGGTGAAAGGTTTGTAAAATATAAATGCTAATTTGGTCAACTCTGCTACGAAGTTATCTATACTTTAAAATTATTTGTGGGTTTACTGTTCAGCTAAAATGAAGTCACTTTTGATTTATACAAGAGCGAAGAGGGAAATATTTAGGAGAGAGGTATGAACTACTTAATCTCAGCTTCTGTTTTATCAAATGCAAAACATAACCCTAACCAGTTGATTCTCAGTATTGGGGAAATGAATCACATGAGGAAAGATTTTTCAAAGCATGTCAAAAATCAACAGCAAAAGTTTCTTAAAACCAAGTATTCTAGAGCTTTCCCTTGTCTATTATAGTATGTACAGTTAATTTCTGTATCACCAAATGTATCTGTGGTTTTTAATACTGCTATACAAAGAATAGGATTCATTCTTGCCTTCAAAATTAATGTTAAATATTTCCTGTATGTAATGATTATGTTCCTAAAATATGATTTGATTCCATCAGATTTATCCTTGATTTCTATTTTTCTCTTCAGCTCCTTCTACCCTTCAACAAATCCTGTCAACTCTACCTTCAAAATACATCTTGGATCCAACCACTTCTCACCACCTTCAACACTACCATTTTTGTTCAAACCATCCTTCTCTCTTGCCTGAACTATTGCAGTACATTCCGAACTATCTCTGTGCCTCCTTAGAGTCAATTTCCCACACAGTAGCCAAAGCAGTCCTTTCCAAATCTGAGCATGCCAGTGGCTTTCCATCACACCAAGGCCCTAAATGAACCTGTCCCTGACTGCCCGTCTCACCCTGTAGCCTGTTACCCGCCAGCCACACTGGCCTTGCTCTTCCTTTACTACAGGGAGCTCCTACCATGAGGCTTTCACATGGGCTGTTCACAGAGCCCACTCCCTCACTTGTTCATGTCTCTGTTCCGTGGTCGGTCCCTTTCTAAAATCATAGTCCTGTCACTTCCTAACCCTTGTCCCCTTCTTCATTTTCTAAATAGCAATTATCATTACCCAACATAGTATACAAAATTACTCCCTCTCTCTTTTTATATCAGATCGTAAGTTCCATGGGAGCAGGAACGTCTATTCACTATTATATCCCCAACATTTGAAGCAATGCCAGGTATGTAATAGATGCTTAATAAATGTTTGTTGATAGAATCAGAATCATGGTACTCAAGGACTGAAGGGCCTTGAGAGGATATCCCACGTGGCCCCCTCATTGTCCAGACGGGAAAAAAAAAAAACAGAAACCCGGAGAGAGAGAGTGACTTGGCCAGGATCACGCAGTTAATGGGAGAGCATGAGGTAGAATCCTAATCCGGTGGTGTTGCGTCACCAAACTGGCTTGTGCCTCTGTACGGCCCACCAAGCTAAGAAGGGTTTTTGCATTTTCAAATGGCTGAGGAAAAAGTCAAGAATACTGTTCTGTGTCACATGAAAATTAGATGAATTTTGAATTTCAGTGTCCATAAATAAATCTGTATTGGAACATAGCCACGTCTACTCATTTACATATCGTCCATGGCTATTTTCCCACTACAATTACAGAGTTGAGTAGTGCAACAAAGACTATGGCTCACAAAGCCTAAAATATTTACCATCTGGCCCTTCACGGAAAAGATTTGCCAGCCCCAGCTCTAAACTACATTCCATTCGTGAAAATGTCTTTCTAAACCTTTGTGGTGTCAACAGTTTCGGTGTTAAAAGCAAAGAATAAAAAAAAAAAAAAAAAAAAAAAAAAAGCACAGAGGCGATAGAATGGTGTGCAGTGAGTGCTGTCAGCTTCCTTATCACGTCTCTGGCCTCCCCTACATCTTTTGGGATGGAGAATTGGCTCTCCAAGCCTAGCAGCATTGCTGTACTGAAAAAAACTGTACAAGTGCAGACTAAATTTCCTCCTTGGATGTGGGAGAAAACCGGCCCAGAGAGCTTTGCCGTTAGGTGTGCCTGAGTTAGACTTCTGGCCCCAGTCGTGTGAGCAGGTTAGTCGGGACTCTGTTCAAATGACAGAAACCCTACTCCAACTACCTTCTGGTAGGACATTTATTGGCTCATGTAACTAAAAAGTGCAGGTGTTCAAATGATATGGTCAGGGATCTGTCTATCTCTTGATTGTGTCTTCCTCTGGGTTGGTTTCATTCTCAGGCAGGCTCTCCTTCATGGTCTCTGGAGAGAGAACTGAATCCCAGGTGAAAAAAGACAGACCTGTCAGAATTTATCCCAGGACATCTTCTTTCCTCTGCTTTCAGTCTTACTTGGCTAGGATTACTGATCACACAGAATGGCATTTTTATTTTTGATCTGCCCTGTGACCTTTCTCAGGTAGAAATAGAATTTAAAATTCAGCCTTAAAAAACATTAAGTTTTCCTCTTCTGAAAACACGGCCTCTCCTCATTGAAAGAAAAGCTTGCTGGCGGGTGACCCCATCAGAAGGAACGTTGTTCGTTCCTCCATCTGCACATGCCAGGCGTGGAAGGTCTAAAGAGAATGAAGCATGGTCCCCGTACGCTTCGTGTAAAGGAAAGATTTGGGAGCTGCAGGAGCGCAGAAGATGGGCACTTAACCAAGCTGGAAACGGAGGTGAGGACATAGATGACTTCCCAGAGCAAGCAACACCTGACTGAGTGCCGAAGGATGTTTAAACACAAGCCAGGAGAAAGGTTTAAGAAAACTATTGGAGGAAGAAAAAAGAGCAAAGCCAGGTGAAGTGATCATGACAGCTGATCATAAGGGCTAAGACACTTCCAGATACCTGTACCCACAGGATAAGCCAGGTGTGTGAGGCCTTCTGCAGTGCGCCCCAATACACATTCTCCCCCTACCAATGAACCTGCTTGTACACCCCAAGCACAATGCAACCTCCCAGCCCCCCGAATCCTTGTACAAGCTGTTCCTTCCACCTGGAAAGTCCCTTCCATGCAGCTCCACCCCATTCATCTAACACATCTCACCACCCCGCCTCAAGGCAGTAAACTGCCTCCCTGCTTCCTAAATACCTGGTTCTGCTTTAGCATTTATCACTATATATTTTTTTTTAAAAATGTATAATATAAAAAAATGATTCTTATTGAAAAATAGATGAGCCTCGGGGACAAGCTGTTTCCCCCTGAAATTGGAAAGTAAACAAATCAACTCTACTCCTTCATGTGGAGTTAATCCTGGGTGCCGGGAAGTTTCAGCTCCCTTGGTTACAACTGCCCTCTCTGCACTGACGTCTCTTCTTTCTCCACTTCCAGCCTCTCTTCTGAGCTCCAGACCTGTATGTTCTGTTCACTCCTGGGCCCCTCCACCTGGACATTCCCCTGGTACTCTGAACCAAAATTGAGCTCATTACTCCCCCTGGCCCCTCACCAGTTGCTCCTGTGTTCCATGTCTTTGGGAACAGCATAATGTTTATAAGAAATAAGTTAAAAATTAGAGAACTATAAGTTATCTTTGACACTTTCCTTCCCCCTACTCCTCACATCCAGTCTCCTACATAATCAACCTTTTATATTAAAATTATATATGATGTTATTTAGAATCATGTATTATATATATTATATGTATGATCCTATATAATATCATGTACAGCTTAAATATGTAAAGATTATTTAGGAAACTGGATGTGTTATAATTACAAATGTATGTAACATGTGATCATATATAGCATAATGAAGTGACATACAATAATTAACTTTTCATTATATTCCTTCTTTCCATCCTTCTTGTCCCTGAAGCTGCCACATCACCTCTCCCTTAGATTATTGCAATATCTTCAGGACTCAGTGAAGGACTCATCCCCCTCAAATCTATCCTCAAACCCCTGCTTAGCATGCTATACAAGGCTTATCCCAGCCTAGCTATTTTTAAGATTTATCCATCCTCTGCTGGAAAAAGATTATTAGTAAGAGAGATATATTTCAGACAGTGTGGTCAGGGCAGAATTCCCTGAGGAGGAGACATCTAGCCCCTTGAGGACAGCCTGGTTAGCTAGTGCCCCCTCTGCCCCCATTATACCCTCTTCTTACAGATGACAATGGCACTTAGCGACTGAGTGCTTACGGGATGCCAGGCCAGTGCCAAGCTCTCAACTTAGAGATGCATGTTGGTCTCCTGGAATCATCGCAACACTTGTAAATGGGCTGTTAATGCCTATTTGGTGGTTGAGGAAACTAAGGCTCGTAGAGTTTGTCGCCCACCTTAGGTCCTATAACCAGTCTGTAATAGAGTCAGGTATTCACTCAGGCTACCCAGCTCCAAACCCAGACTCCCTAACTATCATACCATGTTGCATCTACAGAGACAGGATGCTGCTTCCTGTAGAACTGGTGGCTCATAGACCCAGAGCTTTCAGGAAGAATCCCAGCTCCTCAACACAATGCTCAGCCTTCCATGATCTGGCTCCTACCTACCTCCTCAGCTTCATCTCCCAACATGGCCCCAGCAGACCATTAACTGGACACCCACCCTCCATCCTGATCCAACTCCTCAGTCCTAGCCTGCCTCAGACTTACTCATCCCTTAGGACTCCACTGAAAGATCACTTCCTTTAGGACACCTTTCCCAATACCTGCCCCACAAGCCAGGTTAAATGCTCCCCCCCCCACTTGCTTCTCTAGCCCCTCTGCTCCCCAGTGTGTAGCACCTGTCACTACACTGCAAATGCTGGCTCTTTCTCTCCCCATAGACTGGGCTCCTCACAGTTTACTCTGCTTCCTGTGCCTCATCTGGAGGCTGGTTTGGAGTAAGTGCCTCATTAAAGTCTGCTGACTTGAATTTACACGGTGAACATCAGAGCTGGAAGAGGCCCCAACGACTTCGTGATCATAGCTACTTGCATTTGCAATATACTTTGAAGTCTAAAAAACCATTCCACACTGATTATCTCATTTTCTCCTCTGAGGTTGAGACTATCCCCATAGTTTAGGAAGCCGAGGTGCAGATAAGTGACTTTTCCAAGTTCACCCAGCCAGAAAGTGGCTGGGCTGGGATTTGACCTCAGGTCTATCTGAATCCAAGGCTAGCACTGTCTCCATCACTTCCACAATCATCTGATTCAAATAACACACACATTTCACCAATGAGGATGCTGAGGCCACGAAAGTTAAATTGCTTGCCTAGGGTCATGTGGTCCATACCCCCATTCTGTGCTCTTTCCTCTACTCAAACAGGAAATGCCCAGCAAGGTGACAAGGTGAGGAGAGGATCCTGAGCCAGGGAGGGCAGTGCTGCCTGTTTTTTTTCCCATCACCCTCTTCCCATTTGTCACAACCTGTATGTTTAAATTTTGTATTTAGTATTTACTCTGAAATGCCTTTCATCTGATTTTCCCTCCTTGCTCACCAATTTAGCTGTCAGAGTAAATAAATGTGAAGTTGGGTCTCCAGCCTCCCCCAGCTCACATTACCTTCCTAGAATTACTCCCTGGCGGGGCCAAACTGCTGCTAGAGGCGCTCCCACAGAATTATCCAGTTACTAATGAAACCTCTTTTTAAACTCAAACCTTGGACTTCGACTCAGGTGGAGGAGGATGGCAAAACTCACCCCGGAGGGTGAGATGACCACTTCCCATTCAGTGGCCAGGAGAAGGACTGAGGTGAGAACTAGATGAGATGACATACATGCAGGGTGCACAGGACATGTACATATCAGATGCTGATGACATCGTATACATAGACTACTTACAACCTTGAACATGTAAGGTGCTTATACGGTGCCAGGAATGGAGGCAACACTTTTAAAGCAGTAGTATTTAATATATGGTTAATTGTCACCACAATCCTGAGAGGTGAGGACTGTTATCCCCTAGCTGCAAGTAAGGAAACTGAGGCTCAGAGATGCTAAGTGACCTGCCCACAGTCTCCGTTAGGAAGAGACCAAGTATCCTAAGAGACTGTGCTGAGTTTGCTAATCCTGACTTTGCTAAGGTCACTCCTATCCGGACTCTCCTGCTGGAGCCAGGAGTTTCTCTTCCAAAGTAATTTCACTCCTGTCCTCTTTGAAGTCAGGCAAGTCCTAGGTTGGAAGAATGGTTCTGCAGTTATTCAGAATAGTTGATTATTTGGTTAATTTACATCCTGCCTTCCTCCATAAAAAAAAAAAAATTGATGTGGCACCTATTAGAATAACAACTGAAAAATGCAGCCAGTCCATACTGCAGCAATGGCTAATATTTATTGGTTGCTTTCTGTGTTCTGGGCATGGTTTGAGCCCTTTTTCATTTGCTTAATTTTCACAAGCACAAGAAGTGGACTCTGCTATCATCCCCACTTTACAGATGAGGAAACTGAGACTAAAGAGTGGCTGAATAGCTTGTCCAGGGTCCTCCTTGTAATAAGGGACAAGGTCAAGATTAGCACCACTGCAATCTGGCTCCAGAGTCCTTGTGCTTCCCTACCAAATTTAATGCCTCTTATTCTGGTTTTGATTTTCTGAGCGCCATATCAGAATTCAGGAGCAGAATAGTAGGTAAGAGTTTGGGTTTTGGAGTCTGCGTGCTAGAGCTTGAAATGAGGCTTCTGTAAGCTTGTTTTCTCAACTACGAAGTAAGTATAATAATACAACCTCCATACAGGGTTGCTCCAAAGGGTAAAGAGCGTAACGCATGTAAAAGAGTGCTTGGCACAGAAATGCTCAATAAACAGTGATTGTATTATTACTATTATCACTCAAGGGGCATAAGCTTCACATTCCTTCTCAGGACTGCAACAGCTTATTTGTCCAGCCTCTGAATCTTGGCAGGCATCTCTATACCTAAAACACTTTATTCTCTCTCCTGAATCCACCCATCTTTCATCTGCCCTTTCATTTCAGCTCAAGTGTCCTCCACATCTCTTGCTTGCAAAGCCAGTACCAACCTCATGGCCTCTTCTTTCCTGGAGTCCTCCCGCACTCACACATCTGACATATGTGCAGCTTTGTATAATATTCAATGACCTCCCACTCCCCCCAGCTACCCAGAAGGGGAGGAAAGAAGGAGATAAGATCGCCCTATCATTCCCATTTTGTAGATGATGAAGCAAACTTAGCCCATAAATGGTGAGGCCAGGAGTCACACCCAGGTCTTTTGACAGAGAATATGGAAAAGGTGTGTGTGCATATGCATGTCTGAGTGTGTATGCATACAGTGGACGTGGTCATGTATGTAGCCTAGAAATCAAGAGCATGAACTCCAATGTCAAAGGAATCTGGTTTTGAGTTCCCGGCCCTGTTCATTATTAGCCACGTGGCACCGTTTTGGACATATTACATGATCTCTCTGAACCTCAGTTTCTTCATCAGTGAAATGAGTACAATAAGAGACACTACCTCCTTGGTTACTGTGAAAAGAAAAGCCATGATTGTAAAATGCCAAGCCTGCCATGAATCAAAATACTGAGGAGTAGCAGCTGGGTTTATTATGTCCAAAAAAGATACTTGAAGAGGAGAAGGTTGCTCATCTGTGGACTGTGGATGTTTTAGGGTGCACGTGTGTGTGTGCGCACATATTGTGTGCATATGTGCACGCACACACACACACGCAGCTTTCACATTGCAACTGTGCTCTTACTAGAAAAGATTTGGGTCCAAAGAGAAACTTTTCACTGTGAATGTCTGTGTCAGAGAGCAATAAATGGCTGAGATGCAGGAGGTGGGAGATGCCACTGGCCAGGACTGGAACCATTTCTGTGTACCTTGGTGTCTGTAAAGGAACAGATATTTGTATCTTTCAAGGATGCTGGTGTGAGACTTTAGTATTACACAGATGCCCTTGTCTGCCTGTGTCTGTTAGAATGTGCCTGTGTGTGTGCATGACTGAAGCTGTGACGATTCGGAATCATGTGTCTGCAGAGGTATGTGTGCTGTTTCTGACTATGAATGGTTGTTTCGCCATCTGTAGGGATATGTGTGTATATCTGTGGGTAGGGATATGTGTGTATATCTGTGGGTGTCTCAGTAGAGGACATGAGGTTTTACGTGGGTTGGAGCTCCATGGGAGTCTGTGCTCTTAACAATGGGCATGTGTACAAGTGTAAGAACCGCTGTGCAGGGTGTTTTCATTTGTAAATGAGGGCAACTAGGGAGGTAATGGTATGTCTGACTGCATCAAGGTGGGATGTGTGGTGTCTGTAGGGCCGGATGGAAGTCTAAGTGTGCATATTTGGTTTCAGAAGATGATGGATATCTAAGCTCAGTTTGTGTGTGGAGAAGGGAACCCAGGCTGTGAGTGTCCACATGTGTGTGTGTATGTTGCGTGTTAGAGTGTGCAAGGCTCTGTCTTTGAGTTTGAGGCTTTTGTGTCTGAGTGTTTGGGAGCTGTCTCCTACCTAGATGCCTGGGCCTCTCTGCCTCCTCTACCTCTCTCACTGTCAGTAGAACCCTAGAGAAGGTGAGGTAGGCATTGACTGGATAGCTCAGCAAACTCTGAAAAGAAGGGGGAGGTCTCAGGAAATCCCTCCCTGGAGAGTTCAGGGGAAGCCCCCTACCCCATCCTACCTCCACTCCAGCCCTCTCCCTCCCCTACCCAGCCCAGTGCATTTAGGATGGGATTTAGCCCAAGCCCTTGGGAACTGGTATGCCCTTTGGTTGTTATGGAGCAGAGGCAGCTGCGCAGGTGTGTAAGAGTGTGTGTGGATGCCTCGTGCTCCTGTAAATGATGTGAACAGGTAATCATTTGCATCAGGATGTACACAAACGTACCAGGCACGGGATTGCATCAACAGAATATAATGTGTGACTTTATACGAAACCCATCTCAGCCCAAGTTGTGACCTTGGGTCCCTCTTGTACCTGTAAGTGGGGCTGTGCCTGAGGGCTGTGGGTGTCCCTTGAGGGAGGGGCGGTAGTGAGAGCCGTGTGCATGTGTGCCTGCTGGTGCCTTTGTATGTCAGCGTGTCTCTGAGTCTCTCCGTCAGCAGCTCGGAGTTTCTGTGTGTCTATATGTCTGTGTGTGTGTCTCTGGGTCGCTGCCTCGCTGTGTGTGTCTCGCTCTCCCTTGGCGGGGAGGGGATTGGTCACGCATGACTCATCTTGAACCGAGCGGGGCTCCAGAGGCAGGGCGGCCGCCGCCGCAGCTGGAGGGGGAGGAGGACGAGGAGGAGGGAGAGGAGGAGGAGGAGGACTACGAGGAGCGAGAGGAGGAGGAGGAGAAGGAGGGGGCGGGGGCCTCTCCAAGTTTGTCGGGACCTTCTTCCGAGGCAGCGGCGGCAGCAGCCAGGGAGGCCAGGGCGGCGCGCGGGCCGGGGGCGGGGGCTGGGGCCGGGCCCGGGGCGGCGGGTCCGGCGCCTCCGCTCTCCTCCAGCTCCTGCTTCAGCCTTTGCACCCATTGCGGCCGTGGCCGTCCTCGGCGCGGCTCTCCGCGCCGAGCGCCGGCTGAGCCCGCTGCTTCCCGGCCCATGTACTGGAAGCATGAGAACGCCGCCCCGGCGCTGCCCGAGGGCTGCCGGCTGCCGGCCGAGGGCGGCCCCGCCACCGACCAGGTGAGCGAGCGAGCGAGCGT
This sequence comes from Camelus bactrianus, assembly GCF_048773025.1. Classification (NCBI taxonomy): domain Eukaryota; kingdom Metazoa; phylum Chordata; class Mammalia; order Artiodactyla; family Camelidae; genus Camelus; species Camelus bactrianus. Next base: position 66,489,198 of record NC_133542.1, on the reverse strand, counting down.
GTGAGCCGTCTGGGCCGGGGTCGGGCAGGGGCCGAGACCCGGCCGGGCCGGGCCGGGCCGGGCCGGGCCGGGTGGCGGGCAGTCGTAAGGAGGAGGGGTGCGGGGGTGCGCCTGGGAGTGTGTATATGTGAATGTGTGAGCGCGCGCGAGCACGAGGCGGGGGGGTCGCGGAAAGTGGGAACACATTATGCAAATGTTGGAGGAATTTCTCAAAAAGCGATTTAGCAAAGACACAGGCGAATCAAGAGGAGGCGAGGCGGGTATTGTCCGTCTGAATAGGCGCTGATAGCGCCGATGCGCCGGGGGTTGTGCGGACGCAACGCTGAGAATCGCGGCACGGAGCCGGTCCCTGGCGCTCCGAGGGGCTGGAGGGTGCTTTTTCCTCCTCTTGGACGTCTGCGTTTTCTCTTTTTGGTCCCATTTCGACCCCAATCTAGCCCCCGTTTTGCTCTGGGTTTCCCTCCGACTGGCCCTCGAAAGGCGCCTGAATCTTCGGCAGTATCCCCGCATCTATTTCGCCGCGCGCGCGGGGCGGACGCGGTCGAGCTGATGCTCCCAGCGCTTCGGGTTTTATTTTCCTCAAACGCCACCCCCCATCTCTTTTTTATTTTCTTTCTTTTTCTCTTTTCTCCTTTTTGCATTTTGTGTCGAGAGGAGGAGAAGGGAGCGAGGAAGGGGGGAGGGTGGAAGAAGAAAAAATTCGATTTTTAATTACTACCATTAAAAAATCAAATTTGCAATTCTTTGGGCGGCCTGATGGATCTCACTGATTGACAGTTGGAATTGACACTCTGGCTACCTCTTATCTTGGGCATTCACGACAATTTCTAATTGCAGGTAGTTTGTGTGTGTGCGCGTGTTTTTTTTTCCCCCTCAGAGGCTTGGATTGCAAGGGAACTAAGCGATTACTTCAAGAGCCACGGGTTAAGTGCAGGGAGAGGGGGAGAGAGAGGGAAAAAATCCAATCCAAATTCAAATTGCTTCATTAGAGAGACACCGCTTTTGTGGGGAAGGGCTTTAAATGCCCACTACAAAGTTAGGACTCATTGTTCCGCGCGGGTTTATATAACAGGCGCGGGGAGGCGCTGGGCTCAGGCTGCGCGGAGCCAGTTCTGCAGCAGCCGCCGCCTGCGTTCCCTCCCCCCTCCCCCAGGTGATGGCCCAGCCAGGGTCCGGCTGCAAAGCGACCACCCGCTGCCTTGAAGGGACCGCGCCACCCGCCATGGTGAGTTCGTTCGGCCCTACCTTCGGTCCCTGGTCCCCCGGCGGCCGGGCCCTGAGGAAATGACCCAGCTTTCCGGCCCCGAACGGCTGCTTGTGTGCTAGGGGACTCCCGGAGGGCGCCGCCCCTCTCCGAGCCTCGGTTTTCTGGCCAGGAATGTGAGCTTTGACCGCTTTTGGCATCTAGGACGCGCGTGCTAAAAGTTGGAGCCGTCCTTTCCTCTCCAGTAGGCTCTTCCTTTCCTGTCCTGTAGCCCGTGGCTTGTCGTCTCGGGGGGATTTCGTTGTCAGTTGGTTCGCTTGGGCCGCAGATTTGTCTCCGAGGCAGCAGCAACTCTGGGCACCCGGCTCAGCCCTCAGCTCAGCGCTCGGCTCTTCCTCTCTCCGCTACTGCAGGCTCAGTCGGATGCTGAGGCTTTGGCAGGCGCTTTGGACAAGGACGAGGGTCGGGCCTCTCCCTGTACGCCCAGCACGCCATCTGTCTGCTCACCACCCTCTGCCGCCTCCTCCGTGCCGTCCGCCGGCAAGAACATCTGCTCCAGCTGCGGCCTCGAGATCCTGGACCGATATCTGCTTAAGGTGAGACAGGGGCAGGATGTTGGGAGGGTGTGGGTTGTAACCCAGAGGACTACAGGGAAGCAGCGCTGAATTTCGAATCCTGGCTTAGCCGCTGCCTGACTTCGCAGCTTTGGGCAAATCTTAGGGTCTCTCTGAGCCCCCGGGTTCCAGTCTGAAAAATGGCCTGAGTGCAGAGTTTACTTCTACCTCCCGGAGCTTCAGCGTTACAGAAGGAAAGTAGGGAAGTCCCATGCACCTTCAGAGCCCCAGCGTCTCTGTCTGCAAATGGGGTAGGGGAGGCTGGGGCCGGGTGTGAGAAGAGGCCGGCGCTGAGACGCCCCCCACCTCCACACCCTCCCCAGGTCAACAACCTCATCTGGCACGTGCGGTGCCTCGAGTGCTCCGTGTGTCGCACGTCGCTGAGGCAGCAAAACAGCTGCTACATCAAGAACAAGGAAATCTTCTGCAAGATGGACTACTTCAGGTAGGCTGCAGCCGCTGGGCCAGCAATGTCGCCGCAGGCAGGCCCCCGGCACGCGCGAAGACCGCCTGTGTGGCGCGTGTCTCTGACTCCCAAGCCCGCGCGTCCCGAGTGCACTCCTGGCGGCCGCGCGGGCCCAACTCTCCGGCCCTCAGCGTCAGGAAGCTGCAGCCCCGGTGCCAGTGCCCGAACAGGTTCGGACAGGTGACCCGCCTCCGGTTGCTGTGGCCCACTCTGTCTTGGTCGCGTCTCTGGCTCCGTCTCGGGTCCTGCCCGAGTCTTAGGCTCCAGTTCCGACTTCCAGTGCGTCGGTCCAGCTCTGATGTCCCCAGCTCTGGCCCCGACCCGCTCGTATCCCAGCCACAATCTGGCTGCAACTCTGGTGCGCTCCGGTTGTGGGTTCCAACCCTACTGCTACTCCAGCCATGCCTGCGTCTCTCCTGGGCAGGACCCTGAGCTGGGCTCCAGAATCTTTCCCTCACTCTGACCCCGGCCCGGTTCGAGGCTGCATTCGAGTCTGCTCTGGCCCCAAGTACTCTCCTCGCGTTAGACTCGGATCCAAACCCATTTTCAAGCGCCTCGATCTAATCCCGGACCTCAGTCTCCGGCTGCGCCTCAACTTCTACCCCCGCGTCGCTCGAGTGTAGTAATTTCCAGCCTGGGGTCCCGTCTGGGTCCCAGGCGCCTGTTCCAGCTCCGTCATCCTTTCGGACCCGGCTTCAGCCTCTCCCGGGTCTAGGCGCTGACTTTGGGCCACCAGGACAGGAAGGCGGAGTTGGGCGCCTCAGCCAGGGTCCCGAGTAGGGTCACCCTGGGCTGAGCTCTCCGCGCCGCAGTGCCGCGTCCCGGCCCCTCTAGACCGCAGTCGGGCTCACCCTCCCGCCGCATCTCTGAACCACTTGCACGAGCCTCTCTTCTCACCACGCGGCTCAAGCCTGACCTGGTCATGGGGTCGAGGTCACTGCGAGGTCAGAGGAGTAGCGGCAGCCTGCCTGCTCCCGGTGGGGAAGCATGAAGCAGGCCTGAAGCCGGGCCATCCGGCCTATGGAGCTGGAAGAGAGTGGAGTGGGATTGGTTCCTGGGAGGGACGCCTGTTCCCAAGGGCTTTCTCAGGAAGTGGAGAAAGCTACTCCCCTATAACCACCACCGCTCAGTCCGCAGACATCCTTCCGGTCCTGGCCTCAGGAGAGGCCATGGCTTCAGTCTTCCTGGGAAGACCCCAGCCCCAGAACGATCCCCTGATCCCCTGAGTCAGGGAATGTGGTGGAAGGCAATGTCGCCCCCCAACCCCTGGCATTGAGTATCTAGGAGCTTGGAAAGAGAAGACCTTGACTCCCAGGGGAGTTTGCAGCATTGGGGGCTGAGGTGCTCTGAAGAAACCTTAGGAAGCCTGGTACAAGAACTGGACTCTTCTTTGGTACATGGGTGTAAAAGGATGTGCGCTGGGGTGTGCATGGGGAGGGGCGGTTCTGCCAGGTGGCCTAGGACTTTGTGTGCAAGGAGGGTATTGTGTCTGTCTTGTCCCGATCTGTGTGGTGGGGCTGGGGGGGGGGGTTGGGTGTGTCACTGAGCAGGGTGAGGGGCATTTGGACAGCATGAGCGTTCCTTTACAAAAAGCATGTTCATGTTCATGTGTGAGTGTCAGGAATGCATGTCTGTGTGAATGTTGGGACCTTGTGTGTCAGAGCAAGATTACATCTGGACTGTGATCCAGAGGTGAGAGGGTGAGGATTCTGAAATCCTGTCCTTCCGCACCCCACCACACACTCCTCCTCTGAAGGGGCATTTCTGCTTATGGTCTTAATTCAGGCACTGAGAGCTCAGAGGTTTGACGTGAATGTGGATTTGTGGATGTGGGCTGTGGTGTGTGTGGTGGAGGGCAGGATTATCATTGTGTGATGTGAAACCAGAGTGTCACATCTCTCCTCTGCTGTCTCATCTGACTCTTAGCTGGCCAAGGCAGGAAATGGAGCTTAGAGTCTCTATCTAGCCAGCTCCCTGCTCTAGGTCTGACTTCAGTTGGTTAAAACAACAACAACAACAACAACAACAACAAAAACAAGCCAGCTGCTTTTCAGGGCCCCTTGGATTCATCAGCTAGCCAGGGACAGGTCTCCAGCCTGGGAAACGCAGCAGGCCTCTTCCTGTAGAGGAAGGCAGGCCCGGACCCCTCTCCTGGCCCTCCTGGTGATGACGGACCTGACAGCCCTGTGAGTCACTTGCCCACATGTCCTCGCTGTGTCTCATGCCCAGTCTGGACAGGCCTCCTTGGCTGATGTGCTTTATTAGATCTTCAAGGATTAGTCAAACTCAGATCCTGACCCCACTGTTCAGCGCCTCCACTGAATGCGGAGTCCCTCTTCCCACTGGTGCAGCTGTTGCGGAGAGACACAGAGACAGGGCTCATCTGGCCAGCGCTGAATCACTGTGTGACCTTGGGCAAATCACTGCATCTCTCTGCCCTCCATGTCCTACAATCAGGGTTCTCTCTATGAGCTGTCAAGGAGACCAGTGAAAGGAAGAAGGGTCAGTAGAAGCTCCCTAACTGGTAGGTGTTATGGGTGTCACCATTGTCACCATTGGCCGGGTGGATTCCAGGCACGATCCTCTGTTGCTATTTCCTCAGGCAGTTTGGGGATGAGGGGTGGGCTGGGCTGCTTCTGGGCTGCAGGTTCTGAGCATGAATCCTTTTCCAGTGACAAGAACCCCAAAAGCAAAACTAAAACAGATTTTTGGTTAAGAAAATGGAGGGAATAAAAGCTGGCATTCCCTGGGATGAAGGAAGTCTTGTGGCTCTTCTGATCATTTCTCCCCCAGCCAGGTCTCCCTGAGGGCATAACTCATCCCTGGAAGCCCCACCTGTAACAAAAATAATAAAACCCACAAAAAGGAGAGAAAAAAGCAGGCAGAGCTCCAGGCAGGGACTATTGTCTGCTCTGAGTGGCACCCCAGGCTCTGGGTGGCTGCTGTAAGGGAGCTCTTCCTGGAGAGAGCTGAAAGAGAGCTCTTCCTGGTGGTGGTGGAGTCGTGGAAGGCAGAGCCCCTCTCTAGAGCTGGAGCTCATGTGCTGAGATTCTCTAGCCCTCTGTTTCCTGAAGCCCAAGGTCAAGGGTCTGATGGGAAATGGACTGGAGTACTCACCCCAAGGAGAGGCCAAGATCTCTGAACAGGATGCAGAGAGGGATGAAGTGGCCAAGATCCCTGGAGGGGGCGCTGGTGGCTTCTGAGGTCCTCTGCCTTTCAGTCTTATCCCCCAGGGAAGGGTTTGTTCTTGGTTCTACTCCCCATCTTGCCCCTCCGTCATGACATCGGCCTGTAGATCCCCCTTCAGTCTCTTTTGGCAAAACTGGAAGTTGGGGGCTCAGGAATCTAGAAGTTAGGAAGGCACTCCAAGCTCACTGGGGCAGGAGGCTGCAGATCCTGGGAGAGTCTGGAGGACCAGGGCTGCTCTTGGCTTTGCATTGTTGGAAGGGGTTGGTTTTCTACTGGCTGTATGCCCTCAATGAGGTTGCTGGGCCTCTCTGCCTCAGTTTCTCCAACACTATCCAAACAGGGACCTCACCAACCTTTGTGGATTCAATCAGATTGCCACCTCCCCTCACTCTCTGAGATCTGGCAGAAAAAAAAATTACCACTAGGAAAATATGTACTGCTTTTAATTTTTTCACTTTTTTGTTGTTGTTATTAAGACCATTTTTCTATTTTCTTCCAAGAAGTGGAGGGAAAAAAGTTCTGGGGAAAAATAGCATTCCTTTCTGTGGCATTCACATCTCCACTGTCCTCGGCAATCAAAACCCGAGACAGCTTCCTCCTGCCCACTGACCCTGTGGCTGCTGCCCCCCAAAGGCAGGCAGAGACTGATCTGCAGTGCCCTTCTGGCTCCCCCAGCCTCCTAAAGCATCGTGCCTATTGTATAGCTGGGGAGAAGATGTCCCGAGAGAGAAGAAAGTGCCACGCCCAGGGTCACAAGAGATTGTGGAAGAGGGACTGGATAGGGGTTCAGACACTGTCAAGAGCTCTTCTCTAACCCCAGAACCATTGCTTTATTTCATTGAATCCTCCGATCCACCTTGTGAGTATCATACTGTCATAATCTTTACATCATAGGAGGAGAAACTGAAGCCCTGAGTGTCGAGGTCATGCAGCTAATAAGCGGCAGAACTTGGATGAGCTCTATGGCTGCCTGACTCACCATCCCTGTGTCTAAATATTCAGTATTCTTCTTCTCTAGATGTGTCAGCAGCCTCCTGTGCAAGGTGGGGCCCATGGACTGGCAAAGACCCCCCTCTGACGGCCCTTAGAGTCCTTGCCCAGTCTGGTCTGCTTCCTACAGTGAGCACCCACTGTGCTCTGACATGGGACTCTCTCTAGGTGGGCCCTGGGAGTACTTGGGCAGGAGTGACCGCCTCAGAGATCCAGTGACTGGAGCAACTTTGCCAGGATCGGGTCACCAGGATCCCTGGCCCTCTTGTCTCTGAACCATGAGAGTGGCGAGTGAAGGGTTAACTACCTCTCCTTGCGTTAATGGGGGTGGGGTTCAGAGTGTGCCCTGGGCTGGGCCTGGAAGGGAGGGGGAGCTGCCTACTGAAGTTCCAGTCCCCAGCTGGGCCGGTGTGACTTAGGGCAAGCCCGCAGCCTTCTCTCTCTACTTCCACCTTGAGCCCAAGTTCGGACGGCGGACTCCAGCGGGAGGACCCCACCCCCTCCCCCAGAACGAGGGTCCCAGGGGAGGCTCTGAGCTGGGAAGCGGCCCCCCACCGCGGCAGAGAGCGGCCCAGCGGCCGCCAGCTGTTGGGGGACAGATGTTGGGGGAGCGAAGAGTTCGGGGGAGGGGCCTCAGGCTGGGACCTCCGAGGAGCGGGGTGTTTTAACCTCTTAATTGCTGGTTCTGTTGTTTCTGGCTTCTTCTAAGGGTTTGCGCCGAAGGGAAGGAGCTGAAGGAATAGAAAGGGCTCCACCTCTGATCTCTCCCTTGTTTGCTTCATAGAATCTGTCTAAGGCCATCAAGTGAGAGTCCTGAACGCAAAACAAGTGAACATCGGTTTGAGTTTCAGCGCGTTTGCTCACTGGCTTCTTAACTAACATTGGCCTTCCCACTCTTGAGCTTCGGCTTCCTCATGCTGAGAAGGGGTCGCTTAGTAATGGGGCAGTGGTCGTAGTGAAACTCCGGTGGGTTCCTTCGTTGAGGCTCATTCATCCAATAAATAATTACCGAGTTCCTACTCGGTATCCGGGAGAGGTAGGCCGGGAGAAGGAGCCTGACTTGGTCAGTGGCTCACAGCTCCCTCCGCACAGCCACGAATACCCAGATATCTCCGTTCCCTGCTCCGGTGAGAGAGGGCGCAGAGGTGCCCATTGCCGACTCTACTCCCTTTAGCAGACGCCTGGATGAGCAGCCTCGGTCCACACCTCTCCATCCCTAAAGCACCTCTGTGTTCTGCGCCTTGGCCTTGCGGCGCGCGCGGGGATCCAGGGAGGGGCGCGCATAAGGCTGGGGGTTGGGGTGCGGTGGCCGCGCCCCCTAATCCCTTTGGCGCTCCCTTCGCAGCTCCCGAACACCCCTTTCTTGAAGTTTCGTTGTCTCCGCCGCCGATTTCGCTGCTTCCGGAATCCGGCGGCTCGGGCCTCGCAGCCCGCCTGGGAAGGAGTCTGTCGGTTTGTCACAGCCTCGATCCGTAAGCTTCCTCGTGCCCCTTGTTCGTGCCACTGAGCCTTTCCCCGGGTGGGGGACACGCTTCAGAAGCGGCCCGAAATGCATCCAAAACTGCATCATGATCCCCATCCCCATCCAAGGACCCAACGTGAGGACGATTTCGTTTGACTGGGCGGAGACACAGCGACAGTGGGGAGATCCGATAGCTGGGGACAGCCTCTGGCATTGGGGCGACACGCGGAGGGTGAGAAAGTTGCTCAGAGGTCTCTAGCAGCTCCTGTCTCAGAGCAAGGGGATGAGGGCACTGTAAGCGGCCATGGTAGACGCTGAACGCGCCCGGGTGTCGCGGACTCTTGGAGTGGAAAGATCAGGGATGCGCGGGGAGTCTTGGATGCATTCTGGCGGAGAACGAGGGATCCGTAAAGCCTAGCGCGAGGATCCGGGAGCTTACACTCGTGCAGCGCCCTGACGCCGGAGCACGAAGACCGCAGGCTGGAGCCCTGTCCACTCTAGCCTGCCTCTTAAGTCCGGGCCCTTCTGCTTCCCGGCTCTTTCGGCTCCCTGGGAATGCACTCCCCACCTACTGGAGCTGGCGGGGCCCCAGGCCCAGCGAGCCGGAGTTTCCAGGACCCAAGGCCCGGAGAAGGGATGCGAGTCTGTCAGCCAATACCCCTTTCCTGATCATACCCTCGGGATTCAACTCTACACATCTCCCGTCCGGCTGCTTCCAAAGGTTCTAGTGTTTTTTTTTGCATCTCGGAAGGCACCTCAACCCCTGCCGCACACACTCTGTGTGGTCTTGGGCAAGTCACTCATCCACTCTGAACTTCTGATTCCACGTGCGGAAATTGGGTGCCAGAGTCCCCACTTAACATGGTTGTGGAGAGGGTATGTGCCCCAGGACCCAGACGCACAGCAAGGGCTCTGCACCCAGCTTGCCCTTCCTCCTTTCAGAGGCCAGGAAGTGCTCCCATCTGGAGCCGGGAACCCGGGACCGTCCACTCGGCAGGAAGGGGCTGGGGTGGGCAAGGCGATTTCCTCTCCTTTTTTATTAAGGAATTGGGAACCGAGACCACTGGCTAGGTTGGGGAAGCTAAATTTCCAGGGTCAGGAGACACTTGTGTTTTGGGGGAGATTAATTCGTCACAGGCGCGCAGCGCGGCCTGAGCTAACCGTGCCCCCACCGCCATTCCCCTTGCGCTCCTTGTCCGAGAGACAGCTGAGTTGGGGGTACGTCTGAGAGCAGGGACTGGCCGAGGCCTCCGCGCTCTAGCACTGAGTTCAACCTTAGACCGAGACTGTTTATTCAACCGGCAGTGGCTTGCATTTTCCAACGCAGGCAAGGCTGTAACCAGAGCGCATTTTCTGGGCTGGTTCCTCCACACATTCAAAAGCATTTAAGAGTGCACCTTCGGGTGGAAGTGTGCCTCTGGGGACACAAAGGCAAATTTTCCTGATCCTTTCCCAGGAATGCCAAGGGTGGAAGGGAGAGCCAAGAAACCTGACATTTACAAGTCGGTGTGACCAGTGCTGAGAAGGTGGTGCTGGGAGCCACGGGGTTGGGGGAGGTGGTGGGGGCAGCAGACTATGCAAAGGCCTGGGGTGGGAAAGTGCTTCAGAGGGGACTGATCTTCCATTGTGGCTGACCAGGACTGCGCCTGCGTGTGGGGTGAGGGATCCCGAAGGTTAGGGAGGAGATGAGCCAGAGATGATATGGTCTTTGGGGCTTCATAAACTCCAAGGATTTTGGACCAGATCCTAAGGGCTGAGTGGAGCTACCAGAGGACTTTAAGCAGGGCAGGAAACAGGATAAAGTGTGCATGCTGGAAACCTCACTGTAGCCCCTGTGTGGAGATTGTTTTGCAGGGGTGACAGGCTTGGAGCTTGGCCTTGGAGGGGCACATGATGGGAGCCTGGTTGAGGAGGGCAGTGGTGGCCATGGAGAGGGGATAGGTCACAGAGATACTTAGAAAAGGGAACCAACAGCACCCAGTGATTGGTTGGATGTGGGGTTGAGGACAGGGAGGTTTCTAAGCTTGAGAGGCTGGGAGAGTGGGGGCACCATTCCCTGAAATAGAGGAAACTGAGGCTCCGAGCTTTGGGATAGGGTCATAGGGTGAGTCATACACTTAAAGAACAAACTTTCGCTGGTGCTCTGGGGACAGGCCTCGGGCTGACTTCTGGGATGGGGCAAAGCAGACTCTGCCGCTTCCTGGAGGGGCTCCCAGTCTGGTGGTGGAGGCAGCCACACCCAAGTAGCCACACCACAAAGGGGGAGGAAGAGGGGAAGAGGCTGAATCAAGAAGGCTTCAGGGAGAGTGGGGCATTTGGTCTGGGCTTTTTTGTCTTGTTAGAATGTCACTGGGCTCCAGAGTCTGGGACTAGCTGGGTACTTTAATAGACTACAAAGTGCTCAACAAATAGCAGTAATCACTACTGTTGTCACTAAGTTCAGCTCAGGGCAAGGAAAATGAGAACTCAAAGGTGTTAACCAAGGTGCCCAGGGTCACAAAGCCAGTAAGTGCATATCTGTCTATGCTTCCAAGAAACTCTGAGCTTCTCTATAACTGGGTTACAGTTGCTTTATCTCTGGAGTCAGACTAGCTAGGGTTTGTATCCTTGTAAGCTGTGTGACCTTGTGCAACTTACTTTACCTCTCTGGTCCCCATTTTTCTCAATTTCAAAATGAAGATTAATTGGGCTTATCAACATAAAACTTAGAATCTTGCTGGGCAAGTGGTAAGTGCTCATAAATTTGCCTAAGTTATTACTATTATTATATATTTTCCCCAACCCGTATGATATATTTTAATGAGCAGGTTAATGTTATATACAAATATAAGTGATCGTTACAGGAAATATAGAAAACTCATAAAAGCACCAAGAAGAAAATAAAAACCACCCAACAGCTCACCGTCTAGGTGGGACTTGGCTGGGGGGGTGGTGAATCCAGACAAAAGGAAATGCTGAGTGAAGGCCCTCAGGAACTGGGGTGCGGCTGGACCACTAGGGTTTGATTGGCCTGTCTGAGCCTCACCTTCGCCCCTTCCCCGCCCCGGTGTCCTGCAGCCGATTTGGAACCAAGTGCGCACGGTGCGGCCGACAGATCTATGCCAGCGACTGGGTCCGGCGGGCGCGCGGCAACGCCTACCACCTAGCCTGTTTCGCCTGCTTCTCGTGCAAGCGCCAGCTATCCACGGGCGAGGAGTTTGGCCTGGTCGAGGAGAAGGTGCTGTGCCGTATCCACTACGACACCATGATCGAGAACCTCAAGAGGGCCGCCGAGAACGGTACCCAACCCGCCCCGCCCAGAAACTGGCCGCATTTCGGCCCCCTGTCCTATGTGACCCCACCTGACCCTGGCATCCCAGGGACTGCCCACACTTCTCTAGAGGCACTCGCCCCTTCATCACCTGGAGGTAGCCCGAGGGTGGGGCTGCCCAGGGACCTTGTGCTTCGGGCTCCATCATTTATTTACTGGAAAGTAGGAAGTCACCACCGGTCCTTGCAAATTACATTTCCTAATCTGTAAAATGGGGGTAATGATAAGACACCTCAAAGACAGATGAGTTGATGTGTTGTAAAGCCAAGAGGCACTCAATGAACGCTAGAGATGATTCTCATAATGGGGCAGCCTACTCCACTTTTGGACAGCTCTGATTGGCTTAGGGGCTCATCCCCACCAGCTGCCTGGAACCGTGCTTGGGCCAGTCTAGGGGAGATGATGTGACCCTGTTCTCCCAACTCCCACCTCAGCAGCTCCAAGCCAGAAGTTTGGGGGTGGGGGCTTCCATCCTGGATGGTTAGGAGAAAGGCCTTTAAGTCTGGAGACCTGAGCTTCTGTTTTGCTTCTGGCCTGTTGTGCTGACATATGAAGTTTCCTTTTCTCTCTGGGCCTCAGTCTCCCTAGTGTGCAAGATGGATGTTGGACTAGAGAGATCCGTAAGTCACTTCTGGATACTGTGATTTCCCAAGACACTTAGGCCCAGGAACAGGGTCCAGGTCTCCCAGGGATTGTGGGGGCTGAGTTATAAAGTGTCTGCCCCATCCCCAGTGCCTCTGAGGAGGGTTATGAACCATGCTGCCTCAATTTCCAGCCTGAGGACTAGTCAGGAATTCCCCTGAATGTTCCTGTCCATGGCCACACCAGGGCCATCACTTTCTCCAGCCAGGATGATGGCTAAGTGGGTTTGGGTGGGGAGCAAATGAAGTTGGAGTGCTTGAAGTTACCTGCAAATGACTGGGCAAGTCGGTAGTGGAGCTGGGATGGAAGCCCAGGAGTCAGAGGTTCCTCCACACTGTGACCCATCAGTGACTCCAGGCTCCTTCTGTACCTGGACCAACCAGGACCATCCCTAGTCACAGCCTTGCCAGTTACACTCCAGCTCTCACAGCCAGGCTTGGCTCCAGACTCCTACCATGCAAGGAAGCTTGAAGGCTTAAGGCCTCAGATCTCCTTTACTGAGCAGCCCTCAGTTTTGGCTACTGCTTTACTTTTTAAACCTAAACACACATATATGTCCATTATAGAAAATTTAGAAAGGATGGTTCAGCAAAAAGAAGAAAATAAAGACCACTCCAAACACCACCACCCCCTCACATTTTAGTGCATATCTTCTCAGATTTTGTTCTATGGAGAGTTTGTTTGGCTTTTCTTTTGAAGTGTTTTTTCCTAATTAAAAAAAAACTGTAAACAGTGGTGGAATTTCTGGAGATTTTTGTTTTCTTTTTTTGTGCTTACCTGAAATTTATCAGTTTTTGATAAGGAGCATGTATTGCCTTTGTATTCAGAAAAATGAGGTATTAAAAAATAAAACGGGAATATAATTAGTGTGATTATAAAAAGTAATGTAGGTGGAAAGAGAATAGCTAACATATACTCCAGTTAACAAAATTAAACCTTAGAGAACTAGGATAACAACATATGATCGTCATAAAAACTTCAGAAGTTGCAGAAACCATTGAAGTAGAGTTGCCATAGTTGCACTTCTCAGGGTTAATCACTACTAACACTTTGATGTATATCCTTCCAACGGTTTTGCTTCCATCCATTTTTACAAAATTAGGATCACAGTTCTGTAACCTGCTTGCTTCCTATCTGCACCAGCCTTTGGTTTCACCAGTTTATCAAGGAGGGAGCCCAATATGGGACGCTAGAGTCAGCCAGCTGTCAGAATACTAGTCGAAATGTCCTGGGCAGGGACTTTCTTCTCTCTGAGCCTCAGAAGCTGAGAAATCCTCCGCTGTAACATGAGAATAAGGTCACCCATCCTCAGGGCTGTGAGACCTACAGGGTACACCGAAAGAGTAGCGTCTGGTACTAAGCAGACGCTCAGAAGTGGAAGCCCCTTCCCCAAAAGACTGAGCTCAGGGACTAGGACCCTGGGATCCCCGCTCCCCGCCAATTCCCTCCTGACACTTCCAGGGACCAGCTCCCCCCACCCCCGTCCTTTCCAGGCTGCCACTAGAAGAGATGGGGACGCGTGGTCAGCCACTTCTGTCGCCCCCAGGGAACGGCCTCACGCTGGAGGGGGCAGTGCCCTCGGAACAGGACAGTCAGCCCAAGCCGGCCAAGCGCGCGCGGACGTCCTTCACCGCCGAGCAGCTGCAGGTACCGCCGCGGGCCGCGTGTGGCCGCATGTGGGCGGGGCCTCGGGGTGGGCGTGGTTGAGAGGGCCTCCTGACTCCGCCCCTCTGCCTGGACCCTCGGGTGGCGGGGAGGGGCTGTAGCTGTCTGGGGCGTGGCCTCCGGGCCGGAGCCTCTGATTGGGCCGGGGCCTTGGCGACCTCCGCGGGCTCGTGCCTCACCGCCCCGCGGCGCCTGGCAGGTTATGCAGGCGCAGTTCGCGCAGGACAACAACCCCGACGCACAGACGCTGCAGAAGCTGGCGGACATGACGGGCCTCAGCCGAAGGGTCATCCAGGTGGGGCCGGGAGTGGGCGGGGCCTTCGGGTCTGGGGCGGGGACTAGGGACCTGGGGGCGGGCCCTCGAGCGCGGAGCTGGGCTGCGGAGCCGCGGGTCCAGGGCGCACGTGGCCGCCCTTCCTCAGATGGCGACGAGGCAGCCACGCCTGGGGTCCTACCGCGGCGCATCCGGCCCTTTTCCGTGAGGCTGAGGCTGCTGAGGCTGTCGTTCCAGGTGTGGTTTCAAAACTGCCGGGCGCGTCATAAAAAGCACACGCCGCAGCATCCCGTGCCGCCCTCCGGGGCGCCGCCCTCCCGCCTCCCTTCCGCCCTGTCCGACGACATCCACTACTCTCCGTTCAGTAGCCCCGAGCGGGCTCGCATGGTCACCCTGCACGGCTACATTGAGAGTAAGTGACCGCGACAACTTGGCCGTCGGACCTTTGGGAAGGGGGGAGAGTGGAGGAGTGTGCGTGGGCGGCCGAGCTGTGCGGACGCGATGCTGAGCCTCGTGAGTGGAGATGTTCCGCGCAGCCGTTCCGACCTGGTGGTTGGGGAGAGGAGTTAAGTTCCCCAGCTCTGCCTCAGTGGGGTTAGACCCTTGATAGAGACAAGCCATTCACCATTCAAAAAATACTTTCCAAGAACCCACTCTGTGCCAGGGCCCAGAGACTAGGGAGAGAGTAAGATGGATAAAGTCCCTGCCTTGGTGGAGCCTGCGTTCTGGTGGGAGAGACATGAAACAATACCAGATTGATGAACATTTGGTTTTTATTGTGTTAATTCCTCTGGTAAAGATGCTGAATGGGAATGTCTGGAGATGTCACCTCTCAGCAGGCTGAGACCAGAAGGATGGGTAGGAATCACTGAGACACAAAGAGTGGGGAAAGAGAAGTGCAGGCAACAGGAACCGAATGTAGGCAGAAAGCAGTGTGTCATGGACCTCGTCCACAGTTCGGGCACACTGTGGGGTTGTAGAAGAAAGCCAGTGTGACAGGAGTACCCAGGGCTCCTGGGTGCTGCAGTCTAGGTAAGTCAGCTGACCTCCATGAACCTCAGTTTCCTCATCCGTAAACTGGGACATCAGTAATGCCTACCTCACAGGGTTGTGAGGATCTGCTCCTGCATTCAGTGAATATTTGTTGAATGTCTTTTGTACTCTAAGCACTGGGATACGACAGAAAACATCACAGACCAAACCTGTGTGCTCCTGAGGCTCACATTGCAGGATGGGATGGGGGGAGAGACAGTAAACTAATAAAGGAGGGAGGGCAGGCATGTCAATGGGGACTGGGCACTGGGAGGGAAATGAGGTGGCAGGTCATGGCGGAGTGACCTTTGAGCAGGAAGAAAGATAGAACCTTGTGCCTTTCTAGGGGATGAACAGGTGACAATCTGCTATTGAGCAGATGCTTATCACAGACTTTCTTTCCCTTTGAGGCTGTTTCCATTGATTGTTGCCACAAAGCTGGGCGTGACCAGAAAAATAGAAGTGGTGACAACATACCCACAAACTCAAACCCTCCCTTCTCTGGCTCTAAGTAAATGGGAAAGAGATATGAGGTCAGAGAGAGCACAGCTGTGTACTGAGCCCCTGCCATGTGCCAGGCACTGTACTAACACATGTTTCTAAACCTCAGAGATCACCATCCCATTGTACATATGAGGAAACTAAGGGCCTGCGGTAAATTAGTGGGAGTCAGGATTCCTTAACGATCGAGAGTGCCCTTTAGTGTCAGACTTTGGGGCTTCAAATCCTGTCCCTGCCACTTACTAGCTGTGTGACATTTGACAAGGTTCTTAGCATCCCTAAATACCAGTTTCCTCATCTGTAAGAATGAGAACAGTAAGAATCCAATCTCTTTAAAAAAAAAAAGTACTTATTTCACAGCAGCGTTGTGAGCATCAAATGAGATCACTGACCTAATGTCTTCAGCATTTAGTAAATGCTGGATAAGTATTAGCTGCTCTTGTGATGGTGGCGGTGGTTCTGGCTGGCAGAGCTGGGAGTGCAGAGTCCTGCCTACCATACCAGGCTGCCAGTTGGAAATCATGTCTCTTTGTTCTGTTCCATTTCTGAACCATCTGCTCAGTAGGAGGGACTTTATTCTCCTTTTCTCTTCTAAACAATGACATGTTCAGCCTGCATAGAGCCCACTGACGATCAAGTTTATCTGTTAAAGGCATCAAGGACCAGGGATCTCTAGGTACCAAGAGTCTGGGCCAGCAGCCAGCACTTGCTGTGGAGTTAGAAAGGGATCTAGGTGACCCCGTGGGGAGTGGGGCCTTGGCTTCCAGAATCACACCAGGGCTCTGCCCACATACTTTGTTGGCCAAGCCTGGAACTGTCTTGAACACCTAGCGAAGGGCCTGAGCCCTTTCCTCTTCCCGTCAAGGTGAACCCAGCTTGGGGCAGAAGGTGTCAAGGGTGTTTGGACCCACTACCTCTTGCTGAATGACTGAAGGTCACCTTAGCAATTTAACTTGCAGTTCACTGAATTCAGTTTCCTCGGTTTCCCAGAGCCTTCCAGCCTCTGGAATCTAAAAAAAAGAAAAAAGCAAAAAAAGAAAACTTTGGAAACAGACCCCAGAAATATGTGCACACACATAGTTTCCCAAGTAATCTCAGGCTGTTCATGGACCCCTAGAACCCCCCCCGGTTAAGACTCACAAATCTTGTACAACCACTTTATTCTATAGATGAGGGGACTATGGCTCAAAAAGGCACAGCAACTGGTCTTCAGTTACATGTCAATTGTAAGTCTCTGTACAGGGTTCTTTCCCCTGTGACCAAAGAGGATGAAGTGCAGAGAACAGGGAGGACACAGACTTCTCTTCTCCACTGTAGTGGTAAAGAGGTGAAAGCATGAGAGCTTCAGGTCAGACATCAGGATGGACAGTTTTAGATGTTGGAATAGGGTACAGAGATTCAGTCAACAAATAGTTAAAGAGTACCTACTAGAGCCCATGCCTCATTCTAGGTACTGGAAATCTACACTGATCTAGAATCTAGAAAACAGGCAAAAATCCCCCCACCCCACCCCAACCCAGCTCATTGGAGCTTGCATTGTAGCTGGCAAAGACACATAATATCAAATAAACAACAGAAATAGATGGTAAGTCAGATGATGGTAAGTGCTAAGGGGGAAAAATAAAGCTAACAAGGAGGAAAGTGGGGTGGGGTGGATATTGGTGTTGGGTTGCAATTGTGAATAGGGTGGTCAGGGAGAGCATCATAAAGAAGGTGACAGGTGAGTGAAGGGTCTTTTAGCTGGTCTCGGGGGAAAATTTTGGTGATTGGGAGATAAGGAGGCACAAAGCACTGAGGGAGGATCCTAATGGATGGGGTACAGCCTTGCGTGTAGGAGATGTTCTGTACATATTCATTTATGAGTGTTTATTAGTGAGCCAGACTGTTACCATATAGCACTTTATAGATAGATCATAAAGACTTCCACATTGCAACCAACCCTATTGAAATTTTGCCCAGGGCCACCCAGCTGCTAAGTGGCAGAGGTGAAACTGGCCCCAGGACTCCAGCCTGCCCAGCACGGGGCTGGTGGGATCCTGCATGGAGGCTGGGGGTTGGGCTCCAAGGCATCCTCTCGTCCACAGGTCAGGTACAGTGCGGGCAGGTGCACTGCCGGCTGCCTTACACCGCGCCCCCGGTCCACCTCAAAGCTGATATGGATGGGCCACTCTCCAACCGGGGTGAGAAGGTAAATGGAACCAGGTTGGGTCTGGTGGGTCAGATCCACCCTCCTGGGATGGGTTTCTGGCAGGACTCTCATCACTGAGTGGGCACCACGCCACTTTGTGGCAGACCCTCTGCCCAGCATACTCAGGCCCCTGCTGTTCCCTCAAGGCAGACCCTTGAGCAGGTGCCAGTGTGTTCCATGTGCACGGCCAGCCTCCTTGCGGCCTCCCGCTGATGGCTGGCTTTCTCTTTTTCAGATTTGTGGATTTAGTTTCTTTGCTCAAACTTTGCAGTTCCAAGGAGGGCTTATGTAAATCACACGCCACCCTGCCTCCCACCATCTCACGGGTTCCTCTTACTTCCTCCTTTGTATTCTGTTGGTTGGGAGTGAATATCCCCGAGCTGATGGGGCCCAGGGACAGCAGGTCAGCCAGTGACGTCGGTCACTTGTCAAGTCCTCCCTTGTGGAACCCGAGCTCTGGGTTGTCTCGAGCATTAGGACTGAACATCCAAAGGTGCTTAGACATCACCCAGTCCAGTGGCTTGAAAGTTTTATTTTTAAGCTTGAGGACCCATTTGTTGACTCTTCCTTAAGGCATGATGCAGATGCAAGGGCTGGAGCTGCTCTGGGTGAGATTGTAGAGACAGTAGGGCCCCTACCTCCCTCTCTGCTCCAATACGCCTCTCAGCGAGCTTTGAAAGACACTCCCTTATTTTAGAGATGGGGAAATTGAGGCTCAGGAAGCTCAAGGTCACAGAGCCTGAATGAGAACCCTTGTCTGTGTTCATCTCACTTATTCATTTATTCAGCTGACATTTGCTACGTACTGATCATGCCTGGGAGCCCTGAGTCATTTGCCAGGAACACAGAGATGAAGAAAGCACAGTTCCTGCCCTTGAGGAGGCCAAGGGAGCTGGCGGGGGGTGGGGCGCAGCTCAGGAGAAACACAGAAAGACTTCCCGGAGGAAGGCACGCCTGAGCCCAGGCCTGAAGGCTGAGTCAGAGTTTGGCAGAGAAGGCATGAGCCACCACGGCTCTCAGGGAACCTGGAGCAATTCAGTGCTGCTGGCGCACAGGCTTGGGAAGAAGAGGAGTGAGAGGCGAGGGTTTTGGGCTGCCAGGTGGAGGAGCATGGACCGTGGTGGGACCTGGAGGCCTCTTTCAGAAGCATCAGTGTAGTGGTCCTCAGAGAGGCAAGGAGCCCTGGGAGTCAGCGGGAATGCTGGGCCAGGGAGAGAGGGCCAGACCTTTGAGCTGAGTGCCATGTGCCTCAGCATGATTTGGGCAGCTTATAAAGATGCCCATCCTAGCCTCCTCACTAGAGAGCTGGTGCGGAGGCCTGCGGCAGAGCCCAGGGATCTGCAGGTGTAACACCGAGCTGATGTGATCTTGATTGAGCACCTACTGTGCGTTGGTCTCTGTGCTGGGTGCCATGGAGGAAGGTGGATGGTGGGGGGCGGGGTACAGACAGCCAGTAGGACCAAAAGGTTTATAAGTAAGTGGTAGTACCTATTCAACACGAAATCCCGCAAGCCCTGGGGGTGGGTGAGCACACCCCAGGAACGTCCCCTCTGAGGCTGTCGTGCTCACAGGAAGAGCTGCTGTTGGTTGAAGAGCTCCTCTGTTCACGGCAGGCACCTTACACCTGTGGTCTCCCAGTGCCTGTGGATATGAGGATGGTGTCCTCATGGTAAAGATAAGGAAACAGAGGCTCAGAGAGGTGACACAGTTGGTCCAGGGATGTATGTAACAAGTCCATCAGACTCTGAAGTCCACCGAGTTCAGTAATCACTTCCTTCTGTGCAGCACTTTACAGTTTACACAGTGCTCTGACCGTGCCCTTCATAGCTTCCCTGGAGGAGGACAATGGTTGACTCCATTTCATACCTGCAGAAACTGGGGGCTTGGCCAGCACAGTAACTCACTCAGGGCCACCCAGTGAGCGTGGGGACAGCTGGTCTCAATCCTAGGACTGCCTGCCTCAGGCTGCCCCCATCCTATGGAGCGTGTAAGTCCCATCAGACCTGGCACTGCAGAGGTGAGCTGGCCAGGTTCTTGTCCTTAAGGAGGGAGCAGGAGGCAGGCAGCTACACCACAGGATGACAGGGCAGTTGAGGTGAGGGAAGGACATGTCCTTTGAGGACCCAGAAGATGGACTGACCAGCTCTCGCGGGGGGAAGCAGGAGACGACAAGAGCATGTGCCAAGATCAAGACATAAAAGGAACCTGGATTTGAGGGACTGTGTGGCCGAGGCTCAGGGAAGTGGGGGGAAGGGCCTGGACCTTCAAGCAAGGAGCTTAGGCATTTCCCAGAGGGCAGGGGGAAGCCTTGGAAGGGTTTAGGGCTGGGCTCAGCACTTGGAGATGAGCCCTTGTCTCCTGGTCGCTCAGCTGAGTGTGTGGTTATGTCTGGTCGAGCCTGAAGGCTGAGCTGGTCTGGGGTCTGGCAGCTTTGGCTGGAGGAGGTTTGGCTGCGGAGCCAGAGTTCTCCCTTGCTGGGCCTCATCCCCAGCTTCACGTCCAGCAGCTCTGCAGAGAAACGTCTCCCCTGTTCTTCACGACCTTCTGCCCTCTCACTGTCAGACCTTCCTGCCGGCTCCCAGGGACCTTTTCTGTCCACATCTTGCCAAACCCACAGGGCCTGGTGGGCTGTGTGCGGCCAGTCAGTACAGAGCCTTTCTCCCAAGTCCCTCCGAGCCTGTGCCGGCTTAGCCGTGAGGAGACTCAGTGCCCCTGGGGCAGCACCCCCAACCCGCTCATCAGGACCAGCGCCGGCCTGGCCAGAGGGGTGCTCTGAACATCCGGGGTGGCACCCACTCACCTACTGTCTCCACCACCTCATCATCTGGCCACGTGTGCCTGGGAGTTTCCAGAATCACACCTCTTCCTGGTCACAGCCCCTGATCCCCTCATTCAAAGCATGGGAGGCCCTTAGAAATCAGGGCCCAGTCGCCATCAGTCAGATGGAGAGGCTGAAGCCCATGGAAAGGAAGAGTCCTTCAGAGTCATCCCTCTCGAGAAAGCTTCTCTTAGGAAAAACCCAAAGCCAGGTGTCCCAGAGCCCAGAGGAGAGCGGACTGAATCCCAGCTCCACCACCTTCTCATTCGGAGACCTAGGGACCTAATTCACTTCTCTGAGCCTCGGTTCCTTCATCCACAAGATGGGGATAATAATAGTCCCCACCGTGTAAGACTGGGAGCAAGTGCGATCATATCTGTAAAAGCCTAGCACAGGGCCTGGGGCACAGAAAGTGCTCGCAGCTGTGGGTCGTTATTACGACTACACTTACAGAGGTCACTGCCATCGCTTTCCTCCATCTCTCCTCTTGGTAACTGACCTGGGCAGGTAGCAGTCCTGATCAGAAAATGGAACCGCCTTATGGCTGTACCCGCTTGATGTCCCCGGACCGCTTGAAACCTCCTCCTGACACTTTACTGTCAAAAGGCGCATCTCATTGACCAAACAGTCAATAATCCTTGACCTGAACTTTAGGGGACTGGCTGTGTGGGCGGCAGTGAGGGGTCAGCTGGGCACTTTAGGTGGGAGAGGGAGAGGGAAGGGGGCAGTCCGTCCCTGACCACCCACTGTGTGTCAGGCACCTGGTGTGTGTTAGCCATCTGCCTCTCGAGGTGCTTGGCAAAGTGAAGGGCTAGGCCCGTTGCCTGGTGCTTGATAAGCACCGATGAGGACTGTCATGGTGGCCTGGAGAGGTAGAAAGCCTGCTCTCAGTCAGGCCTGGGTTGCCTAGCTGTGTGATCGTGGGCTCACTCATCTTCACCTCTCTGGCCTCAGCGCCCTCCCCGGTAAAAAGGAGACGATGGTGAGACACCCTCGGGGTGAGGCGAGGTTTTCGTGAAATAACGCACCCAGTGCCCAGTAGACATTTGCCGCTGCCCTCCTCTCTCACTGCATCCTCCCTGTTCTGAGGAAGAGGTTTTGTCTTTCCCATTTGACAGATGAGGAAACTTGCTCAGAGAGGTGAAGTGAGTTGCCCAAGGTCCCACAGCAAGTAAGTGACTGAGCCAGGATTTGAACCCAGAGGTGGGTCCTGGGCCACCCTCATTCTCCAGGCCTTCGAAGACCTCTGGGGGGCTGCCAGGATTGGGGGCAGGCCCCAACTCAGCCACCCCCCATGCCGTCCTCCTGCAGGTCATCCTTTTTCAGTACTAACGCTGCCGGCACTTCCGCATCTGTCCGTGGGTGCCCCACAGCTGCCTCTCAGCCGCTGAAACCCGGAGTCCGAGTCGCTGCCAGGGATCCACCCGCTCCGCATCCACCCCTCATCCGCCATCCTGCCCGCCACCAGCGGGGCCCCCCCGGCCTGGCCCTCCCCTCTCCTGCTGAGAACCAGAACCCGCTAGGAACACCACGGAGTCCTGCTCCCGGAAGGCAGAGCTCCCTGAAATCTGGAGCCAGGGCGAAACAACAGCCCGGTTTCCCCATTTATACAGGAGTCATCTTCAACTTAAGCTGATTACAATAGCAAAAGGCCGAATTGAATTGCGCGACGTCAACAGCCTTCCAATTGACAGGTTTTCTTTCCTCCCATATTGGCCTTTATTTACTTCTTCCTTGGAACCATCTCTGAATTCTGAATAGCCGACAACCCCCAGTGTTATCCATTCTGTTGCTTTTGTCTGGAAAACTCTACAGTGTTTGTGGGATGTCCCCAAAGGAGAGCTCTGTTCTAATTTTATCATTTCCATCTGTCTGGTTATGTCAAGTCAATTCAGACAGAGAAGAGACACTGACCAACCCTGAGAGGCCCAACAGGGCAGAGATGGAGGCCTGCCCAGACCAAGAGGCAGGGGGTTAAGTGGGGGCTGGGGGTGGGGTGGGCAAAGCCCCCCATCCATTGGTTTGGCAATCCAGGAGCAGAATGTGGCACATTGGGCTGGGAGAGGCGCTAGCCATTTTAAGGAGAGGAAAGAAGAAACTCGGGTTGGGGCCCTGCTCCCACCTACTTATCCAGTGTATGTGCAGGGGACCTAGCAGAGATGGTGTCTGCTCTGTGTGGGGACATTTCTGAGTGTTTGGACAGGTTAGAATTGGGGTCCCTTGTTGGCTACTTGTTGATTCCTGATAGGGGTGCTTGGGCCATGTCTTCTTTTGGGGGAACCACTCATGGGGGTGCTGGGAAACAGAGCCCAGGAAAACAGCAGTCAGGGTGTTCATTCTAGACCCGTCGCTGAGTCCAGAGAGGGTGCCGGCTGCCCAGGTGAGTGCGCCAGGCCCAGGATTCTAGCTGGCCCTTCTGGGTTTCCCCATCAGCCCTGCCCAGAGCCAGCCCCACCCACTCCTGAGGATGCAGGCCAGACCCAGCTGTGCTCACAGCCACCCTGTCCTGCTGCAACTCTTCTGCCCCAAACAAAAGGGCTTGGGCTATACAAGACCACGATTTATGTTTTCAGGGGACACCCATTTGTCCCAAGCTTATCTTGTAATTTTAGAATAACTTGGTGTCCTGATGCATTTCCC
Source organism: Camelus bactrianus (assembly GCF_048773025.1). NCBI lineage: Eukaryota > Metazoa > Chordata > Mammalia > Artiodactyla > Camelidae > Camelus > Camelus bactrianus. The sequence continues at coordinate 66,466,203 of NC_133542.1, read as the reverse complement.
ACTAGAGGCTGCTAGTAAGCATGTTTCAGCCCAAGTCCTCCTTCCTGCTTTGGTTAACCTGGTATGTTGCTTTTGGAAGGAGACTCCAGGCCAGGGAAAGCAAGTTCATGATACAAATGTATCTGCTGTTCCTGTGTCCACCCATGGCAGACATGGCTAATCGACTGCAGCACTCTCTGTCTCACTGAGGCTGGAGAAGGTTTCAGAATCCAGATGCTTGCAATTGGCACTGAAAATGAAAACCTATCGGCCATTCTTGCTATGGGACCTGGAGGAGGGCTGGGCCTGGGTGCAGCCCAAGAAGGGAAGTTGCTTCTTTCTCCTTTCAAAGATGGTTTCGGCTGACTCAGGGCAAATAGAAGGTACCCCTCAGAATGTGGGCAGTGCAGCTGGGTGCAGAACTCAGTGAATAACGTGTACCCAGCCCTGCGCTCGGTGCTGATGTTAACAGAAGCAGCTTGGCTCCGATGCCTGGTGATTGGGGAGCTCTGATCTTTCCTTTGATTTTTTCTCCCCATGATAGAAGTCCCGAGCACAGTCATGTGGTGAGTGGCCAGCTGAGCCCTGCCCAGGGACACCCAGAACCCACTCTGCCTTGAGCCTCCCCCCCAGGGTCTGTTCCTTGCGTGGATCACGTGGTCGTAGCATGTTGCGGTTCAGACATGTCTCCACTAGCCTGTTAGAGCAGCCTGGGAACGTACAGGCCAACAAGACTATTTATTTAAATACAAAACAAAAGGGGGAAAACACACACGCGTGGAAAAAAATTGTAAGCACTTTTTTGTAAAACCAATGTCTGTTTTGTTACCTACCTTTCATGTTGTGCTTTGTAAATGTCTTATTTGTGTAATAAATAAAGTTAATGCAGGTGGAAGTGCTGGCACTTACATCCAGAGCACGGTGGGATCCCATTTCTTTCCTGCTCTCTGGTTAAGGGCTCGGGCTCAGGCCTGGCCCCCGGAGCACCTGGGCTGCTGGACAGTGAAACCCCTTCCTGGAAGATTGGTTCTGTTTCCCAACTAGTAACTGAGTGTCGTGAAGGCAGGATGGTGGGTCTCTCCCCTAATCTAAGCTTTGTAGGAAGTCAGGCTGGCTGCTGTCCTCTGTCTCGCTGCTGAATGTGCGCTCTGCAGGCTCAGAGAAGGGCCCTAGAGGGGCACCCTGTCAGGCAGATGCTGTAAACAGACGGATCCCTCCAACAAGCTGTCGGGACTGAGGAGGGCATTTGAGCTGTATCCTTAGATGAGAAGTTCACGGAGTAAGTTCAAAAGAGGAAATGCTGAGGGGGCCAGGGAGGGAGGCACAGGGGAGCCTGATTGGAAGAGGGGAGGAGAATTTGATGTGGTGAAGTGAAGGGAATATGGGATGGGAGACAGGGCAACAGGCCTCCAGCTTCAGCACAAGTCCGGGTCTCATACTGGCCTTGTTGGGTTCGAGTCACCACGTAATCTGGGGAGGGAGAGGGCGCATCCTTCTGCTGGTTGCCAAATTTTCCTTTAGCAGCAGAACTGTTTGTTCAAACCAAAGCTCGCCAGGAAGGGAGTGGAGTGGCTCTGCGTGGTGCCGAGGCTCCCCCACCCACCCCTGTCGGGCTCCCGTCCCCTACAGAGCTGCTCCTGAGCCTCAGCTCCTGGTGGTGTAAGGGGCCATCACCCCTGCAGGGCCCTGCTCTTCATTAGGTGTCGCATTCCCCAGCTCTGACCCCATCCCTGTCCCTCCCCCTGCACTCTTCCAATCCGTTTATCAAACATTGATTTAGATATATGTGTATCTTTGAAAATAGTTTAGTTTAGTTTTAGTTTGTGTGTGTTTGTGTTTCTTTCCATGAATGTAATTTCTATTTTCAAACACAGTTTGGAAATCCCTGGTGGACATCAATCCTATCATCCTACTGAGGTGACTGTTGCTTTGGAGGGAAGAGATGGCCACAGCCCCTGCCCCTCCTGCCCCTCCATCCACAGCTGAGTGGGCCCCAACCCCCTTGGACTCCTGGCTCTGCCCCAGCATGCTGCTCCGGGGTCCCTAGTTTGAAGGCCAGTTTCCTGCCCCTGCAGACCTTGGCAGAGCCCTGTCAGGCCTGCCTCCCTCTACCGGGCAGCCCTTGGTGAGCCAGGGGACAAGGCATAGGGGGTTGCAGGATCCAGCAACCTCTAAGGAGGTAAAATTATGCAAAGATCCAAGGTGCTTGTGTCCCAAGTATGGCCCTGGAGCATGTTCCACTTCCTCTGCTGGTTTTTCAGCTGGTACATGAGATCTCTGGGAGGTTTTGAAGAGTAATTACCCTGTATGCACAGCTAACAATTTCCTCTTTAAAGCAAACACATAGCAAATACCTGCTAAGTGTCAGCCCTTTACTTGTGTTATCCCTTTCAATCCACACAGCTACCCAGTGGTTTTAAGCATCATTATACCCATTTTACAGATGAGGAAACTGAGGCTCAGAGAAGTGAAGTGACTTGCCCCCAGGTTACATGATACTTATGGTTGAGCTGGGATTTGAACCCAGGTATGTATGATGCCAAAGCTGCATTCTTTCTGTGGTAGCAGACTGATTCTGTGCTTACGGTACAAGGCTCAGATAGAGAAGCTTCCAAGAAGGAAAGGTGGTCTTGTGTAATCATTCCTGAGCTTACAGGAAGATGCCAACTGTGAGCCGAGGCACAGTCATCCTGACCTACTGCCCTGTGAAATCAAGACTGGTAAGGCAGGCAGTTTGTAGTCAAACAAAAACAAAAAACAGCTGGGCTTTATCTTCAGAAGGGCTTGGATTCAAATGCTGTGTGACCTAGGGCAAGTCACTCAGTCTCTCTGAACTTCAGATTTCCCCATCTTTAAAAGGTGATGCTAAGCCCTTTCTCACAAGGCTGTTGTGAGGAGCTGAGATAATATACCCACACTGCCTACACACAATAGCTGCTCATTTAATTACATTTATCTATCATTATAAAGTGATGGTTCTCAAACATCCGTGTGTGTGAGAAATACCTGAGGAAGCAAATTGCTAGACCCCTAGTCTCAGCGATTCTGATTGGCAGGTACCAGGGTGGGACTAAGGAATGTCTAGTTCACTATTTTGCCCAGGTGATTCTGATGCAGGCGGAATGAGGGTCCTCCAAGAAATAGTCTAAGGAAAGTACACTTGGGGCCACTGACTACAGAAAGCCTTTATTCCTGAGTCAAAAGTCAGGTTCTAGAACTACAGCCTGCCCTCTGGGCTAGCCAACGCCAGTGGCACAGAAGGAAACCTGGGACAGAGGTGGCTGCAGAACTCACAGCTTGGGCTTGTGACCCATGGTCTCGTCCCAGCCCTTCCGACACGTCCGGATGATCCACTCATGCTCGTCGTCATCTGCAAGGGAAGGGGAGAGCCAGTCACACCTGGTGCTCGCAGGGCCTGCCCTGCCGTGCCCTGGGAGCCCTCAGGCGGGGTCTCAGGACTGGGATGCTTGTGTGTTGGGGGTGGACTCTGTCAGTGGAGGCAGGCGTGACATCGTCTGGCCGCTCTGAGCTGGGTAGCCCCAGCAGGTGCTCAGAGAGCAGCTCGCTCGGACACCTGCCCAGCCCGACATGCACAGACAATGCCCTAGGGACAGCCGGTCCAGGCCTTGCCGGCAGGAGCCAGAGCCTTCAGGTCTTAGTTTCTTTTCTGGGCTTTCCATTCTCGACCCTTCAGTGGGGGCTGACCCCCTCTGTCTGCTCAGGTCTTTACAATGGGGAATGGAGAGGACGAGCTGTCAGTCCTGCAGGCCCACACACATTCGTCTCCCTCAGTTTCATCCTTGTGACCACCCGACGGCAGCAATCCTGCCTTTCCACGGACCAACTAACAGGCTCAGAGGACGAATGGCTTGTCCACCACCATAGGGTTAGCACTCAGGGGAGCTCAGAACTGGAGCTGAGGGTTGTCTGACTACAAGGCCTATGCTGCTTTTAAAACTCAGAGAGAGTTGAGTGGGACACATTCCTTAGTCCACAGCACACCCCTGTCATCTCTCTGTGCCAGGCCCCTCTGCAGACTGACTTTCTTCTCTTTTTTCCCCTTTATTCTCCAAACCCATGCCCACCCCTCCCCCAACCATGACAGAGACCCACTCCAACGGTGGGATATATATCCCTAAAAACCGTGTAGCTCTGCAAAATATGTATTGTTGTTTTGTACGCAAATGTGGTTTTAATTTACATAAACAGCATTGTGCTGTGAATTTCATTGTACTTCACTTGTTTCACTCAACACTGTGTTTTCAAGATCTATTCTTGTTGCTATGTGGACATCTCGTTCTTTGCTTCTTGCTGCTGCCTGATATTCCATGGTAGGCTTCCATCACGTTTTACGACCCACCCCCGCAGTGCTGGACACGAAAGTTGCCTCCACCTCCAGGTACCAGGGATGACGCTGGGACAAACATTTTTGGGCACAGCTCTTCGTGGAGACGTGGGAGAATTTCACTGGGGCTATATTCCAGGGGGAGGGTCACGGAGCCATGCACATAGTTCATCCACCAGGACTCCCAGCAAAGCCCGTGTTTTTTCCCCAGCACCACACTGCCTGCCTGTGGTGCTCCCTTGTTCCAGCCTTCCCTCTTCGTGGGGACAAGGAGGACTGGCCCCAAATCCCTGCCCTCAAGCAGTTCTCAGGATGCCTCCTGTCTTCACCCCACGCCCAGCTCAGTATCTCCGACCTAAGAGATCAGAGGATGGAAGTACTCATCCTCTGTGGGTGACAAATGGCAGAAGCTAGAGAAAAAGGACACCCCTGATAGCTGAAACATGGAGGGCTCGCGGAAATCCTGCCCTCTGAACCAGAGTCCCCGTCCTAGGGGGGAACCCCTGCCTCTTCTGTGATAGCATCGAGCCTTGCTGACAGCCTACTGTGTGCTCTGTGCTTTAAAAATGATCGCCAGGTCTCATTGAGTCCTTTGTGAGAGCCCAGTAGAGGAGGCGAGATTACCCCCATTTCAGAGAAGACAAGCCCTACCTTGTGTCCACGGCCAGTGGAATTTAAGCCAAGGCTCATCGGTCTCCAGGAAGCCTGACTTTCCACCTCAGGGCAGATCTGATGGTGCCAGAAGGCAAGGCTGTCCCCCAGAGCTGGCCTCCTCTGTCCCCCACCCCGACTATTTCTTTGTCTGTGACCGTGACCTTGCTGCCTGCATGCTCTGGCCCTTGAGGGCAGCCCTCAGAGGCCAGTGGGCTTCAGTTTCCCCTGGGAAGGCTGCCTGGGAATCCGCGCACGGCTGCCAACCTCGGGGGCCGGGAGAGCGGCGGCACACAAGGAGTTAAGCGCTGGTGAAGCCCACTTTTGCCACACCGCGAGCAGCCTGGTTGATAATTACAGTTCTGAAGTCTCCAGGCTATTCGAATCAGTGCAGCTGCAACCTCTTCAGTGGTAACCCTGAAACCAGACAAACTGGGTTCATTGTGCTGAACCAGTCCTCAGGCCCCTCCCTGATCGTTAGAAATTGACAGCAATGGACTTAACAGCCCTCTTCACTACCCCCTTTCACTCTCTACCTGGCTGCACAGCCACCAATTTGAATCACAGATGCCTCCCCTCCCAGCAGCTGCTCACCAACCCTCCCTCCACCTCCCCTGCGCCGTGCTGCGGCTCCCCTGGCCCGGCCACGCCAGGGTGAGGCTGCCAAAGCACATTTCATCAATATTTAAAATGGAATTAAACCTGCCGCTTTGATGAACGCCCCCCAGATCCCAGGAGTTGTGATTACTATTTTGCAAATTGCGATTGTTGGAATATGTTAATATGATTGTCTGAGAACATCTTCACCTTCTTGGATAATTTCCTCCCCCTTTTTGGCAGGAGGCAAGGGGGAGAGGAGGGAGGAAAAAGATGGGAAAAAAACACTCGCAAACTCTTTAATCAATTGTAAATTATTACCCTCAGCACAATTGCCGGTGGTTCAGAGGGGAAGGGGAGGGAGATTTCTGGTTTGGTGCATTTATCTTGAAAAGTTTTGGCCCCCACTGGCCCAGTAATTCCACTCTGGGACACTCTCCTAAGGGAATAATCTATTTTGTCTCCATACTATTTAGAATCAAGAAAACGGAAATGACCTATGCTTCTAAAAACAAGAGAATGATTACTTTGTTGTATATTCATTCATTTAACAAATAATTTCTAAACACTGACCATGTGCTGGGTGTATTGCTAAGTTTGGGGGGATGGGGGACACTGTGAGCCACGTGAGGGGATATTTATCTGCTATTGAAAAAATATGGTTATGGAGTCTGTAAAACAACATAGGAGAAATGATTTTGATATGAGAATAAGCAAAAAAAGGTGGGAGGAGGTAAGAAATGCAATTACATTGATATGATAATTTGTGTGAAAGTTGTGCATAGAAGAAAAATTAAAAATAGTAAGTTGAATGTGAATAATGGTCAGCTCTGAGCAGCGAGGCTGGAGGGGTTCTTCAGTTTTGGGTTATTTCTCCAATCTTTCATTAATGTGTATCCACAATAGAAAAAATTAAAATAATCACTGGCTTTTTTTCCCCTACCCTCTAATCTAATGCCTTGGTAATTTCATGCATTTTAGTAATTGAAATAAAATATTTATAAGTCCCTAGAAACACCAGTAGAGTTCTTGAATTTCTAAAAAGTAAAAAGATGCAGCATGAAAATATTGGTAAAAATGCATTAAAGTTGGAGAATAGACAAATCTGTGCAGAAGAATTCCAAATAATTTATGTGGATACTCCGCCCTCAAGGAGATGGGGCATAACTCCCTGTTCCATAGGTATGGGCTGCCTTGTGACTTCCTCCTGAAAAGGACAGTTTGGAAAGGGGTTAAAAAAAAAAAAGCATAACTTTTCAGTGAGGAAACCTGACAAACACACCTCATCCAAGTGATCAAGTTCAACAGCAGCAGTGATGAGTCACGTGGATGGCGTGTAGCCTCGACGTGATGAAAATGGCATTTAACCTCTGGGGTCTCCCTCCCCAGATCCACAACCCCAGTCTAATCATGTGAAAACCATCAGACCATCAGACAAATTCCAATCCAGGGGCATTTAACAAAACACCTGACCGCTACTCCTCAAAAGTGTCATCAAAAACAAGGAAAGTCCAAGAAACTGTCACAGCCAAGAGGAGCTGAAGGTGATGGGACAACTAAATGTAACGTGATGTCCTGGGTAGGATCCTAGAGCAGGAAAAAAAGACATTAGGGAAAGAGTGAGGATATCTGCATGAAGTGTGAGCTTTAGTTAATAATAATGTATCAGTTTGGTTCATTCACTGTGACAGACGCACCGTACAATGTAAGATGTTAATCACAGGGATGCTGGATGCGGGGTAGAGTGGGAACTCTCTGTATTGCCTTTTCAGTAATTCTGTATATCTGCCATTGTTCTAAAATAAAATGTTTATTTAAAAAAATGCATGAAACTCCAGTGTGCTCTGTAAAAGGCGAGATTATCATGTTCTCCAGGAGGGGTGGAAGGCTTCTCACACCCCCAGCCAGCCCAAATCAGGTCTTTCACACCCTTTCCTCTCTCCTGGGCCCTGCACATCACAATTTCTGAGTCTATACAGATCTGGAGAAGAAACTAGTGGTTACCAGTGGGGAGAGGGGAGGGGAGGGGAGGGGGCATAGAGGAGTAGGAGAAGCAAAGGGTTATTATGGGATTCTATGAAACTGTGTGTGAAACTTTTGAAAATTGTAAAGCACCATAGCATTTAAAGAATCTTTCATTCAATTAAAAAAAAATGTGAGTCGATACTTATCTGCGCATTTCCTTACGTTTTTCTCTCCCAGTAGGCTGTAAGCTCTCAACGCAGGGACTGTGTCTGAGTGTTGATCACTGGACCCAGTATACTGTAGGCAACCAATAAGTGCTCTGCTAGGTGAAGTCTGGAATACGTCTGTTGCCTTCTGACTTGTCTTGATTACCATCAACAAACATTCCTGAGCACCTACTTTTTGGCATCAGACCTCAGCTCACATGTCACTTCTCAGTGACCCACTAATCCAGCTGCCTTCACTCTCAGTCATTCTATTCGGTCTTCATTTTATCTTTTTCACAGCACAGGCCTTTCTCTGGAATCTTCTTGTTTATTTATATGTTGTCTGTCTCCCCCTCCAAACTCCAAACTCCAATGAAACCAGGTCCTTGTCTGCTTGTTCACCATGGCATCATCAGACCAGTGGCCGGCATATACGCGGTGCTCAGCCCACATCTGTTGAACGAATGAATGAATCAACAAGCCTGATCCTGTGGCTGGTCCTGTGCCCAGTGCTTGGGGATGGAGGAGGCTGAGACCCAAAGGCCGGACCCAGGCACTCTTCAGATTTCATCCCTCTGCCCTTGGGGCAGAAAGTTTTCTTTATGCTGGTTCTCCAGCTTCGGAAGTGACCTCGCTACCTGCATCCCCTCCCCTGCCTGCCCTCAATGAATCTCACCAATCACTAGGAGAACTGGGCTTCCTAATTGATAAAAAAAGGAACTTGCTACAGGAGAGACCTCAAATCTGACCATGGGCTCCCCTGCTGAGAAGCCTCCCCTGCAAAGGCTCCTACTCCTCTGCCTGGACTTTAAGACCCTCCAGATGGTTCTGCTTTCCCGCCTGCCTTTCTCCCTGGCTTGCCTCACACTGTAAAACACGGCCACACTGATGTCACGTAGTTGCCCACGGGCACGTGCTCAGTGCCTCAGTGCCTTTGTATGCGCCATTGTGGGGAATGGGGACACCTTCCTTTCAGGACCCAGTTCAGGTGCAGGGCCTCTCAGAGCTCAAGAGAGGCTCGGGGCACTTCCCATTTCCGGGCCTTAGAGTGCATAAAAGTGATGAAAGACCTCAACATAAGTATAACAATTGCAATCTATTTTAAACATGTGCATTTGACACATTAATGTTTTTAACACAACCAAACGGCGCATAAACGTGTTATTCTAGGATTTCTGTCAAAGGAGGAGAAATCCTTAGTGCACTAAAGACGGTGTGGTTGGGAAACGGGGCTGTCTGCACGAACATGGTTTTCTTTCAGTCCTATCACAGTCCCGACTTAAGGCCCCTGATGAATGTGTGTGGCGGGAACCCCTGCCCTCCTGGCTGTCCTCCACCCCCACAGGCCCCACCTGGACGTCATCTTCCCTGACCCAGGCCAAGGTCATGGTCTTGGTCACGGGCCCCTGCCAGCCTAGGGGAGTCATGATCAATTCACTTTTGGCCTTCAGAGCCCAGCTCGGATCCAGCTCTTAAAAAGGATTTATATAAATAGATGGTGAATGAATGAAGACAGAAATGTAAATCTGGGGACATAAAAGTAATGTTTACCCTGTGGGAGCTGGACAAAGGGGGAAGAAGTTCTTCCCTACCCTCAGCAAACGGAGCCAAGAGGGAAAAGCAGACAAGCCAAGTGCAGGGCCAGGGCCATCAGCTGCTGTTTCCTTTCTTGTCTTGAGGCTGAGTTGTCCAGCTCATACCCGGGCGCCAACCACACTCATACCCGGGCGCCAACCACACTCAGGAACCTCAAAGCCCTGGCTGGCCTGGGGCCTGCCTCCCAGGGAGGGTGGGAGGGGAAGGCCTGCACAGGCCACTGAGTGGGGCCCAGGTCACCAGGGGTGTCATTTATGCAGCCTGCAGGTCAGTGCAGTGCTGGGGGAAGACGAGTCCTGAAAATCACATGGATGCGAGGCAATATTGGCTCCCCTGACAGCTGGCAGGGTGGCCCTGGGGGTTAAGAGCATGGGCTGGGGAGCTCGGCCACTGCCAGCTCAGAGACCTTGGGCAAGTAGCCTCGCGCCTCTCTGGGGGCCATTTCCTCATCTGCAGAGGTGACTTCTTGGAAGTTTTCAATGCGGATCAAGTGAGATCATTCCTGAAAAGTGCTGAGCACAGTGCCTGGTGCATAGGAAATGCCCCAAACCAAAGAAAGCGAGAAGCTACCTTCGCAAGGTGGGACTTCAGGGCCTGTGTGTAACCACACAGCATGGGTTGGAAGGAGTTCTGGGTCCTACGTGAGCCTGCGCCTCCCTGCTGGGTGATCTTGGACAAGTCACTGCCCCTCTCTGAGTGGGTTCCTTGTCTGCACAGTGGGTTTAAGCAGACCTCAGACAGAGGGCCGAGCGCAGACGGGCCAGGATGAATGGCACTCGGTGGGCACCCAGGAAGTGGGAGCTATGACCGTCATTTGGATAGGCCTTTCATTCCCAGACTCGATGACTTCAAGGGCGAGTTCTTAAGGGACTCAGCATCCCTGGCTGTCTGGTTCCCCGCGGGGGTGGAGGGAGGAGCCGGGGAGGAGGACGTCTTTACACAAGGATCAGCATCAGAAGGATCAGGAGCCACAGCTCAGCTAATGATTTTGTTCAAAGCGAGGGGGGCAGGCCTGGGCAGGCGAGCCCAGGGAGGGCAAACGGGCAGAGTCAGGTCATCGGGCGCCCAGAAGCCGGATTTTGCCAGCTCTTGGCATGCCTTTGGGCCAAGCACACCCGGGTTAACCACCGCTTTCCAGTGCCCACCCTGTGTGGGGGCCGGGAAAGGGAGGAGACCAGGATGAAACAAGGCATCTAGCGAGGCTTGAGGGGGTGAGACGGTTTCCCCACTTCATCCCACCGGTGCAGAGGGAAGGGCTCGTTGTGCGGGTGCAGAAGTCACGCTCAGTGAGGCTGTGTGTGCACAGGCACAGATGGGTTTGTTTCCATCCAAGCAGGTAAACAAGTGTGAGAATCTACCTAAACATGAGTGAATGTGAGCACGCGTGAATCAGCCTGTGCCGTCAGCGTGTAAGTGGCTGTGTCTAAGGTGCGGGGTGAAGGGGAAAGAGCGCACCCACGGGACGCTCGGCCTGCAGGAGACACGCGGTGCATGGCTGGGTGAGTGGCAGGCGGTGTGTGAGCACCTGAGTCTGAGTGTGTGTGATCAGATGCCAAGGGAGGAGTCCGACCCGCAGTGACAGCCCAGGGCGCATCCAAGATGCCAGGCCGAGCCAGGCTCTGGGGCAGGAGCACTGCCAGGAGGGCCGCCCTCCTTTCCTAGGGTCAAGGCCAGTGCACTCTGGGATAGATGGCTCCCATGTGACCTGTGGTTCCGGGCTGGGCTGGGCCGTGCATGGCAAACCCGATGTCCCAGTCTGGGGGCAGGTGCCATCCCCAAAGCTCCAAAGCCCAGCCACACCCTGCAGGGCTGCGGGAGCTGGGGGGCAGGGCCGAGGCCCCCAGAGAGCCAGTGCCCACAGTGAGGGCGGCAACGAATGCCAGGGCATCTCTGTCACAACTCCTGACAAGAAAGAGGCTTTGAACTTCGCTGGCAGCGGTGTGGCCAGAGGCCAAGGCCACAGCATTGCCAATATTGACCGAGGGGTTGCTGCCCAGACACAGCCTGCCGTCGGGCAGGAAGGGAGGTCTGGGGCTGCTCTGGCTTTTCCTGTAAAGGAACACCATCTGGGTTGGGTGTGTGGAGGTCTTGGGGGCAAGGGTGGGTAGGTAAGGCTGGGCTGCTTCACCCATTGGGAATTAGAGGTGTAGGTCCCACCAGCACCCGCAAGCCTGCCAAGGCCTATTGAAATGTAAGAGACTGGGGGAAAATGATTGACTCTCAAATATAAAAAGAGAAACAGCAAACCTGAAATTAACATGTTATAATTAATGCATCAAGCCTGAATTAATTATTAAATTTAGAAACCAAAACAATTTTATTACACTTGAAATCAATTTGTAGGCTTGGTTTCCTCATTTTTCAAGAATTCTCCAGTGTGCACATGGCTCTCAAGAAATCACAGCCAATTGTTAAAGGCTTGGAGTCAAACGATCTACCCAGCAAAGTTTAAAAAATCCTTTCCAAGTCTTAACAGCCAAAAATGACATGCAATGTGGGAGCATGGATACATTCTGTTTTAATCTGTTGGAATGATTGGGGTGAGACCTCTAAGGTCAGACCTAGGGCCAGATGGGGCGGTGACTCGGGAGGCTGAGTCTGGGCAACAAACACGGCAGCCTGGTATCTGGAAGCACTTCCAGGCGCCCGGCACAAGCGTGCACTTTGCATGCCTGATATCATACTATCCTCAGACCACCTCTGTCGTATGCACAGCTGGCGTTGTGCGGGAGGGAGTTTCAGACGCTCCAGACAGTGGGTAAAGAGAAAAGTGTCCACCGTCATAATGAGCATTGGGAATCTGTTTGGAAAGCCTCAGACTGGAGAAGGATGTCTCACCAAGTGCCACACAGTCAGTATTCTGACATTGTTAGAACAGAAAGTTATTCCTCTGTTGAGGTCCAGATGTGTAGCTGACCTGTGTTAACGGGCCATGTTGGTAAAAAAAAAAAAAAAAAAAATCAAAATATCCTTAAATACTAGAATCAGCCTGTGTGTGGCAAGATGCTCACACAACAAGAGGCACACAGGGATGCAGACCACTCATTCACGTCTCCTCACGCTTACTCCAGAGCAAGTGCCTGCTGAGTGAGGGAGGGTGCGAAATCATAACCCCATTGAGATCACTATTCTTCTGTTTTCCCTGATGCCCACTTTTCCTTTTCAAGCACTCATAATTGCACTTGCGTTCACCAAACGTGTGTGATGCCCCACCACCATGCACAGGCAGCTCCAGGAAGCAGGGTGCTGAGGCCAAGGTCACTCGGTTGGCTTTGCTCTGACCCTCTGCTCCCTCTGCCACTGCTCTCCAGCTGCATGTGGACAATGGGCTGATGGGGACCGGACTGGCAGTTGGGCTTGTCCTCCACGTGGCCGATGCTGAGGGTTGAATTAAGGTGACAGCCCAGAAGGCTGTTAGGATGTTGGGGATCTACAGAACTCAGTAACACTAGAACTCACTTCATCCTCACAGCAATCTTGCAAAGTCAGTGTTATTATTCTGTTTCACAGGGGAGGGTACTGAGGCTCAGAGAGGTGAAGTTATATGTCCAAGCTCACTCAGCTAAAATAAGGAGGTGCAGGGTCATATCCGAGTCTATCTCCAGAGCTGCAGCCCCTCAGCCACTACCCTCTTCCCTGAAAAATCTTCCTGCAATTGCCACGTCTTTCCTCCTAACTGTCTGAAGGATGGAAGCTAACCTCTCTAACCTGGCATTTGAGGCTCTTTCCAGCCCACATTGGGTCCCTCTGCCTCAAACCACCCACTTAGACACACTCCTACACACCCTTCAAAGGCCAGTCTGTCCATCACTGCTTAAGGGAGGCCTCTCTTGATTGCTCCCCCCACAACACAGTAGCGGGTCTCAGGTGCTCCATCTTGAGTCCCTGAACCCCGGCATCTCTCTGTGCCTTTGCACGCTTTTCCATCCCTTCCCTGCAGCAAAATCCACCTCTCCAATTTTAAAGCCCAGCCAGACACCACCTTTTCCAGAATATCAACTCGGCTACACTTGGGACACACTTACCCTTTTCTCTGTGCTCCCCCAGAACGCTGTGATTCTGACTCCTAGCACCAGCAAAGCGGGAGCACTCCCAGTGTTTCGGGGAAAGACTCTTATATCTGGTACTCCAAATTAAATGTGAACATAAACACCAGGGAGAATATAGAATGATGTTGGACTTCCGTCCATATACTTATTTGTATGGCTTCTGTTATTTTTATTTCTGACCTATATTTTGAGGGGTGGGAGGTTCACTGAGGCCTTTTGAGCACTTAGATTCTAGGCTTCTGTCTAGAGAGCCTCCATCCCCAGTCCTGACTGTCTGTTTAAGCCTCTGCTCCCCTGTCACCCTGCACTGATTTAGGGGATAGGGGACAGGCACTGAGTCTGGCTCATAGGTGAGACCGTGGTATCTGCAGGGGCTCCATGAATGCCTGTGTCTGGGGGGATCTTAGAAGGTCTGACACTCCAGATGAATAAGAAATGATGAGGATGATGGAAACATACCCAGAACAGTGCCAAAGGCTGGAGAGAGATCGGGGGACTGCTGGCCTCCAGCCCAGTGGTGAAATTGGCATCAAAAACAGGTGGGAGGAGGCCAGAGGGCAGCTTGCCAAGGTGACACTGGTTCCTCCCTTTGCGGCGTGGAGTTAAGGAGGCTCTGGCTCCTCAACCAGCACCCGCCCCTGGGGTGTAAAATAATCCCAGTTGTGATCGCTGACAGGCATCAGGCTCCTCCAGAGCCAGGCACTGCTCTCACCACATCCCCTGCCTCAGCTCAGTAACATTCACCATGACCCTGTAAGGAGCGTCCTAGTCCCTACCCCCAATTTTTCAGATAAGGCAATGGAAGCTCAGAGAAGTTAAGAGGCTAGCTCCAGGCCACACAGCTAGCCAGCGGTGGAGCTGGGATCTGAGGGCAGACCTGCAGGCTCTGGAGCTGGGCTGCAACCCTGCCTGCCTCTCCTGGACCTGAGGTCGAGCAGGGCACTCAGCCAGCCGAGTTCCAGCGCTTGGGCTGAGGAAGCGAGATGAGGCTCCTGCCCCCTGGGCTCTGGCCTCGCATCCACTTCTATTAAAGGAGACAAAACAAACCACGACGGTGCTGGCCCGGGTGGACTCCAGCCGCGGAAGGGGAAGCTGTGTCCTTTGGATGCTTCCAGAAGGCTGCGGTGGCGGCTGTGGGAGGGGTGGGGGGATGTATTGTTGTCAGAGTCTGACTGGCACAAACGGCTGGAAGGGGAATTTCCAGGGCCTTTGGAATTGGGGTGGGGAGAGAGGAGGGCTGGGGCGATTCCCGCAGGTCAGGGGGAGGCAGCAAGCCGGGGCAGGCTGTCAACCTGAGAGCCAGAACCTTCAGGGGCCGATCCATCATCTGCAGCAAAGTTCTGCTGGGGGTTCTAGTGTGTTTCTCTGGGGAGAAGGTCCGTGGCTTTAGCAGATTCTCTGAGAGGTTCATGTCAGTTCAGAGCATAGCCTCTGGTATCAGAGACACCAGGGTTCAAATCCTGATTCTTCCCTTTACTAGCTGCACCCATCAGTAAGTACCTACTCTCTGAGCCTCAGTTTCTCCATCTGCCAGATAGGGAAAATGATGCATCCCTCAAGGGCTGGGATGTGGTAAGTCCCTGTCACAGTGAGGCATTTGATACTCATGATTCCCTTCCTACCCCTTTTGCTTAAAGCAGATGCCAGGATATGTGATCCGTGTGGGCATTTTATTTGGCAGTTACAAGTGTGATATTATCCCTCCACAAAGCCTTCATTATGGTGCTGCTAACAATACCACAGATAAGGCAGGCACGGCCCTGCGTGCCAGCCTCCAGGTGATTACAACATTTGGGTAAATTGCCTTTTGTCTCGCAGAGAGATGACAGCAGGAGGGGGCTGTGCAGGAGACTTGGCCATTTTGCAGAAACCATGGGGGACGCTTGGTGGGGAAGGCAGGGCATCCTGGATTTGCAGAAGGAGCCCTGGCTGGCAGTGGGAAGGCAGGTCCAGCCCCGGCCCTCCCACAGGCAGGCTGTGTGGGGTTGGGCATGTCAACTGCCCTCTCTGGGTCTCAGCTTTCTCACCTGTCAGGTGAGGGCAGTGGCTTCAAGATTAGAAGAGTCTCAGTTTGTCAGTGTCTTTGAAAGACTCTTGTTTGGCCAGTTTTTGAGCCAAAAAGTGGGCAGAGAACTACCTAGGGAAAAAGAACCGCCACTGCCATCTTACACTCTGGATGTTTTTATTTCTCTGGGCCTCAAGGAAGGCCCTCGGGTCCTTCTTTCACTAACAAACTTCAGCTTCTCATTCAGAACCAGCTCAAATGTCATCGTTAGCTTTGAGTCAGCGAGACCCGGGTTCAAATTCCAGCCCTGCCACTTACTACTTGTGTAACTTTGGGCAAAGCATTTCACCTCGCCTCAGTTTCATCATCTGTAAAATGGAAATAATAAGGACAACTATTCTACAGGGTAACTGTGAGGATTAGATAAAATAAATTATGTTAAGTGTTCAAACCAGGGCTGGGAGCATAGACAGCACTCAGTAGATCCTGGTTATTATTATTATCCTGGTTTTTCACATGAAATAAACCACGGATACCTTTGTATATCAATAGTCCCATGCCTTCACTGCCATTTTAATGGCTGCATTATATTTGAATATAAGGCTAGCCTATATATTATTTAATGAGTTCCCTCCTGTTGGGCATTTGGGATGTTTGCAGTTTTCGGCTGTTTAAATAAGACCAAAAATACTTCAGAAGACTGGGTGATCTTTCATTTCTACGTGTTCACTACACAGGTTTTCTACAGTTGGGTGGGGAGCAGGTAAGCACCAATGTCTGGGAGCTCGGTGCCCAGGCTCTTGGAGCTGGCCAGGCAAAGTGGAAAGAGGCAAACCTCTGGAGGCAGATGGGCCTGAGAGTGACCCCAGTTCCTGCCAAACTTTCTGGGGAAATTCTTTAACCTCCTCAAGCCTCAGTTTCCTCATCTGTCAAACAGAGATCATGCGAAAACGCCCCTCCCCCGTAGTTGAGTGTCTGATGCAGGGTCAACGTTCAGTTAATGTCAGCTGTCACCCCACCATCACCTTCATCCTCTATGTCCTCATTCTGGTGGGGCCAGCTGTCACCTCCCAAAGACTCCAAATCACACAGGCCAGGTCACTCTTTGGACCCCGAGCCACACCCCCTCCTCCCCATTGTCCATTTAACCGAGCGTCCATTCAAACAAGGCTTGTGATCTTGCTTTTAAATTCTGTCTGGAACCCACAGGTTCAAATGCAAAGGGGCCCGCTCTGCAAATAATCACTGGTATGTGATATTTTTAAGAAGCCCATGCCATTGTTTCTGATTGAAGGAAAGTTGGTGCTATTTTGAAGAGCAGCGCGATTAAGCGGTGGCGTTCTGTCTTTAACCGTTGGGAATTAGACGCTGTTTGAAAGATTTGTGAGCTCTAGGACATTTGCCAGATGTGCTTGATTCGACATTTCAGACAACAAAGGGGATAATGTTGGCGGGAATCTTGACGGCATTTCTGATGATCAGGATATTCTTTGAGGATGGTACTGAGACCTTTCGGGGAAGAATTTCAGCTTTTACATAAACTAATTTGGGATGCTCACTCTCTGTCTTCCACAAAGCAAATTTAGTTCATTGTTAGTTGTATATGTTAAAATGGTTATGAGGGTTTTTTCCTTTGAATATTAATAATGTGCCTTTCATCTGAGACACGCGCATGGGGTGTCATTAATTGTGGGTGGGGGGAGCAAGGCTTAGTGGTGCGGTTATTTTGCAAATGATTCCTCCTAGTAACGTTGAGGCAGGCAACAGCTACATGAAGAGACACACATTCACCTGCCAACAAGGCTCTTGTGCACCCTTCCTGAGAGGGAGGAAGGGATGGCGAGGAGGGCAAAGGTTTAGAGTTAATTTCCCAATTTCCCATCTTATTACAGGTAACTATGCCAAATATCTTTCAGTGCTTCCTTATTGGTCCACAGTGTGTTAAGGACCCTTTATCAAATAAGGTAGCACCTCATTTGCAGACTGTGGTGTTTTTGTCTTAAGACTACCAAATGGACCTTTTCATTTATTTAGAGCATCACTGAGTTCCTGCTGGTGCCAGAAACCGTGCTTGGTGGAGGAGCACCTGCGAATGAGACACACCCCTATCTAGGAGGGAAGACGCTGAGTAAAGAGGAAGCTAGGACACAGAACTGACAAGAAGAATGAAAAGAACAGGGTTTGGGCAGAGTTGGGTTCGACTCTGACTCTGTCTGCAGCCGTGTGACCGAGAGCAGATTATTAACCTATTTGAGACCAGATCTTCTCATTGTAAACTGTGGCTCCTGAAAGTTACCCACTTGTGGTGGGAGAAAGAGCAGGGGCGATAAGGAGGAAATGCACTCAGTGAGGGCCTGGCAAGGACCCTCCACGATGCCCATTCCTTTCCCCTTCGTGTCCCTGAGCTGTGGATGTGCAGATGAGCTGCAGGCCATCCTTCCGGGGCTGCAGGCAAAGACTCCACGGCCTTCTGTTCTGGACTAAGCATGGAGAGATGAGGACTGTGACAGGTGGAGACAAGAGGGCAGGGCATCTAGGCTGGGGGAGGATATGAGGTGAGAATAGAGCTGCGTTTATCACGTTTATCAATGGAGGGCAGCTGGTCTGGTTGGGCTGGAACATCGGGTGGAAAAGACAAGAGGGTAGAAGGTGAACTGGGCTCTGAACCCCGTAATAGAGAGTCTGCAGACCCCAAAGTTTCAGCAGTATTTCATTTCCCGGCGGCAGGGCAGAAAGACCTAGCATACCCAATCACATGTCTCCCCAGGGCCCTCCTTTCTTAGCAAATCTTAGTTTGGGCTTACTCTCATCTCTCTCCCCAGCCTGAGTCAGTAACTTTTGCAATGATAACAGCCACGATGGCCGATCATTGGACACATGCCTTGTGCTGGGTGCTGTGCCACCTGGTTTGTATACTTAACTTCTTATTTGTAATTCCTTCAGATTCCTCCAGATTCAGTGCTCTACTATAAAGCCCACTTTACAGATGAGGAAACTGAGGCTCCAGACAAGAAGTAAGCTACCCATGGTCACTCTGCTGGCTAGTGGGGATCCGGGACCACAGGACAGCCAGAAGTGTGGGTTCTAGCCCCCAGGTAGTGTTTTCACCATTCCACACCATCTCTTTGACCTCTTCCTGCTCCCAAGCCTCCTGTGGAAGGGAGTTCCTAACCCAGGCTCTGTTTCGTTCTGTGTCTGCTGGATTGATTGGAATATTGCCTACACTGAGTTGCTGTCTTTTCTGGTTTTATGGTCCCAACAGAGGCAGCATCTGGGTGGAGTGGAAGGATCACTGGACTTGAATTAAGATGGGAGTGGGTTAGAATTCCAGCTTCACCATCACTGGTCTGTCATTCATCACTCCCTGACCTAGATTCCTAATCTCAGGACACGCCCATTCCTAGCTCACTAGATGCACGGGAAGTTCACAGGAGATGCAGGGCTCATAAGCTCCAAGGTGGTAAGGTGGCTACCAGAAACGACTGATGCCAAGGGGAGGCGACAGCAGGGAGTGGTGGCAGCCTGGGCAGTGCTTGCCCCACAGAGGCGCCCAAACCCATGCACTTTCAAGCACTGGGCCAGCCAAACAAAAACTTCGGCCTGAGAGCCTCTGGTTTAAGATCTCTAATGATTATGCTTTTAAACATTTCTAACTTGGCGGTGCAGAGAAATATAATGGCTTATTTTTATTATGTAAAATAATACGCTGTCTATTATGTGCTAGGGACTGAATTTTGTATAGTTTGTTGAAGAATATGAGGGACTTGTAGGCAGGTCCTCCACCCATCTGCCTGATTTTCATTTTTTTAAATTTTATTTTAATTTTTTTAAAATTTTAGTCTGCCTGCTTTTCTTTACAAACATTTAACCAGCTCCAACTCGTGGCATCTGTGTGAGGTGTAGGGGACCCAGGGATGAATCAGACATAGATACATGACCCCAGCCCTCAAGAGGCTCCCAGTCCAGTGGAGATAAAAGATAGGCAGATAAAGATACTTTGACTGTACAGGCTAAGACCTGTGAGGCTGTGGGGACACAGAGGAGGGACACCTCACCCAGACAGAGTACGAAGGGAGGGCAGGAGGAAGGGAGGGATTGGTCAGCAACATTCACCTAGAACAATGGCCCTGACCCTTAAGAGGGTTGTGAAATCAGTTTAATGCATAGCAACCAGCACTGAAAAAAAAAAAACGAATATAAAATAGCACAGCATGTCGCATGTACAAAGAATACGTATGTGCATGTGTGTCTCTGTGTGTATTCCTGGTCATGATGTAAATCATCCCCGATGCTAATCAAGGTCCAAAGGTTTGAGAACTACAGTTTGAGAGAATTCTTGCCTGCCTGGCTCCCCAAAGCCTGGTGCACTACAGGCACTCAAAGACTTTTGGATGAGCTCAAGGATGGCTTTAAACTCTCACAGCAATCCAGTAGCGGGAACCGTCCTCCCAGGTAAGAAAAGCATGCTTGGAAACCCAAGTCAAGCAAATCTGGACCTGACAAGCATGCTTGTAGTGTAGCAATTTACAGCTTAGCAGTCCGGGGCTTTCTCTCTGCCCGGGGAAACAAAGTCAGAGCAAGATGGGAGAGGAACCCAGGCAGTTTGAAGAGTCCAGAAGCAGAACCAAAGGCGACCCTCCTGCTGGTGCCCCAGCCTGTGACCTCCTATAAAATGGCCTCCCAGGCTCTGACCCACCCAGGTGGCGTGTGCTTCTTAATAGCAGTGGCTCAGACCGCTGTGTTCACTCTGGGATGGCCTCAGTCCCTCACCTCAGGCCCACACGGCCAGCAGCCCTGCGCCTTCAGGATGCCAACAGGGAGCACCGCTTATGGGGCAGAGTGGAATGCAGGGGAGGAAGGGCCCCGGGGAGAACAGAAGGTGGACAGAAGGCTGCATCGGTCCCAGGCAGGGTGAGGTGAGTCAAGAGTAATGACTAGGGGGCCACGAACACAGACTCCCTTTTAGTGGTTTTCAGGACCCTCCTATCACAGCAGGACCAAAATACCTCTTGGCTAATTTTCTCCTCCATCATAGACTCTGAGGGTCAGAAGGACCCTAGAAATTATCCAGCCCAACCATCTCATTTTACAAATGAAGATAAAGGGGCCCAGAGAGGGAAGGCACTGGCCCAGGGTCAATCAGCGGGCAGCCTGGGAGGCAGGCCAGGACCCAGCCAGGCCCAGGCCTCTAGCCCACCACCCTGGGGCCCATGGCCTTTCGGATGTCCCTCTCTTGCCATCTTGCCAGAAGGCTCTCCTATCTTCTATCCTTTGGCTCCTTTTCGCTATATAACCAGAGACATCTTTCTAAAGGACAGATCAGTCACTATTCTACTTGCCTAAAGCCTTCCCTTGCTCCCTCACTGCCTTCAGGTGAGAAAACCCCTGTGATCTTTCCCCCTTCGCACCTCTTGGGCCTCCTCTCTTGCTCTTCTTCCCCTCACATAGTGTAATCCTGTGCCCCTGAACTATCTGTCACCTCCCAGATGTGCCGTGGTCCCCCCATCCCTGATCCTTTGAACATGCTGTTCCCTCTGCCTTTGACACTCCTCCCAACCCTCCTGCACTTGTCTGATCTTATTTCGGTTTCACATTAGATCCTGCTTTTTCCAGGGAACCTCCCTGGCCTGCTGACCTCCAGGGTTAGTGACCCCACAAGGGTCTCTTGCAGCAACTCTGAGCTGTTCTGATCCATTTCACTGCCACTTTTTCCTGCTGCCTGAGAGCTTCTGTGCCGCCACTACTACCATAGAGCCAGACCCACAGCCAAGTGGTCAATAAACTTTTGTTGACCAAACAATCATCAGGGTCTGTCCTTCTAAGGATGACCTTCCACTCCCATGATGCAGTTTTTAAAGACAATTTTTTTAGAGTAGTTTTAGGTTCATAACAAAATTGAGAGGAACGTACAGAGATTTCCCATATACCCCATCCCTAAATATGCATAGCCTCCCCCCTTATCAACATCTCCCACCAGATGGTACATTTACTGCAGTTGATGAACCTACATTAACACATCATAATCACCCAAAGGCCTCAGTTTACATTAGGGCTCATTCTTGGTGGTGTACAACTATGGTTTTGAACAAATGCATAATGACATACATTTATCATTATAGTAGCATACTGAATATTTCCACTGTCCTAAAAATCCTCTGTGCTCCATCTATTCATCCCCATGATGCATTTTTAAGTTTATCATCAAGCCTGGATCTTGTCCACAGAATTCTAGGAACCGCAATTTCTGATTCCCCAGAGACACTAGGCTTTTTCATGCCTCTGTATCTTTGCACATGCTGTTCCTTCTGCCTGGAATGCCCTTCCCCAACATTCCTGTTTATGAAGACTCATCACTTCTGGGACCTTTTTCCTGACCGACACTCTCCATCCCAGCCAGGTGATCAGATACCCCTCCCCACCCCCACCCCCACTCCCACCCATCCTCCAGGGCTTCCCCTCACCAGGGCCCATATCACATTATATTGTGATGGTGTCTTTCTGTGTCTGTCTCTTCCACTAGTCTGTGAAGCTACATGGGAGCAGCACGTCATCTCAGAGAGGCAAGACTGGAATACAATTCAAACCTAAAGAGCTGAAGATGAATCAGTTGCATTGATGAACTGAATAAAGATTATGCTAACACAGAATTCCCCAAAATACGCTCCATGGACCTCTGGTTCCATAAAAATTCAGCTCCCTGCTGCCCCATCTCCCAGCTAATTTTATGGTCAAACAATTTTGGGAAATGATATAAATGTATCTCCTTGGTAGGGATTCACAGTACACATTCATTCCTTAATTTGTTTGTTTCATACGTAGTCAGTGAACACCTACTATGTGCCTGGCTCTGTGCTGGGTGCTGGGGCTACCAGTGTGCCAGTTTTTAAGGAAAAATTTTGCTTCCTTTTTCCTCTAACTTGGACTTCACTGGTTCAAAGACCTTAGTTCTCAAGGAGAAATGGTCCCACCAGCTGATACGATGGTTCAATTGAATTGGAAGCTAAAACATCCACCTGGCCATTTTGGCTTCTTATGTCATTGAAACCACCAGCAAAGAAGGAGAATACTATAGTGGCTAGAGTGATCGATCTGACTGCTGGGGAAATTGGGGTGTGCTATACAGTGGGGGAAAGGAGACAGTGCATGGAGCCTGAGGGGGTTCTCAAGGGCACATCTTAGTACTTTCAGTGATGATGGCAAAAATTAATGAAAAACTAAAGCAACTAAACAACCAAAAAAGGCGGGACCAGTAAGGATTCAGACCTTTCAAGAATGAAGGTTTGGGTCACCCTACCAGCTAAAAAACCCCATTGGATTGCAGGCAGAAAGCAAAGGAAAGGCTCATGGAAGAAGGAACTTGTAAATATTAGCTACAGCCTCACGCCCAGTTATGGAAAGAGGACTGTATCGGGGGTCCAGCTTTCCTTCCTTGCTTGTACGTTTATGTATATCATTTATCTATCTAAATATTTGCTTTTATTAATTAATTTCTTTTCTTTTCTTTCCTCTTTCCCCTTTAAGATTTTATGGAAAGATCCTTGGCAGTGGCGTGTAGGTTGTAGACTAGGCTCGACTGTCAACGAATAGCATCACTCAAAGATGGATAGATGTCTGTTGGGATTTTATGTTTCCCCTCTTGGAGAAGGAGATGGTTAGGGTATCTTTGTATTAGGATGAAGGATAGTTGTAACTGTGACACAAAAAAGCAGACTTGTTATCTTTGCACTAGAGAAGAGTGTATCTGGACCCCCAGGAATGAAACAGTGGACCATGCCAACTACAAAGCTATGGACTCTCTCCAAACCTACCTTTCCACACCCTGCTTGGAGATGCTGGGACTGGGACTGTGTGGATGACATTTCTCCTTTGCCAGCTGGCCCCCAGTCAGGTGCAGTGAGGCAGATGGAGGGGGAGTGGACACACTCTTTCCTGTTTTGCTTTCTGCCGGTCCAAGTCTCAGCAATGGCCTTTTGCTTCTGGTTTCCAGCTTTTCTCTCGACTCCTAGAACCAGTGTCACTGTTCTCTCTCCAGAGGCCCCGCTGGGCAGCGCCCCCTCCTCAGAGGTCTGAGTTGCAGCTCCTCAGGTCAGGGTGGAGGGGAGCCTCCACCCACCTACCCTCTAATAACCCGATGTCTTGCTTTCCCCTCCCCCTCTGAGGTGGTAACTGCTTCCTGATGTTACTTTCTTTGTTACCCCAGGCGTCTGCCTTTTGTGTTTTTAGTTCACCAATACTTATTTAACCAATTTCCTGATATTAAAGTCTTTGTTTTTCTGACTGCACTCTGACCGGTACAAGTGGAGATAAGACAGAATCCCTACTCTCACGGAACTTACAGTCTAGTGGGAGAGGCCGATAGTAAGCAATTAATTACACAAGTTGAGTATTTAATTACAGTTGAAATGAGGGCAGGAAGGAGAACTACAAAGTATACCAGCATGTTAAAGGCTCTGAGAAGCCCTTCAGTAGGTAAAATTGTTTGGCATTGTTTAACTCAGTATCTTCTTAGCTTATCTGATCAAGGAACCTCGTGGCTGCCTATTAATGCCCAGCAGAACTGTGTTCTCCATAGAACACTCTATTATTGGAAGATGGGGAGTCGTTAGAGAAAAGTGCAAGAGACTTGGAGCATGAGCTTTTGCCATGTTCCTCCAGTAGCAGCGGGGGGCTAGGGTTATTTCAGCTCCAGCACTCATCCACAAGATCAGCTGACAATTCCCTTTGCTCTTATCCCAGCACTGCAAGGCAAATTTCTGATCATCATTCGGTTACTGGGTAAATTTCCCTACAGGGAGTGGAGATTCGCATCAGCCAATTCAGGCCTTCTGGTCTACCTGGTAGTTTCTCATTATGAAGTTTTTTGTTTTTTTTTCCCCAATAGAGGTACCTGGGATTGAACCTAGGACCTAGTGCATGCTAAGCATGTGCTCTACCACTAAGCTATAACCACACCTCTAGAGCAGAGTTTCCTGATCAAGGCTCTTCAGATGAACCATCAACCCCTTAAGACTATATGCAAAATGCATGTGCATGTGTGTGCACATGTATGCATGTGTGTGTGTGTGTATGTGGGCATTTTTCTAGGAAGAGGGTTCATAGCTTTTGTTATTCCTAGTGGGATTGTGACTCTAGAAAAGAGAAAGATTACAAATCACGGTGTTGAAGGAAAATGTTCTTGCTCTTATCTGACAATTGACCTCTTGCAAGTTTGGTCACTGTCAGTCAGTCCTTCTCAGTCTGATCGACTTGTGTTCACTCACCCACCTGAGGTCCTGGATTCTCCAAGGTGCTCCCCTGGCCGAGGGGCCAGCAGCCTTCTTGGACCACATGGCAACACTCACTTTCTAGGCCTTTACCTGTGCTGGTTCCTCTGCCTTGAAAACCTCTCCCCACGCCTTGAGGCCAACTCCCAATCATCCTTTGGGTCTCAGCTTAGCTATTTCCTTCTTGAAACTTTCCCGGAATTTCCTGTTCTGGATTAGGCACCCCTTCTTTGCCACAGCAGCACTCCCACCTCTCTGGGACTCCCACCCCCACCTCTACGACCCTCCCCACCCCCCACTCCCATGTAGGGCCATGTTTTTCCCCTTCATTGTGCTTATTCCATGATGGAATTAACTTGTCTGCTAGTTGCCAAGCATGAGCTCCATGAGGAAGGGGGTTTGTGTCTAGTTTTACCCTGCTTTGGTGCCCACACCAAGCATAGTGTCTAGCATACAGCAGGTGCTCATTAAATAGTTGAAGAGAAGCATGCAAAGATAAGTACGTTAATCCTTTCCAGGGTTCCACTTAAACATGCCGCAGTGTGTCAGAATGAACATACCTGCATTTCTCAGAAAACGGTTCCTATAGTCCTTGACTATCCTCGTGATCGGGTTATAGAAGCCGTCTCCACAGTCATAATAGCCTGGAGGGATCTTTCTAGGCGGGTCCATATTGGTGAGCTGAGAGATACCTTGAAAGGATGTAATGGATCATTAACTCACCACCACGGCCAAGTGCAAACCCAGTCCCCACCTAAAGTCCACTCTTGGCTGGTTGCTCATGTGACTCTCTGGCTCCACTGCTGGGTTACAAACTCCCTATTCAGGGTACGGAGCAAAAGCAGCAGAAACAGGGCCCCAAAGGAGCTTCCTGAAAATAACTCTGTGAATAGGGTCTCTGGGACTAGACCCCCTGTCTTCTTCCCTTGACCCCATTCTTCGTTTCCAGGGATACCATGACAAGGGCACAGGTTCTGGAATCAGAGACTGTGAGGATGCATTAGAGTTGGCCAGTGGCTAGAAAGGCATATCTAGGAGAGGGATGGCATTCAAGGTATGGACAAAGGCCAAGGTCTTGAGCCTTCCTGCCTCACTTAGGAAACCCTGTGGAGCAGGGCACATGTAAGGAGAACAGTAGAGAAGAAAGGGGTCAGGTGGGCAAGGATCAGCTGATGGGGAACCTTGACTCTCACCGAAATTACCAGACTAGCTGCCACTTATTGAGCGCTTATTACTGTGCTGGGCATTGTGCTAAGTGCTTGACTCCTACTTCATTCTCACAGCAACCCAGGGGTCCCATTTTACAGATAAGAAAACTGAGGCTCAGCTAGGTCAAGTAACTTGCCCAAGGTTAGACACTCAGCTCTGTAATCTATACTTTACTGACATCAGGGGATGATGTCTGGGCGCTACCCCCAGGACTGGGGATGGGGACCACCAGGAGATAAAGAGGAGGTGGTGTACCTTTTAGGTCATGTCACCCTGTGTGTCATCTCTCTTGGATGCTGAGGCTGAGTAAAGGGGATAAGGTTGGAACAGATAACTTCTTGGTTTCCTTCTGTTTGTGGTCCCTGTAATTCCCTGTCCTCTGGACTGAGGGCTGGGTGCCTGCTGAGCACAGCACCACGCAGCAGCTCAGGGTCCTGCACACAGCAGTGCTCTGATGCTGGTTAATGGTGTGTCAACTAGGTGACTATGGGCTGACGGTTATCGAGTTCCTGCTCCATGCCAAGCATTTTAAGGTCAGTCTCTCCCTGAAGCTTCCTGCCAATGCCCATCTCACAGATGCTCAGGGAGGAGAAGGCACGGACTTAACCATCATCCCGCTCTCACAATGCCTGCCCCCTGAGGCTGGAGAGTGACCTGGAAGGAAGTGGGTACTTGGAATAGAGCGGCTGTGCTGGGAGTTGCTGGAGGAGAAGGGGAGGCTGCAGGAAGGTCACTGCGCTGCCTTGAGATGGGCAGAGGCCCAGCTTTGGCAAAACCCACGCTGCGTGAGAGCTGAGGGCCTGAGGCCAGGAGCTCTTAGCCTACAGGCCTCAGTGGGGGGGAAAAGCCCATGACAACGTCATCACTCACACAGGATGAGCCATTTACAGGGTTCTCCAGTAGCATCTAGACTGGCAGCTCTTTGAAGGCAGAGATGGTCCTCTCAGCTCTCCATCCCCCAGGGCCCAGCCAATGTCCGCAACAGAGAAGGTGCTCAGGGAATGTCTGTTAACATCACTGTCTTAACTACCCTAAGTGTACCCCATCACCTCCACTATGATGTCAATATTATTGTCCCTCTTTGATAATAATGCTTTATTGAGCACCTACTGTGTGCCAGGCAGAGTGCTAGGCACTGGGGACATGGCAGTGAACAAGACAGAGCCTTTGCCCTTAAGGAGCTCACAGGCGGCTCGGGAAGAGAGACACTGAGCCTCGTGACAGAGCTCCAGGGGAATCGTGCCTGCTTTGTGACTTGTCACAGGGAGGCCTTGCCTTGTCTGGGGATTCTGGGAAGGAGTCCCAAAAAGGGGCATGAAGCCAAGACCTGAAGGATGGGAAGGAGTTATTTGGGTGAAGGGAAGGTTAGAGCATTTCCAGGCAGAGGAGGAGGTAGGAAAGAACATGGTCTCTTTGAGGAACAGAGAGTTGGCAAGCATGGCGAGGGAGCAAGCAGAGAGAAAATTCGAGGAGGGCAGGGAGCGAGGGATGAGGCTGGGGACGTGGGCAGGAGCCAGAGGACACCTGTCATTTTAAGAATGTCAACCCTCATCTTCAGGGTAGTGAGGAGGCACTGAGGGTCCGTGCTGGGGAGCTGTGGCAATGATTCATGGTTTTCAGAGATGACAGTGACCACAGAGTGGAGAATGGCCCAGAAGGGGTCAAGCATGGATCACAGGTGATCACGCAGTTGAGAGGAGAGGATGGAGGTCTGGGACAGGGCAGCGGCAGAGGGTGAAGAAACCCTGCTTGGCACACGGAGGTGCGCAGTAAATATCTGTTTAATCAACACATGAGTGAATCTATTCAAGAGGCAGAATCCATAGGACCAGGTGATGGATTGCACACGGGGGAAGGAGGCGGCAGGATCAGGCTTATCTCGGGGGCTGGGAGTGACAGTCTCTGGGGGAGCCGTCCTTGGGGGAGAGTGGCCTGTGGGGAGGGTAATGAACTCAGTGCAGACACGTTGAGGGACGACCACACGTAGGCGACCGGGAAGCCCGGTGCGGGAATCTGAGACTCGGGGATTTTGATTTCAGTTTGGAAGCTGATGGTAAACGAAGGCTTGAAGGTGAATCAGCTTGTAGGGAGAAGGTACGGAATGATAACAGGAGAGGACCTAAGCCAGAGAGCCGTGGGGAAGCCCAAAATTAATTAATTGCTGCAGGGAGGAGAGCTGGCAAAGGAGACGGGGAGCAGGAAGAAAAGTGGAAAGAGAAGTGTCGGGAAGCAAAAAGAGAGAAAGAGCCTCACCCGGTCAGCTAACTACCTGATCCAGGGCGCAAAGCTCGGGTTTGAGCTCAGGCCAGCCTGACTCCAGCCCAGAGTACTTTCTGGAGGTTTCTGTCCTCGGGGAGGTTTTAGCTGCCCAGGCTCATCCAGCTATTGGGGGGGAATGCCAGGACTCCAACCCAGACCTGTATTCTATCAACTATGCCACATAAAATCTCTTTCGGATTCTTTTTCAATTGTTTGCAAAGTCATTTTCCCGTCATTTGGATACATTGTCTCGGCTGTGCCAAAATGTCCCCTCTGAGGCTCGGCTGACTTCAGACGAGTCTCAGAAACACAGGTAAGCCCCTTAAACTGCCACTCTCTGAATCCAGCCTCCAGGCCCTGATGCCGCTGTCTGGGATGGGACTCGAGCTTTGCAGGGAGGTAGCAGGATGCAGGGGACCTTGGGGAGGAAGACGTGGGCTCCTGTGTGAGCTCTGCCACTTGGACACCATGGCCTCTGCTTCCTCCTCTATGACGTGGGACTAGGAAGGCAGACGTGGTGATCTGGAGATTCTAGGAGACAGGCATTACAGGGAGCCCCACCCAGCACCTGAAACGTGGAGCTTATGCTCCATTGGCGCTGCTCAACGGCCATGTTATAGCTGATACTACAAAAACAGCAGTTGAGATGCACTGTGCACCTACTGTGTGTGCAAGACACTGTAGTAAATCCTTTATAGGTATTATCTTCTTTACAAGACTTGTGGAGTAAATGATGCTATTGTCCCATTTTGCCAGGGAGAAACTGAGGCACAGAGAGCTGAATGCCCTGCCCGTGGTCCCAGGCTGGTACTGGGGAGCTGAGATTTGAGGACTAGCCTTTCAGGCTCTTTTGCTTTCTGTGGCTCCTGCTCCGTCCTCCTCTTTTGTGGGTCTGTTACTTCAACAGGCCACGGCCCACTTATTTAGAACTGTCTTTCATTTTCCTCTCCGTTGGGGTGTGAAGGAAAGGGAGGGAGCCCGGCTACCTGCAGGCTTCAACCCATAGCAGATCTCGGTGTAAAACCTCCGATCGTAGCTGTCACAGTAATGCCAGTTCTTGGCGTCATACAGCAGCCCGTCTGAGAAGGTGTACGTGCCCTGGAAGATGAGAAGCACACATGCGGGTCAGAGGAAGCCACAGCCCTTTCGCCTAGAAGGACCAAAGTCAAGGGAAGGGGTGGCTTTCTCATTGCCGTAGGAAAGAAGAGGTAACTATCAGTTATTATGGCCGTGATGATTAGGAGTGGATAGACAATACTGAGCTCTGTGATTGGCGCTCAAAATGGGGCAACTCACTGTGTGACCTTGGGCAGATGACCCACTGTGCCTAGCCCTTGGCTTCCTCCTGTGTAAAACTGGATACTAATGCTATACGTTTAATAGGGTTGATTCAATGAGAGTCAGTGAGACAGCACACGTAAGGCATTTAGCACAGTGCTTGGCACAGAGTAAGCACTCAGTAGCTGTTACTATCACTCTTTTATTATTATCGTGGCTAAAAAGTTCAGAGCCCTCGATCACGGCTCTTTGTCCAAACATGTACATTCTACTTTTGCTGCCTTAGTGCTAAAGGAAGCCTCAGGATGCAGACATCGCATTGGCCTGGGCATCAGGAAACATGGGTGGAAATTCCAAGACTATTAATTCACTGGGTGACCTTGGGTAAGTCACATCCCCTTCCTGGGGCTTAGATGCTCCAAGCTGTAAAACAAGGAGTGTTTCTTAACCTTTTTAAGGTCATGAGCCAGCTCCCCCATACACACCCTTAGTGAAACCCATGAAAGTCAGAGACCCTTTCCCTGGAGGAATTATAGTTCCATGTACACAGAAGCTTTTGTATATGAATCAGGAGATTTCACTGACTCTCTAAATTCTATTTGTGGCCTGCAAATCCCAGGTTAAGAACCCTTGACTTGGATGATTTATCATGACAGTAATGGTGGCAATAACAGTAAGAATGAACACCTACTGAGTGCCTGCTGTGTGCCAGGTCCTGAGCAGAATGCTCACATCTACTGCCTCATTTATTCTCATAACCACCCATGGAGATGCCTAGTGCTCTTGTGGCAGGTGGAATCATGGTCCCTCAAAGATGTCCACATCTAATCATTGAACCTAAGTAAATGGTAACCGTGCATGGCAAAAGGGACTCTGCAGATATGATTCGGTTAAGGATCTTTTTAAAAATTATTATTTCCTCTTTGTTGGAGGGGGGATAGTTAGGTTTATTTATCTGTTTATTTATTTATTTTTAATGCAGGTACTGGGGATTGAATCCAAGACCTGGTACTTGCTAAGCACATGCTCTACCACTGAGCTATACCCTGCCCCCAAGTTCAGGATCTTGAAGTGGGGAGATTCTCCTGGACCACTGAGGTGGGCCCAGTGTAATCACAGGGGTCCTTCCAAGAGGAAGGCAAGAGGATCATCGTGGTAGAAGACAAGATGATGCCAAAAGCAGAGGGAGAAGAGATGTGATGATAGAAGTGAAGGTTGGGGGGATGTGTGGCCATGAGCCAAGGAGTGCAGGCAGCTTCTAGAAACTGGGAAAGGCAAGGAAGTGGATCCTCCCATCCCACAGAGCCTCCAGAAGGAATTCAGCACTGCTGACCTATTTTAGACTTCTGATGTCCAGGACTGTAAGATAGTAAGTGTCTGTTCTTTGAAGGCACTGAGTTTACAGTAATTTGTTACAGCAGCACTATGATACTCATACAATTATTGTCCCCAGTTTATAGATCAGAAACGTGAGTCTCAGAAAGAGGAGGTCATGAGCCCGAGATCACACATTTAGTTAGAGGCATAATAGGATTCCAACTCATTGCGGCCTCTGCAGGGCCCTCCTGGATCTAGAGGGAGAGGATTTCAGAGCCCTGGGAGATCAAGAGGAGAGAGAAGAGGGCAGCAGAGGGGGAGGGGGAGGTGGGGGCGGGGCCTCCCTCCCCGGGCTGATTACCTTTACAACCAATCCTTTCTCCCAAATGCCATCGAATCGGCTCCCGCTGGGGAAGTACAGGGTTCCTTGGCCATGGAACATGCCGTCCTTCATTTCCCCGACGTATTTTGTTTCGGTAGGGAGGATGTACTCGGCTTCCCCCTCCATCCTGTAAGGACAGAGGGAAGTCGCTGAGCCCTCATGGCAGCTGGAGGATCAGAGCCGGTGGGTGCGGGAGAGCCAGCGGGAACCTCAGGGTGGTCAGACATTATTCCAGAAATATTCTGTCTAGGAACAAGCTGTTTGTCTTCTTTCTTTCAAAACTCAAAAATAAGAGGGGCTGGGTTGTTGAGGAGGATGCAGACTTTGGTCTATTTATTCTCCCTCTCACCTGGGGGCTGTCCTGAAGTTCACGCTGCCCCTGGAAGCCCCCCCTTGGGAGGCCCAGGGAGGGCGGCGATGTGCCCAAAGCCACACAGTAAGCACAGTGAGGCATAGACTGGGGCTAGATTTCCGGGCATCTGCTTCTGGGTCTTCCTCATCCCCCATGACCAGCCCACCCCCACCCCTATTATGCCACAAGTAGGAAACTGGGAAAAGTAAGAAATTTAGACAGGAAACATGAGTTTGAATCTTACTTCACCATGTCCTAGATGTATCATCTTGGAGACTTTCCTAAACCTCTCTGTTTTCCTTCCTTCCTTTGTTCTTTCCTTTTTTCCAACAAGTATTTACCAGAGCACCTGCTATGCGCCAGTTGCCTTACCCAGTCTAATCTGTTGGATGCAATACTACAGACACAAAAGTGATCAAGGCAGGTGCAGTCCCTGTCCCCAGGGGGCTCACAGCCCAGAGGGGGACACAGTTAAGCCACTACATAATGTGTGGTAAGTGCCGTGCAGGGGAAGATGGACCCCTAAGGAGCCCCCGGCAGGGAACCAGCTGGACCAGAGGACCACTTACTTCATGTGTGAAATGGCTGAGATTAATGCTCAAGATTAACCTAGATAATTGTAACAGATTTCCTAGGAAAGGGCCTGATACATAGCGAGTGCTTAAGAAATATGCTTTCATTCATTCCTTCGTTCCTTCTCCATTCTTCCCCACTAGCTGAAAGTTACCTCTCCTAACTCTGAACTTCTTTTGGGTTTTGGTTGTACCTCCATTGGACACCTAGCACTTTCTGCCTTGCATTGTAATTGTATACTTCATCTCCCCTATTTGGTGAAAGCTTCTTAAGAAGAAGACCTTGGTATCCTCAGCTCCTAGAATCACAGTTCTTCTTAAACAAGTGCCCATTCGCAACTACTAAGGAACGAAAGGAACAGAAGGGCCAGTGAACTTACTGAGCGGATGACTGAAGTTGCCGCTGTGGTTAAGAGACAGCTTCCGAGCCAGGACCTGGAGCCCAGGCCCCGCTCTACCTCACCATGCCTATATGAACCTGTGTGACCTCCACCTCTCTCAGTCTGAGTCTCTCATCCGTAAAATGCAACATTGTTGAGATAATGGCAATAAAACTATAACAATGCTTGGTGTATGGAAGAGCTCAAAAACAATGTTGTTTTTACTTTGCTACAAGACACAGGAGAGAAACTTCTCTTCTTTCCTCCACCACTTTGCTTGAGATCACATCTGTCATCTCTAAGCATACTATCCATCTAAACCCTTCTCTGAGATTTGGCATCTCCCTCCCACTTTTTTTTCCCCTGCAAATTGGACATTTTTGCTCAGATGTTCTACAGACATCTCCAGCCCACACCAAAGAGAACTCATCCTCTCCTCCTCCTCCAAAGCAGCTCCTCCCCCATTCTCAATTTCCATGAATGGTATCGGAATTCTCTGGTTCCAAGCCTGGGGCTGGGCACTGGGCTGGGACCAGTCTCTGGTGGGACCAGGAGTCAATCAGTTGCCAAGTCCTGGCAATGGAATCCCCAAACTTGTTCTACATTTTTCTCTTTCTTGCAGCCTCACTGTGTCCATAGTGGTCCAGAGTTCTGCTGCCCCTTACTGGGATGATAACGATGGGCTATCATCTGAATGATCACTATCTCCACTCTGCCTCCCTACCTCCCTCTTTCCACCCTTCCTTTCCTCCTCTCTCTCTTCTTCTCTTCCATTTTTCTTTTATTCATTCAAAGTGAAAGCCTTCATTTTAAATTCAATAAATTAAAAAGAACAAAGAGAGCCCCTTTATAATGAAGATGTCAATCCTTACGAGGATGTGATGACAATATCTCAAATATCATTCATTCATTCACTCATTATCTTATTCATTCAGTCAGCCAACATTTACTGAGTGCCTGCCAGACAGAAGCACTATGAGGAGAGAAACAAAGATGAAATAAATTAGATTTCCTAATGCTCAGCACTACCAAGGGTCTATCAGTGGCTCCTCCCACTCAAAGAATTGTGCACGGTATTCCAATCTCTCTACACCAGAGTACAGAGCCCCTGCTTATCTTAGGCTCCCTCTTTCCTACAGGCATATCCTACAATGCAGTCAAACTGAACTGCCTGCTCTTCCCCTTATAAGCCCTCTGAGCCATTGCTCATGCTGTTCCCTCTGCCTGGAAACATCCTTCACCTTGCATCGCCACCCAACTAAATCCTACCCAAACTTCAGGGCCCATTTCAAATAGTATCTCCTCCATGAAGCCTTCAAGGACTGCCCTAACTAGATGCATCCTCTGCAGGGGCCCAAGAGCAGGACTCTATAGTAAAAAGCATGTGGGCTTTGGAGTCAGACCTGGGTTTTAATCTGTGCCCTGCGAAACGCCAACTAGGTGACTTCGGGCACGTTTTGTAATTACTTTGTGTCTCACTTCTCCCAGCAGTATAATGGGGATGATGATATATATCTCATAGGGTTGCTGTGAGGAGGGGCAGAGTCACACAAAGCCACTATCTGAAAGTATCTTCATCTATTTGTTGACTATATGCCAACTAGACGATAGGCTCCATGAGAGCAAGGATCTTGGCATTTTTAATATTCTTATCCCTATATCTAAAACTGGCAGGTAGCAAACACACAAACATACAGGTATACATGGAATGGATGTATCTCAGCTCTGCCGTTTATTAGATATGTGTCCTTGAGCAAGCTAATTCACTTCTCTGGATCTCATTTTCCTGAAATGTAAAATGAGAATAAACATTCCTACCTGAAAGGGTTGTCCTGAAGTTTAAAAAGGATGTTTGTGAAAGTATCTGCTACGGGGTCCTTTGCAAAGGCAAAAAGACAGCTGTCTTTTCCCAGTCACAGATGTTCAAGACATAGTGAATCAGAGGCCCTTACCTCCCATCTACAAATTCCCCAATATACTGGCTTCCGGTGTACTCCATGGCGCCTGCCTCTTAGCTTCCAGCCCTCGGGATCCCGGAGTTTGTGTATACTGTCTCACTATGACAACCAGGAGGGATGGGCGGAGCCTAGACGAAGCCCCGCCCCCAGGGTCCGCGGAACTTCCTAGTTTTGCGCATGCTCTGTGCCTCGCAGTTGGGCAGAGTAGTGCGCCTGCGTGCCGCCGCTGCGCATGCGCAGGCGCTAGGTGGCTCTCGGCGGTCGAAAGGGGAGTTCAAGGAGACGGGGGCGACGCGGCTACGGGCACCTCCTCGGGGTCGGGGCTACAGCCATCATGCCGGGGATAGTGGAGCTGCCCACTCTGGAGGATCTGAAAGTGCAGGAGGTGAGGCTTGTCCGGAGGACAGACAGGCGGGGCGTAGGGCTGCAGCTTTCCGGGCCTGGGCCCAGCCCTGCTTGAACTCGGCGGACCCTGGGCCCCGGGTCCCCCCCCCAACCCCAGGCCCACAATTCATACACAGACTGGCCCTTGGACGCTCCCTCCTCAGTCCGAGGAACGCCCCACCGCGGTCCCATCCCTCAGTAGCTCGAGAAGTGTCCTCCCCATCCCCACAGCGACCTGTGCTTCTCCTATACGTGAATAATGATGGCACTTTTACCACTTTACTTTATGTCACTAGGTACTCAAACGTTCCTGTAACGTGCGTGTACTACCCACGGTGCTCACAGTCGGGGAAGAGAGTCACCTTAAAATAGCAAAAAGCATTGTTTAAAGTGCATTGGAGTGGAGCTATTAAGCAAGGAGGTGATACTAAAGAGTGAATTTGCTAACGGCCTGGAAAAGCATTTGGTAATAGGACATTTAAAGCATTCGTTTATTCAAGCGGTATCATTTGAATAATTACCATATGCACGTAACACTGGAAAATGAGAGAGAGAGTCCCTGCCCTCATAGAGTTTATAGTCTAATAGGGAGACAGACACATAAAGTGACAAAGTACAGTGTAGTTAGTGCTAGGAGAAGTGAAGACCATATAATACTAATTATAGCAAACGTGATCAAGCCTTTTCTAGATGCCAGGCAGGATGCTGATTATGAACATTAATTCAACGGATCCTCCCAGCAGCAGTGAGGAAGGATATAATTGATCTCTCTGTGTTACCGATAAGGAAACAGGTCCTGAGGGGAGTGATTTGCCTAACATTACATGGCCAGTAAGTGGCAGAGCTGGACTCAGGGCTGATTTCAAAACCTGTGCTTCTCAACTACCGTATTATGGGCAAACGCTCCAAAGAGCTTGAGGGCTTAGCAGCACCTTTGTGTTCAGGGGGACACGTGCTGTTTGAGGTGCTGAGCCAGGAGAGGTACCTTGGGCTGAGGCAGAACTGGGAAGCAACTGAGCTTCTGCGCAGACTGAGCACTTTGGACTTTATCTTGTAAGTGAGGTGGTGGGGAGAGGGAGGATTTTAAGGCAGAGGAGAGCCCTGCAGAAGTGGATAATCAGGCTACTTTGGAAGAAAGGGAAGGCATGCAAAAAATTACGTGCCAGAAATTATATCCCAGGCACTGTGTTAAGTGTTCTGCCTGCATCACTTCACTTCATCTTATATGCCGGTGACAATGGCAACTTATTTTCCTCAGATGAAGACATTTCTAGCTGTGTCCAGGGACTTTATAATAAAGTGACATTGTCCAAAAGGTGAGGGGTAGGTGCTGCCAACAGTCAGTCTTTTGTGTCCTGCCCCTGCTGTGAAGTTGGGTTAGTCTTGAGTTGCTGTACTTTTCATTGGAGCTTTAATTTGGTTCAGCAAACATCTGAGGTTCTACTTCCTGCAAGTATCCTATTTCTGGAGTAGATTTGCCTTTAAGGTTCACACAGTTGAACTGAGAAACAGATAGTTACACAAAATAACCAAAATATAAGACAAAGTATGATTAAATTGCTGTGGAAGAGGGGCAGGCATGGTTTAAGAAAAGAGAGTAGGATTTGAGGTTGTATCTAAATTGTAGGCCTAACCATTTGGTTACCTTGATTAGTCGCTTTTCCCATTTGCAGACACAGTTATTTTATTTGTAAGATGAAGTGATTCCAGCTGTAGAGTTCTCTGAGGTTATGCAGGCAGCAGAGGAAGAACTTCTTGGGGTGTAATAAGACTTGGCAAAATGGCGTTTGAAGGAGGGCACTTTTAGGCAGAGGTGGAGAGAAGAGCTTTCTAAACAAGACAGGAAATGAGCAAAGGTGAGCAGATGGGGGAAGTCAGGGGCCCAAGAACGGGTTCTGGGAACAGTGAGTTCAGTGCCCTGGAGAACAGCTGGTACCTTTTTGAAGTCTGGTGGGTGAGAAGGCCGGAAAGATTGTTGGGTCTTTGAATACCTCGTAAGAAGCTTAGGCTTTATTCTGCTGTTAAGCCTGAATCCTTCAAGGGTTTTGTGGCCAATTTGTTGTAATAGCAGAGTGAAATAAGATCGTCTTTTAGGAAGATGACTCCAGCAGCTCCGTGAAGAGCGGTTGGAAGAGAGGAAAAGAACAAGGAGACCAGTCCTGGTGACTGTTGAGGCCATTGAGGAAGATATTAATGACCCCAAGACGACTGGTGACTGTGGTTATAGAGAGGAAAACGCGTTTATCTAGACTTGATCAGACTTGGCCATGACTTAGATATCAGAGGCAGGAAAGCTTGAGGACTAAGTGTCAGATTTGCAGCCTGATAGTAGGACTGGGGAAGCCAGAGGGAGCAGTTTTGAGAGGCACATTAAACCCGTTTTGCGCCTCATGGACTTTGGAGTTATGACACAGGCCTGTGGGAAATAGTCAGAAGCCTTGGACTGGAAACTTCTTGTACACGTTGATAATTTTGAGTAAAAATATACCTCATTTATGATGCGCTTTCTCTGTGTATTTTTATGTGTGTTAACTCATTTAATCCTCACAACAGTTCCATCATATAAGGACTTTCGTCTTCCATTTTACATGAATTAAGCAAGATACAAGGCCTAGTATAAATGTAAGCCCCACAGAAAGAGGTGCAGGCCTGTTTAAGGAAGAGGGAATGGGACTTGAAGACTGGTTGTGGGTTGTGGGAGTTTTTCTGCCTTCCTCTCCACACCTGCAGGCCGTTCGGACCTGCTGAGCAGCGAGGCTGTTACCAGGACAAACTGAGGGAAGATGCTGGAATTCTGTGTTCTGTGAGACAAAGGGAGCTGAGTGAATCTGAGAGGGTGTATTTCTGGTGAGCGGCTGTGAAAGGGTGCCAGTTCTGCTGGAACGCTTCAGTCTTAGTGGAGAAGCTGGTGAGGGAGACAGTGGTGTCTGGAGTTCTTTGCCCCTTGGTGGCTGTGAATGCTGTGGGAAGAGGCCGGATCGGAGGTCACAGACTCTGGTGCCCGTTCGGCCCTTCCCACCGACTGGCTGAGCTGTCTTCAGCGCGTCTCTCTTTTTCCTCCAGAAGTAGATTCAGTGAGTGGGGCTCACCCTTTATTCCCCTGGGACAGGGCCTATTTTACACACTCAACAACATGATTTGATTTGGATGAAACCTCTGCATTCATAGGAAAGTAAAGAAAAGAAAGCCATACCAATCAATGATAAAATAAATAAATAAAAAATAAACTAACAAAAAAAAAAAAAAAAAAGAAAAGAAAGCCATAGGCTTTTGGGGGCATGACAGCCGTGAAGGCATTGGAGTGACTAAAGCAGCCATTGAAAGTGTTTTAAGGCATTTGACAAGGAAATAAATACAGTTAACTTGATTTTTAAAATATATTAAGGTTTAAAAAAAGCTTGAATCTTGATTTTTAGTCTCCCAGCTCTTTATAGGCAATATAGCAAGCAAGTGTGTACCTCTCAATTAACCTAGACTATTATCAAAAACTGGAGTACAAAATTTTATACGAATTTATTAGAACTGACATGGCAGATTTCACTCACAACATAGAGTCACGTTTGCATTGATAATTACAGTAGTTGTATATTAGTAGTCATAGTCATAACTTTATCCTCCTCTTCCTGTAGTGTGTAGATGAAGTATCTCTCCATCTTTCCTTGCCTTTTATCTTATTATTAATATTTAACCTAAGCTGTGTGAAATTCCTAAAAATGAAATTACAATTTTTATTATTATAAAAATAATTATAAAATTATTCTCATAAAAATTCTTAATAAATATTTGCAAATCAAATCCAGTGGTTTCTTAATGCATAATACACTGTGACAGACTAGATTTTATTCTAGGTACAGTGGATCAGTTTTAGAAAGTTAATGCTCTGTACATTTATAGGTTAATGAAAAAGAAGCCTGAAAATTTCAGTCTTTCCTGGTGGAGAAAACAACAGTAAAACATAGCCAGTTATGACTAGAAAGAAACTTCCCTAATGGGGACCGTCCAAACAGGTATACCCCTGGTACCAACAGCCAGTATCATACCAAACTGCTTTACAGTTTAGAACAAGGCAGGCATGTCTTCTGCCACTGCTGTTTGTCTGTGTCATCCTGGAGGTTTTGGTCAGAGCTTTAAGATGGAAAAAGAAAAGAAGAAGGACAAAAAAGTATAAATATCAGAGAGGAAGGGAGGCAATTTTTATTTGTAAATGGAAGTTTTTCTGTTCATACTCTTCAGTTTCATATCAGAATTGACAAGAACTCGGTAAACTATGGCTGAAGAGAAGATGCAGTGTACAAACAAGCAGTAACCAACTTGAAAATCTAAGGGAAGAAATATCCTATTTTGATAGTATCAAAAACAAGAAAAGACTGAGGAATAAACAAGAAATATGCAAGATTTCTATATGAAGGAAACTGTAATTTTAACTGAAGGAGGTAACAGTGACCTACGTAGATGGAGAGATGCACTATATTCTGGATGGGAAGGTGTCATTCATGTGTTCTTGTCTCTTTTGTAACTTACATCCCTTACTGCTAGCAGAGACTGCCTGACAGCATTTGTACTGGACGCTGTTTCCAGTGCTTGGTGAGCATGGTAAACATTACCTTAAATATAGTTTCATTTAGGGAGCGTGGACATCTTCACAGTATCGGGTCTCTGTTGAAAACAAAATCCCTACCCTCTTGGAGCTTACGTTCTAGTGGTCACAGGTAGAGTGACCGCTGGTGCTAGCTTATGTAAGATGACTCGGGAGGGACTATCTAAGGAGATGAAATGTGAGCAGAGACCCAATGTTGTACAAGTGCCCTTTTCCTTCGATTTTGATATATAACTAAACTTAGTGCCTTCCAGCGCAGGTTATCGGGAAGGGCTGTTCATCTGTAGGAACAGCTAAAGCGATCTGGAACAGAAGACTAATGAGGGCGGTGGTCGCCCCAGACATCAGAATGTTCTGTTGAGTTACAGTCATTCAGACGTTGTGGTGTTGGCACAGGAGAGGGTGGTACAGAGAAGAGGCCAGCAGGACCCCGCGCAGCGAGTAGACAGGCCCTGGACCGTACCGGGAGCTAGCTGTAACTCAAAACTGTGTTTCTCAAGAAAATGTACTGGCGTGTAAATGAGTGAGGCTGACAGTCACAGCGATGGCTGCTGTGGACCTACTCTAGAATTTTAAAAATATTAACAAATTTAGTACTTTATTATTAATAATAACTTGCTGGACTAGATGCGTTTACTGAACCTCTCCAGGCTCTAATCTTCTGTGGTCTTTGGGGAATTTTCTATAACCTTCTGCTATTACTTTTAAAGATTCATCAATGCTCCTCAGGGTTGATTCCTCCCCTCATATCGCAGAAGCCTCATCTTCCTTCAGAGCCGCACTGCCTCTCCCATAAAGATCTGTTAGGGCTGTCGTTTCCTTAAGGTCTAACATGGGGATAGAAATGTCAGCCTAATGTGATTGTCACAAACGTGTGGGAGACCATGTATGTGGAAGCGCTTTGTGATCTCCTAGGCACTGAAGGTCATAAGGGAGGATTATGCGAGTCTCCTGTCTTTGGTCTTCTTGGCAGTCAGAACGGTGCTCCCGTTCTGTCCCCTCGGGTTTGACCGGTGGGAGGGGACGTTGAGGAAGTGATGTCCCGGTCACAGGTCTGTGGTCCTTCTCCCCAGGTGAAGGTCAGCTCCTCTGTGCTGAAGGCCGCCGCCCATCACTACGGCGCTCAGTGTGACAAGCCCAACAAGGAGTTCATGCTCTGCCGCTGGGAGGAGAAGGACCCGAGGCGGTGCTTAGAGGAAGGCAAGCTTGTCAACAAGTGTGCCCTGGACTTCTTTAGGTGAGGTCTCGTCCCGCTGGTGCCTGTTTGGTTGAAACATCAAGGTGTATGGAGCTCAGTAAACGTCTAGCTAATTAAGTAGAAGGATAATTTTACTGACTAATTTTAACAGGAAACGGAAGGCTTTGCAATCCGACCAAAGTTGTAAAGCACACAATAAATGATAGTAATTTCTGTTCCTTGTTTTTATAATTTGACACATTCTTTAATTTCCATGAATCTCCATTTGCCAATGGTAGACTAATACCAGTCGCATAGGATCGTTGTGAGAAATTTGAAAGGGCACGTGAAAATACTTAGCCCGCGGCCTGCTAGCAGGCATTCGCCAGATTGTTATCCTTGTGACTGCTGCAAAACACACAGTTACGATGGGAAGGACACTGTGTTCAGGGTCAAGTTTTTAGGTAAGCCACTGTATGTGATACTATAAGTGGAAAAAAAACCCTCAAAGTGTAATACCAGAAAAAGATTTTAACACGATATTAGTCAGAACTCTATTAAAGGGACAGAAACTCAACTCAGAGGGAGTTGGCTTATGTAACTGTAAAGTCCAGAAATGGGACTGGCATCAGGCAGGGCTGGATTCAAGAGCTCTGATGACTTCCCATCTACCTGGTGTCTTTTTGCTTCACCTCTTTTCCTTCAAGTTGCTTAGTTCTGCTTTTCTGTCAAACT
The DNA here is from genome assembly GCF_048773025.1 of Camelus bactrianus. Classification (NCBI taxonomy): domain Eukaryota; kingdom Metazoa; phylum Chordata; class Mammalia; order Artiodactyla; family Camelidae; genus Camelus; species Camelus bactrianus. Next base: position 66,424,947 of record NC_133542.1, on the reverse strand, counting down.
CATTTTCAGAGAGACTCTTTCCTTGCTGTAGCAAAGATGGCCAGCAGCCGCTCCGAGCAGCTGTGCCACTTGCTTGGCAGACAGACACAGACAAAAAGCCACCCAGCAGCATGAGCAGAAGTCCCTGGACGGAGTCCAGTTGGCCTGGCTGGTCGACTTCGTGTGCATGTCTTTGAATCAGCTGTGTTTCGGGAGATAAAGTGCTGTGGGTGGTCAGGCCTGAAGTGGGGAGTAGACTCAGATTCATCACATTCACAGCATTCACATTGTTGAGAGGGAGGGAGAGGTTGTTCCCCAAAGGAAAATTAGAAGGATGTTGCAGAAGAATGGGGAATGACTGCTAGCCAGGCAAAACCCACAGATGTGCCCTACGATGACGTTGGAGGAAAAAATTCCTTCACACAAAGCTGCTTTCCCTGTTCCTTGGCTTCTGCTGTCTTTGTCTACATGCAAAGATATTTTTGTGCTGAACGTCATAGTGTACATACATTTTAAAATTCATTTTTCACTGGAAACTGTTGGGAACATTCTTTCACGTTGCTCTGTCTTGGTGACCGTTATTTCTAATGGCCATGTAATATATTCCCTCAGTAGATAAATCAACCATAATGTACCTCAGCAAGTCTTGTCACTAAACACCATTGTTGATTTCAGTTTTTGATTGTTTTGGAGAAATCAGCAGTGATAACCTTTGTGTAAAGATCGTTCTCATTTTTAAAATTAATTCCTTGGCAAACATTTTCTAGCAGTGAGATTTTTCTGTAAAAGGTTTTGAACATGGCTTATGGCTCTTGAACTATGGGGGCCATTTCTTTTGAAGTTGGGTCGGTGTATGCTGTCCTCAGCACTGTACCCTGGTATCCCTCACCAGAATTGCACATCATTTAAATATTTGATAGGTACAAAATAGTATTTTATTCTTGCTTGAATTTGCATGGATTTGATTGCCAATAAGGTGGAATGTGTGTTCATTTAAAAAAAATTATTTTCTAGGAGAACTTTGGCAAAGCATTTTTCCTTTTGACTCAGAGGGAGTGTATTTATGTGGGAAATGTTTGGATTTCACAAGCTCCTGCGGTGCCCGACCGCCTCCAGAAGCGGGGCTCCTCCTGCTGACATTGCTTGCTGTAAAGCACTCAAGGAAAACTGGCTGCCAGGCGTGGGTGCCGGGATAACAGAGTCCAGGACACGGACCTAAGCGCCAGAGAGTGGTTTGCAGCCCTTCCCCCGCCGCAGCATCCTGGAGGAGTACGGAGCTCCCACTGGGAGCAGCGGCTCACTGCCAGAGTGATTCTCAAGTAGAGGTTGGCGGGTGTAATTTTGTGGACCCTCGAAGTCCAGGTCAGTGCAGCTAGAGATAATCCAGAAACGCCCCCAGCGCTTTGACACGCCTTCTTTCTTCTGGGTGCACAGCCCGTCACCCCCAAGGTTACACTCAAAATCCATGGAAGGGTACATAAGAAAGTGGTAATGTTGGTCGTCTCCCAGGAGGGGACCTGAGCAGGAATGGAAAACCAGTTTTTCTCTGGGAGTTCCTTTGGCCTGAGGTTCTTCCTGAGACGTGTTAAATGAGACTCCTGTGTGGAGTCTGGCTGGATCCTTGGAGTGTGACAAGCAAGCACATCATTATTACTCCACCGGTGGGGAGGTGCTCCGTTTCTACCGCCTCAAGTATGGCTTATACCTAAAATAACGGTATTTTAGTCTTGCTTGAATTTGCATTTATTTGATTTCTAGCAAACTTGAATGGTAAGAGAAGGGGAATTTTGCAAAATAATTGAGACTTACCCCTTTTATGCACAAAAGTTACTTTAACCATTTTTGGTGGCCACAAAATGAATTATATGTATGCTCTGCTGCTTCTTAACAGAGAACAAATATATTATAACTTTCTTCTTAATGACAGGGATTAATCTGTTTTTGTTCAGTGTACTAATAGAGCGAAGTCCTTGAGCTTTGGTGAAGTGTTGGGCAGTTTGCCTCTACACTGAGTGACCCCAGGATCCTTGTTAGTTTGTGGGTTTGCTTTTTAGAATTCTGTCTCCCCCTTTGCCTTTGTCTGTCACCTCTGACTTCTGTCAGCATGCCCATCTCTGAGTATGCCTCCTTCTCTTCGCAATTTGCTAAGCTGGTAATCTTTAGACTTGGATCTGAAAAGAATAAATAGGTCCCAAGTGAGGAGTTCTCTTAGTAAAATATATATATACCTTAGACCAGAGTCTTTTGGCATTTCTTTTCATTTGTTTTTGCTACACAAAGAAATTAGATCTTACTCCTCAGAAGTCTTTTTTTAACTTACTGGTTCTTAACCTAAGGATCTCCAGGTAGTCTTGTAAGTGAGGAAAGGTACTCCCGTGCCTTTCAAGAAGCAAGGCTGCGTATTTGAGGTCTGTACCACATTTTCCCCCACTTTTTTTGCACTGTCATTGTTCAGGCCCTGTTTTCCAGGCAGATAAAGCTGCACTGTGCGGAGCCGTTCACAGAGTACTGGACCTGCCTTGACTACTCCGGCCTGCAGTTGTTCCGTCGCTGTCGCAAACCGCAGGCCAAGTTTGACGAGTGTGTGCTGGACAAACTGGGCTGGGTGCGGCCCGACCTGGGAGAGCTTTCCAAGGTAACGCGGCCTCCTGCTGGTCTCTCACGGGGCTGGGGAGGCAGGAGGTGGTCTGGAAAGCATCTCCTGTGAGTGCAGACCTGATGTGAGGAATCCAGATTGGCCAGTCAGCCTAACTAGGGAGTGGCTGTGCACAAACCAGAGAGGGGTTCATTTAATAGAAATGTTCCTTTAAGTAGATCTTCCAACATGTGCAGATTTGTTTTAATTAATTAGCTAACAGAGGAACAGAAGTGGGTAGATGAGAACAAACAAAATGTTAGGGGACACTGTCAGTTGAAAACATGGAGGTTATTGTGGGGAAATAGGTTCAGGGTTATGTCAGATTTTTCGGAAACATACCTAGGATTGAAAAAACAAAACAAAACAAAACCCAAAATGTAATGCTTGAAGTTTAAAAGGCACGTTTTCCTGTTCTTCCTTCTGTATTTTCTGTCTCGATTGTGACACCACCATCTATTGAAACGTCAGAGCTAGAAACCTGAGTGTCTTTGTCTTCGCTGTCCTCTCTTTTTTCCTTTATGCATTCCTCAATTCCTGTTTATCAGCGTCTCCTGGGATATTTTTTGAATCCTCTCACTATCCCTGCTGTTTGGACAGGAGTTCTTAGTAACTGGGCTACTTGAATTTCTGGGAATGGAGGGTGGAGCAGTTCAGAGTTTAGAAGACAGTGCATCCTCTGAAATTGAAGAATTTAAGATACACTTACATCTACATTATAGCCATAATCTGTGTGGAAAGTAAATCAAATACCACTTTCGTTAAAAAAAAAAAAACTTTTCAAGGGACCCCTGTTTACTTACAGAACAAAGCATCCCCTCCAAATCCTGACATACACGACCCTTTGTGATCTGACGCATCTCTGCTTCTTGAGCCTCGTCACCCTCCGTTCCCTCTGGGAAGCGTACATAGCAAAGCGTGGAGGGAAAAAACTCTGGTTTTGAGTGGAGACCAAGAGTAGATCTGACTCTTAGTTTCATTGCCTAATTGCTATGGAATCTTGATCAAATTGCTTAATATTTCCTATCCTACCATATTTACAAAATGGGGCCAGTATGAATTCCTGTTTTTCTGTGAGCACTAGGCTGAGGAGCCTGTGTGACCCCCCAGCACAGTGCCTGGCACACAGATCCACAGTTACGTTCCTTCTCTTCCCTGTGTGTGTGGCATCTGTGGACAGTTGGGTCCTGAGCTTGTTGTTGTAAATAGAGGGATGGCTTAGCAATTTTTTTTTTTTATTGTATCTGGCTTATCTTTACTTCAGATACCTTCTTTTGCTGCACTGAACAAATTATTTTAATAGTTGATAATTCTAAGTTGGAAAGTGGTGGAACTTACACATACGGTAAAGAAAACTACCTATTGTCATTTCTGTCCCATGAAAGGGGAATTAACAGATCATGCTGTTAAGAAAGCATATTTACTCCTGAATCTTAGTATTAGCATTTTTAAAAAACCTGTAAAAGAAAAAGGTATTGTTATCCTAACTCTTCTCAAAGGTGTTTTTTTGAAAGGATTATTAGCTTTAATTATACTTAGATTCAGTATCCAATCTCTTTATAGGAAGGTGATGATCTAGAAAGCTGGATAAGGCTCATTTTGGCTTCTTTCACTTGTGCAGTCTGTTTCCACTGGACTCCCTGCCCTCCTGTGTGCCCCTAGCGAACTCCTGCTCACTGGTCCAGTCTCAGCTCAGACGTCAGGTCCGTCTTTGAAGTTTCTGACTTTTCTGGGCAGAACTGCTCTCTCTCACCGATAAGTCTATCATCCTGATAATATTAATACTGAAAACAGCTTACTGTGGAGCACCTGCTCCACACATCAGGCACTTCACATAGGTTATCCTAATACCCTGAGGGCTGCTGACAGCCTGTTTTACAGATGGGAAATTGAAGGCTAAGGAGGTTGCCCAAGGTCATTTACTGAGCAATTAGTTTGGCCACATGCTTCTGCTCCTTTTCTCTTCTGAGTGGAGTAGAAGAGGATGTTGTTTCATTGTCTTTTCCACAGTAATTTGTCCTTTAAAGGGGTCCTTTCATTACTTTTTTCTAGATTTATTTCACAGACGTCTTGAATTCCTTAAAGGAGCATCAAATGCCAGCTGGAGGCATTTGGAATTACTCTGTCAAGCAGTAAGGAACCATTAGTGATCTCTAATTATAGCAGAGAGATGAGAACACTGTTTTAAGAGCAAATAAAAAACTATTCTGGACTCGCAGTCAGAAGACTGGGGTTCCAGCTCCAGCTCTGACATTGACTGTGTCTTGATCTTGGACAAGTCAGCCATCGCTGGTCCTCTTCTGTGAACTAGAGTAATCAGTGTGCCTAAGGGTGGTTGTAGTGATGATTGTGTGATTGTGTACATGGAAACTCTGTTCACAATAAGTCATTTTTGAAATTGTACATCTGAGAAGATTAATCTGGTCATGTTACATGGAGTAGCTTAGAGTTCAGACCACTAGTTAACAAGACTGTTAATAACCATGGCCTTCTGTCTTTCTGCTTCTCTGGGCCTCTTTAAAATGAGAACAGTTTCTGTTGAGTGTTGGATGGAAATTTTTGTGGGCTAATGTGGACGTGAAACATCGTCCACCTCTCTTCCTGTTACATAATTCAGTGTCTCACTCTCGCCTGGCCGTGGGCTCAGCGCCCTCTGGTCTAGTAGCTTCTGGACCTTCCGGCCTACAGATGTGCACCTTGCTGCTTCCCTGTGTTGGGTTAAAATTCAGACACCTTCCCATATCATTCAGTGTCCTTCATCGCCTGGCCCCTGCCTCCCAGTGTAGCGTGTAATTTAAAAGTACAGGCTTTGGAGTCGGGAGATCTGGCTTTGAGTGCTGGTTCTTCCATTGTTAGCTAGGTGGCCCCGGTGAACCTCTGCACACTGACCTCTGAGGAGTGTGAGAATGTACTGGAATAATGCACTCGGTGTCGTTTCTAACAGCAGGACGTGCTTGGTTGGGGGGTGCACCTCCCTCCACTCTGCATGGAGCCTTGCTTTGGCCCTTCCAAAGACGTGTTTCTCTGTCTTCATGTGGACTGTTTGTTTACTTGGAAGGTCTTCCCCGCTCTAATCTTCTAATGGGCTCCTGCTCATCCTTCAGGATGAAGCTGAACGTTACGTCTCTGAAACAGTCCAGGCTCCTGCCCTTGAGGATGGGTGGGTGTGCAGGGAACTTGCTGCCCGGGCACTCATTCGCCGCTCAGATGTGGGAAGGCCTGGGGTGGGGGTGTTCCTGTCTGGCTCCTTCACTGAGGACAGTGGGAACCTTGTTCTCTCTGTATCCCTAACTTCCACGTGGAATGACACAAAGTAGGCATTCTGAAATATTTACTCAGGGTTAAATGTGATTTGTGAGGGCTTTAAAGAAGAGGAGTGGCCAGGGCAGCAGGAGCGGAGAGGAGACACCGGGAGGTGTGTCTGTGGTCACAGCTACTCCACCTGACTTTCCACTTTGCTTCTTTCCTCTTCACCCTTTGCAGGTCACCAAAGTGAAAACAGATCGGCCTTTACCAGAGAATCCCTATCACTCAAGAGCAAGGCCAGAGCCCAACCCTGAGATAGAAGGAGATCTGAAGCCTGCCAAACATGGCAGCCGCATCTTTTTCTGGACCACGTGAGGATGGGTCCATGGCCCACACCCGTCACGCGCCAGGCAGTGGTTGATGACAACTTCATGCAGTTTGCCTCGACCGATAGAGGGTTCTTTCCGGGATCACAAACATTAACGAAAACGTTAATTTATGTGACTTGGCAGTTATTCTATACCATTTCCTGCCCATTAAAATTTTTAAAGGAAATGGTTGTATTTTATTATGTTTTATATAACCTTTTGGCCTTTAAAGATGACTTCCCCTCGCTTTTTCTTCTTGTGGTCCTGCCTGTTCCTCTCTCTTTGCTTCAAGCAGGCATTGCCAGCGTGGCCGGGGAGCCGCGTGCTATCACGAGAAATGACTGTGGAAAGGAAAGGCTTTGTTACCTGAGGCGGCACCTCGGGGCCTGTCTGTGTTCACACATTTTGAAGTCTCAACTTTCTTTCTTCCCATCCAGCATCTCAGATTTCCCTTAAGGTCATGCAAGGGAAGCGTCCAGGATAGGAGAAGTGAAGAAACACTTGAGCCTTGTGACTCAGGCCACGGGAGGGGCCTCCTGGCTGGGTCTTAGGCAGTCTCGCTCAGAGTTTCTTAAAGAACCAAACTTCCACCACTTCCCCTTGATATCCCATCCTCAAGCATTAGAACCCAGATGTTTTTCCTGATAGACAAGGGAGGTGGAGGCTGAGCTCCCAGCTCCAAAGCCAGGAAGTCGGGAGGTCTGAGTGTCAGTTCCAACCTTGGGTGTGTTTCTTAACCTCTTGTGAGAGGTTGAATTTGAGGACAAACTAAAGGGAACATGCTTATCTACCTCCCGGGCAGGTTAAAGCCACAAGTATTTATAAAGCTCTTTGGTTCAAAGCGCTATTACGTCTCTATTTTTCCTTTCATTCAATTCCTTTCTCACTACTAGGCTATTTCCCCTCCATCTCACTGGGTCACTTTATACCTTCTGGTCGTGGCCTTTAATTGCATCTGAAAAAAAAAAATGCATGAGTCTCAGTTCCCTGGGCCTTGGTTTCCTGTTTGCAGAGCTCTGAACAGCAAAGTTGTTGTATAGGAGGCTTCGTAAAGGCCTTTCCACCACCATTCTAGATACTGTAAGTGGGGAGATGGCTGTGAGACATTAGATGGGGTGCAGCGTCTGTTGCTCAAAGTGTTAGGACAGTTAAAAGACAACGCACTACATGATCTGCCTCACTCCTACCCGCACCCTGTTCTGACACCTTAGTTGGGAACATTTTGGATACACCTTAATGTCACCCATTCTGCACAGACAAGCTCCTTGCCAGCCACCTTTGCTGAATTCTCCAATTTAAGAAGAAAAAGAATTGGTTCTTAAATTTTTGAAACAGCTAAGGCAACACGCATTAACTTCCTGGTGGCCGAGTAATTCAGTCCACCCCTGGTGGGGAAAGTATGAGTGTGACCACAGATTGGTGCTTGTATGATAACCTCCAGCTATGTATTGCTTCCCTGGTTCTTTCTGCAAAGGAAGCTGAGACTTGCATAAATAGTAACAGATACTCACTGAGCCCTGTGTGCACCGTGCCCAGTGCTTTACGTGAGTCAACTCCTTCTATGCTCAGAGCCCTTTGAAAGGGTTTCTGTTACTCTGTCATGCTCGTCTCACAAATGGAGGAACTAAAGTTTAGGGAGAGGTTAAGGAGCCCCAGTCCTCATACATGAAATAGTAGACGTGGGATATGGATGAAGACCGTCTGATTCCAATGGCCACACTCTTGTCCTTCAAAGTCATCAGCGGTTCTCAGCCTTGGCTGCACTTTGGAATCACTTGGAGGCCTTTAAATACTGATGTCTGCATCCTACCCCGGAGAGATTCTGATTTAATTGGTCTGCGCTATGGCCAAGGCATGGAGGTTTTGAAAACTTCCCAGGTTGTTCTAAGGTAAAACCAAGATTTAGGGCCACTGATTGATTCTGTTTTTCCTTCTCCGTGCTGATTGATTTTTATGCATGAAGCGGGTCCGAGAGGTTAAGTGCTAGTAGTAGGTAGTTTAGTGGCTAAGCTGAGACGGAAGCCCTGATGCATCTATTCCAAAGTGCATACGTTTAATCTATACTACTGCATGTAAATCACCGGACGTCTTATTACATGCAGATTCTAATCCAGTGAGTCTGGAGTAGCACCTGAGATTTCTAGTAAGCTTGGTGCTTAACTACCTGAGTTTGGGATCCATGGTTCTCTATCCCGCTTCAGTGTCTAGCACCAGGCCCTCCCTCAAGGTTAATTCACCTCTTTAGAACCTAAGCAACAAGTCCTAAACAGTTAAAGGCCTCAAATTCAATTCTAGGTTGCTTTAACTTTTGCCCAAGTTGGATAGAAGTTCTTGCCTGCCCCCGCCCTCCACCCTTGCTTTGAATTCCTTGAACAAAGCAACTGACTTGACTTCCCTGTATTCTTGATGGAATGACACCACACCGTAACCTTCAATGACCTAAGAGTCCTAAGTAAAGATGGAATTCCTAAAATCTCTCACCACAGGTGCATTCACAATTTCAGTAGGTGAAAGGTCACAGAACAATTTGAGAGCAGCTAGTGCAAAGCATCTCTGAGCAGGGCTTCAAATAATAGTCAGAAAATCTTCCTGCTGGTTTGGTTTAAAAATAATGAGACTGATTCCTTACATTTCCAAAGGAAATTTATCTGCGCCCTTTCCTCTGCCAAGTCTGTTCCTGTCTTCCCTATCTGAGTGCGTGGCGCCTCCATCCTTCCAGTGTCAAAACAAGAGACGCTCCTGTGACCCCTTCCACTCGCTCCTCTGCGTGTTCCAATCGCACACCAAGTCCTGCTGAGTCCTATAACCTCTCACATTTGTTACTTCCTCTTTTATGTCACTGTCATCGTCCTAGCCTGTTTTTGTTCCCCTTGCCTGGATTACTGACGCTGCTGCCAGGTTGGTCTCCTACCGCTGCCTCGCCCTCCAGACCTCCCTCCAACTTGCTGCGTGTGCCTCTGACATGCCAAAGCCTTCGGTGACTCTGGGATGGCTGTTAACTCAAGTCCAAATCCGTGCTGGCATCCTGACACTCCATAATCCGGCCCTTGCCTAGCCCATTTCCCCCACTATTATCTTATGTCTCCTTATCATGTACCCTCCAGTCTCCCAAATGCCACTCCTCAAGAGTGTTTTCCGATTTCCAAATCTCCACTAGTGCCGCCGTCCACTTGTCGGCAAACAATCCTTCCCTTGTTTCTGCCTCTTGAAAGTTGACCCATCTCTCAAGACAAACACGAATGCTGTCTTCCCCAGGAAGTGTCCCTTCCTACAGCCAGAAGTGCTCTTTCCTGCCTTCGTTGTTCCCTTGACAGAAATGGCATGAGGGTTGAGCACAAGGACTCTGGAGTTGGGCTGTGTGGATCTGAATCGAGGCTCTGTCCTTTAATAGCTGTTTGGCCCGGGGCAAGTTACTTAACCTTTCTGTGCTTTATTCTCCTCATCTGTAAAATGGGGGCATAATAATAGTACCTATATCCTGGGATGGCTCTGAGGATTTAATGAGCCTTACACATGAAATGCTTAGTACAGTGTCAACAAATGATAGCAATTGTTACAGCACTCTACTAGGGTGACACCTGTTGTGGCACTTGGGTGTCTCTTGTCTCCCCTGGTCTTAGTTCTGTAAGATATGGACTTATGGCTTATTTATACTTCTATATTCTAGTGCCCATCACATGACAGACACCCAGGAAGTGATTAACTACTCCATGTTTATCTTTCCAAAGAACTTCCAAACCGCCTCCTTGCTATAAAACAACAAACAAATTAATTACGTAGAGAGAGGAGTAAATCTTTGAGGTTAAATTGCCATCTTTGTAGCATGAAATCCTGGCTGAAATGCTTTGGGTGTGATCAAAAACGTATGCTCAGGCTCCGAAATGGATCGTGACGTATTCGGTCTTCAAATGTACCAGTTGCTTCTACTGCATAGGACGTCTCCATTTGGGGTTGTGACATCTAGGTGTGTCTTGATCATTTATAATACATATCACAAGTAATTTGTTTTAATAGGGTATTAAAATTTATAAATGTATTTACTTTAAAAATAAATTAGAACAGATGCAAGAGATTAGAGAGAACTTACCCCAGACTTTGTATCTGAGGAGTTAAGGTCTGGGTGATCGATCTAGGGAAACAAATGCAGGTTGTCTGGTTCCAATGGCCGCACTCTTGTTCTTCAAAGTCTGAATCTCATCCTTGGATGCACATTAGAATCACCTGGAGACCTTGAAATACTGGTGTCCGGATCCCACCCCCAGACCTTCCAGTTTAATTGGTCTGCATATACTCACATATGCTTTCTTCCATGGGAGAAGAGAGGTGTAGTTGCAGCTACTACCCTGGAAATACATTAATGAATTCATTCAGCAAATATTTTACATCTTGCTTTGTGCTGGTTACCATTCTAGGCATGAGTGATGAACACGATAGTCAGGGGCCCTGCTCTCCCAGGGCTTCCATTCCAGTGATGGGGGCAATAAACTGCTAAACACAGAGAAATGAGATGATTGCAGGTTGGGATGAGTCTGGTGAAAGGAAATAGCTGGGGGGTGAGGCTATATTTAAGAAGAGGGGCTTTGGAGGGTCTCTCAGAGGAAGTGGTGTTTGAGCTCCCTCCTCAAGGATAAGAAGGAGCCAGCCAGGTAGAGGATGGAAGAGTGTCCCAGCCTGAGGGAACCGCAGGAGCAGACCCCTGAGGCAGGACAGGGCTCTGTGTGCTTCATTCAGGAACAATCTGGCCCAAGTGTGGTTTTGTGGGTACAAGCCCAATGCAACTGCAGCTTCCTACCTCTGCCTTTAACCCAATGAGGACATCCCCTGTCCTCGGTGTCTCCACGGTCTACTGGATAAAGTCCACACCCCCTCAGGGTGACAGTCAGTCACTCTGGAGTCTGACTCAGAGCCCCCAGCTTCATCTCCCACCATCTGCACCTTTCCCTGTGCTGTATCCTCTGCCCCCAAATTCTCCCCCACCTCTTCTCGGTGAACCTTTCCCACGAGACACAGCTTAAATGTGTCTCCTTTGCGAAGCATCCCTCAACTCCCCTCAGAGGGAGTCACATCGTCCTCCACACTCAGGTGCCTCGTGCCTGTTTCAGCCACCGCTGTGCTCTTTGGGAGCAAGAAGTCCACCTGGTTTCCCATTGCATCTACCCCTTTAGGAAAAGCGCCTGGTAGATAGCGCCTGATAAGGATTCATTGCATAAATGCTGCACGGCCATTGGCCTCTGCAAAAGGGAGGAGCCGAGTTCATCCTGAACTGTGTACCCTTCTATGTAGGGTAAGCAGGAGTGCTTTGCTATTCGAAGAGTGTCTATGTGATGATTAGCGCCATTGGAGAAAGAAGAGAACCCTCGGGTTTTTTGTTTTTATTTTCCAAAAAGAGCCCAGAAATCCCTGTCAGTCTCAGTAAAAAAACGCCATCTGTGCTCTAAGGGGAGGAAGATGCATAAAAGGTCAGATTAGGCTATGGTAATAAATATAATTGCATGCCGGCATTCCTTTAATTTGAGGGTTGAATGCAAATTAAGCAGGCATGCCCTTTCTGGAAGCCTTGTTTTAATCAATTCTGCTGCTCTGGTAGAAGAGTTGAAGCTAAAAAGGTCCCTGTGAGACGATCTGCGTTCTGTCTATGGAATGTGTATGTCTCTAAATAAACTCACTTTCAAAAAATAAAACATTAAAATGATAATAATGTTTCTTTCTCTTGCCGCCTGAAACTAAGGTATTACATGATGTGACGGTAGTTTGATGGACAGGCGTTACGGCTTTCTTTGTCTTCTTGTCTGTGGAACGTGCAGTACCTTTATGTCGCTGGGTTCCAAGAAGCTGAGGTTCCCAGCGGTGACTTCAAGCCAAAGAACTTTCCAGAAAACCCCTTGGCATCTTCTCTTCCATATCAGTGTGATGGGCAGCAGGCTCACTTGGAGGAGGTGGCTGGGCTGCTGTTCCCATGCTATCTCTGACCTTGCTGTGTGGCCTTGGCAAAACGCTTTCCCCTCTGAGCCAGTTTCTTTAGCTATAAAATGAAGTAATGGACTAAGATGGTATCGGGGTCCTTTTCCATGCCAAGAATTATATGAAACACACTTTCGCCACTAGCTGACTTACTGGGGGAGATGGGGAAGTTTTGGTGATCTTCTGGAGGTAGATCTAATCACCTGGGCAGTTCATTCTGGGCATTTTGTTCAAATGAGAAGGGCACTTCCGGCCTTTGTTTTAGGTAAGTCACCCACACTGCCTTTTGAAGGCCATGGTATGAAAGAGATTCAGGGATTTTTGTCATCCACTTCGAAATTGTTCTGTGGAGCTTTCTTGTTAATTGAGGCTGAGTTTGTTCAGGGGATTATTCTGAAGGCTTTGATCTTGAAAAGTTAAAGGAGAAAACCCTTGAAGATCGTCCTCTACTTGAACTGCCTTCTGATTGAGCCAAGTCCAGTCGACGCCCTCTGCCCACGTGGGTTCAGGCTGGCTGCACCCTGCGTGGAAGGCAGGGGTGGAAGGTTCTCCTGTGGGAGCAAGTGGGCAGCAGCTCTCGGAATAGGAGAGGGGACCTGAGTTTCGGACGCCCAAAGGGCAGGAATGTGATAAGTCAGAGGGTGACGGGGAGACAAACACCCTAATAGAAACATCTGCAAAAGCTGTGAACAGGCAGTTTGTGGAAGAGAAGATCAGAATGGCCAATTAACGGGTGAAAAGATGTTTAACCTCACCAGTAGTCAGGACAATGCACATCAAAGCCGCAGTGAGAGGCCATCTTATTAGCAAACACGGAAAAGGTTGATGCTAATCAGCACTGAGCCAGATGTGGGGAAATGGGTACTCTCCTCCCCTGCCAGCAGGAGGAGAAACTGAACCACGGATACATGTTGTGTGGAGGACAATTTGCTGCCTCTATCAAACTATAAAGCATTTGTACCGGTCCCCATCTATAAACATTTATGCTACAGAAGTGCTGATTCAAGTATTTTAAGATGTAGACAGGGATGCTCACTGTGGCATTGTTTGTAAAAATGGACAGAGGGAGAGGAACAACCTAAATCAGTTGTAGCAGAGACGTTGCATGAAATGCAACAGAGCCCCGCAGTGCCATCACGGGCAGCCAGTAGAAAGATGGAGAGACCATTGACATGGGAAGGTTGTGATGAGCTCTTGGTATGTCAGGGTACATGGTGGTTATTTGTCTACTGGTCTACCTCCCTCTCGTGACTTAAGCTTCTCAAAAACAGGAACTATGGGTATTTTACCTCTGGCAGAAGTACAATTACAACCTGGGCCTGACTGGCTCCAGAATCTGGGGTCTCTGCTCTGCACTACACTGAGCTATTAGTTTGGGGTTGAGGAAGTGGAAGTCAGAGGAGGGGCAGGAGAGGAAATGCAGATGGAAGTGATTTGCCCAGGGCCGCACAGTTCTGCACTTACTTGACAAAGGGAATCCAGAAGGCTGCTCTAGTCTGGTGACTAGAGATGGTTCACGCCTTGCGGGACTGAGAGACATCCTTCAATTCTCTGAGAAATCAGGGTAAAAACAGTGCTTCCCTTCTGGGGTGGGTCTGTTGATTTGGTGACAAGATGACTGTCCATTGCCCGGCACCACGTTGGTGTGCAATGAATGTGACACCTCAAGGTGACAGGTGCACCCGGCCATGGGGTGTGGGACCAGCTGGATGGGCAGCAGAGCTGAAGTTTTGCAGAGGAAGAGGAGGAGGGCTGAGGGAACACAGTGCCCACCAGAACACGGCCCCCTGCACCGCGTTCCTTGTGAGTCAGCTTTGGGCTAATTGGTGGACAATGGCGCTAATGAAAAGGCCATGTTCCGGGACAAAAGCACCCACCCCGCTCCCAAGCCTGCAGACAGCCTGAATCCGCTGTGCAGCTCTGTCTTTGGGGCAGGAGTCCAGCCTGCTGGTGAACTGGGGGTGCAGACGCCCTCTCCTGCTGGGTCTGGGCTCCCCCTTGGAGGCCAGTCCAGGGCCAGGAATGTAGCTGGGGGCTGGGCTGAGCCCCAGAGCATCCGAATGGGGAGGAACTTAGAGACCCATTTCCCTTTAACTCACAGGTAGGGAGACTGAGGCTCACAGATGGGAAGGGTTCAGAGAAGGGTAAAGTTAGGACTGAGCCTAGACTTCTGGGTCCCTGCCCTGGACTTACCTGGGGGGCGGCAACTAGATACTAAAAAGTTGTGCAGAGCTGGAGGTGTGGACAGGAGAGAGGAAGGGCTTGTAGGCAGGAGGGACAATGTGAGCGAAGATACGAAAGTGGGACTTCGGAGGCCCATGCTGGAAACAGTAATAACAGTATTAACAAGGGTACGTCGACTGGGGGTCTGCCTGCCCGGCACTGCGCCAAATGCGTGACATTTATGGGCCCATTTACTCCTCACATGATGTCACGAAATTAATATTCTTGTTATTCCTATTTACTTTATCTGTTTGTTCCTATCTTACTTTCTTTAAGAAGAAACTGGAGCTCAGAAAGGCCATGACAACGTCCCAGGGCACACAGCTCATATTAATGGCAGAAGTGGGCTTTCAACCCGGTTTTGTCTGACTCCACAACTGCACGTCTTCACACGTGGTACATGGACACCATGGAAATAAGTGCTTGGTACTCAGTAGGCTTGAAAAATGTGAGTAGACAGTTTCCAGGTTTCAGAGCCAAAGTCAGATTTTCAGAGGCCACCCATGTGCCAAGCATTTTGGGATGCACTATGTTCAGGGTATTAGCTGTGACTTCAGCTACCACCCCCATCGTGATTACCTCCTTTGAGCAACGGGCCAGTTCTGCCAAGTGAGGAGAGGATCCCCAAGTTTTAGGTGGGGAGCTGAGGCCCAGAGAAGTTAGGTGACTGGCCCACAGAAACACAGCTGGCTGGTGACAGAGCGAGGCATCGGACTCAAAGAGATAAGCATAAAGGATGGCCTGGCCAGGTCTCAGGAGGTGGGGAGGGATGGGGCAGGACCAGGCACCGGGCAGCAGCCCCTTCCTGGCTTCCTGACAGCGCTATTGTTTGAAGCCGGTTCTTGGACATCCAGGAAATGGGCGACATCACTCCCAACAAAGGAGAGGAAGCTGCTTGAATGTTTCAGCTCCACCTCATGTGCTCGCCCTGGGGCTGGAGATGGGAGCTGGGCCAAGGCTGCCTGACCCCTCTGCTCAGCCAGGCCGCCCCACCCCCACCCTCGTGTCTGGCCCGCTCCCTCTGCTCTCTGCTACTCCGAATCCAAACCCTGTAAGCCCCGATCAGACCAGCAGACCCGCCTGCCCCAGGTGGCATCCCCAGAGCTCCACCCACACCCTCCTGGATGGAACTCATCTTCCACCATGCCCCGTGCACGATAGGAATCTGTGCCTTTACTTCTGGGTCCAGGCCTGGCCCTGCCTCACAGGGCCTCAGTGTCCCCGTCCCTGTCTGGACAGTGGCAGAGTGGGGAGGGCGGGTGTGGGTCAGCTCAGAGGGCTCTTCCACCTCTGTGCTCTGGAATTCTGAGTCTCAACATCTTTCCTGCCTGGATGAGGAGGAAGGTTGCCATGGGCAGCACCTGGGGCCCCAGAAGGAAGAGGATGAGGAATTCCAGGGGGCAGAGCTGTCACTGAGAGTGGGACAAGGCAGCTGGCTGGAGTGGAAATCGAGGACGGTCTTTCGACTGGGCTCTGAAGTCAGCCGGACCTGGGTTCAAATGCCACTTCTGCCACTTACTAGCTGTGTGACCTTGAGTAAGTCACTCCACCTCTCTGAGCGTTGGTCTCCGCATCCATGAAATCTAATGTTGGGGGAGAATAAGTTCTTGCCTCGCACATGAAAGAATTTAAGAGCAAGGCGTGGTAAAGTGAAAGCGAGTTTACTTAGAGAGATATGCACTCCATAAACAGAGTGGGGTCCATCTCAGTCAGAAGGGAAAACGGCTTAGGAGCTGCACACTCCACAGGCAGAATGTGGGCCATCTCGGAAAGGTGAGAGGGAGAGAGACCGAGAGGTGTGGGGTGTTTAAAGTGAAAGTAGGTACACACTCCGTAGACAGAGTAGGGGCTCAGAGGGCAAGAGAGAGAGCTACCATGAGGTGTGGGGCTATTAGTTTTATGGGCTCTGGAATTTCATAGCTAATGAGTAGGAGGATTGTTCCAACTACTCTGGGGAAGGGATGAGGGTTTCCAGGAAACACTCCTGCCCACTTTTTGACCCTTTCTGGTCAGCCTAGGAACTGTCATGGCACCTGTGGGTGTGCACGAGGTTCAAGGTCTACTGGAAGTTGAATGTTCCGCCTTCTTGGTTCTAACCAGTTTGTCCTGTCCTCAGTTGCTGTGTCCTTCCTTCAGTGGTTGTACCCTGACCCCTTTCCCCCCACTTCACTAAGACCTGCTTGGCAGAATGGTTGTGGGAATTAAACCAGGTCGCGGGCACAAAAGGGGCACGAGCAAGCATGTGGTGCCTTCTCCCTCACTTTGGTGACTCTTCTGGCAGGAATTGGCTTGAGCTGGAAAACAGACATTGCCACATCCTAATTAAAAACTCAAGGCTCTGGTGGAGGTGGGAGAACAAAGACGCTGTTTTTGTTGCCTGACTTTCTGTGAGTGCATGAAGCCAGGCTCCCCGCTTGGTAGGGGAGGGCTGTGCCTGGCATTTGGTAAACTCACAGGTCACAGGTTCAGGGTTCTGAGGTCCCTTGAGCTTGTCCGGCCGTAGAACAGAAAGCACAGCCTGTATGAGTGGGACATGCCTCTGGGGTCATCTGGTGCATTTTATAATCGAGAGCCCTGTCAAGTGAGGCCCACAGATGGCAGATGATCCCCTGTCCTCTGACCTCATAGAGCCAGTCAGGAGTGGAACCCAGGCCTCTTGCCTCAGGGTTCTGTCCACAAAGGCGGGCCCTGGGGTCCAAGAGGCCCTCTCTAGTCCCTAGTGCAGGCCCAGGAGATGAGGGCCAGACTCTTGTCAGGAGGTGGGAGGGAAACAAGGTCACCTGTTAGTGCTGGCAGAGAAAGGACAACCCCAAGCCCCATCCTTCCCCCAAGAGCCATTCTCCAGGGGCTCCCCAGCATTCCTGTCCTAGCCAGCCAAGACTGGTGACTTTGGACCTTCTCTCCACCACTCTGACCTCAGGCTCTTCTTCTGTCAAACTGCCATTAAAAATCCTCCTGAGGGGCTGCTGTGAACCAACAGATAGGAAGTACCTTGAAACCCTGTAAAGGCGAGGGGCAGTTTTAGACCTTTAGTTTTGATAATGGGATTAGTTGAGCTAATCAGTGCTATATGGTTGCCCTAAATCCCACAGACACCCTATAAGGGAGGCATCTCGCAGATGAGGAGACAGGGTGCAGAGAAAGGAATGATCACATATGGTACCAGTGTCTTATTTGATGCCAGCATTCGAGTGCCTGCTCCCAGTCTAGGAAGCCCTCCCTCAAACACTCTCAGTCCCAACCTGGCAGCCTTGCCATGCTAGGGGTGAGGGAGGGGAGGACGGGAGAAGAGAAGGAGGGGTCAGGAGCCCCCCTCCCCAGCCCCACATCCTAGGGAACAGATCTCCAGGAAGCCCAGCGGGTGGCCGGGTCCCAGCGCTGATTGCAGGAGATGGCACGAGGGCCCGGCGGTTGCCATGGCGACTTCCTGAATCTCACTGCCTGTTCCCGCTGAGGCTTTGGGAAGTCGAGACATACCTGGGCAGCCCCTGCGCCCGGCTAGGCCTCTCCGAGAGGGAGGACACACGGGCGTGGGGTAGGCCTGCCCACACAGAATCTGCACAGATGTGTGCGAGCTGTGGCGGCAGCAGGCGTGTAGCCAGAGCACACGCACAGGCCTAGGATGTGGAGATCCGCATGTGACTGGGTCTAAGCCTTCCTGACAGTGCGGGGAGCCTCGGGGAAATGAGAACGAGTGGAGGAACAGAGAAATCGGGAAGGGTGTTCTTGGCGGAAGGAATGACATGGAGGCTCTAAGGAGCGCACCAGGGAGCGGCTGGGTGGAGGATGCAGTTGGCGGGGCCAGGTCACCTGGGGCTTGGCGTGCCCAGTTAGGGAGCTTGGACCTTTACCTGGAGGCACTGGGGAGCCAGAGAGGGCTTTGCAGCAGGCTTTGAGATCCCTCCAGCAAGCCATGGAGGACTTGCTTATTTATAATGTCTGTTCTTTACTGTCTGTCTTCCCACTAGGGTGTCGGCTTTCAACAGCAGAGGGGTTCATCTGCTTTGTTCTCTGATGTACACCAAGTATCAGGAAAGCGCCTGGCACACGGGTGCTTGGTAAACACTTGCCGAATGAATGAATGAATGAGGCCTGGTTAAGAGGAATGGCAGAAGGGATGGAGAGAAATATAAAACTAAGAGTGATGTAAAAGCTGAAAGTGTTGGTTGGTTGGATGAAGGTTGATTTGGTCGGGGCGGTGGATGTACACCCGAGGTCCCTTCCGGGTGGGTGGGTGTGGCCCCGTGCAAATGCTATTCTAGCTCAGGAATGAGACCATGGGGGTGATTCCAGGTGGGGTGCAGGATGCTGGGGCCATGAAGACCTGGGGGACCAGATGGGGAGACTGAGGTAGATCCCAAGTGCTTGTCCCTGGCCTGAGTGCCCTGGGGGATGTAAGGTCACAGTAGCTGAGTCCAATACCTCTGGGGTTGGGATCTGCAGCCTCTTCCAGACCACAGCTTCACAACAGAAACATAACACAGGCCACAGAGGTGAGCCACAGATGTCATTTTTAAATGTTCTAGTAACACATTCCATAAGTAGAAGGAGACCGGTGGAATTAAGTAGCCTGTTTTACTCAACCCAGTATAGCCACAATAGTATCATTTCAGCAGATTTTCAATATAAAAAATATTCATGAGCTGTTTGACATTCTTTTGTTTTGGTACAAAGTCTTTGAAAACTGGCGAGTATGCCACACGTATAGCAAACCTCAGTTGGGATGCTCCGCGTGTCAAGCGTGCAGTGGCCACCGCCTTGGATGGCACAGCTCTGGGCCCCGGAGCCCACCCGCCAGAAGTGGCGTTCTGGGTGGGGCTGAGTCTGGAGAGGCACCTCAGGGACACAGCAGATTTGGGCTGGGGAGAAGGGAACCACAGAGGTCAGTGCCAGCCTTTTTTTGCTGCTGTCTTTTGGGTCAGCCAATCTCACTCACCAGGTCACTCAACAGAGTTTTCCTGAGCACATGCTATGTGCGAAGCACTGTGCTAGGTGCCGGGGCTGGAGTCAGTGAGATGGGCATGGAGCCTGGGCCCGTATTGCAGGGGTCACCCAGATGCTAGTGACAGATGCAAGTAAAGTCCCCAGGCGGGAGAAGTGGAGGTACCCTGGATCTGCAGAGGGACTTCCCGGAGGAAATCCACACCTCTAGGCTCCACGCTCCCTGGACACATGCTCCCTCCTCCTCCTCCTCCATCTCCCACCCCCTCACCCCCACCTGAACCGTGATGCCCTGGGCCCTGGTACCAGTGTTTCGCAATGAAACTTCACTGAGGATGTCTTCTTCCTGGGTCATATTCAGTCTGGCAACCCTGCAGGAGGGACAGGGAGTGGTGACCACGCTGACCTGCCAGCTCCCAAGGCTGGGCTGAGGCCAGCCCGATGTCCCCAACCTGAAGGCCCATCTCTCAGTAGGCAACAGAGGGGTGGGAGCAGGGACAGCGGAAGTGAAGGCGTGGGCTCAAGTCTTGACTCCTTTTCTACCAGCTGGTGACCTTGGGGAAGAGACTCTGACCCTCAAGTTTCTTTGGGGTCTGCCCCCACAAATGAGCAAAGTAGCCCCTCCTCCAGGCTGAAGCCATATGATGGCCCTGAAAACACATGGTCCAGAGGAAGGGACCATTTTTCCAAGAAACATCAACTCGGGTGAGTTCTGCTTAGAAACGCTGCCTGGGTTGCCTCCAGCAGCAAGTAGTTCCTGGTGAGTGAAAGCTTTGACATGTGTCTGGGGTGGGGACTCTGGGTGTGAATGTGACCCTCCGAGCCCTCCTTCACCCTACATTTATGGAGCCAAGTGGATGCCGAATGGGTTCAATCACTCTTCCTTACAGATGAGGAAACTGAAGCACAGGGAAGTTAGGCGAGTTGCCTGAGGTCTCCCAGCCAGGAGGCTGCGGGGCTAGACTTCCCACCTTGGCCTGGTCCAAAGCCATTGCCTCTGGCCACTGCCCAGTATGCCAGGGTACCCAGAGGCTGTCCCCAGGCATCGCTCATGGCTGTTGCCTCTCGGACAGCCTGGGTCCCCGAAGGTGGGGGCCGGCCACGCAGGGAGACACACAGGGGCAGGGAGGCTGCAGGGAGGGCGCGGCCGGATTCACAGGTTGAAGACTGTTCCTCTGGGCTTCCGGACTTCGTGCCTTTCCCCGCAGCCCCTTCCCTGGCCGCCTCCCTTCCTGGCCTGGTGCTGGGGGTGACTAGTGGGTGGGGTGGCATCCGGGCTGCCGGGTCCCGGGTCTCGAGCTGTGAAGAGGGTGTCTGGGCAGACTGATGGCCTGTCAGTTGGCTGCCAGCACATCCTTAGATTCTTTGTGTCTGTGCAGAGACAGCAGGGATGGTGCAGGGGGTGGGGGTAGGGCACTGCAGAAGAGGAGGGTGTGGGGTGGCGAGTGGGGGGAGTGGGGCATCTCTGTGGCCCTGTTGCAGCTAGCTCTTAAGCTTGGTGTGCGAGTGTGCACGTGTGTGTAGGAAGGTGTGTGTTTGCATGTTTGCGTCTGAGGAAGGCAGGCCCTTGTCCCCTGCTTTGGGGCCAGACAGATAGGACTTCAAATCCTGCCTCTGCGCCCCTCATGCTAGAGGACCTCAGGCAAGTCTCTTCCCTGTTTTCTGTCCTGGGCCTCTGTTTCCCCATCAATGCAATGGGTCTGTCCAGCTCTGACACGCTGTCTTCTATGCACAGCTGAGCTGATTAGAACATTTGGACCTGAAATCCTGGAGACCTTGGGGTTCTCCTGATGGAGCAGCAGGGGATGAGTCTCAGAACTGTCCAGGCATCGAGGGAGCTGGGCAGATGAACCCCCCAATTCCACAACTGCATACTAGTAGGACAAAAGCTGCCCTCTCCCCGACCTGGGCACCCTGGCCCACGTCGCAGGGGAAGTGGAGCTGATAGAGTGGCGGCCAGGGAGGAAGGAGGGGGAACAGAAGCTGTCATCTGTCCTGAAACAGCTTCCGCCTTGTGCTTGGGCCACCCACATACACGATCCTGCCAGGTCACCTGGCCCCACAGGGCTCACATCCACAGACAGACACACACACGCACAGAGTCACATAGCCCTTCCCACACAGCATTCCCTCAACCAGACACCCACATGCAGTCCCTGTCATCTAGCCATCGCTGGGCAGCCACATTCAGCTCCATGGTCTCACAGGGAACCAAGCAACCACACACAAGGTCACAGCCTGTCTGTGGATGGACTTGTACACACACACACACAAAGTCACGGGACACACACAGACAACCACACAGGCGCAAAGCCCGCGGTACAGTCACATGCTGACTTGCAGAATCCTGAGCGCCCTGGAACCCACCACCAAGCATGCACACATGTTCACACAGGCACACAGGCCCCTTTGTGGATGAGCCCAGAGGGGTGGCCAGCTCTTTGGAGGACACACACAGTGTCACAGGAGCCTGCTCTGGGTGGGACCTGGGGAGATGAGGAGTCTTCTGTGGGCCCCTGATCCCTGCTTTTTAAAAAGGAGCTCAATGGCCCCTCCCCACGGCATCCCCCAGCTCCCCCAGCTCCTCCAGCCTCAGCATCCAAGGCACTGGGCATCCTTTCTCCCAGCTGATGCCCTCTCTTGTTCTGCGGCGCACAGTTAGCGCCTCTCAGGGGAGCACGCAGAGGCTGGGAAGAGGCGCGGGGACCGCCCAAGGTCAGAGCCAGGAGGTATTAGAGGCAGGATTCGAACCCAAGGCGGTGGGCTCCCCAAACCCACGGTCTCCCCCGCCGCCCACGCCCCATGTGCCGGGCCAGGGACTCCGCAGCCAGCCCCTTGCCCCTGCCCCCCAGCACCCAAGGGCCTCCGAGCACAAAGCCACGTGGCGCCGCTCGAGGGGGCGCGCGTGGGAGCGCGCGCGGGGGCCCGCGCCTCCGGCCAAGATGTTCCCTCTCGGCGTGATTGACAGGCTCGAGTGCCGAGAAACAAAATTGTTTATGCGCTAATGAATAAGGCCCTGATTGCAAGATCCTGTTTGGAAAATTATAGTGCGGCGGCGGCGGCGGCGGCCACGGCGGCCCAATTACAGCCCGCGCTGCATATTCATTTCGTGTCTCCTTTGCATCGAGATGAACGGGCGGCCCCGCGCCCTGCAAAGGCAGCGCCAAATTTAGTCCCAGGTTCCGCAGTCCTCCGCGCCATTGTCTGCCCCACCACCTGCCTCCTGCCGGCCTGATTGCCGGCCACGCGCACCCGCCCCAGAGGCGCGTGGAGGGAGGCCGAGAAAGTTCGTCCTACCCCTCCTCCTTGCACCCCTCTTTCTGTCCTCCCCCTGCCTTCCTCGGTCTCCCTGTCTCTCAGTCTCTCCTTGTCTCTCTTCCCATCCCTTTTTCTCTTCCCATGACTCTCTCCCTCTCTTTTGTCCTCTGTCTCCGCGGGGCCCGGCACACTTCTCCGACTCTAAGTCTCTAACTCTGTATGTGCATCTCGGGTCCAGAGGGTGAAGCGCAATCCCGTTACCCCTCCCCCTCCAGCTGCAGAAATTCCCCGAGTTCCTGAGTCTTTGGGAACAATAGGGCAGTGATGGGGACCTGTCTGTTCTGTGGAGACCAGGGATATATGAGCTGAATCCCACTTTATCTTAGCTTTGAGGCTGGGGTGGCTTGGCCAGTGCCCCAAATCAGGCTGCTTGGAAGGAAGGTTCCTTCCTGTGCTGCATCTTCTGACTCCCTGCATGGCATCACCTGCACACAACCCGCTTGGCACCTAGAGTGGCCAATCTCTGCCCTCACACCTCAGGGCCTTTGCACATGCTGTTCTCGTGTGCATGCCATCTTGTCCTCCAAGACCCATCCCAAGTACAGTCCTAAGAGGCCTTCATTCTCCCTGCCACCCTAGGCAATAAGATAGCATCCCCTAGGCATCCTCATTTCGAGGCAGGCCCTTCTGTTACGGCAGTGGGCAAGGGTATTTGTACATCCTTCTCCAGGGGTCCGACCTGTGAGGCTTGGGCACTGGGGCTGAATCTTCCTGGTGCCCAGTTCAGGGCTTGACTAAACTAACACACCTTCTCTGTAATATGGGCATATAGTCACCCATCCTTGTAGGGTGTTGGGCAGGAGTGGATGTGAGGCTGGGAGAGAGGGCCTGGTGGGGGCTCTGAGCCCATGTGGCCCCTCAGGCCAGGATCCACTGTGTCTTGAAGCCCTGGGCCTTGAAGCCAGCAACAGGCACATTCCCCTTTCTTACTGGGGTCATTGCCCTAGTTGACAGGTGCTCAAGGCCCAGGTGTGGCCAGTGAGTCATGATGATGGTGATGGGGGGGGGCTTTTCAGAGGGTGAGGACTGCACAGGGTGGGGCTGTGTTCCTCCCTGTCCTTCCCTAGGGCAGGACTCCTTCCCGGAGTGATCAGGAGACTCCTTTCTGGGGTGGGGCCCAGCTGTGAATAAAAATGGACAACCACATGTACCAACTGGCCTGGACAAACACCCCCATCAGAGACTCACAAAGTAACACACTAACACAATCTCTCTCTCTCTCTCTCTCTCACACACACACACACACTTTCCCTGAAAGACTCACACCATCTGAGACACAAAGTCCCGCTGGTCCCAGAGTCCGTGTATGGGGCAGCACCGCTCTCTGGTGGCTATTCTGATAATCTCTCTGTCAGGCCCAGACTGGCTTCCTAGAGCCATGGCTGAGCTGTAATGGGAGACATTCAGACTCAAGAAATTGGGACTCCCAGGGAGAAAAAAAGCATTTAAGTGTCCCTGAGGATGAGAGTTTCTTCAGCTCCAGTTGCCTGCCCCCATCCCCCTGTATTCAAGGAGCAGAATCCCTAACAGTAGGACCTGTCCAGTGATAGTGAGGAGGCCAGAGCTTCCCATCATGGGAGGTATACAAGCTGAGCTGGAGCCACCTGCAGGTTGGTGGCCTTCTGGTGGCCTTAGTGGCAGAGTGGACAGCCTTGAAAGTCATCACCAGCTTGGAATACATCCAGCCTTATCCCACCCCCACCCAGTCCCAACACCCTGCCATTCATTTAATCATTAGCCATTAAACTTTGAGAACTTCTCAGCACCTGGAGCATCAATGTGAGATCATGAGTGGTGGGAGATGAGGTCACAGGGGTGGCAAGGCCACATCTTGGGGACCTTCAAGGCCAGTCTTAGGAGCATGGACTTTACTGGGGGGCAACAGGGATCTGGGCACAGACTCAGACAAGGAAGTGACATGATCAGATGGGCTTGCGAGGGCCAGCAGGAGGCCGGTGGTGGCCTGGACCAGGGTAGGGGCAGCAGTGAGGTGGTGAGAAGGATGCAGATTCCAAAGCTGTTAAGGAGATTGAATCAACAGGATTTGGTGAGGCATTGACCGTGGTGGGAGGGAGCTGGAGGAGGTGGGTATGATGGTACAATTACCTTGGGGGTAATCAGTGCTGGATGGGAGGTTAGGGGAGAGATGATGGGAATGGTTTGTATCTGGTGAGCCTGGGAGCCCGGAGACATTTGGGGGCGGTATCCCAGAGGCAGTTGAAATCAGATGTGGTGACTTCCACGTGGGAATCGGAAGGTTATTGATAGGTAGTTGAAAGTAACAAACTGATGAGATCACCCAGGCAGGGCTCTTAGAAGCCCTAAGCACTCAGAGGGTGATGGTGCTCATCCTATCTCCATTAGCCAAAACAAAGGATGCTAAATTGTAAAACCTAACACGTACACATATTATAAAAAACTTATTATCACCAAATGGATGGGTTCCTGGAAACAGACATTTTCCTCCCCGTCTTCCTTGTTTGGTGCTCTTGGTCTCTGCCTACCTGCCTGCCTACTAGGTGATCCAGCTCTAAGTCCAGGCAAGAACCGGGAGGTCAGAGGCTCAGGAAACATCCATAGTCAAGGCCAGAGGGGAGTAAGAAAACCACAAAGTCTGAGAGGGAATAACCAGGGAGGTAGGAGGAAAACCAGGAGAGTGTCTCTTCCTCGGGGCCAAGGAGAGAGAGGTGTGATCAGCCAGAGGGCAAGGAGGTGAGGACTGAGGACATGCTACAGACATGACAGTGGGGCTGCCAGGTGAGCTCTGGTGCGAATGCTCTCTCAGCAGCAGGGAGCTGATCACCCCCTCCAGGGGTCCCTGACCAAAGGGGCCGGCCTGGGGTGGGGCAACTGGGGTGCCCTTTGACCTCGAGACCCCTCTAGACTGAGAAACGGGGCATGGATGGTATCCCAGGGCAGAGGGTGAGGGGAGCTGTTCTGGGAAGGAGAAAAGTAGAGGAGTACATCTGTGGATCCCTTGCAGCGGAGCGGCTGAGCGGCTGGTGGCAGTCCCTCCTCTGACCACGAGGGGGCAGCATGGGAACAGGTCACGTATTTCCATAACCTGCAGTGTGATCTTGGGCTCCCTGGGTCTCAGTTTCTTTCCCTGCTAAGTGGGGCAGTTGGACGTCATACTCTCTTGAGGCCCACTGGGGATCCCCTACATTTCATGTTCTCCCATCACCCACCCGGACCTCCAGCTTCACTGAGACCAGCATCGTGGCAGAGGACAAGTGTGACGGCTTCCCAACTGACAGCACACAAGTGTCAAGTCAACAGCACAGACACGAAATGTGAGCGAAGCCACGAGTGTGTGCAAGGTCAGCAGAGCAAAGACCCAGGAATGTGGGGCCAACCCCTCTGTGATGACAGTCTCTGAAGCTGGTGTGGCTCCTCTTATGGGGAATGCTGGGGAGGTGCCTCCTTTCTGTGCCCCTGGGCAGAGTCCAGCTGGGAGGCCAGAGCCTGGGATCCTTGTCTTGACCCCCGCTGACCCTCTGTGTGACCTTGTCCATCTCCCTGCCGTCCCGGGGCCTCAGGGCCCATCTGAACAATGGCAGGAACAGCATCTCTCCATCCTCAGTCTTCTGAGGCACCCCTGTCCTATCCTTGGACACTTCCCAGAGCTGCTATGGGGAATGGCAATGTTGAGGGTCAAGACAGCCGGATCCTGGCCCTGGCGCCATGGTCTGATCTTCAGAGGAGTTAGGGTGAAGAGTCAGGCCTGGCGTCGCACTCCATGTCTGACGGAGTATGGCCTTAGTCAGCCACTTCTGGAGAAGTCACCAGAATTGGCCATGCATAGGAGTGTCTGCTGAGGGAGACAGTCCCTGCCTGGAGGGCCCCGTTTCCCTCCAGACCCTGAGTCAACCCAGGGAAACCTGTGGGGAGTGGCCCGGGAGATCAGTCAGGGACCAGTTGGGCAGTGTTGACTCTCTGCTGTGTCACCTTGGGAAAGTGGCCAACCCTCTCTGGGCTTTGGTTGGGGGGACCTACCCAGGATTCTAGAAATCATCTTACAGGCCCAGTGTAGCCCTAGGATTAGGATGAAGAGGGGCAGGCAACCCTGAGCCACCTTGGGGACCCAGTCCCTAGGAGGTTGGCTTCATGGAGCCCACCGGCTCTAGGGGAACTGAAGGCCTGTCCTGGTCAGGTCCTGGCACCCAAATTTTGGCTTGAGGGTGGGAAAGGGGAATCAAGGGACTCCACAGTCACATGGGCTTGGCCATTGCCAGGTCAGGCAGCCCTGTGCCAATCCCCTTTGTCTCTGAGCTGCTGCTTCCTCATCTTTCTGAGTTTCACCCAGAGTAGGACCCTCAGAGTTCCTAACTCCCACTGGCTCGGTGCGTCCCAGGTGTTGGGCTGAGTTGATTCTCAGGCCCTCTCTTCCCCAGGTGACCCCAAGCTTGGTCCTCCAGGCTCTGCAGTGCCAGGTGCATGGTTAGGGCACAGGGCCTGGTGGCGTGGGCCTCCCTGCAGGACACCGTCTCGGCGCTAAGCGGGGTCTCAAGGAGCTGCCCCTCAGGGTCCAGGACCAGTCAGGCCTGGGCCAGCGGGACCACGCCCACCCAGCTCACCTGCCCACTCGCCGTTCTCACCCAGCCTCAGCCTTCTGTGTCTGCTGCTGCTGAAGCCAGACCTGAGGGGCTGGGGCCATGGTGGGTGCCCCAAAGAGAGGAGAGAGGCAGGTGTGGGGGTGCGTGAGCTAGAGACAGTTTGGACAGGGGGTACCTCTTTATCCTGATTCTGTACATCACCCACCTGTGCACAGCCTCAGCCTGTGCCTGCCTTGAGTGCTTTGAAGCCAACAGCTCGTCTGGGCCGTCCTGGAGTCTGGGGACAATGCTGGCCTTGGTGATGAAGATGCTTTGTCTTTGGGCCCCTGTGCCGTCCAGAGCGGCTCACTGGTCTGGTCTGCCGTGTGCACTGGGTGCTGGGCCTCGTCGCCGTTGCTGCTGACCCTGCACACACAGAACAGACTGTGTGTGCAGATGTGGGGGCAGGGACACATAAGCGCAGCCCCCAGGCTGAGGGAGGTGTAAACAGCTCGGTCACATGAGTGCAGACACTCATGCCGGCCTGGATCAGTGAACATGAGAGTGTGGACGCCGGTAGGTGGGCGGAGGCCTGCATGTGCACAGTCGTGCCCACGGGCAGAGGCAGAAGCACAGACCTGTGCTTGTGCACGACCCCTCTCAGCAGCACGCATCACGCATGCGCCCACGTGCCCGCAGCGGAGGCACACAGGGACGCGGTCTCCTGGGTGAGCTTGCAGGAACAGGCAGACACACCGGGTAACGTGCTTAGAGCGCTCTTCCCTCCTCCAGGCTCCCAGGTGTCCAGATCCTGGCTTGGAGCAGACCAGACAGGTGCCTGCCCACCCCCACCCCCAAATCTTCCACAGATGGGGAAGGGCTGGGGCAGGGAATTTCACCTTTTTCTTGGACTGGAAGCCATGGCGATGGAGGGTGTCTTGGGCGCCGTCTTGGATGATGTGGCCAGATGTCTTCAGGTCCTGGGAGTCGTGGCACACATAGAAGATTCTGGAGGAGGGGGAGGTGCAAAGTGTGACCTGCCACCAAAGTGGCAGCCCCCAGGCTTGGTGGGAACTGGACCTGAGCAGTTCAGGTCCCCAGGGGCTGAAGCTGAGCCAAGGGGCCTCAGACCTATGGATGGGGGCACGCAGCATTAGGGCTGAGCCCTCATCCCTCAGGAGCTCTGACCTCTGCAGAGGGACAGGGGATATGAGAAAGGCTGGGCCATGCCCTGGGGTGAGATTTGTGGGGTCCCAAGTTCCCGTGCAGGAAAGGAAGACCCAGGCCCAGTGCAGTGAGGGCAGGAGCAATTAGGGCAGGCCTGAGTTCACCACGGGGATGGGGTCACCTTGGGACACCTGGGCGGCTGTGACCTGCAGGGAAGCCACTCAGCTGGCTGTCACCTGGGTCCAGCTGAGGGCCACGCTGCGGCAGGCCACCCTGCACCTAGCCATGTGCCTTCTGAGTTTACATTTCACCTCTGCAACCTGGAGAGAGAGACTTCCTTCTCACAGGATCTAAGTGTGGTGAGTCTGGCATGGAGTCGGTGACCGGTGGCTAACTCAGAATCAGCTGGAGATGGCGCAGGCCAGCGCTTCGGTGAGAGAGGCTTGTCGAGGCCAATGACGGCATTTCCTGAGCCCTTAGACAGTTTCAGACACGGTGCAGAGGCCTTTCCACGCCACACCTCGTTCAGCCTGAAATCGCCCTACTGGTTGCGAGCCTGCCAGGCAGCCTTGCTCGAATCTGCCACTTAGCCGTACGGCCTTGGGGAGTTACTCAGCTACTGAATGGCCTTATTTCCTTCCTTGTCCTAAGATGGGGAGAATAACCCCACCCTAAGGCTGCAGTGGGGATTCAGCGAATTAAAACCTCAAACACGTAGTGACTTAGAACAGAGCCTCACGTTCAGTGAGCCCTTCTGGCAAGTTAGCTCTTCTTCTTTGCACGATTCATTCCCATTTTACTGATGGGCAAACTGAGGACAAAAACTAAGGGACTTGTCTAGGGCAGTGGTTCTCAGCCAGGGGTCCTTTTACCCCTGGCGGACATTTGTCAGTGTTGGGAGACATTTGTCGTTGTCACATCTCAAGGGTGCTACAAGGATGCTGCTAAACATCCTATGAAGCACAGGGCGTTCCCCTAGACGCAGAAGTAGCCCACCCAGAATATCAAGGGGGCTGAGCCTGAGAAGCTTAGTCTAAGGTTACTCCTCTGAAAAGTGACACAATCAGGGTCTGAGCCCAAGCTGGGGGGTTCCAAGATGGTGGCCCTTGGGGTGTCCCCTCTGGGAGTCCTGGGCAAGAGCGGGGCTCTGAAGGTAGAAGGGCACGCAGCCCAACTTCGGGAGCAGAGGCAGGACTGGATGCCAGCTGTAGGGCCTCCCTGCCCCAGCCTTTCCCCCACAGCCCCTGCCCCTCTGTGATGGCCAGCGGGCAGGCGCCACCCAGGAGCAAGGCTCACGCGATGCATGGGTGAGCCCCGCTCTCAGCAACACCCCCAACTCCAGCCTGCACCTCCAACCCAGTCATTTGGAGAGTGATGCTTTCTTTGCACAGCAAAAGTGGTGTTTTCCCCCCAGGCTCATTGGTCCAGGGCCTCTGGGGCAGCTCTGAAGAGTCTAGGATGGCTGCTGGCCAAATAGCAACCCTGGGGTCCCTGGCTGGGCTCCTGCGGGGAGAAGATGTCGTTCTGCCTCCGGGAGTCTGGGCTAGGTGCCCCGGGGAGCTGGCACAAAGCCTCTGTCCTGGGCTGGCTGGTGGGGGTGGGAGACTGTGGGGCTGCAGACAGACCCCAGCAGGATCTGGTGGATTCTTCTGCCCGGCCCTGAGCCCCTCCTCCGAGCAGCCCCAGAAGCGAGGAGTTCCTGGGAGGAAGAGTAGGAAAGAAAGCAGAGGGACTGGGGTTATGCAGAGGGATGGCCAGGGTTTGGGGAGCACAGAGCCAAGAACGGCCCACATTTTGCTGACAAGGCCATTGGAGCTGGACTTTGAGGGGCAAGAAGTGGGACTGAAGCAGGAAGGCCAATTAGAAGAGACAGAAAACACCAAGATGAGTCAGGAGAGGGGAGAGCGCGTCTGGGGCTTGGTGGGAGCCCTTTCTGGCCACAGAGGACAGGCAGCCGGGGAGGCAGGCGGGCAGAAGGCCCTTGGTGCCGGTGAGCAGGTGTGGGCTTCTCTGAAAGGAAGGGGGCCCCTGACCCAGGGCCAGGGCAGGAAGAGGGGAACTGAGTTCAAGTTCATTGGACTTTATAACCCAACTCGGCTGCGAGAGGGAGAGGGGAACTGAGGATGCCTCGCTGTCAGGCACATGGGAGCCGGTCTTATCCAGGAGGGGTTGCCCCTTGTTCCTGCCCAGGCCAGGCCTCCACAGTGGAAAGCTGGGGCGTCCCCCTCTACCTGACGTCAGAGACGCCACCAGGGGCAGGACTAAGGGAGTGGGGCATTTTGCAGAAAGTGATGATTTTCCAATCCTTAGACTCAGGCAGTCTCTGCTTTTGGTGGCAGGTAACAACAAGAACAAAAAAAGTAAAAAGAAAAAAAGAGGATGAATGAGAGAGAAACAGAGTCTGAGGTAGAAAGACATGCAGACAGAGAGAGACACACACAGGGGAGAGACGGTAGGTGGGAACCTCACAAAACATGAGAAGACAGAAAGAGACAGACACAGATGCAGAGAGACGTAGGAGGGGGCAGGGGCAGGGGCAGGGAGACACACCAAAAAGGGGAGGGGAGAAGAGAAACCAGGGTGGAAAGGGAGCCACTGCAGAGAGAGGTGGAGGAGAGCCGGGTGAACCCTAGCTGAGACAGGGATCACGCCCAGGGATGCAGGCTTCCGTGGGGACGAGACCCTGCGGGGCCTCTGCCTGTGAGTAGGTCTGGGATGATGCAGCTGCCCTCCCCTCTCTGTGTGCCCCTCCCTCTCTCCACACCTCTTCCCCGTCAGGGTTCTCTGAGCTCCAGGACAGCCCTGCAGAGATCTGAAGATGGAGACAGCCATGAGTTCCCCAAGTCTCCTCCGTTGAGCACTGACTGGCCACTTACTCTTTGCCATGCACTGTGCCAGCATTGCCTCCCCAAACCCTTTCAACCACTTTACGAGGCTCCTGGAGCTCAGAGAGGTTAAGCTGCTGGTCTGAGGTCACACAGTAAGTATGCCCTGAGATAAAATTTAAACTCAGGTCTGTCTGTCTGATGATCCAAGGATTTTTTTCCCATTGCCCCATTCATCCTGCACCTTCGTGGTTTTACATGCCTCTGCCTGAGAACATGCTTCAGTTTGTCTCTGTATTTTTAGGAAATATTTCCCCCTCTGCATCTCCCAGGTTTAGTTAGAAAGGGAGGGAGAAGGGAGAGGGCAGAGGGGTTTGGAGGGGTCTCCTCTGCCTCTCAAATTGTGTCTGGATCCTTCCGCAGAAGCCTGGCAGTTCCCCAGGCACCCCTCCCTCCCTCCCTGCAATCCCCTGGCCTCTTAAGAAGCTGGAGGAACAATTGCTAATCAGCTTCCGAGAGAGCCTAGGGAATCAATGGCGGAGCCAATGGAGCCGACGTGTGCCTGGATTGCTGGCAGCTGGTCCCCTCCCCATGCGGCGGTGGCCCTGGCGCTGGCTCCTCGCTCCCTTTCTCAATTGCAGTTTTTCCTCCTCCTGCCTGATTTTCCCAGGTCTCCTCAGGGTTCTTCCTTGACCTGATGAAGCCACAGGGGTTGAGAGATGCCCCCTGCCTGACACATCCCCTCCTTCACTCACCTCGCCATGGTGAGGCTCCCCTGAATGCTAATCACATGTTCATCTCTGAGCCTTTGGACACCCTCCTTCTTCTGGTGGCTGGCAAGCTCCTACCCATCTTCTTAGATCTGGATTATACATCACCTCCTCTGGGAAGCCCTCCTAGGCCTTTCCTGCTCCTCCAAAACAAACTCCCTCCTCTGGGCTCCCATCTCTGAGTCTCAGTGGGGCAAATACTTGAACTGCTTCTCTGACCTGCCTTTATGTGTGTTCCCCCCCAGCTCCTCCTCCTCCTCCAGATTTCAGCTTCCCTTTTGCTGCCTTGTGCAGACTTCTCAACCCCTCCCCTCCATCTCTGCTCCCAGGGGTCCTTTTCCTCCCCTCATCCCACTAGGAATGACTTGGTGGCCTTGGGCTCCTGTAGTGCAGTGGTCCGGACAGCGTGGACCATGTCCCCATGCACAGAGCATGATGCATTCATGCGTTCATCATGATGAATTTTTTTTCAGTGGAGGTACTGGGGATAGAAGCCGGTACTCAGCTTGTGCTCTACCACTAAGCTATACCCCCTCTCCCCTTGATGAATGAATGAATGAGTGAATGAGTGACTAGAACCTCGGTTTCTCACCTATAAAATGGAGGTAGTAGTCATTCTGCCCTCCAAGGGCAGCTGTGAGCATTGGCTAAAATCAAAGTTTGCTTTCCACCAGCTCTCAGTACTCACGCTTTACTCTGAATGTAAACATTCATTGAAGGGAACCCAGTTCCCCCGAGGCTGTGCTAATGGGCTTCCTGCAGGTTGAACACCTGGAGGCTTCCTCTGAGAGCTGACTGGACAGTGGGGGTGTGGAGAAGCCAAAGGATGGGTAGAGTTGTCGGGGGGGGGGGGGGGGGAGCCAGGCTGGCCGGCCTGGGGCGGCTCTTCACTCAGGACCCAAACTCCAGACTGAGCCCCAAATAATAGTTGCCGA
Source organism: Camelus bactrianus (assembly GCF_048773025.1). NCBI lineage: Eukaryota > Metazoa > Chordata > Mammalia > Artiodactyla > Camelidae > Camelus > Camelus bactrianus. The sequence continues at coordinate 66,392,044 of NC_133542.1, read as the reverse complement.
GGAAGCAAGGAAAAGGGTGGAGGAGGGCCAGGTGGGGCCAGTGGGAGGCTGGACGGGGCTTGTCTGCGCTGCTAGAGCGGTCAGTGCTCCCCGACCCCGGGCATCACCACGTGACCCCTCTGTCCCGCATGTTATGTCACCCCTGCTAGCCCTTGAGCCCCAGAGCACAGGGCCTGGGGGTTCTGCTCAGCTCTGCATCCCCAAGCCTGAAGCCCAGCACATGGTGAGTGGTCAGCAAAGCTTACTGAATGAAAGAATGACCAAAGAGCCGAGAGGGACAGAGGCCTGGGAGATTTAGCACCGGCGATGGGCCTGCATCCTTGGGTGGGAAGGTCGGGGTAGGGTGGTGGAGTCTCAGCCCTGCTCCTCCGTGGGCCCCAGAGTGGCCCCTGGCCCAGGGTTGCTGCCACCAGGCGCTGCATCCTCCCTGAACTGGTCCCGACAATACGAGCAGCAAACGTGGGATCAAGACACTAAGAGCATCCCCGTATTACAGACATTCATATGCCGCTGACTCGCGTCTGCAGGGCTCCTTGTATTGTATCGCCATTTCCTCGTTTGATAAGAACCATTCAAAGTAGGCACAGTTGTTCCCATTCAACAGATGAAGGAACTGAAGCACTGGGGGTAATGGCTGCAGTGGTGGAAGCCCCCGATCCGGGGGCCCCACCCTCTCGCCAGGCCTGGACCACAGCCCCACTTGCCAGAGCTTCCCTGCTCCCTGATTTCTCGTCTGCTTCTTTGGCGGCTGGGGTCCAGGGCTCAGTCTAGAGTAATGGTTGGTTTTTCTGGGCCGGTGTGGGGGACCCCCAAGCTCAGGCTCTTTCTGCTCAGATGGGGCTGGTGGCCTCAGACAGGTTGAATTTGAACTCAGGCTCTGCTGCTAACTGTGAGCGTGGGCAGGTTGTGGGACCCAACCCGGCCGCCTTACCCACTTCCCACCCCTGTCTGCTGGGGATGGGAGCCGGGCCTCCCTCTGTGCCTTGCCCAGGCAGCCCCCTCCTCTTGGAACACCCTTCCTGCCTTGCCCCGTCTGGGTGTGAGCCCAGATGCCTGCCAGTCCCGTGGGCAGCTTTTTCTGGCTGTGACTTCAGACTGACCCCTCCCTCCCTCCCTGGTGTCCTGGAAAATCCACATGTCCTGTTCTCATTTCCGCTGTGTCTGCTGTGTGCCGGGCACCCCTGGGCTCACTCCCAGATATTGGGGTGGGGGGCAACACTCAAACGCAAGGTCGAGAGTGCGGAGGGTGATGAGAGGGCCGGGGGCTGTGGGAGACCTAGGTGGGGAGTGGAGGTCTGAGGCCGAGCTGCGTGTGGCAAGGCCTTGAGTAACAGAAAAAGCCCGGCATGTGAGACCAGCTGGTGCCTGGAGCGAGGGCTGGAACCTAGAGTGAGGATGACAAAGTGGGGCCTGGGGGCCACCTGGGGCGTTCCTGGGGACAAGGGATGTGGCCAGTTGAGCTTGGGGTCCTCAGAACACAGACCTTGCTCAGAAGCCACTTGAGGAATGAAAGCAGGTGGCAGCCCCATGGCAGGGGCGGCTGGGCCTGGAAGTGGGGCTCCGGGCGCAGCCTGGCCCAGCCTCCGTGGCCACCACTGGCCAGGTCTGATGGGTCCTGGATGAGACCCCGACCCAGCTGCCGAGGGGCTCAGCCCAGAGGAAGCTCAGTTCACGCCCTGACCTTGGAAAGGGGGCCCAGAGCTGGCCAGGGGCCTTCTGAAAATGAGCCTGAAGCTTGGGATGGCGGGTGGGGCCCAGCTGGCCTCAGCAGGGTGGGCTGTGGGCAGATGGCCCTGGGCTGAGCCGGGAACAGCTGGCTGGTCCCCGCCCACTGCTTATTTTTGGAGGGCGAGGCGGGTAAGGTCTCTGCTGTGGTGTCACACAGGCCTGCGCTGAGGTCCCAGCTGCTCCCCTGACTGGCTGTGAGACACTTGCCAAGTAAGCAGCTTAGTTTTCCTGTTGGCAAAGTGGAGAGGTCTTAGCGCCCACCTCCCGGGACTTGAAGGAAGATTCAGTGACGCAGAACAAGTCATGTGGTCAGCACAGCCCCTGGCTCCTAGGAGGTGCTCAAAAAACGTCACCTGTTGCTATGATTCAGACACAGGTCTGCCCCTGGGGCAGGGTTCACGGCCTCTCCAGGGTAGGCTGCCCCACCACGACCAAGCCTGAGATCAGGGCAGAAGAAGAGATGAGGGAGCACTGTTCTGACTTAGTGGATGTCAGGGAGAGGTGCAGGCAGGTAGGCTTCCTGGAGGTGGCAGCCTTTAAGCCCAGCCTTTAAGGATGGGTGGGATTCCCACAAGCAGACATTGCTGGCGGCGTCCCAGGAGACCTGAACTGTGCTCTCTGGGGGCCAGTGCGGGCGGGAGGATTGGTCTGAGCCCTCCAGCCGAGTTCCTCTCCCCTCTGCCCCTCCTTGAGTCAGAAATCCCCCTTCATAGGAAAAAAGAGAGACGACTTCACCAGATGCAGGGGGGCTGTAGGTGGTGACAGCACAGCTGTGCCTGCGACTGTCAAGGCCAGGCTGGTGGCACGGAGCGGACTGGGACGTGCCCCAGGCAGCCTTGTCTGTGGGGGTTGGGGGTGGGGGTGGGAAGGGGGCTTCTCTCCCTTGCTCTTAGCCTTCCCCCAACCCTGGCTCCTTCTCGCCTCCCTCCTGGTTCTCTAAGAGTCTCCCTGCCCCGGGGCTGAATCGGCCTCCCCAAAGTCTCTGTTCTTGGGCCTTAAATCTGCTTCTGGGGTCCCACAAGCTAGTAAAAGGGAGTCAAGGCAGAGGTACTGCTCACTTATTGAGTGGCTGTCTTGGGCCTGGCCTCTTGGTAAGAATATTATCTGGCTGAATCCTCGACAATGTTCTCAGTCCTGTTTTACAGGCAGGAAACTGAGCCTAGAAACTGCATCTTTTCCCTGTGCCTCGGCACCCCTTTGGAGGTTGGCAGACAGTGTTGAAGTCGGGGCCTCTCAGTGAGCTAGGACCTACTAGCTGGTGACAGCACGATGCAGTGGCAGAATGGAAAGAACGCAGGCTTAGCGCGAGACATGCTGATCTTTGGACTTCAGCTCTGTCATTTACTCCCTGGGTGACTTTGGATCAGAGCCTCCCTTTGACTCAGCCTCAGCTCCCTCACCTCTAAAATGGGAACCGTAATAATCATCCTCTCTGTGCAGGCACTCCGTGTATTTCAACTCACTCACTGTCTTACACTGGCACTCTGAGGTGGGTACCATTATCACCCCACTTTTCAGATGAGGACAGTAGAGGACAGAGGAGTTGTAAGACTTGCCTGAGGTGACAAAGAAGGACATGAATTCCAACCCAGGCATGTGGGGAAGAAGAGCGTCTTTCCTCCCTGGAGAGTTGTTTGGGAGGATGAAAATGCTAGAATGCACAACAGGGCTAGGTACACAGGGGTGTTCATGAACAATGGCTATTATTGTCATTCAAGAAGAAGCCACCTATTGGAGAAACCGTTAACCCAGAACTGCACACACAGCCTTTTGTTCATTCATTAAGATGGATCACTCCCCTTTCTGGGACTCCAGCACTCCCAGGTACTCTGTCATACCTAGTCTAAGAAAAGGAGATTTGGGATCTGAGCCTTAAGAAGAAACAGCTCACTGAGCAGACAGGGGCCAGTGGGAGGATGCACCAGGCAGAATGAGCAATCACGGCAAAAGCTGAGAGTTGCAAAAGTTTGTGTCAGCAAGTGGAGCCAGGCAGGCTCTGTTTGTTTTAATCAGATGCTTGTTGCTATGGGACCTTCCCTGCATCCTTTTTCAGCCTCTTCAAAAACCGGACTTCAGGCGCCACCTGGTGGCAGCCTCTGATACGAACAGGGGAGAAACCACCAACGGTAGTAAAAGCTGCCCACAGCCCTGTCACCTGAACTGCCCCTTCCCGGAAACGGACTTGCTATCAAAGTGATAGAACAACAACCAAGAAACATTTTTTATTTAAAAATTACATTTTTCCAGTTGGCAAAACAATGCATGGCCATTGTAGAAAATTAGGAAAATATAGAAAAGAATTAAGAGGAAAAGAGTCATCGTCAATTCCATTGCCCAGAGTAACCACTATTAATATGCTGGCATATTTGACTCCAGCGATGTTCTCTGCATGTAATTTTCACGCGATCCACATAAGCTGAGGATTAGTGTGTATGTATATTTAAGTATAAATAGTATACATATATGTGGACTCAGTTATGTTTAAATATATGTGGCTTATTTTTGTGAGCAATGCAGCGGTTAGTGTGGGTGTCGGGAGCCGGCTCAGGGAGACCACCCTGAGTCTGAAGCCTGCCTTTGTGCAAGTGACTGCTCTGGGGAGCAGTTTACTTCCCCATCTGTAAAATGTGGCTAGTAATGGGACTTGACCCCAAATTAAATGACACAACGTATGAAGAATGCTTAGTATGGGGCCCAGGACAGAGAGGTTTCTCACTGATGTTAGATTACTGGAAAGCTCAGTCTGCCTTTCTGATTTGTAGCAGAAACCTCCAGAAATGGGATGGATGTCTGGGTCCGAGGATGGGAAGAGCATCCCGCTGATACCAAAGTTTGCCAAAACCGGGAGCAAAATTTCAACCAAGATCTTGTGTCTCTAGCACCACAGCTGTTCTCATTTGTCCCTCTGTTCTTCCAGGCCCTGTTTACACGGAACAGTCTTTAAGCATTGTAATTACGATGCTTGCACCAGTTCGCTTAATGTTACATTGCCAACACTGTCCTAAATGGCTAAAGCTGTCATTGACATCGGCTATAATTTGCTTAACTATTTCCTTATTGTTGAATATCTGAGTAGCTTAATTTTTCTCTCATTCATTCATTCATTCATTCAAGAAATAGCTATTCAGAGTTGCCAAGAGGAAGTGACATTTAAAACAAGCCTTAAAGAAGTGGGAGTCTGCCAGACAGAACAGGGGTGAGAAGGATATTCAGGTGCAGAAAACAATAAGTACACAGTCAAGTTCATGGAGACAATGAGGAAGACAGAGAATCCAAACCACTGCAAGGAATGCCCCCCCCCAAAAGGCTCCTCTGAGGAAAAAAAATGCTAAGTTTCAGAGAAGATATTATTTGCTCCATAGTATTGATCTTATGGAATCTGTGAGACTAACCAGCTGCCTTTTGTGGGTAAAATAATTTCTAACGTAAGAATGACAAAGAAAATTACCTTTATTTATGTAAATTAGAAAAAGTGATTGTAGTGTTAGAATTTGTCAAATGTTTTCATTCTGAATAATTTACAAGTATATACAAACGTAATAAAATAGAGTACATATATAAAAGAAGCTGCTGTTGAATGCCTACTGTCTGCCAGGCACTAACTGGGCATTGGAGCATTTTTTCTTTTGATGGAGGTTCTGGGGATTGAACCTGGGACCTCATGCATGCGAGGCACATGCTCTACCACTGAGCTATGTGTTCTTCCCTGACTGGGTACTAGGGTATGGTGGTCAAGAACAGTACACCCCTTCCTTCTGGTGCCTGGACTCTGGCCAGCAAGATAGACTGTTACAAGTTAATAAACAAGGAAAACTCTGTAAGCTGTGATGAGTGCTGCGAAGGAAAAGGAGAAAACTTCTTTATACATTAGTGTCTTTGGGGAAGAGGTCCTGGTCCCTCATCCTCACCTGCTCTTTGCTCCTCAGCCGCCCTAACTGAAGCTTCTCTGTGAGGAGTCCCACGTGGGGTTGGATTTTCCACCAACACGTTTTAGAATTTCCTGAGAAGTCAGATCTCACTACAGAGTTCAAAGCCCCAACATGGGGTTCAGATGGTCCTTGCTTTCTGTTCTCCGTTCCTCTAAGGCTTGTGTTTCCACTAGTCCAGTCTGCTCCCTGCCCCCTGGAGACACTTACAACTAGCCTTCCTTTTTTATAGGATTAATACATTTTTTCTTGTAGTTTTCTTAAGATATAATTGACATACTGCACTATGTAAGTTTAAGGTGTACAGTATAGTGGTTTGATTTGTATCCATCATGAAGTGATTAATAAGTTCATAAACATCTATCATCTTGTATAGATACAAAATTAAATAGAAAAAATTTTTTCTTGTGGTAAGAATACTTAGGATTTACTCTTAATAACTTTCATATACAATGTACAATGGTGTTAATTATATTTATCATGTTGTACATTTGTATCCCCAGCAGTTATTTACTGTATAACTGGAAGTTTGTACCTTTTGGTCTGCCACTGGACTGCCTTCATCCAATTCCCCGTCCTCCCACCGCCCCCCCCCCATCCCACCCCGGTAACCACAAATCTGTCCTCTTTTTCTATGAGTTTGTTTTTGAGGTATAATTGACCTACAACACTATGTTCGTTCCTGGTACACAACACTGTGATTCAATATTTCTATACATTTCAGGCTGCACCATCTTTATCCCCTTCTTTACCAGCACGGCACCTTTTCCTCACGCCCTTCTCCACGCGGAGCCTCCATCAGCCCTGGAAGCCTTGGAACCAATCAGCAAAGGTGTCCCTTTCTGGTGGACAAGGCCTCAATGGGTGAGGCTTGGTGGGCAGAGTGTAAGTAAGATTTCAGCCCCTTAGAGTCCCCATGGGCCACCTGCGTGACTGTACATGGCAGCCATGCTCACAGTCTCTGGAATGACTCCCCCCCCCACCCCCCCACCTACTTCTTATCTACCTGATTCTTACTCAATCTTGAAGACTCAGTTTCTTTTTTTTTTTAATTTCTGCATTTTAATTTTTTACTGAAGTGTAGGTGATTTACAATGTCGTGTTAGTTTCTGGTATACGGCATAGTGATTCAGTTATACATATATACATACTGTTTTTCCTTATAGGTTATTACAAGTTATTGAATATAGTTCTCTGTATTATACAGTAGGGCCTTGTTGTTTATCTATTCTGAACATAGTAGTTTGTATCTGCAAATCCCAACTCCCAAGTTATCCCTTCCCCCCTTTCCCCTTTGGTAACTGTAAGTTTGTTTTCTATGTTTGGGAGTCTCTGTTTTGTATATAAGTTCATATGTGTCTTTTTTTAGATTCCACACATAAGTCATACCATATAATATTTGTCTTTCTCTGTTTGACTTACTTCACTCAGTATGATCACCTCTAGGACCAAAGACTCAATTTCTTGCATTACCAAACGTGTGGCTGTGGTTTTGATAAAATAATGACTAGGCAACTTGAAGCAGTTGACCAGATATACAGTTCTATATAAGATCAATGACAGTAACAGTGCACCTGCAGATGCAGGGAGAAGCCACAGAGGAAATCACGCCCTGGACCATAACACACTAGAGAGACAGCTGGTCTACAGTGTGGCTGCAGTCAATGGGGCCTAGTCCAGTAACAGCACAATCAGCGGCCTATCAATGAAATCCTCCTCTGACCTGGGAACGAGCATTCCCAGCACCGTGGGACAAACTGGTCACAATATGCCTCCCAAACCTTGGTTGAAATTAAGATCAAAGGGGAAAAGATTATAAAATAAAGAATGTTGCCCACCATCTTGTTCTACAAGAATCAAGTCATTAGCCACTGCAGTCACTGACCTACAGTGCGCCCTGGAAGGAGTTCAGGGTGGAGATCAGGAACGAGGCACTCCGTGCTCCAGGAAAGCTGGCAGAACAGGCCTTCAGATAGTCAGATATTTTCAGGAGAGATTTTTTTTAATGAACCTGGGTTCTTGCATCTTCCCATACTTAGAAGTGCACTAAAACCATTAATAAAGATGTCTGTTCCTGGTGACCAGCAGCAAATTTCTACCAAGCTGTGTGCCTGATTGCACAAACCCACTTCCCCCAGATCACACGTATACTGTCCCCCCCACCCCTTACCTCTTTGGAATAGTTCTCAGGGCTCTTTGAGAAACTGTCTCCCAAGTTATAATTCTCAGTTTGGCTCAAGTACAATTTTCCACTTCTTTCTTAGATTGAATATTAATGTTTGTTGTTGCTGACACATGGACAGCTCCAAAAGATCTCCAGAGAACCCGAAATAGAATAGATCAAGGGTTCTTGACCTTGGTTGCCTTAGAATCAGCAGAGGAGCTATTTTAACATGCAGATTCCCAGGCCCACCCAGATGTTCTGCATCAAAATCTCTAGGGTAGGGTTTCAGAAGCCTGTACCCTAAATAAGCACTCCAGGTAATTCAGGTGTGGTGGTCAGAGGACTAGACTTAAATACTGAAATAAAGCCATGCTGGGTTGCAGGGGAAGAGATGAGAGTGCCCCCCCCCCCCCCGTGGCTAAAAGGGAGGTTTGGACCTCTGCAGTTTATGATTTGTACATTCAAGGTAGTTTATTTACCCAGAGCTGGAGATGAGTGAGGAAGAGGGGTCACATTACTAGATAACTTCTGTGTTTTTTTCACCCTGTGGTGCAGAGTGTGGCAAAGTTCCTGGTGTGCACTGTTAATAGTCACTGTTCTCAGTGTGGGGCACCGCTTTATCCTCCCAATCCCATTTCCTGAAAAAACAAATGCAGCTCCCGAGAGAGGGGAAAGTCCTCTCCTTGGACTGGTTTTAAAAACATACGACAAACAAAAAGAAAGCAGGGACTAGAACAGGGATTTGTGTACTCACATTTATAGCAGCATTATTCACAATAGCCAACAGCTGGGCACCCAACTGTCCATTGACAGATGGATAGATAAACACAATATGGGACATCCATACAATGGACCTCTACTCTTGCCTTAAAAAGGAATGAAATTCTGGCATATGCTACAACATGGATGAATCATGAAGGCATTGTGCTGAGTGAAATAAGCCAGACACAAAGGGACATTTATGAGGTACTTACATGAGGTACTTAATCAAATTCCTAGAGACAGAAAGTAGAACGGTGGTTCAAGGGCTTGGGGAAGGGGAATGGGAATTCATGGTTTAATGAGTACAATTTCAACATGAGAAGATGAAAAATTTCAGATGAATGGTGGTTGCTCAACAAGGTGAATGGATTAAGGCCATTGAACTCTATGTTTAAAAATGGTTAAAATGATAAGTTTTACGTTATGTGTATTTTACCATAATTTAAAAAAATGACACAATACGAAAAGGGGCGGTTACTGTCCTCAATTCAATTGCCAATCTGGCTTCTCTATGGCTTCCCCACCCCACTGGGAGCTCCCTGAGATGGGGAAAGTTGTCTCCCCTCTCAGGCCGTGGGTTCTCCCAGGACCAGAAAGGTATTTCTTCAAAAGGGGAACTGCTCTTTGAGGGCCTGGACTTGTCACGTCCATCGTCAGACTGAGGTGGTGCTTCTTGACCGTCGAGTTGCCTAAAACCGGTCAAGTTGTGCCTCCTGCATCAGACCGGGAGTTATCCCTGTGAGTGTGCATGGGGCGGGGGAAAGTGGGCTTCTTGTTTGAAATTGATGTCTCTTCGCCCCAGTCCCCGGGCTCATTAGCCCCGTAAGAGCCCAACGTCTTTCCACTCTCAAGCTCCAGACTCTCGGCTCTAAATTCTGCGAGCTCAGAACCACGGCGGGTTCCCCGGGTGGGCGGGCAGAGGCCGCTTCCGCCCTCTTCCAAGATGGCCGCCGCCGCCTCTGTGACAGGCTCTGTCACGTGGGCGGCCTCGCCTATGAGGTCGCTGGGGCTTGGTCGGCGATTGGCCCTTCCCGGGCTCCGTCCCGAGTCGGCGCCTGCCCTTGTCAACCGGAGTCTGAGCGATCATGGCAACGGGCTCAGGCGGGGAGCGCGTGGCAGCGGCGGCAGCGGCGGCAGTTTGGTCGCGGGCCGGGGCTGCGGAGCGACGGCGGCGGCGGCGGTGGCCCTGGCGCTGGCACCGGCCCTGAGCGCCATGCTGCGGGGCAGCCCCGAGAGAGAGCTGGCGGCCTGGTGGGAGGCGGAGGCGGAGGCGGAGGCGGAGGCCGAGGCCGAGGCCGCGACCGCGGCCAAAGCGCAGGCGGCGAAGGAGCAGGTCCGCGTGGACCCGGGCGCGGCCGGGGAGCCGGAGCGCAAGGCGGCGGAGGAGCAGCCCAAGGAGCCGACCCCGGGGCCTCACCGCACGGCCGAGGAGGGCGACGCCCGCGTCTCCCCGCGGCCGCCACCCGCGCTGCCCGTGTTCAGGCCGAAGCCGGCGCCGGCGCAGGGCCTCTGCCCGCAGGGGAAGTCCGGGAGCAAGGGCCGCAGCTGCAAGCGGAGCTCCGGCCAGTCCGACGAGTACTGCTCTCCGCGGCCCGTCACAGTGGACAGCTCCAAGGCCAGGACCTCCCTGGACGCCCTGAAAATCAGCATCCGCCAGCTCAAGTGGAAGGAGGTGAGGCCCGGCCCGGCCGCGTGGGCACAGGGGGGTGGACTTGGACGACCTCAGAGGAGCCGGCCGGCCCAGGCCAGGTCTGGGGGCCAAGCTCCTGCCTTGCGCCAAGCTTGAGCCTGCTGGTCAGCCACAAACTGCTCATCCTTCAGAGCCTAGCCCCCAAGTCACTTGAGCAAGAAGGCTTTCAGAGCCCTCCAGGTCAAGTTAGCCAACTCCTCTGGCTCCCCTGCTGCTCCCCTACAGTTCCATGGTCTCCAGACGTCGGCACTTGCCTCCCCACATTTTAGACATTTGTTTATATGTCTGTATCCTCCACCGGCTTGTGAGTCCCCGGGGCTCTAGACCCTCTCTCTTTCACTTCTATGCTAAGTTATATTTGCTTCGCATTTACTGTGTGACTCTCGGGGCAGTGAACAGTTTGTACTTTGTAGGCAGACGGACCTGGGGTCTCACCACTCTGCTGCTTCGCTGTGTGACCTTGAGCAAGTTGCTTCACCTCTTAAGCCTATTTCCTCCTCTATGAAATGAGGCTAGTAATACCTCTCTGGTAGTTTTCTTACTATTAGAAGACTTACTGCTTATTGTAGCTAGCACAAGGGTGCAGTTAGTGGTTACTGATTTTACCACCCACTCCTCTCTCTCCTCCACCATCACCATCATTGTCATCAGTGCAGGCACTGCATTTTATGCTCCAAGACTTGGCATATGGCAGGTGTCCAGAGATGATGGGTGAAAGGGTGACTGAAGGAATGAGGATATCAGTTGCATTTGGCTGAGTGGATAAAACCATCTGACTGTATTTGCAGCACCTAACGCTATTTCACGTGCTTTCATGAGTGTCGGGGCTGTGGTTTAGGGTAGTCAAATCTGGAGACTTGGGCCCAGATATTCTGCTGCTGGAACAGGATCTGTGGCAGGTGACGTGAGGACTCAGGTACTCATAGCCTGGGCCTTGGCTATGGTAGGTGTTCAGGAATGGTTTAATGAAGTTGGAACATGCAGGAAGATGGCCACAGAAAGGACTGATGAGATCAGAGGGTTGGTGTCCCAGCAGAGGGAGTCATGTGGTTTGGAGGGGAGTCCAGAATCAGGCAGGGCTGACTTCTAGGTGGGGAGGGCTTAGTCATGGGAAAGTCTGATTCCAGGCGTCAGGGCCCCCCAGCCTTGGGGTTTGGGATTTGGGGGAGGACTTTCATGCCTATGAAACCTGGAGAAAATGAGGGAGGTTCCCAGTACTAGGCATCTAGGTTTCTGGACAGGGTCCCAGGTCCAGACTGGAGATACGAGGACCAGAACAGGATAAACCCGAAGAGCTTGTCAGTGCCATGGTCCTAATGAAGGGAGAATGAAGGGACTGAGGCCAGGTCACAGAGTTAGGGAAGGCTGGCCCAAGCAAAGCCCGTGCTTAGCTTAGCCCTGTGGGAGAGAGACACCCAAATCTCAAGAGACAGAGCCACGTGGACTCAGAAATCAGCAGGCACTCATGCGGGGCCCGCTTGGTTCACTCATTCCATAAGTGTCCACTATGGATGCTGGGCCCTGTAAAGCAAAGATGCTTATGATGTAACCCTCGCCCTCAAGGGCCTTCTAGTTCAGTAGGTGATGAGACACAAGTAAAGAAGTCATCACAGTAGTTACAGGGCCTTTGCTGCTGCTTCTCGAGATGCTCTTTCCCCAGCTCTTTGCATGGCTGACCCTGTCACTTCAGGTCTCTGATCAAATGCCACCTCCTCAGAGAGGCTTTCCCCCGTGATCCCCCGCCGATGCCTGCTAGTCTTTATTTTTTTATTGTAGCACCGAACTCCAGTGACATATTTCGTGTTGTTTATTGTCTGTTTCCCTCACTAGAATGTAAGCTCCACGAGGGCAGGGGCTTTCTTTATTTACTGCTGTATCCAAAGGTGCTTGGCACATAGAAGGTGCTCAATAAATATTTGTTGAATGGATGAACACCTTATGTGATGAGTGTTTCTCTCTCTGTGTAAAGGTGTATGTGCCTTGGGAGGCAGAGGAGGGCCAGCTCTGGAAGGGCTTCCTGGAGGAGAGGCCCCGAGCCGAGTTCTGAGTGCGGAGGATGAGCAGGCATTACTTAGGGGCTGTGGACTTTGGATCCCTGGTAGAGGCAGTGGTGTGGGCACCGCAGAGGTATATTCAGGAGGGCTGGATGGTAGAGTGGGCGGCAGAATGGTGAGAGGGGAGGCAGGAGAAGGGAGCATGGGTCAGATTGCATGCCACACTGTGGGATGTGGACTTTTATTGGGGAAGGCTATCCGAGCCCCTACAGAATCTTAAGTGTCTTTAATTTATCTGCTCTGCAACTTTGCCAAGTGAGTTTAAATTCTTTAGGCCTCAGTATGCCTATCTGTCAAATGGGGTGGGTCCAGCCAGATCAGTGGTTCCCATTCTCTACTGCTGCGCCCACATCCTGGTAATGTTAGTCTATGGGAGTCCCTTGCACTGGTGAAGCCAGTGGATGAGCAGTTTCCAGGACACTACCTGTAACTGCCTCCTCCAGCCCCCAAGCCTACCTGATCTCCTGCTCAGAAAGCATATTGGCTGTAAGTGGAGATGCTCATTCTAGTCCATTTTAAAACATAATTCACTCACAACAAGGCTTTACTATTAATGTGTGATTATTTACCCACTGTCACTCTTCCCTATTCATCTGTGAGGTCCGGAGGACAGGAGTGGTGTCTGACTTGTGTCCCCACTGCCCAGCAGATGGTAGGTGATCAATGAATGAATGAATGAATGACTTGCAACAGAGCTCACATCTCATTGACACCATGGAATGTGGAGTTTGAAAAACGTCAGACAAGGTGAACTTTAAAGTTCCTTCCTGGTTTATAATTTAAAAAATTTTTCTTTCTTCTTTTTTTTAATGGAGGTACTGGAGATTGAATCCAGGCCCTCTTGCATGCTAAGCATGTGCTCTACCACTGAGCTGTACCCACCCTCCCCTCCTTCCCGCTTTCAATGATGATTATGGTACCCTTAGTGTTTACTACAAAGTTGACTGCACGACAAGTAACATATATATATAAACCGGGTACTAACAAAAGGCAAACACAGTCTCCCCAGGCCTCAGTTTCCCCTTCTGTCACAGGGCTGATGTTGGACAAGAGCATGGCTAATGCTCAGCTCAGCAATGACTTTCTAGGAGCAGAAGTCTGCTGGGGGCTGGGTTGCAAGGAAGTGCGCTGCGGTGTTCTTTGTATGTCACTCTGCTGTCACTGCAGGATTTGGAAGTCCCCAGCAGGGGTGGGTGGGCCACCCAGGTATGAAAGAGGATCGTGAGCACCAACCAGAGTGGAAGGTCTGTGTCTCCTTTTGTGAGTGGGCGGTGAAGGGCAGCGCTGAGCTGCAAGTAAGTTCAGACATTTGCTCGGCCTCAGGGCGCCACCTCCCTTCCTCCTTCACTTTTTAAAATTCCACATACACTTACCAATGACAAAAGTAACAGTGATTACGAACAACACAGGGGTGATGCCGCTCCCTGATCCAGCTATTCCTATGCCAGGCCCTCTTCCGAGTGCTTTATGTACACCTAAGGATTCAATTCTCCCAACAACAGTAAAGCGAATGCCTTTTTGTCTCCATTTTACAGAGGAGGAAATTGAAGTCCGCAGAGGTTAACTTATCCAAGGTCAGACGGCTGGTAAGGGGCAGAGCTAGCATTTGAAACAGGTATTCATTCGAAACCAGCCTTCCATTCTGAGCCCTTCCCACTGTTCTCCGCTGGCGGACACTGGCAGACCCTGGGTTAGGGGTGGCTTATGTAGGCATGAAAAGGAGTCACTCCTTGCCCTCCAGGGACAGACATGCACACAGACAGTTGCAGTCCCGTCTGGGAGTTGAATGGGTAAAGGGCATTCCATGCAGAGTAGGACCAAAGGCAGGGGATCAGGTTTTACAGGCGGGATGGGGTGATGGCTGCTTAGCGTGTGGGTGAACAGAGCGAGATGAAGGAGCCAGACTGGAGGACATTGAAGGCCATGGCAAGAAGTTTGTGCTTCTGGCTGACTGCGATCACAGATTCTTGCCATATATAGACGGAGCTTCCCTTCCCCACCCTCTGTCAGTCCCAAGCAAACCACACCAACTCTCTGATGATTCAGTTTTCAGTCGTATCCACTCTGGTCAGGTCTAGTTCAGCGGTGCTCTCAATGCTAAATCTGCTCCTCAAAGAACAGCTCATACATGTTAGCACTGTAAACTTGTAGGTAAGACAAAAGTTTATTCTAGAAGGCAAAATCATGTTTACAGAATCACTGTCAAGCCACAACAAGACAGAGAGGAATGGGTCCCGGCTCACGGTAGATGCTCAATAAGTATTTACGGGATTGCATGGTCCTCTTCCAGTCACGTGAGCCTCTCTGCCAATCTCCTGTGTGTTCTTTTTGCAGTTTTGACACCCTCATTACAGAAAACCTCCGGGGAAAGGCAGCATGGGGAATAGATGCTGCAATTGTTGTGAGCCGCGCTCCTTGGAGATATGGGTTGTGTATATGTGCACACTGGTGCCATGGCCACCAGCTGACGTGAACGAGGGCACTGAGAGATTTGATAGAAGGACCTTTGTTGATAATTGTTTGCATAAGCCCCGTCCCAAGATCTATTACAGTGTGAGCTCTTTGTTTCAGAGTGTCCAGATCATATTCCTTTTTCTGAAAAGTATCCAGCCTTTCTTCAGAACATGCGTATCCTTATTACATCATCAGACTTGCACTTTGTGCAATGTTAGTTACTGTCTATGAAATACCATGTTATGTGCTAGGCATTGCCTGCGTGCTTTCTTCTATACATTAACTTGTATAGAACATTTACTGTGGGTTATTTTATTTAATCCTCCCATCAACCCTTTGAAGTAGATCTATTACCATTTTAAATTCACAGATGAAGAAACTGAGGTTAGGAGGTTAGTTCAGGGCTAGTCCAAGGTCACACAGGGAACAAGGGGTAGAGCCACCCAGGGCCTGTGCTTGTAGCCAGGATCCAGTCCTATTTTGTCTTTGCTAATCTTTTGCTAAAATTCACCCTGCAAGGAGTTATTCTGTTAGTATTATTCTTCCCAGATAATAATTGATAATAATAAACTGAATTGGGCATAGCAAGTAAGTGGAAGAGTCAGGGCTCAAACTGTAGACTGACTGTCTTGTTCTAAAGCCCACTTTTCAGTGTGTTTTATAATCCTCCACTTCCTAACCCTCCCGTTCCTCATCTGCCTCCCAGCTCTCAAATGACAGTGGAGTCGCTGAGAACCGGGAGAGTGATGTTGCAAATAGGACTTAAAATAAAACTCATTGAAATACATCCTGCCTGGCAGAGGGAGCATTTGGTGCCTGCCCCTTCCAAATCCTACCCCTTGCAGCCCACGAGGGAGAAGAGATTCTGGTGCCCTTGACTCGCTGAGTTGCCTCGCACCACTGGGGGACGTGAGCCTATTGTGTGAATAGCCATGTCTCAGATTCTTGGGGGAAAGAAGGCAGATTAGAAAATGAAAGATTGGATAGGTTAACATTCCCTCCCTCTCTCATTTTAGTGATCATCTTGCGATTTACTTTCCATTTTTTGAAAACAGCATTACATTTAAGGACGGTTTATATCCTACTCTGTCAAGTGTTCTCCTTGAACAGACATGTTATTTTAACACATAGCCCACTGGAATTTTTCCTTTGCAAGTTAAGCTTGTCATGCCATAAAAATCACAATTCACTACCACTGTTATTTGAACGATACAATATGTATAATAGCTTCGTGAATCCACAGTAACACCATACAGTAAGAGCCTCTAAAAGACAGTGAATTCCAGGTGCTCATATTCAAGTTGTATAACTACTGCAAATTAAAATTTTGGTTTTTTAGCAGGTGTTGTTAGAGCAATTTTCTGTGTTATATAAACACGCTCTCTATTATAAATAAACCTCAATCTTGGTGGCTTTCTGGATTCTGGCTTTGTACCAGCAGAAGTTGAATGCAAAAATTCAGTCACCCATTTTCTTTTTCTTTTAAATCTATTCCTTGTGAAGAGCACATTGTAAAAGTAATCAGCCACTCTTTTAGTGCCTTCTCTAGCGGGAAGGTGGTGTAACCCTTTGGACTTTGAATTCAGACAGATGAGTTGAAATCCTTGCCGTTAACTACTTGTGTGACCAAACCGGCTGGGTACTGCATACAGAACCCCCTGAGCCTCAATTTCTTCTACTGTATCGATGGGCTAGTGATGCCTGTCTTGTAAATTTCTTGTGCGATTAAATGATGGAATGTATGTAAGTTACCTTAACCAGCTGCTTGGTACCCTGTCTGCATTCAGTTAATGTTACTTTTCCTTCTGTTGGGTGATTATAGACATTGGTTATTTGATCTATATATATTTTTTAAAACTTGAAAACAACTATTGTAGAATTTCACCTACATATATAGGTTAAACAGACATGACCGGTTCATTTCAGTAATTTAACAAATACTTTGAGACCTATTTTGTGTCAGGCTATATTTGGGTTCTTGGGAGACAGCAGATAACAAAAATACCCCAAGATCTCTGCAGGACAAGGGACAAGTTACATTTTGAATGAATGTCCATGTGATGTAGTCTAGGTTTAAATTTTTAAAAAGTAGTATTGATTTAAAGTTCTTTTCTTTTTAAATCAGTTACACTTTTAAAGTTTCATGAGTTTGACTGAATTTTTTAAAGCCGCCGTTCTGGACCTGGTGCCTGTCTCATTCTCTGGTGTATTAACTATATATGTCACCGTGGGAAACTTATTTTAGCTGTTTGAGCGACATCAATGCTTAACTTTTGTGTTCCTAAGACAAATAGGGTGAGTCGTTCACAGGGAGAACTGAGGTGGTTGTGTGTGAACACACCTGCCAGCTGTGTAGGGGAGAAGCAGGTTCCCTGGACTGGTTTCCTTATTCCTTATTTTCATCCCTAAGGAGCCTTCCCTGCTGACCCTGGAAAAACCACACCAGACATGGGTTTGAGTCTTGGCTCTGTGACCCTGAAAAAGTTCCTCTACCTCCCTGAGCCAAAGGTTCCTCATCTCTAAGAATGAGCATAAAATACGTGGTAGGCTTGTGAGGACTAATTCTGAAACTCTTTAAAGTGCCTGGAGCTTTAAAACAGTAAAAATACCTGTCAGTTTGGCTTTCCCTCTGATGAATTTCTGTGACATCTTCATTACATTTTATGATAGAAAATTGATGGTCTGAACAGGCAAAGAACCCTGCTGTTCCTTTCATGAGTTTTGAAGCCCTGCTTTCCATGTGACTGTCCCTCTGCAGCCCAGTCACTCCCCGAGATTCCTCCACAAAGGATGTTGTTTTGCCGGAGAGAACAGTGATCTTGTTTCTCTATCCCAGATGAACTAACGTCTCTCCTTCCGCGTCACAGCACGTGAATGGCTGCCTCGACTGCCGTTTGTGTACATGTTTAGTTTCTCTGGGTGTTTTTGAACCACTATCTAGTAATTTTATAAATGCTTCCTAACTCCAGCAGGCACTGCTGAGGGCCCCTTCTCTTCCTGCACCTGCTTCTATGTTGTCTGAGTAAAACCTGCACGTGTCTGATGGAGCTGGAGGAACAGGGCAGTTAGCCTCCTACGCCGTCATCCCTAAGTATAGTGTTACTTTTCAAAGAAGTCCTTCATCCCTCTGCCTGGAACTCTGATGAAGGCCAGTTTTCATGTTTTATTCTTTATGGTCACAGGGAGATTTTATTTCTCTTTGTGTCAGAACTGTGGTTATTGACATTTTTAAAAGCAACAATGTAAAACTTTATAGGTATCTTAGACTATTTACAGATACCTTTTGTTTAGATTCTAAAAGCAGTGTGTGCTTATGAAAATTTGTACAGTTCCCAAGGATATAACATAAAACCCCGGAGTCTCCCCTCCCCACTCCCCATGCCCCACCCTCCCCCTGTTCCACTCTGTCTTCTCCTTAGGATAACACCAAGATCACACTTTGGCATGTGTCTTCCCAGATTTTTCCCCTTATTCCTGTATGTGTCAGGATCACTAAATTGTGCTGTAGTAACAAGCAACCACACAATACCAGTGGCTAACTACAACAAAAGTTTCTTTCTCGTGCACACTTAGGGGTTCCACGTGGGTTGATGGCAGTGAAGGGACCAGGAGCTCTCGTCTTGGTTAGTCAGAGAACCAGGCTTCCAGCTCAACAGCTGCTTCAGTGAGTCCCTGAGAGGAAGGGAACATGATCAATTCTGCGCTGGCTTTTAAGACTTCCACCCAGAAGAGATTCTGCTCCCAGTTCATTTGCCAAAGCAAGATACATCGCGTGGCAAACTTGAGAGGGGCTAGAGTGCGTGGTCCTGCCATGAGCAGAAGGAGGAGAACCAGAACGTCTTGCCAGTGACCACCCACCCCTCAATCCTGTGCAGAGACAGATACAAGAGATACATGTATATCGTATGTAAATAGAAATGGAGACAATTTTTATTTTATTTTACATGCCGCCGTAATACAATATATATGGTAATTGGCAACAGCTTCTTCAGCAGTACATCCCGAACATCTTTCTCTGTTAGAACATGCAGATTCATTTTTCTTTAGTAACAACCTAATAGTTCATTTTATGGAAGTACCACCATAAAGTTTATTGATGGAGGTGTTTCTATGTTTCTTGTTCACTGTTACAAAGAATGGTGCAGTACACATCACTGTTCACACGTTAAGTATTTACACAAGTAAATGTGTAAATCTGTAGGATAAATTCCTAGGGATTGTTGGATCAAAGGGTGTGTGCACTTTGTGTTTTGACAGTTACCATCAAGTTGCCGCCAGCAGTGTTTGAAAATGCTTGTGTTTTCCTGCCCTCTCCAATATTGTATCCTGTTAGTCTTCTAAATCTTTGCCAAACTGATAGATAAAAGTATGTTCTTTAAAAAAAAAATGATATGTTCTTTTAATTTACATTTCTGTGATTGTCATCAGGGTTGGGCTTTTTGTATAAATTTTTTAGTTATTTGTACTGCTTCATGTGTGAAATGCTTAAATGTATTTTTTGTTCATTTCTCTTTTGGGTTGTTTATGTTAATATTTTGTTTGTTTATGTTTTTCTTATTGTACATATCATTTTTGCCTCATTTGTGTTGCATATCCTTTCCCCTGTTGATATTTAAACATCTAATAACCGTTTGCCTTGCATGATATACATGATTATAATTTAAAGTATTCTTTTTCTTGCTAGTCACTAAGCAGTCTTTAATTATTATTGACTTGTTAGCTTAAGAAGGCAGAATAAAGACACAATTCTATTTTCAGATGCTATCAATCTTCTAGAGAATTAACAGGCAGTGTGGAGAGCCTTAGAGACTTACGTTTCTAGGATCTAGATAGTTTATGTGGAACTTTCACATACGTTTATCTAAGTTGACTTTTACTTTGTGCAGTGAGTGTGGTACCCTTCGCTATTTCTGTTTTACAGAAGTCAGTATGGTCTGGAGTTAGATTTGGGCTGAATGCCTACCCCTGTTAATTCTGCCACATGGGGCATCCTGATGCTCGTCTCATAGGGCTGGTGTCCCATCTTAAAAGCACATGTAACCTGTATTCCAAGGCAGTGGTCCATTCAGCTCGCCCACTCATCAGAGGTGTTAAGTGATGCACAGCTCAGAACTCAGGGCAGTCTCCTGGCTCTCAGGCCAGGTCTAGTTCAGGGGACCACACTGTCCCTCAGAGTAGAGTATGATTTCCTGGCTCCTTAGAAATAAGACCACCAGAAATTAGTGTTTACTGAAGTCATTCAGTGCAGGACTGGGCTCTGAGCCTGGCTCTTAGTTTTATTTAAAAGTACATGTATCACTTGGGTAAATAATCCTTGCACATTACTTAATACATTAAAAACTTATGAAAAAAGAGAGAAAAAACCTACTTGTAATCCCACCACTGAGATGCAATGTCTGTTTTTATTTTGAAGAATTTCATTCCAGTATTTTCTTCTAGGTGTAAATTTTTCTGTTTCACAAAACTGATAAAATTATGTTAATGTTAATATTTTACAAAGCTGATATAATTTTATTATGTTAGCATTAGTGCCCACATTACAACTTAAACATTTTTTATGCTGTACAGTCTTTTCATAAATGCCATTTTAAATGCTGTAAAATATCCCCTTCAGTGAAATATATTTTATTATTTACTTTCATATTATTAAATGTTTTATTCCTCTGTGAAAAAAATTTCTGATGTACTTTTCCCCCTATATTTCACACTGTTTTAAAACAACTTTCCTGAAATGAAATGATGAGGTTAAAGGGCATACGCATTTAAAGACTTTCGGAATGTATCGTCAAATTGCTTTCCCAAAAAGTTGTAGCAATTAATACTCAGCAGTGTATGAGGGTTCCTATAAGTGTTTACTTTTGAAGACTATAATGACTAATATTGGTGAAGAGAGTGACATAAATGAATCTTCTGCCTGTCTTTACCAAATCTAGTACTAGTAATCAGTGCCCAGCTCAAAGCGGGGCATTGTGACATGGCCATTTAAGTGTAGTCATTACATCTGAACTGAAATAGCCATATCAAAATGTAAAGCCACTTTAAAATTTTCAAATAATGTATTCAGTGGACAGACTTGATTTTCTCCCCATCATTGACCCTCTCCCTGCCTCTGATTCCTTACCCCACCCCCATTCTTCTACCCACGAGTTAAGGCTTATGCATTTCACGTACAGTTGGGCAGTGAAACTGCTGGACATCTCAATAGGTTATTTCTTAGGTTTTGTCAAAAATATCTCTAGTGTGAAAAAAGGACACAGGGAGAGCTGTGTTAAAATGTCACATGCCATCATGAGCCATTAGGCAAATGAATATCAAAACCACCATGAAATGCCGCTCTGTACCCACCAGATACATTCGTATCTGTAATAAAATAGGCAGATATGAAGTGTTGGTGAGAATGTGGAGAAATTGGAACCTTCATACACTGCTGGTGGGAAAGTAAAATGGTGCAGCCGTTTGAAAAATAGTTTGGCAGTTTCTCAAAATGTTAAACACGGAATTACCACACACCAGCAATTCACTCCTAGGTATCCACCCAAGAGAAACGAAAACATCTGTCCACACAAAAACTTGTACACTGATGTTCACAGCAGCGTTATTCACAACAGGCAAAAAGTGGGAACAGCCGAATGTCCATCAACTGAAGGATAAATAAAATGTGGACTGTCCATACAGTGGAATGTTATTTGGCCTTAAAAGGAATAAAATACTGATCCATGCTATAGCAAGGATGAGCCGTATAAACATGTTACGTGAACGAAACCAGTCATAAAAGATCCATATAGTATGCAATTCCATTTACAGGAGTGGTTGACAATAGGGAAATCTATAGAGACACAAAATAGATGAGTGGTTGCCTAGAACTGGGGCTGAAGGAGGCTTTGGGTGGAGAAGTGGGGAGCGACTGCCAATAGGTACAGGATTCTTTTTGGGGTGATGAAAATGTCCTTAAATCAATTGTGATGGTTGCACAACTCGATGACGATACTAAAGACCATTGAATTGTACAATTTAAATGGGTGAATTGCATAGTCTGTGAATTATATCTCAATAAAGCTGTTGATAAAATGCCATATGCTTATCTACTTCTCATCATTGAACAGTACTTGTCTCCTGGGTAGTAACTGGAAATATGCTCCAGGAACTCAAATCAGTAAAGTGCCCCCATTGTTAATTCTGCATGTTAATTCTGTGCTGCGATGTTGCCTGTCAGTGGCACATGGACTCCTTGGACACCTGTATCTAACGGAATCCTGCCCTGGTGGCCCAAAGTAGTGGCAGCTATAACAGCCCTCCAAACTTTTGTCATAAGAGTGAGTTTTGTTTTCTGGGCAGGAAATTCAAATGTCTGTCTGGAGAATAAAGTTTGGGTTCATTATGGAGGCTCCATATTAAGTTTTCCAGTGATGTGTGTAGTATGGCAGGTAAAAGCATGGGCTTTGGAGCCACATAGACCTGAGTTTGAAACAACACACTGTGTAACACTGGGAAATTCTTACTCTGAGCCTCAATTTCTTTATCTATAGAATAGGCAGAGTACAATCAGACCTCAAGGAGTTGTTTGTTGCCAGAATAAAAAGATACAATCATTTAAAGTAGTTAGCCTGTAAATACCTGGTACAGTTGAATCTTTTTATTAGCATCTGACCCTAAGCGTCTCTAGACTCATGTCACATATTTCATGCCTTGAACTTTATTCGTTGGCAACATCGTGTGGTTCTCTTGAACCTTCATGCTGTGCCATTCCTCTTTACCTTTGTTCTTACTTTTCCTCCTCCTTAGAATGTCCTCTTCCTTTCTTTGGCCAACTCTTACACGTTCTTCAAGGATCAGATCATGACATAAGTCTTCCCTGACTCCTACATACACCCCATTCTAGGCTAAGTACCTTTTTGGGTCACTTACAGTATTTTATATGGATCTCAATTTGATTATTATTTCCAAAGAAGTAACATTTGGCTTATTTGAGTATCTCCTCTGTATCTTTGTTTTCTATTTCATGGCTTTCTGCTCTTTCTTTCCTTCAACTTTTTGAAGTTTATTCTGTTGTTCTTTTTCTAACATTAAGTTGGATACTTAGCCTATCATCTTTTCTAGTAAAAGCATTCAAGACTACTAACTTGCCTCTAAGTACTGCTTTAGCTGCACCCACAAATTTTACTATGTAGCATTAAAAAAAAAACACCTTTTAGTTCTATGTATTTTAAATGTTCCTGAAAATTTTTTCTTCAACCCATGGGTTATTTGGATTTTTAGTTTCTAAACATACGAGCTTATTTCTACTTATCATTTTATTACTAATTTGGAACTTAATAGCAGCGTGGTTAAAGGATGTTCTTTCTTTTTTTACTTCTTCTTTCCTCCCCTTCTTATGCCCTCCATCCTTATTTTTTTTTTTGTTTTCCTTTTTATTTTTTTTGCTTTATAGCCTAATACATGGTCATGTTCTGTATGTGCTTGAAAAGAGTGTATATTCTCTAGTTATTGAATGCAATGTTTTACATATGTACATTAGATTAGCTTGTGGATTGCACTTTAGATTCTGTAGCCCTAATATTTTTGTCTGACCTAATACTGACTTGAAGAGTTATATTAACATTTCCCTGTATGATTATGGATTTCATATCTTTTTAAATTGATTTTTTTTCTTTTCCTATTTCCCCCCATACTAGTCTGGAAGTTCTGTTTTTATTCTTCTGGTGGTTACCATAGAAAATGTAGTATGTGTATAATTTCACAAAGTCTAAAGTTAGCATCTTTACTCTCCTTTTAACAGCACAAGGATCTCAGGATGCTCACATTTTGGTGCATCCCCCAACTTATGTGCTTTTGTTGTCTAATATTTTACTTTTATCTTACTGTATCTTTTTTTAAAAACTTTACAAATTAGACATTATTATTTTACATATTCTCTGTATTTTAGATTTACCCATGTGTTTACCATTTTCTTTGTTTGTTATTCTATTTTATGACTCACACCTTCCATATGGGGTCATTTTCTTTCTCCTGGAAGTAATCTTTTAGAAGTTCCTTTAGTGAGAAACAGTTGGTAATGGGCTGTCAGTTTTTATTTATTCAGAATTACCTGCATTTTGCCCTCATTCTTGAAAGACAGTGTTGCTGCACATCCAGTGCTGGGTTGATAGTCACATGATCTCAGCCCTTTGAGGATATGCCACCGTTTACTCAATTCCATTTTTGCTGTTGCAAAGTCAGCTCTCACTGTAATTTTTTTCTTTTACTTGGAAAATGTCTTCTTCTTTCTGGCTGCTTCTAAAATCTTCTCTTCGTCTTAGATGTCGTCAGTGTCGTTATGACTTCCTAAGTGAGGATTTCTTTTTACTAATCCTGCTTGGGATTTGTTGAGATTCGTATCTCTGAGGCTTGTTATGGTCTAACCACATGCAGAGGTTAGACCATTGCCTGTGTACAGGGAAAAGAGAATTACACTTAAACCTTTAAAAACTTTCACTCTGGCCGCCCTACCGAGAATGGATTAGAGCCCAGAGTAGAGGCAGAGGCAAGTTAGGATACTACTGTAGACCCCAGGGGAGAGGCAGTGCTGCCCGGGACAGGAGGGTGCTGGGTGGGGAAGATATTGACTGAGATGGCCTGTCTCTTGCCCTGGACTGTAAGGTATTCAGTAGCTGGGAGCTTGTCTTTCTCATCTTTGTCTCCTTCATGTCTGGCACAGAGAAGGCATTCAACAAACGTTGATTGAATTGAACTGTGAATCAGCAATGGTTCTAGTGCTGTTTTTTGCACCACCTTCAAAGTGACTGTTTCTTTAAAGGGAAATGACATAAAGGCATTCCAGGCTGTGAACTCATCCTGTCGCTGGCATTGAGAAGCTCAAGCCAGAAATAGAGAGCTAGCTGTTTGTACGCCCCTGCAAGCCTTAGATTTTGGCCAGTTTACTCTCCCTGAGAGCAGAGCTTTCACTAGCCTGTGCACGTGTCCCTTTCTTAAGGAATCTCAGGCTCAATTTGAAAGTACCTGCATAAAGTCTTACCATCTTACTGGATTTTCATGACATTTTTTCCCTAGGCAGGTTGCAAAGATGTTCTTCTAATGGTATGTTGTGAGTGTGAAAACTTCTGACAGCTAAGACATTCTTTTTGGGAGAAAGTGTTCCATGTCTAGGGAACAAAAGGAGAGGCAAATGGTCCCTGCCGGGTGACAGTTTAATAAGCTTCAGCTTGTCACTTAAGACTGTTGTTCTAAGAGTTTTTGCACGACTGTTCCATTAGAATGTGTGGGAGTATTTCTAGAAAGTACAGTGAAGTAAAGCATACAAATACGATTTTAGGTTCTGAGACCTTGAGGTCTTCATTTAAACAATTTTATGTTGATGTCTCCTGAGCCTCAAGCCCTGTGCAAAGCACTACAATAAAGGCACAATCAGACACCATCCCTGTCCTTGAATCAGGATCACTACTGGCCTGCATCGTCCTTTTGAATGAATTTGAAAAAGATGCCCCCTCCTCAAGGAGAAAATATTAAAATTAGTCAATCTTTTATTTCCATCTCAACAAATTTGTTACAGCAAATGGATTACTCATGATAAATGAATATGAGTTATTAAATAATATTTACATGGTGTCATAATGAAGTACTCATCGATTTAAACTTGGAATTCAGAAATATCCTGGCACAGTAAACAAACATCAGATGGCTGAATTCCAACATGAAACTTCAGATTGCATTACTCTTCATGAGGGATTTTTCTAAAACTTGACAGTAGTCACCAACTATACGTCAGATGTAAAAGTAGATCTTATTTAGAAACACAGTCTATGTTAGATGTTGTTAGATCAACATAGTCTTTTGATAATCCAGTTTGTCAAAGGGGAACAATATATACTGTCTTGTTAAAATGAGACATTTGACTAACACGTGCCAGAAAATTCTCATCATAAATATAAAATGACCCAAACAGAATCATCTGATGATATTTGTTTACTAAACCAGAATATTTCTGAATTGCCAGTTTAAATCAACAAGTGCTTTCATTATGATGACATGTAAATATTATGCCATAACTGATTTTGTTATCACAGATAATCCACTTGTCATAGAGTCGAGAATATTATAAGATACGGAAAGTGTTCGAAATAGTAAAGATGACTACATGTGGACAGCATCACCGTATCCTTGTGCATGACCTAAAAAGCCACACATGGTGGCCTTGGAGGGCTCAGTCTCCAGGGCGCAGACATGACTGGTGATTCCAATGCAAGATGCTAAGAGTTCTATTAGAAGTGTGCTGGGAGACAGGGAGGCAGGATGGGGCTAACCGGGAAGTATTGGCAAAGGCCGGTGTGTGTGTGTGTGAGAGGCACTCAGGTGAGTAAGGTGCAGTCTTTTGGACATGCTGTGGCTGTTAGAGGCCTCTAAGCCTTCTTCCTGGGCTCCTGCTGCTTTCTGGGTAAGTGAGATAGCTGAGTTCCAGGTGGGTGAGTTTCTGTTTTTAGCTGGACTGTTGGTCTTCCCTTCTCCTGCCTACGTCTTCCTCTGTCTTCGGGTCGCTGCTCTCAGAGCATGAAGCAGCTGTATTTTATGGCTTGTTAAATTTTCTTTCTTTCCCACCAGATTTTAAATTCAACGAATGCAAGGGCCATCTCTGTCTTGTTTATTATTGTTTATTATTAGATCCTCACACTTCAGTGCACAGTGCCTGGAAAACCATATAATAAGCTTTTGATGGATATTGGCTGACATGATTTTTTTCCTTCATTCCTCAAACATTTCCTGAAGCCTTATTCTGTGCCGTGGACTCCACTGAGCACTGGGGCAAGCAATGAATTGCCACCCCGCGAGTCCTCCCCGCCAGGAAGCGCACTCTAGCTACTATGATCCGGTGGCAGGAAAGGGGTGCAGCTGACTCCGAATGAGGGTTCAGCGAGGGCCTCCCCGAGCCGGGGCCCTGAGCTGAATCTAGAAGGAAGAGAGGGGTGAGTCAGGTTTTTTCTGAGGGTGGAGGCCAGACAAGCGTTCAGACAGGGCTCAGCCTGCACAGTAGCGTGGTGGCAAGCTAGAACACGGGGAACTGGGGGACTGCAAACATTTCAGGCCTCTGGAATACAGGATTTGAGGAGGGGAGAGTGACGGGTGATGTGCCCTGAGAGATAGGCGGGCACCGAGTGGTCAAAGTCTGAACTGTGCCCTGACAGCTGGGGGGCCACTGGAAGAATATAAACCTGTGTGTGTGAGTGTGTGTGTGTGTGTGTGTGTGTGTGTGTGTGTATGAAAAACCACATTTGCATACTCGAGCCCTCTGGCTGTGGTGTGGAAGGTGCATTTAGGGGTGCTGGACTACACATAGGGAAAGCCTCCTTGAGGGCAGGGAGGGTCACTTCCTGGTCGAGTCCCAGCACATGGCAAGTGGCTGGGGGCATCGTGTCGTTGCGGAGGTGATACTTTGTGAGCGATCAGCGAGGCAAGAGCACAGGCCCTCACTGCGGATGACAGCGGAATCAACGCTGGACTTCATTGAGTCACCCAGCAACCCCCTGAGGCAAATCAGGCAGATTTCATCAGCTCCACTTTACAGATGAGGTGACCCAGGCCGAGGCCGGCACGCGCACCCACGTCTTTGTGAACGCCAAGTCCAGTGCACTGTCTGCGCTCTGGGCCGCACGGTGGGGTGGGTGGCAATTCTGGGAGAGAGTTGGCTCACCTGAGTCCCTTCTTACTGGGGACTACTGTCCTCCCTTCTGATGAGGGAGGGGCCTCAGGCTCCTAGCCCCTGTCTCATGTGTCCCTCCAGGCAATGGTGCCTCTTCCCTGAGCTCCTTCCAGGTAGAGAGACAGAGGCTCAGGGGGACAGCTGAAAACTGTCTTCACCAGAGCAGTGGGAAGAGATTTGTGGCCCATTCACATCCTCATCGCCTGGGTACCATGCTGCTGTTTAATAAAGACCTCATTGCTCGATGGGCCATTAAGTAACCAATGATATATTTCAACCTCATTGAGGAGGAAGACACAGAGTTAAATCAGATTCAGACAATGTTGAGAAAAAAGAATAAAGGGGCTATTCACACGCAAGGCCCTCATTCTAAGGAGAAAGGGAAGGGGACGCATATCACCCAGGGTCCGCCTGGGCCACGCACT
Organism: Camelus bactrianus; assembly: GCF_048773025.1. Lineage (NCBI taxonomy): Eukaryota > Metazoa > Chordata > Mammalia > Artiodactyla > Camelidae > Camelus > Camelus bactrianus. The sequence continues at coordinate 66,364,153 of NC_133542.1, read as the reverse complement.
GGTTAGAAGCTTCTGCATTAATGCTCCTCTCAGCCGGTGCTGTGCCTTTTGTAGGCGAGGAAGTGGAGTGCCCGGGCCATCAGCCACCTGGAGAATTCAGCCCAGGTCTGACCTCATGGGCCTGCTCCGTCCACTGCACCGTGCTGCCTCCCCGGGCTGTCTTCTGTCCCCGGACAAGCAGTGGTTGATTTTTGTGCAAAATTCAGATGACGTGGAGGTCAGCAGCCCGTGCCCGTGTAGCCCTGTGCCAGTGTAGACCTGTGAGTGTAGACCTGCGCTCCCCGCCAGCCCTGGCAGCGGGCTGCTCACTGCCGCGGGAGGCTGGCGGGTCCTTTCCAGCCCGAGCGGGGTGTCGCTGGCCTTCCCAACACCCTCTCCCTTTGTCTGCCCTTTCCTGTCCTCTGCCTTTCTGGCCCTCTGTTTTGAATCCATCCTGAGACCTTTGCTGACTAGTACTGAGCAAGTTGATGCAGAATTTGTTGCTTCCTCCTCGGGGTGTCACATTTAAATGGATGACGGCGGCATCTCAAGAGACAAAGGGATGAGGTGCTGCCAGCAGGATGGCGGGCCACGGGGTCTATGTTCTCGTGTCCACAATCCCCCTCACCCCCCGGCAAAGCATTTGAGGCCCTTAGGATCTCCCTATGTTACCCAGGGAGCCTCAGCCTGGCCGAACCTCCCCTCCTGCCCCCCACGCCCAGTCACACTCCACCCCAACAGCCCAGGTCAGTCTGGTGCCACCATCCTTGGCTCTCACTGGTCTCTTGGCCTGGAATCGCTTTTGTCCCCCACCACCCCCTGCTGGCTGGACCTGGAGCCCCACTTCAAGATCCAGCCAGTGGTGAGCTCCGCTGCAGAGGCAGCCGCTGCTTTCTCTGTGTCCTCAGGGCCCTTGGTCTATCCCTCTGCACACTGAGTTTTCATGGGGGAGAATGATTTGTTCGTGGAGGCTGAGCCCTGAGCAGTTTGAGGACAGAGACAGTGGTGTGTGTGTGTATATATATGGGGGTGTGTGTGTGTGTGTGTGTGTGTGTGTGTGTGTGTGTGTTGAGCCCAGCCTGGGAGAATGTGAGCATGTGTCCCAGCACTGGCCTCAGCTGCAGAGGGGCACAGAGATGCATGGTGTGAGGGAGCGAGTCCAGTCCTATCTCTGTCTTGTTTCTGTCCTTCTGTCTTTTGCCAGGAAAAGCTGCTTTTATGGAGGTTGGGGGATCATGCTGCTGGGCCTTCTCTGGGGTTGTCCAGTAGGGGGCTCTCGCTTACTCCCCCATACAAGGAGAACGACCTCCCCCTCCCACCCTCTACCCACCCCTCCCATCCCAGCCTCCCCTGTCTTCCGTCCTGACACCCTCGCTGACTAGCAGCGAATAAATGAACACTTGTCATGCTCTCTTTGCTTTGCAGTGTCTCTGACTTCGACTCAAATACTCGGGGCGGGGGAGTGGGGTCTCCCCACTGCACAGGCAGGGGCTGTCCTAGTCATTGGTGTCTCCCCAGCCCCCAGATCAGCGCCCGATGCTGCGGGTGCTCAGCGGAGGCTGTGAACACAAAGGGGTCTCAAAGCCCAAAGCACTTGGCTTGTTCTCGGTCTTGGTCTTTTGGGTTTGCTGTGTGTATTCATTAGATTAGGCTAAACTGTTGATAAGCAGACCCAAATATGTAGGGGTGCAGCATAATGGCAACCTATTTCTTGCCCTTGTAACACCTGGGTGGAGGTATTCGATTTGTTGGGGTGGCATTCAGGGACTCAAGGTCCTTCCACCTGTGGCCCCGCCACCCCTCATCAACAGCCAGGTCAGAGGAGAGGAAAGAGCAAGGAGGAGCACACTTGTCACTGCTGCCCCCATCCCAGTGGGTGGGACTCAGGCACGTGGTCACATTTAACTGTTGTCAAAGGAAACCAGGGCGGGACAGTAGTGGTAAAAACAAATTTGCTTCAGGAACTATTGCAGCAAGGGGAGAGAGACCTCCGTGTACAACTGGGCTCCATTCCAAATACAGCTCGGACAGGTGGGGATCGGTGAGGGGTCTGGCTAAACCAATTTGACAGGACTCTTGCTGAAGGCAGAGCAGGGCGATCAGATACCACTGGTGGGGGATGAAGAGTTTGATTAGATTTTGAGGGGGATCAGCTGTCAGCGGTGGGGCATTCTTGTAAACTGACTTTAGCAGGATTCTTGGTAAAACTGGGAGATGCAAAGACGAATGAGGAAGCTCAAAGGTCAAGGCCTAGTTGGGAAGAGGGGTCGGTAGAGCCTGACAAAAGTTTGGTCAAGGAGAGCATCTTTGTCACTGCCAGGGAGACCAGAAGAAGAGGAAACAGACTCTGGTGAGCATCCGGCAACCTCTGCCAAAAGCAGTGCAGAAAAGGATATCGAATCCAAACAGACTCACATAGAAAACAAACTGTGGTTCCCAAAGGGGAAAGGGCAGGGAGGGATAAATTAGGGGTTGGCGATTAACAGACACACATTGCTATATATAAAATAGATAAACAACAAGGACCTACTGTATAGCACACGGGAACTCTATTCAATTTCTTGTAGTAACATATAATGGAAAGGAATCTGAAAAGAAAAAAAGTTTATGTACGTATAACTGAATCACTTCTCTGAAACTAACACTGTAAATCAACTACACTTCAATTAAAAATTTAAAAAGAGAAGAAAAGAAAAAGGACATTGAGTTTGTCAAAACCAGGTTCAAATCCAGGGCTGCTCTTTGCTAGCTGTGTGAATTTGGAGGAGTTAACTTAACTCGTCCAAACTCTGAGCCTCAGTTTCCTCAGCCGAGTAAGGGGGGAGAGTCACCCCACCTTAGAGGCTGATGGAGAGAGACTGTCAGGAGAGCCCCGGGGGTGCATAGCAGGTGTCCACTCTGTCGTGACTATTGCTACTCCAGTCATTAGCATGTTTATTCTTACCATGTGTCTCAATGTTATTGATTGAAAATCTAATAATGTGCCCATGGCAGACAAAATCTGCATAGTATAAAAGTATAAACACTGAAAAATACGCCGCTCACTCATCCCGCTTTCACTTCCCTTCCTCAAAAGCAACCACCATGGGTTTCCAGAGATTTGCACACACAAGTATACGTGTACAAACATCCCTTTTAATTTACCTAATGCTTTCATGCGCTACCGTCCACACCTTTTATTTCATTTCACAATGTAACTGAGCTATTGCTTCATATCAGTATATGTTGATTTGCTGCATCATTTTTTTTTATGGCTGACACTCCTTTAGCTGTTTACACTCTTTAAAGCTGCCACGACCATATCCTTGTGTATATGTCTTTGTACACTTTTGTGAGAACGTCGGTAGGATGGAAATCCCTGTAGGAGTCATACCATGTATTTAATTCTGTTCAAAAATAGGATTTAAAGGTTTAGAACATTTTCACTCTGGTAACTATTGTGGAGAGAAAGGATTAGGAATTAGAAACTTGGCTTGTCATGAGAAGGTGAGATAAAGCACATTATGTCTTTATTTTTTAAACTTTTAATGGCGGGGAGGGTATAGCTCAGCCGTAGAGCGGCTGCTTAGCATGCATGAGGTCCTGGGTTCAGTCCCCAGTACCTCCATTAAAAAGAGTAAATGAATAAAATAAGTAAGCCTAATTACCCCCCTCCCCCCCAAAAAAACTTTTACCAGTAGAGATCCTTGGTGCTTCATCCCATGGTGCTTTGGATTTCAGATTTCGCTGCAGAAATATTTGGCAGATTATAAACCAGTGCAAATCGGCTCTTAGCTCCTTAATGTATTTTCCCACATGAACAAATTGTCAGCCAGCTTTCTGAACCCCACACCCGTTACAGAAGTTGGATTCACTACAATAGAAACAGAGTTCTCTTTGTTTTTGTTTGTTCCTTTGTTCTTGTGGCCGAGAAGCACTGTTGAGTGCTTTCTCTGTGTTGGATACTTTTCATAGATGGTGTCATTTCATTCTTTGGTCTCTTCATTTCAAACCTTTGAGGTGAAAAATATTATCTGTTTTCCAGACAGAGAAAGTGCTAGGTTCACAGAGGTTAAGTCACTTGCTCAAGGGCATGCAGAACCAAGGTCTGAGCTCAAGTGTTGATGACGATTCTGCTCTGTGGGCCTCTCTTCTTTTTAATTAGGGAATTCAGAACTTTCCTGAATGTCAAATAAGTTTTACTTGTTGCATGAACATGTGCTGATTAGCTGTACCTCTTAAAGATCTGTGGCCTTGCTGAGTTTCGTAGAGAAAGAGGGTCTGTTGTGGCCCCAAGTTCGGTGTCTGACATGCTTAGAACCAACCTCATTAATCCAGCTGCTCTTGGGTGACAGTCCAGTGTACACTGTCAGTTTCCACCTTTGAACTGTCTCTACTCTCAGTAAGGAGGCCAAGATTGTTCCTTCCGTGACCCTGGACTCGGGCTCGGTGATTTGTGTCCTTCCCTGTTGTCCTTCCCACACTTCTCTTTTTCCTGTGTTTTCTGGCTCTTAGCAAAGTCATTTAAAGCACTTTCTAAATTGCATGGCATTATTATTACTAATGACCTGCAATCCCTGTCATGAGCTGATGTCCCCTCAGCCTGAAGTCTGCACTTGCTTCTGGAACCTGGGTGTAGTGCTTCCAGTTCCTAGGAAATCTGTTGCCTGTGAACAAACATTAGCACATCACAGCTCCCTCCCACCCCCACATTTTACAACCTCATATCCAGAGACCCACAGTATAATTCAATCTACCATGTACTGGGAAGGCCTTGTTTTTCCACAGCATAGCTTAGAATTAGTGCTTCGTGCCTCTGAGTCTTTTTTTTTTTAATTAATTCAGTGTATCTTTATTAACTATCATTTCCATATGAGCACAGCCTTCTCTTGCTGGGCTATACATTCACCCTTCTTTTGTAATTTAGTGACAAACATTTGTTAAGGGCCTGATCATGTCAGGCCACCACCTCCATTCTCTTGTATATTCCGCAGAATAACTCAGCAGAGGGGGTGTTACTAGCCACCCTTTGCAGTTGGGGAAAATGAGACTCAGAGAGGTTCATTAACTTGCACGTTTCAGCTAGTAAGTGGTAGGCCTGGGATTTGAACCCAAGTGTTTGGATTCTAAATCCATAACCTCTCCCGGATGAAAGCCAATGCTTGCAGTTCCTTATTGTCTTGCTGCTTTGGTTACTCAGCTCCTTAATTAGTGATGACTCCAAATTAGCTGCATGTTCCTGAGCCTGCTGGTGAGGGAATGGGTTTTGTTTTGACAGCAGTCACAAAATCTATACTGAGAGGACATTACTCATATCCCGAATGAGAGATGGTAAAAATCCACAGAAAATCTGAAAGGGACCATTTTTATTTGACTGGCTGACTGATTGATCTCTAGAGGGTTTTTATTTATTTTTTTGTCCAATCCTTTTCTTCTTGAAAGGCTAGATTACTTCAAGGAGCTCCATCCACCCATTTCTTAAAAATGTTCAGGAGATTGCAGTTAAGTAAACTCCCAGCATGTTGGGTTTTAGGTTTTCCAGAGCCTTAACTCAGCATATCCCAAACTTGTTTGATTGTAAGAAGCACCTGGGGCATTTGTTAAACTTTGATTTCCCAGTAGAGATGGGACCTGGGGAATCTTTATTTTTTTTTAACAAGCCCCCTTAGGCCGATGCTTCTCATCAGATCAGCTTGGGAAACACTGAGTGTTGTTGCTGGGAATTAGGTCCTCTTTGTGGGCTGTCCCCTTTAGATTTGCAGCACAGCTGGTCATATTGTATTCCAGTGGAAAGAACATGAATTCTGGAGTCAGAAAACACAGGATTCAAAGCCCCTATCTGACCACAGATAAATTGTGTTATCTCGGGCACATGACTGAAGGTCTGCATCTCAAGATGTCAGCTGCCATTTCCTCTGCCTGCAAACAGGAAATTGTTTTCCTTTCTCTCCCCACCCCTCCTCGGCTCCTTTGTCCTCTTATTCTTCAGCTCCCCAAGGCATCTCCTGATGCCCCCCACTCTGGGTCACTCATAATTATTTTTGTAATAATTTTTAAGTGTCTAGCATTCCCCACTAGACTTTAAGGTCCAGGAAAGCAAGAACCATGATTCTCATGTTTATTACTTGTGACTATTATGTTTAACATTTATCATTTTATTATCAAGACTCTCATATTTATTTTTGCATGCTCAGCCCCTAGCATAGTGTGCTGTGAATGACCTTTGCGCTTTGCTTTCCTTGTCTGTAAAGATGGATAAATATGATCTAGTCAGTGGGGTATTGGGAGATGAGAATGAAATAGCATGAGAGCAACTGGCATACCGTAGGCATCTAATAAATGTTAGTTTTTGCCTTCCTTTGGAGAACTTACTTAATGGTAACTATACTGAATAGAAGACATTATAGCCGAGGCTTTAAAGCTGCTTGACACAGTTCTAAAACGTTTCTAGTATTCTTATTCTTAAGGATTTAGAATTTAGTCTTCTTTCCCCACCAGATCCAACGACTCTTCCACCAGACTTTTGACTTTGTCCTTATGAGAAACAGAAAAGGAGAAGACACAGAGACACACAGAGTGAAGGCCACATGGAGGCAGAGGCAGGGGCTGGGGTGATGTATTTGCAAGCCAAGGAACGCCCAGGGCAGCAGGCGTGCACCGGAAGCGGGAGGGAAGTATGGGACGGCTTCTCTCTTGGAGCCGCTGCGGGAACCAACACTGCCGGTGCCTTGATTTTGGACTTCCGGCCACCAGGACTGTGATAATACAAATTCTTGTTGTTTTGTGGTAATTTGTTATAGGAAAACAATAAAGTGGAGATCTTCCCCCAAACCACAGGGGTACCTGGACGAGCGTATAGTTAGAGGTTCTTCCTCAACCCAGAGAACGGAATCATGGAGCTAATAATCTTCCAGCAAGCCGCTGAAGCACACTCATCCTGATCCAAGGGCTGAAGGAGCCCTCGGAGGCCGGGGAGCCCAACTCCCCTCATTTTAAGGATGAGGATGCCCAGCCAGGGGAAGTGACTTGCCCAAGACCCTGAAGCTAATAAGGAGCAGAACTTGGATTTGAACCCAGGTCCATCTGACTCCAAAGCCTGTGTTCTTTCCACTTCAGTCGCGGCCCTGGCCTCGAATGTATCCTGTCCTCTCGGATCATCATGGCAGTGTGGGCCAGAAGAGGGAGCCCAGATGCCAGAATCAGGAGACCTGTGCTAAGCCTTTGCTCTCCCAGCATGGCAGGGAAAAGGTTAACTCCTCTAAACTCAGATTCCTCATCCTGACAGACAGCGAGGCTAACCTTGCTCCCAGAGCACCTGAAACTCTGGGTTGTACGGCTGAAATAAGATCATGTATGTGAAAAGGTCTTTATTAACGAGATCGCTGTATAAGTAGAAGTTAGTACTCATCATCTCATCTAGTCTCAGACTAGGAAAGCGAGAACTCAGAAAATGTGATAGGCAGAATCCTAAAATAAGCCCTAATGACCTTCACGTATGTATAATCCTCTCCCCTTTGAGTGTGGGTGGGACCTGTGTATATGATGAGATATCACTTCCATGATTATGTGACACTATAGAGCTAAAGGATGTCTCCTGGTGGGCCTGACCTAATCAGGTGAGTAGTTTTAAAAACAGCTTTCTCTGGATCATTGCAGAAGAGGAAGTCAGACAGATGTGATCTGGCTAGTCTGAAGGAAAGTGAACATCCACATTCTGAGTTGCCTATGTGGGTCACTATGGCAAAGGACTGTGGGCAGTCTCTAGTTGCTGAGTGTGGTCCCTGGCTGACAGTTCGAAGGAGAATGAAGACCTCAGTCCTCCAATTGCAAGGAGAGGAACTCTTCCAGTCAGCGTGGAAGACAGCCCTGAGCCCAGACGAGAACCACAACACTGGCCCCACCTTGATTTCAGCCTGTGATGACCTGAGTAGAGGACCCAGCTAAGCCCTGGTGGACCTCTGACCTGGAGAACTATGAGCTAATACATGACTGTTGTCTGAAGCCACTAGATTTGTGTTGATTTTTTTTATACAGCAATAGAAAACTAGTAAGAGAGATGAAAAGATTTTCCCTGGGTCATAGAGCCATTAAGTGCACGTGTCTGTGTATCCCTCCAAGAAACCCTGAGCTTCTCTAAGGCTGGAACTGTATCTTATTCATCTCTGGAGTCAAGACTGGCTGGGTTTGGTCCCTGGCTCTGCCACATGTGAGGGTGAAAACTGAGGCAAGTTATTTTACTTCTTTGTGTCTCATTGTCCTCATCTGTGAAATGGGTATGATAATAGTACTTATGCCCTAGGAGTGGTAGATGGGTATGATAATAGTACTTATGCCCTATAAGTCACTTTATACATGTGAAATGTAGAACTGTGTGTGGCACATGGTAAATGCTCAACACATGTGGTGGTGGTGGTTTTGTTATATCCAAGCACTTAGCCCAGTAGCTAGCATATAATAGGCACAAAATTAATGTTTGTTGAGTGGATGAGTGAAAAATTAGAATCTTGGTCTCCTGAGTCTTAATCCTATAATATTTCTACTAATCATTATTTGCCATAGGATACAGATTTTTCCAAAGCTATTTTTACTGCCCTGATTCTTCAGGATGCACCAGGAAAGCACCAGATTTATAACACTGTGGAAAGACAGAGGCGTTTAAAGTGGTACCAGAGTGCTTAAAAACCTGCGCTCCGTGGAAGCTGACTGAAAGCCCTGAGTGAGCTGGCTTTGTCTTAATAGACCTTGTCAGCTGGTCGGGGTGACATATACTTAATGCAATTGCCTAATTATCTGGTCATCAGGAAAAGACCAGTTGTCATTTCCAACTGAGCTGGGCCATCAATCAGTTAGTTCTGAGTTCATTAAGTAAATTAAAAGGTATGGCTTAAATACTTGAGGAGAAGAATAACAACTCTCATCTCAAGGAGCTAGTGAAAGCAATACTTTTTTGCCACAGCTGTTGGCTGTGTTGAGCTGTGAAAAATGAGATTTGGAACTTGACAATACAGCTCAACGTCAGAAACAAAAGGAAATCCCAAAATTTGGTAGGGATGCCCAAAACCCTCACCCCGGCTCCCATCACATTTGGATTGTTACTGCTGATAATTCCTTTTAAAACTCTAAGCAGTAGGGTGGACTCTAGCTGTGAAGTAGCCCATCACTCTTGAACTGGCCCACACTGAGGGTGTACATTTTCTTGCTGACAGCTGCCCTGTTCACCTACAGAGAGCTGGACATGTCAGTTATTGTCAAGCCCTGGGCTGGAGAAATGAATGACCAAAGTCTGCATGCACCTGCTATATGCTGAGAATTTGCACATCAAGATTTGTTTTGAGGCTTAGAGATTCTGGTTCCACTCAGTTCCCCTCCTGTGACAAGACCCCACTGTCATGCTTTATTCCTCCAAACTAAACCACATGCTGTCCACTCCTCCAGCATCTGTTTGATGCCATTCCCAGTTGCTGGGCTAGGCACCTGGAATTCAGAAATAATTAAGATGTTGTTCCTGCCCTAGAGATGTTACTGAGTCCAAACTTGTTCTGCTCTCTGCACGACATGCTAATAAATTGGGGGACGAAATGTTGGGGCAAGGAATAATGACTTTATTCAGAAAGCCAGCAGGCCGAGAAGATGGCAGGCTAATGTCGTAGAGAACCATCTTCCCCAAGTCAGAATTCAGGCTCCCTTCATACTAAAAAGGGAAGGGTGTGTGCTTGTTGCAAACTTCTTGGTGTTGGAATCCTTTGTTCTTGCAGCTGTCCACTTGGTCAGGTCATGGTGTCCCTGTAAACCCTGAACAAAACAAATGTCATTTTCTGTTCTGCAACTTTTTATCTTTGTATGAATGCAAAAGGGTTAATACCCTTAAAGGTCAGAGCCTTGAGAAGAGGCTATCCTGTATGTTTCAGGCTGTAGGCAACATTCTTTTACAAAAGGTACAGAACCAGCCCCAGAAACAGCGTAGGGTTAAAGCCAAAGGAACAGATCTAATATGGAGTGAGATTTGTTCTTTTCCATTACAGAGAAATCATACTCCCTTATGCTCCCATGCCTTTACACACAGGACTCCTCCAGCCTAGACTACCTTCCTGGCTTCTGGGTTTGGCAAATTCCAGCTCATCTTTCAAGTTTTTATCAAACTGCACCTTTCTCCCCAGGGGAATAACTTGCCCTGCTTCATTCTCCCATAGGCTTTTGACGCTCATCTGCTGGAGTGTTTGCCACTTTGCATTGTGATTTATTTACGAGTTCACATTCCAAAGACAGAGACTGTGCTTTATCCTTCTCTGAATCCCCAGTGCCTGACACTGAGTTCGTGCATAAATTGCATTGATACTTGAATGAAAGACTAAGTTAATAAAAGAGGATAACTATTCTTATGTAAGATGTGTAGTAGGGTAGAAGTGGGGATGGAGCTGGAGAATCAATGTGCTTTTCTAATATCTCTTTTGCCAGCAGGGGGAGAGATGTGCTTATAAATATCCCATCATTGAAGCCTTTAGGATCTGTGGTCTAAAAGGCCAAAGAGAGGCTCAAGGTCTTTCTCGGTGACCTCTCAAATTTATAAGGAGGCATTTTGCTTCAAGGGAGGGGGGGTGTGACCTTGATTGACTTGAATCATGTGATCTTATGGCAGGCTATTTTCTGTTTTTCCCTTGAATACTTTGTCATTTCCTGTTCCTTTTTTGGGGGGGGGGCAGAGGCAGGAGGGGATTGAGAAGTGATGGTGATTATTCATGGTTTCAAACCTACAGGCGACACAGTTCTGTCCTCATTGCCTTTCAATGCAATGGCGGGGTCCGAGAGTTTAGTTATTTGTTCCTGGTATACGCTGTCCAAGACTGCTAAGGGGAGACCCCTTCCCTCTCTGCTCCTGGCCCGTTGCTTTTCTTTCTCAGCAACCACTCCAAAAATGCACTCACTCTTTCTTCAGTTTTCTCTTCTATGACTCAAAAGTTTGTACCTCTTGCTTTGACTTCTCTCCACTCCCACTCCTGTATTTCTGGATTCCTTGTAGGGTAGTTCCAATGAGATGTCCCATCGTCCCCTCAAGCTCACTACTTCTAAAAGTTAGCTGTTTGTCTCCCAGCTGCACTCCTGCTCCCATTCCCTCTATTCCATTATGCCCCATTGGGCACTGAAACCAGGAAGTGAGGATTAGGACAAGCTGGGGCCCCCTGGTGGAAGATGTAGGTGCTGTGAGTCACAGTCCTTTGGCAGAGGCAGTTCAGCACTCTGGAGAGCTCCTAGTGGGGCCAACTCCTCAACTCTGGTGGCTCCCCTGCTCCTTCCCTGCACACATCAGCCTTAATATACACTTCCTTGTCACTGGAATTCTCTGGCTGTAAAAGGAACCTTATTCTTTTCTTCTAGGCTTAGTTCTCTGGGGACCAAAGACTTAATGGAGCTGGGGTCAGTCCTTGCTTTACCACTTACTGCATGCACTACCAGAGACGAAGTTATCTAATTGCTCTAAGCCTCAGTTTCCTCATTTGTAAAATTATATATATATATATATATTTTTTTTTTTAAATTGAAGTATAGTCTTTTTATAATGTGTCAATTTCTGGTGTACAGCCTAATGTTTCAGTCATACATATGCATATACATCTTCCTTTTCATATTCTCTTTCATTATAGGTTACTACAAAATATTGAATATACTTCCCTGTGCTATACAGAAGAAACTTGTTTATCTATTTTGTATATAGTAGTTAATATCTGCAAATTTCAAACTCCCAATTTATCCCTTCCCACCTCCCCTCCCATAAACATAAGTTGTTTTCTATGTCTGTGAGTCTGTTTCTGTTTTGTAAATAAGTTCATTTGTGTCTTTCTTTTTTAGATTCCACAAATAAATGATATCATATGGTATTTTTCTTTCTCTTCCTGACTTACTTCACTTTCTCTTCTGTAACATGAAATGGCAGTGTAACTACCTACTTGATAGTACAGTTGTGAGGATGAATTAAGACAGCCCATATAGGAGGGAAGGGTACAGCTCAAGTGGTAGGGTGCATGCTTAGCATGCATTAGGTCCTGGGTTCAATTCCTAGTACCTCCTCCTCTAAAAATAAATAAACCTAATTACCTCTCCCCCTAAAAAAAAAAAAAGACAGCACATATAAAGTATGCAGCACATAATATAAACTCAATAAATAGTAGTCACAATTTTTATTATTATAGAAATTATTAGTACAATTATATTAATTCTTCTTAGTAATACGTGATGATATGACTTGAGGCTCTCAAGACAATGGCCTCACTATGGGAAATTGCAGGCTAGTTTTGTGGGTCAGGAGTAGCAAATGAGTTCAGGGGGGCAAGTGAGTCCTAAGAAACTGCTCTGTCCCTTGGGTACATATTAAGAGAGCAGTGAGTGCTTTAGGGTTAGCCCAAATCAGAGTCAGTGTTGGTAAAGAAGAGCAGGCCCTTGCAGATTTATAGACTAGGAAATATTCTGCATGAGGCAAATGGGAAAACAGGCCCAAGAGATCCAATAATGCCTAGCGAGGCTCAGCGAGTTGGTGTCCACGGACAGAGGAGGACTGGATCTCCAGGCTCTTGGTTGCTCTTTGCTGTCGGTCTTTGCACAGTTGCCTTCTCCCATGGAAACCCCTTTCCCTGCCTAGTCTTCTTGGTGACTTTTCTTTTTCTCATCTAGAGTCAGCTCTCCAAGCCTCAGTTACCTCTTCTGTGAAATGGGGTTGTGCTGGCTATTCACTAGGTTGTATGGAGAGGAAATGTGACAGTGTGAGTCAAGAGCTTAGCTCTGATGCAGGCATACAGTGGATGCTGGCACAGTGAGAGGGTGGGCACAGGTGTTACATCGATCTGTTCATGGGTTTGACTCAGCCGCTGCATCATGGGCTCCCTGAAGGTAAGGGCGGCTTCCTTTGTCCTCCTGTTTTCACTTCTCCAGCTTTGTCTCCTACCACTAATTCTCTGCTCCCACGTGTGGGACATCTCAGCATTCCCTGAGCCTGCCACTCGGCTCAAAGGCATGACTTGCTTATATGTTGAATGAATTAATGTTTCAGCTAAACATGGTGCCTTTAGACTGGCTTTCTGGTGGGAGTTGCCATGTGGAAAGTATTGAACTGGCCTGGGTAGCTGGTCAACTGGGGATGAGCTGCCCCAAGAGCTGTCAGGAGTGACTTCGGGAAAAGTTGTTTGGTATCCTGGATGGGAGACAGTGCTGCTGAAATGGAGATCTGATTTGCTTTGTTTCCATTCCAGTTAATAAACACATTTAAAGTTTTGATGTGGAAGAGACTGTGTAATTGGAGGCCTCGTGGTGAATTGGTATCATTTACTCACAGTGAGGGAGCAAAGAACAGGGAGACTACCGTTGAGAATGTTCCAAAGCATAATGGAGTTAATTTATAATTGATAATTGATATTGGAGCTCTTTTCCATAGGCTGAATTATGATGGGGTGGAGTAAGAGCCATTAAATGTGGTTATTTTGTTGTCTGTGTCACCCTTATGAATTAGAAAGTGGAAAAAGAACATAGTGCTAAATTGGTATCTAATCTTTTCAGAGCTGTTTGCTAAATAAACTGGAATTTTAATTAAAACTGCAAGCCAAGAGGTAAATCACTTTAGAAGTTTGTGAAGTTTTTTTCTTTTGCCTAATATAATTACCACTAATAAAGATTCTTTTCGGGTGGGAAATCAGAGACCAGAATAAACAACTGGGGGAGGTTGCTATGGGGCACAGAAATTATGAGAGGAGCAAGGTTATCTTTCCCTCCTGCTAGCGTGGGCTTTGTTTTTCTGTGGTTCAATTGTTTGGTAACCATTTTGATCTCATTAAACGTATTGTAATCAGAAGCAGAAGCGAGGTGGACGACAGCCCTCACCACAGCTCCTCCAGCTTTGATTCATATGAGTCAATTATAATGAGTGGATTTAATAAAAGAAAAAATACAAGATGCTTTGGTGATTAACTCAGCGAACAACGAATGGCACGCTTATCGGGGGTATCGTATTTGCAGCAATGACGAAGGGAATAGGAAAAGAAACTTCATAGATCACAAGAATTGCAACTTTCCAGCAAAAGGTTGTTAATTACTTATCCTCGTGCTATATTTATTGGCTCTATTAGGGGATGAGTAATTATTGTCTTCCCGGGAAACCCACTGGAGCCAGACGGCGGCTTTATTAAACGAGAAGTCTCCTCAGAGTGCTGGTTATCCCTGTGGGATCCTCTCCAGTCAGTCTCCAACGACCAGGAACGTGGAGGGGGTGAGCCAGCCCCGGGCATAGAAGGGGCTCCTTCAAAGTGCCTGGGCTGTCACAGCAGCTCTCCCTCCTGAACCCCCTACATGCTCTCACTCCCCCGTGCCTTCCCCACCCCTCCTCCCAGGCACTCTTTTTCTCTTTGCTGGGTCCTACCCCACCCCGCCCCCATTCTCCTTTCTAGCATGGCCCTGCTTCTGAGCACTTCCCTGGGCTCTCTTCCACCTGCAGAATCAAGTTCAAGCTCCTCAGCTTGCCCTGTGAGCTCCTCAAGATCAGTGGGGCCGTGTGGAGCTCTCCAGCTCTGTCTCCCTCCTGATCCTGGGCTGCAGGCACCCCACCCTCTCCCGGACCCCCTGCCTGGCACGCACTCTCCCCTCTGCATGATTTCCCTTTTCATCTCCGCCTGGCAGATGCCAACTTCACACCCAGCTCAGAGGGCCCCTCCTTGGTTCAGCTATCCTCCCCTCGCTCCTCCTGGGCCCTGACACAGCACTGGGTCGCACAGAAAGCCTTTGTCTGTTAAGGATCTGCCTCTAACCCGAGGCTGGTTCCCACATCCCGGGAGCCTGTCTGATTCACTGTTTCTTTTCAAGAGGTGGACTTGTGTTGTAGCTGGCCGGCCTCTGCTTTCTCTACCACTGGGGGAATCTGAGGGCTCGCTCTGTCTCTGCCCTTCTCATCCAGGGACTTAATTAGATGAAGAATCGTGGAAGAGGCCTGCTGTCAGTATTCTAGATTGGACTACTATAGCTCCTACTATGTGCCGGGACGTTCATGAGCATTCTTTCACTTACGTGGTTGTTCTTCATCTTTACAGCACCTCCTGTGGGGGAGGGTTTGCTATTCCTCTTTTTCAGATGATGAAACCAAGGCCCTAGGTAGCTGCCACGCCTGGGATTTGAATCTAGGCTCTTGAGCTCCACCATCTCCTTTGGGTAATATCTTACCAGCCAGTAGGTCTCGGGAAGGGTGATGGGAAAGAATGGAAGAGGAGAAGGAAACCAGTTTTATTTGAATATCTACTGTGCACCAGGCATTGTGTGCCAGGCACAGTGCTAAACACATTATTAACCCATCTAATAATCCAGTCACGCTGCCGTGATGGTTCCCACTGAGGAAACAGGCTCGGAGTTTCTCCGTGTGTGGGCTTTCCCTGAAGCCCCATCCTGTGATCAGGAAGCTGGCAGTTCCCTCACCAGCATGGGGGGAGGGCCTTCCTCATCAGCCACATTTTCCACTGGCAGGAGGGAGCCTGGCATCTCCCTGGGGTCCCTCAGTTGGGTCTCTTGTCACCCGTCTGGGTATACAGCAATGTTGTTAGCTGTGATAAGAGCAGCAGAGGAGTGAGCTGGCCTCCCTCTCTCAGGCTCTAAAGGGGTTCCTCTTCTTTTGATATGCTCACACTTGGCAGATAGAGCCGTGTCCCATCTGGGCACACCCTTCAGGATTTGGTGGGTTTCCACTAAAATTCTCTCCTTTGGCTTTCTTTCTTGATAGAAGAAGAGTGCTAAATTTTTAGTCCATCTTTGAAGGGCAGTTGCTCAGTCCTTCCCTTGTCTTAACTGGCCTTCTGTGGACTTTTCTGTGCAACGTTTTTCCTTGAAGTGTTAACCACTGCTCATTTTTAAAATTATAGATGTATGTGCTCATTGGTTTTTTATAGATTAATCCATCTATCCAGTGATCCAGCTTAGTAGAATCAAAAGAACACAATCTTTGGAAATAGACCAAAATGGCTTCAAATTCTGGGTTTGCCACTTATTAGCAACGGGATTGTATTTTTTCATGTCAAGACGGAGGCGTATATGTAAGACACCTGGCACATACTTAAGTGCTTGATAAATAGTAAGAATTATATTCATTGTAAGGATATATTAATCTTGAGTTCCTTCATTCTCAGAGTGCTTTCCCTATGACCCTGTTCTAAAACTAGAATGACGGATTCATCATCTATTGCTGTGTAACAAACTTCCCCCAAAGTCAGCAGCTTACGACGACACACATTTATTGTCTCACGTGGTTTCTGAGGATTAGGAATCTGGGAGTGGCTTCGCTGGGGCTTCTGGCTCAGAGCCTCTCGGGAGACTTGACGGAGGCTGAACGATCAGATCATTCACGTGGCTGCTGGTAGGAGGCTTTGATTTCCTACCTCTTCTAGGCGTCTTCAAAACAAATGGTAATGAGAGAGGGACAGAGACACAGATTGAGAGAGCACAGTCTTTGTATACAAGTATCCTTTAGAAGTGACATTCCATCCTTTCCGCTGTAGCTACTGGTCACCTAGAACAAGCCTGTGACACTGTGGGAGGAGACTACACAGGACATGAATTCCAGGAGGCAGGGATCAGTGGAGACCCTCTTGGAGGCTTCCGACCACCGATGGGTAGGTGGGGGAGAGGGGAGAAAGAAGAATAAAGTGTCTCCGCCCTGAAGCATCCTGTCTGGTAGGGAGGCAGTCATGTAAACATAAACACCCTACGGGCAGCGGCGGTACCTCGGGCACCCACAGAGTGCGGCGGGAGCGCTGGAGAGAAATCCAGTGCCCGCCTGAGGGCATCGTGGAAGGTTTCCCAGGTGCAGGTGAACCGCGTGTTCTTATTCAAGAGCCGACCTAATGATGCTTGGTGTTTGGTTGGCATCTTTTTTCATTGAAGTCACTCACTGAGGCGATTTCCTTGGACATTCAAAATAATAACTATCCCATCTAACAGCCATTGACTGCTTACAAAGTGCTTTCTCACGCATTACCTCAGCCTCCATAGCAGCCCTGGGAGGCAGACAGGCTTTATTGCTGCCACTTTCCTCCGTTGTGGATGAGCTGCTGAGGTTAGAGGGGCGAGGTCAGGACGTCCAAGTCTCTGGGTGGGTTGGGGCCTGAGCCAGGGTCTTCCTAGTCCAAGCGTGTTGCTCTGGCCGCAACACCTCCCGTGTGTCCACCACCGCCCCCCAACCCGAGTGCTTTAGGCCCCTCATTTTAAAAAAGCAATTTGGGTCCTTTCCCCCCAAAGGTGCTTTACACAGATGCTTGCCCAGATCAAAGCTTATTTGCCACTTTTATGCCCAATCACTTGAAAGGTTTTTCTGTTCATGAAGAAGCTTTATGAAGGAAATCGTTCACAAAGTAGAGAAATGTGAATTGTGCTTTCATCAGCATTCACTGGGAAATTTCATTTTGCAGAAATCCCTCGGGGGGTTTGGACTTGCTCTTTGGGCCATTAGAAGAGCGACCGGAACATCGGTCCCTCAAGCACAAATATGCTCAAAGGACATAATGCTCTCAGTTCTCGTAAGAGCCTGGCTATTGCAAGGTTTTTTTGTTTTTTTTTTTCAAAGTCCTTTTGGGCAAGACGGAGAAGGATTTTGGGTCCACAGAGGTATGTTCGCTGAAGGAGGAACTTCCTTTGTGACAAAGATGGTAGCAGGTGGGGTGAAAGTAGATTAGTTTCTCTAGTCCACGTGTGACTTTACCATGGTCGTGATCAGCTCCAGAGCAGTTGTGTGCAGTTAAGAGCCTGGGCCATGGGGTCTGGCAGACCTGGATTTGCTCCTGGCTCTGCCCTTACTAGCTCCGTGTCCTTGGGAAAATTATTGATTCTCCCCAAGCTTCGGTTTCTTCATCTGTAAGTAGGATTAATAGACACTCCCTTATCGTGAGATTGTTGTGAGGAGTAAATGAGGTAATATATGTAAAGTGTTTAACACGTAGATGTGGTAATAGGCATCACATAAAAATGCTAACTTTAATGATGATGGTGATGATGTTGTATTTGAGTAGCTGCCATTCCTGAACACCTTTATTCACATATTCATTCATGAAACACACCAGATGTTGCTAACAATCGTGTCTGTGAACAACTGGGGGCTTCCGGGAGTCTTTGATTCTCCTACAACCACATGGAAAATATTATGCATGTGTGTTTTTCTGGAGAGACTCTCAAAGTGAGTCTTGACCCCCCAAAAGGTTAAAATAAATAAAGTCTCGGGCTTGGTGTTAGAGATACACAAGATTAGGAAGGTGTCTTCATCTTTGAAGAGTCTGCAGTGTCGGGGAGCAGACAGACTTGCAGATGAGCCATTGCTGGATGACGCGTGAAGGGTCTGAGTGATGGAGGCCACGAGGAAGGGGGAGCTGGTGAGACAGCTTCATGGAAGGAAGGGGGCAGATGGTCAGGCTGAGCTGGAAGATCCCAGGCGGACGGAGTGGCATGTAGAAACCCAGGCCACAAAACAGTAAAGTGCTGTTTACTTAATGTCGAAAGGAGCCTGGCCGTGACAGTGCAAGTGCCCAATGTGCGCATGGCCCCGCTGGAGGCGAGCACTTTGGCAGAGGGGAGTTTGGGAAGTGTCTTTGAGACCAGGCTGGGAGCTTAGTTGTGGGGAGAGTGTTGGCAAAGGAGTGACACGGTCAGAGCTGTGTTTAAAAAAAAAATCCCTCTGTGTGTGGGGTAGACGGGAAGGGGAGACCTTGGTGGGGCGGGGAGGGGGAATGTTGGGGAGGAGGCTGGTTAGTCCTCATCCAGGGGAGAAACGAGGCCCCAAATTAAGGCAGTGGGGATTCAGAAAGGAGAGGAAACTTACAAATAAATGAGGAGATAAACCAGAAGACTTGCTGACCAGTGGGCTATTGGGGAGGGAGAGGGTATCAGGAGGGTTCGCAGAATTACGACTTCTCATTTGCCTGGGGTCTGGGACCCACTGGACACCTGGTTAGACATCACTGGAGACCTGAGACAAGAATTTCAAATAGTTCCTGGTCCTAGAAATTCAGTGTTACGAGGGAGATAAAGGTTACACGTGAAATACGTAACAGTACATATTATAGGCATGGGAAGGAAGTACTGAAGACACCAGCAAAGTGATCATGGGGGGCCCAAGTAGTTCCGAAGCTCTCCACATCATCATGTCGAATGGGCAGTTGTTAAGACCCATCTTGCAGGACCTCTCAGCCACATCTCCTACCTGATCTTCCTTCCCATCTCAGCTCTAGTAGCCCTTTCTCAGGAACAGGGTGACCATTTAATTTGTTGCCCAAACTGGGATACATTTGAAAGTGAAAAGAGGTGCTATTAATGATGACACCAGGACAACAGGCATAGACTGGAGCTGTCCTGGGCTGGTGAACACGTGGTCTCCTGACTCAGAGCGCCTTCTCCGACCTCCCCAATGTGCTCAGTCCCCTGTGTTCTCGTTGCTGCCCGGGTCGCATTTCAGTCCTTACTGTGGTTTGTGGCAATACGCTGGATTCCACTCTTTCTCCCCATGGACTGAGCACTCCGTGAAGGCAGACGTGTTCCCATGTGTCTTCATCACCTGAGACACACGGTGCCACAGAGTAGGTTCTTAACATATAATGAGTAAATAAATCAATGATGAACTCAGATTTGTATTGTTCTGTGGAGCGTACAAAGCATTTTCATTTCCAGTATCTTGTTTGGTCCCTGTTGCTACCTGGTTTTCTCATCTCAGTCTACTGAGGACACGGAGGTTCTGGTTGTTTACAATCTTACAGTTAGTAAGTGAACAGAGAAAGCCTAGAAGTCTCAGGTCTTCTGACTCCAAATCCAGTGCCTTTTCCAAAAGGGTTTAGGGAAGAGAAAAGGAAAGATGACTCCCAGATTTAGAGTCTGGGTAACTGGGACGATGGCGATGAACTTGAGAATGGGGAGTAGGGATTCTGAGAAGTGTTTGTCAATTTTCAATTGCCCCATGAAAATCCACTTGGCATTCCAGGCTCCAGAGAGCTCAGAGTAAAGTCATGAATGGCCCCTTAGCCTGGGGGGTGGGGCATAAGCAGGTAGTTTTTTGTTGTTGTTGTGGTTGTGGTTGCTTTATTTAGAACATAAAATTTACCATCTTAACCATCTTTAAGTGTACAGTTCACTGGTGTTACATTCACAGTGTTGTGCAACCATCACTACCATCTATCTCTAGAACTTTTTTCATCTTCCCCAAACTGAAACTCTATACACATTAAACAATGACTCCCCATTTCCTGTCCCCCCAGCCCCTGGAAACCACCATCCCACTTTCTATCTCTGTGAGTTTGACTACTCTAGCTACCGCATATGAGTAGAATCATACGTTTGTCCTTTTATGTCTGACTTATTTCATTTAGCATAGTGTCTTCAGGGTTCATCCATGTTGCAGGAGGTGTCAAAATTTCATTCCTTCTTAAGGCTGAGTCATATTACAGTGTGTGTGTATACCACATTTTGTTCATCTGTTGATGGCCAGTCAATGAACACTTGTGCTGCTTCTACCTTTTGGCTATTGTGAATAATGCTGCTGTGAACGTTTGGGTACCAACATCTGTTCGAGTCCCTGATTTCAATTCTTTTGTGTATATACCCAGAAAGGAAATTGCTGTATCATGTGATAATCTTGTTTTCCACAGTGGTTTTTTACATTCCCAATGCACGGGGGTCCAATTTCTTGACATCCTCATCAACATTTGCTATTTCCTTTTTATTATTATTTTTTATAATAGTCATCCTAACGGGTGTGAAGTGGTTTTGATTTGCATTTTCCTAATAATTAGTGATGTTGAGCATCTTTTCATGTGCTTATTAGCCATCTGTAAATCTTCTTTGGAGAAATGTCTATTCAAGTTCTTTGCCCATTTTTCAATTGAAAATGTTTTTGTTGAGTTGTAGGAGTTTTAAAAATATATATTCTGAATACTAATCCCTTATCAGATGTATGATTTTCAAATATTTCCCCCCTCCCCCATTCCATGGATTGCCCTTTCATTCTGTTGACAGTGTCCTTTGATGCAAAAGTTATAATCTTGATGAAATTTAATTTATTTACTTTTTTCTTTTGTTGCCTATGCTTTTGGTGTCATATCCAAGTAATCATTGTCAGGTCCAATGTCATGAAACTTATCCCCTATATTTTATTCTAAGAGGTTCATAGTTTTAGTTCTTGTGATTGGGCCTTTGACCCACTTTGAGTTAATTTTTGTATATGGTGTAAGGTAAGGGTCAAAATTCATCTTTTTGTATATGAGTATCCAGTTTTCTCAAAATCAGTTGTTGAAAAGACTGATTTCTTTTCTCCATTGAATAGTCTTGTCATCCTTGTTGAAAATCACTTGACCATATATGGGAGGATTTATTTGGGTTCCCTGTCTTATTCCATTGGTCTGTATGTCAGGCTTTCGGCCAGTACCATACTGGTTTTTTTTAAAATTTAATTTTATTATTTTTGATTTAGAGCTGTTTTAGGTTCACTGTAAAATTGAGCAGAAGGAACAGAGATTTCCCATATAATCACTGCCTTCACATATGCACAGCCTCCCTGACTATCAAAATCCCACCCCAGAATGGTACGTTTATTAACATCAGTGACCCTAGATTGACAGATCTTTATCACCCAAAATCCATAGTTTATATTAGTTTTCACTTTTGGTGGTGCACACTCTGTGGGTTTAGACAAATGTATAATGACATGTATTCATCATCATGGTATCATACAGAGTAGCTTCACTGCCCTAAAAATCTTCTGTGCTTTACCTATTCATCTCCTAACCCCTGGCAACTACTGATCCTTTCACTGTCTCCATAGTTTTGCCTTTTCTAGAATGTCATTTAATTGGAATCATGCAGTATGTAGCCTTTTCAGATGGGCTTCTTTCACTAAGTAATACGTGTTTCCATGTCTTTTCATGGCTTGATAGCTCATTTCTTCTTAGCACTAAGTAAAATTCCATTACTGGTTATACCACGATTTATTTATTCATCCACTTACTGAAGGACATCTTGGTTGCCTTCAAGTCTTAGCAATTATGAATAAAGCTACTATAAACATTTGTGTGGAGGGTTTTTTGTAGACATAGTTTTTAATCTGGGTAAATACCAAGGAACACAACTGCTGGATTAGTTTTGTAAGAAACTGCCAAACTGTCTTCCAAAGTGGCTTCACCATTTTGCCTTCCCACCAGCAGTGGATGAATTCCTGTTGCTCTACATCCTCACCAGCATTTGGTGTTGTCAGTTTTGGATTTTGGCCATTCTAATAGATGTGGGTAGTGGTATCTCACTGTGATTTTATGCACCATTTTTGATTACTTTACTTTGATTAGCTTTGTTACAAGTTTTGGCATCAGGAAGTGTGACACCTCCAAGATCCTTTTGGCTATTTGGAATCCCTTGATATCCATATGAAATTTAGGATGGATTCTATTTCTGTAAAAAAAAAAAAAAAGCCATTGGAATTTTGGTAGGGATGGCATTGATTCTGTAGATCACTTTGAGTAGTGTTGACATCTTAATAATATGAAATCTTCCAATCCTTGAACATGGGATATCTTTCCACTTCTGTGTGTCTTTCATTTCTTTCAGCAAAATTTTGTAATTTTCAGTGTACAAGCCAATGTACAAGTTAGCCCCTTGGTTAAGTCAATTCCTAAGTATTATATTCTTTTAGATGCTATTGTAAATTGAATTGTTTTCTTAGTTTCCTTTCTGGACTGTTCATGGTTAATATATAGAAGACCAACTGATTTTTGTTTATTGGCTTTGTACCCAGCAACTTTGCTGAGTTCATTTATTATTTCTAACAGTTTGTGTGTGTGTGTGTGTGTGTGTGTGTGTATAATCTTTAAGATTTTGTACATAGAAGATCATGTCATCTGCAAACAGATAATTTTACCTCTTCCTTTTCAGTCTGCATGCCTCTTTCTTCTTTTTCTTGCCTGTTACTCTGGCTAGAACTTCCAGCACTTCGTTGAATAGAAGTGGGGAAAGTAAGTATCCTTGTCTCATTCTTAGTATTAGAGGAAAACCTTTCAGTCTTTCACCATTGAGCATGGTGTTAGCTGTTGAAGCAGTTTTTTAAAAGATCTTAAAAAGATATGGGATTATGAGGTCCTGGGGCCTATTTAAAATTGTGTTTCTCTGTGTTCTCAGCACCTAACAGAGGGTCCGGCAATAGTAATTATCAAATAAATTGATTTTTTTAAAAAGGCAGTTTTTCAAAACTGAATGAGCTAAGGGCTCTGAATGAAAGGTTAATTTAGGAATCATGAATGTGGCAAAGATGGAAGGACCGTTTTAAGGATGATAAGGAGTCCTCAGTTGTCCACGGGCACAGAGCAGGTGTTGGTCCCCCAGTGAGGGCAGCAAAGCCACTTGGATCTCAGTAAACTTTGCTTGGACAGTCTGCTTTTTAGAGAAACCTCCCTGGTTAAGGCGTTCTTCCCTTCTCTATATTAGCACTTAACAGCTGGAAGAAAACGACATATGTTGTATCTCTTTGTGTTTATGACTACAGAATTAATAACTTCAGTCCTTAGGATGCAAAGAAAATGAGTGAAGTGCTATAAATTATAGATGGAAGTTGTTAATGCTAATAGAGTGTGTAACATATGCCTCACTTTGGCACAGTTTTGAAATAATGTGAATGATTTAAAGGACTTGAGTCTGTTTGCCTTCATTTTAATTTGGAGTCGTTGGAAAGCATTGAGTCACCACCATTTCATTAGTGATGCTGTGTTCTTCCATTGGAACTTAGCCCTCTCAGCTTGCAGCAGATAAAAATTCTGGTTAACTCAAGCCTTAGGGTGGGAAAATTGGATGATTTTATTTAATGTGTTGGTGTTTCTCTTCATTTGGACTTTTAACAAGCAGGTTCTAAATATGAACTAACATGGCCTCACTCTTTTCACAAGGGTCATCTGAGTTACACATTTAAAAAATACTTTGTATAAATGCAGAAGTTGTTGCTAACTGTAAGAAGCAGCAAGATGTTAGTAGGAAGAGTAGGCTATTTTGTCTTAGCGTGGGATTTTGCTGGTTGTGAATAATTGAACTGCTATAGCTTGTGCAAAAGGGATGCATTCTAAGGATGTGCGGCTGCCTTACAGGATCCAAGGGACAGCCGGGCTCAGAAGGGCCTGGGCTTAGGCCCTAGAAGCCCTAAGAACTGAGGTCACTCAGTCTGTGTTGCCAGGGCCACATGGCCTCATGTCCCCTTTTCTCTCTGCACCTGCTCCTTTCTCCTCTCTCAGTAGACTGGCTGCCTTTGCTTCTCTGTGCACACGGTCCAGCACAGCTGCCCGGCTCTGGCTTTTTATCATGTCCAGTTCAAGGGCCGGCAGAGGCTGCCCGGCATCTCTGATTTCCAAGTTCCTGGAAGAGAGAATCTGGTTATCTCATTGTGAGTCAGAGGACCACTCCTGGTTTGTTCATTTATTCATTCAAGAAGTCTTTGTTGAATGCCAGGAACTGTTTTAGGCACTGGGGATACATCCTGCCCTTGTGGACTTTGTGTGAGTGTGTGTGTGTGTGTGTGTGTGTGTGTGTGTGTGTGTGTGTGTGTGTGTGAGAGAGAGAGAGAGAGAGAGAGAGAGAAAGAGATTGGGCACTGGTTTGAATGTTGCAATTTTCAGAAAGTGAAATATAGTTTGGAATTCAGATAGACTTGGATTCAGACTTTGATTCCTCCCATTATTGGCTCTTTGTGACCTTGGGCATGTTAGATTACCTCTCTCAGCCCCAATTTCTTCATCATGTCCTTCATTAAAATGGGAATAATCTTTTCCTTGGATAGTTATAAAGATTCAAATGCAAGTGTGCCTGTAAAGCCACTAGGATAGTGCCTACCATGCAGAATCAGAACTCTGCCGCTCGGTGGGTGTGGCCCAGGAAAAGTCACTTAGCCTGTCTGAATCTGTTTCTTCACCCTTAAAATGGGAAAGACTTAGCTACTTCACATGCTTACTGTGAGGGTTAAATCATGTGATGTGTGCCCAGGTGCTGGGGATTGGTACATAATAGACATTCAGTATCATAGCTGCTCCTCTTGCTCTTGTCATTAATCACATTTTCTCTCTCTCTCCTAGTTCCCATTTGGCCGACGCTTGCCTTGTGATATCTACTGGCACGGAGTGTCATTTCACGACAGTGACATATTCTCCGGTCAAGTGAACAAGTTTCCAGGTATCTGCTGTTACTGTTGGCATTTAAAAATGTTTTGAGGGCTGAGTCTTCTTGGACAAAAACATGACAGTGTTCTGAGATCAAACTGGAGGACCCTGAATTGGGAATTGCGGTCCACACTCTGCCTCAGTGCCCTGACCTTGAGAGCAAAGGTGATCAAGGCTTAACCCACCCAGGGTTTAAAGATTGCAGTTCAGTAACATCAAAAGTAACTTCTGGTCTAATTCCGCTGATGGAAGAACCTGATTTGCATTTTTTGGGTTTTACATATTATATGGGGGTGTCCTGGTGGGGGACTGTATTCTCAAAATGAAAAAATTAGGCTACTTCACTCAACTAATTTGCAGGAAAGAGAAGTACTAAAATTCTGGGACTTGATCACAGAAATGGGGTTAGCAGCTCTGACCTGAATATCATATTCGGAGGTACCATGTTTAAATCCAAATACAGCATCTCTATACTGGGAACAGAGCAGCCAGCCTCCGCCTTTAACCTGAAGATATTATCTAGTGAGACTGTTATCTGGAGAGACTGCAAGGAGGACTCGGTGCCAGATAAGTGCGATAGCCAGCACTTAAAAAACCCCCTCACTCTATTCCCAGCCTCCCCATGTGCCTTTTGATTTTATGTTTGATGTCTGCTGTGCTCTTCTGCTATGATTGCTATTCATGATTTTTTTTTTCCCCATGAATGACTGCAGTTCTTCTTTTTTGGTCCAACTATTTTTATTTATTTTTAGGGTTTTTTTGGGGGGGAGGTAATTAGGTTTATTTATTTACTTTTTAAAAAGAGAGTACTGGGGATTGAACCCAGGACCTGGTACATGCGAAGCACGCGCTCTACCACTGAGCTATGCCCTCCTCCCACCATTCATTATTTTTAATGGCTAAGTGAAGAGGGTGGTTAAGGTGAGAGGGTGGTGCTTAGGGAGAAAGGAACATTTGGTCAATCTGGGTATGATCGTGGCCAGAGGGGTCTCTCTTATTTTCAGAAATTTTAACATAACAGGCACAAACCACATAGAATATAATAATAAATAATTTTTAAAAAATCACCCCAAATCCCATCCCTCATTTAACAAAACCACAAGGTGACTATTTCTGTATTTCCTCCAAGGCCTTAACCACATTTATGTATCAGTTTTACAGGTTGGCAACTGGAGTGTAGTCTCCTGACTGTCAAATGTTTTCTCTAGTGTTTCACTTATGCTTATTTTTAAAAGGAGAATCAACTTACTCTTTTTTTTTTTTTTTTTTTTTTTTTGGCATTCCATGCCTCATCTTTAAGAAAACCCAACATTTTACGCTGGCAAGTTGTACCATGTCCACTAGGGTTTTTTGTTTTTTGTTTTTTTTAACTAAATAACAGATTGGCATAAGCCGCTTGGCTCAGATTCACTTAGAAGGAGCTGGGGCAGGAAACACAGCTGGCCAGCCACTCAGTGTCAGGCATTTCTTTCCAGTGGTGCCATTGCAGCGGTTCCAGAGCTGGTCTCTGGCTCCTCAAGTGAAAGTTCAGGTTCAAGGAGACAAGATCCAAGTCGGTAAATGTGGGTCTGCCTGGGCTTGGAAACGCTGTAGGGGCCAATAACTCACATAGCTACTCCGTCACGTAGCTTCCAGGGTCCCCCCTGGGGTCATGCTGAGTTACAAGTTTCACTCCACTCAGGAGAGCCTGGAGCTGTGGCTTCCTACCAGGCACTTATGCAATATGCCAATGAGGGATCACTTTAACCATATGCTTTGTTGTCTAGTAGCACAACTAACTCCACCTTTATTGATTTCCTGGGGATCAGAGCTAGAAAATGAGCCCAAGGTCAGTTTTGTTCTTGGAGGAGAACGGGTTTTGCTGAAGAACAAGCAGGACTCTTGCAGCCAGGGTTCTTGTACAGTTTAATGTACAGTTTACAATTTTCTCTGTCTTGCTGCTCCTAAAAGGTGACTTTTTGATGCCACTGAAAGGACTTATTGGGATATTGGGAGAAGATAATTTGGACGAGAACAATTCTTTGAATGAGGACAGAATTCCCGAGACATGGATCATCATATGAGGCTTCCTTTCCATTTTCGCCATTGGCTCCTGCCTCGTCTGATGGCTGAAAGGAGGAATTAGAGGCAATAGCTCTCCATTCGGGACACAAATAGAAATATGGGAAAGAAAACGACCCTCAAAGGACTAGTTTCAGGAAAGGTGATGTAGAAATAGTCATTCTAAAGAAGCAAGGATGCCCCATCTCATATTCCACGTGCTAGTGACTGGAACATACAATTTTCCACTTTACTAACAGCAGTTAATTAGCTCTAATGACAAAGCAGGCTCTCCAGGCAGTGGAAACACCGTCTGCCCTGTGAGAGACAACAGCCCTTAGCAAAGGGGTGAGTACAGAATGGTCTGTACTTTGGCTCCAGTTCATGTCCAAGCTTATCTTCTGTCTCTCATACATCCCCTTATTCTGAAAATGCATCTAGTATGCATTGCACATCACTTAGAGCAAGTTCGAGTGGACGTGCCAGGCAAGGGGTAAACGCTTCACATGCTGAATAAACGGGAAACTTTTGGAAAACATGTGTAACTAATTTATTTGGTTCTTGTCAGCATGTTAGATTTTAGCCACTTTTCTATGGGCAATTTCCTTCAAGATATGTTATTATATCTTAAGATTTTCACTAAAAATAATCTGGTTTAGATATGTCATTGGTTTAAGAAAGCCCAGAGCTGTCCGTTCTCAGCTTCCAAGCAATCGTGTTTTGCTGAGTTTCTGGGGCTGAGATGTACGTAGCAGGTGGCGGGTGGTATCTGAGATCCCACCCTGAAGAGGGGACTTTGTCAAAGGAGGAGAGGGCTCCAGGCAGGAAACACGTGAAATACAAATTCAGTGCTATGCTAGAGGAGGCTTGGGATGCTGTGAGAGTTTGGAGCAAGGGCATGTGACCCAACCCAGATTTGCTTGGGGAGCAGGCTGGGTAAGAGGTCCTGGAGCAGAGGATGGAATGTGAGCTGAGCCTCCATGGATGGATGGGCCCGACCACCCTGTGAAACAGGGTGGCAGAGCTGGTGCAAAGAAGGCTTCGCATGTTGCTCATGCAGCAAAGGGCAAGTGGCCCACGATAGTTAGAAAGGGCCGAGTGTGATGGCGCAGTGGAGCCGTGGGTGATAGGCAGGGCCGGAAGGTCACAAGGAGCCACTGAGGAATTTCTAAGCCAGAGAGCGACACTGGACAGCTCGAGTTTTCAAAAGATCCGCCCGAGGGGACGCGTTGGAGGGGAAGAGAAAGGCTGAGAGAGGAAACAGCTAAGAGGCTACTGCAGTATCCAGGCAAAAGATGAAGCAGAGAAGAGGATGCATCTGAAAGTACTTATTTGTTGTTTGGTGGTTATAATGTGTTTTTGCCAAGAATCATTGTTATACAAGATACTTGGATTGAATAGGGCTCCAAACGTAGCCCAGATTTTGCTTTTTGATTTTGTTTTGCTGTGTTTTGTTTAGTTGGGTTAAGTAGGTCTGTGTGGGCAAGCCTGAGGCTCAAACTCCGTTACACTCCTGTGTTCCTCCAATGGGGTGAGACCGCCTGCCCCAGGCCTGGAGACTCCAGTGCAGCAGACAGAAGAACCCAGGCCCAGGAACGGGGGTAAGAGGCCATCTCCTGGGGGAGAAGCTCCAGCCTGAGTTTTCCCCAGCCCACAGGGGAACTTCCATAATAGGGACATCTAGGGCTAGACCTTGAGAAGCCCAGGTAGGCAGTCAGCCACAGAGGAACTTGTTAATTCAGCATGAGTCCAGACACTGGGCTAAAGTCACAGGTGGGAGGACTCCAGCCCTTGCAGGGAGGCCTGCGGGGCACAGAGGAGGAACACTGGCGAGAACAAGGCAAAGGCATTGCCAAGGCAGCCACTCAGGCACCAGGAGCCAAAGGCAGGTGGCCACAATTTTGTAACAAGCAACGAAGCCTCAGAGAAATAGGTAAAATCCTCCTTAGTACAAAGAAGGGGTCAAAGTTAGAGCAGGGGAGTGAGCTGGTGGTTGGACCGAGGGCTTCCAAGTCGGGTCAGAATGGGTCTCAGAGCCTAGGGCGGGGTCACAGGTAGGGGTCAGGTGCTGTAGCTCCTTAGAGAAGGGAAGCTGTAAGGTGCTGTCTTCCAGTCGGTTATGAAGGTTTTGAGTTTACTGCTATCACTAAAATGTTAAGTACAACTAAGAAGTCTCCAAAGAAGTTGAAATTTTGTTTTGTGTACTTTGTGCTCGGCTCCAGGGTTTATAACTCAAAAATTCTAATTTCGTCGGGGAATAAAAGGAAAGAGCTATCATTTTCCGGACTCCTACTGATTTCTTGGGAAGCTCGGAAAAGAGTCCTCAGTGAGTTTTCTTTAATATCGGAGAGTCCGCGTTAGAGCACAGTTTATTAGTGCCTTTTAAGCGCCTTTATTTCTTACTTAATCCTTCTCTGTCTCCTTCTAAACGAGAACTAAGAACGTGGGCCCTGACATCTTGAAGCTGCGATCTTTAGATCTTTATTGCTCTTTTTAATATGCTGAGGGAAGCAAGAAATAGATTATTAAAACCTCATTCTCAAACGTTCACTCTTTGCTTCCTGAACATGGGGGTTTATAGCAACCTCATGTGTTCTGACTGTGCCCGTTGGAATGTGATAATTTGGACATGTCAAACTGACGTGAAACCATGTACTTTCTATTAAAATCTACTTTGCTAAGCAGATTTCTGGTTTCGCTAATGGGACCATGTAGCCTCTTTCAGGGTGAGGGCCATTTTTTGTCTTCTTTCTTTGGAGCAGTGATATTTACCTTAAGAAATAAGCATGCTAAAGCTGAAAATAATTTTTACCGATCTGCCTAAAATTTGCTAAGATGTCTACTCAGCTTCTTTTTCTTGCCAGAGTTTCTAAAGATATTACAAGAAAAAAAAAACCCCACCATTCTTTTAAAATGTTTTGTAAGTGACACATTTCAGTCCCCTCTGGGCAAGTTAATGAGATCTGATCAGTGTCCGTTTCAGTTCTTATAACTGAAGAACTCCTATGGATTCCATTTTTTCCCCTTAAACTGTAAATTATGCTGTGATAGCCTCTTTACTTCCTGTCTTTATTTCAAGGAGACAGATTTTCTGCTGAAAGATGTGTATTTTTCCATTTTATACCTTTAATGCTCATGAAAGAGGAAAACAAAGCAAGTTAATTAAGCTTCTCATAATGGAACCAGAGTCCACGTGGTAATATTCTCTCGGGTATAAGATGGAAGGAATATGTGTGGTGGCCCCCCAGTTAAAGAGGATATTAATTTTTAAGTGTAAAATATAAATCTTTCTCTTTATTCATTATCTAGGGGGCTGACACAGAAAGGAATAATAAACTAGGTAGAAACTCATTCTTTCAAGTTGATACTTCATTTTTATAAGGAGAAAAAGATATCGGTCTATAACCTCAAGTTTGTCATTAATTTGGTAGGTCTTTCCAAACCACGAATCACCGCTGTGGGGAACAGCTCATACCATTTTTTTTTAAATCCTGTCTGAAAAAGTGAAAGTGTCGGGCGGGTGGTTTTAAAAGTCCCAAATAACGGCTGTTTTATAGCTAGTGGCCCACTGTTGTTCAAACCTCACAGCTTCTCTTCTCCCCAGGCATGACGGAGATGGTGCGTAAAATTACTCTGAGCAGAGCGGTGAGGATCATGCAGAATCTTTTTCCTGAGGAGTACAACTTCTACCCTCGCTCCTGGATTCTGCCCGACGAGTTCCAGCTCTTTGCTGCTCAGGTAGATGGCTCTCCATCCCCATGACCCTTGAATTCCATCGTGGTTGCCACTGTGTCCTGGGTCCTGTGTGCTGGGGGCTGGGGCAGGGGGTCCCCCAAAAGCTGGGATTGGCTAAGGGGGTGTCTGAACAGTACACAGCAGGTGTTGCAGTGATCAAGGTGGCCTGCAGAGTTAACCAGTAGGATGACAGACAGGTAAACGGAAGAAGTGGGTCCTGACCCAAGGAGACAAGCCCGAGGCTGATAACAGCAGCTAGATCATAGCCTCAGGGCGTCTGGAGAGCCAGGGAGACAGAGCTGGAGCAGGTGGTCGAGCCCACAGTGGACTGGGGCTGTCAGGGTGACTCCCAGAGGTGTGATCTCCCCGGCATCCCCTGCTATGAAATGTGGGCGGTGGGGCTCCATGTCGAGACCTGTGAGTAGGTCTGAAAAACTGTAGGACACTTTTAAGTGTCCTGCTTTCCATTTGTTCCACTATCAATTCCACGTGGAAACACTGAGCAAAAACAGCTTGAAGTGGTCATTTTTTTAAAAAAAGCTCTCTGTGGGATGGTGGTCACATGGGTCTGAATACATTTCTTAAAATTCTTTGAGCTATCAACTTAAAATGGGTGCACTTTGTGGTATGCAAGTTATGCTTGAATGCGGTTAATTAGGAAAATAAACTATCAGCTGGTCCCTATACTCACCCCTCAATTTCCCACTTCTGTGGCTCTGCTCACACTATTGTCCCTAAGTGGAATACCTTTCCGCCCCATTTCTGCAACTCTGTATTTAAGCAGTCTGCAAGGCTGAATTTAAATGAGATACAGACTGTGTCTTCAAAATCAGAGAAGTGAGAAGAGCATCGCCATCACCCCGAAAAGTCCCTCTGTGCCTCTTTGCAGTCAGTCCCCTCCACCCCCAGCCCAGGCAACCGCTCAGCTGCAGTCTCATTATCGGTTAGTTTTGCCTGCTCAAGAAATTCATATAAATAGAGTTATACAGTATGTACTCTTTGGAGTCTTTTTTTTTCCTTTTGGAACTGTGTTTTTAAGATTCATCCACGTTTTTTGTGTGTATCAGTAGTTCCTATTTTTATTGCTGAATCGTGTTGCGTTATAAATCTACCACAGTTTGTTTATCTATTTACCAGTGGATGGGCATCTTGGTTATTTCCAGTTTAGGGATATTATAAATAAAGCTGCCATGACTATTCATATACAAGTCAGTTTGTGGTGGATGTATGTTTTCATTTCCCTTGGGTAAAAGCTAGGAGTGGAATTTCTCGATCATACAGTATACGTCTGTTTAACTTTATGAGAAATTGCCAAACTGGACCACATGGCACTCCCTCCAGCAGTGTAGGAAAGTACCCTTTGTTCCATGTCATTGCCAATACTTGTATTGTTAGTCTTTTGAATTTTAGACATTCAAGTAGATGTGTAGTTGTATCTCTTTATGGTTTTAATTTATACCTCCCTAATGGCTAGATTTTGAGCATCTTTTTATGTGCTTTTGGGCCATTTGAATATCTTCTTTTGTTAGGTGTATATTCAAAACTTATGCTGACATCCACTAGCATTTTATTTTTATTTATTAATTTATTGTAATTAATTATCAACGTATAGTCAATTACAATGTGTCAATTTCTGGTATAGAGCATAATGTCTCAGTCATTAGCATTTTATTTTTAAGTTGTAGGTTCTTTATATATTCTGGATACAACTCTTTTGTATGTGTATTGTGATGTGTCTGTGGATTGTGAATATTTTCTCACACTTGTTTTCAGTCTTAACCTTGAATTTTTCACTTTTTAATTCTGTCTTTGGAAGAGCAAAAAAGTTTCTAATGTTGATAAAGTTGAATTTATCAATTGTTTCTTTTATAGTTTGTGCTTTTTGAGTGGTTTTTAAGACATCCTTGCCTAACTAAAGGTTGTGAAGATTGTATACTTTGTTTTTTCTAGAAACTTTGCAGTTTTAGCTTTACATTTATGTCTGTGATCCATTTCAAGTTAGTTTTGGGGTATGACATGAGATTAGAACTGAAGTTTACTTTTTCCCTCCCATATGAATATTCAGTTGTTTCATCATCCTTTGTTGAAACGAATGTCATTTTCCCCATTGAGTTACCTTGGCATCTTTTTGAAAATGAGTTGCCCATATATGTTTTGAGCTGTTTCTGGACTCTGTTTTGTTCCATTTATCTGTACGTTTATTCTTAGGTTACTATCCCCCATTATCTTGATTACTATGGCTTTATAGTCGGTCTTAAAATCAAGTAGTGCAAGTCTTCTCATTTTGATTGTCTTCAGAATTGTTTTGGTTATTATAGGTCCTTTGCATTTCCATGTCAATTTTGTAATCAGTTTGTCCATTTCTACATAGCCTGCTGGGACTTTGGTATTGCATTGAATCTACAGATCAGTGTGGAGACAGTGAACATTTTAACAATGTTGAATCATCTAATCCATGACAATTTATTTTCATTTATTTATATCCTCCTTAATTTATCTCAACAATGTTTTATAGTTTTCAGCATACAGGTCTTGTACATACTTTGTTAAATTTGTCCTCAAGTATTTTCACTTTTTATGCTATTGTAAATGATATTTTTTGAATTTCATTTTCCCATTGTTTGTTGCTAGGCTATAGCCATCCAGTTGTCTTTTTAATTTTGAGCTTCTATCATATGACCTTACTCGAGTCTCTTATTAGTTCTAGACGTTCTTTTTGGTAGATTTGTTATGACTTTTTATGTATACAGTTAGCTCATTTGTGAATAAATGTATTTTATTTATTTGTTTCTAAGCTACGTGCCTTTTATTTCCTCTTTTTGTTAAACTGCACTGGGCTAGGAACTCCAATACAGTATTGAATAGAAATGATTACATGCTAGTCTTAGGGGAAAAGCATTCAGCCTTTTCACTGTTACATATGATGTTAATTATAGGTTGTTCATAGACGCCCTTTATCAGGTTGTGGAGGTACTCTCTATAGTTTGCAGAAAGTTATTCATCATGAATGGGTGCTTAATCTTATTAAATGCCTTTCCTGTATCTGTTAATATGATGATTTTTCTCTTTATTCTGGTAATATAATAAATCACATTAATTGGTTTTTTAAAATGTTAAACTTGCATTCCTGATATAAATGCTACTTGGTTATGATGTATTGTCCATTTTATATTTTATATACAGCTAAACTATTTGCTGATATTTTGTTGGGAATTTCTGTGTCTTTGCTCATGAGAAATACTGGTATGTGATATTTTTGGTTTTTGTTATAAGGCAGGCCTTATTAAATAAGACAGCAAATGTTTCTTCTACTTTTTTGAAGATTTTATTATAAGATTGGTATTATTTCTTTCTTCAATGTTGAATAGAATTTACTATTGAAGATATTTGGGCATGGAGCTTTCTTTCCGGGCACATTTTAAGTTATGAATTAAATTTTAAATACATATAAGACAATATATGCCTTTCAAGGAATTAGTCCGTTTCATTTAAATTGTCAAATTCTACTGACATAAATTTTTGAAAACAGTATTCCCTTATTAATTTTTAGGGTCTATGAGATAAGTAATGATCTTCCCACTTCATTGCTGGTATTGGTATTTTGTGCTTTTTTCATGATCAATGTAGGTAAAGGTTTATCAATTTTGTTGATTTTTTTAAAGAACTTACAATTTTATTGCTTTTCTCTGTTCATTTTCTTTATCATTGATTTCTGATTTTTATTATTTCCTTTCTTTTACTCTTTTGGGTTTAATTGTCTCACCTTTCTCTAGATTTTAAAAGAGGAACCTAAGTTCACTGATTTTTAAACACTGAAGCAATAAATTTCCCTCTAAGGACGGCCTTTAGATATATCTCAAAACTTTTTGTATGTTACATTTTCATTACCATTTATTTAAAATATTGTCTGATTCCCTTGAGATTTCTTTGACCAGTGAGTTATTTAGAAATGTGTTGTTTAATTTTTAAATAATTTTGGAATTTTCCAAATACCTTTTGTTTGATTTCTGATTTAATTTTGTTAACATCAGAGAGTATATCAGTATTATCTCAGTCTCTTTAAACTTATTGAAAGTTATCTTATGGCCCAGATATTGTCTATTTTGGTGAATGTTTCATGGACACTTGAAAATATGTATCTTGGAATTGGTGTAACATCCTATAAATGTCCATTAGGACAGGTTGGAACTTGGTAATGCTCATGTATTCCTCACTAATTTACTGCCTATTTGTTCTGTCAGCTACTGAGAGATCATGATGAAATTTACACCTCCCACTGTGGATTGTCTACTTCTCCTTTTAGTTATGTCAGTTTTTGCTCCATGTACTTTGAAGCGCTGGTGTTAGCCTGATGACTTGACTCCTTTATAAAGTAAATTTATTTCTCCTAAAGCCTACCCTGATATCAATATAGTACCTCCAGCTTTCTCTGACTTAGTATTTGTGTGATGTATATATATGATTTTTTTTACTTTTTTTTTAAAAAACTTTTAATCTAACTGGATTTTTAAAGAGTATTTCTTGTTGACAACATGTAATGGGGGTATGGTCTTTTATCCAGTTTGACAATCCCTGTCTTTTAATTGTTGTGTCAGCCCATTTACACTTAACGCAATCATCAATATTATTGGATTCAAGTACACCATCTTGCTATTTCTTTTCTATTTATCCCTTATGTTTGGATTAACTGAATGTTTATAGTGTTTTATTTTATCTCCTCTTTAGGGTTATTAGCTATGCCTCTTTAAAAATTGTTTTTAGTTGTTATCCTATCCCTAGAATCCAGGGTTTACAATGAATCTTAAATTTATCATCTTTACCTTTAAGTATTAGATACTTCAAGTAAAATATAAGCACCTTACAACAGTACACTTCTGTTCCCAGTCTCGTCCATTGTGCTCCTGTCATATATTTTACTTCTATGTTATAAACCCCACAATACAGTGTTATTATTTTTTCTTTAAAAAGTCAATTATCTTAGAAAGAAACCAAAAAATGAATATATTTGTCTTCCATACTCACCCATATATTTACATTTCCAGCGCTCTTCATTCCTTTGTGTAGCTTTGGGATTCCATCTCGTATTCTATTCCTTCAGCTTGAAGAATTTTCTTTAAAATGTTTTTTGTAATGCAGGACTCCTGCTGTAAAATTCTCTCAGCTTTTGTTTGTTTGGAAATGCCTTCATTTTGTCTTTAGTTTTAAACCTGTTTTGAAATAATTTTGGACTTAAAAAAAAGTTGCAAAAATAATATATAGAGAGAGTTCTCATATACTCTTAATCCAGCTTCGCCTAATAGTAACATGTTATGTAATTACTGAAACTGGGAAATTAACATTGATGTAATATTACTAAATAATCTATACATCTTATTTGCATTTTTCCTGTTGTCCTACTAATGACCTTCTCTTTGGTACAGGATCCATTCTGTGTTCCCTCGTTGTGTTTAGTTGTCATTTCTCCTTAGTCTCCTCTGAGCAGTCTGTCTTTGTCTTTCATGACCTTGATTCTTTGGAAGAGTACTGGACAGTTTATTTTTTTGAGTGTCCCTCAATTTGGCTCTGATTTTTCTCATGATTAAATTCAGGTTACACATTTTTGGTAGAATATCACAAAAGTAATGCTATAACCCTCTCAGTGCAGCATTCAGAAGATACATGGTGTCAAGATGTCTTAATTCTGGTGATGTTAATTTCAATCACTTAGTTAAGGCAGTGTCTGCTAGGTTTCTCCACTATAAAGTTACTATTTTTTCCCTTTGCAATCATTAAGTATCTTGTGGGGAGATATTTTGAGACTAGGCAGATAGCCAATTTGTCTCATACTTTTTTAAAAAACAGCTTTAATTAAGGTATAATTGACATACAGTAAACTGTAAATATTTAAAGCATGCAGTTTGATATGTTTTGATATATGTAAAACCCCATAAAATCATCATCGCAATCAAGGTAATGAACATAATATCTATCACCCCAAAATGTTTCCTCATGTCTCTTTGTAGTCCTTTTGTTCTTTTCCTCCCTGCCCTCTACCTCCCATCACCAGGCAACCATGGATGTGTTTTCTGTCAAGATTAGTTTGCACTTTCTAGAATTTTATATTAATGGAACCATACAGCAGGTACTTTTGTGTGTGGGCGGGGGGAAGGGGGTGTCTGACTCTTCCATTCAACATAATTATTTTGAGATTCATCCATGTTGTAGTATTCATCAATAATTCATTCCTTCGTATTCTAAGGAGTATTTTATCAGTTTGTATTTACCAGTTTCTTATATCTTCAGTTGCTGCTGGATATTTGAATTGATTCCAGTTTTTGGCTGTTACAAATAAAGATGCTATGGACATTTGTGTATAAGTCTTTGTGTGGGTGTATGTTTTCATTTCTCTTGAGTTAATGCTTAGGAATAGAATGTCTGGATCATATAGTAGGTATCCATTTAATTTTAAAGAAAGTACCAGTTGTTTTCCAAAGTGGATTGTGCCATTTTATGTTTCCATCAACAACATGTGACCATTCTGGTTCTTCCACTCATTTGCCAACACTTGGTAATAGTCAGTCTTTCTAATTTTAGCCGTTCTAATAGGTGTGTAGTGGTTTTTCATTGATTTTAATTTATATTTCTCTAATTATTTTTATTTTATTTTATTTTATATTTTGGGGAGAAGGAAGGAATTATTACTTGCAGCAAGTAAGGATAACACAGGGTGAGGGTGGGGAGAGTATTTCTCAAAGCAGCGTCTCCTCTGAATAGCAAAATTGGGGAAGTTTTAAGCTACGGGCACTTGCAGGGGCATATTCATAAAGGGGCTTGAGGAGAGGAGAATTTAGCTTGGAATTGGGGCAAAGGTCAACAGAGTCCAAGCTTAGTTGATTGAAGCCACAAGGGTGAGAGAAGGTCAACACCATCATCCCTTAAGTTCCAGTCAATCTGGTTATTGAGCCCCACGAGGTGGGTTTAAATTAATCAAGTGTGATGACTGTTCTACAGGGGTGTTTGGGGTTCTTAGGGGACAGAGCAGGAGGACCTCTTCAGTGCTGGCCTCCACAAAGGCCTTCTAGAGGGAGTTCCTAGAGGATGCACAGGACTGGTGAGATGCAGAGGAGAGATGAGTGATGTGGGAGGTCTGGGAGGGCAGACTGAGTCTGTATTTACCTAATTACTAATAATGTTGAGCGTCTGTTCATGTGCTGTTTTGCTGTCCAAATATATTTGATGAAATACCTATCACACCTTTCACCAACTGAAAAAATTGAGTTGTTTATTTTTACTATTGAATTTTGAGAGTTCTTTATATATTTTGAACACATGTATTTATAAAATATACCAATTGCAAATATTTTCTCCCAGTTTGTGCTTTGTCTTTTCATTCTTTATAACAGTATCGTTTGAAGAGCAAGTTTGTAATTCTGATGAATCAGTTTATTGATTTGTTTTGTTATGGATCATGCTCTTGGTGTCATAAATCAAAAATCTTTACCTAACCCAAGTTCCCAAAGATGTTCTTTTATATTTTTATCTCCAAGTTTTGTAATTTTAAGTTTAGGTTTATGATTCATATTGAGTTATTTTTTAATAAGATATAAGGTATGGATTAACTTTTTTTTTTTTACATGAGATATCTAGTAGCTTCAGAATTATTTGATGAGAATACTAACCTTTTCCTGATTGCCTTTGCACTTATTTTGAAAATAGTTGCTCAAGTATGTGTGGGTGTATTTCTGAATTCTCTGTTCTAGTACTTTGATGTATTTGTCTATTTTTTATGTCAATACCTTACTGTCTTCATCATTATAGCTTTATAATAAGTCTTGAAATCACGTAGTAAAAGTCCTCCAAATTTGTTCTTCCACTTCAATGTGGTCTTGGCCATTATAGTCTTTTGATTGGCCATATGAATTTTAGAATCAGCTTGTCAGTCTTTATTTAAAAAATCTGCTGGGATTTTTATTGGGATTGCATTGTATCTCTGTATCACTTTGGGTAGAATTGACAACATTGAATATTCTGACCTTGTGTATCTCTACTCTTATTTAGGTCTTCTTTAATTTCTTTGAGCATTTTTTAATAATAGTTTATACTTTGACCACCTTCATCCAATTTCACATCCCCCCGCCCCCTTCCTCTGGTAACCACAAATTTGATCTCTTTTTCTGAGTTTATCTTTTTTTTTTTTTTTAATGGAGGTACTGGGGATTGAACCCAGGACATTGTACATGTGTTTGTTTTTGAAGTATAATTGACCTACAGCACTATGTTAGTTCCTGGTGCACAACATAGTGATTCAATATTTCTACACATTACATTAAATATTTTTTAGTTTTTACTGTGCAGGTCTTTCACATCTTTTGTCAAATTTATTTAAAATTTTTGAATCTTTTTCAATTTATTCCAATTTCTAGTTCTTTATTGTAAGTATATAGAAATACAGTTGATTTTTGTTTATTGATCTTGTATCCTGCAACCTTGCTAAAACTCACTTAATAAATAATTCCACTAGCTTATTTTGTAGGTTCCTTTGGATTTTCTATATAGACTATCATGTCCTCAGAGAATAGGATGGTTTTATATCTTACTTTTCAATAGGTCCTTTATTTCTTTTTCTTGCCTTATTGCGCTGGCAATAACCCCATGCAATATTGAATAGATATGGTGAGAGTAGATGTCCTGGACTTATTCCTGATAAGCATTAGAGGATAAGCATTTAATTTTTCATCATTAATTATGGTGTTAGTGGTAGATTTCTGGGAGATGTTCTTTATTAGATTGATGAAGTTTCCTTCTATTTCTGTTTCCATGGATTTTGTTTTGTTTTTAATTAGGAGTGGATGTTGAATTTTGTTACACACTCCTCTTGCGTCTATTGCAGTGATGGTATGGATTTTCTTTTTAATTTGTTAATGTGGTGAATTATATTAACTGATTTAAAAATATTAAACAAAATATGCATTCCTAATGCAAATCCTACTTGGTCATGATATATTATCTTCTTATATATGATTGGATTTGAAATACTAAAATTTTGTTTAGAATGTTTGTATCTATATTCATGAGGGATATCGGTCTGTTCTTTTTTCCAACATCTTTGTTTGGTTTTGTTATGAGGGTCAAATAAAATGAGTTGGAAGGATTTCTTATTTTTAAATTTTCTGGAAGAATTTGTGAAGAATTGTCATTATTTCTTCCTTAAATGTTTGGTAAAATTCACCAGTGAAGTCATGTGTGCTTCATGTTTCTTTATGGGAGGGTTTTAACTAAAAATTCAATTTCTGTAACAGATACAGGCTATTCATATTATTTACTCTCAGATGAGCTTCGGCAGTTGTGTCTTTAAAGGAATTTGTCCGTTTTTTAAAAGTTGTCACATTTATTGTCATAAAGTTGTCATAATATTATCTTTTGTCCTATCTGCAGAATCTTTACTGATGTCATCTCTCATTCCTAACATTTTTAATATGTGTTCTTTCTTTTTTTTCCCTCATCAGTGTGGGTAGAAGTTTATCAATTTTATTAATCTCCTTTGGTGGCTTTGTTGCTTTAATCCTTTGTTTTGTTTTTGTTTTGTTTGGTGGTTCCTTTAGGGTTATTGTACGTATCTTTAACTTATGACACTCTATCTTTAAATGATATTTCATTTTACATATAGTATGAGAACCTTATAATACTATTTCCCACTCCTGGCTTTTATGCTTTATGGTCATACATTTTACTTTTACATAGATTCTAAACCCCACAATAAATTATTATTTTTTTGTTTAAACAATCTATTGTATTTTAAAGAGACTTAAATAACAAGAAGAAAAAATCATGTATGTACTCATGTAGTTACCATTTCTAGTGGTTTTTATTCCTTTGTGTAGATTCACGTTTCTTTTGGGGATAATTTTTCTTTACACTAAAGGGTTTCCTTTAGTACTCCTTGTGTTAAGGGTCTTTTGGTGATGAATTCTTTCAATGTTTGTATTCATTAAAATTTATTTTGCCTTTGGTTTCAAAAGATATTTTCTTTAGGTATAGAATTCTAGGTTGACTTTTTATTTCTTTCAGTGCTTTTAATATGTTGCTCCTCTGTCTTCTTGCTTGAATTGTTTCTGACAAGAAATCTGTTTTCGTCCCTATCTTTGGTCTTCTGCATGTAATGATGTCTTTTTTCTCTGGCTGCTTTTAATATTTTCTGTATATCATTGGCTTTGAACAGTTTGATTGTGAAGTGCTTTGGTGTAATATTTTCATTTGGGGTTCACTGAGCTTTTAGATTTGTGGGTTTATAATTTTCATAAAATTTGAAAAATATTTGTCCATTATTTCTTCAGATGTCTTTCCATCCATCTCACCTCCTCTCATTTGGGAGACTCCAATTACACATATATTAGGCAATTTGAAGGTGTCCCACAGTTCACTGATGCTCCATTCATTTTCTAAAATTTTTGTTTCATTGCAGAGAGTTTCTATTGTTTTTTTCTTCATGTTCACTAATTTTTTCTTCTTTAATGTCTGATCTGCTGTTAATCCCATTTGTTCTACTTTTCATTTCACACACTGTAGTTTTCATTTCTAGAAGCTTGATTTGAGTCTTTTAAAAATATCTTCCATCCTTTTACTGAACTCTTTGAACATATGAAATGCATTACAATAACTATTTTAATGTCATTGTCTGCTAATCCTAACTCTGTGTCCATTCTGGGTTGGTTTTGGTTGATTTGTTTTTCTCTTTATTGTGGCTTATGTTTCCTTGCCTCCTTTTGTGCCTGGTAATTTTTAGCTGCATGCCAGACATGGTGAATCTTATCTTATTTGGATGTTAAATATTTTTGCATTCCTATAAATATTCTTGAACTTT
Source organism: Camelus bactrianus (assembly GCF_048773025.1). Taxonomy (NCBI): domain Eukaryota; kingdom Metazoa; phylum Chordata; class Mammalia; order Artiodactyla; family Camelidae; genus Camelus; species Camelus bactrianus. The sequence continues at coordinate 66,322,408 of NC_133542.1, read as the reverse complement.
GTGGTGGGACTCAGTTACTTGGAAATCAATTTGGGGTCTGGTTTTTAAAGTTTGCTAGTGCTCAGTCTAAGGTTAGTTATTCCTCACTATGGAGGCAAGAATCCTATGTGTACTCTGTCTACCCAATGCTTTGTGCATCATGGTGATTTCCAGTCTGGTTGGTGAGAACAGATACTATTCCAAGCTCTGTGTGGCACCAAGCACTGTTACTTCTAATCCTTTTGAGTGGTCCTTCCCTTGGCTTCACGTGGTTTCCTCACATGCATGCACTGATCTGTACTCAGTTAAATTCTCAAGGAAGACCCTCTCTGTGGATCCCCAGGGTTCTATGTTTGTGCAGAAGTCTCTCCAGTACTCTTCTCTGAGAACTCTGGCTATCTTAGTCTCCCTTGACTCATAACTTCATTTCCTCAACTCATATTGTCCACTGAGCTCCACGGAGTTCTGTCTCTGCATGACAGTCCAGAATCTCTCAGGAGACAGTAAACTGGGACAATCCCAGAGCTCACATCATTTGATTCCCATCTTCAGGAATCAGTGTCCTTTGTTGCTTGATGTCCAGTGCCTTGAAAGCCATTGTTTAATATATTTTGTCTTTTTTTCAGTTGTTCAAGGTAGGAGAAGCTGAAGGTACGTAGACCTGGATAGTTCTCTAATATAAAAGTGGATTCCCCAAAGAAAGAGAATGCATATTGGTGGTTGCCAGGGGGCTGGGAGGAGGGTACCAATAGAGGGAAAGTGCTTAATGTGTAAGAGGTTTTATTTTGGGTGATGGAAATGTTTTGGAACTAGACAGAAGTGTTTACACAACATTGTGAATGTACTGAATGCCACTGAATTGTTCATTTAAAATGGTTAATTTCTTGACTGTGAATTTCACCTCAGTAAATTATTCAAATAAATTAAAAACAGGAGGATTTCTTTGCCTCTAAAACAGCACTAATTTAGAATCTGCTGGTTCAGGGTCTGGCACAGGCAGAGTACGACTATGAAACCCCACCATAGCTGTTTGCTGGAAAGCCCCAGCCCCATCCCTTACCCCTCATCAGGTCCCAGGCAAGTCCCTCCGCCTCTCAGCCCCATTTCTCCATCTGCTCTGTGGGGAAGTGACCCTAACCTTAGAATGAGCATGGCATCCAGTGACTATTTGATGATGAAATGCTTCATTAGCTGCCAAACTGGATAAAACCTGTGGCATTCTTATTTTTAATATCTCATTAGTTTTCATACTATCCATACCAATGTATCACATGAAGAAATCAAATAAAAGAGGAATGTGTAAATTAGAAGTGAGAAAAACGTCCCCATCCTCGGAAATTACTGGACATGTCCTGTGCATCCTTCCAGGGTTTCCTATGTATAAACAAATACACACTGTAACACACAGCCTTTTCTCTTAAAAAAAGGGATTAAAACTGTGCATTCTCTTCTCTAGCCTGTATGTATTTTAGAAATCTTTCCATGTCACTGCTGCATTGTTTTCTGTTGTAGGAATGCATTATAACTTTTAAAAGCATTCTCCTGTTGATGAATATTTAGGTAGATCTCACATTTTTTGGTTCAACAAGTAATGCTGTAGGGAACATCCTCATGCAGGTATCTTTATACGCCTGTGCCAGCATTTCCTTCAGATCAATATCTCAAAAGGGAATTGCTTTATTAAAGGTGATGTACATTTACGTTTACGACATGTAAAACCAAACTTTATTAACAGTGCGCTTAATCATGCCAGTAATCAGTGTCTTCCTGGTGTCTTGGGAATGAGCTCTCAGAGGTGTGTGTTGGGGGGGAGGGATTTGGGGGTTACTTTGTGAATTCCTGGCACACAAGTAGTTGTAACACATTCTAAAGCCTGATACTTTGTGGGTATTTTATTTCTCCCACGAATTAGGATTAAATTTACTTCGTTCAAGAGGTCTATATCCCCTCCCCCAATCCGTTTGCAAAACTGGTAGCCAGCTCCGATCAGCAGGTGGCGCTAGGCAAAAGGAAGTAGGATTCTCAGTGGAAATTTTTGTGAAGACTAGAGGATGCAGCCTCTCTTCCCAATTTCAGCAGATGGCCAATAAAAAATTCCTTAGGGTTTATTTTGCATATGGTCTTCCATCTGGGTATTTGAGAAAAGTACAGTTTTGTTATCACAACAGTATTTATTATGGTGAAGGAGTTTGCATTTCGTAGAAGAAGATTTTTTTCAGTGAATCGAGCCAAAAACCTGTTCAAGAATGTTCTGCAGTTTCTTGGAGGGAACCGGCGAGCGTGGGGTCCTTCCATTTTTCCTCTCCAGTTTCTTCCTAAGTTAGCTTGTATCCGCTCCTCGAAGCTGAATTAAGTGCCTTATTTGCAAAACCCCCCAGAGAACAATGTTCTCCACTGGGTTTAGGAACTCGGAAAATGTGGAGTTATAAGTGGGTCAGAGTCAAGGCAGGAAGCAAACCTGCGACGTGGAGTTTGTATTCCTTATCCTGATTCCATGCGGATCAAAGAACCTTCTGGTGGGTTGATTACTGGAACCGTTTTCCTTCATACAGACAATATGCTGCTTTGGCTGATTTCAGGCCAACTGCTGGTTTATCCAGAGGATGAAGTTTAAACTGCACGAGCCCTGGAGAGCCCGTCCCACCTCTGCGGTCCCAGCTCACGTGCCACGTCCGACCTCTTCCCCTGGGCGCCTTCCGTATTCAGCTTCCGTGGGCGCTCAGCCGCAGCTCCGCAGCTCCTTCCTCGCCGACGCGTACACGCTTCTCCCCTTGCCTGGAGCACTTGCCTCCACCCCCAGGGCTGCCTTCTTTCACCTGCCCAATTCTGCCAATTCCTCACACCCCAGCTCATCCTTTCCTAACTCTGTAAAGCCTGCACTACCCGCCACGCCTCGGGCGGGCACCTTGTCGTCCTCTCTTCGTGGTACTCACGCCTGTCACGCTGCTTAGCGACTACATCTAATTACCTTCCTCGCCTGCTCTAACTTCCACAAGGGCAGCAAGTGACTGATTGATCTTATTTACCGTCGTATCCCTGGCGCCTAGCACAGGGCTCGGCACGAAGTAGGAACTCAAGTATATTTGCTAAATTGAACTGAAATTAATGCACAGATGCTCTGGTTTTAAAATGTTGTCCCTTGTGAGTTTAGTCATCAAAAGTTAGCTTCTGTGTGGCTGAGGGTGTCAGCCTGCCCCAGCTTGTCACTTCAGGTGTCGGGGCCAAACTTGGGGCACGAGGAACTCACCAGAGTGACACCATCCAGTGAGAGCCTTTCCCAGTGATGCCACAACCTCCTCCCACACCCGGAGCTCTCGCACACCTGCAGCGAGCTTGGGAGCCGACATGGAGGCCAGAGTGCCTTCTGCTGGTGCCACATGGCTCCCGGGAGGCCAGAGCGGTGGCCCAGAATTGTGGTGCATAACTAGAAAAAGTCTGAAGATGGAAGCAAGGGGACTCAAGCTGTCAGAAGAAGGGATATTCAGAGCCGCTGGCAGGGACTCTGTGGGAGCCATGGTTTCACCTCCATGTCTGCTTCAAATTTTATTTCCTTTGTTGCCCAAAATAGAACTCCACCTCCTGCTCAGATCCATCATGCTGTTCTTGTGCCCTTTGCTTAACAGCTCCATTTGTTTATTGGAAAACATGAGCTCATCCCAAGCTCAAGACGCTGCTCCCCTTTGGACAAGTATCCTTAGGTCCTGTTTATTAGGAAGTCCTTTTAAAGTAGCCTGAGTGACAACTGGCCTCTGTGGAGTGCTTTGCAGTTTACCAAGTGCTTTTAATATACGTGACCTTTTCAGTCTTCACTCCATTTGGGGAGATGTCGTTACCTCCAGTTGACAGATGAGAAAATAGAGATTCGAAATCGAAGGCACTAATACACTCAGATCTCTGACTTCCTTCAGTTCAGACGTTTTCCGAGACCTAAAAGTGTGCTAGGGATGCGAAACAAGTTAGACGTATCTTGCCCTCACGGGGTTTCTGGTATGAAAGGGTGACCACTCATTCATTCATTCAGACGTTCATTTATTGGATCCAGATCCCATTTTCCTCCCACTGCGTCACGTCTGATTCATCATCTCATAAACGAGGAAGCTGAGATTCAGGGGATGAGGTAACTTGCCCCAGAGTCACGTGGCTTATAGGTACATATATCCAGAACTAGGACTCACATCTTCTGAGTCTGTCACAATTTCCTTTAATGCCAACGAACATTTCCTGAGTCTCCTTCACGTGTCATCACTGGTATACTGGAGAGTCCAAGATAAAAGATGGGGTCTCAGCTTAAAAGGGAGGGCTCTGCTAAGCAGAGGAGATAGATGGTACAAGCTGATAAAGGCTGTGATGGAATGAAGCACAAGGTGTTGTGGGAACCAGAGTAACATGCGGAGGGAAAGATGGGGAGACAGAGAACATCAGGATACTCTCCAATGCGATCACTTCATGTGAAATGAAACACTGGGCCAGAGTTAGGACACCCGCTTCAAGTCCTGGCTCTCCCTCTTTATTTGCCTTCCTGCCCACCCCCCAGCTTTATGGAGATGTAGTTGACATATAATATTGTGTAAGTTTCAGATGTACAACGTGATGATTTGATCCACATAGATGTTGTGAAATGATGACCACAATAAGGTTAGTTAACACGTCCATCACCTCATATAATTACAGTTTTTTTGTGTGTGGTGAGAACATTTAAGATCTAGTCTCTTAGCAATTTTCAAGTGTATAATATGGTATTGTTATCGATAGTCACTACGTTGTACATTAGCTCCCCAGAACGTACTCATATTATGACTGGAAGTTTGTACCTTTTGACCAACATCTGCTCATTCCCTGTGGAGCCCCACCACTACCACCCCCACTTCCAGTCCCTGGCAACAATCATTCTATTCTCTGACTTTTTTTTTTAGATTCCATATATAAGTGAGATCATACAGTATTTGTCTTTCTCATTATCTAAGTGTGATAACACAGCATTTGTATTATTTCACTTAACATAATGCCCTCTAGGTCCATTCATGCTGTTGCAAATAGCAGGATTTCCTTCTTTTTTCATGGCTGTATGATATTCGTGTGTGTGTGTGTGTGTGTGTGTGTGTGTGTGTGTGTAAAACACTAACAAGGATATATGTAGACACACATATATGTGATATATATATATTACATTTTCTTTATCCATTCATCCATTGATGGACACTAAGGGTGTTTCCATGTGTTGGTTACTATGAATAAAGCTGCAGTGAATGGGGATGCAGATATCTCTTAAAGGTAGTGGTTTCATTTCCTTTGGATGTACACCCAGAAGTGGGATTCCTGGATCATATGGTAGTTCTATTTTTAGCTTTTTGAGGAACCTCTATACTATTTTCCATAGTGACAGTATCAATTTACATTCTCACCAATAGGTGTGAGGCGGCAGCTAATTGTGATTTTGATTTGCATTTCCTTGATGGTTAATGATGTTGAGCATCTTTTCGTGTTCCTGTTGGCCATTTGTATGTCATTTGTTCAGAAAAATGTCTGTTCAGGTCCTCTGCCCATTTTAAAATCAGATTATTTGTTTTTTTGCTGTTGAGTTGTATGAATTCCTTATATAATTTGGGTATTATCCCCTTGTATATCATTTACAAATATTTTCTCCCATTTTGTAGGTTGCCTTTTCATTTTCATTATTTCTTTTGCTGTGCAGAAGAAGCTTTTTTAGTTTGATGTAGTCCCACTTGTGGATTTTGCTTTTGTTACTTGTGCTTCTGGTGTCACATCCCAGTGCCATCTCTTAACTGGCTTTGGGAATCCGGCCAAGTATTCTCTCCCCTGGCTCCAAGGCTTCAGTGCTTTTTCTGCAAAAGCAGAAGATTATAGAGTGCCACTAAGGTCCCTTATATTTTTGTGATTCTGCGAGTTTGGCTTTTCCTGGGACTTCCATAAAACTCCCTGCTGGAGTTAACATTCTGCACAAATTTCCACTGCCCAGGTTTTCCTTGGAGCACAAAGGGCCTGATGTAATCAATCATCTGCCGGGTCAGTGTAGCCCGGGGCTTCGTGATGCGCTGATAGTGAAGGCTGCACCACAGCTGCATCTGGACCTGCGCTTTGGGGCTGGCCAAGGCTCGGCACCCGCGCCCGGGGCAGCGACAGTCACCCCACCTCCACCCCGCTCCCTCCCAGGAGGTGACAAGCTATGTGGGCACATTCCTTCCTGCGTATTCCTGTGATGTGGGCAAAGCCAAGACATCCTTCCTGTTGGTTCCTCTAAAGCCCATTCGGAAAGATTCCCATCTGCCCAGGCCCTTGACTGGCCCTTCGGCCGGGGGTTCCCTTCCTGCGTGCGTCCTCCTGACAAACTCTTACTGCGATTCCCTGTCGTGGAGCTGATGTCAACAAATCTATGAAGGCCTTTTCTGATACACCCTCTCCCCTTCCCTTCCCCCTCCCTGGCCGCCCTGACCCATGGACCGTTCCTCTGGACCCCAATTCTATGCGCTCCCTGAGCTGTAGGACCCCCAGACATAGCAGTTTTCTTTCAGTGTTACAGGTTGAGAGAGAGCGAGGCAAGGGTTTGGGGTCAGTGCAGAACTAGGTGAAAACCCTTCCTTCATCACTTTCTAAGTACGTACCTTCGGTAAGTCAGTCACTTGGAGCCTTTGCCTCATCTGTACCCCCGTAGGGCTCCTGGGAGAATCACACTGTCCCCTCAGTGAATGGCCGTTGACTTATCTGCTGTCCCTATTAGACTAGGGGCCCCGGGGAGCTGGGGCCTGGTCCCATTCATCTCCATCTCCCCAGTGCCCAGCACAAAGAGGACCTTCAGGCACTTGTGTGAAATGAATGAGTATTGGAAAAGGTTTTGCGGTCTTAGATGGAAATTTAAGCTGGAGCTAAGAATGCTTTGACAAAGCATTCTGGGGGTTTCTGGCTTATTGGAAATGTGGAAATGGACTTATTTTAATTTTTAATGAAAGTCTAATCTTGAGGCTAATTATCTCATTACTTGATGATAGATCATTTAGGAGAGGAAAAGGGCTAAGACTTCCCTTTGACTGAATGGCACCCGAGCTTGGCTTAACTTTCTTTTCCCCTTAGGTTTTCCACCACCCCTCCCTGCCTCCCAAGACAGCCCTGTGTATTAATACTTTTTAAGAGTAAAAGCTCTATTGTTTCATTTTCTAAACTTCAATTTGGCCCCAAATACATTTATTGTTTTAAATCACAACTATTATCATCAGGCTACTTTTGTCGTACTGATTTATTATGTAGAATTTTGAAATGAATGTGATCATTAGCGATCCATTGCTTAAACGTGCTTTTTTCCTCTCTAATGGCAAGCTTGGAGGAAGAAAAAAACTGAGAGGTAGTCTTTTTCTTGGAGACTATTTTAAAGGTCAAGAAAACCCTGCTTCCCAAAGCGAGTAAAAGGTCATCTTTCACCCCGCAATTTCTGTCCTTTCATTTCATTCTGCAAAAGTTCTTAGTGATGTTGCCTTTGTCACTTGGGTAGAGAGGTCTAATTTCCCCCCAGTCAGTCTTAACTTCTGTGCCTGTTTTGAAGGGAAATTATGAAAATCGCTCTTGCCTGGACCTTCTTTTCCTCATCTCCAAAGAAATGAGGAAATCACTCCTACTCTGTCTCTTGCTCAACAACTTTTCCGTGCAGGTGCTTCTGGCGGGGAGGGGGGTCCTAATGAAGGGAGAAACAAAGCAGAGATTCGGATTTAGAAAGGGGTCGTAATCGAATTCTCTGGCTTTGTTAATGAAATCATCCTCCTGTCCTTTCCTCTCTCCCCTGCTCCCACGCCCCACCCCCGCTTCTGAAATTAACACCATACATTTTCTAGAAGAGTAGGATCCGAGGATTTCTTTGGCTGGAATGGATCTAACCACAGTGTTTCTCCATCCTTTTGGACCTAATGTGCCCTTTGCATTTCCTTTTAACTTCTTCCTTTGATAAAATTTCAGACTTACTGAAAAATGAGAAGGATAATACGGGGAATTTCTATACATCCTTCACTCAACCCCACAGGTTAACATTTTTCCATGTTTACCTTCCCCCTCTCTCTCCTCTTCCTCTCCTTTTTTGAGAGTGAGTTGCATACATATGCCTCTTTATCCCTAAACACTTCCGTGTGTCTTTCCTAAATAAAAGAGCATTTTCTTCCATAAGCACAGCATAATGATCAAAATCATGATATTAGCATTAATCCGGTACTGTTACCCAGTCTAATCATATCCGGAATTGATGCAGATTTGGACCACCGTCCCACTAATGTCTAGCACCAGGGAGTCCTGCCTCACACACTCCATCTCGTTGTCTGTCCCTGTAGCCTCCTGGAATCTGGAAGAGCTTCTTGGTCTTTCTGTGTGTTTCACGACGCTGGCATTTTTGGCGAGTGCAGGCTAGTGACTGAGCAGACTGCCCCTCGATCTGGGTCTGTCTGAGGCATGCTTATTATTCGACTCCGGATATGCATGTTTGGCAAGAACAGCGTAGAAGCAGCGTTGTGTTTCTCACAGGGATCTTGTCTCTGGGGGCATGTGATGTCAATGTGTCTTATTGCCGGTGATGTTAACGTGAACCATTTGGTTACGGTGGTGTCTGCCAGATTTCCACTGAAAAATTACTATTTCCCCCTTTCTAATTAATCTAAGTATCTTGTTGGGAGATGCCTTACAACTGCATAATATCCTGTTACTCCTCAAACTTCCGCTCTCTAGTTTTAACCCCTATTAATGATTCTTGCCTGAATCAGTTATTAGCGTGATGGTTGCCAAATGGTGATTATCTGATGTCGTCATTCCTTCTGCACTTGTTAGTTGAGTTTCTCCTGCAAGGAAGAACTTTGCCTTCTCATTTATTTATCTCTGTATGTGTGCCTATTGGTGTGGACTCGGGGATTCTGACCTTATTCAACGGATTATAATTCTCTACATTAGTTTGATGATATCCAATTATCCAAGATTGGGCCAGTGAAGCCCTGGGTCCTTCTAACCGCCCCTGTGACTCTTTGAATATTCTCCTCTTTTGGCTCCAATGTGATATTCCAGGCTTTTCTTGGATTTTCCGTGCTCCAGATTTGGAATCACCCAAATCTCCAAGAAGCTCTAGTTTCTTATGGTGGGTGAGAAGTGCTCTCATTACTACAGGGTTGTCATTTCAGTGACCTTCTCCTTTTATAAAAAAATAGTTTGTGACATTCTCTTTACTACCCTGAAATGAAATACAGTCAGCCTACACACATAGCAAAAATCAAACAAACAAACTCACCCTGAATACTTTTCTAAAAGAGAAAATCAGGAAAAGTTCTTTACATTGTACGTTACAGTAAGTAAACACTTTGACACTGTTACTCTAAAAGGCATAATGAGGTGGTCAAATGCTTGCACCTACCTAGAATGAATAAATTTGGATATAAGAAAAGTAAGACAATTTGCCGAAACATTATGTTCTCTCTCTCTATATATATATGTATATACACACACATATACAGTATTTCTTTATTTTTGACATTTCAAACTATTTTCCATACATTGTATGGGTGACTCAGAGGACGTAAGCCACCATGTCATCAGTGATGTGACACTTCTGAAGTATTGAACAGCTCCTGATAAATTTCCAGGAAAAAAAAGGACAAAGTATAATTTCCCCTGTGCTTACATGATTGTTGCATCCCTGGAAAGTTTTGATGCTCAATTTAAATCACGTGGAAAATTCTTTTCGTTTGTATGTGACGTGGAGTCGGGTCCTCGGCTATCTTTATGTTGGATATAAATAGGGCTTTTGCTTCACGAAGGCGCGGAAGGCGCGGCAGGACTGCCCAGTGCGCTGTGATCGGTCTGCCCCTGCCCACCAAATATACCAGGAATACTCTCCATTCACGGTGTCGAGCAAGAACACTCCCAGAAGTTTCCAAAACCCTCCCTAGGTGGCAGTACCAGCCTCACTGAGGCCATATTCCATCTATACGGAATAGAAACATTTTCATCTCTCTTTCTTAAGAAACATAAATCCTGTTATGTTGCTGGAGGGTATTTAATTCTTAGCAGTTGCCAGAATTCTGTCTAACGTTGCAGTTTCCCTGATTCCCACCTTACTTTTGCAGTGAGGATGACCTCAGCTTGTCCCCTTGCCTGGGTGGGGAAGCAGCCTGGGTTCACTGCCTTGGGCGGCCAGAGTGAGCACACAGGGTGGGTGTCTGCATGAGGGAGGCAGGTCTGTGACCTCTGATGACCCTGCACCATCCTGCTGGCAGTCCTGTCATCACCCTGGTTCTCCAGAGAACATGTAGGAAGAATATTGCCCTAAGTAGGCAAACACCTCCACCTGGAGACCCAGAGAGGGCAAGAGACTCGGCCAAGTCACACAGCAAGTCAGAGGCACTAATTAGGCCTAGAGTTGAAGAAGTTGGTACCAAAGAAGCAGAGGGATAGGAAAGGACCTGGGAGAACATCCCCACCCCTCCCCTCCGGGTGCACCCCCTCCGCGCCCGCACAGGTGAGCATCTTCAGCAATGGGCAATTAAATATTTTTCTAGGCAGTTCATTCCACCTTGAGACTGCTCTCAATTTTAAAATATTCCTGAGTTGAGACCTTTCGATCTGTATCTCATCCTTCCTTCCCTGCCTCTACAGGATGCAGTTTGCCCCTTGGTCCCATGGAACATGTGTCTTTCCTGTAGACCCTATGACAGCCTTTCAGAGATTTCAAAATTGTATCCACATCTCCTAAGCTCACCCTCTCTGGCATTGTACTCGGCACTGAGATTATTGTGATAAACATGCTGGACATAGTTCTTGTCCTTCCGTAGCTTTTAATGTAGTAGGAAGGCAAATGCCACGCAAGGGTGGACATACAGGCAGAGGCTAACTACCCCTGCTTCCTTTTCCAACCTGATCCAGTGGGAGAGCTTGGTTTCCGGAGCGATACCACCCGTCCACCGCCGCGTGTGTGGCTCTGTGCTATTTCTTCACCCTCTGAGCCGTGTATCCTCCTCTGTAAAACTCTGCCCCGAGGGCTGTTGGCCGACAAACACAAGGTAGAGGATTACATAAGAACGCTGTATGGCACCTGGCACCATGATGCTCAGTAAATGGTCCTGTCTCTCTCTTGTTCTTTTCCTTCCCACCATGTGGCATGTTCGAAGCAACTTCCAGCTATTTAGAAAGGGCTTAGAGCACAGAATAAAATGATTTATCAGAGTAAAATCATTCAGGTTTATCTCTGCTGCTCTTGACCTTTGTCGGATAACCCCTGGATGCTTTCAAAATGACACAGGCAAAAACACCAACAAGGAGATCATGCCGATGTGGATTCAAGTTGAAGGCGAAAAACTAAATGGTCTCTCAGATTAACTGTTGTACGTTTAATGTTATAATACATATTGACTCATGTCACTCTTGACTAATGTCACCATATCACCATATCTTCTACACTGAAATTATAATCAGTCTACATTGTCAGTCTGAATATATGTGAGTGCCTGCCGGTGTCCTCCAAGTCCATTATAATTTTTAAAGTGTTCCCTGGGAAAGGCTGGACCAGAGATGTTTATCCTAATCCCAATCTGATGGACGAAGGTACTGATGTTGGCGTGTAACATATCCTACTATTTCTTGTACAGATCTCTCTGGGGCTGTCTGGTTTATGGGATTGTACCCTGTGATTTCGAAATGCTGCCCTGTTGAGATTTTAGCGTAGCTGTCCTGACTTTATGGGCCGTGGGTGCGGCATCCCCTTGGGAGGGTTGTCTCTCTAAGGTCAGCGTCAGAGGCTCTCTTGGCCGAGCCTCTGGGGAATCTAGCTGTGTTCCTAGGTCATGGGAAACACTGTCTTCAGCCATCTAAGGGCAGGCTGAAGAGCCCTGTCATGCTGGGATGAGAGTGTCTGTAAACAGAATGACCTAGTAGCTCATCTCTGTGTTTATATCCCTTCTGCTCCCTCTGAGTCATTAATAAGGTCTTTTAGAGTCTGGTTGCATCTGGGCTGTGGGGCACTGAGAAGAATGGGAGCCCATGCTTGGTCCAGAGCATTAAAATGGATCGATTGCACTCCCCTCCTGTCCTAAGTCCACTGTGGTGGGGTCAGTGTTTAGTGGGATAGCCCCCAAGGGAAGGTGGAGTTGGGGGAACAGTCAGGGGAGCCTGTTCCCACACAGAGAGATGGCCTCCACTGCCCCTCTGTGATTTATTAAGGAAGCAGGGAAGTTTCCTTGCAGGTGACCACCGAGGTCAGGAAGGGGGCACTGGGCCAATGTTGCCTGGGAGCCCATCTGAGAGCTTTGCCAAAGGTGCTGTTGTCCCGTGGCCACCTGCCACCAGTGAAATAAACGGGGGAGGGAAACAGACAGTGTTTATTTCAGGAAAAGTGGCTTATGGAGCTGGCACAGTAGGAGTCCCTTTGTAAAACTCAGCCCAGCTTGGCTTCCAACCAGCACACTCATTTAGAACTTAGAACGCCACAGAGCTTCCCGGATCAAAGGCACGTAAAAGTAATTCCTTACATGTCAGCACCTTCGTGTTTCTCCTTGAAGTTTAACCCAGCGGTTGAAACCCTGAGGCTTGCAGGAGCCCCTGTTCTCACTCTCCTGGCGTAAACAAGCAGGCCTCCCTGGGCAGGCACCTGGCTGCCGGGCCGGGTCCGCAGAGGAGATTGGTTTCTTGGTTCGTCGGTTTCCATCCAGTGTCTTCCTGGTAGAGAGCAGAACCCTCAGCCTGCAGCATCGGCATCTCACTGCTGTCCACGCCTGCCCGGCCACCTTGAGCTGGGCAGACCCAGCGACAGGCCGTGCCATTGGCACTTAGGGAGGCAAGCGCCCAGGTTCAAGGCCCTGGTCCCACCGTCATCTCAGACTTCCCTGCCTCCCCCACTCCTGCTGCTTCCTCTTCCTGCCCTTCTGACCTTCTGACCCACCACTTCCTAACCGTGTGACTCGCAGGTCGCCTGACTTCTCTGAACCTCAGATCTATTATTTGTAACAGTATTAAAAACAATATCCTGCACCTACACAAAAGATCCTCAAGAATAATACAAAAACTAAAAATACGTGGGGCAAAATGGGCGAAGGTGGTCAAAAGGCACAAACTCCAATTATAAAATAAATAAGTCCTCCGGGATATAATGTGTAGCATGGTGACTATAGTTAATAATACTGTATTGTATATTTAGAAGTTGCTGAGTGTATTTTAAAAGTTCTCATCCCAAAGGGAGAAAAAGTTGGTAACTATGTAAGGTGGCAGAAGTTAGGCAGAATTACTATGGTGACCGTTTTGTAATATATACACATATCAAATCAGTATGTCGTCGTATCATGTTGTATGTGAATTATATCTCAATTTTTAAAAAGCTTATAAACATAGAATATATATTTAACTAAAAAATGACAGTTAATAAACTGACAATCCGGTAGTCCCTACCCCCTAGAAAAGGTGATAATAGTGAGCACTTACATGTAACACATATTTATGCCCAGTACCATTTTTTTTAAAGACCTTTACATACATGAACTCATTCGATCCTTCAGACAGCCTCTGTGAGGTAGATATGTTACCCGCATCCTATCCAGAGGAAGCTGAGGCAGAGCATTAGGTGTTTTGCCCAAGAACACGTAGTAAAAACATTTTTTAAAATTAAAAAAAAAACAACAAGAAAGTAAAATCACCATCAGTAGATTTCTCATAATGTGGCTGAGAGGATTGAGTAAAATAATGAATGTAAGGCATACACTAGGTGCTCATGAATGGTAGTTATTATTAATTACATTTAAAAATGTTAAGTAGTGAGCTTGTCTCTAGGAACTGGCATACAAACGCTGAAAGATCATATGGTCTCAGCAGAAAAAGTAAAGCCTTTGGGGATTTGAACTCACGCCTGGGTTCCCATCCTGGCCCCCCAGGGCACACCCTTTCTGGCCTGGGGGAAATAACTGACCCTTTAAGTCTCAGTTTCCTTTTCTGTGATGGGGATCTATCATAGTTTTAGGATGAACCGTATGAAATTGCCGATAGCCATATGGCTGGTTTTGACCTATAAAAATAGCAGTTTCATCCAACTCACCCTTCAATGCCTACCTCATAGGATTGCTTATAAGGACTGATGAGCAGACATGGGACCACCCAGCACAGAGCCTGAATTGCAGTCCTTCAGCTGACTCAGGAAGCTATTCCAGGAGTAGAGATGGGGGACACCAGAGGAGTAGAGGTCGGTACGATGTGTTTTAGGAGAAGAAGGGTCAGAATCGGGGGACAGGGTAGGTGACAGGCAATGTGAGGGGAGGTAGAAGCCAGGGTGACGCCCAGATTTCTGGCTTGGGAACCTGGGCGGATGGCGGTACTATTTACTGACACAGGGGGCGCAGGAGGAGTAGATTTGAGGAAAGAGACCATGGATCTAGTACTGGCCCCGTGGAATTTGTGGTGTCTGTGGAGCTGTCTAATTATATGGGTCGGAGCCCAGGAGAGAAGTGTGTGCCAGAGACAGAGAGCGGGAAGTCAGCCGCATCCAGGGCGTAGGTGACCACAGTCATGTTCCCTGTGATCCGGGACCAAATGTAACAACAGTGAAGCAAGTGAGAGGGCGTGTGGGTTCCAGCCAGCGTTTGCTGATCCCAGGCCATCCAGATTCCTGCTAGGTGGAGACAGAGTGGGGCCGGGAAATCTTGAGATACAGGAGTTGTCTTCCCTGCCCCTCGAGGAGTTAGCAGTTGAGTTAACTCAGCCTCTTTTCTGTATGGTCTTGGAGTATAGGAGGAAACCTCTGGTTGCAAAGGATAAAAATGAAGCTGCTATTCCGCATCTTGTAGGATTCCATCTCATGGACACACACCAAGGCGCCTGGCCGGATGCCTGGCACAGAGCAGTACCGCCCGCAGTAGGAGGAGGGTCCCTGGTTTGGGTTTGCAAACTGTGACGCTGATCTTCTTGTATTTTTTTTTTTTTTTAAAGTTTGATGTAAAGCATGGAGAGAATGCAAGGGACGGACATCAGAACGTAAGGATGTGGCACTGGGGAGAAGGAAAAGCCAGGGCCGGTGGTCCACAGTGTTTTTGATTTTAATGTAGTCTTTTGAATTTGGAGATGAGCAGACGATTTAGCCAGTTTCCTGCTAAGCAGGAAACCCCGAGGATTGGAAAAACACATTTATCCACGAGGGGTCCTTACTCAGCCATCGGGTGTTGTGTTTCGAGTGAGATATGCTGAGATGCCTTCTGGAATCTCAGTAGGAAAGTGTGAGGACGAGAGAAGGGGGAGTGAGGCCTCTGAGGCCAGGGGCACTGCCGCAGTGGCCCACAGGAGTACGGAAATGTGAGGCTGCCCTCCAAGGGGACCAGCCAGCAGCTGAGGGGCAGGAGACAAGGCCCAGTCACCAGGGGCAGTGCGGCAGGACTCCCTCCAAGCAGGCTGGGGATGAAAGGGAATCTGGAGGATGATCAGGAAACCAAGGCAGAATAATAAAGGTGAAGTAAAATGAAATAATAAAAAACAATAGTGTGTTAAGTGCAAATGCAAAACATGATTGAATCCTCACCACGGCCATGGGAACCAGGCACTATTGTTCCTGTTTTCAGGTAAGGATACTGCAGGCAGGCGGGTTAAGGAGCTTGGCTGTGGTCATCCAGCCAGGAGGTGGCCAGGAGATCGGAGCCCACACTGCTGGTGGGAATGCAGTTTGGTGCAGCCACTGTGGAAAACAGTATGGAGATTCCTCAAAAGACTAGGAATAGACTTACCGTATGACCCAGGAATCCCGCTCCTGGGCATATATCCAGAAGGAACCCTACTTCAGGATGACACCTGCACCCCAATGTTCATAGCAGCACTATTTACAATAGCCAAGACATGGAAACAGCCTAAATGTCCATCAACAGGTGACTGGATAAAGAAGATGTGGTATATTTATACAATGGAATACTACTCAGCCATAAAAACCGACAACATAACACCATTTGCAGCAACATGGATGCTCCTGGAGAATGTCATTCTAAGTGAAGTAAGCCAGAAAGAGAAAGAAAAATGCCATATGAGATCGCTCACGTGTGGAATCTAAAAAAAAAAGCACACACAAAGCATAAATCCAAAACAGAAATAGACTCACAGACATAGAATACAAATTTGTGGTTGCCAGAGGGACAGGGGGGTGGGAAGGGATAGACTGGGATTTCAAAATGTAGAATTGATAAGCAAGATTGTACTGTGTAGCACAGGGAAATATATACAGGATCTTGTGGTGGCTCACAGTGAAAGAGAATGTGACAATGAATGTATGTATGTTCATGTATAACTGAAAAATTGTGCTCTACACTGGAATTTGACACAACATTGTAAAATGACTATAACTCAATAAAAAAAGTTGAAAAAAATAAAAAAATAATAAAAAAAACCGATAGTGTATTAAGTACAAATGCAGGACATGATTGAATCCTCACCGCAGCCGTGGGAACCAGGCACTATTGTTCCTGTTTTCAGGTAAGGATACTGCAGGCAGGTGGGTTAAGGAGCTTGGCCGGGTCGTCCAGCCAGGAGGTGGCCAGGAGATTGGAGCCCACGCCCCGAGCTCTGCTGCTCCCCAAAGACATTCAAGCATGTGGACCTGGTGGAGCGGGAGGGGGGCTGCAGCCTGGGGATCCCCACATGCTCAGGGATCCTCTAGGCCTGTAGGCTGGAGTGTCAGCCCCATGCTAAGCCGGCCTGGTGAGAGCCCACGTGCTGGGGGACGATGAGGAGGGGAGAGGATGAGGGAGGCCAGGCAGTGAGCCAGCTGTCCTCACGTTCCCCCTCCCCTCACTCAGCTCCGGGTGTTGAGGGCAGACCGGAGAGGAGAATGCACAGTCTCCCGAAATGACTGGTTCCCTCCTATTAAGCAGATTTTATAGTCCCAGGTGGGTTCTCTCCGGAGTGGCTTTTTGACGGCTCACTAATGATGGATAGATTACAGCCCACATAAAGCTGCCATTCTCTAAAAGTGGGAGCCATTAAATTCGGCTGACAACAGGCTAGATTGGGGGCAAAGCTGCTGGGGAGGCTTCTCTTTCATGATCAGGGGTGCTGGCTGTCCTCGCAGCCCAGTGATGCTGTTGTCTGCCTCCCAGGTACAGCAGGGACCGTCTTCAAAACCAGGGCTGCCACTTCGGCTCCACCTGCTAGTTGGGTGACTGCAGGCTTCTCTCTTTCCTCTCTGGGCCTCAGTTTCCTCATGCGCACCAGGATGGAGATTCGAGAACTGAATTAAGTGCTCTCTCTGGAAAGCACTGAAATTTATTATAACACCAAGCAAATGTGATTTTGGTATTCAGAACGAGGATAAGGTCTCTTCTTTTTTCTCTTTCTTTTTTTTTTTTTTTTAATTTTTAAATTGAAGTCTAGTCAGTTTACAATGTTGTGTCAATTTCTGGTGTTCAGCATAATGTTTCAGTCATACATGAACATATGTGTATCTGCTTTCATATTCTTTTTCATTAATTTCTTTCATTAGGTTATTACAACATATTAAATATACTTCCCTGTGCTGTACAAAAGAAACTTGTTTATCTATTTTATATATAGTATTTAGTATCTGCAAATCTCGAACTCTCAATTTATCCCTTCCCACCCCTTTTCCCACACTGGTAATCGTAAGTTTGCTCTCGATGTCTGTGAGTCTGCTTCTGTTTTGTAAATATGTTCATTTGTGTCTTTTTTTTAAAGATTCCACATATAAGCGATCTCATATGGCATTTTTCTTTCTCTTTCTGGCTTACTTCACTTAGAATGATGATCTCCAGGTCCATCCGTGCCAAGGTCTCTTCTGAAAGATCTCTTCAGATGCCCTAATTGCTTATGATAGAAAGAACTTTGGGTTGGAAACTGGAGATTTTATGTTTTAGTTCTGTACAGCAGCTCAAGTGTGTGTGTGTGTGTGTGTGTGTGTGTGATGTGGTGGTTTCTTCCCGGGCCTGCAGGCTGGGTGTGAAGGCACAGGGCAGCTCTGTGGCTGTGGAGAACTCTTTTCTTCACCTTGCTGGCCCTCCACAAAGGCAGATGAACCCTGTCAGCTCGGCTATGGCTCATTCCCACTGCTGTCTTTTTCCCGACGCTGCCTATTAAACAAAAGTTCAACTGCTTGGAGTTTTCCCAAAGAACATGATTGTCATGGAAAGATCTCAGACTTTAGACTCTGATCAACTTGGTTTCCAGTGATAACTTTATGCTCGTTAGCTATGTGACGTTGGCCCAGGAACTCCACCTTTCTGAGCTTCTATTTCCTCGCATGGTTGTTGTGAGGGTTCAGATGACAGCCATAAAGCACACAGCACAGAACGTGTGTGCCACAAGCGGTCGTTTTTCCTTTCCTCTTATTCTTTAGAATCATTTTGTCCCTACAGGGGAAGTTGGTTTATCTGGCAATGTGTCAACTCGATATCAATTAACTAACATTCCTGGGGTTCATAAATGCCTTAGTAATCAAGCTTCCTAATAATTTCATTTCAGAAAATATTTATTGAACACCCGCTTTGCTACATTCTGGGAATAGTGTGTAAAATAAGGCTTGGTCTTTTTTTTTTTTTAAGTGAAAGCAACTTTATTTAGAGAGATACACATTTCACGGAGAGTGGGGTGAGACTTGGTCTTAATCCTCAACCAGCTCATGGCCAGATGAGAGCGTGACCATGACAGTAAATAATAACAACATCCCACCAAATGTTATCACTGGCACGTCACACTCTCTAACTTTACATAATCCTCACAACAACCCCACGGCGGACGCACTGCTGTTTGTTCCTCTCACTCTGCAGCTGAGCAAACCAGGGCCCAGAGAGGTCAGAAGAGTGTCGAGGGTCCCACAGCTAGTAAGGGGCAGCAACGCTGGGCTTGGTCGCCCTTTGGGCAATGTCCACGATCTTAACTCTCACGACGCACTCAAAGATGCGACTGTGATACATCAGAGCTATAAACTTAAAGATACACGTGCAGTTACATTACAGGGGGATGGAGACATGCTGTGGACGGGTTAGATGCACAGAGGATGAGAGAAAAGCCCTTCTGCCTGGAGCGCTGCGGGCCAGAAAGGGATTCTCCGATGGAAACTTTGAGCTGGGCCTTAGGTGCTGAGTAGGAGCTCTGTGCATGAAGAAGGGGGAGGGAGGCCAATGGGAAGATGCAGCAAGGCTTAGAGGCGTGGAAGAGGGAAGGGAGGGGCAGCCGGGCCGGAAACGGAAACGAGGCAGCTGAGAAGCGTGGAGCTGGCCTGCCAAGGAAGGAGAGCCTTTAAAGTCAGGCCAAAGCGTTGCACATGAGTGAGAATAATTAATATTATTTCTTTTAAACCGTTCAAGTAAATCCAGGACACTCATCAGTGATAGAAACAAACAGGATTTTGCTGTTGTTGTTTGGCTGGTTGGTTTGGTTTGGCTTTACCACTTAGGTTGTCTTCACTGGAAGTCTTCACAAGGGAAGTGTGGGATTTCCAGGGAGTGTGGCAATGTCTGACCGGTGCGGGGGCAGTCACGGCTCCTCCCTCCGGGCCCGCGGCTCCCCCGCTGGCCTTTCTTGGACTGAGGGGTTTGTGTGGACACCCTTTCTCCAGTTCAAGCCGTTCCACGTCTGAGTATAAAATCGGAGTCTCAGCCCTGCCCGACAGCAGTTTTTAGTTTTGCTAGTACTGGGGGAGTTGCTGTATCCAAAGTAATCATTTGCATAAGATATTGGACAACAGGGTCCCGTTCGGATGAACAGTAAGGGACTTGGGTGGTGAGGTTTCAAAGTCTTAAATTGGCTTCGTGGCCCCAGGTGCTTGATTAATAGTCAGTGAAGTGAGCTTCTCATCCCCCACCCCCACCCCAGACCTGCTCCTCTTCCTGTATCCCCTAAATCTGCAAGTGCTCCCATCCCCCACACTGCTGAAGCCCCCTCTCTCCCCTTCCCCTCCATCCAGGCACCAGGTGCCCCGGAATCCTCCTGTGTCCCATTTCCCCGTTCCAACCCCATCACCACTGCCCCGGCTCAGGCCTCCGGGACTTTGATAGCCCTGTTTTCCTCCTGCATCTGGTCTTATCCCTGCCAAACCGTCCTCCTCACGGGTGCCCTGTCACCCACTGGTGGAAAATCCACTGGTGGCTTACAGATCGAGGACAAACACGAGGCATTTGGGGACATTTTCTGCCTGTTCCAGCCTCTTGTTCCCGGTGCTTCTCTCTAGTCTGGACTTTCCCTGCGTAACCTGGCCCATGGTGGAGGTTCCAGCCATCATCCGGGGCGCTGATGACCCCAGGTCTCTCTCCTTCCTCCTAACCCCACTGCCAGCATCAGTTTCAGGCTTGTGCTGTCTGTCCCTGGCCATCTACCCCCTCCCATCTACCCCCTCCCATCCATTGTCTACGTGGCAGCCAGAGGGATGTTTCTACAGAATACATCGAATTAAGTTGTGTAATTAAGTTCTCAAAACCCTTCAGTGACTCACCATCACTCCAGGACGTTGTCCAAATGCCCCTAAAATGCTGTTCCAGGCCCTTCCTTCCCTACGAGACCCTGCGTCCTCCCCAGGTGTGGTCTCTTCCATTCCCCTTCTTCACCACATCCCGCATTCATTCTAGACACGAGCTCAGGAACCTGACTGCCCGTATTCAAATCCTGGTTCTTCCATGTCCCATTGGCTGTGTGACCTTTAGCAAGTTACTTAACCTCTCTGGGCCTCCATTTCCTTATCTGTAAAAATAGAGTTGTAGAGGGTTAAATGAGATAGATAATACGTGTAAAGCTTAGGACAGCTTCTGACCCATAATAAGTCCCTTCAGGTGTGAGCTTATATTACTATTGCTGCTATGGGGATCTGGCCCCTACAGCTCCCACTGGGGTTTCCAGCGTCCTCCCCTCTTCATTTGCTGGCTGTTCTCCAGCCATTAGAACATGTCCTGCTCTTTCCCACCTTCACGGACTCCTCCATGGCAGCATGCTACCTGTTTGTCCTCTCGGCCTCACCTGTCTACCTCCCACCCTGCCCCTTCCTACCTGGCCCTTGGTAACCTAACTGCAGCCTCCTTTTCACCTGACTCAGAAATTGTCTGGCACACTGGGACTCGGAATTTGCCCCACATCCAAGGCTCAGTCATCTGAGACTGGAAAGGGCTGGCCCTTGCCCCCTGTCCAGTGTTCACTTCGTGATGTCTGCTTGTCTACCAGACTTATTTTTGCTGAAGATCCACTCCCTGTGCCTGTGACACCGAGGGTCTCAGTTGCTAAGATTGGATGCAAATCCGCCTGAGTGACAGAGGACTGCTCTAACTGGCTTTGACATCCCAGGTATTGCAGATACAGTATTTCTTCACAAATTGTCCTCTTACCTGCCCCTCGCTGCTAATAATGCTTTGTGGCTTGATGTTCCAGTGGCTGGATTTCTCTCTCGAATTATTTTAGTTTGCTTCCCCCAGGTTCCCCAAGTGCATCATAAATCTCCAGTCCCGAGTTCCTGCTCTTGTAGATCATCCCAGCGCGCTGATCACAGCAGCCCAGCATGAACTCTCCGCTGATTAATGTCACTTGTGTGTTTGTAACACAGCCTTCAACTGCGGTGATGTCAAGATAAATCATTGTTCCGAACCTGTTAGCTGGTGAGAGCCAGGGACCTTAGTGTGACCCCCCTTTATTGCATAGGTGAGTACAACAAAGCCCAGAGGAGTGAGGTGACTTCCTCAAGGTCACACAGTCAGAAATCACCTAAATTGGGACTAGAATCCAGGTTTTCCATTTTTCACTCAAGTATTCTTTTTAACTCACCAGAAACTATTTCTTTTCTTTTTTTAATTAAAATATTTTAACTTAAAAAAGTGGTAAAATATGCATAACATAAAATTTTCCATCTGAATCATTTTTAAGTGTACATTTAGAAGTATTAAGTACATTCACGTTGTTGTACAACCATCACCACCATCCATCTCTAGGACTTGTTTCATCTTCCCAAACTGAAACTCTGTACTCATCAAACACTAACTCCTCACCACCCCTCTCCCCAGTCTTTGGTAACCATCATTCTACTTTCTGTCTCTGTGAATTTAACGACTCTAGGTACCTCATCTAAGTGGAACCTTATAATAGTATTTGTCCTTGTGTGTGATGATTTATTTCACTCAGCATAATGTCTTTAAGTTTCACTGTAGCATATGTCAGAATTTCCTTCCTTTTATGGCTGAATACTACTCAATTTTATGTATATATCACATTTTGCTTATCCATTCATCTGTTGATGGGCGCTTGGGTTGTTCCACATTTTGGCTGTTGTGATTAATGCTGCTATGAACATGGGTGTGCAAATATCTGTTCGCCAAAAGCTATGCCTTATGAAAATATATTTAGAGACACTTGCTGCTACTGACTATTGCTACTCATATTTTTTTTTCTAATGGTAAGTTTGGGGGGGGAAAACCTACAATAAAGACTATAAAAGTAGATAATTTTATGTGGTATGTAGTTCCAGGATTTCATATTCATGTTTTCATAATTTAAAAATTTTTATACAGACTGATAGAGAATTTTAACAGATAGGCCAATCTGTGTATTAGGGTGAACGCTTGAAATATATTTAAGGGCCAGGCACCATGAGAACCGAGTGTGACCTTGGCCAACTATGGCATTTTGGAGATGAGTTCATTCAAAAGTATGAGCTTATCTTAACAGCAAGGCAGAGGGAACTTTTTTGTGGTGGTGCTTCTTTAAGACTATTTTAACATCTTAATTGAGTGTCTGTCTTACCGCTGAGAAGAGTTGAATTTTGATGGGAGATCTTTCCCAGTCACATTTCTCAAATATCCACTAGGGGGCAGTAAAAAACACATAAAATTTTCAATAGACCCAACGAGTGCCCGGCAATCAGGCCACCACATCCTCTGTACCTCTTTCAGCTCCCCATACATGCCATTACAAGATAATGAACTGCACATCCAACAGCACGTCAGGGTAGAACTGGCGATACCGTCAGCTGCAGCCCAAGTGCAAGTGTCCCTCGCATCCAGGCTAACATTAATGCCCGCAGCTTCGTTCACCGCGTTGGGCCCAGGTTGTATTTGCATTCAGTTCACATTAGTCCAGTGATTCTCAGACAGAGGGAACATCAGAATCACCTGTCAAGCTTCTTCCAAAATACACATGCCCAGGTCTCATCCCAGATCTAATGAACCTGAGTTTCTGGGCCTGGGGCCTTGTCGTACAGACTATATTTAGATTCTGGTCCACAACTTCTTGCTGAGAACCAATGCATTCGTTCTTTACTTTAATACCTGGGGAGGAGGGGTTACCCTTGAGTAAAACCTCAGAGGAAAATGAATATGAATTCTGGAGAATCTTTTTCTCTTGTTAAAAATAGAAGTTGCTGAAGGGTCTGGTGGCTGAGGAACAATGTTCAGAACAGCTCTGAGGCTTTCCCATAGGGACCCGTGCTCAGGGTCCAAACTTTTTAGTGCGAGTCCAGAGCCCAGATACCAATACTGTCTTCTGTATTAAGAGAATGTTTCCTGTCACGCTCAGGGAAAAAGAGACCTTTAATTTTATCTTATCAGAGGGTAAAATGGCACAGAGAACCTGCCATGAGGTCAGAAGACTTCGGTTCTCATCCTAACCATCCCCCTAGCTAATTCTGGACCCAAGGCAAGTCATGTCCCCTCTCTGAGCCTCAGCTTCCCTGTTTGAATGATGAAAAGACTGGATGCCATTAATCTCCAAGGATCCTTCCAGTTCCAAAAATGCAGTGATTCTATTAGTATGAATAATCGTGATTTGTATGGCAGTACTCTGGCAAAGAGCAGAAGGAATATTCAGTCATGCAATGAATGACAGAGACTATTGAGCATGTAGTTTAATTTATTTAAGGCATATACACTGAATTCAAAGGAGAAAATATTGTGGCCGATAATATATTGATCTGTTAGTATCTTCAGCCTAGCCAAAGCTTTCTAGGGGAAAAAATTACCCATTGGTGCAAACTTGACATCTTTCACTTCCTGAGGCATAACTACCATTTCTGCAGCACGCTTATATTTACTGTAAAGGGCCAAATGTATGAACGCTTTGGATGAATATTAAGTAACTACGTAAACGTCAAGGTCACTGTTGCAAGGAAGGCTCAGTGGAGGGCCCTCGGAGGCTTGCATTGATCTCCTGTGAAGTTCCATTCTCAAATCCTGCTGACAAGGGGAAACAATTGATGTGGACCATTATTAAGGCTTTAAGTGTTTCTCCATTGTTAAAGATCTTTTACAAGCCCGAGTAACTGATAGTGCCCGAGGAATTGGCAAAAGCTTCACTTAGAAATATAGGCTGGTCAGAGAGATAAGTAAAACCCAGTGCGCAGATGTCCTGGGCTGGGCTTACGCAGCAAAGATGCGCAGCCGGGAGAGTCCAGTTCATGGGCTTCTTCACTCCAGAAGCTGCAGAGAGAGTGGCTCCTTCTTTCAAATCCACCTTAAATTTCCTCCAGCTCTCCTCCCCTGGCGAAAACCTCCCAAGGATCAGACAAGGGTCCAGGGTCCCGGGGAATGGGGCGTGTATGATGCAGACCCGCGGATCCAGGCTGACTGTCTGTGCTGGTCACGTGTCCTGGATAATTGTGTGGGTGTCCTGCTGAGCGGGAACTGGGAGGAGAGCAAATCTTACGATGACAGAATCTAGCTTCAAAAAGACCTCACCAGACTAAAGGATTGGCTGAGTCTACGAGATGAACTTAATAAGAGATATCAATGGTAAAACTAACGGCCCCCCGTGCACAAGCTCTGTGTGGGCCTGAGCTCAGCCCCGTATGCATTTCAGTTTATTTCATCTTTACAATGGCCCAGAGAGGAAAGGTTTTCATATCCTCATTTTTAAAATGAGGAAACGGAGACATGGAAATGCAGAGCAAGGTGCAAGCCTTCAGAGCCCTGGATCTAGATTCCAATCCCAATTCTGCCCCTCGGCCCACCGGCAAGTTACTTCATCTTTTTAAAAAAGTAGCAACAGCCGGGCTTTCTGGCCGCCTCTTCTGTGTCAGATTCTGTGTGCTTCACTCTTTGCATTTGTTATCTCATTGAATCCTCAGAACAGTCTTTCTCCCGTTTTGCAGATGAGGCAGGCACAGGTAACTTAAGTAACTCGCCCAAGGTCACACAGTAAGTAGCAGGGCCAGGCTATGAGCCCGGCCAGTCTGACTCCCAGGCCCACACTCTTCACAGGCTGTGCCCTCTCCGTTTCCTATATTGATAAAAGGGAATGACCGTCTGTGAGGGTCAGATGAAATAACTTATGCAGAGTGCCCAGTATAGGACCTGCACATAGTAGGTGCTTATAAATAGCACTAGATTATCATCACCATCATCAGTTAAATAACTTGCTTGGGGTTATAGCTAATAACTGGCAAAGGCCTGGGATTTGAACCCAGGTCTTATGACTGCAGATCCATTGCGCTGTGGATCTCCCTTCCAGAGGACAAGATCGGGAGCATCTTTGAGGTCACTATCTCAGTACCTAGTACCCTGTTCTCCCCCTGGCAGGTGCTTACCGAGTACTCACATAGGCAGGGCCCATTTTGTCACCAAACATTTGCCAAGATCCTGCTCTGTCTCAGGGGACCAGAGAGGAAAAGAATATGGTGCTAACCATCTTTTTTCTCCCCTGCCAGGTTCAAATGGTGAAAGATGGGGACCCCTCCTGGAAGCCCACTTTTATTGTGAAACCTGATAGTGGTTGTCAGGGTGACGGAATCTACCTCATTAAAGACCCCAGTGACATCCGCCTGGCAGGGACCCTCCAGAGCAGGCCAGCGGTGGTCCAGGAGTACATCTGCAAACCTCTCCTTATCGACAAGCTCAAGTTTGATATTCGTCTGTATGTCTTACTCAAGTCCTTAGACCCCTTAGAGATTTACATAGCCAAAGAGGGACTCTCTCGGTTTTGTACGGAGCCGTATCAGGAGCCCAACCCCAAAAACCTGCACCACATCTTCATGCACTTGACCAACTATTCTCTGAACATCCATAGCGGTAAATTTGTCCATTCGGACAGTACTAGCACGGGCAGCAAGAGGACCTTCTCTAGCATTCTTTGTAGGTTGTCTTCCAAGGGTGTTGACATCAAGAAGGTCTGGTCTGATATCATCTCCTTGGTGATTAAGACTGTCATTGCCCTGACTCCAGAACTCAAAGTTTTCTACCAGTCGGATATCCCCGCTGGGAGGCCGGGGCCCACATGCTTCCAGGTAACCATCGCCGGTTCTCAGCCTGAGTTCTTGACCTTGACGGGGCCTTTACAGGGCTCCCTGGCCTCGTGTGGGATGAGGGATGGGGGTGGGATGGCCAGAGGGGTGGAGGGGTGGATGCTGGCCTGGGCTTTGGTGGGAAACCAGGGTCTAACATCCTGCTTTCTATTTGGGGCAAGTTACTTCCACTTTCCCACTGGTAAAAGGAGGCTAATAGTACCTCCCCCTTAAGGATTCGTACAAGAATCAAATGACACAGATGGAATACGCAGTGCCTCCCATTCATTCATTCATTCTTTCTTCTGGCAATTTTTACTCCCTGCTTAGTAGGGTCAAGCACTGCTCCAGGTACTAGTGAGACCGTACATCAGGTCTCTGCTGGCTGATGCAGAGGGTCTGCTATTGTGGGAGGCAAATAAGTTAAAAAGCAATTCGTATACAGTGTCACGAGTGCTAGAACAGGGTAGGAAGCACACTGGGTGCTGTGAGACTGTGGGACCATCTAACATTTTCTGAGTGGGAAAGAGGGTGATCTGGGAAGACTTCCCAGAAGAAGTGGCAGTTAAACTAGAACCTGGAGGAAGAGTTAAATGAAGCAGGTGAGACTGGATAAGGCTGGGGAGACACAGTGTCCTACGGGAGACATGTTTGCAGCCCTCAAGGGAAGAGGGGACTGAAGGAGGTTTAGTGTGGCTGGAGGGTGGGGTTTGAGGCAGTGATTGGGAGGGAGGTGAGGGAAGATGAGGAGGGAGAGGTAGGTAGGGGGTAAGTCAGGGAAAGCCGAGGGCAGTGGGGCCACAGGGAGGTGCTAGCAGGGCACTGAGGCACGCAGATTTGCCCATTACAGAGAACAGACTGGCTGCAGGACGGAGAATGGCTTGAAGCGAGGCTGGGAGCAGGGAGGGGATGAGTGAGCCACTTGCATTCATACAAGCAAGAGAGGATGCTGGCTTGGATTAGGAAGGTCTTGGGGCGGTTGGAGAGAGTAGACTGCGGAGCCATTTAAGAGCACGGCTAGGCTTGTTGACTGGAGGGGGCTCGGGGAGAGTGGAGAGATGGTAGCAGTGAGGGAGCGGGGAGAACCTGGACTGACTCACAGGTGGCTTGGGCACTTGGATGGATGGATAGAAGCCACTGGCTGGGAACCAGGCTTGGAGGAGGAGCGCTAGGAGTTGGGCTTGAACAGGCCTCTGGAGTGCCCCTTGTGTGACATCCGAGTGGAAAGACTGAGTGGACCATTTGACATTTGGGCCTAGAATTCAGGAGAGAGAGGTCTGGGCCAGGGAGAAGGGTTGGGAACTCATCAGTGTTCCGATGCTCACTGAAGTCATGAGAGGCTGCAGGGCGAGAAGAGGCCAGAGAAGGGCCCTGTGGGACCACCATTCAAGTACGGGACAGGCAGAGAGGGGGCAGCTACGGAGGCCAGGAAGAAGTGGCTTGAGCTCTGGAAGGGATGTCTGGAGAGGAAGTGGCCCAAATGCTCAGAGAAGCAGCAGGCGGAGGCTTAGAGAAGCAGCCACGGCGAGCGCTGCTGAGATGTGTCACGTGAGAGCAGAGCTGACCGTGTCTGCTGTCCTCACTGACTTCCGTGAGCCTTGTCTTCGGTGGGGCGATGGCTCGGGGCAATGCACTGTGAGCTGAACCAGAGCGCGGGAGGGAAGGAGATAGGAATAAGAGTAGCGCCTGCTTCCAGATCGTTTGGCCATGAAGGTGGTGGCGGGGGAACACAGAGTCCAGGCGCTCAGTGGGCACACAGTTTCCTGCTGCCGGATAAATCAGAGTAGGGAGCAGAGGATATGGAGGGTACCTCAGGGGCCCTCTCCACCTCATCTTTAAAATTATCTTGTAGCAGCTAATGTATCAGAGAGACTACATGGAACATGTATGTAAGCTGTGAAGCAAAATCACCAAATAATCACCCCACCTACCTCCCAACCTCAGGTACCCGATTACCGGCTTCTTCCCCGCCCCGTTTCTCTCCTTAGCCCGAGGAGGACGTCATCCGGAATTTTATGTTTATCATTTCCTTGCTTTAAAAAATTATTTTATTATATGAATGTTTCCCAATGCAATCTATTGTTTTGTTTCACTTCTGTTTGAGCTTTATAAAACACCACAATCAAGTATGTCGTTTTCTGCAACGTTCTTTTCCACTGCAGGTCAGGGTGGGCCGCTGATCCTGTTTCGTTCGCGCTGTTGTGTATTCCATTGTAGATACGCACGATGTGTTCATCAGTTCTCCTGTCAATGAATATTTGAGTTGTTTCTAGTCCTTTATCTAAGGCTGTGGCAAGAGAGGAACGGGTAGCGTGGAACGAGAAGGGAGAGGGGAGGCAGGGCGCGGCATCTCTGATGGAGGGGACGTTCATTCGACTGCGGAAGAGGGGGCTGGTCCGGAGGTGCAGCCCCCCCCCCAACCAGAGGGGCTACCCTAGGGGCTGGACACCAGTCAGCAGGATTTCCCGGCAGGCTGATGGAAGCTCTTGGAGGGGAATTCAGGCAGCGAACAGTTCCAGGAGGGGCTGATTGTCATCCAGGGATCTGTCCTTAGGCAGTTGGACCCCAGGCTTTGGTTCCCAGGCAGGATGTCCTGCTCAGCCATCAGGCAGATGACTTAAAGCATTAGAAAGGGGGAAGTGAGCAGGGCTTAGAGGGAGAACCAGAGAGAAAACAAGTCTGGCCCGAGCCATCAGGAGGTTAGGGCAAAGGAGATCGATGCAACGTGGAGGCATTCAGGGGTCACCCCGGGGGACTGTGTGGTCACATCTGTTCAACAGGGACATCTATTCCGGGAGTACCATGTGGCCAAGCCACAGAGCCCTGGCACAGCGCGGGGGCAGGGCGGAGGGCGATGGTTTTGCTGCTGTCTGGCTGTGGACAGGCGTCACGGGGCAGCCATCGGGGTGGAAGCGGGGGCCCGCGCCGTGGGGAACCAGAGGGCCGACAGGGAGGGAGCTGCTGGTTGGGACAGATCACGTCGAGCAAAGGGAACCACAGCCCTGTGACTGCTTCCCGCTGCTTGACCACACTAAGTGCTTCCAGGCCCGGGGTCAGGAAAGGAGCACAGGGCTGGGAGTAACCCTCCCGGAGGAGCTCGTCCTCTTGCCAGCTGTGTGGCCTTGGGCACCTTCTTTACCACCCTGTAGCTTTCTCTGTGAGTCACCTGCGCTCACTTTCCTACCTGCCTCCTTTGGAGCAGTGGCAGTAACGAGGTGGTATAAAACGTTAGCTGCTTTCAATCTGTTTTACCACACATTTCGGATTCACAGTGATTGAACAGTGTTTTTCTTCCTCCTTGGAGTCCTCGCCTGCTTTCTTTTTATCACTTGTTAAAACACTTGTTCGTTTGGGTCTCAAACACCTGAGTGAACTCGGAACCCAAAGATTTAGGGGCAATGCATGATTCTGCCATTGACTTGCTGTGTGATCTTATATCAGTCACTTAACTTCTCTGTGCCTCAGTTTCCTCCCCCCACCCCAAGTGTTGGTGTCTAACTCACGTGAGATAAAGATTATGAAGGGCTTTGCAAACCCTAATGCTCTGTGCATGTGTACTGAATCATTTCTTTGTCCTGGATGCCCCTTTCTCTTGTAGCCTGGGCCCAGCCCGGATTGCAGCATCCTGGGACATAAACTCTAAGCCACCCAAATTACATTTATCTTAAACATGTGACCGCGATCCCTTTCCAATCACAGCCACAATAACTACTTGGGAAATTGCAATGGCCCGGAGCAGCTGCTGGCGCGGCGCGGCTGTGGGCAGCTTTCCTGTAATCTGTTGCCTAGGAACGTGGCTGCCCTGTCATTCTGGCCTGTCCCCGTCATTGCCCAGGCAGCCCCCAGCAACATATCCCGTCAGTCTTCTCGCGGGCGGCTCTGCGGGCCTGGCTTAAACAGTAAGATCCGTCTCGGGGTAGGTGGTCCAGGCGGCAGAGGTGCCCCGGCAGAGGAAGGGTTTCCAGCTCAGCTTCCATGAACATTCTTTCCCAGCTTCACTGCTCGGTTTCCATGTTCCTCTGGCTCTGCGGCCACTTCTCTCCTTGGCCGTGATCCTTTCCCTTTGGTGTCTGGAGGAGGCACCTTCCCTAAATGCTAAGGTGCTTCTAGTCTTTTGTCTTTGCCCTTTTGATCTCCTGCCTCCCCATCAGGTCCAGACCACCTCCCTCCCAGAAAGGAGGCAAAGGAGCAACCTAATGGTCACACATGGGCTTGGGTTCCGTTCTTGGACATCTTGGCTTTGAGCCAACCTCAGCTCCACCTTCCAGCTGCTCAAGCTGGTGAGCTTGGCAAGCTAACCTTTCTTGGCCTCAGTGTCCTTATCCGCAGACAGAGATGTTATTTGTACCTACCTGACCGAGCCATTGTAAGACTGAGTGAGAGAAATCTACGTGGAACGTTTGGCAGGGTACCTAGCGCATAGTAATCACTTAATAAACGAAGGTTATTACTTTTTTTGTTATCTGTAGCAACAATCGTTCTCAAACTGGTCTACGAAGAAGTGCCTTGAACTAATGGGGAAACCATGAAATAGTCCCATTTTGAACTTAAAGGAGCATCAAGGTTCCAAAGAGCATGGTTTGGGAAACATGTCCTTAGCCTGGCATTGGTTGCCTCCCAGCCTGGCCAAGGCCTCAGCTCTCCATCCTTCCTGAGCCCCGCAAGCCTGGCGGACAGAGCTGATTCCTGTCTCGGATGTAATTTGTGTTTTCCCAGTTCTGCCTGTTTGTTCTCTTCTGTCTTGGCCATGCTCTCTTCTAAGTCTCACTGCTTTTTTGAAATTCATTGCCTTCCAGACAAGGTGCTGCTCACATCCCACTTTCTCTGTAAAGCCTTCCTTGACCACTTCTGATGCTTAAGCTTTTTTCTTTTTTTAGACACATTTGCTGGTCACCCACTGAGACAAGACCCAAGCTAGCTCTGGGGCGTGTGGTTATGGATAAGACACAGTCCTGCCCCTAAGAGGTGCATGGTGTTGTGGGGAAGACTGACAAGTGGGAATTACAGTTCTTGTAATGAAGGCTGTAAGGGGGCTTGTACAGGATGCTGAGAGAGCACAGAAAGGGGATTAGTTAACTTTGCCAGTTAAAGCAGTCAAGGAAGGCCTTCCAGAGGATGAGATGCTTAATCTGGAGCTTAAGGCATGAAGAAGACTTTTCTATGCAGAAAAAGGTGAACGATACCACACTCTCCTGGTTTCTCTCGTATTTCATTGGCTGCTGCTTCTCATCTGTTTCTTCTGGACCTGCCAGTGTTGGAGATTCTCCAGGACTCTAACTCCTCACCTTGCATCTGCAATCACTCCCGAAAGGACCTCTTCCAGCCCCATGGCTTTAAGTACCAGCTATGTGCTGTTGACGCCTACATTTGTATCTCCAGTCTTGACCTCTCCACACTGGTCTACCCAACTGCCCACTTTAATTTTCTACTTGAATTTCTGGTGGGCATCGCATAGTTGACATATGCAAAAGCAGACTCTGGATTTCTCTCCCCAAATACTCTCTCACTGTCTTTCCTATTTTAGTAAATGAATAGCATTCACTTACTTAGGCCCAAAACTCCAGTCATTCTTGTTTCTTCTTTTTTACTCCTTCCTACAACTAATCCATAAGCAACTCTTGCAAATATACATTAAAATGCACCCGAAATGTAACCACTTCTAACCAGCTCCGCTGCCCCCCTCCCAGGCTGGGCAGCCGTCACCGTGCACTTGTATCACCCCGACAGCCTCCTGATGTCCCCTTTCCCACCCTTGCTGCTTATAGCCTGTTTTTCTCACTGTAGCCGAACTGATTCTTCTAAAACATGTCAGATCAAATTACTTCCCTGTGTAAATTTTCCAGTGGCTTTCTTGTTGCACTTAAAATCCTGGCTCCTTACTGTGGCCTACAAGATGCTACATGATCTGTCGCCTGTCATTCTGTTGGCCCTCATCTCCCGTCTCCCTCTTGCTCACTCCTTGCTGTTTTTCAAAAGTGGCCTTTGTTCTTGCTGTTCCCTCTACCTGGAATGCTCCTCCTCAGCTCTTCAAATGAATTTTTCTCTCACTTCATTCAGTCCCTGGTCATCCATCACCACCTGAGTCTTTTGCTTCTGGGTTGTGATGGAGTAACAAAGACTGGACTTGACCTTCTTTTGAAAACAACCAGAATATCAGACAAAAATACATGAAATCAATGTTTTCAGATTTTGGACAACAGACAGCTCAGCAACTATGATCCCTGAGGAAAGAGGGGGAAAAAGCCAAGATGAATCTACGGTTGCCTCAGCTTTCTGTCTGGAGGCAATCTCCAGAACATGGGCAAGTGGGAGAGGGAAACTAAAGAGAGCCCTGTGACCTCAATGAGTTGAGGGGATGGAGGTCAGAGTTTGGGAGTGCCAAGGGGGCTGGAATTCTGTGGGCAGGATTCTGAGAAGGAGGGAGCCAAGCAGGAAAAGAGCTCCAAGAACCTGCATGGGGTCCTGGTGCATCTTTGCTGAGCACTAGGCCATTCATACGTGGAGTGTTAATCCACAGAGCTGGGCAAAGAGTGACCAGGGCACCGAGAAGCTGAACAACCTCCAGGCCTCATGCAGAGCAGGGAGATGGTTGAGCTCCAAAGAACCAGTGTGGAGAGTCCTTGGTGATGACTGGGGGCATTCAACGGAGACTCCAGAGAAGTTCTGCCTGAATCTTCCCTGGAATGAAAGTTACTCTAGACTCAACTTAGTAAAGCTTAAACAATAGGCCTAGAAGGTATCAAACTAACCTGCAAATAACTGACTGCCAAAAAACCTAGTACTTTTTAAAAGAAGACAAAATTCAGGCACTCAGCATTAAGTGTCTGGCATCCAATAAACACACACTGGATGCTCCATGAGGCAGGAAAAGGGTAACCCAGACCAAGGGGGAAAATCAATAGAAATAGACCCATAAATATTGGAAATAATAGAGCTAGGAGGAAAAGGATGTTAAAACAGCTATTACAACTGTGTACAAAAATTTAAAGGAAAATATGAGCTTAATGTAGAGGGAAATGGAGCTATTAAAAAAAAAAACCAAATGGAATTCTTAGGAACCAAGTGGAAGAAAATACAGTCCCTGTAATGCAAACGTCACTGGATGGGATTAACAGCAAATTAGACACCACAGAAGAAATGATCAGTGAACCTAAAGACAGAGCAATAGAATTTATTCAAAATGAAACGGAGAGAGGAAAACAACAGGAAAAATAAATAAACAGACCCTCAGTGACCTGTGGTACAGTATCAGATGGTCTAACATATGTGTAAGTGGGGTTCCCTGAGCAGAAGAGACAAGGAAGTTACAGGAAAAACATTTGAAGAAATGGCCCCACACACAAGTGCACATGAACACACCCCTGTAAGGTTTGTCATAATCAAATTGGTGGTGATAAGAAAATCTTAAAAGCAGCTAGATAGAAAAGACACATTATGTTCAGAGGAACAAAGAATATCCGAAAAGTTCTCATCAGAAACTGCAAAGCAGAAGACAATGGGATGACATGTCACCTCCTTAGAAAGTCCTTCCCTGACCACCAAACCCTCCCTCCATCCACTGCATCACATTCTGTTCTTACCCGGCTTTAATTATTAACTTGCTTGCAGTCTCTCCCCTAGAACATAAGCTCCAAGAGGGCAGGAGTTAAAACATCCTTTCTCTTATTTGCTGCTTTATCCCCAGGGCCTGGGACAGTACCTAGTGTTTGGTAGGTGCTTAACAGATATTTGATAAATCTGTCTTCCAGGTAGAAGGGTATAAAGCCAGAGAGCACTAAAGCATCCTGGAACTACTAATAGTTCAGCACAATTAGAGCCCCAGGTGTGCAGCAGTGAGTCAGAGGAAATAAGGCTGGAGTTGGAGACAGGTGCCAGGTCGTAGAGGAATTTGTAGGACATGCTGTGGACCCCAGGCTTCCTTCTGGAAGCAGAGATTTTAGGCAGAGGAGTGTTAGTATTTTATTTGCATTTTAGAAAAATTACTCTGGCAGCTCCCCGTGCCAGATGAATTAGAGAGTTTGAGAGCAAGGAAACTGATGGGGAAGTTGTTAAAGTAGTCCAGGGGAAAGATGGTGCAGGTCTGATCCAGACTAGGAACACGGAGGATGGGTCAGACCTAGAAAGCGTTCTAGCAGGTAGAATGCACAGAGTTGGTGAGCAGCTAGATGTAAAGGATGAAGGAGACATTCTTGGCTGCCTGCCACAGGCTCAGACTCCCTCACAAGGCTATAATCAGCGTGTTGTCCAGGACTGCAGTCGTGTCAGGGCTTGACTGGGGAGAGATCCCCTCCTCAGCTCACTCACATGGCTGTTGGCAGGCCTCGGGTACCCTCCCTGGCTGTTGCCTGGGACATCAGTTCCTTGCCACTTGGGACCCTCCAGCGGGCAGCTCACCACATGGTAACTGGCTTCCCTCAGAGCGAGCATGCGGGAGAGTAAGAGAAGGTATCCCAAGATAGAAGCCACAGTCTTTTTATAACCTAACGTTGGGGGACACATCCCATCGTTTCTGCCCAATTTTGCTTGTTAGATACAAGTCACTAGGTGCAGCCCTCCCTCAAGGAGAGGGGGTTACGTAAGGGCAGGAATGCCAGGCGATGGGTATCAGTGGGACCACATTAGAGGCTGCTGGCCACAGATAGTTTGGATATGTAGGGTTCGAGGAGTGTGGGACCTCCTAGTTGGGAATACTCTGGAGACAGGTGGATGTACAGTTCTGAGGCTCAGGAGAGAATCCCCTCTCATTGGAATGTAGCTTGGAGCCTTTGCATGAGTTTACAATGAATGGCTCAGGGCCCTTTTCTCCCCAACTTGCTTTGGAGGCTTCTAGAGGTGAGGATGAAGGACAGATATCTTTGAATCCCTAGGGCACCCGTCAGGTAACACATAGTTGCTGACTGAATTACTTGGAGGGGTGGATAGTATCATGATTGAAAAGTCCTCTCTCTCTCTCCATGTGACATTTCCTACTCTGCCACCAAACCAGAGAGAGGTTTTCCCGTTTCTAAGCTTCAGGTTTCTAGTCTGCAAAGTGGATTTTAGACTAGATTAGTAGTTTTTCTTTTCCTTCTTCTTTTTTTTTTTAAAAGGTTTTCCTCCTGGGAACACTAAGATGTAAAATCGGTAAAAGTTGATCTGATCTGGTCTCCCCCAAAAGACCCCCATTTTGAAAAACACTGGAGCAAGTAAATTCTGGATTTTCTGCCAACTCTTCTGGAGTTTTATGACAAGATCAACTCTAAGCTCCTCCCAGTTCTGTGATTCTGTTTGTTGAGATCCACTGGTGGTCCATATTTCACTGAACTTTTGGGGAAAAAAGTCATATTTCCTTGAACCTGGGAAAAATATAATAAAGCTGACTTTCATTTAATACTTACTATGCGCCAGGTACTCTGCAAAATATTTTACATCACGTTTTTATTTCCTCCTATGTCCCCTATTAGAGTGTAAGTGCCATGAGGGCAGGGACTTTGTCTAGTCCACTACCGTATTTCCAGGAGCTAAAATTGTCCCTGGGACATAGGGAGCATTCAATAAATATCTTATGAATGAATGAACTGAGGTGAGTACTATTCTTACTCCCATTTTACAGATGAGGAAACTGGGGCATAGAGCTGCTAAGTAACTTGCCGGTAGTTACACAAGATAAAGGCAGAGTTAAGGTCTGAAATCAGCTCCTCTGGACTCCAAAGCCATTAATGCTACTTCTTGTTGATGGGATTAGAAGGAAAGTGGAAAGGGAGCTGGCATATGTCGAATATCTTCTTTAGGACGGGCATAATCCTGGGTTCTTTTTGCTTCCGTTATCAACCACCCTGCAGTGGTTATCAATGGGCTGCCGTTATGCCCATTTTTCAGACGAGGTGTGTGAGGCTCAGAGAGGCTAAGCTGTCTAGCTAGTGTGAGAGACTGGGCTGAGATTGAAACCCAAATCTGTCTGGCTTCAAAGCATTTTTGCACAAGACCCAACATATTCAACTACATGCACCGAAGTTTAGGTTCTGGAAGATACTATGCTACGGGTGCGTGCCGGTCTATATGGCTGGTGGGGTTTTGTCACTCCCCTTCTCCAGCTTTCCTATAGCTGTGCATTCCCGAAGCCACTGTGCCTTGAGCTGAGAAGAGTCCACCAGGCTGAGAAAGTGCAAGTCCAAACTTCTAAGATGTAGCAAAACGTAAGCATCGATGACTCGGGATGAGGAACGTCGGCACCAGTAGCCGGCCATTTCTGTAACCTCATCAGCATCGCGCGTCTCAGACCAGGTCTGAAGTTAGACTGATGGTGTCACCAGAGTCTCTTAAAGCCCTCATCACTCATATCCACTTGTCATACATTATTAAGCAGATCTATAATACATGTAACATTTTCTATTGAATTTCCATTCCTTTCTTCTCATGACCAGGGAAAGAAAAATAGAGTAAGAGTGGCTTTTCCCAACTTTTCATCCTCACTGCCCTTTATTGAAGAATAACCTCATCTTGAATTACCCCCCCAAAATGGTCCTTTGAGCTCTGATTTCATTAATAAGGATGAAGCTAGAGTTTAATAATTATCATTTAACTGATATAAAGTCTATATAGACAAGTCAATGGATTTCCTCTCATCTTTTCTTCTTGTGGACTCCACAGGGGAGGGGATGCAGTTATATCTTTTTTCTTCCCTCTCCTTTATTCTGTACATTGTTTTTTGAAACTTTGGGATTGTATTGCTCACATTAGGAGCTTCCTAACTTAACGTCTCCTATAGAGATAATGAGACGAGCATCTGACATCCTCCTAGTCCGAGTCAGAATCCAGTCTGAAGGGTGAAGAGATGTTATCTGAATAAAGGGTTATTTTGGGCAGAGGGAGTGAGATGCACAGGGTGGCTTACCCCATCGCAGGGCTTGTGAGGAGTTAAGAGAGGCCAGAAGACAAAGCCTCACCTGAGGCAGCAAGCCGGATTCCAGAGCAGGCAGCCGACAAATGGTCCTGGAGTCACCTTGGGTGCAGGCCGGCTTCATCTGTGCGTGATCTGTGCAGTCACACAGGGCCCCCATCGGAAGGGCTCCACGTGTGGTTTAAGGCTCCGTTTCACCATCATGAAACCGTTTTGAGTAAGAGACCCTGCATTTTCATCTTGCACTGGGTCCTGCAAACTGTGTAGCCATTTCTGCTTGGGTATGAAATCCGGCTCTGTCACTTCCTGGGTAGGTGGTCTCAGGGAAATCCACTTTCCGAGACTCAGTTTCTGCTTCTGTGAAATGGTCAGCCTGATCCCTGTTTCAAATACACTGTTGTGAGGATTAAACGGGAGGATGAGTAATTGGTGCATTGTATCATAATTGGCACCTAATAAGTTCTCCTGTCTCCTTAGCTAGAATTGCCCAGGGGATTTGTTATTCAAACTGCATTTGCCTGCGCTCCAATCTGAATGATTCTGATTCACAGGTGTGGGCTGGGGAGGAGCAGTGGTTTTGAAAGTGATCCTTAAATGATGCTGATATGTACCTGAGGTTAAGAAAGATGCCCTTGGGTTTTTTTTTTTTTTTAAGAGGTCTAGTTAAGGAGCAACTTAATAGAGGAGAACAGGAGAGGGAGAAATTGATGGACTACTTCTATTCCTTAACATAATAAAAAAAAAACTTATGAAAGAAGAAAGAGGTCGCCATCTCACAGCACTTGACGACACACCGATAGTGCTGAAGGGAACATGCGAACCAACCCCATTACCAAGGCTCCTGGAAAATTCTCTGCTGTGCAGTTAGCCTGACAAGCCCCTCCAGAGGTAGAGGGTGTGTGGACAGGAGAAGCCAGGTTCCAGCCCCAGGTTGTGGGGCAGCGTGGGAATTTATTTTCACCTCGAATGCCCCAAATACCATACTCGATCCCTGAAAAAGACACTGTAGCTCGAAGGAGTAATTCTGAATTGTGTTTGTCCTGCCCAGATTTTAGGCTTTGACATTCTTCTAATGAAAAACCTGAAGCCCATACTCCTTGAAGTAAACGCAAATCCCAGCATGAGAATCGAACACGAGCAAGAAGTAAGTATTTTTTCAGCATCTCGTTGAATGTGTTGCCGTCCCACCGAACGTCCCGCTCTCGTGTTGCTCCCTTGGCCAAACGAGGCTCGGCATTCTCAGATTAGCCCAGCAGAGTTCTGTTCAATCCTAAATAATTTCAGTTTTGTTGCGCTCTGGACATGCTCTATTAATATAAGACCTCCTCGACCTGTGGTAGTTTCCCAGCATGCAGTCCTTCCAGATCTTAAGATCTGCAAATGTAGAAGAGCTGAGCCTTTCCATCAGTTCTGACCTGAACTAATTAGCTAGCCTCGGGAGATAAACTAATTGAAATTCTGTGAGTATGATTTAGCCATGTTGACATGCTTGAATCACGGAGATAAACAGTACATTTAACAGTGGGTCTATTTTCCCCGCCCCCTTAACAATGCATAGAAGGGGCGGAAGGAAATACACCAAAGATTAATTCTGGGTTTGGGGAAGATTATGTGGATTCTTTTCATTTTCTTTGCCTCTTCCGTATTTCCAAATTTTCTACAATGCGCAGGTATCATTTTGCTTAATTAGAAAAATAGATTTTTCCCCCTCTTTGTGTATTTTGTTGATCTGTAGAAAGGAAACTGATGTTTTTAAGGTAAAGGGAATTCTAAAGGAAAATCTAACAGTCCATCCACTGGGGCTACTGCTGACAGTCACCTGGGACTGAATCACTCTCTCTGCTGTAATACGGAATCCGTACCTTTTCAAGCTCTCTCCAGGGGTGTTTGAGAACGTCCCCAGCCTTGTCGATGAAGAAGTAAAAGTGGCTGTGATCAGAGACACACTGCGTCTCATGGACCCACTTAAGAAGAAAAGAGGGAACCAGTAAGTATTTTTGAAGTCACTTATCTCTACCAACTCTGCTTCCCATGTCCTGCGCAGGTAAGTCGAGTTCTTGAAACATGTTAACACTGTGAGATTTATGCATTAAACATTCTAATAAGTCATATTTTCATCTATGAAGATCAGCCTCCAAATAGAGTGACTCAAAAGTCAGGAGATGGATTTGAATTTGACATGGGGGGTTTAGTGGATGAATTTCTAGCCGATTGTTATCTGAGTCTGGAGAGTCTTTCCTAAAAACCCACTTGCCTCCAGTGATGTAGGAGCACGTAGTGCTCCTCTTTGAAATGCTGAAGCACAGGGAGAGTACAAAATGCCACAGGTACCCAGGACGTGGCGAGGATCACTTCCTTTCAATTTTCTTCGTGACGTTTACACTCTTGCAACAGAAGCTTTTTGTTTCAAAATCTGCAGATCCAATTATTGGACTTTTAGCTGTTCTACAATATTTATAGCAGTTGGAATTCTCCTCCATCTCATCCACTCAGTGGATGTTACACTGAGATGTCATCCCCGCCCTTCCCTCCATGGAATCATCCCTGAAATGAATAATATTTCACCTGGGTATTTTGTTTGTTTTGTTTTTACCAAATTCCTGGCTTCCACAAAGTAAGAGCTGAGTAAATATCACTGTGCCTGTTTTAGGCAGGCATCTCAAATAGCGTTCCTCATACCCCCGACAAATCACATGGACCCAAACAAGTAAAGCACTTGTCAGCTACAGTTCCAGACTGTGAGCGACACTGACTTCCCTAAGCAGGGGTGTTTCTGTGGGTTCCCCTGCTGCGGCTCCCGTGCTGGAGCCCAGATACTGTTAGAATCACCCTGGGGTGGTGCCTCTCCCCTTGGCTACACCTTAGAACCATCTGGAAAGCTTTTTCATAAATACCAGGGCAAGTGCCCCCACTTCTAGAGATGCTGCTTTTAATTAGCCTGGGCTGTAGGCCTGGCCACAGAAATATTTTAGGTTCCTGAGGTGATCCTATCATGCGGCCAAGGTTGAGTGCCTCTGCCCTGCAGGAAATGTCACTCTGAAGGGGCATTTGTCATTTTCTGAGTCAAGTTGGATGGAACCTGCTCGACTGGGTTCTCCTCCAGAGCGTCCTTTGCTGTGTGAGGCACAGACCCACTGTCGGCAAGACTCGCTGAGAACGCTCACCTGTGGATCGTACGGGCCGATCCTGCCAGGTGCGGCCGCCACCGACTAGAGCTTCAGAGCGGTGGCGTGGCAGGTCTGCAGAATCCTCCGAGCAGCTGATGGCGGTGGATAACGGGTCTAGTCATTCACGCGTGCAACTGCTATTTTTAGCCACTCCTAAGGATAAACAGTGGATTAATTACACTTTGGTCAGATTGCAATTGCAACAGAACACACTCCTCAAAACCCTGCTCTCTAATGGTTATTGATCTCACCACTAGAGATTAGGTCTTGAGGGACCGTATTGCCCTGTGGGGAGATTTTGGTGGCTGTCCATGCCAGTGTGGCACGGGGCGGGGGATGACAGATTTTTAAAGATGACCTTGACACTTCAGCATTCCTATTCGTTTGGTAGGAACCAGTTCAATGGCTTTTGTGTGGCCTGAGCTTCCTCAACCTCTGCCACCCAGAACAGGAAGAGATGTAAGGGTCCCCCTGTATTTGCACATTAAAAGGCATCGAAACATGGTTAGCTTTCTTTTTCATGTTTTAGTTGTTTTTGTTTTTTTTTTTTTTTTGACGGAGACCTGGCCTTCTGTATAATCCTTATGAGCTGCAGATCTAAAATTTAAATGGGCACAGGGCCATTGGGAAGGATGGGAAAGGCATTTTATAACTTATCAAGTCAGAAGTAGCAGCACCTCATTTTTAATTTAAAAAGCATTGACTTTTTGAAAATTGATAACCAGGAACAGTTAGAGCTTCAAGAACCTGACTTCAATTCTAATATAAAAACGCTTTCATCTCACCCTTTTCTTACCCCAATATAAGGATGTATATTAAGAGCTAAATGTCATTTACTGATATTTCTCCTTAATTATGCCTTTTTTTTTTAACCCAGCAATGATTGTCCATGAGAGCATTTTGTAATCTGTGAAGTGCATTTATATGGAAGGAATTATAATCATCATTTTGATAACTTTACCGTGCAGACAGAAAGGCTGCAATTATTCTCAACTCTTTTATGTAGAAATGTTTTAGGGTAACTTGGAAAAGCACCGTAGTTACGCCTGCAGAAACACACAGTGTTGTGATGCTGAAAAATGTGTTTAAATCTGAGACCAGGTCCCTCCAAGCGCCGGAAATGAGGGACTTGTAGGCCGGAAGTTACCTTTAGAAGCTGAAATTTCTTGTGTTTGAATAGAATCCGACCTAAATCTTTTCAAACAAGTGATATCCTAGCCTTTGCCTTCAACTTCTTAGCAAAAGAGGGTCTGACGTGTCCCTCATTAGTTCCTTCCTGAGTACACTTTGGCAGCAAGACCGTTGAAGTGGGTCTTAATTTTCCCCACACAGGCTGAAGAAAAAAAGTAGATAGATGTCCTGAACTCCTCATATCTCTAAACTGCTCTGGGAAGGTGCAGAGGGGGCCTTGGAAGGGCAGCAGCCACACATGTCCATGCATCAAGCATCTTGGCGTGCCCCAGGGGCTTGTAGGCTGGGGTTGGTTTCTTGATGGGACTGAAAGCTGTCCCCAAGCCTCCCGTGGGGAGAGGCACTTGTGACTCTGCTGAGACTCATCTTGGTGTAGTTGACAGAACTCTGTCTTGAGCCGAAGAGACTGAGATTCAAATCCTGACCTTGGGGACGTGCAGGAGCTATTTTGAGCCTCATTACCCTCTTCTTGAAAATGGAGATAATAACATTTAAATGGAACAGCATGAAAAACTTTTACAATATATTATGCACTTAATAATGCTTAGTTTACTACTCAGCAATAAAATGAGCTGCTAAACTATCAACAAACAAACAAGAATGCTTAGTTACCACGATCTTTCCTGGTTATACTTAAAGTAGATTTTCGAGTTTAAAACCCAGGACATATCTTAAACGGAAGCTAGTTAGGTCACGGTGGACTGGAACTGCCATTGGCGCTGGCTGCCAGTGGGAAGTTTTGTTTCCAAGTATCATGATGTCACTGGCCCAAGCAAATTTATTTGTTGGGTTAGGAGCAAATACATTTGGCCCCCGAGGGAATAAAATAGCTGTCATATGAGAACTGTTCCGAACTGTGATGACATTTTGTAATATCTAGGGACTCTCTTGATTTACATACGAGGGTTCTTTGGAGGCACTGCAGGGACGTGGGAAGGGAAGGCTCTTCAAGGGAAGGACTCTGGAACCATCACCTATCTGTGCACACATGGAGGTAAAATTCACATATAAAATTAGCCGTACTAAAGTGTAGTATACACTCACAGTGTTGTGCAACCATCAACCCTATGTAGCTCCAAAATGTTTGTCATCCTAAAAGGAAACCCTGTATCCTTTAAGCAATCACCCCTATTCCCACCTCCACCCACCTACTTTCTGTCTCTGACACATATGAGAGTATTAGAGAAATGCTGCTGCTTAGGGTCACCAAGAGGTCCATCAGGCTTTACTTTCAAGTTTTGCTATTCTGGA
The DNA here is from genome assembly GCF_048773025.1 of Camelus bactrianus. Lineage (NCBI taxonomy): Eukaryota > Metazoa > Chordata > Mammalia > Artiodactyla > Camelidae > Camelus > Camelus bactrianus. The sequence continues at coordinate 66,279,759 of NC_133542.1, read as the reverse complement.
TACTTCATGTAAAGGGAACTGTACCATATTCAGTTTTTTGGTGTCTGGCTTCTCTCACTTAGCATGTTTTTGAGGTTCACCCATGTTGTAGCATGTTTCAGTACTTTATTCCTTTTTATGGCCAACTAATATTCCATTATATGGACATACCACATTTTACGATCCATTCATTACTTGGTGGACACTAGTGTGGAAGCCATTTCTTTTTCAACCAGAGGGGAGCTGGAATGATCTATTTTGTATTTTGGCATTCTACAGATTTCCTCTGAGAGGAAAGGATATTTTCTGCTACAAGGAGTCTCTAAATCCAACCCCCTCATTTTATTGATAGATGCACAGACTATTAGAATTGGAAGGCAGATCCCTGGTTCAAGAATGTCCCACCTAAGCCTCCCTGACAGAGGAGCAGCCTGTGTCCTGACCAAGGCACTGGATGTGGCATCAGCCAGGTCTGGGCTGAAGTCCTTAATCTCTGATCATTGCAGTATGAGCTTGGCCAAGTCGCTTTGTTCTCTGAACGCATCTATGAAATGGAGATCAAGGTGTCTCCTTGACTGGACTGGCATGGGTGTCATATGAAATGACACAGACAAGAGACATCAGACTTCATGACATCTGAGGGTATCAGACAAATGCTAGTTCTTAAGGTCACCAAGTGGCCAATTAGGCTTTGGTTTAAAGTTATGCAGATGGGGAGACATGTCATCCACTCCGGAAGCAGCCTACCTGAGTTGTGCACATAATGATTCTGCCCGCCTGAATCGTACAAGATGAAACAAAGATGAAGAAGGTTGGTCCCTTGCCCTACGTCACAACACTAGTTAAGAGGAGGAGCAGAAACTGGATCTTGGGTCTCCTGATCTCTATTCCAGAGTCCTCTCTGCTCCGTCACACTGCTCCACTGACCTTCAGCTTCTGCTTCAAAGCTAAGCTTATAAGATACAGTAGAAAAATCAGGAGAATCAACGGAAAATTTCCCCTATTCTCAAGGTATTTGGGCAGCCTAAGTCTTTCTTTTTAAAAACTTCTATCAGAAGCAGAAGTGAATAAATTGCATTCCTTGATTATTTTGTAAAAAACAAGGTGATTATTCCATCAATTGAGTAATTTGGGGGAGATCGGTTTACCCCTGGGGGAGCCATTTTACTACTATTTTGCTCCTTACCCTGAATGTAGATGTTTTGAGTAATCACATTCCTTTCTTGGGAATCATAAGCCTTTAGGACCCCAGAGAAATATAAATAAAAGCAGGGATAGGCTTGGAGGAATCAGAGGGGATCTTGACGCAGTGCCTGGGAGCTGGGGTGGAGACTGCTTGCTTCTTATTCAAAAGTGTACATTTGGAACATGACTTATGTGAGGCACAGAAGCCCCTTTTCCCACAGCAGCATTTCCTCATCCTCCCCCACTTTCGCTTACCTCCTATCACCATAACAACCAGGTTACTATAAAGGGCAGAGTCAGCCTGCCCGGACCGCTTCTGCCTTCATTCATGGAGGTCCGTCCTCTGAAGGCTTCACTGGGAATTCAGGCTTCACTTCTTACCTTGTCTCCAAGTGTGTCCCTTGGATCCTGGGCCATTGTTAGAACGAGTACATTAGGTGACTCCCTAAATTAGGTTGATTCTACATGGAATCTAGGCTAAAGGTGAAATATTCTAAGAAAACAGAGATCCAGGAATCTCCCAGTGGCTCAGTTTCCCCACTGGGGGGCTTGTATTTTAACCAAGAAACGTAACTCTGTCCTGTCCTGGGAAAGAATAATCAAAAACACATTAATCAGAGGTCTGCAAGCCGAGATCCCCGCCCCTTCAATTGGCAGTAGGTCCTACTGAAATCCCCTCCACTGTAGAGAAGATGGGTTCCTAGTCTATCTAGATTAACATGCCTTCGTGAAAGTAGAACATTATCTTTCTTACCAGAGAGTATTCTTCTGGAAACAGACATTCTTTCAGGAGAATCACCCGACCATCCAGTTGAATGGCCCGTCCATGTGTGCATAGTTGATGTTTTGTTGAAATTCTGAGGCTTTGTTAACCTCTAATGATTTCTTTGTGGCAGGATCCTACAGATCAGTACAAACTAACGCTGAGAACCTTTGAAGATTTCATATAAATCAGGAATCTGGGTCACAGAGAGGTGAATACTTGCATATTCATTTGGGTTTCATTTTCTACCATGCCACGATCACAGACACAGATACTGGTTATTTAGAGTATTTCTAGAGCCTTCACTGTGCACCAGGGAGAAGACTGCAGAAGGGAATTAGCTCACAGGCCAGTAGGGGAGGCAAGACCCACACATAAATATCTAAAAGGTGGAAAGTGAGAAGTGCCCTAAACATAGAGACAAAATACCAAGGGAGGAAAATGGAGGGAAGATTATTTTCTTCCTTTCTTTTTTTTTTAAATTGAAGTATAGTCAATTACAATGTGTCAGTCTCTGGTGTACAGTGTAATGTCCCAGTCATATATATGCATACATATATTCATTTTCATTAAAAGTTATTATGAGAAATTGAATATAGTTTCCTGTGCTATTCAGAAGAGATTTGTTTAACTATTTTTATATATAATAGTTAATATTTGCAAATCTTGAACTCCAAAATTTATCCCTTCCCACTCCTTTACCCCTTGCCGTAACCATAAGATTATTTACTATGTCTGTGAGTCTATTTCTGTTTTGTAGATGAGTTTATTAATGTCTTCTTTTTTCTTTTCTTAGATTCCACATATGAGTGATATATGGTATTTTCCTTTCTCTTTCTGGCTTACTTCGTTTAGAATAACAATATCCAGGTCCATCCATGCTGCTGCAAATGACATTATTTTCTTCTTTTTTGTGGCTGAGTAGTATTCCATTGTATAAACATATCACTTCTTTATCTAATCATCTGTCGATGAACATTTAGGTTGTGTCCATGTCTTGGCTATTATAAATAGTGCTGCTGTTGGGGTACATGTAACTTTTCAAATTAGAGTTCCCTCTGGATATATGCCCAGGAGTGGGACTGCTGGATCTTATGGTAAGTCTACTTTTAGTTTTTTAAGGAATCTCCATATTGTTTTCCATAATGGTGGCGCCTAACTACATTCCCACCAACTGTGTAGGAAGGTTCCCCTTTCTCCACACCCTTCCAGCATTTATCTTTTGTGGACTTTTTAGTGATGGCCATTCTGACTGGGATGAGGTGATACCTCACTGTAGTTTTGATTTGCATTTCTCTGATAATTAGCGATATTGAGCATTTTTTCATGTGCCTATTGGCCATTTGTATGTCTTCATTGGAGAACTGCTTGTTTAAGTCATCTGCCAATTTTTGGATTGGATTTTTGTTTTTTTGTTATTAAGTTGTATGAGCTGTTTGTATATTCTAGACATTAAACCTCTGTCAGTTGCATCATTTGTAAATATTGTCTCCCATTCTGTAGGGTGTTGTTTTGTTTTGCTTGTGGTTTCCTTTGCTGTGCAAAAGCTTATAAGTTATAATTAGGTCCCATTTGTTTATTTTTGCTTTTATTTCTATTGCCTGGGTAGACTGCCCTAGGAGAACATTGCTTAGATTTATGTCAGAGAATGTTTTGCCTGTGTTTCCTTCTAGGAGGTTTATAAGTCTTGTCTTATGACTTCAGTCTTTAAGCCATTTTTAGTTTATTTTTGTGTATGGAGTGAGGGAGTGTTCTAACTTCATTGATTTACATGCTTCTGTTCAGTTTTTCCAACATCACTTGCTGAAGAGACTGTCTTTTCTGAATTGTATATTCTTGCCTCCTATGTCAAAGATTAATTGACTGTAAATATGTGGGTTTATTTCTGGGCTCTCTACCCTGTTCCGTTGATCCATATGTGTGTTTCTGTGCCAATACCATGCTGTTTTGATCACTGTAGCTCTGTAGTATTGTCTGAAGTCTGTGAGGGTTATTCCTGCAGCTTCATTCTTTTTCTTCAGTATTGCTTTGGCAATTCTGGGTCTTTTGTGCTTCCATTTAAATTTTAGGATTATTTGTTCTAGTTCTGTGAAAAATGTGGTGGGTGATTTGATAGGGATCGCATTAAATCTGTAGATTGCCTTGGGCAGTATGACCATTTAACAATATTGATTTGGGAAAGATTATTTTCTGATGAGGAGAGTTTAAAAGAAAACTGACAAGTGGGGGTTGGCACTTGAGCTGAGGTTTAAAGGTTGAGTAAATATTTGAAAGAAGGATGCCACTGGTGGAGGAAACAAAGGCATGGGGTCCCTGAGGGGAACAGAAGGAGTTAAATCAGCTGGAGAGACAGGTGCAGGAAGTGGATTAGTAGAGAGGAGGTGCCAATGGGAGGTGGATGAAGACCCAGAGGTGGGTGGCCTGGGTGTCAAGCTGAAGAAATAAAAGCTTGTCTTGGATCTGGGGTCACAAACATGAAGCACTTCCGGGCGTCTGTGATCCCTGAAACTACACAAAATTGTGTATATATGTGTATTTTTCCTGGAGCAAATGTCAGAAATTTCATCAGATTTTCAAAAAGTTAAGAACCTAACAGTCCTATTATGGTTGGCGGCTACAGGGAGCTGGAGTAATTTGCCCGAGGCTGGGGTGTCATGGCTTCGGGATCCATCACGACCTCCATACCTGGAAAGGTTTCATGCTTCAGATGGCAGTCAGCAAACTAGAAAAATGTGCATGCATTTTCAAGTACGAACAGACAGGAAATGACTGATGATAAGTGCATTATGTGAGGTGCAAGAAATAAAACCAGATAACCCTCTTTATTTGAAAATGTTTAAGCGTTAAGTCAGACGTAACCAGTAAAAAGCCTCTTTGGCGCGAAGTTTGTTGAGCAGGAACCATTTCCGAGACTTATGGGGAAGGTGGAGTTTCCTGAGCTGGTGTGAGAATGTGTTTCAGAGACCATTAGACAGGAGCCGAGCCCCTCCACAAGCAGGCAGGCCCGTCCCCCTTACGCCGGAGTGTGGAGTGGATGGGAAACTGGGTGAGCTTATGGCCAGTCAGTCACCATTATGGGGAAATGGTGGGGTGGAATTGTGCATGGACCCTTCCAGAGTTATTCCAGTACTGATGGGGGGAGCACCTGTGTTTGGAAATTTCCCTTCGAGTTGCTCCAGTGAGCCTTAAATGTTCATGCGCTTTTTTTCCCCTGTCTTTCTTCCTTTCTTTCTCTCTTTCTCTCTCTCTTTCTCTCTTTCTTTCTTTCTTTCTTTCATTTTTTAATTGAAGTATAGTAAATTACAGTGTGTCAATATCTGGCGTACAGCAAAATGTTTCATTCATACATATAAATACATGTATTTGTTTTCATAGTCTTTTCCATTATAGGTTACTACAGGATATTGAATATAGTTCCCTGTACTATACAGAAGAAACTTGTTATTTATCCAATTTATATTCAGTAGTTAGTACTTGCACATCTTGAACTCCCAATTTATCCCTTTTCACCCCCTACCCCCTTCCCCCTCCCTCCAGCTCTGGTAACCATACATTTGTTTACTATATCTGTGAGTCTGTTTCTGTTCTGTAGATGAGCTTATAGGTGTCTTCTCTTCTCTTTTCTTTTTTTTTTTAGATTCCACATATGAGTGATATCATATGGTATTTTTCTTTCTCTTTCTGGCTTACTTCACTTAGAATGACAATCTCCATGTCCATTCATGTTGCTGCAAATGGCATTGTTTATTCTTTTTTGTGGCTGAGTAGTATTCCATTATATATAATATATAACTATATATATATACCACTATATATAATATATATAATATAACTGTATATATAGTATATAACTATATATGCCACTATGCATAATATATATAATATAACTATATATAGTATATAATATAACTATATATATACCACTATATATAATATATAACTATATATATAGTATATAACTATATACATACCACTATATATAGTATATAACTATATATACCACTATATATAAATATATATAACTATATACAGTATATAATATAACTATATATACACCACTATATATAATATATAACTATATATATAGTATATAATATAACTATATATATATACCACAGCTTCTTTATCCAGTCATCTGTTGATGGACATTTCCATTGTTTCCATGTCTTGGCTGTTGTAAATAGTGCTGCTATCATGTGCTTTTAAATGAAGAGCTGTTATCTTTCTGGGAGGAGGCATTGTGGTCTGGGCTCAGGATCAAGGCTTTGATACCAGTTCTACTTGGCCTCAGGTTAAGTCACTGTACTTTTTTGAGCCCAGTTTCCTCATCAGAAAACAAAAACAAACAATAACAAACAAGCAAAAACAAGGGAATAAAAGGGAATCATAGTTGCTGCTCGGTCTCTTTCCCAGGGAACTGCAGATTGAGCACTTACTGTACATGACACAGTGGTGTCTACATTTGTTCCCAGTGTGTCCTCACGACAGCCATATGCAGTCCATGCTATTCCTACTTCTGTTTCACGGAGGGGGACACTGAGGCTTGGGGAGGTTGAGTGACAGGCCCAAGACCACACCACTTATAAGCAACAGACCGAGATTTAAGGACAGGTGTGTCTGGCTCTTGCCTTGAGAGAATGGATGTGAAAGTATTTAGCCCACTAAGGAGATGTGTGCCCACAAGGTAATATCATTACTTGGCTGGGTTCGTTCCTTTGCTGTACATTTTAAGGCAGGGACTCTTACCTTTATGTTTAAGCATTGAACATGAGTTAGTGCTTATGAGGGACTAGCCATCTCCTGTGAGGAGATTATCTTGCTGACCAGCCAGGTGGCTACTTCATATTCGGTAATATTCAAAACCATAATAAATAAACTGTGGCCCATGTACAGAGAACACCCGCTTACAGCAAGATCTACAGGTGACCCAAGGCAGAAGAGAACCAGACAGAAAATGAACTGGACAGTTGTGCACCTCAGACTGGGGACCTGCTGAAAGTTCAGCAGAAGGTGGAGTGAACCAAGGATTAGATAAAACTATGTGCAATGATTGATATTAGATTTTTTTTTGGACCTCCATGAATGGCGGTTTCCTGTGATTCAGCCAATAGCTGGAGTGTTCAAGACAGCCTTCTTGAAGGAGGTGGGGCTTATGTTTACTTGGGCTTGGTTTGGTAAGAAAATTTAAGTAAGCTTGCAGGAGGAAGGATGGAGGCAGGGAGCCTGGCTGAGGGGTTAGGCAGGGCTGGGGAGGTACCTGGCAGGCCCTGGCCACCAATCATGCTTCCAAAATGGTGCTCTGGGTTGGTGAGGACAGGTGCTGCTTCTCTGCTTCTTATTAAAATGTTTTTCTCATTATGAAAGTAATATGTGCTTATTGTAGAAAAAAAATGGAATGGAAAATACTGAAAAGTGTATAGCATGAAATAAAAATCTCCTTCATATTCAACCACCCAGAGCTAATCTTTATTAACTATTTGGTTCATAAAAATAGTATAATTTTCTTCTGTCTATATTGTTTTTTAGTTGACACCATACTGTCCATATAATTTTCATATGCAGTTTTTATTTTTCTCCATTTTATGTGACCGTCATTTCCCCTTCTTATTAACAGCTCTGTAAACATCATTTTCACTGATGGCTGGGCCAGCGTCTGCATCTCTATTGGTGAATGTTTAGTTTATTTCCAGCATCTTGTGCTTAAAGTTCTGTGTGCTATTTAGAAGGCTGTCTGTCTTAGGATAGAGGGAGCCTGTGAGGAAGCAGGACTGGAAATCCATGCATTTTTTTTTTAATTGGAGTATAGTTGGTTTACAATGTTGTGTTAGTTTCTGGTGTACAGCATAGTGATTCAGTCATATATATACATACTCTTTTTCATTTTAGGTTATTACAAGGCATTGACTATAGTCTCTGTGCTATATAGTAGGACCTTGTTGTTTATCTATTTTATATATAGTAGTTTGTATCTGTTAATTCCAAACTCCTAATTTTTCCCTGCCCTGCCTTTCCCCTTTGGTAACCATAGTTTCTTTTCTATGTCTATGGGTCTGTTTTTGTTTTGTAAATAATTTCATTTGTGTCATTTTTTTAGACTCTACATATAAGTGATATCATATGATACTTGTCTTTCTCTGTCTGACTTACTTCATTTAGTATAATAATTTCTAGATCCATCCATGTGGCTGCAGGTGGTGTTATTTCACTTTTCATGGCTGAGTAATATTCCATTCTACATATACACCACAACTTTTTAATCCAATTATCTGCTGATGGATGTTTAGGTTACTTCCATGACTTGGCTATTGTAAATAGCATTTATTGTTTGGATCCACACATGTTTTCAATGCGCAGTAGGAGAGTAGGGGCCCTGGAGTCAGATCCTCTGTGGTGAATCCTGGCGCTTCCATTTACAGCCATAAATGGTACAGACTTTCCTCCCCTCTCTGTACTTTGGTTTTTTCATCCATAAAAGGGAGTTTGCAGTTGGATGTTTTTAAATCTGCGAAGCAATAAGAATTTCTCAATTTGGAGGGAGAGAAAACATTGCTTATTCCTAAGAGAGTATTCGTTGTGGGAAATGTCCAATGTGAATGCAGTTTTTAAACAAGTCAAACAATATATGTAACCTGGGGAGTGGTTTTGTTTGTTTGTTTGTTTGTTTTTTAATAAGGAAAAAAAATCTGTGAAGGAGGAGATGGTAAAGTAAGTGGGAAGAGATCCCCAGCAGCAACAGGTTGATCTTTGGCTGCGAGTATGGATTTGATTTCCCTCTAATTATCTGCTAGATTAAAAGAAATGAAAGATCAAAACCGAAGCCAGTTTGAGTCATCATTTGAAAGCCCCCGGTTATCACACCAAATGGTGGGCAATATTCTCCAGCTGCTTTCTTTCTTTTCCTTTTTACTCAATTTCCATTTCTTCCCCCTTTCACTTCAAGTAGCATGAGAACCTCTTGCAACTCTCATCACAGAGGCTAATGGGAGAGGGTGGGAAGAGGGTGGAATTTGAACAGTTCAGTGTTAGGATCCACCCTGCAGCTCATCCTCCACTGGGCGCTCACATCGCACGTAAGAGTCAGCTGCAGAGCTGGCAGTGTAGTGCATACACTTCTTGTTGGCGTCTTCATTTGCTTAGAAGGGATCGCTCTCTTCCTCCAGACAGTCCAGCACCAGAGCCCGGAGAAGCTGCTAACACGTGCACGAATGAATTCATGCATGCATGCATGGACAGATGAGTGTGAACCCTGTGCTAGAGGCTGGGTCAGGCATGACCGCGAGCCTCTGCGGGGTGCAGGATGCACCAGGGCAGCAAGGTGAGCAGGATGGAGGTTGTGAGAGAGGCCTTGGCGGAGAAAATGAGACCTCACGAGGGCCTCGAGGTTGGATAGATCACCGGGCTCTCAAAGCACAGAGAGAACTCCAGAACTCCAGCTGCGTGGTTCATAAAAGCTCCAAGCTGGAAGCAATCTGATTGTCCACCAACAGAAAAGTACACTCATTGTGGGTATTCACTCGCTGAAATGCTCTATGTCCATGGAAACGTAGAAACTGTATAGCCTCGTGCTTTGCTAGTGATGCTGAGCAGAAGCAGCAAATCCCAAAAGAACATCTACAGTATGGTTTTACTTCAAGACAGGCAAAACTAAACTTTCTTTCATAGAGATGTAACCCTAAATGGCAAAAATATGAAGAAAAAGCAAGGAAGAATTATCAGAGAGGTTAAGATGGTTACTTCCGGGCAGAGTGGGGGAGACGGGGATGGGAGAGGGACAGGTGGGCGCTTGAGAACCTGGCTGTGCTCTATTTCTTAACCCAGGGGGTGGTGGCATAGGTTTTAGAATTCCTCTTTGAGTGTGCGACGCATCTGGTTTATACACTATTCTGTATGTGTGATGGACCACAGATTTATAGGTAAAATAAAGATGACCAGCGTGGCAAGATTACAATGAATAAGCAGGGAGATGTCAGGAGACGGGGCCAGGTGCTGCAGGATCGAATGGGTCAGACCAAGCCTTTTTGCTTTCACCCTCCAAGCGATGGACAAGTTTTAAACAGCAGGGTGATGATGAGATTTGTGTTTTGAAAAGACCCCTTTGGCTACAGCATGAAAACCGAACTGGAGTGAGGCCAGGGAGGACGCGAGGGCAGCTAAGACGTGAGAGAGATGGTGCGGGGTAGCTGGTGATGGTAGGTAGGGTGGAGGGAAATGTAGTCAGGAGGCACTTAGGAAGGTGGGTGGCTAGGACTTGGGGATGAGTTGGGTATGAGAGGTGAGGATGAAGGAGGTGTCAGGAGAGGGGATGGTTGAGCAACTGGGTGGCCATTGGTGCCGGGGAGCCCTGGAGACACAGCAGCTTTGGGGGACGTGATGGGGGTCATGAGAGCTCCATGTATACTGTCCGCTAGGTAGCTGAGTACATGGGCCGAGTGGGGCCCATTATGCGGATAGATGGTTACTAGAGTAGCCTGGCACATCCAAATGGGCAGGCTGGACACTAAGTGACTTCAGTGGCAACGATGGTGAAGTGGGGTGAACTGGGACGGGAGATCTGGGTTCAGATCCTGACTCTGCCAGTCTTTTTGACATTCTTTAACTCAATTCCCAGCATGTACTTGACAGCACCCAGCTCACAGAGCTCAGCCCTGCTGGCTGGCTCAGGTGCTGGGCACAGAAACATCCTGTCTTCAAGGTATCTTTTGCAAATCATCGCGCTGTCTTAATTTACTTTTTGGCTTTTGGTGTGCTTCCTGTCCTTCCCAAGCCCCATGCCTGACGGGAAGAATGATGGAGGAACTAAGCTGGGGGGCAGACAGGGAGGGTCTGTCTGCAGCGCCTGCTTCACGGGGCTTCCCCAGCGGCCTCCTCTGCTCATGACCATCCGCAGTGTCATCACCGCCACACCTGGACGGTGCTCTGCATGTCGCTGAGCTGTTTCAAAGCCAGGGAGCTTAAAGGATACTCATCCAGCCACACAAATGAGGCTTGGCATGAGTCATTCCCATTTTACAGGTGAGGAAACCAAGACTAGAGAAACAACATGACATTCCACAGGCTTGGGGTTTTTGGACTCTGCACGTGAGAGGAGGTGGCCAATGATGGGAACGTTTGCCTGTTTGTGCAAATCTGCTGGCCGAGGCCTCAGATAGGTTGTATTTCTGCACACCATGACCTTCCTGAAGTGCCGTCAGGGACTGTGGCTGGAATCTGTCCTCAGAGGCCTGATTAGGGAGTGGGTCTGGACCCCCTCTGCAAGGAGGAAAGAGTGAAATAAAAATAAAAGAGCCCAGGGGATAGCATTACCATTAATAGCTTGAAAGGTTATTGTGTGGAGAGGGGATAAACTCTGCAGGCCCCGGTGTGCAGAACAAGGAAACATGGGTGAAATTTCGGAGAGTCAAGGAAAGAGAGGGAAAAACAAAACCAAACCGCCTTACCTTGACTGGAATGATAATGGTTGACTCAAAGGATTAGTGAGTTCCATGCAGCTGGAAGTATTTAAGCCAAGACAAAAGGACCACGTGTAGGGAAGGCCTCACCTGTGCAGTGGGATGACGGTGCAGGTTGGCTGTGAGGATCAAATAGGGGACCACAGCAGACCTCTGGGTGCACTCATTCCACAGGTCCCTCTGCCGTTCCTCCGGTGCATGACGTCTGTTGACTGGTTTAATTGTCACCTGTTTACATGCAGGCCCACCCCTAACATTTGTGGAGCCTGAGAAAGAATACTTACGGGGGTCCCAGCCTCCTGCCAGCCCCTCCTCCTCTTCCCGCTCCTGAATCCATCCACCCCCTTCCCAGCAGACTCTCAGAGCTTCCCTTGTCTAGGGGGAGATGCCAGAAACACATTTGCCCTTAGGAGGGTGGACTCCAGTCATTTAGGAGAGGACTTCCTGGGTACCCAGAGCTGGTGTCCAGAGGATGTGGGGCACAGGTCCCCTGTAGGCATGTCCCCTTGGCTTCGAGGACCCTGTGCTCCACAGGAAGTGGGGCTGCCAGAGTTCTCAGGACCCTCTCAAGTTCAAAGCCAGGGCAGGGGCCCAGTTGCCAAGTCTAAGTGTGGTATTTTCTGCAAGATTCCTAAGCGGCGGTGCTTAGTTATCCTGGGCGTGCTTAGCCAGGAGCCGTGCTGGGTTCTCAGCGGCAGACCGAGGGTAAGGGGACAAGGTCAGGGAACAGGGAGAGTGGGCAGGGAGCTGGGGAGCTGGGGGAGGGCCAGCAGCCCAAATTATACTCTGGGTTCTTATTTCCATAGTAGGGAGGCATCTGTCAGCAGGGTGTTGCTGTAGGCGTCCCCAGGCAGTGGCAGGAGGAGTCCCCCGATTCTGGGCCATCGGCCAATTTGAGGAAGAATCTGGAGCACAGGTGTCTCCCTTGGGAGTGGGGCTGGGGCTGGGCATCAGGGAGAGGGTGGATGGCAATGACCAGACCTTAGCCATCTAGCCTGGAGTTTCAGAGGCAAACAGCCCTATTAGAGTAGCCAGCGGGCCAGCAGGACTGGCACAACTGGGTACTGGATTCCAGGTTTGAGTCAGCAAGACCACCCCAGACCCCCTTCTACTGGGGCTTTGGAGTCTGCTAACGTGTCCAGCAGGGAGTCCTGCTGAGGCCAGCATGGGCTGTGGGGCTGGACGGAGGCAGAGTCCTCGGATGCAGGACCTTAGAGCCAGCAGCTGCGTAGGAGCAGAGGGGTCTCTAAATCACCTGGGGGCTTTGTTAAGTCCCCGATTGCTGAGTCCCAGCCCAGAGTGTCTGATTTATTTGCTTTCCAGCAGGATCCTGGGTAGTATCAACGCTGCTGGTCCAGGCACAACACGACACTCTGAGAACCACTTGCCTGCCAGCCCCATACCTTGTGTCTGTCCCAAACCACTTGTGGACTCAGGGCAGTGGCCCCTCAACCCCTGCTGGGTTTTGGCCTCATGGGGGCTGACAGTCAGTAGGACTCATCCTTATGCAAAAGAGATGGACAATGCCCCTGGTGAAGGCAGGCGCTGGAGGTAATTCGCCACTAACTCAGAGACAAGACGCCCCCAGTTAACATTACTCATAGGTGTCATGTAGGTTGCCTGTGACCACAGGACTGAAAAAACAAAACAGGGGCCACTTTGCACATGTACATTTTTATTCATCTGTTTCCCTTCCCTGCCTTTCTGTGGGAGTTTCTTAAGATAAGTGAAATATGAAATGATTGTAAAATCTAACCTTTAAGGCACAATCAAACCCTTTTAAAAACAATTCTAATGAGGGAAAATGTTACATTATTTTTTCCATCTCTTCATTCTATTCCAGCTGATTTGCAGGCAAAGTCTTAGATGATTTCTTAATTTTGACTCAGCCTCCCTTTAGAGCAGAGCGAGTGGTGGGGAAAATTTTCTTCTCTAGGCAACAGCAGCGTTTGTCTCATTTGTTTGGTTTTGCGCAGTAACGTGCATGACAGCTTGCGGGGCCGCTCATTGGAACTTAGGCCCTTCTAGGAATGCATCATTCTAGTGAACAGTAAATAGATCAGGTTGCAGATTTTAGCCATTTAATTATTGAAAATGGGAACGCTTACTCACCTCATGAATGTTTAAAAATGGAGCAACAGACAAACTGTACTTCACTCCCAAATTGCACTGTAGTTTGGAACCACTTCATATTTCAGCGTTATCTGATTGCCCCGATGTGAGCGCTATTTTCTTGTTTGTTTGTTTGTTTGGTTTGGTTTTGCGGGAGGAGGTTTGGCGGGGGAGTGTTATTAAGTTTATTTATTTATTATTATTTGCATTCTTTTTTATTGAAGTATTGTCAGCTTACAGTGTGTCAATTTCCAGTGTACAGCATAATGTTTCAATCATCTGTGTACATACATATATTTGTTTTCATGTTCTTTTTCATTATAGGTTACCACAAGATATTGAATATAGTTCCCTGTGCTAGACAGTAGAAACTCATTGTTATTATTATTATTTTTTTTATTTAACAGAGGCACTGGGGATCGAACACGTGACCTCGTGCATGCTAAGCATGCATTCCTCCACTGAGCTATACTCTCCCCACCTTGAGCTCTGTTTTCCTTCAGGGAGTTTGGTGGCAGGATTACTTTGTTCCAAACCGTGGAGAAGTCCAAGACGTTTATAGGGAACAGGTCATCTTAGCATCATTTAGTTTGTCCTTGGATCTATAAACGTCCTTGCTGAAAATAGAACTTGAAGGAATGCTTTCCAGAAAGCGGACATAGCACTGTAAAGAGAAAGGGTTCCAGAATCCAGTGGGCCCGGGTTTGGAGCTTAACTCTTCCTCTTGCTCACTGTGAAATGTACGGCAGTTACTTCTCCAAGTCTCAATTTCTTCACCTGAAAAATGTGAATAATAGCAGTAACTACTGAAGAGGATGATTGTGATCATTAAATGAAGTAAAATACTTAACTTTGTAGTCTAATGACTGGACATGATAAGTATTCAATAAGTGGTGGTTATTTTTTAATTATCCTTATTGTTATTATATAAAGTGCCTGTCACTGTGCTGAGCACATAGGAGTTCAACACATGATTATTATTATTAGCATTATCATTATTATAATTCTTATAGGTGGGCGTATATTAAACATACAGTTTTCCACCATACAAATTATATGTGTTTTTTTAAGATATTTGAGGCAACGGGAATTTATATGAGTAAATGGGCAGCCTAATGAGGTTTAGCAAGATCCAAGTAAGTCAACGGTGCTCATATAAATAGTTTAATTTAGATAATCCCTGATGCAAAACATTTGTTCAATTTGTGCCTCAAAATGAAAATGGGTTTCATAGATTTTTTTCAGGAACTTTTCCTCTTTGCTGTGCATGGGTTTGGGGACCTTCAGTAAGAACAGTCTTCCCATGAAAGGGCAGCTCTGACCTTGGGAGATGACCTGGACTGGGAGTCAGCGTCCTGGGCCTCACTGTGACCTTGACCTCGGGCCAGTCCCCACACTGCTCTGAGCTGCAGTTAGTTTATCTCTAGACTTCCTGTGGTGCCAAAATGCGGCGATTCTCTAAGTGCGTGTGATTTATTCCCTTTAGAAAGAGAGATATAAAAAATAAAAAGGGAGATTTCATCCTTTAAAAATCCTCAGACTCTGCACATTTTGCCAGTTGCTTTTACACCACTAGGTATTAGGTGCCAGATATTTGAGGACGGCTTAATTGGAAGTTGTGTTTATCATCTGGAGTGTGTGCGCTCGCACTAAACGTGTTTCTGACAGTCTCTCGCTATCCAGCTACTTGCTTCCAACCAGCATGATTTGCTTCTCCATTGCATTCAGAAGAGACACTTTAGTCGTGGTTGTGAACATTAATTAGTTTGAAGACGAGAAAACAGGATTGTGTTTCTAAAAATAGTTCTGATACTGAAGGCCATTTTTGTCGTTATTATAATCTGGGTGCTTCGTGAGGGTGACATTACCCGGCTCTGCATTTACCTCTGCCCAAGTTCATTGCTAGCATCTTTGAAACTGGGGAACCAGCACTCGTCATCAGGGTGTCGAATGGTGCTCATCTCTGTGCTGGGCTAGTGTAGCTGTGGCCCAGTGTTTCCCTCGGTTTAAATCTTAAATCTTTCAGCTGTTTGCAGGAAATCTTTCCTCTGGTCTCAGAAGCCTGTTGACGTGGTCTGTGATAAGGTATCAGTGTGAATGCATGGTGTCGGTGTGGCGGACAGACAGATATCACTGCGGGCAACACAGCATAAGAAGGGGAAGGATGCTGGTGTGGGAGACCCAGGTCTTGGCTCTGTTACTGACTTGCTTCTCTCCCACACACTGTGGGCCAGGCACCATGTGGGGCCTCTGGGTGCGAAGGTATTCAGCGTGGCTCCTCCGCCCAGCTCTGTCATCTGGCCTTTCTTCCTCTCTTCACTGAGGGACTGAACTTGATTGCTGAGAACCCTTTCTGTTCTAACACTCTGTTAGCTCAATTATTAATAATAATAACAATAAGTCTCAGGCATTTTTGGTAGAATGCCAGCAGCAGGGAAATCTCTGGATGAATTCTAAATTCCAAAGGTGGCACCCAAAAGCATGCTTAGTTTTTGAGCTTGATTATTCCCCACTTAAGGTTTATTATTGGCTTTTTTTTTTTTTTTTGGAGTGGGTCTCCATAAACTGGTTCTTGGCTCCTTCTTAGTAGTTGAGAAATGCTTTGGTTAATTTTCTATTCCAGGCTCTTAGTGGCATTCAAGTTGCTTTATGTATTATCTCAGAATTGGTAGGGGCATAGGATTTTCTCTATTGATGAGGCAGTCATTTGAAGTTGCGCTTTCTCTTTTAGTTTGTCTCACATTTGAGTTATTTTTAGTAATACCACCGCATTCTCCCATTTTTTCCCCTCCATATACTATATGCCTTAATCTGAATTAAAAGAATTACATTCCTATAGCGAATAATGTTTTGGGCTGTTTATCACATATGCACTGACCTGTAAGCTATCTTTAGGAAAGAGCTCTGCTTTTTTCTGAGCCTTGTCTATAAAATGGGGATCATAATCATTAGAGCTCTCAAAGGAGGCCCAATCAGCTGCCCTCTTTTCTACCTAAGTTCTGAAATAATTGAGAATAAGACAGAGGAATAAAGAGGGTAAGAGTCAAAATAGCACGTTGATTGTGGAAAAAGTAATGCTGAGAATGTTTCCTATGTCCACGGGCAAATGAGCCCCCTGATGTTGAATCCAGAGTGAGACTTGAGCACACAGCAGCCCCCCACCACAACCTGGCAAGCAGGACTGGGGAACCAGCACCAGCCCCTGGGGAGCACTGAACCTGTGCTCCCAAGAGGAAGGGAGGAAGGGCTGAGCTTTTATCCATCTCTCCCTCCAAATTCACCAATCCAAAAAGCCATTTAATTTCCTCAGGGATAGAGCAAGGCTGGGGCAGAGAGAGGCCAAAAATATTACCCTAAGTCAATCCTGTCACGTGGAAGGAAACACCAAGGGTCGGGGAACAGTGTCTCCCTGGCCTTCCCCACATCTCACCCCCCAAGCCAAAAAAGAACCACAATCACACTTCCCTGACAGGAAGCAGAGTAGCAGGGGTTAAAAGAACCAGCTTCGAAGTCTGACAGACCCAGGTTTCAAAGCTAGTCTCCATTTACAGGCTGTGTGATCCTAGAGGGATTCCCCCACTTTGCTAAACCTCACCTGTACAATAGAAGTGACAAGAAATAGGTCTTTGTGAAAGTCACGCGAGATAATCCTCTAGAATGCCAGGCACGTGATACGCGCTCAATAAAGAATAGAAAAAGTCAAAAGAGAGGATGTCTATAAATGTCCTTTGTAAATTCTACAATTATATATAAAGATAAAGAAGTGGCCTCACCGACGGTGGTGGTATCATCGTAACACTGCATTCCACCTGCCCTGCCATACTGCTGGTGCTCGGCATTCAGGCTTGCTGAGCTAGGCTGGGGTATTGGCTGGCTTGCCGTGCATCTCTTTTCGATCAGCTCTTGCAAAGCAGATCCACAAGGCAGAAAGGAGGAAGAAATTAAATTAATGAGAAGCTTCCGTGCATCAGAATGACCATTCCTCCAATTTCAGCTATTTTTGTCGATCCTCCAGGAAACTGCCATGTAATTCTGTAGCAGCCATTAGAAAGTATTCACTCCATTTAATTCATGCTGGAAAATCATTAGTAGGGGTTTGACCCAAGCCCGGAGCATTCTCAAGCCAATATTCTGCCATCAGGCTTCGAGGGACAGCTCCGTTTGCCTTGCGTCCTTGAAGTGCCCTCGGGGGATAAAACCAGGGAGGCGGTGGCAGGGAATGGAATCTGGTGAGTTTCCCTCTGCCTCCTCTTTGTCCTCCTCCATCATCAACATCAGCATCACATTTATGGAGTGGCCAGCAACTTTCTTGTTTAATATTGACCCTCACCCTATGAGGTTTTTATCATCTGCATTTCACCGTGATGACATTTGCCCAACGACTTGGCAGAGTCGGGATTTAGAGCAGGTTTGGCTCATTCCAGAGCCCTTGGGCTCTTTGTCGGGAGCCTGGGTGACAACCTAAAACCTGGAAGGGGGCTTTTGAGAGACCCTTGAGGGTTCCACGTCATCGACCCTGGGCTGGAACCAGCAGGTAGTTGCCCACTTTTTGCGCAACTGTCATTGCTAATATCTAGTGCAGCCACATTTTCAGTTTTATTTAGTTTCTTAAGTAACATTCATCTTTCTCCCTGGACCAGGGAGCACTTGAACATTGCTGGGAAGAGTGGGCCCCCTGGAAGACCCGTGTCACATGCTCTGTCCCCAGGGAAGACCCTTTACTCTGCTCTGGTGGAGAGCAGACACCCTCTTGGCATGAGGTGTGAGGATGAATCACTGAGTTTCGTTCAATTCTGAAAAAATTTATGAGCTGCTACCCTTTGCCAGGTCCAGGGGTGGGAATGAATCCGTAGCATCCACCTTGCATGGCTGAGCTAGTAAGTAAGACGGGCCCACAGCAGTGCCTGGAGCCTGGGGCCCTCGGGGAGAGCAGCGGTGGTGTGGTTATCAGTACCACCCAGCTCCCGGTGGGCCAGGAATGACCCTTACACAGATGGTTCCGGCACCAGCACAAGGCGCAGACTGAGAAGAGGCTGACTGGATGGGAAGGGACGAGATCAGACTGAGGAGGAATCTTTAGCTTTGTCACAACAGGAAGAATTCACTCCAATGAATGCAATCTGGGGCACAGAAGGCTTGGGGAAGACTGGTAACTGTCCTCATTCGTAGGAAGGTCCTTTTGGGGGGAGCACATTTATTCAGTAGGGCTCCGCAGGGAAGAGCTAAGACTAACAGATGGAATGTACTGGAAGGCAGGCTTTGGATAAATCTTAGCAAAAGCCTTCTAATAATCAGGGTTTTCCAAAGTGGAACAGGGCTGCTGGGGTCCCTGCTGTCTGTCACTGGAGAGCCCACGCAGAGCCAGGTAAGACAGGACGTAAAAGAGAGAGTCCAGGGTTGGGCGGCAGAGACCCAGATTGGAACCAAACTTGTGCACTTGCTGTGTGGCCCCAGGCAGGTCCCTTGACTCATCTGAATCTCCTTTTCATGCAGTGATCCAATAACAAGTGTGAAAGCACTGTATGAACCATTGAACCATCATGAAAAGTGTTCATTATGCTCATTGTCACTTCACTGCAGTAACTGGTGAGCGTGTCTCTGTCATACCCTAATGGTAATGTTTGTTGATTGGTTTAGTGAGTCAATGCGTTGCCCCCCAAAACTGGCCCTGAAATACGAATTTGCATCTTATCCTTCGAGCCTACTACATGGTAGGCTCCAGGTTAAAATGTATTGGGTGAATGAATGAAGAGATTAAATGTGTTAATTACTGCTACCCAGTGTAGCAGTCATTGGATGAAGCACTCTACGTAAATCTCATTTAATCCTAAACGCAGTCTGGTGAGATGGCCCCAGAAGGCAGAGCATCCGACTCAGGATCGTAATAGGGGTGGTGGCATTGGATGGGAGGCTGGGCTAGCTGGCCTGTGGGTCAATCTCACCTGTGAAAGTCCACATTTCTGGGGCAGCTATGCTCTTGGTGAGAAACGTTTAGTCCTGTGACTCGGGGAGACAAGTTCCCATTTGGACCCCAGGGAATCAGCCCTCAGTTTGAATTATTAGGTCCCATTCCTGCCGCTGTACCATGTTGTGTCTGCGCTAACTTCGTGCAGGCAGCAAGGGACTCAGAAAGCAGTGCCCCACCCGCTCCTGGGTGGTCCCGCAGTGTCATCCACTCAGGAATAGTCAAACTCACTCCACAGGATGCCACAGCCCCACTGCTTGCAGTTAGAGTTCAGGATGTGGATTCTGCAATCCTGAGTGTCTCTGTGAGGAACGACGGTTCTGCCTCTTCCTAGCTCTATGACTTTGGGCAAGTTACACTTCAAGCCTCAGTTTCTGTATCTGTAAACTGGGATGATACCTACCTCTTACAGTTATTGTGGGGATCACTGTTAAATGCTTGTTTAGTCCAGTGCCGGGCAATGGAAGGGCTCACCGACTGTTAGCGTTCTCAGACATGCTAGACATCACTCAATGAGCAGTTGCTACCATACATAGTTACTATAACTTGGCAGATTACAGAAACAAACATAAAACCATTTTCTCCAGTGTAATATTGAGGTGCACTGTTTGGGGGCAAATATTAAATAAATGAGGACCAGAGTTTAAGTCAGTGACAGTTCCCTTCCTGCGAGGAGTATTCCATTTCTCAGTACAGGCAGACCTCAGAGATGTTGCAGGTTTAGTTCCGGACCACCGAAATAAAGTGAAAATTGCCATCAGGAGAGTCAGACAAATTTTTTGGTTTCCCAGTGTATATAAAAGGTACTTTTACGTTGTACTGGCATCTGTTAAGTGTGCAGTAGCATTATGTCTTTAAAACCAGTGCATTTACCTCAATTAAAAAAAAATACTTCATTGCTGAAAAAGGCTAACCATCCCCTGAGCCTTCAGGGAGCTGCAGAAGTCACCTCAAGTACCACTCATCACAGATCACCGTAACAAGTACAGTAATGGTGAAAAAGCTTGAACTATTGTGAGAATTACCAAAATGTGACACACAGACATGAGGAGAGCAAATGCTGTTGGAAAAATGGTACCAATAGACTTGCTCGATGCAGGGTTGCCCCAAACCTTCAGTTTGGGAAAAACACAGTATCTGCGAAGGGCAATAAAGCGAGGTGTGCCTGTGCAGATAGCTGCCCCGGAATCATAGCTCTGGTTTCCAGTTCTGCCCTTGCCACATTCAGGATGAACTAACTTAAAGGAGGGACTGTGGCTACCTCAGCCTCGATTTTCTTGTCTGTAAAATGGGGGTAATCGTAGCTGCCTTGTTGGACAGTTGAGAGGATTCAGTGAGATAATGTACCTAAGGATTAAATAAGATAATTAAACGGGATAGGGCTTGACATGTGATAGTCATTCAATAAACGTCCATCCTAGGACTGTGTATGAGAAGGACTAGCTCACTGCCTGGCTGTGAAAGCAGGCACCCAGTAAACAGTAGCTTCGTTTACTCCTTTTCAATTTGCAATCTCCTTCATCCTCTGTGAGCACGGTACCAGCATAACGAGGCTTCCTAGCTATCGAGCCGTGCTGATAGAGGGACCCGCTGCGAGGGGAAAAGGCGGCGGATCTTTGTTCAGTGGGGACCGCACGCAGCTGAGCTCAGCAGTGGTGGCAGGAGACCACGGGGGGCAGGTAACTTCTGTTAGTCCCTCCTGTGATTCCTTAAGAGGGGGCTCCAATCCAGTGTTTCAATATTGGAAGTTTGCACACTGAGCAGCTAAGGCAGAGACAGGGCTGCCGGATGGATGGCTTGTTTCAGAAAACGTTTTCTGTTGTGTCTCTGCTGGCGGAGACAGGGAGCACTCCAGACACCTCGTTCCACAGCTTGTATTTTCTTTTTTAATGCTGCTGAGTGACTCTAAGTCCAGTGCACCCAGCAAATGGCAGCATTTACAATGCGTTGGTACCCATGTGGCATCTGAATAAGAATTACAGATGTTTGTTTTCCATATACTTGAGGTTTATGACTTCAAACTCAAAAAACGTTTTCAATTTTAACTGTTTGCAGTTGAAATCTTTCCAAAGTGCCTGCTTCCTAAAATCAAAGGAACATAATTTGACTTTTTTTCCCTTCTTTGCTTGGTGCCCTAGAGTTAAGGAGGGGCTGGTAATCTGGCTCTCAAAACCCAGAACAGAACAAAACAGACAAACAAAACCCCAGTTGTCAGTGTTTGCCTATTTCCGTGGTGTAAACATTCCTACGACAATTCATTTCAAGCTCTTGGTGGTTTGTGACAACCAGCTTGGAAGATTCCTGAGATCTGAGCTCCCCACGCAGAGGACAGTATTGTAGGTAGAGGGGACACGGGGCCATCAGACCTGGGAGGGTCTGGCTCTCGTCCTCATTTATCCCACTTGAGAGCTGGGCTACCGCAGACAGGCTACTTGACCCGAGTGTCTTCATACAAACCGAGGTAAAAATGACCGCACCGGGGTGATGGTGAGGGCACGGTGGCATAGGTCAGGGGTCCCAAATGCCAGTGCTTTGGGGGTCCAAGCCAGTGACACAGTGATCACAGCAGGCTGGTGGGCACTCGGGCAAACAGCTAAAACGGTGGCTCCCCAGACTTCCCTGTGCCTGGACCCCCCCCCCCACTCAGACTGATTAAACCTGAATTTCTGGGGGAGCCGGTAAGCAGAATGTTTTTGTAATTTCTAGAAATTCCATAGGGAGATCAGTCCCTAGGACAGGACTTGCTCCTCACGGTGTTAGTTGTGGACTGCTTTCTTTAAAGGACTCAGACATCGACTTTTTGAATAATTTTTCTCTCCTCTATTATCCTAAATGGAAACATTAAATTTAGGGGGAGTTTGGGAGAATTGTTAGTAGGGACGGAGGGGGCAGGGTGTGTAAGAAGCAGAGGGGATAAGGTAGAATGGTTGGCAGTGGTCAGAGTATAAAGGGCCTTGAATGCCAGGCCAAGGAGCTTTTGACTTGCCCTGTGGGCAAAGGGGAGGACCCCACAGACACATCAGGGCAGGGAGAGCAGGGGCTGTGATGAGAACCATTCATGGTTGGTGCGTGGAACAGATCAGCTCGAATCACTCATCCTTCGGAGCAGCTCCCTCCCACTACTCCCCCCCCTCCCCAATCTGGTGTTCCTGCCCTTCCTTCATTTGCATAATTTACCTTTAATTATTGCTTCCATTATTTTCACAGCCCAAACTGGCAGGAATAGTCTGGTGCAGGGTGGAATTAAACTGATGGGACCTCAGAAGCCCTCCTCTGTTCCAATTATTAACCCAAGTATTTTTCAGAGATTTTATTAAAAGACATCACCTGGGGTTTGTTTTCCAGCTGCATTTGCCAGAGAGAGCCTGGTCCACAACTGTCCCTGACACCCGCCTCCCCTCTGTGTGTGCACTTTAAAAAGCAGGTGCCATTCAGAGCCTAGAGAGCAACAGTTTCTGATGAGTTGCCTGTTAAACCACGGGCCTCCAGATCATGCTGCTAAAATTACTAATTTTTCAATGAGGAAACCCTGATGGTAATTTTTTTTTCCCACCCTGAACACAAGCACATCCAGTTCTTTGCTGCTGCCACATTTCTCTGAGATTGTTGTCAGATTGTTGTCATTGTCACTGTTATGTGTTACTATGACTATTTCTGGCGCCAGAGGCAGGGCTGGGTGCTCTGCAGATGTCCTGGTCTGGTGGAATTCACACGGGATCTTTGCAGACACTGTTTTCCCAGAAGAGGAAATCTGGTCTCCGAGAACTGAGTCACTACCCAAGGTCACACAGCCAGGATGGGTCAAGTTCAGCCCTAGGCTGGGCCCTTGGCCACGTTCTCTGCTGCTGCCTCTTCCCTGGGATGTGCTCATTAATATCCTCTTGCCTGTGTTTTACTGACCACGTTTGATGACATAGGAATTTGTATTTGAGCCAAATAGCACCTGGAAAACAATGTAAATCATTTTAAAAATAGAGCTTAAAAATACAGTACAGATGCAGATTCAGTACCACTGATACTTTCCCTGGACTACTGTCATTCCATCTGGTTTCACTTAAAGGAACAAGTGCAGTATTTCCCTATTACAGCAATGACGTTCCGAATTCTCAAACTACCCCACAGGCAGGAGCTCAGTTCTCCAGTGATTATTTACGGTGTAACCAGCCTTTGTAGGCTGTATTTATCATTTTTGATAATTTGGTCCTAGTTTGTTCCCCCTTCCAGGACAACGATGTGGAGTCACTTTGATTCCAGATTTCTAAACATCACACTAACTTGGTGTTTGTTTGTTTTTAACTCTCTCATTGTTATCTGTGTATATTTTTATTATATGAAGATGGATTTTTATTCTTTGATCAGACATGAAAAAAAGAGATGGGCGGGCTTATAGAATCGTTCATTTCATTTACTCTCCAAAAATGTTTCTGAGCAGCTCCTGGGTGCGGGAAGGTAGGACGCGATTCTAGGGAAGAGGGTGGAGCTGAGAAGCAGCCCCTCCCCCTCGCCCCGCCCCCGTGAGCTCTGCTCTTGTGGTACTTGCGTCCTAGAGGAGGGGCAGACGTTCATTAAGCACACAAAGAAAAAGTGGAGAAAAAGTGCTTTGGTGCCAGTGAGCTTGGTGATGGGACATCGATGGGGGCAGGACACGTGGTCCTTTCTCCCAGGTGCTCTCTTTGCAGTGGGGAGACAGATGCTTCAACACATAGATGCAGACTCTGGCTTCTGGGCATTTGTAGGTTTCACATTGACTATTCTGACTTTTGTGCGACATGGAAATCTGTGAAATGCGGCAGTTTGTCCTTTGCTGAGGCGTCAGTCAGCTTTCATTGTGAAGGAGGTGTTTGCCTCCTTGGAAAATAATTTGAGCCTCAACAAGTGGGTGCGGTGAGGGTTTCGGGGGAGTGGGGGGACGTTCCTGTGCCCATGGAATCAGCCCAGAGAGGTCTCATTTCATGTATGAATTCGTTTCTGTTACCGTCTGTATACCTAAGAAGGAGAGCCGGGTGGCTCCAGCCCCGTCTTTGAAAAGGAAGAGAAAGCCCCACAAATAATACAATGGAGTTGGCCCCTGATGGTCATGAGGACCACTTCCAGAGATGTTTGTGCGTCCTTAAACTGACTGCTGCTTACAATGAGGCAGAAAGGGACCGATTGTTCATTGTCAGCTGGACTCATTCACTAGTTAAGTGACTTGCTAATTCACACTTGCCTGGTAGAAGGGGTGACTCAGGGTCACGCAGGGTGCTTTCCACATGTCATCTCATTTCACCCTGGTGACAGTCACGTGACCAGGATTTTCATCTCTGCTCACGCGACCTCATATGCCGGATGCTCAGCTCCGTCAAAGCCAAGCGCCAACCGTGATTCATCCTAAATTCTCTTTACATTTTTATTATATGAGGGTAGATTTTTATATTCTTTGATCAGACATGAAAAAAGAGGTGGGCAGGATTATAGAATCAATCCACAGAGGTCTTATTTCATTTATGAATTCAACAAACCTTTAACTTAGTTCTGTAGCACCGACGGGAAAGGCTCTGGGAACACGGGATGGTTCAGAGGCTGGAGGTACCTGGATGCACCTTCTCGGATGAGAGGGCACTAGCCTGGGTCCTGCAGAAGGGGAGAAGCTCTTCAGGAAGAGAAACAGAAAGTAGTGGGCAGAGGGAGCTATGTGTGCAAAGGCCTGAAAGTGTGAGAGCAGACACTGCATTCGGGCAAAGCACAGATCAGGAACCAGGGGTGAAGGGGGGGGAGTGAGAAAATGGCAGGAGGTGACTGGGGGAGACTGGGAGGACGGGGCTGCTGACCTGTATCACACACATACCCCTTGGGGGACAGCCCCCAGGATGGACTGGAACAGTGAGGTCTAGCTAGAAGACAGGGGACCAGTTGACAGTTGAGAAATGAGTGCCTTAACCCAAGGCATTTGGCAGTGGAGCTGGAGAGAAGGGAATCAGCCAGAGAGACCCTTCCTGGCTTGACTCAGCAGGTCAGGGGCCCTGGGATGTGATGTGTGAAGCTGGAGGACCCACACTGGGGTTGAGGGTAAAACAATTAATTTAGGTCAGGAACGCCGCTGGGAGAATAGATCTCAGGGGAAGAAAAGAAGTCCAGGTTAGGACAGGTTGACTTTAAGTTACCTGAGGGAATTGCCGGTGGAATGAGTCTAGGGGCTGTCAAAGACATGAGAGGAGAGACATTTTAACACGGGCTGGGAAGCCAGACCACAGCGGTGTAAACTCTGCTCGGTCAGCCAAGTGGCCGGGACTTAGCCTCACCGAGCCTCAGTTTCCTCTGGGTTTAACTTGGGGGCCCCTAGTATGTTTGCAACCTTGTGAAATGGGTTTTGTGTGTCTGTATATTCAAATTCCATAAATGACGTGCTGTAATTTTAAAAAATAGCTACACAGTACAGATTTGGACAGGGTGCCTTGATAAACGTCGCCTGTCATCCTCTTTGTCATTGTTGCTCTGATGTCATGGCACATCGGGAGCCGTTGCGGAAGATGAGGTCCTCCAGGCAGGGCCTGGAGACCTCGAGAAGAGAGCAGAGGAAGAGAGCAGCGTCCACCTCCATTTCCTGTAAAAGCCAGTGCAAACGGCACGTTCTAAAATCCGGGGCTCACTTTTCTGATGGCTGTGGCTTGACTTGAAAGTTTCTCAAAATGAATTGCAATTTTAGAAAGTAAGGCGTGAGCCTCCGTTGTATGCAGGTCCCCCTTTCATAAGAGCTCTTCTGAGCACACGAGTAAGATAATGACAGGCTTGGCAGAGTTCAGATGTTTTCCTGGGGAAAAATGATTGGGAACAGCAGAATCTTAAATGCCTTAATTTTCAGCATTGCAAGATTAATTGGTTCCCAAATATAGCTCACTCCTGCAGTAGCTGGGGTTCTGGGGAGATTCCAGCTTTCCTGACACCTTTAGCCAACATTCCTGGGTTTGATGATGAATCACCTTTTAAGAAGTCAGTAATCTATTTAAAATTATATTTCCAGTTTACATGAAATAGGAAAAGAATGGACTGCTCCATACCTTGTGGTGACACAGGGTGTCCAGAGAGGAGTAAGGTCTCGCCCCTGCCCTCAGGCAGCTCAGGGTCTGCAACTGGAGGGAGACTGGAAACAGTGAAATCAACTCAAGGTGATAAATAGTTGATAGTTCAAGTGCTGTCAGATCTCAGTGGGGAAAGGGACTCCCTCTGCCAAGCAAGTCAGGAAGCATCTCCAGAGAAGGGGACATCTGAGGCATCCTTGAAGGATGCCAGGAGGAAAAGGGGAGGATGCCAATCTAGCAGGAGGCCAGCTAGGAGAACGTTGCAATGGTCCAGAAAGAGGGGAAGAGATCTGAATCGGGCGTTGACCCTGGGGACAGTTTGGAGAAGCATTTACTTCTCCTGGCGTGGCTGCTGGGGTGTGGGCGAGTGGAGGGGGATAAATCAGGAAAGAGAGAGGAGGTCACAGATCACAGAGGGTTAGAACGCCAAGGGAAGGAGGGATGGGGAATAGAGAATGAGGATGAGGGACGAGGCTGCAGATTTCCCATGAGTGTACAATTTTCATGTAATTTAGAAATAAGGCTTAAACCATCAATCAAACGCATATTCAGGAAATCTAACATAGCTATTACAAGCTCTTCGCTGGTAAGCTGTGCTCTGAGAGACCGGATTAAATACTTGACCTGTGTTGTCGCTGAAAAACCTGAGAATGAGCCGGATTGTCAGGTCCCAGTAAGGAAAGAAGGCGAGCCACACTGCTTGGAATGGTGGAGGAGGGAAGGCATGTGTCCCTTCTGGACAAGTTACCTTTTCGGCTGGTACAAGAGATGCACTCACCTCTCGTCCCACCAGCTCACTTCCCTGCCTTCTTCTGCCTGCTGCTCCTTCACCTTCCCCGTGCTGAGCAAAAGTAGAGCCCAGACTGATGAAACAGTTTTCAGAGCTGTCACTGCATCTGCCTGGGAGTTGCCCGACCTTCAGCACACAGGCTGGGCTGGCGTGGGAACACCTGGGATTTCCTTTTTGCTGGACCCAGGGCTGAAAATTTCTTTTGTTTTTTCCTATTACAAAATTTTAAAAAATTAATTTGATCATGAAACATTTTAAGAATTCAGAAAACTATATTACAGGTATTTATGCACGATTCTGCAGTTGTGAACAATGCTGTCTCATCTACTTCGGATCCCTTGTTCTCTTTTTTTAAAAACAGAAATCATTTACAGGTAGGGCATCCTCTCTCCTCCAGCTCTGCCCCTCCCTTGCCCCCAAGAACTACTGTGATCTTTGACTTTCACTGCGTGTGTGTGTATTTGTAAATAGTACGTGTGATTATTTTAAATATCAATTTTTATATACATGATACACCACTGTACATGTGTGCTTTGGCAACCAGCCTTTTTGTTTAATGTAATGTTTCTGATATTTATTCCATATGATGAATTTGGGTCTGTGCTGGATGCACGTTATTTATTTTAACTGCTGTGTAGTATTTCATGTAATAAACCACAGTTTATCTGGCCCCTTCCTTGTTCGTTTACTTGTAAACTAAGGAAAAGCCAGCTTGCTTCTCACATCTGCCGTGACAGGCAGTGCTGCAGTGAGAACCACCGCGTACGGGCAAGAGTGTCCCTGGGGTTGGCACCTGGAAGCAGGAAAGGGTGCCTTCTGTGTTACTGGTTATTCTCTAACATCAGACTTTATCTGTTTGGTTTGCTGCTATATCCCGGGCACCTACAGCAGTGCCTGGCAAAGACTCAATGAACATTTGTTGAAAGTCTGAATATTGACCAATTATTCCCGAAAGTGACAGCACTAACTTATACGCTCAGTCAGTTTCTATGAGTATTTCCACGTCCAGCATCTTTGTCGACACTTGGTCATTAAACTTTATTAACGTTTGCCGATCTGATACAGATTAAACGGTGCCCTGCTGTTTTAACTTGCACCCCTGTGATTATTCATGAGATTGATGGTCTTGTCACAGACTTTTGGCCATTTGGATTGCTTCCTCTACGAATTACCTTTTCACATGCTTTGCCGTTTCTGTTTTCTTACTGATTTGTACCAATGCTTTATTTATCTTGGATAAAAAGCCCTTTGATGGTTATATGGGTTATATCTATGGTCATTCAAGCTGCAATTTGTCTTTTAGCTTATTTTAGTTTGCCTTTTAATAAACAGAAGCTTTCCATTTTATATAGTAGGATTTATTAGTCGCTATTTGTTTGCTAAGACTAATAGTTTTACCTCTTCCTTTCTAATCCTAATACTTTTTTTATTTCTCTTTAAATGTCTTTTTGCTTTAAGGATCATGGAGAGCTTGTCTTGTTTCTGATTTTAAAGGGAATGCCTCTAACATTTCACCACTTAGTATGATGTCAGCTGTGGGGTTTGGTCAACATCTTTTATCAGGTTATTTTATACCATCTGCAACCCTGGGATAATCTCTGCTAATGATATATTATTTTTCATCTATACCGGATTTGTTTCCAGGTATTCCCTTTCGTTCTTTTCTTAAATTTATTTATTTTTTTCTTTCCTAATCATTCTTCTTCCCTTAGGGTTTTGTGTCCTTTGTTTGACATTTTAATTATTTTAAACATACTCGTTTCAGGATTTTATGGTTTGCCTTGTCTTTCTTCAGGGAGGGACATCTCTTCATGTCTTTCACACTGAGTCTATCTTTTGCTTCCACTGGCTTACATTTATTAAGCAACTACTGTATGCTGATAGAGTAGGGTGGGGGAAGGGGAAGTCCCTGGGCTTCAAGAATTTGTCATGCAATTTGTGCTCATTCTTTGCAAATCCCTTGCACAGAAGTGATTTTAAGGAGTGCAGAAGAGCCCGGATGAATCTGGATTAAAAATCTGACCCCATCAATTATTAACTGTGTCACCATTCTCAAGTTAACAAGTTACTTAATTTTTTTTAAAGCACCCTGTTAACCTTTTCTATTAAAGTGGGAAGATAATAGTGTCTCCTTCATGGAGCACATGGGAGAGCATGTGATGTAAAATGCTGAACACGGTGTCGGGCACATAGTGAGAACCAATCAGAAATAGCTGCTCTTGTTATCCATGTCCATTTTCCCATTTGATCCTCACAATTGCTTTATGAGCTGGATTATTATTACTATTTATGAGCATGTGGAAACATTTAGTAGAATATCATTAAAATGTTGGGGTTTTTTATTAGTGTATGTAAAAGAGCTTTGATAAATGTAAAACATCATGCAGATGGAAGGGAATGTCATTCTCTGTGATAGTTTAAACCCAGATTCTTATTGGCATTTAAAGGTGTTGTTACAGGAATTGAAAATCAGACAGAAGACCCAGAGAAACAGCCTAGTGGGTCTGAAGAGGAGGGAGTAGAGAAAGGATTGCAACTATCATTAAATAATATTTAGGTGTTACTGGTATGTATTTAAACGTCTATGGGATGATGTAGTAAATGTTTCAAAACTATTTGCATACAGCACCAATTTATTTAAAAATGTACGCTATATGTGCATAGAATGTATCAGAAGGAAACACACTGAAGTGATAACCCTGTAAGATTATACATCATTTTAATTTTTTCTTTAAGCTCTTCTGTCTATTCCAAGTTTATACAATGAGCCTGCTCTGGGAGGGAAAGGAGGGAGCCATGGCCTGTCCGTTAGTCCTAGGTGAGGGCAGCTTGGCTCAAGTCCCAGAGGACTCGGAGCCCGTGGGACCCCCTACTTACAAGCACGTGCTGGAATTGGAGGCCTTAGAAATGCAGCGTTTGGGCCCTCAGAGGGCAGAAGAGAAGTGGGATCTTGTCTCTTGTCTTTCCAAAGCCAACTTGATACTAATGGTCTGGATTAGATATCCTCTTGTCAGCTTTTAATGGTTGGGCAGCTTTGATTTTTGCAGCTTACCCAGCAGTACCTGCCCAGGTAGGTCCAGGTAATGGAGATCTTACTCTAAGTCCCATTTGAGGTTTTCTCTTCCTGTTCCAACACAGTGTCTTCCTCTCTCCAGCCTCTTATCTTCGGTTCTCTAAGTCAGTTGGTCAAAGCACCTTTGTGTAGGGATCTCTTTCTAATGGTAATTAGTCTCAGCGGGTCCCTGGTGAAGTGACTACCTGAGGCTGCTTTTCTCAGAACAGCCAGTAGGGGTCAGTGTTCCTAGAAACCTTTTGAGACTTGGACCTTTTGTCCAGGCCTGGGGAGCTGGTTCTCACCCAGCTCTCAATGGGAGCCAGGCACCGTGCTTGGTGCATTTCGGGCTTGATTTCTCTGAGCTCTTTTCTCAGTTCATCCAGGGACCTACGCCAGAAACCGTGGAGTTTCCCATGAACTCTCAGCGAATCCTCTTGAGTTCACCATCCAGAGAGCTCTTGATTCTGTCATTCTCTCCATCTCTACTGGCACCACTTGTCCTGGTCACCATCATCTCTAGTTTGCATAACTCTTAGAGTCTCATAACTTATTTTCTCCTCGCCTAGTCTTTTCTCCATCCTTTTTATTCTCCTCACAGCAGCCCCAAGTGATCCTTTCAAAACTCGAATCTAACTTGGGGAGGTTCCCCGCTTAAAACACTTCCCTGGCTTTTCATTTCCTCATAGGCTTCAGATAAAACCATTTTAAATGCCTGACAAGGCTTTGCGGGAGGTAGTCTAGACTAGTGAGGTCCTTGGAACCCCAGAGTTTGCCAAGATCTTTTCAGGATATCTGCAGGGTCAGAACTACTATCATCGTCATAACACTAAGATGTCCTTTGCTTTTCATCATGTGGACATTTGCAGCGATGGTGTAAAAGCAGTGGTGAGTAAAGCTGCTGGCTCATTGGCACTACTGAAGACAGTGGCACCAAACTATATTAGTAGTCATTGTGTTCCTCACTGCCTGGGGCTTGCTCATGGTTTAAAACAAATAAACCAAAAAAAAAAAAAAAAAAAAAAAAGTTCACTTAAGAAAGTCCTTGATGAAACAGTACAGATTATTAATTTAATTCCATCTTAGCCCTTGAATACGCTTCTTTTTCATATTCTGTGTGGCAAAATGGCAAGTCCTTTGAAAGCACTTCTGCTGTGTGTGATTGTCTGGGTTGCAAGCTGAGCTAGCCCCTTTTGTCATGGAATGATTGGAAAGTTCTTTTCCATGGAAGGAACGATAGGCAGACAGACTATAGTTATTCAGATTTGGGTGTTTGGCAGACGTTTTCTTGAAACTAAAAGAAGTGAGTTTCTCATTTCAAGGAAAACAACCAATAGCCTTTGCTGCCAATGATAAAATTAGAAAGTTTACACAAAAATAGAATTTTAGGAAACCAGTATCTGCCACCATGAGCTTAACAGCTTTGCAATATTTAAAGATTTTTTTTCTGATGAGATCAATGGTCCTATTAATGAATGCAGTTTTTCTGGTTTCATATAATGAATTGAACAACGTTTGGAAAATCTGTTTAAACGAGCATTTCCCAAATGTCCAGTGCATGATGTTGTAAAATTCTGCATAAGGAAAAGGTCCACTCAAAGTGCAGGATCGATCTATCGATGAGAAATTAATTGATATGATTTCAGCTTCCACATTGCGACTGACCTTTAAGAAAGCACCACTTGACAAGATTTTGGCATCTGCCAGATTCCCTTCATAAACATCAACCGTACACATATCACAGCAGATGATGGAGACACAGATATGAGAACCCAATTATCTTTTATTAAGCCAGACATTGAAGAGATTTGCAAAAAAAAAAGTAACACAGTGCTTCTCTTTTCACTATGTTTTTGGTGATTTTTTGGAAAAAATATTTTTCACAAAAATTCATTACATGTTAATATAAAGTAACATGTAATGAATTTATTGTTATTTTTAAATGATTATTTGTTAAAGTTGTCCCTTTTCATTTCTATTATGATAAATCAATAGAGTGTAAGTATAAAGGACTTCTGAGACGCCAGAATTTGAAAACCACTGTTCTAGACCCTAGATCTAGAGATTCAGATCACTAGCCTCTTCTTCCATCATTCCTAATGTTCCCTGAGCTCCCTCCAATCTGTATTCTTTCCATTATTCCCTCAGTTCCTCCAGCCCAACTCCCTTGTGCCTCAGGGCCTTTGTACATTCAGTTCCTTCTGCCCAAAATGTATTTCTTCCCCATTCTCCAAGATTCTCTTATTAACCTCTACTCACTCTTAACCATCACAGCTCAGGAAGGCCTTTTCTTTCCCTGTATCCATTCCGATCCCCTCCTGTCCATAGGCTCCATCTTAATATATTTCATACGTGTTCCCTTTCTTTACCTTCAGATTTAAATTCTTGTTATGTCCCTCCTTTATAATTTCCCCTTTGTGCCTGTTTTACCAGTACCACCTCCTCTGCTGTCTGTTGTATCCTATTAATCACCACCTGTCTGATACAAGAGAAAGGAAAAAACTAACTGACATTTTCAGTGCTAAGGGGGCCAATTGATCAATCTTTTCCTTGAGATTTCATACATTTTTAAGAGGGTTCTCACATCCCTCTTTACATGCTCCAGTGTAATTTACTCTGTGGGTTTTTTTCAGCTCAGAAAGAAAAGCATCTGCATTTTGTCATTAATGAGACCGATTTTCCTGTCTCTTATAGTTGCAAATCCCTGAAGTGTGTGCTTGTTTTTTTTTGTATCTGCCAAGCTTCCCATTTTAATGGTACATCATCTTTTCTCTGAGCTCCAACCCCTTGAAGTGTAAACTCAGACCTCACCGATCCTCAGGATCAGTGGGAATTAGCCTTATTATTCGATTTTCTTTGCCAAAAGAAAAAAAAAGTGGGTTATCTAGATCTATCGGCCTGCCATCCTACTATGAAAGGCTTGACGAGATTTTCTTTTTGATCTGCTAAGAAAGCCTTTGGAATAGCACAGGCTCTCCGTGCTGTCAGTGAGGAGGTCTGGGAGGGAAGCTTCTGGAGGCGCGTGATGCCGGGCAAGCCTCTTTTCCTCCCGGGCCCTGGTTTTCCCATTTGTGAAATGAAAGCTCATCCTGCCCTAAGACCATGTAACCCAAATGTGTCCTGAGAACCTGGTACACACGCAGGCTGTGCCTGCGACCGAGGAGGGGTGCAGATGCGGGAGAAAACAAGCCTGTGTTTCCAAAGATGAGTATGGTGGGCTTGGAAACGAAATATTTAAATCTCTGAAAACGTCAGGTGCAATACAGAATGAGAGTCGTTTTATAATACACTTGACCCTTGAACCACACAAATTTGAGCTGCAAGGGTCCGCTTATAGGCAGATTTTTTTTTCAATAGTAAACACTACAGTGCTGCATGGTCCACAGTTGGTTGAATCCAGGGATGTGGAGGAACCGTGGATATGAAGAAACTTAGTATACAGAGGGTCGGCTATAAGTCATATGTGGATTTTGGACAGCTAGGGGCATCCTTAACCCCCCTGTTGTTCAAGGGGCAACTGTATACGTAGGTGTGTCTATGTGTATTTCACACACACACACCCCTTGTGCCAAGCTCCTTCTGCCTGCCTCCAGGGCCCAGGTGCAGGCAGGGTGTATGAAGGTCAACTCTCAAGAACTCATAAGACAATTGAATATACAGACAGGAGGGAACAGGAGGCCCTCAGAGTGTGCTGACATCCTTGAGAAAAGCTACCCAGGAGGATGGCAAGAGAGGAGCCACGGTGGCTCCAGAATTTCTTTGCCGGGAGGGTGGGGGGACCAGCAGAACCCTCTGGAAAATGGGCAGCCGGACGGAGGGGTGAGTGAGGTGGCTAGTCTGATGGCACAAGACGCGCCAGGAGGACTGTCTGCAGTGTTTCCAGGCCAATTTTCAACATTCATCTTATTGTTTACAGTTGGCAGGCATTTTAGTTCTATCTGAAACCAGGGGATTGCATCTCAGAGGCTGAGATGGTGTGGGAGCACGAAGCTGGAGGATGTAAGACTCCCCCTCAACCAAGAAGTCTGGGAATAGAGCATCTAATTTTAACCTCTCCCCCCCACTTAGCTTCCTCCGTTTCTATCCGGAGAGCTCTGCATGCCCGCAAGGGGCTCGGAGGATGTCGGTGGCCCGGTGCCATTAGCATGTGCTCCCTGCCCCGAGCACATTAGATCATTACCGAGCACTCTCTGCCTTTGACAAATGGGACAGCTGCCGCTCAGGCAATTTCCTAGTGAATGGCTGAGCCAGGTGGAGTGGGAAGATAGCTGGCCTGACCCAACAGGGAAAGCTAATACTAATCATTAGGTCTTTGAACCTTGCCATGTTACCAATTAATGGTAGAATAAAGTGAAATGAGCAATTAGATGGATTCCAACCCACTGGCTCTGCTTCCCTGCTTGAGTGCCTCCCACCTCCTTACTGTGTAAAGCTGAGTACAAATTCAATTACTAGGAAGAAGGGCAGTGGGCGATGATAATACATTTAATGTTGATGGCTGCCAGCTACTAAAAACATTAAATGAGCACTTGCTATGTGGCAGGCTGTGCTAGGAAATACGCATTTCTGTATACATCGATCCTCACAATTGCCCTGCGAGTTGTGGTTAGTGTCACGGCTCCTGCTTTCAGATGCCAAGATCAAAGCAGAGAGAAATGCAGTGAGTGCCAGGACCACCTGACTGAGTGGCAGACCTGGGACTCGAACCCAGGCTTGCTGACAACACAGTCCCAGCTCTGACTCGCTCCCTACTGTCCTATCAGACCTATCAGACTCCGCACCAGATGCCATGCTGCTTGCTTACATGCACATGTCTCCTTAAACCTCCACGCCGCCCTGCAGGGTGCAGAGGTAGTATTGGTTCTGAATTCACCCACAAGGTGAGAGAGGCGAGTTGATGGAGGGGTGACGGGCAGAGCCCAGTGTCCACCCGACACAGCGGATGCCCTCTCTGCTCCCTGGCATGTCTGGGTCTCGTCCACACTGGGGTAAGTGGCCTTGGGTCCCGAGGGCTGAGGCGTCCACATCTTGGCATGCCTGTAACCCATAAGCAAAGGTTGTGACAGCAGCCATCTAGGGTCCCAAGGATTCTATGACAGTTGGATGGATGGCTGCCCAGGTCAGCCACTTCCTGTCTCCACAGCAGGAGGCCCTCGAGGGCCAGAATTCTCAGGGGCCCATGGATGTAGAATTGAGTTAATCACCACCCACAAACTTTATCTTGGTGGGGTCTGTCTTGAGATGTGGAACGTGGTTTTAGTAATTGTGTAACTGAGAAAATGAACCAATTTGTATCTGTATTTCCCCCAAATTATCACTTTGGGCTATTTTCTTAAGTCCTCAAACTATTTGAGTTAAAGAGCTCCTGGGGCGAAGCGTCTTGAGAAACTGAACACTTTGCTCTTGTCTTTTGAGCCCAGTCACTGCTTTTGCGTGTTTTACTCCACAATCTGGAAACCACAGCAATGTGGCACACCTGCGTCGAGTTTCATCCTGGTCCAGCTGCGACCCCCGCTTGCTTCTCTGTGGCCTTGAACTTACTGTGTCGTCAGAGCTGGTTTCTCTGGACCTCAGTTTTCTCGGGTGATGGAATTAGACTGGGTCATCTTTAAGGAGCTCTTCTAGAGCTCAGATTCTGCAGTTTGCTGTTGATCACCCTCCCACTGCTCGCATTTGGGGAATGCAATAGTCGCTGTAAGTGAATTCTTTTCAAAGGATGGGTGCTTATCCCACTAATCTCCAAAATTCCACAGTTTAATCACTTAAAATTGGAAATCTTTTCAGAAGCTTACACATCCTTGTTTTCTTAACTCCAGTAGATATTAAACGTCTTTCTGATGAATTAGGTTCGTCATTTTGAACTCAAACCATAGGACCTTACTGCCCAAAAGAACGGTGATCCACCCCCTTGTTTGGCAAATGCCTTAGGGAACGAAGTCCTGGTCACACAGCCGGAGAGCAGCACAGGGTGGGTCCCCGGGGCCTGCCTTGTGTTCCTGTCCAGAGCGTCTTCTTCCTGTCCGCCAGGTTCTGATGAGCTGTTGCCCTGAGACCTTGCCTGTGTTCCTGGTGCTCAGCCCTGGACCAGTTCAGAGAGCCCACTAATCACTGTTGAAGGAGTGAGTGAATGAGCTCGTAACCCCAGAAACGGCTCTGCTTTGTAGCACTGGCGTCTGATGTAACGTTCTGCCCCCTCCCCGCACTCCACCACACTTTCCACACACACCCTTTGGCCGGGAGCGAAGCTACAAACACCCCTGGCTCTCCTAAAATAAAACACAGGAATCTGATGGAAACTCGCTGCAGTCTGGGGCCTCTGGGGCTCTTTTCATGTTTGGAGGCTATGTTTTGATAGTTGAAATTTTCTGAAACCACATGTTCTCCTTAAAATCACAGAGGCTGCGTTTAGTAGGCTAAGGATTTTTTTCTTTTGTCCAAATGAGAAGAAATGAATCCTTGTATACTAGTGTGACCAAT
Source organism: Camelus bactrianus (assembly GCF_048773025.1). Classification (NCBI taxonomy): domain Eukaryota; kingdom Metazoa; phylum Chordata; class Mammalia; order Artiodactyla; family Camelidae; genus Camelus; species Camelus bactrianus. The sequence goes on along the minus strand of NC_133542.1, from coordinate 66,242,929 downwards.
GTATGTTGTATGTGTATAGAAAATTGAATAAAAGGTTTTTATAAATTTTAATTTTTTTAATGAAAGTATAGTTGATTTATAATGTTGTGTTAGTTTCTGGTGTACAGCACAGTGATTCCTTCATACACACACACATATATATATATATATTCTTTTTCATTATAGCTTATTGCGAAGTATTGACTATAGTTCCCTGTGCTATACAGATGGAACTTGTTGTTTATCTATTATATATATAAATAAATATATATATATATAATCTGCTAATCTCAAACTCCTAATTTATCCCCTCCCCCTGCTTATCCCCTTTGATAACCATAAATTTGTTTTCTATGTCTTTGAGTCTGTTTCTGTTTTGTAAATAAATTCATTTGTGTCATTTTTTAGAGATCCCACATATAAGTGATATTATATGGTATCTGTCTTCTCTGTCTGACTTACTTCACTTACTATGATAATCTTTAGGGCCATCCACGTTGCTGCAAATGGCATTATTTTATTCTTTTTTATGGCTGAGTGGTATTCCATTGTGTATATATGTGTGTATATATATATATATATATATGCACCACAACTTCATTATCCATTCCTCTGTGGATGGACATTTAGTCAGCTTCCATGTCTTGGCTACTATAAATAGTGCTGCTATGAACATTGGGGTGCATGTATCTTTTTGAATTGGAGTTTTCGCCAGATGTATGCCCAGGAGTGGGATTGTTGGATCACATGGTGAGTCTATTTTTAATTTGTAAAGGCATCTCCGTACTGTTTCCATAGTGGCAGCACCACATTTCATCCTCACCAGCAGTGTAGGAAGGCTCCCTTTTCCCCACACCCTCCCCAGCATGAAGTTTTTAAGCTAATCTGTCATGGCTACAAAGAAACAGCACCGTGTTTTCTGGAAGTTGTGGTTCTTACCAGGGAGAGGCTGATTGAGAGGTGGTTCTGAGACAGAATTCGTGACCTGTTCTGAGTCACTGACACCATGCGTCCCTTACCCCCTCCACCTTCCTTCCCATGGTTCTTGATCATCTAATGTGATCCTTAAAGACTGTGGTCCCTGAAGCATCCGCATCAAAATCGCTTGGCTACATATTCAATAACATCAAATTTGCTGGATTTGACGCGAGGAACAGGCATTTTAAACAAGCTCCTTGGGTGATTTCTTAAGCGTGCCAAAGTCCAAGGGTCACCGGCCTCCCCAGTAAGATCCAGACCCAGTTCCATGCAATGTAGAAGATCTTCCACGACCAGGTCTCACCACCTTCCCCACGTGGCCTCCCGCCGTCTCCTGCCTCCTGGTCACCCCGACGGTCATCCGGGAAAGACGGTAACTGACCTCCCAGCACTACAGCGGCTCTTCCTTCTGTTCAGAACACGCCTCCTCTGCCCAGCCAACTCCTAGACTCCCATCAGCGTCCTGCTCAGGACCACATCCTGCAGAAGTCTTCTCTGCCTTCTGGCTTCAAACATTGCCCATTTTCTGTGCTCTTTTAGCACAAGCTTCCCCCCACCCCACCCCCAATTATCAGTCTACATATTCTTTCCACCCAGAGACTATGAACTTTCTGGGGGCAAGGAAGGGACCTCATACATCTCCAGTGCCTTGCCTGGCACTTAGCAGGAACTCCATCAATGCTTTTTCGAGATTTAATGACCCAAAGGCTGGCTCAGAGTTCAGGGAGAGGCCGTTTGTTGAGGATCATGGTGCTGACGTTTGCTGAACAAAAATAGTCCCCATGAAAGGTCAGATTCAAGGGGAAAGTGTAAAGAGAGACAATAAAAATTATCTATCTGTCTGTCTATCTATCTATCTATCTATGTATCTTTCTATGTATCTTTCTGTTATCTAGCCAGGTAGCTGTCTGTATAGATACACACACAAAGCCTGCGCTCTGTGTCAGACACTGCTGAGAGCTTTCTAAGCACTATTTCGATGAATTTCTACAACAGTGCTGTAGGGTGAGGCTCTACTGTGTCCTGCATTCGATGGGTAAGGAGACCGAGGCTTTGGGACCCGCCATAGTATGCCAGAATCTAGCTACACTGGTGGGATCCAGAACCCAGTCTGATCCCCAAGCTCCTGCTCCAACCTTGGTCCCCCTGGAGGGAGACGCCAGGCTGCAGGTGACCGAGGAGAGAAGACACAGCCCGTGGACTCAGTCTGAGACGGGGCGACGTTGCTTCTCCCCCCGCAGCCTCAGATCCCTGGCCTGTGCCGCAGGTGATGGGTGCCCCCTCGGAGGGCTGGGGGCCTGGGCCCCTCTGCTCTGACGCCTTATGTTGGGAATGGGACGGGGGCAGCGCAGGGCCTGCTCAGGGCTAGTCCTGCCAGTGGGCCCCAGACCCAGGTCCCTCTGGAGCACAGACGTTTCACATCTAAAAACCATGGCTACTTCCTGGCAGGCATCTGTGAAGCAGGACTTCAAAGTGTGTGTCAGGATCCCCTTACGGCTCTAAAGATTAAAAAAAACCCTCAAGAGACAAAGTCACCTCAGAGCCTTCACACAGGTAAACTGGTATCTTTTTGAGAGGAACACAGAACCTGGGAGAGATGGATATGACAGGATTCTCGGAACTCCGTGGCACAAGAACAGTGGGAAGGAAAGATGAATGCTTTATCTTCTGAGGAGCGGCCCAGGCCTTTCATCCTGAGATTAGAGGCCCCGATGCCAGGCTCCCCCACCACCACCACCAATGAAAAGAGGAGGTGGGAGGAGGGGAATGGGGAATTCATTCATTCATTCCACAAACCTGCCCTGAGCAGACACTGCTCCAGGGCCCAGACCTAGATTCAAAAGACCAGACCCTGCCACTGAGGCACACATGGTCTGGCCCAGAGGCAGCCAGGGAGCCCCAGGAGAATCTCAGTAGAGGAAGCTGGGGGGCACCTCGGGAGGAAGCAGCATGCTCTGCCTGGGAATATCTGGAGGGCTTCCCGGAGGAGGCATCCCATGAATCTGAAGAATGAGTAGGTGGAGGAGAGGGCAGAGCAGAGGCCCAGAGCCATAAACCGGCCTGGTGGGTCCAGAACTTGGTGAGAAAGATGGTCAGTGGAGGGGAGTGGGCAGCCAGGAGCCTGATGGGGTCCTGGGGCCAGTGGGAGCCTCACCTTCCCAGCCTGGGAGCCTGGGGCCGGGCTCAGCCCACAGGCTCTAAGCCGCCAGCCAGCACAGGAGTGACAAGGAGTCACCTTCTCTGGGTCAAAAATAATTTTTTTCTAAGCTCCAGCCTTGGGGAAAATCCACACCTCATCTTTTGTCATGTTTTTCGGTGCCTGGGTCTTTTCTTCGGAAATGTCACGGTAGAAGATTGGAACTGAAATTCTGCTGGCGATATTAGAGATGCTGAAGAAACAGGCTTTCAGAGAAAGTGAGCCTCCCGGGTCTCTGTGCTGCTCTCCTTCCGCCGAGCCTGGTCTCCTCGCCACGATGAGAGAAAATGCTTATAAAAAGACGATACAGTTGGATTAAAACAGGCTGAAAGGAAACAAAATCAATATTTTGCCCTTTGTTTCATAATATAGAGCCCCCACACTTGCTTACAGACATTTTGGTGAGCTTCCAGCCCCTAGTGACAAATGACAGTCTCAGGGAGAGCTGGAGGAAATCTCCAGAACGAATTTTAGATGATAAAAGTAGTAGGGCTGGACAATTTTGCTCCAGGTTATTAAAAAAAAAAAAAAAAAAAAAAAGCCTGTTATCACCACAGGTATTTCTGCAGGAAATTGCCTGGGCCTGTTTTTTCTCTTCTCTTTCTGGAAGTGCCCAATTTCACTCTGACCTCTGCCTTCCCATCCGGGCTCACCCCAAAGCTCTTCCCTCTCTCTGCCGTCTTCTGTTTCATGTTCACCCTTCTTGTCCTCCTCCGCAGAACCCTCACCTCCCCTTCCCTGCCGTGTCTTAATTTTCCTCTGAAAGAAGAAAATCCTTCCTTCCTTCTCAGCATCTTCTAACTCTGAATTTACATTATGCTGAAAACAAGCCAGCAAAGAATACACTTCGGGGTAGGGACTTAGGAAATGAGGGGAAAAAAAACCCACGGCTTGGTCTTCACCCTTCTCCCCACCCCGCATTGTAAATCAGCACCATTATTGAGCTGGGAAGGGAGGAAACAGTCTTGGGTCCAATTCAACTCCGTCCCTAGGCACTGAGCACCTACTACCTGTCAGCCCCTGTGTCCAGTCCTGGGAGCATGAGAGGTGGATGCAGCCCCTAGTTGGGGCTGTCTGGGAAGACTTTGTCCAAAGCCAGTCACTGCTCTAGTCTGAAAGCAAATGACAACTGAAGGAGTTCTCTCGCTCCAGGACGAAAAGCCAAGTGTCACTTCCCACAAGCTAAGGGAGGCTGTGTGACACTGGAAAGAAAGCTCAGGCTGGAGCCAGGCAGACCAGGTTGAGCCCTGAGTCACCAAAGTCACGCTAAAAACAAAATTGGGGGAAAAAAATGAAAAAATAATCGCCCTCCCCAAACCCCAACACCTCCAACCCCAACTTCTACCAACACGGGTACTGCTTCTCTAGACTCTGTCTACTTGCCCATGTGCCTTTAATATTTTCTTGTCACGTACAAGCTCTTTGACTTTGACTTCTGCCGGGTTTTAAGTGGCCGTGTGGCGTAAACTTTCCTGCCCGTGACCGCGCAGTCCTCCTGGTCATTCTGTGACTAGAGACTCTGCCTGGGGGCAGGTGTACCGCCATTTACCCCATCACTGGACGTTTTTGTGGTGTTCAATTTTGTTCTTCTTTGAATAAAACCCAGCTCTGGAATTACTGCGTCAAAGGGAATGCTTATCCTTTAAGATCTCGCTGCAGGGTGCCATTTTGCCTTTCCCAAGGGCTGTCACTGCTGTTTTTGCCGCCGTTCATACCTGTGTGTGGCCCCTCCCTGCAAAGCACCAGGTGCTGCCTATATAAAACTAGCTGCCAATTTAAGGTGTGTAAGGTCATTCTTAAATAGGCGTGTCTTTGGTTGTTAATGAGTATGAACGTGTTTCCAGGTAACCGTTTATGTTAACTGTTTATATTTTATTTTATGGGACTTGGAAATTATCTGCTTACCTTTCTCGCCTTTTTAACCATTGGGATTTTGAGTTTTGATACAAACACACACACATACTTAGTACAGATATTAACCCTTCACCCTGAATCCTGAAAACCATTATTCGGACGTGACTGGGCAGAGGGGATTACAGCCCCCACTTGACAAGTACATACCCACAGTACAAAGTGATGGGGACCCGTTTGGGGCACTAATTTTAGGGCGTGGTCCTCTCTTAGCTGTTCTGAGAGCCAGCCTTTCCCCGCTCCCTATCATGGGGCTGCCAGAGGCTGTCAGAGGGTTTCCAGAATGGAAATCACTTCTTCCAAGAGAGAAAACAAATCCATTCTAAGCCTAGTGAGTCTCAAACCTGTAGTTAGCAACTGAGATCTTTCTACTGACTCTGGGGGAACCAAAATGTCATTGTGGACTTTCTGTCTCCTCTGGCCCAAGGTCAGCTCATTTCCGAGGTGGTTACTAGTCTAATGTAGCATTTCACAAACTGGAATACCCCAAGAATACCTTCAGGAATGTTAGTGATTAATGCCACATTAAAAACTCAACAGTTGAGGTGGTCACTTGGCTCCAAGGCTACAGACAATAAGCATAAATGGGTAAAAGGAAACTGGGGGACAATGACAAACTTGTATTTCATTTTTTTAAAAAAAGCATCACTAAAATAAAAACAGAGCAGGGTAAAAATCCTTGTGAAGTACTCAGGGATCTCAGGAGAAACGCTGTTTTCTAAAGGTGATTTCCTAAGGGTTAGTGGTGCCTTGTTCAGGATGGATACACAGTTGTTTCCAAGCAGCTGGTTCAACCTAGTGGGTTGGGTTCCTGAGGTTCCCTCTGGAACCAGGAGGTGAAGTTGAAGAGCAACGGCAGCTGCTGCTCAAGTTCAGCGAGCGAGGACTGCCAGGGTGCGCGCTACGCTCTTAGAGATGTTATCTCAAAATCCGGGAGACACAGATGAATAGGGCTTAGTGTGTGACGGTGCCAGGCTTCCCGGGTTCCTCTGTGGCTCAGAGACGGCTCCCCAGGGCAGACCATCAGCCCCTCTTCTCTGTTTCTCAGCTCTCCTGCCTCCTAACCGAGGAGGCAGCCGTGAACATCTAAAGCTCAAGATTACTCCCTTGATACGGCCCCGGGCTTCGTTGCAGGACTTCGCAGCTCTCTGCTTCGCTCTCGCTCTCCATTTTTGAGCCCCTATCTCTGTCTCACCATCCGCACTTGGAGTACCTCCTAATTGCGATGACTAAAGCTGAAATTCTGTAGGTGCTGAAAAAGTACTCAGAAATAAATCAGCGGGTGCCAGAATTTTTCCTAAGGGGGACTCAAACCTGGGGAGGGATTTCTGAGGTTTAATTTACACAACAGCTGTGCTTCTAAAAGGGTGTGTAAATCAGTCCAGAGGTAATTGAAAGGCACTAGGAAAAAAAAAATTGTTACTTAGAGGAATCCTGTGGTGAGCTCTTTTGTAAAACAAATCATACTGATCCTTCAGGGTCTGGCTGTGATGTCACCTCTTCCTTGAAGCTGTCTCTGATCATCCCCCACTCCCCTGACTAGATTAATTACTCCTTCATCTAAGCGCCCTTAGGCTACTGGTGGTGCCTCTGCCTAGCACGTGATCCAACCTGCCTTGTGATATAAATAGATCATAGATCTTGGCACAAAAAAGGTGTGAAATGAATGTTTGTTGAGTCAAAGAAGGAAGTAACCAGTGAATTAGACTCAACTCCCCAAAGGAAAGAAGTCTTATCTGATTTAACTTTTTTTTTTTTTTTTTTTGCATACCACTAGCAAGGGTCTTCCATTGGCCAGCAGATATTTGGATGAGTAAACATCGGAAAACAAATTAGCCTCTCTTTGTGTATTCTTTGTGTAAACCCCTCTGTCAAATACAAAGAGGTCACATTTTAAGATTATTGGAAATTTGTTGGCAGAAGTCAAAGTAAATCAAAAGCGTAAGGATGCCTTCTGGGCACTTCGCACATTAACTGGATGTCCTGTTCTCCTTCTTTTCCCCAGGAAAGGGTCCTGGACCCTTTGCATTGGGTAAGGGTGTTCCTCCCTCTTTGAGAACAGTTCCTGTCCGATGATGGACATATTGTGCATGAGACTAAAATGACCACGGTTATATTTAGTGGCATAAACTTGGCCACAATCTTAGCTATGGTGTTCGTTATTTTTTGTTTTGTTTTGTTTATTAATTGAAGTGTACTCAATTTACAATGTTGTGTTAGTTTCTGGTGTATAGTTTCTGGTGTTTCCTTTTCATATTCTTTTTCATTACAGGTTAAGCTATTGAATACAGTTTCCTGTGCTAAATAGTAGGACCTTGTTGTTTATCTATTTTATATATAGTAGTTAGTATCTGCAAATCCCAAATTTCCAATTTACCTCTCTCCATTCCCTTCCCTCCCGGTAACCATAAATTTGTTTTCTATGTCTGTGAGTCTGTTTTTGTCTTGTAAATAAGTTCATTTCTGTCATAGTTTAGATTCCACATATAGGTAATATCATATGGTATTTTTCTTTTGTTTTCTGTCTTACTTCACTTAGTATGATCATCTCTAGGCCCATCCATGTTGCTGCAAATGGCATTATTCATTCTTTTTTATGGCTGAGTAGTATTCCATTGTGTGTGTGCACATGTGTGTATATATATGTATGTACGTGTATGCATATGTGTGTATGTATATGTGTATGTGTATATATATATACCACAACATTTGTACCCAATCATCTTTTAGCTACAGTCTTTGTATCAGAGCAGACACACATCAGTTTCCAGAGGGAAATCTTGGCCTTGGTCACAGATACTCCCTTGGCCCGCCCCTGTTGAAATGGAGTGGCCATCTCTTCAAAGGTACAAGTCTTCTTAGAGACATCAGCTTAAGAAAAGGATTTCAACCCTACTTTGGTTCCACGACTACCAAAGAAAATAGCTTGGGTCCAAATTTGCAAGATAGGCTATCTACATCGCAGTACATCGTGACATCCATGATCGTTTACTAGAAGGACTGGGATCTGTCTGGATCCAGCCAAATCATCAGAGGGCTTTGCTCTTATATACCATTGCTCCGGCTGCCTCTCCCAGCTCTGCTTTGGTACTTGCCCTGTGGTGGGAGACTTTGTAAGAAACACTGATTTTAAATTTACATTGTATGTGTAAAGAACTTAAAGCAGCATTTGGCTCTTGGTTAAATAGGTCAAATATGGATGCTCTTATCGGCATCACCATTAGTGTTATTGTTGGGATGTTGTTGAGGACATCAACAACACAGGGGAAATTTCTCTCCAGCAAGAAAACCTGGGCTTCTCCTTGAGTAATCTGGTGTTTTGAATTTTAAGATCTTGTTGTGAAAGTGAGTATTACAACTTCTCTGCTTCCCTCTTTCCTTTGCCTCTCAGGAAGCTTGCAGCCAAATTTGTGGCCACCCTACCCTTTGCCAGCAACTGTGCAGACCCTGGCAGCCTGTGTCTCTCTGTGTTTACTTCATCCTTAACCTTATCTTTTGATCCTACACAGGCTTTTCCTCTACCCCTATTTACGTATAGATCCCTATTTAAAGCATTTTCTCTATCTGTCTGTCTGCCTCTCTATCATCTATCTCTGTAAGCCACTTCATATTGTTTTTTTTTAAAAGAGCATGTTTGTGTTTCTTTAAAAAAAAACACACAAGGGTATTTTAAAATATTTCAGGGATCCATCAACTGATGGATGGATTACCAAAATGTGGTATATTCACACAATGGAATATTATTCAGCCTTAAGAAGGAAAGAAATTCTGCAATATGCTACAACATGAATGAACCTTGAGGACATGATGCTAAGTGAAATAAGCCAGTCACAAAAGGACAAATACTGTCTGATTCTACTTATATGAGGTGCTTAGGGTAGTCCAAGTCTTAGACAGAAAATAGAGTGGTGGGTCCCAGGGGCCTGAGGGGAATGGGAAGTTATTGTTTAATGGGGGTAGAGTTTCAGATTTATAAAAGCAACAGAGTTCTGGAGATGGATGGTGGTGATGGCTGCACAGCCATGTGAATGTATTTAATACCTCTATACACTCAAAAATGGTTAAGATGGTAAATGTTATGTCATATGTATTTTAACACCATTTAAAAAATCCACAATATTTTAAAACATTTCAAAGAGATAAAACTCCTGAAGTCATTGCCATCCGAGACTTGTCTAATATTGATCTTATTGAAAAGCACAAAAATGGTTAGTCTTGCATTTATAATTAATTAAATTAGTCCTCATTTTCTCCGTGATTTAGTCTAACTTCTGATCTTTGTAAAACACCCCAACATAACTGACACTTTTTTGTTGACACACACCATTTATAGAGAAAAGTGCGTAACTTGCAAGTGTCCTGCTCAGTAAATTGTCATAAAGTAAACACTTTGGGGGACCCAAATCCTGGATGAGAAATGGAACATTACCAGAACCTGGGCCCTCCCCAACAGGCCCCCTCCCAGTCACTGCCTCGACCTCTTCCCCCCAGGTGACCGTCACTCTGACTTCTAATCCCATATGTCCATCGAACGTGGTGTATATATACAGTCGGACAATAATATTCTTTAGTGCCTGGCTTCTCTCACTCAACATTACATTGGTGATGTCCATGCATGTTGTTGCATGTAGCAGGAATTCATTCATTTTTTACTATTGTACAGAATTATATTTTGTGAGCATACTGCAGTCTCTTTCTATGTCGATGGGTTATTTCCAGCATTTGGCTATTATTTCACATCCCTTTGGGGGAACAAAATGGGTAATAATGAAATTAAGTCAAATGAGTGAGTGAATGAATGAATGTGTTTTTTAAATTGTGGTAGACGGTGCCCCTCCACTCCCAGGTGGCTCGGCCCTGGGGCTCTCGGGCCAGGTCCCTCCCCTGCCTGAGCTCCTTGGAGAGGATCTATATTGTCCTTGATGCCATCTGCCCCAGACCCAGCTTGGGTGGCACCATTTGTTCATTCACTCATTCATTCAACAAATACATATTAAACCTCTACCACATGCACGGGTTGTTTTGGAACCTGGGTCTACAGATGGCACTTGCTACCTTCTTGGAGCGTATTTCTTGTGACATAGAGTTCCTCCCCCCACTTCCACTCTGTGACCCGTGTGCAGTGCTCTGCCCCCTAGTGGCCACTCTCTGTTAGCGCTCACGGAGTCTCGCCCTCCCCGTTCAGCCCTCAACCAAGGATGCGCGGAGTACCCGCCCCCTCCAACCCCACCCCGTACACAGACTCGCCCCTCTCCAGACACCGAGGTCCCTGGATGCTGATCTCTGCTTCCGTAGCTCAGAGGGATGCTCCCCCCATCCCTGGCCTACAGGCTGAAGACTGGGTACCTGGCCCGCCTCGTGTTTCCCTTTGTTCAAGGATCGCAGGCCTGCACTGCCTGTTGTCCGATGTCTAAAAACACTTCCCTCAAAAAAAATGTGCCTGGTTTCATGGTTGCCTAGGGCAGGAGTATGAGTTTGCTATCCCTGGGTCACAGCCCAAAGTGGAAATGTATGCTTATCATTTTAATGGCCTCATATTTTTCCATTACATGGGCAGAACTTAATTCCAGTGGATTTTTCAAGTGCAATTTATTTCCTATAGAGCTACGAGAAATGTAAGATTTAGAGATTATACTCATTCTTGCCCCTAACTCATGCTTACTTCACCAGGTGCTGTGATTTGTCTTTCTGTTTGTTTTTTGTTTTTTTTATGGTGGTAAAATATACATAACATAAAATTTACCATTTTAACGATTTTAAAGCCTACAGTTCAGTGTCATTAAGTATTCTCACGATGTTGTGCAACCACCAATTCTAGGAGATTTTAAAGGTATTTACTGAAGTTAAAATTGACTTCTGGCACACAATAGAAAGTATTTGTTTAAATAAATATATGATTGAAGCCTGTCACTGGAAAGAATGTTTTTGAATTTGTTGGAATGCTTTTGGCTACGGGTAACTGAAAACCCAACTTAATTTGTATTACCTCCCATGAAAAGATGTCAAAAGCTGAAGTAGCTCTGAAGTCGGTTAGTGTGGGGCTCCATGACATCACTGAACCCCCAGGGGCTTTCTGTCCTTCTTTTGTTCTTCTGTCCCCAGCACCGTGACTTTGTCCCCAGGTTTGTTCTCCTCCTAGTCTCGGGAGGGCCACAGCTGTCTCAGGTATCTATCCCAAAATAGCATCTTGAGACAGGAAAGGGGACCACAGGTATTCAGGTGTCTTTAAAGAGTGAAGAAACCTTTTCCAGAAGCCCCCTAGTAGATTTCCTGTCACATCCCATTAGCCAGGACTGGGTCGTGGTCCCAAGCTTGAACCCACCAAGATTGCTTAGACCAATCAGAACTCTCCCTGCGGCGGGGCCTGGGGCTGGGGTCGGCCTCCTCTGAAGCACGTGGCCTTGAAGAAGAGCCTGGATCCCTAACCAGAATGTGAGTTCTGTCAGGAAAAGGGAAAGGAGGAAATGGATCTTGGATGGACCATCCATCATGTCTGCAACAACTTCCCAACCCAAAAATAAATCTGCCCAGGCTCCAAGTAAGAGACACTTGCCTGGTGAGAAATTAGGTTTGCCTGAATAAAGTAATAAGTCTCTTAACTGGAGATCATGTTGTCCAACTGTCTGACTGTCATCAGTTACAAATCAAACTGGAACATGGTTAGCCGTCCTCGGGGCTCACGTGAGCTCGTGATTCCTGGGATGGCTGGGATGCCATTTCTTCTTATTTCTCCACCTTTTCAGGCTCAACTCAGAAAGCAATTTCTCTGAAATCCTTCCCTGAACTCCCAGAATCAACATGAATTTTCCCCTTTTCTGTGTTCTCTTTCATTTTGTTTTGAATAACCGCTATATATATCCAGGCTTTTATTTTTCTTTCTTTCTTTGTTTAAAAAAATTATAAAAGTAATAATAATTCTTCTTCATAAATAATTTAAACAATTTGCTGAGTCCATAAATCGCAAAGGCATCCTTGAATCTTCCCTTTCAGCTTCTCCCTCAACCCCAGCCCCACTTTCCAGGGATGACCGCTGTGCACAATTTGTTTTATCCTTTCAGACTTTTTTAACGTGATATTTGACCTCCATTTAAATTCATGTTGTTATTGTAATTTTTATAAAAATGGAATCAGGCTGTGTACTCTATAATATGCATATATAATTCTATAACTTGTTCTTTTTACTTAATAGTATAAAGAAAATGTCTTTGGTATCAGGAGCTCCAGATCTAGACATTGTTTTTATGGCCTGAGTGTTAATCCAACTTGGGGCCTTACCACATTTTTATAACCAGTGACCTGATTATGGGGGCTTAACTTATTTCTGCTTTCCACATTTCAAACAGTGCTGCCAAGAACACCCTTTTGTGTGTGTGTGTTTGTCTGTCTGTCTATCTGTCTTTGTCTACACATATCAGTATTTCTGCAGGCTAGATTACTAGAAATAAAATTTCTGGGCCAAAAAAATATGTGACTTTTACAATTTTGATAGCTACTGCCAAATTTTATGAGGGTGTTTGGGGGCCAGCTGCTGTTGGTGTGAGATGAGTAATTTCTAGACTTTCAGACTTTATAAACCAATAAAACTTTTTTTAAAAGCCAAACTATGGAGACAACATAAAGAAAATAGCCAATGTTTTGTTTTTCCACGTAAGGACATTAAACAAATTAAGTGCCAGTCTTTAGCTTGAATTGTGTGAAATGGCCGTTTCTGTATGTCAGAGTAGTCTAATATTTGCACTTTCACGTGGTTTAACTTGATACCCTCAGCATGATTTCATCAGAGAATGGACACACGTGCTCACACATTCACACACCTACCTTATCTGTTTTCTCATCTCATCCATCACATGAGTGAACATCTGGGAATCACCTGTGTAGTCACTGACCAGCGGCTCCCTCTCACCACCCCCGCCAGCATCTGTCTAGTCTGTAACTAGGACCGAGGTCTTGGTCATGTGAAGGGCAACGTGGTGGGTTGGCAATGGACATGACCTGGCATCTGTCCCTGTCCTGGGTCCCTTGCACTGGTTTTAAGCTGCCATGGAGAAAGGGTGAGAGGCAGAAGCTGATGAGTCTGGGCAAGAGGACTGGTATATGACACTTGGCAAGAGCAGGACCCCAGGAGCCACAAGTGGCCCAGGATCTCCCCCGAACCCTAGTCCTCTTCCCCTCTCCCCATGGAATCTAGCTCCGTTCAAGGGCTGGAGGCTTAGGGAGCAGAAAGAGCCAGGCCTCTCGGCTTGGCGCTCACGTGGCAGCCCAGCCGGAAGCCAGGCCACTCACAGCACTCTTGGGCAGTGGAAATGGACCCTTGGGAGACGTGCAGGAGAGACAGTGTGGAATCTGAGTGTGATGATGAGGGCTCGGCCCTGGTCCTGGATGCTCCTGAGCCCTTCCTGGGGAACCCTCGAGAATGCCTGCGCGATCTGCTGGGGGTGGGGCCATAGCAGGGTGGACTCTGGCTTTGTCACTGGGCAGCCCGAGGGCTACTGAGATAGTCAACACGTGGGCTTGCCACTTTATTTGAAGGTCCTGCCTGTAAAGTAAGCTCCTTGAAGCCACGGACTGTGTCTTCTTTAACTGTGATCCCACGCCGTGCCCCAGGCCTTGCAGGCGGTGGGCACTCAGGAATCCCTGTGACAGCCCAGGCCCTATTCCGGGGGTTGGCAAACTTGTCCTGTAAAGAGCCTGCTAGAAGATATTTCAGCCTTTGCTGACCATACTGTTCCTGGCTCATCTATTTAATTTAGCCATAGACAATCCATTCACTCAAATAGATGTGGTTGTGTTCCAATAAAACTTTATTGACAAAAACAGGTGGCAAGTTGGTTTCTGACCCAAGGGCCGTGGTTGGCTGACTCCAGCCCTATAGGATCAAATGCTTACTTACAAGCTGTGTCCCCAGGTAAGTATTTCACCTTTTTGAGCTTCAGTTTCCCCAAGTATAAAGTGGGGGTAATCATCGCCGCCTTCAGGGCTGATGTGAGAGTTAAATGAGATAGTGCACGCAGAGGGCCACGGGCCTGAGATGGAGCAGGGACTTCAGAACGGCTAGTTTTAACGGAGCCCCACAAGCCAGCTCCCTTTCCCCAGCTCTGTCCAGGGCCTAACACGAAAGAGCAGGAGGCAGGAACTTTAAGGGCCGAAAGAACGAAATGCTTGGGACTTTGATTTTATCTCCACACAAGCACTGGGCAGAGACGTAATGTCCCTGGTCCCCCTTCCGCGTAGCCTTCAGGTGTCAGCTCTGTAGCATCCTGGTTTTATTACATCCATCACAAGCAGCGTAAGGCTTCCAGAAACACAGTCCTAGACAGATGCTGAGCCTGTCTGGGGATTAGAAATACCCTTTTCCATTCAGCAGAAATTAACTTAATCACCAGGTGTGAAAGGCAAGCAACAGAAACAGCCTTCCCTGCAGCTTTCATTAAAATTAAAATTCTATTTAAAATTTAGCTTGTATTTTCTAGGACTTGAACCCTTTCAAGGAGATAATATCTGTGGTAAATTTTTACACTGACGGAGTGGCAGAGATGAATGTGCTGGGGACAGTGATGTACTGTGTAATTTAACTTCGCCTCCTGGCCCTCGCTTCACCATCGGATGGATCTGTACATCCTAAGGAAATAATTAGTCTTGGTAAGAACTGGTCTTTGGCCATTTTCAGAAGCCGTCAGACTGATCCAAAAAGATGAAACTCTGAGTCGGGATTACTAGGAGCAAGGTGCTTCAGATCTTGTTCTGATCCATGCTGTAGAAAGTGCTCTTAGGAAAAAAAAAAAAAAAAACAGAAAGGGAGGCATTGACAATGAGTCACCCGGAGGCCTGTAACAGAATCCTCCGTGGCTTAACCTATGTTTGTCTGGGGTGGGGAATGGGGACAGTGGTCAGGGTCACTGCATTCCTCATCAGGCTTGGCAGGAGAGACCCCCTTGACAAGGGACATCAGCGGAGTCAGCGTGATGTAGAGAGAGCACTGAAGGCAGACAAAGCTAGCTTCAGATCCTGGTTCTTTTTTTTCTGACTCTGATCTTGGACAAGTCTTGTAATTCCTCCGAGCCTCGAGTTCCTAATCTGTAAAATGAGGGGAAGGATGCTTGTCTCCTAGGATCATTGTGAAGTTTGGAGATCATCTTAGTGCCTAGAACTCATCACATGCTGGGTGCTTGCTGGGTGCTTAATATTATGTATTCGTTTAAGAAATCATTGTTGAACATCTGCCACGTGCCAAATTTGAGACTGAGTGCTGAGAATACAGAAACTCATAAAATACAGCCTCCACTCTTAAGATGCTCAAAGACCCAATAGAGGATTGAGACGTGGAAACAAGAAGAATCACCACTTAGGGTGACAAGTCCTACAAGGTACAGAGGTGACACAGAGAAGGGAGCAGTATAATCTGGAGGAAGTGACATCTGCTAAGTTTTAATGACGTACAAAGGCTCGCACCATATACGGGCAGAGAGGGACATTCTGAGCAGGATGGACGGCTTACGAAGAAAGGCGGGTGTGGAGAGGCATTTTGGATTTGGAGGATTATGAGCAGAGCGGTATTGTTAGACGGGGAGGAGGGAGGGAGGGAGACTCATGAGGATGGAGTATCTCTTGATGCGGCTGCATCGTCTGAAGACCTGGATTTGAAGCGCTCTGGATGCTTCCTCAGCTTGGCCATGGCGCCAAGGTGCGTTAAACGTCCAGACCAAAATTGGTGTCTCTTCCAAAAGGAAATCCCACTGTTAACTTTAATGGAGTTGCAGATTGGAGAGGAAGCAAGTGGTAGAGTTGAAAATGTGCTGGAAGAGGAGGTCCAGGCGGCCGGATCCCAGTCCCTGGTCTACCTTCCCGTCCACGGCTGCTCTTAAGCCTGGAGGAGGGACATTATTTCTCCTTCAGCTCTGAGTCCCTGGTCCAGGGCAGCCACATAGTAGAAGCTTGTAGATGATTGTTGAGCAAAAGCTCAGATGCCCAACCTGAGCGTCTCTAACCTGCCTCCCTCACAGTGCCTCTCTGAGGACCAGGGATGGAGCAGGGGTGAAGGCACGTGGCAAAGTCTCAGGATTTATTTAAATATGAGTGTGTGATCATCATCCTCATCGTTAAAGAGTTGTACACCAATTAGAAGCTGTACTGATGTTAAAAAACCAGTTTCCTCACCCATTAAAAAATTGCTCCGATTACTACTGGCTCTCTCACTTAACAAAATCCAGCCTACGCTCTTTAAAAAGACAAAGAAATGCAAACCGTGTAGTTACATTCGATGATTTGCCTGTTCAGTATTGCAAAAATGACGTATTAGTCAAAACAATAATTATATTGGAGACTATTAGAGATATCCAGGTTCTTTCCTATGTAATCTAAAAAAATGTTAATTTACAGGAGGAAAAAAAAACCCATTGAAATTGTACCTACCTACAAAGCAAGCATTATCTAAAAAAAAACATGTTTTCCCAAACATTTTCAACTGTCTTGACAGCTCAAAACATCACTTTCTCTCCAAACCCGCAACGCTTTGTTTTAATAATAAATGTGTTCTAAAGAAAACCACCGCTGTCCCGGGCTAGGAATCTGAGTTTGGTTTGAAGCTTGTAACGAGGCTGCACTGTTTTCCAAACTGTGACTCAGCTGACAAGGAAGCTGCAAAGGAAATGCAGAGTTTGGAAAGCACTGCACAAAGTACGAGGACGGTTACCGTAGTGGCAGAATGGTAAAGGACTGTTATAAGGAAAAATATCTGAAATCAGGCTGTGTTGTTCACAGCAGATGAGTGACACACTTTGGCCCGAATGATAGCTAAGTGGTGTCAGACGTGCCTCACGAGAGAGTGTCAGAACTTGAGACTTACCCAAGGTCATGGGCACAAAGCAAATAGATTTGTTTTCCCAGGGACCTATTGTTGGGGCTTGTAAAACTGCTAGCATTCAGTGTCTGCAGAGGAGCCAGGGGCCACCGTTACAGTCCTAGTTCTGCGCTCGACACTGTGTTGTGGGGACCGACTGGTCCTCCCCCTGGGGCCTCCGTTTCCTTGTCTGTAAGTTGAGTAATGATTTCTGCCCTGTTTACCTTCCAGCATTGCTTTGAGGATCCAGTGAGGTAATGGGTGGAACCTGGAGCGTGGAGACCCAGAAAGGATTGTTGGCGTGTCTAGCGGTCCTCCCGACCCCAGGGCCTAACGTGTCCCCTTTCCCTTCTCCACCACCCCTGAACACCGCTGTCATTTGGAACCACCCCTGGTTCTAATTCTGCAGAGATGCCCCAAACTGCCTCATCCCAGGGCTTCCCCAGGAGACAGGGTCAAGAGAAGCCTGTTCCAACTCTGCCTCTGCTGCTTTCTGGCCAAGTCCCTTCCCCGGCCTGGGCCTCATTTTCTGAGACCTAAAATGAAGATTTGGCCTAAGTGATTTCTGAATTCACTTCCAACAGAAAACTCTAGAAGCCCTGACCGTTAGGCCCAAGCTGGCCCTTGTCCATCCGGTGAGACCTGGGTGGTGGGAGCCCCTGGGGGAATGGGCCTTGGGTTCCTTCGTTTTCTGATTGGTCTTGTGTTTCATCGTTTAAGCACCAAGCCCTTTCTGGTTTATTGCGAATCTTGACTTCCAAAGTCCATTTCAGTGAATCTGACTTTTTAATTGGAATGATGACTCTGCAGACTGGTTTTAGATTGTTCTGTCATGCACTGGTGCCCCCAGAGAGCCCGGAGAGTGTCGCATCCACTCTGGAGAGTTTTTCTACCTCCTCCTCTGCTTTCAGGCTGGCAGCTGTCACTTCCCGTGCTCCAGATTGTGTGGGGTGGCGTCCAGTCTCCTTCCTTCTCATTTGCTGGCTGTACCCTACCCGGGAGGGGTGGGGGTTGGTCTGAAAATCAGATCGCTGCATTTGATAGAAGTGTGGGCAAAGTAAGTGTATATATCGGTGTGGCCCCAGAGGCCCTCCTTCCACTTACAGACGGGAACGTCAGGGTGTGAACTCTGAGATCTTGATTTTGGCCCCTCAGCGGGCTTCTCACTTGCCTCCTGGTTCTCAAGTAGAGGAGGGGGCAGAGTGCCTGCGTTCTGACCCCGAGATTTCTCTGCCGCCTGGGTGTTCTCGCTGTAATTGTTGCGATCAGTCTCCTCTCTCCCTGCTCTTTTGCCTGCCTTAGGCTCCGTCCCCATCACTTTGTTATTGCATACAAATCCACGTGCCCGATGCACAGAGAGGTCAAAAAGTACTGGAGTTTGGAGCAGAGAAAGGTTTCTTGCTGGGCCGAGCGAGGAAAATGCTTAGCTCATGCCCCAAACCGCCACCACCCCCGCAAGGGTTTCAGCTGAGCATTTTTAAAGGCCAGCTGAGGAAGACAGCCCAGGGTCTGTGATCAGCTGTGCACAGTTCTCTGATTGGTTGATGGTGATCAGTCCTTAGGCACCAGAAGGCCTGGGGGGCTATGTGCTCATGGTTATCAGGTAGTTAATTGCTTCCATTTGGTGGTGGTTTTTAGCATCTGAAAAACTCAGGAAGTGTGCATGAGTTACCACCACCTGGGTCCTTCAGAGAGGAGCTACAGCAGAGGACATGGCGAGCGGTCTGTCCTGGGAAGGCCCCTTATCCCACTCGGTTACAGCTTGAGTCCCAGAATTGGGCCCTTTCCTCCCACGCTCCCGATTGTTTACACATGCAGCTTCCTTTGGGTGGAATCCAGGCTTTTCTCTCTCCTACCTGCTACCTCGAGGGCTCTTCTCAGGTCTTTCGTCTCTCAGCTACCTCCTGAAAGCCTTGGAAACGTGCCCTGAACTCCCAGGCGAGCAGAGTGCCCCACGGTACCTGTGCCCACCTCTTGATTCCCACTGAGGCCGCGCTGAGTGGTTTGTCTGTGTGGGTGGCACACCTCTACCCAAGGTGAGGTCCTGCGTGGCTAGGACTGCCTTGTTCAGCTTCGTATCTAGAACCCAGCTCAGTGCTCAGGCATGTGAGTAGGGATGGAAGAATGAATGAACAAGAAAGCAAACAAATGAATGAACAAGTTGACTGCCTGCTCTGGGTTGCCCCCAAACTTGCGTGTTGAAATCCTCACCCACATAACTCAAAATACAGCCTTGTTTGGCCATGGGGCTTTGCAGGGGTAATCAAGCTAACATGAGGTCATTAGGGTGGGCCCTAAGCCAATATGATGGGTGGCCTTATAAGGAGAGGAAATGTGGAGGCACACACACACTCAGAGAAGATGATCTGAGGACACAGGGAGGAGACGGTCATCTACCAGCCAAGGAGAGAGGCCTGGAACTCCAGCTCCTGGGGGACAAGTAACACGTCTGCCTGTCTGGTCCTCATAAGAGCTGCTCCAACTAGTTGAAGAAATCTGTGACTAGATGAACAAACAAATGTAAAGATACGCGGAGAAAACCACCATTGAAGTGAAGAATGACTTTACTAGTTTCTACAATATTTTCTGAATTCCCAGCACATCCCCTCCAAATGTGAGATGGAGCTCTGTCCTTTGCTCAGGAAACACCAGCATGTGGCAGGATCTTTCCCAAGTACTAATTATTCTGCTCGGTGAGCCAGGCTGGCAGTTTCTAACCTGGACCCTTGAAAGCCCGGGTGAGTGGCGTCACGATGTGTGTCTGTGTCGGCACTGCTGTTAACTCAGTCACTGTCCCCTGCCTCACGCCCTTGAGAAGAGAGAAACAAAGGGTCTGATAAAATGTCAGATCTGGGAGGAGCCATAAGGTCATCTATGCCAGCGTGCAGATTTTACAGATGGAAAAACTGAGGTTAGAGGGGAGTGGAATTCCCTGGGACTCATGCTGGTTTGGGATGAATCTGGGACTGGAATCTGAGTCATGTGATGCCTGGTCTCTCCCCTCATTCTCCAGCGACCAGAAGAAGGTTTATCCTCCTTCCTCTTATGTAGTCCACACGCCCTATGCTTGGGTGCCAGGCATCCGTATCCAACCCGCGTAGACAGCCCCTTTCTTTGTTCTTCCTCTTCTTCTCCCGCTTTCTTCCAGAGGTAGGCCTCATTATCCCTAATCTCCAGATGAGAACGCTGGACCTCAGAAAGTTTAAATAACTTATCAATGTCATAGGGTTAAGAATCGACAGAATGGGGATTGCATCCCTGGCTGTCTTACCCCCAAACTTTCCATCATTCTGTGCTTCTTCTTAATGACCCTTTATCCCTAGGTCCTAGACATTTTATCCCAATTATGTAGAACATATTTTAAAACATCCATTTGGTTAGATGTAATAAATTCTTCATGGCAAACCCACGTATGTGAGAGAATCCCTAGGGAATTTTGCAGTCAGATTTAGCAGATTTCAAAGATCTTCCTTATCCTTGGAAAGTTACTACCAAATGGAAATGAGTGTCAGGGGCTGACTCGTGGCGACTGCTCAAACGAATCTTGAATGATCTGTAGGTAACTGACTAAAGGCGGTGGTCTCTGATGAATGGAAGACCAGACTATCTCCTGTCCCACCCTGGTTTTGCACGTGTGTTTTCCCTCACCTATAGAAAACCTTGTAGTAAGATCCCTGAAACTCCCATTTGTTGTTGTTTCTCCATGAGCTCTGGGAAGGCAGAAAGAACCTCCTATTCGTCTCTGGATTTCATCCCCTAGCACAATTCTACTAATTGGAAGGTACTCCATAAAAATCTGTAAAATAATGAGTGGTTTTGCTTTCATTTTGGAACCACGGGCATCTTAGAAGAACTACTCTCCTCTTGTGACCATTACTCTGAGGACAGCCTCTGTGCTGGTGTTGAACTTCTTCTGGTTTCCCTTTTGGATCTGTCCTGTACACCAGATCCTAACAAGCCACAGTCCATGTGCTCCCTGGAAAGTTAAAAATCAATCCTCATCCTGTTTCTGTGTGTCTGTTATGAGTTTATCTCTATGCTGAGTCTTGGGAACCACACCAGGTTTTGCCTTTCTGGAGCTCCCAGACTAGTGGGTGACTTGACAAGTAACTCAAATGCAAAAAGACCAAAGTAAGTGTTAAATGAGACACTGGCTATGAGCTAGGGGAGGAAGGCTGAGTAATTCTGTCTGGAGGAATCAGGAAGGGTTCATGGGGAAGACAAATATTAAAAACAAAAAATTATTACATAAGTGGAGCAGCTGACATCCCAAGTTCACATTCTACACAAGAAACTCAAAACTAGAGTTCAGTGTTTCCAATTCTGGTTGTTTAGGGTGCTGACTCAGACCCAGATTCATAGCTTTGAGAAGAAGAATCTAAAAATTAATTAGAGATACAAATCTCAAAGACTATTTCCTATTATTGGGAAGATGACTGTGGGTCACTTGAAAATATTGCTTAATCTCATTACTTCTAGTTTCACATACTCCTATGTGAAATATTTTTAAGCCCATATTTGTGTTGAAATTAATAGAAAGATATGTCACCCTATTTTACTGTGATCTCAGTAGTTGACTTCAGGGCAAAGAAAAGATTATAGATTTAAAAAAAACTTTGAGTTGGCGACTATGAATTTATTCCTTAGCAACTTACAAGGTCACAGACTAAAGCCAGGTTATATATCAAGGGCCTTAAAAATGTTAATCCCAGCAGACTCAGAAATTTCACGTCTGGGACTTTACCCCAGAGATGAAATCCAAAATTATGAGCAGAATTTATTGTGTAAATATGTTCTCCCAAGTAGTGAAAAATCGAACAATCTAAATATCCATTGGCTTTGAAGGACAGCCATTCAAGGTATCTATAAATAATTTTGGTGATATGGCAAAATGCTTGCAATAAAATGTTAAATGTAAAAGCAGGCTACAAAACTGTGTATGTAGTATGATTTCAACTCTGTGAAAAAATTATATCCATAGGAAAAGATGGAAAGGAATTGACCAAAATATTAAAAGTGATCATTCCTGGAAGGTGTGATTATGAGAATTTTGTTCTCTTACCTACATATTTTGACATTTTTTCAGGTCTTTTACAAAGGTAGATGATCCTACAATACTAAAACCAGCAATATGAGAACCCCCACAACCTGGACCACATCAGAGGCCAGGCGCTAGCAAGCAGGCATAGTGACCTCCAGGTTTCGTGAGCTCGGGTCATTTGCAGCTGGACCCGGACAGCACGAAGGAATAAGGAGAATGGTACCTGCTGCCCTGGTGGAAGAAGCAGGCAAGGACTTGACCTCTTCAAGGGGGTCCAGTTAGATGGGCAGGGATAACGGTCAGTGCAACCTCCTAGTGGGAAACTCCTAAAGTACCGAGCAGGCGCTGATGCAGAAGCCCACTTGTGGGGAGCTGAGCGCCTCCCACGAGGACGGGGCTGGTAGCTGCCAGCAGCGGAGGTTCTGCTCCAGCGTGAGGATTCCAGGCTGACAGCAGAAAGAACAGCGCTGGGCTCAGGTGACTGAGGTTCCACCTGTTCGGCCAGGCCTGGCTCAAGGCTGGACAGGTCTGAGCTGGCTGGTGGCATCTCGGGACTCCGTGGGACTCCAGCTGCCAGGGGCTGGCTGGTGTCTCTAGCTGAGCAGTTTATCAGACGCGTAATAATGTATAAGAACCGAGCAGTTGTAGTGTCCCTTTGCTGATCATTATAAAATTTGGAAATATTCTTAGAGGTTAGTATCTCCTCCAAAGAGAAAATGTTTCCAAAGAAAGTGCTGCTATGAATGTGGGAATTCAGCAATTCGTGTTTCATTTTCAGACGTAGTGTGTGCAGTTAAGTCGGCCTGTGTATTTTACCCGCGTTGGATTTGGGATCCCTGAGTTGTGCTGGAAAAACCTGCAAACTCCTCATTGTAAAATGATGGAGCGTATATCAGTCTATTCAAAGCACAGAAGAAAGACTATACCTCAGTACTCTCTTTAAATACTTTCCATTTACCTAATCCTTTCAATTACACTGTGGCATCTGTTCTTCGTGGCAGATTGAGGAAGTGTAGACACGGCCAGCCCAGCGAAGGTGGTGACGGCCCTAAGCTAGCCACTGTTTATACCTAGGGTGTGTCTGTGTGTGTGGTACAAAGTGAATGTTTTATAACATTTTATAAAAATAATATATATATAATCTCATATATATTATATGTATATATTTATATAAAATATCACTGATCTTCACAACCACCTTGCAAGGGAGCTAGTGTTTTAAGGGTGAGAAAACAGAGAATCAGAAGGGCTGAGTGACTTGCCTGAAGTCACACAGCATCTAAGTGGCAGAGTTGGGTTTTGAACCCAGCTCGGGTGTCTCTTCCTCTTTTGACAGGCAGAGGAAGGGCCTCGTGCTGCTGCTGGCCTGGAGTCTGGGCAGTAACCCTTGCAGGCCCTCCCGGCTCCCTCCCTGCAGATTTCCTTCCGCATACCTTTCTGTGCAACCTCGAACATTTCTATTCCCACATATGAGAAGTGTGAGTCCCTTTTGTAGGGAGTCATTAGAAAAAGAGGGCCCGGGCGTTGGGAAGTGAAGAGGGAAGAAGAGGAGGAAGGAACGGTGGCCACTCCAGCTGTGATGGAGATAAGGGAGCTGAGGGACCGTGCGGGGGGCCTTGGACATGCCTCCCATGTGTGTCAAGAGGAGAGGGTGCCTGGGTGAAGGGGGCTGGTGGGGTGGGTTCCTTGGCCTGGAGTTAGGAGGTGGGGCCAAAGCCCCCCAGAGCTAGCAAGGAACTCGGGTGTAGGGCAGGCATGTTGGGAAATTCCTCTGTATCTGAGCATCTAACGGAAGGTAGGGCCATTCCGAGCATTTCACATTCACAGCATCCTGTGACTCTGGTAGGATCCAGAAGGTAGGATTCAACAGCTCCTTGTTATTCGGGTAGAGATTACCGAATCTTTAGCTGGGGGAACACATTCGTTCACAAACACGCACACACAGAGAAATAAGGCTCACTGTGAACATTGCTTTGCAGCAAAGTAAAACAGATTCCAGACATCTTGTTCAAACTGCAAGGGAGAATGATTCTGAAAAATGTCTGGGGAGCAGAGTATGACAGAATATGACAACTTCTAGTTCCTAAATTTAAGACCCGTAAGATAAACATAAGTTCTATTGTTATTCGATGAACAGAGGACTTTCGTAAAGGCCTTGAATCAACTTGTCCTTGCCCTTGGTCCCCCTAACTTTCATTTGTCACCATGAATTCTCCCATCTTAGAAATTTTAGGAATCTGCCCTTAAGGTTTTTGGAACAAAAAAGGTTTCTGTGTCTGCGTCTTAGCACTTAATACACCGTAAGGAACTCTCTCTACACCAGAGGTGTGAGCTCCAGGCAGGCAGCGACACTGTCTTATTTATCTTAGATCCCCTGCACCAGCACATAGGAGGCACCACATGGTTACCTGCTTGGCGCCAACTTTAAGATGCTTAGTACCTACCATTTTGTTCAAACCCTTTTGAGAAAACATGGAGTCCAGGTCCATCCTGTTCCCTCCCCACGGATGTTTGCAGGCTGGGCCAGAGGACGCCTCCTGGGCCCTCTGGCAGCTGCTCTGTATAAGTTACTTGTATTGGTCTTATGCAAAACAGCTTGCAAAAACTAGTTCATTATGCTTTCTGATTTCAGCTTTCCAGATATCTCTATGGACAGGAAACACAGATTCCCTCCGGTTTCTGACAGAATGTCTTCATTGAAGCTTCAGCTTTCGAAGCTTTCTGTAGTCAGGTACCGGCCAGCTAAGTGGACACAGCTGGAATAACCCGAGTCCCTGATATCTGTCGCTACATCTCTCAGTAGTGAGTGGTCCAGCGGGCACGGGCCGAGGAATGGGGTAATAGGAGAGATGAAATCAAAACTACCCCTGATTCTTCCTTAAATGAGTGAGAAGCAACACGGCAGAGTGGGGGAAAGACAGGTTTTGACAACAGATAGACTTGACCAGCACCCTTCTCTTGCCATTTATCTGCTGTGTGACTTTGGACAAATTACTTAGCCTCTCTGAGTCTCAGGTTCCTCATCTGTAAAGTGGAGATAATAGTACCCAACTCATAGGCACATTGTGAGAGTTAAAAGTAATTTTCTGTAAAAGTATGATTACAGCTGTGTTAAATCTTACATACCACACACACAGGCACACATGCACACGCACTTGGAGATGGACAGACAGACAGACAGACAGACATCCTGGAAAAGAAACACCAACATGTTAGCAGTGGCTGGCTATATGCGGGTGGTGAAACAAAGGCTGAGTTTTTTCCCCCTTTTCTGCTTTTCAGTATCTTGAAGTTCTTTTTCCATGAACATATATTGACTTTATAACTAGAAAAATAGAAAATAAATTAAGAAGTGTGAAATAGGAAAAAAAGAAAGAATGTGCGTTAAGTACCAGGCACAAGCCGACACCCCGTAAATGGTAGCTATTTTTACTAATTAGTCATTATGCCTAATAATAATAATTAGGAGTAATGATTTCCTCTGGGACCAGAGGTGGTGAATTAGACTGTTGGTGGTGGCTGATGACTCACAAGGAAAGGGAGTTCTGGGTTCACTTCCAACTGGGTCTCCCTGGTCCTTCTTGCCACCACCCTGAGCTCCAGGATCCACACTGTCGCCGCAGCCGCCTCCCTCCATGCAAATGGGCTGGGCATGGAGCTCCTGTGCCCGTGACGAGGGGGAGCAGGCAGAGCTGTTCACAGAACTCTCCGTGGAAGGGCTCATAAAGAAGAGCCTCAGTGCCTATGGCAGGATGTTGCCATCCCTCTGTTGATGGCAGGTCATTTATCTAGGGGGACAGGAAGAGTGAGAGGATCAAGAGTCTATTTCTTCTGCTTGGGTAGCAGAGGAGGCCTCGGTGAGAGATTTCCCAGCATCTAAAGCATCTGAAACTGACTTGATGCTGCTACGTGGAATATTATGAAAGTTAAAAATGTGTTTCCCTCTCCCTTCAGTTACTAGTAGAGTAATGAGAATGATCAGGATTTGGGCCAAGTGAGAATTTGTGACTCAGCTATCAAATTCCTCAGGGTCCAATAGGTTCAACCAGAGAGAAATAAAATTCTGCACTAAAGAAAGAGAAAGTGAAATCCTGAACTAGCGGTGTGATCGTGAGCACGTCAGTCTACCTCTCCGAACCTGTGTCCTCAGGTGTCAAATGAGAGATGGGCACAGTTGGTGCCGGAGGTCCCTGAAAGTTCTCACTTCCATGCCATGCTGATTATAAATGCAGCTGGTTTGGAGAAGAAAGGGGGCTTAGAGCTTTTCTCTGTTCCATGGGCAAGCTGCCAGAATGTGACGAGTAAGACAGGAGAGGACAGGAATTCTCTCCGGGGCCGACGCTTCTCAGTGTGGCCCCCAGCGGTGACTAATGATGGCAGGACTTCAGCTGGGGGCTCCGATGGAAACAGTAGACCCTGCATGAGTCCTTGCCATCCCTCCGTCACATCAGGGCGCTGAGACTGAGGTGCTAGGTGTCAAACGCCCGCTGCGTGCCAGGCACCGAGGCACGTGTTCCAGTACAGGGCGTGATCTCTAATCCTCTGGCACCTGCAGGAGTGGCCTTGCCTGGTTTCATAGGTGAAGCAGCTAAGACTCAAGAGGTTGGCCGCCTTACCCCACAAGGCGTTTTCTGTGTATCTACCATGTGCTCAGGACACAGCATGGGGAAACCCAGAGAAGGCAAGGTGATACCATCAGCATGGGGATGGCCATTTAGAAACAGCTACAGACAAGTAAATGGTGATAGTACAGTGTGAACAAGGGCCTCAAAAGAGGTAGAAATTGGGTGTTATGAAGCATGGTGGGGGCACCCCCCACCAGTAGAAGGATGGGGTGGGGTGGGGTGGGGAGAATGGCATTCCAAGCAGAGGCAATGCATGTGCAAAGGTCCTGGGGCTAGCAGACAGCAGGAGGACGTGGCAAGCAGTGCAGTCTGGCTAGAGTTTACATGGGAATGTGGTAGGACATGGGGCTGGAGAGGGATCCAGAGGCAGAACATGAATGGACTTGGCCAGACCAGAGAGTCTAGATTGAGTCTAGATACATCCTGCAGGCATTGAGGGGCCGGTCATTCTCACATTCACACACTCAGCCATGTTCATTCAGTGCCTACTGTGTGCTAGGACTGAGGAGTCAGTAGTGAGCAAACCATCAAAAATCCCTGCCTTTGAGAAGCTGACGTTCTTTATTGGGTTGGGTGGGGTGAGAGGGCAGGAGGTGGACAGTGAACCAAATGAATGAGTAAAATCTCTACTCTCATAAGTGGTGATAAATGCTGTGGAGGAGAAGGAAGCAAGGAAGGGCCTCGGGGGCACTAGGGGAGCATGGGTTACAGCTGTGAGCAGAGTGGTTGGGGAAGGCCCACCTGAGAAGGGCCACTGCCACAGCACTTGGAGGAAGTTCGAGAGAGACTCAAGGCTTAGGACCTCGGGACACTGCGGTCAGATCTGCAGTTTGGCTGTGACGTGGAGGATGGTTTGGAAGGGGAGGCTGGAAGCAAGGAGACTGGAGAAGAGGCTGTTAGAGTTCAGGCGACCCACCGATGAGGTGACAGGTGATGGCAGCTTGGATTATGGGGCACGGCAATGGGGAAGGGCAGAGCGGGGGAACCGAGGTGACGAGGGACACGGAGATGGAGGGCTCGTCTCTCTGGGCAGGTGGTGAATCTCTCCTCTGAGTTAGGGACAAAGCTCGAGGCTCAGATTTGGGGTGGACGACCATGAGCCTCAAAGTAAGTTGCCCTCGTCCACCTGTGTTCATAGCAGCACTGTTCACAACAGCCAAAAGGCAGAAGCCACCCAGGGATCCACTGATGGACGAATGGATAGACATGTGGTCTGTACACACAGTGGGATATTCTTCAGCCTTTAAAAGGAAGGAAATTCTTCTTTTCCTTTTTTTTCTTTTTTTTTTAAATGGAGGTACTGGGAATTGAACCCAGGACCTCATGTGTGCTACGCATGCGCTTTACCACTAAGCTGTACCCTCCCCTCCAGGAAGGAAGTTCTGACTCAAGCTACAGCACTGATGAATCTGGAGGACATTGTGCTAAGTGAAATAAGCCAGATACTAAAGGACAGATACTGTATGATTTCACTTACATGAGGTACCTAGAGTAGTCAGATTCACAGAGACAGAAAGTGGACTGGTGGGTGCCAGGGGCTGGGGGAGTCGGGAGTTGTGGTTTAATGGGTGCAGAGTTTCAGGTTGGGAAGATGAAAAAGTTCCAGAGGTGGATGGTGTTGATGGTGACACCACAGTCTTAACATTCCTAAAGCACTG
Organism: Camelus bactrianus; assembly: GCF_048773025.1. Classification (NCBI taxonomy): domain Eukaryota; kingdom Metazoa; phylum Chordata; class Mammalia; order Artiodactyla; family Camelidae; genus Camelus; species Camelus bactrianus. Next base: position 66,214,704 of record NC_133542.1, on the reverse strand, counting down.
AACTGTACCCCGAGAAATAAAGAGGTGAGTTTTATCTTATGTCAATTTTATGAAAATGTTTAAAAAATTATTTTAGAGCGTTTTACCCCAAATCAGACAACAAGCAAGTCCAGCCCATCTCCAAGGGCCCTCTCACACCCTTGCCACTTATTCTGAGCTCTCAGTCTCTACCTGTTCCCCATTGTCTAGACTGGCTGGGATCACCTGGGAAAGGTACTTGGCGTCCCTGGGCCTGTTTTTCCTCTTAAATAAGGTGGAGACAATATTTCGTAGTGTTGTGAAGACTGGATGAGTTCATACACATCACAGACCTGGCAGAGAGTGAACTCTCATTACATCTCATCACCTATGATTACTATTCTTATGTCAGAACATCCTGACTTTGGTAAAACAGCAGAGACTAGAATCCGTGCTCCAGCACTTGTGAGCTGTGTGACCTTGGGCAAACCACTTAGCCTGCCTGAGCCTCAGTTTCTACCTAGAAAGAGGGGCTGCGAGTTCGTACCAGGCTGGGATGAGGGCAGCACTAAATCACACCTGTGTTCGAGGCCCCCAGGGCAGGGCCTGGCACCGAAGTGTCTGAACAGCAGCAGCTGTTACCGTGTAAACACCAGATCGTAGTTATGCAAGGGAAAAAATGAACGCAGTGACATGATGTGTCAATTTAACATCCTTCTCTACTTCCGGACCGTTTTATAGCACATAGTTAAGGTGTTCACAGAACCCTGAAATTATACCTTTGTGTTGGCTTCACTACTATGTCAGTGTCTGATTCGTTTTATGAAGGAGACCTATTCAGCCAAGTCTAGGTACCAGTTACTGAGCCCCTGCTCTGGGCCTGGCCCCAGGCTGTTGCTGGAGAGCCAGCAATGAGTCAGCCAGGGGCCCTGGCTACAAAGAGCTGATATCGGCCAGAGGAAGAGCCAAGGATACTGTCACAGCAAACTGCACCCAGGAAACCTGGGTTCTTCCTGATCCCACAAACGCAAGTACCAGGAAGCCTTAGGCAATTCACTTCTGGTCTCCAGAGCTCAGTCTATCATCAACATTCAGAATGAGGACGTTGATCTTGCCAGTCTCAGTAACTTGAAGCTATTTCCTTTCTAAATGCATTGATTCCGTTGCCCTGATGGCGCTCTCTGGGAGCTGCCTGCAGCACATTCAGGGAGCTTTGGACCAGAATCACTGCCTTCTGTGCTAGACAGACCTGGACTTGGGAGCTTAGCAGTCAGCCAGGATGGACCTGACCTCATGGATGCTGGAACCCCAGCAGCAGGCTGGTGAGGATGGAAGGATGCTGGGGCCAAGTAGAGCCCGGGATGCAGAGAACTGGAGTAGGGACTGGAAGCCAAGTCTGCAAGGATTAGGAACAGAGACTGCACAGCCGAGGAAGCTCCGAGCCGATCGGGAGCTGGCATGGCTGTGGACAACTTGTGTGTCCACCCTTAGGAAGGACCTTGAGGAGTCGGCTTCATCGGCCTTCGTTGCCCTTCCCCTGCAAGGCTGCAGGGAGAGCATCCCAGCAGTTCCCGCACTGCTGGTCTGCCCTCTGCTCCTGTCTCCGTCAGGCCAAGGCACGGTCTGCTCATTTCACATGGGACGCTGCACCCGGGCTTTCTTATCTCAGGCCAGAATTGAGTCAAATCCAGCAAAGCTGTGTTCGGGGCCCGGGAATCATTGGTATGTGCACCGGCATAGCATTTCCTAGTCAAATTCTCAGTAGCCAACAGAAGTCGATTAACGTAGGGAAGATAAATCGTAGGTTATCATTCAGCCGCAGCTGCCATCCATATGCATGAAGCCCAGGGACCTGACTTCCTTGCAGAATTAAGCGCAAACTTTAGCGGGACCAGTTTCTGAGAGCCTGCTACTCTCTACCCCTGTCTACCCCCAACTATTTCCCCACAAGCCAGAGCAAGTACTGCTTCAGGTCTGGAGAAACAGAGGACACCTCCCGGGCCCCTCTGCTCCACGCCATCTATGTTCTTGAAGAGTTTAATGGGCTTCTGCCATTTAAGAAATTGGTCACATTTAGAAATATTCAGCTTCAGTGAACATGTCACAGCTGTGTATAGGGAAAACATACTATTATCTCTCAAGCTTGCCTGAAACAACAGGCTTGTTTCTGAAACAGATGTTTTGTGAAACCCACCATGACAGCCTCATCAGAGCTGGAGATGGGCCAGCACTTGGTTACCAGCCTCGCAAGGACACAGACATCCCTGCTGGCTTCTCGTCCATCCCCTGTACCTGGGCCAGAAGAGAGCCTCCCCGTGGCTCTTCGTCCTGGCTCTTGGGTTCTGAAGTTAAACATTTTACAAGCCTGATACTGTAGACAGAGGCAGTCAGCCAGGTGTGCCCCGGGAAGAAGTTTCCAAAATAATGACTCAGAGTAGTTAATTTGGTCCAACTAACATTTACTGAGGACCTACTGTGTACCTGGCACTATTCCAGTTGCCTTCAGTTATGTCATCTCGCAGTAAAGCTCTAAGGTCACCCATTTCAGAGATGCAGAAACTGAGACCTTGTCTGGGTTTCCCAGGGCTTCCATAATAAGTTACCGCAAATGCAGTGGTTTCAAACAACAGATACTTACTTTCTCACAGTCCTGGAGACTGGAAGTCCAAAGTCAAGATTCCAGCAGGGCCAGGCTCCTTCCTAAGGCTCCAGAAGAGAATCCTTTCTCATTCTTTCCAGATTCTGGTCGCTCCAGGCGTTTCTTGGTTTGTGGCAGCATCATTCCAATCTCTGCCTTCGTCTTCACATGGCCACTTCTCTGCGCGTGTCTGTGTCAAATCCCCCTGCCAACCCCCCACCCCCACCTTTTTCTTCTAAGGATGCCTGGCACTAGATTTAGGGCCCACTCTAAATACAGGATAATCTCAAGATCCTTAACTTGATTATATCTGCAAAGACCCTTTTCCAAATAAGGCCACACTGACAGATTCCAGGCTTTCAGGGCCAGTATTCAGCCCACTACTGACCTCCAGCTATTACCTGGTTGTTTCCCCAAGGCCACACCGTGAGAGAGTGTCGCCTGTGGGGCCCCCCGGAATATTCGAATCGGAGCCTCTAATGGAAGAGGGGCAGTGGAGGGGCTTCTCTCCAGGTCCCCTGAAACCAGGGTGAGGGAGAGGGGGAAGCCGAAGCTGATTTCAGGGCTTTGAGCTTGGCCCACAGGGAGGATAAAGGCGCCAGTAACGACATGGAAACAGCAGGAAGCATGTTGTTGGTGGGAGCGGGGAATCAAACTGTACTGAGCTTGGATACAAGGGGGACATCTGAGTAGATGTGATTGGCAGGTGTTGGACTTAGAAGGTGACTTTAAAAAGCTGCATGGAGCTTAAGAGTGAGGGAAAGAATTGAACCTGTTTGGCAAGTTCAGGTGCTGTCACAGCTTAAGCCTTATGGCGGGGTAGGGGTGCAGAGGGCGAATGAGAAAAAAGAAAATGAAAGTTAAGTATTCACACTCCTTGGTTCATGGATACAGCACTCAATCTTCTTGCCTGTAAAATGGGCACGCTTCTTTTTCCTCCCAGGGATGATGTTCAGGTTGCATTAGTTCCTGGATGGGAAATTGTGCACAGAACCATAGCAAGGGGCTGCAGGTATCAGCTTAGCCTCACCTCCCCAGATGCTGAGCACGACCAGAGAGGCACAAGGGCTGCCCTTCCCACCTCTGCGTCGCGGCTGAGGAGGTAATAACTGCTCTGTTCACTGGGTTTGAACTGGCCTCGAGGGTGACTCTAAATCTATTCATCATCCCCAGAGGAACCGTATAATAAAAACTGGAATTTCTCCATGCCCTGGTGAGGGGTGTACTTTTGCCAACGGATTTGTTTTTTGTAAAAGCAGGCAAAGCACTCCTCTCATCAACCTCGTGGAACGCTTCTGCTTTGCCGCCCTCATCCCTTGGCCACCGCCGCCCACATGTCCCCCCTGCCCTCCCGAGAGGTCAGTCAACGTTACCATGACAACCAAGGAAGAGGCCAGCTCTGACTCCAGCTCGCGCTGGCTCGTTAGTAGAGAAACTATGTGACTCTCTTTTTTCTTTCTTGGGGCAGGGGTTCCCCACCGCATTCCCGTTGGCATGGAAACCTCTCACTCCCACCAGGTGAAGCGGTCAAGTGGGGAGATTAATTTATTTGAATGGGTGTTTGGAGAGCCCACTATGCAAGGAGAAAGCTTCAGGACACAGTGGTTCTGGCCATCGTGACATGATAAGCACGCTGCCCCACAGGGAGCGGTGGTGAGTGGGTGGTGAGTGAGCACCGTGGCCTCTAGACCTGTGTGTACATCTCTAAATCGCTGGGATTTTTAAACTGTTTTGTATCAAGGACCCATGGTATGTCTGGCATGCCACCAGCTTCTTTATGCATCGATTCTGTTATCACCCTTTGCAAATGAGGAAACTGATGCTCAGAGAGGTTAAGCACCTACCCCAAGGTCATTCAGCTGGCAAGTGGCAGCGTTGGAGCTCAAAGCCAGGCCGGCTGGATACATAATCCCCGCAGCTCTTGCCACCCGGCCGCCCTGCCTTAACCTTGTACTTGAACTTATGCCATCTCTTCCGAGTCTCTAGAGCCACCAGGGAGACATCGTCTAAAAAAATGTACCATGATAACTAAACATTTAGTACTTCTGTGAGAAACACCACTGCAAACTGTCTGGCTGCCTGCTTGGGGAATTAGGCAATGACAAGAGAAATTAAATACTTTAATGGATTTTGACAACAACTCTATGTTAGGGGAATTTAAATTGCATAAAGAAAGAAGTTAGACTTCCTCTCTGGACCTGATTACCAACTAATATGCATGCCTAATTTATTAGCCACATCTTTTAAAATCTAATTTTGTCAGGACCAAAGTTCTTGGAGGAAAAGAATATTATGGGCTGGAGGAGGCAGTTAAGTCTTCTTGGAGGAGATTGGGCTTGAGCTGACCCAATGTCCCTGATTTTTGAGAGGGGTGTTTGGTAAATACATGTCGAATGAGTGATAACGGTTACCATTGCTTTTGCAACTAAACTCCAGCTGGGATGCTAGCCTCTGGCTTTATGTCCTCCTGTTGAATCTCTCCACACCCCTGGGAGTGAGATTTTATTGTCCATTTTACAGAACAGAAACAGAGGCTGAGCGATAGGGCATCATCTCTGTGAATAGAACCAGGATGACTATTATTCTTATTATCATAAATTATTATTGTTGTATTATTACCCTAAAAATGGCTTTATATAGAACCTTAGGCTGAAAATGACACCCGGAGATCACCCTGCCTGTTTTCTTGCCTTCAGGCAAAATTATACTAAATTCTTTATGTTATTTGTCTGGAAGAATGCTTTTCTTGCACAGTCATTTTTCACCGTGTCTTTTTTCGACATCGCCTATTAGATGCAGAGTCCCGTCAGGGGAACAAAAGCAGATTCTATTTTTGGCAAATTCACAGTCTCTGGGGGAAAGAAGCCACAGACTTTAGTCACCATAATGTAAGTTCAGAAGAGGAGGAATTTCACAAGAGAGGTGCAGATGAAGTGCCGGGAGAAAACCAGAAGAGCGGATTCTGGGTAGGAGGGATCAGGGAAGGCTAGGAACTGGCTGGCATTTGAAGTGGTCTTTGTGGGATGAGCAGGATTTGGGCCTGGCTGTTGGTGAGACGCGGTGAACAGGACCTGGGCATCCAGGCACCAGGCCTGCATCCACTCCTGGGCACCAGGGGACCTTGGAGCATCTCCACGTGTAACTAAGATCGCCCGGAGGACTGTGTGGGGCACTGTGTAGGGCAGGAGGCAGGTCAAGGACAAAGGCTTAGTGGGCCGTCTGCCATGAAGGGTCCTGAGGAAGAAAAGCAGAGAATGGAAAAACACCAGGAGAAAGCAGGGGCACAGAACGAGAGCTTCAGAAAGAGCGACTAACCGCATCGGATGCTGGGAAGAAGCTGAATTCCAGAAGGATCAAGGAGTTATGGCAACCCTTATGGGAGCAGTTGTTCAAAGCAGTAAAAGCAGGGGCCAGCTGCTCACACTGAGGCCAGGAGGACATCAGCACAGAGTGACTGTCACCAGGTCACACTCCACCCGGCGTCTCCTAGTGATGACCGACTCCTAGTGGAGGGCCAGCAGAGAATCCCCTGGCGCTGCCCAGCCTCACTGGAAGCCTGGAAAGAACAGTCTTGACAGTCAGACAGACCCAGGACAGCAAGCGATCCCAGGTAGAAGGTTGAGTATGTACTTTATTTTACCTGAGCTCAGCTTCGTCTGATGGACATCAACACCTACCACTTCTTGAGTTTTCACAGCATGCTGGGTGTGGTTCTAAATGCTCTGCATATATTAGCCCATTTAATGGTCACAGCAGTGCTGGGATGTGGGTAGAATTATCATCCCCATTATACAGATAAAGACACCAAGGCACAATCAGGTTAAGACACTTCCCTGAAGTCACCAGCTCATTAGGGACAGGGCCAGGATTCCAACACAAGCCTTCTGGCTCCCGAGTGTATGTTAGTATCTCATACCTTAAGGTGAGACTTAAGCATGATAATCAGTGCACGGGTGAGTTCCTGCCCAGAGGAGGCGCCACAAGAGTCACTCTCTTTCCTTGACCAACCGCAAATTTGAAGTTGGGGCAGCCCAGCCTGAGAGAGGCCAGTGGGATCAACCCCATGAGTCCTCAGTCACGTCAGTGAAAATCCCATACAGAATGACACACACAGAGTCACCTTACAAAGCAGGATGCCAATGCCACGAGCCCCTGGGACGGTCGCATGAAAATGGTTCTGCGTTCAATGCCCGTGCAGCAGAGGTTGGCAGCTGCCGCCCTGCAAATCAGTGACAAGTGAAATTCACAAAGCTAGCAGATTTCATCTGAAGTCTGAAGGCAGGAGGATCCTTGACCAGGGATATCCCTACTGAACCCCCCTGAATAAGGGTTCATTGGGTGCCCAGGATACTAAAGGGAACGAGGGTTACCATAGAAAAGGAGCTAGGTTGGGATGAAATTGAATGCCAGGAAGAATTACAGTCTAGGCAATGGATGACTTCCACACACACGTTTCCCCACTTATTGTCTGGATCCACGCAGCCCTATACTTTAGTGCAGAGCAGTGTTTAAGCGTTAAAATGCTTTGTGTGGCAGATAGGCTCTGAGTGTGTAATTAAAAGGATCCCTTCATTAACAGAGCTTACAACAAAAGCTTGAGTTGGCCTTCCCCACTAATGTTGGAGGTGGTAAAACAGAAGCTGATACAACCGCTGATTACCACCGTCACACAGACAGACCCTTGCTGTCACCATGAGGAAATCTTTGTTCTGCCCAAGTGTAGACAGGATCTTCCCAGTAACAGAGAGAAAAAGAGGGGAAAAAATTCATTCCGGCAACCAGAGGTGGAGGGGTGTGGCAGTGTCAGGGTTAAAGATGTGATCTCTGGAGTCAGGCCACCGGGTTCCAGTCCCAGCCTCATCACTTAAGCAGCTGATTTAACCTCTCAAAGCTTGAGCATCCTCTGATGGAAACTGGAGTCAACCATTGTGTCTAAACTAACAGGATGGTGAGAACCCACTGAAACAGTGACTGTATTCTGTGCCCGTTCTTTTGAGCACCTGCAGTGTGCCAGGAACTGTGTAGGGGCTGGAGTCATCAGCAAGCAAGAGAGGTGTCGCCCTCCTGGGCTTTCGGTCCAGTGGGGGAAACAAGCATGAGACAGACAGCTGCACGGGTAACCATTTAGGTGTGAGTGTGACGATAACCACCCTGAATAAAAATGAACGGTGGTGATGATGGCGCTGATGCACGAAGCCTGGGAGGCACGGGTGACGCTGACTGAAAGCTGTGGAAAGCATTTTGGAAACAGTGATACAGAATCCCGGATTTGATAATTTGGAGATAAAGTGGATAATCTGGGAAAGAGCACTTACAAAAAGAGGGAGGGATATGGGACGCGGACAACGAGACAGGCAAAGCAGGCAGCGACCCAACCTGTGGGGCCCCGAGAGTGAAGCCCTGTCCCGGGCGCCGCACGCAGCCTGTGCAGGAAGGGCTTGTCATTTGAAAAACGTTCTCCTGGGGTCCAGTGGAAAGCTGAACATGAGCCCAGCCATCCGCGGAAGGACAGCGGCCAGCTACTGAGTGGGTTTAAAGAGGGACTCGGCAGCCCTTTGGGCAAAAAGATTTCTCCTCGGCGCCTGCCAGCCTGGCCGGCCCTTCCGAAGCTTCTCATTCAGAATCAGAATTATGGTCACTCCGGTGTTTTTAGCTCCATAATGGTGTCATTTTTCTACTTTCTTTCTCTTTTTTTAAAGGTTCTGAACAGGAAGTCAGGGGAACTGGGCCCGTCTTTACTATTCACTTGATGCTGGCCCTCAAGCAACTGACTTTGCCTCGACTTCCCAATAGATTTGAAAAAGAAAACAAGACAGAGGCACCGCTAGTGCCCCTCCTACCCCTCAGTTTTACTTTTGCTTTATATGGGGAGCAGCAAATCTCTCCCGCTCTGTGCGTGATTCTGTGACATCAGGAGTCCTGCTAGGCAGCCAGCGTATCAGAGAAGGGGCAGCTCTCCAGTGAGGCCCGAGAAAATGGGGCTCCCTTATTTAGGGGACTTATGTAGGTCTGGACGAGAGGTAGGTGCATCCTGACCCAGGGTAGCCTGTGGTGAGATTCCCCAGTCGGCCCGCCGGCAGTCAGAGGAGCAGGCGGACAGTCCAGTGTCTAGTTGCATGGGTGGGGGTGGGGCAGACTGTCAGAAATGGTTAAAGAAATGCTGTGTTCTCCTGAGTTCCCGGAGGTGTGTGCTGATCAACCCCACTGAGGCTGGTGACTGGACAGTGAGCCTCTCGAGACGACAGCATGTGGGACATAAAGATGTTGGCGATGATAGTCGAAGTGGCTAACAGGTATTAGGGCACTGCGCCAAGCACCGTGCATCCATTTCTCTGTAATTACATCAGTCCTAGAGGTTAGGTAACATTGTTAGGTACCACTACTATTCCCACTGTAAGAGGGATAAGAGGATGCTGAAGCTTTGAGGTTCTATGACTTGCCTGAGGTCACCCAGCTTGAGAATGTAGAGCTGGGATTCCAGCGGTGCCTCGATCTGCCCCCAGAGCCCACACCCAAGAGAAAATGCCCAGGCCGGTGCCCCATGGGGGTTGCTGCCTGGCTGCAACCCTCCCCACCCGAGTGACAGTATGTGTTTTGCTGACTCTAACTGCCTGTGCCGGAAGGCGAAGAGAGCGAGAGGCAGAAGGGCGAGGACGCCTGCTCTGTGCAGAGGGGCAGAGCAGAGAGAGCCCAGTTGGAAAAGAATCGGATTGGGAGGCCTTTGTAAAATGAGCTGTCAGTTCCTTCATCCGCAAAATGAGAGGGCTGGGCCCGATGACCCCTCGGGCACTTCCAGCCCTGAAGCAGCCTGCATTGTGGGTCTGTGGGGGTTGGGGCATTAGACCAAGTCCTTAGTTTGTCCTGTTGTTAATTCGCTGCCTGGCCTAGCAGGAGGATGCTCCTGCAGCACCCCCAGCCTGGCGGCTCCGGGAACGCACCTAGGGACCAAGCAGGGACCGAGACCTAGTGGCTGTTGGGGCCTTCGCTGGTTCACACATGCAATAACAGTGCGTCAGTGATTCACGTGAGCCCGTAACTGTAAACAAGGGGTTGATTTGTTGAGCAATCAGAAAGGAATAGCCCTGAACAGATAAGTGCTGGCAGCTCCCAGGTTGTCACAATGAGGTCGGTTACAACCCCCCTAAGCAGAATTATCTGGATGCTCTAGAGACAGGCTCCCTTTGATCCTAAACAATGCAACAGTTTTGTGCTGGGCTTAGACTAAGTGCCCTCGCAGCCTCTCTCCCTGGTAAGCCCCACACCAGCCCATGAGTAAGAGACCTCTCTTTCTTGTAAACAAGAGAGGAGAAAACGAGTTCTGAGAAGTTTCACGAGCACATTGAGTTGTGACAGGATGGAGCGGAAAGGGCCTGGGCTTTGAACTCAAGCTGATCCCTGTTCAAATCCTCACCCAGTCATTTAATAGCTGAGTGACGTTTGGAAAGTGGGCCACCTCTCTGAAGCTCAGTTTTCTCATCAGCAAAATGGGGCCACTTCTTCCGCCTAACTCAGAAGGGTCATTGCCAGGGTCAAATGAGATGTGACAGGTAACCCACCTGACTCTCAGATCCCCATGCCTGCTCAGTCCCCGTGCATAGAGCAGTGGTTAAAACAAGGATGCTGGCGCCTGCCTCCCTGGGTCTCTATCCTGGATCTCCAACCTATTAGTTTGCATCATTGTGTCTTGGTTTCCTCATCAGTAAAATGGGAATAATAATAACACCTGCTTGTTGGGATTTTTATCAAGCTAATTGTTTTAAGGTTGCAGTTGCTGGCACATAGTAGGTGCTGCCAGTAGCATGACCGTTGTGTTTTGTGGATGATGGTACACTGTGCTGTGGAGAGAAGTCACCGTGGGAGGTGGAAGTGGCCCGGCGAGCATTCACGGGAGCAGGGAGCTGCACGAACGGGAGCAGGTGGGAGGAGTCCCAGCGTGGGTCTGGGTCTAAGTCTTCTCGGAACCAGAACATCAGACGGATCTCTCACTGAGTCCCTCTCCTCACCAGTTTGGAAACGCGTGCCTCCCCCGTCTATCGCCTTCTCTGCAAATAGCACAGAACTGCCGTCAAGCAAATGGGGCCTCTGTGATGGAGGAGGAGATTTACCAAATGACAGAGCTGGGCTGCGTGGTAGTTATGTTTAGTTTTAGTGATTTCATCCTCCAGCTCTTTAAATTAGCTGCTGGGCTGATTTAAGGGACTTCTCTGGGGCATGGCTGGCAGTGTCTTTAGGAATGCCAGTGTGCATTTGAAACCCCCAAGGGGCTGGGGGGACATGTCTTGGCTAAACGATGGGGAAAGGAGCCTACTTACCTCCCTTCGCCAGGGTGGCCCCACTGCCCAGCAGGCTTTCCTGCCAAACCACGAGATTGCCCGGGAACATGATCCAGGGCCTTCTCTCCCGCTCTGTCCCCCATGGTCAAGCAGGTGCTAAATCCATTTTCTTTCACGGAGACCAGAGATTCTTAGATCTCAGCCTGCATCAGAATCACCTGCAGATCTTGCTAAAACAGAGCTTCTCAGGCCATCGGTCTGGGGTGGGGCCAAGGACGTACACTTCTATCAAGTTCTCAGGGGATGCTGATGCTGCTGGTCCCGGGACCACCCTTTCCAAGTCCTTGACCTCGAGAGTTCCAATAGCTTCCTGACATCACCCAGCTCCCCCTCCATGCAGAACACCCACTGCTGCCGGGCTCATCCATCTTCACTGAGCTGCTGATTTTGCTGCCCCCTCCCCCAAATCCACCACAGCCTTCTCATTTCCTTCTCTGCCAAATCCAAGCATCCTTTTCTGACAATCAAGATCCTGTAAGACCCAGACCCACACCAGCTTTCTGGTCAAATTCCCACCTGTTCCCCTTCATATGACCCAGCAAACTGACCTCCTTCCATATGTATGCTCTGGGTCCCGCCTCCGGATGCTCACCTGGCCACCCCGACATGGCTCCGTCATTGTTTGTGGGCAGGTCTAGTCTTCCCCCACTGGGTCATGTGCTTCTGGGTAGCGAGGACTGTGTCCATCTCACCTGTGTAGCCGAGGACCCCGGGACAGGCAAGTCCTTGGGAAGTGCTTCCTGAATGAATACATTCCTGAAGGGATGCTTAACTAAAAATGGGAACTATTTCTCTGAGAGAATCCAAGCACTGCCTCTGAAACTGGACCTTGCTTTTTATCGACCTTCCTCTTTTGCTAATTTCTGAGATTATATAGTTGATACATCAGAAGAAAAGTCTTCAGTTTGATTTAAATCAAAATTGCACAAGAACTATATAGTGAACTAAGCCTAGGGTGTGTAGTGAGACAGTCCTGAGTATAAATTCTGATTCTACTATTGATTTGTGATATTGTGCAAGTATTGAGGTTTTCTGGGCCTCAGTTTCCTAATTTATAAAATGGGACTAGTTTCCACCTACCTCGTAGAATTGTTACAAGAAACCAGTGAGATATATATATATATAGGTAATAAGCTGCTTGATATACAGTAGGTCCCCAATAAACAGTGGTGATTTTTAACAGCAGGCTTTCCAGGCAGAACAGCAGGTGGTTTTTTGCGAGCGTTTTACTAAATTTTAAATGATAATTTAAATTTAATTTAAATTTTTTTAATGTTTAAATTTAATCAATTTCAAAAATAAAATTCCATTTTACTTGGGAAACAATAATAGATATAGCATTCCAGAAATCTTTCCCCTATTTTAATGAATCAAGGATACACCAAATTCAATTTTTAAAACATTACCCTGAAGGGCTAGTAAGTTTGATTTATGTTTCCTTTACCAGTCACTTCTATTTCATAAGCCTGACTTTTCCATTAAAATGCTATTAAATAAAAATGGGACTTTACAATATTTGTGCTAACTTAGATCTCAGTGTGATCATTGGAATTATCCTGAGCAAAATACCATTTCTCGTTGTTTTATTTCCTCGTATAGATCAGCGATATCTTTACTGCCTTCTTCTGGCTGAGTAAAACCACTTCCCCCTGCATTTGTGGTTTTGAGTCCAGGAAAACATCTGTGGCTTTGAAGGCCCTTTTCATCTTGAGGTTGTTAATTGGGATTCAGGAAGGAAGGGGAACAGTCGTCATCCAATCAGCGCATCAACCCTTGAAAGAAATGTGCGCGGCTGTCACGGAGCAGAGAAAACAGACTCACCCCGTGCGGCTCTCGGGGTGAGATGGGATACAGGCTGTGGACACTGGAGGGAGACAGCCTCTGACGTGCCATCCAGGAAACCTTCCCAGCCTGAGAGGTCCCCCGGAGTGGGTGGGGGCCGCATCATCAGGCAGCCCCAGCTAAGGCCACCACCCTGGACCATCTGCCCCTCAGATGACCCACTGGTGCCCAAGTCCTACCTTCCTGGGATTCATTTCCTCTCTAAAATGATAATCACTGTGAAAAGGTGCTGGCACTTGAGAGGGATGGTGGTTCCACAACGTGGTGAATCATCTGCTTTAAAACGGTTAAAATGGTGAATTTGACGTTATGTACATTAGACCGCAATGAGGGAAAGAAGGTGACATCGCTGGACAGAATGATCTCCAAGGCTGCTTCCAGCCGTAACATGTTATGTTTCTGAGAGGGAGCGCATGGTTTAGGGGACCTGTCACCACACCGTTTAGTCCAAGACAAGCCATGTGGACACTCAGTATCTGACTGAGAGGGGTGGCTGATTAAATTGTGGTTCAGGTATAATATGGGTTATTACATGTCCGTGAGAAATTACACTCATGCGAACATACCATGGGAAGACACTTGTGATGAAAAGTGTAAGGATTTTAACTCTCTGTGATGTGAGGCTAACTTTATAAATAGAGATGAGAATCAAAACATTAGTAGTGTTTAGCCCAGAGTTGTGGGATTACAAATGATTCTGATTCTTTTATACATTTCTCAAAATGCCTCCGAAGAACATGGATTACTATTATAATTTTTAAAAACTGTTCAAAATCCTTTGAATTTTATAAACCCCCCCACCCCATGTGAATCATGGTGTGTTTCAGAATCACAGGGCAGCAACATGGGAAAAGCCCTGGACAGATGATCGATGTGTGATTCCAGTTCATCCAGGGCGAAGTGGTGCTTCACCCTACTGTGCCTCAGTTTCACCATCTGGGACAGGGGTATAAAAATTACAGTCTCCTTCACGTACGGCATAAAGAGCAAATGAGATCATTAAAGTGGGGCAGTTCTGTTGATTGGAGGGTTCTCAGCTGCTTCCTTTGTCATCGAGTGTATGCAAACTGTACACTTCCAACTCTTTCCTGTAACAAAAGCTTAATGAGTGCTTATAAAGTCAGTGATTGCCACTTATCTGGTAATTTAAGAGCTAATTTCTAGTAACAGTGCTGCTTTTTTTTCTCATCTTTCTTCCTATAACCTTAACGTGGAAAACATCTTATTTCATCTGAAGAGTAACCACCTGACTTTTATTGACTGTCTTAAATTCAAGGAGGTGATGATAAAACCAGTTTAGCTGAAGGAAAATTGCATCCACCCCCCCATCCCCACCCCTACCCCCACCCCCAGGAACATGTGCTTCTCCCGAGGAATCAGGTCCCTCCCCTTTGTAGGAGGGAGCGTTTGTTTCCCCGGAACCATCCACAGAGGTTTTCCTTCAAGCTGCGCTGGTTCTGCCCTCTGCCTGTCCTTGCTTTGAGATCCACTCAAAAGGAGCCACAAACAGAACTTACAGGACTTTTTATTCACCAAAGGGGTTCTCTTTCTTAGAGGCTGGTTCCTTGGACCTGTACAAGGAAAAGACCATTTTGGCAAGGCCGTCAAGGATGCTGTTTCTCTGTCGAATCTCTTTCCCATTTAAACAAACTTATAGGGTATAAAGCATCATGACCTTGATACTGTATTTGCAGCCTGCCTTGCTATTAAAGGCAAACTTTCCCAACTCAACTTTTTAGTGAAACCTTTCCCAAACGCCTAATACGTGCCTATAGAAACAGAGTCAACTAAGAGGTGGTCCTTGCCTTGGATGAGCTGACAAAATAGTGAGAGGGATCGGCGTATACACAAATGCAGGGCAGCTTGAAGAGAGCAACGAAGAAGGAGGTCCAAGGACAGGAGTGGGACATGGCCAAAGGAACATCTGAGCTGGTCTTGAAAGCGGGACGGGCTTGTGCTGGGCAGCCAGGGCCAGGGGAAAGCCTCAGAGGCCGAGGAAAGCAGGTATGAAGATACCAGGATGGCCCAGCTTGGTGACTGATGGCATCCTTGGATGCAGGAGCTCTGGGGATGAGGCCATTTAATAAAGAAACGAGTAGAAAATGGCCTTGGTCTTGAGCTCAGTACCATGAGACATGGCTCTTCGTTTCCCAGATCTCTTAACCAGTCGGGCAGTATTTATTGGCCATGTATGCCGCGCTCAGGGTGTTACCAAGTCCAAGCTCATACTGTTCGCCACACGCCAGGCCAGTAAGTCGAGAGACAAATTGTTGGGGCAAGGAATAGCGGCTTTATTCAGAAAGCCAGCAGACTGAGAAAGATGGTGAACTAGTGTCCCATAGAACCATCTTCCCTGAATTAGAATTCAGCTTCTTTTATACTGAAAGGGGAGAGGTGGGTACAGTCCTGGTTCCAGCCAGACTCCGGATGGGATGTGTTAACTTTTTTTATTCCTGCAGCCATTCACAGGTGGGTCTGGTCAGGAGGTCTCCTGTGAGGTAAACAAAGGTATTTTAGCTTAACACTCATTAAATGGGAGGCAGGGTCCCCGGAGCTGGGCCATTCGGTGCACTTTAAGCTGTTAGGCAACATCCCTTTAGTGATTAACTTATAGCAAAAGCAACAGAATACAAAGGCTAAAGTGAAGGAAACAGATCTAACACGGAGTTAGGTTTGTTCCTCCCGATTACATGGGTTCTGTCACTGGAATGGACACACGGATGGAAAGGGTTACGCCTGGCCCCTGATCAGGGAAAGCGAGATGAGCTGCAGGTGCAGAGGAGGCGCTGCGTGTAGAAAGGAGCCAGGCGTCCAGCAAGCATGAGTCTCTGCATCCAGGCTGGGCAGTGGTCAAGACCTTGGCACAGTATGTCTAGGACAGTGACAGGAAAGGAGGAGGGCCTCGCGTGCCCGAGTAAGGAGTACGACTTCATCTCGGAGGCTCTCGGGAAGCACAGAGAGCTGTAGTAGGTGGGCAGCCCAGCCAGGTCTGCTTTAAAAGGGCACCTTGGGTACCAGTGTGGAGGATGGAATTGTGATGGGAAAGGCTGGAGAACCTGTCGCTACGTCCAGGAAAGAGGTGACCAGGCTAGGGCAGGGGGAGATTGGAGTGGCTTCTTGGGACCACTGAGGAGGCAGGACTGGCCTTGGAGGCAGAGGGAGAGGAGGAGGTGGGATGTATTCTGATGTCTCCGGCTTGGGTAAGTGACAGATGGTGGTGACATCGAGGAGACAGGGAATGTGGATTTGGAGCGAGGGGAAATGGTCGTGTCCGTGTGGGGTACCTCTGGGCCATCCTGGCACATAAACAGGTCATAGCGGATAGGTGGGTATGGAGGTGAGGAGAACGCTCCAAGCTGGAGGTGCATATTTGAGAGCTACTAGCTGTGAATTTTCTTGAATATCAGAATCATTTCAGAATAAAAGATCCAGACTAAGGGATCACAACAGTACGATCGTATTTTTTTGTTGTATGAGTTCCAAATAAGGAAATCGTTAAGCCAGAAAACGTAATTGTGCCTATTCCTAGAACTGGGTAACTGATGTATCTTTGCAAATTGTTCATTGAACTGTGCCTGTGGCTTCTTGCCAGCCCTCAATGAGATTTTTACATTTCTTAATTATTCAATTACTACCCTGAAGTAGGAGTTTGAAATCAAACCCAGACTGCTTCATAATAGAATATTCTCCTGAATCATGAGTACAGTAAAGGAAGTTGTCCATATTGGGAAACCAGGATAGCAGAACAGAGGAAGCGTTAAGTCTCTAGTCCGGCTCTGTCCTGGGTTCGAGTCCTGGCTTTGTCACGCCCTGGCTGTGTGAACTTGGGCAGGTCACTTCTCCAAGGTCAGTTTTCTGGTCTGTGTGATAAAAATCATGATAATACCACCCGCTACCCCCATCCCTGAGGTTGCTGTAAATCTAAAGGAAAGGAGAATTCGCAAGAGAAAGCTCTCTGGGTGCAGTAAAGCCCACTCCAGATGTCGGTTCTATCTTTAACTCCTTGTGTGCCGCAGGTCTCAGCAGCTCTTAGCCACAAAGGAAAATCCTTCAGACAGCGAGCTGGCTGGCAACACCAATCCCGAAGCCCACCTGCCCTCCATCTGCCTCAAGCAGGTGTTCCCCAAGTACGCGAAGCAGTTCAACTACCTGCGCCTGGTGGACAGGATGGCAAACTTGTTTATTCGGTTCCTGGGAATCAAGGGGACGATGAAGCTGGGACCAACAGGCTTTCGTACCTTCATAAGGTCAGTGAGACCGGCCCCGTCTGGTTTCTTCTGTCTCCCTGACTGCACCTGGGAGAATCTGTGGTGCCAGGTCAGTGCCCGACTTGGGTCTGGATTGGTCCAGGAGCTGACACTGGGCCTGGCACATAGTAGGCTCTTGTTTGTTGAATGAATTAACGAGTGTTATGGATGTGACAGCATTCGCAACCCTATGCTTGTTGTTAAAAAACAATTCTGCACTCCCTTGAACTAGGCCCTCAGCCCACAGATGAATAATTGCCCCTGGACTCAGGCAGACCTCGTGCTTCTTAAACTGGGGTGATATTCTCCCAGGGGTACGCGGCTGAGCACCGAGCGTTTATGAAGCCACAGCAGGGAAACAAGGCACATCTTTGCTAAGTGTCAATTTCAGGAGTGAAAAGTTAAATAATTCAGGTGATAAATAATTTAATACATTTGTTCTAATATAAAACTAATGTGGTTATATTATAGAGTATAATACAAAATTTGCTTGCATTTAAAAGATAAAACATGAGACAAAAATTGTTTTTTTGCCACAGCCTACAGAATAAGCCATTGCCACTTAATCTCCTGAGATTATTCATTAACTTGCCTTCACCCTTTGGAGCACTTACTAGCTGTGTGACCTTGGGTAAGTTAATGACGGTCTCTGAACCTCAATGATCCTGTTAAATGGGGGTGAAGCTACCAATAGCCTAGGATTGTGTGCTCTACACCTCAGAGAAACTATCTGACAGCGTTCCAGCTGCTGCTGTTTTTCTCATCATTGGCTTTAATATTTCTATCTAGCACCTCAAAGTCACACTCTTCATAGTTTTATTCATGAACGCAAATAGAAGTCTCCAGTTGGAAACCATTTTTGTCACAATGCTTCTCTCCAAATGAATTTTATAAATTCTAACCCTAGCCCTCTGATATTCCTGCTAGGATGGCAAACAGAAGTATGAGCGGGAATTTTTGCCACTTCAGGAAACCTGAAGTCATATTTGCACAGTGATTTTGAGAAGGGCTTTGGAATAGTTCTGGGGGAAAAGAAAACCCAGTGGAAAGAGCACAAGCTTTGGGGTTTGTCTTCAGAGCCAAGCACATCACACGATAGCTCTGTGGCTTTGGGCAAATCCCTTATCTTCTCTGAGTCTCAGTTCTCTCTGTACAATGGGAACAATCTCTCCTGCCTGGCAGGGTTATTGTGAGGTTGCGATGTAATATATCATAAAGGACCTGGCCCAGTGCCTAGCTTACAGGAGCTATTTGTGAAATGGGAGTCTTGCAGTCATTATTTCCAAGAAATAATGGGAATTTCAAGAAAGTCAATAGGCACGTGTTATTTCCCTGAGAAAACTACCTAATGTGACAGCCTCTGACTCATTTAGGAATTGCATTTGACTAGATACTCATTTATAAGTGGTTTAAATCGTGAGGTGAAGCTTGGCAATGGGGGTTCCAGGGCTGGTTAATGACTCCACAATGTGATCAGTGCCCCAGTTTGACTTCCTGCTCATCCATCCTCAGCATGTGCATCAAGCTTCAGGGTTGCCTTATGGTCACAAGATGGCTGCTCAAAATCCAGCCATCAAGGTCAAGTTCCAGGCAGGAATAAGGAAGAAGGGAGGAAGAGCAAAAGGACTGTCAGATGCTTCCTTTTAATTCCTAATAGCAGTATAATAAAACATAAAAGAGAAGGGGAGATATGAAAAAAGAATCCCAGTCTTGCCTCTGGGGGCAGGCAGGAAGCATAAACAAGCCAGTGATTGGGATCTAGAACGAT
The DNA here is from genome assembly GCF_048773025.1 of Camelus bactrianus. Classification (NCBI taxonomy): domain Eukaryota; kingdom Metazoa; phylum Chordata; class Mammalia; order Artiodactyla; family Camelidae; genus Camelus; species Camelus bactrianus. The sequence continues at coordinate 66,195,918 of NC_133542.1, read as the reverse complement.
GAGGGGAGCCGGGGCTGTGGCGTCCTGGAGAGCACACCCCCTGGCAAAAAGAAGGGTTGTTGCTGGGCTGGTATCACCAGAGCTTTGTGATTATTCAAGAGAAGCTAGAAATACTGATTTTAATGTAAAATCTTAATATATGTATATACTGAATGTTGGCGATTCAGAAAATAATTTTGGGTTCAATCAGAGTGACTGTGCTTAGAGTCCACTGTGCATGTGACCTCTGGTGTGAGAGGTCAGGGTACATATTAAGAAGACTGCTGTGTTCACACACAATCTTGAAAAGAAAATTCTTGAAAAGAATTGAGGATGGGTCTAGCAAAGAAGGTTCTTAAAATGCAATGAGACTAGAACTGGCTGATTCAAAAATATCACTACAGATCTGTCTCTCTGTAATAGGTTTTGTGATTTTTCCGTCCCTGAGTTCTGTTGGGATTAAGAGCATTTGCATGGAAAAAAATGGGTATTTGTGATGTCAGCGACTACTGGGTCCTGCAGCCATCATTCCCAGTCTGTGTCCCAGTCCTGTTAGTGGGACTGATGGTGATCCGGACAAGGGACAACAGTGTCTTCAGGTGGGGAATAGACAGCCAGAGCAGGACACAGACAATGAGCCCCTCTCCCCTCCCTCCGCACCCACCCAGCAAGTGTCCTGAGAAATTAAGGATGCAGGAAGAAATGGAGAAAACATTGCACAAGCATTAATAGATTTCTCCTTTTAAAATGTACCAAGACATCTCAACAGCAACTTAGTCGTAAAAGATGATATTCTCTGCTTTTAGAGTTATATCTGGATGTGTTCCATCTTGCCAGCTAAATTTAACAGCAAGCGTTTTCTCTTGCTAACAGCGATTCTCTCTCTCCTTTCCACTTCGGTTTAAATTTTGCTTCATTATGAATTAATAATATTTACGCCATATGTTAGATCGAACCGAGTGCCCTTCTCCGGAGCACTGCGCCCATGACATCTTTGCTGGCGAGAGATCCTCCTCTCTGAGCCTCCCACGCAACCAGCAGAAGTTGAACTTGGCTTTTATCTGCCCACTCTTCCTCTCCAAGTTCCTTGAAGAGAACTGAAGGGAACAAAATAATAAACATTCCGATTGAATTTATTTTCAGTGACCATCTCTCATAATGTGCCGCATAGATCAGCAGTTTTAGGAGTGAATTATGCTAATGCCAGTCTGGCCATATTCTATTTTTCTTTCCCACCCGGAAATGAGAAATAATGAACTGTCATCCTCTCGTCGAGACTTAACGCTGTCTAACCAGCTTTTCGTGTCATTTCCTCAGGAGGCATGTAATAGTCGCACATATTACCATGAACGAAGCCCTTCTTTTTCTTTCTTTCTTTCTTTTTTTTCCCCCCCTTTGATTTCATAATAACTGCTGGGGTGTGGAGACATCTCTTTTCTCTGAGAAACAGAGATGATCTGATTTTTCAGTTTGACAGCTTTCTCAGAGGGAAATGCGTTTTTTGTTATTTTCTTTCTATCGAATTACTAATTTGGGAAGCTTTCTGTGTAATTCACTGAGAACACGTTTTTCCAAACGTATCCTACATCGGAATTTGACGTCAACTGGCACACACTGCATCTTCCATTTTCACAGCCTGAAGATTAAACAGTTTGCCAAAACCAGGGTTTATTTCTAGAAAATGGAGGCAGCTTCTCCCGCACCTCGAGTGTTTGTTTCACAAGAGGCCATTCTGCTTGGAGATTCCCCACTCGTCTCCTCTGCAGTTTCTAATCCGGTCTCCTTCTAAATTAGAGAACGGTTTTCTCTTTTTCCTTTTTCTCCCCCTTCCACTTCCTTTCCTCGTAAGGAGATATTAATATGCTTCATAATGGGTAGCTGTGGGGGGTTTTATTCTCCGAGAGGCAACATGGTGTGTCAGAAGGTTCTGGAATAGGGGTGTCAGGAGTCCCTGCCTCCCCCTCTGTCATTAACTCCTCAGTGACTTTGAAAATTCACCCTGTTCTGTGGTGATTGCTTTCCAGCAATATCAGGAGACTCTCTGCCTGGGATATCAACAGCCTTTAAAAATATAGACAATATAAACCAAAGTTGTCCTCCACACCCCACCGCCCCGATGTTTAGATTGGGGGGGGGAGGTTCTTTCTTCTTTAAGCAAATATTGATTATTTGTTAGCTTTCTTCTTATAGAAACCTCTCCAGGAAAAATAAGCTTCTTTTTCTTCCACAGAGAAGGATGAGCACAAAAGAAATTCTATAAATAGGATTTTATGGAGTGGAAAAAGTTGGTTTCTAAATTTCCCATGAGATGTCAGCAGTTTTCGAGAGGAAAGGGGAATAATAATTTCAAATCTCTCTAATCTTAGGCTCCTAATGAACTTGAAGGATTTGTGATTCTCTCCCATCGTATGTGCCCATATTCTTTTGATTCTGGAGTAGAGGGGGAGCCCATCTTTCTTTAAACGGGTTCTACTTCATGGAGGACGGCGGGGAGGCTGTCCTGTATGCCAGGCACTGAGCTAGTCCTTAAAATAGCTTTGTATGGTGAGTAGCCTCATCCTCGTTGTACAAATAAGGACATTTAGAAGCAGAGTGCTTCAGTGACCTGCTCAAGGTCACAGAGCAGAGTTGAGATTCAAACCCATGTGCATGTGACCCCAAAGCTCGCTTTTTCCCATGTACATTTCTAGCCCAGCCTCTCTCAGGAATCTTTCTGGGTTCTCATGTTACCGTATTTCTTGGACTTCTCTTCCACTGAGAATTTATCCTTCCATTCGTTAGTCATTTGAAGAACTGCATCCCAGGGCATAAAGGGGAAACTGCTTAAATGATTAAGAGCTTCTAAGCTTCATGTTTTCACCCCAGACTCTGAGATCACTTCTATCCTCCGAGAGCTGCATCCAAGACTAATTCAGCTCTGCATCACCCACTGGGCCCAGAATACCACTGACAGAGTGGACACAAAATAAATTCTATACTGAGTGGATGGATGGATGAAAAGTTCGTTCCAAAGACTTGACCCTCAGAGACATTCCCTGTTTGAGTCAGTTGGGAATGTCTGGTGACCACGGGGACAAACCTGGGACAAGCTGTCTCCAAGTGACCTTGGTTGTCCTGCCCCAGCCTTCTATCCCAAAGCTCCCCAACAGGGCCTCTCCAGAGGTTCCAGCCTTACTGGGCCCCATCTGAGACACCGTCTCTTGAATCCTGAGTCCTTCCTGCAGCTCTGGGCTGAGCCACCTCCTCACTTCTCCCCAGAGTTCTCGAGTCCACTGTTTTATCCTCCAGGGGGGCCTGGGCGTGACTCCCAGCTATGTGATCTTGGGCCAGTCGTGTCCCGTCTCTTGTGTCTCAGCTTCCCCATTACTGAAATGGGACTAAGAGCACCTCCCTTGTAAATTGGTTATCAAGACCCAGAGGGCTCATGGGCAGGAAGGGGCCTGGCATACAGATGGTGCCAAGAAATGCCTACAGAATTAGAATTCTTTTAAAGCATTTCCTGTCTGCCGCAGCCAGCGTGCACCCGTCCTTCCCCTGCCCCAGTAGCAGATGCTACAATCAGCTGGATTTGCAGGTATCACTAGGGAAGATAAGTTACCTCGGAAAAGGGATAAATGGAGAGTTCTCTTTGGTAAATTACAGCTACTACTAAAGGTTTGACACTTCTATTTTCTACCTGTCAGGAAAAAAATAACTATGTACCAGCGGTCAGTTTGGTTTCCCTTTTCACACTCCCTTTACCCACAGAGCAAACCAGGCAGCGCGCCTGTCCTGTGGGGAGCAGGCAGTGCAGGGGACCCTGATACGCTAATTAGAGAGAACCCGTACTGTTGCTAATGAAGTTTGGAAGTGAACAGTGCGGGCTGTTAGAATACCTCGGGAGAGATGGGAGCATGGCCCCCGGCGGGACCCAATAGAGATAGCCATCTTGGTGACAGGTGACGTGAAAAAGCCCTGCGTCCACTGACATGTTGTTACTGGCGCTCAGTAACTGTGCTGATGTGCTTTGAAGTCCGCCACAGTGGCTTGTGATTGAAATACTGGAGCCGCAGCCCAGGAGGAAGCGGGATGTGAATTGATGGCCCAAGAAATACAGGCAGGGCAGAAAGGGAGGGCAGGGGGAGGCAGCAAGTGTGCTGGCACGTAAGATGCACCAGCCCCACCCGGCACACACCCAGCCATGGTAGGGGTGTGCCTGGGTTTGGAGAGGGGCCCCTGGAATGCCCACATCCTGCCTGCCACTCAACCCCTGATCCGTCGGGTTCCTAAGGGAGCTATTCACGCAAGGGATGGTGACAAATGGGAAACCAAAGAACCACTTTATCATTGGCTGGGGCGACGGATGTGGACACTTTTGGAAAGTTGAAAGCGGCGTAGAATGTAGTTCGGCCAAACGGACAGCTGGCCCAGAGGACCAGCTTTCAGGATTCCCAGGGCAAATCCAGTCTGCGCTGGAACTTGCCCCCTGGCACGATCCTGTTCAGAAGGGCGGTGCCTCTGGACAAACCGAGGGCTGTCTCCATTCTGAGCAGAGAGCCCAAGTTCTGGTACCCAGACACTGGCTGGTGAGCTCCATTTCTGCAGAATGAACAGAGCCACTCACTGAAAGGTTAGCTTCAGGGAGCCCCTGATGGGGCTGGGATGGTTCTAGCTCTGCAAGAGGAGGAGGGAAGAAGAAGCGAGTTCAGGAAGGGAACCAACAGTTGTTGTGAGCCAGCCAGGTGCCAGCCAGGCCCTTAGGAACGCACTGCCTCATGTCATCTGCACAACAGCCACGCAGGCGGGTGTTACGATCTTCATTCTAGAGACCAGCAAATAAATGCACAGAAGATTTGAGTAAATTGTCCACAGCCACAAAGCTAGAAAAAGAAGCAGAGCCAGGATTTTAATCCTGGTGTGTCTGATGCCCAAAGCATGCTCTTTTCAGCGTGCCGGACTTTCTTCCCCACATTTCCAGAGCAAAAGAAACAAAACAACAATAAAAAAACAAAACACAAGTGAAGGGGAGGAGGAGGACTCTGAACACTCTTCTGTGGCTTGGACAGGGAGCATCACTGCTGACACTGGACTGGAAACCTGGTTATCTTGGCCTCTCTGCATAAGGGGACTACCCGAAGCTCCAAGCCCCGCCCCCAGCCCCCCCATTCCTGTCATTTCCAGGTGACTCCCCTGAAGTCAGGAGTGAGCACGGCGGGGTCTCCCCAGTGATGCTGCCTCAGCCCACACGAAGGGGCGTGGGCCAGTCTGGGCTGTTCCGCTCTGTGGGCTCACTGTAGCTGATCGGGGGCTAACCTGTAGGTGACAGATTAAGATGGATGACATTCAGGAACCTCAAGCCCCTGGCTGTAGCTTTGGTCCCAGGGACTCATCTGGTGAGCATTTCCAGTGGGGACTCCCGTCTGGGCAACAGTGATGCCCTCAGCCTGGACTGGTGACGTGCTGTTGTCACTGGGTCCTGGACCAGTGACACCTCAGGTTCCTTCCCTTCCTCCTCCCACAGACTGGTGGGTGTGAAGGTGGAGACAGGCACAGGGTGCATTTTTGAAACGGGGAGTTCCCATTTCCCTTCGGGAGAGGCAGAGCCCTCCCCTGGTACGTGCACGGACAGGCTGACCTACGGTTACTGTCATAGAAACTGCCTGTCTGATAGGTCAGGAAGTGGAGGCTCAGGAAGGGGAAGTGGCTTCACCAGGGCCATCCGCATCTACGTGGCAGAGCCAGGTTCAACTCAAGACTTGCCACCCTAAAGTTCCTGCTCTTCTCGGCCCTTTAGAATCCTGACTAACCCCATTCCAGGAACCCACGTGATCTGACCTCAACTTGCATTTTCAGCCTCCTCTCCCACTTATCCCCTACCTTTTGCCCCTCACTCGCTCCAGCTGTGGGAAGGGAGGGCTTTCCAGGCAGGGAGCACAGCCCGGGCAGAGGCATGGAGGTGAGACAGGGCAGCACGGGTCAGGTCTGGCAGTGACGTGTCCCCTTCCTGTCCTCGGCAGGAACTGCAAGCTGAGCAGCAGCAGCCTGTCCATGGCCGCCGTGGACATCCTTTACATTGACATCACAAGGAGATGGAATTCCATGACCATGGACCAGCGGGATTCAGGTACTGATGGCCGGCCTCTGCCGGGTCCTGTGGGAGAACAGACAGGGATGGGCGATACATGCTCTGTTCCTTCTTGTTGAGGGTCAGGTTTGGGGAGGAGGAAGGTCGTACTCTTGCTATGAACCAGACTTGGATCCGCTCGCCTGCACTCACAGTAAAGCCAATCTACTGACGCCGGGTTGTGGCGAAGGAAATTGTAGCGTTAATTGCAGGGCGCCGAGCAAGGAGTCCAGGCAGCTAATGCTCAAAAGGCCTGAATTCCCCAGCGGTGTCCCCATATGGAAAAGTTCTTAAAACAGGGTGAGGGAGGGGGTTGTGGGGTGTGTGATCAGCTTGTGGACATTCTCTGGTTGGTGGTGAGGTCATCAGGAGTCAACATCATCAACCTTCTGGTTCCAGCCTGGCTGGGGTCTACGTGCTTGTGGGCAGCCTGCAGTTAGCCTCGTCCACCTGGTGGGGGTCTCAGTCCCTGCAAAACAGCTAGAAGGACGTGGCTCAGAATATTATCTATAGCCTTTGAAGAGGAACTAAATGTCCCTGACTTTGTTTAATGGCTAAACTATTATCATTTTGTCTAGATTGACTGTTTTCCTTTTTTTTTTTTTTTTTTTACATTTTCTCACTTCTCTGATTAAATATATTCTTTGGAACTTGGGGAAGGCCTAGGAGGCTAAAGTTTTTCTGCAAACAAAAGGCAGGCAGAGGACATAGGGTCCTGCTTGGTGACACTCTCAGCTCTGGACATCACTGGAGGGACCGAGCTGAGTCTGAATTCAGGAGCACTGTCCCGAATTCCGCTACGAAGGCTGTGCCCACCCAGCTTCGAATTCCACCATTGGAATCCTTTGCCTTTGCTTAAAGCTTTGATTTCATTTATATTGGAAACACTTACATACTCATTGGTTGGTTTATCCCACAGCACACATTTCTTGGGCATAAGTTGGGCCATGGCTCCGGGAGACTGGAGTGAACAGCACTTGCTTGTGGCCCAGTAGGAACTGTCTGTAGACTTGGGAGGCAGGCGAAAACACAGCAGTAGCTAGTGTGATGTGTGCCAGGATGGAGGGGAGCACAGAGGGGCGATCGGGAAAGCCAGCAGAGGGGCTCCTGATCAGGCGAGGCCCAGGGAAGACTTCTTGCCGAAGGCTGAGCAGGATAAGCCGGGGGACGGGGTGGGACAGACCCCTCCTGCCGGGGCACTGCCTGGCCTCGGCAGAGACTCACGTGAAAGGCTCAGGTCTCCCCAAGTAGCCTGGAGGCGCTGGAGCAAGGAGGGGAGGGAGAAGGGGAAGGGGTGGGGTTGCAGGTCGAGTTCTTGAATGCCACACAAAAGAGCTTTGGTCTTGATTCCCTCGATTACGTGGGGCTGGTGAAGGATTTGGTGAGAAGAATCCACTTTAGGTGGGTGAATTTCTGGTCTTTGTCCTTCCAGAGGGTGATTTTCTAAAAAGTCACAGTGACCAGTGGGCCTGCCCTTCGCACAGCGCATCACAGTCACAGTGTGTTCCTGTGCGCCTTCCCTCATTCAGCGCCCCCGTGAGTCAGTGCGGTAGGTGTTAGCGTTTGCATTTCACAGACGAGGAAACTGCAGCTCAGGTGACCTGGCTGCCCCCCCCCCCCAGCTGTGTCCTTGCAGAAGGGGCACAGGGGGAGGGGGTGCCTGGGGGAGCAGTTTTCTCCCGTGATTGGGTGACAAGGACATGAAACCAGGGTCAGGAGACTCGGACGAGAACGGACGATGCCATTTCCTACACATGAGCTTGGGAAGCCATTTTGTCATCTCCACTGCCTCCTCTGTAAACGGGGTGCCCTGGGTCTGAAAGCTGGTGGGACAGGTCATCTTATCAGTGGGCTCCACCTGGGGAGAATCCTGGGTGGGACTGTCAGACAGTGGGGTTCTCCCCGCAGGACCCTGCCCCCACCCCTGGTCAGCCCTGGGCTCCAGCTCCCTGACCACAGGGACTAGCTGCCCTTCCTACAGGTGCCGGTGTTAGGGCATCATTTGCTAACTGGCTTTGCATTTGATAGTGATGCTTCCAGCTGCCAGTTGTTGGCTGTTTCCTACATGCCGAGCGCTCTGCGGGGCACTTGACTCGTGCAGCCCTGGCTAGAATCCCCCTGGAGGTCGGCACAGTTATCTCCATCTTACAGAGAAGGACGTTGAGGCTCAGAGGCATGGCCGGTGGATAAGGCTTTAATGTCAAGCTGCCACTGTCCCCTCCTGGTTGCTTCCTCCTGCTCATTGATCCTTGAGTAAGATGACCTCCCGGCTCCTTACTGCTCCCTTTTCTTAAATTCGAAAACAAACTCGGGAGATACCAATACGTACCCACTGATTCAACAAGGTGAGCACTCCTATCGCATCTCTGCCGTCACAGCATCCTTCCAGCCCTCCCTGGCAACCGGGAGAGGCTGGAGATGGAGCGTCTCAGAAGTAAGCAGATTAATTAGCATCTCGAGGACCGAGAGCGCTCATGTGACAGTCGAGCCGCCCGCGTTTTGCTGACGCCTTCAGAAAGTGAAGAAGTGTTTGCTCTGTGAGTCGAATGCAGGGAGTCCTCACAGGAGCCCGCAGAGGGGGCCAGATGAGGGGGTGGGGTGGCAGTGGAATTATTAAATATTGAAATTGATCAGGAGTAGCAGCAGGAAGCTATTTATCATGTTTTATTGCTTCAAACTAGCATTACCATCTGGCCCATTGTTAATTCTGAGTAGCTTTTCATGTTTTGTTTGCCTCTTAAATTGCTCTCTGTGAGTGGACTCCATCGGGGCTGCCCACAGTGCAGGCTCGGGGAAGGTTTTTCTGAGGTCGGCAGGGTCTCTCCGTCTGCTGACCCAGCTAAGAAGATGAGAAAACGTTTATTTTTAGTACATCCTGACACGTGCATCTGGGGCTGGGCTCTTCCAGGCCTTCCTGCCACACCTCAGCCCCTGAATGTGTGGAATAACAATCGTTAGTAGTAACTGCAGTTTTGAGATCTCCGCCTACGTGCAAATATCACTGCGACTTCTCACACCAGACCTTCGAGGTGGGTAGTCATGTCCCGTTTCGCTCCTGGGGTTCCAAGAGCAGAAGTGACTTGTCTAAAATCCCATAGACAGCGAGTGGCAGAAACCAGATTGGAACTCAAGCCTCCTGGCCCAGGACGCTGTCCCCAGTCCAGGGCCACACCAAGCAGGTGCTTGTTCATTTTCGTGATGGGGAGGGGGCGGGGCCTGCAAGGCAGGGAGGTGAAAGGTCAACTCACAGAGTACAGGGAAGACAGAACTGGAGTGGGAGGTGGCACCTAGTGCACACACCTGTCCGCTTCCTTCATCCTAAGAGCTTATACTCCTGTTAACATCACTCCTGAAAGGACGTAACTGGGGGCAGAGAGTTCCGAGTGTGAGAGCCATGGCTTATAGCAGCAGTGGTCTACAGGGATCTCCCTCTGCTCACCTGCTGTCCAGCATAAAACGCCAGCCCATTTGGATAAGACCATCTCCCCACACCCAAACCCAAGTGTGTCTAGGCGCTAATGCACCTTCCCTTTCTGGAAGCCATCCCAGACCTGCCTTCTGCCCTAATGAGACTCTGGTACCCACCCCGGGGGTTACCAGATCCCTGATGCTCGAGGCCTTTATGAAATTTTATCTGACCTGCAGGAGGAGATCCTGCTATTGAAATGGAGAGAAAAAAATGGTGTTTAAAAAGATTAGAGAAGAAAAAAACCAAAACTAGTAAGAAAAAGCATACATGTTATAAAATCTAAATCTTAGATAATCCATTTATATATATATATATTTAATGGAGGTACTGGGGATTGAACCGAGGACCTCATGCATGCTAAGCACGTGCTGCACCGCTGAGCTATACCCCGCCCCCTTAGATCGTCCTTTTAAATAGGCTTGTTATTGATTGCTGGTTTTAATTGGACCTCAGATGCACAGAATTGGGTTAACCGTAATCCTTGGTTCATGAGACGCTTCCACCCTGGTCCATGCATAGTCTGCTGTATTTGGTTAGCTTTTCTAATTAGTTATTTTTAACCATGGAATAAGCATCCACACACTCACTCCCCAAAACCAAAGCTAGGACTTGAGAATACTCCGCATCTAGCACGTGGCTTTCCTCCAACACCAGTCCCTTCCCTGCCTCTCTCCCCCTGAGGATCCCTCACCTACACCCTGTGCCCATCGCTCCCTAAGTAGACTGTCTTCCTCTCTGTCCAAATGCCAAAGACTATTTCAGAGTTTCATGGAATTTAGTAATATCCAGTCTCACACTCTAGCCGGCCAATGGGATTGTCGATTGTCATTTAAAAAAAAAAAATTGAAGATTTCAATTTCCAATTCTAGAATTTTAGCAGAAGACAGAAATCTAAATCAGGGTGTTATCAGCAAAACTGGGGTGTGGTAGCCCTCTCATTGCCCAGAATCAAACGAAGAAACAAACTTGTCAGTGAAGATGCAGCTGTTTTACATAAATTGCTCTTACCAGTATCTCCTTGTCAGGGAGACTTTGCTCTCGGGACTCCTCCCAGAGCAGAATTCACTTCTCTGTGGTGGGAGATGAGGACAGCATCAAGATTAGGCAATAAAAAGCAGTATCGCTGGCATCATCTCTGGGAGACAAACATTTCACTCGAAAGGGAACATCTGAGCCCCGCACCCAGGTATCTTGTCCATTTAACACACAACCAACATCTGGGGGCTTCAGACCAGCTTTGTTCACTTCGCAGCCAGATGTTTTGCTGTTTTAAGATGTCAGCCAGAGGTCCCTCCCAGTGAGCAATGGAAACATGATTGCAAAGCAAGAAAAAATAGATTGCAGACTCCTTCCCACCTGCCTTCTCCACCCATGCGAGCACACATGATACAGACGTACGTCTGCATGGAATGCACGCACACACCTTGCTTGCAGAGGGAAATCAAAGTGGCATAGTTCAGTGCCTCCTGTGTGCTGTGCACTCATTGACCAAAATAAGGAACAGATCTTCCAGTGCTTGAAGATCTCCTGAGCTACGTGCCCCACTTCGTGGGGCTGCCTGGGTTTGATTGTCAGTGTAACCAAAGCCACCAGCTCTGGGATCAGACAAACCTGGCTTCAAATCTGAGTCTGATAACTTTCAGGCTTTGTAATCTCTATAGGTTATGTAATTTCATCTTCTGAAAAGTGGAGATCATAACGGTGCCCACGTCATAAAAACACTGATATGGATGAAAGGAGACAACGCAGCACTGCCAGCTCCAGGGCTGTGGGGCCCTGAGATCCAGGGTCAGTTTCTCTGCACGTCTCCAGTAGTCTCTGAAGCCCAGCTTTCCCTACCCTCTGGAGGTCTGCTCTCACTGCTGGGTGCTCCTGCTCTTGGCTGGCTGTGGCCCGGTCCCCCTTCCCATCGGGCTCCAGCAGCAACCAGTCCCGCTCTCCCACAACTCCGATCACAGCGCTAATCAAACACTGTGGAACCAGTGTGTGGCACCTGCCACTGAAGCTAGACTAACCTCCCTGGCGCCGAGTTGTTCACGCCTTAAGAAAGCCTCAGCGCCGTGCCCGGCACACAGTAGGCGCTCTGCAGTCTCGGGGGATGGACACGAGGGATGAGACCCTGCCAATCGGCTGACATCAGTGGAGGTCTGAGGCTCATTGCTGCCTCTCACCAAATTCCCTCAGTCGACTTATGCAAATCATCTGCCTCCCATCCTTTCATCAGCTGGAGTGCACCCCAACTGAGACGTATTTGGTGAACGACGACGTACTGAAATATTTAAAAGTATTTTTGCTTGGAATGTTTAGCACAGCCTCGCTTCTACATATACATGGACGGCCCCCTCCCTCCGCGATCCGGGAGGCAGGTTTCACGCAGCGCCTTGCGCCGTGTCTGGCACACGCGACGTTCTTCAGCCTTGAAATTATCTCGGAGTCAGATGGGCCTCCCTGGATGTGCGCCCTACACGCTTACAAAATAGTCGGCATCAGAAGTATTTTTAATAAAAGCGAGTGAGCCAACAGAAGTGCCAGCTCACCCTCTCCTGCACAGACGCTTATCTGGGGCTGCTACCGCGCAGGCTGTGCCTTCTGTAATTACTTCCCCCTCCGTGAGTGTCGCCTGCAGACGTGTGTTCACCCCACAGCCCCTTTACTTGGTGGTTCTCTCCATCACCTCCAGGGCGAGGGGACAGGATCTCTGACATAGTCTGGTCCCAACCCCCCACCCCCAAAAAGAGACAAAAGGAAAAAAGGGGGATGATTGTTTTTTTAACGCAGCCTTCCCCTTTTCTTGTACCTGTGGCTTACCACCCCAGATCTTGGAGGCACAGCAGCCGCAGGATGGAGGTTGTGGGAAAAGCATTGGCTGACTTCGGTCCCCTGCACCTCCACCTGGGAGCCCTGAGCGGAGGAGGGGTGGGGTGCAGTGGTGCACTTCAGCTCCGGGAGCCTCAGTTTCCTTTAAAATGGGCCAGAGCTATCCACCTTGGGTTGCTGTAAGGATTTAGTTAGGACGTGTATGCCTGGCTCAAATGGGAGATCTTTTTCATTTTGTTTTAACCACCACTGTCATTCTTGACATGTGTGCATGCTTTGCAGACTACAAAACAGTTTTCCAATCCACTTGCGCTCTGAAAGCTCACGCTCCCAGTGAGCATGGTCTTGTTCCCATGACCCCACTCACAGAGGAGGAAACTGGGGGTCAGAGGGGTAAAGAGGGATCAGGGACAGAGCAGAAACTGGGTCCTGAGCTTCCGTCTTGTGCTGCCTCGGAAAGTGACAACAGCGATGAGCCAAGATGGAAGGACCGTATCGATCCCAAATATCCCCAGGCGGAGGCATCCCTGAGGTGGGTGGAGTTGCGTTTGGTAGGACCCTCAGGGAGGCATTACCATGGAGAAGGATGGTCCAGGGGCTCCTCCCCAACCTCTCCCCCCACCTGCTCCTGTACTACCAAGGAGTCCGTACACAGGGTCACACACGCTTCACCGCTACAAAGCTCAGTGCTTGACGCTCCTCACAGCCCGGCTATTCAGAGCTGAGGAAATGAGAATTAGGCAGGGTGGGGCCACTTCCAAAAGCGCCTCGCTAATATAGGGCAGCACTTGGGCAAGGACTCAGGTCTTCTAAATCTTCTCCAGCATGCTAGTGATTAACACAAATACAAGCTACATTTTTTGAATTTTTAAAAAATTAATAGACTTAGTTTTTTAGAACAGGTTTAGATTCACAGAGAAATTGAGCAGATAGTGCAGAGAATTCCCATATACCCGCAAGCACACCGTTTCCCCTGTAATATCTTGCATTAGGATACATTTGTTAATGAACAAATATTAATACATTATTATTGATTAAAGTCTATAGTTTACATTGACATTCACTGTGTTATATATCCTGTGTGTTTTGATAATTGCATACTGTAATGTATCCATTACTGAACCATACAGAATGTTTGCACTGCCCTAAAAAATCCCCCCTGTGCCTCACCTGTTCATCCTCCCTCCCCTGAATCCCTGGCAGACATCAATCTTTTTACTTTCTCCATAGTTTTGCCTTTTCCTAAATGTCATATAGTTGGAATCACACAGTATATGGCCTTTTCAAACTGGCATCTTTCACTTAGCATTGTGCATTTCAGGGTCCTCTCGGTCTTTTTGTAGTTCAGTAGCCCATTTCTTTTTATCTCTGAGTAATAGTCCATTGAATGGATATGCCACAGTTTGTTAATCCATTCACTTATTGAAGGATGTCTTTGTTGCTTCCGATTTTTGACAATTATGAATAAAGCTACAAATATTTCTGTGCAGGTTTTGTGTGGACATAAGTTTTCAAAATAACTGAGCAAACACCTAGGAATGTAATTGCTGGATCATACAGTAAGACTATGTTTAGTTTTTTAAGAAACCACCAAACTATCTTTCGAAATGGCTGTACCAGTTCACGTTCCCACCAACAATGAATGAGAGTTCCTGCTGCTCCACATGCCTGTCAGCACTTAGTATTGTCAGGTTTTTGGACAGAGCCACTGTAATAGATGTGTAGTGGTACCACATTGTTTTAATTTGCAATTCCCTAAAGACATATAATGTTGAGCATCTTTGCATGTGGTTATTTCCCATCTGTATATCTTCTCTGATGAGATGTTCAGCTCTTTTGCCCATTTAAAAATTTTTTTCCCTTATTGTTGAGTTTTAGTTCTTTGTATATTTTGGATACATATTTTGGATACATACATACATATTTTGATATCTTCTATCAAATATGAATTTTGCAAATATTTTCTCCCAGTATGTGGCTTATCTTTTCATGCTCTTAACAGTGTCTTTTATAGAGTAAAAGATTTTAATTTTAATGAAGTCTAACATCAATTTTTTTCTTTCATGGATTTTGCTTTTAGTGCCCTGTCTAAAAATTCATAGCCAATCCAAGGTCCTCTAGATTTTCTCCTATGTTATCTTCTAAAACTTGTATAGTTTCGCATTTTACATTTAGGTCTATGATCCATTTAATTTTTAATTAGTTAATTTTGTGAAAGGTGCAAGGTCTATGTCTAGATTCTTTTTTTTTTTTTAATATGGATGTCCACTTGGTTCTAGCATCATTTGTGGAAAAGACTATTCTCTCTTCATTGAATTGCCTTCACTTTTTTGTCAATGATCAGCTGACATATTTGTGTGACTATTTCTCTTTGATCTAGTTGTCTGCTGTTTCACTATGACCATGCTTGTTTGATCACTGTAGCTTTCTAGTAAGTTTTGAAGTTGGATGGTGTCAGTCCTCTGATTATGTTCTTCTTCTTCAGGACTGTGTTGCGTATTCCAGTCTTTGGCCTTTCCATATAAATTCTAGAATCAGCTGGTCAATATCCAGCAAATAACTTGCTGGATTTTAATTCGGGATGGGTTGTATCTATAGATTGAGTTGGGAAGAACTATCCTCTTAACAATATTGAGTCTTCCTACCCATGAACATGAAATATCTCTCCATTTATTTAGATCTTCTTTTATTTCTATCATCCAAGTTTCTTAGTTTTTTTTATGTGTATCTTCTATACGTTCTATTAGATTTATACCTAAATACTTAATTTTTTTATTTTGGTGCTAAAGTAAATGAGATTGTGTTTTTAATTTCAAATCCCAAGTGTTCATTGCTGTTATAAGGGAAAGCAGTTGACTTGGATACAATAACTTCGTACCCTACGACTTTGCTGTAATCGCTTAGTTCCAGAAGTTTGTCATTTCATTGGGATTTTCTATATTGACGGTCATGTAATTTGAGAATTATTTGAGGCAGTTTTATTTCTACCTTCCCAATCTGTATACCTTGTCTTTTCTTGTCTTACTGTATTAACTAAGCCTCTCAGTACAGTGTCAAACAGGAGTGGTGAGAGGGGCCATCTTTTTCCTGTTCCCAATCTTAGGAGGAAAGGATGTAGTTTATAACCAATACGTGTGATGTTATCTGCAGGGTTTTTGTAGCTGCTCTTTAGTAAGTGGACGAAGTTCTCCTCTGTTCCTAGTTTGCTTAGAGTTTTGTTTTTTAACGAGTGTTGGATTTTGTCAAATGCTTTCCCTGTATCTACCAATATGATCATACGATTTTTTTCAGCCTGATGTGATAAATTACATTAATTGATTTTTGAATGTTGAAGCAGCCTTGCATACCTGGAACAAATCTCGATGGTTGTGGTGTATAATTCTTTTTACATGTTATTGGATTCCATATACTAATATTTTGTTGAGGGTTTTTGCATCTATGTTTATGAGAGATATTGGTCCATAGTTTTCCTTTCTAGTAATACCATTATCTGGTATATGCTGGCCTCATAAAACAAGTTAGGAGGTGTTCCCTCTGCTTTTATATTCCATAAGAGATTGTAGAAAATTGGGGTCATTTCTTTCTTAAATGTTTTGTAGAATTTATCAATGAAATCATCAGGGCCTAGTGCTTTCTTTTTTGGAAGGTTATTAATTATTGATGTAACTTCTTTAATAGACATAAGCCTATTCAGATTATCTGATTCTCTATGTGTGAGTTTTGGTGAACTGTATCTTTTAAGAAATTGGTCCTTTTCATCCAAATTATCAAATTTGTAGACATAGAGTTATTCATAATATTCCTTTACTATCCTTTTACTGTCCATGAGATCAGTAATGATAACCCTCTTTCATTTCTGATGTTACTAATTTTTAATTACTAATTAGTAATCTTCCCTCTTTTTTTCTTGCTTAGCCTGGCTAGAGGTTTATCAGTTTCTTTGATCTTTTCATAGAACCAGCTTCTGGTGTAATTGATTTTCTCTATTGATTTCCTGTTTTAATTTCATTGATTTGCACTCTAATTTTTATTATTTATTTTCTTCTGCTTAATTTGGGTTTAATTTGCTCTTCCTTTCCTAGTTTCCTAAGATGGGAGCTTAGTTCATTGATTTGAGATCTTTCATTTTGTCTACTATATGCATTCAATGCTGTACATGACCCTCTAATCACTGCTTTCACTGCATCCCACAAAATTCAGTAAGTTCTATTTTCATTTTCATTTAGTTAAAAATATTTTAAAATTTCTCTTGAGACTTATTTTTTGGCCCACATATTGTTGAGACATGTGCTGTTTAATCTCCAAATATGTGGGGACTTTTCAGCTACCGTTCTGTTATTGATCTTTAATTTCACTGTGGTAATGAGAACATACTTTGTATGATCTCTATTCTTTTAAATTTCTTAAGGTGTGTTTTATGGCTGAGAATGTAGTCTGTCTTGGTAGATGTTCTGTGTGAACTGGAAAGAATGTGTATTCTGCTTTTGTTGAATAAAGTATTTTATACACGTCAATTAGAGCCAGTTGATTGATGGTGCTGTTCAGCTCAACTTTATCCTTACCAATTTTCTGCCTGCTGGATCTGTCAATTACTGATAGAGGGGTGTTGAAATCTCCAACTATAATAGTGGATTTGTCTATTTTCTGTTGCAGTTCTATCTGTTTTAGCTCACGTATTTTGACACTCTGTTTTTAGCTACATGCGTGTTAAGGAGTGTTATGTCTTCTTAGAGAATTGACCCCTTTATCATTATATAATGCCCACCTTTATCCCTGATAATTTTCTTTGTTCTGCAGTCTGCTTTGTCTGAAATTAATATAGCTACTCCAACTTTCTTTCAGTTAGTGTTAGCATGATATATCTTTCTCCCTCCCTTTACTTTTCATCTACGTCTTGGTCTTTAAACTGGGTTTCTTATAAGCAACATATAGTTGGGTTTTGCTTTTTTGAATCCACTCTAACAATCTTTGTCTTTTAATTAGTATATTTAAACCATTCACATTTAAAGTAATTGTTGCTATAGTTGGATTAATATGTATCATATTTGTAACTGCTTTTTGTTCATTGCACTTGTTCTTTGTTTCATTTTTATCTTCCCCCTTTTCTGCCTTCTCTAGTTTTGAGCATTTTATATGGCTCCATTTTCTTTCATAACGTATCAATTATACTTCTTTTTAAAAAAAAAACTAGTGGTTCTCCTAGAGTTTGCAATGTACTTTTTCAGTTAGGAAGTCCATTTTCAGATAATTCTATATCCCTTCCTAGAGAGTGCAAGTTCCTTGTAACAGTGTCCCCAATTCTCCCCTCCCTTCTCTAAACGTTGCTCTTACTCATTTCATTTATTCATAAACTATAATCACCTGACACACTGTTGCTATTATCACTTTGAACAGTTATCTCTTAGGTCAGTTAAGAATAAGAAAAATAAAAAGGATTTATTTTACCTTCATTTATTCCTTCTCTGATGCTCTTCTTTTCTTTATGTAGATTTGTGTTTCTGACCTATATTTTCATCTTTCTCTCTGAAGAGCTTCTTTTAACATTGCCTGCAAGGCAAGTCTATTGGCAACAAATTCCTTCACTTTTTGTTTGTTTGAGAAAGTCTATATTTCTCCTTCACCTTTGAAGGATAATTTTGCTGGATATAGAATTCTAGGTTTATGGGATTTTTCTTTCACCATTTAAAATATTTCATTCCACTCTCTTCTTGCATGATTTCTGATGAGATGGCTAATGTAATTTTTTTTCTTGTTCCTCTACAGGTTAGGTGTTATTTTTCTTCTGGCTTCTGTCAAGGTTTTCTCTTTGGCTCTGGGTTTCTGCAGTTTGGGTATGATATGTATAGGTGTAAATTTGGGGTTTATTTCTCCTGCTTGTTATTCTCTGAGCCTCCTGGATCTGTGGTTTTGGTATCTCATTAATCTCGGAAAATTCTCGTCCATTATTACTTCAAATATCTCTTCTGTTCCTTTCTCTTTTCTCCTTCTGATACTCCCATTGTATGTTAAGCCTTTTATATTGTCCCACTGTTCCAAGGCACTCTCTGTTTTTTCATTTTTTTAAATTCAATTTATGTATATTAAAAAAAAAAAAGTCACCCATTTCTCCCACCCATTCCCCGCCCCCTGCCCCCGGCAAACACCAACCTGTTCTCTGTTATTTATGAACTTGGGGTTGGGGGGTTGTTTTTGTTTTGTTTTAGATTCTACATATAAGAGAGATCTAGGGTACTTGTCTTTGTCTGTCTTAGCATAACGCCCTCATTGTCCATCAATGTTGTTGCAAATGGTACAATTTCATTCTTTTTTTATGGCTGAATAATATTCATATCACAGTTTCTTTACCCAGTCATCCATCAGTGGACACTTAGGTTACTTCCGTATCTTTGCTGTTTTAAATAATGCTGTAATGAACATGAAAGTGCATATATTTTTCGAGTTAATGTTTTCATTTTCTTCAGATAATTACCCAGAAGTAGAATTGCTGGATCATATTGTAGTTCTATTTTTAATTTTTTTGTGGTGCCCATACTGTGTTTCACAGTGGCTGCATCATTTCACATTCCTGCCAATAGGGCACAGGGATTCCTTTTTCTCCACATTCTTGCCAACACTCTTATTTCTTGTCTTTTTGATAATAGCCATTCTAATAGGCATGAGGTGAAGTCTCATTGTGGTTTTCATTTGCATTTCCCTGATGGTTCATGACGTTTAGCATCTTTTCAGGTATCTGTTGGCCATCTGTATGTCTTCTTTGGACAAATGTCTATGCAAGTCTTCTGCTCGTTTTAAAATCAGACTATTTGGATTTTTTGCTATTGAGTTATGTGAGTTCTTTGTATATTTTGAATATTAGCCCTTTACCAGATATGTGATTTGCAATTATTTTCTCCCGTTTATTTGGTTGTCTTTTCATGTTGTTTGTGGTTTCCTTTGCTGCGCAGAAACTTTTTAGTTTGAAGTAGTTCCACTTGTTCATTTTTGCTTTTGGTTGCTTTTGGTGTTAAGGCCTATGTCAAGGAGCTTACCACCTGTGTTTTCTTCTAGGAGTTTAATGGTTTCAGGCCTTCAGTTCAAGTTTTTAGTTTATTTTGAGTTAATTTTTGTGTGTGATGTTAGATGGTGGTCCAGTTTCATTCCTTCGCACGTGGTCGTCCAACTTTCCCAACACCATTTATTGAAGAAGCTGTTCTTTCCCCATTGTATCTTCTTGACTTTTTGTTGTAAATTAATTGACCATATACGCATGGGGTTATTTCTGGGTTCTGTATTCTGCGCCATTGATCTATGGGTCTGGTTTTATCCGAGTACTGTACCATTTTCGCTACTACCGCTTTGCAATATAACTTGAAATCAGGAAGTGTGATGCCTCCAGCTTTGTGCTCCTTTCTCAAGATTGCTTTGGCTATTTGGAGTCTTTTTTGGTTCCATACAAATTTTAGGATTGTTTGTTTTGTTCCTGTGAAAAAAAAAAATGCCATTGGAATTTTGATAAGGATTGCATTGAATCTGTGTATTGCCTTAGGTGGTATGGACGTTTTAACAATATTAATTATTCCAATCCATGAATACAGAGTATTTTTCCACTTGTCTTCAATTTCTTATGTTGATATCTTATAGTGTGCAATATACATATCTTACACCTCCTTTGTTAAGTTTATTCCCGAGGATTTTATTCTTTTTGATGCAGTTGTAAATGGGATTGTTTTCTTAATTTCCCTTTCTGATAATTTGTAATTAGTGTATAGAAAGCAGCAGATTTTTGCGTGTTGATTTTGTGCCTTACAACTGTACTGAATTCATTTATTAGTTGTAACAGTTTTTTGATAGAGTCTTTAGGGTTTTCTATACATAGTATCATATCATCTGCAAATAGTGACAGTTTTACTTTTTCCTTTCCAATTTTGATTCCTTTTATTTCTTTTTCTTGACTAATTGCTCTGGATAGGATTTCCAATACTATATTGAATTAAACTGGTAAGAATGGACATCTTTGTCTTGTTCCTGGCCTTAGAGGAAAAGCTTTCAGCTTTTCACCATCAAGTATGATGTTAGCTGAGGGCTTGTCATATATGACTTTTATATGTTGACTTCTGTACCTGATTTATTGACAGTTTTTATCATAAATGGATGTTAAACTTTGCCAAATGCTTTTTCTGCACCTATTAAGCTGATCATATGACTTTTATCCTTCATTTTATTAATGGGGTATATCCCACTGACTGATTTACAGATGGTAAGACATCCTTGTACCCCTGGAATAAATCACACTTGATTATGGTGTATGATCCGTTTAATGTATTGTTGAATTCAGTTTGCTAATATTTTATTGAGGATTTTGCATCTATATTCATCAAGGATATTGACCTATAAGTTTTTTTTCTTGTGGTATCCTTGTCTGATTTTGGTATCAAGGTAATGCTGGCCTCATAAAATGAGTTTGGAAGAGTTCCCTTGTCCTGTTTTTTGGAAGAGTTTAGGAAGGATTGGTATTAATTCTTCTTCGAATGTTTGTTAGAGTTCCCCAGTGAAGCCGCCTGGTCCTGGATGTTAGTTTGTTGGGAAGTTTTTGATTACTGAGTCAATCTCCTTACTAGTAATTGGTCTGTTCAGATTATCCATTTCATCTTGACTAAGTTTTTGTAGGTTATTTCTACAAATTTATACATTTCTTCTAGATTGTCCAAAGACACTGTTCTTGGACATTCTACATTTTTCTTTTGTCTTTGCATTTCAGTTTGTGACATTTCTACTGACATATCTTCAGGCTCACTGATTCTTTCCTTAGCTGTGTCTAGATTACTGATGAACCCATCGAGGGCTTTCTTCATTTCTGTTATGGTGTTTCTAATTTCTAGCATTTCCTTTTGATTCTTTCTTAGAGTTTCCATCTCTCTCCTTATATTACCCGTCTGTTCTTGAATGTTACCTACTTTTCCCATGAGAGCCCTTAACATATTGATCATCATTATTTTTAAATCTCCATCGAATAATTCCAACATCTGTGCCATATCTGAGCCTGGTTTTGATACTTGCTTTGTCTACTCAGACCATGGTTTTTTCTCTTCTTTTAAGCAGGACTTGTAATTTGGGGTTGAAAGCTGATCATGATATATCAGGTACTAAGAACTGAGGCATTCGGGCTTTAAGTGTGAGGTTTTATGTTAACCTGGCTGTATTTAACTTTTGCTGCTGCTGTAGGCGCCAGAGGCTTCAGTTTCCTTGATTTTATTTTCAACCCCTAATTGTCTTTGGGTTTCCCTAAAGACTCCTTGTTAAATTGTCTTGCAGCTCATGGTTGTATCCACTGTTGTTATATTGGAGCCTTGTTGCTGTGGTGGTGGTGAGGTGCTGGGGAAGAGAGCCTATGATTAAGTCTCAGTTTCTTAGTGGCCTTGAATCCTTGGGCTGTAATGTTCAGAAGTATTTCTTAACTTTTTTTTTTTCTTTCTCCCCTTATGTGAGACAGAAAGCCTGGAGAGGCTGGAGTGGCTGGAGTTGTCTAACTGCCCTTCCCTCAGGTCAGATAAGCCTCTGGTAAAGCAGTTTCTCTTGAGGGCAGGCCTTTGTTATGGAGAACACTCCGGACATTTCTTAGATTGATTACCTTCCCCCCACCCCTGCCTGAAGTGGGAAGTCTTCTTCTCCAATAGTCACCTTGGTAATCTGGTTGGGTTCTGGAGATAAAACCCACAAAAGTGTGGGGGACCCCCTAAAGCCTCTAGGAGTTTCTAACTCTCAACTCAGCCTCCAGCAATTCTTCAAAAACCAATTAAGTGTTCCTACCAGTTACTGGCTCTAGCAACTTCTGCTCCCAGCAATCTGATCTCAGCTATGATTCTCTGTATCCACTTGTCTATCCAGTTTTCAGTGTGGCAGCCTGTCCTGTGACCTCAATTCTCTGATGGATATATTGCAGGAAAATGGGGTGCAAGAGGATGATCATGTCCCAGGACTTGGGCAAATCCCTGGGACACACCCCATCAAGTGAGGGTTCTTGGCTTCACACAGGAAAAAATTCAAGAGTGAGCCATAGTGAAGTAAAAGTAGACTTATTCAGGGAGTACACACTCCATAGACAGAGTGTGGTCCATCTCACTCAGAAGAGAGAGCAGCCATGAGGTGTGGGGCTGGTTAGTTTTTATGGGCCAGGTAATTTCATATGCTAACGAGTGGGAGGATTATTCCAACTGTGTTGGGGAAGGAGCAGGGATTCCAGGAATTGGGGCCCCCCCTCACTTTTTGACCTTTTATAGTCAGCCTGGGAACTGTCATGGCGCCTCTGGGTGTGCCACGAGGCTCAAGATCTGCTGAAGTCGAATCTTCCACCATCTTGGTTCTAACCAGTTAACCTATCCTCAAATGTTGCATCATTCTTTTAGTGGCTGTGCCCTGCCCTCTTCCCTTCTGTCTCAGATGTAAGAAAAGCCATCGATCTTCAGCTTGCTCATCTTTTTTTCTTGTGAGGATGGGAGTGGTGACTTCTGAGCGCTACATATCAGAGCCGAAACTGGAAGCCTTCTATAAGCATTTTACACTTTTCACACCAACCTGGTTACCGAGAAGAGAGGTGAAGCTCAGAGACGTTAAGTAATGTACCCAGTGTCACCCAGCTGATAAGTAGTAGTAAAAATTCTTTGTCATCAGACTCCAGTAGTCTTGGAGAACCTGCACCAATCACAAGTGTTGCAGAGAGGTTTTCCATGCAGGCCCTTTCAGAGACTTTCCTTGGAATCTCCGGTGCAATCTGGGCTTAATCATTTAACCTGAGAGTGAAGTGAGAACCCCATGAGCTGTCTAGTTAATCAGTTCTCTGTCTCTAAACAAGAAATGACCAAGTTACCCAGGAC
The DNA here is from genome assembly GCF_048773025.1 of Camelus bactrianus. Taxonomy (NCBI): domain Eukaryota; kingdom Metazoa; phylum Chordata; class Mammalia; order Artiodactyla; family Camelidae; genus Camelus; species Camelus bactrianus. Next base: position 66,172,700 of record NC_133542.1, on the reverse strand, counting down.
GGAGCCTTACCCAGCCCACAGTACTTCATCTCTCACCTGGGGCCAACTTCAGTATTCATTGTAGCATCCTTTAATGTATGCACTTCTTACTGGCATAGAATCATAGTCTTTAAAACTAGAAAGGCCTTGGAGATCATCTCCTCAACCCCCTTGCTTTACAGAGGAGGGACGCTGAGACCCTGAATCACCTGCTATCTGTTGGCTTTCTGCCTCTTCAACCTACTTCTCTTCCCTAGATCTTTCTAGGAGTAATTTAGACACATTCATTTTGAAATAGTCAGTGCCCAGTCATGTGATGAAACCTGCACTCTGCCCCATCCTTTGCCCCAAGGGAGAGGGAAGAAGGCAGACACCATGCCCGTGGGGTGCCCTGCAAGACATCCTTGACCTCCATAAGTCTTCCCTGAGGTCTTAACAGACCAGTGGTTCTCAACTGGGGAAGGAAGGAAGCAAGTTGCTATTGGTATCTAGTGGGTAGAGGCCAGGGATGCTGCTAAACATCCTATAATGTACAGGACAGCATCCCCCTTCCCCCTGATACAGGGAAAAAACCGAATGTGAGTGGGGCAAGAAGAGGGCCGTGTCCCAGGTCTTGGCTGAGCTCCTGAGACGTGTCCCACCAAGTGTGGGTCCTTGGCTTCATGCAGAAAAGAATTCAAGAACAAGCCACTGTTGAGTAAAGATAGATTTATTTAGAGAGATACATACTGCATAGAGTGTAGGCTATTTCAGAAGGCAAGAGAAAGGCCATGAGGTGTGGGGATTGAGTGCTCAAGTTAAAGTAGATACACATTCCATAGACAGAGTGCAAGCTGTCTCTGAAGACTAGGGAGAGAGAGAGGCAGCCACGAGGCACCATGTTCCCAGTTTTTATGGGCTCAGTAACTTCGCAGGCCAACAAGTGGGAGGGCCATTCCCACTACCCTGGGGAAGGGGCTGGGATCCCCAGGAATTGGGCCACTGCCCACTCTTTGACCTTTTATGGTCAGCCTCTTTGAAGCTGTCATGGTGCCTGTGGGACTGTCATCTACCATATCAGTAATACAATGAGCGTATAATGAAGCTCAGGTCTACTGGAAGTCAAATCTCCTGCCATCTTCAGCCTCAAGACCTACTGGGAGTTGAATCTTCCACCATTTTGATGTTAATTGCCGTGTCATTCCTTGAATGCCTGTGCCCTGCCCCCTTCCCTCCTGTCTCACCTCCACCTTCCCCAGCAAAGATTTTCTGGCCTGAAATCTTAGAAGTGTCAAGGTTGAGAATGCCGGCTCAGGATCTCCACAATAGCTCAGTGTGTTCTTGAAATGGCCACATTTTCTCTTCAGCTTTCCTGAAAGACAGCTCCCCGGGCGGTGGGAGCAGTTCCCTGAGCCCCACCACGGGCATGTGACGCAGCTGCCAGTCAACACAGGGCGAGGGCTGGCAGCCCCCTAGGAAAGGTGCTCGCCCTAAGTGTTCAGCGAGACCTTACATGACTGAGGTGCTTTCTTCTTGGTAGCAGGTGGGCGTCTCTGCCCACTCTTCCCCGCTGATCACGTCTGTGAAGGGAGGAGGAAGCCTTATATAAGTGCAGCCTCATACAACCTTCTGTTATTTTGGCACTCCGGGGCCCAGGGAACCCCCTCCCTCCTGAAATCTCAAAGGAACAGGGTTCTGTTCTGAACTGGCCCAGCAGGGATGCTTGCCACCTGCAGGATCAACTCTGAGCTCTGTAGCCTTTGGGTTTGGCCCCGCCAACCTCCTCTCCATCCTCCGCAACCGTAGCCCCTCATCCCAGCCCTGCTCTCCTCCCACTCACCCTGTGTAGCACCGTTCAGGCTGCTCTATATGGACCATGCCTCCCTGCCTGTAAGCCTTTCCCTACCACCCTGACTGCCTGGGTGATGCCCACATGCAAAACCCTCCTTTGTGAAGCTTCCAGGCCCTGCCCATCGTGCTCTCTTCCGTGTTGTCGGTGTTGCCAGTTCTCGGCACACCCACCCCAGCAAGTCTTACTTGGCTGGATCGTTAGTGTTTGTGTCTGTCTGTCTCCCCTCCCCACCTGCCCCCTGGGGATGCTGCTCCAGTGCCTGATGCATTTCTGGGGCCCAGGGCCTCACACAGTGAAAGCTGATTGAACAAATGAGTGAGTGAATAAATGAATGAATGCATGGATGGAATGTCACTGCTTCTTATTCCCAGAGTGGCTACTTCCAGGCGCCCTAATGATCCCCTGTGTTCAGCTGGCTCCCTGAGACTCAGGACACACGACCTCAGCTCTGCCTCTACTTCTGCCATGGGTGCTGAATGATCCTGAATAAGTCACTTGCCCTCTACACGAGGCGCACCCACGGGAACTCGCTGTAACACTGCAGCGTCTTCTAGGCGTGGTCTCAGGTAGAGGAGGTAATAGACTCCTAACCAATTTGAGGACTCTCCCTAATTCTCCATTTGTGGTGGCCCCAGCTGGCACCCAAATGACACTATTCCTGAGCAGAGGTACAGTGAAAGAAACGTTTTCGTGCACTAATAAAATTACCTTCTCTAAAGAAGGCAATTTGCATGTTAATGTTTTGGGTAATTCTGTGCAGCTCCAGTGCCCTCAGGGCTGCAATTTATCTCTGACAAAGTGACAAAAATAAACTCCCCGCATAAAAGAGCATTTCTCTTCTCTCTCATTTGTGCTCTAAAGTGACATTCTTAATATAAGTCAAGTTGAAACCCACTCCTCTGTCTTATTTTTGACACTGATCTGCTTCCCGTCACCTCTCCAAGTGACAGGCCGGCTCCTGAGAGAGGGGCCTCTTCTTAAGGACAGGCCTAGGTCTTCCTGTGACGTGGGCACCCCCACCCTCAAGGCTCCTGACTCTGGTCTCTAAATTCCAGAAGGCCCTGCCAATTAACTGGAGGGCAAAGGTAGGGAGCAGGGAAGAGGGCTGCATTTGGCAGGTGAGTTAGGGTGGCCCCACTTCCCCCAAATTGCCTATTTTCTGCAAAGGAAGAGCAATGACAATGGACTGGAGAATCAGAGCCTCTGCCCTCTAGGGCGGCAGACTGCTGACCTGCCAGGCTTGGCCCCTCTGATCACCTAAAGATAATAAAGAAAGAAGCTCAGATTGACGGGGTGTCTTCTGTGTGCCAGGCCAGGCACCTTGCATCTAAGTCCTCTCCCTGAGCCTGGCAGGGGAGGTGGAAGGTGAGGCTCCCGGAAGTGAAGTGAATGAGCCAAGGTCACCTAGGAGCGTGAAAAAGGCAGACCCCGGGCTTGACCTTCGGCGTGTGTATGTCAGGTCTGGGTTCCTTCTACCCTAAGTGGATGCTAAAGGCACGCTCGTAAAATCATTCATCAATGACCCGAGCGGTGGGGAGGGAGGGGAGGACTGACATTTACCAAACACCTACTGGGTTCCATGCGTTACGCCTACAGATTTCACTCCATTAGTCAACTAATGTCCAATGGCCCCTACCACCTGCCTGGCACTGGTGGTGATGGCTTGTGCTGTGACCAACAGGACAGACCCCCAAGCCCCATGCCCCTGACAGAGACAGACAGATATTAAACACAGAAATAAAGGTAATTGATTACATGTTGTGATGAGTTCTGTGAAATAAAATAAGTTTTAAGGAGACTGGCAAAGACCTAATTTATTATTAGGAGGTGAGTCAGGGAGATCTGTCAGTAAAAGTAAGATTGGGACTGAGATCTAAGTGGGAACCAGTGAAAGGCTGAGGGGAAAGGTGTTCGAGCAGAAGGAGCGGCTAGTGACCTGAGCCTGAGGTGGGACAGTGTGTGGAGGATCTGGGAAATGAAAGGGAGCTGGTGAGGGCGCGGAAGGATGTGTGATTCGAAGGCAGGCGGTGCAGCAACCGCAGAGGCAGGCAGGGGCTAGATCCTACTGTGTGGATTTGTTCTGAGTGTTGTTGGCAGGGGGATGTGTGGCTTGACTCGTGTTTCTAGAAGGTCATTCTGGATGCAGTGTCGGAAGTGGGGAGACCAGCCAAGAGGCTGCGTGGGAGTCCAGGGGAGTGATGGCCTTGCAGACTGGGGGTGGGGGGACATCGATGGTGCGGGTAAAGTATTTGGGGCATTGTTGGGAGGGGAGTTTCATCAGAGGCTCTCAAGACTTCTGGCTGGAGCCACTAGGTGGGTGGAGATAGAATTTATTTAAATGGGTAAGACTTCAGGAAAAGCAGAATCAGGAAAGGAAGACCTCAAGATCCATTTCTAACAGGCTCTTTGAGTTGCTAATGAGACACCCCAGTGGCAAAAAAGCAGTCCAGCCTGGAAATAACAGTTGATTCTTGAAGGCGTTGATTCCCAGAGAGTATTTAAAACCCAGGGAATGAATGACAGGGTGGAGAGCCCTGCAGGACCCCCGCCCACCCTGAGAGCAGGGCAAAGCTGGCAAATGACGGGAGAGCCCCAGCCAGGAGTTCCCAGAGAGACAAAGAGAAGCAGGGAGTGGGGTGTTAGGGATGAGAGTGTCCAAGGAGGGAGCTTCCCCGTGGACAGACGCAGAGAGTGCCCACGAACTGAGAAGGGAAGGGAAGGTGGCCAGTCATTTGGCGACAGCAGCTTGGTAGCGGGCGAGGTAGGGAACGGACGGCCACCCTGAGGAGCCGGAGGGCAGGCTGTGGAGACGGTGCTTGTGCCAGCATCCCTTTGGGAAGTTTGGCTGAGCAGGGAGCAGAGATAGAAAGAAGACTCATGGAAGCAAGGTCAAGGCAGCCTGTAAACAGTGCAAGACCAGGGTGTTTTTGCTGGCCAGTGGGCATGATTCAGGAGAAGGTGAGATGCTAATAGGTCTGGGGACACCAGGCACTGACTCCAGACCACCTGCCTCTCCTCCCTGAGGCTCTCTCAATGTCCCTGCCTCTCCCAGGCAATTATCTGCTTCTTCCCTTGCCTTCTAACCGTACCCACTTCCAGCTCCACCCTCTCTCCCCCAGCCCCACTCCCACCTCCCTTCCATCAGTTGAGGGCTTGCTCTTCTCTGTATCCACCTGGTAGGTGACCAGCGAGCATCTACGGAATTGAATTGCTCCAGTTGCTGCCTTACAAATCCTCTCAGAATGTGGCTCTTGTCGGGGAGAAGAGTTAGATTTGCTCTCTGGAAAAGTGGGGCCAGTGGGGAACTTGGCACATTTCAGCTCAGAGGCAAGAGAACACACAGCGAGAAGAGGCCTCCTGGGGAGGTGATGAGACCCCCATCACTGGAGGTGGCCAGGGGAGGCCTAGGTGACCACCATTAGCAAGGTCAGGGAGGGCACCACCCAGGGAAACTGCAGGAAGCCAGAGAGACAGTAGCGGAAACCACACTGTGCTGGCCCGTGACTTGCGGTTCCTTCCCTGCCTCTCTGAGTAAACCCTTGAGGGCAGACGCACAGAGCTGGGCTCGCATCCCCATCACTGCCTCCCGTCTGCAGGGCTCTGGGCGAATGTCTTTACCTCCCTGCACCACGGAAGCCTGTGGCATCCAACAAACAGCCCAAGACAGAAGCAGAGCTTCGCTGTGTCATTAAACACAGATGAACAACCAAAGGGTGAAATGGCGTCAGAAACGCACCTGCCACCCAGATTTTGTTTTTAGGATGAGGGAAGAGGCACCCCCCAAGGAGCTCACCGCGGTCCCGGTCCTGATACATCCACGCATGCGCCATAGGCCAGCTACGCTCGTTAATTCTTCTTACTGAGCGGTGTTGTGATCCTGTAAGGGCCCGGCGTGTGTGACCTCAGAAGTCCTTTCCAAGTCAGAGACAGTGCCCATTTGCTGAGGGATGAGTGCTGAACCTCAGAAGATTCCGTTGGAGCCATTCATCCCACAAGAAATGTCTAGAATAGCATGAGGGAGATACGGGAAGCTGTGACCAGCCCCCGAGCCTGTCTCCCCAGACAGTGATTCAGGAGCTTGCTCCTTGCCATGGTGGAATCAGGGGTGACACTGGCTGGGACTGGAGCAGGACCTCCCGGCCTCTCGGCATCAGCCAGCGGTGTGACCTGTGATTAATGAAATGATGGACTGGCCGCTTTCGTCTTTGGTTATGTTTGTTATTTGGGTGCCACGGGCATCAGGGGGGAATGGTTTTTCTCCAAGGTCTATTTATGGTTCGTTTCTGACACTTAGTAATTTTTCCGTCTAGCCAAGGACAAAGGTGGCGGTGACTTGTTGCCGTAATGCTTAGAGACAGTGACTGCGTGAATGCAGCTTCTGTTCCCCAGCTGTGGGGGAGCAGCAAGAGCACGGCTTGGTCCCTTGAAACTGGCCTCAAGGAGGTTTCCATCGGGTTTGGGGAGAGGCGGTGTGGAGCAGCGGTGGGGGTCACAGCACCATCACTCCCAACGGTGTGACCTTGAATGCAGGAAGTATAACCTTGGGCAAGGGGCTGGGCCTGAGTTCAGCCCTCTCATCTGCACAATGTGAATATTAGAGGGTGAATATAACCCTCTCAGGGTTGCCATGAGACTAAAGGCGTGATTGTGGGGAAGTGAGTCCTGGAGGGTGGAGCGTCCTCAATGAATGTGGGTTACTATTTATTATCATTTTTAAAACATTCAAAAGCCACCATCCCTCCTAATGCTTCTGGAATCCTGAGAAATGGCCCTGTCCTCTGCCCATTTCCCAGACAGAGAAAGTGAGGCCCAGAGACGGGGAGTGACTGGCCCAACACCAGGCACAGGGGCAGAGACCACGTGAGAATCCGGGTCGCCTAACGCCCCTGCGTGCTTCCTCCTCCTGTAATCCCAGTTGGCTTCATTGATTCCACAAACACTTTTTGAAAGCCTGCCCTGGGATACCTGGAGGTGGAGGCGAGGCTTCTGGCCTCACGACAGTAGAGACGGGTGGTCAGCTGCCTGCAGTAAAGGAGAAAATGGGACCAGTGTTCTGATAGCACCCCAGGCAGAGGGAGAGGCCAGACATCAAAGTGGGGAGGTGACTGGTATTTCTTCAGCCCTGTATTTGGCCTTTTCTGGGTGGTGCCCTGTAAAAGCCACTCTTTACAGACGAAGAAATCAAGACCTCCAGAGGTGAAACGGCTCCTGAAAGACTAGACAGCAGGTAAGTGGCAGAGCTGGGACCCAGACCAGCCTATGAGTCACTGCTGCACGGGGCCAAACGCCATCTCAGGGGAAAGGCCCTGGGAGACCCAGCCCCAAGCCTGGAGACATTGTGGTAAGGTCTGGGGGACCACGTAGCCACAGACAGGCTGCAAGGCACCCTAAGAATGGATGGAAGACACCCCAACATTCATAGCAGCACTATTTACAATAGCCAAGACATGGAAGCAACCTAAGCATCTATTGACATATGACTGGATAAAGAAGTTGTGGTATATATATACAATGGAATACTACTTAGCCATGAAAAATGAAATAATGCCACTTGCAGCAAAGTGGATGGACCTAGACATTATCATACAAAATGAAGTAAGTCAGAGATAGAAAGGCAAATATCATATGATATCACTTATATGTAGAATCTAAAAAAAAATGACACGAACTTATTTACAAAACAGAAATAGACTCACAGACATAGAAAACAAACTTACGGTTACCAGAGGAGGAAGGGGTTGGGGGAGGGATAAATTAGGAGTCTGAGATTAACATATACATACCACTGTATATAAAATAAATAACCAGCAAGGACCTACTATATAGCACAGGGAACTATACTCAACGTCTTGTAATAACCTATAGTGGAGAAGAATCTGGAAAAGAGTAGGTATATGTATATGTATAATTGAATTGCTTTCCTGTACACCTGAAACTAACACAGCATTGTAAATCAACGTTGTAAATCAACTACACTTCAATGAAAACAAAAAAGTTTTTTTTTAAAGAATAAGATATTTAAGCTCAAGTTGGTAAGAATATAAGTCAAATAGCCAGTGGTAAAAAAAAAAATCAAGTAAATGTTAAAATAAACTTTTTATACCAATTTAAAAAATGGACAGAAGACAGATCCTCCTGATTAACTTCCTTGGAGTCAGGGCAGCCTTCACATCCGGCTCTTGTGGGGATCGTCCCACTGCACAGAGAGGGACCTCTGAGCTCATGCTAGTCCAGATCATTCAGCTTTATTTCCCACCAACGATTTCCAAACAGAAAGCTTGTACACTTACACCCTTCGAATTTCCCTATGAGACAGAAACATCTATTCCAGGTGGATAAGAAGAAAGAGATTTAAAGGTTGGGGAGAGAGGAGGAATCGGCGAGTAGCTGTCCTAGCCCAGGACACCAATATTTTGAAATAGAATTACTCACAAGGAAGCGCAGGTATTTTTGAGAGGGAAAAAAATAAATCTCATATTCAGTCTAGGGTAATATCCCTGGCTGTCAACAATGATTTGGATTTAATTATATCATGTATGCAAATGTGCTCTGTAAACTATAAAATAATACATAAATGTCAGATGTTAGGAAAGAGTGCAGTGTGGGAAGAAAAATGTGAGTTTGCAAGTCAGGTGGGCGTGGGTTTAAATGCTGCCTCATCTACTTAGGCGGACCTCGACAAGGCACTCGGCCTTTCCTGGCCAGCGCTCCTCACGTGTTAAGTGGGGAATCCTTGCAACGATGGGTTCTTCCGAGCATTACCCCGAGAACTGGATGAGAAAAATTAATATGCTTTGTAAATTGGGAGCACTGTGCACACATAAGGTATCATTCTTGTTTCCATTCTTAAGTCCCGAGATGGATGTTGGGATTATCCGAGAGCAGCCACCAGCGTGGTCATTAAGTCCTGCGTGCCAGGCCCCTCCCTGGGCATGGAGAGGAGAGGAGAGGACTTGGGACCAGAAGGAGCCCGCGGGCCCACCCTCACCAGGCTGATTGACAGAATGAGGCTACAGGCTGTCAGGGGCTGCATCCCAACATTCAGGTGGCAGTCTCGGGGAGAGCCGGGCGTATGGCGACACTAGAACGTTCCAAAGGCTCCTGTACCAGTGACATCGTCAACTCAAGCGAAATTTGGAAAAATACTCAACAGCTTATCTTCAGACATGGGGGCAGGGTGGGGAGCAGGTGGGAAAGCCTGTTTGCCAAGCCCAAAGGATCAGACTGCACCTTCCTGCTGACGTCCAGCAGAGAAGGAGGGGCCTCCCTCCCTCACTGCCAGGTGGCATCATTTCTTCCTTCTAAGTGATTGGATTTAACACCCCAGCTTGGCCATCCCTTTAAATGCTCTTAAAGTGGTAGCAGAGTAAAGAAGTTACGGGAATGGTCCTTGGGGTCGGCCACCTACTGGCTACATGACTTTGACGAGTCTCTTGAAACAGGATTGATGGTAACACTTGCTTCATGAGATTTCTGAGGGATTCAGTTAAGTAATGCAAGTGCAGCCCTCAGTCCAGGGCTTGGCCGTAATGAGGGCTCCATGAATATTAAGGCTCTTGTTTCTTTTCATTTCTTTTACTGTAACAGGTCACTAAAGCAATGTCACCAAACTGCTGCTTCCTTCCAACTCCAAATCAGAGCTGTGAGGGGTGTTCCAGCGGGGCTGGTGGAGGAAGGCAAGAGGGGTGGGATGTATATTTTTCCTAAATAGCTCAAGTGTTCTCAGAGACTGGGGAAATGGTAGGAGAGCATCCCAAGTACTGGGTGCACCTCGGCAGAACCAAGCTCTGGACTGAATTGCATCCCCCGCTAAGTTCATATGTTGGAACCCTCATGCCTAGTGTGACTATATTTGGAGATGGGGCCCCTGCGGGAGTAATTTAGGTTAAATGAAGTCGTAAGGATGAGGCTGTGATCTGGGGGGACCTGTGTCCTTATAAGAAGAGATGGGGAAGGGCTGGCTCTCTCTCTGTCATGTGAAGATACAGCAAGGAGGCAGCCGTCCTCAAGCCAGGAGGAGGGTCCTCACCAGAACCCAGCCATCCTGGCGCCCTGATCTCAGACTTCCCGCCTCCAGAACTGTGAGAGAATAAATTTCTGTTGTTGGGCTACCCAGGTGATGGGGTTCTGCAGATGAAGATGGTGGGGAGGGGTGGGCGGTGGGATTTCAGAGGAGAAAGCTTGTGTGCGCATCCCCAAAGGAGCCTGTTTGCCCCACGGCAGGGCTAGCCCGTTGCTGCTTTCCTCAAAGACCATGCTCGTAACTTCTTTACTCTGTTGCCTCCCCAAGAGCCCTTAGAGGGTTGGCCAAGGGGGCCGGTTCTTTCCCAAGGTTCCTGATCACCCTGGCGTGTGCACCCAGCACGGCAGTGACTAGTGCAGCGTCTGGGGCTTTGTGACCAACAGACGGGATCTCCAGGGCATGGGAACAGGAACCTGCATTTCTGGCGAGGCCCCCAGGTCATTTTATGCATAAAATGTTTGAAAACCATGGGCCGTGAGGGGAAGGCCAGGCCCCCCTCAGCCTGGTGTTAGAGTCCCTCCTTCACGAGGACTCCTGACTCACGCCCCCATCCAACCTACTGGCAGATCGCAGGGCCGTGGGTGCTCCCCTCAGACTCTGTCTGGAATCGCATCACCTCTCACCACCTCCACCACTCCCACCCGGTCCAAGCCACTGTCAGCCCCCGCTTGGACCAGTGCCGTAGCCCCCTAAAGGGTCTCCCCGACTTCTTTCACACGTGCCCCTACCACCAGCTGTCCACACAGCAGCCACAGGGACCACGTCCCTTCGAAACTTCTCAGTGGCCTCCCATCTTCCCCAGCATGAAATCCAAAGTGCCACCCTGGTCTGCAGGGCCCTTGTGGCCTGGCCTGCTAGAACCATTCAGGTCCAGTCTCCCCCAGGGCAGACGGAGAAGGGTAGGGCCCCACAGAGGGCAATGGAGCTCTGCCCACCCCCCCACACCCACCCCCGAGAGGTCAAGTGATGACGCAGGAAGACACTGGGGATGTGCGGTTTCTCAGAAACCAAGACAGGACTTAATGCAAAGTTGGAACAATTTCATGCTTTTCCAGCTCCATCATTAGTCCTGTAAAAACAACTGACTGAGTCTGCTTTCAATCAGGGTGTCTTAAAGGGCAGACATTTTTAGCCCAAAGTCAAGCCTCTCACAGCTCGGGGGCAAGACCTTTCGCAAGCAGGCCCCTTTTAGCAGATGGGCTTTTGGAGCGGAGTATGAACAGACTGAACTTGGCAGTGGAGAGGGGAGGGGATGATGGTTCTCAAAGTGGGGTTCCCACCAGCAGCCTTGTCACCGCCTGGGGACGTGTTAGAAGGGTAGGTTCTCAGACCTCCGGAATCAGGACCTCGGGGTAGGGGTGGGGGATTCTAACAAGCCTTCTGGGTTCTAACAAGCTTTCCAAGGGACTCGTAACTTTGAGAGACTCTGATCTGGGGCATCTTGGTTTTGTAAGTCTGCACATTGTTGGAGAGAAGAATCATCCCAGGTTGTCACTCCTTTCGCCCCTCGGCTTACCTCTGTGTCTCCAGCTGTAAAATGGGAATAATAACACCTGCGCCGCAAGATTGTTAAAAGGTGCATGGTCCCAAGACTGTTGATTGCCTCTTGACAATCATTCCCCCTGCCTTTAGAGAGTTTTTATTCTCTGTCACTGTGTTATATACATAGTTATGTGCATAAATTTCTTTATTATTTAAAAAAAGATTTTTAGAAAAAGGTTCACAATCTATTCAAGTAGATTCCATGGATTTTTATTGGTGCCTGCTCTGTGCTAGGCTGTGCTGGGCCCCGGGGACACAGAAGACTGGGACATGGTCCCTGCCTCTGGGAGCACAGAATCCCAGAGGACACAGCCTCATACCACAGAGTCTGGGTTGGGGGCATATTTTAACTAATACTTATTTTTTTCTAATTCTTATCAATAATGAGCATGAATTATCTTACTTGGAAAAATACATAAAAGTAGAAAGAAGGATATAAAAGTACTTTACGGAACACCACCCCCAGCCCCACCCCCATACCGTAAATAAGTTGGCAGCAAATACCACTGTGGACGTTGTGTTTTCCTTTGGACGGAATATTTTGGAATGCTCGAGTGGCTCTTAAAACTTTCACCAAGTTGCTTTTCAAAAGTCCAGAGCAGTTTCACCTCTATCTCACTGTTACCCTGATTTTACGTTTTTGTCAGTTTAACGGGTCAGCCCCCATGGCTTCCGTGGGACTGGCTGTCTTCTCTGTTGGTTGTTTAGTGTATGGTCATTCATGTGCTTCGTCCATTGGGGAACTCTATCAGGTGTAAGGATTTTTAACATGAAATTAATCACCAAACCAACCTTACATTAAGAAAAAAAAAAAGATATTCCTAGTGTTTTCTTGTAAGGAAATAAATCAACCAGAAACTTTGAAAGGAATAATAGTAAAAAAAAATGTAACTGGTCTCAGTGTCTGACTGTGTGGTGAAATGCTATTTAAGGCAAGATGTGATGGAAAATTATACCAATAATAAAATAATGTTACGAAGCCTGCATAGCAACAGACAGATGTTTATGGTATCTGTACGTGTTGTTGATACAACTAAGTGGAAACATCTTCTTTGGGCAGGTCGGTCCGTGAGGACTTGGGTTCCAGAGGGAGGACGATGCATGAGCTTTGTTGTGTTTTCTGCAGTCTCACTGTATTTTACAGCAGATGCTCATAAGGAAGGAGCAAGGCCCAGACAGAACATGTGGGCGGTCTGTGGAGGACCCTGGGAGAGGTGGGAAACTCCCTGGCCTGAGCCCCAGCTCACCGCTCACGTGGGGGCCCTGGCAGCCCTGGTCCCGGAACGTGTTATTTTAAGCACATTTCCTCCCCCAGTCCTCCTCCTCAAGCCACCCCCAGCTGCTCAAAGCCTTCCTCTGAAGCTCAGTGAATACTGACCTGGGTCCCAGCCACCATTCCCTGGGCCACCTGGATGAAATGAGGATCAAGGACGACCTCCTGTAAACTCACGCTCACAGCCCCTTAGAATGGCCGTGCCCATGGTGCGTAGGTTTGGGGTGTCCCTCCTCTCAGCCCTCGCTGGCCTTCAGGCTCACTCAGACACATTCAACAGAATTGAACAAAGCAGGTGGAGATGTCAGTGTAGACAGCCCTTCTCCCCAGTCCCCGGGCTGAGAAGGGTTTGGTTTGCTTTGGGGGCTGACGGTGGGAGGGGTAGAGTTTGGGGTCGGGAAACCCGGGGCCTAGTCCAGCTTCTGTCAGTTACTGTCTGTGTGACTTGGGGCCTCATTTACTGCTGCCCCTTCTGTAAAATGAAGATGCTAGATGAGGATTCTGGAGCCTCAGGAGGGATGGGGCCTGGCCGGGTATGAAGATCCAGGAGTCCCTTAGGGGAGGGAGGCCTGTGAGCGCCGAGCTCGGTGCCGCCACTCGCTGGCTTGAACAGAGAGCGGTCTCTTTGTCTGGCATATTGGACTCCCTCCCAAAATTTCATTTGAGTAAGAAAACAAAAGAAAACAAAATCCCCAAATACCATAAGGATTCTATTACTATTTTTAAAAAGAAATCCCCAGACTGGAAGATGTGCTCCAGCTGTTACAGGTATGGGACCACAGCTCAGAGCACATCTCAGTTTACCCCGACACCTCAGGGGCCCCCTGCTCACTTCCTCTGCCCCTCCAGTCCTTTTCAGAGTCTGGTCCAGCTGGCCCTTCCCCCGCCCATCCTGCTGAGGCACCTGGGTTATTACTGAGCCCCGTGCCCACCTCCTGCCTGTTCTCTGCCCAGCTCACCCCCTACCCCGTTCATCTCTGCCACCAAAGCCCTACCCATGTTTCAGGGCCCAACTCAGGTGCCCCCTTTTCCACAAGCCACTTTTGAGCCCCTCAACCTCCTAGGCTCCCCCCCACCACAGTGACTGACTTTGCTGTTTCCTGCGGGTTCTGCATATTTCCATCAAGCCTATCTGTCCTCCACAACCGTGGTCTTGCCTCCAGAGTGTGGTGGGGTTTCCAGGAATAAGGTACAGAATCAGCCGTGCATCAGGCCTGGGCTCAAATCCCAGCCCTGCCACTTAACCAGTATGTGACCTGATGGCAATTATTTCATCTCTCTGGGCCTCAGTTTTCCCATCTGCACAATGGGAGTTATAGTGAGACTCAGAGCACTGGGCCCAGCGTACCTGGCTCATGCAAGGGTCAGTCGTGTCCATTCCTTTCACTGCTTCTTTTATTATGTGTGTGTGTGTGTGTACACAAAACTTTCTGTCAAAGTCGAACATATACGCAGAAAGTTTGCATTGTAGTTTTCAAAGTAATACATGTGCGTGACTTCAAATTCAAATAGTAGCAAAGGGTTCAGAATTAAAAGCAGCTGCCCCTGCCTCGCCTCTTTCCACCCTCTAGAATTTCCTGTTGCAGATTTCTTAATTGCACACATGTTTACTGCAGAAAATCAGAACGTGTAGGCAAGCAAAAAGAAAACCAAGCTGAACACATTAAACCCCACTTCTCATTTTGGAATGTCCTCTTTCAGACGATTTAGCCATGGTTTTTTTTTTCTTCCAAAAAAAATGTCTTCGTTGTATTTTTTCTGTGCGTTATGGCTCTAATCACAGTCTGCCTTCAATGAAGGGAAGGAAACGAGTATTTGTTGGGGAAAAGTTGCCCAGGCCTCGCTATTCAGAGTGTGATCCAGGGATCAGCGGCCTGGCTACCACTGGGATGCTTGTTAGAAATGCAGTGTCTCGGGCCGCACCCCAGAATCTGCATTTTGACAAGATTGTGGTGACTGGCCTGCACATTAAAGCCGGGGAGGGCAGTGCAGACCAGAGCTACTCAAAATTGCAGTCCACGGACTGTCCCTCCAGTCCTGGACAAGAGACTCGAGCCCGAATGTAAACACGTGCAGCTTCCTCTATAAAGAGCACGTCTTGCCACAAAGTACTGCCAGCTGAACTAAACAATGTGATTGATGAGGAGGGAGATTTACATTCCGGCCCGAGCTCCTTATCTCATCAGGGACCAGGGACACGCAGTTCCTGGACTTAGCACCCTGTCTGCCGACCACACTAGGCGTTGCGCTCTTGAGATCACGTCGTTGGGAAGTTGGGGGCTGGGACTGCACTGGGTTTCTCTGGCCTTAGAGCCTGGCTTCTTCGCCCTGCTTGTATCAGACCCTCCCACACACGCACGCACACAAGCACACACCCACACACACACCCCCTAGGAGAGCCCTGGCCCAGAGTCGGTAATTAGGAAATGTCTTCTCATTGAGACTGAGGCCTCCATCCCCTCGTGTCTCTGTCCGCACCAGGTGTCTGTTTACATTAAAAGGTTTACTTTTCTCTTTATCAGCTCCTCCTGTCAAGAACAAGCAGGGACTTGCAGAATGTCTGGAGTCAAAGGGAAGCTGAGCAAAAAAGCTTTGGTGAATTTGGAAGGAGACACGAAAACCCCAAAAAACATTCTCTGCTCAGTTCAAGTTCCCAATGCAGAAAGACCTCTCAGATCCCAGGGTCCAAACATAATCCAGTATTTACAAACTCCAGGCCAGGCTTCTGCCTGCAGTGACAGGAGCAGGTGACTGACTCATCTGAGCCAGGAAGCAAGGCCACTGGGAGGGTGTGGATTAGAGGAGGTGGAGCGGGCCTCATCTAACACGTCATGTGGCACTCAGTCCAGCCTTAGAGTCACCTTCCCCAAGGAGCCCAGGGAATCCCATGAATTCAGACTTTGGGGTTCATTTTCACTAGGACATTGGGAAGACTCCGAACCTTTCACGCAGCACAACTTAGTTCAAAGAGTTAGGAGTCAGAGTTGGAATGTCCAGGTCACAATTCTCAGGCTGTGTGACCTTGGGGAAGTTACTCAACGTCTCTGAGGTTTGGTTTCCTCATCTGTAAAGTGGGGCATAGTAATAAAGACCTCGCAGAGGTGTGGTGGGATTAGTGGCAACGTCTGTAAAGAGCCAGCACCAACTCATTCTTTCTGTCAGTCAAGAATTCAGTCCATCCATAGCGAGTGCCTTCTGGGTCCCTGGCTTTGGGGGTCCAGCAGGGAAGAGAGAGGTTGTCACAGGACCACACAAATAAACACTGAACAAGCCACAAGAGGTGCAGCAAAGTATGGGAAGCCTGTACCGGGGCCCAGTCTAATCTAGGGCTCCGGGAAGGTTTTACTGAGTGAGTGATTTTCAGTTCAGACCCCAAGAATAAGCAGGAGCTTCTGAGGCAAAGCAGGGGAAGAAGATTCCAGGGGCATAGTGAGGACTACTGTTAACGCCTTCCAGAATATAGCTTTGGGTAGAGAGCAGGGGTCAGGTGTATTTTCCTTTTTACATAAAGCAAAATGCACACATCTTAAGGTACAGTCTGCGGAGTTTTGACAAACGCACCCAGCCATGTGACTGCCATCTCTGTTAGGATGTAGAACACTGCCCTCAAATGGGGCTTATCTTCGTATACTTTTCTCTCATTATAGAAGCAGCAGGCTGGGCGACCTTGGGGAAGGTCACTTTATGGTGGAGTAGAGGGATAAGGCCTTGGGCGAGGTTTAAATCCCAGCCCCCCTGCTTTCTACCCGCTTTGCTCTGCCCAGGTCTCTCCACGTCTCTGAGACTCAGTTTCCTCTGTAAACCAGGCTGAATTGAACGTTCTTCACAGGGTTGCTTGAGGGATGGAATCCTAGTGGTTGTGACCGTCCAGCTGGCCTGGCGCATGGCGGGCCCTGAGTCAGCCCTGTTTCGTTTCCAGATTGGAAACATCAGTGGGGAGAGAGCCTGGTGGTTGGAGTCGGGCCTTCCCTGAGCAGCGTGTGAGCGCTTCCGCACACACCCTCCCCTAACGCCAGTCTCTCGTCCACAGGGATGTGCCTGCAGGCCTTCGTGGAGGCTTTCTTTTACCTGGCGCAGAGGAAGTTCAAGATGCTGCCACTCCACGAGCAGGTGGCCTCGCTGATCGACCTGTGCGAGTACCACCTGTCCGTGCTGGATGAGAAGCGCCTGGCGTGTGGCCGCAGGGGCACAGCGGGGGCCCGGCCCCCCAGCAGTGGCACCCCACAGGAGGCCGCCCCCGCAGCCCAGCTGGCTGAGGGCCACCCTCCGCCCTGCACAAACAGTGCCCACAGGCTCTCCCATTCCAGACACACTCCGTCCTGAGGGCTGCTCTGTCCTCCCGGAAGAAGATCTAGCCCTTGGGGGCCCAAGAGACTCCCCCTCCCCATGCCAGCTTCTCGCTGGTGGAGAGATGGCGCAATGCTGAAAATTCCTGCCTGAGATTCCCGCTAACCGTCTCTATCTTATGCTGAGCTGCGCTTCGAGAGGCTGCCTGATTCTCGCCCGCCCTCCTCCCGGCGCCTCTTGGTGGCCCACCTGTTTGCGAGCCATCAGCGGACATATGATATCCAAAACGTGACAGATGGCATCTTCTATTCTGGGCTCACAGGAAGCCACAACCGGGATGAAACTTCTGTGTTTGGGGCAGGGGGCACCAGCCACCCCAAGACTGAGAGCCGTGGAGAGGAAAGAACCTATGGCAGCCGAGTCTGGGGGCTGCCGGGGCCCCCGAGAGAATACGTTTAGAGCCCGGGAACATCATGTTTATTTCCTACCACCCGTTCTGTGAAAATGAAGTTGAAATATCCAGGAGGCGTGCGCGACTCTCCCACCCCAATCATGTGCTGCGTGGGTGTAGTTAACAGACCGGCCTCGCTGATTTCATTAACATGCCTGTTGCTGCAGCGTTCAGTGTGTTATTAATTAAGATATGATTAACTAAGTGGTAACTAAGGAAGGCTCCTAGGGTCTTGGAGCTGGCAGGAGCCTCTGAGGTCATTTTGTCCCATTTTTGTTTGCCCTTGACCCCAAAGCAGGAGCCCCCTGGTCACATGGCCTCTGATTAGAGCCCTCCCCAGGTGGGGCACTCACCGCGTGTGCCCAGCGTGTGCTGGGTGCCCTGGGCAGGAAGAGGGGGCTTCAGAGGGGGACAAGAGAAGTAAGACCTGCGTAAGGATCATAGCGAGCGGGAGCTTGATGTCAGGAGTCGGGAAAGGGGCCGTCGTGCTCTGCCTTCCACAAGGCCCTTTCCTTGTCTCCATCTGTGTCTGCAGGCAGCTCCCCTTCAGAGGGGAAGGCTCAGAGCCAGGAGCCTGCCCTTGTAAAGCCAAGTTCTCCGGAGTGTTATTGGATTTCGGGTTATTGTGGCCCTTCCAGGGGGTCCTCTTTAAGGGGCCCTGGGAGGAGCTGACCATCAGGCTCTGAGTCAACAGGATGGAGGGTCTTTGAAGGTGTTAATTAGCATGGTACCTGGCACACAGTAGGACTCAGAAAAAACTCATGATCAGAGGGCAACGGGGAAGGTCATGGGTGACAGAGGTGTGTCCTAGACCAGCACATACATATTCTGTCTACTTTTCTTTTCTTCTTTCTAACATCCTTCCCAGTCTCTGATCTAAGTCCCTTTCACTCCATCCGGTGGGAGCGGTTGACTCAAGATCCAACACAGAGCCTGGTACATCGGAGGTGCTCAAAAAGTGTCTGTCGAAATGAATGACTTGGACTCACCCTCCTAGGAATATTTTTCAGCCCAAAGGGAAGGTTGTTAATCCCAGATCGCTCCAAACATTGGTGAGTTTTAGAGCGAGGGGCCTTCTGTTAATTCTTGCCTGAGCCTCGTTCTGACCAGAAGCCCACTTTCTCAAGAGTAAAGCCTGCCTCCCCCTGCAGTGTGGCTCCCCAGCAATGCCCCCATCCCGCTGCCTCTCCCCTCCTGCTCCTCGGGGCCCAGGGCAGCCCCAAGGCTGCAGCCCTTCCCCAGGCCAAAGGGTCCCAGCAATGCCCAAGCCCTGCAGAGCTGACACTGGGCTGTTCAGTCATGGGAGACTGTCTTTCTGTAATGAAAATGTCTATTTTCCCAGCAAAAAGCAGACCAGGTGGCCTAAGACGGGAGGAGCAGCAAGTACCTCCCACATGGGGACATTTTAGAGGTGTCATCAGCTTTCTCCTCCAGTCTCCTCGGGCAGTTTCATAATGCTGTTCCCATTTTCAGAGGAAAGAAAAAAAAATGGCCTGGGAGGTCACGTGGAAGGTCAGGCCTTGGTCTAGCTCTGTCCATCTGCTCCAGAGCCCCATCACCTCTATGTCCCCAGGTGATTGTGAATCTGACTCCAAACACAGACCGCTGTGGGTCCTCCCTGCTCTGGGGCTGCCTGGGGCCCCCCAGGGCTCTGCACACTGTCACACTGGTGGCATGGGCCAGGGAGATCAGTGTTCCTAAATAGTCCACTATGAGAAACAATCTGAAGACTCTTCCCGCTCTCCCAAGGGATGGAGTGCCATTTTCAGGTTCAAACCCAACCAAGTACGTTGAATTTTTTTTTTTCTAATTATCAATAGGCTGAATTCCAGCCACATTGTTTGGGGTGGCACGTGAATGTCAGCTCTCAGGAGGAGAACTGTCCTCTCCCCACCCCGTGCGCATCACTTGGAGGCAGATTGCAGGGCGGGCCCCCAGGGTCACTGTCTAGAAGGAGCCCCTCCTGGGCAGACAGGGCCTGAGGAGCCTGGCAGCCTGAGGTGAGCGCTGGGAAAACGAGGCAGCCGTTTTCCAAAAGGCCAGTAAGTGACAGTGTGGCCCGGTTTTGTCAACGCCATTGAACAGGAAGGCTCAGAGGCTGCTCCAATGCTAGAGTGAGTGGTAGGAGACCCACCTCCTCCTCGTGCCTAATAGGAAGCCCCACTGTGTTTATCCCCGTCGGTAACTGGCGGCTCGTTTTTCAGGGTATAATTGAAGTGATCGCAAAAGCAGGCGTCTCCGTCCTCCTGGAAGAGAGATGCCCCGTGTGGAGCAGAGTGCCTA
Organism: Camelus bactrianus; assembly: GCF_048773025.1. Classification (NCBI taxonomy): domain Eukaryota; kingdom Metazoa; phylum Chordata; class Mammalia; order Artiodactyla; family Camelidae; genus Camelus; species Camelus bactrianus. Next base: position 66,153,031 of record NC_133542.1, on the reverse strand, counting down.
TGCTCTGCCTGTGGGATCAGCTCATCCCTGGGAAGGGCCCTCCGGCTCCGTCTCGATCTCTCCTCCTCACTCCCTCCTGCCCTTCCTCCCCATCCTGCTGATGCCCTGACACACAGTCCAGCCACACCCTGTCACTGCTCACTGGCTGAGTCCCTGCGGGGCTGGGCCAGTACCCAGAGTGAGATCAATAAGCAGATGAGATCAGGCTTGACCTGCTCCAGCTCCGGGTACCTGCATCCCTGGACCTCTGCCCCTCCAACCTTGCCTGCCTGCCTCCCTTGCCCCGTCTGGTGTGCCCAGGCAGCGTCCTTCCCCCTTCCATGCTGGCCCGGCCTGCCCCCATCCTTCCTGCTTCCCAGGGGGTGTGCTAGGCTTCTCTGCTGTTCCGGTCAGGAGCTCAGTCTTCACAGCCTGGTCAGAATGGCACCTGTAGTAGGTGCTTGTAAAGACGATTTGAATTCGGTTCGGCTGTTAGCAGTGTAGGTCCCAACAGGCCCCTCCCTGTGCACAGAGGCAGGGCCTCTTGGAGACCGGAGCCTCCATCCCCCACACTCCTGGATCCCTTTTGCTTGTCGTCCGTCCACTTTCCCAGCTCAGACCTCGTCATCTCTTGCCTGTGCTTCATCAGGCTTCTGCCTCTCAACCCCCTCAACCCATCTTCCATCCCTATCAGCCCAGAAGCAACTCTGGGAAGCCCAGGGCTGACCGCACGAGCCCCTGAATCAGTCATCCCCCTCTCTTCCCAGATAAAGCCCAAGCTCCTTAACCCGACATTCACGGCCCCTCATAATCCAGTCCCTTCCTCCTTTTCCACCCTAACTCCACGCTCAGCCCCCGCCCCTTGTGGGCCAGTCTCTGTGCTTCCCCTGCCCTTTGTGAATGTTGGGACCACTCGGGAAGCCAGTGTGCCAGTTCCATCCCCCACCCGTGGGAGGGCCACAGGGCCCAGCCATGCTCAGTGCTCTCCTGCCCTGCTGTCCCCTCTGCTGGACAGCCTCCTCCCTCCGAACAATGGAAATTTATCTTTCAAGGTCCCGCTCAATTGTCCCCACTGCAGTCCCCCAAACAATGAACAGCCCCCTCCTCCTACTTGCAAGAACCTGGAAAGTCCTTTGCTATCACACGTGTGTGTGCTCTCACGGCTTCAGCTCCCACCAGCTGTGAGTTCTTTCAGGGTCAGGCAGGTGCTGGATTCGCGCTGGCCCCTCGGGCACCGAGCAGGGGCCCTGCAGGTGCTGGCTACACTAGTGTGACTGGCAGGCTCGGTGAGGAGCCCGACTGGTTCTCCCTCTCCCTGCGGATGCCCCGAGGATTTGATCTGTGAACACCTCCATGTCCCTGGCGACTCGTTCCCCCCACCCCCGGGCACGATAGCTGTCCCAGGACTCCAGCAGGCAGTGGCTCCTCTGACCCTGGGTAGTCCCTCCGTGTTCCTTTGTGTCCTGGCTCAGATCTGGGCTGCGTCCCCCGTGGGCACCTCCATCCCTTTCAGCCTCGGAGACCAAAGGCCACCGGGCTGGATGGTGCTCACCACAGCTCTGGCTCCTTCATCTGGCATCCAGCCTGTCTCTCCAGCATTTGTGGTGGGTGTGGGGTGGGGTAGAAGGATGGGGTTGGTTAGTTCAGAGCAGATAATCCCAGTGTGAATGGAGTGAGTACCACCAGGTTGGGGAGGAGCCCAGACATTGGAATGGTGTTCCATTGCTTTCTAGAACCAACTCCCTTCCCCATGCGAGTGTAACAACATCTATTCAATGCTTCAGTTTGCAAAGTACTTTTACCTCCATCCTCTCATCTGATCCCCTCAACGACCCAGCGAAGGGTGAGGATTCTTATCACCCTCTGCACAGCTGCGGGCACTGATGCCCAAGGCCTCATAGCCAGAGAGGCACAGCCCAGCCCCAAACCCCATGCTCCCTTCTCGGCCTCATAACTGCCCTGCATGGAGCCGCAACGCTCCTACAGCCCAGCGGGGAGAGGGCTTTGGCCCTGTGTCACAGCCACAGAAACCGGTGGCTCAGGGAGGCTGGATGATCGCTCAGCTAGTCCCGGAGCTCTGGGGCTTGGCTTGGGGCTGTCCCACCTGTCCTCTCGCCCTAAGCACCCCAGGCCAAACATTCTACGGGCTCCAGGTTCATCAGCCACACAAGGCGGGTGACAGGTCTCTCTCACTTTGTCTCTGGGAGCAGACGAAGAGAAACGGAAAGAATAATAATACACGTGAAAGCGCTTTGTAAACCCAAGTGCTGCTGGAATGCCGTGCCATCTTCAGACTGGCTTCTGGTTTCCTGCAAAGTCTAAAAGGATGAAAGGAAACGGTTCCTCCTCGAACGCTGTAATCCATCAAGACCAACGAAGCCAGAGCAGTCAGCTCCTCTCCCTCTCCACCCCGCTCATCCGCACAGACTTGAAGACATTCACAGGGTGAAAAATGGTTTCTGCTGCTCCTCCGGCCTGAAATTTGCCTTGTGATTGGCAGAGTATTACTCCAAAATAGCTTAATTTTTTTTTTCTGTTTCTTGATTAATGCCCTAAACTCCTTGGCTCCATCACTGAGAACTGGGCTTGAATATTTGCCATTTGAGCCCCTTCCCTCAAAGCTCAGGGAAGAGGACCCCTGCGGTCAGTGGCTGAGAGAGCCGTCCTCCTCAGCACAGTGAGCATGAACTGAAAATCCACTTCGCCCTGATTGATATTTTTGCCAGTCTCCTATTTAGTTTGATGGATGTGGGAGAAATTTTCCCATATGGCACATGAATGTCTCCCTCATGAAATAAGTTCAAATTTCTTTCTGTTCCTAGGGACAAAGGAGCTTGGCAGAACAGTCAACATATTTAATTATCTCCACCTCTAGTAACCAAAAATCTTGATTTTTCTATAACTGGAAAAACCATGCAGTATACTGCTTACACACGCACGTGCACACACACACACACACACACACACACACACTGAACAGCATTGAGCTTTGGTATAAAATGGCAAAATTACTGATGTGTTGCTCATTTCTGGCAAATTTCTCCTGAGCCTTTTATTTAGTTATTTATTTTTAGGGGAGGAGGTGATTAGGTTTATTTATTTACTAATTTTTTAAGTGGAGGTACTGGGGATTGAACCCAGGACCTTGTGCATAGTAGGCAGGCACTTTACCACTAAGCTATCCCCTCCCCCTGAGCCTTGTTTAAAGAGCTGAGGAAAGGGGGTCTTTGCAGCCTCGTGGGAAGCATTTCCTCTGATACGAAGGCGTTTGCTAAGATTCTGACCGGGACTGTGGTTTCAGGCCATGGGGACATTGCCTGCCCCTCACCATGGCCCCCCAGGCTCCTCCCAAGCCACAGAAGCAAGGCAAGGAGCTGGGCAATGAAAGGAGTCGGCAGGGGTAATTTTTGCACAGAACCTCTCGATCAGAACCAGGAAAATGAGAATCCCCGCCCTCTTCCCGGTCCCCAGTGGAGATGGGGTCATGACCCATGTGAAGAGCCTGGCGGGGACTTGGCACCGGGAAAGTGTCTTCATAAATGTCCTTTGAGAAAAGGTTGGGTCTCATCATACTGGGACCAGACGGATGCCAGGGATCACTTCCGCCCACTTGGCCAGCCCTGACAGGCCAGGCTCCTCCAGGTCTGGCCCGAGGCCCCGCGTGCTCGCGCCCTCCTCCCTCTGCGGGGGCTCTGCTGCCCAGCTGCCGCTTCTGCCTCTTAAAAGCCTTTAAAAATTCTTTATTAAATTTTCATGACGCATGAAGTCAAGGTTCTGTTACTTGGCCTCAGTTGTCTTGGTAACTTTGTAAAATGCAATAATAAAGCAGAGCTGAGTGTTACTGAACACGGGCCCCTTGGAGGAATGGCTGCAAAGTAATGACAATTTCTTCCGTGTGATCGTTGGTGACAGCAAATCCGGTGGGTGGACAGGGCTTGTTCATTTGGGGTCAGTTGGAGAGAAAGGGGATCCTTTTGATTTTTTTCTCCCCAAATGGTAATGTTTGGCAGGGGAGCTAAATATTGCCCAAAGGAACCTGTGAGATCCTGGGGGAGATGGAAGGAGGAGTTGGGAAAACCCCCACCCCTCAGTCTGCTGGGGATAGTCTCCTGGAGGGAAGGAGTGACATGTCCCTAGACTCTGGCCACCTGGCGGAGACTCTGTGGCGGGGCACCAGCCCTGGGGGAGGGGGCGGCCCTTTCCAGCTTCGTGTGTCTTGCAGCCTCTGCCTGCAGCTCCGGGCTGGGCTGGATGCGGGGCAAGCTCTCCCCTCACGGGGAGGCTCTGGGCAGGGCAGCTCCCTGGAGAACTGAGCCCCTCAGGCTGCACCAAAGAGGCCACCTGGTGCTGCTGGCACACCTGGTGGCTCCATCCCGAGGAACAGAAGCCCTCACACCATCCTGGCGCCACCCCTGCCCTGACCCTTCAGGAAGAGCCTATGTCTGCTGTGAACGTTCCCCAGCCTCTGGACCACCTGGTGGAAAGTGAAAGGCAGATGGCCTTGACTTATAAACAAAGTGGGACCCCTGCCCCCTGGAAACCACCACCCAGTGGCATCAGGGAAGCATCATTTCCCACAGCCCCTACCCGGCGAGGGGCCACGCAGGCAGGCTCTGTCACCCGCGGGAACTCCTTTATTCCCTGGACCCCTCAGGTTCACCATTTTATGAAACTTTCAGATCCTTACACATGCCTTGTGCTCTGACTCCATGCCAGCCCTTGTGTCCTAGACCCCTGTGGCCGCAGCTCATGGCTCGGCCGTGCGGTAGAGCCGCCACCCCGCTCCCTGCTGAAGAAACCCAGGTTTGCTGCCCTCGGTCCCCCCACTGTGTGGGGAGGCCACCCCAGCAGCCTGCGAGGTGAGCACTGCCTTGGCCCTCGGCCACTAGGCCAGCCAGGGGGTTTTCCACAGAGCTGCCTCCCCCAGGAGCCCTGGGCATGTGACGGGGCCCCTCAGAGCTCAGACCCCTCTGTCTTTAACTGGAGCAGTTCCAGCTTTATCACTAAGCGATGGGCTTCGTTATAAGATTGTGTCCTCGGCTGCTGCATTCCAGCCCGTCACTTTCACAGGTGGGGCACTGGAGGCCCAGAGAAGGGAAGCGCCTTGCCAGCCTCTAGTGCAGGGGTTTTAAACTAGATTCCACGATGTCCAAAGGTAGCTTGGCTGCTCTGGGTTTGTTTGTTAGTCTGTTTTGGTTTTTGGTGGTGGTTCTGTTTTTCATATTGCGGTTGCATGTAAGGAGAAAACTTCAAATGCCGTCACCATCATCATCACTTCCAATTTTTCACCTGTGACAAAGCCGGGGGCCTGGGAGGAGTAACTGGTTTGAAGTCATGAGCAGAGCAGCCTCTTCCCCTCCACACCTGAGCCCAGCCGCCACTCCTGCCACTACGCCAGCCACTTGGACCCCGGAAGAAGTGCATCGTGCTGGCCACTGTGACCAGTGACTGGGTGGGCTCACCCCAGGGCCCAAGGCAGGAGCTGTTCCGTCCTCTCTCACTCACCATAGAATGGTCTTGGGGACCTTGGAGGGCGGCACTGGGCTCATTTCTCACTTGGGTCTAATCACCAGACACTCTCCATGCGACCTGCTCGGACGCTCACCCTCGGTACTCCTCCCTGGGTGCCTGCATAGATCTGCACTGAGCCGTTTCTGGGGCCAGCGGCACCATTGGGTCCTTGGATTTGTCACTGTTGGTGCTGGTGTGAAATAGTGCCCAGACTGGCAGGTGAGAAGTCTGCGGGTGTGGCCCAGATACCAACTGCAAGCAGCCATTTACTTGAAGCCTCATGTCTTAGCTTTTAAAGTCCTGTAAATATTGCCTTGGGCTCCATATTACATCCATATTTCAGTCAGGATGCTGACTCAGATAACCCTCCAAATCGCAGCGGCTGAACACATGGAGATTTATTTCTTGTTGGTGCAAATCTGATGGGGTCCAGGGGCTCTGGATATTATGCTCCCCCATGCAGGGTTCAGGCTGTTTCTTGCCTGGGCTCTGTTCCCTCAAGGGCAGATTCCCAGTTGCCTCCGAGAAGAGAAGACGGGAGGGTTGCAGGAATGGGTTGTTCAGGGGGTGCTACATCACCTCTGCCCACATGCCCTTGGTCGGAACCTGGTCACCTGACCCCAACCTAAGTCCAGGGGATCCTGGGAAATGTATTCTTGCCTTACATCCAGGTCGAAAAAAGGAAATGGGACTTGGTGGACACATAGTATCATTTTACCTCAATTCATAGTAATTTTAATATAAAAATGCTTTTCTCTCCTTCAGCCTTCAAATAAAATTTCTTCTCCAAGAAAATGACCGTGTTTCTCTTATAGCTAGCTGCACAGGGCACCCGCCCCCACCACCTACTCTCCACTGGAGAAGCACAGCGTGACAGAAGGCACATGGGTTTCCTGAGACTCCAGAGTCAGGGGATTCTGGGGTAGCTTGTATCTTCCCACCAAGAAATCCAATCCTCGGCTCTCTAGCTTGCCTGCAGCCCAGCCCCAAGCTCCTTGGGGAGCCTTCCCAACCTCTGGGAAACCCAGTCCAAAGCAGGTCACTGCTGAAGTTTCCCCTTGAGGAGGGTAGAGGCCAAGAGAAGGGATGAGAATCACCGACAGTGTGTCTGCCTTTCCCCAGCGCACACAGTCCAAGGCACTGGGGGCCCTCTGGCCTAGAGACGGGTGGTCTGGCCAAGCCAGCTCCGGCTGCCCCTGCGTACAGGCCTGCTGAGAAGGCAGGCCCTGCACAAAGTGGCCTCCGTGCAGGGAATCGAGTGGCATCAGGGCTCCTTCAGTTGCTGGTGGAAACCGTCACACCGCAGGGCAATGCGATGGGGCATGTAATCACAATCTTGATTCACATTGCCTGAGCACCTATGACAGCCAGACCAGGCCAGGCACATTCCAGGTGTTAGTTCATTTAGTCTGAGAAGCCCGTTCAGGAAAGTCTTATTATCTTATTATCACTTCATTTTACAGTTGAGGACACTGAGGGTGCAAACTGAGAGGAAGTACCTGGCCGGAGGTGGCGCGGTTTGGAGATGCCAAAGCCGGTTTGTGGTCCCAGCCGCACGGATCCGGCATCCCAGACGGTTCTCCTCACGCTGCCGGGTTGGGCGCCCCTTGGAGGGCTGGGTGAGTCCCGCCAGGGGAGGCGTCTGAGCGTACGTGGGAGTGGGGAGCTTGGGGGAGGCCTTGAGCAGCACCACGTCAGCAAACCCTTCTCTGAAAAGCCCGGGCGTGCAATAAAAACCTGGAGGAAAGGCCCCGCAGGGCTCTGCTTCCTGGAGGCTTCCCCAGCACAGCCGGCTTGACGGCCTTGGCCTTGGGAGGCCTCGGGAGCTGCTCGGCCAGGCAGCGAAGGGACGGCGGAGGGGAGCCCGGGAGGCCACGTTCCCGTAAACAGGGCAGGAATGTGCCAGGCAGCGTGGGCAGGGGCGCTGGTGAAAAAACGATGACCACGTGTGGAGGACCCGCTTGGTCCCAGGCCCCAGAGTCACCCCGGCCATTGGGTGGCTTGACCCCCCCCCTTTTAAAGCCAGGGAAACTGAGGTCTGGAGAAGCTTCCCACCTGGCCTTTCCCCAGCCCACAGGCCACCCTAGAGGCTCTGAAGTGGGACCTGCCAGGTTATTGCAGGTCAGAATGTCCCCGGACTCCACCCACGTGGGAGCCGCCAGCATCATGACATCCGGAACGTCTGCCCCGAGCCCGGGCTCCCCATCAGGAGATGACACTCTCGTCTCAGCCCTTTCTCTCTGTGTGTGAAGTGGCACCTGATGGGAGGGGAAGGAGCAGGGGCCCTGTTACGCCAGAGAGGGGCCCTGACTGCCGGGAAATTTTCATGTACATTCCACATCCTTTACTTAATACAATAGGAAGAATGTTAAATAATTTACATAGCTTTCCTTTATTTAAAAAGGAAAACCCATATTTTAAAGAGTTTTGGTTCTTGTAATGTATCTGGAAAATTCACGTTCATGGAAATTCATTCCCCGAGGACACTGGGTAAAATGGAACTGCCCCCAACCCCCCTGCATGGGAATGACACCCAATCACCTGGGTTTCTTGTTATTACTATAATTTTTTTCTTTTTATCTGTTTTTAATGTGTTAGTTTCAGGTGTATAGGAAAGTGATTCACATATATATTTATATATTCCTTTTTAGATTCTTTTCCATGATTGGTTCTTACAACTGTATTAGATTATAGTTCCCTGTGCTATACAGTAAGACTTGGTTGTTTATCTATTTTAAGTATAGTTGTTTATATCTGTTAATCCCAAACTCCCAATTTATCCCTTCCCCTCTTTTCCTTTTGGTAACCAAAAGTCTGTTTTCTATGTCTGTGAGTCCAGTTCTGTTTTGTAAATAAATTTATTTGTATCATTTTTTAGGCTCCACATGTAAGTGATATCATATGATGTTTGTCTTTCTCTGTCTGACTTACTTTACTTCACTTAAAGTAAGTATGATAATCTCCACATCCATCACTGTTGCCTCAAATGGCATTATTTCGTTCTTTTTTATGGCTGAGTAATATTCCATTGTGTGTATATATGTGTGTGTGTGTATATATATATATATATATAGCTATATATATATATACACCACATCTTCTTTATCCAGTTATCTGTCAATGGTTGCTTCCATATGCTGGCTATTGTAAATAGGGTTGCTATGAACATCAGGGTGCATGTATCTTTTTAAATTAGAGGTTTCATCTTTTCCGGATACATGCCCAGGAGTGGGATTGCTGATCATATGGTAACTCTATTCTTAGCTTTTTAAGGTATCTCCATACTGTTCTCTATAATGACTGCTATAATTTTTTTAAAATATGCAGTGGAGATACACACACACATAAATGCACATGCACTATTAATGCATACATCTGACCAAAACAAGCAAAAACATCACAAAAAGATGTACAATGACCAGTAATCTCCCTTTTATCCATGGGCCTCAATTCTCCAGGCCATCCCCAGAGACAACTAGTTTCTGGATTTTGTGTGTCCTTTCAAAGAGAGTCTGTGCATATACAAGAATTCTTACATATGTGTGTATCCAGTAACCCGCCCTCTGCTTCTCACTTAATGATGTTTCTTGGAGATTGTTGCGTGATATGTACACGTCAGCTGTCCTCGGTTTTTTTCAGTGGTGCCATTGGCATGCCATTGTGCGATGCACTGTAATTACTCACAATACTTTCGTTTACTTAACTGGTCCCCAGTTGATGCATTTAGGTTGTTTCTAGTTTTCTGTTACCACATAAAGTGCTGCAGGGACTCTTCCTGTACACACACCTTTACGCACACGTATGAGTGTGTCCTACAAGTCGGATCACTGGGTTGAAGGGTACATGCATGTTAAATTGCAATCAACATTGTCAAATTGCCCTCCCAAGAGGCTGCACCGATTTTCAGCCCCACCAACAATGTGTGAGAGGGCCAGGTCCCCCATCCTCCCCAACAGATCCTGTTGTAAAAACACTAACCTCTGCCAATCAGTGGGTGGAAAACATGGCAACACCTCATTATAGATTTAATTTTTTTCCTCTTATGAATGAGGTTGAGATTCGTTCTTCTGTGTTTCACAGCCGTTAGAGTTTCCTTTTCTAGGAACTGGCTGCTTATGTTCTTTGCCCATTTTCCTACTGGTCTTTTTCTTATTGACTTGTAGCCATCTCGTAGCCATCTCTTTGCAGATGAAACAAGTTGGCCTTTCATCCTATTTTTTTGCAAAAATTTATGTTCTATACTGGCCATTTTTTGCCAGCCAACTGTCTTCCTCTGCCTCCAACACGTTCTCCACAGGCTGCCAGAGTGGCCTTTCAGAAATGCTGACCTGATCCTGTCACCCTCCTACCTAAAGATGCGAAACGGCTTCCCGCCACCTGGGTCCAGCTCAGACTCCCCACTTGATTTGGGCGGGGCTGTCCATTTGGGGCCCAACCTTCCCCCAGCCCCACCAACAGGGTCACCAGGTGCAGTAATGAGGCTTGTGCATGGGGCAGGGGCAATGACACCCAGAAAAGAACATGAGGGGCCCCCCCTGGAGGTGAGCAGAGGGGCAGCCTGTGGAGCAGCTGTCTCTCTCTCCCGTGAACCTTAGCTCAAGACTCACAACACTTTTTGCAGTTCCTCAAAAGCCCCTGTGCCCTTCCATTCCTCCAGGGCTACATCCAGTCTCTTCCTTCTGTCCCTTCCTTCTGTTCCTCCTCTGCAAAGCTAACCCCACTTTCTCAGGCTGGCTCAGGGTCCCCCAGCCTTCCTGTGTCCCTTGAACCCACTTCTAGGTGATTCTCTCTCTAGGGCAGGGCTGTGTGCATTCATATCTGGATCCCACCCCCACCCCCGGCAGAGGAGGTGCTCAAGAAATGTGTGTGGAGGGAATGAATGAGGAAATGAAGGCAGCCTTCTTGTTTTAATTTAAGGTGTCCTTGATGTACAATATTAGAAGTTACAGGTGAACAATGTAGTGATAGACAAATTTTAAAGATTATAGTCCATTTATAGTTATTGTGAAATATTGGCTCCATTCCCTGTGTTGTACAATATATAGCTTATAGCTTATTTTATCCATAATAGTTTGTACCTCTTAATCCCCTCCCTCTGTATAGCCCCTACCCCCCTCCCTGTCCCCACTCTAACCACTAGTTTGTTCTCTACATCTGTGTCTGTGAAGGCAGCCTCCTGACCACCAAACCCAGTGGGCATGAGGAGTGAGGGGTGAATCTTCTCAGCCTGATGTAAATTTGCGCACTTACCTGGTGGGCTGTTCTTTTGTGTAAATATCCATTAAACACTTTGGAAAATACAAATACAAAAAAACCCCACAGCCACCTGGTTCTTCCCAGGTGATTATAGTTGGCCCTGCTATTTTGCAGGAGGACTTTTTATTTAATAGGTCTGTGTATCTTTCCTGATTATAAAAGGAGGCCCTTCAGGGAGCAGGTCATCCTCTCTCCCCTAAGCCCTCCAGGGGAGCATCACAGGAGGACTCGGTTGGCACAAACACCTCTGCCACAGGGCTCACCCAGAGAAGCAGGCTCCCCAGGGACCCCTCCTGGTCTGTAGGGCCCAGTGGGATGTAGGCTTCAAAGCAGTTCCTTCCTCCTAAACCCCAAACCCTCACTTCCCGGCCCCATCTGGGCCAGCCCTCTATCCCTACTCAACCCAGAATGTGCCCACCGCTCCCCAGTCCTGCGCCATCCCCCCGGGCACCTGCAGGGCCTCCTGCTGCTCCGCCCACCTCCATACCTGGGTCTGCCGTCCTTCCCCTGCATCCTGGGAGGCCCTTACTCACGTGAGTTGGATAGTGGTCCTCCCAGCTGCACTTCCCTGCCTGGGCCTCGTGGCCCCTCTGGACTCCCGTGCCCTGCACCCTGTGGGGTCTGTGCTCTACCAGCCCTGCTGGGGCCCCTCTCATCTGGCTAAGGCCTGGTCAGCCGGGCCACCCCTCTCCCTTTCTTCCCTCCCCCATACCAGCCCTGGGGTGGCGAGGAGGCTAGCAAAAACAGACATAGTCCTTCCCCACCTGGAGCTGGAGGTCGGACAGGGGTTAAGTGCAGAGAGGTGAGCAGAGCAGAGAAGAGGGCTGAGCGAGGCCCCGAGGGGAAGCACAGAAAGAGGCTCAGAGGATAAGGCCTGCGCGGGGAGGGGAGGCTGGCAGAGGGCCTGGCCCCGCAGGCAGCACAGGCCACACTGAAGTCGTCCTCCTTGCTGTGGGAGAGTGTTCAGAGGATGATATGATCGGGGTTGGGGTTTGAAAGCTAAACGAGCTTAGGATCTGGAGGGTGGACTATGGAGGGGGTGGAGAGGCTGGCTGGGAGGGTGTGCAGGGATCCAGGCCGCTGGAACCAGGCCCCTGTCCTGGCGATAAAGGGCACAGACTCAAGAGGCTTGTAGGAGTCAGAATTGATGCACTTCTCATAGAAGTTATTTAATGCCATCTCGCCTCCCTGCAGGAGGGTGGGGCCTTGTCCATCCCACTGGCAGCACTGGCAGCTTCTGGCACGCAGCTCACTACACAGTAGATGGAACATTCTGGGAATGAATGAATGAATGACAGGTGAGAGAGGGAATAGTGATTGAATGAATGGATTTAACAGTTGAGGAAACTGATGCTCTATGTCATGGGGCGGTGTGTCACCTGGGTGAGCTGGCGACAACCCCGGCATGGGGCACACCCAGGAGCAGGGCCAGGGGGAAGACCATGGGGCCCTGGGACAGTGAGAAAACCCCGTCCCCTCCCACCTTGCTCACAATAGCTTGTGAAATAACTTATTTCCCCACACACCCACAGGCAGGAAGACGCACTGCCCTGATAAATAAATCTGGGCCACTTTTCAGCATCATTTAACGTCCCCGGGAAGGTTGGGTCACGTGGCATCCAGCAGTAGCCCATTAGCCGACAGGCTGAAGCATATCATATTGAATTCCACGGCCCGTGGAGCCCGCGAGACCCCGTGCTGCTCGGAAATCTGCGCTGATTTATTAGAACGCAATTGTGCCGCTCATTTCCTATAATGAACATGCTGCCCCCTCCTCTTGCCAGGACCGATTTCCCAAACCTCCTGTGGGAGTGGGAGGACCTTGAGCTCACTCCCTGTCTGTGGGGATGAGACCTGAAAGGGAGATTGTAGGGGGCAGAGGCCAGTTCCGGCGGCTGACCGTGGGCGCTGCTTTCAGAGAGATGGCCTCGGGGTGTTGCCCTGTCCTCCTGTCCACCCTCTGCCCCTGCCCTGTGTCTCCCTGCTCTCCTACCTCTGCCGCTGGGTCCCCTGGCCCTCAGCCACCACTGCAGCAGGACCTATGGACAGGCCAGCCAAGGACTCAGCCCTGACGCCCGCAGCCTGGTCACAGCACTGCATCTGCTTCTGCCCCGCCGCCTAGGACCCCACAAGCCTGGGCTTCTGCCTTCAGCACACACCATGCACGCCGGCAACAGCCCTGCACCAACAAAACTGGGACACCTACTGTGTGGTCAGGCCACTCAAGATGGCTGTTCTCTTGCTCCTTGTACGTCCCCTGCTCAACCAGCCCCTGCTTCTCCTGCACCCGACTCACCTGAGCATGTCTGCCCCCAGCCCCAGCTAGCGGTAGCCCTAGTGCTTAGGCCAGAGCAGCTCCACCTGCTAGTTTCTTAAATGGAAACATCTGCCCTCGTGATGGTCGTTAACCCGAGGGGCTGTGAGGGACGTGCCCCAGCTGCTGGTTTCCCTGGTGACTGATGAGCCAACGTGACGTCAGTTCCCCCATAAATGGTGGCCTCCTTCTCCCCTGAGTAGCGGAGATCCCTGCCATGTCCTGCCTGCCGTCCGCTGCTCACGGTGGGACGTCGCTCCAGGATCCTCTGCTTCGGCCATGTAAGGCCCCCTGTCCAACGAGCCATGGATGTCTCTGTTGCTGTCTCCAGGCTCCTTCTTTAGTCTTGAGTCTGGGCAGCTATAAGGCTTGCCGGCTGGCGGGGGGCAGCCCAACAAGTGCCGAGCCAGCCAGGAGGCCGAGGAAGCTCCCGTGAGCTCCAGGCTGTCGGAAAGTAAGGGCGGGGAGCTGTAAGTTTCCAGGGGTGATCCCAAGGTGGCCGCCCGCTAGCACACGGGGCCCTGGGACAGCTGCCCGCCCTGAGAGACGTCTTTCTCTCCCACTATGCTGATGATGTTCTGTTAACCTCAGAGTCTCTTTCCAGTTTAAAAGCAGCAGCACTGTGCTCGTGGCTCACGGGGCTGCACGGGGGTGGCTGCTGAGTACAGACAAAACACAAGGACCTGGACTGTCTATCAAACACTTGTGTGCTATCTGGTCGGGGAAGACAAGCTATTCTCCACCCACCGCCCCTGGATAATTACAGACACAGGTGTTAGAGATATTAACTCAGGGACAGGCTTGTGTGTTGGACGTGGCCAATTACCCAGAAGGGTTTGGTTGGGGCCCGTGGCATCAGAAAAATAATGAGTACCCTTGATCTTCTGGTCCGTGATGGAAGGGGGCAGAGCAGCCGCATGGTGTGATGGGCCCACAGCTCTGTGCCGTCTACAGTGCGTTACAGCAGGTGGAGACATTATAAGAGGCCTGCCGCAGTTGTCAAACAATGCAAACACCCACTGTTCGGGGTCAAGAACAGCTGTCCGTGACATATGGGACCCCCAGGGACACGGATAGTGAGCAAGGAACCCACTTTACTGGACACAAAGTTCAGGAATGAGCTGGTTACAAATGCCGTGTTTCCACCTGCCCTACAGCCCCACCGCTGCCGGGCTCGCTGAAGGGGTGAACGGACCGCTTCAACAACCACCAAGATGGAAGATCTCTCTCTTAACGTGTGGACCGGGAGGCTCATTCAAGCCCTGCAAATGAACATCACTGAACATCCCTGGAGCAGTCGTCCCAGTGCTAATGCTGTGTTAACCCAGAGGCAAGTGGTCAACATAACCCGAGTTCAACTGTTGACCACCGAAGAAGGTTCACTGCCCACTGTTGATCAGGACGATAACTCACTTTGGCCCTTGTCACAGGATCTACACCTGGGGAAAGACATTATAAAATGGCCCTGGGCCTGGCAGGTAAGTCCCTGGTGGTTTGGGTTTGCAGCCCTGTGGGGAAGGGGACAGACTTCCCTACTGGAGAAAGGCACCACTATATTCACCCTGTGGTCTGTTGTTAGACCCCCCTCTCCAGTGTTTGCACCAGCTGTGGGGACTGAGGGTGGACAGGTGGCCAGGTACCGCAGGCCGGGGCAAAGACCACAGGCAGGGGTGGTATCTCAGAATGCCGCTACTGCTTGTATTTTGCTTAACGGTCATGACCTCCCCATATTGTGACTGTTAAACATCTGACGTTTCCTCCTAGCCTGGGCGGAGGGAACCTGTTCGTGGACTGGGCGACACCTTGGCCTCACTGCTGGGCGAGTCTGATTGCTGGGTCTACAGCCAGACGCCGTGGTCATCTGCCCTGGATGTCCACGAAACATTGACCCGATAAGTGCTTGGCTCCAAAGTTTGTGCTCCTCTTGGACTCTGATATCAGAACCGCATGTGTGATATTTAGCTGGAGTGCACCTCACCTACCTGACCCCGGGGATGTGGCAGAAGAGGGGCGGGCTAAGACTGCAGGGGCCATGCAGGGTGTGTTGGGGTGGAGTGTGCGGTCAGGCCACTCAAGATGGCTGTTCTCTTGCTCCTTGTACGTCCCCTGCTCAACCAGTCCCTGCTTCTCCTGCACCCGACTCGCCTGAGCATGTCTGGCCCGGCCCCAGCTAGCGGTAGCCCTAGTGCTTAGGCCAGAGCAGCTCCACCTGCTAGTTTCTTAAACAGAAACATCTGCCCTCGTGATGGTTGTTAACCCGAGGGGCTGTGAGGGACGTGCCCCAGCTGCTGGTTTCCCTGGTGACTGAGTCCACTTGATGTCAATTCCATCAATTCCCCTATAAACAGTAGCCTCCTCCCCCGAGGAGCGGAGATCCCTGCCATGTCCTGCCTGCCGTCCGCTGCCCATGGTGGGACGTCGCTCCAGGATCCTGCTTCGGACGTGTAAGATCTCCTGTCCAATAAACCATGATCTCTCAGTCACTGTTTCTGGGCTCTTCCTTCGGTCTCAAGTCTGGGTAACTACAAGGCTTGCAAAGACCTGCAGGGTGCAGCCAACACAGACCCACACTGATAATACAAGCCATCTGGACAGAACCACACTTGAAAGCACACCGCATGGATACCTGCTCCCATCCCAACATGCAGGCTACACTTACTCACAGGGACACACACCACACCCATCACAGCCAGCGTGATTGGATACATGCGTGCACACGCGCGTGCATGCGCGCGCACGCACACACACACACACACACACACACACACACACACACACTTCTGCATGCATTTTGAATTTCCAAGTGGCAGATAAAATTTGTTAATTCCTACTTTCATAGCCCTGTGGTCAAGAAATATGGCCTTTTCCTTTTATTAATCTGCTTTGTTAAAACATTGTGTTAGATGTTAAGTATACAAAGTGGAATAAACTTGGACCCTACAGCCTAATAACAAAACAAATTCACCTTGACAATCTGATGTAACACCCAGGGCAGCAGAATCCCAGCACCTATATTTTCTGTAACATACTATATGTATTTTTTTTCTACTTAGGTTGATTTTTACTGTTATTTCTATTGCCTAAACACTGCTGGACCCCCCAGAATTTTCATTACTATATTAATTTGCTTTTCTTGAATTAGTATGAGTGGACATAGTCTCATTTGTTTACTGTTCATTTGTATTCCCTCTTTGCAACTTGCCATCTCATATCCTTTGCCTGTTTTTCTGCTAGTATGACTGGAATTCTCCAAATTTCCAATCATTTGTCTTTTTCAATATTCTTTAATGATGCTTCGAGCTGATACACAAGCGTAGATCACGACACTGACTTTGAAGCACACGTGTTCTGTTTTTCGCTCTTAGTAACGACGTACTGTAATCTATTCCCAAGTTTTGTTTATCGATGAAGCAGTGTTTGAATTACGCTGGCACCGTTCAGGACCTACTGCGAGGCTTCCGCAGGCTGACACGCTAAGGCTTGGTGCACCGTGGAGAGCAAGCAAGACTCGCTGTTGCCAGTGGAGTTGGTGGTCCAGGAAGGAAACTCCGTGGGAAGTCGCCCTCCAGGTTGCATGCTCATCCATTCCTCCGAACAGGCTGTGCCCGTGCGCCCCATCCCGCTGGGGGCAGAGAGCGGGGCAGCTCCACCTCTTTCTCTGCTGATCAGCCGGCACCTGCCGCAAGTGTCCCCGCCCCGGGACACTTGTTAAACTTCCGAATCCATGGAATTGGAGGTATAGATGCCAACACATGATTTCTAAGATGTGTCTGTGTATGTGCACATGCGTATGTGTTTGTGTGTGTGTACATTTATTTCCTAGCTCCGTCTGCTGCGAAGGTCAAGAAAGGGCGTTCTCGTAGCTCTCAGATCTTGCTCTGTAATTCCATTCCCCAGGGTTCCTCAGAAAGGACTAATTTCAGAGCTGGGGTGGGGCAGGTACAAGTTGAGCCTAGGACATCTTGTGAGGCTAGAAAGTAAGGGAATGTTCGAAAACCACACTGACGGCATCACAGGACATGGGCATCAGCTTGGAGGGACTCCCAGTGGCCAAATTCGGGACTGTTTGAGCACCAAAACAGTTGACTAGTTAGTAGCCCTTCAAAAACAGGCCTTTGTAACAGTCCACACCGATAATAAATAGATTTTTAAAACATACGTAGGGAGAAAGGAGGACATTTGCTGACGATAAAATTGAGTCAACTGGTAAAATGGGAGAAGGGCTTGAGTTGCAACCATCCTAGTCAAGACTGGATCACTCAAGAATCATTAAAATTGTCTAAATCTTGGGGAACGTTTTGTCCATGAGCAGGATATTTGTGTGGTGTCAGCATGTCTCCCGGCAGACTGCATATTATATGCTGCAAGCAAGAGCAAAAAAAACCCCACTAATTATACACTGGAGAAGTTGGACCACACCTCGATCAGGTAGATGATCAAAAGTAACATCCTCAGCAAGGGCTGGAAGGGCATTCTGTGCCTCCAGAGATCTGACCGTGGGAAGGACTCAGCATGTTCTTTGCAGTGTTTTGACCAAGAATGGATAACGGAAACCAGGCACAAGGAAGCATCAGACACATGCAAAATGCGAGTTTTATTTAGAAAGCGGGAGGGGGCGAGAGGAATGGTTGGTTGTATTTTTCCAAAATGTCAATGCCAGCAAAGACAAAGAACAGCTGTAAAAGTGTTCCAGGTTAAACAAGGTTAAAGAGACATGACAGCTAAATGCAGTCTCTGACCCCAGACTGGATCCTGCGCTGGAGGGAAAAATAGTATAAAAGGATGTTGGTTCTACTGAGAACGTTGGAATGTGAACGTGAGATGAGAGAAGTCTGTACGATGTCAAGTTGATGGAGGTTATAACTACACAGCGATGACGTTAGAGAACATCTCTAATCATCGTAACGACACTGAAGTATTGAAGGGCGAAGGGCTGTGATAAATGTAACTCATCTGTAGGGAACTGAGGGAAAAAATTATGTGTCCGTGGAGAGAGGGAGTAGGAAATGATAAAACAAATGGGTAACAATGTTAACAGGAGAATCTGGGTAAAAGACATGGGTGTCCTTTGTATTGCTGGTTTTAGAAAATTGGCTGCAAGTTTGAAATTCTTTCCAAATCAGAAGTAAAAAAACACAAAAACCACAACTTTAGATTCAAGAGCTTGAGATTTTAGAGTATGTGCAAATACAGTCATTAAAAAGAAAAAAAATCATGTGTCAGAAACCTGGATAAATGGTTATTAACACTAGATAGCCACGGGGGGCGGAGGGATTCGTGAGTGATGGGATCCCTTTTAACTTTGTATGTTTCTGTTTGTTTTGTTTTGAAACAGGGGTCAGGAAAAATTGTGAAAGACCTTGAAATAAGAAAAGAAAGATGATCGGACTTCCTGAATCCAAAACCAGTTTTCCATTGTCCTTGAGCTACTCAGTCATTAAAAAAAATCATAATGCGTATGATTCTTATTCATAGAAACCAAACAGTGTCTGGTGGAATACACTTGGTTATTGCCCTGCCGGTGGACCAGTTTTGCATCTATTTGCAAAGCTTTTTCAGCACGTGTGATTGCCTATGTAAGTGTGGCTCTTTGGATTCTCCTTTGAATTGGCTATGACAACAGATGGGTTCCCTCATTAATTAATGAGTTAAAAAAATGCTACATAGATGTTCATTTTATGTTTGTGTGAAATTCATGCTTTTCCTACTTAAAAAAGGTCCTTTATCACAAGAATATGTTCATTTTTTAAAGGTTAAAATCTAGAAATATTTTAAAAGAAAAATATTCCAGAGGCTCTCCAGAGACCTAAATCAGACTCGCAGGGGGAATCTCCTCTCTCCTCTGCAGTCTTGATTCCCCAGGCCAGTTCTAGATTCCCCAATGAGCACAAAGCCCAACTTCACGTAGACAATTTACTGAACCCAGATCCTTTTTTGGTTGATTCCCAGGGATATCCTAAGAAGATGACCCCATCTTTTGCCTTCTCTTCCCCAATAGTTATAATTAGCGTCTTTCTTGCCTTGTTGCTTCGACATGTGGCAGAGTCCTGCCTCCAAGTCTCTGTTTCTTAACCTCATTAGGAAGGTCTCATGTTTTAATCTTAAGGATGATGTTGGCTATTGGCTTGAGATAGCCTATTTTTTAAAATGTGTTTTTATTATAAAAGCAAAAATATGATCAGAAAAAAAAAAACTTAGAAAATACTAAACACAGAGAGAGAAGGGGAAATAAAAAGCCATTTATTATCTCATTATCCCTAGGTCAATATTTTGTTAACACTTTGATATATATCCTTAATAACAGTAATTATTTTAAGATTTTATTAGAATAATTGTTATTGTTCCCAGAGCAGGTAGCATTTTTTATGCGTCAGTAACTGTGCTAAGGAAGGGGGTGACAAGCATTATTTCAGCAAACCTTCATAGAAGAGTTCTCTATACTGTAGGTACTGTTACCCCCCCTTTTCCCAATTTACCTGAGATCACCTGGCTCATTGACAGACACTAAGACTAAAACCCAGGTCTCCCTCATGCCCAAGCTCTGGCTCTGACCTACACTCTTCTATCTCTTAATCAAGACCTGTTTTTGCAAACAGATTTTTAAAACTAAGCTAGAATCCTTCTAGACATACAATTCTGTTACGTTTCACACCTAATATATTATTAACATCTTTCAAGGTCATTTATTATTCTTTCACAAATTTAATGGCCGCATGGTGTTTCATGCTATGGGTATGTTTTATTTATTCTTAAATGGCTCCATATCAAAACAAGAAAAAAAAAACTGGTTGTAAAATAGTCAAACAATAATAAGAATGTAAAGTAGAAAGTTCAAGTTCTCCTTTCCATCCTTCTGAGCCCCACTCCTCAAAGTCGCCATTAATAGCATGTGTTTGCGGCCACATAGTTTTTCTATGTAACTGATTACATGTGATGTAATTCGTTTTTCTTTAAAGGAATAGGGCATACCAATCTATTGCTTGCCTTTCACACACAAGAAATACATCATGAACATCATTCCAAATCTACCCATCCTTTTTTTTCAAGCATTTTAAAAAATTGAACTATAGTTGATCTACAATATTGTGTTAGTTTCAGGTGTACAGGAAAGTGATTCAGTTATACGTACATAGATAGACGTATATTCAGATATATGTATATATTTTTCCAGGTTCTTTTCCATTGTTATTACAAGATATTGAGTACTGTTCCCTGGGCTATATAGTAAATACTTGTTTACCTATTTTATAGGCAGTGGTGTATGTCTGTTAATCTCATATTACTAATTTATCCCTCCCCACCCTTCCCCTTTGGTAACCATAGCTTTCCATGTCTGTGAGTCTGTTTGTTTGTGAATGAGTTCATTTGTATTCTTTTTCAGATTCCACATATAAGTGATATTATATAATAATTGTCTTTCTCTGCAGTCTGATTCACTGCATTTAGTATGATAATCTCTAAGTCTATCCATGTTGCTTTAAATGGCATTATTTCATTCTTTTTTTATGCTGAGTAATATTCCATTGTGTGTATGTATATGTATTTCTTTATCCATTCATCTGTTGATGGACATTTAGGTTGCTTTCGTGTCTTGGCTGTTGTAAACAGTGCTGTGATGAATATTGTGGTGTATGTATCTTTTTGAAATAGAGTTTTAATCTTTTTGGAATATATGCCCAGGACTGGGGTTGCTAGGTCATATGGTAACTCTATTTTTAGTTTTTTAAGGAATCTTCATACTGCTTTCCATAGTGGCTGCACCAATTTATATTCACCAACAATGTAAGAGGGTTCCCTTTTCTCGGCACCCTCTCCAGCATTTATTTGTAGGCATTTTAATGATGGCCATTCTAACCAGTGTGAGGTGATACCTCATTGTGGTTGTGATTTGCATTTCTCTAATAATTAGCAATGTTGAACATCTTTTCATCTGTCTGTTGGCCACCTGTATGTCTTCTTTGAAGAAATGTCTATTTAGGTCTCCTGCTCACCTTTTGATTGGGTGATTTGATTTTCTGATGAGTTGTATGCACTGTTGGCATATTTTAGAAATGAAGCCCTTGTTGGTTGCATCATTTGCAAATATTTTCTCACACTCCATAGGTTGTGTTTTTGTTTTTTTTCATAGTTTCCTTTCCTGTTATCTATACTTCTTAATGCACAAGAATCAAGAAGTCATATTTGACTCTTGGCTTGAGAACTGGGAGGATGGCAGAGCCATTTGTGGGGGTTAAAAATTGGAGTCATATCAAACCTGGTGCCAAGTGGACCTGTGAATGAGGCTCAGGGCAGTGGAGCTGGGTATAAAAACATGGGCATCACTGAGCAGAGAATGGGTGCCATGTAAATCCGGTTCCCGCTGCTGAGGAGCTGCACCTTGAGAGAGGGTGTGCGCTCTTCAATTCACCCCCATCCTCACCTCTCCCGGGTGTGTCTCAACCCTGGGGTCTGAGTGTTTTCTGAAGTGGGCCTGCTGCAGTCACTCACATGCTGCCAAGTCACTGAGGCTTCCTGTTTTGCAATGTTGGGGATATTCAGAAAAATAACCCGAACTTGGAATTAAAGCAAAAGGAGGCCAGCTTGTCATCCGTGTCTCATCAGAGTATTGCTAAGAGGACCACCCTGGGACTATTCCATCATCTGCAGGAATACATTTTTATTTGACTTGCCCCTCACTCTGTATGTAGGTATGCAGTGTGTGAAGTTACATGCTCACTGCTTATGGTTTAATTGCCCTGTAGGGTATTAACTAGTCTTGACTTTCCTTCCTTTCTAGCTGTTATATTTGCAAACAGGGGGCTTTATTGCCACTAATGAAGCAAAGCCCTGGGGAAATTCATATCCAGTTTCTTTTATTCGTTGGGAGCCCCCCTCAACTGTCTGCAGGGTCCTGGCTGTCGGCACTCTGCACACGTGTGTGTGTGTGTGTACCCAGGACACAATTACTGCTTAGATGTCGCTATGGGATGGTGGGACAGTGATGCAGCCTTTGCATTGGGAAGTATCTGGAGGTCTGTTCTCTGAAGCCAGTTTCTCCAAAGATCGTTTCAGCCAGCGACCTGGGAGACAGAAGCCTGGCCCTGGGCGTTCTGGGAGTCGTGAAGGTGCTTCAACCCTCCCCCTGCTTGCAGACCCGTACCTTGCAGAGTCTTCGCTCCTGCCTGGTGTCCCCACGTCCAGGCTACCTGGTTCCATTCCTCCAGAGAATAAACATCCAGTCCCTTACAAGGAGGTGAAGGGGAAAGAGGGAGCTTCCTGGCTGTGCAGACTAGGCGGAGGAGGCTGGGGCCTGGTTCCCCCGTTTCCCACCTGGTGCCCTTGCTCTGCTCCCACCATGCTGGGCCCCCCCTCTTCCTGAGCCTCTTGTTGGGGGGATCTTGGGGCTGATCAGCGCTTCCGGTTTGTCTCCCCTTCTGCTCTGCTAATTTAGTCGCTGCTCTTTCGTTAACCTCCATCTGCCAAAGCTGCTCAGATTTTCTCATATACTGGTATCTCCTTCCCACATTAATTCTGTCCTTACGAGTGATCATCTTTTCAGTCCTTTCCTGTCAGTATAGTGGTGTTTGGGAAGAGAGAAAAATGCATGTCATCATTGTACTTTGTTTAATTAGAAGACTATCTCTTAAAGAGGATCCTACTGATTCAATATGTATTTCTTAAACTTTCTGATAGTTTTTCGTCTAAGTAAATATTTATTCGTGATCTCTTTTTATTGCTTCAAGGTACAGAATGTGGCCCAAACTATTTCTTTGGCCGGCTTTCTGAGGTTTTCCTATCTCGATACAATAGTCAACGCTGAGTAATATTCCAAGTGTACTCGGAAGGAAGGTGTGTGCTCTCTAGGGTAAGAGCTTCCTGTCACCCTGCTTATTAAATTGTATTAATTATTAAAATCTTCTGGGTTCTCATGGTCTCCTTGATCTGTCATAAACTAATACGGGTGGTATGTTAGTCTCAAATGCAATTATATTTTTGTCGAATTTTTCCTTTGCATTTCCAGCAGTTTTTGCTTTGTACTTGTTACTTAATCCACATGTGGCGGTTCATAGCTTTTGTACTTAAGTTATAATGGCCCCTGCTAATGTGAAATTTTTTTCTGTCCCATCCATTGCGATTCTTAAATCCTATGTTGTCTACATGGCATCACCCCAGCAGAGGGATGGCGGTCCCTGAGCGTGGGGACCAGGGCTGCGGCATGGAAGCACTGCAGGGACCCAGCGCTCTGGCAATGAGGTGATGGAGGTGTGGGAGGCAAAGCCAGGTGATAGAGCCGGGGAAAGAACACAGGTGGAGTTGGCAGGTCCTGCAGGCTTTCAAGGCAAGAAAACCCAGCCTGGAGCAGGTGAGAAGCGGATGGAGACCTGATACTTTAAATGCTATGTGAAGGCACAGTAGGGGCTGAAGACACAGGAGTGATGAAAAGCAAGGGGTGGGAGGGATAGAACCCTGGCCAGGGGCTGCCTGGGGAAGGAAGGGGTCTCCTCCTCTCCTGTGGTTGCTGCGGGGAAGGAAGCGAGGTTGCGGGCTGGGGAGCCAGGGTCACTGAGCGGGGTCAGAGGGTGCAGTAGGAGGCTGGCTCCCAGGGCAGGAAGTGTCTGGCTGGGACGTCTGAGCAGAGGTCCAGGTCTGGCTGAAGCGCAGTGGGGAAGGAGGGAGAAAGGCCTAGCTGAGTGGAGACAGGAACACACAAGGGCACGGTCTGAACTCGGCATGTTTTTTCTCTTCCGCTCAGCCACCCAGAGAGCACAGCCTTGGGGCTGATGTGGTCCAAGAATACCGTCGAGAGCGGGGTTGAGGAGGGAGACCACAGGGGCTAAGCTGGGTGAAGGCAGCGAAGACACTGTGGCCTGAGAGGAGAGGACCTGAGGACCGGGGTGTTGATGCAGGAGGCGACGGGGAAGGCTTGACAGGAGATTGCAAGATGCGGCCACAGGGGCTCAGGGGCTTGTTCCCAACAAAGGCCCTGGGTTCAGCCTCGCAGGTGAGTCTGCGCCGCGTGTCAGGATTTTCCGGGTCTCAGGAGCCTGGGTTTAGGTCTAGCTCTGCAGTGACTGGTTGGTGATCCTGGACCAACCTCTCTTCCCTCCTGGAGACAGACTTCAGGGGCTTGGAAAGCATTTGAAGCAGAGGCTGGCAGGAGCTGGTGTCCGCTCCAGGGAAGTGCAGGGACCGTGCTCTGGGAGCCCAGCAAAGACCTTGTCCTTGCTTGTCAGAGCCAAGGGAGAGACCCCGGCTGGAGGAGGAGTGGGGGGGCAATCCCCCTGCCCACAACTGCCACCAGGGTGACCCAAGTGCTAGGGTCCCCTAGGTAAAGAACAGTATCAGCCCACGACTCAAGAGCCACCCCTGGAAAAGCTCCTGAGTCCCAGCTGAAGGGAGAGGCGAGCCAGGTTTAAAATAGCTAAATAAATCTTTAATATTTCTAATTGCAAATGTACAGAAATTGCACAGCCACACAGTCTTAGCACACCGACAACGCTCTCTGTACATTATTACACCGTTAGAGCCCCAGCTGGAGGGAGGCGCTCCGGCCAAGTCTCCAGCGTTGGCGTTTTTTCCTTTTCACATACTTACAAAAGGGGGGCAGGGAGGCAGAGTGGGGGCTGGGGGCGGCTCTCAGGCCATGTGTAGAAAAGAGGGGCTGTTTCCCTGGACAGTCTGCCTTCTGCAGACGGAGGGGGGAGGGAGGTGTGCCCCGAGGCAGATGCTCTGGGGGGTGGGGGCACCCGGAGCTCTGGCCTTGGTCCCCCACCCCCTCTTTTGGGCAGTCGGAAAGAGTCTTCACTTATGGAAGTTTGGCAGTTTCCTTCACCCTAAACATAAAAGTCAAGCAAAACAATCGGGCCTCTCTGTTGGCAGGGGAGAGCCTTCTCCAGCAGAGCTGGGCCTCTGTCTCCCCAAGCAGAGACTGCTTCCCCTCACCTCTCCCTCTGGGGCACAGGTTCAGTGTGACCCTGGCAGGACACATGTCCCCACCACCCTCACCCAGACAGCACACTGCAAAGCCAACAGGTAAATGCCACAAGCAGGGAAAACCCCCAACACCCAAATCCCCAATCTCTGCCCCCTGCCCAATACTGTTCTCTAGATTAAAAATAAAATAAAAACCGTCGGAGAGCAGCGGTCCCGGGCAGCCCTCGGCAGCACCAGGACTAAAGGACTATGTACAACCATTAGGTGAAATAGTTACATTACAGTCAAACACCAAGAACATTTACAAAAATCGTCAGACTTGCAATTCAGATAAAAATCTGTGAAGAGTCTGTACACTTTTACAGTTTTTGCACTAAGTAAATAAGGCTCTTGGCCTGAAAGCTTACAACCCCAGGCCAAGGGCCGCCAGCACCGGCCACTGCTGGCCTCCGGAGCCCGGCTTGCCCAGGCCCTGGGAACCTCCCCCTGTATTGCTAAGAGGCGCTCAGTCCGAGGTCGCTCAACGAGGCATCGGTGGGAAGAGAGGTGGGTAGGGAGGAGGGGAGGGCTCACTGGGCAGCGGGATCGAGACTGAACCAGAGGAGGACATCACTGGGGCCAGGCCCTGCCGGTGCGGCCAGGACTGGGGTAGGGCCTCAGCCCCACAGCTTCCTTCCTGAGGTCTGTGACCCTTGGGGGTCCTGCCCTCTCGCCACCAGCATGTCTCCGGCCTAACTGAACTGCAGCTTTCACCTAAGAGCCCCTGCTCAGAGCACAGGCCCAGGACCGGGTGCAGTGTGGTCTGGGCCACCCCTGCCGCGCTGCCCTTCCTTGGGATCTCTGTGGCAACCTGGGCCCTGGTAGCGTGTCTCCAGCCCCGGGGGCAGGAAGGGCTCAGCGCTCTTTCCAAGGGGCTCCTCAGCTTCCTACGGCTGAGGCAGCTCGCCCAGCCCTGGCTCCCAGCAGGGCAAACACCCCAGCTCTTGCCCAAGATTCCCCAGGGTGAGGAGTGGGACAGGGATGGACGAGAGAGGCCCAAGCTCCTGCCCACCTATGTCCCGCAAGGGGTGGGGGGTGGGGAGGGCTGATAAGCTACAGAACAGCCTAGAGCTGAGGGAAACCAGCCCCAGCCGTGGGGTGGGCGCCTCCCCTGTCTGCAGCGCCTGGGTCCTCCGCTGGGGCCCGGGAGGGTGAGGCAGAGGCCGGCCGCACACACGGGGCCAGGTGCAGGCCGCTGCTGTCTTGGAGAGGGAGCAAGTCTAACATCCTCCGGGGCCGCTATTTCCCATGCAGTGCACACGCTCAATTTTAAAAGGCCCCTGTGTTCCAGCAAGCGAGCAAGCGGGCTTTTGTTTCTAATGCATACTGTGAAAGGAAAAAAAATCACAGTTATCCACCTTCTCAGGGCCTGCGGGCATCAGAATTTTTTTTAACCATCAATCAGAAAAGCTCAGCCTCTCTCTCGGGGGAGCACCAGCTGGCCACTCCCTGCAGGGCCACTGTGCCTGGGACACTTGCTGTAGGAGAAGGGCAGGCACCGCACAGTGCCACTGGGGCCAACTCTGCCCACGTCTTTGGCTTTGCAGTGCCCAGAGTATCAGCCCGGGCCCACGATTCAAGGGAGGGAGGCTCTGGATCTTCCTACAGGCACGAGGGCCCAGAAGAGCAAGCTGTGATCCTCATTGGGTTTATTTGGCAGAACAAGTTAGGGAAGGAGGGCGGAGTCTGGGGACAGGTGTGGGGGTGAATCCTCGGTTCCTCACAGCCAAGAAGGCTCCCTGCGCATGCAGTGGCAGGTGCTCAGGGTGAAGACGGGCAGGGGACCCAGAACTCTGGCAGTTCCGTCCTCCCCACCCACTCCCTGCCCGCCTGCCGACCGCCCTGTCAGCTCTTGGAATGGAGGGCAGGTCCCACAGGGCAGGGCCTGGCTGCCTGGGAGCCCTGGGCCCCTGGGGAGGTGAGGGGAAGCCATAAGGAGTAGGTTCCTGGCTCTTCGACCCTCCACCTCTCCGGGCCCCTCCCTGGGGAGGGTGTGGGGGTACATGCACTTGGCCAGGTCAAGGAGGAAAGGTGACGCACACCAGATTCAACAATGAGCAACAATGAGCCTGCTCCCACCAGGCTGTCCCCACTCCCCAGCCTGCAGTCTCTTTGGCCTACACTGAGCACGCTTCTCGGGGAGCGGGCCGCTGACCCGCTCACGCTGCGCCAGTCTCTCGCGGCTCCCTCTGCAGCCGCCTCCTGGACCACGGGGCGGAGGGGGGAGGAGGGCCGCGGCCTCCGGCCCCCTGCGCTGGGGCTGCTCCTCCCCAGGCTGCGCCCCCGCCCTGGGCCACCTCGGTCCTCCCTCTCCTCGGGCAGGTTAACAATTGCTGCTGTTTCTGAACTCGCCGTTCTCAGTAATCTGCAATTTGGTGGGGTTGGTGGGGGAGATGCCGTTACGGGCTTGCATGCTGTACCTCTCTTTCAGCTGTGTCAGGGCGCTCATGAGGCGGGCGTTGGCAGCGTCCAGGGAGGCGATGCGCTTCTCCTGTGGACAAAGGGGGCGTTAGTGGGGGTCATGGAATGGGCTCCTGGGCCAAAGGATCTCCTGGGGGCTGAGGAAACCTCCAAGAAGTGCTGGGGGGGCTGCGGCCTGCAGGTCACCACGTGTGAAGGATGGGAAGGGCAGTGGGCCTGCTGGAGAAGAGGCGGTCTCGCCATCAAGGACCAAGACCTCCTCGAGCCTGCCTCCCTAATGTCCCTACCTCGTCACCCGCTTCTCACCCAAACAGAGCAGCCCCAGTGCTGTCATGCACCAGCGCCCCGAGGGCAGGCGGCCTCGCTCACAGGGCATGCGTGTGTGTGACACAGGTCACAGCTCCCGGTCAGTCTGTGCAGTTTCTAGACTGAGCAAGGTTGTCCCTTGAGAGGATAAGAGTGCAGACCTGAGTGAAGGAGACTGGAGGCCAGAGTCTTTTATGTCTCCCCTCTCAATGTGGCTGGGAAGCCACGGCTCTCAACAAGAGCTCCCCTGCTCCCCTGACCAGCCTTCTGTCACCCCCAGACTTCCCCATTCCCCTCCCAAAAGCTTCCACTATTTGGCCAGGGCCCCTGGTGAAAGGCAGTACCCACCAAGTTGCCCCACCCCTTTCACAGCCTGTCCTGGTGAGCCTGTGGTCCATTGAGACCCTCAAGTCTGACTTCTTGGAGCAGAGATCCTGGCCTTCTAGCCTCCTTAGCTTTTATAGTGGGGCATGACTGAGGACATAAAGAAGCCAAGGTCACCCCCTCCTTATCCCAGGTCCTTTAACACCTGTGGCCAACCAAAAGGCCAGAGCCCCACACCTGGGCATCAATGATCTTCTGTTTGGAGTCTACAGCTGCTTGCATCTCCGCGTGGTCCTTCTTCAGCTCCTCCTCCACTGACATCAACCTGCCGCCAGAGACAAGGACAGTCAGGCTGCATTTGAGGGAGCAGGTGACTTGAGGTGGGTGTGGAGCCAGGTGGGAACAAGCCATCACACCCGCACAGAGGGACACACTAAGAGAGCACCTCCCTGGGCCACACTGCCCACACCTGCCTGGGAAGGAGGCCCACACCTGCCCCCCGCGACTGACATGGGCTGAGCCTGCTCCTTCCTTACAGTACACCTGCCCCAGATTCTGTTCCCAAACCCCCAGGAGCCCCTGGGGCTGCCCCTTTCCGGATGTTCTGCCGGAGCCGAGAGGGTAGGAGTGGGTGTTAGGTCCTCACCACACCCCAGAACCAGGCAGTTGATATGAGTAGGAAACGAAGGCCCTGAAGGGCTCTGGAGCTTTTTCCACCCACTCTCCTCACTGAGGCTGTGCCAGGCACTTGAGGCAGCAAGATTAAGTCACAAGTCAGCGGGGACACAGGAAGGGAGACAGCAGCTACGCTCTGCATGCGAAGCTCAGGGGCCAAGGGAACAGGAAACAGGAAGTAGCTAACCATCTCGGAGGGTGGGGTGGGGGTGCACACACCGGACTCTACAGCTACATCCGAAGGACAAGCAAGGCCTGCTGGAGGGGTAATGAGCACAGGAGACGTGAGGAACACAGTCTACAGAAGCTGAGAACTAGGGCCAGTGTGAGTCTGTCGCCAGCTGCTCCGTCCCTGAGACCCTTCCTGGCCTCACCTGCTTGTCTCTCAAGTCCCTGTCAATCACTGCTCATCACTCCTATCCTCCTATTCTCTTCCTTTAGCTTCTGGACCCCACGCTTTCTGGGTCCCAGCTCCCAGGCCACTGCTCTGCAGACGCCTCGAGGACGTCAGGGCTCCACAGGGCTCTGCCTCAGTCCCCTACTCTTCGAGCTCGATGCTCCTCTCAGACGAGCTCACCCACTGCTTTATATCTGTCTCCACCCACACTGCTTCTCCAGCCCAGCGGAGCAGCTGACCCCAGGCGAGCACTCAGGCCATTTCACAGGAGATGCACAGGGAGGTCGGCAGCGCTGGGGCAGGTACAGCAGGGGCTGTCGTGAAAAGCCAGTGGGATCAGGGGTTGAGGAGCGATGATCAGGAGGAAGGGGTGTGGGGTCACGCCAATGGGGCCTTTCTTGTCACAGGAAGGTAAAACATTGAGCAAAGCCTGTAAGAAGGGGGTGGGGAGGAATGGGGGAAGAGGGAGAGACTTCTCCTTCCAGCTCTGGTGCAATAACAGGCACTGGATTTAACCTCCTGCCATTTAAAAAAAAAAAAAAACTAGAAAACTGGACAAAATTTATGAAACAAAGATTTCCAGACCCTGAACAGGCAGTGCAGTACAGTGACTCCCAAGAGAAGGGAACACACAAGGCAAGCCCCGCCCACTGCGCTGGGAGTCCAGGCAGGCAAAGGAGGGAGGTGATGACAGGGAGTTAAGGAGACCGTAGGGCAGGGGAGGGAGGGCACGAAAGCTTTATTGGGGCAGTGCCACAAAGAAGGAAATGCAGAGGTCTCTGCCTGTCTCCTGAGGGGTACCCCTGGGGCTTTGACTGAGGACTGGTCTGCATGCCTGTGGGAAAACAGCCAGGCAGGTGCAAAAACCATTGGAAAGGAGTACACAAAACAACCCCAGGAATAGTTTATGATCCTTCCAGGCAGTGTGGGAAGATGTACTACACAGGGGCATCAGGGAGAACCCCAGAAAGTCTCCAACCCCTGCCCAGAAGGAAACCTTCTCAACAGTGGAGCCAGATTAGGCCTAGACTGAAGACTGTCCAGGATCCACCCCAACAAAACTTAAAAGTAAGCCTCGGAAGAATCAAACTGATTCTTATAACCTCACTGTGTCCTAAAACAAAGCCCCGAAGTATTTAAGAAAGACAAAACATCCAGGGGCTACATAAAAATCACAGTTATCTGGCAAACAACCAAAGATCACCAAGCACACAGAGAAGCAGGAAAGTATAACCCAGAACCAGGGAGAACAGCAGGGAAAACATACTCAAATGTCCGATGACAGAAGCAGTAAACAAGGACATTAAGACAACTGTTACATTCCACATGTTCAAGAAAACAGAGGACAACATGAGCATAAGAGAAGAAATGGATGGGATTTAAACCAAACTGAAAACCTAGAGGCAAAAAATCCAACATCCAAAATGAAAAAACACTGGCTAGGATTAACAGCAGATTAGACACTGAAGAAGAAATAACTAGTGAGCTTAAAGACACAGTAATAATCTAAGATAAAACAACAAAAAAACCCCACAAAAAAACAAAAAAAGAAAACAACAGAGCGTCAGTGGGATGTGGGGCAATCTAAAGCACCCTAACGTACGTGCGATGAGAGTCCCAGAAACAAACCGGGGAGGCAGAGCTCTATACCCACAGATCCAAGAGCTCAACAGACCCAAGAAACACAAAGGAAACATGCCAAGGCGCATCATAATCAAACTGCTGGCAATTAATGATAAAGAAAAAAAAATCTTTAAAACAGCAAGAGAAAAAAGATACATTAAGTATGGAAGAACAAAGATACTACCAGAGTTCCTACTATTATAGCCAGGGTTAAGGGCAGAATGGGGTCCACTGCTAGTTTTGGTAAAAAGCCACACCACACACATACTCCTGCTAGAACAGCTGAGTTACACGGCCTACAAAGCCTAAAATATTACCTGCCCCTTTACAGAAAGTTTCCAACCCCTGCCCTGAAGCGACAACAAGATACAGCTAATACACCAATGAAGCAGATAAAAAGGGCTCGTAAAAAATGATCCAAAAGAGGGCAAGAAAAGGAACAAAACAGATGGTACAAATAGAAACAAGGAACAAAATAACAGGTTTAAAAGTAATTATATTACATTAAATGTAAACGGTCTAAACACTCCAATTAAGAGGCAGAAACTGTCAGGTCAGTTAAAAAGCAAGAATAATAAAATGTGTGTCACAGAAACTCACTTTATATAGAGGGATATAGTTGGGTTAAAAGTGTAGAAATGGAAAAGGATGTATCAGGATAATACCAACCAAAGGAAAGTTAGGGCAATGATATTAATATTAAACAAAGCAGATTTTAAAGCAAAGGAATATTATGAGATCAGGTGATTGTATAAAGAGGTCTCTGTTCATCCACAGCACTTAACAAGCCTAAGTGTGTGTATGCACCTAAGAACAGAGCTTCCGTGCACATAAAGCAAAAACCAACAGGAATGAAAGGAGAAATAGACAAATCTGTAATTATTAGAAACTTCAATATCCTTTTCTCAGTAGTTAATAGAAGAACAGTAAACAAGTACATGGAAAAACCAGTAAAGATACAGACTTGAACAACACTGTCAACCAAATTGCCCTAACGGACATTTACGGCGGAGAGAAAACGTAAACCAATCCTGGTGTATTTCCTCCGTGCTGTAAACTGATCTCAAGAGCACACACTTCTCAGAGAACACACAGGATGAGGACGAGGTAGTGAGGCTGAGAAGTGCTTTCATTCTTCGAACCACATATATGAGGTGAGCCAAGAGGACGGCTGGCAGGCAAGTGAACAGTGGGTTTCCAGTCACCCTGTTCACAGGCCCTCTGCTCATGCTAACTAACCACTTTACAAAGAACCAGTCACAAGTAAATGAAACTGATTAGGAGCAGAGAAAAGGTGACCTAAATAGAGGGCACTGGGGAAGGATTTTTACACTGGACAAAAAGCATGAGGCCAGGCGGGGTAACATCCCGGCAACTGCACACCTGCTGAATCTATCCACACGACAGGCTCTTGCACCATGTGAACAAACAGGCTGTAAATCCAGGTTCCTCTTGCACCTGGTGTTGCTGTCATAAGGAAGCAAACTCCAGGACTGGGACCCTGGGGGCTGGCCTGGATGCTACACTTTGACTATATTCCCTGCTTGCAGACATGGAGGAGGGTGTACCCACCCTACCTGTGAGTAGGGGGAGAGAGGAGAGAGAGACGGGAATCAACACAGAAATAAAGATGAAATAAAAGCCATCAATGAAATTGAGAGTCAGCGTTAAAATCAATGGTCCCCCTGAAATCTTCCTCCACAACCCAAAGGCACCTTAAAATTCAACATACCCCAAACTGGCACCATCTCTCCCCCTCCCCATCCAAAGTTCCCCATCCCAGTAACTGGCACCATGACACATCCAGATGCTCCTGGTAAAAACCGGGTTATTCTGCCTGCTCCTTCCCTCCCACCTCCCTCTTTCACCCACTGCATGGAGCTGACATCCACTCCTACTTTTCCTGCCCTGGACTGGGTCCTCACTGTCCTTCTTGGCAGTCCTATCCAGCTTCTAATCTCCCCCGAGTGTTCGCCAAGAAAACACGGGCCCCAGGCCCTCTGCAAGCTGCCTTAGCTGACCTCACTTCGGCCAGGCCAGCTGTACATTCCACCAGCAACACACGTTGTACCGTGTGGGTTCCCCACACTCCAGGCTACCTCCCACCTCCAGGCCTGTGCCACACTGTCCCCACCACCTGGGACACTCTTTCTCTCTCCACACCCAGCTCATCCTGCAGCTCTGCCCCCTGTGCGTGTGTGTGGGGCCAGGACTGGGCCCAGAGCAGGACCTGGCTGGCCTCACCTGCTGATGATGCCCTTCATCTGGATGTCCTTGTCCTCCTGTTGCCGTCGCAGCCGCTCCTCGCCCTCCTCCAGCCGTGCCTGATACTCCAGCACCAGCTTCTGTGTTGTCTCCTCCTGGCACTTGAACAGGGTCTCATACTCCTCCAGCTTTTTGGTGGAGATTCGCAACTTGTCCTGCAGTACTGCCAGGTCCTGCCAGGAGGGCAGCGTGCCACGGGCACAGCACCCAGGACAGAGAGCACAGCCTCATGAGCAGAGCGGGGGCACGGGGCGGGAGGGAGCCCGGCTCAGAATGCCCAGGGTCCATCCCAGCCCACTTCGCCCAGGGGGAACGCCCAAGGAGCCCAGGCAGAGGGGCCAAGGTGAGACTAAAAGCCTGTCCCCTGTCCAGGGCTCTCCCACCCCCTAGCCTGACCCTACAGTTACGAGGGGGATGAAGACTCAAACCCAGATCTCAGAAGTAAGGATCTTGAGCTTTTCATAATTAACAAAGGTTAAAAACCTCCTGGGTACATTCAGGAGTTCTGACAGTGCTCTGAGAGGTAGAGCCTCTATAGGAGGGGAAACTGAGGCCCAGAAAGCAAGTGACCCAATCACACGGAGAGTAGAGTGAGTGACTGGCAGGGTGAGGTCCCAGCCTTGATTTGTCCCTAAAGCCATGGCAGTGGCATGGGAAGTGAGGGGACAGATAAAGGCAAGGCGGTCCGGAGCTTTCCAGATCTGACTCAACCCAGCACACTCAGCCTTCGGGGAAGAGAAGGGACATGTAAAGTGGCAAGAGAAGCAGCGAGCTGGGAGGCCGGGTGAGCTGGACCGAGGGAGAGGCAAGGTCAACATGGGAATCAAGGGGTTGCCGGCCGGGGGCCGTGAGAATACAGGGAAGGGGGAGGCACGAAAAGCCTCTTCTTGAGCCCCAGGCAACGGGAGCCCGATTCACTCATCAGCAAGGCCTGCCCAAAGCTCAGAAGGCAGACTGTGGAGAGACCCCAATCCCACCCCAAATCTAACTCCTGAAGCAAAGCTGGACCCATAAAAAAGCCCAGCTCCGGGAGAAACAGCCCCATCCCGAGTCCTCTGCTCGGCTGGTCAGAAAGGGGTCAGGAGGGCCCTCCCTGACAAAGGCAGGACCAGGTCTCCAGGAAGCTTGAGAGAACTCCAGGATTTTCCTGTGAGGGTTAATAGCAAGACAGCGAGAGAAGCAGCAGCTCATCTGGCCTAGGAAAGAGGACACTCCGGCTGCCTAACCCTTGAAATCTTTCGGGCAAACCTTGCAATCCACAGAGGGGAACGTGGTCTCAGAAAGGCACAGAGCCTGGGGTGAGACTGGCCCTCTTTGCTCCCCAAACGCTGGCTCTTGGGGCACTGTGCTCCCTGTCCCCTGGTCCCCTTCACATAATAATGGTGAAAGCAGGTGGATGCAGTGCACCAAGGGGATGGTGGAGGCGGCGGAAAGCAGCATGGACATGGACCTTGCCCCAGGCCAGGGAGAGGGAGTGCAGACCCCTGACCTCCGTGCCCTCGCCTGAAAGGCTGCTACAGGCTTTCCTGGGGCCAAGGAGGGCGAGGGCACCCACGGTAAGCGGGGGGCCTCAGCCTGGGTCCAGCATCAACCTGGGTTTTGGCCTCCAGGAGATCAGGACCAGATGTGGACCCAGGGCAGCTGCCACAGTAACTAAAATAATTCTGGAGAACTGGCTTACCCTGCTGCCCACCAAATGCTAGATGTGTGATGGGGTGGGATGTAGATGTTTTAGGGCCAATATTTTTCCCCTGAAAGGAAGAGAATACCTCAGTAGCAACCCGACATCACCCCTCCCTGGGTTTCTGCCCCAGACCCTGCAGAAATGGGGACTGGGAGAGAGCCAGGCCATGGGTCGGCACAATCGTGGAGTGGAAGAGCCTGGCTGGGGAGCCTCTCCCCACTGTCTTATGAACCCACATCTCTGCCTCTTTGTGCATAAGGCTCCCCCAAAGGTCTCCATGCACTTTTTTGGCATCCTAGGCCCCCAAGTCCTAGATTCTCAAGTCTTAGATTCTCAGAAGCTCGGCTGCCCAGTCATTTAGAGAAGATGCCTCCTGAGTCTGGATTCAGTACAATTTCTAGGTGAGTCTCCGTGCAGCCCACATAGATACCTCAGGTTTAAGCTAAATCCTCCAAATTCCACTGACTGCTGTCCTCATGTGGGACCAGGGGGTTGAGAAGGGACTGGCCATTTGTGAGAACAAGGAGGGCTCCGTATTCAGGGCTCCAGCGGGCAGAATCCCGCCAGCCACCGCGGGGAGGCAGCCCGCCCTACCCGGAGCTGCCAGGGTCCGGCTTTACCTTTTCTGCTTGGCTGAGCTCGTCCTTACTCCTTAGCCTATCCCTGTGGGGGGGGTCAGGGCCCAGGCCCTCGTCTTCTAACAACTGCGCGTTCATGGTCAAGAGCCAGGCGGCCGTGCGGTCCAGGGCATTGGGGCTCACGGGTGAAGGGCCCTGCGATGAAACACAGCTGTGAGGGGCTGGACGGAGGGCTGGGAGGGGTCCCGGGTGAGCCATGGGGGCGAGTGGCTCAGAGGGGAGCTTCAGCTGACTAGGCACCTTGGACGCAGCCCCTGGCCCAGGGAACTCCCAACTCCTAGATGGCAACCTGAAGCTAACAGCCCAGGCGGCCTCCTGAGCGTGGCTCTCTGTTGCCCAGGTGAGAGCCAGTGAGCTTGGCCTGGTAGGTCAGGTGCCCAACCCAAAGCATATCTGTTTTCCCTACTGCATGGAAAGCCCCGGAGACCAGCTCAGAGCAGGGAGGGGTTCCTGGGGGCCATGTCAACTCTTATTCTGGGTCGGGCTTCAACAGGCTTGGAACTGGAGGTGGATGGACCCCTCCTTCTTCCTCCCTGACCCCAGCTGTCTCTGAGGGAACTGGCAGAGGGTCCCCCAGGCTACAGTGCCCTCATTTGCAAGACTTAGGTAGGGGCCCGTGGAGCCTAGGGGAGGGGGTGGTGATGTGCAGGGTAGGGCAGGGTGGTGGGATGGGGCCGAATGTGGCATCATTCAGCATGGGATGGCGGCTGACTGCGGGTGGAGGTGACATGACCAGGAGGAGCAGCACGACACGGGGTAAGACCGCCCCCCAGGCAAGAGAGCTGGGCATGCCCTCCAACCGACGGCACTGACCTGCTTGTGCACTACACGAGGCTTCAGCTCCGGGCTGTCGCCCTTGGAGGAGGAGGACTGCTGCCGCAGCCGAGCTCCAGGGCCAGCCCAGTCGGGCGAGGCCGACGCCAGGGTCCCGCTTGAGGGCCGCGGGTACTGCAGGGTGCTCAGTAGGGTGGGTGGCGTCCGGCCGCGGGGGGCAGGAGGTGGCGGCGGGGGTGGGGGCGGCGGCTGGTCGATCCTCCGTTGGGGGCCGGCGCTGTTCTGGCGGGGCACTGTGGGCTGCCCGCCCTTCTCAGTCAGCGACATCTGCCGCCGCGCCAGCTCCCCGGGGCGCCGCCCCAGCTCTTCGGCGGCACTGCTGAAACTTCCCAGCTTGGCGGCAGCCGCCAGCTCCTCGC
The DNA here is from genome assembly GCF_048773025.1 of Camelus bactrianus. Lineage (NCBI taxonomy): Eukaryota > Metazoa > Chordata > Mammalia > Artiodactyla > Camelidae > Camelus > Camelus bactrianus. Next base: position 66,116,493 of record NC_133542.1, on the reverse strand, counting down.
TGTTGCTGTGGGAGCTCAAGGAGCTGTGGCCCTCAGAGCCCGAGTCGCCGAGGCCGCGAGGAGACAGCGGCAGGCCGGCCGCCATCTGGTACACAGGGTTCTGGAAGGAGAGCGGTGCCAAGAGCTGGGGCCGGCCCGGCGCGCCCTCTGAGGTGCCTGGTGTGGTCGGCGTCTGGCCTGCCCGCCGCACCGTGGCCAGCCCTGCCAGGCTCACCGGAGCTGCCCGGGCCGGCCACCCAGCCACCAGCTGAGTGGTAGGTGCCTGCCCGTCAGTGGCGAGGGCATCAGTGCCCGCCGGGGAGCCCGCCTCTCCGTCCAGTGTGCGGGCGTCTTGGAGGTCCACCATGGACAGACTCTTGCCACCGTTGGCCATCTGAAGATCAGGCTCGTTGGCTTCCGAGTAACTCGAGCTGCGGGCAGGTGAGGGCTGGACCCCGGAGGACCTTGTGACAAAAAACAAGTCCTTGTTTTCGGGGGTTGGAGACGGTAACCGGGTGAAATCTATCAGACTGCAGGGAGACAAGCACACACAGGGAAAGAAGGGGGAGAGAAGAACTGTGAATGCGGCCGAGGCGGGTCCCAACCGAGAGCCCCGCCAACCTGCTGCCCACGGCCTGAGCCAGGGCGGGGAGGAGAGGGAAGGCAGGGGAGGGGAGGCAAGGGAGGGGAGGGCGGGGCAGCAAGAATGGGAGAGTCCCAGGAACAGCAGCCCAGCTGCAAAGCCAAACCACAGGCTGGCAGCTGACCCTGGCAGAAGCCACCACGAGGGCTAAGGGGCCGCGATGGCTGCTCCCACACAGTCCTCTGCACCAGGGGCCCGCAATGCCAGCGTCAGGCCAGGCTGCCCTGCAGGCCCTCTCTCTGCTCAGCTGCACCTCGGGACAGTGGGTTCTGGGGTGTGGAGTATTCTGGAAAATTTCCCTTAGCTAAACCCAAACCCACAACGCACTGGCTCTCTGCTATCCAAGGGCCCTGCACTGAGAACTCCGACTTCAAAGCCGCGGGGGCTCCCTTTGCCTCTTCCCTCTTGTTCCTAATCAGACTGATAACCTAAGTGGGGGCCTGCACAGAGAGAAGCCTCCTCTGCAGCCTCCTGCTGCCACCTCTTGTCTGACTGGCAGGCGGGGGCTGGTGTTTCCGGCAAAAACAAGGAATCAGAGGAGGATTCTCAAGGTGTGACTCAGGAGGGGAGGGTCTGCACCTGCAGTGGCAGGCCATTCTCTCCCCGAGTCCCTCAGCCTCTCTCTGGTCCCTTCCCGGAAGAAGGCAGAGTGGTGGGGCCAGTTGGGCTTTGGGAATAAGGATGTAGGGGGGTGAACAGGGCTCTGGGCTGGAGATAGCAAGAACCTGGGGGTTCCACAGGGGCTTGGAATGGAGTTGGCTTAGCCTGGGATGGAGAGGAAGTGCCAAGCCCCAAGTGATGGGACTCAGGCAGGGCAGGCCGTGGCCACTCACAGCCACAGTACTTGTGGGCCTAGAAGAAGTGGACAAGGGCAGCAGACAGAGCCAGGAGAAAGCTGACCAGCCATGGGCCTTGGCTATCCAGCCAGACGGCAAGGTCAGGTCTCCCAAGAACCCATGTGCCCGGCCACCTCTTGGCCAAAGTGTGTGTTCCCACCTGAACCCTTGCTCTGCCTCACTCGGCAGGTTGAATGAATGGCCCCTCAAGATTCAGGAGGACCCTGGAAGGAGCATCAAGATCTCTGCACCTCCGGCCTCCTCCTGGGCCTCCAGTCCCACACACCACACCCCCCAGTCCTTGATCGCAATGTCCTAGCCTGCTAAAAGCCTCTTGCTGCTGCCACCACCTCAGAACGAGACAGCTCCCAACTCTGCTGCTCCAGCCTCATCCTCACCAGCTGCTCCAAGACGGCCCCGGTAAGGGGGGGAAGTATAGGAACGGGGCGTAAACAGTTCAATACAAATGCCAAGGTTTTCAAAGGAATGCCCTCTTTTTGATGTCAACACTCGAGAACACTTCACCTCCCCCTCCACTGTGGAGGGGTGTGTTTTATTTACAGGCCACTCGTCCTAGGGCTGGACCTCAGCACCTCTCTAGTTTTCCCAGGCTCCCAGCCTCTAAGCCTTGCAGTTACCTGAGCCCCTCTTGAAAACAGACACCCTGGAGCACCGCTTCTGGAGATTCTGATTCAGGTCCAGGAGATACCAGAAAACAAGTATTTTTAACACCACCCAGTGATGTGGAGGTGTTGTAACTGTTCTTCATCAAAAGATGTTACCTTTCTCCAGTCCTTTGTCTGTACTAGTCCCTCTACCTAGAATGCCTTTTCCACCAATGGGAATGTTACTTTTCCTAAAAAGCTCAGAACTATAGCACCACCTCCACCAGAGAGCCTCCCCTGACATTTCCCAAACAGAAGTTGACCACCTGCCTATAAAACACGAGTCTCCCTCAGCTTGTTTATAGACACCTGTGTAGGCTTCTTCTCCAAATGAGACTGCAGGTGGGCTGCACCTTGCCTCCACGTGTACCCCACAACACCCAGCGTGCCGAGCAGCTCTTACCCAGAGAGATCGTTCTCGATCACCATCTTCTGCAGCCCAGCTGAGATGCTGCTGCTGCCAGAGCCAGGTGTGGAGGCCAAGTCGTTGGTCCCTGCAAGCTGTCCACTCCCTGGGGTGCTCAGTGCCGTGTGAACGTCCCTCAGGATTCGAGGCAGAGGCCCCAGTTTGGATACAATGCTCTGCAAAGACACAGCAAGAGGCAGGTGTGACCCACTGGGGCCACCTGGGGAGGACAAGTGCACTGCAGTCACTATGTTCAGAACTGCTAAGGAGCTGGTCAGAAATGCAGGCCGCCCTCCCCTGCAGTCAGATCCAACAGGTCTGGGAGGGGGGAAGGAGCCCAGAAATCGCAAATTACATTTTTACCAGCTCCCTGGATATTTGTGAGACAGGGTGAAGCCCATAGGAGAAACGCTGACCTAGCTCCAGCCTCTCACCCTAGTTCATCCTACCTCGGTGCCCCCGCAGAAAGAGAAGCCCACAAGGAATCCCCGAATTTCCCCACCTGCACCTTCCCATCTGAGAGGCTTCTGGGACAGCCCTGTCCCACGTCACCTTCTCCACAGGGTGGGCTGGGGCCTGACCCACTTCAACACCAGAGCCCCAGTGGTGATGGCCCAGGTACAGAGCAGGCACCACCACACGCCTATCAGATGAGTAACAGGTGACTGGTCACACAGAGGGTGGCACCTGGGCATCTGAAACACACTGTCTTAGTTGAGACGGACAATGCTAAGGGCTCCAGGCTGAGGGTAGGGGACTCAGCCTGCACCTGCTCATGCACCAGCTCCCACCCAGGGCTTTGTGCAAAAAGAAAGCGTGAAAACTCGGGTAGTCAACAGAGAAGAGATGTGAGTGGCAAACAGCTCAATTTTAAATCCTGCTACAACTCTGTTAGCTGTGACAGCTGCTGACCGTCTTCGGTACTCCCTGCCTGGCTGCGCAGATACAGAGGACAATGACCGGCACAGGGACTCAGTAAGTGGTGGCAGTAGAGTGACTGGCGCTGGCAGCAGTGGAGGAAGAGAGGGCCTTGGCCCTCATTTCCATTTCTTCCTCCTGGGTCTCTCGCAGCCTACGGATATAAGTGAGTAGAAAGGACTGCGAGTCTGCTTGTAGTGAAAAGCTGGGACTAATCTGAGAGGCCAGTGAAATAACAATGCAGTCATGTGATGGAACGGTCCGTGGCCATCAGAAAGGTCTCAGTGGCAGTGCAGCAGGTACCACTGTAGAAAGATGCCCACGACAGAGGGAGTGAGAAGCACGCTCTGCAGTGCACGGTCAGCTCTCACTTTAAAAAGGAAACAACTCTGCCTGTGTGTGTACTTAACACATGCACAGATCTATCTAGAAGACTGCACACCACAGCGCCCTGAGGGGTCACCTCCAGGGATCGCCACGAGCAGGGAGGCCCTCCAGCTCTGGTTCAGCAGTAGCTACTTCTGTGAGATGGTCTCCCAGAGCCCTGGAAAGCAACATGCTCTGGAAGTGGATCCTGGCTGGCTCAGCCCTGGCTGCCGAGAAGCTGCTCGCTGTGTGGGCTAGGGCTGCTGGAGGCAGTGGAACCCCAGGCCACGGACGCTGCACTCCTGGTGGCTGCAGCAATGTCAGAGGTGCCTAGGGAATAACCATTTCAACTGATGGTCAAGGGCATCAGATGGAAAGGTTTGTAGCTTCCCGCCTGACACATGGAGGTACAGCATCTTCAGAATCTATCTTTTCCATATCAGTGGCATCAAAACCCATAGCAAAGATGTTTTTGGAGAAATGGCTAAACCTGATCACATTTCTCATGGGTAGGGAGCACACCTTCATACAGGGACTCCATCTACTCAACACCAGTGTGTGGGAGGCACAGCCAAAGCCTCGGTACACGGAGCAGGCTCCCCCGGCAGGTGCCAGCGAGTGGACGTGGCACCCTCACTGAGGAAACGGGGCCCGAGATCCCCAGTGCATGTTGACAGGGCCTGGGCCGGACCCTCTGGCTCTGCTGCCTGGGCAGGGCTGCTGACCCACACCCTGCAGGCGAACACTTCGACCTCCAGGTTACTCTGGGGGGAGGAGTAGCCTCGAGCTCTGCAGTGGCCTTCGGCCCGCCCTCTGCCCCATTGCGGCCCAGTGCGGACAGGCACCTGCTCCAGCTGGCTGACGGCCTCCCAGAGCAGCGAGTGCAGGCTGGAGAGCTCGCGGCCCAGGTCGATGTAGCCCTCGAAGCCGGCCGTGTTGGAGATGGTCTCAGGGTTGGAGATTTCCAGCAGGAAGCGCTGCATGTTGGTCCACTCGTGCTCCAGGAACTGGTTCATGAACGACATGTACTCCTCCTTGCTGCCAAACCTGGAGATGGAGCACACTGGGTAAGTGCCCAGGTGCCACCGAGGAGCCCCTCCTTCCGAGACCCCCTCACCTCCCATCCCTCCTTGCCCACCTTGGCTGCCTCCCAATCCATTCTGACTCGGGGCCCTGTTTCCTCACGACTAAGTCTAGACAGCCTTCCTGGACCTCACTACCCATTCACTGCCGGTCACAGTCTCCTTCCTCTTTTCCTTCAGTGTCAATGGCCTGGTGCACAGATGACTCAGTCTACCCTCGGCCAGGTCTATCTGCTGACTTTCAGACATGTACATCCACAGGCACCTCCCTTCATCCTCAGCTCAGCCAGGTGTGCAGTCATCCCCATCACCCCGAACCCCTGCCCTCCTCCTAGGCTCCCTATCCCAAGTGGAGACACTACCATCCAGCAGAGAGCTGAGCCGGAAGCCTGGCCGTGGTCAGTTCCTCCCTCTCCCTTCTCACAACTGGCAGACCTGCTGACTTTATCTTCTCAACACCTGCTGACCTTGTAGCCACTGCCCCCCCGTGCCACCACCTTCCTGAGCCAATGCTTCCACCACTTTTTTCTTATGGGAACCATAGCTCTGCTCTCCTCCCAGTCTTGGCTGCCAGTCCTGATCCCTTCCACCCCTCCTGCACCACTGCTGTCAGGCTGAACTTTTCAGGACCCAGACGGATAAGGGCCACCCTCTCTCCTGCTCATAGCCCTTTGGCGGCTCCCACTGCCCTGTCTGGCTTCCAAGTCCCTGCTGTCCTCTTGGGTCTCATCTCCCACTTCCCCAGCCTGGCACTGGATGACTGAGGAAGCTCACAGCGCCTGGTCCCTCCCTCCAGCACGCAGCCCCCCGGCCCTGCCCCGCAGTTGCTCCGGCTGCCTTTCACCCTGACACACAGCTGGGGAAGCACGTCTTTCAGGAAGTTTCTCTCCTCTCCCCACAAGCTTAGGGCCCTCCTACGAGGCCATGCACATCTCTACCACAGCTCTGTCCCCTGCTGAAGAGGGTAGGGACCAGGCGTGATTCACAGCCCAGCACAGAGAAGACCTGGAGGGGGGCTCCATCCACACCTGGTGAGAGCGCTAGATGACCCAGCCCTTCTGTTTCCACCTGCTCGGCCGAGGTACAGCGAGAACACTAAAGTGCTTCAGGAGCAAAGATGGCCTTGGCAGCATTAGACAAGGATGGTCTGAAACCATCTAAGTGTCCAGCACAGGGGACAGGGTAAGGAGACATGGGCCCTGCTCCCTCGGAGGCATATTAGTCATTCATTTCAAAATGAAGCTTATGAATGTTAAGTACATGGGAGAGTCCTTATGATAAAATGTTAACTCAAAGAAGCAGAAGGAAAAAATATCTTGTGTTCTCACCTCTGAAAATTAAAGAAACAGCAAAATGGCAAGTACTTTCAGTAGGGAGAGGATGGGGTGTGGAGATTTTACTCTTAAGAAAGGAAAGGGGGAGGGAGGGGAAGGCCTGAGGATGGCGGGGGCTGAAGCAGGGGCTGTGGCACAGCCCAGCTAGGGGACAGACCCCTACCACGGGCTCCAGCCTGCGCCCTGACTCTGTCCGTCGGGCGACGTGGCACTCACTTGGCAAAGTTGGCCAGGTTCTGGGTGACCTTGGCAATGAGGGTGAGGGTGCGGGCAGTGCGGTCGTCGGGGTATTCCTGCAGCAGGTTGAAGAGTGAGGGCGACATGATGGCCGGGCAGAGGAAGCGCAGAAACAGGGAGGCACTGATGAGCCGCTCGCTGATGTCCGGCCGGCCCCGGCTGCTGCACTCCTGCCGCCACGAGGCGAACACCTCCTTCAGCTCCCGTGGGAAGACGCTGTGCAGGGACAGGCGAGGGTGGGCCCAAAGGTCAAGCAGGGGGCAGAGCAGAGACCTGGTCCCAGGTCCAAGGGAGCCAAGTTCCAGCGCTGCTCCACCCGCCGCCTGAGTCCTCTGAGCCCATCACTCCGCCATCCACCATGCAGAGCGCAGGGGCACAGGGACAGCACAGTGCAGGCACAGAGCGCGTGCTCAGCTAGCGGAAGCAGCAGGGACGCCCTAGGGGGCTTCAGCAGAGCTGGGCATGATCAAGAAGATGGGAGTATCTTGACCTTGAGTGAGAACACAGCTCCCCACTTTCTAGATGGGGAGGCAGCGACCTCCCCAGGCAGCCACGATTGAGTGTGGGCAGGGGGCCTAGCACCGGCTGGGGGCTCTCTCCACTAGGCATCCCCACCCGGCCACAGTGAGACCCTTTAAGTGGCCTTCCAATCTTTTCACTAGAAGATGTGTGTTCCCTGGACCCAGTCTACCCCTGGCTCTCTCACTAGCCCAGGGTGCTCTGACGCAGGGCCTGGCCCTCCCGGGGCTTCGGTCTCCTCACTCTCACACTGAGAACAAGGCCTGCCCTGCTGAGCTCACAGAGCCATCTCATGGCCTTAAGAGGCCTTGAGCAACTTGAAAAGCTTTTGCCCAACAAGCCCAGCACCCAGCTCAGCAGGCTCTGGTAGTGAATGGGGCTAAACCAACAAGGACATGGCTGGAGAGGAAGTGAAGGCAGGTGACCTTTAGTCTTGGCCCCCGAAGTGCCTGGCACAGGACTGGGCAGGGGGTAGGTGCTGAGTGATAACATCTATCCACGGCCTTGCTCAGAACTGAGAGGTGCCTCTGGGCTTCTACAAATGCCAGAAAGAGGAAATGGAAATTCATTGTCTGTGGACATGTTTCCCTGCGTTCCACACCCGGCCCGCCCTGGGAGCAGCGGGGCAGAGGGTGAAAACAAAGGCTAGCCCTAGGGTGGTAAGTGTGCTCCAGAGTTCAGGCACTCTGGCTGCCCCTCTTCCCCTGGAGCCGGGGGTCATTTTTGGCTCAGCCCAAGGGGCCAGGTGGGCCCCAGGTGAGCACCTTGTGCAACCCTGGGGCAGAGGGACCTGGGCAGGGAGCGCCCACCCCATTGGCTCTGCCCCCACCAGAGGATGCCACTCCCCTAGCAGCCTGTGTCTGCCTGTCCTTCGGGAGCAGCAAAACACTCCCAGGCCCTTCTGAGTGCCCAGCCCTGAGCTAGTGCATCTGCCTTTCTGAGTGCCCAGCCCTGAGCTAGTGCATCTGCCCCAGGGTTTTCACGGTGTGTGCAGGAAATGGACTTGGACACAGGCATCCCACTCTGATGGGACCAGAGCTGTGACAGAGTGCCCAGGAGGGGTGAGCTGAAGGAGGACCACAAATGGGAGCCAGATACAGGCCTTAAAGCAGGAGGGGAAATAATATGACCAAAGAAAGGAGAAAGGTATATCTGGGGGAGGGGGTGGGAACAGGGTCAGGAGAGCAACTGAGATGGGGAGGACGCAGGCCTGAGCTGGAGCAAATTTGGGCAGCTCCTCTAGTGTAAAAATAGACCCACTGCTCAGGGACTGGCCCCACACAGTCCCGCAAGCCACCTGTAATGGAGCTGTGCTCGGCACCAGGTCACTTGCCCCCAGACCCATGTGCCCCAGGAGCAGGCACATGCCTGGCACATCAGCCTTGCAGGAAGTGGCTCTGGACTGATTCTGGCCCCGACTGCAGTCCTGCATTAGCACCTGCTCTGCTCACCCCTGCTCCTTTCAGGGGCTGCCAGGAGCCTGCAGACCTCTGTTCTGTTTGAAGACCAACCCTTCTCCTTTGTTCTCTACAGTCCCAGCAGGAGGCCTGCCTGATGTCCAGGCACCCACACAAGCCCCTGCTGGGTCCGATCACAAGCCTGTGATGTGAGCATCAGCTCCTGTGGACAGGTAAAGAGTCCCAGGTGAAGCATCCACCTGCCCCAGGTAGGCCTGAGCAGGGCCCTGTCAGTCTGGCTCCTGGTGCCGCCCCATCACCTATGACATCACCTGCCAGGCGCACAGAGGATGCCCACTATCAAGCATGTGCAGTGGACTGCCACACCGAAGGCTTCAACACTGCACACACCATGTCCTGCATTACTCTGGAATGCTCCTTACATCTGAGAGCCCAAAAAGAACCAGGACGGGGCCCTGGCAGTCTAGCAAGACTCAGTGAGGTCAGACAGCAGGTGGGTTCCCATCCCAGACTGGAGTTGCGTGAGGCTGCAGGCATGTCACGTGCTCCTCCCGATTAGACGTCAGCTCTCCTGTTGGTAGGTCAGGGATGACGGAGCAGAGCTCCCTTGCTGGGCTGCCTGGATGGGGTGAAGCACACGTGGGCGAGCACAGCGCCCAGCACCCTGTAGGCACCCTGCCATAGGAGGATGGGAGAGAGGGTGGGGGGCCAAGAAGGGCGTGCAGGACAGCACTGACCAGTAGGAGTTGATGATCTTGCAGAAGGCCAGCTCGCAGCACATCTTGAGGTTGCCCTGGTGCTCAGGGAGGTCAGTGGCCGAGCACTTGCTTGGGTCCACTTCACAGTTCTCATCCGATTCATACAGAGCTTTGATGAACTCACCTGGAGCCGGGAGGGCAGGGAGGGGCAGTGAGGACCTGGCGGGCATACCACACCCTCTGCCCGCTGCCGGCCTGCACCCCCTACCTAGTGCGTCCTGCAGGTACTTCTGGCCCACCAGCTTGAGGTACTCCTCGATGGCCTTGGTGGCCAGTGTGTTCTCCCGGAAGATGAGGTGCTCATTGTCCCCACAGCGGTCCACCTCTGACATCATCAGGTCCGTCAGGAAGTCCTGAGGAGGCAGGTGAGGGGAGTGGACCTGAGTGGGCCTGGCAGGTAGAACCCCAGGAGAAGCCCCTGCTCCTCGGGGCTGCCCCATTGCCAAGCTGCTGGCACCCACCCTTGGGAGCTGCCGGGGTAGTAGGGCAGGGCAGCCTGGTCGGGGGAGATACCTCGTGCCGGCGACATCAGAGCTGGGTCCAGGATCAGGGAAGAGCACGCTACATGGAACCATGAGCCTCCGCATCACAGCCAGACCCGCTGGACTCAATTCCCTGTTCAGCCATGCCCAGGCCTGGCTGGGTGACCGGAGAACTCCCCCTCCCACTGCCATTGGTGCCAAAGAGGACAGATGGGCTGCCCTCTCCCCCTTGTATAAGCAGCTGCCACCATTCCCCCGTTACTCTGATGGGGTCCCCTGCACCAGACAGACTCGTTCTGTGCAGCCTCAGAGGGAAGGATGAGAGAGAGGCAGAGGCGGTCCAGCTGCCCTGGAACGCAGTGAGCCAGTGCTTAGTCGGTTAGAGCACGGACCTTGGCTTGGGCAGGAAGGCGGGGGCACCGCTCCCACCTGGCAAACCTGGGTGGCAGCCCCTCACTACTGTGGGTCCCAGACTTCCTTGGAGAGCAGCTGGAAGGCAGCTGTTAAGCGATGAGCCTCGCAGTCCCACGCACGGCTTCACGGGAAGACCCCAGGAGGGAGCCTGTGCCCACGCCTTCCCTCCTGACTGCACCCATCCAGGTGGAAACTCCCTCCCCTAGGCCTGTGCCTCCCCACGCCCACAGCCAGCCTTGTGACTTGGGGGAGGGGGAGAGAACAGGCAGGAGGCAGGAAGTGGGAGACTCAGGGGAGGGTTAACAGTCAGGGCAGGGGCCACCCAGCACAGAGGCTGCAAAGTGGCCAGCGTGGGCCAGGGTGGGCCAGGGTTTCTGGAGCTCTGGAAATCCCCCGCTTCTGTGTGCACAACTTTGGGGCCCTCTGAAATCACAAGTGGCACAGGAGACCCAGCTGGCCAACGGAGAGACAGGAGGGACTGGGGGGAAGCGGCAGTTGGCCTCTCCGGGGACCACACAGCCTGAAGACACCTTCCTGATCTACAAGTGACATCTAGGGCCCCCTTCTCTGACTACACAAAAGCAGGGTGAGTGCTGAATGTACAGCCCCGCTCATGCCCCACGGCCTTCTTGAAATCCTGCGGCAGGTGTAAGGCCCCGGCAGGGATGAGGAGGGGCTCTCCTCAGGGCTAGGACCCAATGAGGGGGAACAGGCACAGGACAGGGAAGTGAGCTGTCCAAGGCCACACAGCTGCCTGGGCCAGATCTGGCCCAAGTATCTTGTTTCTCAGGCCCTGTTCTTCTTGTTCCACTGAGTGGGTGGGGGTGGGGGTGGGGGCACCAGGGAGAAGCCCCTTGCAGCCCCACGGTGGGAACAAACTGTGAAAAGCCACAGCCAGGAGAGCAGGGCCTGGGGAGGGAGCAGAAGGTGCCAAATGTCCTCTCACACGGCCCTCGTCAGATGCTCTGGTGAGAAGCATCTCACAAGTTAGTCCCCAAGTGTTCAAAGCTCAGGTGTCCGTCACCCCAGCAGCCTGAGTTACTTTCTACCCTTCCCCTTGCTGCTCCCCCGGCCCCTTGGAGGGCCCCTGTGGGGGGTGGGGGAGGGGTGGCTGGAGCCCTGGCTTCCACCTCCTTCCACAACGAGCACCCCAATTCTCCTCTCATCTCAGCTGTGAGCCTCAAGAGCAAAGGTCACTTCAGAGTGGAATCAGCATGTCAGGCCAGTCCAGCCCTCAAAGGACCCTGCCGGAGCCCTCGATGCCTCCCTCACTCCTGCTCTGAGGCCGGACTTCAAATGCCTGTTTCCAGCACCCCTCCCAGTGTTGGCCAGGAAATTAAGGACAGCACAGCCAGACGTGGCTCTCCATGCAGCCCTGCCCAGTCAGGTTGGTGGCTGCAGGTTGGGGAAGGAGGGGGTCCAACAACATGGAGGAAATGGAGTGCCCAGTCCCCAGGGAGCCCACAAGGAGAAGTGCCTCTCCCTGGTCCTGCACTGGTCACACACCACGAGCCCAACAGGCAGGGGCTCTGAAGGGCCCGAAGGAGGCCAGGGCCTTCCGAGAACAGTAGAGGAAAAGGGGTCCAAGGGAGCCATATACCCTGGGCTCTGCCTGGGGACCTGAGGCCCGGCCCCCAACCCACATCTCCCCTGACCCCAGGCTGAGGGCTCAGGATCTTGACCTGGCCACTCGGCTCTCAAACCACACCATGTCCAGAGGGCGAGGCCTTTTGCAGCATGGATGGGATCCACATCCGGCCCCTCTCCACTGCATTCCCCTCAGGCAGCGCCCTCAAGGGAGGGGCAGGGTAAGGGGCGGGTGTGTGCCCTGGAGGCCTAAAGAACCACACTCCACTGTGTCTGCAGGCGGTAGGCTTGGGGAGCCTTCCAGAAGGAGCCCACTAGTCTCCAAAACCAGGCAGGTGGGGCTGAGGCGTGGCCTGGCAGGGAGTGGCCGGTGAAAGGAGGTGGAGAGGAGAGCGGGGCTCCTCCAGCCCTGAAGCAGGGCCTGCTGGGGGCTTTAGACAAGCCCTGTTCCTGAAGGCTGCAGCCACGGTGGGCTGCCTGTCAAGACAGAGACTGCATGTCTCCTGTGCATGAACCTGGGAGGGAGGGGGAGGCTGGGGCTCGGAGAGTGACTGCACCCTGGTGGGCACCTACTGGGGTATCTGCCAAAATCAACACCTCACTGGATGTGAGTGACTGGGTCACTGGGACCCATGTGCTGGCAGAGGCTGGCCACATGGCCTGCTCCCCTCAACCCTCAGAGGCCAGCACCCTGGGGGAGTGGGGAGGTCCCTAAATTCACTTCCTCACTGCCTCCATCCACCAGCTCCATACCTGCCTTGGCCATCAGCTCCAACAACAGAGGAGTGCAAAATCTCCCCTTCGTGATGCAACTCTTGGGTTCAGGGTCCCAAGACCAGTGCTGTGACCAGCGCCTCCACCAGAGCTGAACTTCATCACGTGGACATGGGGACTGGCAGGTAACCTAGGGTGTCACCCAGACTTCCACAGAGCCACGTGACGTGGGGAGCCCCGCCTGAGGCCCACACACCTACCTTGACCTTGCCTGTGCTCTGCAGGATGTGCACCAGGGCCGACGCCATCTCTTCCTTGGTCTTGGCGCTGAGGATGGGCTCGAGGGCCGCACAAAGCCCCAGGTAGTGGTTGGTGATGTGCTCAGCGAACTCCTTGTACATCTCCATGGGCAGGATGGTGATGGTCTGGTAGCGCGCCTTGATGCGGATCATGGGCCCAGGGCCCTTGCCGCCTTTGGGGTTGGGCGTCACCACCGGGTACCACTTCTCCACGAACTGCCGCCCGGCCACCGAGGCGGCGGGCAGGCTGACCAGGCCCAGGTAGCTGTTGCGCTCCTTCTTCTTCTTCTTGTCAGTCTCCCGGTACAGATGGACGGTGACGGTGCGCAGGGGCGGCAGGTTGTGGAACTCGAAGTGCTCGCCCCAAAAGACGTTGTCGGTCTTGAGCTTGCCCGTGGTGCGCGCGTACAGCACGTCGTCCAGGCACAGCTCGCACAGGTACTTCTTCTTGGCCGGCAGGTCCTTGGCCTCAATCACCCACAGCTTCAGGATGTGCTCCACACGCCGGCTGTTGTCCTGCACACGTACAGAAGGGCCATGGTGACCAGGGGGCCGGTCGCCTGCGCACTGCCCAGCCCGGGGTGGGGAGGAGCTCTTGGAAGGTGGTGGGGAGGGCCTGGGCACTGACAGGACTGGGGTGGGGTAGGGACAGCTCTGGAGACTGATGGACACGAGGCTGGATCTCTGCTCTGCCTCATACTAGCTCACTGACCTTGGGCAAGTGACAATCTAAGCCTCAATTCCCTGTTCTATAAAATGGGAATAAAACCGAGTAGAGAGCAAGTCCAAGGCCAGCACAATGCTTGGCACACAGCAGCTGCATGTTGGCTCTTATGCAGCTTGCTCGTCTGCAAAGTCACTTCAGAGGTCATGACCATTGCTAAGGCCCTTCCTTAGTGATGTCACGGTGACCAGTGCTCAGCGCAGGCTGAGTCACCCAGGAGGCAGACACAGAAGCAGGCGATTACAGTCAGGGTCCCAGGAACCTGCCAGGAGAAGCCCGGGGTGGTGAGAACACAGAAGAGGGCACCGGCCTGGGCTGGCGGTGCTCGCCTGGAGGAGGGACAGACAGCTAAGGTGAAATCGGAGGGAAGAGCAGGAATCAGCTTGGAGGAAGAGGGCCCAAGAGTCCCAAGGCAGAGGTACACCAGCACCCACAAGCCCAATACTCAGTTCTCCGGCCCAGCCTCCTCACTTCCTCAGTGTGCAGCTTCAAAGACAGAGGCCCCCGGCACTGGAGTCAGCCTCTCTCAGAGCCCAACACTACCACCTGCCCGGGCACAGCCCGCACTGGAGACCCCTCCCTTGGCTCCCTCACGTAGGAGTCTGCGCTCTGCTCTGGGGAGGGGGACGCAGGCCTACCTTGTTGGGATGCACCGCTCGCCGCAAGTTCTCCATCCACTTATCCCGTTCGGCTGCTGACCGGCAGGAGAAGCACTTGCTTCCTGACGACGTTGTCACCTGTTGGGGGCAGGCAGGACAGCGTCACGGGGCGGGGAAGGCAGCAAGGCAGTATGATGGAGGACATTTGGGGCTTGGGGGGTTTGGCTGCCAGGTCTGTCTGTACCACACCCTCAGGGAGGAGGCAGAACAAGACTCAATGACCCCTGTATTTCACGTCTGCAGGCGTTGCACAGAGACCTGCGGTCCCAGAGCAAGACAGTGACAGGAGGGTGGCCCAGCCTCATGCCATCTGGCACCTGGTCCTGCCTCCTCAACCCGGCCTCAGTGCACTCTGTCCATAGGAAAGCCTCTTTCTGACTCCAATCTCATTTTCTCAGAGATAGAATAAAGAAGGCATGGCCCCCAGCACCAATCAGAGGGCAATGCTTAACCCAGTCTCCCTCCATCGGTGGGGCCAGAGGCACCTAGGGGACAGCCACAGGTAGGCACAAGGGTCACCTCAGTTTTTAGCTGACACCTGCTGATGATGCTTCTCTTTTGCCAAGTGACAGTGACACCAATGATGGTCAGAGAAGCGTAACATATCTGGGGCCAGACTAGAGAAATAAGAATTGGGCCATCTGCGTGTGCTGAGTCCTGGGGTCCTCCCACCTGGAACCCTTACCCTCCCCTCACCATCCAGCTTAATCATCCTCTGGTCTCCTCCAGGCGAGGGAGCCTGGCCCAAGCTGTTCCTGCTACCCCAGCAGCATGCTCTACCTAAGGAAACCAGACTCTTTACCTAACCTTATTCAAGGGCCTGCACAAGCCACAGCACCCCCTTCTGTAGACAAGTAGACAGACACCATCCAAACCCCAGGCAAAGAAGTCAGAGCCCAGAAGGAGCCCAGCTGGACCAGAAGTCCTGAACCAGAACCGACACCCAGAGGGCACAAGGCTGGGGCAGATGCCAGGCACCACTCCATTCCCTCTCTGGGGCTGGGGTTGCCAGGAGGTGGCCACACCAGTCCCGGGCTCACTCCTCTATCAGGAAGCTCCCTAATTATGCAAGATTGTTGGCGGTGGGAAGCTTCCCAGAAACAGAGGTGGGAAGAGAATATGAATAGTTAGAGAAGCAATTAGGAACTCCCAGGAACACCTGAGACATTAGTTACCCTGGTCCTGGTTTAGCTTCAGGCTTGTTGAATGACCTCTGATATCACCTTGCCCTCTCTGGACTTCAGAGTCCCCATCCATAGTTGGGCACTGGACAGGTGATTCCAGTGACAGCCCTGCTGGGTTGGGTGGCTGGCCCTCTGCTCTCAAACCCTGGGACACAGAATGCTGGGGCAGGACAAAGTCTGGCTCTCATCACTCAAAGGCGGGGACACTCCTCACTGCCCCACACTGCACTGGAGGAGTTTGCAGGAGGGGCGAGCAGGCTCGAGTGGGGCTCTGGGGCTTGACCTCCTCCACCCACTCAAGCCTCTTGCACCTGCCAGCACGGGGGACAGTGCCAGTCCGTCTCCAAGGAGCCCACAGAGCAGGAATGAAGCCCTTCATTTCTCAGCTCCACTTGGTCTCCTAGGAGCCAAAGGCTTTGACAGTCCCAAGAGCCCGGCCCCCAGAGAGGCTACAGAGCACTCCAGAGGGCGTCTGGAGGAGCCCTGGCCTCAGCGGGAGAGGACCCAGAGCCCGCCCTGCCCCCGCAGTGGGACGCACCTCGAAGCAGTAGTCCTGGCCCAGGATGCTGCTGTGCACGGGCTTGATGACCACCTCCTCCTCCATGCTGAGGTCCAGCGCCTCCACCGCGCTGCTGGGGCTGAGCAGGGACTCGTGGGAGCGAGACTCCTTCAGCCTCGGCATCAGATGGGACCTGAAGGGCAGCAGCAGAGTGCGTCAGGCTGGGCCTGTCCTGTCCCCTCCCTTCCCTTCTCCAGGAAGCCTGCCCAGACATCCTCTCAGCTGGAGGCACTCACTCCTCTCAACTCCCATAGCCTTTTCTGTCTTAAGGCAAAGTTGGGGGGAAGGGGCATTGCAGGGCTGGAGTCACAGACTGGCCGGTCCCTTTTCCCCACTGCAGGGCTCTGGGTAAGGGACTCAGCTCCTGCAGAAGCAGACAGCGAGGATGAGGCACCACCCAGTACTGGAAAGTCAGCACTGGGTGCAGGGCAGGGATGTGCCTGGCTCCTCAGCAGCCCGAGACCCACGGGAAGAGCTGACCCAACACAGGCAGCCTTCCCCACCTCCCCTCCCCTCAGCCCTGGTCCCCATCCAAGACAGAAGCAGTCACTCCATCCCAACACTTGTCCAGAATGTCACTGCTGACAGAACCCTTTCTCCACCGACCAGCATCGGGCGAGGCAGGAGTGCCCCAGAAACTCCGCTGCTCCCTTCTTACAGACGAGGACCGTGAGGTTCAAAACAGAAGGCGTGCAGCCATTTCTGCACAGTACCTGAGATGCCAGGACAGAGTCCACACTCTGAGGCCCAGGAGCGCAGGCCAGGGTCACTGGGCCCCTTACAGGCACAAAGAACAGAGCTAGTTGACTCCAACTGGTGCCCAAATGGGGCCTGAAACAGGACTGGTTCTGATAGACCTGGCCTTGGACCCGGGCCCATCGCTCACCTGCTGTGTGGCCCTGGGTAAGTCACTTCCCCTCTCTGAGCCTCAGTTTCCTCAGCACATTACATGGAAAGCACCTCAGTAGGTACCTGCACAGTGCTGGGGAGAGCCCACCTCTGAGAGGTAAACGTCCCTTTCCAGAGCCAGTCGGACACTGCCGGGCCTGCTAAGACCACTCCAGGATGTAGGCTGGGCAGGCCTCCCCCCAGCTCAGCCCCACAGTCCAAACCCTGGGCTTAGGTCACTCAGACCTCCTTCCCCAACACCCTCCACCCTTCAGCTCTCTGCTTCCAATGGTCGAAGCCTCAGTCCATCATCTCTCCCTGTCTCGGCAAGTAAAGACCCTCCCTCAGGTCAGCGAGGCCTGGCAGGACCACCACATGCTTCCTTGCAGGGCACACACCCTGTAACCCACTTCCAAGACCACCAGCAGTAAGGGGGGCTGAGGCCCACTGCATGTGGGCTCAGGAACCCGGAGATGAGCTGGACAGGCCCTGCCCAGAGGGCTGCCCAGGCTGCCAGAGGCCACCCTCCAGCCCCTACACATGACACCTCCATGGCAACAGCCCTCCCTGACATGGAGTCCCATGCTAGGCACTTCATGGGAGTAAGAGCTAGAACTGGGACCCCAGCTCTTGGGGACCTCACAGCTCAACCCAAGAGGCTCGGTCAGGCTCCCCGCAACTGCTCCCCAATGCCCAGCACAAAGCTGGCACAGAGCAGGGCTCAGATCACTGGAGCCGAGCCAGCGCCCTGGGGCAGGACTGCTGAAAGCTCGAGGGGAATGGACAGACCAAAGGGAAGCTGTGAGACAGGCTGAAGTCAGGTTAGAACCAATCCAAACCCCTTGCAGGGCCCGCGTGAGGCCCCGGGCCACTGGCACGCACAGCCGTGGTGCCTCTGCCCCTCCAGCACCCTCTCTGGGAGGCAGCATTTCACACACAAGCACTGAGGCCAGGCCACTCCACCACAGGTGCTGGTAGGCTTCTTCCCGGGACCAGCCCTCCAGGCCCTGCTTGAATGGCCCAGCCTCCTCCCCATCACAGCACTGACCAATGATGCGGGCAGGTCTGCCATTCCCTCAGTTGAGGTTCCACCCTGGGCCTCCCTCTCAGAACGGGGCTCCATACCTCAGGTGCCAGGTCCAAGGCTGGGACCCGGAGCCCCCAGGTCTGCTGTCTAGGGCTGAAAACCCAGCCTGCAAGTAGAGATCAGGCGGCTTTCTGGCCCAGCACGGGAAACCCTGGCAGGTAAGATGCTGGGAGCCAGGGTGGGTGGAGCGGGCACCCAGGAAGTACACAGGGAGGAGCTGGTAGGCCAGGCCGCCTCTTGCCTGGGGCACTTGCACTAGCCGGCTGGCGAGAGAAAGGAGGCATGTTCAGTGGATTCGGTCTATCCAGGGAGACCCAAGGGGGCCCTGGTGCTACAGTCGAGGAGCCCAGCAGGCCGAGGCCAGACCCCAAAGCAGCCAGAGCTTGGAACCTGTGGCTAAGGGCCCTCCTCTTCCCTCCCCAGCATCCTGCCCCACAAACATGCCCCAGCTGGACCAAGCCCCACTGGGACACTTCCAAACTGAACAGAGGGTTTGGGGAAGGTCGTATCTAAAGGCATCCCTGTACAGCTGGGCAGCCCTGACCCTTCCCACCTCCCCCAGGGATTTTCTAAGTGAGAGGACCTGGAACACGGGCCACACCCAGCCCTACAGCCCAAGCTCACTGGGAAGAGGAGGAATGGGGTGGGGTGGAGTGGGGCAAGGCCCAGGGAGGCTCAGTGGCTACTCCGAGATCTCCCAGGTGCTTCTGGGAGAGGAGCAGAGGGCCAGGCTCTGACCAGTGGGACAAGGCCAGGGGGCCTGCGCTCTGTGACTCATATGCAGACACATACCCTCCTCCTTCAGCCTGGAGTCTACCTGTGCCCCCTCCTCCCGACAAGGATTGTGGGGGAGAGAAAGGGGTACCTATTTATCAACTCTGGGCCTGTGCTTTGGGCCCAGAGGGGAGGTGGTCTGTGGTGACCCTGCAGGGTGGGACCTCCTGGCAGAGGTGAGTGTGCCCATGGTGGTGACTGATTAAGACAAGTGGGGCTCAGGGAGGGAAAATGGTCACTTGGTCACTTTCCAGATCCAGCAGGCCCATCTCATGGCCTAAGAACCACCTCCTCCAGGAAGCCAGGCAGCCCTGTCCCGGGCCTGCAGCACCCCTAACACTTCACACGGGGGACTCCTGCCCCATCAATCACCCGGGCAGGACTCCACCCTGCCCCCTCCCCCGCCCGCCTCTGCCTCCGGCCAGCATTGTGAGGCACTTCCTTTCTCACCTCCAGCCTCTGCCTTCCCAGGCTGGGCCGGAAGCCCATCCAGAGAGGGAGAGAGAGAGGGAGGGAGGGAGGGAGCAGAGCACCGCAGACTGCCCAGGCTCCAAGGGGACAGAGAGCAGGCACAGTCTCCCTACCCAAGAAGCTTGGAAAGGAGGTGAGCAGGTGCTGCCCTCTGCCTTGCTCCCGCCCAAGTTGTGGGTGCCCACCTCCACTCCGCCAGGGCACCCAGCTGGTCACATTCACATCCCTTTTTAAACTTCAACTGCACACAACTCTGCCAGGAGCATTCATCTACCCATTTAGAAAGATGGGCTCAGGGAGCAACAGTCACTTCATCTGCCCAAGGCCTCCTGCTGGAAGGGACCCAGGTAGGTCTGGGGGCCCTGCCCACAGCTGCCTTGTATGGTATAGGGGGTCAGCGCCACCCCCCTCCCCATTCCTGAGTCAGGCCCTTCCCTGTTGCCCAGAGTCTGGGGTGGGAGAGACGGTGGCCCAACACGCCCACTGTGTGGCCTCCCCAGTGCCCAGCTCAGTCTTGTGCACCCCTCAGTGACCTCCTGTGGTCTCTAGAGACCAGAGCCTCGGTCCTCGGTGAGATGGCACCAAGGAGGGCCAAGGCCTTTGCACGGGGGCCCTGGCCGTGCAGGCCACTCCCACAGCCCAGGTGTGGGCTACTTCTCACAGCCACCCTGCCAGGGCTGCAATGTGACTGCGCTGGGCTCAGAGAGGCCGGGTCTTGCAGCTACAACAGAACTTGGTCTCATGTCTGGGCTGTGGGGCTGTGCCCGCAGGAAACATCACACACAGCACTTGGCTGGATCCTCACAAGGCTGCGAGATGGATACTGACCTCATGCTGGCTTTACAGGGGAGACACCGAGGCCTGCTCAGAGAAGACAGGTGACCAGCCCAGGGTCTCAGCTTCCTCCTGGTGTCACCTCCACACCCCAACCCCACTGGGAGCCCTTTCCTTATCTGAAAGAGAAAGGACTCTGCTCTCAAATGGAAATAGAGGATAATGAGCACACACCGAAGCACCACAGAGAGGCTTTTCAGGGAGAGGCACCTCCCCCCACCACCGCCGGCGTTTGAGTCATGAAGAGGGGGGATGTCCCAGCAAGATCACATGGGCTTGGCTGCAGCTCCGCTGGCTGGGATCCACCTGCCTGTTCCACTTCCCCCTGGGCTCCTCTTCCCCAGGGGTCATGATTCCCTCAGGCAGGCCTCTAGGCACTTGTAGCCCCCTCTGCCCAGAAGTCCCCTTGTCCTACCCAACCTTCAATACCCAGCATCAGTGCTCAATCTCCCACGACGCATTCTCAAACTCCTGGGGCAGACAGCGACCTTGCATGTGGCCCCAGCACCTTGTTCATTAGGCTGTGCTGGGAGGCCTGTCACAGAGCTGTCTCCTTGCCAGGCAGGGGGCTCCTTGTGGGGAGGGCTGGGTCTGGATCAGCACCAAGAATCAGAGCCCCCGAGTTCCTGGACCAAGGCCACAACACCCCAGCAGCCAAGGTCAGCTAAGCCTGGGGGAATAGGAGGTCAGCTGCCATGAGGACAACCTTCCCTGAGCCTTCAGACCCTGGTGGTGGGAGAAGGGACAAAATGGCCCGAGCACTGGTCTTCAGGGCAGCTGCCTGCTCAAGGCCAATTCCTAAGAGCAGCACCCTGGTGCTCACACAGAATCTCCAAGGATCACCTGGCTGTTGCTTTGTCCAGGTATGCGGAGCTCCCTCCAACTCTCCCAAAGTCAGGGGCTCATCCTCCACTCTGGCTGCACCCCACTACCATGGCCCTACCCCTCTGACACTGTCCAAGACACAGCTGATTCTCTAGACCCTCAACCGCCCATCCCCATCCCCGGGACTAAAGGCCCTTGTGTCCCCTGCAGTCGCCCCTCCTCAAACTAGCCCAGCTGCTCAGTTACCCACATGCTCCATGCCATGGAATCCTCACACATCCTGGGAAAGGGGTGGTGCCCGGATTCCCAGGTCACAGACAGGAGCCAAGGCCACAGGAGAGGGAGGCCTGCCCTGCCCTCCTCTGCCTCTGAGAGCTGTCTTGGTCAGGGCCTTGGGGGGCAGCAGAGGAGGGGAGCCCCACTGGTCTTCCTGTCTAGACCACAGCAGTCCCCTCCCACTGGACGGGCCCCTTTGCCTGACATGATGTCACTCTGGCCATATCAGCTCTCCCCTCACAGCCTAGAGAGAATCAAGTCTCAGGGCTTCAACCTGGGGTTGAACTCTCCCCACAACTCTACGCACTCACACATACCCTGGCCAGTAACCTAGACTCTCCTCCCCAGAGAATCCCTGGCCAGCCGGGACTCCTTCCCTCTGGGGGGCCTTTGCCCATGCTGGTTCCAGAACCCGTCCCACCTTTCTCTCCACCATCTGCCCCAGAACAGCCTTCTTTCTCAGTCTTCAAAGCCCAGGCCAAATGTGGCCACCACAACGCTGTCCCTGGTCTCTCAGACATACAAGAGCTCACACTCAGGCCGGGTGGCAGAGTCCCACTCCACAGCACTTTCCAACCTGCCTCCTCACCTGTTCTCACGACAACCTGTCAGGACCAAGGTACCGCACCTCAGAAGGGCCAGGTGGCTTGCCCAAGACCGCACAGGTGGCAAGTGGCCGAGTGGGATTTGAACCCCGTTCAGCAGACTCCAGGCCTAACCATCCGCCCGAGCCGAGCCTCCCCACAGGCAGGCACGCAGGGAAAGGCCCACAGCCAGCTGACCTGCTCAACATGACCACTCATTCCAGGTCGGGAGGAAGAGCTGCAGGGCTGGCTGGGGTCGGGTAGCCTGTGCCCAGGGCCCAGGAGCCGAGAAACGTGGGCACAACACGGGTGCAGGCGGAGCCGCTGTGGGAGACACAGCCAGGCCCCAACAGCAGCTCATTGTGAGGGCCGGTAGCAGGAACAACGGGACATTGTCCTGGCTCCTGGGCCACAGCCTTATCTGATAGCCTTCCAGCCAACCCACGAGCTGTTTTTCAACTCCATCCCTTTTTTCCTCTTAAAAGGTTAGTGACACAGAAGTTTAGCAAATTCCCCATTATTTCAAGGAGGGAGGAGACCTGAAAATAGAACTTGTGATAATTAAAAAGCCCTATGGGGAGGATGTTCCCACTACGGGTGGGGCAAGTAGAGAGTGGGGCTGGAGAGCCTGGACAGGAAGAGGTTCAGAATCTCCCTCCAAATCTCGAAGGGGCAGAGGGAGCTGCCGTGCATGCCCCCAGAGGGCAGGGCTGGGGCCAGGAGAGGCCAAGTCCAGCTCAGTCACACTGTCCTCAAATGGGCAGGCTGGTTTGGTTTGAGAGGGAGCGGGCACCCTGTCTCTGGAGGCGTGCAAGTGGAGCTGAGAGAGCTCGCTTAGCTATGCCGCGGAGGGGACGCCTGCACTGCTGGGGGCTGCTGGCGCAGGGAACAGGCAGGCAGTGGGGTAAACACGCACTCTGCACACCTGCAGCTGGGAACAGGCAGGAGAGGCCAGCTGCAGGAGCAAATCAAGTCCCATTCCCTATAAAACACACAACCTTGAGTACCTGTAACTCATTCAACTCTCCAGGCCTCAGTTTCCCTGTCCCTAAGTGGGGAGAACTGACCAACCTTCCTCACGGAGCTGCCATAAGCATCAACTAAGACAATGCAGGGGAGGCTCTGGAGAACAGGGTCAATGCCAGGACACAAACAGGGCCACACCCCACCCCGCCCCTCTGCCCCAAACATCCAGCAGAGCCATCTCTTCCCCAGGCCCAGCCTTGCCCTGCTGGCCTGGGAACCGGCTGCTGAGGCCAGTGCTCACTCCTGGCCCAGCTGGGGTCCCAAGGGAGGGGAGAAGAATGCAGCCGCCTGATGGCCCCCAGGGCCCTGGGGAGACAGAATCTGTCCTTAAAAGGCAGGGAGGTTCACTGCCCAGCCTGGGAAGGCTTCCTGGGATGACAGGCCCTGGAGGCACGGTCCCTTTCCACCCAGGGTTCTCCCGGTCGGAGGCAAAGAGGCAAGTCCCAGCAGTCACTAGAACCAGTGTGACCCCGCCACCATACTCACACTGAGCCCTGGGCTGGGAGGTGCCGATCTCCTGCCTCACTTTACCACCCTACCAGCTAGGAGCCTGTCCTTCCCCGACACCGCAGGGCTGAGCTGGAGAAGGAGGGGCCACACCCTGGCAGCTGTCACGTGCTTCAGCTATGGCAGCGGGAGGCCCGATTCCCGGGGTGCCCCACACATGCTGCATGACTGACCTGCGGCAGCATGGACTTCAGCCACTTAGCAAGCATCTACTACGTGCTGAGCTCGGAGACCGGTGTTCTCACCAAGGTACACACGTTGCCACACAGCCTTCTCCCAACAGCCCTGCACAAAAGGAGGCATTGCCCCAGCAGAAGGGGGAGCAGAACTCAAACAGGTTTGATGAGCCCCGGCTTGTGAGGCGACACCCTAGTCAATCCAAAGGGTTCGGTGAAGGAAGCTTTAGGACACCAGAGAGAAGTGGGTTGGCCGGGCCACAAGGTCCAGAAGTAAAAGCTGGGATCCTAACAGCCTGATGACCCTCTGTCATACGGACCGGTACCTACCTCATGCTGGGCCAAGCCTGTGCCCTGTGCCCTAAGCAGGGGTCCAACCCTCTCACTGAAAGGGTCCTGTCCTCACCCGTCCTTGATCTGCCTGTGACGGGGGGCCCACAGGCCTGCTACATGGCCCCGAACAAGTTCCTTCCTCTCTCTAGGCTGCTGTCTCCTCACCCACAGAGCTACCCACAAAGTGAACTCCCCGTGAACATAAGGGCCAGATACTAACCACTACCACCCCGCCTCACCACCACATGTAGTAGTGTTGGGCGATACCTCACTGCTGCCTGTTGCTGACTTGCACCACAGGCTTGGGGAGAGACCAGGGATGTGAGGGGTGCTGGTTCTGACTCCTGAACAGGAGAGGCATCCCTCAGCATCCTGCCCATCTCCTGTCCCCACCCTTTCCAGTATAATTCTACAGCTTAATGGAGTTTTCAAACAACATTCAGGGACACATTTACCTCCCCACATCTTTTTTTTTGGGGGGGGGGGGAAGGGGAGGGGGCAAGGGGCACAGAGAGAAGAAACAAAAAACTTTCCATCTAATCCCTTAAGTTGTCCTGCAGCCTGAATAATTTCAGGTTTTTAATCAATAGCTGTCAGACTTGTCAAATTACTTTGGGGACTGCAAAGCAGTTTTTAAACATTCATAAACCTCAGTAGAACAGCGAAGTGCCCTGAATTTTAAAAGAAAAGCATCTGAGGAACACTCACTGAATAGGATGAGATTTGGGCAAATCGAAAGTGAGTTGAGGACCAAATGCTCCTCCTGCTTCTGAGTTGGGACAGCTCTCTGCCCCTCCCTGGTCCCCAAGAGAAACCACCAAGCCTGGCCCAGCTGCTCAGAAAGACTGAGACACCCAAAACCCTAAGCTCCCCTCAGCCTCCCCCCCAGGTAAATCGCCCCCCAGCCCAGGAGCACAGCATTAGCCCCATCTGCCACAACCCTGGTGCTGCCAGTCCCAGAGCACCCAGGCAGCAGCCCACTGCCCATCCCCCAGCTCCTTGGCTTGGAACTCTTGAGAACAGTTCAAGGCCCTGGCTGTGCTGTCCGTCCCTGCGAGTTCAGTTCAGTCTGTGCCGTTTCCTCACAAGCACGAACACGCCCCATGCATCCCCTCAGCCCCACAGATCATACCCCTCCCTACCCTACCCTCCCAGACCATAGAAACCTCCAACAGCTGCCTCAGGCCCTGGGGACTCAGGACCCAAGCGGGGAGGGATGATGAAACAAAACAAAACAAAACAAAAAAGAATGAGCTGAAAACCAAGGACTTCCACTCCCCAAGGAAGCTACTTCTTCTCTGGCTTATCTAATTCCTCCCAGCTCTCCACCTCCAGGAAGCCTTCCTGGGCTCAGCAGCCTCTCTAAAGAATGAGAGAGTTGGGGCAGAGGTGGCATCTTCTCCCCTCTCGTCTCCACCTCAGACCCGGGTTCTGATGCTGTGTGAGCCACTCATGTTGGGGTGAAAAGGTGATCTCGGGACTGTTCTTTCCTACCCCTGGGCACTAGGCTTCCAGCCTCAGACCAGCCACTTGTCAACACAGCCCCAGTCCCTGGCATCATGCTGGTTGATGACTGGTCTAACGTGGTGAGTCTCCTTCCTTAAAGACAAACACATGTGACTTTGGTCAAATTAATTAACCTGTCACGTCTCAGTTGTCTTATCTGTTAAATGGGGATAGCACCACCTTCGGTGCAACAGGTGTAACCGAACGCGCAGTGATCAGCCCCGGCCCTTCCTTCCTTCTGGGCATTCTGCCCCTTCCCGCCCCTACAGCGCTTCTGCCTTAGGCAGGTGGCTCTACTTCCTTGCTTAAGGAGAGATGGACCCATTTGGGAGCAAATGCTGGCACCTTAGGTCCAGCAGCAATGCTTTCTCCTGTCCTGCCACCATTTAGGACAGAGGTGCTTTGTGGCCTCTGGCAGACAAGAGGCAAAGACAAGCTGGGGAAGGGGCCAAGGGAGTGTAGACGTTGGGCAGGTCTCTCCTGCACCTCCACTTTCTCATCTGACAAATGGGCTGCCCTTACCCGCTCCCAGAGCCTGCTGGAGGTCTGTTATCAATGATAACACCTCCCACTCCTGGTTCGAGTTAATTCAGTATTTCAGTGTATAGTTACTGAGTGCCTCCAGTATGAAAGCGCTGAGCCTGGGGGCCTTGGGACCCTGGTTTCCCATCCTCTCAAAGCCTGGTGTGTGGGAGTCCCAATGGGGCATCAGAGCTCTGCTTCCCTGACTGCAACTCACAGGAGACAGCCAGGAGCTCTCATCAGCAGCAAAACAGCAGGAGCGGGTGGCTGCCAACCAGCCACAGGCGCCCAGGCCACCAGCGAAAGCAAAAACTCATGTCAAAGAAAACCAGGGCGTGGCTGCTGAGTTCCTCCTGCTCCTAGCGACCATGCATCTAAGCCATCTGTGGCTCTCCGGTGCCGGCCTGAGCCACGACACCCCATACGCCTGGGAAGTGCACCAGGCAGGCACTGGCTCTGCATCTAGCAGACCCCAATCTCTGCTGCTCACGTGGCCCAGCTACAGTTAAAAAAACAGCTTCCGAGACCTTGAGGGGCTTCCCAAGGCCAGAGTGTCCCAGATGCCCAAGAGCCCACCTTCTCTTCCCACCATACTCTGGCTGAGTCTGGGATAAGCTAGCCCTGTCTGTCACTTACCACTGGCCCATGGGATTCCAAACAGTAATGCCATATACTTTAAATTGTTTCCAAGGTGCATCCCAATCCAGCCACACAGGTCCTGCTCAGCTGCATCTGGACCCAGTCACACCCGGCTGCCCATCTACACTCAGAACACTTCCAGCAGCAAGTCCGCCTTATCCATCAATGCCCAGCTCAGAGACCGCCATGTTCACTCCACCTGCCCCAGCAGAACCAGAGTTTGCCCCGAGGCACTCCACCACCAACCCACCTCTGGAAGTGGAGGCTCAGAGAAGTCCAGCAGCTTGCCCAAGGTCACAGTTCACAGGCACCTGGGCAGGGCTGGAGGTCTGGCATCTGGGCTCCAACTCCAAATTCTCTTCACTGCCTGTCAACGCCTCAGACTTTCACCAAGCCTACAGAAATCCTGTGATCAAGTGCACTAACTTTCAAGTCACTTAGAAAAATCATGGGTCACCAGAACTGTACTGAGCCCTTCCTGTCACCTCCTGTGTGACTCTAGGTAGATCATTTCCCTGTCTGGGAAATGGTGAGAAGGGTAGGAAGCTGATCCACCAGCAGTTGTAGTGATGGTGGTGGCCAGGACCAAGGGACACAGAGACTTGTAAGAAGCCAGGCACACGGCTGGCACTTCCATAGCAGTGGCTCAGCTGCCCGTCACAATCGCTCCACAAGACAGCGTGTGACAAGCCAAAACCCAGACGTCTCTGGAGCCAGGGTACTTCCCCAGGACAGACTGACGCATCACAGGGACCTGGCTCCTGACAACTGTTTCAAACATTTAAGCTGCAGCAAAACACACCCCAGGTCTGGACACGCTGCCAGCCTGCAGGCCGATGGATCAGGAGACAGACACAGGCAGGGAGAAGCAGGGGAAAAGAAGAGTCCGGCTAGGGGTGGGGAGCGGCCCCCAAACCCTAGCGCAGCCCCACCCAGTGCAGCCCCGGGCTGGGCTGAGCAAAGGCCAAGCACCTCACTTCCCGGTTCCCAGTGCAGCCACGGATGCCACCGGGCCTGCTCACAGAAAGGAGCATGATTCCCTCTCTTTTTAAAAACTGAAAACAGAAAACAACACTCCTCGGTTTCTTGCTTTTTGGCAGGGTTATCCTAATCACTTCTACTACACTCTGGGCCACCGGTAGACGTCTGCAGAGGGGCAGAGACACCACTGTGGGGGAACAACTGAGTCCCTCCCAAGACTGGGCACCTGTAACGACCCCTCTCTGACCGGACACTCCCACCCATCTCATTTAGTTGCCCCTGGGCCCAGGAGGCTGGCAGCCTCCCTCCTTCCCTCCTCCGCTCAGGCCATCAGGTCACTCACCATCCCTCAGCTCGGCCACCAGGCTCACCAGGCTCACCAGACCGGGGAAATGGAGGGGCCGGGCCAGCTACCCTGCTGCCCGCTGTCCCCCACTGGGCCCAGCCAGTCCAACCCCACTCCAGTCCTAGGCATACCACTCCAGCCCTGTCCACTGGGACTAATCATGGCTAGTTAAACAAAGGCTAAGTTCCAACACTCCGTAATGTGCTTTTAAAGGGCCAGTGTCCCACTTGGGGCCGCTGAGGACTTAAAGGCACAGCTCCCTTTTTCTGTATAGGAAACAAGACAGCAAAAAACCAAAAATCCCTCTGAGGTCATGATCAGATTAGAGGCCTGGGGCTTCTCAGGAAGATTTTAGACAAAATGTATAACAGTAAAACTCCAAATTTCACCTGAAGAACGGCCCACACCCTAAAACCAGGAGGCTGCATCTCAAGACTGAGTAGGAAGCGCCCACGGTGCACCAGGCACAGCTCTCTGCGCTGCACAGCCCTGTCTCGTTACTCCTCACAATCATGCCACAACACGGGCATTCCCCTCACCCCACCTTACAGGTGAGGAAGCCAGGGCCGTGCAAAGTCTGCAGCAAAGCCAGGGCACAGCCACGTGAGTTCAGCCAAAGCCGCGACTCTCTCCCACCTGCTCTCTCTGGAGGTCCCACCTGTTCCACATCCACTAGCATCTTTTTTTTTAAGGAAATAAGCCGGTGAGGATAAGGAATCATTCTCACAGGTGCCCAAACACTGGGCTTTCAGTCTAGGCCTCAAAACCCTGCGAGGTCGGTTCCACTCTTTCCCCCTCCTTACAGATGAGAAGACTGGACATCAGGAAGCATAGGAAAGGCAGGGAGAGGAAGAGGGGGGTCTGCAGCCCTGCAGGGGTGGGGCACCTGACACCCAGGCCTTCATCCCTTCTCAAATAGGCTCTACAGTCAAGAGGAGGGGGTGGGTGAGGGAGCGGTCCCTCCAAGCTCATGGCTCAGGCAAGCTGGGCACGGTCCACAGGAATGGACGAGGCAGGGCTGCAGGGACGGGGGTACTCCTGGGGCCCCTGGGCTCCAAGGGTGGGCAAGGCCTGGGAGCTGCTAGAATAGGAGTGGGCAGGGGAGAGGAAAGGAGGAGAGACTTGACTGCCTGGGGTTCATACCTGGTCCAGCAAGCCGTCCAAGAAAGGTGGGCCATTTTGGGGCACCAGGAGTGGGTGGGCAGGCCGTAGGTGCTGTACAGCCAAGCCATCAGAAAGGTCGAGGCCAGGCGGAGTCCTCAGGCCTAATGCTGTAGGGGCCAGGTCATTCAAGGATTTACTACCCTCAGCCCATTTCTATGGAGCCTGGCATAAGTTTGAAGCCATGCAGCCTGGTGGTTAAGAACATGGGTTCTGAAGCCAGACTGTTCAAACCTGGGCTGTGCTGCTTGCAACCTTGTGTTCTTGGACAAATCAAGTCCCCTCTCCAAGCCTGTTTCCCCCTCTGCAATAATCATAGTACTAATCCTCACAGGGTTGCTGCGAGGAGTCAGTGAGTTACAGAACCAAATCTGGCTCCCAGTGAGCACTTACGAAAGAGCTGACAGGTTAACTAGGTTGAAGGAGGCTGTCCCAGGATATGCTGGGAGACTCAAAACTAGCTTCCTGGGTAGTGACCCTGGGCAAGTCACTTCTTTCTCTGAGCCTTGGTTTATTTCTGTAAAGAGGGGGTCCAACTGGGACCCTCAGTGACTACCAGGCATGACCACTCCCTAGCATGTCCCAGATGCCCACCCTCCTCCAGAAGCATCCAGGTCATAAGGCCATAAAGGCTGGGCTGTGGTCCGATTCCCCTGCAACCTGAAAACAGCCGGCCTCTACCGCGCCCCAGCCCCAGGCTAACTGGAGTTTGCTGGGTAGGGAGAGGGTGCAAGGGTGCCAAGCCACATAGCCTGTCAGGAGGCAGCATAAGGCATCACGTCTCCAGGTGGAGCCCAACCCCACCCAGCCAGCTCCGGACCTCGGTCTCCCCACTCCCCAGTGAGGAGCGGGCCCCCTTCTCAGGTGTCTCCCACGGGATGTGCTGCAGCTGAGCCTGCTCTCCTGCGTTCAGCAGCCACACAAACCACTCCACACCTGTGGCACAGCCTCCCAGAAGCTGGGGGCTCCCTTGGCCCCAAGAGCCCCCAAAGCTTGACCAAGTTCAAGGTCTGCCGCTTTCTTTCTGGAGCCTAAAGCAACTGATGTGTGTCCTGGGGGAGCAAGGAAGAGGAAGGGACGCACCAAACAGGGGGTAGGAGGCAGAAGGAATGCCCTGAAGCCCTCACAGAACATGGGGCCACTATTCCTGAGGGGCAGTGGGAGACCCAGGGGCTTACACCCCCACCCCACCTCCTCACCCACAGGGTTAATTAGTACGGGGTGGTGTGACTCAGAGGTCTGCAGGGCTGGGTGGCAATTTTGGTTGTGTGCCTTAGCAACTGTGGGACTTTGGGCAAGTCCTTTCAGTTTCCTAAGCCTCAGTTTCTTCATGCATAAAAAGAAATACACTATCCTCTGCAGACAACAGATGTAAAAACACTGGTTAACCAGACACAGAGGAAGCATTTAATGAAACAACTTGGGAACCCAAAGACTCAAATACCTGGGTGGCATTTATTCAACACACTCAGAAACCACCTGGGGACCATCAGACCTTAGGTTCTCCCCAACCCTACACTGCTCCCCGACAAAGCCAAACACATTCTAAACTCCCCCTCACAGCCAGCCAAGCCTTGCAGG
Source organism: Camelus bactrianus (assembly GCF_048773025.1). Classification (NCBI taxonomy): domain Eukaryota; kingdom Metazoa; phylum Chordata; class Mammalia; order Artiodactyla; family Camelidae; genus Camelus; species Camelus bactrianus. The sequence goes on along the minus strand of NC_133542.1, from coordinate 66,086,193 downwards.
AGGTCAAGGTGCCGGCCACCAAAATACCCTGAAAAAGATCTCAAACTTCTCTGGAAGCCAAACACACCAAGGAACTTTCCAGAGCAAAGCCACTAGTGCAAACGAAGTCTAGTTCTGCTCTGGGAAGGCGGGAGGGCCCTCTGAGGAAAGCCAGATCCCGGGCTCTTCTTTATGTGCCCTGGACCCAGAGAGAGACTGGCAGGGAGAGGGGAGGGCAGGGCTGGGTGACTCTACAGAAAAGGGGAAACCTGGTTAGCGAGCCCTCCAGGGAGAGAGGGAGAAAGAAGAGCTCAGAGAGCTGTTGAAGGTCATTTTGGGGGGCCCAGTTCAGCCCATTCAGAGTCCCTAGAGTCTGCTGAGAGGCCCTGGAAGAAGGCCCAAGGTGGAGACCCTCCACTGCCGGCAAACCCGGACCCAGACCTGAGGACGTGTGAGCCTCTCACCTGAGCCTCCTTGGCTCCCCGGGCTGGCCCGCTCTCCCTGCGCTTCTCAGACCCTGCTGCCTCCTCTTCTACTCACCTCCTGGCTACTAAGCATACCCGGCCTGACCCCAGGGAGTCTCTGGAAGGTCCCCAAAGGCCTTCATGTGGCCAAAGCCAATCACAGTTCTTGTCGTCTCCTCACTCGACCTGACAGCTAGCTCCCTCCCTGAAGCCCAGGCCACCACACTCCCTCCTCCCTCACAGGCCACGGCCCTCCTTTCCTCCAGGTGTTGGCAGTTTCTCAGGCTCTGATTTGGGGGCACTCCCTTCAGTAAAACACGTTCCTTTGGTGATCTCATCTGCTCTTAGCTTGAAACACCTCCTGTGTGCTCAAGATTCCCAAGTTTCTATCTCTGGTCCTTCCCTGCTCTGAGCTCCAGACTCATACGTCTAAATGCTGGCCTGATACCTCGTCTTGGATGGCTTGTAGAATCTCAGGCCTGAAATGGCCAAAATGGAGCTTTGTCTCAGCAGCTTAAGCCAGAATTCCCAAAAGCCAGGAACCCTCCCTTTCCCTGACCTTGAGCACCCAATCCATCAGCAAATCAGACCACTACCTCCTCTAAAATCTCTCATACCTGTCCACTCCTCCGCACCTGCCTGATCCTGCCCCTCTACCTGGAGTAAGAGGGACCTTGGAGAAATGCAAATCAGATTATTTAACTCCTGGGCTTTGAAACCCTCCAGTTATCCCTACAGCAATTTGAATAAATCCAGACATCTTCCCAGGTGAAAAAAGTTCACAGGAGTGGCCTGCCTACCATCTGACCTCATCCGGCAACTCCACCCCCACTACAAGCCTCCGCTTTCCCGCCTCCCGCCTCAGGGACTTTGTACTTGCTGCTCCCGCAGTGGGAGCTCCAGTTCCACCCCCTTCTCCAAAAGGCTGGATTCTGGACTCTGGAGGAACTCAGTCCTTCCCCAGCCGCTCTGGCTACAACAGGTCCTGCCCCACCCCCATTACTCGCTACAGAAACACTTGGCCGTTTCCTTCTTATCATCCTGCTCATTCAGCCAGCAAATATTTATTATGTGCAGAAGTATGAGCCGGTCACTATTTCAGGCACTGGGAATCCAGGTGCTGAACAAACCAGACAAAAATCCTGACTTACATCACTCAATCCGGAATTACTTATTTGTTTCTCCACTCACTTATGGTTACCTGTCTTTCCTGCCAGAAGGTAAGCTCTGTGTGGCCAAGGGCTATGTCTGTTGTATTTCTGTATCCCAAAGGGAGGGTCTGGCAAGGTGTAAGAGGTCAGTAAGTATTTATGAAATAAATTTGGAGACACAAAGAACAGGGCAGCAAAAGACTCAGACCTAGAAAGACACAAGAAGTCAAGAGTCAAGCCTTTGCTGCCTCCAAGGCAGATGCCTTTCACTGCCCTGTGGACTCGGGTGAGCATGAAGGCTTCTGTAACACCCGAGCCCTTCTGGGGGACAGACTAGATGCACAGTGGCAGCTTCGGTTACCTGCTGGAGAAGAGGGATGACTGTAGGCCTGTGCAGTCGAGGAAGGTTCCTTGAAAAGGTGAAACCTGAACAAGGCCGACCCCCATGCCCCCCACACCCAAACCTAGAGAGGGAGGAAAACAAATCTGTGTTTTAGGGCTCTGATGTTCTTTGCTCTAGTAGAAAAACAGGGAAAAAACTTGCTCCAAAAAACCCTTTACTTTTTATTAGTGTCTGGATCAATATAAGTTTTAGGAGTAAAGCTTCTCCTGCAATACTAACCGCCAGAGAGACAGCACAAGATTATTAAATCTGTCTCCAAGAGGCAGTGGCTGGGAGCCCCAGCGGTTTCGCCCTTCTCCTTACCTGCGCTGGGAGCCCCAGGCTAAGGGAACAGCAGCCCTATGGCCCTCACTGGCTACACAGCCTGGGGTCAAAGCCCCCTCCTCACAGCCCATCTTGCCAACCCCACCAGTTCCCTGGGCCTAGATTTCCTTCCCCACTGCTTCACCTGCCTGCTTCCACCTCCTCGGTCCAACGCTCAGTGGGCTTCTCCCTACCCAGCTCCCGCATGACTTGATGCTTCAGGAGGACAGGGCCTGGTTCCCAGGAGGGAGAAGCCAGACCAGTAACCCCAGCCCCCACCTTCACTCTTCCTCCCAAGCCTCTGGGGAGGGTCTCCATTCCTTCTCCCAGGGCCAGTGAGGAACCTGGGCTGGTGCGGGAGGGACCTGTTGGGCACCAATGGGGTCCCGGGACAGGTGGGGTCCTGGGACAGGTGGACTCCCGGGGCTGGGCCTCCTTAGAGAAGCAGCCAGCCCCACACCCTCCAGCTCTAACCCACAGCCATCGAGGTCACCTGCCCAGTTGCCAGGGAGTAAGTTTCCTGTACCCCTTTTACCCCCACAGAGCCACCCACAGACCTTGGCAGTGGGGTAGGCCCCTGGGCTGACCCAGGTCTGCGCACCAGGGGCCCCGGAGCCAGATCCGGCTTTCGAGGATGGCTGGGTCTCCACAGAGCAGCTCCTCCGGCCCGGCCCAGGATCTTGCTTAGGTTGTCACCGAGGAGTCCGAGGCCACAGAGACCCATTTCTGAGGATGATGTGCACCCAGGTGCCTCTCCCAGACAGATCAGGGGACCTCTCAGCCCAGGGCGGCATCTAATAGGTGTGACCAGACAGGCTTCCCCTTCCTGCAAAGCACACGCTGATTCTGTCTTCCAAGTTGAAATTTCAAAAATGACTTAAAAAAACACCACAGTGACAACATCTAGAGATTTCCGGGCCCTCCAAGGAACAAGTGGAAAATTACAGTCTTCCATACAGGTAACCACATGGCACAACCTCCAGGTCCAAGAAGTCTAGAAAGACACACTCCCAGCCACGAGCCAGTAGCCTTCCTGGGGCACCTGGGCGGGGTGCAGCCTGGGGACCGAGCTCCAGGTCTGGTCTGGGTCCGGGAAGCTGGAGGAGGCTTGCAGCGAGCTTCAGGCTCCTCCCCCAAACTGCTGACTCCGCCCAGGGTCATATCCTGTCCGAGTCCCGCCTCCGGGCCTTTGCACTTGCCATTCCCTCCCCTGGATCCTGGCTCTAGGCAAGGCTGGTTTCTCCTCATTCTGCTCTGAGATCAAAGTCGTGCACGTCCTAGGTGAGGCCATTCCTAACCACTCTAGCTAAAGGAGCAACTTCCACTTTCCCCTACTCGTAGTGATTACCCTGCTTCACTTTCCTCATAGAACTGATCTGAAACTTGCTTGGGCCCCCTCCTCCCGCCCGGGAGAATGTCCCGGTCGCAAAAATTGGGCTTGTTCACCTGGTAGGCCCGGTAGACCTCCAGCCGCGTGCCTGGCACAAAGTAGGCACTAACAGATGTCCTGAACGAATATATGTCTTTCTGGCTGGTCTGAGACAAGCCAGCAGAACGAGGGCGGGGGTTACCAGAAGACCGGGGCACGCGGAAACACCTTTACCCCGCGCCGCTCGCAGAGTGTTCCAGGCTCCGACGACCACGCGGCGCGCCGCACCCCCCTCCCAACCCGCGCTCCAGACCCGAAGTGGCCGGCCCCGCCCACCCCGAGCCGCTGGCCCCGCCCCGCCAGGCCTGGCGGCGGGGACGGGGACATTCCGCTACCAGCTGCCCCCAGCTGCAGCCGCTTTCCGCCCCCACCCGCCGCTGTGCTCCGGCCAAGGGCAGGGAAGAGGCCCGGCCCAACCCCACCGCCCGCGGAGGCCCCGCCGGAGTTCGTCGGGCTCAGAGCAACAGCCCTGATCACCCCCACCCCCCAACTCCGGGACCGGCACCCTCCCTCCCCCGCACTTCCATTCAGACATTTTTTAAATGCGAACAAAGACAGAGGTGCAGACAAGGTCACCCGGACAGAAGGGCCAAGGGTGAGCGGGGCTCCGACTCAGAACTAGCCAGCCAGGCAACCAGACAGCTCCCCTAGCTGGGAAGGACTGGGTTCCCAGGTGGAGTCCCGGATTCAAGTTCCCTCTCTGGGCGGTGTCTCCTATATCCTGGGCTGAGCCAGCAGTGCGAGGCGGAGGGTGAAGTGCTGGATGGAAGAGATAAGGGGGTGAGCTAGGTGAACTGTCCGGGTTTGTGAATGCTACAAGACGGGCAATCGGACCCATGAGCCCAAATGCCACCCCACCTTTTGGCCTCGGGTGACATTAACACAGCCCTCACTGAACCAAAATCCCTCTGGGAAAGGCACACCCAGCTAACTCAACATTTTTGCCTGGGGTCACCCACCAGAGAAGCCACAGTTTTCCAAGCACTGAGCCTCTATCACACGCAGAGAATCATATCTACTTCCCTTATAGTCACCACCCAAAGGGGCTAATCAAAGCCTCCGCTAGGGTGGCTGCTGCATTAACTTTCTGATGCAGTAGGATTATGGAATCTAATCCCTCCATGTAAATATGGATTAACAAGCCGGTGGGGGAACACAGCCCCTGCCTGGGGTCCTGCCTACTCTGTGGCCTCTATATCTAGAGGCAATCACAAGCCCCAGTTCAGTCCTCGGTGGTTTCAGCCTGCTCCAGACTCTCAACAATAACTGAGCTCCTATTAAGTGCTGGATTGTCAGGCACCTACAGTGCGCAGGCAGGCAGGATTTTGGCTGGGGCACCTGCAGAACCACTGACTCTTCTGACTATGGCCCCACAGAAACCCCCAACCTGGGAAGTAACTCACTCCATCCCCTGATACGTTCTCACTTGGGCTTGGCTCTGTTCTCAGCACAGGTGATCCTAATCACAGGTAATCCAACAATACCCGCCCCCTCCATCTGCATCTGCTCACACCCCCAAAGCCCAGAGGACTCATAGCCAGAGGTGTACTTACGCTGGTTCCCTTCCTTCTGAGGTGAGGTTTCCCCTCATAGCTTCATCTGGGTCTATCCAATGTCTTAATAAAATTTCAGAACAGGGGAGAGGTGAGGCTGTAGTCACCAAGGGAGGCCCTGGGGCAGAAGAAGCCTCTCTGGCTCCCAGAGCATCCAAGGCACCAGAGATGGAGGGGACAGTGCTCAATTCTGAGCACTCCTCCAGGGTGTAAGCCCCAATCAGGCCTCCCACTTGAGCTCAATAATGTCAATAAACAGGTAAGGCAGAGACTGTAACCCCCTTACAAATGAAGAAATCAAGTCCAGAGAAGCTCAATCACTTGCACAAGTTGGCCCAGCCACATCTGGAAGTAGATGTGCCTTACCACAGACAGCTATTTGTATCTTTTTACTGGTCACCTCTTATCTCCCTCTCCAATTCTAATACCCCTTCCTCCTGGAGCCATCCTAGATTTCCCCCAGGTAGCAAGCTATCCCCACTGGTTGATCCACACAGATCTAATATCTTGCTATAACAAAACAGGCCTCTATGACAGTCTCTCACTCTGCAAAACAGCTGTCACAGGAGGCAGTCACAAGCTTTAAAAAAAAAAAAACAACACCTGTACCTAGGGGTCAGAAGATATACTTGTCAGCTGTGTCACCTTGAATAAGTTGCTTCCTTCCTCCTCTCCTAGCCGCGGTTCAGAGGGCTGCATAGCCTCATGCAAGCTCCTTTCAGAAGCATCAGTAAAAGGGAGTAAATACACAGTGAGCACCCTTGGAATTTCAGAGGCCACCCGAATTCAGTTACTCTTGGTTTCAGTGCCCCCAGTGACCAGGCCTCCAGAATCAGTCCCTGCTCACCCACTGCACACTCTTCACCTTCACTCCACCCAGCCACAGGCCCTCCTCCTCTACTCTTCCCAGTGCGTCCCTGTCCTTTCTCATGGCCACACCTTTGCTCCCACGGATCATCCCTCCTGCTCCGATTTCCAGTTCTCATTCAATTTCAAGACCCAGCTTAACTGCCCCGCCTCAGGGAAGCCTTTCCCAGTGTCCCCAGGCACGGAAGCTGCATGATCTCTCCCTCTCTTCCTGAATTCCTGGCCTCCCCACTCTTCTCCCAGGGTCCTGCTTGGGTTCTGTCAGGCCCTCCCTGGGGTCTATTCATCTCTGGTTCTTCAGATCCTGGGACTCAATAAATGCGTGATGGACAGATACATCCTGCAGGTCAGTCTTCTCCCAAACATTCAGAGCCCAAACGTCTCATCATCTTCTGGATCTAACGGTGCCTCACCAACTGGGCCAGGCTCTCTGGGAGGCTCTGGAACCCTCTTTCTTCAAGGAGCTTCCCATTTCCTGGGGTACAGGGGAGCCAGCACCAAGACTGTCAAGGAACACTTCCAGGCAATGTTTGCACATCCCCTTGGGAAGAGAGATGCTCACAACCTACGAGGGAGGAACTTCCTTGTGATCACAGCCCTCTTCTTTCTACAGGCTATGTACAGGCCGGCGGCCCCCTGCGGCCTGCCCAGAGCTGCCTCAGCCAGAGGAGGGCGCTGCCATAACCCACCGCCTCAGGATGAGTCTGCAGGACAGAAACAGGCACAGGACAGGACGGGAGAAGGAGGCCCTGCAGAAAGTCAGCCCCAGAGCCTGGCGCCTCATAGACAAGAGCTTCTGAAGAGACCCCCGCTGCACTTAGCTGATGGTGAGAAACAAACTTGGTATTAGACTGAGGGCCAACTTTGGGTAGCAGTTTCAGTGTGCCCCAGCTGTTAATTTATGTGAGCACATCTATGCTTGTGTGGTTTCATCATCACCAACAAATGACAAATGTGCCCCGGCACCTGCTATGTGCCAGGCCCAGTGCTAGGTATTTTGCATACATTATCTCGCTTAATCTTCCAAAAAGCCATCAGCTGTGGGAATCCACAGAGATACTTTTACTACAATGGAGCTGAAGCACAGAGAGGTTGAAAAAGGTGCCAAGGTCACACAGCTAGTTACTGGTGGCAGCTGCGATTCCAGTCCCCTCAACAATCTGGCCCTGGCCTATCTTTCTGGCCTGAGCTTCCAGTGCTCACCATTCCCTAGCCTCTGTTCCCTGTCCCCACCCCTCAAGCTCCGCATGCTCCATGTTCTGTGATTGGGCTGGGGGCAGGGGATTCATGTATATCATCAGCCGGCAGCTTCCTAACTCCCTCCCTCCTCTCCACCTGCTCAAGAGCCCCCCAGCTCCAACCCCCTCTCCCCTCCCATTAGGCCAGCCAGGCTCCTGCCCTCTGGCTATCTCCTTCCCTGACCCCCATCTGCCAGGCCCCCCACCAGCATCTTGTGGTAATGACTTCAGCTGGCAGAGAATCCTGGAACCTTCCCCCTACAGTGATGCTGACACATGTTCACTCAAAAAACGTAATGTTTCCATCAAAGCATTTAGGGGGAGTAAATTCCTCCCCATGTGATGCCTCCTTGGAAAAATAGGGTAAATCTACTCGAACAAGCAATGAGACTTGGTCAGCACTTCTCTTTCTTGGTTGTCACGGTGCCAAGTCCCGGGTGAGCCCAGCACGGTGTTCCACGGAGTGAGTGCTATCAAAGGGCGGATGAGGGAGAGGGGAGGGACATGGTGTATGAGGCCATGACTGCGGCCCCGCTGTACAGTGTGCTGGGTCAGTTTGCAGTCTGTCCCCTAAGCCCCTCCCCAGAGACTTGAGTGCTACTCACTGTGCTCCCATCAGAGCCCAGCTTCTCTGTCTCTGACTGGGTCACCTACTGCCCAGGCCCCAGCTCCTGGCCCCCCACCAGGGTGGGGCCCTGCCCTCACAGCCATCACCACACCAGACCTGTTACCCAAGTCACATACACCACCTAATTTCACCACAACCCTGAAAAGGTCAGGAAGCCAAACCTCCCTTATCCACCCCCTCCCCAGTCCCTGGAACCGGAGAAGGGGATGCGGTGAGGAGGCCCTGCTCCACCTCCCAGTTCCAACTCTGCCAAGAGGGGAGGTACAATGCCAGGCACTGTAACCTGGGGGCCCAGGGGTCAGTGGTGGCTGGCTAGGTCCTAACTCGTCCCAGCCGCGCCCTGGGCAGCTGGAGAAAACTGTGAAGCCGGAGCAGCTGGGCCTCAGGGAAGGCCCAGCCCTCCTCAGCAGAGAAGACGGAGGAGGGGAGGGGAGGCCCACAGACCACCTCCCTGTCCTCATTTCCCCACGTAAACAGACAGCAATCCTGCAACGAGACAGCAATTACAACCCCTCCCAGAATTCCCCAGAGCCCCGCTGTTAGAGATTCCCGGCTTCAACGGAGTGGAATGGAAGCGTCTGATCTGATTCCCTCCACATGTTTTCCAAGAGTCTGCTGCCGCCGTGCCTGACACTACTGGCCTCCTCTCCGCGACACGAGCCATAGGGAGGCATCGCTAGTCCCATCTTACAGATGGGAAAACATCCAATCCGAGGCCACACAGCTAGGAAGGGTACAGGCAGGTGAACAAGACACACAGCTTCTGCCCTCAAGAAGCTGGCAGTCCAGTGAGGGAGGGATGCATGCAGACATGAGCGTCAGTACAAGCACACTTGACAGGCTGTGGGCCCAGAGGAAGCTGCAAAAGTATCCAGCACAGGGCTGGCCCATCAGAGGACATGATGACTGCAGGGACAACAGTTCCAGTTTGGGTGCAAACTATCAGGAAAGGCTTCATGGAGAGGAGGGTGTCCTAGCACATTCTCCTTCTGAGATCTGGGTCCCCCACCAAGCTCTGTGCCTGGCACATAGTGCAAGGGAATGAGTATGGACAGACGGGTTAACCGGGGGCAGGCCCCTGGCATACTGAGTCACGTTTACATCACGACAGCCCAGCCCCAGGGGGTGTGTCAAGTCCTTGTGCCTCATTTACAAGACGAGGAGACAGAAGTGCAGAGCAGTCAAGTACTCTGCTCCAAGTAACCTAGCCAGTAAGGTCCCTGTCATGTCTGGCTCAAGGCCTGCCTTTCCAGCAAGCACTTAATTTCTCCACGTCTTTGCTGGCTCATCAGCAGAAACTCCACTGTCAGAAGTACGTCCACTGCAGGCTGGGGGCGGGCAGCCTGGGTTCATGGTGAGCACGTGATTCTGGATCCCGCTCCAGCAGCCTGTGGGGTAAATGGGAAGAGGGGGCTCCTCTCCTTCCGAGTCAAGCCTGCCAAGGAACGGCCACCAATACGGAGTTCTAATTGGTGAGCCCAGCGGCACAGAGCCCAGCAACACAGCCGGTGGGTGATGTTGTTGCAGGGGAAACAGCTGAGTACAGCAAATATAGCCGCTGACCCAATTCAGTTCTGTTCTGTCTTCGAGAAAATAATTGAGTTTAAATGAATAGGTTTCCCATGTCCCCTCCGGCCTCGGGGAGGGTGGAAAAGGAGAGGGGGAGACAGGAACAGTTCCCTGGGCTCACTGTTGGTTATTTTTGAGTCATTAGGCCTGTGAAAGGTTTCTTTCTTGCCTTGGCGGACAGTGGGGTTGGACATGGCTGGGAGGTGGTGAGGTGGAGTGAAAACCACACAAGGTGGACAGTGAAGATGGAGGTTAAAGGCCTAGCTGACAACGTCTTATGGAGTGGTCCAGTGGGGCCACAGGCTCGTCATCTATGGAATGGGAACACTATCTCCTCACCATACACCCCTCCCAAAATCACTGGAAAGAGCTAATGCAGGCTAAGCAAACTCAAAGCCTTCCAGGGAGTAAAGGAGCCTGGGGTGAGCTGCAGAGGCCAGTTCTCTGCCCTGCAGAAATATAGGCCCAATGCTGCCAGGGCTGTTTTTTCAAGAAAAGCCAGAAATCCAGATTTTTCTGGTGAATGTTGAGGGTGAATGTTTTAGGACTGCTTAAGTATCAGGACTGCTTAAGTATCAGGAACAGATTATTAAAAAAAAAACATCTTTCTGCCCTACCAGACCCAATGAAACCGGCCTGTGGGCTACATGTGGCCACGAGCCACCTATGTGCAACCTCCAACTTAGTGACAACGCATGTAACGCCATTTAGGACGTGCTGGCATCCTCCCACCTGGTTATTGCTTCATAGTTTTCTTTGACCGTGAGGCCAAGCCCAGCCCTACTTCAAGAGGCTAGAGACACCCTCCTGTCCTCAAGATCTCAGGGGAGGAAGGAGGGGCTCCCCCGCCACACACACACACTCTGTGGGCAGGTGGGTGGGGATGCGGGGCTGGTTTTACCCTAGAAATTAGGGATCCTGGGCTCGCCTCCTGCATCACCCTCAACAACCTGTTCGAGTCTCAGCTTCCTCTTTGGCAGAAAGGGAGTTTTTCTGTGATGGCCAAATAAGACAGAGAAATCTTCGAGATAAAGAGCGAGCATGTCAAGTCTCCCCCAGAGTAGAAGGAGCACGAAAGTTAGCAAGACCTTGGGTCTTTTTCCCAACTGACAGCTCACGGCTGTGTGAGCCCAAGGAGGTTACCTAACTTCTCTGTGTACAGGAGATAAGAATCTCTGGCACACAAAGCTGCTGCGAAGATTAAATGAGATGATGATGGTCAAGTGCCTGGTAGGATGCCTGGCACATAGCAAGGGATCAAAAAAATGACAGGCATTATTATTACTGTTCTTCTTATCTTTAGTGAAAAGCATGCCAGAGAATTTTGACTGGGTGATTACAAGAATGTAGCACAGCCTGGCAAACCTGTTGTTAACAGATGAGGCCACCTATAATTAGCACAATCATTACATATGCAAATGATGCGGCTAAGATGCTGGAGAAGGATGTTCTTTGAAGTGTGCTCAAATAACCCCCTCCCCTGGCCGCCCTCCCTCCCCAAATCTTGTTTACACTATTAATTTCATTAGCAAACTTTTTTTTTCATAAAACAAGACAGAATTCTAAACTAGTATATATTCCAGTCAAAGGGGTTTAAAATCATTTGATGCCTGCTGCCCACTGCAGGGGGCTCTCTGCGGAGGCCCGCGCCCCACCTGAATTGTTTGGGGGGCCCATCCTCATGCTCTTCGGTCAGCCGCAGGCCTGAGGCTGCCACTTACTGTCTCCGGGCCTCTTTTCCCGGTAGTGCAGGCTGAAGACCTCCACTAACTGGCTCCTGTCTGATACGTGGAGCTGGGAAGGGGAGAGGGGCGGGGGGGTGTGTCTGGCACGGAGCAGGCACTGTACTCGAGCAGCTTTAATAAGGCTGCTGAGTTCCCTCAGGGCCAGGACATACCACATCAGGCATATCATGGTCCCCATTTTACAGCTGAGAAAACCCAGTCCCAAAGAGAAACTGAGAGAGTAATTTGCTCAAAGTCACATAAATATTAAGTTGCAGAACTGACTTCAAACTTGGGTCAGGTCAGTCTACCACCCTGGAGTCCACTCCTCTGGCTCTGCCCTCAGACTGCACTCAGCACAGGCCTCTCTACCTGGAGAGGACAGAGGAAGTTAATAATCCAAAAGTGATCACAGCACCTTCGTGCTGGGAGGGATCAGCAGAGACTGACCCAGGTTCTGAGCTGAAGCAGCTGAGGTTCGGAGGTCCTGTAATTTGCCTGCAGCCCCACAGGCAGGAAGAAGAAGAGCCTAGAACCCAGAGCCTCTCGCCCCCGGACGCTGCTTTTACATTTACGTCTTGAAACACGAGACAATTGAACAGTCCTCCTCCCCCTTGGTAGTTGGGTCAGTATCTTAACCACCCCTGCATCCCCTGGGCCCAACACAGACCCAAGACAAAGGATGCTCAGGAAATCTTTGCTGAGCTGAACTATTCTCTTACCAAAAAAAGACAATGCTGAACAGCTGGAACAGTAAGGCCCGCGAAGGAAGATGGGTGGTGTTCAAGGTTACGGGAGATCGGACCATCCTCCGTGGGAGGATGTGGCCATCCTCAGCTTGGGAAGGGCCCCTTTCAGAGCATTTCCCTGCTGGGTGTCTGTTCAAGAAGAGGGCAGTTAGCTGACTCTCAATATTGGAAGAAATGAAACAGAAGTCTTAACAGATATGTTAGCCCCTCACCTGCCCCCTGCCAGCTCTGACCCTTCCTCACTCCTTCCTTGGCCCCTGACATTGCAGCTGGGAGAGATATGTGATTTGCCTGAGGTCTGGAGTGGTGAAGACTGGGACTCATACTTCTCTGCTCCTTCAACAAGGCTCTCCCGTCACCCCTCCACACTAGCTGGCTCTCCCACCCCCGCCCCCCAACAACCCCCCACCTCTGGCCCTTAGAAACCTAAAGGAGCCTTGACAATGATGGTGAGCATGACTGCCCTCTGCCCCTACCACCACAGCCACCTCTGCCCAGCTAAGCAGACAGGGTACCTCCTGTGTGTGGACACTCTGCCAGGCTCTTCCCCCTTTAAATTCAAATAGTCCTCACAAATATCCCAGGAAGCAGGTACAATGGGATAGAAAATGAAGTCGGACAGGTTAAGTAAGCTGCTCCAGGCTATGGAGCTGGGCAGTGGTGGATGCAGGGCAGGTGGGCTCGCTCAGGGGCTGCTCCGTGCTGGGACCCAAGGAACTCCCGGGTGGGGGTCCCCTACCTCCACGTCCTGGTCATGAGTGTGACACAACGTATCACCTACCCCTCAGCACTGTATCCTGCCAGGGATCACTCAGCCCATCCCCCTGCCTCCAGACAAGGCTTCCATCAGCCTGGAGTAGGGGTGTGCTTTCAGGACCGAGGCTCAGGGGCTGTCCAGAGCTGTCCAAGCCCAGACAAACCATCTTTCAGAGACCACCCTAAATCCCTATCCCCACCACTTCCCAGCACCCCTTGTCCCTAGTCCAGCAGCCTTCCAGGGCTGGGGACTGGAGCTCCTGGCAGCATGGGGGAGGGACAGAGAGGAGACCCGTTCCCTGGAGGGTGAAGGGAAGACAGGGCCGGGGTCTCAATTGCCAGCTTCTTCCTCCTCCTCCCAGGCCCCCTTCCCATGGGCAGGGAGCTGCTTCGAAACCACTGCTCTGACCCTCTTAAAAAATCCTTCCCACTCCCAGTCACCTTCAGGATCAAGTCCTGCCTTCCCACTGCCCTTTACTCTGTCCCTTGCCACTCCCCAGGCCAACACACAGCACACGTACACAGCAACACAGCCACCAGGCCTACCAGCAAGCCCCGTCCCTCCTCTCCAGGGGAAAACTTCCACCAGCCATCACCTTCACTCTGCGGCCCAACCACCAGCTCCGTGGAGCTGTCCTTGAGCCCCAGTGGAGTCCTCGCTCCCTTCCCTGTCCACCCACAGCCCCTCTAGTGTAGAGGCCACTGACCCATCTGCCTCCTCCAGCCAGTACGAGCCCTTGAGGGCAGAGACTGGGTGTGACTGCCCCTTGCCCACAACACAGCATGTGCCCTGGCTGGCTACAATTTGCTGCACTGGGCTTGCCAGGGTCAATGAGCCCAGATCTAAGGCTAACTTCCAGAAGGGGAGTCTCTTGGAGGCAGACCTGACTATAAGACCCCCCGACCAGGTCAGGTTAGGGTCTGCCAACTGGCTCTCCCAACCCAGCTCATTAAGGGAACATGGATGGTGCTAGGCCCAGTCTTTCTATGGATGCCTGACAATGGCTGTGTCGAGAAACACAGGAGATGAAGTCATCGCTCCCAGAAATAGGCTGATTAAGATGTGACGACAACGCAAACAGCGAGGCTGGACAGACACACACACTCGCTCTGTCTCCCCAAGTGCTTCTCCACCCTGGGAAGTCAGGCCAATCCTGAGCTCCTCTGGGAAGCGGAGATCACGCCAGGAACAGAGCCAGGGCAGGGAGCTTGGACACAGGCAACAGAACCGGCCTCAGGAGCAGGGGTGCCCGGGGGCTCTCTCCTTAGGGATCCCTGTCCTGACCTGCGCTGAAGTCCCCGCCCCGCCCTGGCCCTCTCAGACCCTCCAGTTTGTTTTCTCACTTTCTCCTTGGCCCGCCTTCATCCCTTTCCAGGGTCTAACCCCACCTGCTCCCCACTTTCAGCCCCCTCACACTTCTGTCCTCTTCTGCAGAGCAAGCCTGCCTAGATTCCAGGAAGGTGGGAGCTGCTACTGGCTGAGACAGGGCTCTGGGCTACAGGCACTGGGCTCAGAGCTCGGCTCTGTCTTGCTGCAGCTAGGTGACCATGAGCGGGTCAATCCATCTCTCTGAGCTTACCTTCCTCATCTGTGAAGTGCAGATAGCAACGTGCCTATGTCATGGGGTGAGACTAAATGAAATATGTTGATTTGTTCATTCACCAACCTTGTGTCACACCCTGTTATAGGGGCTGGAGACACATCAGGGAACAAGACACCAACTGCCTGCTCCCCCGGGGCCTAGAGTCCAGTGTGGGAGAAGTGCGCACGCCTGTATGGTAGTGGCAGGTGAACTCGGGTGCTAAAAAGGAACCCGCAGCAGGGCCCTGGCTCGAGGGGATGTGAAGGCTGGGTTTGATAATGCTTTTGGATGAAGCGTGGAGGGAGGTCACAGAAATCTGGGTGAAGAGTGACCCAGGAAGAGGGAACAAGGGCCAAGTTCCGGGACTGGGGTGCTGCAGGGGCGCGGGACAGGGATGAGTTGGGTAGGTAAAATCAGCAAGGTCGGCAGGAGCTGCCTGTGCAGGGTCCACAGGAAGGGACGAGACGCCACTGGGTGGTGTGCTGTTTGAAGCCTGCTTCAGGCCACTGGCAGAGAATGGACCAAGGGGAGCTGAGTCGGAGTCGGAGACCAGCCTGGGGGTCGGCTGCAGGGTCTGGGTGAGAGGTGCCAGCGGCCTGGATGCGATGGCACTGGTGGTGGTATGGGAGGCACTCGGCACGTGCCTGGCACAAAGTGAATCCTCAGTACTCGTTCTCCTTGTCCCTGTCCTCGTCACCCTCGACATCCTCGTCACCCCTAACGCTGGCCAGGACTCTGCTGGTCCCAAAGCTGAAAGGCTGTCAGGCAGACCTCAGACGAGCCCTGTGAGGTAGGCAGGGCTCCTCACCCTATTTTACAGATGACCAAGTTCCTTGCTCAAGGTCTCCAGAGCAGCGGCAGGCCGGGCCAGCACTCGGCTGAGCAGGCATATCTCCTCCACGTGTCCCCCAGCCCTGCCCAGGGCCCCGTCCTCCGCCAGCTGTGTCCCAATCCACACGGGGCCTCCACCGGGGAAAACATTCGACTCCCAACAGCAGCAGCGCCAGTGCGGCATGTCACAGACTTCCGAGTGCTTTTCTATCTTCTCTCTCACTCGCTGAGAGGGAGGTACTCCAGGCCCCACCACACGAGAAGCGCCCTCGAATCTGTTTCGGAGCTTTCCTGAGCTAGGCAAGTACTCCTCCCTGGGCCTGGCTGTCCCTGCTCCCGCCACCCCCCTACCCCCTAAGTCAAATGAGAGCCCCAGGAGGAGACATGCATGCACCTCTCACCCCAGGCTGGGACCAGAGCTGACTCCTGTCCCTGTCCCCAGGGCGGGGCACAGGTGAGCAAAAACAGAAACAACTCAGTCCCGAAGGCCCCAGAGACAGCCATCCGGCCCACCCCACTGAGTGGGAAGGCCCGCTCAGCCACCACCTGAGTCTGGGTGGAGCTGCTAAGAAAAGCCCATTCCCTCTCTCTTCCCTCCCCAACCACAGAGCGACCTGGGGAGCCACCCACCCCCGCCCACCCCCAGGCAGCGGGGAGGGAGGGGCTCTGTGGACAGCAGGGGCCTCCCGACCTGATGGAGCACAGCCATCCTCCCCCCCTCTCTCTACAGGCTGAGGAGGTGGAGTTAAGCTAGACACCATGCTCTCAAGCACACAGACATAGATCACTTTTTTATAAGCCGCAGAAAACACCCTCCCCCAACCCCGACCAACAGTCAGCAGTGGCTGGTGGCGGGGCCAGGGAGGTGGGGTTCTGAGGTGGCAGCCGTGTGGAAGGAAACATTTCACTTTTTGCTTTACCCTTCTCCGTGTGGCTGGAACTTGGTATTCCATGCTTGTGTTTTTAATTACTTTTATGTTTAAAAAAAAAAAAAAGACCTTAAAGTAAAGTAAAATTCAGTGAACCAGAGGACATTTGGTGAGGAATGTGGCAAGTGGTGGCACCTGTTCCTCTCGTGACCTCATGAGCCTGGGGAAGGCCAAGTGCCTGCCTTACACTTCATTTCTTCTGCCTGGGCCTCACCTGGGCCAGCTGCCGCCAGCCGCCCTGCACACTCAGAGAGGACAGGGCCAGAGTGGAAGGAGGAGGAGGACTCGGAACCAGCCAAGAACACCCCTGACCCTGGCCTCAGACACTCAGACAGGAGCATCTGGGGATCGCAGAGTCACCCCCCCCCCTTCCCTGACAGTCCCGACCTCCTCTGCTGCCTCACTGTCTGTGCTGGTTCGCACAGACCACTGTCCATGTCTGTCTACTCCGTCAGCCCCTGGCCACACTGGACTTCAATCACCTGTGTGTCTCTGGCCCAAGGCCCTGCACACAGCAGGTGCTCAGTGAGAGTTTGCTAGACAAATCGCTGGTGATTAGTTAGAAAGAAACTCAAAAATGGATATGGAGGGAGTGGCAGACAGGGTGGAAAAACAAGAAAAGTTATGCCTGAACAGGAAGGCACCCAGACAGGCTTTGGCCAGAGAAGTTCAAACTGAAGAATGCAGGATCCCTGCAGGGGGAGGGGGCAGGGAGGGGGAGGGAGCCCCTTTCTGGAGTTTTATAATTTCTGGTGCCCAAAGGAGCTACAGAGCCAGCAGGAGAGCAAATGTAAAGGACCAAGAGAGGTCACAGCATGCAGGGGCACATAGCAGACAGCCCCCCGAAGATCAGGCTACCCTGTGTCCCAGGGCTTTCTCTTAAATACTTAACAACCTTTCCTCCCTCAGCTCTTCCCCGACCAAAGCCTCTCATTCACTGTGACAATGCCAGGCAGAAGTGACAGTGACAGGCAGAAGCGCCTGGCCAGGGGCAGAGGACACAGCTGAGCAGGCTCACAGTAGCCTGGTCTCGTCTGCCACATATCTGCTCATCCAGGGCAGCGTCCACAAGGGCCAGTCCCTCAGCACGGCATGCCCGGCTTCCACAAATGGGCGTGGCCCCATCCGTCCTGCGGCTCCAGTGCCCTTTGCTCCAGTCCCTTGACAGTCCTAAAAAAAGGTCCTGCAAGATTCCCACAGCCACACTTCTGCCGAGGTGGCTCCCTTACCAGGAGGCCCTTCCTACTCCCTGCGGCCCACCTGGGTTTTATCCAACCTTTAGGATAAAGATCTCTAACTAAAGAATATGGGCTGTATTTGGTCAACATTCATGTTTTGTTTAGCCCACACAGTGTTTGACATTTTTAAGTTTTGAATCAAGTCCCAACATTTAAAGATGCGAAATTTCAAAATGTCACCAAGAAATTCTAGACTTCTGGCTTCTCTTATAAATCCAAATGGCACAGTGGCTGCTGCCCCCTTAGCAGGACACACACCCTCCAGGTTGCCAGTGTCCACCACACTGGCGCTGCCTCGGCCTGTGCAGCAGCTGGCACGATGGAGTGGGGTCCCCCCTACATCTCCCAGAGACATGCCCAGCACCCGGCGCACAGTAGGGACTGGCTTATTGTGTGTGGCATGGAAATGAACAAAGACACCATGCCCAGATCTCCTGATTGCTATCTCCCTCCCTACAAGACCCCAACAGGGACAAGACGATGCTCTGGGTCCTGGGTCACCCTCCCACAGTGGGGCACACCTGTAGTGGGACCCTAGGGCTGTGACCAGATTCTCACATCAATATCTGATCTTTGCTTCATAAGCTGCATCTTCTAGAGCCCAGCTAAAGTCAGAGCAGTGCTCCTGGCATCTTTCCACCTTCCATCAAGTGGCAAGATTCTGAGCTGGCCCATAGACGCTGATCCCCAGGACTTTTACTAAACAGAAAAGCAGAAATTCGGCAGCAAGAACTAACAAAGCCAAGGCTTCCTCGATGCCTGCCTGCAGGAGGCCTGCCCCGCTTTGAAGCCAGTAGCCAACTCTTTCCTTTTTCTGGGTTTTCAAGGTCAGAGTCACATTGGCAGGAAGGATTCTCTTTGTTCTCCTGCCTCCAACTTACCCCAAACACAGACACTGTGCCCAAGAGCCAGGTCCTCAGCAGTGGCAGAGGATGCCCCTGCTCCTGGGGGTGGGGGGAGCAGTGAGAGCCAGCCAGGCACTGGTCGTGCCCCCAGGGGCCCTGCTTCCAGGGAAACGGCGTTGCTGTGGGCCTGGCTTCCCTGTCAGCTTGGGAGCACCATCTCTGGTCCACAGTGCCATGCTTGATAAAGGCTGATAGGAGAGGAACAGCTGACAGTCCCCAGAGTGTGCTCCCAGCCCAGGGAGCGGGCCCCCACCCGGAGGATGGGCTGGCTGGGCTCTGCCCCTCGCTGGCTGACGCTGTAACTTCAGGCTACCTGCTTCCTCTCTCTGAGCTTCAGTTTCTTCATTTGGAAAATGGGGAAATAAATACCTGATCCGAAACAATCAACCTCCTAATGGGACCTGGAGGAGCTTTGTGAATCATAAAGTGCCAGGCCAGAGTTAATTATTCCAGCACCTGGCACAGCGCCTAGCACGCAGTAGGTGCTCACTGTATCGTTCGTGGTGCATTTATTGGGCCCTGCGCTGTGCTGGGCTGCGTGCAAGGTGTCCAGGCCCAGAATGAAGGCCTGCCTGTGCACATGAGGTCTGCCCTTCAATGGGGCCTGCAGACAACTGTCATACCATGAGAACTGCCAGGAAGTAAGGATCAGGATGCTGTGAGAGCGGGGGGAGGTCCTGGGCTCCCCCAGGTTGGGTGAGGGACCCAGGCCTTATAAGAGCTACTGGCTGCCGGGCAGCAGAGGCCAGAGCTGGGGATGCTCAGCTGGAGGCTGCCTGGCACTCTACCCACTTCCCAACAGCTTAGTGTAAAGAGAGAGCTGCCAGGTGTGGCGAGCAACCCAGTTCTCTGAAGGCACCCAAGTGCACGTGCACGTCTGTGCACCTGGGCACGTGCGCCAGGGAATGAGCAGTGACACAGCACCCACGTGGACCAGACCCCGTGCCACGCTTTTCACCTCTGCTCTCTTAGTGGCCCCAGCACCTGCTTGGGCAGTGGTTAAAATAATACAGACATGGGCCCCACCCACCAAGAGGTGAGGCCACCCCATCCCCAAAGAGCAGTGCTGCCCAGAGCCCGGAGTCACACCGCCCAGGGGCGCCATTCTGGCTGTGCCCCTTATCAGCCCGTGAGATCCGTGTCAAGTCACCAAACCTCTTGGCTCCTGGTTCCCCAATCTCTCAGGTTACTGTGAACATTAAGAGACAAAGCACCTGGCGCAGAAAGAGTGCTCAGCCTCACACCCATCCCCTACCTAATCCAAGCCCCCCAAACACAGGCACATGCACACACACATGCATGCACTGTGGGGACCCAGCCAACACCCGGCTCACCTCTGTGTCTCCTCCTCTCCTTACCTGCTGTTTCTGCCCCTCTTAACTACTTCACACTCCCCTGCTGCTCTGAGCCCTTTCCCGCCTCCCAGAGCAGCCTCAGGTCCCAAGAGGACAGGAAAGTTCGAAGCTTTGAGTACAGGGCTCGCTCATGGGGCTCCCTCTGCCTCCCGGCACTTCTCCCTTCTTTGCCATCTGATGAACTCATCCTCTTTCCAGCCTCAACTCCCACCACTTCGGGGA
Organism: Camelus bactrianus; assembly: GCF_048773025.1. Classification (NCBI taxonomy): domain Eukaryota; kingdom Metazoa; phylum Chordata; class Mammalia; order Artiodactyla; family Camelidae; genus Camelus; species Camelus bactrianus. The sequence goes on along the minus strand of NC_133542.1, from coordinate 66,066,317 downwards.
AGTCCCATCCCCAATTCCTTGAGAGCAGCCCCAACACTCACCCACCGCCCAAGCAGAGAAGTGCAGAGAGAAGTGGGCAAAGCCTCCAGCTCCTTGCATGTTCCTGGATATATTCCTTCCCCATTCTTGGCCTCAGCTTTCCTACCTGTGAAGGGACCTCCATGACTTCTCACCTACGGCCCCAGCATGAGCTTGCTCATGTGCTCTATTTGGGAGAGATGGAGAGAATCTCCAGGTTCACCCCAAGGTTCTGGAAGGCTGGGAAGGAATTAGACTCTGCCTTGCTCTACTTGGCAGGGCGGGGCAAGTACACTTCAAGAGACCCCAGCCAGCACCCCCAAGAGACCCCACTTGCTACCGGGGGAGCAGATCCAGTAATCAAGCACAGAAAATGCAGAATAAAGGGAAGTCCACTGGGGTTGGGGGCGAGGGATCATGACAGGCTTCAAGCAGAAGAAGCTAGGACTTGACAGACAGGTAGGATCACAGAAGGGAGTCGGAGGAGAAAAGAAGAATTCCAGACCAAGGGAACAATGTGAGACAGAAGCCACGACACCGTGACAGCGAACACATCTCATGCTACTACGGGTGTCTCAAGGCACTCGGCTAAGCATTTAGATACGAGTCTCATTTATTCCTCTCGACTACCTTGGAGATAGGCACTGCTGTTATCTCCATTTTAGAGAGTTAAGCAAGTTCCCCAAAGTCACGGCACTGATGAGTGATGGAGCTGGGATCCGAACCCAGGCATCCACCTGGTGTGTCTGTGTGATTAAACAGGGGTGACCAGGCACGGAGGCTCAGGGGAGTGAGGATGAGAGTCTGGGGACTCCCAGGAGACTTGTTAAGACCTCAAAGTTGTGCTTTGTTTTCCCTGCAGCCTGCTCTTGGGAGGCACCCAACCCAGGCCAGTCCTGTTGGTGAAATCCCTTTAGGGTGACCCACCCGCGCATGGGAGCGTGGCAGCCACACAGAGTCCAAGGACCCCGGCCACGCACTTCCTTTGCACCATCTGCCTCAAGGATGCAGGGAGCGTCTGCTAATGAGTGAGCGAGCTGCGTGAGCAGGGGAGGGGCTGGGAGCGAGCAGCCAGTCAGGAGCCACGGCTGTCAGCGGCCACACCGACAGGCTGGCTCCAAGCTGTTGCCAGGGCAGCCCGGAGATTCTGCCTTTGCAGGCGGAGTGATTTAGAACCAGTTGCTCTCCCCTGGGCCACCAACTCCGCCAGCCCGGGGCCCCCCATCCAGTGCCTGGCCCTTCCAAAACCTCAGCACGGACTGTCAGGGGCCCCGTAGGGAGGGCCACTGGCACGGGAGGCCATCAAGACAGAAAGTGTGGGCACACTTCACGTGATGGAAACAAGCCCCTTGTTACCACTGTCCCAAACAGGGACCAGGGCTGGGGGCTTGAGGCTCCTGGGTCAGTTTCCAACAACCCAGGTCCATCTTGTAGGACACTCACCACTAAGTGGGACCTGCACTCCCGCAGCAGCAGGAGACCGCGGGCTGGAGGGGGGAGGCGAGAGAAGGAAGGGTGATAAGGGGGCTGAGCGGAGAGCGGCACCAGGAAGGCAGGACCCTGACAAACGCTCACCAGGGCTCCTCTCAGCATTTAACACGTGGCTGCCCCCCTGCAGGGTTGGGATAATTCTGGGTGGGGAGGAGTGAGCACAGGCTAGTGTGGCTGGAGGGGCAGATGACGGTCAGCCCCGCGCACCCAGTGTGCTGCAAAGTGGTGGGCACATTAAGAACATGACTGACGGTGTGACAAACACACATGTGACATGTCAGTGAATCTACCCAAGGGCAAACTCGTAGGAGCCCCTAACAGGGACTCAGATGTGTCAGGGGGAGCTACAGCAAGCCCATTAAGTGGTTTTCTGTACAACTGCTCCAGACCGATGCGGCATTTCCTCTCATTTAGAAATGCGTTCCACTAGTGCAACGAGTGCCTTTAAGTGTGACCGGATAAAAAGCCCAGAGGGCATGGCCACGCTGTCTGTACCTGCTCTAAGATTCAGGCAAGCTCAGCAAAACAGCCCTTCACAAGCAGCCTGTCAGGGTCCAGAATCCTGTTTGCCTGAGTCCCACCACCCAGTGGGAGACCTTGACCACTAAGCCAAGCCATGAGAAGGTTGGCAGTTCCTGCCATGGGAACACTGGCATCACCTGAGAGTGAACCTCGGGTGCCAGATGCTTCTCCAGGGCAGAAGGACAAAGTGGGGGGCTCACGAGAGGCCACGGGGCTGTCCTTCTGAGAGCTGGCTAAAACGTGTGTGCACACGGCAGGGCACAGTATGAGGCTCGCCTTCACCGAAACTCTCTTCCTGGTAGTCCTGGGGGAAAAACAGACAGAGTCCCCACCCACCACTAACCATCAGAGGCTACTGAGATCTACGGAAGGAACCTGGCTGGCTAAGTGGCCACCTGGACTTAGGAGGGAGAGGCAGCAGGGATAACAAATTGAAAAAGTGCGGTGACGAGTCACCAGGCCTGCTGCTGATTCCCCGGTTCCCCAAAGACCACAGTGGGAGCCATGGAACCAGGATCAGAGGACAGCCCACTGACTACCTGCAAATAACAAAGAGTGTCGTGAAAACAAGCAGGGGCCCATAGTGCCCAAGCTGGGGCAGAAATCAAGGGATCTAAGGTCTGGGACCCACCCATAACCCAGGAAGAAGAAAAAGTGTGGGACAAGCCTTGACCTGGCTCCTGCTTCACATCTGCCTGGGCTCAGGGTGGCTGGAGTGTGCCACCATGGAACGACAGGGACTGCCTCCCAAGGAGAACCAAGATTTGGAACTAAAGTCAGGGCTGTTGCAGTGATCCTGAAACCCCACCAGAAGGGGCTCTGGTCAGCCTGGCTTTCTCTCCAAGGGAGGGGCTGGTTCCTTGAGAAGTAGGGGCAAGACCAGAAAGCAGACCTGGAGGCACTGGCTCCAGGCAGGATGCCCTAGTGCCCCCCACTGGCACCCCGCTGGGTGGCTGGATTCCCTCAACCTTCAGGGCCAGCCCCAGGCTTGCCTGGAACCTCACAGTAGATGCCCTGCTGTTTATCAGAAGAACTAAGCAGATTTCCTTTGGAAGTGGAATCTGAGCAGGACAAAGGGCCCTCGGCTGGGGCTCTCCAACCAGACCAAATAAACACTCAGCCTCTCGCCAGGGGGGTCTGCAGTTGATATTTGGAGAGGGGCAGGAAAGAGACAATCTGAGCTGAGTTTGGGCTGAAACTGGCTTTCAGCCAACAGCAGTAGCAAAACACTCCAGGCCAAGTTCCTGCTTTGTCTGGGTCTCAGCTGCCCACCTGGTTCCCTAGGGGCACGGTGAGGCCTGGTCCCCCAAGCTGGAACAGGCAGTGGTACATCCAGCCTCAAGGTTATTCCGCAGCCTGATAACCCAGCACCCCAGCCACCAACATCCCTCAGAGGCATGGGACCCTTCCAGAGAGGGGAGAATTCAGAGCTGCTAGCTGGACATCTCAATACTTGAATGGGTCTCAGAATCACCTGGGGGCTTGTCATGAAGACAGATTCTGGGGCCAGTACTAAATCTGTGAATCGGACTCTCCAAGGTAGGGCTCTGGGATCTTTTTGCCTGGTTCCCAGGGCACCATGTGGCTCAGCTGTACCCAGGAACCTAGAGAAGGTGGGGTGACCTCTGATGCCTCCCAAAGCCCCCTTCCCAGTGCCTACAAGGAATGCCTGGTCTCTCCCCATCTGCTGCTGCCACTTCCTAAAACCCTGGGGAGTCCCCAGGTCTCAAAGCACCTTCAGCTGACAGTGCCTCTCCCCACCTCGGTAGGCAGCCAGTAAGGCCCAACCCAGTGACAGGCCAGCTGAGATTAACGGTAGGGAATAAATCAACCCAATTCATGGGGGGAGAAATATGTTGTTTACAGAGATTTTTTCGAAGAGGAGCCACCAGTTGACTTGGTATTTTGATCGTTAGAAAATTACCCAAGTCGTGTTGCCGTTAAGAGGAAGCAAAGTCCAACAGGGCAGAGAGGCCTGGCCTGGGGCTGGTAGGGGCTCCGCTCTCTGGAGTCCTGTACCTCCCCAGCTCAGAAGATTCTTGGGTCACCCTCCAGGGACCCCTGCTCTGCAGGAGTGAGGTCCCTGAGACTGGCTGGTGCCAAGTCCAAGGGAGGCACGTGCCAAGGCCAGCTCCCTGAAGCAGGTGGGCACGCACCTGGGCTTGGAGGTACACAGGTTCAAGTCCGGGCTCTGCCGTTTAAAGGCTAGATGATCTTGTGCGAGTCTCTCAACCACCTTCAGCTTTGGATTCCTCACTTATAAAATGAGAAAATATCCATTTCCTAGGACTGCTGTGAGGGTTAAGACCACACAGGCCCTCTCTCAGCCCCTAGCTCCCGTCCCCCGGGGACTGCACAAGCTCTTCTGTCAGTCCAGAAGGCCCTCCCGGCAAGCTCAGCTGGGCCCTCTCTTCCTCAGGTAAGCCATCCCCACCACCCCCAACAGATAAACTCTCCAGCTCTGGGCTCGCACTGCCTTCAGGACACATGCCTCAACAGCAATGACACGCTGACCCGCAGGACACTTTCAGTGCGGAGAGCCAGGGCTGGTTTTGCATCCCCACTGCATCTCCCCAACCTGGCACCATGCCTGGCACACGGCGGGCCCCAACTGAACGGTATCCACTGTCCTCACGATCAGGCCATCAGAGCTCCCTGTCCCGTCACTGGCTCCAGACCTGACCACTCGGGAACTCTGGATTCCAACCCGCACAACATTCCAACCAGTGCCCTGCCCTAAAAGGGCCTTCTCAGACCAACCGGCCCCTCTGGAGCCTCACAACACAGCAGCTTCCGGGGACCTGGCCTTGCACGGCTCTCCAGATTTCTCATAGTAACACCTTCTTGGAGTTTCGGAAGCGAACCAAGTCATTTGCCAACTATTCTTTCCCATTAATCTCACAATGCATTTGCTATTTTCCCTCCATAATGACTCATTTAGCAGCAACAGAGCAATTAGGCAGACCACAGAATATTGATTTTCTAAGTGGGAGGAATGTCCGCACAGACATCTCTTTACGCCCGTCTCAGGCTGTCTCCTGCTACATGACAGGGTGAACCTCAGGAGGGCTCAGCTAGATCTGCTGGCTGGATTCTGGGGTCTCCAATGGAAGCTCAAAAGCATGGTATGTGCATATGTGGAAGAGTGTGTGGGCACCTGAGATGAAATGGCAAAATTCTCATTGGACATGCGTGTTCCCATATAGACCTCAGAACTCTTGGAGACAGGCACCATTATCACACTCACTTTAAAGATAAGGAAACAGAAGTTTAGAGATTAAGTGACTTGTCTTAGATCACACAGGCAGTTAGGGAGCCAGACTCAGACGCAGGTCTGTGTGTCAGCAGAGCAGCAGAGCTGTTCATCAGGGCACCCTGCGTGGCCTGCTCTCTGTGGGAGCCAGGGGAATGTGGCACCGGTGGGGGAGCAGGGAGGGCAATGCAGTCTCTCCGATCGTGTGACCCAAGGAGACACCTGAGACATACAACAGCTGGTTTAGGTCCTGAGCTGCACACTGCAGCCTCTGCACCTGCCCCTGGCCAACCACCAGGCCTGGGCGGCGGCTCTCAGAAAGGCCTGAAGAAGACACAACGGCTCGCCCTCCTCCTCCTCCACCTCGCAACTACCACCACCAGCCCAAGACAAATGCCTGCCCAGCTCGTGGGGCACTTCAACATCCCCACACTATAAAAAGGGAGGGCAGACGAACGGCATGAGAGTCAGGAACAGTTTGATGAATCAGGAACAACATTGACAATAAGCCTTATCCACCGGTGTGCGGCTCCCAAATCAGGCCCCACAGCTGGGATCCTATCCAGCAAGAGCCTGGCTTACCTCCTACCTCCCACTCCCAGGAACTAACTTGCGGCAAGCTGGGAAGGAGGCTGTAGGGGCAAAAGGTCCCCAAGGTCCCAGGGAGCAATGCCAGCCTCCACAATTACCTTTACCCAGGGAGCAAATGGCTTCTTGGTGGCCAGGGGAAAGAGCTGAAGGTCCAGTTAGCAGACACGGGTTTAAATACCAGCTCTGCCACCATCTATGTGCCTTTGGGTGGAATAATGACCTCTGAGACTCAGTTTCCTTATCTGTAAAAGGAATAATGCCTGTCTTGCCACCTCCCCAGCTGGTACGAGGGTCCAGCAGTAAATGATAAAGTGCCACCTAAATGTTGGATAGTGAAGCTCAACAGAAGGGAAGGTTTCCGAGCTGGAACTGCCCATTACTGGAGATAAGCGAGCAGGCCCTGGACAGCCCGTGAATATGGGGGGCCGAGCATCCTATATACCCTTTTGGACACCCAGATGCACATCAGCATGTTAAAGGCTCCCAGGAGTCAAGCATTGAAGAAATCTACTTGCTTCGGTTCACTGGATGCTTCCCTGCCTTGTTTGGACTTGTCATCATCAATGTCCATTAACATCTACAAGGATGTGGGGTTCTGTGGAACCCAGTTTGAGAAATGCTCCCATGGGCGCTTTGGACGATGACTAGGGGAGGAAGGGAAGAAAGCAAGGCCTTTCAAGTACAACTCTGATGAGAGAGACAACAGGACCTTCCCCAATGTCAACCACAAGTCAGGTGCAGACCTAGCCCTCAAACTCCCTACTACACAACAGGGAGACAAACCCATACGCCCAGAGAGAACACTGACTTCAACAAAACAACACTAAAAAGGGACTTAGAAACCTCAAAAAGGAGTCACTCCCAGGCTATCTGTGACCTGAACATGCCTAGAGACTTGGAGGGATTGAAGAAGAAGAAAGGCCTCAAGCAGAAATGCCTCCCTCTTCCCTGCTCTTGCCTGAAAATTCACCATCATGGCCTTCTCCTTCTGGGCTACCCGAAAGGGGGCTAAGTCCCCACAACAGTATTTCAGAGAAGAGTTTGTGGGACCACAGAAAGGGGGAGAACACAGTCATCTGTGTGTCCAGGCTCCATCTGTGGATCCCAGAAGAAGGCAGCGGGCACCACCAGCCCCGCCCATTACGATGCTGCAGGCGCTGCGTGGACACACCCCCTCCAACCCAGTGCCCTCTCCTCTCCCCAGGGGCTCTGTGCCAGGAAAGGCTGAGGAGTCCGGGAACCACTGGCTCCCTGGAAGGGCTCCGGCAAACCCACCCATGGCAAACCCATCCATAATGGTGCAGACTTTGCTCCCAGCAAGGACAGAGCCTTATTAATTATTCAGGGGATGGTGCAATTATGCAAATCAGTGGGCAGCCTCTGCCCGACTGCTGCCTTCTGCAGCAGTCCAGGGGGAGGGGTTGCCCAGAGCCCAAGCGGCTGGGTACCAGAAGAGAGTCACCCAGCCAGTGAAAGGGGGAAGAAACCCCCCACATTCTGGGCCTACCAGAGGGCCCAGAGCCAGGCCCCGTCCCACACACCGGAGAGCTAGTAGCTGCTTTGAGGAACATTCAGAAGACCTGGGGATGCCTTTTCCCAAAACAAAACAAAACACACCCTAAAGCTGTTGCTGGGCCAGCAATGCCATCATTCAGGGCTTGATCCTGTCGGTCCTGAAGGCATGGAATACTTTCAAAGTTCCCTCTTAAAGCATGCGTCTAACGAGAGGTAACACCTCCAATTAGTGTTTACCAAAGAATGTTCTGTAGAACACTGCTGCTCCTGGGGTGGGGGTGGAGAGGACAGGAAACCCTGGATTAAACAAGGTGGAGCTGGTTTCTTTACTGCAGGACCTCCCAGGGCCGAGAGCAAGGACGCCATGATGCCCCTGGAGGAGGACATCTGGTCTCACCTCCAGGAACCAGGGAGTGAGTCTGATAAACGCTGGACAGACTGCTCACTAAATCCTCTGCCGGGTCCATCACCCCTGGACTCTGAAATCCCTTGCAGTAGGTTTCCACTACTCTCATACACAACCATCATCAAAAATGTGAACTTCACGTGCGCAGGGTAGCTACACAAGACCAGCTCGGGTCTGTTGGCCGGGACTCTTGGCAGGACGCTTACCCATGACCCTGCCATTGCCCTCACCTGCTTCTGCTACTTCCCAAGGCCCAGCAGCTGTACGGGTGCCCGGTGCCACCTCAGGTCCGCATAGGGCTGGGTTAGCTGGGAGCTCGCTCAGCTGCACCATCACAAGCCCTCAGCCAGCCCAGCCGGAGCTCAGTGCCAGACTCAGCCACCTTCCCACAGGTGAGGAAGGCCCACCTCCACTGCCACCTCAGGACTTCCTCCTGCAGAGCCCAGGGTGGCCCTGGGACACTTCCCCAGCCCCATCTGGCGGCTGCCACGTTCTCTCATATGGGAGACATAAAACACTCTAGAAACATCTAGATGCAAATCCCATCTCTGCCACCCACCTGCTGTAAGATCAGGGCATGTGGCTTTTACCTGTCAGAGCCTCAGTTTCCTCACCTGTAAAACAGGGAGAGAGCAGGACTGTGCAATAGTGTAGAGCACAGACTTGGGAGCCAGGCTCCTTGCGTTTGAATCCCAGCTCCGTACTCCAGCACTGCAGCTCCAGGGATCACAACAGTGTGCAGCACATGGGCTGAGGTGAGGATGGAGTGAGCCCCTCTCAGGGAAGTGCTGAGAGCAGGCCTGGCCCACGGGACCTGTCCATCATGTTAACTATTACACTAGAGAGGGCCCCAGCTTTGAGTCCAAAGAGACCTAGATTCTAAATCCATCACAAGGGTAATCCCCGATAAGTGATTTTACCCCTCCCAGGCCAGTTTCGGCACCTGTAAAATGGGGGGAGGATAACAGAGAGCAGTCCAGAGGATTAGAGATGCCGCACAGACGAGCCGCGGTGCTGGCACGCAGCAGACGCTCTATACACGGTAGGTAGTGTAGTGACCACATTACTGACTGAGCAGGTCGTCTGGGAAACGTCTGAGAGACCAGGAGGACAGTGGTTGGTGGCTGGCCTTAGATAATAAAGCCAGACCGCCTGGGTTTGAATCCCACCTACGAGCTGGATGACTCGGACAAGTGGCTCGGTCTCTCTGTGCCTCAACTTCTCTGTAAAATGAGGACAGTAATGTCCTTCAGAGTGTTGTTGTAAGGATGAAATAAGAAAATGCAGGAAAGGTGCCAGGCATGGAGCCTGGCCCATCACAGGTGGCCACGCAGGGGTGTGTGTGCGCGCGCGCACGTGTGTGTGTACAGGGGTGGGGGGGGCTGGTGATAACACAGTACCAAGAGAAGCTTGCACGAAGAACAGAGATGAAAGACATCTTGTCCCACCCTGCTCCATGGCTCCATCCCACGTCACCCCCAGGGACTTCATGACCTGCAGGCAGTGCAGCAAAGTCCAGGAAAGACAACACCCTGTGCTAGGTGCCTCCCCTCCAGGAATTCCGTAGTCCTGGGCACTGAGAGATTAGTTTTTGTTTTTGCTTTGTTGAGATGGGGAAACAGGCTCAGGGAGAAGCAGTCGGTGGAGCTGGGCCCCAGACCAGCTCTGGGTGACGGACTCAGGCTCCTTGCTGCTGACCTCTGCGGCAGCTGGCAGTGCCGGGGATGCGGCGGAAAGGCAGTTGTGGGTTCAGACTCCAGCTCCATGCCCCACAGGCCCAGGTTCTCCACGCCCCTCCCACCCCCAGCCTTCTCCCCCAGCAGGTCCCTGGCCACCTCAGTTGGGAACACAGCACCCCCTTGGCCCGGCCCTCCTGGGGGCCTCTGCACAAACACAGCACTCTCATCCCCGAGCCCAGACTCTCCAGGCTGCACTAAAAGACCTCCACTTCCACGTGGGGGCCAAGGGCACCCAGTCCAGCCATGAAACACTGGCTAGTCCTGTCCTCTGGGCTTTGGCTCATCGGACCTGGGCTTGAACCACACTACTGCCACTCACTTGATCCTGGGACTCCAGAGAGGAGGGACTACACCTCTCTGAATCCCCTGTAACTGGGAAGCCGGCAAGAGGAGTGGGCTGAGCCCTGGGCCTGGAGTGAGGAGACTCTTGCCCCTTCACCTTTCTGAGCCTCACCCACCTCACCTGTAGAACGCGGACCACAAACACCCTAACTGCTCCAAGCACCGTTAGGAGACCTGGCCAGTGGTGTCAAAGCACTGTTCCCAGCGGGGAGCCCTTGGCAAGTACAGGAGGGGCGACTGGCGCTCCTGCAGGAAGGGGAAGGTTATCTCAAAAGGCATCACAAGCTTAAAAGGGAACGGCACAGCATGCTAATGGGGGGATTCTAGGCATCAACCAGGGAATGGGGTCCTCCAGTGTGTGACTCTGGGCCAGCCACATTCCCCTCTTGGAATTTCAGTTTCTACATTTGTGAAATGGGAAACAAAAACCCCCTTACCAAGAATCAATAAGAAAAGAGCAGTGCCTAGGCAAGCTGCGGGCACACACCTGGGACACAATCCTGCCCTCTGCAAAAGGAACAAACTTTGGGCAGCGGTTCTCAAACTTCGGGGAAACACCATTACTCCACCAGAGGCTAATTCAGAATGTCAAGGGTGGGGCCCAAGAACCTGCACTTTATCAGGGGCCAGGCCTGTGGCTTCCAAGACAGGAGTGGGTTTTATCAGAGCCAGTTCTGGGGAAGGGGGGATTGTTTCCTGATGAAACCTGAGGAAGGTGGAAAGGGGGGAAGAAGGGCAACAGGAGTGCAGGGTGGGGCTCTATTAATCAGTCTCCACCCCAGCCGGAAACAGTCATTGTTGAGGCGCACACATCCTTCACGTGCTAACAGTCTGCAGCTGCAGCACGAAGCTTTGATTATGAATGTCAAAAAGACGGAGCATGAAATTAACTCCCCCTTGGTCAACGGGCACAGGGCGACGCTGCACTAACTCACTGCCCTCAGCATGAAAACTCCCCATGACAATGTCGCATCCAATTAGAGCCTGTGCTCCCAGGGTGGCATCTGTATCTCTGCCCGAAGCACCCTTTTACTACCAGGCCCAGCAAACAAGGGCCCTGAGGCTGGGAGAAAGGCCAGGGCGACAGGCAGGTGATGTCCCGGGGTTAACTGGGTGGTGGCCAGAGCCAGTTGGGACAGGGGCTGGGGAGGGCCCCTCAGCTCCCCCATGGGGGCTGCCCACTGAGAAAGGGAGGTGGGGAATCACTGTGACAAGGAGTAACTCACCTCTCAGGGCACCTGATGTGGGGAAATGTGCAAACCCAACCTTCCATCTGAGCCAATTCCTGCCCCAGCAGCCTCACTGGAGAGATAGGAAGCTAAGACTCGTTGCCCTCCCGAGGTAGGATCACACCGAGGTAGCGGTGGAGCAGGCCCAGGAGCCAGGTTCCTGTGGCTCTGGCACTCTGTCTGCTCCAGCCTGGTCTGTGGCAGCCAGGGTAGAAGTGGCAGCAGGAGGGGTGGCGGGAGGTTGGGGGCAACAAAGCCCTGCTCAGGTGCCTTTGGGAGAACCGGGAAAGAGTTCTGGAGGCTGCCCTCTGGCCCCTCTCTTCCTACCAGTTTTTCTCTGGGCAGACCCTGAGCCCCTCCTCAAGGCACAAAGTGCTGTGTTAGAGCCTCCAGCCTCCCACCAGTCCCCCAGACAAGCTGCTACCAGCCAGTCTTCAAGGGGACGACCCCAGGAGTCAGGTGCATACAGGTTTCCTGAGCAGGGGTGAGTCAGGGTATCTGGGGACATCCTATTCTTAGCATGCCCCCAGGATCAGACTTGACCTCCAACCACGAGTTCATTTCTTACTCTTCCCCAGGACTGCACAGGGCATTGCCAGGTGGGCTGCCAGTGACCCTTGCAGGTGAGATTCCGTCTCCCTCTCCTTCCCCTAGGTTTTCACCCCACCACCTGCCTGGCTCAGAGGTGACTTCTGGTGTACCTCTGGTGGCTTCCACAGGGACCTGGCTTCTAGTTGCCAAGGAGAGTTCTTCCATGTGCATGCCCAGGGCATGTGGGGTGGACTGCAGAAAGGACTTGATAGGCAGCCGCGGCTGCGCCCTGGCTAAGTACGAGATGCTGGGCGCCCACTCAGGCTCGCACCACACCTCCCCACAAAGTACAGAGATTCCCTCTGTCTCAGGAGGGGATGGTCACACAGGCCACCCCTCCTGGCGCCCCCAGATGGGAAGGGCAACTTCTACATCATTACCATCACAACCGTCTCCTCTGGGATTCCAGCCAGTCCTCCGAGGTGGATGGGCAGGTGTGAACTCAGGTGACTCTACACAGAGTCACCTGGTGGGGATCAGGTCCTTTGAGAAGCTGCCTTAGGCTCTGGAATTGGGGGAGGGGTCCTGTAGGCAGCAGCCCAATGGCTGCTGGAGGGGTAGGAAAGGGGTTGGTTTCATTGTAGAGTGGCTGGTCATGGTCCCGTCCACAGCCCAGGCCAGGGCATGTCTCCCCACTGCTCTGGGGCCTCAGCAGGTAGGGGTGGTAAGTCTCACCTCCTTCTGGGCTTGCTCTCCACAGCTCACCCCCAGGCTGGGAACTCAGCCCAAACCACTCCTCGCAAATGGATAGACTGATGGCCAGAAGACACACTACTAGAGGTTCTTCACGGGAGGGGCGCTCTTCCACTCACCCACAGCCAGTCACCCCAGGAGGGTGGGCAGGGGAGGAGCCAAGTGCGCCCTGCCACTGGGAAGGAGTCCCCCACACCAGCGTGGGAGCTGCATGTCTTCCTTCTCGCATCTTTGGTCTCCCTATGACCTCCAGCCCTATTTTGTGGCCCTCTAAAATAGCCATTAATTACAGCCCAGTAATTAACTTTCTGGTTCAAGTAATATTTTGCAAAGGAATTCCATTAAAGAGTCGATCTGCATATCCTCAGACATGGGGCCTGGAAATAGGCAGCATTACTTGGGGAGAATGTGAAAAGCCCCACAGCACCCCTCAGGCCAGGCACCCAGGCCTGGGCTCCACTGGCACCTGAAGGCATGCGGGGACTCAGAAGGTGGCTGTCCTGATGGCCTGGAGATATGCTGAGCCCCGGGAGGTTCTCCTCAAGAAGGCACAGACAGTTTGCTCACAAAACTGGCCAGCTCAGTAGCCACATGCCCAGACAGTAACTGCACAGACGCACCCATGTGAGAGCTCAAACACAGAACACACCATACACATAGCGCGACAGGATGTGTGTAAACACACACAACACACGCACATGGTGGTAGACAGGTACACGTATGAAAAGAGACACAATAAGAATGGTAGCCAGCATTCACTGAGCACTTAGAATGAACCATATGCCCATATTCGACCTGCAAAAACAGCCACTTCACACAGTCCAACCCAATGTGAAGTGCCAGACACAATTCCAGATGCTTTACATGCGATTACTCATTTCAGATGCACAGACGTGTACAAGGACAATTACATGCAACGCACACACACCTTCATGACGGCAGGTGTGGGCTTGTATGACACACAGAAACATGCACTCACAGATGTATACATGCCCACAGACACTTGTACAGAGACAGGCCTCTCTAGCCTTTAAAACCCCAGCCCGGGGCCGATCGCATTCTTAGTAGCTCATTTTCATCGTTCCTAAAAATATTGCCCAGCTTAAATCTCTAGAAGATACACGAGGGAGCTGCAGATCTAAAAGGAGGTGATAAAAATGAGAAAGCAAAAATAAATTGGTTCTTCTCTATGTCCAGGTCATGTTCTGTGGCCTTCCCCTCCCTCTCTAGAGATGAGGTTCAGAATCAGGTGCTAATTCGTGGGGATCCAGTCAGCCCTGTCCCGAAGATGCCCACGGGGCTCCATGTACAATGCTGCAGGGGGGTCGGGCCTGGGTTCTGTGGTGGTCCCACCTCCACGCCTTTGACTGTGTCTCTCAGTTCCCTTGAATATAATAGCCCCTTCCCTGCCTACCTATTCTGTACGGCGCAAGACCTCTCAAAGTGCTGTGTAAATGCCAGGCCTCCTTATGATAATTCTCGGATTAAGAATTAAATCTGATTCCCTCATGGAAAGGAGAGCAGGCAAGGGGGAGCTGGGGGAGCCTTCCATGTAGGTAATTAATGAATTCCCTGCCTCACCACTTGGAAGGCAGAGCCTCGTCTAACAGAGATCCACCTACATGGGCCTTTCAGAGTTGAGGAGAGTCAAACAGGGTGACCGAGAATCGTGCCAGGGGCTTGTCAGAACGTTCAGAAGGCAAAGGACCGTAATAGACAAGACTCAAAAGCAGCACAACTGGCCATTAAACTCAGGAAAACAAAATTCAATCACTAACAAGTGAAGGAGTGCAAGTACCCCAAAAAATGTTATTTTTCTGCCTATACAAATGACAAAGACCAACCATTACAATGACAACACCCAATGTTTTTAAAGATGTAAGGAAACAGGTGAGTACCCTCAAAAACCTGAAGCTGTCCATATTCTTTGACCTAGTAATTCTAAGACCTTCTCCCATGGAAACAATCACTAATGCAGACAAAGATGTATAGTCAAGGACTGAAATACCAGCATCATTTTTAATGAAGAAAAACTAGACAGAACCTAAATGCCTAAATTATTAGAAACAAGTATGGCCCAAACGTCAGATGAAACAGTGAACTTTTAAAATTGATTTTTAAAACACATATAGGAGAGGTTTGCTTTCAGGCGTAGACAAGAACAAGGGTCATTCTGCTCAGCTATTTCTTGTGTTCAAAGTAGTAATGATCCTCTGACAGCCCCTCTCACCTCATGAGGGACATCTAGTATCATCTCTTGAACTCACAGTAACACCGCGTGACTGCTTGTCATTTTCCCACTGCAGACGAGGAAACTGAGGCTCCCCAAGATGAAGTGACTTTTCCCTACCAATGTTAACTACAACTTATTGAAAACTTACAACATGCTTGTCTAACCTCTCTCACATGTTGTAAAATTTTAGAAACATTTAAGAAATGTGCAAGGCCCGGTGTTAGCTGCTAAGGAAACAGCATTGCACAGGATAGGCATTTTCTCTTAAATACATGCTGACTCCATTAACACTAGTGTTTCCAATGACAGTATCATCGTCAGGCCCATTTTGTGGATGTGCAAACTGAGGCTCAGAAAGGTTAAGCGACTTGCCCCAGGAATGCCTGGCTTCGAATCCAAAGATCATATACTTCCCATTACTCCCAGAGACTGTCTAGGCTGCACAATCATCTCGACGTCACCAGAGGGAAGGCAGGAACTCTCTGTCTACAGCAGGGGAGGGAGAGAGTTGAGAAAACCCAGGCCTGGGTGCCCAGCCCCTCCTGCACCTCCTGTCAAAAAGTAAAGCAGGAAAACAGATCCCGTCTTCCATTTTCTTGGTTCCTCATCAAGCTTCCTCTCACCGCTCCAAAGAAATGCCTCACCCAAAGGGACAGAAATGATTCCTGCCCACTCAGGGCCAGCTGAAAGGCCCCACTGCCACTTCCAAATTACCTGCCTTCCTAGTCTTATGCTGCCTGGAAACCTACTGTTGGTAACTTGCAGGTGTGGGAACTGCAGGCAACACAAATATTCCTGGGAAGGGATAATCTGTCTCTAACTCCGCACATATCAGCCTTGCGTACCTGCACCTGGGTCGCCCACCTGTGTTGGGGGCCAGAGTCACAGAGAAGCAGTATCAGGGAGAAAAACAAAATAAGGAAAGCATAGTATTGCCAGCTGACCCTCCCAGCTATTCAAGAACGTTAATAAATAAATGAGTGACTTAGAAATTATCTTCTGGGAAGGCAGAAACATCACATCTGAGATTGCTTTTACCAACATTAAAACGGTCTTGTAAATGAAGCAGCAGCATTTCCAGCCTGCAAAACAAAAATGCTTTTGCCAGCACACCTTTCACCTGGAAAGCCTCCGAGCAGCATTCATTTCTGTCATCCAGGGGAAATGATTACCTGTCCCTGGTGCTTATTTCCAAATCCTCCAAAGAAGAAATGAATGTTGAGGGGCCCAATGACTTTGGAGACTGGCTGGGAACCTCCTCTGGGCTGTTTTCAGGGGAATAAGTACAAAGGCTCAAACCATTCCTGTAGTCCTCGAGGACCCCAGAGCTTGGCTGTGCCCACCAAGCCCTGTGGCTTGACCCCAGCCTCACCACCAGACATCAGCACCCCTCCCCCATCAGCATCTCCACACCTGGGGCAGACTCCTTTCCCAGCGAGCCGAAAGATCCCAGAAGAGAACCAACTGATTTCTAACCTCCAGATGAGAGAATCCCAATGCAAAAAAATAACCTCCCTAACAAAGCGGTTTGCGGAGCACAGCAGAGAGCATGCAACAAAGCCGCTTCAGGGGCCATAAAGCAGACAGATTCTTCCAGAGTCAGGACCCAGGTGGCCGCCCCTGAGTGCCCTGTGCTCCTGCTCCACATGGGGAGACTTCGGGGACCAGGGCTCACACTTGCCACCCTAGAAGCCCCCACCCCCCTTCACATGCCCATCCCGTCACAGAGGCTGGTGTCTCCGCACTTACCCCCTCCGTGTGTAGAGGCATGGCCGCCCAGCGGGGTCCCATGGAGCCAGGATTCAACCCCCTCCTCACTGCTAAGCCAAGCCAAAGGCAGCCGGCTCTGTCCTCCCAGCCTTCCATAGCACCACCGCACCACGTCAGAGTGGGGGGAGGCGCCTCTCCACCCGCCCAGGTTTGACCATGAGCCTGGGGGGTGGGGGTGGGGGTCGCCATAACTGGTTTTACTCACTCAACTCCAAACAGGACGACACCAGGGACTGGCCCGGAGAAATATCTGCCCATCCATCCCAGCAGCAGCGGATAAATCTATTTCTAAGCAAAGCAACAAATCAGGAGACCCCAGTCCTAGCAAAGCCTATTTCAGCTCCAAGGCTGGATAGAAGGATTTCCAACTCAGTCTCACTGCCTGTCCGTGGGAAATCTGGGCTCCCTTCCTGTGCCAGAGAAGCCACCAAGCCAGATTTTGTTTATAGAAAATTAATAAGACAATTCCACACCACTGCCAGTGACATTCTGCTCCAATCACTACCGTTTACCACCGTTTCTAGAAACAGACTTGTAATTTTACTCCCTATCCCCCTACTCCATGCCCCTTCAGCCCGTGGCAAACCTGACCTGAGGCCAAGCTGTGCAGGACCTGCTCGAGGTCATCTCGGCCATGCCCCGACCTCTGGCCAGGGTTGCCAGCCGACCGCCTGCCAGCGTCTCAGTGCGGGCTTCCCGCTGGAGGGAGGTAAACATGGCATGCACGCTGTCTGCTCCCGGGAGGGCAGACACTCAGAGGCCGGACCGCCTGCTGTCTCTCCAGCTCCCCGGACAACCAACACATGCACACAAAACGGGGTACGTACACAAGCCCCCGCATACGGGTGCAGAGAGTCCTGACCCCCACCAAGGAAAGCGCAGAGAAGGGCATGTTCCCGGGGTAGAAAGCCGGAGGAAGGGGCCGGGCGGAGAGAGGAAATCAGCAAACCCGGTGGCCTGCCGCCCAGACAATAACAAAGATGGGAATCGAGATTTTCAAAGACGCAGTGGCTGCACCCAGCGCTGAGCTCTGGCCTGGCTAAATCTTCCTGCCAGGGCACGCCTGGTCCCCTGGGGCACCACAGCCATCAGAGAAAGGCTGAGGGTCCTGCCTTGGGCTGGGCTTGGCAGCTGGGGCAGGAAACCAGCTGCAGGCAGTGGTGAGGATGCATTAGAGAGAGCAGCTCTGGGCTGATGAAAATTAAAGGTCTCGTAATTCTCTTGAACGATGGAAGGGGTTCTCTTTGAGAAAATGCTAGGGGTCAGTTAAATAGTCACTCAACCTTGGACAGGACTTGGGCTATAACTTGTACTCCTCTGATCGCTGGAACCAAGGGGGAGGGTAAAGACAATTTCATTCTACCTGTGCCTCTCCTACAGGGAGTGCCAACTCACCAATCATACACAGGAGCACAGCCCTATGAAGGAAGGCAGATGCCAGGGGCCTGAGATGTGGGGGCTGAATGCTGAAAAGGCTCCTTGGTGCCTGCCCGTTCTTTCACCTCCACTTAGCTGAGCAGGGACACGTTCTAACTGGCACCAGAATCCATCACTATGCCTGTGCCCAAGCAGAAAGGTGTCAGGACTGGCACAGCCCTAGGAGGGAGACCTGGGCCCCAAGAGGCTGTGTCCGCCCAGTGCCCCCGCACGCAGACAGGATGGCTTGCCCTTGCGAGCTGAAGCCTGCTTCTTGCCAGTGACTCCTGGCAGGCTGAACCACCTCCTCCCTCCCCTCCTCTGCCCCACAAGCCACCTCCCCTTGGAATTTCCACACCTGCTTCTGGCTTGCCCAGGAAAAGGAAACAGGGAACAGGAGACACCCCTGGGAGTGAAGAGGTGAGGGAGGGAAGCAGCTGCCTGGGCTGAAAAGGATGAGGCCCTTCTTCCTTGGCCTCAGGCAATGCCCCTGAGCTCAGGGCCCCGGCACTGCCCACTCTGCCCGTCCCAGCCCCCAGCGGAGCACGCGCCCTACTTCGAGCAGATGTGCCCCCTAAGCGGCCCAGCCCCCTGCTCCTCCCCTCCAGATGTTCACCGTTTTCCTCACTGCTGGGTCTCCGCAAAACCCAGCATCAAATGCCTTTTGTATCGGACACTCAAGGGCTCCAGAGACAGGGGGATGGATCCTGGGGTGGAGGCGCCACTTCGGTCCCCAGCTCTGGGCACTGCACTGCCCGGGAAACAATGCCCACCTCAGCCAGGCAAGGCAGGACTTCTCGGCGAGGACACTTCCCGCTCGGCCTCGCCCCGGGGCTCGGGCACCCGGTCCTCACCCCCGGGGGAGAGGGAAAGGTCCTCCCGTCGCGCGCCCCCCGTCCGAGGTGGCCCCACAAGTTGCCGGAGGGCGGCGTGGGGTGCCCTCGCGCTTTCGGCGCGCCCCAGCCCGGGCTCTGGCTTTGTCCCCGCGCCCTCCGGGGCGCATCCCGGGGCGGCGACGCGCGGAGGCCGGCCCGGGCGCCGGCGGCGGCGGGCTCACCTCTCATTGTCCGCGGCGGAGGCGGCGGCAGCGGCGGCAGCAGCGCTCCGGAACCCCGGCAGGATGTGGCGGAAGCTGTGGTTGCGGTCCAGCTTGGGCTGGCTCTTGGTGCGCTTGATGGAGCCCTTGAGGCGGCGGCTGAGGAAGCCCTGCGCGCGGGGCGACAAGAGGGGGAAGGGGAGGCGGGGTTAGCGCGGCGGCAGCGGCGGGCCCGGGACCCGCGCGGGACCCGCGCCCTGGCTCGGGCGGCCGTGCGGCCGAGGGCGGGCGCGGGACCGGGCTCGGGCTCGGGCTCGGCCCCAGCAACTCACGGCCCGCGCCGCCCGCCCGCCGACCGAGCGCCGACGGCCCGGCCCGCGCAGCGCGGCCCAGCCCACCCCGCGCCGCTCGCCTGCCCGCCCGCCACGTCGCCCCCGCCCCCTAAGCCGCTGTTGCCATGGCGACGCCGAGCCGAGCCGCGCCGGCCGCGACCGAGGACGCCCGAGCCCCCCGGGCGCGGGGACGGGGGGAGCCCCCGGGACCGAGGGGGCGGGGCTGCAGAGGGGCGGGGACCCATGGAAGCCTCGGTGGCGGCACCCCCAACACCTCTTCCCAAAACAAGGTCACACCCCCCCACCCACCGGGAGAAATCCACGCCCCCCACGCCGTCCAGGATTGCCAAAAGCGCCTTCCTCCACCGGCTAGGTCGGTGTTCTCAGCCAGGTTGTACAAATCGGGGAAACTGAGGCTCCGCGAGCAGGTGTACGGTCCTCTGGGGGGAACAGCTGGCCAGCGCAGCGCCTGGTAGTACCCTGGCCACCTGGACCGACCCCTAACCTGGGCGCCTCTCCTTTCTCAGGCAAATGCCACTGGCCCTCAGGGTGGAGCCCTTTGCCTGGAACTGTTGTACCCCAGCAGGGGCAATCACCCTGGGGACAGGGTGACCTAGTGTCTAGCTTAGGGAGGGAGGGAGGGTTTGCTGAATATCCCCACTGCATGTTTCAAGATTTGGAGCCAGGTGTGAGGGAAGGCCGGACCTTCTCTAGAGGAACTATTGCCTGGAGCACTCATGACTCGTGGAGGATAGGGGCCCGCTCCTGGGAGGAGTATGGCAAACCTCAGCTGGGCCCCCCATTCAGGCCATTCATCCCTCTGTCAGGCTGCATTGGACTCAGGCCAGAGCATAACTCAAGCCCAACCCCCAGAGCGCCAGGTCTAATAGAAGAGACAGTATTTGGTACAGCAGCTCCCTTTACAGGTGATGGGGTAGATTTAAGGGCTCAAGTGGCCACAGCCTGGGGTGTTTTGTACCACCCTTCAGGCAGCTGGAAGGAGAGAAAAACTGAGGGAAGGGAGATTCTCTGAGGATGGAGTTGTCTGAGAGGGATTCTGGGGACTCACCCACTCCAGCCTCATTTCTAGGTGATAAAAAGACAGAATAAAGTGGGATATTGACTCATTTTGAAGTTAATATTGTACACAATCTGAACACCACATTTCATCCATCACACAGTAAAGGGTGGGCTTGGCAGCCCTCTCTGGTCTAGGGGGAGAGCTGGACATTTGACGCAGGCCATGCCCTCACTAGGCCTGTCCATCACCAAGGCCCTAGCACCCTGGAAAGGATGAGGGCAAACACTGGCTACACATGTCATCTCATGTCACCTGCACAAACAGAAATGACAGAGAAACAGTATCCCTTTCTGCAAATGAAGAAACTTTGCTCAGAGAGGGGAAGTGACTCACCCAAGGACACACAGCTTCCAGGCCTGCCTAATGCCAGAGCTCTTCCCATAGGATCCTCCTCTTCTGCCCACACTCTTCAGCTTTCCATTTTCCTATCTTTCTGCTGCTACTTTTTCCTCTCCCTCAATGTCTCCCGTCCATAGGAGACCTATCCCTGTGGCCACCTGTCCAAATTCTGCACATCCTTCAAGGCCCAGCTGAAATGCCACCTCATTCAGAATGCCTTCCCAGGCAGTGGCATCCAAATGGACTCTCACCTCTGCAGCCTGGTATCACCCACCAAGGTACTCTGATCATCTGCAGTTCTCTTAGGGGTTAGGGGCCACAGGAGGGACCCTCCTCCAGAAGGGTGACCCACGGACAGGACAAGTCCTAATGTGGAGGGACCACAAATGGTGGCAGGCCGGGGGAATAGTAGGTTCTCTGGGAGACACAGCATGAAGGCAGGGACCTACACCTCCACACAAGCTCTGGGCTCTCCCAACCTTGGCCTCTTGCCAGGTGTGTGTGTGGTGTGAGGGGGAACACACCTGGCTAACTTGGATGGACTCTTCTCTCACAGGTGTTATTGTCAAGCAAATTCCCCCAATGGGCTTGTAATTTTTCTTGGCTTTTATTTTTTATGCTGATGAACATTTCACAATTTTTACACTCTTGTGATACAAAGAACCACGAAGCATGTTTCAAATTTATGTAGCTCATTCTGTAGCAGTATGGACAGCTTTATTCTATTTCTGAGGTTTTTTTTTCCCCAAAGCTTCCTTCCTTCTAGGAGGTTGAGTGGGTCACGAATCACTTCGTCCTCTCCACCCCCACCCATCAAGGCTACACTTAATGTTCCTCTCAGAAGCATTACTTGTCATCCATGAAGCCTACTCTGAACATACCTCCCCCTACCCAAACAGATAACTGGGCTCTCAGATCATTGAGACCTTGGAGTCCCAAACTCTCTGTAACATTCACTCATTTATCAAGAGCCAACTATGCGCTAGACACAGTGACCAAGACCACCACAAACACTATGAGATGAGTGGTGTACAGATTAACAAGAGGACAGGGAGGTCACATTCACCGGGCGGGTAATTCTTCAGGGAAAGGGGAAGACCCCTGTGAACCTCCACCACACATCACATGTCCACCCCAAAGGACCTTGTGTTCCCAGAGGACCCAGCTTAGGGGTCTACACATGGCAGGCTTAACAAATGCTCATCATCCCAGAAAGCCACAGCTGGAAGGGGACTCAGATCCAAAAGACTTACAAGGGTAGAATAAGGCCCAGAGAAGGAAAGGGTCTTTCCCACGATCACACAGCAAGGTTAATCGAAGACCCTGGACTCCAGATCCCTGCTCTGCCCAGCCTCACAGCTTGCTTACTGACCTCCTTCAGAGGGTGGAAGGACAAGGATGGCTCCTCACCCAGCCCTGGATGAAGAGAGGCAAGCCTTTTTTCCTGTCCCTTCATGGGCAGGTCCCAGGACATGATTTCTCAAGGCAGTTGCAGCCCCAAACTCGGGAAGAGGAACTGACTGGCCTTCAAATCAGAAACCCTTCTAGACCCAAGTCAACCTTTAGTGAGGGGCAGTGGGTGAATCATGTCCCCTTTTGCAGTAAAACGAGGTTCCTAATGCTCACTTTCTAGGACTGTGGTGAAGCCTGCTGACAGCCAGCGGCTGAGAGCTGGGAACGGGGGCAGGCAAACGGGACTCAAATCCAGCTCCACAGACCCCTGGCCACGAGGTGGTGGGCAAGGCCCTTTACCTCTCTGGGAAATGGGTAGCGACTGCAGTGATGATTAAGCAGCACAAACAAAGCTCTGGACACCCCCTCTTTCCACACCCCTAGGGCCTGACTTCATCCCACCTTCTCCAGGAGGCTACCCCTGACCACATACTCCGGCCCCTCACACCCCTCAGGCCAGCTCAAGTCCTTTCACCCACCTGTGTTCAAATCTTAGTTCATATAAGCTGTGGGCAAGTGACTGGACCTCTCTGAGCCTCAGTGTCCCTATCTGTAAAATGGGCTAAGAATGATATCTACTCTGTAGGGTTGTAGGAAGGATTAAGTGAGGTAAGGTACCACAGTAAAGAGGTAAATACTAAGCAACGAAACACAGTAGCTACCAGTGTTTATTATTATTATTATACCGATGTTGGATCTCATACAATCCCTGATTTTTGCTCCAAGAAGGTGTGTGATCACCACAGGTGGGAGTCTGTCTGGACTCCCCGAGGGACTTGAAAGCAACATGGCAGCGGGGACAGGGCTGGTGTCACACAAGCCTGGTGAATGAATGAACGTGCTTGCAAAATTGTCCCAGAGCCACAGAATACCATTCAGTTTGGTAGTTTTGAACTCTTTTAAACAAGCACTTTCTTCTAAAGCAACCTCACAGAGACTCCGGAGGTTCAAAGTGCTCAGCCAGGCAGGGCTGCTCAGGCGGGGGCCTCAGCTGTCATTCACGGGAGCAGGCACTGATGCCTAAAGCTCAGCGAGGCGCCCGCACGGTGTGCGGGGGCCAAGGACGGGGTGCTCTGCCTCTGCTAAAGCAGTCCCGCCCCCCTGCGCCTCTCAGGCAGCTGTGCCACTGCAAGCCACCGCTGCCACAGGTCAGCAAGGGCCCCAGGGGCTTTTGCAAGAGGCTGCTGCCTGGTGTCACCACCCCCAGCCCTTTGGTGACTGAGTGTGGACAGCGGCTGTAGCCTCTGTCCCTCTCTGTGACAGCTCACTGCCCGTGCGGACATCCTCCCTCCCAGCTGATCCGCAGGCCCCTTGGACTTCCATCCATGTCAGTGACCAAAGTGCAAGAAAGTCCTGAGTGGAGGACAGAGGCGCCATGGGGTCTCTGGCTGGAAGGACGCAAGTTCTCAGCAGCTCCCCCATCCCTGTTCCTGACACTCCGGCTCTCCGCCACCATGCTGACCCTGGCTCACGATGCTGCTTCTCTAGGAAGTTCTGGGAGACTTTCTTAAAGGCCTTTCAGAATTCCAGACACATGATTTCTTCATTCACCATTTCAATCAATTCCAGGTGATGAGGATGATGATAAATGACCAGTTACCGAGCTCAGCCCTGCCAAGTCGCTATGCCCGGGGCACTCACTGAACACCTCCCAGGCCCTAGGAGGGGATGCCTAGGAGAGCCTGATGCCCCCTATGGGGAATCCTCCTGAGGACGTGTGCTTCAGAATTCAGGGTGTGTGGGGTTTTCAAGTGGGGAAACACAGGCTCAGAGAATTTAAGCCACTTGCTGAAGGTGGCTGAGCTGTCAGGTGCAGAGCTGGGGCTGTAACCAGGAGAGTTCTAGCCCCTGGGGTGGGCAGCGCAGGGACCACTCTTACACACTCCCGAGTGCCACACATGCACACTTGTGCATGCATGTGCACGCGTGTGCGCGCACACACACTCACGCGTGAGTCAAAGGCCAGAACGGGAACGGACAGCTCAGCCCATCCTCCCCGAGCCCCGGGCACCGTGCTGGGCCTGCAGAAAGGAGTTATAAAGGGAAGGTGTTTCTCCCTGAGTGCAGGGCTATCACCCAGGGCTCACAGGTGAGGACCTGGAGGCTCAGGGAGGGGAGACTTGCTGAGGCCCATCCTCGCGTGTGCCTCACTCCCCACCCAGAAGGCAGCACCTGGGGGTCATGCGTTTGCATTCCAGCACCACCACTTGGGCACCCGGGAGCCACATGTCACCACTGGTCTCTGAGCCACTTTCTCACCTGAGTGTAAAGCCCTCAGCACCATGCCTGGCACATAGGAGGTGCTCTATCAAGGACCAGTCCTTCCCCCAACTGCATTTATTTGGTTCTGCATCCTCAGTCCAGCCTTCATCACCTCCCTTTTAACACACTGACTCTGGGTCACTGCAGATAGGTGGGTGGGCCTGAGCTGCCTTTAACTCCCACTGAGCCCTCAGCTGCCCACCCTGGGCCCCTGAGACAGTGCTCAGGGTGAGGGCAGAACCCCGTGGCCCTCCCTCAGCCCAGCCCCAGCTCCTCCTCTATGGCTATTTCTAAGGGCTGCACCCAAACAGAAATCCTTCAAAGAAGGAGGCTGTTTTCACAGGCGTGTCTCTCAATTTCTTTCAGAGGCTGTATGCAAATGCCAAAAGCACACCTAAATAAACACGAAAGGGAGGGGAAGATCCCATCCAGGTATCAGCGCCTCTCAGCCCCAGGAGAGGAGATATGCTGCGCCCAGAGGCCGGCTGGCAGACCTGACACCTTGGCAGGCTGGTAAGGACATCTCCCCCCACCCGGGCACAGGCTCCCGGAGAGGGCTGGGGTGGTGCACAGTCCTGCTTCTGGGGTCACAGGGTGAGAGCTGGGAGGGCCACAGCAGGCAGCCAGGCCAATGCCTGAATGACACAGATGAGGCACCAAAGGCCCAGAGTCACCAAGCAGTGC
This sequence comes from Camelus bactrianus, assembly GCF_048773025.1. Taxonomy (NCBI): domain Eukaryota; kingdom Metazoa; phylum Chordata; class Mammalia; order Artiodactyla; family Camelidae; genus Camelus; species Camelus bactrianus. The sequence goes on along the minus strand of NC_133542.1, from coordinate 66,041,322 downwards.
AGTTGGCAGAACCTAGTTTCCCTCTCTCTTTGCCCGGTGCTCTCCACAACACCAGCACGCTTCTAGAACCTCCCAGTCTCCCTGTGTTTCCTCTTCCCAGGCCTCAGTCTTCCCATCTGTATTACAAGGAGCTGGGTTGGGTGATCACCGAGCTCCTTTCCAGCGCTGATTTTTGATGATTCTCTAAAGCTAGAGCAGCTGCCTTCCACAGCTGGGCTCTCTCACGCTTGGCCCTAGCAGTACCAGCACATTCTGTGGCTTTGCTTTAGTCCTTCAGATGCAAAATTCCTCCTGCCCTCTTCCTCTGTTCCTGGGGCTCTGCCCTCAGCAAGCCGCCAGGCCTCCGTGGCCTCCTCCCCTGGGAGGTATACACCATCAAAGAGGGTCCCGGCTGGAGAATAACTCAGTAACAGTGGAATTTCAGGCACTGTAACAGGTAAAAGAGGGGAGGAATGTTAAGCCAGGATCGAGTTGGTGCCTTCCTGGTGGCCACCTACTCACAGGCCACCCTAGGCCCAGAGAACCTTCCCTAAGCCCCTGCCAGCGCTCCTTTGAACGGAAGACCTCCACACTCCACCTTACCCAGAGAAGGCAGCCGGACTACTCAGGTCACACAAAGGGAACCAATTCACAGGCCATGAGAGCCAGGAGGGGGCTGAAGCCTGACACTCAAGGATCACTCTTGTATTAATGTATTTCCTGGATAACTACCCCCAAACATGCTCACGTGGAGAAATACTCAGGGCCAGAAACACACCCAAGTTCAAGGACATGCATGGGGCACATGGCGGGGGCATGGCCACAAAGAAATGCACATATAAGCATAAGCCTCCCCAGCACCACCAGATACACAAGCGTAAACACACAGATACACACAAACACATGTGCACGCTGAACATACACAGCCATGAAACACACAAATAAACATACAAAATACTGAGACAGGCTCACAAGTGGACACATACACTCAGCTGTCATCAGGCATTCACGGAATTACGCTGACACCCAGGCCAAACACGCTGGCCCACGTGTGCTTACGTTCACAGCCAGAGCAGAAAGGGAACGTGGCTGGGTAAGCTCTACAGAGCCGGGAGTCCAGATCTTGGGTCCAAGGTGGGGACAACAGCTCCAAGCTGCTGCCACCACAATGCCGCCTGCTCTGCGGGCAGGGCCTCACTTTGTGCCAGTCTCCGAGGATGACCTATTTGCTTCTCTCACACCCTGAAAACTGTCTTCACAGCTCCCTGAACGTGTGGTTTCTGGAAGCCTGTGGCCTGGCAGGTTGTTCTGCAGGGCCCTACGCCTCCCCAGAGCTGGAGACCCCTGCCCCAAACACCTCTCCTTCTGTTCATCACCACACCTGAAACCCTACCGTTTGACACACATCTTTAGGTCCTAGACTTACCTCGATCTCTAGGAATCCCCAGGTGGAATGCAGATACCTCCCCTCCCCTTTCCCCAAGAGGCATGGTAGCAGAAGGTTCCACCACTGACTTAAAGGCCACAGGCCTCAGGCCAGTGACCTAACTGTCTGAGCCTGTCTCCTCTTCCATGAAACAGGGACAACGGTAGTCACTTCATGGTTTGTTGTAATGAGCTGAGTGAGGTCACGCATGGAAAGAACTTAGCCCATTTCCCGGCACACAGGAAAAATACTCGCTACTATCATCATCACTGTCATCGTTTTTATTGCTCAGACTTTGTTCGGCCACCAGGGGCCAGCCCAGCAATTAGCCAGAAGGAAATAGAGGGCAGAACTTCCGAAGCAATCTCTAGGACCCAAATCGCCTTTGATGGAGAAGGCGGCTGGTCACTAGCTCACTCAGGGCGTGTTTCCTGAGCCTCACCACGCGCTGAGCCCTGAGAAGGGCTGGCTTTCTGCCCTCAAGGGTCCCACGGTCCAGCTGGAGAGGTGTCCTAGGCACCGGCAGGCACCTCCCTGCTGCTTTGGCTGCCTCCAACCCTGCCAGCCTCCTCTGGTCATTCTCCAGGGGCACCCAGTGGGACCTTTGAAAAAGCAGATAAGATTCTGACACTAACCAGCTCCACCTCCATCCACAGCTCCTCACAGCTCCTGGGATGAAAGCTGAGTTCCTTGGTGAGGACCGAGGCCCCTCCTGATCTTCCGCCTGGGCTGTGTCCCCAGTGGCTTCAGTGGCATTTTTGAAATTGCCAGCTTCTCCTGCCACAGGTCCTTGGCACAGGCTGTTGCCACTGTCTGGAACAGAGGCCCCCTTTGCCCAGGGGGCCCTGCACACCCTTCAGTCTCGCCTCAGCCTTCTCCTCAGATTAGTCCAGATCACCCTGCAGACCTATCACTGTTGTAGTTATACATGTATTTATTTCATGCCTCCCTCCCCCACAGGATTCTGGGGGCCACTGCAACCTGGGTCCCTAGTGCCTGACATCTGGCAATTATTCCATAAATACTTCCTAAATGAATTAACAAATATTTATGATACAAAAGAAAAAGGAGAAAGGCAGAGAATGTGCTCCGGGAGGCTTTTTAAGGGATTCCACTTGGGGTCAATCTGGGTGGGCTTCCTGGAGGAGGTAGATTTGCGGGCATAATAGGAACATTGAAGGTGAGGCAGTGTGTGGGCTTGCTGAGATTACCTGGGGCAGGGCAGCCTACACGGGTATTCCAGGCAGAATCACAGCACAGGCAACGGTGCGGAGCTAGGACAGCAGCGAGTGTGGCTAGTTTGGAAGCCCCTGCAGTGGCCACAAAAGTTACACACCCGAGCCCAGGCTCATAACATGGGGCATACAACCCCCTCCCCAGTGCATAGGACACCCAGGTCAGGGGGCCCGTAAGGAGTCTAGAAGAGGGAGTGGAGCACGCAGTGGGGAAGAGGGTAGGGGTGTGAGGGTGGGAGGAGGAAATGAGGGTGTCAGAAGGACCCCCCTGGTACCTGCCAGTGCCCAGGACTGAGCGGCATCAGTGAACAGAAATCAGACACTGGTTCCTAAGGGGTGTGAGAACCCAGAGCAGCCAGGAGTACTCCCTGCCCCATCAATCCCCTGGCTGGCCAACATTTGCCTTAGCCTCATAAGCCCACCCCGGGGGTCCAGGCAGCCACAAACACTTCATCAGCTCTTTAAGCCCTTGGCCAGCCCTGAACTCAGGGTGGAGAGTCCAGCACCCAGGGCCGCCTTGTTTCAGGAAAACCAGACTTCATCAGGGAGCCACACCCCTGCAGGGTCTCAACTTTCTTCCTCTGCCTTCCTCCAGGCCCTGCCACTGAGGCCCTAACACCAGGCCAGTCTTCCCGAGGTGACTCATTGTTTATACCCCATCAAAACGTCCCTGTCCTATGCTCTGTGTACTGTGCATGAGTGAACGCTCTCAACAGAGGCTGCCTGGCAGAAGCAGCAAGAAAACCATGCACAGACTCAAGAAATCTGGGTTCAGAATCCAGCTCTCCTATTCATAAATAATGAGGACTATTCCAACGCATTAGTAAGACTCAGCCAGATGTTAAGCTCTGTCTGAGCTTCAGGCACTATATTAGACGTGATTGCCTTGTTTAATTCTCACAACCCAGTGTGCAGATGGGAGAATGGAGGCTCAGAGATGTTAAGCTACTTGCACAAGGCCACACAGCCAGGAAGTGGCAGAGCTGGGTTCAGCCCAGGTAGTCTGCACCAGAGCCCAAGCCCTTCCATGATTCCATTACTGCACTGTGAGGCCCTGAGCAAGCACCTTAGCTTCTCTGCGACTCAGCTTCCCCACCTGTACAATGAGGGGGACTGGTGTGGCTGATCTCTAAATCCCTTCACTTTGGGCATGCCATCCTTCCCCTCCCAGTGACCCATTTGCAGGTGACAACAAAGGGGCCTTCTGGAGACAACAAGTTGCTCAAAGAAAAGGTGCTGATGGTGGGACTTCAGGCTCTGTGCTGGGCCACCATGAGCTTCTGTGGGGTCAGACTGTCCCACCCTGCCTTCTGGCAGGGAGAGGGGGCGGGGGTCTCCCTAGAGCAGCAAGGCAGGGAAGAGGAGCTATCCTATTTGTCCCTAGACCACAGATCCCCAGGGAGTACCAGGACCCCAGGGTGCTCCAGTCCCAGAGACCTGTGAACCCTAGTGGGAGGCAGAGACAAGAGGCTGGTAGCAGCCCCATAAATCCACCTGTGTGAGCAGTGCTTTTAAAAGCCCTTTTCACTACAGGACAAAACGCACCACTTGGGGAGAGGATTTTATAGGCTATTCTCCTCCTTGGTGGGTGATGGCGATTTGCCCTGCAGACCAGGCTCACCTGGGAGTTCTGCCCCTGAGGGGTCATGGGAACCCACGGGGTGGAGTCAAGGTCAATTTCAAGGCAAGACTGGTGATTTGGGTGACTTGTCCTGACCTCTCTTCCCAAGTGGGTGACCACTCAGCCTCAGAGACCCAGCAGGCTCAGCTCAGCAGGCTCTCAGGAGCGAGATGGAAGCGCCCCTCCTCTCCTCACCCTGCACTCACTCACTGAATGCACTCCCTCCCTGCGTCTCTCACACACCTTCACCCCACAAGCCCATCAGGTGTCCGCCACAGGTGAGGCGCTGCCCTGATGCCTGGGGCTCAGATGAATCGGACACAATCACTGCCCTTGAGAAAGTCACCACGTCTGGTGGACGGTTAGGTCACAGCGCCTGTGATGGGGAGCCTGGGGAGCAGCTGCCTGCCAGAGCTGAGGGGGAGCCCGGGGGCGGGAAGGAGCTCTCAAGAAAGGAAAATGGGGAGGAAGTGCCGGCGGTCGGGCCAGCCTGTACAAAGGCACAGAGGCTGAGACAGGCCTCGGGCCTCTCGCTGCCCACCGGGGAGCCGGAGCCCACCTCCTGCAAGCCGTCTACGGTGCTGCCGCTGCCGCGGGGCAGTGACAACCGCGGCTCATTTAAATGTTCTTGAGGCAATTCCACAGAAAAAGTTACTCATCCCAATTCAGGCCCTTGTGTCAGAAACACATGCCATTGCTGCCACCTCCAAAGAGGGCCTCCTGGCTTTGGAAGCAATTCCAACCCGAAGATTCAGCTATAATAATGTCTGCAATCCAACCCAAATGCCACCGGGTATGACAGAGGCAATGGCTTCGTTTTCATATGGTGGGGAGGTGTGGTAAGGAGCAAAGGCAGATAAGCCCTGCCCTACACCCAGTTTCCTGGGTCCCCTGGGAGATGGGAAGGCCTGCAGGGGCCACAGGGTGGGGTGGGAAGAGGGGAGCAGTGCCCTCCTACCCCAGGGTGTCTGCCCTGCACAGACACCTTCAGACCCTGGGGGGCTGGGCCAGCTGGAGGCAGGGGCAGCACAAGAGGAGGCAAGAAGATGGGGAGACTCAGGTCCAAATGCCATGCAAAACAGGTTTTATGACTCCTCCCCATTGTGCAGACAGCAGGGAGCTGGTAGAGCTGGGATTCGAACCCAGGTCAGCTGGACTTCGTGTCCAAGCTCTGACCGCCATCCTGCCTCTCCCAGAAGGCCTGTCTTTCTCCCCATCAAAGCAGTGGTGAGGCTGGAACAAGACGCCTGCAAACCATCGGAGGGCAAGTGTGATGGAGCAACTATTGGTCCAGCCTGGGGAACAAGGTGCTGAGACACTGCCCCGCAGCCCACATGCTGGCCCGCCTCAGCCCGTGACCCTCCTCCTGCTGGAAGGCTACCTTGGCCCCAGACCTTGGCCCCTCCATGTCCCTGATAAGGGTCCCCTTTCAGAGGTGCCCCAGCTCTCCAGTCAATCCAAGCCCAGGCAACTCAGCCGCCAGCGCCAGGCCCAGCTGCCCACAGGGGCTCCTGATTTGAGATGTTCCCTCTACTGGACAGTGGACTCTGTGGCTTATTTAGCTCAGTTGGACCCCTGTGGACCCTCAGGGCAGGGAGAGAGGGAGCAGAAGGCACTCGAACCCCTGGGATTTCCTCTCTCCTCTGGGAGTTGCTGCCCAGGCAGCCACTCGCTGCCCTCTGCTGCCCCCAACTGGGGAGAAACCATCCTGCATGGACACCTCCAGCTCCCTCCTGTACTCATCAACTGGAATCTTGGCGTCTGGTATCTTGGGGACCCCTCCACTCCCTCTCCACCTCCTGGTGCCAGGGCTGGGCCCTAGAAGCTCTGTCAGGGGCAGTGTCATTAGGAGGCAGCAAATGAGAGGTGTAGCTGGGAGGACCCGAGGCTCTGCGGAAGGTGCCGGGTAGGGTGAGCCCCACCCATCCGCAAGCCAGGGCGGGGCGTGAACTCTGCTGAAGGACTCCCTGTGCCGGACCCTGAGCCTTCACCGCCACCCAGTGAATTAATGGCTCCTGTGCTCGTTTACAGATGGGGAAAGAGAGGTTCAGAGTTGGGCAACTTGCCTGAGTGATGCCACAGAGTGGGGCAGGGAGCCGTGGGGCCAAGATTCAAATCCTGCCCCATCCCAAGTAGACCTATGGGAAGAGCCAGGACCCAAGGGGATGTGAAGAGAGGGAGAAGGGCCCCCAAACAGCATCCTACCTGCCAGTCACAGAGCCTGACATTCCACTGTGAGTGACTCAAACTTCCAATTGATAAGGCTCCTTTTGTGCAAGGAACTTAGGACACACAGACTGGGGAGTCAGCCACTGACACCTTAGTGGGGACCAGTTCCTGCAGTTCCTTGCAGCCCAGTGGGGACTTACACGGATGTCCTGGAGGTACCTCTGGAGGACCCCAGGGCAGAAGTGGGTGATGGTGCAGGGAGTGTCCTCACTCCCCTCTCCATCCTCCCTCCCGAGTTGCCCCAGCCAAGCTGGCACCTCCCACAATGAGGCAGGAGATTCCAGGGCCCCTGAAATGGGTTCTTCTGCCCTTAGGGACCCCTATAAGGGCATCCTAGACTCAGATCCCAGGGGCAGGGATGGCGTCCTGACAACCTGCCTGAGAAAAGCAGTTCGCTTGCTCCCTCACTGGTCCCCGTCTCTGCTCACTGAAGGAGCTCCAGACTCTCCCAGCCTGGTCAGGTATGCTGCTCTGGACACACTGCACTCCGGGTCTGCTCTGCCAGCTCTGGCCCACCTTCACCTCCCTCTTGCGGACTCCATACTCCTGTTAATACAGCCTCCTATCCCGTTTGCTCTGTGTGCAGCCGTGGGTCTCCTGTCCCTCATACTCCAGCCACTTCCTCACCCTTCAGCCCCCAAATTGTTCCCATTTTCTGCTATCACTTGCTCATGCTCTTTCCCATCCGCTGGCCTCGGCAGGGGCCATCCTGACTGCCTGGAATGTCCTGTCCCCTCACCTGCCTGGAAATTACTTTGTCAAGCCCCAACTAACCCTGCCGTATTTTTGCAGATAGAAATTATGTTTTAATCCTGTTTGTGTCAGTGCCCCACACAGGCCTGACACATAGTTGGTGATTAAAAATTTATTAAAAGAAAGGAAATAAAGGAAGGCAGAGAAGACAGGGAGGAAATTCAGTTCACAGCCACAATAGGATTTGCACACCAGAGCTCTGACTTCCACCTGCGCCGTTCACCGGCTGTGGGACCCTGGGCCAGTCCCTTCTCCCTGAGCCTTGCTTTCTTAATCTGGAAAACAGAGCTAACGTAACCACCTTCCTGTTTATTAATGGGGCAGGCAGCCTCCCAACACTGCCAAATACCTCGGATGCTGGTCTGGCCTCGATTCAGGAGGCTCCAAAGAGCCCCTGGTCCCACACTCTCGCCCTGCAGACCGCCCTGGCCGGCCCTGGCCGGCTTCTGCGCCTGGGCTGCCTGTGGCAAGGTTCCTGCTGCAGGAAAGGGGGCCTCTCCCCACAGACGGCGGACACAGGCCAAACGGACACAGACCAAAATGATAGTAATTTTCCTTTTGGGTTTGAACAGTTTGATAACAATTAGGCTCCATGAAAGCCAGAGGAGGAGGAGGGCTGAGGGTACAGGGCCCGATCTCTCCGCCAACCCTCTCATCTGCAGAACAATGGCCAGACACGCTGGGAGATTCCAGCTTACATGGCCCAAGAGAGCAAGGAACATTGGCCTCACAGGAGGAATGGGGGCGCCCAATCCAGGGTCCAGTACTACCACCTGTCAGTCAGCCACGTGGCACGGTTGACATCCCTCCACCAGCCTGCGGGCCACAGACATAGACTGTCCCATGCAAATGTGCATTTGAGATGGGCCAGAAGCAGCCTGGAGTGGTGGAGAGAGGCCCAGAAGATATTCTAGGTAAACCGACCTTCTCTGGGCGTCAGTTTCCCCATCTGTGCAGTGACAGAGCTGGTTCATCTGATCTGGGAGCCTGACCGGCTTTTCCATCCACCACCCCCAGCACTGACAAGGGGCACTAATGGGGGCAGAGAGGCAGCCCAGGAGGTGGCAGTGTGTTGATGAGCCATCAAGGGCCCCAGGGGGAGTTGGACATTCATGTCCATTCCTTTCAGCCCTCTCCTCCCAGGAAACATGATGGGGTGGGGAGATGGGCTCAGCTGCAAGGAAGAGAGGGCAGGAGGGAGCAAAGCATGAGGAGCACTGGACAGGGGAAAGGAGAGACCTGGGCTCAGTTCCAGGTCCTGCTCCAGACATGCTGTGTGACCTCGGGAAAGGACCCTCCCCTCTCTGAGCCTCAGTCCCTCCTCCATAGGGGAAGGGTTGGACCAGTTAATTTCCAACAGCCTTTCCACAGAAGTTTTAGGGGGAGTCACCCACAATCCTGCATGCTTGTGGTCAGTACCTGTTTCTGTGTATGTGAGAGAGAGAGAAAAACAGCTAGAAAAGGGGAGGGTGCTGGTAAGCCACAGGAACAGGAAGAGGGGTGAGCAGCTGGGGGAACCTAAAGTCCACATCCCAGAGTCGCCTGCCCACTCCACTCTCAGTCATCATCCCCTCTGACTCCTGTGTCCTATAGGGGAAAGTCCAGAGGCTTCACCCACTCACTTTTCTCTCTGGGCTCCTTTCTGTCATGCCTCCAACTCTACCAACATCATCTAATCACACAGGGCCACTGTTCCTCTTTAGTTAGATCCTGCTCTAACTGGAATACTCTTCTCCCTTTGTTCCTAACAAACTCCTACACATCCATCAAAGCCCAGCCCCAAAGATCCCTCCTCTAGGAGTTCTTCCCTACCCTCGCTAGCCAGAGGTAACTGCCCCTTGTCCTGGGTTCTCACAGCACCCCAGGCACACCTCCATCACAGCATCAGGACCACCTAGGGTGCACACAATTGAGCATCTAGTAAAAGTGGGTGGTTGAAAGGAACTGAGACCCACTTCTAGAAGCATCTGCAATCAACTGGTACTGAGTTTATCTGCAGCTTCCACCAGCCCCCTGGGCCTTCCCCTCCCTGATACTTCTCCATCTCCATCTCACAAAAAATAGCCCTGAGACCTAATTTCAGCTAAACCTTCAAACACGACTCTTCACTTTCAACTTCCCAAGGAGGAATCAATTGGCTGTCAAGTTTCCCAGAGCCTCTGCCACCTCCTACACCGGGGCCCTGTGAGCGTTCCCCTCAAGGTCGATGGGAGAGGATGGGAGCAGGGAGGGGGGTGGAGGGCAAGGTCCCAGCCCACACCAGGGGAGATTGGGTCTGGGGAGGGCGGCAGGCTGAGGGGACTCCTGGGGAAACTGGGAATGGTCACCATCTCCTTAGCCCCCAAATCAAGCCATGAATTCCTCAAATATGGGATGGCAGGTGTGGCGGGCAGCCGGCTGCTGCCACAGGTCCCTGGGTTTCAGTAAGGGGGATAGGTACACGCAGAGCCGGTGACCTACCCTGACAGTCTGTGCAGATCCAGGCCCCCAGCCTGTGGCTTCCCTGCCTCTGATCCTCTCTCACTTCCAGGATTCCCTACTGGCTGCAGAGAAGACAGACCTGGGTTTGAATCTCAGCCTCGCCATCTCTTTGGAGCCCAAGAGCTGAAGGGCAGAGATGGGTGGGAGTCCCTTTGGTCACCTGCTCCCAGCTCCTTCCCATCCTGCCCTCATCCAGGGTCCCTGCACAGCTCTCAGGGCATGCACTGGCCTGCTAGGCCTGCTAGCACCGTGTGGTCCTGGGGAACCACTCCCCCACCGCCCAACTCCACCTGTAGGTAGAAGGAAGTTGTACCAGGTAGGCAAAAAGTTCCATCTTGCCCAAGTCACCAAGCTGGTATGACGCTCAACCCCAGATCTGCTGACTTTATGGTTCCTTCTTTCAGTTACCGCGTGAAAACATTTGAGTGCCTACTATATGCCCAAACCACAAAGTCCACTCCCCTCATTTTACAGAAGGGTAAACTGAGGCTTTCCCAGGGTCACGTGGTCTCTGAGAGGTAGAGGTGGGACCAGCACTGAGCCCTGGATGCCTTGTGGGGTGGCTACAGTCCTAGGCTGACTCACAGGAGTAAGGACCATGTGTGGGGGTGCAAACCACCCAGACTCAGAAGTGACCCCAGCTGGGTGGTGATCTGGTTAAATCCAGTCCCTCCTGGGCCTCAGTTTGCACGATGGAGGTGAACAGAATGAGTCCTATAGACCGCAACTTCGATTCTCCATTAAACTGCATCATCGCCAAAAGGCACCCCTGTGAGAGGTGGTGACATGCCGTCACCTGGGTTTGAAATGGCAGCGAAGACGACAGTTATTCAAGTACATTTTGTGGCATCTCCCCTACCTCCCCCAGGCAAAACCATGTTCCCTGGGTTCCCTCGCGGGGCTACACAGAGCATCAGTCAGCCGAGCGCGTGAGAATGTGGCTTGTGGGAGCACATGGGAGTGTGTGAGTTCAGGCTGCAGGGGAGAAGGGACTCTTCTGGTCCTGCACAGGGTCTGTGTCAAGTCTGTCCCTAAGGCCCAGGCCAGGCACATCTCTGATCTTCCCCCTAAAACCCAGCCCTCTGCCCTCCACCCCAAGCCTCCCCAGATCTTTACTGTTTTGGAGCCAAAAGAGGAAACGCAATTCAGAGGATAACGATGAGTTTCATGGATAAAGTGTCTACCATGGGTCAGACCTGGGCTGGTGTGTACACCCAAAGGTCCGCCGTGGTCCTTCAAGGAAGGGCAGTCATTCCATACTTGACTGATGAGGACACGCGGCTCAGAGAGGTTGAGTAACTAAAGGGGTCACGGAAGAACTGGGATTTGAACCCAGATCCCTACTTCTGAGCTCTCTGGTTCCCCCAGCTCTGAGCACCAGCCCAAGACAGAAACTTGACTCACACCCCTTTCCTTAACTGCTGCACACAGGAAGAACCAAGGGGTTGAGGGAAAGGACACAAATCATAAAAGTCCAGCAGTCCAGGTTTCCACGCCTGGCTCCGTCACTCAGGGGCTGTGTGACACCAGGCAAATGACTTCACCTCTCTGAGCCTTAGTTCCCTCATCTGTGAAACGTAGACACTAATGGTACCTCCCCTCAGGGCTGCAGTGAGAAGTGGGTAAAACGACAGCTGGACACACTTTCCATCCTGCAGACCCTAATCGCGCAGGCGGGACTGCGTGTCCGGGGGGCCCGGTCGTTCAGAAGACTGGTTCTGGCTCTGGCTCTGAGCCACAGGTGGTTTCTACACCAGGAAACAGCAAAGATGCCACTACAGGAAAACAGCCAAGCCTAGCTGGCAATTAAAGAGCTGCAAATTATAGCAACTTCAAGGTGTGATGAGACACCTATCAGAGCAGCAAAGGAAAGGGAAATGGGTAAAAAGCGATGCTGAGGGCAGTCTGGGAGGGTGTGGGGGAAGGAGTCCCCTCCTCTGGTTCCTCTCCAGCCAGAGGAGTGCGCGCTCACGTGCTGGGCTCAGAGAGACCTGGGCCCAAATCTTGGCTCCACCATTATGAGCCGTTGGAGCTTGGAGAAGTGAATTCACCTCTCTGAGCCTCAGCTTTCTCATCTGTAAAATGGAGTGATTGAAGTATCAGCTTCCAGGTTGTCTCAAGGATTAAAAGAGATCACGTAGGTAAGACCATGAGCACAGTGCTGGGGGCTGCATTATGATTAGTCATTGTTCCCTAAGGCGCCCTGAAGGCTCAGCCCTGGAGGCCGTGGCCCTGGGGACTACAGGGAGGGGAGGTCTTGGTCCCTGCTCCAGCTGATTCGATCAGAGTCTCCCAGGTGCCAGCCTCCTGGTCCTCCCTGCTGCTGGAGACCATCTCCCAGAGGCCCTGGTCTCACTCAGGGAAGTGACCTGGAATCCCTTCTCAGCACAGGTTCCCTCTCCTCACTGCCTGGAGGCTGATCCGATCCAGAGCCTGGGGCCCAGAACTACCTCTTAGAGGAGCTTGTTAAAAATGCAGATATCTAGGCCCTGCCCCTGGTCCACTGCACTGAAATCTTGAGAGGACCCACGAATCTACTTTGAGAGCATTTTTATGGCATACAGACAGAAGGGAGAATCAGTGGCCCTGGGGAGGCCCCATCCCGTTAGCCTGACACTCAAGGCTTTACATGACCAGACCCGGTCCAGCTTCCCTGCTTCATCTCCTACCCTGACCTCCAGATCCCTCAACTCCACTCCCACCAAGCATTTCACCATTCCACAAACACCTCAATTTCAAGTGTGCCTCCATGCCTTTGCAACTGCTGTTCCCTCTACCTGGAACTCCCTCTCTCCCTGTCCCTGCCTGCCCAACTTCTAAGGACCCTTCAAGACCTAGCTCAAAAGTCAGCTCCCAGGGGACACCTTTCCCAGCCCACTCCCAGCTCAGCTGGAACCCCCATATCACACCATATAGTGCCAGCCAGGCCTGTGCCCTCTCTGCTCCCTTCACCCCAAACCCTCTTTCCTCTGCTCGCCAGAGGGCTGGCTCCTCAGCCCTCGGACTTTGGCTCAACTATCACCTACCCACCACGCCACCTCAAAGAAGCCCTCCTAGTTTTCCCCATCACAGCAGTTTCCTTTTCTCCTTCACAGCACATGGCTCCAATACAAGAACGCGAGCTCAGGGGCTCACGTAAAGTCAGGGGCTTTCTCCACCTGGCGATCTCTTGGCCAGCTCCTCTCACTCAGCCCCAGTGGCCAAGAATGGTGCCTGGCACCCAGCAGGCCTGCCAGAAAAACAGCTGAATGAATGAATGAGTGAACAAATGATCAAACATCCACCTCCCCTGCAGACTGTGAGCCCTCGGGGAAGAGAACGTGTCTGCTTCTTCTCCCTGTCTACTTCTCCGGTGGCTGGCAGAGCAGTGACAGAGGGGCACACGGTAACGTGCTGAATGGGGGTGTAAAGGGACATAAAACTGCGGCGCGCGGAAGGATGGCGGGGACGCAGAGGAACGTGGCGTGTCCGACGTTAAGGGTGACTGGGTTCGAGTTCCACAGAGTCGTTCAGGTTTGTAACAAAAGAGTGTGTGCTGGTGGGACTACAATAATCAATAGCTTAGCTATACAGGCTGTGTTTTGTCAGTTCTAAGACATCACCCTTGGAAGATACAGCATTATTTTATGCACCACCAAGAAAGAAAAAAACACAGCTATTAAATTAGGACACACCACGGACTGTACTATGAGAGATATTAAAATGTGGAAACAAAAAGTGTGCATCTGAAAGAAGTGTGGCGTGTGTGCGCACGCGTGAGGGTGTGTTGCTCGGACCTAAAACTAGCCTCTCCCCTTCCCAGGACAGCTCCTCTTGGGCCCTGAGGCATGCAGGGCCAGAGGTCTGTCCTCAGCCTGCCCCCTCCCTCGCAGGACAGGACCCCCATGTGGCCCCCAGGGGCGGAGCTGAGCCACAGAGAGGGGAGCAGCTAAGCGATCGGATACCTAGAACAGGGGAGGCTGGATGCTCTCCCGGTCCGTGAGGCTCCAGGAAGGGGGGCCACGGGGTCGCAGGGCAGCACCCCGGCCCAGGTGGCGATGGTGACGCAGAGATAGTTACCGTGACCCGGAACGGCGTAGCTGCTGAGGGCTCCATGCTGGGGCTCTTCTCCGAGAGGCTGCCGGGCAGGCTGCGCCGGGAGCCCGGCCTTTCTTGGGGCGACTCTGTCAACAGAGGGAGAGAGAGGGTGAGCAGGGATAATCAAGGCCACCCAGTCAGGCCCTCCTGTCATTCCCATCCAGGCCTGGACAACAGACAGCTGGTCCCCATAGACACGTACAACCATTGTGGAAAACAGTTCAGTGATTCCTGCTAAAGTTAGACAGAATAACCACATGACCCAGCAATTCCACTCCTATACTGCAAAAAACTGAAAGCAGGGACACAGATAAATACTTGTATACAAATGTCCATTGCAGCGTTATTCACAAGAGCCAAAAGGCAGAAGCAACTCAACAGATGAATGCGTGAATACGGTGTGATAGCTCCAGCCGATGGAAGGCAACTGCACCATTAAAAGAATGAAAGTTCTGATACGTGCTGCTACGTGGATGAACCGTGAAAGCATGCTGAATGACATAAGCCAGATACAAAAAGACAAATATTGTATAATTCCCCTTATATAAAACACTTAGACTAGGCAAATTCATAGAGACAGAAAGTAGATTAGAGTTACCAGGGGCTGGGGGCAGGGGAGCAGGGAGAGTTATCGCTCAATGGTACAGAGTTTCTATTTGGAGTGATGGAAAAGATTTAGCAATGGATGGCGGTGATGGTTGCACAACATTGTAAATATACTTAATACCACTGAGTTGTATGCTTGGAGACGTTTAAAGTGGCACATTTCATGTATATATTTCAAATTAATTTACCACAACTTTTTAAAAAAGATTTCCTAAGGTAGGGGAGGGTATAACTCAAATGGTAGAGCACATGCTTAGCATGTATGAAGTCCTGGTTCAATCCCCAGTACCTCGTCTCAAAATAAATAAACCTAACTAAGCCTCACACACACCCTGCCAAAAAAAAAAAAAAGTTAAAAAAGAAAGATTTCCCAAACCTGCACTTCAAGCCACACATTTTGTGATGTGAGGTAATGAGCTCCCTGTTACTGGAGGTATACAAGCAGTTCCTTCAAACATGAGCCTCTGTGATCACTGGCTTCCAATCCGGACCTTCTCTTTCAGAGGCTTTAATCCTGAGGAAAGTGCAAGGGCCAGGCAGGTAATGGAGTCAAGAGCATCAGCCAGCTGCTCAGCTCCAGCTGGTTATTTTGGCACAGCAATGGGGGGCCCAGTGCAGCCAGAGCTTCCCACAGTTCAGGAGAACCTGGAAATATGGGGGTTTTTCTCTAACATGAAATATTATTTTAATATGAAATATTTTAAATGGTGATGGCTCATTCAAAACTTTGAGCCATGTCCTGGGCACACCTGTTTAAACAGCCAGGCCAGTGGACCTGGCTGCTTTCTTCACTGTTCCCCCATACCGGGCTTGGCACTGGCCACCTCTTGTGCAGTGCTCCGGCTGTGGCCCCCACAGAGGCCTCCCTCCCTGCTCCTCCCAGCCTGACCCACCCAGCACACTTTGGAGGAAACCCTTGGAAACCTCCTCCGCCCCCAGCTCTCAGCCTCCAGGCTCTCACTTTGCAGACACAGTGTGTGTGTGCGTGCGTGCGTGTGTGTGCGTGTGTGTGTCTGTGTGTGTGTGTGTGTGTGTGTGGTGGCGCTCTCCTAATGCCCACGTCTAAGCCAGCTGCATCTCGATATCCCCAGAGCTGCACGGAGCCTGGTGCGTGGGGAGTGCTTGGGAAAGACCTGTTGACTCACAAGGAACAAAAAGGACAGGGCGGAGACTTCCCTGGTACGTGCGAACACAGTGGGTTCAGAGTGACGCGCACGCCCAGCAAACACACACACACACACACACACATACACACACACACATTCACAGCGATGTCCATGCTCCAAAGCGTACCGGCTCAGATCCCTCCCCAGGTACACGTGCATGTGTGGACATGTGGACGTGCACACACACAGGACAGACGACGAGGAGCAGGCTTTCCCAGAAGGCAGAATGGGCAATCGGGGGCGGTGCTGCAGTCTCCGGCCCATTCTCCCCCTGCAGCTGGATTGGACAGGGGTCCTCGGAAGTGCGGAAGGACAGAGATGAGCCCCGCACCCCACAAGGACAGGCCAGTGCCGAGCCCTGGCCAGTGGGCAAGCAGGCAAAGCCACTTGAGGACTGAAGGAAGTGGGCCACTTGCAGGGATGGGTTCCGACCCTGCTGCCCACCAGGCAGACCTGGGGCAGAGGGTGAACCGGGTCCAGATGTGGACTAGCCAGCCCTGGGCCGCCTCTTCCAGAAAAGCTTCCTGTTCAGCCCAGTGACTGCCATCCCTTACGGCCTCTCTGCTTCCCTTGTGGTACCTCCTACTCAGAACCTTCCTCACTCCCCCCCACCCAAGGTCTCTGCTAGTCACACTCCAGGGGAGACCCATTCTTTTTGGAGGTTTCCCCAGGAAATCTCTTCCTGCTCTCCATCTGCCTTCCTCTCTCCTCCCCACCCCAGCACCTCTCATCACCTCTACCTGGGGGTCCACCCTAACTAACTACTGTATCCCACCCATGTGTGAGGCACTGCCCTCAGCCTCCAGAAGGAACTACCCTCTCTCCCCAACACACACACACACAAAATGGCCACAGCTTCACTGCCTCCTCCTGGGCAGGTGAGCCCTCATACCTCTAGGCAAGGGATACATGGAGGCACCTGACAGGACACAAGGAGCCCAGCAAGGACGCCTCTCCTCTAAGGTCAAGACTGATACCCCACCAACCTGCGCAGATCACCACCCTTGCCTGCTGGGTCTGAGCCAGGAGGCTCTCAGAGGTTTCTTGGTCCAACCACCCATTTTACAGATGAGGAAACTGAGACCAAAGGACAGGATCTTGTCCACTGGCCCCTAACCCAGTAGATGCATAGGAAAGGCCCTCTTGGATGCTCCCAAAGTAGCCATAAACTTCACTTCAGGAGCTCTGGGGAGCATTTCTAACTACTTCTGGTTTGGTGCTATGCAATTCAAGTCAATTTTTGCTCAAATAAACTCTTCAAATTAAACAAAGATCTGGCCCCTCCCCATCTACGTCAGAAGGTAGAAAACCAGCGAGGAGGCTGCAGGGCAGGTCGGAGTGGGAGTCCACTCTCCCTCCTGCATGAGGGGCCCGCTCTTCCCTCAACTTCTCAGGCCTCCCACTCCAGGCCCAGGGCAGGGCCCAGCACTCCAGAGGAAGGGGAACCTTGGTACCTTTCCGGGCAGCTTCTGCTTGGCCCCAGTTCCATTCTCCACCCTTCTCCACCCCACCTTCTGCTCCAGGGGGCTGACCCACATGTACCAGGCTGACCGAGTTTCAGGACCCATCAGCTTCCATGGGGTCTGGCCAGTGGGGACCCCTAGTTGGGGACTGGGGAGGGAGGAGGGTCACCTAGGCCAGCCGCGTCCTTCCACCAAAGGTCCCGACTACCATCAGGACGACCCAGTCTCCTGGGTTCTCACCTCCTGGTAACCACGTTCTCCTCCTCCCTCCTTCAAGCCTCAGAGGACCAGCCACAGCCATCACTAGCTCTGGGGTCCTGCACGCCTCTTCATGGTTCCCCACACCCGCCCACACCTCCAGCCATCCTAGTGTAAGTGCCATCTGCTTCCCGCTGGACCCCTGCTGATCCACCAGGCGGGATCTTGGCTGCCTGAGAACCAGGTCCTGCTTACAGAGCTGGTGGGACTCCCCTTTCCGTAAGGATGGGCAATCAGGCCCTTCAGGAAGCCGTCACATGCCCAGGGTCACGCTGAACCATAGGGGCAGAGGCCGGGCCACACGAGGCTCTCTCCTGACCCGACACCCCAAACAGCCTCCCCCAGGAGCCGGCAATACAAGCTCCAAACACAAAACCACATGGCTCCCTGGGGTGTGGACCAGTGTCTCTCTACCTTTTATTCATTGTCTCCCCTAAGGAATCTTTTTAGACACTTTTTTCCCAGTTCCCCCTCACCCCCAACAAAATTCTAATGCCATAGATGTACGCATGAGTATACTATATCAGCCTTTATATAGAAAAAAAGTGAGATTTTTTTCACCTCGCCTTCCAAAAATCAATTTTTTGCACATTCAAGGACAATACTGCCCCCACTGAGAAAGCATGTTCTGGACCCATTTAAATACACTCCCCACATAACTACCTGGACAGCTATGGTGAGCTCCACTTTCCAGATGAATACACTGAGGTTCTGAGAGGCAAAGGTGTCTTCCTCTAAAGTTCCCTCCAGTAAGAAGCAAGACTATATTCTGAAAGCCCCTTACACTGTCCCCACAAACCCATACTTAGGGGCTCAGAGAAGGGTGAAGGTGCCTGGAGCATGGGGTAGGGGGAGGAGCACCAGGCTGGGACTAGGAGATCGGGTTTAACCTTGACTCTGCTGTGTGACTCCAGGCCAGCCCCTTTCCATCCCTGAGCTCATGAGTTAAAATCAATCCAGTGAGTCAGGGAGTAAGAGCAGTGACTGGCTCTATTCCTCACCATTTAAAGGAAAGAAAAGGAAAAAAGAAAAAGAAAAAAGAACCCCGCTCTTTATTTAACACAGGCAAAGAAGGCTGACCCCCTGAGTTCTAACTCTGCCTTGAAAAACACAGCTGCATTTGGCTTTTGATTTAGCAGCAAGTCTTTTCTAATTTGAGGAAGCAGACACTGGGAGGCTGGGGCTATGCCCCTCAAGCTCGAAGCAACACAGCTGGTTTGAGCAGAATCCCAGAGAAGTTGAATGAGTTTGCTAACACTGTGCAGCATGAAGGTACATCACCAGAGACAGACCTTGGGGAAAGGAGACCCAGCCAACCTCCAGTCTGCCCCAGACCACGGAGCACTGGTCCAGGAGTCTTCCCTCAGCTCAGACTCACTGTGTGACCTCCACACGACCTCTCAGACTTCCGGTCCACAAAATGAGGTCACAAGACCAACTGATCGTGGATCCCCTTTCCACGAGGAGGTCAAAAGAGTCTGTTTTAAACAGGCAGACCACACTGCCTTCCCATCCTTGGAAGCCACAGTCAGAGAAATGCATTTTAACCTTCATGTGTTTGCAAAAAAAAATAAAATAAAATTGGTTTCATTCAAATGCTGCTGGCTTGGTTGCCATGGATACCTCCTAATCATGAAGGATGACTGTTACTTGTTCCCATGGAAACACGGAGGCCTGAGGAACATCCTGTAATTTCAGACAAGACACCAAATTTCAGTTGTCGAGTTGCACTGCCCAGATCTTAATGCTTAAAAACAGGTAGAGGCAGCAACCTCTGATCCTAGCAGCCAGAGAGAAGATGTCAGCACTGCAGAAAGAGGAGGTGTGAGACAGGGGTGTACGTACATGCTGGACCTCAACGGTGATCAGGAAAATGCAAATTAAAACTACCAGGTATCATTTCACACTTCTGAGATAGGCAAAAACTGAAAAAGAACAATGACCCCAAATGTTGACAGGGATGTAGGGAACTGTTTCATTATAGCTGGTGGAGGGTAAAGGATTTGAGAACAATTAGAAAACAGCTAGTTGAAACTGACACATACAAATACAATCCAGGACCAGAAATTCCCCTTCTACCTGTCCAGTCTGAAAAAGTGCTTCAGCCTTGCCCATGCAGATCTGCACAAAGATGTCTACTGCAGCACTGTTTGTAGAGGTAGAGTGTGGGAAACAACCTAAATGTCCACCAATGGGGGATGGATGACTGCTCCTTGGGGCAGTCATTCGGTGGAATCAGGTAGGACTCTGGGGTGCAATGTTTACACAGAACACACTGGCACTGCAAAGGACCCACTCTTATAAGATCAGCATGAACCAAACTCAAAAACATGAGGTTGAGTGGAAAAAGTAAGTTGCAAAAGGAAACAGAATGGAATTCACTTATACTTTTTTTTTTTTACAAGAACATTCATAGCAGCTTCAAACCAAGCTAATAACAAAAAGAACATTCAAGGCGGAGGGTATAGCTCAAGTGGTAGAGCACATGCTTAGCATGCATGAGGTCCTGGGTTCAATTCCCAGTACCTCCTCTAAAAATAAACCTAATTACCTCCCCCGCTACCAAAATACATACAACAATAAACAAAATGAACATTCAAACCAAGCTAATACAAAAAAAAATCTGTAATAGCCAAAAAACTGGAAATAACCAAAATTTCCTGCAATAGGTGAATGGTTAAACAATGGTACAACCATAGTGTGTGAGGCAGAATAATGTTCCCCCCAAAGAAGTCTACCCTAATTCCCAGAATCTGTGAATGTTATTTTATAGGGCAAAAGGAAATCTGCAAATGTGATTAAGGTCAAGGACTTTGAGATGGGAGTGTATCCTGTTTTATTCAGGTGGGGATAATCTTAAATGTGGAAGGCAGAAGGATGGGTCTGAGAGATGTGATGATGGAAGAAGGGGCAGGACAGATTCCAAGCGTGAGAGGAATCATAGAAGGGGGGGTCATAAGCCAAGAGATGTGGGTGACCTCCACTGAGAAATTGGAAACATCCTCAGCTGACAACTAGCAAGAAAAATAGGGGCCTCAGTCCTACAACCATATGGAACTGAATTCTGCCAAGAAGGAATGGGCAATGAAATGGATTTTTCTCTAGAGTCTTTAGAAAGCAACACAGCCTGCTAACACCTTTTTTGTCCTGTAAAGACTCAAGCCAGAATTCTGACCTACAGAACTGTAAGACAATAAAACTGTGTTGTTTAAGCTGCTAAGTTTTAACTTGTTATGGCAGCAGTAGGAAACAAATACACATGTCATGGAATACTACTCGGCAATGAAAAAGGAACGCACTATTGAAATATACAACAACTTGGATAGATCTCCAGGGCATTATGCTTGATGATAAGAGACAATGTCAAAAGGTCACATAGTGCATGATCTCATTAATATGGCATTCTAAAATTGATAAAGTTATAGAGATGGAAAATATAGAGATTAGTGGTTGCCAGGGTTTAGGGATGGTGGGGGGCAGGTAGGTGGGTGTAACTATAAAAGGGCAGGACGAGAGAGATCTTTGTAGTGAGAGAATAGTCTTGTACTTTTTTTCCTTCATTCTTTTTAGGATGTGTTTGAGCCTACATGACTACCAGTCTAAAGCAAACAGATACAGTAATGGGTTGACATACTTGAAAAACAGGGTAACCACAAACCAAAAGCACACAACAGAGTCACAAAAACTAAAAAGAAACCAAGCTAATACAAAAAAAAAAAAATATATATATATATATATAAAATATATAAAAATATCAAACCACAAAAAGAAAAACAAGAAAGAAAAGAAAGGAACAAAGAAGAAATATCAAATCAACTGGAAAACAAAGTTCAAAACAGCAATAAACACACATCTATTAATAATTACTGTAAATGTCAATGGACTAAACGCTTTAATCAAAAGACACAGAGTGGCAGATTGGATAATAAAACAAGAGCGCACAATATGCTGCCTATAAGAGACCCACTTTAGGGTGAAGGACACACAGAGACTGAAAGTGAGAGGATGGAAAAATATATTTCACGCAAATGGAAATGACAAGAAAGCAGGAATAGCAATACTCATAACAGAAAAAATAGACTAAAACAAAGGCCATAAAGAAAGATGAAGGACACTATTTAATGATCAAAGGAGCAATACAAGATGAGGATATTACACTCATTAACATATATGCACCCAATATAGGAGCACTTTAATATATAAAACAAATACTAGTTTTGTATAGTCTTGTATCTTGATTACAGTGGTGGTTGCACAAATCTACACACGTGATACAGTGACACAGAATTACATACATGCAACATACCAATGTGCAGAAAAGATGAGAGAGGAAGAAGGAAAGCAGACCTGACACCCAGAAGCAGACCCGACGTTCACAGCTATGCCACGCTGTTCTCCTTCTGGACATAAACGACCTCACAGGATACCAACCTCAGACAAGGCTACCATGATGCAGTGAGGCAAAACAAAGCCACTTCATCATTTTGTCTAAGCAACCGACAAAAGCCAGGTCACCGTGCCACCCACACAATACCAAACATCCCCCCACCTTGGCTAACGTGAGTGTCTGCTGCTTCTTTACCAATGACAGCTTTATCCTCGGGCGGCCTCCTCTCCCTGGAGATAAGATTTAAAGTACCCCAGCACAGAATTGCCCCTACAGCTGTCTGAGAACAGCCAATCAAGAGTGAACCCCACTTCCTTAGACTTCTCCCAAAGCACCCAACCAAAGCCCAAATCCTAGAGTGGGTTCTCTCTACTGCACTCTGACTGAGATGGCCCGTGATTCCCCACGGTGTGTGTTCCCCATCAGTGCAATAAATAATAAATCCAACTTGATCATCTGGAGGCGTGTTCCTGGTGAGTCTTCGGCTGGAGGGCACTGATGCTGGAGGATATTGTATCAGAGTTACATAAGATGTAACGATTAGAGGAAACTAGGGGGAAGGACACATGGAAACTCCTCTGCACTGTTTTTGCAATTGCCTATACATCTGTAAAAATTTCCAAATATGAAGTTAATAAATAGCCTATTTGAAATATATGGAATCGTATCTGTGAGTAAACAGCTGAGATTTGCCATCCCGAGAAAGTAACTGCAGAAATGTATTCATATCCAGTGTTACCTGAGTCGAGAGAGTGGCCAGCAATCTAGAGGCAAGAGGCACAATATAAAAACCGCTGCAAAGGCTCACCACGGACTCTTGAGGCTGAAATACATTTGCTGTCTATGTGATTAAATTAATATGTTTTGCTTTCTGTTTGTATGTGTGTGCACTTACATACAAACGTATCATAAACAGTACTCAAAAACTTATCAGTGGTTCTCTTTGGAGAATGAGACAGGCTGTGGGTGGGAACTGTACCATTTACTGAATGAAGAATAATTCAGCCTTCCAAAAACTAATAGTACAATTAAAATAGAAATGAGTGGTATAATGATTCAGAACAAATTGTACCCTCTGAATTCATCAGAAGAGGAAAAAGGAAAAGAAGCAGAAGGCAAAACAAAATCGGCAAACAAAACAAATGGCATCAAAAGCAACCACAGCCAAAATGACCAGTTAGAGAAAGCGGATCCGGAAAGTCCAAAAAGTAGATTTAGAAACAAACTTGTGGGTAAGAGAACACAACTCCCCAAGCCTGGAGCTGCCAAGGTGCCAAGGGACCAGTGTCCCATCCCCATCCTGCTGCCCCGCCCCCCACTGGCCAGGGGAACTGCAGGAAGAGCCAAAGGAAAAATCACCATGGCAGCAGGCCATGGAATCCTCAGATTGCTAGAACTTTCCAGACACAGCAGTGCAGCTGATGCCACTGTGCACCTGTGTGTGCGCATGCGTGCGCACGCGTGTGTGAAGCACCTCTGTACTGTTCTTATCTGCTCTTAGCAGTCAGCCAAATGAAGACTGAGTTTGCCAAAATATTGCACTGATAAATTAGTAGGTCTCCTGCCTTTAATTGCACACTTTGTCCAGTTCAGCCTTTGGCCATCCATCTTTGGGAGGAGGAAGAGAGGTGGTCCTTAGAGGTTACTAAACCATACCCACCTATGCTAGGCAGAATACTGGCCCCCAAAGAGCCCACGTCCTGATTCTAGAACCTATATGTTACCTTCAATGGCAAAAGGGACTTTGAAGATATGATTAAGGTCTCTCCAGACGGGAAGATTATCTTGGATTACCTGGGAGGGCCCAATGTAATCACAAGAGTCCTTGTAAGAGGGAGGTAGGAGGGTCAGAGAAGACAAGGAAGGGGATGTGGTGATGGAAGCAGAGGTGGGAGTGCTGTGGGGCCATGGGTCAAGGAACGCGGGCAGCTTCTAGAACCTGGAAAAGGCAAGGAAACTGATTCTCCCCTTGAGTCTCAAGGAAGAATTCAATCCTGCTGACACCTTGGTTCTAGCCCAGGGTAACAGATCAACAAATCTCAGATTTCTGACCTCCAGAACTGTAAGATAAGAAGTCTGTGTGTTGTTCTAAGACACTACATTTGAGGTAATTTGTTCCAGCAGCAACAGGAAGCCAATACACCCACCGATCAAGGCTCAACTTATGCGAAGGAAGATGGAGGGGATGGTGACATCAGAACACTGGCTGATCTAGGACTGTGGACCCTCAAGGCCTCTCGCCTCTCCTTTTCCAAATCTACAGCTGCCTTAAAAGAAGAGTTTCCTTTTAGAAATATCATATTCATCACCACATACAATGTCAGCATCTCTCTCTCCACAGTGCATCTGTTGTCAGTCGACATGTGAAGGGTTCAAAACTCACAAAAGTAAATGGCTCCTTTCTCGGTTATTTTATTTTTATAATGTAATTTAGAGATATTTTCACATCTGTATATGGAGAATGTTTCATCTTTCAATAGTTACTGCATACCCTGTGTATTTAGCCTTAGTATAGATATCAATCACATTGATAATATTTCTTTGGGGTATTTAAGTTCTAATGGTAGCACTCCAAAGGGAACCATGATTATAGAAACCTAGATATTCAGGTGTAGAATTAAATTCATCCTATTTTTCATTTCATTCAGAAAATATAAACAATTTCTTTTTTTCCCCCAAATTCCACTCCAGGACTTAAATGGTCTGCATTATTGTTTAAAAACTATATAATTAAATTAGAACATGGCTCTATGATATACCAGGCTTATATTTTTCCAACAAATTAAAAGGGGCATAAAGTTTTAAGTGTGTACATATTGAGTTTTTTTTTTTTTTACATAGACCTTTAAAACTCTCTTTACCTTTCTCTATTTGACAACTTGGAATTCGAATTTTAAATTATCTCCAAGTTTCTAATTCAATGACTTAATACCAAAGCAAACTGAATGTCAGCTCTTTGTGTAATTTTTAACTTGAGGAACAAACAGTTGACCCATAGATTGTATATCAGATCTTATAAGGGATACAAAATTGTATTTTGGAAAAACGAAAGAGCAGATCGTTTTATGTTCTACAAAAACATCTGACTGCCCTCGAAACTTGGGGGAAAAAAATCTAGGCAAACATGAAGCTCATGCCACGGGCCATGAGGCATAGAGCCCTGTGCCTCGGACCCACAAGTCTCATGTCTTCTGCCGGCAACCAAGAAACTCTACCAGGTTGGTAAAAGTTCCACCCTTCATAGAAGTTGTTAACAAAGAGTATCAAAAATACTTAGGAATAAATGTAACAAAACAAGTACAAGACTAATAACTAAAAAACATTGCTGAGAGATATTAAAGATAATCTAAATAAAAGGAGAGACAGAACATCTTCAAGGACTGGGAAGATTCAGTCTTATTAAGACAACAGTTCTCCCCAAACTGATCTATACACTCAATGCAATCCTAATCAAAATCCTAGCAGGCATTTTAAAGACAGCGACAGGCTCAATTTTAAATTTAGATGGCAAAGCAAAGACCTCGAATAGCCAAATAATCTGGAGAAAGCAGAAACAGGTTTGAGGACTTACATTACTTGGTTTTGAGACACACTTTACAGTCTTGAAATACAACTAAAGTAATCAAGACAGTGTGATATTAGCATAAAGATAGGCATACAGATCAATGGAACAAAATGAAGAGTCCAGAAACAGTCCCACACATATGTGATCAATTGATTTTGGCGGGTAGAAATAGTACGAAGGTAAATTGATGGTGGAAAAGATAGTGTTTTCAACAAATTGAGCACTAGAACAACTGGATATCTGTACATAATAAAAAATGGGCGACGAGGAAAGGTGTAGAAACAGATCTCAGAGAGACAGGGACTGCACCATAGGTGTATTTTTATCCTAAAACTAACTCCTAAAGTAGGAAACAGCAACATCAACTTTTAACAAGAAGAAACTGAAATTCACAAATGTCAATTGAAGGGACCATGACCGCACAGCTAGGAAGTGCAGGAGGCAAGACTCAAGCCTGGTGATCTCTGAATCTAAGGGCTGCCCCAGGATGGGGAGGAGCCTCCAGGGAGAAGAAAGTGGGAGGACACGGGGCCCAAGGCCCCCAGGAGGCTGAATGTCCTCCCAGCCCTTGGCCTCTCTCTCCATCCCCAGGTCCCCTCCCAGCCCCGCGACACGGCAGAAAGAGATGAGGGATGTCACATTTTGTTTCCACGATGTGGGGAAGGGTGTGGGGAAGGGAAGGAGTCACGAGCCTATGGAACTGTGATAGCCTGTCATCTCTCAGATGGAATTGGGATCAGAGTTCAAGCTGTCTTCAAGTTCAGGACATGGTTCAGAGTCAGCGGAGGTTGCCCACTATTTCGGGGGTGGGGTCTGCTGGGAGAGAGGCGTGGCGATGACTGTGGAGGGCTGGGGTCCAGGGCACCTCCTCACTCTGGGAATCCTCAACATAGAGCATTGGAGGTGGGGCACAGCAGCTCCTCAGAGGGGATGTGGGGGGGTCAGGCTGCTGGTATTCAGGAGGTGGGAGGGAAGAGCTCTGTCCTCCCAACCATGTCCAGCATCCTGGGTAGGGCCTCTCCAAAAGGGCAGTGCAAGGGTTTGCTCCCTGGCCCCTGGCTGGCCTCATGAATGACAGTCCAGTGTAAGGGCTGCAAACTTTCAGCATCCGGAGACACTGTCACCAGCTCTCCTTTATGCCCCTCTGCTTGAGCCCCTTAACAACTGCCTGGGACAGCCCATCCTTCCTACTCCTCATCCTCCCACGCACCTCACTTTCAAAGCATCCCAGCCTTCCAAACACTCTGGATTTCCCTGTCACTCTAAGGGTTACTTAAGTGGCCTCAAGATTTCTCTCGCCCCTGAGTCTCTTTCTGCTCCTTTGCTTTCTGAGGATTTCTAGGAACTTCAGCCAGCAGTGTCACCTCCTCCGTTTTTTTTCCTGAGTTTTCTCTTGTGACTCTTCGCTCTGTAGCCACAGGGCCTGTCGCAGGTCCGGCAGAGAGCTAGCTTTTACTCTGTGCTGCTGGAATCAGGGTAGTAAGGAGGTCCCGGCGTGGAGACACGTGTTTGCTCCTCTCCACCGCGTGCTGTTTCTCTAGACCCACTTTTGAAACACACTAGGCGATACTACACATTTTGAAGCATTTGCAAATGTAGTAAAAGCATAAAAGCACGTGTGGGCAGGACGTACCCCGCTTGCAGGAGGCTGGTTGTCCCTGGCAAGAGTGGAGGAGGTTTTAGTTCTGTCTCCCAGGTCAGCACATTTTTTTTTCATAAAGGGCCAGAGAACAAATATTTTAGGCTTCTCTTAACTGCTCTACTTTGCCACTGTAACAAGGAAAGAGCCACAGACAATATTGTAAATGAATAGACGAGGCTGTGATCCCATGAACTTTACTTATGGACACAGAACTTTGAATTTCATATCATTTTCACGTTATAAAACATTATTCCTCTTTTGATTTTTCTTTCAACTATTGAAAAATGTAACTGCTACCCTTAGCTCGCATACAAATCACACAAAATCATACAAAACCAGGTAGAGGCCTGGATTTGGCCTATGGGCCGTACTTTACCGACCTCTGCTGTACCCGAATCTTTATATTTCTAAGAAAAAGGGAAAGAAAAAAGAAAAGAGGAGCAATCATAGCAATGTTAATATCTGTTAAATCTGAGAGGTGAGGTCATGGGTGTCTGCAACATAATTGTTAATACTTTTCTATACTTTCAAATATTTTAGAATTTTTTAAAAAAATTCAAGAAAGGAAAAAGCCTGGAAATAACTTCCTAGATGCTCCCAGAGCGTATCACTGGATGCTGGAACTAAAGGTGACTTTTTATTTTCTTCTCCTCTATAATGGATATTTATTACTTTATTACTTTTGTAATCCTAGGGGTAGGGGGAGGAGGGGGAACATCAACATAAACATTGTATTTTGTAATAAGATGAGATGGAGGGGTCTGGCTTATAAGGGACCATCAGTGACCCATGAGCCTCTTCCATAACATCCCCATGAAGGGCTGCCCCAGCCCCCAATCCCCCACCCGAGGGCTCCCTACTCCTTAAACCGGCCCCTCCCTCTGCAGACAGCACTGCCCCTGAGGGTACAACCAGAGAGCTGCATCCTGGGTCCTCTGAAGCCCAGGGTCCCATCCCGGGAGGACACAGAGGCTATTGCTGCTGGGGGATGGTGCTCAGGCCCCCAACCTGTTTGCTGTTAAACACGCAGCTTGGAACAGATTCCTAGACCAGGTGGAACAGTGACTTCACAGACAATTAATTATAAATCCAAGCTTCTCTCAAATCTCCACATCCACCAAACTTCTCCAGCGATCTCTAGTTCTGCTTACCACCCAACTATTGGACCTCCTGCCACCTCCAGGACCTTTCCCACCACTCTCTAGAAGCTGCTCCCCCCAGATCCCCCCACCCAATCTGGAGTCACCCCCACCCCCAAAGCATCAAGAACCAGAGCAGGCCTGTTAGCCATGCCCACAGCTCTGCTGGCCCTCTTCCCATCCCAAACCCTCCTCACTTGCCTAGGTCTTCCCAAGGGCTTATCTCACCACCAGCTCCCACCCGTCTCGCTATAAGGACAACCCCTGACCACTCTCTCCCAGCTCAGACCCCACCATTGCCTCTTGCACCAGGATGGCCAACATGGTCACCTCTGCTCACTGGTACCCACTTTTCCCTTCTCCCCTTCTCCTTGTACCATGTCAGTCTAGTTTTCTGGTTGTTCAAAATCATTTTCCTAAATCGCAGCTCTGGTAAGTGAGAAATACCCTGGACTCTGCCGCTCAGTAGCTGGGCAGTGCCGAGCATGTCACTTAACCAGTCTGAGCCTCAGTTTTCTCATCTGCAAAATGGAGCTCATAAAATCATCTGTGAGCATGAGAACTTAATGAAAGGATGCATGTAGAGGACTTAGAAGCATGCCTGGCACTGTGTAAGTGCCCCAAAATGGAAGTAGGTGTTATTAGAACCACTGTTATTTTTAAAATCCTACCTCTGATTCCCCGTGGCCTGCACAGGGAGTTCCACCCTGTTGGCTCACCATCCAAGGCCCTGCCTACCCTTCCAGTCACACCATCTGCTAACCCGCTTATAGGACTCCCTTCCCCTCAGCATCCTGAGGGTGGGGGCTGACTGTATCCTCCACGGCAGCCCCTGGCACAGGGCTTGCAAACAGTAGGTGGCTCACTAAAGCTCTGCTGCTCTGAACAAGTACCAGTGACACTTGTAGCAGCCTCTGGGGGAAGGGAATGCCAAGAAACCATCTGGATGGTTCCAATCCCACAGGCATCACACTTTATTTCTAGATCAGCCCTAATAGAGCTGCAATTAACCCCTCAGGCTTTGGATGAGCAGATAACGACAATTCATCCAGCCTATAATGAAACCCTATGCTGTTCCGCATCCATCTGTTCAAAGTGCTTCTTAGCCCAGAGATGTTCAGTCATTTGTCTGAGGTCACACAGCCTTTATGGTGCAGTCAGGAGGACTCCCCCCCACCCCAGCCACACTCTTGAGCCAAACTCCATCCCCAGCAGAGAGGTGTAAAAGGATAGAAAACCACTTTTCCATAAGACTATCCCAGATTGCCAATTTATTGGTTTCCAGTCTCTCAATCCAAGTTCGACAAACCCCCAAGCCAAGCAGGACACGAAAAAGAGCCCCATCCCTGGTGGCCCAGCTCCCTCTGGGGCCACCCTCCCTCTCCCCGCTGTCCCCGCATCCACCAGAGGCTTGGGGAGGGGGCAGGGCCTCACAGCCCCACATCTTCCTCTCCGAGCTCTGCCTTCTCCATTTCACAGGCCGTGTCAACACATCACCTCTAAGGGCCGAGAAAAAAGAAATAACACAGCCCAGATGCCGACAGTGCTCTCCTGTCTGTCAGAGAGAAGAGAGGAGGGAAATAAAAGCTAACAAGACTTCCAAAAGCCAAATCCCCAAACCTCCTCTCGGGTACCTGGCAGCTGTCAAAGTCAACACAGGAACCTGGCGAAGGGGGGAACCGATCCCAAATAAAATGCAGGCAGCCGTGGAGTGTGGGATTCACAGACCGACACGGCTGCATTTCCAGGCATGTGACAGACGTCCTCACGGGCCCATCTTTTCTGCTAACGTACAGGTGGCCTGTCTAGACTGTGGAACCAAGACTGTCTTTTCTGAGAACTGAGTCTACTCTCTTTTTTTTCATTAGTATTATTTGGAGGGCGATTGAGATTCCCCTCGCTTCCTTATTTATGCAATCAGAGGAAATCACAGCACAGAGAGCCTCTTCCAAACTCAAGGCCACGTGGGCCAATTTCAGATGGATAATTAAATATTGAACAAACGCTGAAATGCCTCTACTGGATCAGGATGGCTAAAAATAACCACCCTGCCACTCCGCACGTGGGCATCTCGGCTGTTCCCTCTCAAATCCCTCCTCCCAGCAATTGTCAAACACAACCATCTCGGGGAAATGGCGGGAGGGGGGAGGGGGCGGGCGGGGGTGGGGGGGCGGGGGAGGACCGGGAACCGACTCCCCAAACACCTACTTAACAGAAAACAAAACTTCAGCTCCCAGCAAGCCCCGAGAATGTTCCTGACCAGGAAATACTCTCCCTTTCCTGACATTTAACCAAGTGGCCTCAAGAGGAAGGTGCAGGGGAAATATTGTAGCCATTACTTTTCTTTTAAAAATAGTCCAAAAGGCTTCATGTCATTTCGAAGCAAAACACATATGCGTTCTGGGATGTGAGCACGTTTGTGTCAAGGTGCACAGGGATTCAACTCCTATGCCCTCCCGCTGAGAGGACCCAACTAGGAGCCCAGCTGCCTTCGTGTCCCTGTCTGGGCTAATCTTAGGACGAGCAACAAACAAAACTGACGCTAAAAGAGGATGCGAAGAGGTGTGGATTCCAGACCTGGGTCTCTCATTAACGTCTGTACCTGACTTCAGGCAAGTGGCCTTGCTCCGTGGGCCTCAGCTGTCAAGGGGAACAGTTAGCTCCCAGGGCTGGAGCTGCAAGAAACCACAAGGATCAAGCCCACAACCTCCCGCATCAGCACCCGAGCAAAGCAGGCTGGGAGCCAGTCCCTGAGCGACCAGGTCTCAGGAGTACAGACATAGACCACCTGGGGAATCAGAGCTCTAGACCTGACCCACCGAGGCCACATTCCATGCCTCTCTGAATTGCACCAGCGAAAAGCAAGAAGCACGGGGCTTTGCAGCGTGTTCTTAGCATGAGCTTTGGAGTCCAGTGACCTCCATTCGAACCTTGCCTCTTACTTCACACCCTGAGCTCGGTTTCCTCCGCTGGCAAAGGGAAGTGACGGTAATGACCCCTACCTCCTAGGAGGGTTGGACAGTAAGACGCCCTGGGCACAGGGCCTGGCGCACGTTCAGCTGGGTAAAAGGAAGCTATTATCTCCCTTATTATTAAAGGTGGTGAGAATCAACCAGAAACACAAAGACAAAGCGGCTAACTTTCCAGCAGATGAACTGGGACCTCTGGCCCCACTCAAGGACCTAGATAGCTCTGGAAAGCAGGCCCTCAAGCTGTCTGCCCATCTCCAGGGACTTCACATCAGGGGACACTGAACCCTCAGCACAAAGGAACTTGGTGGAAAAACAGGGCTGAGGTTCTAAGACCTGTGACCTACCCAGGGAAAGGACACAGCTGGCAGACATGAATGGGAGCAGGATGGGGTGGGGGTCGTGGGAAGAGACTGGATCTGGGAGATCTCCTGAGTCATCCCAGGCAGGCAGAGGGGCCAACCAGGGGAGGCCAACTGGGTCCCCTGCCCCCTACACTGATGCCAGTGGGGTCATTCCCCTGCCTCCTTCCTGAGTTATGGCCAAGATTGTGGGAGCTGGTGGCTGTGAACACTCAGTAGAGTCGTTGACTGTGCAAATCAGAGAAGAGGAGGAGGTGGGCTTATCAAAGCCAAGGCTTAAGCCCGGAAAGATCTGCCTGCCCACGGCACAACGAGGTGGTACGTTCATTCACAAGCTCAGAAGGGGGAACAGGGCAGAGCTGGGCTCCACCGTTTCCGAGCTGTGTGATGTGGGACAAGGCTCCCACTCTCTGGGACACAGTCTCCTCACCTAGAAAATGAGAATAATGCCAGTATCCCTCTCACAGCATCGTCATGAGCATTAAAGCAGATATGGCAAATACAGTTAAACTCACTGCCGGGCACTGAGCAACTCAGAGACAGAAGTCATTTTAACTTTATGACATACCATGAGAAGGAGTGAACCTCCCAGGACCTGAGATAGAAAAGCGAGGAGGGCCTGGAGAAGCTGGGCCCAATCCCCGAAGGAGAGATTGTGTCTCAGCAGGAACAAAGGGGAAAAAAAAAAGGCAGAAAATGGTAGATGTACAGTGTCACAGGTCTCATCTAAGTTGGGGGCAGAGAACCAGCCCTTGGGCCCTAGAAGGGACATTTAAAGACTGGGGGGAACCACAAGGTACAACCAGCCCCCATCCTCAGGGCTGTTCTCACGCTCGTCCAGCCCCCTGGGGTCTGAGCTGCTGCCCATGGGCCTCTCAGCTGATTTCACTGAAGCCAGGGTCCCCATGGAGAGGTCTCAGCCCCTGCCTTTTCCTTTTGGAGCACACAGGCCCTTCCCTAACCATTGCTCCCAGTTAGGAAGCAGCTGTGTCACACCAGCACCCTCCCCAAAGCTGTTGCCATCTTCCTGGGAACCAGAAGCCCTGGGTTCCATATCCCGCTCTGTGAAGGCGGCCCCTCGGTGCTGCAGTGTCCCCAGCTGGACGCCAGAGGTGGGATCACTCAGCTGCCAAGTTCTAAGCCCTGGAGGGGACCACCACTTCTGGAGGTCAGCCCCAGCCCTGCTGGGCCCCTGTAGTGAGGTTGCCTGCATTCCTCAAAGTATGCTGGGGCGATCCTGGGAAGCCTCACACAGACTCCAGCATACCCCAAAAGAAAAGACACCCAGGTGGACAGGAGGGGGCCATGTTGCAGCCAAGACACAGGTCCATGCAACGGAGTATGTGTGGGCATAAGAAGGAACTGATCATCTCAAAAACATCTGCCAAGTCCCCAGCACCCAGGCAGGGCCTGGCATGTGGCTGGACCCCTAGAAAAACTCAGCCCAAGACACAAAGAAAAGAAGAAAAACCTCTCCTGAGTAGGGGGATAGGAATTCCAAGAGGTCTCCTGACATGTGAGGCAGCAGGACAGGATCAGCCCCAGTTGACAGATGGGGAAACTGAGGCCCTGGGATGTGCCCAGAGTCACACAACCAGCTTGTGGCTGAGCTGGGACTAGAGCCTGTTTCCCACTAACCACTGCTCTGGACCCCATAAAGGGCTCTGTGCCCCAGCGCAGCTCAACAAGCCAGCCTCCCCAACCCTCTGGGGGTTTGGTGGGAGCAGGGAGCCTGTGGAATTCAGCTCCATGTGCCCCCACACCCACCGCACAGTAGGTGCTCGAGACGTGTTTGCTAGTTGAATAGATGAGCAAACTTTATCCGGGGTGAGAAGAAAACTTGCATTTCTCCAGCAGCCCTGGGGGTACAGGTAAGTCAGACAGACAAAGCTTTTCTTGATCTTGGTGGGGGCAGGTGGAAAGTACCCTGGCTGGTGACACACTTTTAGGGACAGGACTCCCTCAAATCTACGGGCCGTGCCCAGTCTTCAAGCAGACTCAGAGTTACAAGGCACAACATAAAATGGCCAGATGACCCTTGCCATCCAAAAGGCACTGTTTCCACCCTGCCTCTGGCAGTCGTCAAGCTCCTTTCCCCCTCCCCACGCCATCACCAACAGGTTCACTCTGCCCATTCTCCAGATGGAGAAATCAGGGCCCAGAGAAGGGAGGAGACTTTCTTAGTGCCCCGCTTTGGTCACACCTGGGAGGGTGCAGACACTCCCTCACTGGCAGCCCTGTCAGGAACAAAGTCTTACTTTCAAGTCTGCAGCTAGTCCCCTCCCCCCACCCCAGAGGGACAGTGGGGGCAGTAGGCAAGGAGCTTCCTCAGAGGTGGCAGTCTGGTCACAACCCTTTCCCTGCCACCAGCCAACTGTTCCCTGCACTTTCCTGTTTCTGAACACACCCACCCCTGAGTTCTCGGTCATTCTCCTTGCTAGTGGCAGAGGCCAGAATGGGTGTGGATCAAGGGCCCCATCAGGGCTAGGGTGCTGGGTACCACTGACTCCTCAGGGGCCTGATGCTGTCACTCCATGGGACCAAGCCCCCATGCAGATGGGGAGACTGAGGCCTGAGGCCTGAGGGCAGAAGGGTCAAGCTCAAGGCCGTGGGGTGGCTCCTCCAGCATGAGTTACCACCTGGGTGGGGGTGCTGCCCTCTGGAGGAGGGGTGGTCCTGGAGGCAGTCAGGGATCTGGGGGGTTAGTGGAGGGAGGTCAGTGGCTGCTCTAGCTGACCCCTATCCAGCTGGGCCAGGGGCCTCCAGTCTCCACCTCTCACCCTGCCAGGCCGCTCTCACCCCCTTCCCATGACTCTTCATCACTCAAGGCCTTTATCAGGCCCAAACTAGTGCTACCCATTGCTCCCCTCCACCAGCGCCCTCCGCTCTGTCCACAACACCCATGGTGCTTTCCTCCTCCGTCTTTGCACAGGTTGCTGCTCCATCCAGAGTAAGGACATCGAGAGCTCACACTCAACTGTGCCGCGAGTCCCAGGCAGCGCGGGCTTCCAGCTTTCCATGCGTTTGCTCTCATTCCTTAAAAACACCTGCCATCACTACTACAACTTACCATTAAAGGCCACTGAGGCTTAGAGAGGTAACTGGCCAAGGGATGGTTTTGTACAGAGCTGGGGCTCGAGCTCAGATCTGACTCAACCACTCTCTCCGCCAAGGGAAATTCTATTCTCTAGTGAGACCCAGTCCAAATGTCACCTACTCTGTGAAGCTCTCCCTGATTTCCCCAGATATAACTTCTGTTCAGGGACAGTTTCCTCCCCTCTCCCTGCAGGTTGGGCGCCTTTTCAAGGCTGGGACACAAAGCAGGGGATCCTGAACAGGCGGGACTGGGAGCTAGGTTTCGGGTGACGGCCAGACTTCTTGATTATCTCCTGCCCAGCTGCCTGGGGACTTCCAGTCAGGCAGGGGTGGAACTGGGCTGAAGGAAAGGTCACGCAGGGCACTGAGCAGGGGTGGGGTGCATGCAGAAGGACTCACAGTGGTCCGAGTGTTATTGGGCCTCTGTACAGTTTCTATTTCCCACAACCAGAACCCATTTCCTCACAGAATCTTCCACATACTACTAGCCCCTTTTTACAGCTCAAGAAACTGAGACTCAGAAAAGGGAAAAGACTTGCCCAAAGTCACAGCGCTTGAATCAAGATCTCTGGCCACCCTGGCCAAGCCTGGAGGGAGGAAGCGGCCAGAGGCCTCTTCAAGGAAGGCAAAAGGGAGAGGATCAAAGGCTTTGAGAGATCCTCTTAGACTGAACTCCCAGTACACACGTGTATACTCCCAGTCTCAGCTTGAACCCTTCCAAGCACGGGGAACTCACTACTCAGGAACTCACTACTTCCTGAGGAAGCCCTGTACATTGTTGTTCGGCCCTGACTGTGGGAAAAGTCTGCCCCATTCGGGGGGGAGCAAATGAACATTTACTGCCTGTCCGCTTCATTTATCCTCAGACTGATGAGAAGGCTGAGGTTCAGGGGCAACATACAGGGCCTGGACCACACAACCAGTGCCCAGAGGGGTGGGTATTTGATCAGATCCCAAACACAGATTTGCTCAAGCCCTTCTGGGTCAGGCTGGGCAGCGGGCCAGCCTTCCCGATTCCCAAGTAAGCTGATGGTACAAACTCAGCCCAGGTCCCCGCTAGGCGCTCCCCACCCACTCCTTCTTCCCCCCATCAGTGGACACCTCAGTGGGTCTGAGCCTTTGCCAGGGACTCCAGCCTCCCCGGGTCCCTTCGAAGGCCTCCTCCTTCCAGGAGGCCTCCCCCCTCCCTCCTACCCAGCCAGGGAAGGAAGTCCTGGCCCCCACCCTGCCCAGAAGGCAGCCCCCTGGATCACAGGCTTTCCAGCTGAGGATCCTGTTACTGGAAAAAGAAAATGCTGCTCGCACCTCCCCCTCCAGGTTCTGCCTCTTGGGCTTAAGGGAGAGAAACTCCTTTCAAAGGAGGTGGCGCCCACTCACTCAGAGAGGTCTTGGACAGATGTTACAAGCCATGGCTCCTTTGGAGCCAAGGACCCCTGGGACAGGACCCCTGGGACACAGCCCTGATACCCACCCACATGTCCCTCCATCCGAGAGGTGAGGGAGTCTGTTAAGTACCCGAGAGAGAAGAGGGAGTGGGGGAGGGTAAGCTGAGAGGCCAGGACAGCGCAGACAAGGTGAGCAAAAGCCAGATCCACTCGGGTGACCTGATTGCTCCGCTGCTGGGTAAACTGAGGCACAGTGGGGACGGGGTCGAAACTGAGAGGTAGAAGAAAGAGATGCTGAACTTCTATCTCCCTTTTCCCTGCCCAGGACAAGGGGAAACACCAAAACCTCAGTTTCCCCACCAGGGTGGGGAGCATGGGGACGAAGAGGGGGGAGCACGAATGGAGCAGACACAGTAACTAAGGAGCTACCAGAAGGGGAGGATGAGACAGTCCCGGGTAAAAAGACAGCAGGAGGAGCCAGGGTCCCTGGCATCCCAGGGCATCAGGAGGTGACAGGGCGGCAGGGAGGGCCTGGGGTCAGGGGTCGGGGTGGCGCCTACCCCTGGCGGGCCGGGTCCGGCTGCGGGAGCGGCTCCTCTGTCGCTGCAGCCGGGGCCGCCTGAGCAGCCGGTAGTAGTAGGAGGGCCTCCCGGTGCTCTTCCTGGCGCCTCCGCCCGCGGACATGCTGCCGCCCGCCGGGCACCGGGCCGGGCCTGGGCGCGCTCACACGGGCCCCATCGCCCGCTCCGGCCGGCCCGGCGGGCGTCCCCGTGTTCTCCCGCGCGCCGCTGCGGCCGCCGCCGAGGCCAAGGCTGCCCCACAAAGTCGCTCAAACTCCTCCTCCTGCTCCCGCCCTCCGCCCTCCCCGGAGCAGCCGGCCCCGCCGCGGGGGCCGGGGACCGGGAGGCCGGGCTGGCACCGGCCCGGAAAGTCAGTGCGGGAGAAATCCCGGCCTGGAGTCGACGGGGCGAGGCGGGCCGGAGTGCCCAGGACCCCGGGCCGGTCCTCAGGAGGGTCACCGCCCTTAGCCCCCTGTGCCCTAGAGCCCGAGGCCTGACCTCTGGGAGAAAGCCTCGCCCCACCCCGCCGGCGGGTGTAGACGGTGCACACCCGCGTGTGCGCCCTACCCGGCATCGGGCAGGACGCACGCCAGGCGAGCAGGCTCCCGACCGGGTCACTTTGAATTAGGGTCCAAATGAGGCCGATGCCACAGGGCCCGTGTCTGCCCCACGCTCACTGGGCTGAGTCTCCACCCACAAACACACCGCCCGGCACGCCCCCCACCCTAGCCGGGTAGAAAGGACTTCACTTTTACTCGGGATACTCTCCTGTTCTTTAAACCCATGTGATACATGTATTATTTTCCTGTATTTACAATTAGGGTGTATATTGCAAGCACATAAAATGTCGTGAGAACATAATGAACACCTATGTATCCCTTGGGACTTTGCCAAATCTGAGCATTTTGCCGCTTTGATCCAGATCCTCCCCTAAATGAAACACCACAGATGCTGCGAGGTCTTCTTTGGCGCTGGGCACTTACAGCCGCTCTGGCAGGGCTGCCTGCAGGGCAGAACTATCCCTACCCCACTGTACAGACAGGAAGATGAGGCTGGAGAAAGCAGGAGGCCAGCTCCCTCTATTGCATCCTGCTGAAAGCTTTCTCTAAGTCATGCACCCTCCCCTGCTCAAGAACCTTCCATGGCTCCCCAGAGTCCAAAAGCAACAAGTCAACAGAAACTTCTTTAGTATTTAAGGCTTCAGTGATCTAGCCCCAATCAAACCACCCCCTAGCCTCACGTCCACTGCTCCCCTACTTCTCACTCCTCTTGGCTCTACTCCCAGCAGGGAGGCCCTCTCACTGACTTTTTCCTGCCTGGTCAAAGCCCTTCGTTCTAGGGCCCACCTCCTCTAGCCTTCCCTGACCACCCTGGCCGAGTCTCTCTCTCCCCTCCCTTGCCCCTGCAGCATCATCTCTCTCTCAAATTATTCAGACAACCACCTGCCTGAGTTCCATCTGCTCAGGTACAGAAGGGGAAACTGAGGCCCTGGCAGGGAGGTCTGACTTGCCTCAATGGCAGAGACAAAGGGCCTTAAGCAGGGCTCTGGACAAGCAGTCTGAGGGGTCTGTTGGTGGGAGAGTTACATATGGGGCCTGAGGGAATCTGGGTGTCCACCTCCAGCACAGCTGAAAAGAGGGGGCCCTGGAGGGGGCGGGGCAGTCTGGGCAGGAATCCAGACCAGGTTTTGCACCTCACAAAGGGGTCCCCTTCCCTTGCTTCCCTCCATTAGGGGTGGGGCCCCCAGGTCAGCAGAAGCCTGGATCACAGCTGGAAGCCAGGCGCCTTCCCAAGACCAGGGGGGAGGGGCAGGAGGGGTGTTTCTCCTCCAAACCCAGTCTGGGTTGTCAGAAGCTATCAACTCCCCTGGCCCCTCTCCCCAGAGCTCTGGCCAATCCCTGGGGAAGATGGAAAACCACAAGGCCTGCAAGGACCCCATTAGCCTCCTTTGGTTTAAACACTGCTCTAGCTCGTTTTCAACAGCAGACATCACGGGAGCCTCTTTTACAAATGCAAGCGCCCCTGGGAAGAGCGGTACCCAATCCCTCCACCTACAGGCAAGCTGTGAGGCTTCCCAGCCAGCCTCCTCCAGGACATCCGAACCCAGTTGGGAGCCTCCCTACTCAGCCTGGGCTCCCTCAGCCACCTGCCCACACCTTGCCACTTCCAGAATGAATAACCAAGGAAGTCAGATCCTCCAGTTTGGGGAGACAGGACTCCTAGGAAATCCAGCTCAGGGTGGGGACAAGAGTCCTATTCCCGGGGCCTAGACTTCATCTGAGCCAGTTTCCTCCCCAAAACAGGAATTCCCTGATCAGCCAAGTTCTAGCCCTCCCTGAAGGGAATGAGAGACGGATCGAGTGATCAGACTGATGAAGGCTAGGACAAGTGGTCTTGGCTTGGGGCACCTCCATCAGCAGATCTAGATGAGCGTGTGTAGGACCTGGGATCTCATCTGCAAACACAGTTGGGCTCAAAGGTCTGGCATAGATTCTGCTTATACTTGGGCTTCTCAAGCCTTTCTCTGTGCCTCAGTTTCCCCACCTATGGGGAGAAGTTACAGACTCCCAAACTATCTGCCTTGTGGACGGAGGAGGGTCAGGTAATGAAGAAGCAGCTTTTGCTTTTCTGGTCTTGGGATGGAGTGGGTGTTGCCAACCACTCAAGTTGAACATCTCCATGGGCCTCAGGTGGGTACCAAGTAGATACCAGCTAGGGTACTGAGTAGGAAAGGGGCAGAATGGGAGGTAGGAGAGGAGGTCCAGGACCCCCGGGATGGGCAGGCAGACAAAGGCTGCTCCCTGCACGCCCAGCAGAGCATCTGGAATCAATCCTGCTGTGGAGCAAGCCACCCACCCCCTCCTGCTGCCCCTGTGGCCTCCTCCCTTCAAACAGAAGCAGCCCCTCTTCCGGAGACTGCCTTGACTGAAGGAGGGGCACCTGAAAATAACCCTGCCCCGCCACCACCACCACTTCCTCCGACAGATCCCCTCCAAGGAGAGGCCCCTCCAGAAAAGGCTCCCCAGGCCCTGCTGATCTGCGAACCCAGAGCCCTGCAGGGCTAGCAGTCCAGTCCGTGGTCTTGTTGGCAGAGGGTCTCCTGAATAGACCCAGCTCCCACCTCCCCACGTACTGCTTTGGGTGGGAGTCAAGACTGTAGGCTCCATGCCTGTGAGCCTCCAAATGGCCCCAGCTCCTTAAACATGCATTTTTCTGGTGTTCCTTCAAGGCTCTTGATTTAATGGATCTGGGTGGGGACTGGAAATCTGCCTGTTTAGTGAGTGCCAGGCAGGGGCTTGGGGACTGGGGAAATCAACTTTCACCATCCCTCAAAAGCCCCTAAAGGTGAATGTGCAGAGTACTGAAAAGGACCAAGCTCTGTCACAAAGCAGCCAGCTCTCTCTGCAGCCCCACCTACTCCTGCACTCTGATCTATCTGCTCTCAGCCTTCAAAGGCTCCGGCCTCTGCCCTGATGGTCAGATGGCTGCCATGAACCTCTTCCATCTGCACCCACCTGGTGAACTTCTCCTTAGCCCTCAGGACCCGGCTCAAACATCACCTCATTCAGGAAGCCAGAGTCCCCAAGAGAACTCCCCACCCCCGCCACACCTCACCAGTCAGGTTTGAATAAGGAGGACACAGGAGAGGACCAGGGAGGGATGGACCCAAAGGATTTCCCTCCAGGCAGAGGACCATCAGCATCCTGGGGTCTGAAGGAGAATCACACCCTGCTGGGCAGGAAGTCCAGGTAAACCAGAGGTGGGGCCAGGGCTGGGTCAGCAGGGAGGGGGCCAGCCCAGTGCAGCCTCACATCTTACTGGGGTGTTAGGTTTACAGTCGGTGAGGAAGGAGCAAAAAAAAAGCATACAGGCAGAATTACCCTTGAAAAGCCTTAAATTGCCCATCTAGGATAGTTTTTCCTCCAGTGTAAGGACAGATCACCCATTTCTTCATCTGAGCAAAGAAGAAGGGCCATGGCCTTTCCTGAGGGGTCATTTTTTGCAGGAGGAAAATGACAGCCACAACCAACATTATCTAACACTAGACTCCACTCCGGGAGGAGCAATGCTCATGCCTGGAGGGGACCACAGGGTCTAAGACTTCTAACTAGGGAGGGTACAAGCTTTGGCCTCGAAAGATTTGTCTGAGGGTGAATTTTGGATTTAATAGCAATAAACTGTGTTCAGCATTCAATGTGTGCCAGATCCTGTCCTCAGCATCTATGCACATTTATCTCATTTAATTTACAAGCCAAATGGTCACCACGTTCATTTTACCGAAAATACAGGTGGCACAGAGGGTAAGTGAGTTCCCTAAGGTCACACAGCTTGCACTAGGAGTCAGGATTTGAACTCAGGCAGGCTGGAAAGAGCAAAGT
This sequence comes from Camelus bactrianus, assembly GCF_048773025.1. Lineage (NCBI taxonomy): Eukaryota > Metazoa > Chordata > Mammalia > Artiodactyla > Camelidae > Camelus > Camelus bactrianus. The sequence continues at coordinate 66,000,544 of NC_133542.1, read as the reverse complement.
TCTCAAGGATGAGCAGGACTTAATGCAGAGATGGAGGAGGGGCAACAGGCCGGAAATTTCCTTAAAAGCCAGCTTTTACAGGGAACAGGAGGAGGCGAGAAGGGATGGAGTCCTGACACGGGAAACACTGGAGCCCACGCCAGTCCCCATACAATAGGTGTCTGGAAGGCTCAGACCTGTCAGGTTTCCTGTCGGGACAAGGGTGGCCAGTAGTGACCGGGGGAAGTCCCCAGCCAGGCAGCCATGCACACATCCGCCTCCCAGGCTGGTCTCCACCTTGAGTCACTGGAGCCCTGGGCAGGGTGGGGGTGTGGCAGGGGACATTCATGGTTAAGGTCATGGGCTTCTGCCCCTGGAGGCGGCCTGTCTGGCAGGCAATAGCAGCTTCCTGTGTCCACTCTTTGTCCCGGAATCAGGCTAGACCATGAGCAGGACCTTCATTCAGAGGGGGGAGGCCGGAGTTGGGGGGTGCAGCTGAACCTGAGAGGTCACACTGGCATCCAACGCCTCCACTGGCCCCTGGACCTCCTCCCTAAAGCCACCAACGAATTCCATGACATCCTTCACAGAAACTGGCCCAATCAGGGCCGAGATGACCTCGGGCTTAGATGGCCCTGCCCCTTTCAACACAGGCGGAACTGGGGGATCAATCAAGCGTGGACACTGGAACACGCACAGACAGAGCCTCGGGGAGTGTGAGTGTTTTTTTAAATCAAGTCACTCAAAACTGGGCTGAGGGTGAGGCAGGGCTTGAACGGGGTAGAAGGCCAGTGGGCGGGATCATTGTGTTTCTTTGGGCGCTGTGTGACTCAAAGAAAGCCCCTTGACATCTCTGGGCCTCAGGTTTCCTCGTGTTAAATACAGACAAGTTATCTCTGTCCAGCCCACCTCCACAGTTCATATCAGGATCTAGAAGTTTCCTCCAGTCCCAAAGCACCACCTCTGTGTTCCCTCCTGTCCTCCAGAAACTCAGAGAAGAGGATATATCTCCCTCATAAATGTCAACAGCCTGTCATAAAATCCTGGAAGGTCAGGGCAAAAGGAACCTTCAGAGTAGGTGATGGAACCAGGGAAGCTGGGACCCTATAGGACAGACACTTGCCTGGAGGAGCCTGCCTAATTCATTGCAAGCCGGGATCTGGCATCAGTTCCCCAATTGTGGAGGGTCTGATTGCCCACTGCACCCCAGCACAGAGCAGTCAGGGAGAGGTGCCATCACTCCCCACATATGGGGCAGTGAAGCCATGGGAGGAAGGGACTCACCTGAGGTCACATATGAGAGCTGGAGGTTAGTCCACCTTGGGACTTAAATAGAGATGCCAAGGCCCCTTTTCCCTCTCAATTACCTGGACCACCCCTCCCAGATACCTGGCGCATTCTGCTCACAGGTACCCAGATTTCCACTCAGGGCCCCAATCCTGTGGTTGGGGGAAGCTGGGATCCACTCTCCAGGCTCCAGTCCCAGCCCCTCCTTCTCACCCCTCCTCAAGCAGCCCACATTTCAGCCCAGATGGCCAGGCCTGGAGCGCCTCTCTCTGTATACTTCCTTTCCTGCCCTGACCCAGAAATGCTGCCAAGCTCCAGGTGGGCCCACAGCTCCTTTCTCTCCCAGCCCTGGGGCTAAGGCTCCAGGTCTCCGGCCTCCTTCCTCTCCTTCCAGTTGATGGGCCCAGACAGCCTCACACCCACTAGGCAACAGGAGGGGGTGGCATATGGTCCCAGTGTGAGGTCAGAGAGCCCTCTCCCTTCCCAGGCAGGCCTGCCTGGTCAGCTGGTCAGCCATTTCATGGCTGGCACTTGCCTGGGTTCCAGGGGGACAGGGCCTTGCTCCATCCCCGCAGATCCCACTGAGGAGGACAGATGAACTGACCCAGTAGCCAGCTCCTAGGATGCTCCCATCTTGGTGGGCAAATGAAAGAGTATGGGATTTGGAGTGAGAACCAGCACTTCCTGGCTGTGTGTCCGTAGATTAGTGCCTTCCCCTCTTCGTGCCTCTGTTTCCTCAACTATGGAATGGTTGTGAATTTGTGGAAGGTCATACAGCATAGTGAATCAAAGCCCTGTGTATAAACTGGCTGACATCTGCCCCTCCGGGCTACTTATTGCCTATTTATTTTCTCACCAATCTGTGGGCTGCTTGAGAGCAGAACAGCCAGAGCTAGTCAGCACAACTACTGGCCCAGAGCTGGCTCTCAGTAAGACTGACTGGGAGAGATGGTGGCAGCGTTTGGGAAACAAGTCCATCTGATCTGGAGTCAGTACTGGGAATTTGGAGGAAGGAAAAGTCCTGGAAGACTGCCTGGAGGAAGAGTCGTTGGCTCTGAGCCAGAAGGCTGAGTGGACATTGACTGAGTAGAGAGCAGAAGAGTGTATTCTTGGAAGCGGAGACAACATGAGCAAAGGCCCAGATGTGTAAACCACTGAGACCTGTACTGGGGGCAGTGTGTAGAACTGTGAGGCTGGAGCAGAAGATGAGGTGGGGACTGGGCAGCAGGCTGTATGGGGTGTGAGGGCTGAGATCAGGGAGATGAGATGGGGAGATAGATCCCAGCAGGGGTGAAGCCCAGGCAGCCCTTCCAGAAGGGGAGGAGTGTAGTAAGGAGGGAACCCCAGCTGGGGAGGGCTCTGGGGATCAGGGCTCCAGTCCTACCTCTGCTGCTGTGCGACTGCCTGACTTTGAATAAGTCACAGCCCTCTCTGAGCCTCACTCTGCAACTAAAAGGAGGGACTGGCTCCATGAGGCAGGCCTGCAGGGGTGGGGCTAGCCTATATGCCCATGAACTACACCGGCAGCATTTGGAAACAATTTCCAGGGCCCCCTTCCCAGCATCACCGAATCCAAATCTTGGTGGAGAGGGCCAAGCAATCCATATTTGTGAAAGAGCTTTCTAGCAGCTTTCTTGGGGAGCCACTGGCTAAGACGGTTCTATATGAGATCGGATAGCTTTCCAATCTTTGACTGGGACCTACCTCAGGGCCTTTGCATGTGCTGTTCTTCTATCTCACACACTAGCCCCAGACCTTCAGATGTCAGCTCTGTCCTGCCATTCAGGCCTCAGCTCAAATATCACACCCTCAGAGGCCTTCCCTGGCCACCTTATCTCAAGTACCTCTGCCCTACTCCCCACACACTATCCCACTGTCTTGTTCCATTTTCTTCAACTTATCGCTTCCTGAAACTGTCTTATCTGTGTATTCGGCTGTTCACTAATTGTCTTCTCCCAAACTTTAATGAGGGCAGGGGCCTTGTCAGTCCTGTCCCAGGCACGTCCCCAGTGCTCACAACAGCACCCAATAAACTTTGATGAATGAGGTGAATGAAGGGAGCTGGACTCAAAGCCCCCATTCTTTCTTCAACACCAGAACCAGGGGGAAGGGACTTCACCGCTCTGGGTCTGGGTTTCCTCTGTGTGACATGTGGACAACGGACTGTAATTTACTTTTAAGCAGCAGCCTGGGGCTGGTCAGGAGGCCAGGATGTAAGTCCTGACTCTCTGCAGGAGCTGGCACAGAATAAACGATTGGATGAATAAATGCCTTTGCTTTGCTGTGTGCCTTTAAGAAAGTCCCCCCTCCCGTTCATAGGCCCAGCTTCCTCTCCTGTAAAATGGAGTTGGCTGGGTGGTCTTTCAGGACCCTTGGGCACTGACACGCAGAGCCTCTGTGCCCAGTCCAGAACATAAACGGGAGCCACAGCAGGTGTTAGAGGAGGGGCAGGCTTGCCAGAGTCATGGTTCTCACACTTTCTCACTTTTCCTGGAGATCCCACCCAGCCCATAGCTGGCATCCTAAGGCTGTGTAGATGAGAATTAAATGCAGCTTCTGCAACCTGTCACCCCTCAACTCCCCTTCAGAGCGAGAACAATGCGGGCCCTGCCCTGACCCCAGGAACAGCATTTTGTCTGGAAATTCCACCAGAGGGGAGGAGGAAGGGCTGGGGCCCTAGAATTTCTGTGCCTGCTCAAACAGGAAGTAGCTGAAACTTTGGGGCCAAGGAAAACAAGTTCAAGGTCATCCTGGAAATCAGCTCCCTGTTCCCCATGGCTAGGGACTTGTCCCTTTCCCCAGGTGGGGCTCTCCTGGAGATTAATGATTAACACAGAAAGATGGGATGTGGAGGGGGGGATGGTCCAGGACCACAGGCAAAGACCTAAGAGGAAGCAAAATCCACCCAGCCTCCTCTGGCATACCTTTGATGACACGGAGCTCACAACCGAACTGGCCCCCTGTCCTCAGAAAATCTGAAAGTGAAGATGTCTTCCCACAGGTAGGACTTGCAGAGGACCTTTGGGGATCCAGTGGCCATCCCACTCTCAACTCATGGCTTGGAGGGCTTGGGACTTGCCCAGGGTCACCCAGATGCCCCCAGGCACTCCCGCAGTTCCCAGTAGCAGAGGAAGTTGTACCAGGCGCAGGAAGGAGGAGCCAGCAGGAGAGTTGGGGCTGGAGTCCGGGCTTCCCTCCCGGCTAAAATGCCAGGGTCAGGGTAGGGGGACTGATCTCTGGCTGATCTTTATTAGAAGGGGCCTTGAGTTGATCCTGAGCCCGCTGAGAGCCCTGGGGAGGCAGCCTCAGTCACAGGAGCCTCAACACAGCCCCCCTGACACCACGGCCTTCTCTTTCCCTGTAGCCTCTGCCCCTGGAAAACTGCGAAGTGGCTTCAGAATTTTCTGTGCCTGCTTTCTCTGACCTCGTGTTTCTTGTGTCCTCCGGGTGCCCCCCTCTCTTGTAGCTAACCCCCTCACACAGCCTCCGGTGCATGTACAGACCTGCCTTCCCACTCAAGCCCTACGGTGGGCTCCTTCCAGGCCCTGCCAGGCCAGGCCCCCAGAGCAGCCTGGAGCCCTCAGGAGGTGCTGCCTGGTGCTGCCCTCTGCCGGGCTGCGGAGCCCTGGGACAAATCCTTCTTGGCAGGACCCAGCCCAGGACGCCCAGGGCTCCAGGGATGTGCCCCCTGGGAACCCCAGGGAGGCATAGCACAGGGTCCCAGTCTGCTGAGTGACTTAGATAAGCCTTCCCCACCCCTCTGCACCCACTCTGACCGGCAAAGCGGGTGGTGCAGAACCTCAGTTCTCAGATGTCAAGGAGCTTCAGTCCCCCAGGGAGCATGTTAAAATGCAGATGCCCAGGCCCACTGGGGAGAGCCTGCTTTAGCCAGCCTGGGAAGAGCCCAGGAATCAGTATTTTAACCAGCAGCTGGTGGTCCCACTCTGATCACACTGGCCCATCTACTGCTCTCTCTCTGGGCCCCCTGGCTCTATATGGAGGCCTCTGGGACCCCAGTGCCCGACAGTGTTCCCAGCCTTTTACAAACTGTAGCCTTTGCCTTCTCAGCACCTGTGAGTAGCAGGCAGGAGGGATTCCCAGCCTCATAGTACAGACAGGCAAACTGAGGCTCAGAACGAAGGACCAGTTTGCTCATCCCACAGTGAAGCTCCCAGCTTCCGCCTTCCTCCCCAGGCTCCCCAAATGTGGTCTAGATTCTGGGGCCCAGAAGGTCAGCTCAGGTCTGGCAGCAGCCCTGACTGGCCCCCTTTTGTCCTGGTCTCTGTGCCCTCTGACCTCACCAGGTTCTGGGCGATCATAATATCCCCTTACAGACCCAGTAGGCCCGGTATCTTCTTACAGGCTGGAATGGATGTGGTCCCATCGGAGACAACATTGCCAGCTTGGTGCTGTGCCCTGGCGTCCTCAGGAGCTGGACACCACCAGCACATCAGAGATTAGAGAGCCTTCGACCAAAGTGTTTGCAAGGACTGGCCTGGAGAAACCGAGGCCCAGAGTAGGGAAAGCCTTGCCCAAGGTCACAGAGAACACAGTTACTAACCCCATTACAGTAACTTACTCTCTGCCGGGCAATATCAATTCAGTGCATCCTTATCACAACCTTAAGAGGTGGACACTATTACTCGTCCATTTTACAGGCACAGAAAGGGGACTGTGGTAAAGACGGGACTGGATCTCATGCAGCCTGGCTTCTCATGGTGACTCTGTACTGCCACAAATGGTCTCCCCTAACTGTCCCCAGGTAATTCACCTGCCAGCCCTTTTCCAGATGTCAGGAAGACAGCCACTTGTAAAAAGGTGCCCCGTAGCAATGAGACCAGGACCTTGGCTTCTAGTCCCAGTGCGGGGCGGGGGGGGGGGGGGGGTGTCAGTGGGTGCTGCCCCAGACAGACCCTTCCCCTTCCTCAGCCACACTGGTCCCCAGCCCTCCACCACTTCTCTCCTTCATGCCTTTGCTCCCACAGTTCCCAGTCCTAGGACACCGGACATGGGGCGTGCTTCCCAGACACCCAGCCCCTCTGTGAAGCGGATTAGTGCTAGCTCCAAATTCTAGCTTGAGTCTCCGACCTGTTTCCTCTCCACCGTCATTACCCACATCCAGGTCACTACCATCTCTAACTCTGGGGACTCCCACAGCCCCTAAGTGGTCCCCCCAAATCCTCTCTTGCCTCCCGAGTCTACCTTCCACAAAGCAGCCAGACAGCATTTTTCAAAGAGCCCTCTGTCCCAGCCACCTCGGCCTTACCGGCCTTTGGACATTATTTCTGGCTCCTTCACCGCCCCATCCCTCCACCTGCCCAACCCTCCAAACTCTCCGAACTCTCTGCTTTGCCCCAGGGAGCCCATTGCATTGTGCCGTGAGATCTAATTTTTGATGATTCATCTCCCATCTGTCTCTCCTGGCTCACTGCTCCCCCCGAGGGTCACGTCCTGTCTGCCGGGCTCACCCGCATAACCTCAGTGCCCAGGCCGGCGCTGTCACACGGCCGCTGCCCATCAAGAGGAGGGAGGGGGCACCACAGGCGTGTTTTCAAGAAACCAGTGGACACGGGAATGTACACTGAAGCCCCCAGACCTCTGGGCCTCCGTGCGTCACGAAGCTCCCAGGCTCACAGCAAATCGGGGCCACGTACCCTCCACCCCCACCCCAAACAAGTCACAGCCCAGGACTTATTAATTTTCTTCCCCATGGGTTTCAGGGCTTTTCATTCTGTGATCTATAGCCCATCCAATAAATTTCCCCCATTATCCTTCACATGCAGCGTGCTGCCTTTCTGCCACTTAATAATGCATTCGGCCCACTGGGCCTCTCCCTGGAGAAAGCTAAGGCTTGGCTCCAATTCGGGAGCAAGCCCACGAGGCCACGTGGGATTCTGAGGGCTCCTTTCAGACCCAAACCTGGAGCAGATCTGAGCCTCACACTCAGGGCTAACTGGGCAGGGGCCCAACTCCTCTCCCGTCCCTCCCTCCCTCGAGCAGTGAGAACGTAGGCTCAGATGTCCGTCCCCTGTGGGGCCCTAGTGGCCACTTTTACAGCTGGGCTGGAGACTGGTGCTTCCCAAACCAGCTTCCGTGGCTTGCAGCGGCTCCACAGCCATGATCCTCATCTCCTTCTCCAACTCCCCAGGCAAGGCAGGAACCCATCAGACCCGTTTCACAGATGAAGAAACTTCTCTGAAATACAGGGAGATTGCAGCCCCGCCTTTCTTACCCAACTGGGTGCTTGCCAGCTTCAGACGTGGCCAGTGGAGATTTCTGAGGGTATCGTCTGTGCTGCCACTGTACACAGGGCTTGACTTGAACTGTCTCACCCACAACGACCTTTACAGGCAGAAGGTTCTGTTATACCCACTTCACAGATGGGGAAATCAAGCCTCAGAGAGAAGCAACTTCCCTGGGGTTGTCCAGGAAGAAAATGGTAGTGCCCCAAAGGAGGTCCCCCCTTGGAGTGGGGGTGAGAAGGGTCTACACGCTCCAGGGAGCGCACAGCTCCAGCCAAAAACAAAAGGTGGCAGAGAGGCAGGAAGAGCTGGGGGCTGTAGGGTCTGATAGCTCAAGGGTGGCAATCCCACCCCTAGGGGCTCCTCAGCTGGGTGACCTGGGGCCAAATCCCTTAACCTCTCTGGGCCTCATCTCCTTCCTCTGTAGGATATGAACACCGTCCTCCCAGGACTATCACGGGACCTGCATGAGGCAACACGTGGGAAGCTGCCTTGTAAACTGTCCAGTCCTGGGCCGAGTCACTTCTGCGTGTTAGGACAGTGAAATAAGACATCATGCAAAGACCTGCAGGAAACCCCTGTGCTGCTCCAGGCGAAGTGTAACCGGCAGCTCTGAACGGTGCAGGGATGGGCCACGAGACGCGGGCTCCTCCTCGCACCACGAGCTGCTTACCTTACTCGGGTACCAGGCACCTCGCACACCTGTTTGGAAGCAACTGGGAGGCCCTTCTGGTTGTGGGCGCACAGCGCTGCCCGGCTGGCTGGGGGTGTTGGGCAGAGGGGCATTCCGGGCTAGCCTGGGCCCAGCCTCCCGCCGCCATCCCCTCCCCGGGCCCTCAGCCGCTAGGTCTCCTCCCCTCCACCCGCCCGCCGCTGAAAGTTTCTGCTCCTACTTTATAGTTTCCGTGGCAACCACCTCTCTTCCTTTGATTGTTTTCCTCTCCTCAGTCACTTTACCCTCTTAACAAGCAAGTTTCTCTCTTCTTTATGCTAAAGGGAGAAACAGTGGGTTGGGGCAGGAGGTCTGGCCAGGAGAAAGAGGACAGAGAGGAACAGGGCTGGCAGGGGAGGGGTGGCCTCTGGGGTGCAGCCAGGGGGCTGGTGCAGCCACTGTTTGCCCACAAGTGACCTATGGGCCGGAGACTGCCCACAGGGTCCTCCACTGTGGGCTTCTTTAAAGGTGACTGTCCTGCTCAGAATGCCTACATGGCCCTGCAGGGGATGCCGAGGCTGGTCAGTCAAGGCTTTGCAAGGTGGCTGGTCCTCAGTTTGCTTCCCACTGTCTTGTCTTCACTCACAAATGCCCGTGTTTGGACCCACTCTCCCTGCTTCAGCGCACCCTTCCTTTCCCTGGGCCGAGCTCCAAAGTACCCCAACAGGAAGCCCTCCCCGATGCCCCCACCACCACCACCCCATCAGAGCTCCTCTCCCCTCCCCGGTGTCTGTCCTCCTGGTCCTAACCTTTCTCCTAGGTGGCCTTCTGCCCCTGGACAGCAAAGGCAATGCCTCCCTCACTCCATCTCCGAGCAGGTCCACAGGAGACTGTGTGGAACATACAGCCAGAGAAACCCGGCCTCCGGTCTGGGGCCTCCCACCAGCTAGCCACGGGCCCTTCGCAAGTGTGCTCTAGAACTTCATGTTCCCTGTGGTTGAATATGGATGGAATTCACTTCTTCCCAGGCCGTTGGAGACAGAAATGAGTTCGTGGGTCTGAAAGAGCTTGGAAAATTCTGAAGAGCTGTGCCGAGTCCGGGATTATTTTTAGGCACTGAATTAGTGCCGTCCAATGAATAGCCCAGAGGCCTCCTTGACCCCGCAGGTTTCACAGCTCTCTTTCTCCACCTGCTGACCTCTCGATGCATGTACTGCCCGTGTCCGGCCAGCTCCACACCATGGCCCTGTCTCTCTAGCCAGTGCTCCACACCGCAGTCATCAGCCACCAGCTTCCCCAACCACACACACACACACACACACACACACACTGCCACTGTCCCCAGGATTGTCTGCTCTGGCTGAGTCTGGCTGAGGGGGCTAAGGGGGCCTCAGAGGCCTAAGTCAGCAGGGAGCCCACGTGGTGGGGGCAGGGTTGGGGGCCGGGGCAGGAGGCAGCCCCAGAAAGGGCTCCCCAACCAACCAGTTGTCCGCTGACTTTCCCTGTTCCCCCACCTGCTTCTGTTCCGTGCCCATCCCTGAGGCTGGACCACCAAGACCCCGCTTCCCTTACAGTCCGAGCAGGCTCCCCAGTAACACCTCCCAGAAGCACAAGGTCTCCTCCATCTCTCCCACCAGGGCTCCCTTCCTTTCCCTGGTGCTGCCGGTGAACTTCACCCCCACCTCCCGCCCAGCCTCAGACCTACACGTCACCCCTTCCAGACTGCTGGCAGAGGCTGCACCTGCCCAGGCTTGTGCTAGGAGGGGGCTGGTTTCCATGTGCAAGGGGACGCCTGGGGGCACAGCGGCTTCGGGAGGGGCTTCTGTGTATACTTCAGGGCCATTCCACCTCCCTCCAAAGACCCGCAGAATCAGAGGGCCTTGAGCAGTTTCCAAGAAAAAAAAAAGAATAAAGAATGTGAAATGTCAGAACCAAATTACTAAAGACAGGGAGTTTCTCCTCTGCCTCCCCTTCGGTCCCTGCCTTGCTCCCAGTTCAAGAGCCCAGGATTCCCACAGCTGACATTGGGAAACCAGGTCATTCAGCCCTCGCACTAGGGTACATGGGGGACACATCCCAGGAGCTGGCATTTGAAAACTCATGCAAGTACTGGCACCATCCCAGGAGGAACACTATGTAGGCCTAAGGGGGCTCCAACACAGCCCCTGTTCTCAGGGAACTGACAGTATGATGAGACTCATGGACTCCCACAGGGACCCACCAACAAGGGCCCAAGGCAGAGGAAGCTTGAGGAAGGGAGTAACTAATTCTGGCAAGGCAGGGAGAAATCAAGGAAGGCGTCACAGAGGGGGTGGAACCCGGGCCAGGCCTTTGAGAAAGAGTCCAACAGGCGGATGGGGTTGGGGAAGGCAGGGAACCCACTGAGGGTTAGCGGCAGCCTGGGAACCACAGAGACTTCCCTTTTCCAAGTGCCACGTGGTTAGACCATGTTGAGGGTTTGGGCTAAGAAGATGTTGGCCCTGTGTGGAATTAGTGGGAACTCTTGGGCCAGGCAGGTGGTAAGGCCCCCAGGATGGCCCAGAAAAAGGCACTTTCCAGGCTGGTTCCTGAGACGAGACCCTGAAGCCATGTCTGTTCTGATCACTGCTGTCACGGGGCAGCAGCCCCAGAGTACCAAAGACGGGTAGAAACTGCTAGGTCTTAAAAGCCCTAAAGAAAAGAATTGCCTCGAGTTCCCTGAGCAGCCCATTCCGGGATTTCACTGCAGCCCACCGGTCAGCCAGGAAGTCCTTCCTCCTATCTAACCTACATCTCTCTTGCTGAAATGTACACCCACTTTGCTTTGGAGACACAGGAATAACAAAGCACAGAGGCTGAAAGGCCTCACCAGGCGCTCTGTTTGCAGCTGAGGTAGGAGTTGGGGCGGGTCAGTGGGCAGAGACACAAGCCCTGGCTCTGACAAGAGAGGACAGGGCCCTGTTTGTGTGCATAATTAATTTATAGGCCTGGGGAGGGCCAAGCGAGCGGGAATGTCCTCTCTCTGGGCCTCAGAGGCTTCCCTGACCCAATTTAGAAGCTGCATTTATTGTGTTGTTCATGTCAGACCTTCCGATGAGATCTCTATTCCCAGCGTGTTCATGAATTTTCTGGGGGTTTAATAGAGTACAATCTGAGAACGATTTATCAAGAAGATTAAACCCCCAAATATGCTTCTGCATGCTCTACAAAACACAGCAAATTTATTCTCCGGCATCAGTGGGCTCCCACTGCCCAGAGCAGCGCAACCACTCAGAGGGATGAAGGCTGGAAGCCCTGGACCCAGGAGGTAGGCAGGTCATGTGGGGCACAGGAGACCTGCTGAGGGTCTGGGGTGAGCGTGGGAAGGTGCATATGGAATCCGGGACCCCCAAGGTTCAGCCGCAGAGTGAGTATGGCCCGTGTTCCCACCTTGCCCAGGGCATCCCTGCTGGAGTTGGGCTGGGGTGGGGGGTGTCCCAGGCTCACAGCCAAATGCTGGTCTAGATGCTTCCTGCTCTGGGACTTGGAAACAAAGAGGGGCTCGCTCTCCGAGCTCCTCTTTCATTCACCACACCTTCCCAACACTGGGAACTCCCAGACAGAAAGGACTCATGTCAGAAATAAAATTTGTACTTGACCCTTCCTGGAGCGACTACACTTGAGCCTTGCTGGAGGGGACGCTGGGCAGAGGAAGTGAAGACAGGGCAGGAGGTAGCCCTGTCCCAGGGCTTTGCGATGGCACAGAAACCCAGGGTTGGGGTGGACGGGATCTCAGATACTGGCTCACAGGCCCAGGCCTCAGTGCAGATCTGAAACCTCAGACTCGGCCTCTCTTCTCCCTGCAGACCCGCCAGTCCAATGGGGCCACGGGACGATGATAAAAGCAGTCATACGTTCAGCCTGCCCACCACCTGCTCTGTGCCAGGCACTGTGCCGAGCTTTAAACACTCACAACAACCCTGCCGGGGCGGGTGCGATCATCACCGCAGGTCTCAGATGAAGAAATAACTTCAGAGAGTGTCTGATGTGCCTGAGGCCGCGCGGCTAATAAGGGACAGAACCAGGATTCAAACCCTGACTTCAGACTCCAGCGCCTGAGATCTCAAGGACCTTCCACCACCTCGTCCCATAGCTGGGACAACTCCCCCTCTGGCCCCGTGGGGACCCTCAGTTTGGGCTCAGTTCAGGTCTCCACATTCCCTACCGGATGACCGCCCAGTCTCCTCACTGGCCACCCAGAGCCCAGCCCCGTCCCCTCCAGTCATCCATCCACCAGCAGCCAGAGGGACTGTTCTGGAACGCAGACCTGACCATGTCACTCTGGTGAAAACCTTGCTGAGGCTCCCAGGGCCCCCAGAGCACCCTCCTCTCTGCTCTCTCTCGCACCACCTCCTTCCTCCACAGTCACCACGTGTGCCCCCCCTACCAGGTCCCCATGCCTGCGCTCCTGTGGTCCCTCTGCCTGACGTGTTTTTCCTCATGTCTCTAACTTCAATATTCTCAAGGCTCAAGTCCAATACTGCCTTCTCCACGAAGCCATCCCAGGATCAGTTCCCTACGAAGAAGTGACTTCTCCCTCTTCTGAATCCCGACAGCACAGGATCTCCCGGGCCCCTGGCACAGCCAGTTTAGCTACAGATCTTGCTCCTGAGGCACCCAGGAGCTTCTGGAGGGCAGGGTCTTCCCTCACTAGGTGCTCCTTGCCATCCCCACACCCCCAGGGCCCAGCACACAGCTGGGTACCCAGAGCAAGCTGCTTCAGCACAGACTAGTCCACTTGGCAACAGGACACCTTGACCTGTGAGCAGTGGGAGGCAGGAGCGGCCTGAGTGCCCGGTCTGTGAGTCCTTCACCTTTTTTGGTGCCAGGGACCCCTAAGGCCTGAGGCCCCCTTCTCAGAAAAACATTTTAACATGCATAAGATAAAATACCAAGGATTACAAAGGAAACCAATTATGTTGAAATATAGTTTTCAAAATATTATTAAAAATTATAGCAATATGTGTACTTCTTTATGAATGCCTTCAGTAACAAGATCCAGTTCTAATAACTATGGTCTTTTTGAAGTATGAGGAACAAAAGCATTCTTTCTTTTTTGGTTGGGGGGTGTGTAATTAGGTTTATTTATTTAAAAAAAAATTTTTAGTGGAGTTGCTGGGGATTGAACACAGGACCTTGTGCATTCTAAGCACATGCTCTACCACTGAGTTATACCCTCCCCCACCAAAGCATTATTTCAAGATACCCACAAAATTATACTATGACATGAAGGTTCCTGTGATTTCTATGATTTCTATAAAAATAGAACAGCTAATACCACTGTGGTTTGTCACCTACATTTGTAATTGAAAGAATTACAATTTGGAATTGTAATTAGAGGTCAGTGAAAATGAAGGTGGGATATTTTTTTTTTCCTGACCAAGTTCATGGACACTCCAGATTCCACCCAGAGTCTGCTGGGGTCCCCAGTTAAGAACCCCTGGCTTAGAGGCAGGGGCTGAAGAGAAAAAAGCAAGGTTTGTTCTGGAGTCCAGATTTTGGCTGTGCTGTCCCGAGTGTCCCTGACCTTCTTAGAGCTCTGTCTCCACCCACCTGCACAGTCAGATCACTGAGGAACCTTGCCCCGTGCCCACAATCTGCATGTTCCAGCTGATCCTAAAGCCCCTCAGTGGGGTGGGCTTGGCAGAGGCTCCTAGAGAATGACCTCCTGTAACCACTGTGCCCCGGACAGCCCAGCCCAGGCCCTCAGGGCCCCTGGCCACCTCCCAGGGAACTTGTTTTATGTCCCATAGAAGCAGGGCTGACAGGCGATAAATCGCCGAGGAAGGCTGGAGTGGGCTCAGACTGTCTGCCCGGCGCCCGCCCAGCCACCCCACTGTACCCACCGCCACCCTCTCCATAGGGATGAAAGCACCATTAATAACCTGGGAAGAAAGGGCGCCGTGACGACGCGCCCAAAGGCTGCTCGGAGATCATCTCTGGCTACATTTTCTGAGTGCAGCACCAAGCCTGGGGCCGCTGTCTACCCTAACCTTCCTCTGTCACCAGCAGGCTGGGCTCCCCTCCTCCTGGGATCCCCCAGGGCTGCCTTTCAGCCTGGGTCTTGGCCTCGAAACTCCTGACCTATCCACTCATGAATAGGTTATGCTTTGCAGACAGGGCCCCCCAAAGAGTGGTCCCCAAGGCGGGGTGGGACCAGAGAAGGAAAGGTGGTCGACTCTGTCATCTCTGTCACCTTTACCAGCATGAGTCCATCGCTGAGCCTACAGGGAAGTCTCTGGTCTCACCCAGACCCCACTGCCAACTCCACTCGTCATCCCATGCCCAGGTGATTGGTTCCCCTGCACGGTACCCGTTACCAGCTACCTTGTGCAGGTCTGTGGCAACCTCTGTCCAGGCGAGAGCTCAGGCAACCCTACTACCAGCCCTGTGAGCGATAATAACTCTTATTGTCTCATTTTACAGACAAGGTAGCTAAAGCTCAGAGAGGTTAAGTGACCAAGCAAGGAGTCACAGCTGGAAGCTGACAGAGCCAGAGTTTAAGTCCTAGTCTGTCTGGCTCCAAATCCCCCATTATCAGCTTTCCAGACTCCAAGTGGTCCGCCCTGCAGCCACAGATGGCCAGAGTCTCTCTAAAGGAGGTTTGCCAGGCCCCTCCACACACCCCTCCCTTCCTTTCCTGCCCCTGCCCAGGGGCTCCCTCAGAGACCAGAGACTCATTTCCAAGCCCTGTGGCCCCAGTCCCACCTCCTCCAGGAAGCCTTCCCTGATTTCCCATCCTCTGCAGAGTCAGAAGTCTTCTAGTGCTTCCTAGCCCTTAGTAGAAGCTGCCAGGGATGACCACTAACACCGCCTGTGGGTAGGGGCTGAATGAGTCTTTTCCCTCATCACCTCTACCACCATACTCTCAGCCAGACTCAGACACACCACAGGGGCTCTTCCAAGAGGAAAGATGAGAAAAGTCATGCTGGCAGATGAATAAATGAGCTCCTGGCTCGATGCTCATGCCAACTGCCTACCAGAAGCAGGTCTGTTCACCTGCAGGCAGGGGGGTGGCTGCCCCAGGATCACTGGAGTGGGGGCCCACCTGACCAGTCAACCAGGATGGCTGAGGGAGGTAGGATTTGGCATTGCAGCAACTCCCTGGACAGAGAGGAGCCCTGGGCCGAAGGGACAAAGTCAGCAGATGCACTGGACCCACACATTGCTCGAGAAGAACCCATAGAAGGGCCAGACCCAAGTTCAAGGCCAAGGTTCAAGAACCACCACTACTGCTCTGAGCTCACGGAGGGAAAAATAGCAGTGCCATTCCCAGCAACAGCCACTTTCCTAATAAATGTGCTTCCTCTAGACAGAGGAATGCTGGGCCTGAGCCCAACGAGGTCCACAAAGGATGTTCTCTGAAACAGCTGGTGGGGCCTCACACAACTGCAGAGGGGGCCTAAATCACCCTCCCCACTCCGGACTGCAGAATGATCTGTGCAGGACATAGAAAGAGTGAAGTAGAGGTCCATGTCCTAACTGGAAAACCTTTCCAAAATATCTTAGTGACAAAAGCAGGTTGCAAAATGATAGATGATTTTTTTAAATTGTTAAACAGGATCATAGATTTTCCATTGATACATATGTGTATGAGAGCTCAAGAGAGAACTGAGAAGAACACACTCCAAAGGCCTCCTGAGGGTCCCCCCCAACTCCCAGGTGGTCCTGCCCCACAAAGCTCACCCAAACTCTACCCCAGCCCTAGCCCAGCACCCCCCACTCCCGATGCAGGAGAAGCGCATGTCCACATCCGCTCTCACCCATGATAGGCAGGAGTGTAAATGACCCTAACCTGTGCGGAGGGCACCTTGGCAATGTGTATCAAAAATTACAATCCATAAAATGTCCACTTTAAATTCATATAATCTCCTTCTCCATCTTATCCTCAGATAAACACTCACGGGAGTGCAAGAACAGATGTACAAGGATGTTTCCATATCCCTGTCTGCAGCAGCAAAAAAAAAAAAAAACAAAACCGTAAGCAACATCCACGTCCATCATCAGGGTCCCGGCTGAATAAATTACGGTACCCTCTGAAGATGGAGTTCTGAGCAGCCCTTTCGCAGCGGGTGGCAGAGAGGCGTATGCTGGCACAGGGCCCTGTGGGTTGAAGGTGCAGGACATGTGGGATGATCCTGGGTGGACAAGTCCGTGGAAGGTTGAAAACAGGTTTCTGCATATTCTTCCAAAAAAAAAAAACAAACTAGTGGTTATTCTGGGGAATGTGTGTGTTGAGTTGGGGACAAGAAAGAGAAGAGGTTTAGTTTTCACTTTAAAGGCTTTTGTGTATTTAAAATTTAATTTAAAATCATGGAATGTGCTGTTTTCATATATTAAAAACCAGATCTTGGTGCGAGATGTTGATGGGGAGGAGGCCGCACGTGTTGGGGAGCTGGGAATATCTGGAACTCTCTGTACTTCCCGCTCCATTTTGCTGTGAACCTAAAACTGCTCTAAAAAATAAAGTCAATTTGAAAAAGAGAATTAGAGATTAAAAGCCTTTAGACATTGAAAAGCACACAGCGCTTTGTCCTCCAAGTCAGCGCTGCTCCAGGTTGAAGCTTCCTGTGCCTGCATCATTCACAGGCTCCATCCTGGCTTCCACATGGGGAGGGGCTGAAAGGTGGACCCACCCAACTAAAGCTCAAACTGGGGAGCCCTGTTGAGGTCCCAGCTCTGAACCTCTGCTCATGTGACTTCCTCTGCCCAGAATGCCTTGCGCCCTCATTGCGCGAGTTCAAGCACCATCCTCCCCAAAAGCCCACTTCAGGCACCCTCACCCCCTGAGATGCAGACCCTTCCAAGGACAGTCTGTGTCCCCAGCATCTCTTTGCAGCCTCCAGGGTTGGCCAGTGTCCAGCACAGAGCTCATTAAATACGTGCCCTACTGGACACATTAACATTTCTAAAAGCCCCAAGCACTGTCTGGATATCTCTCAGGGGCCACTCATTTTGCCTTGAATTATGATTCCACCTGCCCTTAGCAGCAGGGAGCTCCCCAGAGGGGCTCCCGGAGCCCACACCCCCAGTGCCTGCCCAGCCCTAGAGCTCACCCAGCTCAAGAATCTCAAGGGCTAGTGCCCGCGGCTGGAGCCAGGAATTGAAGAGAATGAAGGAAGCAGGCCGGCCAGGCTCAGCAGAGCACGCACGCCCCCGCCCACAGGAAAGCAGGAGGCCGCTGGAAGGCAGGCCTAGGATGGCCGGAGGATCCAATTTCCAGAGCAGCTACCAGATTCTGATGTAAAAACCTCCTGACTCTTACATGTAAGCGACTAATAATGCACACTTCAAAACAAACACCTCACAGGTCACATGAAATAGGGCTGCAGGCCGGTCCCCCTGTCTCCAGGGGCCCCCCCCGGGAGTAACAGCTCAGCATTCAGAGCAGCCACAATTAAAAAAGAAGAAGAAAGGCAAAAAAGCCCTCCTTGGTCCTGCTGTCCCAGCAGCCCAAACAGCCCCAGCACCAAGGGGACTCAGAGGCCAGCCATTGTGAAGGCGGCCCGGCTGGCTCTGGAGCCACCAGCTGTGTGACCTGGGGCAAATGACTTAATCTCTCTGAGCCTCTGCTTCCAACTCAAGAAAAGAATAACAGTATCTGCCCCCCAGGCTGTGGTATGAGTGCTGGGCTGTCATGAGGGAGAGGATCGGGGGACCTGGGAAAGGGCCAGAGCCTGTAAGGGCTCACCCTCACATGACCAACAGGGACAGTTAAGCCTAGAGGAGGTGAGGGTGCAGATGTGTCACAGAGCGGTGGAGTGGCAGAGCAGGGGCCCCTCCTCAACCCCCCAACCATGCCCTCGATGGAGCAGGGGATGATCAGCCTCAGAGCTGCCCAGGGAGGCTGTTTCAGAGGGGTACTCCTCTCCGAACACACTCAGCCCCCCAGGATCAGAGTTCCACACTCATGGAGCACTGAGTACACGGCTGGCACCATGTGAAATGCTTCAAGTAAGTTCCTGTCACTTCACTTTTTCAACAATCCCAGAGGGAAGTTATTATCACCTCCCCATTTTACAAGCGAGTTCACCAGGGCTCAGAGAGGTGCCCTGATTTGTCCAGGGTCACCTAGTAAGTGGTACGGCCTGGATCTGATGGTGGACGGTCCCTTCCAGGGCTCTTAGCAGCCTCCTCTTCAGGGACCTTGCCCCCTCTTTTCCACAAACCCTGCGATTCCTACAGTGTGCTAGGTGCTGACCTAGTCCAGGGGCCACCGGGAACAAGACTCCTGCTCCAGGCAGCCTGGCTGGGGCTGGGGCACAGAGGCAGGGAACCAGGGACTGACTCAGCCTGGGAGAGTGGCCTCAGAGGGGATGGGGCCCTGAGCCAGGGCCAAAAGGTGAGGAGAAGCAGGCCCGGAGGCACACAGGTGAGCAGTGGGCTGGGTGCGCCAGGAGAGAGCCCCCAAGCTTTGAGGCTGGGGGCTGGGAATTACAGCACAGACAAAACCCACCACACTCAGCCCCAGGTGGGTGAGACAGCCACGGACGGTTTCTCTCTGGAGAGAACAAGCAAATGTGGGAGGGACAGAGAGGGATGAACATTATGGAGGTGATGAAAACTCAGAACCTTGGAGCTGAAAACCTACCCGTGGGGTTCCCCAGCCCTCTAGCAGAGGAGGCTTCTTGCCCCGGGTGAAGCTCTGCTGGCCCATCACCACCAGCCTCGAGGTCATATTTGGGGGTGATCACTCAGGCTTAGGGACGTATTATGGGCTAACATATGTTCCCCTAAATTCACACATTGACATCCCCACCCTTCAGTAACTCAGAATGTAACTGTATTTGGAAAGAAGGTCTTTAAAGAGGTGATTAAGTTAGAAGGAAGCCATCAGGGTGGGACCTAGTCCAATCTGACTTGTGTCCTTACAAGAAGAGGAAACTGGACATAAAAAAGGGCGCCAGGGGCCCACGTGCACAGAAGATGATCATGTGAACAGCCAAGAGGGTGACCGTCTGCAAGCCAAGGAGAGAGGTCTCAGAGGAAACCAGCCCTGCCAACACCTCAGTCTTGGACTTGCAGCCTCCTGAACTATGAGAAAATAAATTTCTCTTGTTTAAGCCACCACATCTGTGGTATTTTTTAATGGCAGCCCAAGCAAACTGATATATGTGGGGTCCAGCCATGCTGTGTTGGAGCAAGGACCCTGGCTTGGCCATCTGGAGCTGGCCTTGGGCAAGTCAAGTCAATCTCATCTGCAAAGACAGGGTGAGAGGAGCTGGCCACTCGCTTAACAGAGATGGTGCAAGGCTCAAGTTAGGCTGAGAACGGCCAGGTGGGAGGTGGCAGCCCACCTGTGCATACCCCCAGGCACCCACACATCCTTGGGAATGCATCCACCCTGGACTCCTTCTAAAGTCTGTGAACATTAAAAAGCATCTGGACACTTTTCACACAACTAGAGCAAATAATCCTAAAACGGATACAGACTCTCAGAAGACCCAGAATTGCCAAAGCAATACTGAAGAAAAAGGATGAAGCTGGAGGAATAACCTTCCCAGACTTCAGACAATACAGCAGAGCTACAGTAATCAAAACAGCATGCTATTGGCAGAAAAACAGACATATGGATCAGTGGAACAGAATAGAGTCCAGAAATAAACCCACACATCTATGGTCAATTAATCTTCAACAAAGGAGGCAAGAATATACAATGGAGAAAAGACAGTCTCTTCAGCAAGTAGTGTTGGGAAAACTGGACAGCCACATGTAAATCAGTGAAGTTAGAGCACTCCCTCACACCATACACAAAAATAAACCCAGAATGGCTTAAAGACTTAAACATAAGACAAGACACTATAAGCCCCCTAGAATAAAATGTAGAAAAAACATTTTCTGACATAAATCTTAGCAATGTTCTCCTAGGGCAGTCTACCCAGGCAACAAAAATAAAAGCAAAAATAAACAAATGGGACCTAATTAAACTTATAAGCTTTTGCTCAGCAAAGGAAACCATAAGCAAAATCAAACGACAATCTACAGAATGGGAGAAAATACTTGCAAATGATGCAACTGACAAGGGCTTAATTTCCAGAATACATAAACAGCTCATACAACTTAATAACAAAAAAACAAACAACCCAATCCAAAAATGGGCAGAAGACCTAAACAATCAATTCTCCAATGAAGACATACAAATGGCCAACAGGTACATGAAAAAATGCTCAATATCACTGATTATCAGAGAAATGCAAATTAAAACTACAATGAGGAATCACCTCACACCAGTCAGAATGGCCATCATTAGAAAGTCTATAAATGATAACATGCTGGAGAGGGTGTGGAGGAAAGGGAGCCCTCCTACACTATTAGTGGGAATGTAGTTTGGTGCAGCCATTATATATGGAAAACAGTAGGGAGATTCCTTAGAAAACTAAAAATAGGCTTATCATATGACCCAGAAATCCCATTCCTGGGCATATATCTGGAGAGAACTCTAATTCAAAAAGATACATGCACCCCAATGTTCATAGCAACACTATTTACAATAACCAAGACATGGAAACAACCTAAAGGTCCATCGACAGATGACTGGATAAAAAGTTGCAGTATATTCATACAATGGAATACTACTCGGCCATAAAAAAGAATAAAAATGCCATTTACAGCAACATGAATGGACCTGGAGATCATCATTGTAAGTGAAGTAAGCCAGAAAGAGAAAGAAAAATACTATATGATATCACTCATATGTGAAATCTAAAAAAAAAAAAAAGACACAAACAAACTTGTTTACAAAACAGAAGCAGACTCACAGACAGAGAAAACAAACTTATGGTTACTGGGAGCTGTGGGGGGAGGCGTGGGAAGAGATAAATTGGGAGTACGAGATTTTCAAATACTAACTACAGTATATAAAATAGATAAACAAGTTTCTCCTGTATAGCACAGGGAAGTACATGCAGTATCTTGTAGTAACCTATAATGAAAAAACATATGGAAAGGAATATATGTATGTATAGGTATGACTGAAACATTACGCTGTGCACCAGAAACTGACACAGCAGTGTAAACTGACTACACTTCAGTAAAAATAAATAAATATTAAAAAAATAAAAAAAGCATGTGGACTTCGAAATTGCCAGTCCTCCAGGGACAGACAACTGAGCCGGGGCAGGTGATCAGCTGCTGGATTCCCTGCAGCTGTCCTGGTTTTTAAAACTGAGAGTCTCATGTCCTGGGAAGCACCCCTCTCCCAAGTCCTGGGCAAACCAAGACGGTTGGTCACCCCAGCCAAGGGTCTGCCTCTCTTGAGGTTTTTGTTTACTCATTCATGTGTTTGTCTAACAAATATTTACTGAGGATCTACTACATACCAGAAGCTGTCCTCATGGGCTTTTGGGCCCGTGAAACACACAGAAACAAGCATTAAAAACTATAAACAGAGCCACACATGTATACACTTGGGTAAGTTAAAACTGTGATGCGTGCTACAGAGGGAAAAACAAATGTTGAGGCAGAGACTAACTGTGCGAGGGGCCACCCTCAACGAGACACCTGGTCCTAAAGGAGGGTCATTCCAGGTGAGAGCTGTAGCAGGACATTCCAACGAGGAGACGGGGCTGGAGGTGGATGAAACAGAAGGAAAAGCCAGTGTGGCCGGAGAGCAGTGAGGACAGGCAGGAAGAGGTGAGGCAAGCCAGCCAGACCTCGGGGCCAAGGGCAGGCTACATGTGGAAGCCGGGAGCCACCTGACCCACGTACACACTGGCTACGGAGCAAAGAACAGACTGTAGGAGAGCAAACACAGGAGTGAGTCCAGTTAGAAGCATCGTGCAGTCACCCAGACGGCAGCCTGGATCTGGATGAAACCGGGGAGCCAGGATGATGGACAGATTCCAGGTTCTTCCCAAGGACCCATGTGGTCTTCCTCTTTAACTCAGCAGCCATGGTCCTCCCCCAAGAAGAACCCTGGGAATCAAAGTAAGTCAAAGCCCAGTGGCCTTGGCGATGACATTTTACCCCCAAGCCCCAGTCAACAAACACACACGCCAGTGTCTGTCACTGTCTCAGCCAAACCTGTCCCAGGCTGGCTGGGGATCAATCTCGTCCAAGGGGCCAAGAGACCAAGTGGCTTTCTCCCCCTGGGGGTGGGGAGTAGGGCACTGGCAGTATTTTAAAGCCATTAACGATTGACGTCTGTTAATTATTAGTTTGTCCACCTCTGTTTTGCTTTCCCCCGCACCATTGCTCAATCCACCGGCAGCCCTGGCCCTGAGAAGTGGAAATATTACCTCCTAGCAGAGAGACGGGGAAGCAGAGGCCCCTCACACAGAGGGAGTAACCCCATCAGACCAAGGCTTAGAAAGGCCCCCTGGAGGCAGGGTCCGGGGGAGTTGGGGAGCAGGCACGTGACAGGAGGCTGGGGCTGGGGCACCCCTCGTGGACAGTGCGGGCAGGGATGCCAGTAGGAGCCAGTGGCCAAGGGAACTGCTAGTCTTTCAGGAAGAAGGAAGGAGGGAAAGGGGGGGAAGCCCCAGGCAGGGATTCCCCGACCCAGGGGCTGGCCGGGGCGGCCCTTACCTAAAAGAGGAAGGTCCAGGGCGGAGGAGGGGTGGTTGGGGTGGGAGGAAGTGGTTACAGTGGAAGGAAAAGGACTTCCATGTGGGAGTCGTTGATGTGCCTTTAGAGCATCCAGTGAAAGTCACTTCTCCATCTGGAACTCGAGAGAGAGGATTAGGGTAAGAGACTCACCATGGGGATTGGAAGTCGCCCAGGTTCAGGGGTGGTTGACGCCCCGGGCATGAACGGGGGCTCCCAGGTGAGAGCGGGTAGGTGAGAAGAGGAGTGAATGGGAGCAGGACCCTCAGAGGGTCCCAAAGCGTCACCACGCAGGGACCTGGGAAGGCTGGCTGAGGCCTCCAGCAATAACGATATTGTAATTACCGAAGTGCCCATGCATTGAGTTTCTTTTACACGCCAGGACTTGAACTAGGGACGTGAACGCATCATCTACCTCACTGACACCTCCATCAACCCACTGAGGTTGCTACTGTCATCCCCTTACAGATGGGAATGTCAGCAACTCCGTTACCCAGCTAGTCCTGGACCCAGTCAAGCTGCAGAGCTCCCACATAATTTTAACCACTATATGGGGGGGTCAGCGTTTGCAGACTGGTCGGGGGTGGATATTTTCCCTGGGGAAGGGGTTTCTAGGGGCCGGAGGTGACCAGGTAGCGGCGGACAACTGTTCCTCCAGCTGGGAAGAGTGGGAGGGCAACTTCCTCCAGCAGCTGGCCTGGCGGCCACAGTAGGAACCACCCATCTGAGCGGAAGGATCTGGAAGGCTGCAGCAGGGGGCTAGAGGCGGGAAGGACCTTTAGTTCTCCTTCTGCCTTTAGGAGCCAAACTTGGAAAACAATGGCCGCTAAAAACGATTTGATGACTAAAATTTTTGACTGTGGCTAAGTTTAGCACTCGGGGTGGGGCAGGCCCAGTGACGTCCAGCGTGCAACTTCCACCACCAGCCCGATGTCGTATCCTGGTCCCCTGTTTAACTCTTCTGTTCCCACATTTTCAGATAATAACTTCCAAGCCAAATAGGACTTGGAGGTGAATGAGACGCCACTCAGAGTCCCATGAGTACCTAACACCTAAGCTAGAAAGGGCAACCTTTAACCTGAAAGAATCAACCACTATGGTGGAATTTCAGGCACCAGAGGTGGTTTACCGGAGTTCCTGAAATCACACCAGTTCTCAATCTGATGAAGAGCAGTAAACAGTAGGCACTCAAACTAAAACAGTGCCCGGCATATGGTAGGCACTCAGTAAATACGTGCCCCTGCAGGCAGGAGCTGTGCAGCTCACTTTTGTTGCGGTCAAAGGACAGGAAGGCCTCCCGGGAGCCTCGGAGCACCAGGAGCCACACCCTCCAACCACCACCGCTTCATCAGGTCTCACCGCATCATGATGTGTCCGTTCTGCAGGGTAGTACTCCATCTGGCCAGAAAGGACTTCCAAGCACAAGTATTTGGACCTTTCAAGTTTGGGGGAGTCTTCCAACATCATTCAGGTTCAACCCAATTGTTTTCAAGCCTTAGAAGCACTTCCAGACCACCAAAACCCAGACCCGACTAGGAATGGCAAACGACGGCGCAGCACACGCAGCCCCCTGCCACCCCGGCTAAGGCTCAGGCACCTCTCGGACCCATCACGGTGCTCTTTTCTGCTGAGCCACGCTGGGCTTCAGATCCTTCGAAATGCCCCAGGTCTGGTTGGTTTTGTTATAGGAGACAATGTAAATTCCTTCTTTGGCGGGGAAAAAAATGTGCCTCTGAAAATCCATTGAATTTAATGACCATTCATGACATGGGAATCGTGTTTATGGGTTTTTTGTTGGTTTTGCCTGTGCCTGCGCCCTGCTTTTCTGGGACCCGTGCCCCAGTTTTCTCTGGGATCTCCCCTTCCCCGCACCCAGTACAGCGGAGAAACAGAGTTTAGAACCCAGGTGTGGGGAGGGGACGAGAGAACTAGACAGCACATCCTAACTCGTTCATTCGGCCAGGGTTCATCAGGCCTCCCTGGGCTCTGCAGATCCACAAGCCCACAAAATCCCTCTAACTTCGGCCAGCTTGAGGGGGGCTTTTGCCTCCTGTACCTGAGAGAGCACTGGCTGACCCCGGTGTACGCACCGAGCTGGGCACCGAGGGGTGATCCCAGGGTGACCAAGGGTCCCTGTCCTTCAGGAGTTTCCCAGTCTAGCCGGTGGTTACACAGACTCAATTAACCAGTCACAGCACCAGCTCCAGCTCAGACCATGATGGAGCCAGAGAAACCACTCCGCTCCCCCAACCCAAGGACCCACCCCCTCCTCCACGGAGCCGCTGCTGAGCTCCCATCCCCCACCGAGCCCACCGAGGGTCCTGGACCGGGAGTCAGGAGACTGGGAGTGCGGTGCGAATTTGGACAGGTCACCCTGGGCCTCAACCTCTTCATCTATAAAATGGGGGGGGGGGGAATGCCACATGACACCCAGGCCAAAGGCTCTGGAAGGGACTTGCAGTGTCCAGACCTCACAGAGGAGGGTAGGACAAAGGACAGGCCACCTCCGGGACTGGACCCAAACCTGTGCTCCAGGGGTCTGAAGATTCCCTCCCCTTGGGTGAGGAAGGGGTGGTGGTTGGGGTTTTGGGGGAGAGACTGAAGCCCCTGGACTGCACTGCCCACCCTGTACAAGCCCCAGATGAGAGACCTAAGGAAACTTCTAGTCCAGCCTCTTCCTCCCACATCCAGAGCACTCACTCATTTGAAATTGGGCCTTCTCTGGGCATTTGCGGGGGCCATTTCTGGGAGGAAATCCCCAAGCTGCCTTTTTAAACTTCCCTGTCTCAGGGGGCCTCCCCATGCTGAGGTCCTCCTCCATGCAGTTCTCCACATCCCCATGAAGCCAAGCACCCTGCCCTGCCCTGCCTGCCCCTCCCAGGGGACAGCAGTGTCCTGGGCAGCAGGGTCCAGGGCCAGCACCTCGGGCTGCCTGGAGGAAATGTCAGGTCGATGTGCAGCAGCTGCCCTCCCGAAAGGCTCTCCTAGGAGTCGCCAGTGCCTCCCTGGCCCTCCGAGAGTCCAGATGACAACAGCCAAGTTCAGGGTCAGGCTGGTGCCAATGCCCAGGACTGAACTGCCTGTGGTGAGGGGTGACCACGCCCCTCAGACCTGACACTCACCTTGCAGCTCTTCACTTTCCTACAGTCAGCCTGCCCCAGTTCCACAGTCAGGCGAGCTCCCTGACTTTCAATACAAGGGGGGACAAATGTAAAGGCAAGAACCACATTATTTATAGTCTCTGCCCCACTCCCACCATAACCATCACCAGCAGCACAGCTGGCCACCCACTCCTTGGAAAACACCTTTGTGGGCATCCCCCTGCCTCTGCACCACCACCCTCTCCTAAAACAATGTTCAGCAGCTCTGAATTACCAAAATCAATTACTCCAAGAAGGAATTTAGGCAGCAGGCACCAGCATAAAGGCGGCAGATAATTCCCACTGTCAGGTAATGGCTCCCCTGAGAATTTCTGATAATAAAAGAAGCATTGAAAAGAAAACACCTTCCCCCAGAAAGGAAGTGGAAACTGCATTGATAAACAGAAGGCTCTTCTCCTCCCTGCTGTCTTCCCTTCCTCAGCTATGCCCCTGCAGGACTAAACCCCAGTAGGGTCCCAGAAATCCACAGGGATGAGGTGGGAGGCTGGCGGGGCCCAGTTGTTGGGTCTCAGGCCCTGGGGACAGTGCTAGGTTCCCAGAGGACATTTGACTCTTGCATCCTTCCTTGGGCAGGGATAACCGACAGGGCCAGGGCTCCCATTACCCGCAGGCTCAGGGATACACAATTTGACAGTTAAGCTCGCTCTGTTCCATGTGTCCAACTCATCCCCTCTTTGAGAGTCAAAAGCTCTTTGAGAGCAGGTCACAGCCATCCCTTCCTTGTCACCTGGCCCCAAACACCCACATAAAGGACCTGCCAATTGATCCAGGAGGTGATGGGGAGTTTACCTGAAGTCAGTTCTTTGGTTTCCTTGATTGTAAAATGGGGAGATAGATAGCATCAAAACTATTATGTAGATGTCTGCAATTCCACATCCCCCTAGGATGCCACAAGCCTTGTCAATAGGCCTTCCAAGAAGAAAGCATCCTAAGCGCAGAGGTTTGGTGAGTTCTGGGACAAAGTTCAGCAGGTTTCTGTATTGCAAGACTTCTCAGAGCCTTTAAAATTGCTACTGTGGATTGGTATTGTATGAATGGGCATCAAGTATGCAGCCTTTTCCAATACTCCTCTTCTACAAAGTACCTTCCAGACTGCCATTCCATGGAACATACCTGGGCCAACAACAGCAACAGACAAAAGGCATAACCAAGGATGTAATAAGGCATATAAGGAGGACTGGTTGTGGGGGGTGGGGTGCTCTAGGCCAATTTCATGGAGGACAGAGTGCTTGAGACAGGTCCTGAAGGAGCAAGGAAGGGCAAAGGTAGGGTAGGGACATTCCAAATAGAGGGGACTGGTCAAGCTGGAGCCCAGAGGTGGGAGAACCCAGGACCTGCTGGTCCTGGTTGTTATCTGGATAGAATGAGGTAAGACAAACGGGGAGGGTCTTGAGGTAAAGAACGCAGTAAGGGATTTTTTTAAGGTCCTTGAGTAAAAATAATGGCTTACTTGCACAAGAACTCACCACATGCTGGCATTGTATGAAGCAGAATTCTTACAACTTCTATAAAGCAGGTTTTATTGTACCCCTTGCTTTAGAGCCGAGGACAAGTTAAGTAGCTGTGTCAGTTCATGAAGTGACTGGGGGGCAGGGCAGGGACTAGAAGCCCCCAGCACATCAATTTCAGGACCCATGCCCTTAACCACCGCTCCTCCTCGCCCCAGAGCCAGGAGGGGCAGGACAGAACCCAATGCCACCAACACCAACAAGTTGATGATTCCTTGCCATGGGATGCCTTGTCCCTACGCCATCGGCCAGTCCTCCCCAAATGCATACCTAGGTCATTAGTTCTGAATATTTAAAAGAAGTCTTTCCAGCCATCCCTCTGGGAGTGCGCAAGAAGATGCCAACACAGCATGTTGGTACCTAAAGAAACAGTGGGCAAACTCATCAACATCCTCAACAAGATTTGTTTCCTCAGCATGTGGCTGCGGCTTGATTTATGGGGCCTGTGAAGCTGTTCTAAGAGGGAGCAGACCTCTCAAGGGAGCGGGGGAAGTCATCATCATCACCATCAAATATTTCAACAATCATCTCAATCACAGTAAAGAAGGCCCCGGACAGCCTCCTGCACATCCACAGGAAAGGAAGTGAAACTTCGTTCAATTAGGTAATTAACCAGACAATGCAAAGAGAAATTCCAGCAAGGATGTAAATTCTTAAAAATCTCTGCACTAGTTGGTGAGGAGGATGTCAACAACAGGAACTCGGTGGAGGGGAGAAGCCAGGGCGGAGAGGTTTGTCCTGAGCTAAAAACAACAGCAGGCAGGCAGCAGTTTTTAATGACAGGCACTTCCCTGTGCCGGCTCCGTGATAAGCACTTTTCCCGCATTACCTCACTGATGCCTCAAGACAACTCGGTGACGTGAGTGTCACCATCATCCTCATGTGATAGGTGAGGAAACTGAGGCACCAGCCTGAGGGCACACAATGAAAGTGACAAACTCCGCTCTGATTTCAAACCCACATCTTCCTCCACACCCCTCTGCTCCTTCTCCAAGGTGTGCCCGAGGTACAGGGGCTCTAGGGATGAACAGATCTAAATGGGGAAACTGAGGCTGGATTGGACACCTTCCCCCTCCCCAATTGTCCTGACTGCCAGGCCTGGGGCCTCCCAGCTGACCGGGCTGCAAGGCTGCCATGGAGAACTAGGCAAGCTTGGGAGAAGTGATTTTGCAATCCTGTTTGCAGAAACCAGGGCAGCCGCCTCCAGCCCCACTTCCTCCAGGAAGCCCCTACCCCACCCCATAGCTCACCCTTCCTGCACCAACCTGTGGCCTCTGCAAAGACTGGGCATGCTTTCTCCCTAGGAGTGGACCCAGGAGGTTCTCTGGAGGAGGTGGGGAGCTGAACCTCACACTTGTTTGAGTACCTCCCGCCCTGCCCCCTCTTCACCCGGAGGGGCTGCTTCAGCACTCACCTCGGTGCCTTAACCGGCAGAAACAAGCCCTAGTGGAATGTGAACTCCATGTAAAAGATAAAATTCAAGCGCCTTAAAGAAATCTTTTCCTCTATTATCCCCTTTCTCTATTCATCCCTGTGTCTCTCTAAAAAAAAGTCCATATTCGAAAACCTTTTTGTTTGGCCAATTTGAGTCACTGTATATCTTTATAAGAAAAATAAATAATTCATATAGTCTCTTTATATCAGACTTCCCCATACTTAGAACTGCCTTCATCAGAGGCAATGAGTTCTGAAAAGGGGCACTGGCCAGAGTACCCGAAGACCAATGCAAAGTTAAGTGAGAAGTCTCGGTAATAATAATGCAAGTAATGGTTAAGTCCTAGCAGAAACACTAGCATTTATTGAGTGTTTGCAATTGCAGTGTCCTGTGTTATCTAGTTCCGTGTCTAAACTTAGCCTAACAACTACCCTGGGAAATAGGGATTGTTCTTAGTCCCAATTTACAGATGAGAATACAGAGGATCAGAGAAGTGAGAGAACTTTGCCCAAGGCCACACAGCTGGGAGGGAGAGCAGCCAGGACTCCAATCCAGGTCTGTGTGATGGACCCCAGACCACTCTCCATCCTCAGCCTCTCCGAAATACCAGACCCCCCTCCTCAGGTGGGAACAAGCTGCTTGGCTCTTTCCCCACCTCCCACTCCAAGCCCAGGATTCAGCAGCTAACAGTAAAGCCCTGTTCCAAATCGGAATCAACACAGCACTGGTCACTCCACTCAAAGACAAACGCCCCCAGCAACCATCGTGCCTTAAAGGCACCTTATCGGGATAGAATGGGAAAGGAATGAGCATCAACATCAAAGAAGCCAGCAGCTACAGGGGGTGGAAAGAGACAGGCCGAGGACCGGCTGTCTATGAGACCATGGCTTCTAATGTGCCCGTCCGTCTGGAGCCTGGATACAACCGTACCTGCTCTCCTCTGTTCCCCAAATCTGACTGCTCAAGGCCAGTGCTGAAGGGGGAATATAGGGATGATGTCAATCTAGAACTCCTCATTCACCCACTTCCTGCCCCTTAGTTACTTAATCACAGCTAATTTCTCTGTATTTACACTTTCACAATCTCACAGGAATTAGCCCAGCAGCTGGAGGGCAGAGAAGCAGTGACTAATACCTCGGGCCGTGGAGTAGGGAAGACTTGCATGCAAACTCCAGCTCTGCCCCTTCCCAGCCAGGTGACCTTAGGCAAGTCACTTCTCTTCTCTGGGCCTCAGTTTCCTAGCTGCAAAATGGAGATGCTAACAGGACCTCACGGGTCTGTTATGAGAATCAAAGGGGATACTTGGAAAGCCTTCAGCCCTGATCCCGGCTGATGGGACGTACTCAGAAAGTGTGAGCTGCTCAGAATTACTATTACAGCCCAGGGAGGTCCTGCCCCTTGCACAGAGCTGGTATGAGGCAGAACCAACACTAACACCAGGTTCTAGCTCTTTCTCGACACAGAGCCAGTCACCCAGAATCTGTGAGATGGCACAGCCCAGAAGCTTGTCATGGCCCATTAGCCTCCAGGTCTGCAGCTGACAGGACAAGTACAAAGTCCCAACCCACAGGTTTATTTTCCTTACACACACACACAGAGAATCGACAAGTGGTTCAGAGTGAAAGTTCCCAAACCTTGGCATCCCCTCCCATCCCGAGGTGAGCAGTGATCTCATCCCTGTGACTAAGCCGCCCGCCGACGCCAAGAGCCCTCTTCGGGAACCCGCAGGCTTGGCGCTGCTGGCTCCCAGCCCCGGGAGGAGCTGAGGCGGTAGAACCAGGATTCACACAGAGCTGGGAATCCCTGTGCTTGGAGCCCAGAAGCAGAGTGGCTCTGAAAAGCAGGACAGTGTGGCAGCCAACGACCAGAATGGGGCTGGAGATCCAGGTTCGAGTCCCACCTCTGCCATGAACTTCCCACGAGGGTTTTAAGCAAAACCAGGCCTCTGTCTGCCCAACTCTAAAATGGATGGATGACAGATTTCCAATAGTCTGTCTCTCAGATCTGGCTTAGCTTCCTCCATCCTGCCCACCAGGGTCTCTGCCCTAGCTGGGGAAGGAGCAAAGAGCTAATAAAGGTATGAGTTAGAGGACAAAGGGCACTAGAATGTGCAGGAGATCCTGGGGGTCTGGGAGCTTGCCAGGGGCAAGGAGCACAGTGCTGGAGGCACCAGAGCAGCCTATAAAGGTTTCAGTGGGTCGGGAGAGGAGAAGAGCCTTCCCGAACCTCAGCTACCACCTCCTCCTTTTGCTAATTCCCCGCACCCTGGTGAGGACAGATAGACAACTAGGAGAACCTAGATTAAAAACAGAATAAATCCAAGAAACCCAGGTACAGACTTTGCCCCACAACTGGCTCTTCCCAGAACCCAGAGGCAAGAGAAAACATGATTCTCCCTCCTCCATGGTGCCAGGTCCCCAGAAGGAGAGGTGGACGGACAGGGTGTCTTCTGAGGATTTGAATAAAAATCTACTCTACCAAACACCGTAAAATGACACCTGCAGCAAAGCCAGGGAAGCACACCATTGCACTGCACTATTGATAAAGCAGGCACCTGCTGTGCTCTGGAATCCTCAATGGCTCCCAGTTCCCTACAGCACCATGTTCACACTCCTTTTTTATGGCACTCAAGGGGTTCAAGGTGGGATTCCAATGGTACTTTCCTGCTTCATTCCCTTCACTACCCCGCCTCCCCCCATGCCCCTGCTCTAGCACTTACAGCCTCCAGCTGCTCCCCCCGACACCACCCTTGATCCATCCTGAGTCTTCCTGCTGCCCTGACTGCTTTGCTTAATAATCTACCCCTATTGTTTCAACCAACCCCCTTCCCTCCCGTAGCCTGTTCACTTCAGACTTTAATCGGGCTTCTCAGAAAAATAAAGAATGCAGGCGTAGGGGAACAGGGAACAGGCCTAGATTCTGCCACCAAATACTGTGTCCAGCCTCAACTGGTAACTGGGCACACGCCTCCACGTGCTCCTGTATAAAGCGGGCAGTGCGACCTCTACCTACGTTAGCAGCTGCCAAGCCACTCAAGTGAACTAATGGAGCCGAAGGGCCCTGCGCGGCCTCAAGTCGGACACCAACCCAAGGGATCAGGGTGCCTATTTTTAACTCCCCACATCCTGGCTGAAAAACAAATCCCTCACACACCCTGCAGATCCCTATCAGGGGGACCGGCAGAGCCTTTTGGGAATTCTCTCCTCCCGGAAGCAGCACCGGCTTTGATGGATGGGAAAGGCTCCGAGATTCTGGCTCGGGCCAGCGCCAGCTTCCATTATGTCTGGCTGGATCCTCACTGACCCTGACAAACAGTCATTTCCTGGTGGACTCAGTTGTCACATATTCTCCAGCTGGTGACAGCCAGACAGGGTCACCAAAGATGCTGAGAAGGGCCATTCATTCATTTACTTATTTGTTTACCCCCCCCCACTCCCTCCCCTTCCCCTCCGAGGAGGTGGGGCCTGCTCTAGGCTTGCCCAGAGGAGTCAACCTCAAGGCACCTGTGCTGGGATGCTCTGTCTAGGGGCAGAGACAGGGGGGGAGACAGGTAAACTGAGAAAACAAAAGTGAGCAGGACATTCAGTGACAAAAGCATCATGGGAGGTAATAGGACCTCAAAAGCGCCTGTGGGCCTCCAGCTGGGCAAGGGGCTGGGGCGGCATCTGAACATAAAGCCAGGCCATCACCAATCTCGATTCTCTCCCTCCAGCACCTTCAGCATCCCTTGGACCTTACTCCAAGATGAGTCTTTAATAGCTATGACCTGCAGGGAGATGGGAACTTCCTGCTTCAGGACAGAGAGCTCCTACCTGGTCACCTGGCCCAGGTGCGTAGCTGTCAACTAAAGCCTCTTCTCCCTGGTCCCACCTTGCTCACCTGCCACTCCCTAAGCTCACTCTCATCAAATGATACCAGAGGGGAAAACAACCCCAACATAAGAGTTTCAAAGGAAAAAAGCCTCATTCTGAATGTGGAGTCATCAGCACAGAGATCCTCTTCCCAGATCAGTGACCCTTGCTGAACACAGGGACGGAAATTTCCCCGCAGTCTCTGACTGCAAAGAAATGCGCATCCTTAGAAAAGTCATGTGATCCCTGGGTGCCTCTGGGGCCAAGTGTGTGGGCCTCCAACACAATCCCCATGACCTTGCAGACCCTTTGTAAGTACTTTACAAACTCTCTTCTGAATGTTAGAGAATGAGGTGAGTCTTGCTTATGCTCCTTTGACCTGAAGTTCAGCCTGCAGGCAGGGGAGCTGATGAGGGGCCCTTTTCAGACCTGGTTCCAGGCCCCTCTCTCTCTTTGATGTCACAAAGCCAGAATAGACTTTAAAAAATAAAAAGACAGATCAAGAACCAACCAAAGGAGGCAGGAAAATCTTTCTGCAAACCAAAGGCATCTCTCTATCCATCCCTCGACTAGAGCCAGCCTGGCCCAGAGCACAGAGAGGACCACCCCCCTCACCTGTTTGCACTGGGAAGTGGGGTGCAGGCAAAACACTCGGAGCCAGGAGCGTAAAAACCAAGCCCAATTACAAGCCAGTTCAACTCTACAAGGCTTTAAGAGCATTTATGAGACCAAAGAAGGCCCTCACAGGGCCCCACCCCACTCCGTGGGCAGCGAGATGAGAGGTAAAGCCGGGCCTTGCCCTCGAGAAGGTCCAACCCCATCTCAGCACCGACAAGCCGATGACAAATTGTAAAGCAAAGCAGCTGAGCAGAGCTACAACCCAGGACCGCACAGGGGGACCGCTCACCCTTAGTGATGAGACCGAGTGGAAGTGACATTTGTGTCAGACCCGGAGGGCCAGTTAGAATTTGAGCAATGAAGCAGTGGCCAAGACAGAAGAGCACACAGGAGTCACAGGCAGAGAACAGGCGGCTTGGGGAGCAGAGGGCGAAGAGGCAGGCAGGAAAGTAGGAGCGGGCATGGGGCCCTCCCTGATGGCCAGGCCATGGAGCACGGGTTTGATCCCGTGGGTGGGCAACAGGGAGCCACCCCCAGGGAGGGGAAAAGAGGCACCATGGAGGCAGAAGCTGAGGGCAAGTGGCTGACAAAGGCTGCGGTTAACAAGTGCCTGCTTTAGGCAGCCAGGCTGCTGGGAGCCCACCCTGGGCCCAGAGAACGGGCAGCCAGATTCCCTTCGCCAGCTGCTCTGCTCCGGGGAGATGCTGCAGCCGGCCCAGCACAGACTCCATCTGGGAGGGGGCCAGACTCGAAGGCTGGGGACTTCCCCGAGGAGGGCCATGTAGTAGCTCAGGGACAGACAAGGGACTGTCACACAGCCTCCTGGTCTCTCCGCCAAGGCTACCCTGGGCTGAGAGGGGTGCTCTGCTGGGTTGGTCTCAGAATCCCACTCCCCCACTGCACTCCCCAGTCACTCCCACCATCGCCCCCCTGCAGAGTTCAGAGAGAGTGAGCAACCTCACCTGGCCCTGGGCACCCCTCTGCTGCCCCGCCGCCACCCCCTGCTCCCTGAGTCCCCAGACACTCAGCCCACAAAAGCCCTTCTGACTAGTTTCATAACAAGCCCCAGGGCAGCACTCTGCCCTCCAACCCCACCCAACACCTCACCCATGTCCTGAGCCTGTCATGGCCCCCCCAGCCCCCAGAAATGCAAAAAAGAAGTGTAACCTGTGAATGTCAAGGTTGGAAGGGATCTGAGAGCTAACTAAACAGCCCCTTACTTTATAAACAAGGAAACTTAAGTTTTCAGAGATGACCAGGATCACACAGCCCAACGGTGGACCAGTCAGAATCCAAGTCTTCAAGCATCCAGGCCAGGACTCTGGCACCAAAGCCACGGCCAGCTGGGGCCGAAAACACTGAGTTGTGGGATGTGGTGCAGAGAAGGCCTGTGCTTATTGTCAAGGGACCTGGGTCCAAGTTCTGACTTTACCACCTCCCCCACGCACAAAGACATTCGAGCTTTGGACATGTCACTGCAGCTTCCTGGACTCCAGTGACCTCTTCCATAAAATGGGTGTTTAATAATTCAGTGCTTTCAGGAGATCAAACAGGATGAAGGGAGAACAAGTGTTCTGTGTACAGTCGGGGCTGGGAGAGTGCCGAGGCTCACGTGGCGATTCCTTTACCCCCAACCCCTCCCGGCACCAGCCCTGCCCAGCCAGCCTCAGGTCAGCCGTTTCCCCAGAGCTGCCCACGGACCAGCAGAGCAGCCATCCAGGGGAAAGGATGGATTTCTACTGGATTTGAAACAGCAGTGCACACAGGGCAGACCCACTCCACTCCCCTCCCCTAGAAGTTGGAACACAGTACCTCCTGTCTGGGAGGTCAGAGGCCATCACGGGCCGTGGAGGAGGAAGCAGTGTGTGTGGAGGGGAGTCCTGCCCATCTCTCCTGGGTCCCCACCACTCAGGCTGAGAAATCTGAGCACAAGAGTCTCATTCAAGGTGCACCGATCCTTCTAGATAGCAGAGGGTAGACGTTGGAGGGATGGGGTGGGGGCAGGGATGATGAGCAAGGCCTTCTGGGAGCCACAGGCTTGTGGCTGTGAACATCCACTGTGGCAGGAGAGGCCTCACCAGGGGCACTTCTGTCCCCCAGGGCCTGCCCCATAACACCTGACATCCGCCCAGGAGACTTCCACAGCCCATCCACAGAGAGCAGACACCCCCCTGTGGGTGTGACATTATGCCCCAGAAAGGGAAAGGAACCAGCTCCAGAGAGTGAAGCCAAGACTTGAATTCAGTTCTCTTGGAACCTACAGCCCACATTCTCTCCCTAAGCCTCCCTTAGGGCTATGGTTCTCAAACTGTGGTGCGCATGAGAATGGTCTGGGGAGTTTTAAAAACTGCAGATTCCTCATAGAGGTGCAGGATCCACATTTTAATAGGGGCTCCAGGTGACTGTGATAAAAGCATTGCCAGCATACACCACACACCCCGACATACATACACACACACACACTTCCAGGCACGCACGCCAGCACAGGACAGAAGTCACGATTCGAGGCATGGACTCTAAAGGCAGGCGCTGGGTTTGCAACGCAGCCAGTTCCTTACGGGTTGTACAACCTTGGCTTAATCTCTTAACCTCTCTAAACCCGTTTCTGCATATGCAAAATGAGCATAAGAAAAGAATCCACCTCACAGGGCTGTCTTAAGAATGCACGGAAATAGTATGTGTAAAGCCCTCAGCATATACAGGATCTGGCACATAATAAACACTCAATAAATGGTGCTATGATCATTGCCAAACTCAGTTCAATGTGTTGAATGCCTAAGGGAGGGAACAGAACGCCAGGCACCGGGGGACCACAGTGAATAATTGAGCCAGTAAGAGATGCCTGAAGGGTTATATACAACCAGTGGGTAGAGGTAACAGGGACACAGATTTCTACTCAAAATAGGAAGAATTTTTTAACAGACTGGAGATGCCCAATCATGAAACCAGCTGCCTAGTAGGCTGCCACGAGAGGATCCCCAGTTAAAAAAAAAAAAAAAAAGAGTAGATGTTTACCACGTGGAGATGCATCTTCAGGGAAGGAAGAATGGGGATGGAGTGGCTGGATGATCTTGAAGGTGCCTTTGGCCAGGCTCTCGGTCAGCCCCTCTCCCTAGCATGCTGGTTAATTAGTGCATTTGCACTTCCCTGATATTTACAACCTTTACCTCCAAGCATCAAAAGGGATGAGAGGAGATCAGAGGTAGACAGAAGGCCTTATATCTTCTGAATGATTCATGACAAGGAGAGGGATGGATGGGGTTGTCTTAAATCTGAGGCCTAAAAACCTACTGAAATCATATGCCTTGGAGGGTATATGTATCTGTGCCCTTTTCTCAAAAGGGCTGGTTAAGAGGGGCTGGTCCACACCAACTTTTGAGAGAACTGAGGCACAAAGGGTCTGGGTCCCTCAGTCAGCAAAAAGGACACAGACTGGCAGCCCAAGGCTGTTGTCCTATGAGCCAGATGCCTTCCATGCTTGACCTCACAAAAGCCTCACCACATCCCCCTGGGGTGGGAACTTTGAGCTCAGAGAGGTTAAGAAACCTGCACAAGGACACATGACTAATGAACGGTGGGGCTGGGATTTGAACCCTGGTTCTCTGGGCTCCAAAGCTGGTGTTTGGTATGGATTTTTTAACTCTCAGGTATACTGTCTTAGATCAAGAAGACACAAACAGGCGATTGGCTTTGACATAGAGGGGAAATAATGATCATTAAAAATGATGATCCTCACAGGTGACAAGCTACTTACCTATCCACCCTCAATCAAAATTAAATTCAAATCAAAATTAATTTCCCTCCCTCCTAAATAGCAGAGGAGGGCAGCGCAGGAGAGGAGGGGCACAGTTTCCATATGACATAGAAGTTCAAAAGAACAGACCATTAGGAAACCAGAAAACCCCACAGTGATTCCCAGCAGGCTGGGGATTGGAACCTAGATGGCTTTGGTCGCTAAGCCCACTCTGCTTGCTCAAGATGTTTTCGTGGAGAGTGGGGTTCAAGGCAGCCCAGGAAACAGAAAAGAGATCTCACTCTGATAACCCCGCCCCCCTGAGAACTGAGGAGTGGCTACCGGTTGAACAAAACAACACCCAAAACTTGGGTGCCCCGGGGTGCCTGGCTCTAGGCAGAGAGGAGTGGCTGCCCAATTGTCAACCCCCAGGGTGAGCTGAGGAAGGTCTGAGGTTTGGGGAGACCCCTTGGAAGCGCTGGAGTTGGGAGGCTGGAGAAACCCCCCAGCTAACCCCTGCCGGCTGCGGAACCTAGCTGGAGGTGACTTCCTTGTAACACCGCAGCGCGGTCCTCTCCCAAGGACCCAGCGGTGCAGGAGGGCGCACAGGAAAGTTTAAAGGGTCAGCGCACCACGCAGAGATCCTGGTGGCATAGGGAGCTTAGGGCAGAAGAGGGTTAAGTAAAGCAAAGTCCCAGCACAGTCCTCACTCAGGAACCAGCATACCTCCCGTCAGGGCCCCCAGATTCTCTTGAACTCCGGATTCCTCTGGGACTCCGACAAGCCCCCGGGGGGCCCTTCATACCGACTCCGGGGCCCTAGCTCTTACCTCTACTCGCCAGACGGGCCGCTGGGCGCTGCCATCCCAAAGGCACCGGAGCCCGAGCAGCACAGGGCCGGAGTCACCAGGTGGCGGGGTTGCGGGATCGTGATACCGCGGAGTCTCGGGCACAGGAAAGTTTCCGTGGCGCCAACCAGGCGGAGCGGAGCCGGCCAAGCAGGCGGCAGGCCCGGCAGTAGCGCGCTCCGGCCGGCTCCGCGCCCCCGCCTGCGCCGCGGTGCTCGGGCTCCCGGGCTCCCCCGGCCACTGGGCCGGCCCAGCCCCGCCAATCGCAGGTCCCGCCACCCACAGCTCCGCCCGCCCGGCCTGAACCGAGGCGAGGCGGGAGGGGAGGGGCGGGGGCGCACCTGTTTGGTCAATCGACCCCACTACCACCACCCCGCCCCGGCCGGCCGGACAGGACAGGGCCGATCCCCTTAGCTCGCCGAACACGCCCCCTGTCCCCGCTTTGGCCCCGGATCTAGGCCGGGCCACACGCCCTCTCCCACCCTACACCACCCCCCACCGCTGGTCTGGGCACTCCCCCTGTACCCTGGCCGGGCTCAGCGAGCCCTCCGAGGTCCTCTGTGCCGCGGGACCCGCTCCTTCCCCAGCCTCCAGGATTTCAAAGATAAAATCCCACTTGAGCCTGGGGACCATGGGAGTACCTGACTGACGAGTAGACCGCGGCTCTGCCTTGCTCACCCGTCTTTCTGCACTTTACACCCGCTCCTTCTACAAGGTACTTCGAGCGTTGGTTGACCCCTTAAACGTTGTTGTGCCCTGGACTCGTTCTCCGCTAGCAAGGCCCACGGGCTGATGCTAAGTCCAGAGCTTTGGGAGAGGATGGCAAGGGGGTGAAGGTGTGGTGGGGGGGGAGGGGTCACAGGGAAGGCACCTCCAGCCCTCCCACCAACATAAACTCTCCACCCCATCTAGGTTGGAGCAAACTTCTCCAGAATGCTCGCGATCCGTTTCAGCAGGTTCCCCAACTTCCCTTGGGGTCACAACCAAAATTAAAGCTAGACAACCTTATTGTCCCGTTTTCCAGATAGCAAGACTGAGGCCAAAGGGAAGCAAACGGTTTTCAAATGTAGCGGCGAAACTGCTGCTTTTTTTTCAAACCAAACGTGAGTTTTCAGAGAGCGCCTGGCAATTCTCTCCTGGGTTCTGATGCCTGAGTTCCCCCTCCCTCGCCCCCCGCCGCGGACCTGGGGTGGGGAAGGCGAAAGAGGCGCTAGCAAGCGCCTGGGAAGAGCGAGCGGCGCGCCGGCCCGGCTTACCTCGGCAGCAGAGCGTGTCCTCGCAGAGCGCGCCGGCGGGAGGCCCCAGCAGCGGCAGGGAGGCCCAGGCGAGCGCGCGGGAGGCCGCGCCGCCGGCTCCCATCCCGGACGCCCTCGGCGGCTCCGCGGCCCGCGGGCCTGCCACCCTCCGCGGCACCTGCGGGGACAGCGCTGTGCCCGCGGCCTCGGCCTCGGCCTCGGGGGTGGGACCTGGGTCAGGCCCGGGGTGAGGATGTGCGGGGCTCCCCGGGCTCCCGGGACTGTGGCGGCCCGGCTCCCGGCGGGCGTAGATTGCTCTGGGCAGGGCGCTATTTTTAGCAAGAGCTGCTCTCCCAGTTGGACAGACAGAACCAGTTAATTCGACAGCTCGGGAAGGGCCTGCACCGGGAGCTCCCAGGAACCGCAGCCGCAGCTCTGCTGAAAGATGATCCTTCGCATTCCTGCCTCGCGAGGCGAGAGGGCGGGAGGACGCCTTTAATTCCTGGGGGAAGCCAGCGTCCTTTCTGAAGGCAGTGCCTTGGCCCCAAGTGCCCGCCCAGGAGAGGGCTCTTTAAATCAACTCTGAAACCGGCCGGTCTTCCTCCTGCTGACCCCAGGCCTCAGACTTCCCATAAAACTCTCACCTGTGATCCAACTTCCCCTACCGGCCTCCAGCACTGGGGAGTGCCCCTCAGCTATAGGGTCTGGGCCTCAGCAGGGACAGAAGCTGGCACTCCTATCACTCAGGAGCTACTTGCTGAAAAAAGGGAGGAAAGATAAAAATCCTGTACCAGATGAGCTGGAGGATCAAATAGAGGTCTTCAGAGCCTGGGCAAAAGGGGGCCGATGGACAGGTGGCTTTGCAATCCTCAGAACCCCTAATACCACACCTTCTGGCCGTGTGACCTTGCAAATCATCTCACCTCTGAGCTTTAATTTCCTTTTCTGCATTAGGGAGTCTCGAGAGCCCAAGAGACAGAGTGTGAGAAAGCCTTTGCAAACAAAAGCATGACATGCATGTTCACAGAATGAGTGAAGAGAAGGACACAAGGATGAATAAGAAGTGGATCTGCTGTCAGGAAGCCACTGAGTCTTCTAATTCAAGGAGGAGGTGCTAAGGGCTGAAAAAGGTACAACCATGTGATATAGCCCAGGGATAGATAAATAGGCTAGTGGGCTAGAATAAAGTCCTCAAAAATAGACCCATGCATGTATGGAAACTTCATATGTATCAGAGGTGGTGTTTCAAGTTGCTGGAGAAAGGGTGGACTTTTTTTATAAATGTTATTTTATGGAAGGATGGGATGTCCATGTTGAGAAAAAGTGAGGTGGAATCCCTTCCTCACACCATGCATAAAATAAAATCAATTCCAGGTGAATTAAAGGCTTAAATGCAGGAGAAACTTTTAATAGGGAAAGGTTTCTTAAGACCCTCAAAGCACAAACCATGAAGAAAAAGATTGATAGATTTCATTAAAGGGCCTAATTCCTGTTTATCAAAAGAAGACATTTGGAAAAATGTGATATCCAAAATGTACAAATCAATTTTCAAAAAAAACCAAGAGAAAACCGGACGAAAGATATGAACGGCAATTCGAAGAAGGGAAAAAGTAAACATCCAATAAACATATCAGAAGATATTCAGCCTCAGTCTTAATCAGGGACATGCAATCTAAAACCCTAGGAAACCATTTCACACCTGTGAGACTGGCAAAAAGCAAAGGGGTGGACAGCAGACAGTCCGTTGATGAAGACTGTGAACTCTCATACACAGCCGGTGGAGGGGGAAAGGGTACCACACTGGAAGACAATTTGATAGCAGCGTGAATTGATGCACAGACCCCCGTGACCCAGAGGCTTGGCTTCTGGGATAAATCCAGAGAACTTCGTGCTCATTGCAACTGTGCCGTCCCAGTAAAAAATCTAGAACAGCCTCAATGTTCATCAGCAGACAAAATGCATAAACAAATTGTGGACAGGGCAGTGAAAATCTATTATTTCAGGGAAAATAACTAGATTCCTTATGAATCTTAAGTGAGGGGGTGGGGAGCAAGTTGCAGAGGATCAAATTGTCTGATCTCATTCATAGAGATTTTTAAAACATGCAAAACAAAATGATACCATATATTGCTAGGAATGTATATATGTGGTAAAAAAGGATGCAGAAATTTAGATAAATGATACACAATTGAGGAAGTGTTTACCTCTGGGGGTAGAGAGAGACATGAAGGAAGGTGGGAAGGGGCTTCACCTCTATTGGTAACGTTTTATTTCTTGACCTGGGTGGTAGGTACACAGGTGTTTGACTCTTCAGAACATTTTTCAAGGCACAGAGCAAGCTTGGTGGCATAAAATATAAAATCCACATAAAATCCAGTCTGGCTCTGAACTTCGGTTTCCTTATTTAAATAATGCGGTTGTCATGTCTGTGAAGTGCTCAGCACGAAGCATGACTCATGGTGAGGTGCTCAGTAAATCTTAAGAACGTGAATAGCCGGCTCCCTAGTCCCCACTGGGACCCTTCACACCCTATTCCCAGCCAGCTAAGTCTCCCCTACCCAAGCACCACCATGCCACCAGGTCTCCCAGCCTCCCAGGCTCTGAGATGCTTTCATAACTGCTCACTCTTCCTGAAATGCCTCGTCCTCCCCATCCCTGCTGGGCCGCTTTCTCCTATTGGGATCCAGCTCTGGCATTTCAGCCCATCAAAAGCCCCTGCAAGGTCTTTCTTCATCAAACTCTCCCAGGCAGAGGGTTCCCACAGCACCCACGCACCCTGTGGTCCTGGTTTATCACACAGTGGATTATTGTACCTGAGGGGTGGATCTGTCTCCTTCGTGAGCTGGCTGTGAGCTCCTCCAGTTCATTAACCTTGTCTGAGTCACCCCTGCAGTCCTACCACCTGCGTAAGGCTTGGCCTCAGGAAGGTTTGCTGAATGAATAAAGGGGGTGAGTGGACCCAGATTCTCAGAAACAAAAGGGGTCATGCCGAACTTTCAAAAGGAAAGCAATATCACTATACAGTTTGACTGCCTGGTCTTCATTGAGTGTTCTTGGGAGGTCATGTGACTTGTGGGGTCAGAGAGAGCTGGGTTCACATCTAAGCTGAGCCACTTGTCACCTGTGTGACCTAGGGCATGCCACTACATCCCTCTAAACTCAGTTTCTGTGTCTGCACAACCAGGATGTGACTAAGACTTATGGCAAGGGGTTCTTGCAAGGATTAATGATAGAGGCAAAATGCATGGCCCCATTTTTGGAATGGGTAGCAATTATGTGAATATTGACCAAGAGGAAGATATTTGCAGGGGAGGGTGGAAGGAACCCAACTGGGTTACTATGAAAGTGGGAGGCTGATAAGAGAGTTGCCAGGGGGTGTTCTCCAGTTCTGAGCATAAGCACGCACCTGGAGACTGGCCCAGAAGATGGGAGAGTCAGAAGTGTGCTCTGAGTCAATGCTTCTCGTGGTCCTCCCTCCGTCCTTTGTCCTACCCCTGGGTGTGGGGCTGCTCAGCATTTCAGAACCACAGTCCCTCCTCCCTGTCTCCCTACATCCACGCTGGCCCCCTCAATCTGTTTTCGCACGTAGCCCAGGGATCCCAATCTGGACCTGTCTTTTGCTTGCCAGCTTCCATCTGTAAGGGCGACAGAGCCTGCGGCACCTTCCCCAGGGACGCGTCTGAGGCGATTTACCAAATGCATCATCTGCACTATGTATGCAAAATCCACATATGTCCACTTGACGGAAGCT
The DNA here is from genome assembly GCF_048773025.1 of Camelus bactrianus. Taxonomy (NCBI): domain Eukaryota; kingdom Metazoa; phylum Chordata; class Mammalia; order Artiodactyla; family Camelidae; genus Camelus; species Camelus bactrianus. The sequence goes on along the minus strand of NC_133542.1, from coordinate 65,957,683 downwards.
TCCATCAAGGCAAAGTACAGAATGGCAAATTGCTTATAGTCCAGACTCTGGAAGGTGAGTTGGCCGCTGTTACATGTTGGACAAGCAAACAAATACATAAAGTCGACAGGGCTATGTGATCACTGGAAAAGAACAATACTGTGCACTTCATGGGTTCAGATGAGATTTTCTGAGCTAATGAGCCGATCCTCTCTGATCCACATCCCACTGGACAGTGGAATATTATCCCAGTGACATGGACATTAGCCACTGTTGGTGCTTTGTCCCATGAAAATGGCCATGTGAGGCAGGAATCCTGTCCAGCTTAAGGTCTGCCATTTCAATGCTTCTCAGGAAGGTCATTGATGACCTCCTTGTTGGTAACACCAAAGGACACCCGTCCACCTTCATCTCACCTCTTGGCCATATTTCACCCCTTGGAAACTCTGATCTCACCATCTCACCATCCTTTCCCGATTTTCCTCCTAGTTCTTTGGTCACTTCCTCCTCTCCTTCACCACCTCATTTTACTCTACTGGGCTACAAAAGCCAGAGCTTGAGATTGTCTGCTTCCCTCTTATCCTTCCAGACTCTCTCCATGGGCAGCTTAAACTCCATCCAGGCCCATGACTTCAACCGCTGTCCTTAGGCTGCTGAGCCCCAAATGATTACTTCCAGGCTAGTCCCAGCACTGTCTGTCGTCTCTTGCCTGAACTTCTGTAAGAACTGAGCTGGTTCCCTGCATCCACTTGGGTCCTCTCCCCGTTGCTCCCTGTCTAAGGGTCATCCTCACATGGCTTTCAAAGTCCAGTGCAGTCCTGTCCCTCCGATCCCTGCTTGAAAGTTTCAGTGGCTTCTTGTTGCCTTTGATCTGGCCCCTGCCTGTTCTTCCAGCCTCACTTCTTGCCATCTCCCCTCTCCGTCTCTGCCTTCAGCCCCCCAGCCAGTTTCTGGGTCCCCAAATACGCAGAGCTGCTTCCCATTACACAGCCTTTACACATGAGGCTCCCCTCCCTGGACCACTCTCCTCCATCCCCTCCCATCCATGCCCTAGTTAATTTCTTCCCATGGCAGCTTCAGGGAAGGCTTCTCCGGCTTTGCACACAACACAGTCTACGCATCCGCAGCTCACGTCTTTGCCCTCTGTGCTGTTTATCACCGTTGGTGACTATACCTTCCTTGTGTGACCACTGGATGAGTGTGTCGCCCTCCCAGGGCTGGACGTACGGAGCCCCGGGACCATGCCGGGTGTGTTCATTGTTGTATCTCTCCCCACCCCCAGCAAAGGCCTCAGCACAGAGTAGGTGCGCCATGGATGTTTGTGAAATGAATGAGTGAATCCAAGTCTGCCGGCACACCTCCAATGCTGGGCCCTGTTTATCCTTGTTGGACAACGTTAATTGCCAGAAATTTCTACATCTCTGCACAAGGGTAAGCACAAGGGGACACAAGTGTGAGCGCTTTGCCAGGTGCCTCATGTGTTCCCACTTAATTCTCACTCCCACCTCCGAGGATGCTCAGAGAATGTAAGCAACTTGCAGAACATCACACAGCATGTAAATGCAGAGTCTGTACTCAAACCCATGTCTGTTTGGCTCCAGATCCTAGGCTCTGTTTCCTATAATGCCACACCACCATGTTCACGCCTATGAGGCTTTATACTCGTACAAACTAACCAATTACTTAATCACCTATTGGGCTTATGGACCCCTCAGTTGATGATCAAAGGGAGATTCGAAACCACAGCGACTGAGGTATCATATGATGGACGAACACCCAGGCTCGCAGGCTTCCCGGGGCAGGGATGACTTGAATGGAGAGGGAGAGGAGGGAGCAGAGAGAAGCCTGGATCCAGTGTGTGCAGGGCCCTGAGGGTCACCAAAGATAAACAGTCAAATGTGCAAACCTCGCTTCCCGCTCTGAGGTGTTTGAGAATGAAGTACGCAGAGAGAATGCAGCTGGAGTGAGACACGTGGACTGAGGAAGAGCAGGCGGTACTGAGCAGGAGAGTGCTCTGGTTCCCAGGACAGCCTGTTTGAGGGGCCGCAGCCCTGACCGAGTGGATTCAGTCCTGGATGCTTTGATTTCACCTTTCCAGTTTCTCTCACACCCACCCCCACTGAGCACGGCTTCCCTGAGTGCCATGTCACTGGGGCTCCCTCTGGGCCGGGCCCTGGGCTGGGTGCTGGGGACACAGATGAACAGAACCGTTCACATGTGCAGGGGAAGAGAGAGTCCACATCACCCGGGGCCCACGGAGCGCCCCTGAGTGCCACCCCACGTGCTCCTGAGGGAGGCTGGTGGGTGGCTGGGGGGCCCTGATGCCAGCCTGGGCTGGTGGGCCGGAGGGGAGGCTCCAGGAAAGTCTTCCAAGGAGATGACTTCTGAGTGTGTCTTGAAGGAGCAGAGGGAGAAGTCAGCCAGGCGGGGAGGAAACAATCCATGCCAAAGCATGACGGCATGAAAAGGCCAGGCCAGGCCAGCCCAGCGTGCTCGGGATTCCAACCAAACAGCTGGGAGGGAGGGGGCAGGAAAAGGGGCAGGGCTTGGGGGGAGGGGCCCCAAATGCCATGCCCAGGAGCAGGGACTTTGGGCGAACTACTGGGAGATCTTAAGCAGGGGAGGGACGGCCAATGCTTGAGCTTCACACACACACACACACACACACACACACACACACACACACACACAAATCCTTTCATCTGGAAGAGGAAGGTGGATTCCAAGGGCACACCTGGAGGCTAGGAAGAGGACCATCAGAGGAGAGGGCTGACTGCGAGTGAGGAAAGGGGGACAGACAGCTCTTCAGAGGGGCTTGGACAGAAGCAAGATGAGAGATTGGGTGGTTGCTGGAGGAGGGTGCTTTGGGCGGGGGTGGGGGTGGGCACGGTGACTGCCACCCAGATCCCCCCTTGGAGAATAGAGGACTCACTCCCCCGGGTGTGGCTCTCAGCTGTCAGCCCTCTTTGGGGGTGGTCTCTGCTAAAGTGAGCACCGCACTGGAGGTGACAAGTTCTTCCTGGAGTGTCCAACATCAAGTGACGAATCGCCCCAGGGACACAAAGTCCCGGCCCCTTGACACTACTCAGGCTCTGGAGGGCCAACCCTGCTCTGGGGTCTTCCCAGGCCCTACAGAGAGGCGCTGAGACCCGCACTTAGACTGCGTGGCGGCTCAGTTTCTCTTGCTCCCTGCCCTTCCCTTCCCTGGGTGCTGAGCCCTCAGGCTGGCCCTGGCAGACCCGCACGCTGACACATCTCAGAGCCTGCTTCAAAGGGTGGATAGGAGTTCGCCGGGCTGTGGAAAGTCAAACCAGGAAGAGGAAACAGCTGGTGCACAGAACCCAGTTGAGGACGATGTTGGGGGCTAGGGTAGGATTACCAGATGAAATACAAGATACCCAATTAAATGTGAATTTCACATAAACCATGAATACTTTTTTAAAAAATGAGTGTGTCCTATGCTATACTGGGGACATACTTATATTAAAAAGTTATCTGTTATTTACCTCATCCCCTCTGACACCCTCTCTGCCAGCAGCCCACCAGGGGGTCCCCCATGCTGTGGCCCAGGTGCTTCTCAGTTTCCATCTTGTCCCTCCCTTGCTCAAACACCTACAGCATCTCCCCATTGTCCAAACCCTCAACTGGTCATCTGAGGCCCTCTATCGTCTGATCTGCAGCCACTCTCCAACTCTGTCTCCCATCCTTGAATTACAACCCCCTTTCATCTTCCACCTTTGGGGGTTTTGCTCAGCTGTTTCCTCTGCAAATAATGCCCTCCCCTGTGTCCACACTTCCAGAAAGCCCCCCAGATCCCTCTGGGGGGACGGAAGTGGTCATCTCCTCTGAGCAGCAGCGGTAGCACCTTGAGTGAATCATTTCTCATCTCTGAGCTTCCGTTTCCTTGTCTCTAACATGGGGACAATACTGCCTCTCTTAGGTGGCTGATGAAACAAGAGACCATGCTCAGAAAGTACTGGACGCATTCTTGAATGGTGGCACTACCCCACTCTCCGTGCCTAGATCAGTGCCTGCCACTCAGTGAGCACAAATGCACTTTTGCTGAATTGAATTGACACAAAGGTCCTGAGCTTTCATAGTTTAACTTGCTTCTTGGAATTGTCATAGCCAACAGTGGAACTCTGACAAATTCAACCTCCTATATTAAGATGATCTGGAAAGAGATGAATAACGAAACCACTGCAATTCTGATTACATAACGGGCTTCCCTCCCAGGTGGCAAAGAAGCAAACCAGCTCCCCGCAAAGGGCCGATTTTAGAACCAAGCCTGGCGCCCAGCCTCTCCAGCTCGGAGCAGTTAATATCCGCCACGCACGTTTCTGTCTCAAGCCCTCCCAGTCCCAGACCACAGAAGGTGATTTCTTGTAACCATTAGCATAATTACCTGACTGCGACACTATAGAGAAGCGATTAGATGAGCCTATGATTTTTGCACAGTTATTTGTCTCAAGTAAGTCACCTGAAGTTCATCTGCCATCAGGATTCATGGCTGTATTCTGTAATCGTAGGGAATTATTTTGCTAATAACAGAGGTACCTTGATCTAATTTAGTTTTAATGCCAGGAGGTGCCCTCCCAGAATAATCAGCTCCAGGGCAATTCCAATTTCCAGGTTGGTTACACGTTCTGGAGAGAAGATTCAATTCAAGGAGGCTGAAGTTAGGTCTTTATCACCAAAAGTCATCTGGGGGCGAAATGGAATCCTACCTCTGCGTGCTTGCAGGAAAAGTGCAGGGAGAGGCTGAGCTGGGGGATCAGGGGCTCCCAGGCAAGAGGAACCACTAGAAGACATCACTGATGGGTGACGACTGGGTTGAGTTAGGACCACAAGGCATTCCCTGGGAGAACCCTAATTTTCCTTGTATTCTTTCATTATCTCATTCATTCTTTTATTCCATTTCTGGGGTCTCTGCCCTGCCAGACCTAGTCTGTGCTGTAATCTGAGTACAAATGTTGATAACAAACCCTTGGGCAGCCCTGTTCTAGGTGCTTTAAATGTATTAACTCATTGCATCCCGTGAGGCAGGTGGGTGCTATTACTATTTCCATTTCACGACGGGAAAAATGAGGCAGAGAGGTTAAGGCACTGGCCTCAATTCACTCAGCTAGTAAGGGGCATAGCTGGGATTTGAACTTCAGACTGTAATCGTCCTCAAGTTCATCTATAAGGAAGACTCTGAGCCCACCAGGAATTGTTCAATCCCGAATCTGCTCGCATTTACCCCTCACAACAACTCTGGTCCCATTTTATGGAGGAAGAAGCTGAGTCTCAAGAGGGGGGTGATCTGGCTAAGGTCAGCACAGTGAGTGGAGGAGCTGGGGCTTGAACCCTGAGCTTCTGACTCTGGACCCAGTGCTACACTGGCTAAAGCCAGGAATTCCGAGCAGCATCTTTGAACAGTTCTGGAAGCAGGCTGGGTATCATGTAATTAAACTAAATGCACACTGACCAGCCACCCAACTCTGTGCTTTCCTTCCCGCTTTGGAGCCATTCCTTTTCCCCATCCCCCACCCCTCGCCCCAGAAACCGAGTGTCCTCTGCTGTCCTGCCAAACAAAGCCCCCTGCCCATTCTTGTTCACTCACTCATCTGTTTATGCTGTCAGCAGAGGGCTGTAGGGTTCAGCGGGAGGGGCCGGAAGGTCGACGGGGCTCTGCCACTCCATTCTGCTCTAAGCCTTGGTCTTCTTATCTGTTCTGGAAGGAGGTGGGTTCTTTCTGAACTGATGGAGCCACAGAACCCTGATTTCAAGTGAAAAATTTCAGGCAAGCGCAAAGTTCACAGCAGGTGAATGCGAGCTGCTCGGGGCAGAGCTGTCAGGGGAAGAGGGGTCTCTCCTGTTTGGCAACCTCTAGGCATCTCCTTGGGACTCCAGGACTCCTCTGTCCACCACTGGCCTGGACAGAGTGTCTTGGTTCTTGGGGTTTTTAGAGCCAAGGAATCTGGGTCCACTGATCCCCGAAGTGCTGAGTGGGCAGCTAAATGCCCTCCTGACAGCCTTCCATCCACCTGAACACCCATCCTGCCTTGTTGGTGTCACCAAGGGCCAAATCTGAGAGGGGCCTGTCAGCAAGGCCAGGCTGTGCCCAAGCCCCTGCCCCTGGGAAAGGAGCCTCCCAGGAGTCTCAGCGCAGAGAAGTGCTCCCTGCTTCTCCCTGCCATCCTGTGGGGTCAGTCTGTCCTGGCACATTGGCCAGAAGGATTGCCTACTCCTTTCACCACGACTCTGCCCATTTGTTTTCTCTCTTGTCCTCTCCCTGTTCTAAAACCATGTTTGTTTGTTTGTTTTTAATCCCTCCCTCTCTCCCACCTTCCTCCAACAAGAGCTCACTAGTCCCCAGCTTTCTGTGCTAGGACTAAGGCTTCAGGAGGAATGAGCCGACTTCACTGGCAGAGACAGCTGTACGCTGGAGTGATTGGTGCCACCAATGCCCCAGGCCTCACTCACTGGGGCTGGGAAGGCTTCCTGGAGGCAGTGGTGACAAAAGGGGCACCAACGCATAAACAGGAGTTAGCTCATTTTGGGGGCCATTGCAGATGGGGTGAGGTAAGAGCCTTAAAGGGCTGTCCAAGGGCGGTGGACTTGATCCTGAGGGTCCTGGGACGCCAGTGGAAGGCTTAAGCAGGGCAGGTGGGGATGCTAGACATGCATTTTAGAAGCTCATCTGGCTGCACACGGTTGGGGATGGGGAGCCGGAACAATGGGGCTTCCCTTCCCCCGTCACTTCCCCACCCTCACCGTCCTTCTATACACTCCACACAGCCAGCCGTGGTTCCCTCTGAGACACAGCATGTGGACAGAAGGGAAGAGAGGAGAGGCTCTGGGCTGCTGGCTGTTCCCACACTGGCCTGGCCCCCAGCCGGCAGGACAGCCCTTGACCCCTTCACCCCCAGGAGCAAGGGTCAGGATTAGTTTAAATCTCCATCCCCACTGACTGGGATGCTTTGATTTCTGGGCCTCTGAAAAGGATCTGTTTGTGAACAAGAATTCAGATAGGTTAGCCTCCCCACCCCCCTCCAGCACCTTCTATCCAAATCCTGGCTCTGACAAGCCCCTGCCCCAGCTAGCAGCCCCTCTCAACCCTGGCTCACTGCCCCTCCTCCGCGCCAAGGCGGGGGGAGGGGGAGGTTTCATCCCCAAACACAAGCTCTTTTGTTCCACCACTCAGCTCAGGCCTTGGCTCTGCATCGCATTGGTGGAGGCTTTACTGGCACTCAGTGAGCCCCGGGTCAGAGAAGGATGAGGCGTGGAGTGGGCATTGAGGGGCTGGGGACAGGGGCTGGAGGACAGGCGATTTCTGACTGCAGCTTTGGTCCCTGTCCCTCCCCTGTTCAAATCTCTCCCTCAGCTCCTGCTTACTCTGGGACAGTGGTTCCTAATCGGGGGCAATTTTATCCCACAGGGAACATTTTTCGATGTCTAGAGACATTTTTGGTTGTCAGGACTTGGGCTGGGGCGAACGGCAGATTTGGTACTGGCCTCGAGTGAGAAGAGGCCAGGGATGCTGCAAAACACCCCCCAGTGCCCAGGTCAGTCCCCACAACAGAGTCCCCGGCCCTACCTGTCAGCAGTGCCGAGGCTGAGAACCTCTGCCTGCGGGTACAGCGCCCTCACACTGTGTCCTCAGCTGTGACCCAGCCTTCAGGCCCGTCACTCCCAAGCCACCTCTGCACCCTGGTCCATGCTGTTTCCCTTGCTAGGGCACACTCCTGGCTGCCATCCACGAAATCTGATTTCTCTCCACCCCCTCCTACCTGTTGGGACCCCTCCTTGCTGCTTGCACCAGCCCCAGCTGCCCTCTCCCAGAAGCTGTCTCTGACTCCCTGATAACCGATTTCTCGCTTCCCTGATCAGCACCCCACCAAATTTAGCCCTCAGGTTGCGAGCAGGCCAGGTAGGTCAAGAGCCCAGGCCCCTGGCACCTCTAACACAGCCCCACCTCCCTCTCCCTGGCACAGGACCAGGCACTTGGGGTGCTCAGCGCAGACTCACAGTGGCACACAGCGGGGTGCATGCTGGCTTTGGAGTCAGTAGGACTAGGGTTCAGATCCTGCTCTGCTACTTCCTATTGGTGGGACCAATTGCCAAACGACTCTGTGCCTGTTTCCTCCTCTGGAAGCTGGGGATGGGTGTTCCAGCAAGAGTTCTGTGAGCCGTGCACTTGCCCTTCCCGCTCCGTGCTCCCCGTCTGGCTGGCTGACCTCACTGAGGTGCCCCTGTCTCTGGCCAGTCTCAGATGGAGAACCACCTACTCTTGGGGCCAAGACTAGGAGGATTAGAGTTGCCCTCCTCCTTCTCCCCAGAAGCTGGGCTTGCTCTGGGCAGCTGAGGACCTTGGGGAAGGAGACCTCTGAAGCCCGAGGTTCAGGAAGCCGGAGGCTGGCAGGCCTGGGTGAGTGGCAGCTCAGAGCCACTGCCCTCTTGACTCCCAGACTCCTCAGCCTCTCTCTAAACACTCTTCCCAGCTTCCCAGCCCCCTCCCAGAGGCATATCCTCTGGGGACTGTGACCTCCTGAGGTAGGCAGCCACCCACACTTAGCAGAGCTTGCTCAGGGAGGGACACTGTGCTGGGCAGAGGTGTGGTTTGGGGCTTTAAGAATTCTGGGGATACAGCACAATGGCGGCTCTCCAGGGCTTGGACCTATTCATGGCTCCTGGGGTGTGGGATGAAACCAAGCACCGGAGACTGGCCCCCCTAACCTCTCCAAGCTCCTCCATTGCCTCCCCCACCTGGATTTTGGGGTCCAGCCTCACTGAATTGCTGCAGGTTTCCAGTAGCCACTGTGGTTCTCGACTCCAGATCATCCCCGGCAGGTCCCTCTGCTGCTCACTGCCTCCTGCCACAAGCCAAGCCCTGGTTATCTTTAAGCTCAGCATCTTCCCTGCTCATCCCTCCCCCACCGGCCTTCCTGTCCTGAGCTGTCATTGTAGCTTTAGGCCCCTGTCCTGAGCTTCCCCCTGAGAGAATGGACCCAGCCTGGCGCTTCCCCAGGCCTCCAGGGCCCCGTAAGGAGCTAGCCTGCAGGATGTGCTCTGCACAAATGAAAAGAAGTGAATGTGGGCAAGGAAAGGAGATCCAGTCCCAGTGGCTGCCCCTCAGAATCTCCTGCTAGGGGTGGAGGAGGAGGGGAAGGTGGGGGAGGAACTGAAATGTTCCAATACCCAGGTTCCCCTCTAGACTAACTGAATCCAAATCTTCAGGGACGAGGCTGGTGCCATGCCAGCCCACAGTGAGGGTTAGAACTCTCTGGATGGCTGGAATCGGCCCGTGTCCCCTCCCCCTTCCTGGGTGCAATGGATGCCCCTGGCAAGTGAGCTGACTCCTGGGGGGGGGGGGCTGCCAGTGCTCTTTAATACCCGCATGTTGCACTCACCAGAGGAGCCCTCTACACCCTGCGCTAGACCATTCATTCAACAAACATCCAGCAAAAAGGGACACAGAGACAAGGCTGGCACCCAGGGGCGACGAGGCTGCCCCCAGAGCGCTGAGTGGAACTGAGTGGGGAGCAGAGGAGGATGAAGGGTGTTGCAGCACCAGCTGGAGAGTCCCCTGGTCTGGGGTGGGGACTGGAAGCAGACTGGGAGACGGGAGGCTGCAGATGAGGAAGGGTCAGGGGCTGTGGTGGCTTGGCTAGAGGAGGAGGAAGGGAAGGCTGTTGGGAAGACTGAGAAGGGACAAGAGAGGCGGGGGGGTGGCATGAAGGTCAACGTGTGTGCAGGTAATAAGAGATTAACACAATGACAATCTCAGGAATAATAACAATAATAGCCACCTGAGTGCTAATTCTGCCTGAACGAATCTAGAACTGTTTTCAAAGAATTATCAGTTTACTCTCCCAGTAACCTGCGAGAAAAGGACTGATGTGTGTAATCATCCCATCTCACTGACGAGAAAACTGAGGCTCAGGGAAGTTATATAGTTTTCCCATAACCATGTGCTACCTGGTTAGTGGCTGGGATCTGATGCAGATGGGCCACCAGTCCAAGGACCCTTCCCTGGGCTACCCCCAGCCCACCCCCAGGGCCTCTAGGCCCCGAGGAGCAGTAAGCCAGTGCCCCAGGAGAACATCCTGCACTTGGGAGTTGGGGCTCCTCTAGCGGACTTGGGGGGAGCAGTCTAGGGGAGGGGGTGGTGCCGAGGACCATGTGGTCGGGCAGTGAGGGAGCTGTGCAGGAGCAGGGGGGCTGGGGGTGCTGACGGAGTGGGGAGCAGAGGAAGGGATGGAGCCCTGGACTTGTTGAAGGAGGAGAAGGGGTGGGTGGAGGGGCTGATTAGGGGGTCCCCAGGCAGGCAGGCATGGGATGCAGAGCTCAGAGCCATCTGGCCTCAGCCGGGAGTTGAGGGAAGGAGGCGGAGCGGAAGCATAAGCACCAGTGGGCCTGGAGGGGCCTAGAGGGGCTTCAGGACCTGGAGCCTGACTCCTCTCACTGCCCCCAAGTCTGTGCACCTGAATTGGGGGGGGGAGCGCCGCAGGAGGGGAGGGGGCAGGGCCGGAGCAGGGTGGGGCCCTGTCCATCCGCTCCATCGGCTCCCAGCTGTCAGGGGCCCAGTCTGGGAGCATGGCCTCAGGAGATCGGGCTCACTCACCCCAACGCGGCCCTCCACAGAGCTGGCCAAGGGAAAGACTGCAAGATCTCAGAGCAGGCACCCTCCTAGGCACCCTGGCTTCCAGGCCGTGGACTTGGCAAAGCCACTTGGTCAGGGATAGTGTCAGCAGGAGAGAAAGGTCTCTACTGGCCCCCTCCCAGTGGCGGGGGTAGGGGGGCAGGGAGGACACCAGGTACCAGGAGGGAAACCAGGGACCGAGCTGGGAGAGCCCCAGAGGGCTCCAGAGTGAGGCCCTGAACCCAGCCACCTGGGCTTCAGGAGGTCAGAGCCCACCCTCGCTCCCTCCCCTGACCTGTCTGGCCGCCTGCTAGTTCGACTTCAGCAGAGTTCCAGGTCCCCTCCCTCCATTGCCACTGCTCAGAGCTGCAGCCTGCCCGTCCACCCTCTTCTCAGTGCCTAACGTTCCACCATTAGTAATGGCGGGGGAGGCCATTTGTCTGATATTTGGGTCAAGGGAGAGAGTCCTGGGCAGAGGTGCGATTGGGGGCAGGGAACAGGCACCCCGGCCATTTCAGGAATTATGGTCCCCTGAGCTGGCTTTTCGGGCGCACAGCCTGCCTCATTCTGGCACTGGGTCTGTGGTACTCTGGGGTGGGAGTGTGGGGCCCCCACACCCTCACAAGCTCACTCATGGGTGATTGCAGACACAGGCAGCGGAGAAGGAGACCCACCTGCAGGCACCGTGTCCTAGTGGCGAGGTGCTCATGCCCTCAACACGCATTCCTGTGGGTGCATACACACACACTCACACACACTCACATCCACAGAGGCACAGGGGGATGTAGGTCACCCGCCGGAGAGCCTGGGGCCTGAGGTTGTGAGGATCCAGCCATCCAGGCACACGCATCCAGATTGGACAGAAATACCTCCCTCCCTTCGCCTGCCTCTTCTCCCTACTCGCCTGTGTCAATCTGACCTGAAGCCTCTCTAGGCTTCTGTTTGGTTTCCCCGGAATGTCACTGACTGAGACTGCAGAACCTGACTCTGTCCAGTGGAAGGGCAGGGTTCCTGGCCCCCGTGGCTTTTTCTGTGTGTGTGTGTGTCGGTCCCTGTGTAGGGCAACATGGAGTCTACAAGAGACAGAGGGCCATGGCCCCACCCAGAAGACTTCCAAGGCATAGCCCATGAGATGTCCCAGGACCAGATGGGGTATTGACCAAGAGGGTACAGTCAAAGAGAGAGGAACAGAGCAACCTCAACTTGGCTGATCAGGGCTGGCTTCCTGGGGGAAGTGGCAGGACCTTGGCTGGGGAAGTGAGTGAAGGTTTCAAAAAGCCTAGGAAAGGGAGTGGCACTGACGCAGCCTCAGCCACTCCCATCCTCCACCCTGGAACTGAGTCCTCTCTGGGGGTCACATCTGGAAGGACCATCACAAACTCTTCTACAGAAAACCCCTGGTTGGCACTGCAGGCCCTTCAGACACAGCAAGCCCAGAACACCACTCCCCCTCCCACCCAGAATCCATTCTTCCACCCACATCCCCTTCTCAGTGTGGACACCAACATTCCTGCCACACAGGCCAGAAACCAGGTCACCCTGACCTCTTTTCTCACCCCACCCCCTCAGCCTCCAACTTTTCAGTCTGGCTCATGGAGCAGCTCACAGCCCAGAAGTGAAGGCAGGGAAGCAAATGGCCTGTACTCATCAGCATGCTGCAGGAGAGCAGGAAACCCAGGGTACCCGGAAGCTCAAATGAGGTAGTCAGGGAAGGCTTCCTGGAGGAGGTGACAGCCAAGGTTCGACCTCAGACTGAGCAGGAGTGGCCAGATTAGGGGAGGAGTAGTGGGGAGAGCTGAGATGGGGAAGTGTTCCAGGCAGGGGGAACAGTAGGTACAAGGTGAGAGAGTAGATGGAGGGCAGTGCATTCAAGGCAGAAATGAATTCATCACGATGGAGTGGAAAGAAGGGATGTGCTGGAGACAAGAGCGGAGGTGTCATCCAGGGTTCAGACGGTGGACTGCCTTGATGCTCTGGTAATGAGCTTAGACTCTCTCCTGCTGCAGTGGGTGCCCCGTGGGACTTTAAGATGCCTGTGAGTGGCTCCTTTGGCTGCACATAGAGGAAGAGTTTGGGGGACGAGTGGAGACAGGAATCCCCAGGAGGGGGCGAGGCAACTGTCTAGGAGTCCAAGGTGGAGCCTGGCCTGAGGTGGGGGCTGGGAGTTGGAGAGTCAGGGTACCACGGGGTACCCACGAGGGAGGGGCCAGCCCAAGGCAGCCACCGTCCAGGATGATATGAGGAATGATCTGCGAGGCAGCTACTGCTGTCCCCGCTCCTTTGATGAAGAGGCTGGGGCTCACAGAGCCACGTGGCCCAGACCCCGGAGGTGCCGCAGGATGGAAACCCAGGCCTGTGCATGAGGACAAGTGTGAAATGTCTCTGCTTCCTAAACAGCAGGGGGTCTGGTGGCAGCCACTGCCTCCTTCTCCCCCCAGGAGCCCCTCTCCTTGGGGTCCAGCTCCTCTCTCCTCAGCTTCCTCCTGCTCTGCCTGGCCCAGCTCCAGGTGCCGGGGCCGCCTTCCCACCCTCCCAGGCTTCACTCCCTGGCCTTCTTGTGCGAACAGCTGCTCGGGCTTGGGCGCATCAATGATGTAAGCCCCTCCCCGTCCGGCCTCATTGTTCTTCTTTATTGACTCTTCTTGCTTTTGCTTCTTCCCAGAGTCCTGTGGGGCAAAAAGGGGGGCTGCACCACTCGTCCACCTGCCCAGCTGGGGAAGGTCAGAGGCCCAGGCAAAGCCAGCCAGCAGGACTGGGGCTCTCCTGAGCACAGAGAAGGGCTCTGGACTGGGGGCTGGAATACCCAGGGGGCAGCCCAGAGTGGTGGGCAGGAGCACAGGCTGGGTTTGAATCATGGGTGCCCCCACTAGCTTGTAACCTTGGGCCCTTATAAGCCTCAGTGGCCTCATCTGAGCAATGGAGCTGTTCCTTCCTCTGTAAGGAGCCAATGACTCCAGGCAGAACATTTTGCACAGAGCTGGACACATAGTGAAAGCTCAGTAAATGGTCCCCCCTGCCTCTCTGGCCTGATTCCTTCACCTGTGAAAGGACCTCAGGTGGGAATGTGGCTTCTCCTGTTCCTTAGAGCCATCAAGCAAGACAGAAGGATTGTCACCCCTTCACCACCCTGGGTAGGCTGGGCTGTCATTGTTACCTCAATTTCACAGATGGGGAAACTGAGGCTTGCTAAGGGCCCAGGTCTTTGCCCAGGGCCTGTAGAGTTAACTGATTGGCAGAGCCAGGAGGGGGCCGTAGGCTCTTATCCCTGAGAGGTAGAGCAGACCTGAACCACCTGTCTTCCCAGTGATCCGTCCACACAGACGCAGCCTCAGAGAGGGGCTGAGTGGGCACTGGTTCAAAGTACAGTCTCGGGGGTAGGGCAAACTGCCATGACTCTCAGATCTGACATTCACTCGCTGTGTGACTTTGGGTGAGTCCCTCAGCCTCTCTGAACATGAGAACGATGATATCAACCTCGCAGTGTGGGGGAAAGGGGAAGTGAGATGGTGGATGTCAGGCATGTGGCCGGCCACAGAGCTATTTTTTTATGGTTATTTTCTATTTGTTACCAGCTGAGGCAAACTGCTTGTGACATCTTCAGCTTCCCCCTCTCATAGGGGAAGGGCCAGGGAGTGGTGACATCAGGCCCCTGACAGCTTCTAGCCCAAAATAGCCCTCTCTTTAGACCAACTCTCTCCCATTGCAGTTCCTACTGTCCCCAGCTGAGTTGACATCACCTTCAGCTGTGGCTCCTGCCTCATCATGCCTGTCCCCTGAACTGCTCCACAAGCAGTCCTGAGGAGGCAGGATTTTAGGCGACACCTTTGGCATAGGAACGACTCTCAGAAATGAAGCCCCTGGACTCTGCAGCAACCTGGGTTAAATCACTGACCTCGCTGTAAGGTTTTGGTGTCACTTACCTTCCCTGAGTCTCAGTTTCCTCATCTGGAAAATGGAGCTATAACAGCAACCTACCAGGTTTACTGTGAGGATTCAAATAGGCAACATACATAAAGGACCTTGCATGGAGCTGGGCCTGGAGCAGGTGCTCAATAAATAGTCCTGGTTATTATACCTGCAGCACTTGGACGTTTACAAAATCACCTCCTTCTGCCTCCCTACTAGGGTGCCCAGCTGGAGCGAGTATCCTTTGCTGGTTATCCTCAGAAAGAAGTGGAAGGTTCTGAGCTGCCTGCCCTGCCCCCAGGATTTCCAAAGCAAGCAGCCCCTTCCAAAGTTTTTATCCGGGCTGTCTGTCTGAGCCTGACTCCCTCTCCTCTGAATTATGAACTCACTCTAACAGGTGTCCAGCCTCACGCGGTTTTACCTCGGCCCTCCTTTGGAGACCCCAGCCAGGACTGGGTCTGCTCATTCGTCAAAGACATTGAGTCCGAACAAGGAACAGGGACTTGGTCCAGGCCACCTGATGGCAGAGGGAAACTAGATGGGGCTCAGGCTGCAGGGAGGGAAGAGGGTGCCAAGTGCTGAGTTGGATTTAGAATCTCAGATGGGCAGAGCTGTAGCATCTGGGGGTGTGGAGTGCGTTACCCTCAACGGACAGCTAAGGAAACAGAAGCCCAGAGAGGAGGAGGATGCCTGAGGGCGCGGAGCAAGTTAAGGGCGGGATCCAGCTGGTACTGGATCACCATTCAGTCCTTCATTCATTCATCCAGTGAATGTGTATTGAGCATCTTCTCAGAGGCTCTGGCAGGACCCTAGGGGTATAGTGGCAAACAAGATCCAGCCCCTGTCCCCAAGGGTGTCGTGGTCTTGAGTGGGAGTCAGGTCAGCGACCCGGTGATTCCCTTGTCCCCCTCCTCCGCAATCACAGGCACATAGGATGGAGACGCTTCTCTGGGCTAAACTTTCCATGCAGCTCTGAAGGGCCCATACCAGAGCCAGTCAGTCAGACCTTGTCTGGGCCTCGCCCCCGTCAACACATGGGGAAACCGAGGCCCCTCCATGGAGAGCTCTGCTAGCTCCCTGCTCCTTGCCTTCCTTCTTCTGCTTGTTGCATAAAGAAACCCCTGCTCCTGTGTTTGCCACTCCCCTAGCCATGGTCTGAGCCCGGGCTGGCCTTGCTCTAAGGGTCCCTCATCTCAGCACCCCTTATGGGGCTCAGCCCTGTCTGCTAAGATGCCCTAAATGCACCTGAGGTGTCCAGAACTTCAGTGTCAGTGGCTGGGGATGGAACTCCTTTCAGCCTCTGAACACCTGGTGAATGGAACCACCAGGATAGCCACTGGCTGAAAGGGAGTCTTGCTCAGAGTCCCACCCCCAAGCAATGCCTCTCCCAGCCCTGTCCCCATCGAGGCTCCTGAGCCCCCAAGGAGCTCCGCTTGCCAACCCCTGACCAGAAGCCTCACCCTCACTGGCAGTGTCAGAAAACCCTCTGAAGTTTCTCTGGCCTCCATGCCTTTGCACCTGCTGTTCTGTCTGCCTGGAATGCCTTTCCTTACCTCTTTGGCTGGGCCAACTGAATCGTCTGCTCACTCATTCAACAAGTATTTATTAGAAGCTTACTACACATTAGGCAGAGAGCTATGTTCTGGGAATAACAGCTGTCAGATATCTTAGAGATTAGTGGGGGATACAGAGGTTCAACACGTACACATATGCTAATGTGCAGTGTAAATAGGAACAGATCCTATAAAGGAAAAGAGAGACTAGGAGAGTGGGATCTAATTTAATGGATGGGGAGCATGATCTAGGGAAGGCTTCTCTGAGGAAGTGACTGTCAGTTGAGATTGGGAGGAGGAGGGATTAGCTCAGTGAAGAGTGAGAGGAAAGAGTATTCCAGGCAATGGAAATAGCATGTGCAAAGGCCCTGGGGTGACAACTAGTTTGGTGAGTATGAGGCAAGTCATATCAGTATGGCTGGAACCTATAGAGTGAGGGGGTGAGGGCAGAAGAGTCAGGTCGGAAAAGGAGGCAGAAGAGGCAAACCTTGGTGAAGGGACCATGTGGGTAGCGGCGGGGGGGGGGGGGGTCCAAGAGAAGGAACCAGAAAAAGAGACTGAAAAATGGATGGGAGAATATCAGGAGACTGGCCTATCCCAGAAGCGCATGAAGAACAGGTGTCTCAAAAGATAGAATTATCCACTTCTTCAGTGGAGGAGTCACCTCTAGGAAGCTTTCCTTGACTCCAGATGTGGCCTTCCCCATCAGAGTGTTTACCTCTCTCCCAGTCTAGCCTGGGAATGTCACAAAGGCAGAGACAAGGTTTGACTTGTCTCTCCAAATCCAAACTTAGTCCGGATCCCAAAAGTAGCATTTGTTTGTTAGGTGAATAAATGTGTGTTGATCTAGGATCAGAGAGGAAGTGACTCAGGCCACAGATTTCCCTTGCTGCCCTGACCAAGATGGCCCCTTCAGCTCTGGTGCTCCAGGGCACCCTCTCTCGGCTGAGCCTGGGGCCACTCCCAAGGACAGCCTGGGCCCCCTCCATTCCTGCCCACCCTTCCCCTGTCCCTTCCTCTCAGATCCCAGGCACCTCGCCGCCTGACCAGCTTCCAGAAGACCAGCAACAAGCTCCCACAACAGGTGACAAGGTATGATGGTGCACAGACCCTTCAATTAGGGGGCAAGCAGCCTCAGCTGCCAGGGGCCCAGGGCTTACCCTGCCCTAAGACTGCCTCTCGCAACCCCGGGGGGGACAGCGGCGGGGGGGGGGCTGTGGGTTCCTGAGACATCACTGGGTTCCAGGTGGGGAGATGGCACCCCAAAGGATTTGGAGACTTGCTTGGCCACGGGTTTGTCCCCCAGGCAAGTGTCTGTGCCCTCTGTGGGGTTGCACCCAGGCATCCCTGTGCCAAGCTTCAGGTGGAGAACCTCTGGAGACAGGGGAGACAGGCAGGCCTGTCGCGCACCCCAGACTGTCTGCCCTGCCGCCCCCTCACCCCACCCCACCCCACCCCGAGGAACTCATCACTCTGAATCCCGTCTCGTCTGTATCATTTGTCTGTCTCCCATTGGAGGCTGGGAGCTTTTCCAGGGCCCGGGCTTCGCCTCCCCTCCCTCTCTCCCCTCAACTCTTTCCTCCCTCCATTCACTAAACACAAACTGTTTCTTAGGCTTGAGTTCTTTATTCCTGCACCCTTGACCCTGACACAAAGCCTGGCTCACGGCGGTCACTGGGCCTGCGTCCACTGGCCCCACAACTGCCCCAAGATGCCAGGCCCATGGGCTTGGTCTCGCCAAACTCCCCTGAGGGGTACAGCTCCAAACATGGCAAAGGGCCCCCTCTCCCTGGAAAGAGCTGAGGCCGACAGGAGGGAGGAAATTTGGCCTTGAATCTAGGCCTGGTAGCCAGGCCTGGCTGGGGTGGGGGTGGGGGTCCAGAGGGAGGAGGACATAGTTTTCTTCGCAGAGACCTTGGTCCCAGGAAGACCTGGGCCCCAAAAAGGCTGATCCAAGCAGGGATGGAATAGCCCTCCTCTCTCAGGCCCACAGGGCCCTCTCCCTACCAAGCCCTAAAGCCTGCTGCCCCCCAGGTCTCCCCTCAGGCCCTGAGCCCCCTCCTGCCCCCTCTCCTTTGCACATCCAAGGAGACAGCCAGTGTCCCAGGTGTCCTAGACGCGGGTGTGCAGCCTGGTCAGGCTGAGCCATCAGGTCTGAGTTACTTGCACCCCTGGGGCCCCAAACCTGCAGAAACTGGCATGGCTGAACCATTCCGAGCCTTACAAGTCCCTGCCATGGGCTCTCGGGCTCTCAGGCTCTCAGGAAGGGTCCCAAGCAACTTTTCCCCAACAATCTGCCCAGGGTTTGCAGGGAGGCTGCGTCAGGGGCAGCTCCCCGGTGGCAGCCCCTGGGGCCCTGCGAAGCGGTGGGGAGTGCTTTCAGCCTGGCTTTAATTACAGACTGCGTTCCTGGTGCCTGGTCCATCTATATTTATCTGCAGGATCTCACTAATTAAATTCCCCGCAGCACCCGGCAGGCCTGTGGACAGCGAGCGAGTGAGGCAGACAGGCAGGGGGGCTGCAAACTTCCTTCCTTTCCTTCTTGGCCAAGAGCAAAACAGAAGCAGACCAAACTCCCTCTCCCTCCCCCCACCCCTCACCCCCGCCAGCACCCACGTCCAAGGGGCTGCCCAAAGTCCCGCTCCAGGGACACTCCAGCTCTGTGCTCTGTAGTTCCCTGGGCACCCAGGACCCACAGGTCCCAAGACCAGACAGTGCCCAGCTTCCTCCCCCCTTCCACTCGGATTCCTGCAGCAAACAGAAAAGTCTGCCTGAGCGGCCACTGAATCCCCAACTCTGCCACTTTGCCGTGCTTCTTACCGTAGGAGTCGTCTTGGTCCAGGAGGGAGTCGGGCTCCATGGCGTATGGGCCCCCAGCCCCTGGCCCCACCTGATTTATGAACCGAGGCTGTCTCCATGAGCGTCTGGGTTTCTCCTTTTGTATTCCATCTGGCGGCTTTTCCAACTAGATGACTGGGTATTCCTGCAAACAGGCCCCTTTCCAGCCCTCGCCTTCATACAGTACATTTAAAGTAGCAGTAACCTCTTTTTCCTCCCCCCGCAGCCTGGCTGGAAACATTAGAAGGGACCGAAGCAGCGAGATGTCTAAAATAGGAAGACGCCAGGGACGACTGGCCTGGCTGCCCGCGACGCTGGCTGCGGGGATCTGGCCCGGCTGTGCAGATGGAAAAGCTCAGAGGTAAGGCTGAGCCTGGGCTGAGCATCTGGAAGCTACTCTGGGGCCCTGGGGTCTGTGAGGAGGGGGGAGGCTGACCCACCCGTGGGAGGGGATGGGGGTTCCGCTCTGTTCACCACCCAGCGCCCAAACCCCAGGGGCTTCTCCCAGGCCTTGCTGGAACCTCCCACTCAAATCTGTTCCACAGACATTTCCTGCAGTGTGGGGGATGCAGAAATTGACTCATCCATCCATTCAGTCAGACGCTAGGTTTTTTTTTGAGCATCTACTCGGCGCCAGACACCGGGCCAGGTGCTGGGTTTGCAGCGGGGAGCAAGTGGCAGTGTCTCGTCTCTTGGAGCTCACAGGTAAACAGGTCAGTGCAATGCAATGCATGCCATAAGCACTGTGGGAGCATGAAGAAGGGCTGCCTCACCCAGACTGGGGAGGTGGTCGGGGAAGCCTTCCTGGAGGAATGGACATCTAAGCTGGGGCTTCGTGGATGAGTAGGAGTAAGCCAGGTGAAGGATTTGCCAGGTGGAGACAGTGGCCTGTGCCAAAGCCTCGAAATGAGAGCGTACTTGGAGGGTTCAGCACCTCCCAGATAAGTTCCAGGTGGTTGGAGCAGCAGTTGAAGCAGGGGTGGTGCAGGGAGATGGAGCCATGGGGAGAAGCAGGGGAGGGTCGGGCAGGGTCTCACAGGGATGGTTCTCAGGCTTGGCTCAGGGGATGGCCCGTGGGAGTGACACATTCCAACTTGTCCTTTAGAAAGGCCTCTCTGGCTACTGTGTAAGAGGCGGGCACCAGGGCAGGGCTGGACCGGGGAGGCTGTCAAGATCCCCACGGAGAAGGACACGTGGCCTCTAGCAGCGGAACAGCTATAATAAGGCTGGGTGCCGCTCACTGAGCAGCCACCAGAGCCGGGCACCACCCGAGTGTTACCCTCATTGTCTCCTTCACTCCTCAGTGACCACCCCCTACCCCCAGCAGAAACTCTGCTCGTCCTGTTTTGCAGATGAGGGCAATGCAGCTTAGAGAGGCGAAGTGACTTGTTCGAGGCTTGTTGAGTAGCCTTCAGGCCAGGCCTGGACCTCAGAGAGGTGACAGCCTTGGCACTGGGGGACTGGAGGAGAACAAAGAGGCAGTAATCCAATCTGCATCAGACCCAGAATACGGAATAGGGCCGCAGGGTTGTGGGAGAGGGAGGGTGTCATTGGGTCCAATCAAGGAAGGCTGCCTGGGTGAGGAGGCATCTGAACAGGACAGAGAGAAGAGCAGGATTTGGGTAAGTAAGCAAGGGAAGATGAGGGCATCCCAGGAAGAGGGAATAGCACAAGCAGAGATGCGGAGGCAGGAAGGCAGCAATGGGAATGACAGCGGATTGGGAGAATGTCAGGGCAGATGAGCCGATTGGGGCTAGAGCAAGAGGGCATGGAGTGACAGCCTGGAGTGCGGGCCTGGTCCAGGAGGTGATCACAGCCCCGAAGGCCTCTATTTCAGAGAATGGTCGTCATCCCAACGGAGGCCTGGGCACGCCTGCCGACAGCCGCTCCTCAGTCTTCTCCTTAACGCTCCGTACTTACAGCAAGAGAAACTTTCTGCCCGCACAAAATCACTAGAATATTCAAAGCCAAGCTTCAGCGACCAGATTTTTGGAGACATGGCTCTGGGGCTGAGGCAGAGGGAACATCAGGAGGAGGGAGATGCCAGGAGGCTGGCAGGAGGGCCCAGGCCAGGAGAGGCAGGGCAGGAAAGACCCACCTGGGCCCCTCCCAGACACCCGCCGCTGCCCAGCCGCTCCCAGAGCAGCCAGTGGCTGCCGATGGGTTGGCTCAGCCTCAGGGAAGCGCCTTCTGTCACCCTTCACCGCCCCTCCTTGATGACAGAGATCCCAGCTCCCAACCTCCCGCTGCCTTAATTACAGGGAGGTCAGGCCCTACCCTGGCAGCTCCGGGACCTGGCTCCCTGGATCTCTGACTCAGCGGGTGTTGGGGGCAGGCTGCAGTTGGGGAAGGGGGTCTAGAAGTGGTGGTTGGGGCCCCCCCGACCACCAGGCAACAGGTGAGTTCAGGTCCAGTACGCACCCTTCCCCAGTGCCCCAGGGTCTCTGCGAATTCTGGAAGCTCAAGGGATTCGGGGGCTCACTTGCACATAGGCACCTGTGGTCTCTTTCTGGCTATAGTGTGATGGGGCTGAAATCAACCACCTGGGTTTCCATCCAGGCTGTGCTGCTCACAAGCTGGGTGACACCGAGGTAGTTACCCATCCATGGGAGTCATTGGTGGAATGGGCCTCTCCTGGCCCCTCCTCATCGGGTGGGTGGTTGTGAGGATTATCTGGGCTAAGGTGCATTAGGGCTTTAGGGCGGGACCAGGCTGGCGTGGGTTAAGCACTCAATAAAGGGTAATGCTCATCCTTATCCAAACTTTCATTGCCTCCACAGCCTAGAAGGGAGGGAGGGGGAATTGGAGGCCCCTTTTACAGATGAGGAAACTGAGGTTCCAAAAGAAGGGACTTCCCTCAAGGGTCTCACAGTGAGGCTCAGGATGCACCCCTCACCAGCCTGTGCCCCCAGAACCAGCTGGGAGCAGGAGGTGGGGCTTGGTGGTGGGGGACCTGGGTCCTCCCAGTTCTGCCTGTCTCCAGGTGGCATGACCCTGGGCGGGGTGCTTCCCTCTCTGGACCTCACTTTCTCACAGGTCAAGGTCAGTAGAATTAGCCTGACAGCTCCCACCCTCCCAATCCATTTCCCTCACTTTATGAATTAGACGAGCAGAGGCAGGGAGGTGACACACAATAGGGAGTGACAAGGGACTGGGAGAGTGTTTAAGTGCAACCAGAGCTCTGACCCTTCAGGGACACTTTTATAGTAAATGTGTCTCCAGCACTGGGCTCTGCTTCCTTCCCTTGGGGACACAGGGCACACAGACCCACCTCCTGATTGGTGGCTGCACTGCCTTCTGCCCTTTGGCTGTGCCACCCCTGATGTGGACCGTTCCCCTACGGGTCTGCCTGATGGGAGGTCCCTATTGCCACCACCTCCTCCCGCCCCAGAGCACCCAGCAGGGCCTCTCAGCCAAAGAGGAAAGGAGTATGTCTGGATGGAGGGGGCAGGGAGGCTCAGAGGTGGGACAGGGCCGGTGAGAAGACATGTCCAGACCAGCCTGGGGTCTGCTCCCTGGTGGCCCCACCTTACATCCTGGGCCCCTCCAAGCATCTGTCTTTCACCGTCTCTTGTGTTTAAGGAGAGGATAGCTTTGCACTGTTGCCTGTTCAAAGGTCACAAAATTGAGGACTGGCACCTTTAATAGGTTCTGAGCCAGCCGGCAGGGGACAAGGGCAGGTTCCAGAGCAGCCCTGTCACCGGATTCAAGGAGGGTCTCCTCCTGATGCCAGCAGCTCCTTGCTTGTGTTCCCGAGCTCTCTCGGGGAATCCTAACCACGTGGTCCTGAAGAAACTAGGACTCAGAGAAAGGAAATGCTCATCAGCCCCACAGCCTGGAAGTGGCGGGAGCAAGGCCCAAGCTGTGGGGCCCCACGTGCACTGCTGGGCCGGATCAGAAACTCGAGTCCTTCGTGGCGCTGCTGGGATGGTTAAGTCACTTGCCTCTGGTGGTCACACAGTGGATTCCAAGGCCCAGGCTCTCAACCACAATGCACCCTGGGCTTCTCATCCTGCAAAGGCGAAGCTGAATTATCATTAAAGAACCTCAGATCTTTCCAGGAAGAAGCAAGCTCTAAAGAAATGCGGCATTGAGGAGATGGGTTCAGTGGCCTGGGCGCCTCAGAGTTCCCGAAATCATGGATTTTGTGAGGAGCTCTGGGGCTCCATGTGAGACATCCTGGCTGCTGGGTCCCCGGGGCCCTGTCTTGGGTCCCGGGAAATCCTGGCGACACAGGCACGCCCTGCATTCTGGCAGCAGGGATGAGACAAGGCTGCTTATGATGTAAGGGGCATTTTCAATGGCTGGCGGGGGTAATGCTCTCCGTCTCCTCCCTGAGCCCCCAGAACTTGGCCTTGGGGGTGCCCACTCATCCAGTCATCGCCCCAAGAGAATCCCAGGCTTCCCAGAGCCCTAGGTGGGAGGCTCATCCAGTGCAACCCTCCCCACCCCTCGGTAAGGCAGGAATCCCCACCATGACATCCTTGTTCCAAACTCAGCTTACTTACCTCTCAGGATGGGGAACTCCCTCCCTCCCAGGGGGTCAGTTGCTTCTGATTCCAAATAAGGTCCTTCCTCAGTGGAGTCAGGCTGAGTCCTCCTGCTGCCACCACACTGGTCCTCACTTTTTCCCCTCTGTGGTCACAGAGTGACTCTGCCTTGGGGGAAGCCCCTGCGGCCATCAGAACCCCCTTCCTGAGCTCAGTCCTCTGCCCTCCACCTGACCCGCACCCCTCCCCACGCTCCCTGGCTTGTGTTTTCAGGTTTTGTGGTGAGTCAGGAAGAAAACCAAGAAGCCTGGAAGCGTTTTACCGACATGGCAGTGACGGCAGTCATGCAATTCAGCAAACTTTAGCCAGAGACTGTGCCAAGTGCTGGAGACACAGAAATGAATCAGAGTCCCTGCCCGCCCGCCGGTGAGGATCTCCACGAGGATAGAGGTGGGAGGGAGAAGAGGGACACCCAAGGCATCTGCCAGGAGCGGGCGGGTCAGCAGCGTGAACGCCCCCTGCTGGCCACAGGGAGGGTTGGAAACGATCTTTCAGGATGGCTCGTTCCATCCTCTGATTTGTGTTTTATCAGCCACCAAGTGCTGCGGGGTGGGCTGAGCCACCATTCACCCAGCCGTCCTCTACTGAGGGACGTCCGGGCTGGTCCCTGTCTTACATGATTACAAGCCGTGCTGTTGTGACCCTCAGCACACACATCTATCTCTGTACACCAGCGTTAGTATTGTTGGATTCTCGGAAGCAGAATTGCTGTGTCAAAAGACATGAGAACTTAAAATCTGGATTAATGTGGCTTACTGGAGCAGCTTCCCCTCACGGCTGGTAAGAAGCACTGCAAATTCTCCGGGGCCTGGAGAAGTCCTGTAGGGGCCTGTCAGGATCTGGGACCTCAGCATCTCAGGTGCTCCAGAATGACTCTGGGGCTCAGGTGTCTCCAAGTAGATGGACCTACCTCTTCCTACAGAGTCAGACCCAGGGCAATACTGCCCAATCAACATGTTGGTCCATCCCTCTATCCAGCTATCCAAGCATCCATCCATCCATTCATTAGTCACTCATCCATCCAAGCATCCATCCACCATTCCATCCACCCACCCACCCCTCCAAACATCTATCCATCCACCTTCCCATCGACCCACCCACCCAT
This sequence comes from Camelus bactrianus, assembly GCF_048773025.1. Classification (NCBI taxonomy): domain Eukaryota; kingdom Metazoa; phylum Chordata; class Mammalia; order Artiodactyla; family Camelidae; genus Camelus; species Camelus bactrianus. The sequence continues at coordinate 65,933,125 of NC_133542.1, read as the reverse complement.
CCATTTAGTATTTGGTGAGCACTGATGATGGCTTCGGTACTCTGGTGTTGGTGGTAAATACAATCATATTCCTGCCTTTTTAGTCTTCACTGTCTGGTGAAGGCAGGTCTACACGTGCCAGGTACTGAGAATACAGCAGGAAACACAAGAGGAAAACAGTCCCTGCTTTCCAGGGTTTACATTCTAGTGGAAGAGATGGATAACACATAAACAAACGTGGTATGTGGGGGGATGATAAGGGTTCGTGAGGGAGATAAGGCAGAGTGAAGGGGGTAGGAAGCCCTGGGAGTCAGGCTGTGTGTCATCTGGTCAGGGGAGGCCTCTCTGAGCAGAGGCCCAGAGCAGTGATGGAGGGAGCTGTGTAGATATTGGGGGGCAGAGGTAGTGTCAAAGGCAGAGGGAACAGCCAGTGCAAAGGCTCCAAGGCAGGGATGTTCAGTAACAGCCGAGGAGGCCAGCATGGGGGTGGCGGGAGACCAGGTCAGCTCCCAAAGGTCTTGTCGGCAGGGAAGGGCTTAGCTGTTACTGAGTGAGGAGGGGCCTGTGGAAAGTCTGGGGCAGAGGGAGGTTGGCTGCGGGGTTGGGAATAGATCAAAGGGGGCTAGGGCTGAAGCAGGGACAAGGGTCAGGAGGCCAACGAGAGATCTTGGACCAGATGGTTGGGTGGAGGTGGTGAGGAGGGTGGGGAGGGGTATATTTTGAAGGTAGCCACAGGCTTTCCTCATGGACTGGATAAATAGGAGTGAAGGACAACACCGAGGTTTTTGGCCTCGTGAACCAGAAGAATGGGGATGAGGGAAGAGGAGCAGGTGGAGGAAGGGAGTTCGAACCGAGAGCTTGATCTGAACGTGGGTAGTTGGATGTGCATGTTAGCCATCAGGCAGAGAGGTGAGGAGCAGCCCGTGGGGTGCAGCCTGGGGTTGGGGGACAGGTCCAGGCTGAAGACAGAAACATGGGGCTGTCAGCGTGCACATGCCTGGATGCCAGCCCCGAGAGAGAGAGAAAATGGAGTAGAGGTCTGGGGGCCCATTCCTGGCGCGTCCCATCATTAAGAGGGCAGGGAGATGAGGAAGAACCTGTCAAGAGAACAGGGAAGGAGCAGCCAGTGAGCAGGAGGAGGAGGACACGGAGGGCGGGGGCTGGGAGCCAAGGGGAGGAGGGATTTCAGCCCGGAGGGCATGACCGCTGTGTCAGGGGATGCTGAGTACCCACGTGAGCTGGGGGCACAACACTGACCGCCGGGTTTGGCAACATAGTGCCACCTGGGCAGAGACGGGGGAACTCAGGTAATTGTGGGAGCCCCAAGGAAGGGCACTGAACAAGGAGGGCTTCCTGGAGGAAGGGGTGTCCAACTGGGAGTCTGAGGGACACATATACACTCGCCAGGTAGAAAGGGGATGTCCCCACTGAGCAATCAGTACAAGGCCAGGAAGAGAGAGTAGTCAGCTTGTTTGAGAAACTGAAAATAAGTCTGGCTGTAATATGGGGTGCGGGACGGGTGAGATGGAGGGGGGTGTTATCCTCACAGGACCCTAGAGAGAGGTCAGCAAGGCTGATGGTGGGGTCCTTGATTAGAGACCAGGCTTTGGTGGCAGGAGAATGGGTGGGAAAGGGAGGAAGGGGGTGGTGGCTGGGGGAATGGGGAGCCAGGATGAGAAGTGATTTGGGGAAGGATGATGAATTCAGGTAAGTTTAGGGTGCTGAGGACGCTCAGGGGGAGACCTCCAGCATCAGTGGGGCCCGTGGGCTGGGCACTGGGGTCTGGGAAGCCACCATAAGTGCAGGGAGGATGCTGGGAAGAGCTGGGTGGAGCTGAACCACACACAACTCTTTCCTGGTGCTGCCTGCCTGAGGTCAGCCTGTGTCCAGCCGCCCTCTGTGTGCTGGGAAGGGGCCCTGGCAGCCCCCGGTCACTGTGGCTTGTTCTCCCAGAGAGCAGGAGCCCAAGGGGAGCCCAGTGGTTCCTCTGGATGGGCTGTTATGTGCCTTGTCCCTCCCATCTCCATCCCAACCACAAGGCGCCTTTGTCATGCCCCTCGGGCACCTCAAAAGGAAGGGGCCCCCACCATTTGCTGCATGCCCACAAACATCGATTCATGGAACAGTAATTTATGGAGCACCATCCTGGCCCTGGGAAAGCAATGATGACCCAGGCAGACAGGCCTCTGCCCTCCAGGAGCCCACCATCCAACAGGAGAGGCAAGCAATCCATATAGAATTAGATCAAGTGTTGTATTAGAAGAGGGAGGCGGGGGGCCTTTAGGGGTCAGAGGGGCTTCTAGGAGGAGACAACATTTAAAGTACAGGTCTGAAGGATGAGTCAGAGTTAGCCAAGAAAAAAGGAGGGGGGACAAGTGTTTGAGGGAATGGGAATAGCATGCAGAAGGCTCAGAAGTGAGAGAGAATGACAAGTGGGAGGCAAAGAAAGGATTCAGTGTGATGGAGCATGGGGTGCCTTGCGGTGGGGGGGGGGGGGGTTGGGGTATGCTGGTGGTGTAGAACCTCAGGAGGCAGGCTGAGGACTGTGGACCTTCTTCTGAGGGCAATGGGGAGCCATGGAGTGTCTTAAGCCGGCAGGGACTTGCTCAGGTTAATCTGTGGGTGAATTTGGAGTCAGAGACCAGAAACACTCAGTCTCAGTCCAGAGAGACCCAGGATTATCTCATCCAAGGCTAGACACCCCCTCCACCCTCTTGTAGCTCCCTTGACAGGCTTGAACCCCTCCAGGGACCTAGAACTCACTACTTCAGGAGACAAGTCCTCAAGATGATTTAACAAGCTCCGTGAGAGCTCCACAAGCAGGCTCTGGGAGTCCAGCCTGGTCACTGGGATACCCGCGAGCTTTTAACTCAGCGCGGCGAGGCGCGAGGTGGGCTGGGAAGCACCGCGGAGTGGGTAATAGCCCGGCAGCTGGCGTTGAAAGGCTCCGGAGCCACCTACGGGGGCGACTGGCTTGTTGCGTGCGAGCGCTCCGGATGCCACCTGGTAAGGCTGTCGGCAGGATGCTGAAGAAATAAATCTGTTCATGAAGATGCACCGCCTCCTCCCCACCGCACAGCACCCCACTCCCTCCCACCACCACTCCCGCCCCTTCCGGGAGCGGCTGAACCTGCCCCGCAGCGCCACCGTGTGGGCAAAGCGGGTCAGGACAGCAGGAGATCGGTCACTCTGCTCCAGGTGCTAAGCGCTGGGCAGAGGAAAAGAACCCCATCCTAAATGGCCTTTCCAGGCTGCAAGGCACACCAGGTCCTATTCTTACTGAATTAAAAAATTTATTTCTTCAGGATGGAACTATATTTGCGGCCTGCTTGCGATTCGTAATTATTTAAGTAATACATACTTACTGAAAAATTATGCAATCTCCATAGCTGGCAGAAATTGATCATTTCCTCCCAGCATTCATCCTCCCCAGCCCCCTACTGATTGCATTTTGGCAAATAGGCTTCTGGATTTTTTTTTTTTCTACAGGAATATATATATATATTTCTATTTGTCTTACCTATTTTCTGTTTCCTTTATTTCTTATATACACAGATATGCAAATGAGATCATATTATGTGTGCCTGATGTTTTGCCATTTGCTTTGCTTTTTAAATTTGTTTTTGTTAACTGTTGAGCAGAGACAAAAGAATATTTATCTAATGCATATACAGTGTGTGAAGCAGGTCGAAGTGAACCCTGTGTGCCCACCACCCAAGTTTATGATTTAATTTTTTTTCAGTTAAAAATTTTTTTTTCTCCTTTCTCACGTTACTCTGGGTTGACTTCACACTTTTTATTAACCCACGTCATCTCTTCTTTAGCTTGTTAGTTTTCCATTCTTTCAGTGCTTGATCTACAGATTACAACGCGTATCCCTGACTTATTAAAGTCTAATATAAATTAGCACTCTTACCACTTGCGGGAAGATGAAGGAATCTTAGGCCACTAAAAACTCCATTTACCCCCTCCTGACTTACATGCTATTGTCATTTGGTGCCATCTGGAAGTTTAATTCTTTATATACTTCAAGCTCCACAAGAGGATATTATTATTGTTTTGTACAGACAATATTTATTTAGATTAACACCGTATTTTTCTCTCTCCATTTTCCTTCATTTCTTCTTGCATTTTCAAGCTTCCACCAGGGATCCATTTTTCTCCTGCCTGAAAACCATCCTTTGCTAATTCTTTTGATGGGGTGAGCCAGTGATGAATTATTACAGTTTTCATTTGCCCAAAAGACCTCTGTTTCACCTTCATTTTCAAAGGGTTTTTTTGTTTGTTTGTTTCGGGTTTTGTTCGTTTGTTTTTTTGCTGAGTACATAATTTCAGCTTGGCAAGAGAGGGCAAGAAGGGAGAGAAGAGTAACAGAAAATTGGGACAAATAGAAAACAAACAGTAAGATGGGACACCTACAGCTGAATATATCAGCAATTAATTTCAATGTAAGCAGATTAAATACCCCACTTGAAAGCCAAACATTAACACATTGGATTAAAAAGCAAATAAAGGCCAATCATAGGCTGCTTACAAAAGAGTGATGTTCAATATAAAGATACAGAAACGAGGAGAGTAAAAGGCTGCAAATAGTAACCAAAGGTAAATCGGTGGAACTACACTAGTAACAGCAAAAGCAGATTTTAAGGGGGAAAAAAACAATTCTAAAGATAAAGAGCCACTCACAGAGGGATATAAGGTTCAATGTAGCAGGCAGATAGATCTATACCTTGAAGGGGTGTGTATGTGTGTGTTGATATGTTGCTGTGTTTGCTTTGCGCGTCTGTGCGGCCCCTCTTGCTGCACAACCACTTCCCCTCAGTAAGTCGGGCTCTCTCTTCTCTGGGCCTTTGCACATGCTGCTTGCTCTGCCTGAACACCCTCTCCCTTCCCCACCCTCGCCTTTGCCTGGCGCTCTCTCGCTCATCCACTAAGAGGAGGTGAAAGGCTCCCCTGGGGAGCCTTCCCTGAGCATCCATCGTGTCTGGCCAGGGGCCACACTGGCTCTTGTCCATCTCTGTGTCCCCGGCACTGGCAGTGACATGGCACAGAGAGAGGCCCAGAAACTGCTTGTTGAATGAATAAAAGAATGAGGGACAGATACAGGTGCTGTGGAAGACTTTTCGACTCAACAAGTCTTCCCTGCTCAACTCAAAAAAACCAAACTGTGGTCAGAGCCGGCAGGTCTCTCAGAGACGAATCGAATCCGAGAACCAGCAGCACGGGCACCACCGACTGAGACGCCTGTCTGAAATGCAGCTGCCCAGCTCCCGCTCCAGACCCACCGAATCAGAATCTGCCTTTTAAATACATGCCCAGGTGATTCACCTGCACATCACAGAGTGAGAAGCACTGCTCTCTGGTCCCCACTTCCCATTTCACAGACACAGAAACGGGCAGCAGAGGGGAGGGCCTCGCAAGGCAGTGACAGGGTTGGGACTTCGAGTCCCAGGTGGCCTCCTCTCAGGTGCCAGGCTCCTGCCCCCACCCCACCTTCAGCACCCCCCCCCCCCCGGCACGCATCACCTTTCTGGTTGGCTTGGCCTCAGAGGCCAGACTCTTCCCTGGTCACTTCTTGGGGTCTCTGCAAGGAGGTCGCACTCCCCCTGGTGGAAGTAGGGAAAGATGGGCTGGCCTGAGTGGCCTGGACACTTGTCTCCAGGTTTAACATGAAGGAATGGAGGCGGGGTTGGAGGGAGGGGAAAGAGGGAAGGGGGTCGGGGGTAGGGTTGGGCTAAGACACTTGCTCAGACACTTGTCTGAGTCCACAGTGGCTTCACCACATATTATGTGTGCAGTCTGGGGCCATCTGATCCCCTTAGCTGAGCCTCCATTTCCTCATCTGCAAAATGGACAGAGTAACGATGGTGCCTACGTCACGGGCTGTTGTGAGGATTCCAAGGGGTGATGCTGGGAAAGCTCTTAGAAAAGTTAGGGGACCAAGGTAATAGGAGAGCCATCCGATGTAGAATTCCTGTGAGCCTCTCCGTCCCTCCCTTGCCCCCTGGGAGGCTCTCAGAGACCACTCAGCCCACCCCTTCCTTACTTCACAGGGGGAGATGGAGGCCCGGTGAAGGGAGGCTAAAGAAATATCCACTCCCAGTGGTGGCGGTGGTGGCGTGGTGGGGTGGTCCAGGTCCTGTCCCTGATGCCTGGGATGTGAAAGGCTGAAGTCTGGAGGGGGAGTGACTTTGGGGGACAGGAAGCCAGGAAAAACACATGCTCTGGAGTCAGACAGTTCATGTTCAAGTCTGGCTCAGCCACAGACCAGTTGGATGAACTTGAGCAAGTGACCTTGCAGCTCTGGGCTTCAGTTTCCTCACCTGGGAACATTCTTCCAGGACTGTTGCGAGATTTATAGGAGATGGCGTTAAGCACCCAGCACTCAGAAGGCCCTGTGGTCCCTGCTGTAACTGACACAGGCCAGCTGGGAGGCCAAGGGAAGGTACCCAGTCAGACCACAGCAGCTGCCATGCCTAAGCACAGGGCGGTGGGGTCTCTGGGTCCTTCCTGGGCATCAGGAAGGTGGTATCAGGGTGAGGGAGTGTGGGGGGCCAAGACCAGTAACCAGGTTGGAGCATGGTCTTGAGCTAAGAAAGAGTGCCCTGGGCTGGGGTCGGCTTTCAAAAGTGCCAGCTTCCGAGGCTGATGGTCAGGTTCACCCAGATCAGGAACCTCCCCAAGTGGATCTTAACTGGGAAACATTCTGAGATCTGCCTCATCTATAGGCCCCTACAGGCCCTTCAAAGGGAACTGCCCCCAGGTGACCCTGGGGCCCCTACCGAGGCTGAGCCCTAGCTCCCAGGACACCACCTGTGGCTTTGTTAGTGACTTGGGCAGCTTGGCTTAAAAAATGTGCTGGACCACATCGATTAACCCCTCTGAGTTTTAAGACTGGCAGACAAAGGGGAGAGGGAGTTAGCAGGTAAGGTGGCCAACCCTGGCTGCCCAGGCCTTTCCTGATCTTGACGCTGAGAAGTCCTGCATTACATGAAACAGACACAGCTGGTCAAAAACACAGTAATGGGAGCAAAGGATAAAGAAAAGCGAGTGAAGCTGTGAATACTGATCACAGCTACTGATCGTCGAGTGTATACTGTGTGCCAGGTCCTGGGCTAAGAACTTTTTCCTTTTAAGATATTAAAGATTATTTTAGAATTTATTTTTAATTTGCCGTTTTAACCATTTTAAGTGTACAATTCAGGGGCATTAAATATATTCACGTTTGTGCAACCATAACCACTATCCACGTCCAGAAATTCTTCATCATTCTGTTACCAAGGCTGCTGCCAAAACTGTTGCCCCAGAATCATACCTCTGCCCCTCCCTCAACTGGAAACCAATTACCCTTATCCAAGTTTCAGGAGGAAGCTGAATAGAGAAAAAAAAAAAAAAAAACAAACAAGAACTGGTTAGAACCATCTAGGCCCAAGATGGTGGAAGATCTGACTTCCACTAGACCTTGAGCCTCATTATATGCTCATTGTAATATATTAGCATGCCAAGGGACACACCCACCAGCTCCATGACAGTTGATGGTTGCCATGACAACACCGGACAAGCCCATACGAGGACTGCAAAGGAGAATGCATCAGTTCTAGGTCCAAACCATACCCCATTTTTGGATAAGTCATGAACAGTCCTCCCACTCTGTCCAAATCCCTCCCTTTTAACTCAGCCTTCCTGTATGTGGTGTCTCCACCTGAGCTGGGCTGAGACGTTCATTTGTGAGCTAGGCCCCCGCTTCTCTATTCTTCGGCCATCAAATAAAGCTTATGTTGTTCCAGTCTCAGCATTGGCTTCATGATTGGCTGTACAAATCCCATCAGAAAAAGAACCTCCCTGGCCTGGACAAGGGGTCTTGGCCTGGACTAGGACCCTGACACGCGTCCAGTCAACCAGTTTGCTAGTAACAAGTCCAAGCAGAAAGTCTCTACCCATTCAACAGGAACTCCCCATTCCTTCCTCCCCCCACCCCTGATAGCCTCTATTCTACTTTCTCTAGTTGCCTATTCTAGGTACGTCATGTAAGTGGAATCACACAATATTTCTCCTTTTGTGTCTGGCTTATTTCACTTAGCATAGTGTTTCCAAGGTTCACCCACGTCATCACATGTCAGAATTCCATTCTTTTTAAATTAAGGCGGAATAACATTCCATTATATGGACATTTTGTCCAGCCATTCATCTGCTGGTGGGTGCTTGGGTTGTTTTCGCCTTGATTATTGTGAATAAGGCTGCCATGAACGTTGGTGTAGAAATATCTGTCCCTGTTCTCAGCTGTTTGGGGTAGATCCCAGGAGTAGAATTGCTGGGTCACATGGTGATTCTATATCATTTTGAGGGGTAGCCAGCCTGTTTTCCACAGCAGCTTGTGCTCAGCGTTCTTAGTGCCTTAGTTCTGGCAGCGCCACCCAGGAGGCTGGCCCTGCTATTGGCCCAGGTTCCTAGGGGAGGACCTTGAGATTCGGACAGATGAAATAAAGTGTCCCATGTCCCTCAGCTAACAAGCGCAGAGCCAGGATTCAAACCCAGACTGACTGACGCCCATGAGCCCCTGTGGCCTGGCCCTGGGTTGGCCTGAGTCTTCATACCCTCAAGGGAGCAGTGGCTACAAACAGAAGAGAGAAGATGCCCAGAAGTGCCTCAGCCCCCACCAGCTCCCTGGCTCTGGTTTCTCAAAGGCCGCTGATACTGGGCTTTCTGGATGGAACACACCTGTCTTTGTCCAGCATCTCTCTCTTCTGGCCATTAGACACCCCCTACCCCCATTTTCCCTAAGGAACTCCTAAAATTCCAGTCAAAGCGATTGGATTCACCAGAAGTGGGTGTGAGACCCAGACTTAGCCAATCAGTGTGAGTCTTCCTCCTGGCAGTAGTAATTGGTTCAGAGATGGTCATGTGACCTGTGCCGGCCCATTGAGACTTGAAGCTGGCCGGGACCATGGTTAGAGCTGATGGGAAGAAACTTCCTGTTCACTGGAATGCCAGAGGGTGGCTTTAAGCCAGAGATGCTACAGCCGTCTTGTTCCCTCAGCGGGTGCCTTCCTGAGACCAGAGCCAGCAGGCAGGGAAGCTGATAGGGGTGTAAGACTGAGTCTTAGTGCCGGTGTTTGAGTCTCTGGATCCAGGTGTACCTGAAATCAGATCTGAGCCAGTATCTCCTCCTCTTCCTTCTTTTGCTTAAGGTTGAATTGGGGTTTTTGTCATTTGCATCTCAAAGAGCTTTGATTCGATTGATCTTAGGGTGTCAAGAGAGTCCCAGCTCCCTGGCCACCCCACCTGTGTTTGTGCCATAAACTTTCCTTTCTGTGAGCTAGTCTGAGCAGATATGTTTCAACCAGTTCAACCAGAGTGGAAGAGAGAAGGAGGGGGTGGTGCTCAGCACAGCCTAGAAGGAGCCCAGGACCCAAGAAACTGGCTCGATGATTATAGGGCTGCGAGGTGAGCCTGGCATAGCATCCAAGGGGCAGGACTACCCAGGGAGGGTCCCAGAGGCATCCACTCCAGGGATGCTGGAAGGCAGGTGAGCAGGATGCAGCTTTTCCCACAAGTGCAGGGCTTAGGAGAGAGACTCAATTCCCTGGAGACCAGGAGTAAGGCTTCCACAGGGGCCCAAGCTCAAAGCACTCATAGCTGCCTGTACTCAGCCCTACTGAGGGGAACCCACTTTTCTGAGAGTCTAAACCTGCCCAGGGGCCAAGGCAGGTCAGCATGGTCTTAGCTCCTGCAGAGGAGCTGTCCAGTCTTCGGATCAGGCATGAAGTGCTTCCTGGGGAGGCTGTCACAGAGACCATCACTCATCTTCACTGTCTTCTGCTGGTACCCTTCACCCAGGCCGGGAGCAACATATCCCTACCGTGGTACCAAAGTCGTGCTTCTCCTGAGAGATTGGTTTGTCTTCATTCTGAGGCTTTGGGGATTGGATGTGTCTACAGTTCCCTTCCTGTGTCACCTGCTGGGAAGCTTGGAGCCGAGGCGTGGCCTTCATGATGAGAGTATAGTGATGAGGGAACCCAACCCCTCACATCAAAAGAACTCCGTGCCTCGGATCCCCAGCATTAAAAATTCAACTGACAGAATTATCTGTAATGTTTACACCTTCAATATAATGTTTACACCTTATATTCCCCTCATTTTCAGGGAAAGAATATTGTCTTTTTAAAATATACATCTGAATCTTTTTTTCATGGGAATAAATTACTTTGTTTACAGTGACTCTGCTTGTTTTCAAAATATATACCTTGAATGACTTCTCAAATCTGCATTATAAGGATCTCCCTCCTCTGTGCATCCCAACATGATTTCTGGGAAAATGCAGTGAACGTGTGTGTGTGTTGTGTGTGTCCTGTGCATGAAATCGTGCACTGTACCCATGTGCAGAGAACCTGTAAAGCTGATGGTGTGAGAACTAAGATAACTGGCCACTCAGCGGTGGCTGGAGGATGCCCCCTTATTTCTCTGTGCCTTGAGTAGATAAAAGCCATCTTCAAAATGTCCTGAGCCTGTGGTCTTGCGTCCACAACAGTAAGTCCTTATGGTCTGTAGTTTAACTTCACTCCTGCTGCCTTTGTATTCCCATCCTTGTGTTTCTTTCTTCTTTTTCCGCACTCTTATTTTCTGCTCTGGTTGTGTATTATGCACCCTTAGAAGCTGCCCGAAAGCCTTTCTGCAGCAAGGCAGGGAGCAAATCAACCAGCCAGTCTACTTAGAACCAGACAACAGGACTCCTGAACCTGCTCCCTTGTTCTTCCAGTATCAACCAGCAGGTGGCACTAAAGTGCTCCCAAATATCTTAACAGGGTCCGGGCAGGGCGACCTCAAACATTGAGTGGACAGTGACTGCAGATGGAGGCCTTGGGGACTGTGGAGGGAAGGGGCTGAAGGCAGCTGAGAAGCATCAGCATCAGCTGCATTCGTTCACTGCAGGCTGGGATGATCCTCAGGCCTCCTGGGGTTAACTGATGTCAGGGAAGCATTCTAGGTCAATGTCAAGAGTAAACAAGAGACTAGAGCGCATATGCTCAGTGCCTGGCACATAGTAGGTGCTCAGCAAATGTTGGGACCCTCCTTCCCCATATTGTCCTGGAAGAAATGGGTGGCTTTGCTCCTTAATGGGCCAGGGTCCCAAGCTGGGACCATGCTGCAATCACTGAATTCCTCCCCTGGTACCGTGAGTGAGCCCCTCTCTGCAGGACAGATGCCGGGACAGACTCCACTGGCCAGGGCTGATCCTCCTGTTGTGGCTACTCTTTCCATGATGAGTTTCAGGGGGTGGAGAGAGGTGGCAAGAATAACTACCACTTGTCCCACTTCCCCCTGCCTTTCAAGATCTTCTCCCAGAAGAGGAAGCCAGAAGGAAGGGCACTTTGCCAGGAGCCCATCCCGTCCCCAGCCACGATCCTCAGTGGAAAGAACAACAGGCAGAACCTGAAAACCTGCATTGACAATCGCTGCCCTGTTTAAGAGCCTGGACTTTGATGGCAAGCACATCTCAGACCGGAGTTGGCATCTGGACGCTGCTTACTGACTTTCTAATCTTGAGCAAATTGCTTAATCACTCCAAGCCTCAGTTTCCTCATCTGTAAAATGGGGAGAGAAATACCTACCTCACAGAATAGTCATGAGGATTCAATGAATTAAAGCACATAAAGTGCTCAGCCTGGTGCCTGGTTCCAACCAATGCTGCTCATCACTGCTGCTACCTTTTGTGGAGTCATCTGGGACAAGGAAATTGGTCCCGCCGAACCTGGTTTCCTTATTTTCAAAATGGAGCTATGGAGAGCCTCCTCCCTGGGTTGTTGGGAGGATTAAGAGAGTCAGTAAGTGTACATATAGCCCCTTAGACAGTGGCCAGCACCCAGATGATGTCCTGTCTTTGCTGTGGGCTGTATTGGAATCCTAAGACACTGGGGCTGGAAGGAAGCACTCATTTTAATCCCTTTACAACATCCCCTCCAAATGGGTGCTTTATGTCTACTTGAATGCTTCCAGTGATGGGGTACTCACCACCTCCGAGGAAGCCCTGCCCCTTCTTTCTCTGTTCAGCTCTGGCCATGACAGTGCCCTTCTTTATGTAGGACCAAGATTTATCTCCCAGTAGTTTTCCAGCCAGGAATTGAACATATTCCAAACCTTGATCTCCCAGGGGCCATCACTAACTCCTCACTTCCCTTCCCCATGACTTCTGTTAAATGGATTATTCCTCTGGCCTTTGCAAAATTAGATTCTGATCTGGTGAGTGGGGGCAAGGGGAGGGGTGCAGCTGAAGTTCGCCTCCGGTTTACAGGAGGGCATTTAACTGCTTCCATGCCAGGGCGGGGATTGTCCCACAAAGCTGGTGGTCAGTGCGAGAGGCTGCTTCTGCTGGGACTGGTGATGTCCACACTCAGTGTTTGTGTTCATGGAGCCACTGGACACGTCATGTCTGCCTGACATGGCAGAGCAGCAGCCACTGGCTGCAGATGGGGAAACTGAGGCTCAGAGTATAAGTGGCCGAGCAGGTAGCTCTGCCTGTGGATGAGTTCATTCATCCAAATGTTCTCTGAGCCCTTACTTCATGCCAGGTCCTGTGCTGGGTGCCAGGGATACTGCAGTGAACTGGACAAGGATATGACTTTGTGGGAGGCTGGTGGTAAAGGGAAATACAGGGAGATAATGGAGGGAATACCTTATTCTTCCCACAAGCTGGAAGGATGGCTTGTTCATCCGTCCTTCTGTCCATTCATCCATCCATCCCACCAGCATGTACTGAGTGTCTAAAATCATGGGTCCTCAGAATCCAGGGATGCCCAGAATCAGGACCCAGTGACAGATCCAGACATTGGTTATTTTTGCCGTGCATCGCCCTCTCTTGTCTTGGGGCAACAGTATCCTGACTTGGCTTTGGAGACCTTGTTCCCCAGCCCACATGTTTTAAATCGGCAAACTCCATCTCCCTTCTTGGGGGTGGCACGCATGACCTAGACTAAGCTCCATAGCGCTTTCCATGATTGTCGCCATGATGATCAGTTCAGGGATTGACCCGTGACCTACATCAGGTTAACTGGGACCAACAGGTCTCAATCCTAGTAGTCTGAGATATGGAGGAGGGGCATTAATCGTTCCACGGGAGTTGGTGTTGAGGGGATGGGAGATGTGGGGGGTGACCCCAGGGAGCTGGAGCATGGAGCCGACCCAGGCAAAGCAGGCAGGGGCCAGCAACGTTATTTGAGTCCCGAAGCCGTCTACGCCTGACGCCGGATCTATACCTGATGTGAGTCACTTTTTGGTTTAAGGCAATCTGAATTTTTGCCGTTTTAAACAGAAGAGGCCACCTGATTCCAGCACAGTCCTCCTCCTCCCAGCTGATCCTGGGTGGGCATCACAGTCCTCAGTTTCTGTTGCTGCCTCACCATCTCCTGTCCCCTTCCCACAGCTCCTGACCCTGACTGCCCACTCTCCAAGATGATGGATGCCTCTCTCAGCCAGCCTCAGAGTCAGGCTTCTCAACCAAGTTCAGTTCCTCCTGGGGTCCCCCATGGCAGCTTAGCCTCATCCTCTGTTCTTATCTCTGCCCCAGAACTTGGAACACACTGCTCATCACTGAAGGACCCCTCCTTGGGCCGCCCCCCTGAGTATCCTGCCTGCTGAAGATGCTTCCTTTGTTGGGCAGTGGCCCCTCCACCCCAACAAGTCCCTCTGGCTGGAAGTCAGCCCAGCACCTCATCCCCTCGTGAAGTCTGCCTCCGAAGTATCTCGAGAATCCATCCCTCCTCTTCCGGATGAGGCCACCCTGGCCCAGGTCCCATCCCCTGTTGCCTGGACTCTTGCATCCGCCTCCTCACACTGGTGTCCTGGGCTCCAGTCATCATCATCAGTGGAGGTCCATCCTTTGGGACTTTGTAGCTCAAGAGAGAATCCCTCCAATCGCTTGCTTGGGGTAAGGCATCGGGGAATACTTCCGGCTGTTGCCATTCTGGGAGGGGGACAGACGGGGGGCTGGGGGTCCCATCATTCAGGATGCGCGTTCCTTGATCCCTGCTTTAGTCTTGTTCTCTGCAGTGCTTGATACTTGCAAGCCTTCGTGGTTCAATTCTCCCGTGGTTAGGCCTGTGGGTGAAGTCATCTTTACCTGTAAGATTTGAGGAACCCCTGTTCTATGTTCAGGCTTCCAACCATACCTGGTCCCTCCACCGGCTTTTTCCCTGCACTGTCAGTTTGGTGGGACTGAGGAGGAATGGGGGTTGCTGCATAGATACCTGGGCCAATCCACCATGTCTAAGGGGCTCTCAGTTCAGGTTCACCAGAGAGGGGCCTCTACCTCCCTCTCTCCCCTCAACCCTCCCCACCTGGCTTGTGCCCCCACCCCTCCACTGAGACACCCTCCGTCCAGTCTCCAGGACCAGATCCACAACCAACTTCCTGCCCTCACATGACCTGATGTCTTACAACATCTGGCACTTTGGAACTTCCTCTCCTTCCAAATTTCTCCTCCCTTAGCTTCTGGGGGGACGAACACAGTGTCATGAAGACCCTTCCTGCATTTCTCCAAACCTCTGCCGTAGCCTCTGAATCTAATATGCTGGCTTCTCTTTCCCCTGCTTTCTCTAAACTGTTGTTATTCCTCAGAGCTCACGTCTCACCTTAGATGGTTTCCCTGAGTGCCTCTTCCATTCCTGTGGTTTCAGTGGTTTAGTTCCAAAAGCTGATCTCTTCCAAATGCCGACCTCTGGCCCTGACCTCTCACCTGAACTCCAGACCCCACGTCCAGCCCTCTCTCTCTTTGTGGCTGGCCTCACATTGAAAGCCGGACTTGGCTTCCCCTCTCCCAAACCCACCTCTCTTCCTCGGAAAGGCTACCATCATCTGTTTAGTTGCCCAGAAACTTGGGTGTCATCCTTGACTGCCCTGTTTTCTCATTTTCCACACTCAGTTACTCCCCAGGGCCCACTGACTTTAGCTCTTTAATAAATCTTTATGGGTGGGAGGGTACAGCTCAGTGGCAGGGCGCATGCTTAGCGTACACAATGTACTGGGTTCAGTCCCCAGTACCTCCATTAAAATGAATAAATAAACCTAATCACCACCCCCCAAAATCCCCCACAAAACAAATAAATACACAAATCCCTATCCAGCCACCCTCTCTTCTTCCCTAAAGCTTCTCTGAGCCGGTCTCCCTGCCCCCTGCATTCCACACTGCCGCCCACCTCCTGTTAAAATGCAAATGTCACCATGTCCTCTCCCTTCTGAAAAGCCTCTGATGGCTCCCCACTACTTAGGAATTAAGTCCAAATTGCCCCCAAGGCTGGACTTGCTAGATTTAGCAAATAAAAAATACAGGATGTCCAGTTAAATTTGAATTTCAGGTGAACAATAGTGGGTTTTTTTTTTTTTTCCCAAGTGTATGTCCCATGCAATATCTGGCATCTGGACCCTTCCCTCCCCACCGCATTTCTTGCTATGCTATATTTCACATGGACGTTCAGGACAGACTGAACTGTGAAACTGAGCTCCCTGAGTGGGTCAGACGTCTCATCAACGGGCCCTTTTCACCTGCTGCTCCCCACACCAGAGGCCATGCCCCCCTCCTGCCCTGACCAACCTCTGCTCGTCACTGGGGTCCCCTGCTCCAAGAAACCTCTCTGCTGCCCCATAGTAGGTGGGGCTCCCCTCCTGGGTGACCAGGGGCCCATTTCCCTGGACGGCAGCACTTTGTCTGCTGGTTTGTCCTGCCAGTTTGCTCTGTCTCTCCTGCAGACAAGGAGTTGCCAGCAACTCTGTGACGTTCCCCGGCCCACATCTGGCCCAGCCTGCCTGGCCCCATCCAGCTGGAGGCTCCCATGGGCCTGGAGCCTTGCTTCTAGCTCTCTTGGCCTGGGTCCCAGTCTGATGGTTCACACTCCCTCCTCACCCAAGTTCCCACGAAAAGTGGCCTCCACCCCTAGCCCCCCTGCCCAGGGCCAGATTACAAAATGTTGAGACAATGGAGGCTCCCGGCCAAATTTCCAACAGGCCTGCCGTGAAATCCCCCACAGCATCTGTCTGTACATCTGGGGGCAGATGCTGGCAGCCGAGGCCTGGAGAGCAGGGCGCTCTCACACTGGGCATGCCCAGGCCCTGATGACAGAAAAGGGGCGGGAGCTGACTTACAGCCAGGACACCTGGTTTGAATCCCAGCCCTGCACCTTTCTGCTGCCTGGAGACCGGGCAAATGAGCACCACCCGTCTTGGACCTCATTTTCTTGTCCATAAAATGGGGATAATAATGCTTATCTCACAGGATATGCTATCAAAGAAGAGTACCTGACACACGCAAGAACATACAGCAGCAAACAGGACGATGCTCTGACCTTCACTTGCCTTGCTCAAGGCTGGTGGCAGCAGGACCTAGGGACCAGCGCTCTCCTGGCAGCATTCTTCTCCCAGCATCACTAACCAGCATCACTAACCAGTCCGGAGCAGCTTTATATAGAGAAGAGAGGAGGAGGGTTGTCAGACCCTACTCTCCACCTGAGCACTGGCTCCAAACAGCATTCCCACTGTGAACAACCTGCAAGTCAACAGCATAGGTGAGCCAACAAAGCTACAGGTGGGGGTGATCACACAGGAGGCAGCAAAGGGACAGAGTACAAAGCACTGGGCAGGGAGCTGGAAAAGCGGGGTCTCCTCCCTCCTGAAGGCTGTCCCGCTCCGTCCCCTCAGACCCCAGCTGAACTGTCACTGCAGCTCTGCTGAGCCAGCCGCCACCCCAGTGGGACAGGTCCGCTGCAGATATTCCTGGCACATTTCACCTCACCATTTATATCATTTATTTCTGGGTGCCATTATTTATGTTCCAAATGGAAATGCAAAGAGAAAAAAGAATGGAAAAAAAAAAAAAGGAGGAGGGATAGAATATCCGAAAACTGTGGGACAATTAAAAAGGTGTTAACACATGTGGAATGGGAATGCCAGAAGAGAAGAGAGAAAGGAGCAGAAGAAATTTTGGAAGTGATAATGGATGAGAATTTTCCAAAATTAATGATGGACTCTCTCTGCCTCCCCCTTCCAAACCGTGAGCGCCTCAAGGGCAGAAGTCTGTCAGTTTGCAAATAACAATAACCAAAATTGTTTACGATGATATTTACAAAGTGTTTTTATAAATTTTATATATATATATATATATATATATATATATATATATATACACATATACATATACATACACACATACACACACACACACACACATACAGACTTTCAGTTCCAGCTCCAACATGGAAAGACCTCAGAAGGCATCATTTCCAACCTCCCAGGAAGACCAAGCGGAACAAACAGCAAATCTTAGATCTGTCAGAGAATTTGAGTTCACAGGGCAAATCCTACCCTAAAAACTGGAGAGACAGGAAAACAGAATCACAACCTGATTAGCCTCCTGGGGGAACCTCTGGAGCCCTGATGGGCAGGAACACTCCTGATGGTAATTGATGGATTGCAGGAAGCTCAGGGTAGACTGGGTTGAGAGGCAAAAATTCCTAGATAAAATGTTTGCTAAAAGGTAAAACCTAGATAAAAAGGTTTCATCCCACATGTTTGTGTGTCTTACCCCCAGGAGACTACTGGGTTCTCAAGGTGAAGACTGGAGAGAAATCCCCTCTGCTTCTGGAGGGGGCAGGGGAAGAGTGGCCGCTTTCAGATACACCCAGGTCTTTATCTGTAACAAAGATCTGCCCCCAAGGAAAATTGCTTTACCAGAGTCTTATCTGATGTGGGCAAAGGGCTAAGTCACCTCCAGCCTAGGAAGTGGGGGAGGAGCTAAGAAGGTCACAGCCCAGGCACTCAGGGCCACTAAAAGGACAAAACAAACAATTGGGATTTAATCATAAGACTCTAGAATACTTTCCCTCCCCAACATTTTGTCACCACATCAATAGGTATAATAATAGTGGATTACAATTCAGAGAGCTGCAAGACAAAATGCTGTTTAAAAAGAATTCTTAGGAAAAACCAAAGACAACAGGAGAGAAGACAGCAAGGAACTAGAAGAAACTGAAGCCTCCTAGCCAGGTTAACATCAAACCTCACACTAAAAGCCCGAGTACCTCAGTTCCTAGTACCAGATAAATCACGGCCAGCTTTCAACAAAAAATTACAAGGCCTGCTCAAAGACAAGAGAAAACTTGATGTGAAGAGACAAAGCGAGCATCAGAACAAGACTTAGATATGAAAACAGAGTTTGGAATTGTCAGAGAGAGAACTTAAAACAGCTATGATTGACATGCTAAGGGAACTAATGGAAAAAGCAGACAACATGCAAGAACAGATAGGTCAAGTAAGCAGAGGTAGAAACTCTTAAGAATCACAAGGAAATGCTAGAAATCAAAAACACTGTAATAAAAGTGAAGGATGCCTTTGAAAGGCTCATGAGTAGGCTAGACACAGCCAAGGAAAGAATGAGTGAGCTTGAAAATATGTCAGTAGAAACATCCCAAACTGAAATGCAGAGAGGAAAAAAACTCTTTGCCATGTTTATTCAACATAGCATTGGAAGTTCTAGCCACAGCAATCAAATAAGAAAAAGAAACAAAAGGAATTTAAATTGGACGGGAAGAAATGAAAGTGTCACTGTTTGCAGATGACATGATACTATACATAGAAACTCCTAAAGATGTCACCAAAAAACTGCTAGATCTCATCAACGAATTCAGTGAAGTTGCAATATACAAAATTAATATACAGAAATCTGTTACATTTCTATATACTAACAGTGAAGTAACAGAAGGAGAAATTAAGAAAACAATCCTATTTACAATTGTATTAAATAAAAAAAAGAATAAAATACCTAGGACTAAATCTAACTAAGGAGGTAAAAATCTGTACTTGGAAAACTATAAGACACTGATGGAAGCAATTGAAGATGACACAAACAGATGGAAAGATCTATTGTGCTCATGGACTGAAAGAATTCACATTGTTAAAATGAACATAATACCCAAGACAATCTATAGATTTAATGCAATCCCTATCAAATTACCAAAGAAATTTTTTTTTAACAGAACTAGAACAAATAATTCTAAGACTTGGTATGGAAACACAAGAGGCCCCAAATAGCCAAAACAGTCTTGAGAAAGAAGAGCAAAGCTGGAGGTATCAGGTTCCCTGATCTCAAGATATACTACAAAGCTACAGTAATCAAAACAGTATGGTACTAGAACAAAAACAGACACACAGATTGACAGAACAGAATAGAGAGCCCAGAAGTAAACTCACATTTATATGGGCAATTAATCTATGCCAAAGGAGGCAAGAATATACAATGGGGAAAGACAGGCTCATCAATAAATTGTGTTGGGAAAACTGGACAGCTACATGCAAAAGAATCACCCCACACTTCGCACAAAAAATAAATTTAAAATGGATAAAAGAGCGAGTTCCCAAACCATAAAACTTCTAGAAGAAAATGTAGGCAGTACATTCTTTGACATCAGTCTTAGTAAAGTTTTTTGGATCTGTCTCCTCAGGCAAGGGAAACAAATGCAAAAATAAACAAATGGGACTACATCAAGCTAAAAAGCTTTTGCATAGCAAAAGAAATTAGCAACAAAACAAAAAGGCCGCCTACTGAATGAGAGAAGATATTTGCAAATGATATATCCAGTAAGGGTTTAATATCTAAAATATACCCCAAACTCAATATCAAAAAAAAAAAAAAAAAAAAAAAAGAACCCAACTGAAAAATGGGCGAAAGATCTGAAAAGACATTTTTTCAAAGAAGACATGCAGATGGCCAACAGGCACACGAGAAGATGCTCCACATGGCTAATCATCAGAGAAATGCAAATCAAACCATGGTGAGATGTCGCCTCACACCTGTCAGAATGGCTATTATCAAAACAACAACAACAACAACAACAACAACAAATAACAAGGGTTGGTGAGGTTGTAGAGAAAAGGGAACCCTCGTGCACTGTTGGTGCGAATGTAAATTGGTGCAGCCACTGTGGAAAACAGTATGGTGACAGATCATAACTAGACTTATTGTAGTGATCATTTTGAAATGTATAGAAATATCGAATCACTATGTTGTGTACCTAGTGTTGTAGATCATTTATACTTCAAAAACAAACAAACTCATAGGAAAAGAGATTAGATTTGTGGCTACCAGAGGGGGTGGGGTGGGGGGGTGGGGTGAGGATGGTAAATTGAATGAAGACAGTCAAAGTGTACAAACTTCCAGTTATAAGATCAGTGAGTTAGGGAAGTAATGTACAACATGATAAATATAATTAAGCTGATGTATGTTATATATGAAAGTTGTTAAGAGAGTAAATCCTGAGACCTCTCATCGCAAGGAAAAAAATATTCTATTTCTTTAATTTTGTATCTGTGAGATGATGGATGTTCGTGAACTTATGGTGGCAATCATTTTGTTGCAGAAAAACGTGTTACAGCTCGGTGTTACAGCTCAGTTGTGACAGCAACCTGGATCCAGGCAAGAGACCAAGCAACACTTGGAGAGTTGGAGAACTCAGGTTTATTACACCAGTGAGCCCAGAGGAATTAACATTTCAAGCTCTGGACCACAACTGTAGGTTTACACAGGCCTTTTATAGGCTGCCAGTTTTACACTTTGCAACATCATATGCAAATAAAGTACAACAGAAGTTGACCAACCAGGAACAAGTTTTGTAGAAATAGACCAATCAGGAGTGAACTCCATGCAAATGAAGTACTACAAATGGACCAATCAGAAGTTAGGGAAGTGGACCAATCAGAAGTGAGAGTAATAACCAACCAGGAGTGAAGGAAAGTGAGCTCAGGGAACCAATAGAATTCTAGGTGTAAGTTAGCCGTTTTAGAGGCAAAAAGTGAGATAGAGCCTCTGGGCCAGGGAGCTGGAGGGTGCTGGGAGGAGAGCCAGTGGCCCTGCCTAGGGGTCCTGCTGGTCTTAGGGGGCTTCCCACCTCAATTTCATGATGTATGTAACTCCAATTATCATGCCATACACAAATTTATAGAGTGCTGTATGTCAATTATATCTCAATAAAAATATAAGGGAAAAAGTCTGGGAAAAAAGGGGGGAACAGAATATTCAAACTGTGGGGCAGTTACAAAAGGTGCAACAGGTGTGTAATGGGACTCCCAGAAGGAGAAGAAAGAGGGAAAGGTGAAGAAATTTTGGACATTCTATTGGCTGAGAATTTGCCAAAGTTCATGACAGACCCCAAAGCACAGATCCGGAAAGCTCAGGGAACAACCAGCAGATAAATTCCCCCAAAATGGACACCTGAGCATATCCTCAAACTGCAGAATATCAGAGACAAAGGGAAAATCTTTAAAGAAGCCAGAAACAAAAACACCTTCCCTGAAGAGGAGCAGGGTAAGAATGACACTCGACTTCTTATCAGAAACGAGTTAAGTGCAAAGAGAGTGAAGTCAAAGAGTTAAAATGTTAAAGAAAAAAAGACCACCAGCCTAGAGTTCTGTGTGTAGCAAACTTATCCTTGCAAAGTAAAGGAGAAACAAAGACTCTCTCAGACAAACAAAAACAGAGGGAGTTTGCAGTCAGCAGACCTGCCTTGCAAGAAATGCTGAAAGAAATTCTACGGAGAGAAGGGAAGTGAGGCGGGTGGGAAACTCAAATCTACATAAAGAAAAGAAGTATGTCAGGGCTGTGTGTGACTCTTTTATGTGGTCAGTCAGGTGTGGCCACAAGGGGAGACACGGGAGAGGCTCAGGGAAACAGTTTATTACAGTCACATGTCCTAGAGCCGGGAAGCATGCACCCCAGGCAGGGCCACAAGCGAGTGACACCAGGGTGGGTAGGAGGCAGAATTCAAGACAGATGGCTACACTGGAATTTGACACAATATTGTATAATGATTATAAATCAATAAAAAATGTTTAAAAAAAAAAAAAAAAAGACAGGGGAGCACTGAGGCCACAGCTTTCACTGGGATTTCCACAGGAAAGTCACGTCAGGGCAGAGCAAAGGTGTAAGATGGGCTAGTTTGAATAATTTGGGGCTAGGGTAGTTGGGCTATTGGGGGAGTCTCTGGTTGCCTGGAACCTGGTCCTGGGATGATTAAGGCAGAGGAAGAGACCATCTCTGAGGGTGTGGGAGCCAGTTAGAAGGGTGAGGGCCCTGGATTGCTTAGTTTACATTTGAAAGGCAGGCTCTTGGCTGGGCTGTCTATGTTATCTCTGAGAATTGACTAGGCAGGGGCAACCTCTCTCCAGCCAGAAAGGTTTTTTCAGATGAGACAGACAGACAGACAGACAGACAGACAGACACACACACGCGAATACTACTTAGCCATGAAAAATAATGAAAATTTGCCATTTGTAACAATGTGGATGAACTTGGAGGGTGTTATGCTTGGTGAAATAATTCAGACAGAGAAAGATAAATAACTGTATGTTATCACTTATATGAGGAATCTAAAAAATAAAGCAAACTAGTGAATATAACAAAAAAGAAACAGACTCACAGATATAGAGAACGGTGGCTACCAGTGGGGAGAGGGAAGGGTGGAGAGGCAAGACAGGGGTAGGGAATTAAGAGATACCAACTACTATATATAAAATAAATAAGCTACAAGGATATACTGTACAGCACAGGGAATCTAGACAATATTTTATAATAACTATAAATGGAGTATAATCTGTAAAAATTGGGATCACTATGTTGTACACCTGAAACATATAATATTGTAAATCAACTATACCTCAATTAAAAAACTTAAAAATTTAAAAACATGACATAAAATTTTTAAAAAATACATATATATATACACAGAGAGACAAAAACAATAAAGGATAAATGAGGGTAAAACAAAATCTTTGGTTGTTCTTATTCTTAATTGATCTAATAGATAACTGTTCAAAGTAATAATAGCAAAAACGTACTGGGTAATTGTAGCAGATGGCTAAGGGGAAGGAATGACAGCAATGTTACCAGGGACAGGAGGGAGGGACAGGGAATACAATGTTATAAGGTAACGTCACTACCTGTGAGTGTTATTTGAACGTGGACTTAGATGAGTTGTAAATGTATATTGCACACTCTAAGCGAACCACTAAAGAAAAATTTTACAATAGCATAATTGAGATACTAAGAGAGGGGAGACAATGGAACCATATTATATGCTCAATTAAAACCACAGAAGATAAAGAGAAGATTTGGGGGGAAGATATAGCTCAAGTGGCAGGGTGCATGCTTAGTATGCACAAGGTGCTGGTTCAATCTTCAATACCTCCTCTAAAAATAAATGAATAAGTAAATAAACCTAATTACCTCCTTTCCCCACCCCCCAAAAAATTTTAAAAATTAGATTCAAACATATATACAAAGAAATTTAAAGGAGGAAATAGAAATGTCCTAGAACGTATAATCCCATCTTCCAATCAATGTTGAAATCACGTTTGAAAAATACAGTTAGAAAATGCAAATGGTACAGCCACACCTTGAAAACGGAGACTCTCTTTCCAACATCTCTCTCCCATTGTTGGTTTCTTGTGGTTCTTCCAAGGAAAAAAAGCTCTCTGCACATAAATATTGCTTTCTGATGAACGCTTTTTCTTGTTTATGGTTTTTCACCACAGCAAATGCTGCCAAGAACGTTTTTTTTATTTTTGTCTTTTAAAAATATTTTCTTTTGAAATAAGTTTAGACCTACAGAAAAGTTATGAAAAATAATACGCTCTTCCTCCAGCTTCCCCTAAGGCTGACATCTTACATAATCCCAGCACAGTTACCAAGATCAGGAAATGAACATCACACAAACAAGAGAATCTACAGTTTCCCCATTCATGTCCTTTTTCTAGTAGGATCCAGTCCAGGATCCCACATTGTATTTAGTTGTCATGTCACCTCAGGTACCTCCAATCTGTGACAATTTCTCAGTCCTCGTCTTTCGTGACCTTGACAGCTTTGGAAAGTTTCAGCCAGTTATTTTGTAGCATGTACCTCATTTTGCATTTTCTCATGATTAAATGATGCTGTGCATTTTGGGCAGGAATACCACGGGGGTGATACTGTCTCCCCAGTACTACATATCAGAAGCGTCGTGATGTCCATATGACTTGGCATGATGCAAACTCTGCTCACTTGGGTCAGGACGGCATCAGCCATATTTCTCCCCCCATAAAATGACTATTTATCCTTTGTAATTAATAAGTGTCTTATAGGGAGATACCTTGTGATGATGCAAATATCCTGTTTCTCATCACACGCTGGCCCACTGATTTTAGCATCTGTCAAAGATTCTTGCCTGCCTCAGTGAATACTGTGGTGTTTGCCCAATGGTTATTTTCTATTTCTGTTATTCCTTTTATGTTTGTTCATTGGACATTTACTGTAGGAAAAAGCCTCCCCATTTCCCTCATCTATTTAGTCACTGAGCACCAAAACTTGAGTAATTGTTTTATTCCATGAGTTACAATCTATTAACATCATTATTTATTTTGTTGCTCAAGTTGTCTTAAACTTTGAGTCCTTCTTTGCTTTCTGACACCACAAAATGTTCCAGGCTTATCTTGTATCTTCCCTTCCTTAACCCTGGAATCAACAATTTCTCCCAGGAGACCTGCTTCCTTTTATTGGAGAATAGCCTTTAGAAATGAAAATCTGGTCACCCAGTGCCCTCATTGCTATTGGGGTGTGCTGTGGTCTCAATGTTCAAGCCTCACCAGAATTCACATATTGGAATCCGACCCTCCAAGGTGATGGCATTAGGAGGGGCCTTTGGGAGGTGATGAGGTCCTGGAGCCCTCGTGGAGGGGGTTAGAGCCCTTAGAAAAGAGACCCCAGAGAGCTCCCGGCCCCTTCCATCATGTGAGGACACAGTGACAGGCTCTGTCTGTGAACCAGGAAGTGGGTCCTCACCGGACATCAGATCTGCTGGCACTTAGATCTTCGAATTCCCAGCCCTCAGATCTGTGAGGAATAAATTCCTGTTGTTTATATGGCATGCAGTCTGATGTTTTGTTATGACAGCCCAAATGGACTAAGACAGAGTGTCATCGATTCTAGGCCCTCTCAGCAGGCAGAGCTAGCAAATATTTTATGTATGTATATTTTATGCTTACACATGCATACACACATTTATATTTACATCTGTATCCTTCTAGATAGATAGAGAGGATGGCTGTCTAGGTTTCTCTCTCACACACACTCTCTCTATATAAATGGATGGATGGATGGCCACTCTCTCTATATGGATGGATGGATGGATGGATGGATACATAGCCACCCTCTCTATAAATGGATGGATGGATAGCCACCCTCTCTCTCTCTATAAATGAATGAATGAATGAATGAATGGATGGCCAAGAGTTCATACTGATACCTCTGATTCTACTCCAGCACCACAGAATTCATTCTAGCCTTCCTCCTTTACTTATTTCCAACTCCTTTCTCCAACAGTGTGAAATCTGACTCCCCAATCCATTTACTTAATTGCTCAGTCCTAGGATACACATTAAGCAGTTTCAGAATTGCTAACCCAGACTTCGGTGAAAACAGTTACTAGCTGGAACACAAATTCGTGTACAGTCCTTTTTGTTTTTAGCCTTCCAGCCTTTCTGTCTATATCCAGTCAAAATAACTGTTTCCCAAAGTTGCCTAAGTTAGTGCTTTTCTTCCCTGTTGCCTTCAGTGTGGTGACGCTATTCATTTGTCATACTTTTGGGTTCATTTGTTACTATTTGTGTAA
The DNA here is from genome assembly GCF_048773025.1 of Camelus bactrianus. NCBI lineage: Eukaryota > Metazoa > Chordata > Mammalia > Artiodactyla > Camelidae > Camelus > Camelus bactrianus. The sequence goes on along the minus strand of NC_133542.1, from coordinate 65,907,470 downwards.
CTTTGGAGGTTCCCCTGATGTCCGGGTTGCTTCTATTTATTTAGTTAGCTTTGGGGTGTGTGAAGCCTTGCCAGGGTCCTCTGAGTCAGAGCTGGCCAAAAGTCAGAGAAATGCCACTGGTCCTTCTCTCCTCCACCCCTGTTTCCGTTTCCCCTTCTTTCAACCTCATTTGCACCTACCCTCTGTAAACGGCCCATCCCATTAGCTTCTGGTTTGCCCTCAATATTTATCTTGAAAACATTTTGCAAAAGTTTCTAGAAGATAAATTCCAAGCCTGAGATTTCTGGTGTGTGCTACATGTTCCTTGACTTGTACAAATTGCTTCCACATAGCAGAGTAGGTGCTCAGTGAGAACAGTTAAGGAATAAATTTTTGGCTCGACACTAACTCATTGTCTGATTTGCGGAGTCTCTTTGTGTCTCTGGACTTCAGTTTTCTGACTTCATAGGCAAGGGAAGCCTCTTCCAGCCCTGATTACAGCATGCTGGGACGAAGGCAGCGAAGTGGACAGGCGCACCTCGTTCTATTGCGCTTTGCAGATACTGTAATTTTTTTTTTGTGTGTGTGTTTGTGGCAACCCAGCATTGAGCAAGTCTGTCAGCGCCATTTTTCCAACGGCATTTGCTCATTTCATGTCTCTGTGTCACATTTTGCTAATTCTCTCAACATTTCAAGTTTTTTCCTGATCTTTATAATATTTGTTACTGTGACCTCTGAGCAGCGATCTTTGATGTAACTACCAGGACTCGCTGAAGGCTCAGAGGATGGTTAGCTTTTTTTTTTTTTTAGCAAGAAAGTATTTAATTAAGGTATACATTTTTTTTTAGACAGTGCTATTGCACACTTCATAGACTACAGTATAGTATAAACATAACTTTTATATTACAGGGAAACCAAAACATTAATGTGACTCACTCTTTTGCGGTGGGTCTAGAACTGAACCTGATCTCCAAGGTCTGCCTGTGTGTTTGGTCTTTTCCCTCCACATCTTTCATGATTCCTTCCACTTCTTGCCACCTACCTCTCCCTCTCCATCCCAGCTCCATAAACAGTAACAAAAAAACAGTAACAACCTCAGTAATGATGGCTGCAACTGTTTACTGAACACTTGCCTTGTGCACTAATCTCATTTAATTCCTCACAAAAACCACCTGTGTAGGAACTCATTTTTTTCCCCTATTTTATGGACAAGGAATTCAAAGCCAGGGGAGGTTCAGGAACTTGCCCAAAGCTGCATCGTTCTAAACTGGGGGACAAGACTCGAGCTTTTGTCTGTCTTCCATCTGAGTCCACGTGGTCATGTTCTTGGCAGAACTTTCTCCCTGTCCCCGTGGCACATTCCTGTACGTGTGGTTCTTGACAGATAGTTGACTAAGTCTCCCATGCCTAGCGTTTCCCATTCCTGGTGAATATAAATAGCTGTTCTAAGCACAGATAAGTCAAAGCCTTTCTCCCTCAGAAGCTCTGGACTGTGTTCTGTGACTTTCCACACAGGGTCTGCAGGATGCCAGGCAGCCTGAACTTATGTAAGCATGCAACTGCTCTTTTCTTGCAACATTTGCCAGTACCTCACATGTTAATTCTTTGGGCCACACCTTAACTAATGTCACCTTTGGCTTTTCAGAGACAATATGACCCAAGACGGTCTTTCTTCTCGGGGGCAAGGAGGCTTGTGGCCTGGAAACTATCCACGGGCCAAAATGGTGACTCTGACAGTGAGGACTTCAGGCCCTGGCAGAGCTGTCATGGGAGGAGGTAAGGGCAGCAGGACCTACCCGACCCGCTGTGTGTCAAACTCAGTCCACGCGGCTTCTTGTGGCTGCACTGAGAGGCAAGATGACCTTCCTGCCTCTTTTCCACAGGGTGAGGGAGTCTGGCCTTGGCTGCTTTTCCTTTGGCTCCAGAGCCAGGTGCTAAATAAGGTTTCACTTGTGCCTACTCTTAGAAAATGTCCCCTGCGAGGCAGTACAGGAAACATACAAAGGTCCCAGAGATAAGGAGGCTCTCTCAGAATACTCTCTTTTTGATGATAAATGCTGCTCAGGGCTGCTGCCTCACACAACTCCAGGAGGCTCTGTTCATACAGAGAGCACGTGGAGTACAAAGAATGATGCTCTGCTGGAGTCCACGCTGGGACAGTCCCCTGAAATCATGCAGTGCAGTGGTCCTGAGGCTGCCTACTTCCATTTCCTGAGCCAAAAATTAAGGCTTCATTCCAGTTAAAAATAAGAAAAAGGGAAAATTTTAAGAAATGCTGTGCCTCTTAAAGTACTTGCCATTCCAGCATTTTAATCAAGAGCTTAGTGAAAATGATTACCTCAAAAAATTATCTTTAAAAATGAGGAAGAAATGTTCCCATCAGGTATTTGCAGGAAATTCCAGGTTAAGTAAAAGACAACCGATTCCTTTGCTACAGGACTTATCAGAGCCTTTAATATACTGAAGACTGTCAATCCAAGATGCAGCGATGGGCCGTGGCATTTCTCAAGCTTATTTCATGATAGAATTTCCTTTTTTGAAACTAGATGTTTCAGGAAACACACTGGGGAAACTCTGGCACAAGAGTGAGTCTTCCCAAAAAAGTCAACTTTCTTCAAGAACATATAGAACACATCATTGTCCCCCTCCTGTCCCTCTCAGCTTGAATCACTGTTCCATCCCTGAGACCACTGAGACCCTAGGACAGCCCAGTCCACCAGCCCACAGACTCAGGAATGAATTGTGGTTTATTGAATCTGTTGAATTCTAGATTGTGTGGTTGCTGACCTGGTACAGCCTGTGTGGCTGAGATGCCTCAGTTTCCCCAACTAGGGCTGTAGCTCCCAGCCTGAATGGGACTATTGGGAAATTGCTATAAAGGGTATGACTCCCTGGAATTCTGTTCTGAGCTGGGCTCTGTCTCACCCCCTCACCCCAGCCTCTCCCCTATGACCTTCTCCCCTTTTTGCTCAAGCTTTGGCATTAAACAGAAGTAGGTTCTCATTTTGACTCTGCCACTCCCCGGCCATGTGAACCTGGATGTTATAAGGCTCCCTTTGGGGTTAATTATGCCTGAGTTATAAGACTTATACTAGATAAAGTATGTAATGAGCTGAAGCCAGTGCTATCTCAATAAGCCCTCGGTGATTGTGTGATCCCAGCTGTGCTGCTTCCTGGCTGTGTGTCCTTGTGCAATGCACTCCTTGACCCTGAACTTCAGTTTTCTTATTCTTAAGGTAAGAATAATCATGCGTATTTCAGCAAGTCACTAGGAAACTGAACAAGAGAAAGCATGCAGGTGCTCTTTGGAAGCTACGCAGTTTTCTGTAGCTACAGTAACCATGGTAACAACAATGCATTAGTGAAATGTAAAGTTGCTCCACCAACCAACGGGAACCCATTCTAAATCCCTCAGGAATTCTGTGTACTTGGCAGCAGTTCTACGGATTGACAACCATTCATCCCACAGATATTTTTGGACTGCCAACTCTAGGCCAGGTTTCAAGCTCACGCATTGTCACAATAAGGATGATTGTGACAGCTGATCTACATTCTATTTCTGTTGATTCCCCAAAACAGCCCCTACCTGGCAAGTATTATAACCCCCATTTCACAGACAGGGAAACTGAGGCTCAGAGACGTAAAGCAGTTTGGCCAAGCAGTGCTTCTAAGTGCTGGAGCTGGGACACAAGCCCTGGCTGGCCTGACTCCAGGGTCCATGTTCTTCCAACCACAGAAAATCTATGGGGTCTGGGAGCCATGGTTGCCAAGAACGTTGCTATGGCTTCTGGAAGGCAAGGAACCATGAACCCAAGAGGTGATGATTTTCCATTCTTAGCTTCTCTGTGCAGAACTCTGGTTGGCTCCTCAAACATCTTTTCTGCAGTTCTTCATCTCCAATGTGGGAGAAATGGGCTGTCTGCAAGACAAATAGACTTTGTGCACATTTGAACCTCTGGTTGTCTTGGCAAGGCTGTTCACAATCCCCCCTTTCCCCACCCTCAAGAGCTTCCTTTAATAAGTCATTTTGAGCCTTCACAGAATGCAGGCAGCTCATTTCCTTCCACTCCTGCTCTGCTTCCCCGTCCCTGCCCCCTCTGTGTCCTGGCTCCAGAGTCCCAGGACACGTGTTTTGGAGCTGAGCCCTGCCCCAAGGCCTCCTTCTTGCCTGGGGCTGGTTAGCTCACTGGAGAGTCAGGTCTCTGAGTTTCCTGATGCCACGGGATGCTAAGGACCACACCTGGAGCAGCAGTGGGCGGAGGGAAGCGTGCTCGTCTTGGGCCGGTGGACGTACCTGTCCCTGATACCCCCAGGTGTCATGAGGGACCAGTAGCCTCTTCTTGTAAGTTCTGGTGACAAATATAGACTCTTCCACCCTCTCTGGCAGCAAATCCTATCCCATGTCCCTTCTTCAAATTCAGTTACAACTTCACAACTGTTCATGTGCCCAATGCACAATGAGGCCAAAAAATGCTGAAATGTCTGAGTTTGGAGCAGAGAAAGGTTTATTGCTGGGCTGAGCAGGGAAAACCCATGGCTCATGCCCCTCAAACCCCAAACTTTCTGAAGGGTTTCAGCTGAGTGTTTTGTTTTTTCTTTATTTTCATTATTGGTGGGGGGAGGTAATTAGGTAATGGGGATTGAACCCAGGACCTCCTGCATTTTAAGCATACACTCTACGACTTGAGCTACACCCTCCCCACTCCAGCTGAGTGTTTTTAAAGGCCAGCTGAGGAAGGGGTACCAGAGTCTGTGACCAGCTGCGCACAATTCTGATTGATTGATGATGAAAATGAGAGTTCTCACCAATACAGAACGCATCTGCAATCACATCTACGATGGCCGCCTAGTTTTACCTTGGATATCTGAACCACAGCTACTCCGTTTAGACTTTCAAATGCATTCCCCTCTTCCAGACCGAAGCAGATATACAGTGTGTGTCCAAAAGGCCACAAAACAGGCCACTTTTGGTCAGTAAAGTTTAAGTCAAACTACGCATAAGCCAGAATGATGTCCCCCTACCTCAATACGTGGCAGATTTTCCCATCATTTCCCTTCTGATTATAAATTTTTCAATAGATGATCAAAATATCTGTCCCTTAATACTAGGGGGTGATGGCTCCTGTCCCAGGTTCAGGTCATGTGCCTCGGTGCTAGGCTGGCTTCATAGTTGCCTAATTAAACTAATCAGATACTGTGAACAGGCTCAGAGGTACGTTAACAGGGAAACAATTTATAGGCCATACATTTTATCACTTCCACCCAGTTGTTACACAAGCACTGATAGGGAGACAAACATTTGGTAAACAGTTCAATTTAAAAAGTAGATCAAAATCCAGGAATATTTCAGACAAAACCAAAAAAATTGCAACCATTTTCATCAGTTCACTCAATCCTGTGCAATCCATCCCTCTTACTAACAGTTCCATGAACTTGGAGTTTTCTTTAGACTTCTTAATATCCAACAGCTAAGCAATCCAATTTAAAAGAAACCTGTATTTGTCAGAGCCCCAAATCTTCTCGAAGATGAAGCAGTCCCACAAAGCATGCGCTCAACTGTCTTATGAGTAAGAAAACCCCCTAAAAGGCAAGTAAAAGATCCAATCACAATAATTTTGACAAAGACGCTTAATCAACACACAACATTCCAACAACCAGAACGATGACTCATGGCATCATACCAGGACAGACCCAAACTCCAGAAATGCCACACGATTTCTAGAATGTCCGCATCAACAGCGTTCACCCGACCACACGAGCCAAGGAGGCTCATCAGTATTTGACAGTGCCTCCCGTGCAATTCAACATACCAGCCCACCCTAGTTAGTTTAAACATCTTTCTCTGAGGTGCCCCAGGGGCCCTCCAAAAGCACCCCCGAGTCAGCTGAAGCCATAAGAACTTTAAATAGAATTCGATAGAAGTTTGTCAAAAATACCAAGAAGTTTCCTGCAGTCTGTCATCCGAAGCATTCTAAGCAAACTTGTTCTCTTAACAGAGAGGAACCAAATCCAGTCCTGCACCAGCCTACTTTTATTTTTTTATGTATTAGTTTCTTTTTCGTTTTTTTAAATTTTACCTATTATTGTATAATTTTTTTTCATTTTGGCCTGGGGGAGGGTGGTAACTGGGCTTATTTTTAGAGGAGGTACTGGGAGTTGAACCCAGGACCTTGTGCACGCTAAGCGTGCGCTCTACCACTTGAGCTGTACCCTCCCCCACCAGCCTACTTTTATCAACAAAATCCATTTACCTAATTAAGTTTAATCTCAGCCCAACTATGCATAGAACTCCTTCTTTAGGGTTCTGTCTCTACAAACTTCTCACAACTTTCTGTATCCATATTAGTTTGTCTATTTTTTTCTCGTCTAAAAACAAACAGCTTTAGGAAAAAAAAACTTTTTTTCTCAACAAAGTGCAATTCCAGTCATCATACCTTCTTTTACTCAAAACATATGTCCTACTTTCCTACTGGATACAGCCCCCCTGAATTTTCAGGGATCCCCCCCCATTTCCAAATATCTACTCTTCAGTTTAAAGAAAGAACAGTAATAGATAAAAGTATATATGTGTATATATATATATATATATATATAAAATGTCTCATTTGCTCACATTCACATGCCTTACTTTCAGCAAAACCAGGACAAGAACAGGATTTGGATCCAGATACTGACACACATACACAAGATGGAAGCTGAAGCAATCACAGAAGGCCAACTTTGATGTAACAGTAGACCCATTAGGGGCCATTCTTCTCCAGATCTTAGCGAGTTCTGAGCCCACACAGTGTTACAATAAAAAAAAAAAAAAAATTATCATTTTCTTTCATTTATGGGAGCATAGCTGAAGATCTCCCAGTTTTGTAAAATATACCCTAGAAGGGACTGTAAGGCGGACCAGGGCCTTGCTCATCCATGCTTACTCACCACGGACGTTCTCAAATAGCAAGAAAACAATAATTCAAAACAGTCTTTCAAGGTCCCAGTTCCCAAGCCCCCAAAAGGGAGATTCCCAACCCGTCAGTCCGAAAGGGGAAAACTCCAGCCCACACCCAGTCAGAGATGAAGCGGAACGAATCCCCAGGGCTCGAAAGGGAAAATTCCCAGCCAAACGGCTGCCCCAGGCGAAGCCAAGGCAATGGGGAAGGATGCTCTGGTGTCGTCTCATGTAGGCTCCATTCCCCACCAAAGACGTCTCAGCCAACCGGTGCAAGTACTGATACACAACACACACACATGCAAACAACAAACTTGGTCCCACAAACAAAAGATCAGACAAGGTGTAGCCCAAAGATTCCACCTGCCCTCCCGGGCAGAGGCTTCCAGAGTGGCCTGGCTCCCAAAAGAGCATAGACCCAGAGCGGCTAGCAATGAGCCCAGCTGGAGTGGACAGAGTTCCCAGCCTGCGCAAGCTGGAGTGACTTACCCTCAAGCGACACCAAATGTTGACCGTAGCTCCTGACAGTTCTTGGCTCCAAACAGCCTCATGCCAGGGTGGCTCACCTCTGTCAGGGAGGGTCCCTTCCAGTTCCCCAGAGCCAAATGAGCTTGGGTAGCTCCTGGGGACCCAAGGCAGGAGCTGCCTGTGGCCAGGGTCAACCTGCCACAGGCATAGACTCCTAGGCTGGAGTCACCAAAATTGTTACTCAACACAAGTTCATGTGCCCAACGCACAGGGACGCCAAAAAATACCGGAACAGAATTTGGAGCAAAGGTTTGTTACTGGGCTGAGAAAGGAAAACTCATGGCTCAAGCCAAAAAATCCCCAAACTCCCTGAAAGTTTTCAGCTGAGCATTTTTAAAGGCCAGCTGAGGATGGGGGGAGGGGTGGTCCTAGGGTCTGTGATCGGCTGTGCACAATTCTCTGATTGGTTGACGGTGATCAATCCTTAGGCATCAGAAGGTCTGGGGGGCTATGTGCTCGTGATCATCAGGTAGTTAATTTCTTCCACTTGGTGGTGGTTTTGAGCATCTGAAAAACTCAGGCAATATGCATGAGGTACTATTATCTGGGGCCTTCAGAGAGGAGCTACAGGAGAGGAGATGGAGAAGGGGTTTATCCCGGAAGGCTCCCATAGGGTCCTGCTCAGTTACACCCCCTCTCACCTCCCATTGGCAGGATGTCCTGTATCACACTCTTGGATTGTCAGGGAGCTCTGGGGATGCTGCAAACATCTTGTCATTGCTGCCAACGTACTACCGCATGGCGCTACTCGGGTGCCAGTCTCATGTCTGTCCACTCCTGCCCCATGTTGCCTGGGTTCTGATTCAGGCCACCGTGACCCTTCCAAAGTGGGGGTGCTCGGCTGGCAACTTCGCCCCCACTGTGGTGAGCTCTGCCACTGGTGCACGAGGCCTCAACACCTCGGTGCTCACACCCAAAGGCCCTCAGGGGCAGAGAGAGAGGGCCCAGGCTTCTATATCTCTTGGGGCCCTGTCCCCACAGCCTTATCCCCAGCTCCAGGAGCCCACCCAGAGGTAGGGGGCCTCCCTTTCCAACTTCTAGAATGATTAAGGGCATGTTCTGTCCCTTTCTCTGATTATGGGGCTTCTGGAGACTTATCAGGAGGGCCAGGAATTTAGAAATACATTGAGCTAATCTACTTTTCTTAGAAGAGAGGGTTCTCAGGCCTTCCTGAGGGTAGGACCTCCTTTCATTCCTTCCTGCGCCAAATAATCTCTCCTCTCACAATACATGGCAGCTCATATCAGCTCAGTGAAGGAGACCTCTCTCCCTGGCCTGGAGAAAACACACACACATCATGTGTATCGAGGACTCATGGGACTGGCAGGTGTTACTGATGATTTGGTGGTAGAGGGGGCGGTGTTACAAACAGCTTCTGGGGAAGAGGGACAAAGCATCACCTTCTACAACCTTCGGTCACCCCTGCTTGCCTGGAAGTCTGCCTGGTCCCCCCACCCGGGTGCTGGCTCTCCTCCGTCCTCTCCCTTCCCCCACCCCATTTTTTGTTCTCTCTTTCAAGAACTCCTCGCTCCAAACAAAGCCTTCCCCTGTGTCTACAGTCTGTTCAAGATGTTTAAGATGCTTTCCTCCCTTCCCAGCTCTTAAGATAAAAGCTGTTAAGACAACTTTCTTTGTTCATATTCATCACCCGTAACCACAGGAGGAGGCATGGTTACCTCACTTGATGTCTGACACCAAGAGAAGGAAAGAACTTGCTTAATTAAAGAGCTGATAAGTAACAGACTCCCCACTTGGGCCAATGGGCTTGGCTCTCGGACACCAGGCTATGGGCGAGGTGTGGCTAAAGAAGGGCCCTGACACTTCTTAGGTGCTCTGCATGGTCCTAAGGCTTGGAGTTTCTCATGTGACCCGGAAGTTCTCCCCACGTCACAGATAAAGAAAATGTGCATCAGAAAGAAGCAACTTGCCTGAAGTCAGCAGTAGGCCGGGCCACTCCCCCTGCCCAGGAGAAACCTGGGTCTTCGCTCCAGCTCTGCTCCTTTTGGCTCTGTGCCCTGGGATACATCCCTTCCCAGAGCTGAACCGACGGGGTTGGACTGAGCAGTTCCTCCCAACGCTGATGTCTAGGGGGCTAGGATTTCACTCTTAATGACTCTACTGATGCTTCTTTAGCCCAGAGACCCCCTGCCCACCACCGCCTGTGCAGGCTCTGTGAGTCTGTTTTGACCCCAGGCCGTGGGCTCATGCTGGACTTTGTAGAAAAGAAGACTGTATTGCAGGCGCTCCTGACCCTCCATCTCCCACCGCAGCTCCACGTGCAGCCAGCCACCCGAGAACTGTGATGGCTTTCCAAATAACCCAGAGGGCTGAGTTCCTGAGGAAGGAAGAAATTAGACAAATAAAGCCAATTCAAACACTTTCTTCTTATTCTGGTCTTGGGGACTGGCCCAACTTCAGTGCTTCTGTCAGGCCCCTCCGTGGCTTTCCCAGTGCCACGCCCACCTTTGAACAGCCAGAGCACTTGGCCAAGGATGACCAACTTCGTCCTCCTTTGCCTGGGACTAACCCAGTTTTCAAACTGAAAAGTTAACATTCCAATAACCGGGCCCCCCCCACCCAACCCCAGTCCTAGGCAAACTGGGAGGTTGGTCACGCCACCCTCACCGTATCTTTAATACCTTAAGAACTGCTTGCTGATTAAGAATTCAGCCTCTCGAGTCAGATGGATCAGGTTTGAGTCCTGCCCACTTGTGAGCATCACCAAGTGACTGCTTTTCCTGGAATCTTAGTTTCCTCGGCTGTAAAACGGAGACAATAAAGACATTTCATTTCAAAGCACTGGTGTGAAGATTGACTGAGATAATGTTTAGTAGGATCTAGTCCCTCGGATCACAGCCTCACAGAACAGATGTTAGAACAGATGTTAGGCGGCTAATGGAGGCTTGTCCTGAGTATCCCCGGGGCGCGAGGAGGAGCTGATGAAGTCGGCCCAGGGATGACAGGAGACCCTTGAGGGCTGGCGAGCTCTTTGGCTGGGGCCTTGATAGATGAGTCGGTATTATTCAGGAAGAGAATGGGGAAGAACATTCTAGGCCAAGAAAACAGGCTCGGGAAGTGCGTGTCTGGTCAAATTCAGCTGAGCTGCAACGACGTTTTCTGGAATTTCCTCTGGGTTGAGGTTGGCCATAAGAGAAATCTGCATGAGGTATGAAAAGTGGAAGTGAATGCAGCCGCGTCTACGCTCAGACCATCAGGACGTGCAGTGTTGCAGCTCACGCATGCTGGGGTAGATCTCTCTGTCTGTCTGTCTCTCTGTCTCTCTGTCTCTCTCTCTGTCTCTCTCTCATGTGATGTAGCAGCCAGGTGCGCACCTGCTCCAGCTCCCACTGGATTTTTCTCCATCAGTTTCTCCATCTCTTCATCTCTTGGATCAATTTCTTCAGCAAAGTCTCCACTTCTCCTGCAGGTCAACCCCACGATGGAAGCCAGAAGCTCAAAGGCAAGGAGAGACAGCATGGGTTCCAGTTTGTTCCCATGAGAACCAGCTTGCCCTTGCTCTGCCCAACTCCTGACCATCTTCCTTCTCTATTGTCTGCCCTGCTGGCCTCAGACATGACACTCAGAGCAGAGGCCACCGCTATGCATAAACCATTTATGCCGCTCTTATACTCCCACAATTGCATAAAGTCAACTCCCTTTAATATTTCCCAATTCTCTACCACGCCTAGTGGTTCTGCTTCTCCAAATCAACCCCGACTGATACACTGAGACCTGTGTGACTGGGGGCTGGAGAACCGGGAACCTGGGTGGGGCAGGGAATGATGGGAAATGAGGACAGAGAGGTGGACTGGGGTCCCGGGGCCTCAAAGCCGTGAATGTCTGGGCAAGGGGGTTGAAATTTATCCTGATGTTAAGGAGGGCCATTGAAGCTTTTTGACCTGGGAAGTGACTTGGGCAGATCCCAGACGCTCTTTCCCTCTCTAACATTCTCAGTTCTTATGATTGCCTGTTTATTTTAAGCCAAGCCCTGGGCTGGGTCCTGGGAGAGACACAGAGAGGGTCCAACATGGGTCCTGTTCCCCAGGGCCTCAGAGGCACGTATGAGTTAAGTCTTTTATGTAAAGAAGGAACTTCAAGTCAGAGAGTGGTCAGAACCACAGGAGGAGAGCTGGGAAAATCATCTATTTCCTCAGCTAGAATATAACTTTCTTAAACCACATTTTTTCTGTACTTCCCCTTTCAGGGCTGAATGGATAGCGGTTGCTTCTTGGATTGACTTGAAAATGCTGATCCCTCTTTATCAGGAGACCAAAAAAACAAAACAAAACAAAACAAAACAAAAACAAGAAAAAACAAAACGAAAAACAAAGACAAACAAACAAAAAACTTAGGGGCTTGTACTAAACAAACAGAGGTTTCAAAAATGGTCTTTTATCCTCTTAACTTCATTTACTTAACAGTGTGGGTGAATCTCATTATTAACTAGGGATGTGTCAACCCTGTGTCCTGGGGGTCCAGGCTGGTCAGAGTCGGGATTCAGACACTTTAGCACATGCGCCCAGTTAGGCAACATCCCCCACCCAGCCTCATGCCCTTTGTCCCCACTGAGTTACAAGGGCTGAGGAGGTGGGAGGGACCCCTGGGTCCACAGTTGCGGTTCAGACACATACAGGTGTGTGTGGCAGAATGGGGTGGAGGAGGGAGGGACCAGCTGGCAAGGCACGCGAGTGTTTCTTCCGGACGGCAAGGCGTCTGGGGCGGGCCAGCAGATTCAGCCACCAGGCCAGGGAGGGGGACACAGGGGGTCAGCGTCCCCCTCCCCGGGACACTAGGGAGGCTGCTGGTGGGAATACAGGAGCTGCCTCACTGAACTCTGTGTCACGTAAAGGCCCGAGCAGCCTTGCTGGGGGATCTGAGACAGTGTGCAGCCTGGAGAGGAAGGAGCATGCTTCTCTGTAGCCACGTGACTAGCTGCGGCAGCCCTGTGAGGTCTCAGCCAGCAGCGATGTCATCGTGGGCCTCCGTTCCTTTCTACCTCTAAGGGCCGTGGCTCTGGCTAGACACGTAGTCACAGGACTGACTCATAAGTGACTGTGTCACAAACTCACGAATATAACAAAAAAGAAGCAGACACAGACAGGGGGAACAAACTAGTGGTTACCAGTGGGAAGCGGGAAGCAGGGAGGGGCAAGAACAGGGGACGGATTAAGAGGTACAAACCATTAGGTAGAAAATAAGTTACAAGGATATACTGGACACCACAGAGAATGTAGGCAATATTTTATAAGGACTATAACCAAAGTGCAACCTTTAAAAATTGCAAATCACTTTATTATACACCTGCAACATAATATTGTACATCAACTATACTTCAGTTTTTAAAAAATGTGCCTGTATCACAATCCTTGGGACTGGAGTTCCTATATGAGAAGATAAAATGTATCTTTAAAAAAAATTTTTTTATCATTTTTTATTGAAGTATAGTCAGTTTACAATGTTATGTCAGTTTCTGGTGTACAGCATAATGTTTCAGTCATACGTGCATATATACATATATTTCAGATTCTTTTTCATTATAGGTTACTACGAGATATTGAATATAGTTCCCTGTGCTATACAGTAGAAACTTATTTATCTATTTTATATCTAGTAGTTTGTATCTGTAAATCTCGAACTCCCAGTTTATCCCTTGCCACCCCCTTCACCCCCTGGTAACCATAAGTTTGTTTTCTGTGCCTGTGTTAATGGAGGTACCGGGGATTGAACCCAGGACTTCATGCATGCTAAGTGTGCTCTCTACTACTAAGCTATACCCTCCCTCGCCCTCAGTAGAAGGTTTCTAACTTGCAGAATTGAAGATGGAATGTTAGTGGACATTGTTCCTATCCATAGGTGGCAAGACCTGGGAAGACTGGATTACACCAAAATAAGAATGGAGCTTGTGAAAAGACAGCAATCAGATAGGTAGAGAACTAGTAATCTTATCTTGTCGGGGAGGAGGATGTAGGATTTTGTGGAGCCTGAGTAGCAGAAGCAGATATATATGGCATTGGGGTGGGGAGAGAACCATTAATCTCTTGCTGCAGAAGGTGTAGACATTGTAAAGCACCCAGATGGCGTGGAGGAACTGGAACCAATGGGAGAAAGCCATTTAAAGCCCCTCGCTTCCTCCCCACCCTCCTGTAACCACTAAAGTTGTCTTTTTGATACCATGGATGTATCCACCCTTAAACAGATTCCCCTTCATCCCAGGGAATAACTTTCGAGAGCCAGATCCCTTCAGGTAATAGTGGGTACCTGGCTGGGACAGGATTCTAGCAGAAGTAGGATGACCAAATGGTGGGGATGCTGAGGGCCAGCAAACTCCAAGCTCTGGCTCTCATGGACCGGTAAAATTCTAATTAAAAAAAAAAAATTCTTTGTCGTATCAACATAAGTTTAACACCAAACAAGGGAAGAAGAACATACACATAGCCTTTCTCAACAGAGAATTTATCCAACACATACCAAGAAAATAAATGAGAAAGAAAATATCCTAATTTATGTACCCAGTTTCTGATCCCACAATGGATGATTATAAAGCAGGGAATATGAAGGAATTACAACTGGCAACAGCAGCATGGATGAGCCTTAGAAACATAATATCACCAGGAAAAGAAGACTCACAGAAGGCATACAACATGATACCATGTGTATAAAAGTTTAAAAATGAAGCCAGACCAAAGAGTATCTTGTTTAAGCATGGATGCACCCGCGGTCAAACTATTTTTGCAAAGCAAAGGTATTAGAAAGACAACTTTAGGTAGTGGTTACAGGAGGGTGGGAGGAAGTGAGGGGCTGGGATGGGGGAAACACAGGTGGTGCGGACGGTATCGGCAGCTTCTAGGGTCTAACGCACTTGGCTGAAGGGCAGATGTTTGTTCCCTTATGTATTTTTAACGCTTCATGACTTAATAATGCGACATGTATTTTTGTCTGTGTAAAATTCTCAAAAACCAAAGGATATATGCAGAAGTGCACAAGAATGTATGGGTATAGAAGTGTTTTATACACAAGATTCTTCCCATTTGGGGCATCTCCATTGACAGTGACACAGAAACGAAGCTCGGGTGTCTGACTTGTTCTGGCACTTCCACATCTGTCAGTCCTTTTCATCAGTCCAGGGTCATGTGGGTATGTGGGTGGCCTTCTGCCCACTTGTGCAAACCCAGGAGGTTGAGGAACAGCAGCTCTGGCTGGCAGAGCTTGCAGGAAGGGGACCTCAGGCTTGGCGGGTGACACTGTGCAGTGAAAATGTGGATGCAATTTGGGATTTGGAAACCATGGTGGTGGAAGGGAAGAGAGTGGGGTGGAAGGTGGCAAGAGGGAGGGGTTGCTATAAATGGCCTTTGTGGAGGTGACAGTCCCCATCTGTCCTGCTCCTAGACCCAGGACAGAGTCCCCATCGTGTTCTGGTCCTCCTCTGGCTGTGCCCTCTCTGTGGGGTGAGGAGTCTCCAAGGCCAAAGGGACACACCCTCTCAGAGCTTGCATTGTCTTCCTCTTGGAACCACGCCCTGGGTCCCTGGAACCTGGGAGTTCTCTGCCCAGCGGTCCTGGCCCTGCCTCCTGAGGGCAGACCGCACCAGCCCGTGGGGCTGTGCAGGGAGCGGCGCTGACAGAGCTTAGGTTCACTGAGGATGCACGTGCAGGTATGCAGGGCCCTGTCGTAGTGTGGATGGAGCCATGGGGAGGGGAGGAAGGGCCGAGGGCTGGGGACCTTTACTGGTACTCTTGCCCCAGCTCCACCACTCTTAGGGTTGGGCCTGTCTAAGACTGCCTTAAGGTCTAAGATTGTCTTAAGGTCTAAGATTGTCCCCATGCCTGCCAGCCAATAATGTGAAGGCTCAGGCCCACGTGCCCAGGTCAGAGGCTTCAGGATGCCCCACATGCCTGTGGTAGCTCCTGGCCACGCATAGAACAACTTGGCTGTGAGCTGCTCTGTAAGGCCCAGCCAGACGTGGGTCCAGAGCCCTGAGCTCTGGGCTGTCCCTGGCTCTGCCATCAGCAAGCTTGGACAAGTCAGTTGCTCTCTCTGCAAGGAAGGTATAAGATGCCAGTCACCTCGGCGGGGAATCAGAGCAGGGGAGCATCTCAGTGGAGGAACAGCCATCCGCCTAGGCATCACCCTCCAGAGCCACCCCTCTCTCCTTCTGGATCTGCTCCATCCCCTCCCGAGTTGGCTGCCCCCAGTGAGCTAAGCCCACGGCCCTCTTTCCACCCCATCTCAGCTCCACCCTGAGGAAATATTTCAGCAGCAACGATTAGATGGTGGTGGTAGACAGCCTCTGAGATGACCCCCAATGATTCCCACCTCTAGTATCCATTTCCTCATGTAATCCTCTCCCTGTCAGTGTGAGCTGGACCTAGGAACTCGCTTCTAATGAGCAGAATATGGAAAAACTAAGAATAGCCCATTTGAGATTAGATTACAAAAACCTGTGGCTTCCATCTCTCTCTCTTGCTCTCTCACTTCTTACTCTGAGGGAAACCAGTTGCCATGTTGGAGCTGCTCTGTGGAGAGGACCGTGAGGCAAGGAACTGAGGGCCGCCTCCAGTCAACAGGCAGGGAGGAACTAAGACCCTCAGTCCAACAGCTCACCCTGCCAACAAGCACGTGGGTGAGCTTAGACATGGACTTTCCCCAGGCGAGTCTTCAGTAGAGACTGCAGCCCCAGCCAACATCTTGATTCCAGCCTTAGGAGAGATGGGAACCAGAGGCGCCCAGTTAAACTGCTCCAGGCTACCTGACCTCAGAAAATATGAGCTCATTAATGTCTGTTGTTTTAAGCCACTAAATGTTGGGATAATTTTAAGCAACAATAGATAACCAATCCAATGACTTTTGCCCTTCCCTTACCAACCCTGATGTCCCCCAGTCTCTGCTATCTTGTGCTTTGGTTGCTGTCATTAGAGCTGTTCTCCAGCCATCTGTCCCTCTATTTTCTGGGCTCTTCTGGGGTGGGGGCAGAACCTGTCTATCCCAGTGGGTCTCTCCGGGATTCTCTCTGTGCCATCCTCCAGCTCTGAGGCATCCCACTTTGATGGAGGGTGACAGCCCAGCCCAGAGTTGGGTCGTGGAGGGCGCTAATCCTGAAAAACCTCTGCAGGTTTGCTATGCAACGCTGGGTGGCTGTTTGCCCTCCCCCTCACCTTGCTCCCTCCCTCTGGGTGGCAGGGTTGCCAAGGATGCTGACAGCTCTCTAGTTACCATTGCAACAAAACAGAGAGCACACGAGTGTCTACAACTTCTCCCTGGTTCATTGGTCTCCAGGGCCAGCTGCTTCCACTGTTGCCATGAAAAGCAAGGATCGTCAAGGGAAGCTCAGAGAAGCATCCAATTGGTGGGGGGTGAAGGGGTTACGGCCAGAGACCAGCCTCCTTTTTTGACCTGCAGAGCCAAGTGCCTGCACCTCACTTTCCCAGAAATGTCCCTCTGCCTCATTTCTCTACCACCCTCTTCACTGTTCCTAGTGCAGGAACAGATGCTCCTAAAGGAACTTTGGAGAGAATGGAGGGAAGTTATTAGGAAAAAGGACCCTGGATGTAGATTCAGACCTGGGTTCAAATCCCAGCTCTGCTATTCTCTAGCTGCATGGTCGAGCAAATCAACCAGTTTCCTTGAGCCTCAGCTTCTCATCTGTAAAATGAGGTGAATCAGCTCTGCTCTAGGGTATTTAAATTTTTTTTTATTGTGGTAAAATATATGTAACACAAAATTTACCATTTTGACTGTTTTTAAGTGTATAATTCCTTGACATCGGTAAATTCACATGGTTGTACAACTGTCTCCATCCTCTATCCCCAGAAATTTTTCATCATCCCAAACTTTCTACCCATTAAATAATAACTCCCATCCCCCATTTTTGTCATCCCCTGGTAACCACCACTCTACTTTCTGTCTTTACAAACTTGACTCCTCTAGGTACCTTGTATAAGTAGAATCAGAATATATTTGTCCTCTGTGTCTAGCCTCTTTCATTTAACTCCTTTAGGGTATTTTGAAGGATCGTTGAAACATGTGTGCAACAGCTATGACTGGGGGTCAGTAGGTGCTTAGAGACCTTCATGGATAAATAAGTGTCAGGACGGTCACATCTGTCTCCTGCATCTCCAGGCAGAAGGAAGAGGCCTGAAAGAGGGAGGAGCCTACCTTACACGTGGGGAAACCAAGACCCAGGACAGGAAGTGCAGCTGCCCAGTGATGGTCCTGTCCCCAGCAGGCCACTGGGGTCGATGACGATACCAGGGACGTCCTGCATGCATAGGGCACACCTACTGGATATTCTGTCAGTAGGACATCATTAGCCTGAGTCTCAGTGTTTTCTGTTTTGTTTTTTAAATTATTTTTTTGGTGGGGGAGGTAATTAGGTTTATTTATTTACTTATTTATTTTAATGGAAGTACTGGGGAGTGAACCCAGGACTTTATGCATGCTAAGCATGTGCTCTACCACTGAGCTATAACCTCCCCCTGGGGTCTCAGTGGTTTTTGACTCTCAGTTTGTTCACACATCTGTTTCTCCTCCTGCATAGAGGCTCTTCAAAAGCTGGGCCCTCACCTCTTCACCACTATAGCTCTGGAGTCTTCAGGGCAATGCTGTGACCAAGAACCTACCAGCATGAGCTGGTGTGCACGTTGCCCTGATAGAATGCAAGTACTCCTAGGACAGACCTACATCCGTTCTGGGGCCCCAGGGCAGTGTCTCTTCAGATCCCGAGACCTCTTTCCCCAACCCTGCCTCCTCTGGGGCTAGAGAGGTGCAGCCCTACCCCCCAAGCCGGGCTGGACAGGGGAGCCTGGCACTGCCCTGACCACTGCACCAGCATATCAGGGCCCTTGTGGGTTTGTTCCCTACTGCTGCGGAAACAATGACTGAACACTGAAGGCTTAAAGCACACACATCTATTATCTTATGGTTCTGATGTTCGAACTCTGACACGGGTCTCACCGGGTTAACATAAGGCGTCAGCAGGGCTGTGTTGCTTTCCAGAGGCTCTCAGGGAGAATCTGCTCCCTTGCCTTTTCCAGTTCCAGAAGCTGCTGGCATCGCTTGGCTTGTGGCCTCTTTTCACCCCTAGACCAGCAACATGGGGTTGAATCCGTGCATCACACCAGCCCAGACTCTGCTTCCTTCTTGGACTCCTCTTTGGTCTCTGTCTTCCACTTTTAAAGATTCTTGTCTTGGGCTCACCCAGGTGATCCAGAATTTTCACCTTTTAAGACCAGCTGATTGGCCACCTTAATTCCATCCCCTACCTCAATTCCCTTTGCCACGAGATGCAACCCACTCACAGGTTCTGGGATGGGGACGTGGGTGTCGTTGAGGGGCCGTGTCGTCTGCAACCACACTTTATTGCAATGCGGACTCCTGGGTCCCACTGCGGACGTGGGCGGAACCGCTGTCTCTGCCCCAAGAGTCTGCGTTTTACCCCCAGGCAGTGGGCAGGCAGGAGGTGGGGCCTGGGAGAAGGTGGAGCAGGTGGAGCTGATATGTGGGTTTTCCTGCTTCCATTTGCCTCCAAAGGGTCTCCTTCCCGTGCGGCGTCAGCAGCTATGTCCTCCTCCCAGAGCGGGGCCAGGGTGGACCACGCGGCAAGTAAACTAAAACCCAGGCCTGATGCGTGTCTCTGTTTTTATATGGGGGGGGGGGAGGCATGGGAAGGCAGGCAGGGTGCCCAAGAGGAGAATCCCAGGCTTCTCAGGTGGGTTCCTCTGACTCCCCAAAACTTGCTTTTCTGCTCCCAGGCCCTGTGTCACCCTGGTCGCCTTTAGGTTGTTGACGAGACCCTGGTCCTTGATGCAGATTGCGGTGGCAACAGTCATTTCTAGGTGTGTCTCTTAAATGAGATCCCAAATGCCTGTGTTCTGAGTCACGAGGGGCTGGTGAGGAGAGCCTGCAGGGGGGCCTGCCGGAGCCTGCAGAGGAATCCTGCTGGGAGAGGGGCTGTCGCAACCAGGTAGAAAGGAGGCTTGTCCTGAGCAGAGCTAGAGGCTGAGACCGACTATCTGAATGCAGAGAGACTTATCTAAAACCCTCAGGCTTCCACTGCTCTCCCGGCCACACTCCACCCCTGCTATCCAACCCATCCCATTGGTTCCTTTTCAGGGCCAACCCCTCCCATTGGCTCTCTCTCAGTGCTGACCCCTCCCACCGGCTCCCTTTCAGGGCCGCATGTGAGTCAGGTTTCTTTCCTGCCCACTATAGCCCTTTGCCTGTGCTGTCTGTCTTTCTCTAACACGTCCCCCTCTCTCGTCCGTCCCCTTGTGAGTTTCTACCCATCCTTCAGAAGCCAGTTCAGTCATCACATTCTCAGGAAAGTGTTTCTCGTCCTCCCTACCTACATCTGGATGCCCCCACCGGAAGCCCTCGAGGGCACCCCTGACCCTCTCTCATACCCTGTACCTCTGTCCGCACACCTCTTATGGTTGCAGTGTTTACCTCTGAAGTTCCTTCTGCTTGATTTTCTTCCTACCCATCCGTAAGCTCCCTGGGGGCAGGAACTGAGCTGGCTTCGGCCCATCACTGCATCCTCGGTGTTCAGCACAGTGCCTGGCACACAGTAGGAGCCTAAAGAATATTTGCTGAAGGGAGGAAAGGAGATGAATAGTTGCACCATCTAGAAGTAGAAGATGCTTCTTTGGAGAGAATGAGCCCTCCGTCAGTGAGGAGCATTCAAATACAGCTGGATGTTTACCTGGGGAGGGTATTTGTCTAGAGAAGAGTCAAGCATGAGATGAACATCCCAGATGAGTTCTGAGGTCTTCTTCGATCCCAGGAAGATAAAGGGCTAGGAAAACTGCGACAGAGCGGCTCACTGGCTGTTGTCAGAGAGGCCCCGGGGCTGTCCTTCTTCCTCCCCTAACTTCCATTTTCTCATCTTAAAATGGGATGATGATAATCATACCCCAAGCCATGGGGTTATTGTTTGTGACAATGCTTTCACGCTGTCTTCAGCTGGGTTCCCCAGAAGCAGGGCCTGGGAAGGGCTTCTTGTTAAAGTGACTGATTAGGGGCATGTTCTCAGGAAAAGTGTGTTGAAAGACACAGGTGGGGCAGGGAAAGAAAGTGAAGGAAAGGTATGGACTTGCCTGGTGATTAGCTTAACCTGTTCCCCTGGGGATCTCCAGAGTGTGAACTGTGTGATGGAGCTGGTTCCATCTTGAGACAAGGGAGCTGACTTTCTGTAGCCCACAGGAGTCAGGAGTCATTGGTTGCTGGGTGCTCTGAGGATGTGACCCCCCCCCCAGGCAAATAACTTCCATCCGGCCAAGGGTAAGAATGGGGCAGCTGTGACCACAGGAGCCAGTACCCACAGGGGCCAGACAGGTGCACCAGTGGGAGTGCAGGAGAGCTGGGTGGGCTCGGGCAGCCTCCACTGCACGTATTCGTGGTCATTGGAACTGGAAGCGATCAACCTTGATATCAGGCATCCAGTTTTGCCATTGAGGAAGTGGGAGCTTGGAGAGTTTCAGCGACTTGTCCAAAGCCCCCTAGTCCAGTCAAGGGTGGGAGCAGGACTTGAACTCAGGTTGTCTGCCTCCAAATCTCTTGCCTTGTCCATTCCTGCTCCAGGTGCCAAGGCTCACCTGACTGGGGAAGGGCCTGGCCAGTGGGGAATCTGGGTGCACCGTGGGAAGGGGCAGAAGAGGCCCCCCCCCCCGAGGGGCCAGAGCTGTGGTATTTCCTCCAGATCCTTAGCACCAGGGTACAACCAGCCTCAGCTGAGCTCTTGCAAACTCACCCCTCTGGTTCCTGCAAAGGAAGTAGAAATAACCAGGTGGAGGAGAGCTGCTAAGAGGCTGTCCTGAGCCCCCATGAATTGAAAGGGGAACTGACCAGGCGTACAAACCAGAAGTGTTTCCTGACTTGGGGAAGGGAAATCAAGCCCCAGGCTACCAGGCTTCCTGCACACGCAGGTGCACACACCGTCACAGCACACATGCACGCAAGCTCACAAGTGCACATGAGCACCCACTCCCTCACACTCAGCTACGCAGCCACACACACTGAAACACACACTCACTTCAAAGGCACCCACACACCCACGTGTGCAGACACACATTTCCAACAGCCATTCAGACACTAATATGCACCTGTGCCTCACCTCCATCACAGGCACAAACAGGCACATTCAGAAGAACAAACAGGAATGCACACGCAGCCACACATGCGCGTGACTGTCAGTTACTCAAGGATACACACATGTGCTCCCATACCTATTCACGCAATCATCAGATATCCACGGGGCAGGCCAGGCTCTGTCTAGGCATGCAGATACGTGGACACGCAGACACACATTTAAACATACCCCACACACACAGTCATAAAGGCAAAATGTGCACACTCACACACATAGGCAACAAGTACACACAATTGCACTCTAGGAACACACCCAGTTTTTCCCCAGCTTTATTGAGATATGATGGATCACACACAGTTGGATTGCTCTGTGAGTGAAAATGATGAGGGGTGTGGTTTCTTGAGAAGTCTTGCCTTGGTGGCTTCTTCCTGCATCACTGGCCCCCACCACCACCCCCAATATCCTTTCTCCCTTTACTGCTTGCCTTCCCCCTTTTATCCGTCCCCTCCTTCTCTCTTCTCCCATCTGCCTCCTATTTTTCTCAGAAGATGGGTGGCTACCACATTGACACAGTTATAAGAAATTCAACCTGAAAATCTTGTAGGCCTGGCTTTCTTTCTTCCTTTGCATGTTCCAACCCTTTTCCTTTCTTTCCTTTTTTTTAAATTCAAGTATAGTTGATTTATAATACTGTGTTAGTTTCAGGTGTACAACAAAGTGATTCAGTTATATAGATATATATTTTCAGATTCTTTTCCGTTATAGGCTATTGCAAGATATTGAAAATAGTCCCCTCTGCTCTATAGTAAGTCCTTGTTGCTTAGCTATTTTATGTACAGTAGTATTTTTATCAGTTAATTCCCTACTGCTCGTCTATCCTTCCCCACCCAGTTTTCCCATTGGTTACCGTAAGTTTGTTTTCCATGTCTGTGAGTCTGTTTCTGTTTTGTAAATAAATTCATTTGTATCCTATTTTAGATTCCACATAGAAGTGATACCATATAATATTTGTCCTTTTCTGTCTGACTTACTTCACTCAGCGTGATAATCTCTAGGTCCATCCCTGTTGCTACAAATGCCAATATTTCATTCTTTTTCATGGCTGAGTAAGAGCCCATTGTGTATAGATACCAAATCTTCTTTATCCTTTCATCTGCTGATGGACACTTAGCCAACCCTTTTTCTTTTGTTCATATCAGCCTGACTGCCTTTAGCTGAGGGTGGGGCCAGATGCCGATGAGTTTCTGGGGAAAAAAAAAAAAAAAAAAAGACTGAAATCTGTCCTGGAACCCACAGTTTGAAGAATTTAGTTGGAAAGCTAGAGGAACAAAGAAAGGATCTAGTCTTTTGTCATAGGAGCACCCTTTGTCCCAACTATCAGACCCAATCCCTTCACCTTAGGAAGAAAGGATGAGGTTGCAGAAGAGGTAGAAACTTGCTTGAGCAATGGCTTGTCCCAGGTGTCTCTATACCCTGTTCTGAGTAATTTTCCCCATACCAGCCACATCAACCAACAGCCTAATGGGGCTGGATGATGAGGATGATGGTGGTAGTGGTGGTGGTGATGATGATGGTGGTGGTGATAATGATGATGGTGGTGGTACTAGTGGTAGTGATGAGGGGTATCAACTCAAATGACTACTTTATGCCAGGCTCTATTCTAAACTGTTTAGTAAATTATTACTCTCATTCTGCAGATGAGGCAGCCAAGGCACAGAGAGGTGACATCACTTGCTCAAGATCACATAACTGGTAATAATGCCTGGCAGACTCAGAGAAGACACTTCCCTGACTCATAAATGACCCAGAGGCAGGATGCCAGAGCAGAGAGAGGCTGGGGACACCCTCCCACTGCATCGAATCACTATCCAGAGCGGGCATCTGGGGCCCAGGGGAAGGGACTTGCTCAGGTCACACAGCAGGATGGCAGCAGAGTCTGTTTCAGGACTCCAGTCAAGCCAGGACTTTCCAAGATGGAGAGTCACACTGTACAGAAAGAAAAAAGGTCAGAGCTACAGTCAACTCCAGGATAAACAAAAGCATTGACATCGTTTCAAAATGATCTATGGTCAAACTGGCAGCTCAGTTTTGTCTAGGGCCCCAGTATGTGCAACGTACAGAGTGGGGAGAGACCAACTGCCAGAGTGAGCATTCAGAACGGAAGTCACTCCCCCACCTTCTGTGCAAAAAGAGACCCAGGGCTAGATTCTTGGGTAACTTGGTTGTGCCTGCAGTTATGATTTGAGATGACCCAAGAATGCCCATCCACCCCGTTTCTTCCCATTTGCCTCTTCCAAGTCCTGACATTCCACCACCTGAGAGTCTTTCCTCTGTGTCCTGATAATCATCCCAGCTGTCATACACAGCCAGGTGCCTCACACACCTCTTCTCGCTAGATCCTGAGAGGTGGGATTCTTCATTACACCCACAGAGAGACTGAGGTTCTGAAAACGACTGCATCTTGACCGAAGACCCCAGCTGGTAATGGTCAGACGAAGATAGGGGCTCACTTTCGCTAGAATTCAGGACTTTCTTTCCTGGAGCAGTCACTGGTAACTTGGAGTCCTCCAGGCTGTGACTTCTGCCCCTAGAAGTGGGATTTCATGTGGAATGTCTCCAGTGTGAGGCTGGGGGCTCTAAGGATGTTTAGATAGAAAGTGAAGCCCCGGGGCGACTATGAGGCTGCCTGATGGGGGACATCCAGATCCAGGCTCATAACCTTTGCACAGGGACCCCTGGACAGGGCTAGCAAAGCAGAGAAATAAACCTGGCTCCTGGCACATGTGTTTTGGACTTTTTGTTTTTTTGCTTTTTGACAGCCCCGTAGATCAAAAGCCAGGACTGATTGAGACAGGTTTTAACAGACTTTCTTAACTAAAGAAGGTTTTTTGTTTTGTTTTATTTTTCGTGAAAAATAGCTGGGAAGTACACACTTACAACAAGTAGAGAAGTGACTGTGTGTAGGTGGGGGTGGGGGCGGGGGCATCCCCGGCAGAGGGAACAGCAGGTGCAAAGGCCCAGGTATGGACTGTACTTGATCTGTTTGAGTGACAACATGAAGGAGAATGTGCCCAGGGGGCCAGGAAAGAGTGGGAGGAGATGAGGCACCAGGAAGACAGGTTGTTCCTGAGCTGAGATGTGCAGGGTTAGGTTTCACTAAGCACAGACAGCATAGCTGTGAACCTCATTCCTGCTGGGTTTAGTGGCTGAAGAATTCAAAGAATCTCCTTATACAATTGGTAGTAGCTCACATTTCTTTGGTGTCTTAATATATTTACAACCCCTTTTGTAAGAACACACTTCATCCCATGTTTTATCTTTAAAAATCCCTGGGAGGTAGAGATAATTATCCCCATTTTCCAGATAAGATAGCTGAGGCTCAGAGAGGTTAAGTAATTTTTTTTTCCCCCTCAGGGTGACCCGGCTTGTGGAACTGCAGGAATAAAGCTTGAACCCAAGCTGATCCAGGCTTGTTCTGCTACAAGTTTTATTTCTAATGCCCAGAAGATAGCATTCAAACACTCGAGAAGACGCAGGACATTCGCTTTTTTGAATTACTGTGGTTTTTATTTTATTGATGTGCTTAATTTAAAAAATAGACATGCTCAGGGAATGGCAATCCAGAAATAGAAAAGGGTTTATAGTAAAAGTGTCCCTCCCACCCCTCTCTTCCACTCAAGTGGATTATTTCTTTGACCCTTTTTGAAGGTCGAGAGGAACACACTTTTAAAACTGGTGGAATGTAACTTTATAAGTTTCGGTTGCAAATGTAAAATTTTATTTCAGCTGGTAGAATTCTTTCGCCCTGGGAGAACTGACAGTTTTCAAAAATGAACCCCAAAGCTTAAAATACTTGGCTTCCTCCCTGTTTCTGCCTTTTGAAATCAGATATATGTAAATGCCAGAGGTGAAATTTAATATCTTTAGAAAACCAATGACTTCCAAGTACAAAACCAAGTAAAAAGGCTATTTCCTCCCCTGGAGATGGTGATTTTTAGCAGCATTTCCTTGGTTCAGTAAAGGGCAGAGAAGCGGATGGGCCTCTATGGTGCCAAGTCTGCCTCCAGTCTCCTGGGCTTGTCAGTTTCTCCCATCTTATTTATTGTCAGACTGGAAGGAAAGCCATGATCTGATGCCAGCCCCAAGCCAGAGAGCCTTTCTTTCTTTCCTTCCCCCTGTCCCTCTCTCCCTCCGCCCTCCCTCCCTCTCTTCCTCCCTCCCCTACTCCCTTCCTTCCTTCTGTAGGGGAGGAAAAACTTTTCCTTTACCCTCTTACCGTTCTGTTCATGCAGCCTGCAAATTAAACTGACAATGACAGATTCACAGGAGAAAAAGGCATATATTCCTTTACTGAGGCTAATATATTTATGTGTGTAGGGGCTTCACAGGAAAAAAACTGAAAACTCAAAGAAGTGGTTAGACTCAGGGGCTTATCTACCATCTTAACAAAGAGCAACAAATGGTGGAGAAGTGACTAGACGGAAGGAAAGGAGCTGGGGATAAGGGGGGTGGGACATAAACTGTAGGAAGGTAAACATCTGGGAAAGCTGGTGGAAGCTAAGGGTAATTTTAGGAAGATTTGTTTATGCAGATTCACCTCCATCTCTGGTGATAAACGTTGTTCTCCTGATCTGAGTAGGGGGTGTTCCTTCACAAGGAGGATTTATGTCACCATTACAAAGGGAAATTTATGCCCTGCTTTTAGGCAAATAGGTGAGGTGGGAAAGTGGAGGTAGAGAGTTCTTCCTGCATCGGCTGCTTCTCAGTTGCCTTCAGCTCAAATAATCCTTATGCCAACGTGGCACATTTTGGAGTGGATTCCCTTAACTTCCTTCCTCTCTTTCTCCCCTCCTCCCTCCATTTCCGTCTTCCTTCCTGTCTCCTACTCTCTCCTTCCCTCCCTTGTGACTTCATTTCTCAGCGACTGTGATAGCAGGGGTGGGACAAATCCTGTCAATCACAACCTCCATCACACCACCCTCCCTTCCCAGGGATGCTCCAGAGCTCCCTTCTATGGAGGGATGAAAGGGGAGTCCCTGGCTTCCCCCCAAAGCCCCTTCCCTAGGCTCCTCAGCCTGCAATGGTGGTCCGGCACGCCCCCCACCCCCCACCATGGATCTGGCCTGTCCAACCCCTGGCCTTTGCACAAGCTGCTCTCCCGCCGGCTGCCTCCTCCCAGCTTCTCTCTCTCCTCATCCCCACCACCTCCACGACTCAGCTCTCACCTGCTTCTCCTGACTCACTGGAACGCTTCTAGAAGCCGCTTTAAAACACTTTCCCCTCTGGCCCTGGGAGTTGGCCCACTTCTCCGGGCGCCGGAGGGGAACGTGAGAGAACTGGGAATGAAACCCAGCTCTGAAAAGTTCTGAGTGATTTTGAGGAAGTCGCTTGCTCCCCCATCTGAATCTCATTTCCTCCTCTGTAAATTGAGGGTTGTGACCGGCATCTCCTGCAGCTTAAGCCCCGTGTGTTTCTGCTTCTGGGGAAGTTTCCCGTTTCCTTGAGCTGGTATTTCCTCTCTTTCTCTCTCTGACTCATCAGATGCCAGGGACCTTGATTTTCCCCACCAGACCACCCCTGCTGACATTTCTCTTCCCCACAAAGGCCTCAAGGAGGTAATTTTCCCTGCTAAGAACCTTCTGGATTCGCATTCCAAACCCTGCCTACCAGAGGTCACCTCCCATCAGTGTTCCTGACACGGAGACTCTGAGGAAGAAAGGGACCTTGGTAAGAGAGGAGCCCAGGGTGCCAGGATGGAGGCTAGCTGCCCGTGTTGACGAGGCAGGAGTGTGAAGAATCTCGTTACGCGTCCTTCATCCACCTGTTCACCCATCTCTCCACTCAGTCAACACGTGTGCATCACGCGTCTCTTGGGTGCCAGGGGTGTGCTGAGGGTGCAATGTCACAGGACAGATGCGGCCATGGACTGATGGGCAGGCTGCCCACGAGAGAGTTCCACCCATATGGTTACGATAAGTGCCGCAAAGGGGACCTGGGGGGACCTTGACCCCGTGACACTTCCTCTAGGACTTTAGCCAGGTGCAAAAATGGAAGAAGTGTCTTTTCCTGCTTATTTGCAGGAGTTCCTTGTAAACTCTGGATACCAATCCTGTGTTAGTTTTCTCGGTTGCAAACATCTTCTCCCAATCTCTGGTTTGCCCTTTAATTTGTTGTGGTGTCTTTTCTGTATGTTTTGTATTTTAATGTAGTCAAATTGACGCATATTCTTCTTTAAGGTCAGTGCTCTGTGTGTGAGTGGTTAAATAAACATACACCTAGTCTGAGGTAATAATGATGTTTTCCTCAAAAGTTTTAAAGTTTCTCTTTTTCTTTAGGTCATTTACCCATCTATTATGTAGTGTGTGTGTATGTGTATGTTAGGAATCTAACTTTATTTTACTTTTTGAATGGCTAGCCAATTGCCCAGAAGTACTTTTAAAAATTGTGATAAAATTCACGTACCATAAAATCTACATTTAAAATGGTTAAGCTATGTTCAAGGGCACATTTCCGTGGCATTTAGTGCATTCACAGTGTCGTGCAACCATCAGGAGTGTCTAGTTCCAGAGCTTTCTTTGTCACCCCCAAAAGGAAACCATGTACCCATTACGCAGTTAACTCCCACTCTCCCTCCTCCAGCCCCTGGCAATGACTTCTCTGCTGTCTCTATGAATTTGCCAGTTTTGGAGATTTCCTATAAATGAGTCACAATATGTGGCCAGTTGTGTCTGGCTTCTTTCACGTAGCGTAATGTTTTCAAGGTTCATTCATGTGGTAGCATGACTCAGTATTTCATTCCTTTTTACAATGAATAATATTCCATTGTATGGATGTACCACATGTTGTTTAGCCAGTCATTGGTTGAAGGACATTTGGGCTGTTTCCACTTTTCAGCTGTTGTAAATAGTGATGATGCCATGAACAGTCTTATACAAGTTTTTGCTTGCGCACCTGCTTCCAATTCTTTTAAATCCAGCAACACTTTTTGAAGTCTGTTCTTTCCGTTGCTGATCTGCTGTCTCACTGCTGGTTGACACCGAGTCTCCCCACGGGTGTGGGTTTCTTTCTGAGCTCCTTATTCCGTTCCATTTGTTCCATAATCCATCCTGGCACCAAAACTATACTGCATTCATTGTTAGAGTTTCACAGTACGTCTTGATATCTGGTCAAGCAAGAGCCCAACTCTTCCCACCCCTGCTTTGTCAAGACCGTCTTAGTCGTATTTGGCCCTTTGTTCTTCCAGTCAAATTTTAGGAGTGGCTCCAAGTTCCACAAAAACTCTGTTGGGGAAAAAACTCAATTTGTTTTGAGTCTCTTGGTGGATTTGCGAAGAACGGCTGTCTTTGTGATGTTGAAGCTTTCCATCACCGACTCATGGGCCTTTTCCCTCCCATCTAAAGACTTTGGCCTGTGGTTCTACCTAGGTCACTCTCGCCCAAGTCTTCACCTAGTGAACTCCTCCTTCCCCTGGTCTCAGGGTCCTTGGCACCCTGTATCTCTCCCTCAGAGCCCTGATCGCTGTGGTCCTGAAATCATTGATTAGGTGGGTCTTGGTTTACAGTCTGGGCTGCAGGCTCCTCTGGGGCCATGATGCCGTCTTGTTTGTTTGCCTTGCTGACCTCAGCTTGAAGAACAGGGGCTGACAGAGAGGAGGGTCCCCATAAATATTTATTAAAAGAATAAAGGAGATAATCAGGAAGGAAGGTCTTCTGGGCCCAGAGCACTTTGGTCACATCTAGAAGAGAGGGTGAACAAAGTCACTTAGCTTGCCTGAGCCTTGGCTTTCTTCCCTGGAAGACAGAGATGCGATTAGGGTTTGTAGAGGATGATGTGAGCTCAGGTAGGTGTGGGGCACTTGGAGCAAAGCCTGGCAAGCGATCAGAGCTACCTGTGTTTGCCTGCCCTGCCTTTTCCTCCGCAACTATTCAGCCTCACGCTCCTGTGATGGTCCTGTAGACCCCAGAGCACTGGCACCAACGGCCATCCCATTTTGATTTCTCCTCTCCCGTGAACTAGTCATCTTATTCCCGTTAAGCAGATGACTCAAATGAGTCTCGGAGGGGAAGAATGACTCATCTAAGGCCTTAAACCTAGAACTCCTGACCCCAAAGCTAATGTATACAATCTTGAAGGTGTTTTCCAGCTCAGACATTCAGTCAGTAGAACTGTTAGATTTTGAGAACTATATAGCTCCTCTCAAAGCAAAACAAGACCAAAAAAGAAAAAGAAAATAGAAAAAAACCCCAAACTTCTAGACCCACAATGGCAGTGTTGATTTAAATTATCTTTATTTTATTGTTACCAAAATAGGTATAAACCTAAAATTAAGCATGAAGTCCGCATGCTCATAGCCCTCTAAACCAACCATAAAACCAAAACAAATCTTCTAAGGAAATACAACCACCACCACAAAACCAATAAAATCCAAATTAACAACATTAAATTAATGTGACTGATGATGTGTTGCTGAAATCAAACCTCTTATATCGAGTTTAATGGTAGCAGAGTGAGAATTTACATGTTTTGTTTCCTGTGTCATCATCTTTTGATTTTGATCACTATGAGCCATCTCCTGAGCCACTGTCTGAATTACTGTCATTGTTCTCTTAAAAAAAAAAATCCTTTGTTATCCAATTTGATGGGCTGAGCAATTTAAACAATGCATCCTCAAATGCAATAATGAAAAATGGGAAATAATGCACTTCCTATACCATTGCTCATTGAATATTTACTGTGATATTCACCACTAATGAACTATTACAAGGGAGTTCACCAAAGACAATAATGCAGCAGTTTATGCTTTTGCTGAGGATCTGTTGTGCTGACTGCCAGTCATTCCTGAGCCACTGTGTGGGGTTGATGATTCAATTCTCCCACCATTTTTACTCCACTGGACCCATCAGGAAACTTCATTCTCCCAAGCTCCAAGGCATCACCCAGCCCCCCTTGCAGCCTCATTGCATCCTTCAAGGCCTCTGTTCCTTTCTCATTACTGTGAAACAATTAAAATTAGACATCACACCCAGGCTCTGTGCCATTTTCAAGCTGTGAAATTACAGTTCCAAGGTATTAACATATTTAAGAACTTAGTCTTAGTCTAAGTCTGATTTCTTAGTCTCTGGAATTGACTTTCCACAGCAAATGATCCTGGCGGAAGTTTCGAGTTTTTTGCACAGGCAAAAGAGATGGTCAGGAAGCCCAAGGAGTGGGGTGACTGTTGTGGTTATGAGTTTGTGAGGGCAGCCGGATGTGCCTACATCAACTCGCCAGAAGTGAATCATTGTCATACTGGGGGCGCGCAGAAGCACAAACTCTGCAATAGATTTTTTTTTTTTTTAAGTTCCCTTCTGAAATAAATCTAGTAGAGAACCCCAGGGTGTGTGGAGAATCCTGTCGGAGAAACTCTGGGCTCAAAGACCACGCAGTCTGCGAATAAACCCGGGCAGGGCCTGCGCTAGCTGCCCAGTGACCAACTCCTCACGTCCAGAGCTCAGGACTTGGGGGCTCCGGCAAGAGCGGCTCCAGCCTGCCGGCCTGTCGCTGTCTACATCTGCGCCCTTCCTTCCCCAGGAAACAAATGGTGGATCAGACCTCCCAGGCTCTCCGCTTCCCCCGTGTTTGGCGGGGCGCCAGGGCACCGGGGCCCCTCCCTGCGGTGCTGGGTGACAGAAAACACCCCACGCTCTGATGCTTCGGGTCCCCCCACCCCTACCCCCACCCCCACCCCCAGCACGTGCAGGCCCGAGAAAGCAAAGAGGCCCAGCCACCCTCACCAGGGATTTTCTTTTCTTTTCTTTTCTTTTCTTTTCTTTTTTTTTTTTTTTTTTTTTTTTGCTGGTTTCAGGCTTTTTTCTGCCTGAGTGAAAATGAAACAAACACCCCCTGCGCCTCCCCGCCACCAGACACACGCGCAACGACACTCCCGCACTCGCGCGCCGGCCTCCTAGCTGCCGTGTCCGGGGCGGGACCCGCTCTGCACAAACAGTTGCGGGCCGGGCGGGGCTGGGAGCACGCCACCCGCTGCCCAGCGCTGCCGGCTCCCTCGCGCCCCTGCCCGCCGTGCGCTGCCCGCCGCCCGGGAGAAGCGCCCGGCGGCCCGCCGGCCGGAGCGCAGGCGGCACACCCCGCCCCGGCACGCCCCGCGGGGCTCGGGTGGAGGCAGCGCGCCGACCGTTCGGGCAGCCGAGGACGCCACCGGGGCCGGGAGCCGAGGCGCCCGCCAGCCCCGAGCGCGCCCAGCTTCTGCGGATCAGGTGGGTCCCGCGGGGCGCCGCCCGAGCCCCCGGAGGCCGCGAGCCCGGCCCGGCCTCGGGTTGCTGGCGCGGGGTGCGGGCGGCCCGGGGAGAGGACGGGCCACCGCGCCGGCCCTGCCCTGTTGCTGCCCTGCCTGTGTCCCCGCTTTTGTTCTTGTCGCTACCTCTGATCCCAACTCTTACCCCATCTCTGTCCCCATCCTGTGCCTGTCGCTGCCTCTATCCAGTCCTACACTCCGGCCTAAGGGACTGCGGGCTGAGGGCTTCCCTCGGGATCCGCGGGCTGGAGGCAGGAGAGGGGAGGCTCAGGAGGCGCAGGGTAGGACCACCGAGGAAGTCTAGAAAGGAGGGAGGGATCTGTCCCCATCTGTGGAGCAGGCTAGGGGAAGGGCTCTCTCGCCCAGGACGAGATGGGAAGAGGATGCCTCCAGGAAGGGGAAGCCTGGGAGGGTGAAGTGAGGGGCGTAAGGACCCCTGAGAGCAGGGGCGCAGAGGAGGAGAGGTCAGGGAGCTCGGAGAGCCGAGGACCAAGCCCCACACCGGGCCTGGGGAAAGTTCCAAACATTGTAACTTTGGAAGCCAAGCGGCCTGCTGCATCAGGGTGAGCGGAGGCGAAGGGGTCCCTTCAAGTCTTCGAATCACCAAGTTCCCACTCAAAAGAGACACCACCCCGCGTTTGAAAATGGCAGAAAAACAGCTAAACAGAATGGTTGCACAAACTGTTGAAAGGCGTCCAAGAAACAGTAAAGTGGAAAAAAATGTCAGCGCGCGAAGAGAGAAGGCAGAGCGACTTGAGATTCCCCAATCTTCCCGCGGGCGGGGGCGGGAGGGAGGGCGGCGCGGACACCGTCCTCGAGCGCTGCTCCTCCCCGCAGGAAAGACCCGAGACGCGGGCAGCTGCTTTTGTGGTTTTGCTTGTCGTTTGCACTCCTGGCTCCGGAGCAGGCCTGGTTGCCTCCTTCATTTACTAAGAAATAGGTGGGTCTCGGGGGGGGGGGGGGGCGGGCGATGCAGGAGGGGCGCTGGGCTCGCTGTCTCCAGCTGAGAAACCCTTTCCCAAGGAAAGCCTCAGTTTCCACAATTAGGAAGCAGAGATGCTTTTGTAAGGAAATGCAAAGTGCGAGGGGGCTCGTGTGTGTGTGTGTGTGTGTGTGTGTGTGTGTCTACGTGGCTACACTAAACACTTTCCACCTTGAGTTATTTCTGGGTGTACCTTGCCACCCCTACCAAATGCGGAGGCAGGTGCAGATCCCAGTTATTGTTACATGTAGCAGGTGCACAGTGAGTAAGACAGAGCTGAAGGAGTCCCTAGGGGTTACCTGGTCAGGGAGATTTCCAATTTTGCCCCTGGAGGCCTAGGATCCTGGCTCAAGGGCCACCCTGGTGGGGGAGGGGCGCCTAGGCGTCAGGGCTCGGACCTTTCCTTTCCTTCCTTCAGACAGAACCAGTTCAGTTCTGCCTTTGTGTCTTCTACATGTTGGGAAACCTCAGAGGCTGTGTTTGATATGGAATTCTTCAGAGCCAGTCCACTAGATCTGGCTATTTTTGGTGGAGAAACTGAATCCAGAGGTGTGCAAACGGATTTGGGTAAGACCCTCTAGGGGCCATGCCTGACCAGGAAACCCCCCCGCTCCTTAGTCATAGGTCAGGAACGCCTTTTCCCGGCCTCGGTGGCACTGAGCCACCGACTCAGCTCACAGCACCAGCCGGCCTAGACCCCTAACTCCAGGGCCCCAGGGCCGCCTCCTTACCCTTCAGGGAGAAGCCTGTGACTCTCATCCTCTGAGCTTTTCCAGGGACTTTCACATGCAAGTTTGTTTCACTGGCTGAGGTCAAAAGTACTAGTTTCTCCAGAAACTCATCAGCACACTGCCCAGCCCAACAGGGGAGGGTATATATCATCAATCCATTTTATCGTTGAGGAAATGAAGATTCAGAGACGCTGAGTAACTCGTGGGCATTGAGCTCGTAAATGGCAGCTGGGATTTGAATGCAGCTCTATCTGGCTCTAAGGCTTCTGCTCTTTCCATTATATCATCTCTCATGATGGCCCAAAAATGGCTAATGGACAGATGTCATCAAGATGGGGGCAAGGGTGAGGGGAGAATTGCTGAAAGAGGGCTACACTAAGGGGGGACTGGACATTCTTATAGGTGCATTCATAGCATAAATATAATTATATTTGAACTGAATGTGTTTTCTGCTTCATACATTCTCTTTATTTTAGTCTTTTTTTATAGACATTTTCCAAAATTATTTTCCTAATTTTTAAACAAAGTATAATGTCCTCCAATAAAATCCACAGATTCTAAGTGTCAGGTTCCACAAGTTTTGACAGCTGTTTGCACCTATGTCACCACCACGCAAAATGAGATATGAAACCTTTGCATCATTATAGAAATTAATTTCCAATTAATGTTCCTTCCACCCTTCCAAGCAACCATTTTCTGATTTTCCTCACTTTTGATTAATTTCATCTGCTCTTGGACTTCACGGAAATGGAATCACACTGTGCATCTGTTTCATGTCTGGCTTATTTCACTTGACAATGTAGAGTTTGTTAAATTCACCTGTGTTGTTGTGTAAATGAGTAGTTTTTTCCTTCTTACTGCTGAGTGGTATTCCATTTTATGGCTCTACCATCATTTGCTTATTCTCCTCCTGGTGATGAATATTTGGGTTATTTCCATTCTGGGCTATTATTTCATGTAGAAGTCTTTTATGGACTTTTGTTGTAACTTAGGAGTGAAATTGATGGGTCCTAGGCTATATCATTTTACATTCCCACAGCAATGTGTCAGACTTAGGATTATTCCATGTCCTTGACAATACAAATAGCCATTTTCATGCCTGGTAGGGGTATCTTATAGCTTCTGCTTTTATGATGGAATTTTAAGAGTTGCTGGAGAAGACAATGTGATTTCAGGGGGAAGAATATTAAATAAGATGGTTGTATGGAGGCCATTACTCCAGAGGGAAGGAACCAAATTGTACCTGGAATTGGAACATTTGGAATAGGAATGTATGGGCTCAGGAGAGTTCTCTGTGTATCAACTGAGGTTTAAAGATCTGATCCTTGTGCTCGGTAAATAGGCAAGTTGATTCATACTCGTGGCTAAATGCTATCACTATAATACGCGTCTTTTATCTCCAGTTCAGATCTCTGTTGTAGGCCCGGAATTCACACATCTCATTGCCCTTTGGGTACCTCTTCTTGGATGTCTCAAAGGCACTGCAGACTGGATAAATCCAGAACAGA
Organism: Camelus bactrianus; assembly: GCF_048773025.1. Taxonomy (NCBI): domain Eukaryota; kingdom Metazoa; phylum Chordata; class Mammalia; order Artiodactyla; family Camelidae; genus Camelus; species Camelus bactrianus. Next base: position 65,872,431 of record NC_133542.1, on the reverse strand, counting down.
GTTCATTATCTCATGCTGGCTTTCTGTCATGGGTCACTGGATGAATGATGGTGTTTCTAGCCGAGGGAATATGGAAAGGGGAATGTTTGTGGTTGGGCAAAGAGATAATGAATTTAGTTCCAAGCTAAGTGGTGTGGAGGAATTGAGGAAGATAAGAGCTGAGTTGCACTGGGCAATCAGGAGAGTACTGAAATACAGTGAGGGCAGTTTTGGTGGCATGGAGGGCAGGTAAGCTAGATTGCTGGTAGGTGAGAGAGAAAGAAGTAGAGATGGTGAGTAGAGTCAGCTCTTTCAAGAAGTTTGTTTGAAGAGGTCAAAGGAGAGATTGAGCTATAGTTGTAGGAATATAGGGTGAAGGAAAGGATTTTAGGATGGAAAAGGCAAGTGAGATATAGTCTCAGGGGAAGGATTCAGTCCAGGAGAGGGAAGGGATGGCAGATAGAGCTAGATGCTAGGAGGAGCAGGAGGGAGTAGGGAGGATTGGCTTTGAAAGAAAGATGGATGTCTCTGTTTCTAAGACTGGATGTGAGTCAACAAAGATGAGAAAGTTCATCAACTACAAAATTCTCTGTTGACTCTCCATATGCACAACTCCTCATCATGACATGTGAGGTTTTTCACTATCTGCTCCCTTCTTATCTCTTATATATATATATATATATATATATATATATATATATATATATATATATATATAGTATAAATCAGTTAGCTATGGCTGCAGTTATGCTGCTTAACAAACATCTCCCCCCCAAGATCTTAGTTTACAACCACAAAGGTTTATCATTTCCACTATACGTCTGCTGGAGGGCAGCTGTGACTACATGGTTTTGTAGATTTGCTCCAGGTGCTAGCCAGACAGAATATCAACTCCATGTATCTTCTCATCCCAAGACCCAGGCTGAAGCTGCCACTAGACCTGGTATATGGTGAAAGCTGATATGTGTTATGCTTCTTAAAATCTCCACTCTGAACTGGCACATGGTCATTTCTACTCATATTGCATTGATCAAAGCCAATCATATGACCAAGTCCAAAGTCAATAGGACAGAGATATATGCTTTGCCTATTGGCCCAGAATGGATACTTGGGAACAACAATTCAATGGACCACAAACATTTGTTAGAAAGTCCTTCATGCAGGTTCCCACTTAACGTTCTCCAAACTAATCCCCATCACACAGCCTGCTCTTTTGTACCATGTTCCCCTTTCCTCAGCATGACAGTGGCCTTTCAAGTGTCTCTATCCTTGCACAAGTGGTTCCTCTGTCTGAGCATCATCATCATCACCCTGCCCCACCCCCATCTAATCTAATTCTGTCAATCCTACCTCTTTACCAGCTCTCCAAAGAATTCCTTTACTTCCAACCCCACTGCCCCTGCTGAGTTGGCATGCAGCCCTCTTTAGCCCTGTGTGCTCCCTGTTCTCTGCTCCAGACTTGCATCCCCCAGTAAATCCTCTCCCTGCACCCTAAGTCCTCTTTCCAGACACCAAATTAATGAGGGTTTTCCATTTTTCCAAGGCTCCTCTCTGCTCTCAGGATAAAGCATATGTTCCTTGAGGTGACATCCAAGGTCTTGCATGAGCTGCTCTCTGAACCTCTCACCACCCTCACCTCCCCACCCTTTGGAATATCTGTTCCAGCCTGAGGGAACTATGGCAATTCCTGAAACCCTCTCCTGGTTTGATGCCTCTGGGCTTTTTCTCATGCTGCTTCCTCTTCTTAGAACAACCTCCCCACCTCCTCCCCAAACCCACCTGCAGACTCCTGCTCATCCTTCAAGACCCAGCTTAATCATCACCCTCTCTGAGAAGCCAATCTCTTCATCCTGCCTCTCATGAATTAGGCACTGCCTCCCGACTTCCCAGCCCCCAGGTGTCTGGGCATCCTTCAGTACACTGCCCTGGATACATTCTGTCACATGTCACCTTTTCTTCCCTCCTGATTGTGAGCTGCTGGAACCAGAGGGCACTGTGCCCGTGACCACAGTGCTCTTTACCTGACCCTCACTGGTGGGTAAGAGTGGCCTCTGGAGGCCCACTGCCTGAGTTTGTCTTCCTAATGCCTGTCAGACCTGGGGCAAAGTACCGCCCCCTCCGCCTGGGCTGAAAGGTCTGCTGAGAAAAGCTTCACCCTCCGTCCTAAGAGAGTGAGGCCACATGGGTCAGTCTGGGAAGTCAAAAAGTGATGTAGATTCGGACCATGGATGGTAGGCAAAGGCATCATCATTTAGCAGACTTAACCCAGAATTATTTATAAAAGTCCTCGCAGTTCTAAAAAGAGGAAGTAAAAACATATCATCAAGAGCTGATCTGCTCCACTTGTCTCCACCCAGCATGGAAGCGATCGACCTCGGCTGCCTGTGGTCAGACCTGGCTGCGGCTGTTGGCAGGACTCAGACTCCGGCTTTGTGGCCAAACAAAGTCTCCTCAAGGAGCGGTGGTGGGGATCCAATGCTTTGTGCTCACATTTTGTGCCCCGGGGGGAAACCGCATGCAAGCATTCTCCAGGGAGCTGAGCATGGGGCACGTGCTTCCTGGAGTTCCTGTCTCAGGCCGTGTGTGGTTGGCAGATACGCATGGCAGGAAAAAGCCTGGCGCTGCCGCTTGGGCCAGGTTCTAACTGAGAGTGAGTGATCCGAGGCAGAGGAGAGCCCAGTGGGAGCACATCTGGGAAGGTAGAGGGAGAAGGGTTTCTAGAAGGATATGGCCAAGAGGGTGGCCTGGTTGAGAGGCTGGGTAGAAGAGTGGGCTCTGGAAGAGATCAGCTGGCTGTGGATCGACAGCAAGACCCTGCTGGGAAGGGAAAAATACTTAGAGTTGTTCTTCCTGGAGTTCTTTGCGCTAGTGGACAGTTAGACAAGTGAGACCGTATATGCACCTCACTCGAGCCTCACAAAAGCCCTGTGAAGTCAGCAAAGCAGGAATTATCCTCCCCTCCCCCCTCATTTTACATGTGGGGAAACTGAGGCTTAGAGTTTTTATCTTTTGCCCCAAATCTCTCAAGAATGAAGTGGCAAAACTGAGGTACAAAAGTGCAGTCCTGATGCCGAACATAGTTTGGCTTAGAGACCCTGGTGGGCTGTGTGCAGTGAAGGTGATTCTCAAGGTTGGGGGCGGGGGGCGGTGCTGGGGCCCAGATCCATGTCCAGCCCAGGAGAGGGCCCCTGCCAGGCACTACTCAGCCCAAAATTAGCCAGAGAGAATGAAAAATAGCAGCCGTAAGAGGCTGTGGAGAGAGAGGCCAGGTCTTATGATTAGTTCCTTTTTTTTTTAAAATGAAGTATAGTTGATTTACAATGTTGCGTTAATTTCTGGTGTGCAGCATAGTGATTCAGTTATAAATATAATATATATATTCCTTTTCATATTCTTTTTCATTTCAGGCTATTACAAGATATTGATATAGTTCCCTCTGCTCTACAGTAGGACCTTGTTGTTTATTTTATATATAGTGGTTAGTATCTGCAAATCCTGAGCTCCCAATTTATTCCTCCCCAAACCATAAGTTTGTTTTCCAGCTCTTAATAAAAGTTTCAAACTCCATTCCAGTCCACGCTTACTTTTCAGAGCCTTGCTTCAAATGCCCTGGACTTGGCTCCACGTGGGGAGGGGGGCAGGGGAGGGGACGAAAGGGCCGAAAGTAAGATGGTGCCACCAGCAGTGGGAGCTATTGGAGCCTTGGTTTCACGGCAAACTGCTCTCTGAGCAGTATCTGCCGTTAAACAGAGCAAGTCCAAACCCATAGGAAACGAACAGTCAAACTAAAAATGAGCAAAGGAGGAGTGGCAGCTGTGCCCAGAGGGATCCCAAACTGTCAGCCCCTACTTGTGAGTTTGGGCATCAGGAACTGTGGTTCTGAAAGATGTTCCTGTCGAAGGGGCTCATGCTATGAGTCAGATACTCATTCAACATTCACTGAGCCACCATAATGTCATTCACTCACTTTTTTTTTTTTTTTAATGGAGGTCCTGGGGATTGAACCCAGGACCTCATGCATTTTAGGCATGTGCTCTACCACTGAGCTATTACCCCCACCCCTACCATTTCACTCATTTATTAAAGTGTCCAGAATTTCTTGAGCATCTGCTATGTGCTGTGCTAGGTACCTGAGATTAGCAGCAAGTGGAGAGCTACAACCCCTGACGTGCAGAGGCTAGAATTCAGCTTGGGAGACAGTCATTGAACAACCAGTTGCACAGAGAGAGCCATGAGGGAGAAGTACGGGGGGAGGGGGGGCGGGTCACAGGGGTCTGAACCTGCTGGGGGAAGGGGTCAGGGAGGACTTCCCTGAGGAAGTGACCCTCAAACTGAGCCTTCAGGAGTTAGAGGGTGAAAAGGGAAAAAGCCCTGAGAACCGGTCATCCTGGTCTTCCCCGTGGCTATTCCAGAATCCAGATGGCCCTGGTGTCTGAAGGGGCACCAAGGAGGGAGCAAGCCTGGGGCAATGGGTCAGCTGCCCAGAGGGGTGACGTCGGGGTTGGCAGCATCCACATGCAGAAGTGCAGCTGTCCTTTCTCCCCCTTCAGGGAAACCTCGAGTCCTCAAGTGGCCGGCCAGCTGTCCCCAAGAGGAACTTGCCCGCATGGGTGGGGAAAGACAAAACACTTCACAAAATCAAGTGTGGGGTTTTCTTTAAGGGGGATATGCTCCCGGGGAGCAAAGATGGGGTCTGGATTTGCTCTTGGTTGACTAGATCTACGGTTGTCTGTGGATTGGTATTTTGTACAGCAAACTCTAATGTTAGAGCTGTGTATAGGAAGGGGGAATTAATATTCCTGTGTGCAAATTAATTGAGGGATTAGGGATTCCTTCCCTGGTATGAAAATGCTCAGTGAACATTTGTGGCTTTTAGACTGACAGAGCAGCACATGAAAAGAGGTACCGGTCAGAAATCATGGTTGCAAGCAACCGATGGAGATTCTAGCTCAGAGAGGCAGAAGAGGCATGCACCGGAAGGACTGTTTTGTTGCTCACAGTATCCCCGGGGAGGCTGGAAAACCAAGCTGCCCCAAACCAGGAGCGGTCAGGCAACAGACAGCACAGTTAGGGTCTCACAATAGGGGCTAATTCTTGCCACCACTGGAGTTGCTGTAACATTTCACTGGCTTCTGAACCTTTACGATGCAAAGCTAGTAAATGACCAGGCCCAGCTCACTCTCCTGCATTCCAGGTGCAAATGAATGGCCAGGGGCAGTGTCCGACTCATTCTGCTTTGGTGGTCTGACAGGATTCCTGACACTAAGCTGAAAAGTCACAAAATCCTCCAAAGCCACCAGAGATGGGGGTCCTCTAGTGCCATAGAATCCTGCAGGTCTGAGGAGAGAGTCACAGAGCCACAGCTGTGGGAGGGAGAAATCTTCTGGGGAAACTTTCACAAAGGCAGCCTGGCATTGGTCAAGGTATTGACCCCCTGAACCTCAACGTTCTCATGTGTAAAATGGGTTGGTGTGGACTTTAGAGATAATATGTGTCTAGTGCCTGACTTGGTGCTATTAAATGGCAGCTACTGTTAGCAGTAGTAGTAGAAGTAACAGTAACTTTACCGTTAACAGTTCTGTTCTCCAAGGAAGGAAACCCAACATGTGCAAAGCTAGAGGAATTCAGAAGTGACCACACACATTTACACAAACAGATTCCCTGCAGTGTCCCTTTAAATTTTTACCTCCTCAGGACACTTACTGATAGGATTTAACTGATCAACAACACAGAAACAAACAAATGAATGAATCACCATCTTACAGACCCTGGATAAATACTGTTGAAGAGAGTGCTTCTTTTGCCGGAACAGACAGATCTTGCTCCCACAAACACAGAAGGCCTTGATTCGAGCCAGAGGTCAAGATTTGCTGGTAAAAGTTCCATGACCAGCTCTTCGAAAAATGAAGACATGTGACATGTGGTATTTGCCAGTTTCCACAGTATAAACATTTCCACCATGACCAGTTTCCAGGTACCACTGGAGGAGTTGGGACCATGCTGTTATCCAGTTTTTTCTGCTGTGTCTAGATACAAAAGATGTAAATAACCTCAAGAGTATAGCAATGCAGTAAAACAATTAGGATGTGATGAGCTTTGATGACTACCTTTGTTCCTACTAGAATTCATTTAGCTGGAAGCTTATAATTTAATTTTTAATCATGGCCGTGTTCAACAACTGGCTTGCCAAATTCTTGAAAATTTAACAATTGGCTCTTGGAACCAGCATGAGCCAACTCCAGTGTGCTGTTGGCTTTGGAGGTCCTTGGGGACCCCAGAAGACCCAGTGCAAATGGGCCAGCCCCAAACAGCCCATGCCCTGCAGTCACTCTCTAACATGCCAGTGTCTTTTACTTGCTTTATAACCCTTTTCCCCACCCGAAATTACATCCTTAATCACTTTGTAATTATAATGATGGATTTTGTTTATTTGTTTACCAACTAGAATGTCAGCTCTGTGAGAACAGAGGACTTCTGTGAGTGGTTCATCCCCGAACCCCCAGTGCTTAGAACACTGCATATGCAGAATTGGCCTTTATAACCACGGATTGATTGCATGAATGGAGGTAGGGCTAGGAGCCTTCAAGGGTTCAAATCCTGCCTCTGATATAAGGTGCACCTTTCCTTGAGCTCTCTCATCTGTAAAACGGTTTAAGCAGAGACCTCTAGGGTTCCCTTCAACTGTAAAGTCTCTGCACCCCATAAAGATATCCTTTTCCCCACAGTGTAGCCAGACTGTTAGGGGAGGGTGTAGCTCAGTGGTAGAGTGCGTGCTTAGCATGCATGAGGTCCTGGGTTCAATCCCCAGTAGCTCCACTAAAAAGACAAAACAGAAACCCCAGAGATTCTCAATTGAGTATCTTCAAGGTTAAAAACCAGCGCACTGGTCCTTACGACTGTCAGTTTTTGTGGTTGCAATGTGGCTTCCCTTGAGCGGCGGTGACTGGTCCCGGCCCAGCCCTGCTCGGGGGCAGTGCATATTTCAGGGCCCAGCAGATATTGCGTTTGCCACTGGGTGTTAGGCTACAGGGTCAAGGAGGGAAGTCTGCCTGAGTGAGTTGTGCCAGCAAGATGGGGGCCCATAACTCCACCCAGACCACAGAGCCCACTGGAGCCAAGTGGGGCGGCATCAGGAGGCGGAACAGGGACCCGACCTGTCGCTCGCATCATGCTTTACATCTTAGGACAGTGTGATAAAAGACCAGTCTTTTCTTCCTCTATTTCTAGTCTTCTGGGGACTGGTACTTTGGTAAAATACAGTAAAAGTGAATTACTCCCAATTTCTGTGCCTCCCCACGGAGGAACAGGGAGCCTCAGTCTGCAGCCGCACTTTGAGCCTCACAGTGGCTGGCGGAAACAGGTGTCTGAGTCTCTTCCCTTTGCAGGTGGGAACACTGAGGCCAGGCAGGTTTTCAGACCCTCCTGGTTAGGAGCAGGGGGAGGCGGTGCCGCCCACACCTCCATGTCCCTGGGAGAGAGCCCGCCAGTGCTGTCAGACAGAGTCGTCCTTATCCGTCCTCCATTCCCCTCGGGGCTGAGACAACTGAGTCCAGCATCTCAGCCTCCTCCTCCCCGGGGGTTCAGGGCAGAAGTAAGAACAGAGATAAACCCAGGCCGACATAATCTCATTGTCCTCCTCCGAAAGGTCATCTCCCCAGGGCAAGCTGGAGATAGGCCAGGGACCCTCCCACGCCCCCTACTGAATCTGGGTGCAGCTGGAGGCCTTGTCTGGTGCCCAGCAACCCCGGGGAGCAGCCGACCCCCAAATCCATCTGCTCTGGGGCAGCGTCATGAGATTTTCTGTCTTCCCCTCATAGTTGCCTTTTCCTGCCGTGCTCGGCTCACACTGAGGTTCAGCTTTGCTTTCTCTGAGGGATGGGGCTTGGACGTGGACAGCAGGGCCTGCCGGGCTGTCTGAGCTCTGCTTGTCCCTTCGACAGATGGCAAGCTGGGAAAGGGAAACAATTTAGAAACCGGAGACATCATAAAACGGTAACAGTTCATGCCTCCTGGGCACTTACTCCAGACACTGTCCTAGGAGCTTTCCAGGAGCCCTGCCTTTCTGTCATCCAGAAACCCCAGTTTTTCTTTGAAGAAACAAAGGCAGAGAAAGATTTAGCCATTTCCCAAGGCCACGTGGTAAGAGAGAGATCTGGGACCCAGACACAGGCCAGATGAGGTGGCCCCTCAGGGCCGCACGCCGCCTTCAGAAAGAAGACATCAGAGCGAGTAGGGAGCTGGCATAGCCCCAGATCCAGCCCTGTCACTCAGTAGATGGGGAAACCCAGAAAGGGGCGGGGGCTTCCCTAAGGTCACACCGGTCTGTGCTGGACCCCAGAGGTCCTGCACACCACTTGCTCTGTCCAGGGGTTTTACCACCTTCAGTTAAGCATCAGAGTGACAGTCACAAGATAACATCCCCAAGACCCGCTAATCTGCTAACTCTGTGCTGCGGGGCTGACTGTGAATACACGGGGTGGGGGTGCCGTGGGGGCGACCAGCCAGACCTCAGCAGCGTCCTCTGCCTACACCGCTTAGGAAAGGTCTTGGGCATGGAGTCGTGGCTTCAGCTGGAAAAGTTCAGAAACTCTTTGTTCCCCCATCAGCCCCCCAGGCTGTAGAGAAATAAGCAGTTCATCTGTTCCTGGATGTCACATTTCCTGTTTGTGAGCCTGAACCAAGATAGAGCTTGGGGGAGGATGGGGCCTTCCTTACAGGAATTAGAATTGTTGGAGGTGCAAAGAGCTGGAAGACTGTGCTTAAGCGCTTCGTTTTGCAGACTGGGAGCCTGAGGCCCCCAAGGTGTAAGAGCCTGGCCTAGGTCATATAGGATGCTGGAATCACCTCGGTTTAGGCTTTGGGTTTTGTTTTGTTTTATTGTTGTTTTTGAGATGATACAATCATAGAATGTGTGAGCTGGCAGGAATCTAATAGATGCCCCCAGTCCATCTCCCCACGTTGTGCAGGTGAGAAGCTGGGTTAGGGTGGAGGTGGGTAGGGAAGGGAGGGTACTTTCTTAAGATCTTAGAGCTGGCTGCTGGCAGAGCCCTGAGAACTTTTTTTCTGATCAAATACTATTCAATGCCATCTCTCACCCTGATTCTGACTAAGAGGGAACTTTCTGTCTGGTGGGGAGGCATATATTAGTAAATAATCACAAATACATGTACAAATAGCGGTCAGTGCCCTCAAGGAAAAGAACAGGACGTTACAAGGAGAACCAGATTCTTCCCTTGGGAAGTGACATTGTAGCTGAGACTAAAAGGACATTAGGGGGGTGAATGGGTGTGGCGGGGGGGAAGGTGTCCCAGGCAGTGGGAATAACATGCGCAAAGGTCTTGAGGCAGGAAGTGCTTCATTTTATAGATGAGAAAACCGAAGTCCAGAGATGGGAAACTGACTTAGTTTGGTGCCCCCAAGAATATTTCTTCTCCCCAACCCCTGACTTCTTTAAAACTCTTTCTTTTAAAAGGAAAGAGGCAGGAGATAAACAATGAATTAAACAAACGAGTTAGTGGCAGAGCTAAAATTACCGGGACACTCCTCTCCAACTTCACGCCAAGGGGGTTTTAGAAAACCCTAAAACTGGCTGTTTCCTAACAGTGTGACTTTGACTAAGACAGTCAGCCTCCTTGAGCCTCTGTTTCTTCATCTGTAAAGTGGAGCCAACCTTCCTGCTCTGTGAGTCTCACAGACTTCCTGTGAAAGCCAGTCACTGTGGGAGGCAGACTATGGCCGTGGGACTGCCGGCTCCCCTCCCATGTCTCCTCCAAGACTAAAGGAGCCTTTCCCCCATCCACCACCACCACTCCCCCCACTGTTTTATTGTAATCCTGTAAGTCACCACGCAGCATAAACTACATTTGGCACCAATGCCCCACCAAGACACGTGAATCTTGAACAGTGAACTACTAGGAAACAAAGGCACCAGCTTGGGAGGACCTTCTATGCGTTCAGCATCTCAGTAGACACTTCCCACAGGCAGCACCCTTTAACCTTCCCCCTAAGCCTGCAAGGTGGGTACCCTTCTGCCCGTTGGTTAGTAAGGACACTGAGATCACTAGCCAGGGAGGGGCCACTGTGAGGGTAGCCTCAGCCTGCTCATCTTGGAAGCTACCTTCTGGTCTGTGTGCCCTTGAGCCAGTCCTGAGCAAAGGGCCCAGGAGCCAGAAAAGTGGACCCATGCGGTTGAGGGCAGAGGGCACCCTGGCAGGCAGACACATGGCCGCCCTTCAAAACAATAGTCTTTAAATCTTTATTCAACGTTTAGCTGGGGTCAGAGATGCTGGAAGAAATGGATTTGCAGTGAATGCAAATGGTGAGCACCACCCCACCCCGTTCTGAATTCATTCTACACGAGAACGGCTTCCAGAAGTAGAAGGGATAGAAATTCACTGACAAAGTCACTTTCCCAGCTGCATTGAGTTAATGTCCTAAAAAAACACTGGCTGTTCCCCATTTTTCTTTCTCTCTTCAGTTTGCCTCTGAGCTTTTTTTTTTTTTTCCCCAAGCCAGACGGCTTCTTGGGAGGCTCATTAGAGGATCTGTTTTGGTTCCGTCTTTATTTGATATTTATTTCAATAGAGAGGAGAACAACTAGTCTGAAAAGGGAGGACCACTCTGCTTGTCAGTCACTTTGAGCAGCTTGGTGGATCCTTGACTGGCATCCTTGAACTTGGCTCCGTTTTATTAATTAAGTAGAGAAAGTATTGCTGACATTTACACAAAAGATAACAATGCATTTTTTGGAAAGTGTCAGAGAACCACTAGATTTATTTAATTAAATAGCTTTTTATCTGGTTTTAAAAGTAATGTATTCTCATTGTAGAACATTTGAAAACTGCAGAGAAGTGGAAAGACTAAAGTGATCACAATCTCATTGCACAGAATTCACCACTGTTACCACGTGCAGCTCGTTCTGGCCAGTATTTTTTTTTTTAATTGTGGTAAAATATACATAACATAGACTCTCTGAACACTTTTTGAGTGTCCTAGCCAGTAGCACTAAGTGCATTTCCATACTGGGCAACCATCACCAGTGTCCATCTCCAGAACTTTGCCATCAACCCAAAGAGAAGCTCTGTGCCAATTAAGCAAGAATTTCCCATTTCCCACTCCCCACAGCCCCTGGTAACCACTATTCTGCTTTCTGTCTCTATGAATTTGACTGCTCTAGGTAACTCATCTACGTAAAATCATACATTATTTGTCCTTCTATGTCTGGCTTATTTCACTTAGCATAATATTTTCGAGATTTATCCATGTTGAAGCATGTGTCAGAATTTCATACCTCTTCAAAGCCAAATAACATTCCATTGTGTGTCTAGACCACATTTGTTTATCCATTCATTCAGGGATGGGCATTGGACTTGCTTCCACCTTTTTGGCTATTGTGAATTCTGCTGTTTAGATATTGGTGTACAAATACCTCTTTGAATCCTTGCTTTCTTTTCTTCTTCTTTTTTTTTTTTAGTTAAAAGAAAGTTTAGTGAATAAAAATGTCAGAATTATCAATACAAATTTACAATTAACCCAAATTCCATCTGATTTCTAAGATTATGCATTTTACATCTGCTTTCAATTCTTTGGGACTTATAACCAGAAGTATGGTTGCTGGATCATATGGTAATTCTATGTTCAATTTTTTGGAAGAACTGCCACACAAGACCGACCTTTTTGACGTATATGACCTACAGTAAATCATAGTCTGTGTGCAATTTTGTATCTGACTTTCTCACTTAATTTTCCTTTTCATTAACTATCCCTCAAAAGTGTTTTTTAAAGGTTGCATGATATTCCATTGCGTTGCTGTACCACACATTTTTTTTTCTCTCCACTCATTGATTTCTGGGCCACAGCAAAAGATTTTAAAATATGATGATAAAATAAATAACTTGCCTCTGGTAAACAGCCTTATGCTCTGTTCATACTTGTCTGAGCAATATTCAATACAGATAAGTTGCTGCCTTCAAGAAATTTTAAAATTTCTCCTTGGGGATTCTTGGGGATCATCCAATTCAGTGGTTTTAAAAGTTCTTTGTAGCCAAGGAATCTTTACTACAAACAAAATAGCAATGAGATTAAAGGAGAGATGATCTGGAGAGGGTGGATGGGGCTCAAAGTCCAGCCTTCTATGTGCCACCAGCTCCTCTCTATGTCTCTGAAGGATTTCAGGGAGATTCTGGGCTATTTATGGAACACAGTTTGAAAACCCCCAGGCTGATCCAGCACCTTTATTTTAATGAAGGGTAGACATCTTGAGAGAGGAAGGGACTTGCCTGAGGTCCAGTTCATTTTTGTATTTATTCATTTATTTTTTTCCCTCAACCCATAACACCTACTGCCTCTGCATGTCGGGATCACTTAGGTTGTTAAAAATACAGATTGCCAGGACTCTTCCTTCTAGACTACAAAACAGTAGATCTATGGATTGATCAGGGGTGACCCCAGCTCCACAGTCTACACTGGGCTCCCGGTTGGCAGGTGGTGGGGATAGGTTCTCCTTCTGGCCCCTGCATTTACAGATGCTGGTCCTTCAACCCAAATGCTCTTCCCCACCCACAGGACTTCTACTCACCCTCTGAAGCCCAGTTCAAAAGTAGCCCCTCCCTGCATATGTCCTGTGGAAACTAATTAGAAATCATACATGCACCCCAGTGTTCACAGCAGCACTGTTTACAATAGCCAGGACATGGAAGCAACTTAAATGTCAGATTTAAATGTCAAATATCAGATATATTAAATGTCAGATATCCATCGACAGATGATTAGATAAAGGAGATGTGGTATATATATACAATGGAATACACTTAGCCATTAAAACAAATAAAATAATGCCATTTGCAGCAACACGGATGGACCAGGATTCTCATACTAAGTGAAGAAAGCCAGAAAGAGAAAGAAAAATACCATATGACATCACTTATATGTGGAATCTAAAAAAATGACACAAATGAACTTATTTACAAAACAGAAGCGGCTCACAGACATAGAAAACAAACTTGTGGTTACCAGGGTGGAAAGTGGTGGGGAGTAGGGTGGAGGGATAAACTGAGAGTTCAGGATTTGCAGATACTAACTGCTATATATAAAATAGATAAACAAGGTCCTACTGTATAGCACAGGGAACTATATTCAATACTTTGCAGTACCCTATAATGAAAAGGAATATATATATATATATACACATATATATATACACATATATATATAATCTGAATCACTATGCTGTACACCAGAAAATAACACAGCGTTGTAAACTCACTACACTTCAATTAAAAAAAAAGTTTTTAAAAGCAGCCCTTTCCTCTTTGCAGCCTGGCTGCCCAGCCCCGTGCCGCGTGGCTTAGTCCTGCCTCTGTGGCCCCAGAACACAACAGGGGGCTTCCACCCCACTCCTACTTATCTCCTTCCTTCATGAGTAGTAGTTAATTGCTTCCAGGCCTGGCTCCCCGGCTAGAACGTAAGCTCCTTAGGGAGTTCGTATAATCCCCGCATTCCCCGCAGTACCAGGCATAGAGTCAGTGCTTTGTGATTGTTTATTGGCTGGATGTGGACCTAGTACAGCCCCATATTTAGCGGATAAGAAAACCGCAGCCCAGAAGGAGTCTGCAGTTTACGGAAGGTCATACAGCCCATTGGGCGGGGCAGTGCCAGACTGTCATCTGGCTGTCCTGAGGCTCAGCCTTCAGCACTGGCCAGCTGGCAAGGAGGGCAACTAGCTCTCTGCTCTGGGCAGAGAGCGTTGGCCCCGCACCCTACTCCCGAGTCATATAATAGCCCAGGTTTTCTGAAATCCAGGGAGTTGTGCCTGGCTCATGATTCAGGGAACGTGTTTGGATGCCTGGAATTTAAAGTAAATTCTAGTTTCATAACGTTTTATAAAGTATAAAACTTCATCATATACTGTATAGGATATTAGGTGAGTGCTGCTTGGACCAAGCCAGCGCTCAGAAGCTAAGAAAGCAAATCTACTAGAGATGCTCAGCCAATCTGCCCTCAAGGATGCATAGTCTGGGGATGGAGTCACCAGCATCCTATCCAGAGGCAGTGGCTGCAAGCCCTCTGGTTGCCCCAATTTGTGATCACCAATTGATGCTTTTCTAATTAGCACCCTGGATGCTAAAAACTGTTTTTTTTTTAATTGGGTAAACAAGTGATTTGTTTATTATGATGAATGTTAAACATGGGCTCACACTGCTAAAATTAAAGTATCTATGGTATTTATGTATTTATGATGTGTGGATGGGATAAAGTAGCTACGATTCACTTCCCACTGTTGCGTGAAGATGGTATAGCCCTTACCCCATACCAGCTAGGAATTCTGGGTTCTGTGGGATTCTGGAGCACAGAACCCTGCTTCTGGAATCCAGGCATCTGCCTCTGCAGGGCTTCTTAACCTGTATCGTGCCATAGACTCCATTGGCCTCTGGAGGAGCCTAAGACCCCTTCTGAAGATGTTTTCAAATGTGAAAAATAAAATGAATAGGATTATACAGGAAATGACTCAAATCAAACTATAGTTTTTAAAATATTAATATTAGGGATTGCATTTCAGCTCCACCAAACTGAGATGCTTTCTCATCTGTAAAATGAGGATGACTCCAGTACCTCCCCTCGCAGTTTAGTGAGAACTGAGTGCCGAGCGTAAAGTGCTTAGAACCCAGCCTGGCTTGTCATAAGCATTCAAGAAATGGTAGCCCTTGCTGCTACTGCTGTCGTTGTTACTATTATTACGTAAGGTTCAGATTTCTGTTCTCCAGGAACACACAGTCTAGAATGGGGTATATGTAATTATGTTGAGTAATTAATAGTGGAAGTAGAGGTGCAGAGTGTAAGCCTGATAAGGGGCCGAGGGGAGCTCAGAGGGAGTGAAGTGGCCTCTGGCTGAAAGAGCCCGTGTGGTGGCTCAGCCTCTGTGCCAGGAGACTTGTAATCGTCCTCACCCTGATCCTTAGCTGGCCGAGCTTGGGCAAGAGATAGTGCCTTTCTGAGCCTCAGTTTTCCTCTCTGTAAAATAGGAATGACAGTAGAATTGACTTTATAGGGGTGCAGTGAGCACCATCTCCTTTCTTCCCTCGATCAGCCAGTTAAATCACGCCTCCTTTGTTACGCTTAACCACATCTCCCTCCTGGCCAGTCAGTCCCTAACTGGGGAGGGAGCCAATAAGTTACCATCTCTGTCATTGTCCCTGACCTGGTGAATGGGACTGTGCGACTGGCTCAGTTACAACCCCAGAAGGGTTGCAGTGCTGCTTGGCACCCTGTGTCCTCATCCCTGGTCAGTGCCCTTTCCCAGTGCTCAAGGCATCTGCTCCTACACTGGGTGGCTCTCAAGCTGCTAGCCCGACTTGATCTCATCAAGTGACCTAGTTTCCTGTTTCATAGGAAAGGGAGGCCATAGAAGTCAACACTCTGAACTTCTCACACCTTTCAAATTTAGCTGAATGTTCACCCATCTCTGGGATTTAGGAGGAAAAATTCCACAGGACCTTGGAGAAATGTTCTTGCCTCCATTTCACTTTCCTTTGTTTATGCAAGGCTCTCATTGGTGAGGAGGGTAAAGGTTTTATAAGGAAGAAGATAGACTAATATCTAGAGAATATCCTACTCTGTGTGAGATGGGCAGTGTATCAGTCAGGATGGAGTAGGTTATGCTGCAGAAACAAATAACCCCTGAATCTTAGGAGCCAAACCCATAAAGGTTTATTTCTTACTAATTAATATGAGCATCTTGGGTCCACTGGGGCTGTGCTCTTCTCTCAAGGAGCCAGGCTGATGGAAGAGTCGCCTTCTGAATATATTCCATGGCACAGAGAAAGAGAGCCCTAGAGGGTTTTCCACCTACAATTAAATGCTTGGGCCAACTCACATCTTATTGGTCAGATGAGTTCCAGGGCCCTACCCAACCGCAAGGGGACCAGGAAACGAAATCCTACCACGAAGGTGGAGAGCTGGAAATATTTGGTAGAGCAGGATATCTCTTCTGTACCTAGCATGCTAACATAAACTCCGCAAGCTGAGATAGGCAGGCTGGTGGCACAGACAGCAGGCTGTAGGTGTTGCACTGTGAGTGCTAGGAAACCAAGCCCAGAGACGAAAAACCCCAACGCCACTTCTCAGCCCAAGTACTAAGCAGAGGACCAAAAAGGGACAGGCAGTTGCCACCGTCTCTGGGGGAATGAAAAGCAGAAGCTCAGTGAAGAATGCAACAGCCGTGAAGAGGACGGGTGATACCTGCTGGGAGCTCTAGGTGCTAAATGTATGGGGAAGGCAGAGGCAATGGGGTCGAGTCAGGGTATCCAAACCACATTTTTCATCACAGATCTATATGGTGTTTGTAAGTGGAGCATGTATTTAGGTGTTTTTTGCTCCATTTCTGAGCTATTTCATGTTTATGAGAGGGATTTCTTTCCAAATTGGATGCCTCACTTGTCTTCAGTCCACACATGATGCTCACCTCTTCCCATGGCATTTCTGTGTCCCATTGTGGCATCCAAAATCACTCAAGAGCTTCGGGAGTAGTGGGGGTGGGGGAGAAGGAAGAGCAGAGATGTGGCCACCCCTGGCAGTCTTTTAGGATTTTCTCAGACATAAATAAGGAAACTCTAGAAGACCATTGACTGCAGCCCTCAGCCCCTTCCCTGAGCTGTTGAATTCCTGTGCTGTGGTTAAGAGGCAGCTTGTCCTGGAGTGATGCCAGGCACCTGGGTACTAGCCCCAGCCGCCTCGCCTCACTGCCAAGGGGCCCTGGAAAAGTCATTTCCCTGCCATGGTGCTGTGGTTTTCTCAGCTGTAAAATGAAGCCACTCAGAAGACTGGGGCGGTGCTTGAGAGGAGAGTGATGCTGGGTGGTGAGGGTGCTCCTGTGGCCACATGGGCGAGGTGGCAGGTGAGACCACTGAGTCCTCCAGAAGTCCACGGAGCCCAGAGGAAGTGGGTGACTCCTTGCTGTCACAGGACACTCACCTTCATCACAGGTGCTGGTATGAGAGTTCGACTTGGGGCTCAGCTTTGGACTAGAGCATGAGCTCCATGAGAGAGAGGCCGTATTGGCTGGTCCTTGTAGACGGCAGCCTGAATAGTGCCTGGCCCACAGCAGGTGCCAATATTGATATTAAATACATATTTAATGAATGAATGATCAAATGAACACGTAACCCCCTTGACTTCAAATCCGGGACTTGCAGACTTTCTATGGGACAGAAGCAGATCGAAGAAATCCTTGGCTCTGCCCAAACCCAGCTTCCAGTCCCAGCTGAGGCCCCTTGGGCATGTCACCCAAGGCTCCTCCTTGGCACACAGGGAGAGCAGAGAAGACCCACCCTGCCTCACAGGCTGTGGTGGAAGCTCCAACGGGCGGGAAGATTCACCAACACCCCATGCAAAGGAAGGGCTGGTTGTTTTTAGGACATGGGAACTTGGCGGACTCTTTGGGAACACAGAGCAGGTGGTGCCGGAGCCTATGAGGTAGAGAATTCTGGAATAATCATTATGAGGAATTGAGTGGCCTCATGCCAAGTATTGTGTATACTATCTCATTTATGATGGTCTAAGAAAGAGGCATGGGGATTCTCATTTTACAGAGGTGAGAAACCAAGTCCCAGAAAGCCATGTGACTTGCCCAATGTCATGTATTTAGTCAGTGCCCACGCCCGTCTCACTCAAATGCAGGCTTTAACCTCTACGCTCTCCTGCCTCCTGCCACCAGGATGACGTGGGGAAAGTGCCTGTCTCTTAGGAACCAGCGATAATAAAACAAGTTGTCTTTTCCTAAGTACCTACCAGGAACTTTACAGATGTTATTGTTCACCCTTGCAACAACTCAGGAAGTAAGAAATTATTAGCCCTATTTTACAGATGAGTAAACTGAGGCTCAGAAGGTGAAGCGACTTATTGAGGGCCACACAGCAAGAAAGTGGGCATGGGGGGCTGGAATTTGGGGGGTTTTTTGTTTTGCTCTAGGATTCCTCGAACCTCATCATTAGAGATTAATTCTTGAAAGGCCGTTTATGCTCAAGTCAGCTTATGACAAGAGACCCAGAAAAATCTCATGGAGGCAAAAAACAAACAAACAAAAACAAAGGGGAAAAAAAAAACCCCAAGACAAACAACCTCATGATTTTCCAGCAAATTAGGTTTTGAGACCTTCTGGCCTGCACAGGGAAGGCAGGGAGAACTGAGATGATCCCAGCTGCAGGCGCAGGGGGGCAAGTTGAGGATGGGGTGCGGGGCAGAAATGTGTCCAGAGGGACTGGACTTGTACCACCTCTGAGCAGCTGCAGGAAAGACTGGATGCTGGAGAGGGGTGTCCTGGGCACCTGTAGAGAGTAAACACAGCCCTGAATCCTAAGGTCCAAGCTGGGAGGGATCTTGAAAGGGACTTCATCAAACCCTCTTTATTTTATTGAACTGTTTTTACATAGAGTGACCCTGTGATTTATCCTCCAGACCTACACAGCTTTGAGAGTGAAGGGAGGCACTAAAACATTAACCTGCCAAGTGACCCACAGCAGGTATAAACCAGAACTGTCCTAGGGAAAGCACCCTGATTCTACCAGCTCTGGGACACGACCTACACCAGGAGGGCTTGCTGTGAAAAGGTGAAGCACAAATGGCAAAAATAGGAGGATGGGAAAACAAAACAGAACAGGAGATGAGGTGGAGAGGAACACTGCCTTCCGCCAGGGGACGCTGTGCCAGCCCCAGGTGGGTTCGCGCAACGGCAGTAGCTGCGGTCTGGAGACAGCACTGGGCACTTATGGGCACACGTGTCCCTATCACCAGACTTGGACTTGACAAATGCAGGGAGTGGGTCTGATTCATTCTGTCCCCGGTACTGAGTAAATGCCTTCCACGTGTTTACTGATGGAATAAATGCTTGTGGGCATGGCTTTCCTGAAGTGTGCCAGGGAAGATGGTGTTTTGCTTGGAGAAGAGTCAGACACCCTATTCTGAGGAGCTGTTAGGGTCAATGAGAAAGGCTACACAGAGAGGTGGAGTGTATTGGTTCTGTGATTTTGTCCATGTTACGTAAGCTCTGAGCCTCAGTTTCCCCATCTGGGAAACTGAGAGATCGTTACTGATTGTAGGAAGGATTAAAGGAGATGGTATATGAAAATGAAATGTAATAACATTCTGGGAAGCACTGACAAGATGTGTCTTACAATCAGAATAATCCAGAAATGAATGAGACTACCCAGAGAAGTGATGAGTTCCCCGCCCCTAGAAGGCTTCAAGCAGAGGCCGTCTGGCATGGATGCTGTAAATGGAGTGACCACCTTTGGGAGGGCGGCTGGGCTAGCAGGACACCAGGAGAGGAGAGTTGATAGACTACCACTGGCATAAAAGCCTGAGGGACTTGACCTCCTGAGGGAGAGAGTGACGTGCTTACATCACTCCTCAGGTCACCCAGAAGACTGTGCTGTCGGCCAGCCAGGGGAGCACATGGGGGCAACAGGCTGGGCCTGGGAGCTGACCCCTAGAGAGGCAGGATCTGCTTCTGGGAGAGAACAGGAAACAGGCAGAGGCCCCCTGAAAACTATCATTTCTCCCCACATGAAATGGCCCCTTGCTGGTTCCAGGGCCTCCTACTGGCTCTGGGCTCCTGGCTGCCTACCCCGAGTGGCCTCCCTCCACCCAAAGGCTGTGATCTCCCCTCGGATGAGGTCTCTGGAGCCTCATCACATCCTCCGAAGGCACCAGCTGCTCTGCTCCTATGCTGGGGTCTTCGCCGGGAGTCTGCGGCTGGGCGCGAGGGGTGCTGTGAGCCCATCGTGCTCGCATGTGATGGAGGGTCAGAGACACCAGCCCCACCTTTTCATCTGACTGGGGCAGGGGGCGGGGAGCGGGTGGGAATCAACCAGGCACATGTAGGGAGGTACCCAGAGTTGGAGGCATAGCTGGGGACAGGACCTCTGTCTGTCACCACCCCTGTGTCTGCCTGGCAACCCCACTCCTTAGGATTCTCAGACAGCAGTGACCTTGCCTGGGTACAGGTCCGCTGCCTACTCTCTTGGGGTGCGGTGAGGGGAATGGGGCCAGGGCTGTCAGAGGAGTGGCTGAGGGTGGAGGTGAGCTAAAAATTCAGACGGGGCTTCTCCCAGCATTCTTGACAACTTTTTTTGGCTGTGGCCCTTAAGTTTCAGGGTGGTGCCCATTAAGGACGCCTTGCTTTGTCCTCGGTGCTCCCCTCCCTCTGCTCACATCAGACCTGCCCACTCTTGCCTGCATGCTGGCAGCTCCCAAATCGGGCTCTTCCCCGGGCTCTCTCTCTAGGATGCCCCTGCTGAGCGGGCTTCTGCAGAGTCTTCAGACTCAACACATCTAGAACAGAACTCACCAACTCCCCCTACTCCAGCCTTCACACTCTGTTTCTCAGTCAATAGCAACACCATCCACTCTCCTACTTCAGCTAGAAACCGGGGAACCCATCTGGTTTCTGATCCCTGCAGACCACATGCGGACACAGATTCCTGGGCCCCACTCTGGGCGTCCCGATTCGTTAGGGGTGGGGGGGGCCTGATGCTCTGCATCTCTAACAAGCTCCCAGGTGATGCTGATGCTGCTGTCGTGCGGTCCACACTTTGAGTCTCGCTAGACTAGACTCATCTCTGCCTCACTCCCTTCATCCCATTGCTCACTGTTATTCTTGTTATTATCTCCATAGTTAACATTTATCGAACACTCAGGTGCCACACGCTGCACCAGGCATGTGCTTTAACAAACTACGAAGATGTACTAAGTGCCAGGTGCTGTAAGAGGGCTTTTCGCATTTGTACAAAACATACAAAGTATCTATCTGCACATAGAGTTGCCATTCTGGTAGAGGAAGAAAGAAATTTAAAAGATAAATAAGTAAACTACAAAAAAGAAAGTAATTTTAACTCCGGGACAGTCTCTCCAAGGTGATACTGAAGCAAATTTTGAAAGATAGTTCAATTCATGTAACCCAAGGTCTCAAGATGCCACTTCTTTCTTGTCTTCTAGCTCACTCCATGGGGCAAGGTCTCCACTCTTTCCCCTGGACATCAGCCAGCAGCCTCCTGGCTGGGCTCCCTGGCTGGAGATTTAACTTCTCCCACCCACCCTCACCCTGCAGCCAAGGAATTCTTCTAAAAAGCAAATTATGTAAATCTCTTTGCTGAATTGCATTCAAGGATTCCTCAGTATCTTCAGGATGAAATGCAGACTCCTCAGGTGGGGGTTCGAGGCTCCTGGTGATAAGATTCTGCACGGCCCTCTAGCTTCTTCCCTGACCCCACCCCTCCTACTCTGACCCCTTCACCCTCCACACTTGAGTTGCTCTGGATTGGAGCTTTGTTCCCTAAACTTACCATCCCATCCATTCTGTCTCTTTCCCTTTTGTACTAGGGGAAGCACCTTCTGCCTGTCTCGGTGGCACCTCCTCCCCATCCTCCCCGCAGAGATAATCTTAACACTTGTCCTCAGTCTCTTCTGAATCTTCAAACCCTCCTCTCCTTTGCTCTGTCTTATCAAGGGTTTCCCTTTGTCAGCAGTGTACTCAGGAGCATTTCCCCTTATCTTCATGATTTCTCTAGCTGGCACCCTCTCTCCAACCCTTCCCAAGGCAAACTGCTGGAAAGAGGTCCTTACACTCACTGACGTCACTTCCTCACCTGAGGTTCATTCCTTGACCCACTGCAATCTGGCACCCGGTTCCGTGCTGCCGTGGGTTCTTGATGCCAGCTGCCCTGGAAGCCCCCTCTTCTTTCACATCCTACCCCTCCTGGGGTGATCTCAGTCACTCACATCTCTATGACACCCAGAGCTGAGTATTGACAGACCTGCAGCATCTCTACTGTGCATCCCACAGAGCCTGTCCCAGGGAGGGACTTCCCTTCTTCCCATAATCCTAGTCACACAGAGATGCTCTAAGGAGTCCATCCACTTTCCCCTTTCTCAAGACTACCCCTTCTCCTCGTCCATCTCCAACCTTTTGCTTTCAACGCTGCTAATTACATGCAGTGTTTCTGACCTCGAGGGTAGTTCTGGTTCCACTAGTGTTTACAGGCTGCCAACCAATAGCTATTTGGATAACTGTCTCTAGTGGATAGAACTGTGGCTTCCAAAAAGATGTGTTCAAGCCCTAACCCCCGGGTGCCTATGAATACGAGGTTTTTTTTGGAAATAGATTCTTTGCAGATGACTCAAGTTAAGATGAGGTCATTTTGGATTTGGGTGGACTCCAATAGTGACTGGTGTTCTTATAAGAAGAGAGAAATTTGGACACAGACACACGCAGAGAACACTGTGTCGCGATGCAGACAGCGTTGGGTTATACTGCCATAAGGAATGCCAAGGGTTGCTGGCAACCACGAGAAGCTAGGAGAGAGGCATGGAATGGATTCTCCCTCATGACCTTCAGAAGGAACCAGCTCTGCCGGCACCTTGACTTCGGACTTCTGGCCTTCAGAACTGTGAAGGCCACCCAGTTTGTGGTATTTGCTATGGTAAGCCCTAGCAAGCCAATACAGCATCCACCTGCCCATCTATCCACTGGTCTACCAGTCCTCAGGACCTCCTCTGAACCGGACCATGTGTGAGGACCACCAGGGACCTTGAGTTCAAGCAGAGCTCCCTGCTGCACTTGAGAACTTGCACGTGAGGGCGAGATGGACACGTGCCCGGCAACCTGTGCTCCAGGTGCCATGAAACAAGCAGCTGCACAAGGGCTGTGGGAATTTGGCAGAGACAATCAGCTCTGGCCAGGAAGCAGATCTCAGAGGAGGTGGCATTGAGCTCTGAAGGCTGCACGTTCATCAGCCAGGTTTGCAGAGCAAGCGAGAACAAGCTCCTAGCAGCCACTGAGCCCACGTGGGTCCCTGCCAAGGAGCCATAGGGATCCTGGGAATGTCTGCTTCCAGCTGACCAGTGCCCACATGGGGTAGGAGGCTCAGAGGGAGAAAAATAACGCGCCTGGGGCCACACGGCCTGTGGAACCACATCATTGGGTTTATAAAGCACTTCGCTGGGCTTTCTTTTATCTGGTTGTATTGTTAGTATTGACTTCAGTTTTTTTCAAAAGTTACTTCACAGCAAACCACTCCCTTCCACAGGCTCTTTGGAGAGAAATGCTTCTGGGGCTGAGCTAGGGGGTGGGGGCCTGCCTGCCCTCCTTATCTTCACAGTTGCTGGAGTCCTCACGCTGGCCTTGCAGCGAGCTAGGGTGGGAGAAAGTTCTCTGAGGCCCTACCAGACTCTGAGTCCCCTCTCTCAGGAAGCTGGTTTCCCCTTTTTTTGCTTGGCTGGGTTTTTCGGTTTCAGGGCTAGATTGTGCCCAATTTCCTCTTTTCTATCACCAGTGCATTTTGAGCCTCCCGAGGAGGGTTCAGTGGGGCTCCTGAGTGGGCTGGCAGTTCTGTGACATCCTGGCCCCCTCTGAAAGCCAAAGCTGGTTGGTTCATAAGATGACCCCAGAGGACCTCCCAGGGGGCCTGAGTAGAATAGGATTTGTAAATCCTGAAGGGTGGGGTCGCCCACCTCCCCCTGCAGGTTAATTTTCGAGCCTGTCTTCAGGAAGCATGTGAAAGGGAGAGAGGGATGAGGGCCTGTGCAGGCTGACATGCCAGGTCCCTGGGAAGCAGGAGAAGCCCATCTGAAAAGGTCCAGTCATGACACCTCCTCCACGAAGCCTTCCGAGATTCCCCCAGTCATATTTCTATAGGACCTGGATTCACAGCTGTACCCCCAGACTCAGGCTCAGGCAGGGCAGGGTGGAGCTAGGAGGGACGCTGCACGCCACAGATGAGAAAACAGAGGCACAGAGATGGGAATCGGACATGCCTATATCACACAAGCTGGTGATGGTGAAGCAAGGGTTCAAACAACACTTTTAGCTTCTGGTAAAAAAATAATACCCTTTAAAAAAAGAGTTCTCTATGGCCAATATGGCCCATTCTGTAATCAGAGAAGTGCTTTTGGGGCACACAGTTGTTTTGTTTTTTTTTTTCTTTTTATAATCTGACTTTGATCTGATTTGGGCCAAAGTTCCCCAGCTGACTGCAGACCCCACCACTCCCAATTGCCCGACTGCATTATACCTGGTCAGTTCACACCCTTCTGCTGACTGCCTGCCTGGCTCCTGTAGGCTTCCACTCAGCATTCATTCAACAAATAACCACTGAGGGGGGAGAGGTTAAGGTGGGATAGAATCATGGAAAGACCCCCAAACTTGTCTTCCATTCTAGGGTTGATTCCTCAGACCACACAAGTTTCTTACCTTATTTTCAGCTCCCCCTTTTTTTAAAAAATATTTTCTGTGGAGAGAGGTAATTAGGTTTTATTTATTTATTTTTATTTTAATGGAGGTACTGGGGATTGAACCCAGGACCTTGTGCATGCTAAGCATGCACTCTACCACTGAGCTATCCCTTCCCTGTCAGTTCCCTTTCTTATAATTTGGGACTGTAATCTTTACCCTGCTTACCCTCTAGGGATGTGAGAAAGTTAGATGGGTCTTGTAGACAGGCAGTGGGCTCTAAACAGGGCAGGACTGTCACCTTGAGGGGCACTGAGCTTCTCCTCTGTTCAAGAAGAACTTCTGCTCTGAGGCAGGGAGCTGGCCTACCTGGCTTCAAGATTCTCTTTGCCCAGGGAGGAGTGAGAACTTCTAGGGAGGCGAGGGCACCCCCTGGTACCCATGGCCAGATTGTGATAAGAACGACCAGGTTCATCTTTCTCATCTCCATTTGCAGTCACCAGCCTGAGGAAGTGGTGAGAGGAACTGAGAGAGGGCAGGAGGAGGGCAGAGACCCCTTGGTTGGAAAAATCCTCCTCCCACCTGTGCCGGGAGCTCAAGTCCGAGCTATCATCAGTCCCTGGACCTTGCCCCTCGTGGGAGCTCCTCACATCTTCCAAGCTGTTAACAAAGCCAGCTTCTTCCTTCTCTAGAAAGTGTCTGACCTACAGCATGAAGAACCGAGGTTAGCCCCCTGGAGGGACTTCTTGGTGTAAGGGAGGACGGCTGAGGCTCAGGATGGAAGCTTGTGGAGGCAGAGGGAATGCTCTAGCATGGCTTTGGTGGGGTCCGTCCTGGAGTTAGGTGGGGCGGAGGCAGATCTCAAGATGGTTTGCAAGGTTCTGCTTGGAAAGAGCTATGATTTCATTTTTCCAGCTCTTCTCAAGGTTATAGACTTACAGGTGCAAATGCTTCTGACTGCAGTTATTTATTGCATCAGCTTTCGCCAAGATCATTTCAGCTCTGATACTCACAGGTGTGTGGCAATGCTTCCTCGTAATGGAAACACTGTGCCAGGAACATCTCCTTCCCTACCTTTCCCCCACATGCAGGACTACGTGATCAAAATATATATTTCGTACACAAACATAAAATCGAGGGAGTGGCAACCTTGGATTAATTTAACACCTGAGACTGACAATGACTGAGTACCTCAAGCACTCTTCAAGGACTGCCTCTTAATTCTTGCACTAATGGGTGATATGTATCTCTATACACTCACTGTGTGCCAGCTACCATCCAACTGCTATTATTCCCATTTTACAACTACAGAAACAGAAACAGAGAAGTAAATTGCCAAAGATTGCACAGTATATGGGGCAGAGGTGGGACTCAAACCTCAGGTACCCTGGGCCCAGAGTCCATGCTCATAACCACCATGCTCTAAGCCCTTCACACATCCTGAGAGCTGGGGATTATAATTTTCTTCAATGCACAGAAGAAGAAACCAATCAGATTGCTCCATCACTCATAAGCAACATCAAGAATGTTTTTTTTTTTTTTAACTGCGCTAAACACATTTAGGATTAAAGCAAACAGTGACAGCCTGCAACTTTTGTGTCTGTAGCCTTTTTGCCAAGAACACTTAATCCTCACTCCCACAGAGGTAAGCAGAGTGAGGATCTGGACCTTCGTGTTCCCCAGCTGGAGGAGGTCTGGGACGTGAAGCCAGGGCACCGCACACCTGGGCTGCAGCTGCCTTGGCCGCAGCTCCAAGGCCCTGCAGTCCTCAGGCTCGGGGTGTGGCAGGTGGACAGAATTGAATGCTGGCTGTCATCTGCTAGGCCCATGGACTCAGCCTTGGTGACTGTCGAGCGATGAGATTAGTCAGCCTGGCTGGGAACCATGCCAAGCTCTTACCTGGGCAGCCTCTGGCCTCCTTTGATCAGCAGAGCTACGTGGCCTGAGGCTTATTTGCTACAGTTCCCTGCCTCTCAATTAAGGAAGGACCATAAGTATGTGCACCCTTGTTTTGAGAGTCTGAACATGAAGGTATGTCAGGCAAGGAGGAAGATCACGTTGGATCTTCTGGAAATTGAAATTTCTGCCTTCCAGATTTACACGTTCTGGTGAGCTGTGGTTAACCAACCTCGAGCCTCTAATCTTGCTAACCTTTAGACTGTCCTCAGAAGCCTGCTGAGTGTCCACCAGAGGCAGCTAAGGAGGAAGGGCAGCATGGGACCCACCAGCCGGCGACCTCGAGCAGGTCAGAGGCTCCCAGAGACTCCCCCCCGCCCCAACCACTTGGTGCGTGAGCCTGAGGATCCACTGAAGTGAAGGAGAGAGGCTGCTTTGTAACTGTAAAGTGGGAGCCCCCTGTGACCCGTGATCGGTGCCGCTTGCTGAAAGGCGCAGTTGTATCTTAGCCCTCCAAATGCTGCCATCTTTCCCTTCCCCTTTGACCAGAGTCCAGATGCCTGGATCGCTGGATGCAACAGATCCTGCCTGAGCCCACAGTGAGATGCTTCATGGTGCCCGGAATTGGAGCATCAGACACAAGAGAAGAGAAAGGCAGGGTCTATCCATGATTCTGTGGCCCACGAGCTAGAGTCAGGGGAAGACAGAATGCCTGAGAAGGCAGCTTCTGGCAAAGAGGTTTCTGTTCCTTTTTTGTTTTTAACATACACACAGAAAAGGCACATTAGTGATGAATTTTCACTTAGTGGACACACTTGTGTATCCACTACCCAGCTCAAGAAACAATGTGACCATGCCTCCAGCAACTCTCTTGGGCACGTTCCCTGTCTCCACCATACCCACTCTGACTTCTAACGCTGCAGTTTGGCTTTACCTATTTTTGAACGTTAAGTAAGTGCAGTTTTTCAGGGTTGCTTTCTCTCGATACCATTTGTGTGAGGGTCACCCTGCTGATGTCAGTGGCTGTAGCTGGTTCATTGTCACTCACGTTGGTGGGCTGCCACGCGACATCGCACCTGACCTGTTCTGATGACGGGCCTGGGGGTCGCTTCCGGGTTTTGGTGCACTATGAATGTTCCAGTCCACGTCTCGGAGTGAGCTCATGTGTACTTTCTTTGGGGTGGAATGACAGGGTCGTAAGTGGGGTTGGCTCAGCCTCAGTAGCTGCCAGCAGGAAGGATTTAAGTAAGTTGTTAAGCAGGACTTCCAGACCCAGAAGATTGCAGTCAATTAGCTCATGCCCCCAGAGGAGGGGGCCATGAAATTTCCTCCACAGAACAGGAGGGAGGGGCTGGGGGGCAGTCCGTGGCTCCTTTCTGTCCAGTTTTGGCCCCTTGTCCTTTGTCTGAGGTTTCCAGTCTGTACTCCCAGGAGGTGTCCGGGGCCACTTGGGAGGGATAAGGGGGCCTTAAGCTGCATTTCCCTGCTTCAGCCAAAGTCCCCCATGTCCTCTGCTTTACACGCTGAGGATGACTTCACGTGTTTGTTGGTTTTGTTTTTGTGTTTTAAAGCTTTGGCTGTTTCGACATTTGAAAACCCACTGCCATGAGGTCCCTTCCAGCCGGAAAAGTCTATTTTGGGAGCAGGAGGTGGGTGTGGGAAGGGTTAAGCATTATTCAGCCAAAGAGCAGCATTGGGCCTCAGTGACCTTTTCAAGTTCTTATAGCTTGGCCTGCGATGCAGGAGACCTTAGAACATTCTACAAAAATAGCGTTCAAACAAAACAACTTCCTAAGCCTGAAGGATGCGGACGAGAGGCTCGACTTTGAGGAACATTTAGGTAGCATTTCAACAGGAGTCTTGAGGACTCTCTCCTTCAGCCACCCTCCTCTTGATTTCTTTTTTCTTTTCTTTATTCTCCATTGGCTGTTCCTGGCCATTGTCACTTGGGGTTGTTTGGGTTCAAAACGGTCCCATTTTCCCCCAGGAGTGGGTGTCGCAGGCAGCCTGTGTGTCTCTCCCCGGGGTGGTGGCTTTCCCTCCTCCGACACCAAGCTGAGTCTGGACTTGTAGTTTCACTTGGTGAGGGAGGCCAGGCCGTCCACGGGCCCAGAGAGAAACGGCCCTGCCTTGGCAAGCAGCTGAGTCCACAGGCCTGATAAACAGCCCACTTCCCAGGGCCAGCAAGGAACAAAGCCCGGGCTGCTGCGGGATCCATCTTCCTCCCTCTTCCTGAAACAGCTGTTTATTCTTTTGACAGGAGCTGGAACGCGGCACCTTCCCTTCCTCCCAGCCCTGCCTCCTTCTGTGGAACGGAGCTCAATAGAACTTGGTTGTTTTGCCTTTTACTCTGGGGGGAGAGACGCAGACGATGAGGTAGGTGAAACGTTGAAATGATTTACCTCTGCCTTGTTGGGGTCACTGGGGGTACGGTGAGCCGGCTGTGGTGTGGATTCACCCGGGGAGGGAGCTTGCTCTCCTCCTCACCTTGCTGGCCCCCTCGGTAGATCTGGGAGAAGACACAGTCCTCCTCTCCCCGGCATCCTTGGACCTAGAAGTGGGGCTCGTGGGATGCTGGCTCGGTCACTGTAAGTTCGGCTTTAGTTTGCTCCCTCAGCAGGACCTCCCAGGGTGTGGCTGTGGCCTGGAGTTCCCTCCGAAGGACTCAGGGTGCCCCTGCAGGGGCTGGAGGGTGAGGCCCGGGCCTGGGGCCGCGTTGTGGGTGGATGCAGCGTCCTCTCAGGCTGTGCCGACCCTTCATTTACCTCGCCTTATGTCTCTTGGAAAAACTCTTGCACAATGATTTCTGGGCCAAGCAGAAGGAAAAGCTGGCTGGATCCAGGCTTCAGATTTCCTGAAGGGGATACAGGAAAGGGCACTACAAGATGTCCCTCAGAGAACAGGTTGTTCAGTCTGTGATGGCTGGAGTGTCAGCGAGTCATGTATTTAGTCTGAGGCTTGTCTCTTAGTTTCCTCTGTCTGTGTTTACTCTGACTCTCATAATGAAAAACACAACTGGAAACAGCCTTCCCCGCGCTTTCTTTTTTTTTTTTTTTCCCACAAATTGTACCATGTTTCTTCCAACAGAGAGTATTTCCCTATCATGCGCACTGATTTGGAGAGGTTTTAGGATAAAGCAGCGCTCTCCCTCCTTACCCCCAGCGCCACCCCCGTGCAGAGAGTTGGGCTGGGGGCAGAGAGTCTGCTTTTCAAACTCAGCACCTCCCTTGTGGGGGAGCCAAGTGATCTCAGCCTCTGCTGAAGCTCAGTTTCTTCAGCTAAAAAGCCACTGTCCTGACCATGATGAGGGATAAACAGGATGGAGTGAGTGAGGAAGGCTCATGCCAGGCACACCAGGCACACAGGAGGCACCTGGAAATGGCAGAGGAGTTGAGCCCATGCTCAGCAGCTGGTCCAAGGAGAGCCTAACCCTCAGTGAGGCTAGCCCGTGACTGGCTAGCTTCGGGTCAGTTTTTAAGTGATAATCATGAAAGGCAAAATGAGAGGCTAAGCCAAAGAGACCTGGGTGATTAGTGCATGGATAAGCCTTCTGTTTACTGAGAACAGAAGAGTTAAAAGGGTGGACACTGGAGGCCCATTGTCTGAACCTGAATCCCAGCTCCATCACTTTCTGCTGTGTAACATTAGGAAAGTTGCTTAACCTTTCTGAGCCTCCGTTCTCATGTCTGTAAATGGGGATAATACGAGAGTGACTTCACAGGGTTGTTGTGAGGCTTACCTGAGAGGCTGCTGGTAAAGTGGTTAGTCCGGGCCTGGCCTGGTTCAGTTGGGGGGCGTCCAAGGGTTGCAGGGCCGGAAGCTTATTCAATTTTCAGGGCCCGCTTTAAGAAAAAGAATGCAAAGTTGCAAATATAATATTAGGCATAGAAGTGAATGCAATCTTCCGTCAGTATCCATTGGGTATTAGTTCCAGGACCCTCTCGGATACCAAAATCCAAGGATGCTCAAGTTCCTTACATAAAACAGTGAAGTATTTGCATGTAACCTAAGCACATCTTCCCATATACTTTAAATCATCTCAAGATTACTTATGATACCTGACGCAATATAAATGCTATGTAAATAGTCATAAATACAATGTAAGTGCCATGTCAACAGTTGCCTGTGTGTGGCAAACTTAAGTTTTGGAACTTTCCAGAATATTTTGTTTTCAAAAATTTTCAATCTGTGGTTGGTTGAATCTGTGTGTGTGGAACCCCATGGCTACAGAAGGCTGACTGCATTTAGAATATGAGGAGGTATCGCAACAGATAACAAAAACTGACAAATACTCCAAAGAGGGCAAAATCCAGAAAACAACAGCATAATCAAATGATGTGAAAAATAATATAAAAATACTTAGTATTACTTAGCTGTCTGACGCACTTGTCATATGTCAGCTGCATTCTCTTGGACTGCCTCTTTATCTGGTAATGAGTTTGTAATATCATTTTCAATAGAGACAAAAGGAAGACAAACTGGTTTTGCCTCTACCATGGTTAATCAGTGGTTGCCCTTTATTACTACGAGTTTAGAAAAGTTTCTTTCGGCTTTCCAGCTTATCAAGGATGTAAATCTTTTGGCAGAGTCCTGCTCAGGTGGCCCTGACCAGAGCTCCAGAAAACTCAGCTCTTTGATCCTGGATGGGGTGGGAGGTATGGACACCAGGGATCCCCGTGACCCCTGAGCAGGGCACAGAGCAGCGTCTAGCTCAGCTCCTTTCCATTGGGATCAAAGTAGGAGGCTCCTGGGAGCTCTGCCAGGTCCACCTGGGGCAGGTTGTTACTGGGACCCAGGTTGGGGTGCAGCGAGTCAGGTCAGTCCCTTGGCCCCACCTGCAGCCCCAGGACAGGCACCCAGGCTGAAGTGATTTCCCCTCGCCTCACCTTGGGGAAGCATTTGGGCCTCACTCACGCCCCACCCCAGCAGGAGACCAGGCCCCTTCTTGAGTGTCAGGGGGCCTGGCAGGAGGTGTCATTAGCTTCTGGGTGAACTGGCCTCGGACTCAGCACATGTTGGTTGTCAGTCCTATCGCTAGATCTTCACATCAAGGAATCCATGTTTGCCGTGGTGGCAAGATGAGCTCCATGTGGCTGAGTGAACTTACCCTTGTAAAATGAGACTTCCAGCCCTGTGGCCGATTTCTCACCCAGGTCCTGGGTTGATCAGGAAAGCCTGTCGTGGAAAGTGAAGTCCAGAGGGCTTGTTTCACGGACAAAGAGACTGAGGCCAGAGAAATCCACGACCCCCAGTTTACAGAGCCGCTCTGTGTGGGGGCTGGGGTGATGGTTGAGCCTCACCCTCCTTCCCTGCCCAACCTGAGCGCCAGGTGATGAGGGCAGACATGCTGAGCAGCGGGGCCCCTGAGCTGGGGGCAGCGGGTCAGGGAGCTGACTGTCACCACATTCACAGCTTGGGGCGGAGGGCTCCTCTCAGATGAAGCCACAGCTCTAACCTCAGAGCCACGTGTTTCTGAATCTTCCCCTTAACAACATCATCCCCGTGAAGACTGCCATTTGTGGGGCGTTACTGACCACCAGGCACAATGTGCTTCATATACACGGTCTCCTTTTGTCCTTTCTAGAACCCTAGAGGAGGGCATCTGATGCTCCAGTTTGTCTCTTTAAGTAGAGGCTCAGAGCCAGAGAACTTGCCCAGGGTGTGCATCTAGGACTGCAGGTTTCAGAGCCTTAGCACTGACCTCATTGCTGCCTGGAGTGCGGGATCTAAACGGTACAGTGGAGCAAAGGAGGACTAAAGATAGGAGTTTTGCCCCAGGTGACTAATACCCAGTTCATTCCTGCGCCCTCCCCTACCACTTACCTGCTTTGTTTCTTTCGCAACACTTAATCACCACCTGACACGTGTCCTTTTGTGTGTCTTGACCCATTGCAATGGTGGAGAAGTGACTCAGGCTCCACCTAGCAGGGGCAGTTTCCTGGGGAGGACGGGATAGGTTTCAGGGGCAGGGGGTGTATCACAGGCAGAGGAAGACTCTTCAGCCTATGGGAAGGTTTGGTTTCCTCTGACACTGCTTTTCCCCTGCTCTCCCAAGATAATGGCTTTTCCAGGGTTTCTGAGTGCTCTGATTTAGCTGAGACACTTACCCTTCCCCGTGACATGAGATGGAGAAAACAAGGTCCACTTGAATTCCTTTCAGAGAGGGATTGTGTTTGGAAGGAATACCTTGACTTAGCCCAGCTGGGGTGAAACGATGAGCTTCTCTGAGGTCTTGGGTGTGGGCATCGGTCTGTGTAGGACAGGCCGGGGGGGTGTAAGGAAGAATTAAATTGATAGGCCACGTGGAAAAGTCTGTCTGACACTCCAGGGAAATAGAAGTGGAAAAGGCGAAGGGGGTGGGTGGAGAGGAGTGTGGAGAAATGGCAGGCTTAACAACGTGACCCTGCCTTGCGAAATGCACCTGAGTTTAGCACAGTCTGCACATGTTCCAGGAGTTGGGGCTGTGAATGGTTTCATTTGGAAACCATTGCAGGAGCTGAGTTCTGGGAGGGGCCCAGGAGCAGCCCATGTGGGTGGTAGGATGGATTCAAAGAGACCTCACAAACACCTCAACAAGAGGGCCGAGGAGACGCTGGGAGGGCTCCCCTGGAACCAGACCTGGCTGGGTGCACCTGATCCCCTGAGGGGTGGGGCCCAGGTGACCTGGAGGTGGTTACACGCTCCCCCCGCGAGCCAGGGTGCTAGCACTCTGCACGTCCTATTTCTGTGCTCTACCACTTAAATGGGAAGTTCAGAAGCAACCCTACTTTCCTACTTGGGTAAGAGAGCTAACCACCAATCTTGAGAATTACACCGTTTTGAAAATTCTGAGGGACGGACACATAAGTGAAGGGCTTTTAGACCACGCTGGCTGCCACGTGCCTCATTTTTATCCAGAGAGAAAAATAAAAATGTTTTAAAAGAACGGTTGGACACCCTGCCAACCCTTTCTTCCCTGGAGACTTGGGTTCCAGATTCCAGGAAGCTTATAGACACCCATTTCCAGCATTTTGCTAAAAGACACAATATTGGCTGATTTAGGCAGCTTCCAACTATAAGTCTCCAGCAAGAGTGATGCCTGACCTCAGCATAAAGCAAGCAGATTCAATCACTGTAAAGTCCAGAAAGAAATGGGCTTCAAGAGTTGCCTCTGATGCTAATTTCTGAAATTAAAAAAATCAGACACCTGAATCTGGCAAGAGGATTAGGAAGTGTGTCTGATCTTACCTCAGGCTCTCCCTGATTTAAACGTCAGTGTTCTCCACGGGAGTTTGTGTGTTTCTCGGTTTAACATTTCTTACACCGGGAGAAAATTTGTCTTTGATTCTCAGCAAGTGGGGATGATAAAGCTTCGGATGGCCTGGACTTGATGAAAGAAAATCGAAGTCACGTGGCATTTCCGAGGAGCTCTTAATCAGGCTGCCACACAGAACATACGGATAAACCTTTAGCATCCTGAATTTGCATCAGTTTGTGCTTCACTGTTTAGCATGTTCTTATTCCAATACCCTTATCCCTTTCCCTCAAATATGTTTTGAGCTCTTGCTAAGTACCAGGCACTGTGCTATCTTCACTGGATCCTCCCAACAGCCTGTATTATAGGTATCAGTAAAAAGAACTAGCTTTTTTTTTTGGATCATTTATACGGTGCCAGGCACAATGCTAAATATTTTATGGATACCATCTCTTGCAAACAGTACCATTTTTACCCCCATTTTAAAGATGAGGGAACCAATTGAATGAGATCAATTACAGGTCCACCATCCTTTTTCTGAATCCCTAGGGCCAGATGTTGGAATTCAGAATTTTTTGAATGTGGATTATTTATCATATATTATGTAATGCCCCCAGTGCAGCAGCAGCATGTAACAAAACACATCAATATTTATGCAAAGAAACGTTTAAACAGTCTCCCTAAGTGGGTTGGAGATGATAAACAGCCTCATGTCAGTCAGAACCTGGATGCCAACTGAAGTACAAACAGGCTTTCGGTTTTCAGAGCTTGTTGGAGTTGGATGAGGGTCTGAGAGATGCCTCCGGGTTCAGGGTTACCCAGTTCCATGTGTGTCTCAAGTCCCAGCCTCATTCCAAAGCTCATGTGGTTTATCGCCATCCACACCTCTCTGGGAGTGCAGACAGCAGCAAATGTGGCCACAGCCTGCATCCAGATCTGTTTGCTCCCAAACCCAGGACTTTCCTAGCACTCAGTGTAGCCATCAAGTGGCTTTTTCCAGCAGAGGGGCCGATCTGCATGCAGCCTTCTGCAATTCATCACTTTGCAGAGGGCCCTGGCTGTAGGGGCCAGCTCACGAGGTACTCACAGGGAAGGAGCTCCAGACTGAGGTTTCCCTGTGGCCCAGTGGGCCTATCTTCTCACGGTCTCCAGAAGGCCACGGATCACGGTTGTATCTGAAAGCTGGAGGTTGAGTCATGGCTTTTCTGTTTCCAATCAGACTCCCTTTCTAAGCAAGAAAGAATCGAGTGTCATGGCTGATAATCCCATTACTTTCTCTTCTTTAACTGAATTTAATAATAAAGGTGATGTAGCCCATGGGATCCAAGCCTGGAATCATCTCACAACCCTCTCTGAAAAGAACTGGAAAATAACCTGTCCCCTGAAAGGACACATCTCAATGCCATTCTCATTTTATTTCATTCACTTACCAGATATTTATTGATGGCCTTCTCTGCTCTCTGCGGGGCACTGGGGTTCAGGATCGAATAAGAAAACAGCCCTCCTGCCCTCAGGAAGCTCGAACAAATGGGTAGAGCAGACAGAGCCAAATGCGGATGTTACCATGTGAGCCCCTCCCAAGGCAATGTGTACAGCAACATGAATACAGGAGGTGCTGGAGGAGCAACATGATGGAAGAGCTGGATAAGAGAAAGGGGGCTTTGCTGGTGGTTAGGGTCAGGGTGGGAAGTGGCTTCACAAAGGCCGTGACGTTGCCCCCCAGGTGTCCACTCTTGGGTTTTCTCTTACCTCCTGTTCCTCTCCTTCTCACCCCATCCTCTATCCTACCCCTAAATGTCCACATCTTCAGTCTTCAGCCCAGATCCCTCTTCCTTCCTTTTGTTCTATCCCCATTCTCTCCTTGGTAATTGAATCTATTCCTTTCATGTTAAATACCATCCTTGGTCCCTGGTCCAATTGCATGGCTCGCCCACATCTCTCCAATGAACTTTAGACTCGAACGTCCACCTGCCTACCCATCTCAATTTAGGTGTTCACCCACTCCTTGAAATTCACACATCCAAAAGGGAATTCATGATGATTTTCCTCCAACCCACCTGCTTAAGCAGAAAACTTGCTCCTTCCCTTTCTCAGCCCTGATGATGAAATTAACCAGCCAAACCCTGTTGATTCTCTCTCCAAAGTATACTTTGAATGAAGCTACCCTTTGAGCCAGGTCATCTCCCCTCTTTTTTGGCCTTTAGAATAGTCTGCCCTTGTCTTTTTAATCCATTCTCCACACCCCAGCACCCAGACGGGTCTCTCTGAATGAAGTTGGATCAGGTGATTCTCCAGCTTCAGATGCTTTTGTGGGTCCCCGTCCCACTTTCCATGCCTTTCTGGGCTCTGACATCCCCTGCCCACCCTCTGCCTGCGTCCCACCATCACCCCTCCCTTGTTCCACCCACTCAGGTGAGAGAGCTTCACTACTTTTTTTCTTGTCCAGGTTTTTGCTTTTTTTTTTTTCCTTCAAACACAAGCAGCTTTTTCTCCTGTCAGCCTGTTATAGATGCTGTTTCCAAAATAGTCCCATCCCTTCTCATGGCACTTTTCATCCTTTTCTATCCTATCTTCATCCCTTCGGAAGCTTTAAAGTCACCTCCCCAGTGAGGCCGTCCCCGGCCACCCAAATTAAAGTACTTTCCAACCTGTCACCCCCACCCAGTATCCCTCCCCTCTTCAACGACAATTTCATGAAGCAACCAGGAAATATTTATGTACCTACTGTGCGCCAATGGTGTGGGCGTGGTGGGGAAAAGCTGGTGGGGGGGGGCTGGGAAGTGGCTGAGCCTACAGCATGGTTTTCTCCTCTGAGGATGGGGTGTACAGTCGGTATATCCAGAGCAGCAGAGCTCTGGATGGATGGTTCCCTGAAGTCATGTGCTGAGAATTGGGGCGATCTGAATTCAGAGGCAGCTGGAGCCCTGGTAACCATTAGCTAGACCCTCACTCTCCCACACCCATGGCAGCCCTTGGCAGGAAAGTCAGGATACTTTCCCTCTGAGCCTCAAAGTGGCCTTAGCATCCTCCCCAACACAGGCAGCCCTGTCAATTCAATTGAATCGGCTAATTTGCCATTGCAGGCTTATGCAATTTAAGGTAGAACACACTTCTTAGCCCTCGTTAAATATTCATTGGCTTTCCCTTTTAGGAAGGATATGGGTAGAAGCATTTCTTAAAAACCGTATCTCACTCTGGATTTATTTAATCTATTTTTTTCCCCTCTTCTTTTTTTCCCCTCCCCTAGGAAAAAATAATGAATGTCAAAGGAAAAGTGATTCTGTCAATGCTGGCTGTCTCAACTGTAATTGTTGTGTTTTGGGAATATATCAACAGGTAATTACAAAATATGATGAAATGATGTTGATCAAAGTCTCCTCTAATCTCCTAGTATCAGCCAAGTCACCAGGTTGAATTAAAATTAGAATTAACTGACACCATTAAGAAGGGAGTGTACCCTTCCTGCATCCCCTGAGCCCGACTGCCTTTAAAATCACTACATCGTCAAGCACCTCCCAGCTTATTATCTTCCTTCCTGCCATGTTCCGAATGTCTTGATTTTTATACTTTTGTGGTTCTGGGTTGGCTAGAGCTGAAAACAGCAAGGTCATATTAAGACCAAAATGTCATATTAAATTATTTATATGACCAGATATGGAAATTACCTTAAGAAACTTCAGGCAGGAATTCCATGAGAAATCCACCCTAATTTTTGCAGTCCTAAAATATCTGCAGAGTTCAAAGGAACAACTCAAGTTGTTGACTTTTGCTGCAAAATACACTCTGAGTCGCTGGTGATTCATTTGTGCCTGGCTAAAATTTTGGGTGTTTTGCCTTTTTTTTTAATTCTGGAGAGCAAAATGAGTTAAACATTTCTGAGTTTTCAAATTCATCAGTGGATTCACCCCAAATATTTGAGCTGCTTCTGTGTTTTTGGAAACTACAGTGCCTTGGGGATTCCAGCTGGAGAGGCTTCTGACACAAGCAGCTACACAAATGCACGATGCCTGTGACTGTAAGAGGCACTGGTACAGCTCAGCCTTTCTTTCAAAAAGGCCACCGTACAACTGCGCTGGGACAGCTGTCTCGTCACCACTGATATTTTCATGATGAAGTGTTTTAGTAGCCCCCCAAGTTCAAGATGGTGGCCTGGATTAATATCAGGATGTCCCTTTCAATTTTTAAATTCTAAAGATTTGATGAGTCAGCAGGACCAAGAATTGCACCTTCAGGTACCTCAGTAGGAAGAGCC
Source organism: Camelus bactrianus (assembly GCF_048773025.1). NCBI lineage: Eukaryota > Metazoa > Chordata > Mammalia > Artiodactyla > Camelidae > Camelus > Camelus bactrianus. Next base: position 65,834,850 of record NC_133542.1, on the reverse strand, counting down.
TCCAGAATAGGAGCTGTTATTCCCCAGGGTGCTGAATAGATCTAACCACTTCTGGAATGTTACTCTGTTTAATTCTGAACAACTCAAGATGAACAAGACAAGCTAGAGAGTGACCAAGGTAAAGTGGTCACAAACCAGGTCTTTCAAACAGAAGAAACAGGAGGTAAATGGTCCGAAGAAAAGATGACTTAGAGTTGGATGCAGGGGCCCTGGGGTTCCCCTGGGTACCTGAGGCTGAGGAAATATCCTCGTTGGAGTCTGGAGCTAAGGTGCCGGGGCCGGGGCCTGGGCCACCACTTACCTCCTCTGTGACTTTGGGCAAGTTACTCAGCCACTCTTCCTCAGTTTCCTGATATATTTTTTTTAATCGTTTAAAAAAAATTTAAATGGAGGTACTGGGGATTGAACCCAGGACCTCTTTTGTGAATGCTAAGCATGCGCTCTACCACTGAGCTATTTCCCTCCTCCATCTTTAAAAATGGGGATAATAGTACTACCTGCTTCATAGTTGTTTAACATGTTGAATTAAATAAGTTATTGTGTATAAAGCACTTAGGGCAACGCACTCAGTAAATGCTAGCCATTGTCACCACCATCATCACCATCACCACCACCACCATCATCATCCCCACCCTCCTCATCATCTGCCCAGAGGGCGGACTAGGACAGGGGATTTTGGCAAATAGAAGGAGGAGCTCTAGCAGTTGGAAGAACCCAACAGAAGAACAAGCATCCTTTGGGGTCCCTGCCCTCAGTTGAGATGCTTGTGTAGGTAACCTTTAAGTTCTGAACGCTTGATTAGATCACCTTGGTGTTTTGAACTGCAGCCAGAGTCATACTTCCATATTTTGGGTACTTCACAAAATTAAAATATGGGAGCCAAAGGCCCAAATGTGTGTATTGGCACTGGCCTCACCTAAAGAGGGTTATTTTGCAGTGCTGGGCACACTCTCTCTATGCGGTAACTGGAGCAGGTTCTGGCTGTTCTTCAGGGCCCTAGTCTGGCAGCCAGGCTGCAGCCACATCATTCTTCAATGTGAGGAATCTGCTTGAATGTCTGCGAGAGGTTTAAAAGGCAGCAGATTCTTTGCCACCATGTGAACTGGCCACGGGATGGTCTGAGGTAAGCTGAGGGCATTAACCTTAGACAGGTGGGCTGCACTGTAGCTAAAAAAGGATCATAAGGTAACTAAATCAAACACATCAACTGATTAGTTAATACCACTCCTGTCAGGAGAGCATCCTGCAAGAAAGTCATCCAGGGCAGCATTTGATTTGAAGCTGGATGAAAAAAGAACTTAGAATTTTAGAGATGGAAGAAACTTTAAAAGTAATGATGGTGATGGTGATGATGATGATACCAGCTACTAGTTACTGAGTGTGTGCACGTGTCAGGAACCGCACTCTGCTGTCCCTCCAGTTCTTACAGTAGTGCTGCAAGTTAAGAATTAGTCCATGTTTCTAGATGAGGAACACTGAGTCTCCACAATGTTAAATGTTAATGTTTAAGGTCATAGTTTCAGGAAAATTTAGGTCCAGGGCTGTCTGACTGCAGCTCATTCTCTTACTTGCACTACTCTTCCTTTGAGGATTCCCATTTTTCAAGTGACAAAATAGAGACCTAATAGTTGAACTGACTTAACAGTGAATTTATGTCCAGGTTTGTTTTTTTTTTTTCCTCTTAATGGAGGAACTGGGAATTGAACCCAGGACCTCATGCACTCCAAGCATGCACTCTACCACTGAGCTATGTAACCCCCATTTGCTACATCCAAGTTCTAACTAGAACTCAGGTCTTCTGGTTTGTTGCCCAGGGCTCCCTCTTGAGCTTGTTGTTCATGCCGAGAGCTGTGAGCAATAGTCGGAGCCAAGAATTCCTGCCCTCTAGGGGTTATGCTCTAGATGGAGCAAGCAGATGTATGCAAAAATAACCAAGGATGCAAACTGGAGGAAGGATATTGGAGGGAGAAAAACGGAACCATGAGAGTTCAAGGAGGAAATGATTATGTTTGGTTTAGAGGGGGATCTATGTTTTTGCATTCATTTACAAATATTTATTGAGCACCTACTATGTGCCAGGCACTGTGCTAGGATCGTACTAAGGAAGGCACAGAAGAGGTGGTATTTGAGCTGTGCATGAAGGGTGAGAATGTGTTAAATGCCATACACTGCAGGGTGGATATTGCTGTGACCTGAGATGTTGAAGGGGTCTGGAATTTGAGGGCGATGAGGGGCAAGAAGGATGAATAATTAAAAAGATGGGATGTGGTGGCGAATCTGAATCTACAAACTGATGCCCTGAGTGCCAGCTGGGGGTCTGAGTGCTGTGTTGCAGCTGACCCTCCCCCTTCTCTCTCCCTTTTCCCTTGCTCCTCTTGTAGGATCTGGAGTCAGATTCCCCAGGTTCAAGTACTGTTTCTTCTCGTCCTTCGGCAAAATCACTTAATGCCTCTGTGCCTCTGAGGAAGAACAGAACCTCCTTCACTGATTGTTGTGAGAATTTAAGGAGCTAATACATGTCAGTTGCTTAGAACAGTCCCTGGCCAAGTATTAGCTATTATGAATATTGTCAGATCAATAAACAGATTTAGAAACAAGGGACTTCAGTGCGTATTGAGCTCAGAGGGGAAACCATAGGTGGTTAGAGGGCATGCATTTCATTCCTACCAGGAGATGTGGACTCCCAGCAGCGGCAGAGGCAGAGGCAGAGGGAGGAGTTAAGTGGCTTTGACAGGGTCTGAAACAAATGTTAGTCATTTATCTTTTTCAGAGATGAGGGCAGCTGGGGCCAGACAGGCGCTGAGCCAGGGCAGGTGCCTTTGCCCACGTCCAGGACTCTTTCTACCCGGCTCTGTCCCTTTTATTTACAGGGAGGGGAGTGAGCAATTAAGGCTTAGCTGTTGGGCACAGAACAATGGAGTAATCCAGTATAGCAAGTCCTGTCCCTTTACCCCACCCCCAAATGTCTCTCATGTCAGTGCACTCCTCTTCCTCCATGTCCTCAGCTGCCTTGGTCTGTGCCCGGACCACTGCCATCACCCTCTGACTGGCCACCGACATCTACTCTTACATCCGCTCCAGATAGGACCCTATCCCTCTCCTGCTTAAAACTCTTCAAGGGCAAAATCCCCAGCAGTCCCAGTAGGGGCCCTCTGGCTACTTCTGTGTTTGTTTCCTTGCACATTTAAATGCTTCCTTCCTTTCGCAGGGCCTTTGTTTATTTTTCTCTCAGTAAGGAATACTATTCCCACTTCCTCTTCACCTGGATTCCTATTTATGCTTCAGAACTCAGCTAAAACATTACCACTTCCTCTGGGAAGCCTTCCAGGTCTTCATGTTAAGTGCTCCTAGTTACTTATGTTTTTTTGTTAGATAGTTAGTTAGTTAGTTAGTTAGTTTTTTTAATAGCTTTTCTTGGAGTTTGAAGTCCTATGGCTGTGTGATTATCTGAATAGGGTCCACCCTGCCCATTAGATCGTCTACACTACCAGGACACATAGGGACTGTGTCTGTCTCTGTAACACATGCTCAGCAAATATTTGTTGAATGAATGGAGGTGATCCACTAGTGGAGTCATATATTCACTGGTCCACATTTGTAGGTGCCTTAAGATGGTCTCATTGCCTTCATTAGCTTAACAAATGCCCTTTGAGGCTGTTTTTTAGAAGGCTCTGAGCTGGTGGGGTGCTGGCTCTGCAGTCGGTTTTCTGGGGGAAGGTAAATCCTGGGTGAAGGATGGCTGGGCCATGGTGTTCCTGAGCAGGTGGCAGGAGAGGACCCAGGTGGAGCCTCTCTCCCTCAGCGAAGCCACCCTAGACAATGCAGAGCTGCCATCTTTTTTTTTTAAACTAAGATTTGAGATTCTCCAGAGACCTCTTTCCCACCCCTTGTTCTGAGTAATCCTGAAGTGACTGCAGTCCCTTGATATCATTGGTTCCATCTCAAAGGAAGGAAGAAACCTAGAAGTGGCCAAAACCCAAGCTCTCAACTCAGCCTAGGGCTTCAATGATAATAATTGCAAAATAGCTTTTCTCCGAATTAAAAGTAACATGATATGTTTTTATTTCTCATTTGCTTTTAGCCCAGAAGGCTCTTTATTGTGGATATACCACTCAAAGTAAGTGCTTTGAATTCTAGATATCAATAGGAGGTCTCCCTTGTCCATTCTGCTACCCCCTACCGTCCATTCTAAATATGGCAGGTGGTGATGGCGCTCTGGTCACAGGTGGAGGGCAGGGATGGGGCCCCAGGGGTCTGCACTGTACTCCTCCAGCCCCCTAGATTTGCCTTTACAGACTCATGGGCATGAATCGTGTTTTGCTCTTGCTTCTCATCAAGCATCTGCCTCTTTAAGTGGTGTCACTGGAGAACATTCCTGCCTTGCTCATAAAAAGAATCAGAGTAGACATTGTCCATTAGGCTGCCCAATACATGTTACATAAAGACGTTTGCAAAGGATCAAGAAAAACGTTTGGGTCTCCTGATGAACTAGTATATATATTATTATTGTTGTTGTCAGTGAGGAATCTGTAAGCCTTCAGTTTTCTCTCTGGTTTCAACCTGGCTTGGTTGTCAGGACGCTCAGAACAGAGTGTTGTACTTAACGGCTTGTACTTTCCTCAGCCTTCACTTCTGATACCATTTACCCCCTGCTGTTTTGTGCTTACATACCACAGGATCTCGGCAATTTGCCCAAATCCACTCAGCTAACATCTTAGCTATAAAATACAAATAAAGGTAAAACTTTGATTCTTACAGAGTGGCTGAGATGATCAAGGTCATGTGAAAACACCTACCTGAATGGCTAAAATGTTTCTCTGTTTCCTTTTGTTTTGTTTTTACTATTGTATTGTTCCACCGTTTATTCTACGCACAACTTCTTTATCATAAACCATCTCAAGCATTTCCTGAAAGTAGAGAAAATTGAGACTCAGAGAGGGAAAATGTCCCATTGCAGTCATACAACTAGTAAGAGGCAGATTCAGGACTCAGATTTAGGTATTAATGCCCCAACCCTGCCATTCTTTTTCTCTCCTTCTCTCCCCGCTAGGGCTCCGTGGACAAGCTGAGTGTGGGAAGCCACCAAAGGGAGGGGAGATCCAGGGGGTGTCAGGTCTATCTTCTTACTTGGCTAGAGCAGCTGTACTTTTCATTTTACAAATTAGCAATTAAAACAATTTTTTCTTAATAATCTGCCATAAAAAGAGTTTCAAATCCTCCCTCCCCACCCCCCCGCCCAAGTTTGGGACTGCCTCATTTTCTAAAAATGTTTGTCATCTTTCTCATTTCTTAGAAACCCAGAAGTTGGTGACAGCAGCAGTCAGAAGGGCTGGTGGTTTCCGATCTGGTTTAGCCATGGGTAAGGCGGTGGGATGACCATCTGTGTCTCCACCTAGCACTACAGAGTCCAAATCAAATGGTTTCTTGGCTGTAACCTTCTCAGTCACTTGTCTTTCTGGCTTATGGAATCACACAGGGAATTCATGTTGTGGTTGGGAGCTGGACATTAAGTTTGGTTTTCATGTTTTTGTTTTTTTCCCTTTTAACTCAGCTGGGGAGGCGGGGTGTGGCGGGGTGGTGAGTGAGGCCCAGGCTGAAGCTGAAATGCTCCTCTGAGGACTGTTTTATCAAGTTTCACTCCCCCTGAAATAACCAGAGGGTTGTTGGCTCATAAAGTTGCTAACCGTGCTGACCTGGAAGGATAACAAGAAAGGCGAGTCCCGCACCTTTTCATCCACAGTACATCTTTATGAGTGAACATTTAGTACCACAAACCTTCCTCCACTCACTTGATGCGCATGTTCTCTGCCTTAGAACCCATTTTGACAAGATCCTCACCCACCATCCCAACACCACAAGTCACCTTCCCTGCCTTCCTCAACTTGTTTTCCCTTTGTTCATTACCCACAGTTACCATGAAGAAGACATAGACAAAGAGAAGGGACAAAGACAGGAAGACGAGGAAGAAAAGCTTCAGCTTTCGGACTGGTTTGATCCACAGTAAGAAAAGAAGTGTCGCCTGAGTCCAGTAAACCCACAGCTTAGCAGGAGGTGGTGGGGGCTGTGTGGGCAGCGGTACCGTGGAGAACATTCCTGATGGGGGAGGCGGAGCCTTAGCACCTATGGGACCTTTAACACAGATTAGATGAGAAACAATCTGGACGTTTTGACTCAAATGCTTGAGTAACAACTGCAGTGATTCTGATGGCAATTAGCCAGCAGCAGCAGATCACACAATCCTGGGGTTGGGAGGGGTCTTACGGGCCACAGGTTGTTGTGGAAAGCCACAGGTTCTAAAGTCAGAGCAAGAAAATTCTGAGATTCAGTTAACTCATCTGTAAAGTGGTAGTGATGATACAAAATCTCACAGGGCCATGCATGTGTTCACTAAGCAAGCATACAACAAATGTTTATCAAACACCTCTCATATGCTAGCTGGTGTCACTATCCATTAATGTGTTCAGAAACTAGCTAATGGGTCAAAAACAGATTTTTTTTTAAAAAAATTGAACTCAAATGGAAAATCAGAGGGCATCACATGAAGTAAGGATAAATATTGTTTAGCGGAATTTTTGTTTCGGCATGTATGTATGTGTATGTGTTTTGTTGTGATGCAACATGTATTCCTCACTATGAGTCAACGTCAAAAATTCTGTCCTAGACATCGTGTTAGGCACAGGAGACAGGAGAAATCAGTGAGTATGGTCATATGCAAGAAGTTCACGGTCCTGTAGGGACACTAGACATGAAATATTTACCAAGATTAGTAAGGACGTGTGATCAACTTGATTTAGAAGGGTGTGGTTTGGAGAGTAAGCAGAGGGGAGCTGCCCAGGATGACCATGAGGTCTGAGAGATGATGGGTGGTGGTGCCACTGGCCAGGAAAGGGACTAGGAGATGCAGGTCTAGGAGAGGGCGAGGCGATGAGCTCAATTAGGGATGTATGTGGACTTAGATACTTGTGGGGCATCTGGACAGAGACTCACAGGGTACCTGTCTGGGTCTGTTCAGGCTGCTATAACAAAATACCACAGATGGGATAGCTTATAAACAACAGAAATGTATTCCTCACAGTTCTGGAAGTTGCGAAGTCCAAGATCAAGGTACCAGCAGATATGGTGTCTGAGGAGGACCCACCTCTTAGTTTCTGTATGCCAGCTTCTCTCTGTGTTCTCATGTGGTGGAAGGGGCAAGGAGCTCTCTGGGGTCTCTTTTCTAAGGGCACTAATCTCATTCATGAGAGCTCCACCCTCATGACCTAATCACCTTCCAAAGGTCCCACCCCCTAACACCATCACTTTGGGGATTGGGTTTCAACACATGAATTTTGGGGAACACAGTAGTCAGTCTATAACTGTGCCCATACCTGTGGCAGAAGATACGTGGTGGAGACACAGGAAGAGAAGCCATCAGGGTGCGGGTGGCAGTGGGATCTCTAGGCCAGGATGAGGCCACCAGGCAGAGAAGCAAAACCCCGAATCCTGTCTGACATCGGCATTTAAAGGGCCAGTGGAGGAATAAAAGTCTGAAAAGGAGCAGGCGCAGCCATAGAGGGAGGAGGAGGATCAGGGGAGAATAGCAACTATTCTAGCACGAGGGGTCTTGGGATCTCGGAAGACTGAATATGTTTTAGCAAGTTCTCCTATTGTTTTGGGATTTGGGATTCACGCCTGTGTGAAAGGATGGGAATTTTGGCCCCTTGTATGTCATTCGAGGAACTGGACAACAGGGTAGCCATCTATGAGATGCTAAACCATTCCTGGAAATGTAAGAATATGGAAGCACTGCAGCTTTGATAAGTCCCTTAGATGTGTGTGTGCATGTTGGAGTGAGACCCCCCTGCCCACCCCAGCCAAGGACCAGCTAGATGAGCTAGAGATGGTTGCCAAACTTCCTTCAAAGGAGGGGGGCCCGCTTTTACTGTGTACTTGTGGTTTGCTGAGTGGGACTTGGGGGGCAAGGCCAGAGCTGAATTACTGGGGTCAGAGAAGAAACAGATCACAGCCATCAGCTGTCACTCTTTCCGCTCTCCTCCATGTACGATTCTCCTCCAAACAAATGGCGAGCAGATACTTAAAGAATATCGATTTGACGTGGCACCAAATCCAAGCCTTCTCAAGGCACCAAAGTATGTTTCTTGCATAAATGAATGAAAGATGAGCAACTAAATTTACAAATATATTTATATAAATGTATCCATTTCTATAAGCTATCAGAAACAATTAAGTATATTGTGTATACATTTTTGTATCAAGATCTCTTAGTCTCTGTATGTCTGATCACCTGATCACCGCATCCTCTTAATTTTCCTCCTACTTCTCCTGTCTCCCTTCTCAGTCTCCTTGACAGGGGACCCTGCCTCTCCTCAGCCATCAAATAGTAGTTTCTGGAGGTTGAGTCCATTGTCCTCATTTCTTTTCTTCATACATCATCTTCCAATGTGCTCTCATCCATTTCCATGGCGTTAGATACCATTTGTGGGAGAATGACTCCCGCCTTTGTATCTTCAGCCCAGAGGTTTTCTGAGCCCCTGCTTGTGTCTCACTGACTGCCTAACAGCTCTGCATGTCTCACGTGACCCAGATGGAGTTCTTGATTCCACCCCACCCTTGTTTTTCTAATTTCCCATCACAAGCAAGCCTGAGTCCAGGAGACCACTCTGATTCATCCTTCATCCTTTCCTTCACCCCTACAGTCTAATTCGTTTACATATTCTGTTAATTCTTCCTCCCAGATTCTTCCCACATCATCTCTTCTCTCCATCTCACAGGCACCCTTGTTCATGTCGCCATCAGCTTTTTGCTGGATCACTGTCCACGCACTGCTACCTGGGAGGAGTCCAGTAAATAATGCACTGTATGCATTCCACATCTTTTCTGACCTGCTGTGTGATTCACAGAATTTTAACATTTCCTCTACGCAACTCTTGGGGACCACAATGTACTCATAAATTAAGTACATAAAATTTAAAAGCTACCAATTACCTAGGTAGGTGTGTATTTGGGTTATGGAGGCAATTTTATTTTGTGGGAAGCCTTTGGCCTGGACTGGTGGGACCCCACAAGCTGAACACAGTGGGTGCCCTGCTTGGTAAGAAGGCATATGGGCTGTTTTCAGTCTTTCCTGGTACTTCTTCCTCCTTTTAGAACCCCATCTTGGTGACCTTGGCAGTTGACACTGGCAAATGCTAGCTCATCTGCCGGCTGTCTCTTCTTTTTTGTTGTTGTTGAGGGGTTGGGGGTGGAATGGGGGTGGATTTTGAGCAGAGGTTCATCCAGGAAGCTGATCCTCCCACCCCTTCTTCCTCCTCTACTGCCTGTGTTCTCAGCCTGTAGTCTGGCTTCTTAGTCAGGGTCCCTGACATGTTGGAATGGCCAGTGGAATTTAATAATTAACAGCTGGGAAATAGAACATTTTAATTTTTAATTAAACATTAATTTTTAATATTGCTAGGTTGTTTTGTTTTTTTTTCCTGCTGGAAGGAATCTTCCCAGCCAGGTAACCAAACTGGACACTGGTTTCCTGACTCAGTCTTTCTAGAAGGTGTAGACTGAGTGGTCATGCCACTGAGGAGTGCGTGGCAGGTGATTCTCAAAGGCTGGGACGGGTCTCATTCCTCTGATCTTCATGCTCAGCACTGGGCCTGGTACAGAGCAGGCACTTAGCAAATGTGCATCGAGGGGTGCCCTGGTCTAGCCCTCCCTAACGATTAACTGGCTAAAGACATGGTGCCCTTCTGCTCTCCTACCCCCACTTTTTTATTTGTAAAATGGGAGTGGTGATAGCACCCATTTTGGAAGGTTGCGAGGCTTCAATGAGAGAATGAAAGTCAAGTACTTGCCCCTGTGTCCAGGAGTATTAAGAATACCTTCCCTTCCTCCTCTTTCTCTTCCTTTTCTTAAAAACAATAATACCTGCTTGCCAAATGTTCAGCTCACACGCAGCTGCATGGCTTAGCTGACGGGCTGGGTCAGAACGTCTAAGAGATCTTTGACAGGCTCTATACACTAAGGACTGAAGTGAATGAGGTGACGATACAGGGAGGGTTTAGTTCTAAAATGTTGGTTATAGAATTCTAAGCCATGTGTGTGTGTGTGGGTGGGTGGGTGTGTGTGTGAGTGTGGTTTTTGGTCTGAAATCCTGTCGTTCAAGGAAGCTGGGGGTTTTATATGACTAAAAACATCACATAAGCTTCTTGAAAAAAAAAAAAAAAACTCATCATTTCTCACTCTGCACTGATAAAAATGCCAAAGTAGCTAAGTTGAGTGGAAAGGATGACAAACCTGGATTTTTAATCCCAGTTCATGAGCATGGCAAGTACAAATCCAGTTCAAGAAGCAATAGAAGGTAATGGTTCAGAGTACTGACTACAGATTCAGACTATCTGGCCCAGCTTGGCCCCTTACCAGCTGTGTGATCTCAGACAAGTTATTTAACCTTTCTGTGCTGCAGTCTCCTCAGTGATAAAATGGGAATCAAAACAGTGACCACCTCTGAAGGGTGAAGCCCTTGGCCCTGTGCCTGGCCCCATAGGAAGTAGCCAGTGTGTGTTAGTTACCATCATCAGTGGCCAGATGTTTGGCCTTGGACAAATTAACAAGCCTTTCTGAGCCTTGCTGTCTTATCTGTACAATGGACATAATATGTGGCAAGGCTGTTGCAAGGATGAAATGAGAAAGTGCCTGGCAAAAACAGAGTCCAAAACAACTTCTTTTATGATGGAAAGAAAATAAGAGCAACTGTCCCCCGTGCAGCTGGCATACCTGGGGTGCAGGGGCAGAGCTGTGTGTGGGGTTTGAGACTCCAGACAAGATGGGGGGGCACCAAGAGAGCAGCCAGGCGGTGTCCCTCCCAGTTCTGGAGGCAAATCACTGTGCAGGGAAGAAGGAGGCAGGCCTGCCGGGGGGCATAGGGCAGGGGTGGGAGGCTGAGTCAGCTCAAGAACAGGAGTGCAGAGTTGGGTGCAGGAGGGACAGGAGGCAGGACAGGAGGCATGAGGGAGAGTCTACTGAGGGCTGAGGCGACGTGGGGGTGACCTAGCCTTGCTGGAAAAACCCAGCTTTGCCAGTGTGGGAGGGGCAGTTTCGTGAAAATCCATGTGTGAGGGTAGGGGAAAGTTTTACTGGGCCGATCTACTTGCTAATATCTCCTCAACAGTGCCACGTGGTGAGAACACAGCCAGCAGGGACCCGATGGGGCCACCAAGACTTTGCCCCAGTCACCGGTCTTCTCCCCACAGTGGCTGGAGTGCAAGCACAGGGCTGGCAGGGGCCGGGCCCTCATGCTGGGGGCTGAATCTAAATGACTGGGTTGCAGTTTCTGCTTCCCAGTGGGGGAAATGCAGCCACTTCCAGAGCAAATCGGGGTCAGAGCCTGGTCCCCGCCACCCCCTCCCACTTCAGGCTGGGCCCCCACTGCTCCTCAGCCTTTACGCATTTGCTCTGTCTAGTCTGCCAGTTTGCTGTTGTTCTGACGTTGCTTCCTGTGTTTGTGTTGGCTTTGCCACATCCCTTTCAAGTCTTCTGAGTGCAGAGAACATCCCCCCACCTTTGTGCTCCGAGTAAAGAGGCAGCGTGGTCTGATGAGTCCCTTCTTTTCTGGGTGACTCTGTCTCCGTGTTTGTAAAATGAATGATAACACCAGAACTCCTTTAAGTCTGGGGCCCTTTTCGTCCTATAACCAGGTTCCTGCCCAGAAATCCCTTTCTGGCAAAAGACAAACTGAAACAGCTTTTCCCTTTTTGAGGTCTAATGTCACTCTCTCATCCCCCTGCGTCAAGCATTAGGGCTTTCTCAGGGTCAGATGTCATCCACAGGGATAAATAACACCCAGAGATGCCACTGGCGGCTTAGGAAGGGGCTGGGGAGGGAGGGGAAGGGATTTAGAGGGATGAGGATGAGGACAAGGAAAGCAGGAAAGGGAGACAAGAGGGTATGAGCTGTACAGGTCAGATCCCCACAGGGCTCCGCAAGGCAGTCCTCTGGTCCTTCACCCCGAAGATGCTGCAGAAGTCACATCTCCAGCTGAATGCTTGGGATTAAACTACAGTCAGGACTCAAGGACAGTCACCACAAGTCATGGCTGACCCATTTTCCCCCAGACTGTCTCTGCCCCAGCTTCTCAAAGTGACTCATGAACTCTCTGTTTTGTCACCAGGAAACGCCCAGAGGTTGTGACCATGACCGGATGGAAGGCGCCAGTGGTGTGGGAAGGCACTTACAACAGAGCCATCTTAGAAAATTATTATGCCAAACAGAAAATTACCGTGGGTTTGACAGTATTTGCTGTCGGAAGGTAGGTGTCACTAATAAAATTGACCTTGACTTTTTCTGGTTCCGCTGTTAGAGGGTTAGTGAGGGGCCCCCTGGGCTTATGGAAGCTGTTTGTGACTTGTTTGAATTCCTGGGCAGGAGAATGGTGTAATGGGACCATTGCAGGCTCGTTTCTGATGAGGCCCCAAAAAGCTGAGAACAAAACAGGAGTCTCAAAGTGAGGGGCTCGGGTTGCAGGTAAGAATGTCTGCTACACCCACTCTGGAGTCTACAGCACACCCACATCCATCTCCTCCCTGGCCTCCATGGCTCTCTGGAAATTCCAAGAATGCCAGCTGTTAGCCCAAACGTATACCATTGTTTCTCCTTTGCTCTCAAGACCCAGGACCAAGGACCAAGGACCAAGGACCAAGTACAGAAGTGACTTAAGCGCAGTGGTTTTCCACATCAGCACAGATGACCACTCCTCCATGGGTTCCTCTGCCCTATTCCACCTGGAGGCTTTGGCCCCAGGACATTTGGCTGGTAAGAACAGCCTCTTCCAGAGGTCAGAGAGGTTCCTGTGTCAGCTTCCATTTCCTTGATTAGAACATTTCTCCCCAAACTGCAATCATTCTTACTTAAAAGAAGTAGCTGTAATATTAGTTTTAAAATATAACTCATTTTGCTCTTTAGGAGAATTTTTTCTTTCAAAAGAAATTCAAAAAAAAAAACAAAAAACAAAAAACAGACAATGTTTTTTCCCTATTCGCCCTGCCTCCCCATCAATGGGCTTTCCATCTGTATCTTTTCCGAAAGCCACGTGGGAAGTTGACCCCTTGCTTGTACAAAGAGATTTGAAGTCCCAGGTGGATTTGAGCTTGAACTCTGCCCACTGCAGGGCCTAGAGGAGAGTTCTGTGAAGATCTGAGAGTTCTCCCGAGACCTCCAACTCAGAGCCCAGAAGCCATCACCATCACCATACTAACCAAGCCTTATTGTCACTGAATGTGCTCGTCCCCGGGACCTACGTGGCGTCTCTTGTAGAGAAGGCTGACTCTGGAGTTTTGACATTTTTACTAGAAGAAGCTGTACTGTTAGGAGTTGGGAACAGGATGCTCAGCTCACCTAATCCTTTGGTACAGGAGGGGACAAACCAGCACATTGCAGATCGATTTAATCGTGGTGTTTCAGAAAAGAGCAGAACGTATCATACCGCTCCACTATGGCTTCAGCTATCTCGTTGCAGCTTAGCAGAACTAAACTGTAGATGGCATACCCTGGTGAAAACCCCGTGCTCTCCGCTCTAAGGCAGGAGAGGACTGTTTGTACTCAGCAGCAATAAATCCTCCCAAGAGAGGATTTGGACTTTTAGGAGGTGTGATATTTGGTTTGTTTTCAAATAACAATGCACAGAGCCAACAGCAGTGTTTTAATCTCTAAACAATGTTAAACCTCACAAAGGCTCCCTCCCTCTCTGGACTGTCTCCCAAGCTTTAGGACACAATGGATTTTTTTTAAAGTTCCAGAGAATGAAAGAATTTCCTGGCTACCAGCCCCAGAGCCATGTCGAAGTCCCTCTGTATATTGCTCAGATATGTTCTATTTAAAAAATCAGTACTGTAAACACTTGGGTTTCCAGAGACCAACATTAAAAGCACAGTTTACTTTTGTGGTAATGAAAGGGGATCCAAGCAGCAACCAAAAAGCAAAAAGTGCCAGTTATTATTACTCACAAAATGTGGTAATTTGGCTGTTAGTGTGATCAGCAAATTAAATTCGGTCCATGTTCACTGAGCGTGAGTCTGGGGTGGCAAGAGTTGTGTTAAGCTAGCTGACCACTCTTTCCCCTACTCCATCAGCTCTGTGACTTCACAAGCTAGCATGTGGCTTGGCTTACAGAAGACATGAACATGATGTTTTTTGAATGAAAAGGTATCTAGCTCAAATACCACTACATATCTCTTAGAATGACCCAAATCCAAAATGCCGACAACAGCAACTGCTGGTGAAAATGTGGACCAACAGGAACTCTTATTCACTGCTGGTGGGGATGCAAAATGCAGAAACCACTTTGGAAGACAAGTTTGGCAGATTCTTACAAAACTAAACATACTCTTACCATACAGTCCAGCAATTGCATGCCTTGGTATTTATCCTAAAAAGCTGAAAATTTATGTCCACACAAAAACTGGCATACGAATGTTTATAGCAGCTTTATTCATAACTGCCAAAACTTGGAAGTAACCAAGATGTCCTTTAGTAGTTGAATGGGTCAATAAACTGTGGCACATCCAGACAGTAGAATATTATCAGAACTTAAAAAAAAAAAGATCTATCAAGCCATGAAAAGACATGGAAGAACCTTCAATGCATATTACTAAGAAAAAGAAACCAATCTGAAAAGACTACATACTGTATGATTCCAACTATGTGACATTCTGGAGAAAGAAAAACTATGAGGAGAGTGAAAAAATCAGTGGTTGCCTGGGGCTGGAGCTGGGGAATGGATGAACAGGCAGAATGCAGGACTTTTAAGGCAGTGAAAGTACTCTGTATAGTACATACATAAGGATAGATATATGTCATTATACATTTGTCCAAACCCACAGAGTGTACACCACCAAGAGTGAACCTTAATGTAAACTGAGCTTGGCGTGATAATGATGTGTCAGTGTAGATTCATTGATTGCAACACATGTGCCACCCTGGTGCTGCCTGATGTTGACAGTGGGGGAAGCTGTGAGAGGGAGCAGCAGGGTATGAGGGAACTCTCGGCGCTTTTAGCTCAGTTTTGCTGTGAGCCTAAAATGTTCTAGAAAATAAAATCTATTTTTAAAAAAGGAAATGAGATAGTTAAAATCAGGTTAAATCAGAGGTTGTTTGCTCTGGTATATGGCTGGGTCTCATAATGATGGTGTCTGGATAACAGATTGGTGTTTGGGGTGAGCAGTGGGAAACTCACAGAGTGAGTATGTAATGTGGAAGGATGTCCATGTCCCATAACCCAGTCTCTGGGTCTCAGAAAAGGATAAAAGAATGGCGATGGTTAGGCTCATGCATCCCCAAAGGACCCAAGAGTCAAGTCACCCTTGCATCTGGTGGGACAACAGGTTTTCACTGGGGTATAGATTGGAGTTTTTGAGAGAATCCTAAGAACTAGCACCCCCTAATGTTAGTTAAAAGGCACAAACTTCCAGTCATAAGATGAATAAGTCCTAGGGATCTAATGTGCAGCATGGTGATTACAGTTAATCATATTGTATTACATACTTGAAGGTTGTTCAAAGAAGAAATCTTAAATTTTCTCACTACAGAAAAAGAAATGGTAATTATGTGACGTGATGAAGGTACTAACTAATGCTGAGGTGGTAATCATTTTGTAATATATGTGTACCAAATGAATTCTTTGCACATCTTAAATTTACACAATGATATATGTCAATTTTATCTCAATAAGGCGGAAAAAAATAGAACTAGCGCCCACTGTGCCTGCCTGAAGTCTGAACCAATTGATAAATAAGACAAAGGCAGACAGTAGTGAATATTACCTTCAAAATAGTTCATTACAGTTAAAGCTGTTCTTGGAGAATGTGGCTTATCTCTGCAGGCCCTGGGCCTCCTAATACTGAACCACAGAATTAGAAAGACTTAGGCATCCAGGCACCAACAGCACCAGAAATTACAGGCCTCTGGATGTGGGAGTAGGGTCTGTACCACTAAGCTTACTGCAAGGCCCAGAGCAGTTGAGAACACATGTTCTCCCCGCCTGGCCAGCTTCTAAGAGTGGGAGAGGAGGGGGCCGGGCTGTGCGTGCCCAGTCACCCCTCCAGAATCAGCAGTCAGGTAAGTTACTCCGCCTCCCCAAAGCTGAGTGAATGAATGGTGGAGACTGGCAGGAATGTTACAGCAGCAGATGTCCCTCTGTGTGAAAACACTCATCTGGAATGGGGAAAAGTCATTCCTTTCCTAAAGAGCAAATTACAGACAAGATAGTCAGAACAACACATCACCTCCTGTAGAAATCCCAGAGGTTATATCTACCCCATTCTTCTTTGTTTCAGATACATTGAGCATTACTTGGAAGAGTTCTTAACATCTGCCAACAGGCACTTCATGGTTGGCCACAAAGTCATATTTTACATCTTGGTGGATGACGTCTCCAGGATGCCCTTGATAGAGCTGGGTCCTCTGCGTTCCTTCAAAGTGTTTGAGATCAAGCCTGAGAAGAGGTGGCAGGACATCAGCATGATGCGCATGAAGACCATCGGGGAGCACATCGTGGCCCACATCCAGCACGAGGTGGACTTCCTCTTCTGCATGGACGTGGACCAGGTCTTCCAAGACAGCTTTGGGGTGGAGACCCTGGGCCAGTCGGTGGCTCAGCTACAGGCCTGGTGGTACAAGGCAGATCCTGACGAGTTCACCTACGAGAGGCGGAAGGAGTCCGCAGCATATATTCCGTTCGGCCAGGGGGATTTTTATTACCACGCGGCCATTTTTGGGGGAACACCCACTCAGGTCCTAAATATCACCCGCGAGTGCTTTAAGGGAATCCTCCAGGACAAGAAAAATGACATAGAAGCTCAGTGGCACGATGAAAGCCATCTAAACAAGTATTTCCTTCTCAACAAACCCACTAAAATCTTATCCCCAGAATATTGCTGGGATTATCATATAGGCCTGCCTTCAGATATTAAGCTTGTCAAGGTATCTTGGCAGGCAAAAGAGTATAATCTGGTTAGAAATAACGTCTGACTTTAAATTGTGCCAGTAGGTTTCTGAATTTGAGAGAGTATTATTCTGGCTACTTTGTCAGAAAAGTAACACTTAATTTTAACTTAAAAAAAAAAAGTACTAACAAAATACCAACACAGCAAGTACATATTATTCCTCCTTGCAACTTTGAGCCTTATAATATGGGAGAATGAACATATTGTAATCAGATGTAAATTCCCAGTGATTTCTTATCTATTCTGGGTTGGGGAATATGTGATCAGCTGAACCAAAAAAAAGAAAAGAAAAGAAAAGAAAAATTGTCATAGGCAAAGAAAAAGTCAGAAACACTCTACAAGTGCCAGATGATATACTGGAGAAAAGCGTGCAAAAGGAAGTGTTTGGCAACAAGATACAATCCTGAGGGGCTGTCCTCTTGATTCCAGTGTCCTCCTGTCTTTGCCAAGTCTAAAGCAACACAGAGCTGCTTTGCAGCAGGAGAACTCAAGGACATAGTCTACCTTGGGAATCCTCAAATGGTTTCAATAGTAGAGTGCTTCAGGCAGTTTGTAGTCCGTGGCCTTTTCTCATCAGGACGTTGTTTGGCTTCTGTGCAGAGACTGGTCAAGAGTCCCAGCGGATATCATGGGGTGAATGTTGGGGGTCACAGGGAATCTGAATGAGTCAGTGGGTGCTCAGCATGAAGTGAAAACAAAGCCTCAAAGTAAGCTGGCCATGAAATAGCAAAGAGAGAGTGGAAAGAGAGTTTGATCACTGTGGGGCAGTGCCACTCTGAGGGACAACAGGGCATGGGGTTGGCATGTAAACACAGCGTGGATCCAGGCGCTGAACGGGAGGCAGCGCGGTTGGTCTCCAGCCTCCTCAACCCTAAGACAACCAGAGAGCAGCGTTGTCTTAGAAGATGCTTCTTGTCTGGGCCAAGTCGCATTCAGTTTGCCAGATTCTGGAACTTGTGTCTTCAAATCCTTGGCCAGAGGAAGTGGATGGTGCCAGAGTAGACAAAGGCCCACCATGGACTGAAGAGGCTTGCAAAGGGTCACATTTCCCAGACCTGGGCTTCATGACGGTTAGTCATCAGCAAGTCCTGCCACCATTTGCTCTAACCCTCAGGGTCCCTCAGCCCATCAGGCCGCAACCTGGAGGGCTGACATCAAGGACTGGAGTGGAGGAAAAGCCCACTCATCAGGGAACCTCTCATTTCCCCCTGCCCTCTCTGCACTACTGAAGTGTAGCAACCAGACACGTTTAATAAATAAAATGGTTAATTGATTTTATATCAAGAGTAGAGGGGATGGCAATGAAGACCCAGTCCTCATGACTAAACAGCTTAACATTCAGCTCCTTTCTCTAACAGAAGCTAGGAAACCCTACATATTATTTAAAGTTAAGCAATTCAATGTAAAGGAAGTTAGGAGGCAATATTTACACATGCAGTTCTGTTTATGTTTTGCTTGTGTTCCAGTTTAGGTCATTTGTTTCCATTTTCAAGGGATTTACTTGAAGAGGCTTGCACTGGCTTGATGTTCAGCACAACGGGCTGCTTTGATAAAATGAAACCTACATTTTCTCTACCATTTCACTGTGCCTCCTACTCTTCCGTTCCTGCCAAAAATTCTCACAACCCAGCAAAACAAATAAAACCAACAAAAATCCTGGAGAAGTGGCCTTGTAAAAGAAAAAGGAGATCACAGATTAGTTCGGACTCCTCTCTACACTCAAGTTTTCTGGGATCCGTTCCGGAGTAGGGGAAGTTCACGGTTTCAGTCCCAAACCAAAGAAATGATCTGTCCTCAGAGGTCAAAGGACTGATGTTTCCTTTTGAGGGAATCTTGATTTTTTTTTTAAACAAATTCATTTAAATTTAAATTCCAAGTGGACAAAGTCAAGATCTCATTAATAGTTCAATATTTTAAACAAATAAAATAAAATTCCTGATTTCCAATGGAATAAATTATTTTCTCAGTATATTCTGGTCTGGTCATAGATTGTACATTTTCTTCCAAAGATGTTCAGAACCATTGATTGCAGAATTTTAAATACTTAGACTCTGAAAAGTCCTCATGTCCTTTTAAAACTGTGTCCACTATTCTAAAGATAGAAAGAACATGGTTGAGATTTGCTAACTTATGTAACAACAAATGCTCATATAGAACTTTCCAAAGTGAAGCACTGAAGAAATTAACTGCCAGTGGAAGAACCACTAGAGTAAGCCTTGCCCCCAAAGGTCAGGGCGGGGCGCGAGGTCAGAGGGGGAAATCAATACCAAACCATTGTCTGGTTACTAGTCCTGACCCCTGGGGAGTACATCTGGCCAAGGGAGGCCTGGGAGGGACTTTCTGGATGGATTTCCAGCAAGGCTGGTGGCTGTATTTGTAATAAAGATTGAAGGGGAGCAAGATGATGTAGTGTGGTGCATGGGGTACACAACAAGGCATGGTTCCCTCATAGTAGAGAATTATTCCCATTTTGTAGATGAGCAGAGTGAGGTTCCGAAAGGTTAAGCCACCCAGCTGGGAGGCAGCTGAGCTGAGGTCACATCAGAGAAGCCGATAAGGAGAAGTGTTGACACCACACATATGGAGGGCCATGTTTCCTATCGAGGAAAATGTCGCTTTATAGAAGAATCTAATAAAGAGGAATTTTTGCCATAAGAATTAATATTTTAAAAGAAAAACAAGATATGTTCCTAGACCTGTACCACTTCCCACTTTTTTATGCACAAAAACTGCCCAAGTGCATTAAATTAGTTAAAATGGATCGTGTAAAAATAAGTAAATAAATAAAAGACTCTGTGATCATTCTCAACTTGATATCGTGCCTGTGGAGCTGCTGTAAGCCCCATGGGCACACGGACGCTGTTATTTCAAGGCAGTTCCCCGAGGGCATGGCTGGGCGGGGGTGGCGTGGAAGGCACAGCCACACCTCCTCCTTCCACTTCACCTCTAATCTGGGGGTCCCACGCAGCTGAAAGACAAGAAGTTTCTTAAAGGCCAGAAGGGCCTGACTGCTCTTGTCCTTCCTGGAATAACTCATTTTTTTTGTATCTCTCCCAGCCAAAGCCACCATGTGGTTTACTAATAAGGGAACTATGGCAATACTTATAGTTACAAATATTTATTAAATCACTGTTCATTAAATGTACCTTACGTGAATGAATAACACAGGCATGGTAGCATACAAACACGTGTGAAACATCATAGGAAGCATGAACACATAACATACAATATATACATTTTTAAGGAGAGAAAGCAGTGTTAAGTGGGGATCCAGTGGTCAAAGCCTCAGCTCTGTAAGGGTGCAGAGGTAGGATTCAACCCAGGACAGTCTGACTTTAAATCTTTTGCTCTTCCCACAGCTCCAGTCTGCTGTGCACGTGCACGCATGCACACACACACACACTTTAACCATCTTGTCTGAAATCTGAGGACAGCAAGGAATCACCACCAAGAGCTCTCAATTAGGCATTAAAGAGCAAGAACTTACTAGACCAGAAACTCTTCAGAGGCAGAAGGTAGGTCTAAACTCATCCTAGAGCCACGCTAGAGGAGCAGCCAAGTGAAACCTGAGTGATACAATGTCCAGGGAAGTTCAAGGGCCAAGGGAGTGCAGAGGAGGGAAGGATGTCCGAGGAGGTGGAAATAGCCTCAGAGGGGCTACCTCGGAATGGAGCTTTGAGAGAAGAGAAGGGGATGGCTGTGAGGAGTGGAGACGGAATGAGGTTTCAGAGGGAGAAGGAGCAGAGGCAAAGCACAGAGGACTGTGATAAGACTCGCACGGAGGCCCACACAAATGGTGCTGATGCCCTGGATGAAATCTCATAGCAGAGCCTGTGAGGAGAGCAGCAAAGACCATGAGAGGGCTTTGGCTGGTTAAAGGCTGGACCTTTCCCTGGCATCCGTGGCTCTCTTTCTCCCTTCCCAGCAATGCTAGGTCTCCTTTATGGAGTTTATGTGATTTCTATGAAAACTGGTGCCATGGTTAAAGCAAGTGACCTAGACTAGACCAGTCAGCTCTTTCCCTCCCCCTGGTGGAAATGACTGATTCTGGGGTAGGCAGGTGACCTAAACTAGTCCAACCAAAATGAATCTCAGGTCTTTTACTGCAAATGAGGAAGCATGTAACATTAGATGCTGCTAACACCTCTGGGGACCACAAGGGAGGTCAGCCTTAGGATGAAACTGACAACAGGACATGAGGAACAGGGACACTGAAGGAACTGCAGCCCTTGATGACAACACTGAGCCACTGTCTCCAGCCTTACCTAAAGACTGCATTGCCGGTGGGCTTTTCGAATGTATGAGCCAATGAAGTCCCAATATTGTTAAAGCCACTTAAAATAGGGGTTTCTCTTATAACTGAATATATTCCTGCGGAACCCTTCTAGAATTGTTAGTTCCTTAAAGGTAGGATCATCGCCTGCCTTTGCATCAGCTCCAGCACCTGTTACGTCACAGTCTCAGAGGCGCTGCTTAGTGAATATCCACCAGACGAATGAATGAATGAATCATCACATCCACTCCCATCATGCCTCATAAGAAGTGCTTTTTTTAATTAAAAAATTTTAAATTTTGTTTATGAACTCTGTATCCTATTACAAAGCAGGTGCTTTTCTATTTGGCAGCTGGAATTACTTCTCCTACAGTGCACAGTATGGGAACTCAAGAGTTGCGGTCTGAGCTTCAGGCTCTAAGCTGGTACCATAACCTACTGGGTTTGGTGCTACGTAAGGCCAAGGGTGCATGGGACAGATTTGCTCCATCAGAGTAGAGCAGTGGTTCTCAACCAGGATGATGTGCACAACCACCAGCACTGTATGCCCACGCCCCACCCCCTGCACTGACCCCAGGGGCATTTGGAAATGTCTTAAGATATTGTTGGCTGTCATAACTTGTGCAGGGGTTGCTGCTCACATTTAGTGGGTAGAGGCCAGGGATGCTGCTAAACAACCTGCAACGCACAGGACAGCCTCACACCAAAGAATCATCTGACTCAAAATGTCATTCGTGATGAGTTTGAGAAACCTGGCATAAAATTCCCTTGAACTTCATTAAGAAAGAAACGTGGGGAGCCAATATGCATAATACCCACATGTCTATACCCTGGGAATAGTCCTCGATGGGTGTCCAAAGCTTTGAACTCATCTTTTCTTAGTCTTCCTGTAACATAAACAGCTAAGACAAAAGTAGTTCTCCATACTGAACACTAGAGGGCAGGAATTTCCAAAGATAATACTGTTACCCCAAGCAACTGCAGTAATTAAAAACATTCTTTTCTGGACTTGGCCAAGACTGCACCTTTGTAGAAATAGATATAAATTTTGCATATAAATGAATATCGCTATAAATATTTAAGGTATGTGGCTGTGAAAAGTCAGCCAAAATTAGAACACACTCTTAGTGAACTGACTGTAACTGTTAGGAATAAAGGATGGTTATGCTAGCTAGGTGTTTCAGTTAAAGATATTTTGGTTGCAAAGAACAAACATTCTCCTTGAGTTGTCTAAACCCACAAGGGAGATTATTGGGAGGCTACTGGAGAGTTCTACAGAATATAAGGGAGAGTTGACAACCAGACAGTGGTATACTGAAGCTAGTTCTCACTTGCTTGTGAGAACCTGTTGTATGCAATACTCGCCAACTCCCTGTTCTGTTCAGTGATTTCACTGTGGTAGCTTGATACTGGCCATGGTGGGGGTATTTACACCATGGGAATCAGCAAACACTAAAAATCAAAGATCCCTTCAATCCTTTTGCCTTCCTTTCCTTTTCATCTTTCTTTTTTAGGAAGTGGTTGTGTAAAAATTTACTAGCACATCACTACAAGCAGACCATAAGCAAGAGCCAGGGAAGTTCAAGGGCTTCAACAGCTGAAAACTGTGAAATTCCCCTGCAAATAGGACCCAGCTCCAACTATCTCCAGATTCAATGTTTCTTCCTTCAAAACTCTAAATTCTTGGAAAAGAAAACCCAAATGGTACAGCATCCACTCATGGTCCCAGCAGCTGTGCCATGGCGTAGGTTTGCTGGAGGGTGGATTATAGTGTGGAGCAGTTCTCAGAGAAGCACATATTGCTGTGAGCTGGGTGGATGCCTCTAAAAATGTCTACCACACTGACTTGTAGCTGTCTGGCTGTCAATCACTTCTTTCCACATATCTAAAATATTCCCAACTACCCTGATTCAAAACCATTAGGCACTACTCTAGCACAGCCCTCTTTCCTAATAGCAGATAACAGAATCCACAGATAATGTCAGAGGCCAGGCTTCTCAGAGTCTACTATCTCCAGACAATAACTATTTTTTCCCTGGGTTCCTTAGCCCATCTGACCATTCTGCAATCTGTCATATAAATGGTAAATTTAGCTCACACCCAAATACACGAGAGTCAATAGTGTGAGACAAGGAAGGAAGAGGGGACAAAATTACAGTAACTCCTATTTAAAAAGAGGAAATTATGGTTACCTGCTCAAGGGGAATTTCCTTACTCTGGAATTTAGTTGGCCTCTGCTGTTAAGTTTTCTAGCAACAGTCTTCATCCATCATCCCAGTCGACTTCAGAGTCTTTTAACTATGTAAGAGATGATTTGTCATAAGAGTCCAGTGGCAGAGCAACTTGCCTACAACTTGGACTAGCTGGAGAGCCCTCTCTTGTCCAGGGTCCTACTAGAAGCTCACTGTTTTTACACTTGTCAGGCAAGTGGGAAGTAGCTGGATACTCTGATGTGTGGGAACAGTGCCTCAAAATCCAAAGTATCCCATAGGAACGATGCCTCTCTCTAGTTGAAGGAGACAGAGGCACTGATTATCAAACTTAGCTGCATCGTGGAATTACCTGGAGAGCTAATACTAATGCCTGGTTCCAAGCCCAGAGATTCGGATTCACTTGTTATGGGTAAGCATTGGGACTTTTGAGTGCTTCCCAGGTGAAGAGGATTCTGGTATATGATGGAGTAGGAAGCACCAGGAATCTGTCTCTCCACCTAGGCAATAATTACATTGGCAGAACTGTCTGATGTAACGATTTTGGAACTCTGGAGTTTATTGAAAGCTTGAAACTTCCAGGGGAAGTCTTAGATGGTAAATTAAGGTTAATTTCAGTAATTTCAGCTCTTAGCACAGTAGCAACCACTCATTCCCCTCTTCTAGCCATTTGGCAGACAGCTGTGCATATGTTCCTGGAGCGGCTTACACATAGCTTGTGGAAGCCAGGGTGGGCCAAAAGGACCCTATACTCCAAATGTTGGGTCTCTGTGCTCTTATTGCTGATTACTGCTTCTGATCACAGAGGTGCAGACAAAGAGGCAGGCAGCAATTGTTGCACCCTCCCTCATTGTTGCAAGCCCCTCCCCCTCCAGCTGAAGTGACTTCCAGGGGATTTAAAAGGGCAATATCCTTTACCTCTTCCTTCATTTTTCTTTTTCCTCCTTTGGGAACAGACATTAAAGACTAGGACATTCAAAAACAACACATATAAGGGAAAAATTAGTAAGTGATCTTGCATGCCCAGGGAAAGTCTCAGACAAGACTTCAAAAGACCTTAAGTTTACATGTTAGTCTGATTCTCGGCACAGACACAGCCTACAAGAATCAAAAAAGCAAAAATAATAAACAAAAACAATAACAGAAAACAGCAAACCCTAGGGGAAGGAGGATAATCTGCTTCCCAGGGTTACCACAGTATTAGATTCAAATGTCCAGTTTTCAACAACAACAAAAAAATCACAAGGCATACAAAGAAATAGAAAAGTATGACCTATTCAAAGGAAAAAAATAAAGAGTATTTCTAAAAAAGACCTGATGACAGATATACTAGGCAAAGACTTTAAAATAACCATCAAAGATGCTCAAAGTTGTTAAGGAAGATGTGGAAAAAGTTTTTAAAAAAGATGTATGAACAAAATGGAAATGTGAATAAAGAGACAGAAGACCTAAAAATAAACCAAAGAAATTGGGGAGTTGAAAAGTATAATAACTAAAATGAAAAATCTACTAGAGGGATTCAAAGGCATACTTGAGGAGGTAGAAGAAAGGATTAGTAAACTTGAAGATAGGACAATGGAAATTATTGAGTCTGAGTAACAGAAAGAAAAAAGACTGAAGAAAAGTTAATAGAGCCTAAGAGACCTATGGGACACCATCAGGCTGAGCAACACATGCATTGCGGGAGTCCCAGAAGGACAGGAGAGAGAAAAATATTTGAAGAAATAACACCTGAAAACTTCCCAAGTCTGATGAAAGACATGAAAATAAACATCCAAGAAGCTCAATGAACTCCAAGTAAAATGAACTTGAAAAGACTCATACTGAAACACATTATAATCAAACTTTTAAAAGACAAAGATAAGGACAAAGAGAAAAACCTTGAAAGCAGCAAGAGAGAAGTGACTCGTCACATACAATGGATCCTCAATAAGATTATTGGCAGATTTCTCATTAAAAACTTTGGAAGCCAGAAGGGAGTCTTGCAGGGTGAAATGAAAAGACAATACCAGTTATTTGAATCCATATGGAGAAATAAAGATCTCAATAAAAGTAAATATATGGGCAATTATAAAATATAGTATTGTAAAATGGTTTGTAACTGTATTTTTTGTTTTCTACTTTATTAAAGAGACTAATACATTTTTAAAAAAATTACTGGTCTAAAATTAGTATTATTATAACTTTGCTTTGTAACAGCAAATTTTGCTTTCTACATAATTTAAGAGGCTAGTGCATTTAAAAGAATTATTAGTTTAATGTTTGAGCCACACAATGTACAAAGATGTAATTTCATGACATCAGTAATGACAAGGGGTGGAGACAGAGCTGTAAAGAATAGAGTTTTAGTGTGCTATTGAAGTTAAGCTGGCATAAATTCTAATTTGAGTGTTATACTTTGGGATGTTAAATGTAATCCCCATGATAGCCACAAAGAAACTACCAATAGAATATACACAAGAGTACACCAGAAATTGACACAACATAGTAAACTGACTATAACTCAACAACAAAAAAAAGAATACACACAAAAGAAAATGAGAAAAGAATTAAAGTATTTCACTAACAAAAAAGGGTCAACTAAGCACAAAAGAAGACAGTAATGTAGGAAATAAGAGACAAAAAAGGCATATATGAAACAAATAGCAAAATAACAGAAGTAATTCCTCTCTATCAGCACTTTACTATAAATGTAAATGAAAATAAAGGTAAAATCTTTATTCTCATGGAGTGCCTAGGATGACCAAAGCTATGTGAAAATTCCTACCTGAGTGACTAAATAAATATTTCTGTTTCTGTTCCCTTTTGTTCATTTTTTTATTCTTGTATTGTTTCCCTGTTTATTAAAACCACACCTTTATTGTAAGCCATCTCAAACACTTCCTAAAAGTAGATGGGCATTAAAATAGGTTTTGTAATATCATTATTATTGCTCATGCCTCACCACGTTATTTGTCCAACCAAAGGGCACTGCATCCCCTAGTTCTGCCCCTCTTTTTCCTTCTTCCAGAAGGCTCCCAACTTGGAGAGATTCTCATAATGAGAGAGTGTGGAAACTCCCATATGTGGGTGGTGAAGGTGGCTTCTGATTACAATTTAAATGTAAATAGATATTAATTTATTCTCCTTTTCACAAAAGATGACTAACATTGATCTATCTTTCATTTCACTGACCTTTTCTTCTATATCTTCAACCTGTGTTTAAGCCCATCCATCAACATTTTCATTTCAAATTTAATACTTTTCAAGTTCTAGAATGCCATTTTTAATAGCTTCCATTTCTTTGCTGAGAATTCCTATCTGTTTATTCACTTAGACCAAGTTTTCCATTAAATTCTCAAACATTTTTTATAATAGCTGCTTTAAAGTCCTTGTTTACCACTTCCAAAATCTGAGTTATATTGAGGTCCATTTCTCTTCACTGTGGATCACATATTCCTGTTTCTCTGTATGTCTAGTAACCTTTTAAAACTATATATCTGACACTATGGATGACATGTGGTAGAGAGTCTGGATTCTGTTATTTTCCTCTGTAGAGTGCTGGGTTTTGTTTGAACAGTTAGTCAACTGATCTGGACCCAAATTCCAAACCCTATTTCTTCTGAAAGGGGCATCAGCTGAAATTACTCAATTTTTATAGCTTTTCAAATGTCGCTATTTCCTGGGGAAACTGAAAGCTTTCCTATGCATGGACAGTTCAGTTGTCATCCAAGGTTTTGGGTTGAGTTTCTATGCCAATTTGGGGGTAGTCCATTCTGTATTCCCTCTTTCTAGGATTTCTCTTATTTTCAATCTCCTTTACATCTAACAACTCCATCCTCTGATTCCTCAAGTTTTTCTATATGAGTTCTAGCCACCTAGCTCTGTGTGAATTGGGGGATAACCTCAAATGAAAAGCTGTATAAATGTGAATTTTGCCCAATACACTTTCCTCCTTTCAAGAACTGGCCTGTTTTTGGTCCCTCTCTTTTGCCTTCAAATAGTTTTATTTAAATTTTTCTTTAAATTTCATCCAGAGCTTATGACTGTTATCTACAGGAGCATTAGTCTGGTATAATCTACTCTGCTGTGACTCAAAACAGATTCTAATTCTGCACTAATTTAATTTAATTATCCTCCTTCATCACCTTTTTTTTTTCCTCTAGGAAGAATAGAAGTCAACAGAAAATTTCTAACACTGATATGGATTTTATTTCCTGTGTGGATCACGTATGGTATATATTATATCAGATAATTGTAAACCATTGATGACTAGTAATGGTTTCCTTATTCATTTTCTTAATGGTGTCTTTTGATGAGCCAAAGCTTTTCTAATTTCAATAAAATATAATTTGTCATTTTTTCAGTTGTTGTTTTGTCACCAAAGATTATTTTATCTATTTATCTATCCCCAAGTTACAAAGATCTTCTCCTATGTTTTTCTCTAAAAGGTTGTGGCTTTAGCTTTTATGCTTAGATCTATAATTCATTTTGAATTAACTTTTTGTGTGGTGTGAGATACATACAACAACATGGGTGAGTTGAAAAACCTTAGAGTGAAAAAAGCCAAATGCAAAGGATGCATCCAGTACAATTCTATTTATATGAAGTTCTATAGCAGGACTAACTCAGCTATGGTAATAGAAATCAGAACACTGGTTTCCTGGGTGGAGGAGGGTAGTGACTCCAAGGGGCACAAGGAAAGTTACTGGCGTCAAGGAGATGTTTTAGATCTTCAAGTGATTTTTACATACACAAGTACATTTGTTACAGATCCAATGAACTGTACACTTATATTGTATGTGTTTTACTTTATGAAAATTATACTTCAATTAGAAATGTATTATAAAGCTTTAAAAATCCCCAAGAAAAAAAAGTTCAGTCATTCTATGTTTTTTTTTTTAATTGGACAAAATCTAATCCCCTGGTAATGACAAAGAGAAGCTAGTGGCATATGAACTGTTAAGGCTACAAGTGTCTAATTCTTTCATCATCAAAAGAGAATCTGATGACATCATCAATCACAGAAGACTGAAATAACAAACACACAAACTGGAGAGCATCACAGAAACAATACTAGGTTACCTGATTCACGATTTTTCAAAAGTCTCAAAATGTCCTGCCTAAAACTTGCCTACCCTCTTTAGATTCTCCACGTGAATTCCTAAACCACTACACCATAAACGTTAAGTCTCCAAGGAAGAAGCTGTATAAAATTCCTATGTGATCTTTGTAAAACAAAAGGTAAGAGTTTGTCCTTAATGTCAGCCAAATTTAGCCACATCCAATTCCTTTTCTGCAGACAATTTCATATTCCACAGATGAAAGATGAATCTCAAAGGAGTTTTGTAAACTGGATGGCTCAAATTTCAAGGTCAATGCACAAATAATATAAAAATTACAGTTTAACCTCCAGCCAGTGGTTTGGATCAATTTTATATTCAAATACTTTTGAGATGGGGCATATATTTTATGCTGTTATCAGTCCTATCACCTTTCTTGGAATGATCAACTTCATAATATTGTTTAACTAAAAATAATGAGTTCCTTCATAACTATACAACTCTTTAGAGTCCAAGTAAGTATTTTCATAATGATTTCTTTCTCTGACACCCACTCTGAGAGCTAGGCTTGGAAATGGCATTTATATTTTTCTTTTCTGTAGGAAAAGCCCTTTGTACTTTAGAAAAGACAAAGGTTGTAAGATCTCTTGTACCAAGGTCAGCTTAGACTACATAATGTCCTAAGTCTCTGGGCAGCTAGCTCAAATAAACAGTGTCTACTGACTCAACTCTATTTTCATATCAGAAGATATCCAAGGACCAGAGGTGCCTTACATCCTAGCCAAGGTCTATTAATTCTTCTAGTTTAAGTCATGGAGAGGCAGGATTCAACACAGCATACTCTCTGTACATTGTGCTTTATTTAATCTGTTATCTGTTTCTTTTTCCTCCCAGGAAAGGATGAGACACAAAAGAAAAACAATTCGATTTTTATTACTTTTATTGTTTCTATGGGCCTTGCATAGAAAGTATTATCATCTCAGGTAACTTTTAAAAATTAATGAATATTTTATCCTGAGGTTGGTAAGGATCTGGTATGTTACAAAGGTGATAGGCTTGCCCCCTGAATGAAACAGCACCCAAATATATTGATCCAAATATACCCAATTATATCCAAATAACATCCAAATATATCAACATAAACATAGCCTTCAGCAAAAAGTTCTTTGTTTCTAATGTGATCAAAGTTAAATGTAATTTCTGTAGGCTCATACATGTGAGGAGAAGCAATGTAAGCTACCAAGACAGCTGCCATGTAATTACGGCAGTGTAAGTTTAGCAAATGTTATAGAGAAACTGCCATTTTTAAATAGGTGGTTTTTTTTTTTTTAAAGAAATATTCCTAATGTTGCTGACTTCAGTCACTACGTATAGTATTTACCTTCCACATATTTGAGACAAGTAGAAAGGCTTCATTGGCAACTGGCAAATTTTATTGTTTTAATGTTATTAAGTAAGTTTCTTTTTCATTTGTATCACAAAGAATTACTTTTTTTAAAAAAAGATATAGCATACAAGGTCATAATTGTAGTGATTTTTTGGCATGTTTATTGTACTTGATGCATCCTATATATCTTAGTCCATTTGAACTTTTATAACAAAATACTATAGAATGGTTGGCTTATGAACAACAAATTTCTAACTGTTCTGGAGGCTGGGAAGTCCAAGATCAAGGCACCAGCAGTTTTGGTGTCTGGTGGGGACCCATGTTGTAGTTCATACACAGCCACCATCTAGCTATGTCCTCCCATGGTAGAAGAAGTAAAGGAGCTCTCTGGGATCTCTTTTCCAAGGGAACCAATCCCATTCATGAGGACTCCATCCTCATGACCTAATCACCTCCCAAAGGCCCTACCTCCTAAAACTATCACATTGAGGGTTGGGACTTCAACACATGAATTTGATGGGGACACAAACATTCCATGCAAAACCTTATGCAAACATTAAACATTTGGTAATATTAGGTAGTAAAGTTAGGTAATAAAATGAATGGGTTTATGGGGGTATATATAACTCTAGTCATCTTAAATGTGGAAACTCTTTATATAAGTTTGAAATTAATATAACGCTTTTCACTTATCCTAAGCACAAAGAAACTTCAGAGGATATATCAGTGCTGGTAAGTCTCTAACTACAAATATGCTATAAGTTCTTTGAAGACAAAACCAGTTGGAGGGCAATGGACTACCTGTAAGTCCTTGGTTCCCATAGGCAGGGTAAACTGAAGCAATTCTACAAACAGGCATTGGAGATATTAATTTAAGATCAGAGTAAGAGGAGTCAAAGAAAGAGCAGACTGGCAGGGTGCAGTCTCTGATAGAAGACTGAAACCTGGTTAGAGGAAACATGTTATGGAAGCAAGAACTCAGCCTCCAGGAACTCTGAATCCTTTAGAGCTTTGGGCAAATACACAGGAGTCAAGTCTTGGCTAAAAGACTCTCAGGTATTAATCCCATACCACCTACAAAAATCACGCCATGAGAAATGAGTGCAGAGAGGAAATTTCTCCAAAGATTATCCGAGAGTCAATATCATAAGATGTTCCTCAGCTTCTCCTTATAGTCATGGGAACATACATAGTGAAGTGAAAGCAACTTTCCTTTCTGATGCTTGTTGTATCCAGGGGCCTTGTCTCTCTGGTGGTTCCATGATTTACAACAGTCCCACTAAGACTAAGATTCCATGTGTGGGTGAGCTGTGCTATGCACGAAAATAATAGAGTCAGAAGGTTTTCATGTACCAGGCAGAGTATGTTCCCCCTATATACAGCCATGGCTAGCAGGGCATTGGAACTGTCAATCACCTGAAAAGGGCAGAAAAACTCCTAGGCAAAAGTGGGAACATTCAAGGTAAGTCTGCTGCAGCAGACGCTGGGAGAAAGAATGGATTGAAATGTTTTCTAGCAAAATGTACTCAAAGCAATACAACCTAACAATCATTGTCTCTATTATTAATATTAGTTCTTAGCATCAGGACTCTACAGCCTTCGCATAGCAATACTCATCTTCCCAGGCATCACTGTTGATGGAAGTGGGTGCCCGGGTAGAATATCACATCTCAGTCACACCCGGATATTGCAGTCGCTTTTTTCCATGTGCACAGGCACAAAGACAGCCTCATGACATACAACTCAGCTCCATAGCTGCCTCATCCCCTCATTAACTCAGCCCAGAATCAGCTCCCCAAGGGCGTCCTAGCTATCAGAGTAGTTAGCAAAGAAGAAGAGGAAGGACTCAGGCACAGCTGCTTGTCTTTCCACCTAATGTGTGACTGGGGACAAGATAATAAAAGCTCTCTGTGCCTCAGTTTATCTCATAGGGGTGGATTAAATTAGATAGCACTTACGAAAGTATTCAATAAGTATTAGCTATTAACCTCATCTAGCAGGTTAGGGAACACTCCCCTTTAGGAAGGGATATTTGAAATGAGACCTAAAGACTATGTGGGAATTAACTGATGGAAGCTGTGGCATGTTTACGGAAATAACAAAAGGTCAGCAAGCCTGGAAAATTGTAGGTGTGGGCTAAATAGGAGAGGTGGCTGGAACAGTGTGAAGGGCCAGATCATGTAGAATATCATGGCCATATAAGAAATGACAATGGGAGGTCACTGGACACTGTTAGACAGAATAGGGACATGGTAGCACAGGAGCTTCAGAAACATGCTACTGGAAGCAGAGTGGAAATACGGAGAATGAGTTGAAAAGGGGCAATGAAAATATGAGGGGTCGTTATATTATGCTCTTTACATTTTTGTACCTTTGAAATTTTTCAGACTACAAAGTCTTTTTAAAAAGTGTACAGTGAGGCCAATTATAAGGCAGCTATTGCAGTAGCCGAGACAAGAGATGATGAAGTCATATGGTGGCAGGGAATGGAGATAGGGGATGGATTTGAGAGATGTTTTGGAGGTAAAACCAGCAGGGTTTAATGATGGTTTCGATGTTGAGATTTAGGAAGTGCTCTGAGTGTAGGATGACTCTCCTATTTCTGCCTTGCCTATCCAAGGAGATCCAAAGAGTTCATTAAGGCAACATATGAAGAGGACCTATTTTGGGGAAGAGGTGATGACTTTAACATTAAACGTCTTCATTCTGTAGTGTCTGTGCAAAATTCAAGTAGAAAACTTCAGGACACAGCTGGAGACACGAGTCTTAAACTCAAGGGAGAAGTATTAGTTATACATAAGAATTTGAAGCCACAGGAAAATGCCCAGAAGATCAAACGGATCCATTGATCAAACAGAAGGCCTAAGAAAAACCCTTCTGAGACTAATTATCAAATCATGGCTGATGAGCAGATAGATGGAAACCATAGCCAACCATAGATGGAAAAGTAGGAATATATTTTCATTGTGATAGAAAGAAAAAATACTCAGTACTATAGGTAAATTTGGAAGTGAGACGGCACAAAGCTGAGGGAGCTTTCATCTGATGGCTGCTTTTTTCTCTGAGTTAGAAGATGACAGTGAGAGCTATGGAAACACATAAAAGCTTCTGGGAAGCACAGAGAATTCACTTGAGTTTGGAAATCATGATTTTTCCATGCCACCACCATCAAAGTTCATTATTATTTTTCTGACCACTTCATGCTTATTTTGCATTTTATATCTGAGAACACAGCTCATGACTTGATAGGCATTCATTTTTCTCAAACCCTAGTAGATACAATGTAACTCTTTGCATTATTTTTCCTGATAGGTCTGTGAATACTCAAACAGAAGAATTAAAGCTATCAGACTGGTTTTTGCCCAAGTAAGTATTCCAAATCTAACACATGTGAGATTAATCCATAGATTGCTAAATAGAAGTTAACAGATGGCAACAATACCATGACTGGCATTCCAGATGTTTGAGAGCAGATGGATCTTTGATTGCATTTTAAAAATAAGCAGTAGCCAAGACCCTGTGAATGGACATTAGGATCTACATCCTCCACGAACGAGAATTTAGATGATAGAAACTCAAAAGGTCCTAGAATGATGGAAGGTCAAAAGTGTAACGGTAAACTTGAGATCAGTTGGTCGATTCTCCACATTTCACCAATGAGAGAACCAAAGCCCAAATCAGATAGATGGGCTATCTGTGCACTTCATGCTTTAACACGACAGCTTTCCTCTGGCCTTTTTGCCTCCACCTTCTCACCCTACCCACCTATCTTTCATCTTGAGGACTTCTCTCTCTCTCTCTTTTTTTAATTGAAGTATAGTTGATTTACAATGTTGTGTAAGTTTCAGGTGTACAGCAAAGTGATTCAGTTATACATATACATATATATTCTTTTTCAGATTCTTTTTCATTATAGGTTATTACAAGATATTGAAAATAGTTCCAAATGCTATACAGTGGGTCTTTGTTTTTTATTTATTTTACATATAGTAGTGTGTATATGTTAATCTCAAACTCCTAATTTATCCCTCCTCCACCACCCCGTTCCCCTTTGGTAATCACAATTTGTCTTCTATGTCTGTGAGTCTATTTCTGGTTTGTAAATAAGTTCATTTGTATCATTTTCTTAGATTTTACATATAAGTAATATCATACAGTATTTTTCTTTCTCTGCCTGACTTACTTCACTTAATATGATAATCTCTAGGTCCATCCATGTTGCTGCAAATAGTATTACTTTATTCTTTTTAATGATTGAGTAGTATTTCATTGTAAATATATACCACAACTTCTTTATTCATTCATCTGTTGATGGACATTTAGGCTATTATAAATAGTGTTGCTATGAATATTGGAGTGCATTTATCTTTTCAAGTTAAGAGTTTTCTCCAGATATATGCCCAGAAGTGGGACTGCTGGATCATATGGTAACTATTTTTAGTTTTTTAAGGAACCTCCATTGTGTTCTCCAGTGGCACCAATTTACATTCCCATCAACATTGTTGGAGGCTTTGTTTTCCTCCACACCCTCTCCAGCATTTACTGTTTGTAGACTTTTTAATGATGGCCATTCTGACCAGTGTAAGGTGATACCTCGTAGTTTTGATTTGCATTTCTCTAATAGCAATGTTGAGCATCTTTTCATGTGCCTGGTGGCCGTCTGTATGTCTTCATTGGAGAAATGTCTTTTTAGGTCTTCTGCCCATTTTTTGATTAGGTTGTTTTTTAATATTAAGCTGTGTGAGCTTTTGTATATTTTGAAAATTAATCCCTTGTCAGTTGCATCATTTGTAAATATTTTCTCCCATTCCATAGGTTGCCTTTTGTTTTGTTTATGGATTCCTTTGCTGTGCAAAAGCTTCTTAGTTTAATTAGGTCTCATTTGCTTATTTTTGTTTTTATTTCTATTACTCTATGAGATGGATCAAAAAACATTGCTGCAATTTATGTCAGAGTGTTCTATGTTTTTCTGAGCACTTCTCTCAATTAAAACTTTGAAAGATGTCTAGTTAAGATCACAATTGGATAATGGACCATGACTCATCTTCCCATAACATCATGGCATTTGTCAGATCTAATCAGGACAGAGAAAGCATACCAATTATTTAAACAGAGAATTTAATATAAAGAATTGTTGACTAATACAAAGTTGTTAACGAGGTAACTTGAAAGACTGAAAAGAGAACTCTAAGGTGTCACAGAGGGAACACTAGAAAGTGACTATTTTCCCTAGGGCTGAAGAAACAAAAGGAAGCATCTGGAATCATCAAACCTTAAAAATTTAGAGAAGAAACACCAATTCTGCTCAGCTGGCACTACTGCCTCTGAGCTCTGGGGAGGCCCGTTGGGGCAGGGAACCAGCCCTCTAAGGAAAGGCACAGTGAGACTGCCTTTGCAAGTGCTGGAAAAACTGAAAGCTGGATTCAACCACTGTTTGGGAAAGGAATTGCTATTGCTGTGGTGAAGATGCATTGCTGGAAAGGGACTTGCAGGAACAGGATGTAAACAAAAAGCTCACAGGAAACAGGAAGGAGCAAGTTCCTTCTTTCCTCAGTCTTGTAATTTTCCTCTAATGCCCTTTATTAGCAGAGCCTAACAAGATGCCCACTGGCAAAGGGGAAATGTGGTTTACAGAGCCCCCGCTCAACATAATAAAGCAGAGTGGGGGGGGATTAGTTATGAAAGATAGTAGCTTAATAACTGACACAGCATCCCACTAACAAGACAGGCATATCCTCATAATTCAAGGTGATAATCAACCACAACAGTTGAACAAAGGAGAAAACCATACAGGCATTTAAATAGATTCGAAATAGGTTACTGATAAAGTTCAAGTCCCACTGCCTTTTTTTTTTTTTTTTTTTTTTTTTTTTTTTGGCTTAAACAACAGTAATTTGTTTTCTCCCACTTCTGAAAACTGGAAGTCAAAGATCAAGGTGTTGGCAAGTTTGGCTTCTCTTGAGGGTTCTCCTCTCAGCTTGCAGATGGCTGTCTTCTTGCTGCGTCCTCACGTGGCTTTTTCTCTGTGCACATGTCCATGGTGTCTCTTCCTCTTCTTATGAGGACACCAGTCCTATTGGATTGGGGCCCCATCCTTATGATCTCATTTAAACTTCATTGCCTCTCTAAAAGCCCCATCTCCAAATAGTCTCACTGGGAATTAGGGCTTCAAACATGAATTTGGGGGAAACAACTCAGTCTATAACAGGTTCTGAAACAGCTAATACAATCCTTTTCTTCCAACTGCACTTCAATTCCCATTGCATTTTTCATTTTTTTCCTCTTCATGACCATTAAGGTTTAACACCTTTTCATATGAATATTGGCCACATGGACATTCACTTTTGTAAAATGCCAGTTCTTATCTCTTCCCCTCCCCAACACCATCCTCGTTCGATAAGCTTTCTTTTTTTATGATTTGAACTCACATAATGTAAAATTCACTGTTTCAGCCACTTAAAAATGTACAATCCAGTGGCTTTTAGTTGTACAACTATCACCACTATCTAATTCCAGAATATTTTCATCACACCAAAACGAAACCTTGTACCCATTAAGGAGTAACTTCTCATTCCCTTCTCCCTAGTCCCTGATAAACTAATCTGTTTCCTGCCTCTGGATTTATCTATTTTGGACATTTCATATGGATGGAGAATAATATGTGGGTTTTTTTAATGTCTGGCCTCTTTTACTTTGCATGTTTTCAAGGTTCATCTATGTTGTAGCATATATTAGTACTTCATTCCTTTTTATAGTTGAATAATATTCCATTGTATGGACATACTAAATATCCATTCATTAGTTAATGGACATTAGGTTGTTTCCACTTTTTGGCTATTCTGAGTAACGGTGCTATGAACATTCATGTCCAAGTTTTAATCTGAAATCATGTCTTTAATATGGGTATATATCTGTAAGTGGAATTATGGATCACAGGGTAATTCTATGTGAACTCTTTGAGAAAACACCAAACGCTTCCATGGCAGCTGTACCATTTTACATTTCTACAAGGTATGGGTGTTCCAATTTCATCACATTTTATCCAACACCTGTTATTTTAATGTTTTGGGGTTTTGGGGGGGGGGTGTTTTTGTTTATATTATGGCCATCCTAGTGTGTGAAATATCTCATTATAGTTCTGATTTGCATTTCTCTAATGATTAATGATGTTGAGCATCTTTTCATGTGCTAACTAGCTATTTGCATATGGACAGAAATGTCTATTCAAATTTTTTGTTCATTTTTAAATTGGGTTGTTTGTCTTTTTTTAACATTTTTTATTGATTTATAATCAATTTATAATGTTGTGTCAAATTCCAGTGTAGAGCACAATTTTTCAATTATACATGAACATATCTATATATTCATTGTCACATTCCTTTATCTGTGAGCTACCATAAGATCTTGTATATATTTCCCTGTGCTATACAGTATAATCTTGTTTATCTATTCTACAATTTTGAAATCCCAGTCTGTCTCTTCCCACCCTCCACCCTCTTGGCAAGCACAAGTCTGTATTCTATGTCTATGAGTCTATTTCTGTTCTGTATTTATGCTTTGTTTGTTTGTTTTTTAGATTCCACATATGAGTGATCGCATATGGTATTTTTCTTTCTCTTTCTGGCTTACTTCACTTAGAATGACATTCTCCAGGAGCATCCATGTTGCTGCAAATGGATGTTGTCGGTTTTTATGGCTGAGTAGTATTCCATTGTATAAATATACCACTTCCTCTTTATCCAGTCATCTGTTGATGGACATTTAGGATGTTTCCATGTCTTGGCTATTGTAAACAGTGCTGCTATGAACATTGGGGTGCAGGTGTCATCCTGAAGTAGGGTTCCTTCTGGATATAAGTCCAGGAGCAGGATTCCTGGGTCATATGGTAAGTCTATTCCTAGTCTTTTGAGGAATCTCCATACTGTTTTCCACAGTGGCTGTACCAAGCTGCATTCCCACCAGCAGTGTAGAAGGGTTCTCTATTCTGTTCCATTGGTCTATATGTCTGTTTTTGTACCAATACCATGATGTCTTGATGACTCTAGCTCTATAGTATTGTCTGAAGTCTGGGAGAGTTATTCCTCCAGCCTCTTTCTTTCTCTTCAGTAATACTTCGGCAATTCTAGGTCTTTGATGGTTCTGTATAAATTTTATTATGATTTGTTCTAGTTCTGTGAAATATGTCCTGGGTAATTTGATAGGGATTGCATTAAACCTGTAGATTGCCTTGGGCAGTGTGACCATTTTAACAATCTTGATTCTTCCAATCCAAGAGCATGAGATATCTTTCCATTTTTTAAAGTCTTCCTTAATTTCCTTCATCAATGGTTTATAGTTTTCTGGGTATAATTCTTTCATCTCCTTGGTTAGATTTATTCCCAGGTATTTTATTACTTTGGGTACTATTTTAAAGGGGATTGTTTCTTTGCTTTCTTTTTCTGTTCTTTCATCATTAGTGTAAAGAAGTGCAACTGGTTTTTGAATGTTAATCTTGTAACCTGCTACCTTGCTGAATTCTTCAATCAGCTCTAGTAGTTTTTGTGTGGACCTTTTAGGGCTTTCTATATATAGTAACATGTCGTCAGCATACAGTGACACTTTTACCTCTTCTTTTCCAATTTGGATCCCTTTTATTTCTCTCTCTTGCCTGATGGGTTGTTTGTCTTTTTGTTGTTGCACTTTAAGAGTTCTTTATATATTCCAGATACTAGACTCTTATAAGATATATTATTTGCAAATATTTTTCCCATTCTGTAGGTTGTCTTTGCACTTTCTTGTTAGTGTTCTTAGATGCACAAAGTTCTGTATTTTGATGAAGTCCAATTTATCTATTTTTTTCTCTTTGGATGCCTGTGCTTTTGGTGTCATATCTAAGAAACCACTGCCAAATCCAAGATCATGAAAATTTACTGTAGTTTTCTTCTAAGTTTACTGTAGTTTTCTTTCTAACCTGTATTTAAAATTAATTGATCATAATTGTACAGGTTTATTACAGACTCAGTTCTATTGATTTATGCATCTATCTTTATGCCAATATTATACTGTTTTGATTACTGTATCTTTGTAGTAAATTTTGAAATCAAGAAGTGAGTCCTCCAACTTTGTTCTTTTTTAAGATTGTTTTGGCTATTTGGGGTCCCTCAAATCCTTATGAATTTTTTTTTCACCTTTAACATTTTTATTGATTTATAATCATTTTACAATGTTGTGTCAAATTCCAGTGTAGAGCACAATTTTTCGGTTATACATGAACATATATATATATTCATTGTCACATATATTTTTCTCTGTTAGCTACCATAAGATCTTGTGTATATTTCCCTGTGCTATACAGTATAATCTTGTTTATCTATTCTACAATTTTGAAATCCGTCTATCTCTTATGAATTTTAGGCTCAACTTGTCTATTTCTAAAAAAAAAAAAAAAAAAAGGCAGTTAGAAAATTGATAGTGCATTCGTTTCCTAAGGCTGCCATAACAAACCACCACAAAGTGGGTGGCTTAAAACAAGAGAAATTCATTTTATCACAGTCCTGGAATGCAAAAATCCAAAATCAAGGTGTCAGTAGGGTCATGCCTCCCTTGAAAGCTCTAGGGAAGAATCCTCCAACCTCTGCTTTAGTCTTCACATAACTTTCTTCTCTGTGTCTCTCCTCTATGTATCCTTTTATCTTCCTATAAAGACACCTGTCATAAAATTTAGGGCCCAACTGAATTCGGAATGACCTCAAGATAATTAATTCCATCTGCAAGATGCTATTTCTAAATAAGGTAACATTCTGATATTCCAAGTGGACTTTAATTTGGGAGGTACATTATTTAATCCCTCTATAGGTAAGGATTACACTGAATCTATAGATCACTTTTCAGTGTATTGCCATCTTAACAGTATTAAGCTTTCCAATCCATAAGCCCTGGATGTCTTTCCATTCATATGGCCTTCTTTAATCTCTTTCAGCAATGTTTTATACATTTCATTGTGCAAGTCTTGCACAAACTTGGTTACACTTATTCCTAAACATTTTATTCTTTTTTGATATTATAAATAAGATTGTTTTCTTAATTTCATTTTCAGATTGTTCATTTCTAGTGTGTGGAAACACAAATGATTTCTGCATGTTGATCTTGTATCCCACAACATTTACTAGTTCTAATAGAATTTTTATAGATTTCTTAGAATTTTCTCTGCTAGCAGAGATAGTTAGAATTTTCTCTGCTAGTATTTAGTTTTCATCCTTTCCAATTTGGATGTCTTTTATTTCTTTTTCTCGCCTAATTGCTCTAGCTAAACTTCCAGTACAATGTTGAATGAAGTGGATAAAACAGACATCCTTGTCTTATTCCTGATTTTAGGGGGAAAGCTTTCAGTCTTTCAACAATAAATATGATGTCAACTATGGGTTTTACATAGATAACCTTTATCATGTTGAGGAATTCCTTTCTATTCCTAGTTTGCTGGGTATTTTTATTGTGAAAGAGTGTGACTTTTATTGTCAAATGCCTTTTCTGCATAAGTAAAAATGTTCATGTGTTTTTTCCTTTCATTTTATTAATCCAGTGTTTCACAATGATTTAATATTTGTATGTTGAACCAGCCTTGCATTCCTGGGAAAAAATCCCACTTGGTCATGGTGGGATTTTAATATGCTGCTGGATTCGTTTGCTAATATTTTGTTGAAGATTTGTACATCTATATTCATAATGGATATTGGTCTAGAGTTTTCTTTTCTTGAGATGCCTTTGTCTGGTTTTGGTAGCAGAGTAATGCTGGCCTCACAGAATGAGTTAGAAAGTTTTCTATAAATCATAAAAAATGTTATAAAAAAAGTTTTTCTATTTCTTTGAAATACTTTGAGAATAATTGGTGTTAATTCAAGTGCTTGGTAGCATTCACCAGTGAACCCATCTGGTCCTGGGCTTTCTTTGTTAGGAGATTTTTGATTATCCATTCAATCTCTTTACTTGTTATAGGTCTGTTAAGATTTTCTAGTTCTTCCTGAACCAGTTTTGGTAGTTTGTGTTTCTAGGAATTTGGCCATTTCATCTAGGTTACATGGTGTATAGTTGTTCATAGTATTCTATTATAATCCTTTATATGCCTGTACGATCTATAGTAATGTCCTGATTTCCATTCTTGATTTTAGTAATTGGACTCTGCTCTGATTTTTTTTCTTGGTCAGTCTAGTTAAAGGTTTGTCAATTTCATTGACCTCTACAAAGAACCAACTTCTGGTTTCATTGAATCTATCATTTTTCTTTTTCTCTATTCAGTTGTCTCTGCTCCAAACCTTATTATTTCTTCCT
The DNA here is from genome assembly GCF_048773025.1 of Camelus bactrianus. Lineage (NCBI taxonomy): Eukaryota > Metazoa > Chordata > Mammalia > Artiodactyla > Camelidae > Camelus > Camelus bactrianus. Next base: position 65,793,649 of record NC_133542.1, on the reverse strand, counting down.
TCTGCTTGTTTTGGGTTTAGTTTGACCTTTTTTTTCCCTAGTTCCTTAAGGTAGAAGATTAGGTTATTGACATGAGATCTTTCTTCTTTTTAAATATAGATGTTTAGGTTTCCTTCTGAGTGCTGATTTTCACTGCCTCCCATAAGTTTTGGCATGTTGTATTTTCATTTTTATTCATCTAAATGTATTTTATAATTTCCCTTATGATTTTTTTCTTTGGCACATTGGTTGTTTGATGTGTTGTTTAATTTCCAGATATTTGTAAATGCTCCAGATCTATTTCTGTTATAGATTTCTAATTTCATTCCATTGTCAATGGAAAAGATGGTTTGTATATTTCCAACATTTTAAGTTTATTGGGATTTGTTTTGTGGCATAACATATGATCTTTTGTGGAGAATGTTCCATTTGTATTTGAGAAAAATATGTAGTCTGTTGTTGGGTAAAGTGTTCTATGTATATCAAATTCTTTCTTTTGCCTGCTCAAATCTGCTGTTGAACCCCAAAGTGAGATTTTTCATTTCAGCTATATACTTCTCAGCTCCAGAATTTCTATTTGGTTTGTTTTTATAATTTCTATCTCTTTATTGATATTTTCTCATGAGACATTGTTCTCCTACTTTCCTTTAGTTCTTTGTCCATGGTTTCCTTTGGCCCTTTAAGGCTATTTTAAATTTTTTTTTAACATTTTTTATTGATTTATAATCATTTTACAATGTTGTATCAAATTCCAGTGTAGAGCACAATTTTTCAGTTATACATGAACATATATATATTCATTGCCACCTTTTTTTCTCCATGAGCTACCATAAGATCTTGTATATATTTCCCTCTGCTATACAGTATAAACTGTTGATTTAAAATCTTTCTAGAAAAGCTCAATGTATGGATAGTTTTTGTTAATTTTTTTCCTGTGAATGGACCATACATTCTTCTTTCTTTGCATAACTCTTTTTTTTAATTTATTTTTTATTTTTTAATGGGGGGGAGGTAATTTTAGGCATATATATATTTTTTTTTTTTTTTTTTTTTTTTTTAAACAGAGGTACTGGGAATTGAACCCAGGACTTCGTGCATGCTAGGCATGCACTTTACCACTGAGCTATACCCTCCCCCCATCCTGCATAACTCTTAATTTTTGGTTAAAAACTAAACAATTTGAGTATTATAATATAATCTCTCTGGAGATCAGATACTTTTGCCTCCTCAGAGTTTGTTGTTATTTGCTGTTGCTTATGGTTGTTTGTTTGCTTAGTGGATTTTCTGAACCTCTTTTTAAAGACTGTATTCTTCATCTTGTTTGGTTTTAGAAGTCTCTGTACCTTTAGCTTGTGGTCAGCTAGCAGTTAGACAGAGATTTCCTTAAGTGCTGAGAGCCTAAGAGAGAGGGAGGTGTTGGAGGGCATAAGGAGGAGGAGGAGGAGAAGAGAAGAGGAAAGAGAAAGGAAAATAAAAGAAAACAAAGAGAACAAGAAAAAAACACAGTCTTTGAAGATTGGCTCTGTATTTGGGCCCTCCTTCAACACAACCCAGCTGTTTACAACTCTGCCTTAGCCTTCACTTCCTGTGTGCCTTGAGCCTAAATACCAGCCAGAGGTGAAAACCTAGGGTATCCACAGATCTTTCTGAACATGCACTCTGCCCTGAACATGTGCATGGATTTCTCAGTTTCCTGTTACACATGAGATCTTGTCAAAGCCCTTACTTTTCAAAGAACTGTCTTCCAAATGATTCCTCCCCAGGCTTTCAGCATATCTAGGGTTTATTCCAACTTAATCTTTTAACCCAGGTGGCAGGGGCTTGTTCTTTTTAAATATGTTTTCAAGGAACACTCTCTATTTAGCCACTTTTCCATTCTGAGAGAGTTCTGAGTTAAGTAAAAGCATTATGAGTTGGTCCTTCAAGGAACTCTCAGGTAGATCAAACCAGACAAGCACAATTCCTTGGGAATTAGATCCACTCTTCTTCCTCCAGAATCGCATACCAACACTGAGAACATGGCTTGCTGTTTTCAATTCCAATGCTATACTGGGGAGGGAGTTGGTGTAAGGCTAAGTTAAAATACAACAGAGCTTTCTTACTCCTACCATGTTGAGTCTTTTCTTCCTTTTTTTTTTTTTTTTTTTTTTTTTGAGATAGTTTTTGCTTAGTTGCTCTGAACCTCTCTGGCTATCTTCCAAAGTTCTGACAAAGTTGATTCTGACAGAGTGTAGTAATATTAACATTGGCAGCATTTCAGATTATGAAAACTGGGAGGTTCATTTTTCAAAATAAGGCCTCTGAAAATAATCAGTGTCCAAAAGCCTAAGGCAATAGATTTTGTCCAAATATAAGAGAACTTGTTACTTTATACTTTGGGTGGCATTTCAACTCTGTATCCTCAAAGATCTTGGAATCACAGTATAACTAATCTGTACATGTGCTTTTGTAATGATCCAGCCATTTCTGATAAATAGTTTCTCTAGTTTATCATGACCATCAAGACTTTGGGTTGGAGTAAGGAAATGCTGCAATCTGGCCCAGGCTTTATACATTAGTAATATCTACTACAGTTTTATTAAAAGGTATTTTGTTCATAAATCTTATGTCTTCCTTCCAGTGCATCAAGGCCCATGAAAATGACTACCAATTGGTCAGCTCCAATTGTGTGGCATGGCACTTACAATGAAGTAGTGTTGGAAGACTATTATGCAAGTCATAAAATTACTGTGGGGTTGACTGTGTTTTCTGTGGGAAGGTAAGTAATGCCAAATGTCCTTTACATTTAGCCCTTCTGTTGTAGAAAATGGAAGGTTATCAATAATCCCACCTCAAGAATCCAGAAAAAGTAGAACAAAATAAAACCAAAGAAAGCAAAAGTAAGGAAGTAATAAAGATGAAAATAGAAATCATGACATTGAAAACAGAAAAGCAATATATGTGGATTCTAAAAAAAAAAGACCACAAAAGAACTTATTTACAAAACAGAAACAGATGCACAGACACAGAGAACAGACTTACAGTTACCAGGGGTAAGGAGGGTGGCAAGGGATAAACTGGGAGTTCGAAATTTGCACCTCTTGGGGAGTGATGAAAATGTTAGGTATCTTGATTGTAGCTGTGGTTTCATAGGTGTATACAGCTATTAAAATTCATCAAATTGTATGTCTGAAATACGTGTAGTTTACTGCACAGGAATTATACCACAATAAAGTTGTTTTTAAAATAAGAAAACAGAAAAGCAATAGAGGAAAATCAATGAAACAAAAAGCTGGCTCTTTGAAAAAAATCAATAAAATCTATAATCATCCAGGAAGACTGGTAAAGAAAAAACACAAATTACCAGTGTCAGGAAAGAAACAGGATATATCACCTCAGACTTTGCAGACTTCAAAAGGATAATCAGGAAACACTATAAAACACTCTACACACATACATTTGACAACTTAGATGAAATGGACCTTAAAGGCACAAACAACCACAACTCACCCAACATGATATGGATCATTTGAATAGCCCAATAGCTATTGAGGAAGTAGAATTCATAATTTTAAAAACTCCCAAAGTCTCCAGGCCCAGATGGTTTCACTGGCAAATTCTACCAAATATTTAAAGAAGAATTAACATCAATTCTATACAACCTCTTCCAGAAAGGAGAAGAGGACAGAATACTTCCCAAATCATTTTTATGAAGCAAGTGCTGACTTGATATCAAAATCATACAAAGAAAGTACAAAACAGTATTAAGTTGAGCAATGTACATATCACCCTTTAAAATTACATAGTTTATCAACTTTAGAGTAACTTGTCAAATACTGATATTAAGTTTTATTTAAAAAGAAGAAAATAGAAAGGAAGGAGAGGGAGGAACCCTTACAGAAGAAGTGTCCTGTGTACCCCGTCCCTAGACCCATTCTGATCCCTCTGAGTAGCTGCCCCATGATGTGGACCAGGGCATAGAGATTGACCCCATGCTGGGGGCAGTGTTCCTACCTTCAGGGCGTAGATGGGGTTTCTGCTTCCTTCCCACCTCCCCTCAGTAGAACACACTGAGTCTTAGAAGGGTCCTATGTAGGTGGAGGGGCACTGAAATCAAAGCCTCATTAACTTCATCCTAAAACCCCCTCTCTGTGTTAAAGAACCTCCGAGGCATCGAGTCCCTCTGAAATTAGGAGTTAGGTAGGACTGAAAACAGGAGGATACACTGAAAGTATCTATATGGGACATTGCGACATGAATACCTGCTACAGGGATGAACAAGTAAGCCAATATAATAAAACAGAAAGCTTCATGCAAATGTTAAAGACTTTCTATTTATTGACAATGACATTGTCGAGCCACAAGGAAAGACTTCCATAAATGATGCCGGAGTTGATGTCAACATGGGAAATTGAAATTGTACCTCTATAGCATATCATGTACAAGCCTATACAAACATCAATTCCCAGGTAGTTTTAAGACTAAAATTTAAAGGAAAAACTGTAGTATATCTTCATGAACTCAGGATAGGAAAAGATTTCTTAATCAAGACATGGAAAATATTAATCATAAAGGAAAAGGTCGGTAAGTCTGACTGTATTAAAAATTAACTTTACCTAAGAAAAAAATCAGAGGAACCCAAGTTGAGGGCCATTCTACAAAATACATGGTCAGGGTTATGACCAACAAGGAGAGAAATTGACAGAGTGGAGGAGACTAAAGAGACATAGTGACTAAATGCAGTGTGTATCTTGGATTGGATCCTGGAAACTAAAAAGGCCATTAGGGGAAAAATTGGTGAAATGTACGTAAAATCTGCGATTTGGTTAACTGTATTTTACCACTGATAATTTCCTAGTTTTGACAAATGTACTATGGTTATATAGTTAGGGAAAGAGAGTGTATATGGGAGCTCGATAATTTATTTGCAAGTTTTCTGTAAACTTAATATCATTCCAAAATAAAAAAGTTTTCTAAAAATTGAAAAAAAAAAGTTTGTTGTTGTCGTGTTAAGTGCCTGAAATAAGCATTTTTAAAATTGTAAATGCCTGACATTAAGCTTTTGATTAACTGTTGAGACATCCATCTCAAATAAATATACTGCCAGCCGTGTGACACACTTACTAACTGAACAACTAGATAAAGAGCCAGGTCACCCCACACATAAAATTCCCATTTCAGAAAGCCCAGGGTGACCTACATAACTGACCACTTGCATAACCCTGCTTTTTCCCTCCTTAGCTTTAACTTCCGCTTTTATGTTTTAAATTCACCAATAAAGAGTGAACTCATAAAACCCTAGGCACCCCACCCTTGACCCCAATAAAGGCAGAATCCCAAGTTCTCAAGTTCTCTCTCTCTCTCTCCACCTGTGACCTTGCTGTGTGGCCCCAGGCATGCTTTGTACTCTCCTGGACTTGTGACTGAAAAAGCTTGTTTTCTCAAAGTTCCCTGGTGGTTGTTGTTGAGGTTCATTTTGCAATCATACTAAGAATGCCAAGGGCTGGTCCAGCCACAACATTGGCTCTGGTAGGGGAAATGTCTCTTGGGGCCTCGCGGGGGGGGGGGGGGGGCGGAGGTTGGGGGCAGAGGGGGAGGGTGTCTCACCACAAGTAGTAGGGATTCAGGTGAGTGCCCCCAGGCATTCCTAGCCAATAGCATCACTATCAATAGGCTGAGACTGACACAAAACAGCCTATATCACATCATACACAAAAATTAATTCAAATGGATAATACTTAAATATGAAAGATAAAACAATAAAGCTACTAGAAGAAAATGGAGGAGAATATTTTCACTTCGTTGAAGAGGCAGAGATTTTTGAAACATGATACAAAAGCCCTAACCATAAAAGAAATGTGGATAAATTGGACTTCTTTGGATTTGAGTTGCTAGTTTCCAGCTCAGTACAATATTTTAAGTGGTATTTTTCATAATGTACTTAATACTTTTAGATAGTCCAAACTAGAAAGTTTTCTCCTGACCCATCTGGTTTTTTTTTTACTTTTAAAAATGTTTTGTGGTTTTTTGGGGGGGATAAATAGGCTTATTTATTTGTTTGTTATTGTTATTTTTTTAACAGAGGTACTGGGGATTGAACCCAGGACCTCGTACATGCTATGCACGCATTCTACCACTGAGCTATACCCATCCTCCCCCAAACTTATTTTTAATGATTATATAAACATCATTTGAAGCTAAGCCACATATATTACCTTTCCTTTTTTTGAATTTACCTGAGGCCATTTATTACTCTGAGAATCTTTAACTGGGTGGAGAGACTGGAAATGAGAAAGTTTTGTTTTCCAATCCAGCAATCTTAGCACCATTTTAAAAGGCACAAGGTAAAATAAGACAGACAAAGCAGACAGTGGCTACAGTGCACACTACCTCTGACCTTTTATGAATAACTACTCAAAACGGATGCCACAGATATCAATAACTGCTTCCGCAATGGCCCATGACCTTTCCTGCCTACAACCTCCAGAGCAAGTCCCTATTGCTCTGATAACCCTGAAAACTCTGGCTCTCATTTTGCACAGGGCTCTGTGCAGTTTCCTGATCTCACCAAGTTTCATTCTCTCTCCTGAGGAGCTCCTCTCCTCTCCTGTGATCCACACAATCTCATCAGGGAGCAGAAAGGCAGATAATTTCACTTTCTTTTACACTGCTTAAATACAACTCAAGAAGTGTAATCTAATGTTTGGCTGCTTAGTAGCATTTTTAGATAAACTACAGTGTAATTTAAATAGTATGTGTTCCACTAAAATGTAATATGATGAACTTAATTGTTTCTTATTTACTTCACAGATACACCGACCACTATTTGCACACATTTTTATCATCTGCTGATAGATTTTTTATGGTAGGCCAGAAAGTCATAATCTATGTCCTAATAGATGACTTCTTCAAGATGCCTTGGCTAGAGCTGAGTCCTCTCCGTTCAATCAAAATTTTTGAAATAAGGAGAGAAAAGAGATGGCAAGATATCAGTATGATGCGCATGAAGACCATCAGTGAACATATTGTAGATCACATCCAATATGAAGTTGACTTCCTCTTCTGCATGGATGTGGACCAAATCTTTGTAAGCAACTATGGACTGGAGACTCTGGGGGAGTCAGTAGCTCAGTTACATGCTTATTGGTATAAGGCAAGTCCTACAGAGGTACCTTATGAGAGAAGACAGTTATCAGAAGCATATATACCTATTGGTGAGGGAGATTTTTATTACCATGCTGCTGTATTTGGGGGCACTCCCATTCAGGTTCTCAATATTGCCAGGGAATGCTTCAAAGGAATCTTGAATGACAAGAAAAATAACATTGAAGCAGTGTGGCATGATGAAAGTCACTTAAACAAGTATTTCTTTCTCCATAAACCCACTAAACTCTTGTCCCCAGAATACTGCTGGGATAGGTTTAAATATAGTGATCATGAGATTCACAATGTCAAAGTCTCGTGGGCTATTAAAAATTATGAATATTTTAGAAGGGCAGTGTAACTTTATAGCCCTTCCCCTTCCTTTATGTTCCTGAATTTAAAGGCACCATTTTGTCTTAGTCCTTAAAAAATTACTACTCAACAAATTTTAGCACTAAAAGAAAATTTCACTAACAAAATGGCAAGCCCACCAACACACTCTATTCATACTCTCCCTCACACTTATTTTGAATTATGTAACATGGGATATAGCAGTTGCAGAATGAATGTATTGACATCAGATGGAGTATAGTGAGTGTTTTCACAACCTTCATCCACTGATGGTACAAATTAAACTGGAACGATCTCTATGGAAAACAATTCAGCAATATTTACTTAAATTTTAAATGGGTTTAAATTGACACAACAATTCCATTTCTAGGAATTTATCCTGCAGCATAGTTCAACATGTGCTCATAGAGCATGTTTAAGTATTTTCACTGTGGCATTTCTCAGAATAGCAATGACAATAAACAACCAAAATCTCTAGCAATAGAAAACTGAAATAAATCATGATACAGACATATAACGAAATACAGTTCACTAGAAAAAGAATGAGTCAGATGCAGGAGATGTACTGGAACGATCTTCACAGTATACTGATAAGTGAGATATTCAAAGTACTGAAGAGTGTTTTTACCATCCTGCCATTTGTGTGAAAGGGGGAACTATATACTTAAAAATGTACATATGCGTTCAGGACACAGAATAGTTATGGACTAAAACGCAAGAAACTGAACACAGTGGCTGCCAATGGGGATGGGATAATGTATGGAAAAACCAGGTGTGCTGAGGTGGAAGAAGATTTAGTATACATTACATAAACTTTTTTCGGTTAGAATGTGTGTCTTTCTTTTCCAATAAGGAAAACTATGTTCAAAGAAGGGCAAAATAAAGGTGAATGCTATCTCAAATGAAGAGTGACTATGTCAGGAAGTGCCATTCCATTTGATTATCCTTGTCTCCTTTGTGCTCTTTTGCACTTGACAAATTTTTATAACATGAAATTGTGTTACCTCCATAATCAGAAAAATAAGTACTTTAAAAATATTCTAAGAAAGCATAAGAAGAAATTAGCTTTACCTGGGATAATCGGACAACGCTTGAAAAGGGATGAAGAAAAAGATATTGCACGTTTTCTGTCATTCATATACACACACACCAAGCACATCATTCAAAATACATTTCTGTAAGTAAAAGTCATTCGTCAAAACAAGGTCAGGAAGTACAACAAAGGAAGCTAAAAGCAAACGATTTTTTAAGGCCTTTAGTTTTTCAATTCGGACAAAGTTCTACCATCTAGTAGCCATGAGAAAAACTTGCCACCAAATGTATCATTATGACAGTATCATTATGACTTTCTTATGTTTCCATCATCAAAAGAATGGTGACATCACCGTTAGCAGGAGACTCAAACACCAGGAAAGTATTATACAATATCTGATAATTTTAACAGAGACCCTAAAATATAATGCTTGGGAAACTTCTTAGGACTTTCCTTATATTACCAAAACTAAAGGTAAGGCTTTTAGGAAGGAACTGTATGAAAGTTTGGATGATCTGGCAAAATCATAGGTGTGGATCACCCCCAAACCTGAGCATTAAAAATATATTGTACAAGGCGGGGAGGATATAGCTCAAGTGGCAGAAGGCAAGCTTAGCATGCATGAGGTCCTGGGTTCAATCCCCAGTATCCCCATTTGAAAAAAAAAAACCTAAAAATAAATAAATAAATAGAACCTAATGACCTTCCCGCTCCCAGAATAAATAAATCAATAAATTTTAAAATAATAATAATTTAAAATATATACAGTATAAAATAGGTGACACATCAACAAACATATTACTGGTCTTTAAAAATAATGTCACTGAGGGCAGATTGTCAGAAAATAATCTGGCTAAATGGAATCCTACCACACAGGGCATTAGTAATGGTCTTAAAATTTAAAAGGTGGTCATTTCACATTGCAGGGAAACTAAAATTGTGCCCAGTTATAGCCTTCTCAGTCTAGTATTACCTACAGAAGAACTGTAAGATAGAAATATAATGCAAACCACGTTTGTAACTTTAAATATTCTAGGAGCTACTCTACAAAAATGTAAAAAGAAACATGAAATTCATTTTAATCATATTTCATTTAACCCACTATATCTATAATTTCATTTCAACATGTAGTCCATATAAACAACTATAAATGAGATATCTCATAATATTTTTTTTTCATACTGAGTCTTCAAAGTCCACTATTTGGTCTAGCAATATTTCAAGTACTCACTAGTCACTTGTTGCTAGTGGCTACCATAAAACATCTTGCTCATTAAATAAGTGTTCAAAAAATAATTATCAGAGACCTCCACTGTACTTTAACACATAACCCAAAAGCGGGACCTGTTCTTGGATAATGCCTACTTGTAAACAGAAATCTTGCCTGACACCTTCAACACAAGCTCAGTACGTTGGCTGAAGTCAAATATTCCATTTTAGAGCTTAATGTAGATATTTAATCACTGTTTACAAGGATATACCTTTGAAAGAACTCATATATTTTTAGGCTACTGGTCCTATAGACTTTGAATAAATTATCAGTCTTAATATCTTTGTGAGGAAAAAAATATGTAAATAAACTTTGGGGGCAGAATATATTCCAACGCATAAAGATGTCTTCTAAGTACCTCATTTTATTGTCACAGAAGCACAAGTGAAACAGAATGAGAATTTTATTGAATTTTCTTTACATAATCAGGGTGCACCTTGAGAAAGGAATACAAAAAGAATGTCACAGACATGTTGCAAATGGATCCATCCTAAGTGGCGCATCCTAAGGGAGATCTCTGCAGCCACTTCAAACAGAATGGGTGGTTCCCCTGACTCAAGTCTGCCTTCTTCCTAAGGCTGAGCATCCTGGAATCAGATACTTGGATGGGTGGCCTAATTTCCATAAATTAATCTGTTATTAGAAGATGGCAAGAAAGTTATTTTTTACTTCCCCCCAAAACTTCTTTTCTTCTTTTTTTTCCTAACAGAGATTGAATATCAAATGGAAAATGCTGTCATTGATTGCATTTGCTTTATCCCTGATGGTGATTAAGCATCATTTCCGGTAAATACAAAAGACTGATGAGTCATTACCTTTAATGATCGGCAGAGTTGATCTGAAATGCTGAGTTTTGCCCCCAAAATATTAATAAATACTCCCTAAATTAATCAGAAATTACTTTACCTTTGGGGAACAAACCAAATCATAAATATATTAATTATTTTATTTTCAATATTCAACAAATATTTAATGAACACCTTCTTGGTCCTTGGCCCTGTTCTGAATGCTGGGAAAACAGTGCCTACTCTTATGAAGCTTTAAATTCTAGGTGGAAAAGATGGACAATAAGCAAAGAAATATATGCTATAATGTCAGGAGCATTGTATCTTATGTAATAATACTATGAAGAAAGAAATAAGGCAAGATAAGAGGATAGAGTGTATTATGGGACTATTTTAGATACATTTTAAATTATACCAAAATTCTATCTAATAGGAATAAGACTCAAAGTAACCTGCTATAGAAACACAGCTATACTGGGGAACAAATTTGTTAACCTGCTAAAATTCTCACATAGAAAAATTCAAATTCTCCCCTCCTCCATGCCTTCCTTCTTATGATCTTTTTAAAATACGCCATGCAAGGCTACTGAATGCTATCTGAACAGCTATGTCGTGGGAGCCAATGTCTTTTAAAATTAACCCTATTGTTTTGGTATCATGTTCTACATGTCATTTGCCCTCCTGAGGTATTGTACATTAATAGAAAGGACTCACGGTCACTTGTAATACTGTTAATACCATCTTTTTGAAAATAATAATGTGCTATCTTAGTCAAAAAGAAAATAATAGGCCATAAGCTCACTGCAGGCCTGGATTCCAGATCTGGAATGCCATGTCAGAACTAGAAGCCATGTATTCCAGAACAGTAGCATTACGCCTGCATATAGGAGAAGTTTAGTAATTACCTGGCTAACAGGTGAGTGAATGAATGGATCTGAATTCTAGATTTTTTGGTTGTTCTAATTGCAATAGGCATTGGTTCACATTTAACACTAAAATGCCTCTTTTCATGTATCCAAAGAATAAAGAAGTACCTACAGAAGATTAATCTCTGCTGGTAAGAATCTTTGTTCTGTAAGTATTTTACAAACTGTATGGAGGGCAAACTGGCCGAAGTCAAGTGGGTTCTAATGGTAATGGCAGTCAGAAAGAACAGAAGACTAGACTGAATTCTCTAGGGGCAACCACTGATAAATTTCTTAGGTATCGTTCAGAAATACTCTATGAACATGCATGTATATACATATATATGAGCTGTATGTACGAGTATATGTGAACATCTCGTAATTTTGCTCGCTTAACACACTCACCTGCTTACCAGACAAGTTTTTGACATTTGCTATAGTTTATCTCCATCCAGGATAATATTTTTCTTTAGCTTGATAGCCCCTTTTTGTCAAACATGTTTTCTGTCATTGACCATTGTGTAGGGTCTGAGAAATTAGTGATACCAATCCTTAAAAATCACTTTTTTTTAAAGTTCTCCATTTGTCACTTTAATTTTGAATGATGTTGGGCATGGACAATTTGGATTTTGAAAAGGCACAAGTCTTGACCAATCCCACAATGAAATATGTTTGGCTAAAAACATCTTTGAAATGTCAGAAAGGGATACACTTTTAAAGCTATTTTTTAATATTTGATTTTGAAATATTATAGATTCACACAGGAAGTTACAAAGTTAGTACCAAGAAGTCACATATAACCTTCACCCAATTTCCCCCAATGTTACATCTTACATACTCGTCATGCAGTAACAAAACAGGAAATCAATGTTGGGCCAATGCATGTGTATAAGTATATGACATTTTATCACATGTGTAGATTCATGGAACCTCCACAGCCATCAAGATACAAAACTATTCCATCACCACAAAGATCTCCTCTGAGCTGCCATTTATACATACACCCAACTCCTCTCCTTGACTCTCCCTAACCCCTAGTACCACTAATCTATTTTTGTCTCTATAATTTCATCACTTTGAGAATGCTTTATAAGTGGAATTACACAGTATATGATCTATTGAGAGGAGCTTTTTTTCACTCAGCATAATGCCTTGAGATTTGGTCAGGTTGTTGTTTATATCAATAGGTCATTCCTTTTTCTGCTATGTTGTATTCCACGAAGAGATGTACCAAAGTTTGTTTAAGCATTCACTTATTGCGGGACATTTTGATTGACAGTTCTTATAGCACCTGAAAAATACTATTCTACTTCCTTTTGGGTCCCTGGTTTCTGATAGGAAATCCACTTTCATTCAGATTATTTTTCCCCTTAGGTCAATCATTTCTCTCTGACTGCTTTTAAGAACTTTTTCATCTTTAGTTTTGAGAAATTTGACTATCCTTAGGTTTATCCTATTTGGGATTCACTCAGCTTCTTGAATCCATACGTTTGTGTCTTTTGCCAAATTTTAGGCAGTGTTTGGCCATTTTAAAAATAACTTTCAGCCCCATCTTCTTTCTTTCCCTCTAAGACTCCAATTATATGAATATTAGATCTTTTGTTATAGTCCCACATGTCTCTGAGGTGCTATTCTTTTTTTTTTTTTTTTTCAGTTTCTTTCTCTCGGTTGCTCAACTTGAATGATTTCCATTATTCTACCTTCAAGTTCACCAAATCTCTCCCTCACCTTTGCCATTATACTGTTAAGCCTATCCATTGAGTTTTTATTTCATGAATTGCATTTTTAAGTTCTAAAATTTATATATGATCCTTCATTATCTTCGATTTTCTGTGTCTTTGACTTTCCATTTCTTTGCTGTGACTTTCTATTTTTTCTGTTTCAAGTGTTTACTCATTGAAGCATTTTTACAATGGCTGGTTTAAAATCCTTGTCAGATAATACTAATATCTGTGTTATCAAGACATCTGGATATTGTCCTTTCTCACTCAAGTTGAGATCTTCCTGATTCTTGGTATGACAAGTGATTTTTTTTTTTAATTGAAACCTGGACATTTTGGGTATTATGAGATTCTGGATCTTGTTTAAATCTTGTATTTTCACAGGCATCCTCTGATAGTCCTCCAGCTGGGAAATGGGTCAGCCCTTCCCCACTGCTGTCAGTTGAGGGGTGAAATTTCAGGTTCTTAACTCTGTCTCCACTGGAACTTGAGGGGAAGGACTCCTTGTTACTAATGAGTGGGGATGAGAGTTTAGGCTCCCCACATGGTCTCCACTTACACTGACCACAGGGAGGTGGCCATAGTCACTGAGCAGTGGTGAGGTTCTAACCCCCACTAGCTTCCAACTCCATACCAGTGGCGAGGGGAGGGGAGCCTCATTACAGTCTGGCGAGGATGGAAGGTTAGGTTCTCCCCCTGGCCTTTGCTGGAGGGATGGGTATGGGGCCACAGTTTTTCTGTGGTATTGGGCCTGGAGTACAGTAAGTAGTGTCTAAAAGTTTTCTGTCGTGCTAGGTTGCCCTTTTCCTGGTCCTTTAGTTATAAAGAGCAGACTTTTCTCAGGGCTCTTTTTGTGTCTACACCCATGGGCATTTCTGGGTTGCAGGGTTCTCTAGCATCTAATGTGGGATGTATGTGGCAGAAAACCCAGAGAATTTACTGCCATGTCAATCCTTGAGCTCTGAGGTGCCTACCTGAACTGCCTTCTTCTCTGTCAGAGTCTTTTATCTAGGAGTTTTAGCTATACTTAGTGGTATTCCATTTTTCTGGAAGCACAAGTCCCTTAAAGTTATTCTTATTTTACAAAAATCCCCAGTTTATGAAAGGGAATTCCCTTATAACTCTGTTAATTACATAATTAACTTAAAAGGACAACAAAACCTTAGGTGCATCCTGTCTTTAAGTGGAAATCAAAGGCAAACATCTGGACCCCCTACTCCAACCTCTTTATTTCAATACATAAGAGTATTTATTACATAATAAAGCCACTAATGTTTGATAAATCAAATCTCCATTTTTGCATGAATATGCATTATTTTTCTGGCTCTGCTAATTTTTAAAATATATTCCTCCCTTCAAGAACCATACTGTTCCCTGCCTTCCTGTCCTTGGTCATAACACCTTCACCCTACACGGCTTTCCTGATGTAGTGCTTACACTTCCAGAATCAGTTTACGTATTTCTTTTCCAAACGGCTTCCCTTAACCCTAAATTTAGACTGGATGCTCCATTTATATATGCTCCCATGGAGATCTGTTTCCCCTTTTAGCCCTTATCACTCTGTGCTGTAATTATCTATTTAATATTATCTTTCTTTCTAGTCTATCAGCTTCCTGAGGGCAGGAGCTGATCTAAATGTTCATGGTTATAGAACCAGCACCAAACAGTGCCTGTCATTTTATAGGGGTGCAGTATATATTTGTTGAATAAGCTGATTACTCTTAATTTTCTCTTTGTACCCAGGGATCAAGAAGCAGAAGAACCTCAGCTCTCAAAGTGGTTTAATCCTAAGTAAGAACGAAAAATTCTGCTCATAAAAGGATAATAATAACTCTATTTGTATGGGGAAGTTTTATTTTTCATCATCAAATTTTAGCTATCCTGGGAGATTTTCAGGACTTGGGATTTTTATTTTCAAGGCCTTTATATACAATCCTAGGGATTATTTATCAAGAATTCGGCAATTAAGGGTCATAATGAGAAAGCTGTTATCTAGTTTAACATTCCTGGTTTTATTAGTGGAAAGAAACAAAAATCTCTTTAGTAATGACCTGAAAATGCCATTAATGACTCCTCTTGATTTTTACATTAGCACTCAAGAGAATTTTGTTCTTTATAATGGCTGTATACCGTAATTTATTTAGCCAATTCTCTGTTGGTTTTGTACTGTTTGCAATTGGGAACTATTGTAAGTAATATTTCCATGAATATCCTTGTATATATATTTTTATAAACTGTTGTGTTGATTTATCTATAAGATAAATTTCCATCACAGCATCATTGGTTTAAGAGGATATAAACATTTTAAATTTTGATTCAGGTTGCTAAATTGCCCTTTAATAATTATGCTATTTATTTTCTAATCTATAGGGGATATATGTTAATAGTATTTCATTTGTTTTATATATCTGTGTTTTATTCTAGTAATATCAAACATTTTATTGCTTGCAAAACTGTTAGTTAAAATATCTCAATTCAATTTGTATTTCTGTAATTATTATTGAATTTGAGCATCTTCTAGGGTTATTATTTATCTGTATTTCATCTTATGTGAATTTCTTTTTTATATTTATATTTTTAATGGACTGCTGGTGTACAGAATTAGATTTAAAAATAATCCTTGCTTCATGACTCACTTTCATCATTAGCTCATGCAAAATCCACTTACTTATTTGTGTGCTTTCTTGTTTTGCTTATTTTTAATAAAAACAAAAATTACAAACTTCAATGACTTAAACATCCAGCTTTGTGTCTTTTCCAATACCCTCACTCCGTCTCCCTGCCCTACTCCCTGAAACAACCACCATCCTGAACCTGGCTCATCATCCCCTTGCTTTCTTTTTTTCAGTATAAATTTATATCCTCCTTATATATTCTGGAAAAAGTCTGTTTTTTAATTTTAGTTCTTTATAACTTTATAAAGAGGATATTATGCTATATGGAATCTTCAGGGACTTATTTTTTCCCTTAATATTATATTGCTAAAATTCATCCCCAAACTGTATATCACTGTCATTCACTTTGACAGCTGCATAACAATTGACTGTGGAAATATACCACAGTTTGTTCATCCACTGCTTGGTTAAAAGGAACTTGAATTGTTTCTAGGTTTCTGTTATTATGAGCATTAAGAACAAATGCTCTTTTAAGATGCCTTTCTGAAGAGTTCAAACAGTTTAAAAGATTGAGCTCTGACTGCAGCTTAAACAGAAAAAAATTATAGATAAAATAGCTGCTTAATATCTTCAACATTTCTTTTCCCTCACTCCACTCGAATCGTACTGGTGTCCTGAATATTCCTCAGCTATACCAAGCATGCTCTGACCTCAGGACCTTTGCACCTTCTGTTCTTCCTGCATGAACCATGCATCCTCTATATAGTCAGATGGCTCATTCTTTCACTTCTATGACACTCAAGGTTATTTTATCAGTGAAGCCTTCTCCAACAGCCCATATAAAGTGGCATCTCCCATTTCCTTTCTGCCTCACCCAGTTTTATTTTTCTCCATTGCCCTTAGCAACATCTGGCATACTATTTGCTCATTTATTCATTCTCTGCCTCTCCCAATAGAATGTGACTAGAAAAAAATCCTAGACATAGTTGAGGCTCAATATTTGTAGAATAAATAAATACATGAAAAATCTTGATTAATTCAAACAATAACACTTTCATAACATAAAATACCATACATAATAGTAGACAGCTTTCTTTAATTGGAAGGTTTGTGCTTTACTGTTAAGCATCAAATTGGCTGATAATGTAAAATAAAGTGATATCTTCAATATTGAGATATCAGGGGAAAAGCTCATTTGGAGTAGTTGTTCAATTGAAAAAAATTATAGCTTAAAATAAATATGAAAGAATAAATGTCTCACAACAGCCAAGAGAAGTGTGAAAAATAAAAAATGTAAGAGGATTTTGTCTTAACAAATATCAGAACATATTGTAACACCACTGCGGTCAAATCAGTACGGAATAGATCAGAACAGTAAATCCAGAATTAGATCACAGTATATATGAAAGTTGATATATAACAAAGATGGTATTTTAAATCAGTGAGGAAAGGATGGATGATTTCATAAATTATGCTGGCACTACTGGCAATCAAAATGGGGACAAAAATTGGATTCTCCATCCTATGCCATATTCCTGATAGATTAAAGATTTAAATGTAAAAAATAAAGTGATAAAAAATCTTGTTAGAAAATCAATAAGACAACATGTAAAATCTAGGGAAGAAGGAGAGCTTAATGTTGGAAACCTAGTAGCTATTTTAAAAGATATATTTCACTATATAAAATTTGTAAGCTTTATTTGGTTTCAAAACAAAAAATTAATAGACAAGAAAATCATCTGGGAAAAATTACTTGTGACATAGATTATAGAGTAATTTTATCTAAATACAAGGAACTCTTACAAATTGCTGAGAAAAATTAACAATAGAAAAATATGAAACTCACAGAAGGATAAATCAAGATAGCCAATAAGCATATGAAAAGATGCTCAAATTCACTAGAAATCAGAGAAATGTAAAATAATGTAATAATGAGCTATTCTTTATGCCCATAAAATTGAAAATTTTTTAAATCTATAGTCTAATAGTGTAGGGGAAATGCTGGTGGAAATGTAAAGTATTACAGCCTTTTAAAAAATAATTGGGTAACAACTATTAAATATGAATATACATACACAGCAATCCTACGCCTAGGACCAGGCAGTAAAAATAACAGCAACAATACACAAAGACATAAGATTGAGAAAGTTTACTGTATTATTTTTCATAGTGAGAAAAATCCCAGAAATAAAATGAATACCTATTCGTAAGGAAATGGCTAAACTATACATTGTGGGTTTTGTATTTTTCTTTTGAATTGTTAATTTTTCTCAGCAATTTATAAGAGTTCCTTGTATTTAGATAATTACTCTATAATCACAGTTTCTTCCAGGTTGCAGTGCAGGGGCCTTAAAGCATTAAGGAAAAAGTGAAAAGAGGATACTCTGGACCTTCTAGGAAAAGAGAAGGGAGGAAGAGGAAAAGGAGAAGCATGGGGAAGAAAGGAAGATATACAAGGAAACCCTGGTGCTCTCTGCTTTAGGCAATAATCAGAGAAATGTTCAGACACTGGGCTGCTTCAGTTTAAGCTGCAGTCAGAGCTCAAAGGAAAAAACCCCTGGGCTCAAAAGGCAGTATGGTGTAAAGACTAGAGCAGAGATTCTGAAGCTCAATTGGCTGATTTTTTCTGTTTTATTTTGTTTTTTTATGAGGGGGAGGTAATTGGGTTTATTTATTTATTTATATTTGGAGGAGGTACTGGGGATTTAACCCAGGACCTCGTGCATGCCAAGCATGAGCTCTACCACTTGAGCTATACCCTCTCCCTCCAACTGGCTGATCTTAAACCCTGACTTTACCATTCGCTATGTGACACTAAGCAATTTATTCAACCAATCTGTGCCTAAATTTCCTGGTATGAAAAAAAGGGATAGTAACAGTACTTATAGGACACTGCAAGGAATAAATGAGTAATGTAAAGCACTTAATCACTGTGCCTGACACATAGTAAGTACTTGATAATCAGTAGCTACTATCACTTGGACAACAACTTTTCCTGTCATGATAAAGTGGTACCTGCTTAATTTGTTTCTTTTTTGTTCAACAGAAAACGTCCTGATGTAATAACAACAACTGGCTGGCTTGCTCCAGTCATATGGCAAGGAACTTACGATAGACAAGTCCTGGAAAAATATTACAAAAGGCTGAACATTACCATAGGCTTGGCTGTAGACGCTTCTGGAAAGTAGGTGCTACTAAAAGTCATTCTTTTTTGTTTTGGAAAATGTGGATTAGCACCCATGGACTATCTACATTCAAAGAGCTATTCATAATTAACTCTGATTATTATTTCTGGCTGCCCTGTGTCATTATTTTTAGGGGTTATTTTCTCCAGTCGTTGCTGAGTCCTTAACACTACTTGGGAATCTTTCCATTAATACCCAGTTAGCTTTTTTCTTTTCTTTACAACAAACTTTGTGGCTCTTCTCAGGCCCTCAAGGTCAGTGCATTCTCTTTCACTAACCAAGACAGGTAAGTTCTAAACCCAACTGCTCTACCTTTACTTATTGGGTATTTCTTTAGCAACAATGACACATGTGTTAGCACATTTAAATGACAGGTAATCGCTTGTTGATTTTTAATAAAATAAGTCTTTTCTGGGTTTTTTTTTTTTATGTTTCACAGGTTTTTATATCAAGACCTGCAACAGTTCATCCAATCCGCTAATAAGCACTTTATGATTGGCTACAGTGTTATCTTTTACATCTTGGTGGATAGCTTCTCCAGAGTCCCTCCCATAGTGTTAGGTCCCCTTCGAACATTTAAAGTATTTTTGATATTCAGAGATAGTATGTGGGAAGACCTTAATTTCATATACATGAAGAATTTACATGACTACATCATAGCACACATCCAGCATGAAGTCAACTTTCTCTTCATTATGACTGCAAACCAGATCTTCAAAGATGACTTTGGAGTGGAAACCCTGGGAAAATCTGTAGCTCAACTTAGTGCATGGTGGTATTTTAAAAATGTTAAAAATTTCCCTTATGAGAGAAGATCTAAATCAGCAGCTTTCATCCCTTTTGAAGAAGGAGATTTCTATTACCATAGTGCAATTTTTGGTGGCACAGTCCAGGAGGTTTTAGAACTCATTACGGAATATCAGAAAGGAGCTATTCAAGACACCAAAAATGGACTTAGCAGCACATATGAACATCACCTAAACAAATATTTTTTTATCAAGAAACCCACTAAGTTGTTATCACCAGAATACAATTGGGATCCAAGTTTTAGAACTCCTCCACAAATTAAATGTGTTAAGATAGCATGGCAGTCAAAAGGGGTTTGATGGTTATACCATTAGATTTGTGGATTAATACGCTAATTACAATAACTCCTCAAATATAAAACATTAAAATTTTCAGCATTTTAGAAACTTACAAAAAATGTACAATCTTCTCAAATAAATTATTTTTTCTCCTTGAAATTTTTAACCATCCAAATCTACCTATGCTGGATTAAGAATAAATGGTGTTCATTATAAACCGACTATATTTCAAAAAAAAAAAAATGCAAATTTAAAAAAGAATAAATGATGTTAATTTAATGTTAATACACAGTAATGTTATTATATATTTATATAATAAACAATGTAGAAATACTTTTGGAGGCATAAATGGCATGGTAGTTCAGGAAAGGGAGTAATTACCTCCATAAGAATCTTTATGTAGTAATACCCACTATGTTTCCATAAATTAGTGAGGCATTATGCATAGTTACAAGAACTGGAGGCCCTAAAGTCAAAAGAAGTTATTATTTTAATCCCCTTTCACAGGAGAAAAAGTGAGGCTTAGTAAGTATTCTATTAAAAATAAGGATTATTGACTATTACAACACTAAAATTATGAGGAATATTCATGATGACTGTGGCAGGCAGACCTTATGATGGTCCCTAGTGATCCCCTATCCTGTTATTCATGTCCCTGTGTAATGCCCCGCCCCCAAAGCCCATCTGCAGTGTGAGTTGAATGTAGTGACTTGCTTCCAACCTTGTAGTGACTATGACAAAAGTGATGAGACGTCACTTTCATGACTAGGTTACATAACATTGTGCATTCCACCTTACTAGCAGGGTCTCTTGCTGTTTTTGATGAAGCAAATTGAAATGCTGGAGAGGCCCTCATAGCAAGGAACTAAGGGTAGTCATCAGCCAACAGTTGGAAAGCAATGAGGCCCTCAGTCCAACAACACTCAAGGAACTAAATTTTGCCAACAATCATGTCAGTGAACTTGGAAGCAGATCTTTCCCCAGTCGAGTCTTCACATGAGAACTTATCTCTAGCCAACACCTTGATTGTTAGCCTTGTAGCTAAGCCATGCCCAGATTCCTGAACCACAGAAACAGAGAGATAACAAAGGTCTATTGCTTTAAGACATTAAGTTTTGGGGTAACATGTTATACAGTGATAGATAACTAATACAGACATCATACCTGAAAGTGAGGTGATGCCACAAAAAATACTAAAATTGTGGGAGTGGTTTTGGAACTGAGCAGAGGATGGAGGCTGGAAAGATTTTCCAGTGGATGATAGAGAAAGCATAAATTGCTTTGAACAGACTGTTAATAGAAATCTGAACTTTGAGAACGCTGCCAGTGAGAGCTCAGAAGAAAGTGAGGCACATATACTGGAAACTGTGGGAAGCGGGAACTTTGTTATGAAGTGACAGAAAGCCCGGCAACATTGCCTCGTCCAGTTATGTGGAAAACAGGACATGTACCTGACGAGTGTGGTACTGTAGAAAGGAGATTTCTAAGGTTTCTTCTTACTGTTAATAATAAAATGTGAGGAAATGGACTGAGGAAGAAACTGTAAGATAAAAGAGCCTACTTTCTTTGCAACTTCTGGTCCTAGATGAGATGACAAAGACTCACTTTCCCTGTTAGTCCCCTCTAAATACAACTAAAAATTCTGGAAATAATTACAACCATAAAAAGACTGAAATGTGGAAAGAGGAAGGTAGGCTGGCTAGGGACCTTAGGACTTGAGGAACAACATGTTGGCAAGTTCCCTGGGATTTCTTTCTGTCTCCCATATATTACCCAGACTGGGCATTGAAGAAGACCACAGCTCAAACCACCAAAAGGCATAGATTTAAAAAAAAAAAAGCTTTAGGAAAAGCCAGCTCTCTCTGTTGAAGGCCCAGGAAAGAGGCAGCAGAGCAGAGACCCAGGGGGGAACCCCATCTTCACTCCATACGTGGCTGGCCTGCTCAGCCTATACCAGCAACATCTGCAAGAGTAGACAGCTAATTCCACTCAGAAGCACCAGCAGGCCCAGTGTCTCCTGGCCTTCCACTCAGCAGTAACAGAGGGAGACCCACATCCAGCATCTCCTGGCCTCAATTCAATGACAAAGAATGACCCCCAGCACTATCACCAGAGGCAGAAGGAGGCCCAGGTGGCTGCTTCCCTCCCTCAGCAGCACTGGCACAGATCCAGTAAGAAGCCCGGTGGTACCAGGTGACCTAGGGAGAAGGCCCTAGGAAACGCTCTCTAGCCCATAGGCTCAGCATCATCCACACAACACCTAGCAGCACTGGAGAGCCCAGGAAAGCCCCTTCCACCCCCTCAGGCAACCCCATCATTGATAAGGCAGGCAATGGGCAGTGGCATTAAGAGGCTCAGAGAAGCATTCACTGCCCCACGGCCAGGCATCTCTCACACTCCCCCAGCAGGACCTGCCTGGGAAACTGCACTCCACCCCTGCAGCTGGATCAGACAGGAGCCCTGGTGGTGCCAGGTGAATGAAGTGGACCAGAAAAACACTGTATGGGCTCCGAAAACTATACTGTTATTGGAACCACAGTCGAAAAAAGTAAGCTAGGGACTACACGTTAAACATAAACAAGGTGACTCCCTGATGAAACACGAGACTTAAATAGGATCCAAGGTCTCATAACTTACTTTTCAAAATGTCCAGGATACAATAAAAAAAGTCACTCATCATACCAAGAACCAGAAAAGTCACAACTTGAATCAGCAAAGGCAATCGAGTGATGCCAATATAAAGATAAATCAGATGCTGGAATTATCTGACAAAGATTTTAGAGCAGCCATCATTAAAAATGCTTCAACAAGCAATTCCAAATTATCTCAAAACAAATGAAAAATAGAAAACTTCAGCAAAAATATTTCTATCTGTAGAAGGACACATACCACACACACACACACACATAACTCTAAAAAATACAAGGTAACACCACATATAATTTAGGGATATATATTTAGGCAAAAGTATAAAGATATGAATTTCAAGAATGATCACCAAATTTGTGATTGTATTACCTTTGTGATAGGAAGGAAATGCAATTAGAAAAGGATGCACAGTATGCTTTATCTAGATGTGGAATGCCTTATTTCTTAAGCTTGATTGTTGGTACATGTTCATTGTAATAGTCTTTACATTTTTATGCCTGAAATATTTCATAATAAAAATGACTTTATTGAAAAACTCTGCTGAGTGATGTCTGTCTCTTGTGGTTCAAAACTTTTCACTTAGTACCTTAAAGTATTTGAGTTTAATGTGGTTAATTTTTGCTTTAATTTTTAAGGTTTTTAAACAAAAATATAAAATATAAGTATAAAAGAAGAAATAGAAAAATAAAATATTTTAAAGAAATTGAGTCAGAGGGGGAAAAAAATCTTTCCACAAAAATAACTCTAGGCCCTTACCGCATACCACTTAGAAAAATTAATTCAAAATGGATCAAAAATCTAAATGTAAGACTTAAAATCATAAAATTCTTAGAAGAAAACATTAGGATAAATCATGACCTTGGATTTGGCATTAGTTTCTTTGATATGAAATAAAAAACACAACCAAAAGAAAAAATAAAGTGTGCTTCATCAAAGTCTAAAACTTTTGTTACGTCAAAGGACATGGTCCAGAAAGTGAAAAGACAAGCTCAGAATGGGAGAAAATATTTGCAAATCATTCATCTGATAAGTCTAGAATCTAGACTTATTTGTACAAAGGATTCTTACAACTCAAATAAAAGGACAAACAGCCCAATTTAAAATGGGATTAACATTATAAAGTGTATATATATACCAATAGTTAGCACATGAAAAGATGCTTAACATCACTAATCATCAGAGAAATGAAAATCCAAATCACACTGAGATACAACTTCATACCCACTAGGATTGCTATAATTTTTAAAAAATGGAAAATAACAATTGTTGCAAAGAATGTGGAGAAGTTGGAAGTTTGTACATTGCCATGAGACTATAAAATAGTGTGACTGCTAAGAAAAACATTTTAGCAGTTCCTCATTTGAGCAGTTAAACATAGAATTACCATATGACCCCGCAATTCCAGTCCTAGGTATATACCCAAAAGAACCAAAAATAGGTGTTCAAACAAAGGCTTGTACGTGAATGTTCATAACAGTCTTACTCAGAATAGCCAAAAAGTGGAAACAATCCTAAATGTTCATCGAAAGATGAATGGATAAACAAAATGTGGTGTACACACACACACACACACACACACACACACACACACACACACACACACACATACACGGAAATTCAAAGAGGAAATAATGCCAAAATTACACAGACTCTAGGATGATAGGAGAAGAGAGAAGATTCATCAACTCACATTAGGAGGTTGGCAAACTCTGATAACAAAACCTGACAGTGATACTGAGTGTCCTTTAACTGACAGAGACAATGAAAGTTACAGTCTCTCACTCACAGACATGAATACAGAAAAAATTAAAGAAAATGTTAGGGACCCAAATCAAGAAATATATTTAAAAGATAATTCATCTTGATCAAGTTGGACTTATCCTAGGAATGTAAGGTCGATTTAACATTAGGAAATCATGGTTACCTGGGGGGAAAGCAGGTAGGAAGAGAGAAATTGGGAGTTTGAGATTTGCAGATACTAACTACTATCTATAAAATAGATAAACAACAAGTTTATACTGTATAGCATAGGGAACTACATTCAATATCCTGCAGTAACATATAACAAAAAAAGAATATGAAAACAAATACATATATGTATGTGTATGATCGAAACATTATGCTGTACACCAGAAATTGACACAACAATGTAAACTGACTATGCTTCAATAAAAAATGGGGAAAAATTAGGAAATCAAACAGTGAAATTTACCACAATAAAAGATTAAAGCAGAAAAAACAAAGTATTCCGCATAGATGCAACATTTTTAAAAAACATTTAATAAAATTCAACATCTATTCATGATTTTATTTAAAACCTTCACAGAAACAGAAACAGACTAGAACTTCCTTGATTTGAAAAAAAAGTAGAAAACTAAAGTAAACACGGTTTGTTTAATGTTAAATATTGAAAGCTTTTCATCTGAAATCAGGAAAAATTTGAGTGCCCGATATTATTACTTTTACTCTATGTTGTGCTAGAGATTCTAGCCTGTATATGAAGGTTAAGAAAAATAAATAAAAGGTATAATTATCTACAGATGATATATTGCATGTGTAGAAAGCCCTCCCCCAAAGATAAACCATTAGGATTAATAATAGCACTTAGCAAAATTGCTAGATGAAGAATCAATACATCAAAATCAATTGCATTTCCAAATACCAGTTATAAATTGTTAGCAAATACGTCTTAAAAAGATAATCTTTTACAATAGCATACAAAAATCAAGTATCTAGAAATAAATCTATCAAAAGATATGCAAGACTTCTGAATCTATTGAAAGATGCTAGAGAAGACAAACAAATGGTGAATTAGAAGACTCAATAGGATAAAAATGTTAATTTACTCTAAAACAATTTACAGACTCAGTTCAATTCTAGTTAAAATTCCCAACAGGTTTAGGAGTTTGGGGTTTTTTTTTAATAGAATTTGACAAGCCAATTTTAAAATTCATGAAAACTTCAAGCGTCGAGAATATCCATAACACTCTTCAAAAAAAAAATAAGGTAAGAGTTCTTGCTCTTTCAAATATTAAGACTGATTATAAAGTAGAAAAATTAAGACAATATAATATTATCACAGAAATTGATAATAAATCTATGGAACATAATCAAGATCTGCAATGACTCACACAGATGGACATATGACAGAAATGGTAATATGTAGTCCTTAAAAACAAAAGATAATCTTTCCAGTAAATGATGTTGGGAAAACAGAGTTTTCCTATGGAAAAAAGTGGAAATTGTACTCTTTCTCTCCTCATACAAAGAAATCAATTCCAGGAGAATTAAAAACCTAAAAGTGCCCACCTTCCTTCCTTTTCCTTACTCTCCTGAATAATTCAGTCCTAAAGCAGAGCAAAATAGGCATCAACAGTTTCTCACCACCTCCACCCCTTCCCTATTGCCATCACTCTGGCTCAAGCTATAATCCCTTACCTGGATTATTAATTTAGCCTCTTAACTGCCCTTCCTGCTTCTGCCCTTGCCTCCCTGCAGTCTATTCTCAACCCAGCAGCCAGGGTGATGATATTAAATTGTACGTAAGCTCCTGCTTAAAACTCTGTTACTTCCCATCTCACTCAGAATAAGTGTGATAGTTCTTACTATGATCCCAAAGGCCCTCATCTCCTAATACCAACCCCCTAGTTCAGCCTACTTCTCCCCACCATGTTCCTTGAACTCACCAGGCACGCTTCCACCTCAGGCCCTTTGCACTGACTATTTCGGCTGCCTGGTATGCTCCCTCACTATCTCTGTTTTTCACTCGTCTTCTCAGTGAGGACTCCCTGGCCACCTGGTCTAAAATTATAGTCCCCTCCTCCCAAATTTTTAAACTTAATTCTTCCTTCCTCAATTTATTTTTTCTCTTTACCATTAATAACTATATAGCATACTATATATTTTACTTATTTATCTTATTTATTGTCTTTCTCCCCACAAGGATGTAAGCTTGCATGAGTTAAGGGTTCTTGTCTGTTTTGTTCACAGTTGTAATCTCAATGCCAAGAAAAGTAACTAGCATATAGAAGGTATTCAATCAGTATTTGTCGAATAAAACAAAGAACACATGACTGATGACTTTGGAAACTGTCTTTAGATTCTTAATTCATTTACTTTTTGATCATCTAATCAGGACAAAGGAGTACATGAGTGTTAACACTAGATGGCGCAACATCACAAAGAAAGTAACTGTAATTTACCTAGCCGGTCCTCTCAACTGGAATTGCTTTAAGAAAGGCCCAACTATTGCCAAGTTTCCTCTGGCCTCGCCACTCCCCAGCCTGTTGATGTTATGTTTTGCTGTAATAACTCAAATTTCACTGATGTATGCCCCACTTGCAGAAAGGTTACTCTGCCCTGCTGAGTATTTCAGTGCTTCCATGTGCCAGTCCATTTCACAAAGTTCCTCCTCCCCATCCTTTGTAACCTCCCAACCCATCTTCAACTGAAGTCACCAATGCACTAAAGCCATCAAGTTTCCAGAGCTGTGGGTGGTCTATGGTGAGAAAGACTCTGTCCCCTCTGGGTCACACTCTGCTGGAGGGGGTGGTGCAGGTCGCAATTTTAACCCCAACCTCCTCTTTCCCTAGAACCCACATTGGCTTCATGGGTTCCAAGGGTTGGGGATGGATTTGAATGACAGCTACCATGGTGTATTGAAAATCACCATTTCCTTGCACCACCACCGGGCCAACTTTAAGGCATCCTGACTGCTCACTCCCTAAGGACTGGTTATCCCAGAAGGTAACTAACTCAGTGCTCATGCTGAGAAGCTCTTCTCACTAATTAGCCCCACCAGTTCATATTAGTCTGTGGTAGCCAACTGGTCCCAGTTTGCCAGGGACTTCCCCAGTTGTATTGCAAGAAGTCTCAAGTTCCAAGAAAGTCTGGAGCAAACTAGGGCAGCTGATAATACTACATTAAGCCCACATCTCACGCCACTCAAACTCAAACCAGAACTGTGTCACACTGGTATAAAATTTTTAATGCACATACAGATTTTTGTTCTCTCCTCCCACCCCACGTCATCGGTCATCAAATGTACCAGCTCTGTCTCCTTTGTGTCACCTATAGTCATTTTCTCCTCCATATTCTCACTTCAAAACTTAGTAGGAAACTA
Organism: Camelus bactrianus; assembly: GCF_048773025.1. Classification (NCBI taxonomy): domain Eukaryota; kingdom Metazoa; phylum Chordata; class Mammalia; order Artiodactyla; family Camelidae; genus Camelus; species Camelus bactrianus. The sequence goes on along the minus strand of NC_133542.1, from coordinate 65,765,827 downwards.
CAGCAACCAAGAAAAGACAAGACCACTGAAGATCCAGAGCCTTTAGGAATGAAGCTTTGGATCGCACGACCTGGAATAGGTGCTGGCTCAGGGCAAAGGAAACATGAAATGAGTAGGGGAAGAAAGAAATTACAAATAGCAACCACAGGCTCATGACCAGAGAGAAAAAAAGGACTAATATGTAAACATTTGCTTAATGAATGTGTGTATATGTGTGTGTTTATGTATTTGTGTATATATGAACTAATTTTTTCTTCTTTCCCAATATAAGAATTAATGGTAGTGGTTAATGTTACAGTTTCATCTTTAGCTTACAGAATATTCAAGAGGGACTCGAGCTGAGCTTGAGTAGTAATTGACATCGCCTAGAGATCAATAAAAAGACATTTGTGACCTTTCTGTGTGTGGAAAAGAAAAGAGTGCCTATTTCTACAAAGGAGAGTTGTATCTTGTTAAAGAAAAGTTGAAATTTGTTATTGCTGTACAAGAAGTTGAAATATATGTAGAAAGTTGGGCACAGATACTGAGTAGGTGAAGTGATGCACTGTCCCAGTTATTACACCATTGTCTCTCAGTTCAAACTCACACTTTTACACTCTGCTTTGTGATGCTATGGCTGGGACTATGAGAATTATATTTCTGCTTTGCCAGTTGACTTCTTGTTCAATTCTGCAAGGCAGAGGAGGGGGGAAGGATGCCCTCCTTTCCTGAGAAGTGGTTACCAATGATGATGCTCAGCTTTTGGGAGTCACTCCTAGTACCAGCCTCATCATGCTTATCAATACCAGAAATAGTCAGCCAGTGGCCCCCAGAGGTCCGAGGGTCCTCTCCTTCAAGCTTCCTTTCGCTGCCCGCCCCCCAGCCCTAGGAGTGATATTTTCATCATATAGTTCCTATCTCTGGATTAGCTCAGTATCTTCATTTTTGCTTTTTCAGTTCTCCAAAACTGCTTAACCAATTCCTTATATTAAATTCTCTCTGTTGAAATACCAAGTATGTTTTCTGTTGTTCTGAATATATCTGGTCTGATGCAGTCACCCTACTAAGTAAAGAATCCTAACCACCTGCAGTGCTAGCTAAAAACATAGGAAATATGGAATAATTGGTAGAAGAGGGAAACGATGAGTATAAACCATGACCTTGTGACTTTTTACAGCAACAAGGACTATAGCACTAATGCATATTTTTGTTATGTACATATTAACCAATGATTTCTACCTTTTTTCCTTTCTCCTTCTCCTACAGATTTATATGGAGTGTTGTTTTGGAAGTAGAACTTGATTTCCAATTTAGTTCACAGGTCACCAGGCCACAAAAAGTCACATCTGGACCTGCTGGAAAGGAGAAAGGCTCACCAACAGATCCCAAACTTGAGAAGGAGACAATGACTAATAGGACTTTAAGTCTCTCTTCTTGTTTGGGGAGAAGGGGAGAGTGTCATTGTATGACAGGCAAAAGTATGAAGGTATTAAACACGGGCAGAAGGGTGAATTTAAATGCTGAGGAGCAAAAGGGATGGGCTATATAGATTCTGAGTCTGTCTGTCCATTCTTTGCCCTTCCGCTGCTCTGCTCTGGACTGCAGGGGGGCTAACCTCTGTTAACTGTGATGCCTAAGCTCACTATCAGCTGATTTCCGAAAGACTGTAAGATGGGGAGGGATGGAATAGGCCATGATACCTCTCTCCCTTTCTCCTCTATCTCAGGCACTACTCCGGCAGTGACTGCATCTCCTTAGTGGTCCCATCTCCCATGAGACAGGTCCCCCACTCCTAACCTCCAACAGATGACCCCCAGCTCTGGGAACAGCCAGTCGGTGGGGCAGTCAGAACATACACAACACAGGCTTCTTACTTTTGTCTCCCTAGGCTACAAGCTGTGGCTCTTCCGCTGTAACTAATCTCTGGGTTGCTTCACTTTCTTAGTTAGGACTCTCAGTTATTTTATTACCTGGTATTACCACTTCTCTGCATTACATTTTCTCTGTTGTAAATACTAGAAGTGGTTGCTATTTTCTTGGTTGTCCTTGACTGTTAAAACAGATGACAGCTAGCCCCACTCAAGGTAACTGTAATACTAAGTCAATATTCTGCAACACTTCTGGGAATTTACATACAAATATACCTAAAGAGGTACAAAATGAGGCTTGCACAGCTATTCACTACAGTGTTGTTTGCAAAGCCAAAAAAGAGAAATATACCCCAGTCACTTTCTATAGGAAACTGGTTAAATAAACACTGGGACATCCACAGAGCTGTAAAAAAGAACCAAGAGGCTCTATATACTAATGCATACTATTCAGTGAAGAAAGCAGAGCACAGAACAGTGTAAACAGTATGTTATCATTTGTGTAAGAAAGAGAAGGATAAAAATATATGTTTGTATCTGCATAAAGAAACACTAAAAAGACACACAAGAAATTAATAAAACTGGTTAGTAATGAGGGACAGGGCAAGGAAGAACAAGGGAGACAGAGATTGGAGGGAGAATTTTCAATGTATACTCTTTATTTCATTTTGGTTTTTGAGCCACACAGACGCATTACCTACTGAAAAAGAAATAAAAATTATTAAGATGCATAAAAAGAAAAAAAACTGCAAGCTAGTCACTAAATGATAAACATAACCAATGACAAAACACTTTATATAAAATTGCAGGAAAATGAAAAATGAGAAAAGGCTCCATACTGTAGGATTTCAACTATATAACATTCTAAAAAGGGCAAAACTATGGAGACAATAAAAAAAGATCAGTGGTTGTCAGGGGTTGAGAGGGAGGGATAAAGAGGGAGAGCACAGGGGATTTTCAGGGCAGTGAAAATGCTGTGTATGATATTATAATGATGGATACATGTTATTATACATTTATCCAGACCCACAGAACGTGCAACACTGAAAGTGAACCCTCAGGTAGACTATGGGCTTTGGGCAATTATGATGTGTTAATGTATATTCATCCTTGGTAATAAATGTACCTTTCTATGAGTGATGATAATGGCGGAGGCTGTCTATGTGGGGGCAGGGAGTACAGATATACCTCAGAGATGTTGCAGGGTCAGTTCCAGGTCACTGCAAATACTGCAATGCACCAAGTCACATAAATTTTTCATTTTCCCAGTGCACATAAAAATTATGTTTACCATATACTATAGTCTATTAAGTGTGCAAATGCATTATGTCTTCAAAAACAATGTATTTACCTTGATTTAAAAACACTTTATTGCTAAAAAAAAATGCTAACCATCATCTGAGCCTTCCATGAGTCATAAGCTTTTTGCTGGTGGAAGGTCTTGCCTCAATGTTGATGGCTGCTGACTGCTCAGGGTGCCGGCTGCTGAAGGCTGGGGTGGCAATTTCTTAAAATAAGACAACAGTGAAGTTTGCCCGATCAAATGACTTTTCCTTTCATGAACGATTTCTCTGTAGCATGCAATGATGTTCAACAGCATTTTACCCAAAGTAGAACTTCTTTCAAAATTGGGGCCAATCCTCTTAAACTCTGCTGCGGCTTTATCAACTAAGTTTATGTAATATTCTAAATCCTTTGTTGTCTTTCAACAATCATCACAGCATCATCACTAGGAGAAGATTCCATCTCAAGAAGCCAATTTCTTTGCTCCTCCATAAGAAGCAACTCCTCATCCATTAAAACTTTATCATGAGATTGCAGCAATTCAATCAGATCTTCAGGCTCCACTTCTGATTCTAGTTCTCTTGCTATTCCCACCAAACCTGCAGTTACTTCCTCCACTGAAGTTCTGAACCCCTCAAAGTCATCCATGATGGTTAGAATCAACTTCTTCCAAACTCCCGTTCATGCTGATATTCTTGACCTCTTCCCATGAATCACAAATGTTCTTAATGGCATCTAGAATGGTGAATCCTTTCAAGAAGGTTTTCAATTTACTTTTCCAGACCCATCAGAGGAATCACTATCTATGGAACTATAGCCTTACAAAACACATTTCTTATATAATAAGACTTGAAATTTGAAATTTCTCCTTGTTTCATGGGCTAGAAAATGGATGGTGCGTTAGCAGGCAGGAAAACATGAATCTCATTGTACATACATCTCCATCAGAGATCTTGGGTGATCAGGTACGTTGTCAATGAGCAGTAATATTTTGAAAGAATATATTTTCCTGAACAGGAGGTCTCAAACGTGGGCTTAAAATATTCCATAAAAACATGCTGTAAACAGATGTGCAGTCACCTGGGCTTTGTTGTTTCATTTATAGAGCACAGGCAGAGTAGATTTAGCATAATTCCTAGGGGCCCTAGGATTTTTGAAATGGTAAATGAGCACCGGCTTCGACCTCAGGTCACTAGCTGCAATAGCCCCTAACAAGAGAATCAGTCTCTGTCCTTTGAAACTTTGAAGCCAGGCATTGACCTCTCCTCTCTAGCTCCGAAAGTCCTAGATGGCATCTTCTTCCAACATAAGGCTGTCCTGTTTACACTGAAAATCTGTTGTTTAGTGCAGCCACCTCCTTTAATTGTCCTAGCAAGACCTTCTGGAAAACTTGCTGCAGGTTCTATGTCAGCACTTCCTGCTTCACCTTGTACTTTTATGTTCTAGAGATGGCTTCTTTCCTTAAATCTCATGAACTAGCCTCTGCTAGCTTCAGACTTTTCTTCTGCAGCTTCCCTACCTCTCTCAGACTTCATGGAACTGAAGAGAGTTAGGACCTTGCTCTGGGTTAGGCTTTGGCTGAAGGGAAAGTTGTGGCTGGTTTGATCTTCTGTTCAGACCACTAAAACTTTCTCCACATCAATAATAAGGCTGTTTCACTTTCTCACCATTAGTGTGTTCACTGGAGTAGCACTTTTAATTTCCGCCAAGAATGTTTCCTTTGCATTCACACCTTGGCTAACTGGTGCAACAGGCCTAGCTTTTGGCCCATCTTAGCTTTCACTGTGCCTTCCTCCCTAAGCTTTATCAGTTCTAGCTTTTGATTTAAAGTGAGAGATGGTGACTCTTCCTTTCACTTGAACACTTAGAGACATTGTGAGACATTAACTGGCCTAAGAACACTTAGAGACATTAACTGGCCTAAGTTCAATATTGTTGTGTCTCAGGGATTAGGGAGGCCTGAGGAGAGGGAGAGAAACGGAGGAACAGCCAGTCGGTGGAGCTGTCAGAACATACACAACATTTATCGATTAAAGTTCACTGTCTTATGTGGGCATGGTTCATGGCTCCGCAAAATAACTACAGTAGTAACATCAAAGATCATTGATCGCAGACCACCATAACAAGTGTAATGATAATGAAAAAGTTTGAAACACTGCAATAACTATCAAAATTGACAGAGACATGAGGTGAGCAAATGCTGTTGGAAAAAAAATACCACCAAGAGACTTGCTTGATGCAGGGTTGTCATAGACCTTCAGCTTGTAAAAAACACAGTATCAGTGAGCACAGTAAAACAAGCTATGCCTGTATGTGGGAAATCTCGGTACCTTCCTCTCAATTTTTTTGTAAACCTAAAACTGCTCTTAAAAAGTCTTAAGGAAAAACAAAAAAGAAGACGAAGAAGAAGAAGAGGAAAGGTGAAAGACAAGGGAGGGAGACAGAAAGAGCAAATACATGGAGGGCTAAAGTCCTCATTTACACAAATGGTCAAGAAGCCACAGTGGATATTTTAACTCCCCTCCTATACCCACTCAAGCTTTGGTTGCCTTTGGCTAGTGTAAGTTGGTTAAAGTTCTTTGCCTGGTCAACTGACCCAAACTTTGATTCCTGAGGTGTCCAAGCCTGCCTTGTTTTTTGTTAAACTTAATAATTGGGCATGTAAAAGGAAGCATCCAGAATCCATGTAAACCTAGCTTTAAGACAGTAACTCTAATTTACCTTTGATAATCAGGACCAATCACACCAACCAACACTAGAAGCCTTACTTCTCTAGCTATGAACTGAGTTTCTTGACTGATCACAATGTTTTATGAAATACAACAATGGTACCAAAAAAAGCATTCAGTGATTCCACAGATTATGTCAAAGGTAGAATTGTGACAAACAGAAATGACAAATAATGCAGATTGAATATCAGTTCTGATGTTTAAAAAAAGTCCCCCCCAAGGCTTCCTGATAGAGATGGCAGATTGAATACAATAATTCAATTTCATTTCCTCTGAAGCCTTTCTAAAACGATAGTAAAAGTTTTTTTTTAACTCATAAACCTATAAATCCAGAAAGAAGAGGAGACAACAGCAACAAAATTGTGAAGGCTGGAGTGCAGAAAAATGACTTAGGAAACAATGGGGAAAGCCAAGAACTAAATTAATGTGTATCACAGAATCTTCCAAAGGCTCAGGAACTAAGTGGACTTTTGGAAGTGAGGGGTGGTAAGAAGGGATATTAAATAAGGACTGACAGAATGCAGTTTTTATAGTGCATTCCCCACCCCTTGATTGTGGGCTGGGCTTACCAACTGCCTTCCAAAAAATAGGGTACAGAAAGAGATACACAAATAACTAGAAAAACTGGAGACACCACCTTAGCCAAGTGAGCACTCAAAATTAAGATCAACAGTCTAAGTCATGTTGGTGTCACGTACCCTTGAAATGATCCAATGGAAAGGGCAGTTCATCTCTGCGGCATTCTTCCCCCAAGTCCATATTCCTGATGTAATCATGACAAACCCAAACATCAGGCAAACTCAAATTGAGGGACACCTGATCAGCACTCTTCAAAATTGCCAAGGTCCAGGAATCCCACTCCTGGGCATATATCCAGAAGGAACCCTACTTGAAAATGACACCTGCACCCCAATGTTCAGAGCAGCATTATTTACAATAGCCAAGACATGGAAACAGACTAAATGTCCATCAACAGATGATTGGATAAAGAAGATGTGGCATATTTATACAATGGAATACTACTCAGCCATAAAAACCGACAACATAACGCCATTTGCAGCAACATGGATGCTCCTAGAGAATGCCATTCTAAGTGAAGTAAGCCAGAAAGAGAAAGAAAAATACCATATGAGATCGCTCATATGTGGAATCTAAAAAGAAAAAAAAAAAGAAAGAAGAAACAAAGCATAAATACAGAACAGAAATAGACTCACAGACATAGAATACAAACTTGTGGTTGCCAAGGGGGTGGGGAGGTGGGAAGAGATAGACTGGGATTTCAAAATTGTAGAATAGATAAACAAGATTATACTGTATAGCACAGGGAAATATATACAAGATCTTATGGTAGCTCACAGAGAAAAAATATGACAATGAATATATATATGTTCATGTATAACTGGAATTTGACACAACATTGTAAAATGATTATAAATCAATAAAAAATGTTAAAAAAAATAAAATAAAATAAAATAAAATAAAATAAAATAAAATAAAATAAAATGAAAAGGAGCTTGTACCAGAATGTAAATAGAAAAAAAAAAAACTGCCAAGGTCATGAAAGACAAAAAAATTGTCACAACTTGGAGACTGAGGGCGCGTGATGACTGAATGCAGTGTGATATCCTGAAACAGAGAAAGGGCATCAGCGAAAAAACTGGTGAAATCCCAATGCAGTCTGTGACTTCTATTAACAGTATTGTACTCGTGTTAGTTTCTTAGTCCTGGTAAATGCAGCTTGATGATGGAAGATGTAACCATTCAGGGAAGGCTGGGGAAGAGTATATGGGAACTCCGTACTATCTTTGCAACTGTTTTGTAAACCTAAAGTTATTTCAAAATGTAAAGATTTTAAAATATAAAAAGGGGAAAAGGAGATAGAACTTCAGTTCCCCTCTCTCACGACATTAACTCTTCCTGCAGAAGACCGGGACTAGTGAATGCAGAATGACAGAACAGCTGTGGGAATAGGTACCCTATGGGGAAGGAGGAGCATGACCTAAGCACATGCATACTGAAGGATAATACCCAAAATCAGCCTTAGAACCAGGTGCCTGGGCCCCACTTGTTAAGAGAGCCCTACATATCAGAGAGAGAGAGAGAATAAATTAATGAAAGAACATGGGTATCGTTACCAATCAGGAACCAGCACCCAGCGCTGGCACAGTGCAACCTATGACTTTAAATATAGCCTTTGGTGGCGCTCACTTTGCTTAGGCTCCAGGGAGATGCTCCTCCACATCTCTTGCTCTTGTCCTCCCTTCTCCTCTAAATAAAAGGTGACTGTCCCTGAATGCCGTGGAAGTGTGTGGGTTGTGCTTCTGCTGTCAAAGACAGACTTTGCTATGGAAGGAATACAAACAGCAGAAGCATCTTAGTAAGAAAAAATACAAATTAACTAGTTCAACAAATCCTTCTCTCTGAGAGCATGGATGAAATACATACTCGTATATTTAAGTCTTGGGGCCTCAAATGTTCATTTTTTATTCCACTTTGAATTGCAGTTGGAGTATCCAGTGATATTCACTAATAGCTTACTAATCAATACTGTTATACATGGCAGCTGAGAACATTTTATAATATTAAATAATCCCTATTATTCATAGTGTCTGTGTGTATATATGTCTAGATGTAATAAGTGTGAAGTGAGCTTCACCAACAGATGGGTACTGATTCTAGAACTGTCATTTGTTTTACTTTTATAAAATGTTTAATGTGATTTAAACAACATGTTAACACTGAATTACGAGATAAGCAGTAATGAGATGAGGAATGAGACAATTTCTTTAGTTTTCTCTCTCAACAAGTCATGGTTTCCTCAAGCAAGGTTTGCACAACAGGTTAACACTTTTCTAATGTTTCTCAAGCTAGAGGCAATTTCCTCCCTTGCTTCACCTGGGGGTTCGTTCGGTAATATCTGGAGACACTTTTGATTGCCATGACTCAGCGATGGGGTGCTACTGGCATCTGGTAGGTAGGGCCAGGGAAGCTGCTAAGCATCTTACAATGCACAGGGCAGCTCCCCACAACAATAACAAAAAATCCATTCCAAAATGTTAATAGTGCCACATTTGAGAATTCTGTTCTACAGACTCACAGACATAGAACACAAACTTACAGTTACCAGGGGGAAGATGTGGTGGGACAGGATAAACTGGGAGTTTGAGATTTGCAGATACTAACTACTATATATAAAATAGATAAACAACAAGTTTCTACTATATAGCATAGGAAACTATATTCAATATCTTGTAGTAATCTATAATGAAAAAGAATATGAAAAGGAATATATGTATCTACACATATGAGTGAAACATTATGCCGCACACCAGAAATTGACAAAACATTGTAAACTGACTATACTTCAATTAAAAAAAAAAAAGAATTCTGTTTTAGATAAATCTAGGAGTTTGGGGTTCTCTAAATCTTGATGTCTCTTGTATATTGTTATTTCATTCGTCAAGACCCCCACCCTTCCCTAATCTAGCTTAACTTGACGTTCATATAAAATGCTTGGCAAAGTATGAATTCACGTACCAATATAACTTACCAAATCACAGAATCAATCCCTGAACTTGTTTTTCAGTTACCTCAGCCCTATGACTACAAGGTATAAGAGATCTTTTTACAACACTATTCCATAAAGGCTTTAAGTTTCATTTCACTAAAGGCAACACTTTTGCAATCTGAGTATGTCACCCACTTGCTTTAAATTACCTCACATCATTAAAGGCAGACATCATGGTTCAATCACTCCTATTCCCCTTTAAACTGGTCTATGGCAACAGCTATCTGATTCCCCAGAGCTTCCTCCTCAGTGAGTACACAGTCCCATATAACCACACAAGATAACTTGCTTAGCTATTTTTCCACTTCACAGTATGGAATGCCACTTTACCACCATGGAATATGAAAGGAAGTCTCGGCACTTAGCCTGACTTCTATGTATTAACCATCTTCCTGAGGACATGCTGCCTGCAGTCCACTGTCTGGAACCAGTATACAGTAAGCTCCATGGAGGCAGGGACCATGGCTGTCTTACCAATCACTGCATCCTCAGCACCTAGGCTGTACTTGGCACATAGCAGTCACCTAGTTAATATTTGCTGAATAAATTAATAAAGTCAAATGTCAATTCCTCTAAGAAACATCTTTCATTATAGTGCTTATTACATATTTTTCTTCATCTGTTTTTCCTCCTCAACTGAGTCTCTCGAGACAGAGACCTAATAACAAAGATACATAGTAACCTAGTAACCAAGGCATAGGAAAGACCTCTCAAACAACTCTTTAACAATAGAACCAACATCCATCATCAAACCTACCACTACCACCACCGTCAAAAGAGCAGTGTGAAAGAACTGAGACCTTAAGAGCATATAGGCTCCTGAAACTAACACAACATTGTAAATCAACCACACTTCAATTAAAACAACAAAAAAAGAACTTACAGGCTCATTCGCAGAGGGAAGTAAAACTGTGGAAAAGTTGGAACAGCTTAGTTTGCTAAGTTCATGCAGAACTGGTCTTCCAAGAACTGCTTTCACCTCTACCAAAAAAAAACAAAAAACAAAAAACAAAAAAACCCTCTATTTTTTTTACACTGACTGAATTTTTTTTTACATCCTAATAATGAAAGAAATTCTTTCAAATTTAAATTAATTCGGTGTAAATAGTCATTCTTCTAAAAAATAATAATTATATCTGAAATTGTTAACAGGTTAGCTATTAATAAGCCATGTACTCACTGGGGCAGATCAATTCAATGATGGTACTTTTTTCCCCCTAATATCAGAGATTCTCCGGGAGAAGAACGTAGGTAATTTTGGTGCAAAGAGAATTTTGACAGAAGACAGGCTTGGGTGGATTCGGGCAATGGGGTAACTAGGGTAATTAGCACCAAGCACTATGAAGTAGAAACACGTAAGAGAAGGGAAAGGATGCTGAGGACAAAATATACCAATTCACAACCTGCCTGAGATCACTTCAAGACTTAGAAAACATCTTTGGCTCTTGTTTCTACACCTCACTTGCTCTCTGGTTAGTAGTACTGTGGTTGACCTGCTTCTAAATAAAGGATTACAGGAAGGATTCTGAGAGAAGGTGTCTTTTGAACATGAACTCCACTAAATACCACCACTGTGCTGCTCACTTTTCCTGCAGTCCCAAAACTGTGCATGCCCAATGCTCCTGTTGGTACTGCTGAGACAGCAATTAACTTTCTGCCACTTTGGAAGTCTAGAGTTCTCAAAAAAAGTCTTGTGATGATTTCTTCACCTTAATAAATTACATAGAGCTAATACTGATTCAATGACTGCTTATAGGTATAAAACTGACTAATTTCACTCAAGGAGAAAAAAATCATTGACAACCAAATACTTTTATTAATTACTGCGTTGCCACTCTATAAAAACATAGTAGCTTTTACATCAAAAAAAAAAGATAGTTCCATTATGCTGAATTACAATCACTTTGTTGAGTGCTAAGCCTAATTTAATTTTATCACTCTTGAGGAGCTCTGTATAAAATCACCCCTTAATTTTATGAAATGCAGATTATAACATAGACTGTTTGCCATGATTTAATGCATAGCTTGTCCTTTTATTTTCCTTTCAGTCTGGGTATATTTGATTAATAAATAATAAAAATACAAACAAACAGCAATAGTTCTCAACTTCTTTTCTTCCAATAGAACAACAGTTTCCACTTCTCCATTGAGAAACCAATATTTAGGGGAAATGTGGGGTGACAAAATGTCATTTTTTTTATATATTTCAAAAAAACCCTAAAAGTGAAAGGAAAGAGCAATCATTATTTCTTTACTTCCTGTATATGGTTTGACTTTTAGTAACCACAACCCCTATGTTCAGTACAGAGTAAAAGAAATCTTATATTTAGACCATTTTAACTTTTCAGAGGATGTGGATTCTATCAGGAATAAATTTCAAATGTATCTTTAATTGAATCTCAGTGTTTACCATAAAAAAATCACATGGCACTGAGAGGTATAAAAGAAGATTTGAAGAAATGGAGAGATACATTTGTAGATCAGAAAACTGCCCACTTCTGCCAGAGGTTAGCTTCCTTAAGCCTGTCATCAAACACCCAAGGATCTCCTGGTCCCCTCAACTAGTCAACTGGGATCTTTGGATTTTCTCTTGCAGTCTGAGCTACCTGCCATTCTCTCTCATGCAGCACTTTTTCCCCATATCACACAGCCCAAGGGTAAGGTAGGATCTCAGTATGTCTCCCAAGTCCGATGTCTCTGACTCAAATTCTGACTCTACCGGCACTTCAAGAGCTCCAGTTTCCCTGCAGCAGCTTTGGGCACCCCAATGGCTGCTGCATGGATGCTCTACGGAAGAATCCTCTTGATTACCCACTTGGTTGGCGCCATTTTGCTCCTCTGCTGGTGATTTTCCCTGATGTTGCTAATGAACAAAACAGCAGCCATGCTGCCATGCCCACTGATGGTACTACGTCTAGCCCTTGGGACCAATCAACAGGTACCAGTGCTGATGGAACCTGCCAATGTCTATGCCATAGGTCCTGTTCTCTGACACTTCCAAGCCTTGCAGCTGATGCTAGTGATGCTTTCTGTTCTCAGTGTTACAGCCACTATAATTCCTACACCATTTTCTACTGCAGCTACCGTGCTCTTTCTTTCTGATCTGAGAGCTGGGCTGTAGAACGATATGCATGAGCCTCTGCTATACTCAGGTCATCTGTCCACTACAATGTTGGTCATATGTCCTTAAATCAAACACAGGCTCCTGAAAAATTTTTCCCAGTTTAAAGAACTAAGCATTCATTTCCTCTGCCTTTTTAGGAAAAAAACTTAATTCATCTCCAGCTAATAAAGGAAGCTCTTCTTTATTAAAGAATGTTAGATAATGATAATAAATGTAGAAAGTAATAATAGAATCAGAAAATCACCATTCAGCACTTCCTGCCCCTCAATGAAATAATTGATTCAAGCAACAATCATCAGTGGATGTCAAAAAAACAAACAAACAAAAAGAAAATAAAACAAAAATGGTAAAATGCTAGCACTTACAGAGTTAAGTGGTGGGTAAATTACTTCAACATTCTGTATGATTAAATTTTTTTCAATAAAATGTTGGGGCAGGAGTCAAGCCTCCCTAAACTTAAGATGAGGTCTTTCTCATGAGGACTGGTGTTTCCTTACGGAAATGGAACCCTGGAGTCACCCAGGCATGCCAGAAGCCAGATATACTGACTTGTGAGGTGAGCACAGCTTCAACCTGTGCTGAGAACCCCATTACACTTAGGTCATAATTTCTGCCCTGATGCTTTCCTCTTTCTGATCTTTTCAGCTGTCTCTTCCTATTTGTCTTAAAAGCAACCCCTGAAAACAAATGAGTTTTCAATTGTAGAGTCACAACAGGGAGCATACCAGAATCATGTGGGGAGCTTTTTCTAAAGATACACACCCAGAACTTGACCTTTAGATACTTCCATTTACTGGATTTGGGTGGAGCCTGGGAACATGATTTTGAAAAAGTCTCCAGATAACTGTGATACACCTCTGAAAGAGAGGTGTTTCTCTGAAACCATATTTTTAGGCTTTTCCATGAAGACTCTATAGACAGTCCTCAACTTACTGTGGTTCAACTTATGATTTTTTGACTTTACGATGGTGTGAAAGTGATACTTGTCCAATAGAAACTGTACTTTGAGTTTTGATCTTTTCCCAAGCTAGTGATGATACTCTCTCTCGATGCTAGGCAGCCGTAGCTCCCAATGGGCCACACGATCACGAGGGGAAACAACCAGTACACTTACAACCATTCTGTACTCAGACAACCATTCTGTTTTTCACTGTCAGTACGGTATTCAACAAATTCCATGAGATAATCAACACTTTATTATAACATAGGTTTTGTGTGAGATGATTTGGCCCAACTGTAAGCTAACCTAAGTGTTCTGAGCACATTTAAGGTAGGCTATGTTACGCTATGATGTTCGGTAGGTTAGGTGTACTAAATGCAGTTTCAACTTATGATATTTTCAACTTATGATGAGTTTATTGGAACACAGCCCTGTCATAAGTCAAGGAAGATCTCTATACATCAGAAAGGATGGGGGGCAGATTTAGAAATTGAAAAGACAAATACCAAATTAGGAAATTGAAAAAATTCAACTTATTGATATGGCAGTCATTAATGCTATTCACTGAGATCTAATTCTCCTTTCTTTCCTAAACCTAGAAAACTGCACTTTTCCCTGCTTGATTGAAATTAGACCTGGTTATGTTACTGACTTTGATCAGTGAAATATAAATAGCAGTGCCTGTGTCTCTTCCAAACAGAAGCCTTCAAGAGACAGTGCACGAGTCACCATGTTCCCCTTTCCCTCCCTTGGTGACGGTGGAAGCATGTTTCAGGATGGAGCCTCCATCAGCTGAGATCCCTGGGTGACTATGACGAAAAAGCCATTGTCATCCCATGTAGGACATGAAATTTATTTCTTAATAAATGTGTTGTAATACATCATTGCAATATGAAGGCTGATTATTAATGCAGCATAATCTACTCTATCCTGACTGATAAAAGCTGGCAAAATTTCTTGTAATAGAATCTAAGCAATTTAAAGAGAATTAGTTTTGCCTTCATCAATGACTGAAAACTTACAGGGACAGTGTTGAATAGAGGGAAATGAGGGAGCTTTGGGGTCAAGGCGATCTAAATTTAAATCCATGGTGTCACTTGTTTGTTGTAGTAATAAATATTGTTTGTAATGACTGTATAATATACCATTACTTTTAGTAACCACTAACATTTATGAAGTGCTTACTGTGTACCAGGCACTGTGCTGAGCACTTTACATGGAATAGTTCACTTACTCTTTCATTTCACAAATGAAAAAATGAAGTTTAAAGGAGTTAATAACTTTCCCAAGGTCAGAGAGCAGGGAAATGGTGGAACAAGGATTCACTACAGGCAACAGCACCACAAAGCCTGTGCTCTTAGCCATGCCTTTATACTGTCTGCCACAGTGACTCTGACCAAGTTACTCGATCTTTTTGAATCTCAGCTTCCTCATTTTAGAATAGAGTTGAGAACTACCAGGCAGGGTTTTCATGAAGATTAAGGAAGTTAATTGGGTAAAGCAATTAATATGATTCCTGGCATAGAGTAAGCATTTAAGACATGGTAGCTATTATTTTTCAGTAGCTAATACATCACTCATTTTCCTCTTCTATAAATGGAGATTAGTCAATATGAAAAAAGGTAAGGTGAATGAATGCTTGTCATGACCTACAAGAATTCAGTGCTGTAGAAAGACCGGGAGCTCAGGCACAGTAATCAGATCCTACAATACTGTGCTTGTATCACTCAATGGCCAGTATTGAAACGACCCTGCTGACTTCCTCTAATAAAGGTTTTTCAAAATCAAGATACAACGTACAACCAAACAGCACCCATAAAATTCCCAATGATGTAGTAACTGCATCCAACAGGTCCAAGCCATTATGTCTGAAGGCCTCCCCCCAAAAACGATTTCAAGGATAGAGAGAATATATTTTATGTTCAGCTAGTCACAAATGATACACTGGGATTGGCTTACTTCAATAAACTTATGTTCATATATTAATTGTAAACTACGTAAGGAAACACCGTAAGTGAAACTATTTGTTCTGGGTCCTTTCTCTGTTAACTTCCTCCTTTCTTTTATTTCCTTATGTAATACCATAAAAATATAGACTGTCTATATAGACAAACAGGTCTTCTGCAAACAAGGATAGTTTAATGTTCCCCCTTCCCAATCTGTATACCTTTTACTTCCTTTCCTCGTCTTACTCATTAGCTAGGACTTCGAGTATGATGTTGAAAAGGAGTTGCCTTGTTCCTGATCTTTGTGAGAAAGTTTCCAGTGTCTTACTATTAAGTATGACGTTCACTGTAGGTTTTTGGTCCATGTTCTTTATCAAGCTGAGGAAGTTCTCTGTTTCTATTTCACTCACACTTCTTATAACAAATGAGAACTGGATTTTGTCAAATGCTTTTTCTGTGTCTACTGATAGGATCGTGTGATTTTACTTCTTTAGCCTGTTGATGTGACAGATTACATTAACTGATTTTCAGATGTTGAACCGTTTTATATGTAATTGTATATAATTCTTTTTTTACCTTGTTGGATTCCATTTGCTAATATTTTGTTGAGAACTTTTGTACCTGTGTTCATGAGAGACAGTGGTCTGTAGTTTTCTTTTATGCAATGTCTTTTTTTTTAATTTATTTTTTTTAATGGAGGTACTGGGGATTGAACCCAGGACCTTGTGCATGCTAAGCACACACTCTACCCCTGAGCTACACCCACCCACCCCGTTTAATGTAATGCCTTTGTCTGAGTAATGCTGGCCTCACAGAAGGGGTTAGGAAGTATTCCCTCTGCTTCTATCTTATGGAAGAGATTGTAGAGAACTGGTGTAATTTTTTTCTTAAGTATTTGGTAGAAATCCCAGTGACCCCCATCTAGGCCTGGTATTTTCTGTTTTAGAAGGTTATTATTTATTCAAGTTCTTTAATAGGAAAGCTCTTTTCAGGCTGCCTATTACATGATCTTTTGATAAAGAGGGGTTCAGTCCACCTCTCTTGCTAAGATTGCTCACAACTTATGGCTTCATAATTACCTTCTAAGTTCGGCATATGCCTTTTAGTTCACTCGCATCTCTTATCACTCCCACTCCCTGCATATTTGACTATTTACATTTCCTTCCCAAATATCAGACTCCGTCATACTCCCATGTATTTACAAGGGCTTTTCTGTATTCATAAGGCATCCTTTTCTAACTTGTATTTATCCTACTAAATGCAGCTTTCTGCAGAAGCCTTTCTTGACACCTCCCGGCAGTTCAGCTGCCCCATTCAATGTGTACAGCAGACAAACAAAAATTATTCTTTAAAATTACCAAAAAAATCAAAAATTTTAAGTTACTTTAAATGTCCAATGTAATTCAAGGTATACAATGAAATAAACTATAAGATACTGACCTGGTTGTGGATTGTGTCCTTTATAAATTCAATATCTAAGACAGACAGACACATTTTGACACATCAATCAATGATGATACAAACACTGAACAATAAAGTATTATTTCAAGATAAAGGTTAAATATACATCAAGGTTGAAGACAAACGTGAGTGCTCATTCAGGCATGTGCTTAGTTGCATCACTTATCAGGAATGCATTATGAAATGTTTGAGTCTTCTTGTTTCTTTTTACTTATTCTGAATGATTAAAAGCTTAAACTCTGGAATCACACCGACTTGGGGGAAACACTGCTTATAATCTGTGAGATCTTGGGCAAAGGACTAAACCCAATCTTGGTTTCCTCATGGGAATAAAAATAAATAGTAATTAATGATGATGGTAAATGAAAATATTGATATTACTTGAGTTATTTAAAATAATGTCATTATGCAGACCTCTATTTCATTCCACATACAGTGGTGTAAAAAAAAATTTTTTTTACCATGATCCTTAGTGATCTGTGAGGAAAAACCTGTTGAAAAGAGAACCCCTTCTCCAATATAGCTCTTCTTTATTCATTTTTATAACTTTGACAAAAGTAGAATATGGCAAACACTAGATGGAGCAACGTTCCTAGCAGAGTAGTCCTTACTAACCAAGAACTTTCCTTTTAACATTTATTAAAGATAAATCATATCTAGAAAAATAATCACTCATAATTACAGGTTACCTGGATACATTCTGCAGGGAAACATGAATGACTTTGAATATGTCAGAGATATGGATATGAGCAAACAGGCAGGACAATGATGTGGATACACCGTAGTCATATGTTGTATTATGGGCTGAATTGTGTTCCCCTAAAATTCATTTGTGAACATACTAAACGCCATTACTGTAGAATGTGACTATTTGGAGGTAGGGCCTTTAAAGAGGTAATTAAGTTACAATGAGGTCATTAGGGTCCGCCCTAATCCAATACGACTGGTGTCCTGAAAAGAAGAGGAAATTTGGACACAGACATGCACAGAGAGAAGACAATTTGAAGACAACCATCTACAAGTCAAGGACAGAGACCTGGAACAGATGCTTCCCTCAGGCCCCTTAGAAGAAATCAACTCTGCTGAATCTTGACCTTGGACTTCTCACCTCCAGAAATGCAATAAAAATAAACTTCTGTTGTTTGAATCATGTAGTCTGTGGTACTTTGTTATGTAAGCCCCAGCAAACTAATACATGTGCAAAGGAATACTAGAAATGTAAACTCCACAAGGGCAAGAATTTTTGTCTTTTTTGTTCCTTGGTTCCTAGAACAATGCCTGGCATACAACAGGTGTTCAATAAATATATGCTTTGTAAACTAATAAATAATGCAGATTAATAAAAATTCTTGCTGTAGATGACTCTATTAAACACCACCAATGTTTTGGTAATACTTCTTATGTTTATAAGACCTGAGAACATGAACTCCCAGTGCTCTTACCAAGTACTGTGGTGTAGCTGGTCTGCTGCCATGGCCAAGATGTGTAAAATCCTCTGGTGAAACTCCTGTTATGATTTATTTCCTGGCGTAACTTCCTAAAGAAGAAAAGAGCTAATTAGACAAAAATGCTGTTGTAATACAATAAATGTGAATTAGTCCACATTGAGAAATAGGTCAATCTTGTTAGACCATCCTGGGGAAAATGTCACAAACAGACAATAGCTTGCTGTTACTGCTTTCTCTCAAAGGCATCTGGTCAGCTAATTTCACTACAGGCATTATGAGCAGCCTGGAATCACAATTTAAAGGAAAAAAAATAAGGACTTTTCTCTGTTGTTGTTATTACAGCATTTCTCGTACGGACACAGGAAAAAGACTAATTAGATTTCCTTCTGACTTATTCAATTACAAAATCATGATGCATGTCTGTCTTCAAACCCATCTCCATGTCTTAATATCACCACTATCACCATCAATCAGTACTTAATTTGGTACCCTGAATATGCTAGGGAAATAACAGCAAAATAAAACATGAAAGACCATAAGAGAATACAATAAACAACTATATGGCAACACACTGGACAACATAGAAGAAGTGGACAAGTTTCTAGAAACATATAGTCCACCAAAACTGAATCAAGAAGAAACAGACAATCTGAACAGACTGATCACTAGAAGTAAAATGGAATCATCAATGAAAAAACTCCCTAAAAACAAAAATCCAGGACTAGATGGCTTCAATGGGGAACTCTACTAAACATACAAAGAAGAACTCATATCAATCTTCCTCAAACTCTTCCAAAAGACTGAAGAGGAGAGAACACTCCCAAACTCATTCTGTTAAGCCACAATCACCCTGACACCAAAATCAGACAAGGACACTACCAAATAAGAAAATTACAGAACATAGATGTAAAAATGCTCAACAAAATATCAGCAAACATAGTCTGACAATACATAAAAAAGATCATACACTATGATTAAGTTGGATTCACCCTAGGGACACAAGGATGGTTAAACATACCAAAACAATCAATGTGATATACCACATCAACAAAAGAAAGGGGGAAAAAAGCACACGTTAATCTCAATAGATGCAAAAAAAAGCATTTGATAAAGTTCAACACCCATTTATGAAAAAAACTCTTACCAAGGTGGGTATAGAGGGAACATATCTCAACATAATAAAAGCTATTTATGACAAACCCACAGCCAGCATAATACTCAATAGTGAAAAGTTGAAAGCCTTCCCACTAAAATCAGGAATAAGACAAGGATGCCTACTCTCACCACTTCTACTCAACATAGTATTGGAAGACCTAGCCATAGCAATCAGACAAGAAGAAGAAATAAAAGGGATCCAAATTGGAAGAGAAGAGGTAAAATTATCATGATATACAGATGACATGATACTATACATAGAAAACCCTAAAGGCTCCACACAAAAACTACTAGAGCTAATAAGAGAATTTGGCAAGGTAGCAGGATACAAGATCAACATACAGAAATCTGTTGCATTTCTTTACACTAACAATACAATATCAGAAAAAGAAAGTAAAGAAATAATCCCCTTTAAAATCTCAAAAAAAAAAAAAAAGACCAAAATACCTTAGGAATAAACCTGACCAAGGAGGCGAAAGACTTATATATGAGGAACTACAAAACATTGATTGAGGAAATTAAAGATGATTTTTTTAATGGAAAGATATCCCACACTCTTGGATTGGAAGAATTAATAGTGTTAAAATGGTCATAATACCCAAAGCAATATACAGATTTAATGTGATCCCTATCAAATTACCCAGGATATTTTTCACAGAACTAGAACAAATAATCCTAAAATTTATATGGAAGCACAAAAGACCCAGAATTGCCAAAGCAATACTAAAGAAAAAGAACAAAGCTGGAGGAATAACCCTCTCAGACTTCAAACAATATTACAGAGCTACAGTAATTAAGACAGAGTGGTACTGGCACAAAAACAGTCATATGGGTCAATGGAACAGAATAGAGAGCCCAGAAACCCACACACTTACTGTCAATTAATCGTCAACTGAGGGGGCAAGAATATACCATGGAGAAAAGACAGTCTCTTTAGCAAATGGTGTTGGGAAAGCTGGAAAGCTGCATGGAAATCAATGAAGTATAGAACACTCCCTCACACCATACACAAAAATAAACTCAAAATGGCTTAAAGACTTAAACGTAAGACAAGACACTATAAACCTCCTAGAGGAAAACATAGGCAAACATTCTCTGACATAAATCTTAGCAATGTTCTCCTAGGGCAGTCTACCCGGGTAATAGAAAGAAAAGCAAAAATAAACAAATGACCTAATTAAACTTACAAGCTTCTGTATAGCAAAAGAAACTATAAACAAAACAAAAAGACAACCTACGAAATGGGAGAAAATATTTGCAAACGATGCTACTGACAAGGGCTTAGTCTCCAGAATATACAAACAGCTCATACAACTTAATAACAAAAAAACAAACAAACCAATTCAAAAATGGGCAGAAGACCTAAACAAACAGTCCTCCAATGAAGACATACAAATGGCCAACAGGCACATGAAAAGATGCTCAATATCACTAATTATCAGAGAATAGCAAATCAAAACTACAATGAGGAATCACCTCACACCAGTCAGAATGGCCATCATTAAAAAAAGTCCACAAACAATAAATGCCGGGCAGGGTGTGGAGAAAAGGGAACTCTCCTCCACTGTTGGTGGGAACACAGTTTGGTGCAGCCATTAGATTCCTTAAAAAACTAAAATAGACTTACTATACGATCTAGCAATCCCACTCCTGGGCATATATCAGGAGGGGACTCTAATTCGAAAAGATGTATGCACCCCAATGTTCACAGCAGCATTATTTACATTAGCCAAGACATGCAAACAACTTAAATGTCCATCGACAGAAGACTGGATAAAGCAGTTGTGCAGTGTGTGTGTGTGTGTGTGTGTGTGTGTGTGTGTGTGTGTGTGTGTGTGTGTACGGAATGGAATACTATTCAGCCATAAAAAAGAATAAAATAATGCCATTTGCTGCAACATGGATGGACCTAGAGATCATCATTCTAAGTGAAGTAAGCCAGAAAGAGAAAGAAAAATACCATATGATATCACCTATATGTGGAATCTAAACAAAAAACACAAACTTATTTACAAAACAGAAACAGACTCACAGACATAGTAAACAAACTTACAGTTACCAGGGTGGGAAGGGATGGGAAGGGATAAATTGGGAGCTTGAGATTTGCAGATACCAACTATTATATATAAAATAGACAAATAATAAGTTTATACTGCATAGCACAGGGAACTATATTCAATATCTTGGAGTGACCTATAATGAAAAAGAATATGAAAAGGAATATATGTATGTACATGTATGACTGAAATACTACGCTGTGCTCCAGAAATTGCCAAAACATTGTAAACTGACTATACTTCAATTTAAAAATGAAAGAAAATGTAGAATATATATTCTGATTTTAACTTACATGTAAACATCCTTTAAATAACAACTATAGGAAAAATTAACCAAAATAATAGTCCTGTCACAGGCAACAATACAATAGTAATTCTCTCTCCTTAAATTATTTGTAATTTTATATAGTAAGTCTCAATTCTTAAAGCATAAAGCTCTCAAAAAACATCTAACTTCTAACCATTATTGGAAGTAAATTCAGGACTAGAAATTGCCCCCAGCAAAGGGAGAGGATGATACACGAAGACTGATTTTTAATGTACGTTTAATCAATACATTTATAAAGAGCATGCATGAGAAATCCAGAATACACCAGTTTTACAGGTAAGTGAAATTCAGCATTTTAAAATCAAAATTTGGAAACTCCCATCCATCCCGAAAGTAGTTTAAAAATCAAGTCAAAGCTTGTTCTCAGTTTTGGGCCTGGAATTAGCTCCCGAACTGATGCAATCTGAAACCAGAGCCAAAAAGTGTTTACGAAAGTCTTTGTCCCAAAGGGAGAAGACTCCTCTAACTCTCCAGAAGTTATGCTGTTGGGATTGCCTTGAGATTTTAACAAAGGTAGAAGGCAGGAATGCAAATATTAAATTCATTCTGAAATATTTTCCTTTCCGGCAAAAATGAAAGCTAAATACTTTTTTTCACAGTATGCAATTTGCAACCAAGCCCTCCTTTATGAAAGGTTTTAATTAGTTGCTTGTCCATTTGCTCATCTTTCCCGGGAACTACAGCATAAACAGGAAGTTCATGCCTCTGGGGCTTATTTGTTGCAGAATGGAAAAAATGAAGTCGTGGACTTTCTCAAGGATAACTTAGATAGAAAGGATCATTAAATTACTGTACTCCCCTTCTTATCTTCTCCAGGAGGTTTATAAACCAAGTGACTGCACAAACTGTACTCCACCCCCAGGAATATAAACAGTTATTTTCCCACATGTGACTGGAAATCAACTTAAGAGCTCTGCATAGGGCTTGTACCACACACTAGAGTCTACACTCCAAAGCAAAGTCATCAGCCACTCTTAACACCTGTTGCAATTGTGTGTGCTCCAGTTCTCACCCTGACAACCTCAAGGCTCCAGAACTAAAACCAGAGAGAAAGTCTATCATTTCAATTACCCAAACACCACAAAGTATTGGATATTATATGGCCAAAGGGAGATATTTGTGGTGAAGGAATAGCTCTGTATCTTGATTGCAGCGGTGGTTATACGAATGGATGCCTGTGATAAAAAAAGGCACAGAACTATACACACATCTTGTACCACTGTCAATTTCCCCGCTTTGATACTACAGTTAAGATGTAACTGTTATGGGAAATTGGTACACATAACCCCCCTGGACTGTATTTGCAACTTCCTGAGAACCTATATTTATTTCAAAATAAAATGTTTTTATAAGTGTACCTGCTCGTGTGCATCACTGTACTTTGATCAGTTTGCATTGGGACAAGTAACGGAGAATGAAACGTAGCCTGGAATTCAAATGTGAGATTTCAGCTTGAGGTGGGGAAGGCCTTCGCCTGCGCTTTGCTCTCTGCCTGGGTTTCCCTTTCCGACCTCCCGCCCAGCCTGTCCCCCTTCCCAAGGCTGGCTCCTTCTCATCTTTCAGGTCACATCTCAATGCCACCTCCTTTCAGAGAAGCCTTACCTTGTCCCCATAAGTAAAGTAACTGCCCTCTGCTTTCCTCGGATTCCCCCGTGCCCTTTATCTGCTCTTCGCCACGCGCAAAGATTTGGAGTGACTTGGAATGACTTGGTTTGTTTACTTGCTCGTCACCTGTATCAACTCCGCGGGGGCAGGCACCGTGTCTGTCTCTTGCCCGCTCTACCCCAGGTAATGAGCACACTGCTTGGGGATGGCAGATGCTCGGAAAGGCTTTTATCTGAATAAACGCACCTCACTGGAATTCACTCACTCCCTCAAGCTCGGGGGTGGTCGCGCCCGTTTCTCTCCCTCGCACCATCGGTCCTCTAAGTTCAGGGCCGTGCTCGCGCCCTCACTTTGACCACACGGGTGCGTCCTCCCTTCACTCGGACCCCACCCCGCCCAAGGAGGGCTCCATTTTCTTCTAATTCGTCTGCCCACAGGAGCGCCTTTTTCTTTTTCACAGGTTTTTCTCAGGCCATGCCCTGCGCCCCCTCCTCCGTCTCCTCAGGCGCCACCACATGCCCCGCGGCCTCCGCCCCTCCCTTCCGGTGCTACCCCTCTCTTCCGGTGCTGCTCCCCTCAACACCCAGCCAGGACCCCCGCCCTGGGGGCGCCTCTCCCCTCAGGCCACGCCCCTTAGCCCTAGGACTGGCGGGAATAGCGGGAGAAGCCGCCCCGCGGGAGGGGCGGGCTGCAGAGGGTGGGGGCGTGTCCTCCTCTGTCCTGGGCGTCGATTGGCCGGACCTCAGGGAGGGGGCGGGTCTGCTGCCTGAGTCTCGGGTTCTCTAGGCTCCTCGGGGCATTCCTCGCACCTCCAGCTCCGGCTCCGGCAACCTAGACGCGAGAGCAGCGACCCTGACCCGGGCAGTATGTCTGACAAGCGGCCAGCAGCGGACACCCAATCCCGGCGGCTCCCCGACTCCTTCAAGGGTGAGCCCCGCGCCCCTGGCGAGGCCCGTGGGGTCGCTCGCCTCCCCTGAACCCTACCCTCCGGAACGAGCCCCAGCCCAAAGGTCCCAGGGCGGGCTCCGATGTTTCTTAGCCGAGCGACCACTGCTCAGAGCCGCGGTCTCCCCCTCCGCTTGTACGCTGAGAATGACGAGCTCTGCTTCGCGGGCTGGGGGTCAGGGTAGGGATGGTAGGCTGCAGAGTACACGTCCCGTGCCCGGCATACCGTGGACGCGCCAACAGAGGGCGCGTCTCCAGTGCCCGCAGCCAGAGCAGGGGCTCGCGTTATCCAGCGGCTGCCAGATGCCAGGCCCTGTGCCAGCGCTTTCCGCCCTTTATCTCGTGGCATGCACGCGGACGAGGAAATGCACGAGTGACGGGCGGCCAGCGAGTGGTGGGGCAGGGACCCAAACCTGCGCGCCACACCCGGGAGCCTGCGTCTTCGCGCGACTCCCTCTTCCTTTTCTCCCCATCGGAGGCCATCTCCAACACCCGGCCCTCGCCCACCTCCTCTCCAAATGGAAAAAACTCCTGCTATCCACCCTGGCCAATTTCCTATTCAGCAGCAAGTTTCGCCACAAGTTTCCGATACATTTGCAGAAGAAAAGAAGTTCTCTTTTGGGCATTCTTCCCGTATCTCTTTCCAGCTTCACTCTTTTGCACCATTCTGCCCCCTCCACTTTACTTCCTTTGTCCCAGGAACCTCGTCTTCCGAGCTTTTGTCCCTTACATGGAACTCTAAATTCCCCACCCTACCAGGGCCTTCCGAATATTGAAGGCAGAAATTGTGTGAGTGGGGCAATTGGTTCTCCGGTGAAGGAACTAGTACCCTTGAGAGGGCTATCACCTTGAACCTTTATTGCTAACCCCTTTGAGGAGGGGCCGGGGGAAGTTCATAAAGAGAGGCAATTAACCTCTCAGGGATACTGGTTCCTTCCCAGGGGCTCTTACTGATCCAAAGGAATTATTTCTAAGGATGGAATTTCAAACAGAATGACATCGTGAAAGAAATTTAGGGGACTGGGTGGGCTTTTCCAGCGCCCCGCAAAGAACACTATACGGGACTCATCTGATTATTTATAATGCCAGTCTCGTCCACTGATCGTATATGTCCCCCTTTCCCTACCCCAGCAATTTTTGTCTTTAGTTCCTTCCCAGGAACTTCAAAGGAATTGTAGAAATCTTAATCCCTCCCTCTCTACTAGTACCTTGGAGAGTTATCATCCCAAATCAGGGGTGTAACAGGGAGGATGTATTTGAAGAAACTGATACTCAGAGAAGTTAAATTATTTTCAAGTCACACAGTTTATAAGTAATGGAGCCATGTTTTAAGTCTGGGTTTGACTGATTCTAAAACTTGCCCGTATAAAAATTGTGCAGTCCTCCTCTTCGGCAGCTTACTCTTCCTAGATAGGAAATTAGTTGCTTAGGAAGTTAGTTAGATCCTTTCCTCTGTACCCTGACCTCCTGGTGGGAAGCTAAAGGACCATGAACACAATGTTAGAAGTTTGGTGAAACTGCAGTGAGAAATGTGTAGAAGTTCTTTGGGAATAAACATAATCTTTGTACTTAGTTTTTTTCATGGTTACAGACCAGCTTTCCCTCCTAAGTTCTTTTTCTCACTTCTTTTTAGGCAGAAATCTTTTAAGAATCTAATGAACTCTACACACTCTCTCCTGAAAATCATACATACAAACAAAATTTTGTTTGATCTATATTTGCCTTTTTAAAAAATGTTAACCTTAGAGACCTGACACTGGTAGGAAGGCTGTTACTAGAATTTGTTAAACAGAATTTATCGGGTGCTTGCCATACGCCAAACCCAGCCTAAGTGCTTTACGAGCATTATCTAATGCAGTCCTCTAACAGCTCCACAAAGGGAATGTCATTATCTGCCATTTTACAGCAAGGAAATGGAGGCTCAGAGTGGGAAAATCACCCACTCCTGTGAACTAGGTTCACATATGGGCTGATCTTCCAAATCCTTTTCCCTATCCTAGAGCTGCCTCCAAAATGCATACCCAAAAGGAGGAACTTGTCAAACAAAAATACTTCACTGAGGGTGAGAGACAATAAACAAAGCCAAAAGGAACCTAGCTTTAATCAAGACCTCATACATATGACGGCTCCAGGAGGCTGCCTCTGAGAGAAGCAGTGGAATATAAAAGCCCAAACTGTCCCATTATGATTTTGCAGATAACTCATCTTAGGAACTTAAATATTACCAAACCTAGGGCAAGACTAGTTAATCTCAAAGCCAGTGTCTTCACTTTATAAAGAAATAATGCAGGTGAATTGCAAAGAAATGTATGATTATAATTAAGAGCCATGTCAACAGAATAAATCCCTTTGGGAGATTGCCTGAAAATAAGCAGAATCTAGGGACGGATTTGTTTATTTCAGTTGTTATAGCTGATCAGATCAGGGAGAACTTTGTAACTTCTTTAATAATTAATCTGAGTTAAACCATCAGTGGTCATAAATTAACTCAAATGACAAACAAGTCTACAGAAGTTGGCATTTATGTGTTTTTAATAAAAAAAATAGGTTATTGGTTCCACCTGATGATGTAAATTTTATAGTGTAAAAGACGGGGTCACTGATCACTGATCAGCTTTGAAGAAAAAATTTTTTTAAATTTTCTTGATAAAGTGATAAAGATTTGATTCAGAGTCTGTTTTTTAAGAAGATGTGGAAAAATATTTTCCTGAAAACTACTGTAACCAGAAAAAGTGAGCACCTCTCCTCTGAGTGTGCGGGGCACCCTGTGCCTACCTCTATCATAATGTTTATTTCATAGTATTATAAATATCTGTTACAGTCACCTTTGTTAGACCAGGAGAACTTCTGAAAGCAGAGATTGTGTCCTTCCTCACTGTAATAAGCTCGGTATCAAGTGCATAGTAAGTTTGCAAAAATGTTTGTTTGAAAGTAAAATGAAGCAAAGGAGGGAGATAAAGATGCCCACAGAGTGGATCAAGTTGTTAAAAATGTTTGGCTTACATTGGTGGAGACACTTTTCTGTTTATAGTTTATTTTATTGAGTTAGATAGAACCCAAATCATTGATTTTAGGATGTGAACATCAAATTCCTCATTACATGTCCTCATTATAAGTAGAAGATTTGTCTGGGTTTGTATTCTCAATAAAGGGATTATAATTTTCAAGGAAGGAATCTCCTTTTATTTGCTAAAGTGTGGAAAGAACAGTTAGAGGTCACAGTCAGTAGAAAGGAGAAAGTATGTGTCAGTTCGCTGTTGATACACATTGTTCCTCCATTCTTTTCGAACCTTTGTCTGTACTTGGAGGCCAGTGAAGGCACCTGAACCCCCAAGCATTTGGCCTTTCAGTGGATTAGCCTGGAAGATACAGGCAATAATGTGTCTGTTTTAAAATGTCAGATAATGAAAATTACACACTGACCTTGCCTCGCTGTGGATGTGCACTGATGGTAAGATGGTATAGGATAGTGAAATGAGAGTGGACTCTGGAATTTGAAGATCTGAGTTGAGACCTCAGGAGCATCACTTCCCACCGGGGTCACGTTGGGGAAGTCTCCATCTCCAGAGTTAATTCCTCATGTACATGTTGGGCATAATCATACTGCAGTACCTTTCAAGGTTTTGAGAATCAGATGAGAAAATGTATGTGAATATACTTTTGAAACTTTAAAATGTAAATTATTAAGATATTATTTAATGTGGAAAACAAAGAATAAAAAAGTTAACAATGACTATTCAGGAAATCTTGTTATTATACAGGAAAATTTATAGACAAAACGTATGAAAGACAGTCCAAGAAAGTTTAAGACTCTTAATTTACCTCCCCAAATGTGGGCTGTTTCTCCTCCAGAGATAAGAGTCCCCAGGCAGATTGTTAGTCTTGACATTTTGTCTATGGTGTGTAGGTCCCAGAAGGCAATTCAGTTAATACAAAGTTTATTCCTGTAAACTCTATCAATAATGACCTTAAAGATCTGACAGTAACAATGTCTACTATTTATTGAAAACTTCCTAAGTGTCAAGCACTTTACATATTTTTTCACACAAGATAACTGTCCCACCCCCTCCCCATTTTACTAATGAGAAACTTTCATGGTAGAATTGAAATCTGACATCAAAACCCCAAGCTCTGAGCCACTGCTCAGCTACTTGGCCTCAGCTGAAGAATAGGGAACCTTATGATCCAGTTTCCTTATGCTTCTGTTTCCCATTTTTCAATTAAAATGATAGTACCCTCCAAAAACCTTCATGAGAATAACTTAATTATAGATACTTTTAAGATGTCCAAGTGGAAGAGCTGGGGGGAAAAAAACCGAAGAAGAAGAAGGGTTTTGTTCTGTTTCATGTGTTTCAGGCCTAGTCTAAATTTAATTAACTTAATAATATTAGGAAATTGTTTTTCCTCTCCAATTTTTCTGAACATAAGTGTTTTTATCTTTCCAGTCATGGGTCAGATTCAGCCCACCCTTCTACCTTCCTGAATTCTCTAACCTCAGGGTGAAAGGTTTGATTTTAGAAAGAGAAAAGGAAAGAAAACATTTGGGGAGAGCAATATGACAGCTGCTTTGGGACAGAGGATGATTCAGAACTGTATTCTTTTTTTTTTTTTTGAAGTAACATTGGTTTAAAACATTATGTAAGTTACATGGGTACATTATTTTTCCTACCTACAGCATGCTCACTACCAAAAATTTATGAACTGTATTCTGGGATCCTGTGTGCGGACATGTAATTTCCAGTTATCTTATGTAATTGGCAGTCTTTTGTCCCCCCCTCCAAAAAAACAACAATACCCAGCAGAGTCACTCAACGCATTCAACAGCTATTTACTTAGCAAGTACTGTTTGAGTACGTGTTATGCACTAGATATCTACCATGTTAGCTCATTGACTCTTCATTCTAACCCTCTGAGGGGGCACTCTTGGGAGCCCTCTTTTTAGATGAGTAGGTTGAAGCACAGAGAGTTAAGACACGTTCCCAAGATCACACAGCTAATAAGTGGCAGAGCCAACTATGAAGCCATTAAGTTATGCTACTTTAACGAGACCAAAATCTCACGAAGACAGACATTGAATAAGATAATTACCAGGATGATAAACAGTTAGAGTGGGTAAAGTGCTATAGATTAGGAGAGGGTGCCTTGACAGGGGTTCAAATTTAAAATTATCTGTTACTCTCGCCTGTTTTTTCCTCCTCATTTTATGGCTAGAAACAATTTGAATGAAGGAAAGCTACAGAAAATCCTCAAGATGCTTGGGAAGTAAAACATTTACACTTACTTAATTTCCTTATTCTTTTCGAGCTAAGCGAAGCATTCCCTTTATTTCAACTTTTATTGAAAATCTTTCTTAAAAGGGTTAGTCCAGTTCCTTTCCTTACTATCTCATGGTAAACACATTTTAAGTTTTGCAATTCACATCACACTATGCCTCATCAGTATCAGTTCTTTCAGTCTGGTATTTATAGCTATAGATGGTTTATAAAAGAGAGGAAAAGTTATAGCCTTCATTCATGGTTCTTAATTTGATACCATCTGGCCTGTAGCCACTCCAGCCCAGAGAATAATTTCTTCCCTAGAGGTTTAAGGATAAGGGCATTCGAAGAACTGTAAACTATACCTAATTAAAATAATCATTTGAAAGATGGGTTAGAGCATGTGCCTGTTTGCTTTCAAAACCTCTGCCCAAATGAACTGCAAGGTTGTGATCTTCAAGCAAACGATAGCATTTTTTTCAATGTTTATTTATTGAGACCCTACTATGTGCTAAACTGCCCCCTCTCTCCTCTCTACCTGTTAATCTTTCTCTCTGTAGAATGCTGCCTTCATTTTTGTTGTTTCTCTTCTCTTCACTCCTTTTCTCCATTTCTCTTATTTTCCTTCTCTTCTGTTCTTTCCCTCCCTTGCTTGTCTTTCTCCTAAAATCCAAGTCACTTGAAATTTTGATTAATTGAAGACGTTTATATTCACTTATTTGATCTGCCCTTTTGCCTGTTTCCACCTTGAGTTCTTATTTATCAGGTCTTTTAAAGACCTTGTTTCAAAACAATTAAAGGAAAGAGAAATTGGGGATCTGGGAACTATACCCTTATTTGAAAAGCTGGAAGAAAGATCAAATGTATTATTTAACGTATAATGTCCTCCTCCTCAAATAGATGACTGTGTGACAGAGAACAGGAATGGGTCATAAGGCCCATGGACCTAATCTGGCCGACTGCCTGCTTTTTTTTTGTATGACTCACAAGCTAAGAATAGTTTTTACAATTATAAAATTTTTCTTAAAAGAAGAAGATTTCATTATACATGAGAATTATGAAATTCAGATTTCAGTGTTCATAAATTAAGTTTTCCTGGAACACAGCAGTGCTCATTCATGTGTTGTCTGTGGCTACTTTTGTGCAGTATTCAGTGGTTGTGACAGACTTTATGGCCTACAAAGCCATAAAGTGTTTACTCCCTGGCCCTTTACAGGAAAAGTTGCAAATCTTGACGTAGAGTCTCTGATGAGGAATAGTTGTGACCAAAAAGAACACTTATATATGCTGAATATATATACCTTTAAGAAGAACTCAAAAGATGCCAAGACCTTTCGTCCTGACCTGCTGTTACCCCTTAAAACGTGCTGTTGGAAGCAGATCATGTGTTTATGAGACTAAATTCCTAGCCTGCCTATCTTCCCCCACCCGAACAACACTATTCCTGGCAATTTACTACATAAAGTATTGCACTTGCATTCCGGGAAAGAGGAAGGACAAGACTGTGCTTTAAATGTTAGCATTTCAATAATTGTTTGGTTCACCTTTCATTTCTGTGCTTTGTTATGCATATGACTCTGAGTCAGATTTACAGGTACTGTAGGACATGTTTTTGGCCTTTGCCTAAAGAGGAAATCCAATATCTTTTGAACTTTAGAATGAAGTCTCCGTGATAAATGGAATTTATTATTTCACTTGGTTTCCAGGAATGCCAAATTCAATAGACCGTGAAGTAAATCGGCTGATACAGGATCGTTAACAACCTACAGTGCCCTGAAATTAGGCCTGTTATCATCTTAAAAAGAACATTTTACTGCTTTTCTGGAAGCTAACCTACCAAAAAATTACCCTACAGCCGTTTTTTGGGGGTTTTTTTCCCCATTTTTTTTTATGGTTTGGTTTTGTTTTCCTCTGTCTCTTCCCAGAAAGTCTTTTGCTTTATTACTTTGGGATTTCAGGAGGAGTATTTTACATGTACTTTACAGACTTTTGTGAACATTAGAAGCAATTAAAGTAAAAAATTAGAGTCAGCTTGTGAGTGGCATGTAATAGGCACTCAATAAGTGGTTATTATTAGTATTAATAAAAGATACCTCCAGAATGAGAGAAATTTAAGAGTTGTGTGATTTCATCTTTTCAGCAAAATTAGTTTACACAATAAGGATGTATGGAAACTTTGCTAAAAGTATATTCAGTGCTGCAGAGTTTCTAATTGAGAAAGTGTTCATCATATGGAACAATGGAATATTATTTCAGCCTTTTATAATAAAGAATATGTACTGACATGAAAAGATGTGCACAATATAGGGGGAAAAGCAGATTTAAGATCATCGTGTATACTATTCATTTTTTTTTAAAAAGCAGGATAGAAAAATTTAAAGGACATATAGCAAGGCAGAAAATAATCACCATTCAGAGATAGTGAAAGTATAGGTCATTTTTCTTTCTCTATTTGTTAAGCTATAATTTTAATTGTTAGAGTGACAGTGTTTTTGCTTGTAAAATCAGGGGGAAAAAGCAATATTTTTTAAAATGTACATTAGTTTCCTGGAGGTAAGCCCAATTTGAGTGTCCAATTAAAACATGTTAATGTATGAACTTATATCCATTTTCAAAACCTTGCTTTGGTTAGTTGAAAATTTAATGCAGTTTTCAGGAAAGAGTTTTCTAGTAAAAGAAAAAATACTCTAAAACATGGCAAAGTGGTATTTATAACCAAATATCACGGGATCCCTAATCTTTAGGAATGTTCCTACCCAGCAAATATTAACCAAAATATCTCAGAATTACCTGTTACTCATTGTTTGTCTTTACCGCATAAAGCTGGGAGGGAGGATTTAGTCCTCAAGGTACTGAATGGGAAACTTGAAGGAATTGAATTTCATGAAATTTGAGGGAGTAACTGAGAATTTCTTTTCCCCTTTGCCCTGTAGTAACTGGTTGATGACCAAGGGTTTGCTTACAGCCTGGTCAAGTTTAAGCCTCACCTCTCCGAGGAATGTGATTTAAGCACCTTTTTGAGCTATAACCAGGTGGGGAAGAGTTTCAAGGGTTGAGAATGGGGTAGTTTCATTTTAAAGGCACTAGAATGATACAAAACTGTGCCATTTCCCCCAGGATGTTTGGTCTGATTAGCGTTTGAAATGTGAACCAACCAGGCCCAGTTTTCAAAAGATCCAAATACTCAAATCAAATTCCATATACTCATCTGGCATTTTCAAGAGCAGAATGGAAACTGAACACAAAAACCTGGGCTGTACTTTCCAGCTTATCCTTGCGTAGATAATGATTCAGTGATTTAATAATTCAATTCATAAATGAGCTTCTTGAAGGTCTTTGGATGTCCAGGCCTAGCATGGCAGGAGGGCGGCAAGAAGTGAGGGAAAAATTAAGTAGTTTCAGCGGCTTTTACCAAAAAGGGCTAAATGCCACCTGTTTCCTCGTTTTTCTTGGTGGAAATTGAACACTTGAGTAAAATAGGAGAATGACGGAAAACTATCACCTGTGTTTACTGAGCACTGCCTCAATCCTGCAAGGCCAGTCTAATTATCTTTATTTCAAGTAAAGACAAAGGTTCAAAGAGGTAACGGTCACACAATTAAGAAGTCACAGAAAGTTGAAACTTAGACATTCCCTTAGTCTCAGGAAGTTTCATCAAATAAAGGATATCAATGCACAAGAAATTATGAAAAAGATTAGGCAAAATATAAGTTTAAATGAGTTTAAATTCATCCTCTCAAGAATCAGAGGAAGGAAAAAGCACATCTAGCTGGAAAGCTGGCTGAGAAGTATTTTATACTTAACCTCTGCAAGATACTGGGCTAGACACTGAGAATATAAAAATGAAAATAAACATCCCTGCCGTCGGGGAATTTATGGTCCAGTATGTTCAGGACACAACCATGTACTTTGTCCGGAATATGGGAGATTCGGGTGCAGCGTTTTAGAAAGCACCAAAAGCTGTCAGATAGGTATTTGTGGCCAATCCGTGCCTTGTTTGGAATTCATTTCATTTTGGAAACCTGCAGAGCAGAGCCTGGCAAAGAGCTTTGAGACTCTTTTGCTATAAATAGGCACAGCTGGAATTCAGAGGGCTTCCTCTGTAAGAAGATCAGATTTCATCCTCAGAACTCCTACCATGCTTTCCCAGCTTAGATTCTGTCTTGGGGAAGTACTCCAAACACAACTTCTTTAATGAGGAATTTTTAAATACAGAGGCAAAGAGTGGAAGAGTGAATTGGGTTAGAGCATGGGCTTTCGAGTGAGATGACCTGTGTTTGAATCCCAAGCCCTCCAATGGTGCAACCTTGGGCAAGTTGTGTTGGTTCCATTACTTCACTTATAAAGTGGAATTAAAAATACATAACTTCCTAGGGCTTGGTAATATGGAGTAAATGTCTAAAGTAATTTAACACAGGCGTGGAGTATATAATAGAACGTCTAAACATGGCTGCTGTGATGAGTACCAGCTATGTCAGCACCTGATAGGGCTTCCTCCGCAAGCAACACTGTGGCCTCTCTTGGAATATTCTGTCAGTGAGTATGTCCATACCCCTCGAAATTATAATTTAGAAACCTCCAGCGTTAACTTAGATCACTCTTATTTAAGTATGTATTAGGATGTTTACCTCACACTGACACGGGATCAGAAAACTACAAAGTCATGTATAATCAAAGCACGCATGTGTATTTCTGACTTTTTCTCTTACGGTTTAGAGCACTTGACCTGGACGCCAACTTGTGTCTCTGTGCTGAGCTCCCAGCCAGCAGTCTGCCTATTTCTTGGCTTCCTGTTTATTCAGAGTCCTGTCTCACTGCCTGCGGTCTTCACCCCAGTTCTGATCTGAGGAGTTACACGTTCCTCACCTCTTGCCACCCGCCCTCCCTCCCATTATTAAAACAGCTCCTGGAAAGACAGCAGCAGATGCCTTCTGTGTTTGATAAGAAAATGGAGCTCTTCCTCGGCCTACTCAGTCCCTCTGTTCCCCACAGAAAGGAAAAACAAATAAAAATGAGGAAGACGCCAGATACAGAAAATGGGAAACACAACTCGGGGAGGAAAGGGAATTTCCCAGGATGATAGTGAAAGGCGATCAGCGCGATCGCGGTTGCAACAGGAACAGGAAAGTGTCCAGACACTGCTCTGCAACTTTCTCAGAAGGTGAAATTGGTAGAATACCTGACCCTGCTGAAGGGAGAGGTAGACAATTGATGAAAGGTTTGGGATTGAATCAATAAGTACGTTGGAAACCAAGCAAAGGGGGGAAAAAAAAGACAGGACATTGACTCCAGAAAAGAAAACAAAAAGTTGTGCAGGATCGGAAGATGAATTATGCTTCATTACATCGCTTAGCTCTGAGTGGCATTTGCATATTCATGAAATGTAAAATTTGGTATTTATCTAACCAAAATCATGATGGTTATAATTCCATATCACTGATAAACAATTAAAACCAAAACAGAAAAAGCGCAAATGCCTAGCAACAAAGGCTAAAAAGGAAAGTGAAAAAATATCTAGAGGGGAGAAAAATAGGTTACAACTTTATTTACTTATAAAAACGTGTGTGCACAAAGAGAGAATTTAGAAGAATATTTATCATCTCTGGATTGAGTAATTTATCCCTTCGTTTATACTTTTCTAAATTTTTTGCAGTGGGGCATGTATTATCTTTGGGATCAGACAAAAAGCTATTCATATTACAGAAAAGGGAAACTATTAGAAATTTGAAAGGAAAACTGTCCAAAGATGTTCATTATAACACGGTTAATAATAGTAAGAAATAAGAAACAACATGTTTAATCAGGAAATCGATGATAAATTGTGCATATATTTCACAGTGAGATATTTTACAGTTGTCATTTTTAAAGAGAGGACCTAAATGAGCTCTTAACACGTATATCATAGGGTTTTCGCCTTTAATTATGCTGTCACCTCGGCTTAAATGCCCCTTTCCTGCCTTCCCCTTCCCTTTCATTGGTATTTTCCTTAACCATTACATCCTGCAAGAAGCCCCTCTGACACCCCCCCACCCCCACCATCACCTGCGCACCCCCCCATCCCACCCTACTTCACTCTCACCTTCATCCAGTGTGGGGTGAGTTACCCCTATTCTGTATTTTAAAACATTCTGAACAGACCGTCTATCTGCACTTAGCACCTAGTATTATAATTGTCTGTCTGCCTTTCCCACTAAATCTTAACATTCTTTGTAGTTGGGATTGGGTCTTACTCACCTTTATCAGTTCATTGCATAATAAATATTAGGTGCTTAAAAATGTTTGCCAGATCGAGTGGAGAGTGATGTGGATAATGCGCGTGTCATCATGTTGAGTAGATTAGGGAAAGTAGCACCTGCACTTCAGGGTTGTTATGAGGATTTGATGGGAAGATTCATGGAAAACAGCTAGTATAATGCGAAGGGTAGGTGTTCAGTGAACAGCAAGGATGCATCTGGGGACACTGTGCTCTGAACAGTGGTGAGAGCTGTCTTTTGTTTTCACAGATAGTCCCAATACAGGCCTTGGACCCTGTGGATGGATTTTGGTGGCTGTATCATTCTTGTTCACAGTTTTAACCTTCCCATTGTCGATATGGATGTGCATAAAGGTAAAGAATATCTCAATCACATCTGAAAAGGCGTCAACTCCAACATATATAAACGCACCGTGTGTGCATGTAAGAGAGACAGAGACTACTGGCCTATAATTCTTTTTCCTTCATCTCGCTTTGGAAAAATTCACTCTAGCCCGTGCTTATAATGCAATCTTAAGACCACAGCCATTGTCCAGCCAGTCTTCCCTAAGGATTGAAGTCAGAGTCACTATCTAAAATCTTCCAGAGTCAGGGATGCGGGGTGGTCCTGTGAGAACACACCCTGCAGAGTCAGGATGCTGAGGTTCCACTGCTGGGCCGTTGTTTACTGTGTGCCCTTCCCTCACCTGTAAAGCGAGAGGAAATAACAGCATATGCTTCATGGGGCTATTGTGAGGATTAAATCAGTCAGGTACTTAACACAACACCTGGCACGTGGTTAGTGCCCCACAGATGCTGGTTATTTTTTCTTCAAAGTTATTAATACCGTGACAAGTGATGTCATTTACAGATTTCTAAAGAGATAAAATATGCTCCAAGGATTTTCAGATAAGTTACCATGATAATTTAAGGAATCAGGAGACATGCTATGAGGACGTTAGATTTTTTTTTCCTGTGTTGACAAAGCATGAGTAATTGAATAACAGTATTAACGGCTGGGGAGTGAGATTGTGGATTTGCTTCTGTATACTCTTCTGTACTTCCCAAATTTTATACAATGAATATCTACTGCTTTTATAACCCATTTTTAAAACATAAATAACTATCATGCTTGGCAGGGGTAATTAAACATTAACTGTGTTAAACTATTGTCTGGATTATAGAGAAAAAAATAAAATAGAGGCATCTAAACCGTTTAGAGCAGAAATATGTATTTTAAAAGCTATGCATATAAATATTTGTACTCGTGTTTAATTATTATTTGTGTTTTTAATCTAGATCATAAAAGAATATGAAAGAGCCATCATCTTTAGACTGGGTCGCATTTTACAAGGAGGAGCCAAAGGACCTGGTCAGTACTAGGAGTCTGAGCTGTTTGCCTGGAGAGTGAGATTCTTTCTTTTACTGATGTGATTTTTCCCTTATGAGGGTCTCTGCAACTTTGTGATTTCCCTTATGAGGGTCTCCGTTGACTTGGAAGAGAGTTCTCGAAGCACAAGCCGTGTAACAATGCAGTGGTGCCTGCCAGAAATCACCCTTTCCTTCCCACTTCGCCCCTCCTTTTCCTGTTTGAGTTGATAAGATTATCTCAGGCCAAAAATAGCCACAGCTATCGAAATTCGAGCGTGAGAATCCTTACTGAAATAAATGCTTTCAGTCTTTATTTTTGGCAAGCTTCGATTAAGCTCCCCAAGAGACTTCCAGGCTCTGGGAATTCCAGGGAGACTAAAACACAGTCCCTGCCCTCAAGGATCTTACTGCCCGGTGGGGGGACACCAACAAGGAAACAGACAGTTACAGTCCCATGTAATAAGCATCATGGTCAGGTAGTCCCAGGGAGCTGTGGAAACTCAGAGAAGAGTGACCACCTCAGTTCATAGGAGGTGACGTCTTGGCATGAAAAGTTGTGAGCCAGAGGTGAGGTGTTCCCGGCAGAATCTGACCGTGTGCAAAGCATTGCCGAGGAGAGCATCATAAGTTCAAGAAACTGTAGGCAGCTCAGGCCAGCAGGAGTGCAGGGCGGGAGCACAGGGGAGTGGCCGCAGAGGTAAGTGGGAGCAGGTTGTGCAGGGCCTCATACTATTTATTCAGGGGGTTTGTATTGGTTCATAGGAGAGAAACTAGAAGAAAGAGAAAGATGATGTGGGAAGTGATTGCATTGGTCTAAGTGAAAACAAACAAGCCACGGTAACAGTGGAGTCAGGAGATGCAGCCCCCAGGCCTCGGGGGACAGTTAGACTGGGAGGAGAGCAGCAGGAGGCCACGATGGCATTCCCGGCTTCTGGCTCGCTCCGAGATGGACTGGTTTCTTTCGGTTGATCAGGTTGATTCTGTTAGAACTGAAGGGCGCAGTGAGCTGACTCGGTGCTGGTGTCTCTCTCTCTATAGTCTTGTGTGTGTCTCTGTTGCAGGTCTGTTTTTCATTCTGCCGTGCACTGACAGCTTCATCAAAGTGGACATGAGAACCATCTCGTTTGATATTCCTCCTCAGGAGGTAAGGGTGCCTTTTGCTGTAAATAACTGAGCTCTCATGTGTGAACGTGCTTGGCGGGGACAGGCAGTAGGGGACAGCAGTTAGAGCACAGCTTTAGAGCCTGCCTGCCTTCACGGTTTTCTGGCTGTGTGACCTCAAGCAAGTTCTTTAACTTCTCTGTGCCTCAGTTTCCTCAGGTTATAATAGCAGGACCTACTTTATATGGTTCTTTTGAGGACTAAATGAGGCACTCTATGTAGAATGCTTAGAACAGAGGCTGATAAATAGTAAGCGCTATGAAAGTGCTTCTTATTATTATTACAAAATAGTGTAATGACATAAATATCCTGTTAGCATTACCACTGTTGTCATCATTTTTACTACCACGTTTCTCCTCTGTTGGCTTCTGATACAGTATCCTTCTGAAGGATCTTGATTTTATTCTAGACAAATTGGTCAGACGCTAAGGAATTAGAAACTGTTCATTCGCCACCTGAGATAAGCGTGTAATATTTCATATTAGTAATTACTCCGTGCTTTTTCAAACTACTTCACAAGTCACAGTTGCAACTCATAGCAGGATCACAGAAAGTAAATGGTTGCAGTGAGACAAAGGAATTCCTCCAAACTACAGCAGAGAGCCAGGACTCCCATCCAGCTCTTCCGATGTCCTGTCCAGTGCCTTCCCCACCACTCCACGCTAACTGCATTCCACATAAGCTCCATCGTGGTGCTTGAGGTAGTGATGGTACCCATGTCTAAGGAGGCGTGATAACATCGCAGATAGAAAGCCTAAAAACATGATGCAGGGGAGGACAGAAGAACACTGACAGTGGAGTCTGGCCACGTTGCCTTCTCTTGTCACAAAATCCAGAAACCAGCTTAGGAACTTCCCAGCTGGTACTGATCCAAGGAGTTGGTGAGGTCAGATTTTAAAACTCACACAGACTTGATGACACCATAAATCATTTTCACCCATAAGCACAAGACCGAGAGCGTGGCTGTATTTTCAGCATGGAAGATCGGCTCTCAGGAGGAGCCTCTTTCAGGGTAGCTGGGAATTCTTGTGGCGCTTTTCTCGGTCAACAAGGCAGGCATCTGGCAGGGTCACTGTAAGCTGCTGCCTTCCAGCTGCTCCCTGCTCTCCTGCAAGCTGCTGAATGCAGCGAGGATTGGAACTTGGCAAGCAGTCCTTTTTCCGATCCCCTGTGAACTTACTGAGAAGGGAGATAAACACTCTGTCTACGATAATCAGCAGAGAGGCTGCAGCTTTGGAAAGTTCCAGCAGAGTCACAGAGGCAAGAATTTGTGTAGAAATGGTACACCTTTTCCCATCACATCATGGGAAATAATTAATTCTCACACAAGAGGGTAATATACTGTGCATCTATTTACAAATCCCCCACTTCTCCACGTTAGATGTGTTTTTAGGTTACTAAAAAAAGGATTACTGCTTTTGTCACTTGGCAGCACTAAACAGCGATGTATTATCGTTGTCGTTACTACCTTCTGTGTACATCGCCCTTTACAGTTTCTGAAGGGCTTCCTGGGCAAACATCTTACTTGATCTTCAAAGATGTTTGCGTAGAGTTGGGCAGTGTTCGTAGCCCCAGCTCACAAATGAGGAGTCATGAAGTCAAAAGTCTAAAAGCCTTGCTGGAGGTCCCCGAGGGAGGTCCCCAGCGAGGCTGGAACTGCAGCTGGGGTCTCCTGACTCTCACTCCTGAGCTCTTCATCCCTCACTGTCTTCCTTGGACCATTTCAATCCAATTCATCTCTTGCTTATTGACTCCCTGCTATGTATCAAGCACTCTGCCAGGGCTAGAGATACAGAGATAAACCCTCAAAAAATTCATAGTCTAACAGAGAAGTCATGATGTAAATAAATAACACCACTGCAGTGAAGGGGCAAAGGAAGAAGTGTTAAAACTGCCAAATGAGTCAGGGAATTTCACAGGAAAAAGGACATTTGAGCTGTCTTCCATGGTAAGTAAGGGCATGCCGGTCTGAAGTTGTGGGCGGGGGGGGGGGGGAGGGTTGTCCAAAGCCGAGGGGACACCTGCAGAAAGGCCTGGAACTTGGAACATGGTGCATGTGGGCACCGTCATCTAGCATAGAGGGTGTGCAGAAGGAGGAGGGAGAATGAGGGCCGGATGTCAAAGGGCTTTAAACCACACCAGGAACTTTGCCCTGAATGTGATGGGGAGTGTTGACACACTGTATTCGGGTCAGCATTTTTATGTAGCATGCTGTAAATACACTCTCACCCTGACCTCACCCTACAAAAACAGCTCCGTGCATTTTTTGTTCTAATTATACTGTGCTATTTAGGGTTCATCAAACCCAGGCTCCCGGTACCTCTGCTCCTTTTCACACATTATCCTCTCTGCCCGGGATACTCTTTCACTCCACCCTCAGAAAATTTTTACTTCTTCTTTCAAGACTTAGTTCAGGTATCACCTCTGCCACCTACAACTGTCCGTCCTTTGTCCCTGAAATCCTCCCTTGATTCCCCAACCCCTTTGAAAGAAGGGACCACATTTTTTCATACCTTTATCCCTTGTATCTCGTACAGTGCCTGCTACTAAGTAGTGTCTCAGTATTTAATGAATAATTGAATGAATGAAGTTAATAAATAAATGAGTGTTTATTAAGCTTTCAAAGACATAGTTACTTTCTGATGCTCGCTGTCTCAGTCCCTTTGGGCTGCTATAACAAAATACCAAGGCTGCGTGGTTTATAAACAGCAGAAATGTGTTGCCGACAGTTCTGGAGGCTGAGAAGTCCAAGATCAAGGCACAAGCAGATTCAGGGTCTGATGAGAACCTGCTTCCTAATTCCTAGATCAGCATCTTCTTACCATGTCCTCGTATGGCGGAAGGGTGGGGAATGCCCCGGGGACTCTTTTATAAGGGCGCTAACCTCATCCATGAGGGTTCCACCCTCATGACCTAATCACCTCCCAACGTCCCCACCTCCAAATACCAACACATTGGGGATTGGGTTTCAATACACAGATCTTGGGGGAGCACAAACACAAATACAGGCAACAGCACTTACTAAAGAATAAAGAAAATCAAGTGTCTTAAGGTATTCTGTCGCATGACATCCTTACAGTTAAGGAGGTGGCTGACAGTTATAAAACTGCATCCTTTGTGTTGTAGATCCTCACTAAGGACTCAGTGACCATCAGCGTGGACGGCGTGGTCTATTACCGCGTGCAGAACGCTACCCTGGCCGTGGCGAACATCACCAACGCCGACTCAGCAACCCGTCTTCTGGCCCAAACCACTCTGAGAAACGTCCTAGGCACCAAGAACCTTTCCCAGATCCTCTCTGACAGGGAGGAAATTGCACACAACATGCAGGTGAGGAGTGCTCCCTGCGCTGCAGCCCTCGAGGATTTGGAAAATGAAGCAGAGGGTCAATGGGCATTCGAGAAACTTCTTTTAATTCAAGTCAGGGAATCACCAGCCTTTTTTTTTCTCCATAGAAAAGTTTTTCCAAAACTTGATGGAAGGGGATCTAGTTTTTCACATAAATAGCTCATGGGTTAACAGCACTCTGATGTATGCATTTGCTTTTTTTTTTTTTTTTATTTCCTCCAGGGTGTTTTTTCCCCCCAGAATTAGTATTAACGTTTTTCCTGAGCTTAAGAGTTCAGGGGCCACTCAGCCAGGTAGTGTGGGCATTGCTAAAGCCGTATTCTGTGCGGGTCCCGCTGTGACTTCTATGTTTTCCAGTCTTGCTAGTGTAACAGCTGATGAATCAAACCCGACTTGTTCAAAAAAGATACAGTCCTATAAATCTGGATTCTTATTGTTGGTATAGACGTCATTGTGTGTAAAATCTTTGATCTTACTTGATGGTAAGCCACATGAAATGGATGGTGTGATTTCATTCCTGCCATTGTAAAGGAAGCTGAAGGATAAAGAAGTCACGTGGCTTACTCAGAGTCACGTTCGCCCAGGAGCTGGCTGGGCACCTGTTTTATAAGAGAAGTTTTATTGGAAGGCAGCTACGCCCACAGATTGGTGTATTATCCACGGCTGCATTTGACCTGCAGTGGCAGGGTTAGTTGCAGCAGAGACTGAAATGTAACAGGCATTACCGGACCCTTTTAGGAAAAACTTGCAAACCTGTGTTAGCTTATTGGTAACAGAATCAAGATCAGCTCCCCAGTGACATAGCCTCCCCTGCAGCCTTCCTTCCTCCACGGATAACTCGGCTCCCTACCGCTGTCCGCCAGCACCTTACCCACTCCAGATCCCAATGAATTCATCCACCTTAGGCCCCAGGGCCAGGGCTGCCCGCTTCTAGCTTGCCTTCCCTCTTCCTAACAGACTACCCTGGACGATGCCACTGACGACTGGGGAATAAAGGTGGAGCGGGTGGAAATTAAGGATGTGAAGCTACCCGTGCAGCTCCAGAGAGCCATGGCCGCAGAAGCAGAGGCGTCCCGCGAGGCCCGAGCCAAGGTAACCTTTTGTTTTTTTGGTAGTTTGTTCTTCCTATTGGATTTTCTTTTTTAGTTACACAAAGTAAAACATGCTTGTTGTAAAAATTTGAAATAATCCTGAAGTATTTAGTAAACATGAAAGCTCTCCCCATCACTTCAAATCATATCCCCTCTTCCCCTCTGCCCACAGAGGCACCCCCCTTAACAGTGTGGTGTGTGGCCTTCCAGATTGTCGTTTGGGGTTTACTTGGGGTTTATTTGACTGGGTTCTTAGACCACTGGCTTGTTTGTTTTACAAAAGTAGGATCATACAATACATACTGTTCTTCACCTTACTTTTCTCACTTAGCAGTACCTCCTGGGGATGTCCGTGCAGAGAGAGATACCTCATTCTGTTGCAACTGCATGTCCCATACCTTATCCTCCCAATCCCCTGTTAAGGACACCTTGACAGTTCTGACTTCAGGGCAGATGGGCAGTCTCATCAGTTTGCTCACCGTTCCTTCCTTCCTTATTTCTGTCTTCTTTTTCATTTCTCTCTTTTCTCAGCATCTTTATCCTTCTTGTTTCTGCATCCTTCCTCTCCTCTTTTTTTCACTTCTCTTTCCTGGATGTCTGCCTTTTTCCCCTCCTCATTTTCATCGCCATCCCTGCCTATGTCTTCACCCTGCACGGGTGCATGACCCCTGTGGGAGGTGCTGAGGGAACATTGGTTAACCTGGGAAAGAGGACCCATTGAGATGGTAGTGCGTGAGGATGCAGGGATCCAAACCCTAGGGCAGGAAGTAGAGTCAAGCCTCAGCACAGCTGGGGCCAAGGACCAGAAAGTAGCCTCAGAGGAGGCAGGCGTCCCACATCCTGGGCCGCGTTTCCCTGCAGATAGCTGGAGGTGGAGAATATCTGACTCCCAAGCCTAAGTGTCTTCCCCGTTGCACACTGAAGGAGACAGACCAGACCTGACTCCAGATTCACAGCAGAGAGATTCTCTTCGGTCCAGCTTCGCTCAAAGAACCTTACAAGGTCCCGCAGCCCCTTAACTGTAAATGGGTGGATGAAAAGGGATAGTTTTCATAGGAGCAGTTGCTGTAGGCTTGACGGATCTCCCAAGACACAAGGAGCAAACCAATTTGTTGTTGTTGGAAAACAGGAGTAACTGGTGATAATTGACTAACCACGGAACCCTGCCCTTCCGTTAGGATGCCCTGCAAGCCACAGATTGATCACTATATTTTTTTAGCCAGCCCCAAACACAA
This sequence comes from Camelus bactrianus, assembly GCF_048773025.1. Taxonomy (NCBI): domain Eukaryota; kingdom Metazoa; phylum Chordata; class Mammalia; order Artiodactyla; family Camelidae; genus Camelus; species Camelus bactrianus. The sequence goes on along the minus strand of NC_133542.1, from coordinate 65,721,697 downwards.
TAGCAGCTCATTTGATACACTGCATCTGGAATTTTCTACTAAGCAGAATTTTTAGATTTCCCTAATGTGATACTTGATGCCCGTGATGATACTACAGAACCCCCAAGTACTTGCTTTCAAAACCATCACAGAAGATGAAATTATATTTATGATAATGATATTAAGTATGCCCTGCTATGATCTAGTTATCTTGAAACTTAGGAATCGCTTTTACCTAGAATATGTCATTAACCAAAAGCCCCATTTCCAAACGATATTGAATAATAGAATTTATTCTACATAGACTGCGTAGGATGTCAGAGCCTGAAGAATCCCCAGGGATTATCTTCTGAAGGTGACAAATACCTGGCCCCGATGCTGCCACTCCACCGTCCCGCTGCCATGCCACTAATTAACCACGGCACTGTTTTCCACTGAGCTTTGACTTAACCCTCACAACCCTGCTGCAGCACTCTGGGTGACAACCCACAGCTGCCTGGAATTGGCCTGAAAAATGAAACTTATTTGCCCTCCCACTATTCAGGCGAAAAAATTGAAGCCTAGAAAACTCATGTGATTTCCTCGGCATCTTTATCCTCCTCCTTGCTTCTGCTTCCTTTCTCTGGTCAATTAGTGACTATGGAAATGAGAGTCCTCTTCTGAGATATTCTAGGATGGACGGAGCCTCCTTTACAGGTGTTCTCACCAGTTAGGAAAGAGCTCATGACTTTTTATAACAGTAAGAAGAGATCAAGGAAGCCGGTTAGAATTCTGAATTAACGGTGCTCTCGCTTGGATGGGGCTGTCAGGTTTCCTCTGGAAGCAGTCTTGTGGACACAGTCAGTGACTGCCTTTCAGCTTAGGGCTAACACCCAGTGTCACAATGAGGCTCTCCCTTCTATAACGTACAGTAACCCTGCACCATGCATACAGCCATATATTCAAGTTCTCATGGAGAATAGAGGTCACGGTTTCTTGAGCAAATAAATTGCAAAGGAAAAGGGTGGAAGAGCCTGTAGATGGAGACTTCAGAGGAAAAGTCCTCAAGTTAACTAGCCATCAGGGAAATGCAGATTCCGGTCACAAGCAGATGCCACAGTAGACATCCACCAGAATGGCTTAAAAAAGAGAAAGGAAGAGAAGCAAGTGTGGGTGAAAGTTTTTGCTGGTGCGAGTATAAGTCGGTACATCCACTTTGGAAAACCATCTGGCTGGATGTATCTTGCAGGAGTCACTTGTTTGTTTATCAAAACGCTTGTCCTAGAGCACCCTCAGCAGCACTTTGTAATTACCCCCAACTGGAAACCACCCAAATATCCATTGCTAGTTGGGTGGATAAGTAAAGTATGGTTTACATGAAGGAATACTACACAGCAGAGAGAATGAACATAGAAGTGCTCACAAGCATAATCTGAGAGGTCAGTCACCAAAGAGGACAGATTCTCCGGAACCTGTTATGATACGTTGCAGGAACCTCTTTTTAAAGTTTTCAGACCAACTCTTTTAATGACCGCAAATGGGATGTCTTCTGTGCTTGCAAATCCTCCATTATTTCCTTTTTCATGACTTTCCAAAAAATGCCTGGCATGTGGTTTCGGGCCCGTATCTCTGGGTCTAGGCACGTATTAATTGAGAAGTGGGAGGTAAGAATGCAGCTCACTGTCCTCTGCCCTCCCTCAGACCAGCCCACCTGAGCTGCAGGAAGGGACAGCCTCCCATGTGCTCGAAAATGCCAGCTTTCCAAATGATGGTCGGTAAAGATGCAGTGTCTATGGATGGGGGATTGCTGCACTTTGGGCAAAAGCCCCACTCACGCATGAGTAGTTTGCGTTGCTTTCTGAGATCCTATCCAGAGCGTCCGCTTGGCCTGTATTTAGACCGAGGCAGCGATAGTGTGTGCACGTCTTTGGCAGCTCACTCAGAGCAGCTTTTCTGTTAACAAAGTGTGTTCCCAGCCAGGTGAGTCTGGCTGCCCAGCCAAGAGATGGTGTATTGATGGGGAGTGGTTGATGAGCTATCATTGCAGTTGGTCCGTGTCCAGACCAAAAGAAGTGCCTAATTGGACATCTGAGATGACACGGAAAAAATCCCAGCCTGCCGTCTCGTGGCAGGGTTGGCCTGTGCATTCTCTCCAGGGCTTGCCCAGGGGAACAGCTGCGGATGCCCCTCAGTATGTCTGGCATTGGCCATTTCTCACAGACCTAGTAGGGCTTAATGGTTTGCCTTGATAAATGAAGACTTTTAGCCTCTAATCAGGATCCCCTCTCCCAGTAAGCATCCCCTGTCTCACCTCATGCACTTCCCAGCAACCACAACCTCGGAACCAGGATTCAGCCTCTGTTCCCCTTTCCTTCCCGCCCCAGTCCCCTGTTGAGTCTCCCTCCCCAACAGCGCCCAAGCGCAGGTCCTGCTCCGTCCCTATTGCCGGTGACTGGCACCAGATCACTCCGAAGCTGTCCCTCCATTGGCTCTCAGTCTCGCTGATGCTCAGACGTCTGTCAGAGTGTTTTCTGAAACTGGATCTGATGAGGCTTCCCATCATCTGCAGGATGAAGACGAGCAACACCTGGGCATGTGCTGCCCTTCCCACCCTGCCCCGTTCATCCCCCACCTTCCCACCCTGCCCCGTTCATCCCCCACCTTCCCACCCTGCCCCGTTCATCCCCCCACCTCCTCTGCCCCTTTCATCCCCCGCCTTCCCCTCTTCCTCACAGTGTTCAACCCCTTACAGGGTCCTTGAACATGCCAGCTTTTTTATACCTCAGTACCTTTTCCTGTGTTCTGCCTGAAATATTCCTCCTCATCATAGTCCAAACAACAAGGCTCTCATCCTATAATGTTCAACTTCTATAACCTCACCACCTCACCTTCTGCAAAAACTGCTTGTCTCTTAGTGCCAGTATTGTGCCTTGTACATTTATCTGTCAGCCTTTGTCACACTGGAATGAAATGAGCTGCTTCCAAGTCTGCCTCTCCTACTCGGCCAGGAGCTGAAGGAGGCGGGGGAGTCCACCTCTGTCCCTAGCCCCTCACAGGGCTTGACACCCAGGAGGCCCCCAAAGTTTACTGTATGAGTGAATGAAATTGTCCTGGTCAGAAGACCATTGCTTTCACTTCTGGTATTCACAGGAGTATTAGGAACCGTTTATATTTTGAGATCCATGTGAGAACAGCTGCACTTTTAATCTTGAGGATTATGGTATCTTTACACGTCTTCTCCCGGGATTATGAATTGGAAGTAACAGCCTTGACTTGGCTTTTAAGAATCTTAGGAATTATGGCATAGGTGGATGCAAAATTAGGTCTTGACTCGTCACTTGCCCTTCCTGTATAATTAGCCTCCGTTTATACACTCGACACATAATATACCTTCTCTGTCCTCCTCACAGTGGTCCCATGAGGTAGGTGCTATCCTGTTTTAAGAATAAGAAATTGAGGCTCAGAACATTAAATAACCTTTTTTAAAATTTTTATTTATTTTGGTGGGAGGGAGGTAATTAGGTTTATTTATTTATTTTTAAATGGAGGTGCCAGGGATTGAACCCAGGACCTCATACATGCTAGGCACACACTCTACCACTGAGTTGTACCCTCTTCTCTTAAATAACCTTTTGGAGGACATTCAGCTGGTAAGGGTTAGGTTTGTGATTTGAGCTCAAAACCATCCAAACTCCAAAGCCCCTGCCCTCCCCACCACTCCAGTGATCTTCAGATTTTTTTGCTCATGTAACCCCTAAAAGAATTTAGAAAGACTCTGTGTCCCATCATGCGTTTTAAATAGACATGTAAAAATTTTCATTTTGAATTTATATACTTGCCAAGCATATAAGTCCTGGCATGTTTTAATTGTTGACATTTTAAAATAAAACTGTTAACATCATTCTTTTAAATAATGTATCCAGTGAGATTTAGATAACAATGATTTTATTATCTGTTTTACAGAATGATGAAAAAATAAGCTCTTTTAACAGTTAGGAATTTTTCATTGTTCCTTTTCCTCCTTGAACTTCTATTTCCATTCCACCTCCCAGACTGATTGTTTTCCTAATATAATATATTTTGCCACGAATAATTTGATCACCCTTCTGCAACACATTTGGTAGTATATCAGTTAAAATTTTTTTTAATTTTCTGTAACCACAAACAAGGTTCTAAATGTTTTAGAATTTCTTCTAATTAAGAAATACTTTTTTCCTAGAAATGCTTCTCCCAGTGAGATGAACGAGGAATCAATTCATGTATTTGTAGATGGCTCTTACTTGTTGCTAGAATAAGATGATTCTGCACCAATTCTATCCTTATTTTTCATTTTTACAGATCTAAGGAGTAAGAAACCTTGCTTACATATATAAGTAAATAGAAATGGAAGTTTTTTTTTTTTAAGTAGCTTATATACTGCTTGGCACTCCCTCTGAATTTATATGCTAAAAAATCCTACAGCAATTTTTTCATTGAAGAATATGTTTAATTGTCTATCCGCTTTCAGTACAATAAGGTCCACTTTCCTTTCTTTGAAATCAAAGAATTGAAAATCCATCTGACTTGCAAAAGGCTTTGTATCCAGTCATTTAGAGCCATTCACTTCCTCAACCCCTACATGGTATTTTGAATTGTCCCTTTGTTTGTTGCCCTGGAAAATGGGAGAAAGGCATGAAACAGTAGAAGGGGATGTCTTGACCTCAGGCATGTACTCAGGCAAATCAGTTACAGGAGAAAGAACATATAGACACTGAGTATCTGGAGATTGATTTCCTTAAAACAATTCTGGCCAAACCTCCCTGGGAAGCTCTGTGTACCACCTGCAGTCAGCATAGCCCAGTTTGAAGATTGCTGCTCGACACACTGGAGGTTTTCTCCAGTTTGATCTCTCCTTGCCTCTGTTCCATAGGTCATTGCAGCTGAGGGAGAAATGAATGCGTCCAGAGCTCTGAAGGAAGCCTCCATGGTCATCACGGAATCTCCCGCGGCCCTTCAGCTCCGGTACCTTCAGACACTGACCACCATTGCTGCCGAGAAAAACTCGACCATTGTCTTCCCTCTGCCCATAGATATGTTGCAAGGCATCATAGGGGCAAAAAAGTGAGCCACGTAGGCCGAGGCAGAGATTAGCTCTTCCCTCCTAAGGATGAAGTGGGGACCAAACCAGCCTCTAACCCATAAGGAGGGAGAAGGGCAGGAACCTTGACTACTCTCCCTCCCTTCCCTTTTCTGTATGTTGACTCTGATGTTCTTAGGCTGTACAGTGATCCTAGCGACAAATGGAGATTGTTAGCTTGTAAATACAGTGCAAGAGAGAGGGGCGATTTACGTAGCATAGTCTCCTACTCTAAAATATTTTCAAGTTCCTGTTTTTAGATCGTTGTGTAGTGGGTTAAATCCCTCTTCTTTCAACTTTCATTGCGTCATTCTGCACCCTCTATCAGCAGCCAGGCCAAAGCAAGAAGGTAGACTGTCACCACCACCTGTCACCCTGGCTGGACAAATGTTTTACAGAGAACAGTGACCTTGGGCTACAGCCAGCTTCTCTGGGCCAAATGTGCCTTACTTCCAGGGAGTCTCAATTAAGGAAGTTTTCCTAACATCTGTTTACTTTCTAAACTCAAACCGTGTTTCAAAATAATCCTTACTTGAGAGTAGACATTTTCTTGCCAGTACCTGTCAGTACTGGAGGAAATGGTCGAGATCAAGGAAAATGATTATTTAGCTCGAAAGACTTTTTCACTCACTGTGATGGAGGTCCTTTTAAAATAATGTGGTTTTTTTTTTTTTTTTTTTAACTTCTTTGAAGCCCCTTGATAGGGAAGTGATTCCTCTGTGGTCTTTCAAACCAGCCGAATACTTGTCACAAATGTGCTTTTTTCCCTTCACTTTTGCCTATTTTCATGTATCAAGTTCTAACTAGTCTTGATTTGTTTTAAATAAAATTTTCTCTAAACTCTATATGTAGCTGTTTATATACCCGTTTGGATAGCTTAAGGACTAATACTTTTTAAAAACAAATCTTCAGAAAACCATTATATTTTACTGTCTGCATGCTATCTATTGTGCGCTGTGAACTGTCTTGGTTACCATTCATTAAGTAGTATAAGGAATTCACGGACTGTTGGGCACATGGTATCCCATGAGACTGAGAAGACGCTGTCAAACTTAGGACATCAAAATAGATACAGCTCTTTTTTTATTGCCTAGTAGTCATTCTTTTTCTGTCGTGTATGTCGATGCTGAAGAAGGAAGTGGTCAGCCCTTCTGAACCCTCATTGCTGTATCTGTAATATTAGGAAGCGGCTTCCGTTTCACAAATGCGTGTGACTCTGAGTAACCTGGAGCTCTTCCTTCTGGTCTGGAAGGCAGGCTGGTGACATTTGTACCACTTCCTCTTCGAAGCTCTGAGTTCATCTCAAGAAGTCTAAGGATAGTGGCTTCCTTACCCAGAGCCACCTTTCATATCTGTCCTGAGCTGGGTCACTGTCGTTGCCAGCCTACGAGCATCCCCTGCCCTGTCGCCCATTCCCCAAGCTTATCTTACAAAGCCTGGAACCACCCTGGACCCAGTTTCCTGGCTGAGATCATTAGATGGATGTGGAGCATTTTGGCTTGGAACTCAAGCTGCATCTGTATTTTGAATTTTAAAGCAATGATGTTCTCTCTTTTGTGAGGTGGCTCATCCTGGGCCACTGAGGACCAGGAAACAACCACATCTCCTGGCTAAAAATTGCTTCTCAGACTCAAGAGTATCAGTGCTTTCTGTTCGTTGAGTTCCCCTGTCTCCAGATACTAGATAACCTTTGCTCTTCTGCCTTGTGGATTCATAAACCAGTGGGTTGGAATTAAATTGCTCGGGAGGGGGGAAGCATTGAAGGAAGGAGCTCGAGGATGACAGTGTTAGTGCAGGAATTTTTTCCAAGTGGCCTCCCTTTCCATTGTCGTATGTAATAAAGCATTCACATTTATTACTCATTTGCTTTGAGTGACAGCCTGTTTCTGCCTGCATTTAGTGTATGCAGATTTCGTTCTTCCGAAGTGACACATGAGTTCCTCCAGTGCTTGGCCGGCTGCTCTGGCTTCTGTGTGCTCTTCCTGGGCCAGAGGACGAGGCGGTGGTCCAGCTGCCATCTCTCATGTCTTGGCCCTGTCTGGTGCATCGGCCCGCACATTTTCCCTGGGGAGTTTGAGATCCATCAGTCCTTGGCTGGTTTCATTTCCCTTTGCCTTAATCCAAACAGGTCAGAAACTCATTTCTTGCTGCCACCTAGCTAATCACACCAGCATACCCCCTACTTTCAAGGAGAGAAATAAATGATACAAAACCAATGGGTGTTACCTGCAATATTCAACCTTTGAAGAACTATCTGGAGTTAATGGCATTTGTCGAGCACCAGGTAACCCAGCTCTGTGCTCAAGTACTTGTACATATATTCTACCATTTTATCTTCAAAACAACTTGATGAGATAATTTATTATCCCCGTTTTGCCCATGAGGACCCTGGGACTCAAAGGTTAAAACTTAACCCAAATCACATGGTTAGTAAGGAGCAGGGCTGGGTTTCAGATATGAATCTGTCTAGTGCTGAAGACTCCTAAGGGGACTAAATGTGTCCTCATGTGACAGTGCCTGCCTCCCCCACTCCCATATACACACCACCACCAACAGTCATTTTACATGTAGGTCACAACTTTTCAACATTGTCAAAGTTCATTTGACTGGTGAAACTTCGCATTCATACCCAAGTAAGCCTTAAACAAACCTTAGTTTTGGGTCATCTGACCTAGGCTGAAGTTCAGTCCAAATGAAGAAAGTAGATGGGGTGTTTGTAACCACAACGTGTTTTAACACACTGGCCCTAGTGGGAGGAAACCAGGCTCCCGCAGATCTTCGATCTTACGCAGCCCTTTAAAATACATTCTGTCTGATCTTCACCACACCAGATCTTCATAAGGTCACTCAGCTAATAAATGGTGAACCACCAGTTTCCAAACTTCTTTTTAGCAGCAAACCCTCACTTTTTTTTTTCTCCAAAGGAAACTGCAAAGTAAAAGACTTAAAGTGTCTTTTATCAGGATAAATTCCTAAGTTCACATTTATCAGCATTCATTTCATGTCAATCAGTAAAGCTGTTTTGAAAAAAATTATTGGAGTTACAGAAGGCAATTACAGCCTTACATGAGGCTCTCCAATTTCTCCATTTTGTTTCAAGTGTCTGTAATATTTACTACCAGTTTAAAAACAGAATTTGAATCAACTATTTGTAAGATCACTGAAGCAGCTCATAGAATTCTATAGATCCCAGTTTTTAAATCACTGTCCTTTTCCCAGTATAGCACTGATCACATAATGTGACCTCAGATAGGTCATCCTCCTTTCTGAGCCTCATTTTCCTCACCTGTAAATAAGGAGTTCCACCTGTTTGGGTCTCAGTCCTCTTGAGAATATGTTGGAAGCTATAAAGCACAAATGTGTATACAACATTAAGGGATGTGCTCACCCCACCACCATGCCTGTCCAAACACTTGAGAACCACTGGACTAACGATCTCTACGATCATTTCTGATTTCAGCAGCTCTGGGCTCAGATCAGGCTGGGATTTGCCTAAAGGAGTCACAATTGTTAACAGGATGCAGCCCTTTTCAATCCATCCTATAGGCAGAAGTTTGTTGACAAAGGAAATTGAAACCACTGATAAAACAGATTTTAGAAAGCTCTAGAAACTCTAGAAAGGAAGTGGGGAATCTTCCCTCAAAGAGTCTGAAAAAAACAGGTTGGAAATGAAACCTCTAAAAATTACCAGATGTTGTAAGTCTATAAGGAATCATTATTGTTAATTATTATTTTTAGCATCTGACTCCAAAAAACTCTTCCACAAAATGGCTGTCTACCCAGCATCCATTTTATCCCCTTCTTCCTTCCTAGGAACCATGACTTTGTTTCTGTTTCTCCCCCTTAGAGCTCTCGCCTCAGGCAGAGAGGAATTCAACCCCAGCTCCTGTCATGAACTTAGGTAGCCTGCAGATTATTCAATCCCCCAGCCCACGATTTGGTCAGGAATGGTCATGTAGCCCCATGCGGGCTCTTGAGATCTGAGAAGAGGTTTTCTATAGACTGGGGGACAGTTCCTCCTCCCTCTTCTGGGAGAACTTCATGACACAATCCTTTATCTTTTCCTTTGGGCGTTGCCGTGCCTGGGTGTGAGGGCGAGGAAGCCTACAGGTATTTCACCAGCAGATCGTGAGTAGCAGAGACAAGAGAATCAACAGGAAACCCAGACACACACATTGGGTTTAGTAAACCAAGAAGGCCCCCTAAACGCTGCACTATCGTTTATGACAGCACATAAGTATGCTTACAGTTTAATTTGGTTTGAGTTGTTTTCTACCACTTACAGCCAAAAGTTTCCTACACTGATCCACAGTGTACTGGGTCTTTACCTCCATGGATATATGCTAGGTCCTGCTGTGGGCTAGGCTCCTTATTTTTACCAAAAAAGAAGGAAAGAAGGAAAGAGAGAGAGAGAAAGGGAGGAAGGGAGGAAGGAAAAAGAAAGAAAAAGAAAGAAAGAAGGAAAGAAGGAAAGAAAGAAAGAAAGAAAGGAAGGAAGGAAGGAAGGAAGGAAGGAAGGAAGGAAGGAAGGGTTTTATTTATTTATTTACTTTTACCTGAGCACTTACTATGGGCCAGGTATTGTATGAAGTATAATCTCCCTAAATCCTCATAACAATTTTTAGTAGGTAAGCCCTGTTCTTAGTCCCATTTTGCAGCTAAGGAAGCTACAAAGAGTTTTAAGTAGCCTCTTACACTGCTGGTGGGAATGCAGGTTGGTGCAGCCACTGTGGAAAACAGTATGGAGATTCCTCAAAAGACTAGGAATAGCCTTACCATATGACCCAGTCATCCTGCTCCTGGGGATATATCCAGAAGGAACCCTACTTCAAAATGACACCTGCACCCCAATGTTTATAGCAGCACTGTTTACAATAGCCAAGACATGGAAATAGCCTAAATGTCCATAAATAGATGACTGGATAAAGAAGATGTGGTATATTTATACAATGGAATACTACTCAGCCATAAAAACCGACAACATAACACCATTTCCAGCAACATGGATGTTCCTGGAGAATGTCATTCTAAGTGAAATAAGCCAGAAAGAGAAAGAAAAATACCATATGAGATCACTCATATGTGGAATCTAAAAAAAAACAAACATAAATACAAAACAGAAACAGAATCATAGACATAGAATACAAACTTGTGGTTGCCGGGGGGATGGGGGGTGGGAAGGGACAGACTGGGATTTCAAAATGTAGAATAGATAAACAAGATTGTACTGTGCAGCACAGGGAAATATATACAGGATCTTGTGGTGGCTCACAGCAAAAGAGAATGTGACAATGAATGTATGTACGTGCATGTATAATTGAAAAATTGTGCTCTACACCGGAATTTGACGCAACATTGTAAAATGACTATAACTCAATAAAAAAAAAAAGTTATAATTAAAAAAAAAGAGTTTAAGTAGGATCACTCCGCTGTTTAGTGGTGGAGCTAGAATTTGAACCCAAGTCCGACTCCAAAGCCCAGCTTTTAACCACCCACTGTATTACACCATCTCCAGTTAGGTACTGTATGAATACAATATTACCATTCTGCAGGTGGGGAAACAGGCTCATAGGAATGTTTCTGTCCTGTCTCACGTGCCTTGCACATTGCCTGACACAAAGTACACAGTAACTATCTGTTGAATTGAATTGCCCAAGACAGGACACAGGCTCCCAGCCCAGGCCAACCTCTTTCCCAGAGACGCCCCCTTGGCACCTGCCGTAGCATTTCACCATGACAGCTCCGCTGCTGCTGAGAAATCCAACGCTGATCAAAAATTGGGAAGAGAAAAATAGGTGTTTAAGTGATAGTGTTCTTGATTCATTATTTTGCGTTTGAGAGAAAACTAGGAAGTCCAAGCCACTCAGTCGCTTCAGGCAACCTCCTCTCTCAGAGCACACAGACCTCTCTCTCCTCTTTCTCTGAAGCCACAGACACCAATAAACCGAAATTAGCCAATAAACCACCCTGAATGCCAACAAATGGAAGTGAAGACTGCACGGCTGACCCACCTGCAGCTGGCCTCGGGCAGGGTTCCGGGATGCGAGCTGGCTGCTCTAGACCGGCCTCCACCTGCCTCCACCTGCCTCCGCCTCCACCTGCCTCCGATGAAGCCCTACAAGCCCCAGGTGGTAAATGCTGCCTTTGTTCCAGGAGTTTGCATTTGCTGAGTTGACAGCCTTGACTGGGAAAGCAACCCTTGGGAGGAGGCGAGGCAGGCATGACAAGATGAAGTCCAAACCCCTTAGCGTGGCATTTGAGGCTCTCTGTGAACCCTCGGCCTCCCCACCTTCTGCCCCAGCCCCCTCAGGCTGCTGTCTGTCCCTGAGCATGAACTTCTCCCTCTTGGCGCTGTCTTTGAATTTGCTGCATGCCCTGCCTGAGATGACTTGACCCCCCCTCCCCCGCCACCCCCAACACCATGTTTCACCTGGAGAATTCCTCCTCCACTACCCTCGTCACTTCTGCGATGAACCAGAACCTCCTGATGGAGGGCCCCCAGGGAATTTATGCTTTTAAGAAGCTCCCTGGGCAATTTGGGTGATCAGCCAGCTTCGGAAACAACAGTGTAAACAATACACATTCTTCCCACCACAGAAACCCTCATGACGGTTTCTGCCCTTCCATAGTCCCCTGTGGGGGAGTTTCCATGCTATACATTGATGGGGAGGGTTGAGGGAGGGGGCATGAAACAAAAGGGGCAAATATGGAGAGAAAAGACCAGAAGGATAGTGGGGAGGGAAGGGAGTCTGTTCTCCAGCAGTTCCTTGGACTGGTTTGGGATCTCTGTGGAGAAGAGGTTTAGAGACACAAGTTCACAGAAACGTCTAAGAGGGACTTCGTGACAACCCGCGCGTGAGCAGAGACAGGACCCAGGGGACCAATCTGGGCACAGAGGAAGTCCCTCTCCCATGCCCCAAAGGCTGCAAACTTCAGGAGCATTCAGGGGCACTTCTTGCCAGCAGAAGGACTCTAGGAAGCAGAGGAAGCGAGGGAGATCTAGGCAGATGCTACAGGGTGTGGTACCTTGCCGACTTCCCACTGCAGGGAGTGGAAGTGACTCAGGGCCCCAGCTATGGGCTTTGAACTCCTTGCCTACAGTGCTCCCAGGCCATGCCTCCCAATGACAGAGTGTATTGCGGAGATCAGGCACAGCCACTGGCTCCTGGGAACCACTTCAGGCCCTTTGTTGGCTGATCTGACTTGGGCTCAAGAACACTTTGAACCAAGCAGATACGCGTACACCAGCGTTCACAGCAGCCTTATTCACAACAGCCACAAGGAGGAAGCGATCTAAGTGTCCATCGATGGATGAGCGGATAAACAAAATGCAGTCTATACAAACCGTAGAATATTATTCAAACCCAAAAGGAATGAAATTGAGATATGTGCTATAAATGTGTAAATCTTGAAAACATTATGCTCAGTGAAATAAGCCAGACAGAGGACAAATGCATGATTCCACTTACGCGAGGGACCCGGAAAACAAATTCATGGAGACAGAAAGTACAATAAAGGTTACCAGGGACAGAGGGAGGGGGGAATAGAAGTTATGGTTTAATGGGCACAGCGTTTATGTTGGGGATTATGAAAAAGGTTTGGGTATAGCTTTGGGGATGTCTACACAACATTGTAAGTGTATTTAATGCCACCGAATTGTACAAATGGCCAAAATGTTATTATGTATAATTTACCACAATAAAAATAACAACAAAAATGGGACTAGAACATTTTTAAAAATCTTTTTTTTTTTTTTTTTAACCTTGGCTCAATGACTCTCCAAAAGCTTTGCCAAACCTCCCTGGACTGCACTGCCATCTAGGATGCTAGGACCCAACCCCTCCTCCTCTCTCCTCCACTTAGGCTCAGACTCGTCTCTCAGTCTGATGGTTCTCCAGCCTCCTCTGGTTCCCTCCCAATTTCCTTCCACACACACACTTCCTCCCTCATACAATCTGTGCCCATTTCATCTCATCCTGGCGCCTGCTTCTCGGAGGACGAGGATTCACACACGGGGTGAATGAAGCTCATTCACTGGTTCACAGGCACATGCAAATCCCCCCCGATCCCCCCCGATCCCCCCAAACCTGGGCATTCTCAGAACAATCAGCAGGACACACTGAGCCACAGCAGGCTAACACACTTCCAAAAGCTTTTATTGAATTCAATTTCCAAAAGCACAGATACTTAAGACAAGTTTTGCAAGGACCCTGAATTTTTGCAGGGCTGTTTGGCTACTGTAAAAAAAAAAGAAAAAGAAAAAGAAAAAAACAGACCACATACACACACACCCCAGAGTGGCCCTGCTCACTGTAAGGTCTCTTTGAGGGATGGACAGTTCTCTGAAAGGCACTGACCGGTGACAGGGGTGGGGCCTGCCCCTCCTCAGGCAGCCAGCTCAGCCATGACCCTGTCAAAGGGATCCACAGACCAGTAGTCATCATCCCAGCCGAGGAACCAGCCCACAAAGGAAGGAGGCTCAAAGCCTTGCTTCACCACGGTGATGGGGGTCCGTCTGTCACGATTAGCCGGGTCTGTCTCAAGGTACCGCTTAGCTGCAGACACACATGCAAAACAATCCTTAGTGCCTCCCTCACCAAGGAGAGGTGGTTCAATTGCCTAAGATGGTTTTTGGTCCTACGGTCCCTAATGCCCTTAAAGGCAATGACAGAACACAGCAAGGGACAGGGGTCGTAGTATAATGTCCAGTTTCACAAAGCTTGTATCATTTTTCTCTAGCTGTCATCTATTGGAAGATATGAAAAAAAACAAAACAGTTTGGGGGTTCCCAGATTCCAAATCAGATTTACTCAGCTACCAGGGATCTGCTTTCCAACATCTAAACCAGGACAAGTTTGGTCCCTGGGCATTCTGGGAAACTGGACAGCTTCTATCTGCTCCTTCCTTTCCTGGCAAGACCTGTGGCTTTCTGCAGGAACTGAGCTGTTCTCTCACCACCCCAGGGAGGGCTCACCAGAGGCTGACCATGGGTGAGGAAGTCCCCACCCCACTGTCACAAATGCCCAGACCCATACCGGAAGCTGCCCCCACACCCCACCGCAGGAAAGAGACCCATGGGCACACTTGGGTCCTCACCAGAGGTCAAGGCTTCCGTCTTTTCCTCTTCTTGAGAATCCTTTCCAACCCAGACAAAGATCTGTAGGAGAGATGGAAGATGAAAGATGTGAAATTAAAAGTGCACGAGGGGTGCTGATCACACTGGCTGCTGGAGGAAGAACGTTCCAGGTGCCGTGCCAGACACCCCTCCACTGCAGCGCCCACAGACTGTGAATAGAAGGATCTGGAACAGAGATTACAAACTGGTGACCTACAACCTGTTTTGTTGGCCCACCTACCCCACCGGAGGGTGATCTGCAATGTCTTTCTAGACAAATTTACTTACTCGCTGATTACATTAAATCTAGACTTTCAACTTCCCTTGAAAATGGGGAGGGTCTGGCAACCTTCACCCTCACGTGGATGAAGCTGAGCAGAGGCTGCCGCTGCATATGGTCCCACTGCTGCAAAATTCAGCTTTCTTTATCAACAGATTTAAAGTAAGAGTTTGTGGGGTAGACTGTAGCTCAGTGGTAGAGTGCATGCTTAGCATGCATGAGTCCTGGGTTCAGTCCTAGTACCTCCATTAAAAAATAAAGTTAAAAAAAAAAAGTAAGAGTTCACTCTCCCCTAAGGCCTGAAAGAGAACGCTGGTCATCTGATTTGCATTTATGTGGTGCTTTGCAGTTTGCAAGGGGGTTTTATCCACCTCTCATCTTGTGGGATTATGCAAGGTGGGTACCATCACTCCCATTTTGCAGATGAAGAAATGGGAGGCTCAGAAAAGGAGAGTGACTTGCGGCACTGTCCTTCACTCACCTGGTCCCAGGTGTCCAGGAGCATGACGTCATCAGTGGCCAGGTCTTCCTGCATGAGCTCGCCGGGGACCTCTTCGATCTGGGAAGGAACAGAAGGGTTAATGGAAGTGCACCAGCAAGCCGCTTTCCCTCCCAGGGCCAGCTTGCTCTCTCTGCCCCCAGGAGGGAGCTACAGAGCTGGCTGCAGCCCGCAGGGGTCTGTGCTGTGCCGGCAGAACCGTTTCTCCCCGCTCCTGCTGTGATGCAAGGGCCCCGCCCCTTGGGACACACCTCCCAAGGGGAAAGCAGAGGTTGCGACCTCCGCTGGGGCTCACCACAAAACGTCCGATCTTGTTGGAGCAGGCGAAGAGGCGAGGAGGGTGGGCGTCCATCTTCTTGTCCTTCAGCCGTGGGGATGTGCGGTAGGCGGCCTTCCCACCCAGGGCCTCCCAGAAGCTGTCTGTGAGGGAAGGCCACACCAGGTACCAACTGACACTCCTGCCCCATCACCCGGCACTTCTCCTTAGACCCCGGGACAACCAACTGCTCTCAATCCCCACCCACCATCTTCAAATCCCAGGGCACCAAAGAGGGAGAGGGCCTGAGGGATTCGAAGGTGATGAAACGGAGGCCCAGAGAGGGCAGACTTGGCAGCAGACACGCAGCCAGGACAACTTCTGGTTTGAGACTGATGACAGCAGTGCGGGATGGGGATAATTATCTTCGCTCAACAGATGAGGCGGTTGAGGCTCAGAGAGGTTAAGCAACTCACCCAACATCACACAGCTAGCATGTAGTAAAGCTAGGATGCACACCTCATCTGACTCCAATTCCCATATTTTTTCCACTATACCTGCACTATACCTCCTCCACTATACTTGTCCACGTGTGCTATTTAAATTTAAATGCATTAAAATTAAATATAATTAAAGATTCAGTTTCTCATTCTAATTTCCATCAGTCACATTTCAGGTGCTCATTAGCCTACACATGTGACTGGTGGCCACCAAACTGGACCTGTCCGTTCTCTCAGAAGGTTCCAGTGGACTGTGCTGATCTAGATGGAACTACCCTCCCCCATTTCTACTAAGCATTGAGCAGGAGGGAGTGGGCTTAAAAGGAAGACTGAAAGACTGAGGGCTGGCCAGGAGGATGTTCCTGACCTATACTCTGGAAACAAAGCAGGCTTTCTGTCCGTGGAGATTCTCAAGACTGTGGCCCCTGTAAGGCTGTTACTTTTGCCTACAATCTTGCAACGCTTCCTAGCAAGTGACCGCCTCCTCCAGCAGCCTTCCCCGCCTGCCCTCGCCCACACTGAGTGCTCTTTTCTCTAACTCCAGGGGGCCTCCCTTTCCCTGAACACAGACCTCATCTTCACCCAATCTACTTTTATTAACACACACTAGGGGACTGGTGCTGAGGAGCGGGGAGGATCTAGAAACCCTTAAGCAGACAGAGGGAGGGAAACGTAAGGGCTTCATCCCCAGAGAGCCACGGGCCCCTCTGCCCCTCGCTCCTACCTGGCTCGCTGCCTTCTGCCACCTGCACAGGTTGGGCCCGAAGCACCCGGAGCACCTCCTGGGCCCCGGTCTTCTCTGCCTCGCTGGCTCCTGTACCTACCCACAGGTAGGCGGCCGAGGGGGTTTTCAGGACAAAGGCATCGTTGGAGTTCAGTGCACCAGCCTTGGGCATCACCTGGGAGGGCAGTGCTTGATTAATCAGGACCCAGACAAAAAGTCCTCAGCCTCCTTCTCACAGCCCAGGAAATGCTGGGCAGGACCAGCTCTTGGGTGGGGACTTGGGGGAACACACTCCACCAGAGCTGAAGACGTGGACCTTGGACACTGAGGGGCTTCGTTGACTCCCATGAGTCATTAACACACTATGGCTAGCCACGGAGAGTCAAGAAATCTGGGATGCATTAACAGAAGTTGAGTGCCCAGAACAAAGGAGGTGACAGTCCCATTCTCCTCTAGGCTGCTCAGTTGATCCTAGAGGATTAGGTTCACCTTCCACCTGCACCTTCCACCATGAAATGGACAGTAGCCAACAGGGATGTAATCCACAACAATGTCCAGATTGTGAAGAGGGGACTCCCTGTGAGGTAGTGAGTTACCTGTTATGGAAGGTATGCAAGGGGCGCTGGGCATCGCCGAAACAAGGAGAAGTCTAAGACATACAATCTTGCTGCCAGGGAGGAAGGTACGAAACCTGCTCCTTAACCCCTTAGCCAACCCCACCCGATCGTGCGCCCGGAGATCTGCCCTTCGGGCCTGGGAGGTTTCAGAGAGGCCAGTTCTGTCCAGGGTCCAAGGCTTGGGCTTTACCTCAATGGCTCGGGTGGCTCCAGAGCTGCTGGCCCGGACCTGGAAGAGGCGGGTACTGGCGGGGGCCGTCTGCCCACCCTCGCGGGAGGTGCCACCCTTGTAGACAATCATGGGTTTCCCGCCAAACAGGCTCATGAGGTGAGCGGGCTCCTTGCCTTGGACCACACGGCTCTGGGAGGGAGACAGGAGAGCAAGTCAGGAAAGGAGGCGGGTGGCGCATCAGTCCTCCCGTGCGACACCAGGCTCACCGCCGCCGCCCCTCCCCACAGCCAGCATGGCACAGGCTCACCCCTCAAATGAGATCATGACGCTTGTGTCTGTGTGGGGGGTGGAGCGTGACCCTGCGGCACACAGGGGCTGGGCAGGGAAACGGGAGTTCCAGGAAGGCTGGCGACAGCACCACTGCCTGAGGTCCCCCGGGCACTGCTGGGCATGAACCCCTCCCACGAGGCCTTGCCTTGCTGACCCTGAGTCTAATCCAAGAACCAAGAGAGCCCACATTTGCAAATATTCCCTTAAATGGAAGCACAGGGATTGTTCGTGGACATTCTTCCAGGACGGTGACATCAGCCTGGGGCATGAAAGCGGGCGGAGTGGTGAGAATGGAGCCTTCCAGATCTGGAGAGACCCCTGGTGCACGGCCAGTGCACCCCACAAAGCAGGCTGCAGTCAGGGGCTTGGTGGTGAGAGGGAGGCGGTCACGGAGGCCTAAGATACATCCTGGCTCACGTGCCCACTTCATTTCAGATGCCAGTTGTGGCCCTGGCCAGCTAAATCCAGAAGGTAACCTGCCGTGCGTGCTGGGGGTATTGTGGTCACTTTCCAGCAGGAGCCACCACTGCTGGCTCAGAGCTCAGATCCCAGCTCCACCCTGATGGTGAGAGTTCAGGCCTCAACCTCTCAGGTTCTGCCTGTGTGAGACGGGACCAAGAATGCTACTCTTAAGGCTGTTGTTGGGCTGTTCTAAGACAGAAATCATCCCACTCGGCGCCCAGAGGACCCCACTGTCATGGTCAAAGTACAGGGCACCAATCCCAGATCTAAATCCAGAGCCCCGCCCACTCCAAGGGTAGGACCGAGGACTGACTCCTTCTCCCACATCTCCCCCACCTGGCTCTGCTGCCCTGCAAGACCCCACATTGTTGCCAAAGCAACCTTTCAAACTCAGAAATCCCTTCACATCACATTGACCCTGGCCTTCTCAAGGTCAAGGTCAACATCCTCATCGTGACTTCTAGGCTGGGTCTGGTCCCTCTGATCCCCTCCCCAGACTCCTATCATGGCATTTCCCCGCTTGCTTTAAATCTAGTGCCCCCCTCCCACCTCAGGACCTTTGCATGCACTCTTCCCTCTACCTGGAATGTGCCTGGCCAACTCCTACTCATCCATTAGGTTGCAGCTGAAAAATCCCTTCCTCAAGGGGCCTTTGTCTAATCCAACTAGAACCTACCTGGGATCTATGTGTCCTTATACTTAACACACATGTATAAGGGGCCTTCTAGAGGCCAAGCATGGTTCTAAATGCTTTACAAATGTTAACTCTTCATCCTCACAGCAATCTTGTGAGATAGGTACTATTACTACCCTGAGTTTGAGAACATAGAGGCAGAGAGAGGCTAAGTCTGTCCAAGGTTGCCCAGAGGTGAAGACCAGATTCAAACCCAAGCAGGCTGGCTCTAAGTCCAACCTCTGAACTGTTCCACCAGGCTGCCTCCCTGCTCCTCTCTCCACAGCATCTTTATTTTCACTCACTGCACACATCACAGTGTGTGATCGTACGTTCATTGGCTTGTGTGTCTGTTGAACAGCTTTCTCCCCGCTAGACTGTGAGCCACATCAGAACAGTTCAGGGCAGGGCAGGGGCAGGAATCTGTATATTCACAGCAGCAGACACATAGAAGCCCTGCATAAATGTCTGTTGAAAGGATGGGTGAATGGATTGATGGACAGTCAAATAGACGAGTGAACAAATGGACAGGGCCCAGGGTGCAGCCCCGAGGGGAAGTGGGCAGGGCTCACCTGGACAGGGGAACCTCCCAGCTCCTCATCCAGCTGGGCAGTCAGGATGGCAGACGCGGCGACCTCATCCTGGGTGGACTGGCCGCCCTGCCTGGAAGGGAAGTGATACTTAGCACTGAGGTTTGCACAAAGCCCCAAGTCTGTCCTTTACCCTGGGCCTGAGAAACCCACAGCTCTCCAGATTACAGGTAATGAAACTGAGACACAGGGAGTGAAAGGGATGCTCTCAAAGAACCAAACCAACATGCCACACCCCCAGCTCAGGGTCTCACCATCGTGTAGAGATCTGAGCACACCAGCGGACTTCCTCAACCTAACTGTGTCCTGTGGGAAGATTGGGGAGGTGGCCTTCTGCCCCACCTCTTCCTATACTGTCTAAATTTCCCATACATGTGTTAACTGTGTAAGCAAACAAAATCTGACAAATCACTGTGTCGAGGCAGCCAACTGAAAAAACAAACAGCCTTCTCACGAATTTTGTACCATGTACTAGTCCCCCAGATTTTCTTTCAAGCTGCTTTTAAAAGCCTTAGGTTGTCAAATTGAGAGGTATTCTACAAAATAACTGATTAGGACCCTTCCAAAGTATCAAAGTTGTGAAAGGAAAGCAAAGATGGAGGAACTGTCACAGATTAAGGACGTGGTGATTAAATGTCACCAGGAAGACACAATGACTACACGCCATGTGACATCCTGGGTTAGATCCTAGACCAGAAAAAGGATATTAGTGGGAGAACTAGTGAAATTCAAGTAAGGTCTATAGATTAGTAAATAGTATTGTATTAATTTCCTGGTTTTGAAATTTGAACTGTGTTTAGGTAAGATGTGACCATTGAGGGAGCTGCGTAATGGGTGTATGGGGACTGTCTGTACTATTTTTGCAACTTTTCAGAAAGTCAAGTTATTTCAAAATAAAAAGTTTACAAAAGAAATCCCGGGGCTGGATGGTATATAGCTCAGTGGTAGAGTGCATGCTTAGCATGCATGAGGTCCTGGGTTCAATCCCCATTACCTCCATATAAAATAAGTAAGTATATAAACAAATAAATACCTAATTACTCCCAAAAAATTAAAAAAAAAATTCAACAGCTAGTTTTCAGAAAGTTTGAGATTGCACAGTAAGAGAAATACCAATGAAAAATACTATACTGCAATAACATTTTTATAAACTGTAAGGTGGACAAATAGACAGAAGTTTGATAACACAGTCCACCGGTGAGGCTGTAGGGGAACACTCTCACTCGTTGTTGGTGGGAACGCAAACACTACAAACTCCATCTAGGGGAATCAAGCACTCTCTGTCAAAATGACAAGTGCGTTTACTCTTTGACCCAGCAATCCCATTTTGGGGGACTTATTCTAGAACTATTTCTCTACACATTCAAAGTGATGTTCGTTTAAAGTCACTAATCACAGCAATGCTTGTAATAGCAAAAGTGTGGAATCAATCTAAGTAGGCATCAGCAGGAAGTTTGTTAAATAAACGACAGGATAGCCACACAATGGAATATTATGCAGCTGTGAAAAAGAGTAAGGAAGCTTTTCATAGAATGAGCTCCAGGAAGTATTAAGTGAAAAGAGCAAAGTGCAGGACAGCATACATAGTATGCTATCTTTGTGTTTAAGGAAGGGAGAGAATTAAGAATATAGGGTCATATTTGTATATACTTGGATTAAAAATACTGGAAGGATGTACAAGAAATTAATGAAAGTGGGTATCCATGGAGAGATGGGGGTTGGAGAGGAAAGTGGAGAGGGACAGGATGGGGACAAGATTGCTCAGTAGATGCCTTTTTATCATTCTGTTTTGGTTTTTGACTTGTGACTGCATTATCTATTTTTAAAGAATTAAAAATACTTTTTAATTAGAAAACACATGGGAGGATAAACTGTACTTAGAGTGGAATTGGGGGAGAGATTTTCTCTTTGTTTCTCCCTGTTTCCTACATTTCCTACAATGGACATGTGACGCCTTTATGAGAATTGTTTAAAAGTTGTTTTGAGAAATGAGACAGGTGATGTTGCCCTCTGGACGACAGCCTTTCCCAACAAAGTGTGGCTGTCCCGCCTCAGGGCCACACACCCGCAGGTTTCCCTTAGCCCTGTTCACCACCCCCTTGCTCAGGGTCCAGCCGGTGCCCCCGACACCGCACCCCTCAGCACAGGGCCCCAGACCCTCACCAGTTGTAGATGATCTGCCCCTGACGGCTGCCGTGATGATAGTTGTACAGAATGATGTAGCTGTCACCACCGTAGAACTGCCCATATGTGGCGGGGTTCACGGGCACTTTGCTGGCGCCTTCAATTCTCCAGATCTACCAGAGCAAAGCTGGGCTCAGACACAGTGCACCTCCCCTCGCACCCCTCAACTCAGACCAGCTGGGAAACCAGAGTGGTGGGGAGCGGTCACACAGCGGACTCCACTTGGACTCAGACTGAAGTTAAGTAACTGGCCTGAATCACAGAGACTCAAACCCAGGTCTTCTGCTCCGGGATCCTTCCACTGCACCCAGCCCCACCCTGTACTTCCTCCTCGTAAAGATCAGCACAGGCAGGGCGAGCTGTATGGTGGTATTTATTTTCAATTTTTCTTTTTTCCTTGTTTTTTTCCTTTTTATCTTCTTTTAAATTTTTTCCTTTTTAAAAAAATTTTTGTTTCTTTTTTTCATTAAAAATTTTTTTCCCATTATTTTTTGCATGGTGGTACTTGGAACATGTGTTTAGTGGGTATAACGCTAGGTAACCCAGGCTAAAGCTACAAATCAATATATAACCTGGATCCAAATCAGGCTCCACCCCCTTAGAGGTTGTGAGACCTTGCATGACTTGCTTAACATCAATGAGCCTCAGTTTCCCCATCCGAGAAACGGGAATAATAAGGGTTGTTGTGAAGATCAAATAAGTTTATTCACAAAAGTCCAGCACCGTGCCTGGAAAAAAAGGGTGATGGCTCTGCAGGCAGCAGTGACTCTTATTAAAATTATTATTATTTTATTACTAATATTACCATTATCGGTATCATTCTTTAATTGTCTGGATTTTGTAGATCAGCTGCAGAGACAGGGCCATCGCTCGGTGACCTCAGAATGACTCCTGTTGCCAGATCTCCTTGCAGAGTTCTGGTGACAGTTTCCCAAGTGCTCACAAAGCCCTGCAGCGCCACCTGGTGGTGCTGCAATCCAAGGAAACAAGCCCAGAATCTCTAACCCTGGAAGATTCTTGAAAGGGATGGGATTAAATCTCATTTTACAGGTGAGGAAAGTGAGGCTCCAAGAGGTTAAGCAGCTCGCCCTAGGTCATACAGCCGGGTGGCCAGGGCCCTTTCTCCACTGCTCTATCCTGATCATTTTCATCGCACCCTCCCCTCCCACTGAAGTAATGAATGAATGATGAACGAAGAATAATAATGCCAATGAGAAAAATAATAAATACAAATGAACTCTTTTGCTATTTCTATTATATAGAATAGAGTCAACGTTTTTCTGAAGTGGATTCTACCTCATAAACATCTCTGAACCCCACCTCTCCATCTTTGCTGTCACCTTCCTGGTCTCAAGGTCATTTTCTCTCTCCTAAACTATTATAGTGACCTCCTCATGAGGTCTCTACCCTTGTTCTCTTGCCTCTAATTCATCTTCACAGTGAGTTTCAGAAGCAATTTCTGCTTTTAAAAAAAGAAAAAGAAAAGAAAACCCTCACTAGCACATAATGGTTACAGGATCAAGTCCACACCCTTGGACACGGGTTCAAGGCTCTTTTGGAGGACACCATCACCAGGCTCCCAGGACAGCTCTCTGCCTGGAATACCCACTCTCCCTCTCTGGCAGCAAACTCCTACTCATACTCTGAGGCCCAACAAAAGGGTCTCCATCTCTGTGACAAATGCCCTGTCCACCCACCCTCACTGCCCTTCCTGCTCCCATAATCCCCATGCACCTCCCATCTTCCACTGACCACACAGGTCTGAGCAATCAGCTGTGGCTGTGATCATCTCCCCTCCCAGACAGGCACTTCTCTCGGGCAGGGTGGGGTCTGAGACACCTGGCACAGGGCCTGGCAAGCAGTAGGTACTTAGGGTATGTTGGTTGTAAAAAATCAAGTAAGACGAAAGAATCCCAACCACCAAAACTGTGGTCAAAATCTCTTATAGAAACATCCTCAGAGAAGCAGGAGGCAGTGGCTGGGCCAGAGGTGCCTGCGAGGGAGCAAGGAAGGGGCCTAAGCATGCCCACCCAGCCCCCCGGTACCTGTTTCTGGCCTGTGCCATCGTCATCCATGCCGTGCTGGGCGGCCATGGCAGTGGAGGTGTGCAGAGTGGCAGCGTCGAAGGGCACACGCTCCACGTTGGCGATATGGCTGGAGAGATAGGCCAGGCCCAGGCCATCCGTCTGGTCTGGGTCCCGCCAGTTCTTAAAGAACTGCTTGAACAGTGGAGTCTCACCACCCTCAGGAAGAACGGAGACCTGAGGGTGGGAGGAAGAGCAGGATGTGGCTGGGCTGGAGTGCCCCTGGGGACAGGGGTGGCCCAGCAGGGGTCTTCAAGAGAGGCTCAGACACCCAGTCCGCACTGAGGCTGGGACACCCACCCCAGCCCAGCCCTTCCGCACCCAAATTGGACCCGTTCTCACTGTCCTACCTGGCTCCCAGACTCACCTGGGTCTGCCTGGGGTAGTCCATCTTGGAGATGAAGTCGGAGGCCGTTTTGAGGGCAGCCTTCCTCTCCTCCGTGTTGGCCTGCTTGCCTGTCGGCAGATGAGAATAAGGGGCCTGGGGTCAGCGTCCAGTGACCCGGGAAAGCAGCAGCCAAACCTCCCTCCCTCTTCTTAGACTGCGGACAGCCAAGGCCAGCGACCCTGGAGCTGACCACGCCATGAGCCTCCGGGGGTCCAGCTGGGGTCCTGGCTGATGACAGCAAGCACACTGACCATTGTGGCCCATCTACTGAGCTCAAAACTCTACCAAAATTCCTGCATGTAGTCCACATGACAACCTTATGTGACAAAGATCATTAAATAGCTTGTCCTCATTTACGTACAAGGAAACCAGAGTCTTAGAGATGGTAAGTAGCTGCTACTCGGACCCTCAGGCCCCTCCCCTCTAAGTCATTGTCCACAGAAGGGGCTCCTCCCCCCACAGTTTGAGTTTACCCCAACCCTGAGAGCCTTTCCATGCCTGGACAGCTTCCGGACAGCTGGTGCCAGCCCGCCAGCCCCAGCCTTCTTGTCACCAAGGTTGAGGGGCCCAGGTGGTAGTCATAGTAGTAGTGGTAGTAGTAGTAGTAGTAGTAGTAGTAATAATAATAATAATAATGATAATTAATATTATTTTATTATTATTATTATTATTATTATTATTATTATTATTATTATTATTATAGCCACAAGTGCTCCATCTCTCTCCCCCCACCTCTGCCATTCTCTGTCCACCCACTGCCTCCTCCCACTTCTGTCCCCTTCTTTGCACAAGTCGTAGAGCTTCCTGGGAAGATGCTGACAGGTCCTCCCAGAACATCCAGCGTCTCTCAGAAACATCCGGGCTGACCTTTTCCAAGAGCCTCCCACAATCAGTCCCACAAGACATTCCACCAGGAGTTCCACAGATCCCTAGCATAGCATTGCCCAAACAGAACCCAGATCACCTTATGAAAAGCCTCAACATACACCAGCAAGTTAAAGGCTCTTAAAAGTCCTGCAATAAACAAACCTGCTAGCATGATTTAATCCAGTGTTGCCCATACATTTATCTGATCACAGAACTATATTTTTAACATATTTTTTTACATGATATCCATTAACCTTTCTAAGAAATAATATTATAACACACTTGGGAAACACCAGTTTTAACCCAAATAGAAAATCTGAGGCCCAGAGAGGTAAGTACAGTGCCCAAGATCACACAGCAAATCAACTGCAAAGCCAGGGCTTTAGACCAAGCAAGACTCCTAATTTCCACTGCCCACAGTATCACCACACACTCTACCAGACCTGGTGAGTCAAATTCCTGCAAGGTGGCAGGAGCTCCCACTTGAGGTTCTGGCAGAGCCCTTCCCCTCTCCCCAGTACCTTTCCAGACAAAGATTTTCCCATCTCTGCCATGGTCCAGGATGAAGCAGTCCTCTGACCTCAAGGCCCCCTGGGCGAAGGGGTTCTCATCAGCCACAAGAGAGACCGACATGGTGCCTGCACCGTTGGAGACCTGGGTGAAGGGGAGAGAGAGGTCAGCCCATGAGTGACTCCCACCACCTTGGCCTGCCCACAGGGTGCCCCCAAGCCAACACGTGGGGAGGCCCACGTCCCACCCCGACCCCCAACGACACCTGGGCCTGCACCCTCAAACCCTGAAGCTCATTCAGGATTTCTTTATCCTTTTTTGCTTTGTCACAACCACATCTGTGACCAACACACAGGGGCAGCCTGGAAACCGCACACAGAAAGGGCAGGGGGAGCAAATGCAGGAAGGCGGGTGGCAGACAAAAAGAAGTGTTTCGTTGGCAAAAAGGTACTGGAGATATTCTACCTCATCCGTTTAAAAAGCAAAGAGAAGAAAAAAGATCTAAACGCAGTGCAGTCTTCTGGATTGGAACCTGGAATGAAAAACTGGGGAAATCTGAATAA
The DNA here is from genome assembly GCF_048773025.1 of Camelus bactrianus. Taxonomy (NCBI): domain Eukaryota; kingdom Metazoa; phylum Chordata; class Mammalia; order Artiodactyla; family Camelidae; genus Camelus; species Camelus bactrianus. The sequence continues at coordinate 65,695,809 of NC_133542.1, read as the reverse complement.
AGCCTACAGTTTGGTTAATCATATTGAACTGATGTTAAGTTCTTAGTTTTGACAGACTTGGTTAAGATGTTAAGGGGAAGCTGGGTGAAGGGGATATGGGAACCCTCTGTACTATCTTTGCAATTTTTTTGTAAACCTAAAAATTATTCTAAAATAAAAAGTTCATTAAAGTTTAGGGAAAAAGTGGACCAAAATTCAAAAGATTGACAACACTCAGTGTTGACAAGGCTCTGGGTAAACAGGCACTTTCCAACCCCAGGTGAGGATAGTCAGGGAGCCCTTCCAGAGGGCAGTTTAGTAATAACGTATCAGAATTTTAAACAGTTAAGTGTTCGGACTTTATTGAAAACTTACTATGCACCAGGCCCTGTTGTAAGCAATCTAAAATAATTGATACAATTTAATCACTTACACAATTTTGGAACTCTTTTAATCCTTACAACAACCCTAGGATAGTCCTATTACTCTCCCCATTTTATTCCCAATGAGACCAAGGCACAGAAATGTTAAGTAACCTGCACAGCTACAAAGTACCAGACCTGGGATTTGAGCTCAGGGAGTCCTATTCCAAAACTGGTATTTTCAATCACTGACTCATTATTTAGCCTGTGACCCAGCAGTCCATGTCTAGAAGCTTCCCTAATGCCATACTTAACACAAGGGCACCAAGAGGGACTGTTTGCCATTGTAAAAGGTGGAAACATTCCAGAGTCCATCAATGAGGGGTCTGCTGAGATTCTTACATTCGTACAATAGAATACTATACAGCCATTATAAAGGGCCATGTGGCTCTCTATTACAGAGGGATATTCCTGACCATGTCATGTGGAAAAGAGAAGGCTACAGAAAAACACGAATAGTTTGGATCCCTTAATATCAAACAGAGATGGAAAAATATGCAACTAGACACAGAAAGATGTAGCTGGAGGTTCTTTCGCCAAAAGGGTAACCATGTAACCATGGTAACCCATGGAGAGGGGAGGAGGGGAAGCTGATTTTCTTTTTCTAATTTTTTTTTAGAGGGGAAGCTGATTTTTAAATTTTTTTTCTTTAATTGAAGTATAGTCAGTTTATAACATTATTTTAATTTCTGGTGTGCATCATAGTGATTCAGTTTTATATACACGTATGTATATGTGTGTGTGTGTGTGTATATCTCCTTTTCATACTCTTTTTCATTATAGGCTATTACAAGGTATGGAATACAGTTCCCTGTGCTACACAGTAGGATCTTGTTTAGAGGCTGATTTTTTAAAAATTAAGTTTTTTTACTTTTGTACTTAAAATCCATTTTTAAATTAAGTACTGGTTATCTTAACCTAGTGACATTACTTTGATTTTTATTTTCTTTTTATGTTCTTGAGTATTGCTCACTATTGTTATTTACCATGAACATGTATTACTTCAAAATCAGGATGAAAACCAATAATGTGGTTTTTCTGTGATGGCAATGAGAATCTGCACCCCGTTTTGTTGTTATTTTACCACAAGTAAGCCTAGGGCACAACACGAGTGTCATGGGCTCAGCGAGGAGCCAGAGTTCCTTAGTTCAGTGTCAGCCTCAATTTAGTTTTTAAAATCACAAGAAGAAATTATCAATAAACTCATTAATCATAACCTGCCCCTTGACTCACATGCATACACCTGTAGTATTTCCTGTATTTTCCTAAACATTTCCATCCGCAGTCTCTGTGAACTCCCGGAGATCCTGCAAAATTGACTCTACTGCCCTTCTCCCCCCTTTACAGACTAGGAAACTGAGACCCAGAGAGCGGACAGGTGCTGCCCAAGACCCCGTGGATGAACCTGACACAGATGTGTCCGCAGTCACCGGCACTCTCTTATTCCTCGTGCAGGAAGGCAAAGGAAGCTGATGGGTGTCCACTGGAGACCCCACCCCACGCGTGCTTTGTTCAAGGCCCCACGGCAGGGGAGCTCGGGAAGACCAGGTCTCCTGCCTCCCTGTCCTGTCCCCATACCCATGGGACGGAGCCGCTGACGCTCACCTTGTAGAGCTTGGCCAGCTTGCGGTTGGCTGCGTCCTCCTTGGCTGTGTCCTCGGACCCTGCGGGCAGAGCAGGCTTGGGGCCCAGCACCTGCAGGAGATGGAGAGATGGAGGAAAGGGTGGTGGTGAGCTCCCGGCAGCCTCCTCCCCTAGGGAGGCGCCTGGGCTCCTGAGAGAGCTCCCTCCCCAGACAGGCAAGGACCACACGGGCATCCACGAGGACCTTCTGCTGAGGGTAGGATCCCTTCCAGAGACGCCCTGAAGCTCTTCATGTGCCTCCTGTGTGCGGAGCTTAACCAGGTCTGCCTGTCAAGTCCTTCCCCCTCTGTCCCCTGTCTCCAGGAGCTCCATGAGAACCTGCTCCTCTGCCTCCAGTCCTTCAGATTTTTATTCCATTTCCTTCGAGCTTTCCAACAATGATAAACAAAGCTACTGAACACCGTTCACCACATGCCTATAACAGACCTCATTTCATCTTCACACCTATGCTAAGAGGCACAGATGATCACTCTCATCTCACAGGAGAGGGAATGGAAACCCAGACAGATGAAGTACCTTGTCTACACAGCTATAAGGTGACTAAATTAGAATTTGAAGCCATATCCCTATGACTTTAAAGCCTGTTTTCATGCCTCCACTCTGAGCTACCTCCAGCCTCAATGGCCCCAGCCCCTGCCCCTCCCAAGACATCAAGTTTGGTATCCGGGTTCCTCCCCATAATAGTCACCTCCTGCTTTTTCTAAAAACCAGAACCCAGTGCCCTCAGGCAAGCAGGAGCCAAGTGGCATGGAGCAGAGCCCATGGTCTCCTCCTTTTCCTGGTGAACTTTGCCTCTATTGATATGTCCTCAAACCACAACGACTGGCAATGCCACCATGCAGTTGATGAAATGGGCTATAAATGACTAGGAATGGTCAGAAGAGGAAAGAGGGGACTGGGTCTCAGTTGTCTCTTTCTGAGCTTCCCCAGCACCAGGCTTGTCCTCAGAAGACGCCAAGACCCTCCTCCTCCTCAGCTCCCATGGACCACCTGGCCCTCCCAGGGGGAGGATGTGGCTCACAACCCCAGCATGCACCAGGCCCTGGGATTCCAGCCACCCCTCTCAGGGGAGTCTGGGAGCTGTCGGGGAAGCTACCCTTCCAGCCTGGGGGAAAAAACCAGTTCATCTCCAAACTGCCTCCTGAATGCAGGAAAGCAACGAGCATCCTGTCCCCATGTTCAGCCCAGACTGCGCTCCTGGGACGTGGCTGTGCATACCTGGAGCATCGCCTCAGGCTCGGCGCCCTCCTCAGACACGTGCACCTGGGCCCGGCCACTGCGCTCGTTGTCCCGAATGCCCTTGGACACCTGTGTGGCCTTCAGCTTCTCAAATCGGTTGCTGTTGGAGCCGCACCACTGGTAAATGTCCTGTAAGACAGGGACCCCCCCCTTAAGGCAGTGCCCTGTCCCTTGTATAAGCCCAACCCAGTGACATACAAGGAGAAGGCTGTCGGGGGTGTGTAAGCTCAGCTTGTTCTCTGCTTACACAGGTGAGGGCCGGCGGAGCACACACACGTCCACATCCAAGCACAACGGGTGTGGTCCACGGGCACCAGGATATGCGAGTGCATGGCTTGGGCTATGTGGTTTTTCACTGGTACATCTACACATAACACGTGTATAAAAGTGTTTGCCTGCTGGTGGGAATGGAAATTGGTACAACCCCTTTGGAAAACCATCTGGTTGTACCTTCTAAAGCTCAGTATATCAATACCTTACGAGCCAGCAGCCACCAAAAGACCTGTGCAAGAACGTTCAGTCTCACCACCTGGAATAGCCCCACGCGGCCCCAAGGGCCCAGCAACAACAGAAAGGCTAAAGAAACTGGCAGGTCCGCCCAGTCTAATCTTAACAGCAAGGAGAAGGAACAGTCTACAGCCACAGGCAACCACACGGACGGAGCTCAGAAAGAGAATGTCAAGCAAAAGAAGTCATGTCAAAAGGAGTAAGTCCACACAGATGGAGTTCAGAAACAGGTGGAATTACTCTGTGCTGTTGGTTGAGAGAGTTCAGAACGATGGTCACCCTTGGCGATGAAGGGACTAGATGGGGACCGGCGGGGCCTTCCGGGGGCTGGTGATGCTCTGTTTCCTGATCTGGGGCTAATGACATGGGTGTGTTCACTATGTGAAATCCCTAGGGTGTCCACTCAGGATTCACACACTCTTGCGTGTGTCTGTTGTACTTTAATAACAAGCAGACACTGAGTGTGTGCCTCTGTTTACACAGACATTACATCACAGGTGTGCATGAGGTGGGGAGGGGAGGGTCTGGCCACATCCTTCTGCAGATACGAGTGTACATGGATTTGGGAAGAATGTGTACAAAGCATCACACATCTGTGAGGTGGGCCTGGGTAAGTGCATCCCCCACTCAGAGCCATATACAAGTGTGCGTGTGTGACTACACGTATGACACACACACATGTGGGCCCTTGAACAACACATTCAGGCCTCCCCGTATAGGCATTTGTCATGGAGCCATGTCCACGCCTGCTGGGCAAGAGCTTATAGATTTTTTAATTGAATATCGTAGAGGTGGGAGGGTATAGCTCAGTGGTTAGAGTGCATGCTTAGCACACATGAGGTCGTGGGTTCAATCCCCAGTACCTCCATTAATAAATAAATAAGCCTAATTACCTCTCCCCCAATAAATAAGTAAATAAAAAGAAACTGCCACCTTAAAAAAATAAATTAAAAAAAAAGAAATACAGTTGATATACAATATTATATAAGTTTCAGGTGGACGACATAGTGATTCACAATTTTTAAAGCTTACACTCCATTTGTAGTTATTATAAAATATTGGTGACATTCCCAGAGCCTGTAGGTTTGGTACATGCCCGCCATGGGTTTGCAAGTGAGTGACACAGGATGTGCATGCGAACGTGTCAGGGAGCCTGTATGTCAGCTGAAGTCGAAGTACGCGGTGCACGAGGTCTGTGTACATGTACGCGTTGAGTCTGCGGTTACACGCCAGGCACGCCTGCGCCTGGTCTTTGCAGGCGTGTCTGACTCATGCCAAGAGCACGTGCGTGCACGGGGGCGGCTGGCCCTGCGGTTGCCCCGCTGTGTCTTTGCCTTTGTTCATGTGGATGTGTCCACCTCCCCAGAGTCAAGCCTGGCCGGGCCTGGAGCACCTCAGGGGGCCCCGGGAAAGGGCGGGGCAGGACTCACGTGGCCCAGGTCCAGGATGAAGCAGTCACCGGTGTTGAAGCTGTCCCAGGACACAGGCACTTCCGTGGCGCGGACCACACGCCGCCCTTTGACCTGGAAGAGTCTCTGCACAACCACTTCGTTAGGTACCACGTGCTTGAATCCTGATGCCACGCCTCCTTTCTGTCGGGTCAAAGAGACAGTGTCAGCCCGAGGGAGAGGGTCCCAGGAGGCAGACACGGGGGAAAGGGATAGAGATGAGTAACAGAAGGAAATCCTGGCCTGTGGACCTGTGGCCTGCCGGCATATTCCCTACGCACTGCACCTTGCTGCCATCCCTTTGAATCTCACACTCCGCTAACAAAGATCCCTGGGCCCACTTTCCTGGATCAAAAACTACAAACATTCCTTTCTCAAAATTTGCAGTTCCCCAGGGCTGTTCTAAGGAACTCTAATCCCCCAAGATACCCTGCAAGGAAAGGGTTCCATGATCAAATAAGCACAAGGAATGCTCCTTACTTGCCCCCTGACTGTTACACAACGCACATCCGCATGATAAAGGCTCTGGGAAGATCCACGGTAACTAAGCCTGCTTGCCTTTTGTTTGACACAGCATTTCCCTACCCTACTGAATCAAGAACTGCTTTTCTCCTCCACATCCTGCTTGCAGCTCCAGCGAACATCCTGCAAAACCCACTTGGAGAAGTGCTCATCCAAAGCTTTCCTATCCTTCAAGGCTGTCTCTAGCAAGATTGCTCCAGCCAATCCCATTCCCCTCCCTCCTCCGACGGTTCTGCAGCAAGTCCCACCCAGCTGTGCCTTCACAGGCAGCTGTGGGTAAGGGACAGAGCACCAACCTCAAGTTCAAGCCTCTAACCTGCCACTACCATGCTGGGTGACTCTGGGTAAGTCTCTTCCCCTCTGTGAGCCTCTGAGCCCTCTCGCTTCTGAAATGGTGACACAGGCCCCTGCTGTGCCGCCCCCTGCGTCCATCACCAAGTCCCAGGGAACTTCAGGAGGGCTTCTCTGCAGCAGTCAAAACTGCCCTGGGCTCAGCAGAAAGCCAAGAAAAGTCCCAGCCCCAGGTGCTTGCCGGCCCCAGACCCCAGTACCCAGGGGGGTCAAGTCAGAGCTGAGAAGGTCCTCACAGAGCTTCGCGTTTTACCCATGATGAAAGGGAAGCCTGGAGAAGTGAAGTACTTACTCCAGGGTACTCCCAAGCGTGTGGCACAGCTAAGGATAGAACCTTGCCTCCTGTTCACAATCTGCTGTTGGTTCGTCTCTCTGCTCCATATGTTACGGGGGTGGAGTCAGAAGGGTTTCCACTAAGGCCAGGAATGTGGCCACCCTCTCCAGGACCCTCGCTGCCAACACACTTTGCAGAGCGAAGCCAAGTCTGACTCTTGTCCGTGCAGGAAAGGGAGCAAGTCTAACTGGGCTCCTATTACGTCTACACACAGTAAGCAGTATAGACAGGGTGGGGAAACGCTAACGCCCACTGTGCGGGGCATTTCGCATGCGTCACCTATGAGGGAGGTGTCATTATCCCCATCTTACGGATGAGGAAAGCAGATCCCAGAAGTGAAGAGACTTGCCCAAGATCTTGAAGCTAGTAAATGGTAGAGCAAGGATTCAAACCCCGGTGTGACTAAATCTATAGCACCCACATTCTTCCCCCAACATCGGGGTTTCTGAAGGTCACCCAGGATGGGAGGCAGGAATAAACCATTGTTCAGAGCAAAGTTGTTCAAGTAGAAATGTTTTCCCTGTTGTGAGTGGAGCGCCCCCTGGTGTCCTTTTCTGGTACCAGAATGAGGCCTTTCAAGAGCATCCCTTTGGGCTCAGCAGGGCGGCCAAGGCATTCACAGAGCCTTTCTTTCCACCAGACTTCAGGGGCCCTCCTGCAGGGAAGCAGGTGAGCAAGGGCAGCTGAGGAAGAAGATGTAATGCCCTGTGCTCACCTGGTAATGACTGCAGAGGCTGCCACTTACTAAGCCCGAGCCAGAGGCTGGGGCACCTCCTTTACTGACATGCAATGTGGTCCCCACAACCTCCTGAAGTAGTGACTCTTATTATCCCACTTCACAGGCAAGGAGACTGAGATGCAAAGAGGCTAAGTCCCGTGCCCAGGGCTCCAGCTAATTCGTGGAAGTTTTACCCCCACATTCGCCCTTCCAAACACCAGCTTCCCCCAAGTTGGCCAGCCAGGAACTCCCGAGTGCCTGTGGTTAGCACTGATCCCGGGACTTCATTCAGCTGGAGGTAGACAGTGGAACTGAAAAGCTTTTCCAAAAGGTGCTGGACACACCATTTCCATGGATTCCTCAGAGAGGAGGAAATGGGGAAATAAGGGAAGAATAAGACCTTAACTTTTTTTTACACATCTCTAAAATATTTCTCTTATTTAAGCTTGCCTTTTATTTTTTATTAAAAAATAGAAACTTTCTTTTAAAAAAGTAAAAGGGCTGTTCAATGTCATAAATCCCAGTTCCAATAAATTATGTATATGTATATGAATTTATAAAATAAAAGAACACTTGATTTCTAATCAGTGTGGACAGACATTTCCTGACTAACTAACTCCTCTAATCTTACTGATCTAGAAAATTAGACTTGGAAAGATGAGTTAACATAAAAATAAAAGTAAGCTCTTAGGAGAATTTAGTGGATCTACAAGAACAAGGAGCAGGACATTTTTGAAAGTTTTACTATTTTTTACTATTTTTACTATAATCTTGAAGACTGTTGCTTTCTATGGTCTAATCATTAGGTGGGCAGAGATTGGCATTAAATTATTTGAACGAAATTTAATAGGATATTGTTTTAAAAGCCACTTTCCAAAGTAAAGTGATGAGATATTATATATTATATATATAAAATATATATGGATAATTTCTATACCTATATATGAATACACATATCTATACGTTCATATATAGAGAGAGAAAAATTATATGTCATTTGGTATATATATCTCCAAGAGTAAAATCACGGGGGACTTTTACTTTCTAAAAGCCACATTTCAGTGTTTGACATCTTATAATAAGTTTTTATTACACATATAGTCAGAAGGGAAAGAGCTATAAGGATCTACACTTAACAATATGCTAAAATGTTTATTTAAAAAATTGATTGGGGCTGGTCCCCTCCACACTCTAAACTCAGAAACAGGATGGAGGGAAGGAATCCAATGTGGTTCTTGGGGCCGGGATCTTCTAGGACTCAGCCCAGCCCAGTCTCTGCTTGAACAAAGGGTTTCAAAAAACCCAGACCCAAGGGGTCTGTGGGACTCTAGATCTGAGAGTCAGGAGGAGGAGGAGGCAGGATCAACGGATTCTGAAAAGGGCAGTGACTTTTAAGGATTTGGTGGTCACAGAACAGGACAGGCCAGGTCAGGTGGCAGCCCTGTCTAGTGGCTCTCGTCCCCTCCCTGCCCTTCTCACACCCGAGGGACAGAACTGGCTCTGAGGAGCAGGCTTTCACAGAAACAAGTCTTGCGTATCAAGCTCTGCTCCTTGGGGATCTATAATTGATGAAGGCACCAAGCCAAGAACCTTAGGCTGGGCCTGCCAAGTGCGGGGGCAGCCGGAGGACTTGCAGATGTTGGAAAACAGGCCCGGCCTTGGACCTCACAACAGAAGCCAGGGCCTTTCAGGACTGAAGTTGCAGCTCTAGGTCCAGCTTAGGAACTTATCCCCTGGACCATTCCTGGAGTATGGTTTGAGAGCATCCTGGAAAATTCACCGGAAGGTGGGGGAGGCTTGCTACACATGCAAATTCCCAGGCTCCACCTGAGCTAAGATCAGAGACCAAGGAGTCTTCAAATGTCCATGCTGAACCAGCTCTGTGCTAGGACCTTCACACCTGGGTTTGAATCCCAGCTCTATCACTTAGCCGCTGTGTGAGTTGCTTAAATTTCTATGAGTTGCTGCTGTCCACACAGCAACAATAATAAACAGGCACTGTTGTTACAGGGACTTGATAAATATTTGCGGAACAAATGACAAATGGGGAACACGTATGAGCACACACCCAGAGGCAAACAATTGGCCCAAAGCCTCACAGCTGTGAGGGGTGGCCTGGGGACCTGAATCCCAATTTCTCTGACTCCTGGTCAAGTGCTCTTTCCACTTCCTGCTGCAGGAACTACAAAAAGTCCCGGTCCTTCTCCAAGGCCAGGGCCTAGGTCCCAAGCTTCTCACCTATCTGCAGGTACCAAGCCCCAGAAGGGGCTGTAGGAAGAAGGGAGAGCTGGACAGTTCTGCAGGAGTAGCTGTGAGCATGGGTGAACTGGCCAATAGGGGGCACTGGTAGGCGCCAGGGAATCTGTCCCAGCTTCACCCAGCCAAAGGCTGAGGCCCTGTTCCCAGGATCCACCCTGCCCTCTGCTACCTGTCTCACTAGACCTTTTCCATCATCTAATCCCCAGTGTATCAGCTGAGCAGATAGGGCCACTACCGTATTAACACAGAACTTGGAGGCCCAGAGATGGACAATGATTTCTCTAAGGTCACACAGCACATCAGCAGCAAAGACAGGGTTTGACCCCTATCCTAGGACCCTGCTCATGATGGGCAGGTTGGTGTAGCGAGAGAAAGCCGGCAGTCAGGAGATCTGGATTCTGGCCCCAGCTCTGGGATGGACTTGCTGTGTGACCCTGGGCCAGCTGCTTAACCTCTCTGTGCCTCAGTTTTCCCTCCCTCCCTTAAAATATGAGATTTGGACTCCGACATTAAGGCCATCAAAGTTTGTGATCCCCTGCCTATCCTGACCAAAGAGAACCCCAGCTTTGCAAAACTACAGCTTTTCCTGAGCCCTTCCAAGGTGCCAAGCCCTGTGCAAGGCATTTACCACCAACGCCTTCACCAAATCCTCTCCCAGGCCTGAAGGGCAGGCACAACTGGCTCTCATGTAACTGAAGAAGAAAGGGAGGCTCCGGGAGGCCAAGTGGCTTGCCAGAAGTCACACAGCATATAGGGTACAGCCTCTTGGGGCTCCTGGCTTAGCTTTGCTCAGCTCCCACTGGCTGGGGGCTGGGGCTCCGACTCTTCAGAGTTCAAGTTCAAGGGGGATTCTAATGAGGAGAAAGAGAAACATGATCAAGGGTGCCCTTTCAAAACCTAACGCAGGACTCTCTGTCATCAGGGCCTGAGAACTGAAGATTACAGATTCAAGCCCCGGGCAAGCAAGAGGCTAGGTCCCCACTCACGCTGCTGGGGCTAGGAAGACAACCCTGTGAAATGATGGAGAATTTTCTTCTCTCCATTTAATAAGAAACCAGAGGCTCAGAGAGGGAGTGTTATTTGTCCAAGGTCACATGGCTATAAAGGGCCCAGGATTCAAACCAAGGGCTGGCCAACTCCAGAGACTGAGCTCTGACCTGTCTGCCTACATCACTGCACAAGACTGAAAGATGGATGGCCCTGAGTGAACCCTGCCATTGGTGCATCTGTCCCTGCTGGCCAGCACCCACCTTGTATTTGAGGCCAGACTTGAAGTAGCCAAGGAAGGTGGCCGACTCGAAGCCCTGGACCTCGCGGTGCTGCACAGCCCGACCATTCAGGTAGTCATCCAGTTGCACAGTGAAGATGGCGGCCGCCCCGCTCTCATCCTGGCTGCATTCATTGCCTGAGGGACGTCAGAGCAGCATGAGCCTGGCTTCCGGAAAGTGGTCCCAGCCTCCCGTGGAGGAGGAGACTGGAGCCTGAGCACTGACCTGGCCTGGCTGTGGAAGCTGGGTAAGCCCCTGCCTCCTGTGAGCCTCAGTTAATCCATCTATATAATGGGAGGTCTGGGGGAGCCAGACTCACGATCTCTAAGAGTCCTCTGAGCTCTGACACATTCTCCCACACTCACTCTCAGCCCTCCTAAGCATGAAGTCAGGCCTGGGAGCATGAGGAAACCAAGGCACAGTGAGGGAGCAGGACTTACGGAGTCACACAGACAGCTGTGGCAGGACTCCAGACTCCCAACTCTGAAGGGCAAACTGGAGAGTGGCTGGAGCTGGGGGGGGGGGGTCCAGGGTCCCCAGGTCACTCCAGTTCTGAGCACCACAGTGACTTGTCTAATCCTCAAAACAGTCCTATGAGGTCATCTTCCACTGTGATCACGTCCACCTTACAGCGACACTGAATGACTTGCGAAAGGGCAGAGCTGGGGTCTGAACTTGGCAGGCAGGCTCTAGAGCCTTAGAACCACTAGCCAAAGACCTGGCACATACCTGATGCTCAGTAGTCACTTAATTCCCGCAGGTTCTTCCTAGGGACCAGGACTCCAAGGTCTAGCTCTACGGGGGTGAGGGGTGGGAGGGAGGGGCGGGGCCTGGGGCGGGGCCGGCCTCACCCAGCCAGTAGTGGAGGTCGTACTGCAGGTTCCCGTTCCTCAGCTGCACCGTCTTCAGGATGACATAGGCATCGCCTGTGAAGAAGTCTCCATAAAGGTTGGGGGGGACGGGAACCAGGTCAAACTTCTCCACACGCCAGATCTGCAGGCCGGGCTCCTTCCCTGCCTTGAGGAACTCGGGGTGTTCCACCACCATGCTGCTGGGCTGTAAAACACAGGGCGGAGCCTGAGCTGGGGCAGGGGCCTTGGCGGGGAGAGACCCCGGGGCACGAGGGAGGGTGGTTTCCAGCACCAAGAGCATCTCACTTGAGCCGCTGACTCTCCTCACCCTTGAGGTGAGCCTGCCCTCTTCTACAACCCCTGTCTCAATGAGTGAGCAAACAGGGCAGAGTTTAGGCTCCAAACCCCGTCCTTGGCCAGTGTCTCTCTCCTACTCAGCTCCCTGGTGATGGGGGACGGAAGGCTCTACTCCCATTCTTCCTTCCTTTCTTAGTGCCAATTAGATGTGACAGCTGAGGCACAGAGAGGTGAAGTGACTCTGCGGGGGACTTCTAGCTAGGAAATGTCATAGCAGGAACTGGCCCAGGCTCCAAGAAGTTTAGGGCCATGGGGAGACCCCTCAGATGGCAATGGTAAAGCTGGGGGTCCCAAGGGGCTCGGCTTGTTCCCTTCCAGCATCCTCAATGGCTCTTAGAACTAGAGGGGTCCTCAGAGAGCTCATTATCCATCTCCACCTTGTGAATAGGGAAACTGAGGCCCCAAGAGGGTAAGGGACTGGCCTGAGGTCACGCAGCCTGTCTGCTTTTGCTCTTTGAAAGTGAGATTTCCCATGCCCCATCCATGTCCCCATCACACCCTCAAAGAAGGGCCTAGGTGCCTGAGCCCAAGTGGCCTCCTGCGCTGTCTGCCTCCTCCCTCCTGCCCCCCAAAACCCCAGCCCCCAAATTCCATTTCTTGGAAAAGGCGAGAGGACGCAGCTGGGGTCTGCAGGAGCCTGTTGGAGATGAGGTGGTCCAAGTTTGGGGAAAGACTGTCAGACATGCGCTGGGGCTAGAGATGGAGCAGAGCGGGATGGTTAGCCTGGAGCCAGAGAGTGGAAATCAGCAGGCGCAGGTCACCTCGGGCCGGATCTGGTGGAAGAAGTCAGGAAAACCAGATGGGAGAACTCAGGCAGAGGGGTGGAGAAACACAAAAGGGAAACAGGAGTGAGGAGAAACCAGACGGGGCAGAGGAGATATCAGAGAGGGGAGAATAAATAACAGTAATGATGATAAGCAGGCGGAGGTTTGAGATTATACAAAAAAGAGAGGAAATATTGAAGAGGGAGAGAAAAATCAGATGAGAAAGAGGAACCTGAAATGGAAGAAGAAATCAGAAGGGGGAAGGAGAGAAATCAGGCAGAGGGAAGGAGAAATTAGACAAGGAAGAGGAGAAATCAGGCGGCAGAGATGGGAAAGAAATCAGAAGGCAGCGGCGAGGTAAAAAAGGAATCCGGCCAAGGTGAGGTTAGATTCTAGGGAGGGAAACAGCCAGGGCCCTGAGGCTCCCACCCCCATCCACGGGAGCCCGGAAGCAGCAAGAGATACTTACAAAGCAACAAAACAGTTTTTCCATTCTAGACCTGAATTACTCCCCTTTTCCTAGCGCTGTATCTGCAAGAACTTACAATAGAGAGTTACTCCGGGAGCCCCCAGGCCCCCCGGGCACTCACCCGCTCCTCAGGCCCCCGCCCCTGGGGCGCCCGTGCCTGGGGTGCCCGTGCCTGGGGCGCTCCCCGCGACGCGGTGGCCCCGCGAGCCGGCGGCGACAGCGCGCACAGCGCCAGGACCAGCGCGCCGAGCAGTGCGGAGCGTTGCGGAGCCATGGCAGCGACGGCGGCAGAAGACCCGGGCGGCAGCCGGGACCTCCCGGGTCACCGACCTTAAGTAGCCGCCCGCCTATCCCGCCCGAGCCGGGGACCGCCCTGCAGGGAGGGAGCGGGGCTGGGTTGGGCCCCCGTGGGCCCGGGAGGGGCGGGGATCTGGCCTGGATTTTTGAAACACCGGGGTTCCCACCGGGACCGACCCTACGGGGCGCGGTCGCCCCTTCGCCCCAGCTCCGGGGTGGAGACCAAGCACAGGGCGTGGCATACCGCAGGCACTAACTCCTTGCACACTAAATGGGCGCATGCAAGAAGGGCAAGGAGCCTACCCAGCTTAGTCTCCTGTGTAACCTAGGCAAGACCCCTGCCCTCTCAGCACCTAACGTCTCCAGCAAAAAAAGAATATAAACATTTACTGAGGATTTTCCCTGTGTCACATGAAAGCTGACACATGCTAACATTCTTTACAGACTGGGTACTATTGACAGCCCCATTTTACAGAGGAGGACACTGAGTGCAGAATGCTCAAGCAACTTGCACACAACTAGGAAATAAAATAGCCAAGATTTGACCTCAGGTGGTCTGGGTGCACCGCTCACCAAGCTGGTGGCTGCCACTTAGCTGGTGGCTGCCATCAGCTAAGGACACAGTCCAGGGGGCGACCTTCCTTGGACCCGTGAGCAAGCAAGACAGAGGAGTGGGCAGACCTCTCAACTCCTGGGATTGAATACCGCCCTTCTTTCCTTCTTTTTAAAAAATTTTTATTTTTTATAAGTTTATTTTTCTCAAAACTTAAAGTCACGTTATTTGTACAAAGTTTTGCCTCTCAATCCCACTTACTTCTACCCTGCGGCAACCAATCACTTTTCAAAAAATTTTTTTATTTAATTGATGTACAGTCAGTTACACCCAAAATTGACACATTGCAACCAACCACTTCTGTCTTCCTTCTTTGGCTGATGATTTCAGGGTTTACCTTCACACCTTAAATAACAAGCTTTTGTTGTCTCGGGGTTTTGGGGAGGGTGGAGGGATTTGTTTTGGTTTTGCTCTTGTTTTTTCAGTTTTAGGTTCTATCTACTGGCTCCCTGTGGGGAAGACAAGGATTCAAGTCTCTTCCCCCATTCCCAGGCTCCCTCCCCTTCCCTACCCTCTCCCACTGGAGTCATTGGGTTAGAAGTGCTATGCAGACTCATCCAGGCCTGCTCCCCACCTCCGCCAACCCCCCCTTCCCCCTCCCATCAGAGCAGGGAGAGGGAAGAGGAGGGTTGGCGGAGGTGGGGAGCAGGAAAGAGAACTGGGGAGTTGGAGACCTGGGTTTGATTCCGGCCTCAATAATGTGTAAATTCCTTTTTTTAATGCCTCAGTCTCTTTTAATGCCTCATCTACTAAATGGGCATAGTGGTTGTTGAGAATTAAACTAATCTGTGTGTGTGAAAATGGCCTGGCCTGCAATTAGGTAAATGGAATTCCCATGCCCCTTCCCCACAAGCTCTAGTAACGTCCCAACCCCCCCCCCATCCTGGTTTCTGTCTAATCAGGCTGAAGTTTGCCCTCCAGCACACACAACCTCCTCCCATTTAACGGGGACTGCAGGTCAGAGAAAGGGCCAGGAGCACACACAGAGAAGACAAATCAGATTGCAGAGATTCTAAGAAGGCTTAGTGGACAAAGGGATTTGTGACCTGGGCCTGAAAGGACGGGGAGGAGGGAGACTGGAAAGAAAAGGCATTCTAGGGGAGGGAACAGCACGGGCAAAGGGCAAGCAAACACAGGCCACATGCAGTGAATAATGAGGGGTCCTATCTGAAACATGGGAGCAAGAGGAAATGAGGCTGGAGAGGGCGAGAGGGCAGCAAGGGTCGTAGGGACCTGTGTGCCACACTGGAGAATCTGAATTTTACCACAGTGTCTGTGGGGAGCCATAGAGAGATGCCCGAGTGCTCCGGGCTGTGAGTCTAGGCCTGGGCCTGCCGAGCCTGCAGCGGACCAGCTCTGGACTCAATTCAGACAGCCCTTCCCTCTCCCTAAGCACCTGGAAGATGATAAAAAGCCCACAGTTCTCATAAGCGATTAATGGAAGCATAAACCGGTTTCCCCTCTCTGGAGAGCAATTTGACTATACAAATTTGAAACACACAATGCGACAACAGTTCCATCTCCTTCAGTATTACTTACAGAATGTAAGTACAAAAATGTACGTGCAAGGGTGTTCACTGGAGCATTGTTTGAAGAAAACTGGAAAGGACTCAAATGTCCCAGTTAAAAAAATCATGGAGCTGCCATACAATGGACCACTCTGTAGCTGTGAAGGAAGAATGAGCTAGTTCTGACGGTGCTGGGCAAACAGCAGGAGCTCAATGAGCACGGAGAGAGCTCCAAGTGCAAAAGGCAAGTTGTACAACCACTCTGGTAGGGCTCCTCTCCTCTTTTATGAAAGCATCCGTTTTTGCATATATCCTTATCGAGGCGAGTGAACACCCAACCATCAAGCCAGTTTGTGTGAAAGGGATGAGGAGGAAGAATTTCACTCCCAAGTGTGGCCTGGCTGCCGGAGGCTGGAAGAAGCACCCACATCACTGTAGTTGGCACAAGGGAACATCTTAGGGCAATGAAAACCTTCTAGCACTGGATTATGTGACCGAAAAATGTACTAAAAATCATAGTGCTGTCCACTTACAAGGGGTGAACTGCAATGGTATCTAAATTACACCTCCTTATACTTGTGTAAAAAAAAGTTTTAAATGTGCTATAGGGTTTAAACTATTTACAAGTATTTATCCAATGTAGCTTTAAAAAAAAATAAAAGACTGATCTAACGGGGAGGATATAGCTCTAGTGGTAGAGCGCATGCTCAGCACACAAGCACTCCAAATAGAAAAAAATGAATAAACCTAATTACCTCCCCCTCATAAACAAACAAAAAAAACCAAGACTGATCTAGAAATCATACCTTAAAAATATACACAAAGTGATACCTGCTCATTAGACAATTTGGAAAATCCAAATAAGCAGAAAGAAGAAATTTTCATCATCCCAGCCCCCCTGAGAGAAACTGAATGGGCAACTGTCCCAGCTGAGCAGTCCCTTCTGCCCAGGTGGTGATTAACAGAGGCTGCTGTGGCTTGGCCTTGGTCCCAGGGGTCATTGGCCCCCAGGTTAATGATCACCACAAAGGCCCTGCAGCTTTGCCTGTCACATAGCTCTGGAGCCTGGGACCTCAGCACCAGGCCTCGGGGTGCCCATGGCCTAGAAACCCTCGCTGCAGGGCAGTGATGTGTGGAGACTGGGATGGGGACAACATGGTCCCTGCCTGGAAGAGGATGTATGTCTTCAGGAGACCAGCGGGATTTAAATGCAAAAGAAAAACCTTTAGATATAAAGGCCTGCCTCTGCCGCCGACTTCCTGGGTGACTTTAGGCAAATCACTATCCTGTCTGGGCCTCAGAGTCTCCTTATGCAAAACACGGGGTAGGCCCCGACACTCTGACCCTAAGCCTCATTCTTAGACCCAGCATTCCCAGATACTGGCTATGCAACCACATCTGGAACCTACACGTCTCTGAGCCTCAGGGTTCCCATCTGTAAAATGGGGGCACTGGTCCATCTTGCCTTCACAGGTCCCTCTGAATCAGACAGTCCAGGGCCTCTGACCTGCACGAGGAGACACAGCCATCACCAATGGCAGCATGCCACCTCACCTCTGGGTCTCTGGGTCTGGACATCTCTGGGAAAGAGAGGGAGGAAAGGAAAAGGGTGTTGGATATTGAGTCTCCTCACAGCAACCAGGGGAAAGTAAGTTCCCACTTTGTGGATCAGGAAACTGAGACACGGGGAGTTTCAGTTACTGGCTCAGGGTCACTCAGCTGGAAAGAGGCACTGCTGAGGTTCAGACACAAGTCTGGCTGGTCCCAGTCCCCAGGCTCTGTCTGGGGAGGTCAAGCAGGGCTTCTCAGCACCATCCCACCTGGGCAGAGAGGAAGCAGCAGTGCCCTTTACATATAAAGGGTTGCAGGTGCTGAACCAGTCAAGGCCAAGCCAAGCCCAGCAGCCCAGAGTGGTTGAGGCAGCGGTCCCCACCAGACCTCCCAGACCGGGGCAGGAGGTTGCCCCAGGAAAGCCCTCTGGCCCTGCACACACCTGTGTGAGCACCCAGGACAGAGGCATGCCCTAGGAAGGTCTCCAGGCTGTGGCCACTGGGTGGAGGATGGACTGTGGCACCTATACTCTGTCCCATTCGTGGGCCCAGTTTCCTGTACTTGGGAGGCAGCCCTGCTCGGCCAGCACTTGCTAGGTGAGCATACCCTAGTCCCTGCCCTTTTCTGCACCTCAGAAATCCCCCAACCTCTGACCTTGGGTGCTCCTGGCTCCCGCTCAGTGCTACATGCAGTAGGCAGCTTTTCAGCATCCGCCCCAGGAAGGATCTGTGCTGCCCTCATCCCTCCCGTGTAGTTGGAGCCAGGACCCCCTGCTCTACCAGCTCCAGCCCTGCTCCCTCTTAGGCTAGCCTCCAGGTCTCTGTGGACCTCCCAAGGAAACT
This sequence comes from Camelus bactrianus, assembly GCF_048773025.1. Taxonomy (NCBI): domain Eukaryota; kingdom Metazoa; phylum Chordata; class Mammalia; order Artiodactyla; family Camelidae; genus Camelus; species Camelus bactrianus. The sequence continues at coordinate 65,677,866 of NC_133542.1, read as the reverse complement.
ACCAGAGATGGGAGGAGGCCGCCTCACCCTCCGCCCCCAGCCTCAATGTACAAAAGGCCTTGGCCAGTCCTGGAGGACACCACCCTGTTCTTTTCTCTTCACCCCAATGTTGATTTCCTGGGCAGCCGGCCACTCGTGGGAAGCCCTCTCTCCGAGCTTGTTTGCTTCTTGGCTCTGGGTCCTCCTGGGGGCACCCAACCCTCCCGCCCCAGGGTTTTGCTAAATGGGACAATGGTCAGTAAACAGAGAAACCAGTTACGAAACCTGGTGAACCAGACAGGGCCTCGGTGAGGTCTGGGGAGCCCTAGGGACTTGACGGAACACGTGTTTTAGAATCTGGGAGACTTCACTCTTGTGATCAGGGCCTCAGTTTCCTGATCTAGAAAATGGGGAGGATGATACCTGACTCACAGAGCAGTGAGGAGGCCCAAGGCTCGACACACAGTAGGAGCACCCCCAAAGTTAGCATCCTCCTTCCTGAACCGGTTTCTTTGCACAGAAGCCTACGTTAGGCATGTGCACACCATGTGAAATCCGTGCACTGGTGCAGGAGAAAGGTTGCAGATTTCACAGTGAGATTCTTGAGTTCGGATCTGGGCTGTGTGACCCAAAGCAAGTTACTTTCCCTCTCGGAGCCTTGGGTCACTCATCGGCAAAAAGGGAGAGTAATGCCCAGTTGAGTATGATTGGGAGCTCTGGAGCGAGACTGCTGGAGTTCACCGCAGAGTAGGACTTACTCACATCAATGTTCACTACTAGCCCATCCTCCCTTTGTAGATGACATCAAGAACAAGAGTGTAACTTCTCAGAGTCACATAGCAAAGGACAGGCAGAGCAGACCTAGAACCCCGGTCTCCGTTCCCAGGCCAGAGCTGGGGCCTGAGCCCAGGAGATGATAAGACTCCCTGTAAGGGCCAGCTGGACCTCTGCCCTGGCCCAGTCTATCTTGGGTGTGGACATCTGTCGGGGAGATGACCAGTGGGGCTTGGCTGAAGCCACCTCCACAAGGCCGACTATCCCAGGGACCAAAGCCACTGGCTCTTTCCCAGCTTCCGGAGGCAACCCCACCTAGCGCTGAGAGCCAGGGTAGGACATTCAGAGAGGGCTTGGAAGCAGCCCTTCCTGACCCCGTGCCCTGGAAGCAGCCAGATCTGGCCGTGAGCGTGAGCCCATTGCCCTTCCTGCCACTTTGCAATCTGTGTCGCCTTCCGTGGGGAAGCACTGGCCCTGGCAGACGTGGCCAGCCAGCAGCTAGGGCAGCAAACAGCTGCAAACCACTATACCCTAGCGCCTCTGGTACCCCTCGGCCCACTGGCAGGGGCACAAACACAAATCACCAGCAGGACAAGGAGGCCCAGCTGCAGGTGCTGTGGCCATGGGACCATCTTCTGATGGGGACACAGTCTCCATCTGCAAACACCCTGCGGGCAGCAGGGCCTGTGGTGCCCCAATCAGAGCCAGAAGGAGCAAAAGCCACAGAGGAGGGCTTTCCAACAAGGAGAAAAACAACGTGCATATTTGTGGAAAGAGCTACCGCCAGGAAAATCTGGGTTTAAAGCACTGACCTGCCACTTCCCAGCTCTGTGGCTTCTGCTCTCTGATCCTCAATTTCCTCATCTGTAAAATAAGGATTAGAATACCTTCTTCTTAGGGTGGCTGTGAGAATTTGATGAGGTAAAACACATTTGGGGCTTAGCACAGCGCTTGGCACAGAGTGTGCACATATAAAGGAAGCCGTGGTGGTTGTCTCCTGGGGGCTTGGGTAAGCGTCTGTCTCCGACACTCAAATTCCCTACGTATAAAATCAGGGTAAAAATATCTTTCTCAAAGGTGAGTGGAGAAGATTGGATGAGACCATAAATATGGAAGATCCTAGGACCGTGCCTGGCATAAGACAGATGTTCAAATATGCCAGTTTTCTTTCCCCTCGTCCAGAAAGATAATGACTGGCTCAGTGGTGACCCAGCCAAGAGGACTCAGGTGAAGAACAAACCAGCCCCTCTCTAACAACCCTTTGGGCCCTTGGACTTGAAGATTCTGAAAGAAACAGCAGAAGGCTAATAATATTTGAGCATCTGGACTAGATCCCTCCTATCTGTCTGGAGACCATGTGCATCCTTCAGCAGGATCTAGCAGGGATGCATGTGGTCCTCAGGACCATGGAAGCTCCTCAGGCCAATAATCACCATAATGGGAACAGTGATGACAGGACATCTGAAGATGGTGACACTTCCCTCCTGCTGCAGGCTCTGAATGAAGCCCTTCTCTGTCCCCAAGCCTCGCACAGCCAGCTACAGCCAAGACTGCCCTGGAAGCGGGAGCCCATCATCTGGGTGTCAGTTTGCACCCTGCAGGCAGAACTTCCAAGAAACACAAAGGGGGCAAGTGCGGGACAAAGGAGAGACTACAGAATCCTGGAGCAGGGGCCGAGCCTTGGTGAGCTCAGGACACCAAGAATGAACAACAGTGTGAAGAGGACACAACCTTCCACCCCAAGGAGCACAAGATACATTCAGGGTGACTTTGGACAGAAACCGAATCCCTACCACAGGGGGACCTTGGGCAAATAGCCCGTCTTCAGTGTTTTACTTTCCTCCTCTATAAACTGGGGTGATAGTCCTACCCTGGGTTGTCTGGGAGGATTGAAGGAGTCATGGCACTGTGCCTGGTACACAGCAGGCGCTCAGTAACCAGAACACCCAAAGACAACCCCCCAGCATATGTCCAGGACCTGCAAACATACAGCCCACTGGCCCCCAGACCCACCTTTGACTTCAATCTCTGTGTCCTTGCATCCAAAGCAGGGGAGGGCTGGAGGGTCCCAACCAAGGCCCAGAGGCCTGGAGGGATGATTGGTGCCAAGGATGCAGAGGCATGTCAGGAGAGGGCCTCGAGTCGCACTTCAAGAGCCCATCTTGACTCTCACCCAATCCACAAACCTCTTTTTGACGCCCTTCCCTCTCTTCTGGTCTACTCCCGCTCAAAGGAACAAGGGATCTGGGATCACCACCTGATCCCAGCCCTGTCTCTTCCAACCTAGGTGACCAGGGACAAGTGACTCAGCCTCTCTGAGCCTGTGTCTTTGGGTATAAAACAGCCAGACTCTCTCACAGGCAGGCCTGCCAGAACTTGATACTAGTAAAAATCAGTTATGGAAAAACTCTAAATGCTATATAGCATGATTGGGAAGTCTTTGCAATTTATCTCAAATTTTTAACTACAATAGAACTACCAGAGATTCAAAGATATTTTTGATCCTTGCTAATCTCTTTAATTTTAATAAGGCTTTTTAAAAAGTACTTTCCCTCTTTGTTTATGTTCATAAAGAAGTTGTGGTATATTTATATAATGGAATACTAATGGAATACTATTCGGCCATAAAAAATGACAACATAATGTCATTTGCAGCAACATGGATGTCCCTGGAGAATGTTAATTCTAAGTGAAGTAAGCCAAAAAGAGAAAGAAAAATACCATATGACATTGCTCATATGGGGAATCAAAAAAAAAAAAAAAAAGAAGAGGAAGACAAAGGAACTTAAATATAGTACAGAAACAGACTCATAGATATAGAATACAAACTTGTGGTTGCTGGGGGGAGGAGAGTGGGAAGGGACAGACTGGGAGTTCGAAATTTGTAGGTACTGACAGGTATATAGAGAATAGATAAACAAGTTTATACTGTATAGCACAGGGAACTATATACAAGATCTTGTGGTAGCTCACGGTGAAGAAGAATGTGACAGTGAATATATGTATGTTCATGTATGACTGAAAAATGGTGCTCTACAGTGGAAATTGACACAACATTGTAAACTGACTATAACTCAATAAAATGAAATTTTAAAAAAATTTGATGAAAAAAGTACTTTTCCCTCTTCGTTTATGTTTATTTATTAATTTATTTTATTTTTTATTGAAGTATAGTTGATTTATAATGTTGCATTAATTTCCGGCAGAAGAGTGATTCAGTTACACATACATATTTTTTCATTATAGGTTATGACAAGATATTGAACATAGTTCCCTAGTTATTTTAAGATCTATAGCCACAAAAAATCTATAGCAACAGATAAGACATAGATATAGATGTAAAAGAAAGCTACAGCAAATAATGGCTGTAATTGGATCTCAGAGAACATGTGACTGTGGGTCAGATATTTTAGACCAGCAAATCAAGATGTAAATTAACTACCTAATGTCAGAGTATTCAAGTTGTAGGGTCCGGTTTAAAGGGATGGATAATTTTTTTTAATATTCAAATTCTCAAGCTTTAGATGACGACAGAGATGTCATGCTCACAATTTGTATTTACTCTCTAAATCTAAAATGTAAAAATCAATTGAATTGATTAAAAGACTGTATTGTACTTTCCCCTCTTGAACAGAGGCATGGTACTGGAATGCTTTTGTTCCGTTCCCAGCTCAGAGAATAATGATAACCAGCTGGAAGAATTAAACGAGATCCAGCCCACAAAACACAGTGCCAGGCATGTCACAGGGCTCCATGATGGGGACTGTCTTCTTCCCCCAAGGTGTGCTCCCAGCCTCACCGCCACCCAGGCACCTCCCCCTTCACCACAGGCTCCAGGTGCCTGTCCTTTTAGGGGCTTCCAGAACCTTCTGGGACACTCTTAGAGGCAGGGCCTGGCCAGAGTCATCCCACCAGGACACACACAAGGGCTGAGACCAGCGCAGAGATGCTCAACCCCACTACTCCCCACTTGACATTCGCTTCCCCTTCCCGCATCCCAGCCACTGTCCTGCTTCAGGGTCCCCATCTTTTCTTTGGAACCACTGCACCAGCTTCCTCACTGCCTTCAACTCGCCCATTATCCACAGACATATTGCATCATTCCCTACTCAAGACCCTTCCACGGCCCCCAGTGCAGGCTAAAAGAAGTCAGGACTCCTAAGATTGGCTTTTAAGGCCCTCTAGGATCTGGTACCCATGCGCTCTTGCAGCCTCACACCCACTGACCACACCCTCTCCAACACCCTCTTCACCACTTCTTGCCTCTATATGTCCTCAATTTCCTGCCTCCAGGAGACTGAGGGTCCAGCCTCAGCTCTGCCTCTGACTATGTGACCTCGGGCAAGCTCTTTGCCTCGCTGAGCTTCAGTCTCCTCATCAGGCTACTGGGGATCTTGTGCAGATGAGGCAAGATAAGAGATTGACCATCAGGGGCCAGGAGGGCTCAGGAAATGCAAGCCTGTGAGCCACAGCCTCCTCCCCACACCTCTGCTTCTACCATTCTGATAGCAGCTGGTAGGGGTGAGCTCCTCTGCCCAGCAGCGGCTGCGGGGACTCTCTCCTAAGCCCCGGAATGCAGACGCGCTCATGGCCAGCAGCAGCCAGGGAGGGAAGCTGGAGGGAGGGCGGCTTAGAGGAAAATTACCCGGCTCTGGTCCAGCCAACACTGTGCTCACAGCTGCCTCTCAGAGAGGGGACCTGGGGGCCTGGCAGGCTTTTCCTGAACCATGGACTTGGCCCCCAGCCTTGACCCGTCTGAGCTGGCGGGATAATGGGGGGTACTCTGGGCCCCACTCCTCTGGGACACTCCCACTCTTTGGCATCCAAAGAGACGGGAAGGAGGAGGAAAAACAACAGACAGGCCTTTGTGAGAGGAGAAAATTGGCTCCTGCTGCTCCACGCTGGGGCCCCAGGCACTGACATGAAAAAGGGACCCTCTGTGCCCCACTGCCATCTATCAAACCCTGCACCCTGGGTACCTTGTCCCTGCGTCATACGCTCTGAACCATGCCCAGCCTCACATACATTACGCTGTCTATGTCCCATAACAGGCCCCAAGCTCCTCCTACCTTGTCCCGTGTGTGTAGCCTGGTGCGCGTTCCACGTGCTGTCCCACGTCACCCATACCTTGGACCATGCTCCATGCACCATGTCACATCTGCTGTATGATGTACTCTGTGCAGACAGCCCCCAACTTGCGATCGCGCAGCTTACAATTTTTTGACTTTACAATGGTGCAAAAGCAATACATATTCAGCAAAAACCGTACTTTGAATTTTGGTCTTTCCTGGGCTAGCGATATGCTGTATATACTATTTATTTTCTTTCACAATGCTGGGCTGCAGCAGCTTCCGTCAGCCACGCCATCACCAGGGGAAACAAACAATACACTTAACAACCATTCTGTACCCAGACAACCATTCTGTTCCTCACTATCAGTTCAGTCTTCAATAAATAACATGAGATAGTCAACCCTTTATTATAAAATAAGCTTCCTGTTAGATTTTGCCCAACTGTAGGCTAACGTTAAGTGTTCTGGGCACGTTTAAGGTAGGCCAAGCAAAGGTGTGATGTTCGGGAGGTTAGGCGTACTAAATGCATTTTGACAGGCTCTGGGACAGACTCCCACCAATCATTACCTACATGACCTTGGAAAAGTCACCCCCCTCCTTCTCAGAGCCTCAGTTCCTTCAGCTATAAAATAGAAATGATATTAACACTCACCTAGTAAGGGTTCTTGTGGGGGTTGAAGGAGATGACTGCAGTGAAGGGGCCTAGCCCAGCGCCTGACACAGAGGGAGTCTATGAAATGTTTGCGGTCCCAGCTGTGCCAGGGTGTCTGTACTACAGCCTGTGCACTGCTTGCCAGTCTCCTGAGACCCCAGCTCCCACTGTGCATTAGACACTGTATCACCTTAGTGAAATTCAAACAAAAAGCTACAGGGAAGCTATATTTCCTCTGCTACAGGGGAGAAATTCAAGGCTCATAGAGGGTAAGAATCTGCAGGAGGTCACACAGCCAGAAAGGGTGAAGCTGGGTATGCACACAGGTCTGGGCATCCAGAGAGACAGAAGGAAAATTAGTGGTGGGCTAGTGGGTAGGGGCGTAGACTGCTGGCCAGCAGGCACAGGCACCTTTTTGGAGATGGTTAGGGGTGATAAAAATGTTCTCAGACCAGATTGTGGTGATGCTGGCATTACTCTGTAAATTTACTAAAAATCACTGAGTTAATTAAAACCAGTGAATTACATGTATGTAAATTACACATAAATTTAGTCCAACAACTTATGTAAATTATACTTCAATAAAGCTGTTTTTTATTTTTTAAGCCCATGCGTTTCACTGGCACCACTCTGCCAAAGCAGTCAGCAAGAAAAGTGACTCTCCTTGAGTTAGTGGAGACAGCCGAGCGGAGGCTGAGCAACCACTTGGAGGCCCAGGGGAAAGGAGCCTTGAGCCACCTGGTTCCCAAACACCTCTGCAGATCAGGTGCGCAGCAAAATCACCTGGGGAGCTCCAGAAAGCTTGGATTCCCAGGCCCCACACCCAGCCTGAGCCTACAGCTTGGGGTGGGGCCCGCAAACCTGGGATTCTGAGGCTCAGCCTGGACTGGGAACCATTCATCAAAGCCCAACATCTCCTTTCACACTTGGGGAAACTGAGGCCAGCAGAACAGGGGACTTGCCATCTCTAAGTGATCAAGGAGTGGGAGAGCCAGGGCTGAAATCAGGGTCCTTTCTCTGTTCCTCCTCTCCTTTCCCTCTTCCTCCCTCCCTCCTCCCTGGCCCTCAGCCTCCTGGTGACTCAGGGCTCTGAGTCATCCAGTGGCACCACAGAGGAAACGTCTTAGGAAAAACAATCCCCAAACAAAGCTCCCCCTGATCTAGGGAACAGAATAGGCCGGGGGGCTAAGAGAAGGCGGGGAGGAGAACACAGGGTGGAGTAGACCTGGTCTTTCATCTTGGCTACTAAGCCCCAGAGAAGGCACTTCCCTGCTCTGAGCCTCAGTTTCCCCTGAGTAAATAATCCCTGCTACCACACATAGAAGCTCAATATGGACCAGACAATGTAAGTACTTTTCAGTTTTGTCTTGTTGACAATGCCTACCCAAGACCCATGGCTAGCATCATGCCGATTTTACAGATGGGGAAACTGAGGCTCAGAAAGGTTTAGCCCAAGGTTACACAGTTAGGAAGCGCAGAACAGAGTTGGAATCCGGGGTGATCTGACTGCGAAGTCTTACTCTCACTCCTACACATCTTTTAAAGATACCTACTGCACAGTGTGGCATGCAGATAATGTCTCATCAAATGCATAAGGTGAATGGCCCAGTAGGGCCTCAACCACACGTTTTTCTCCTTCCATCCTCTGTTGTCAGGCCCTGCCTCGGGACCTCCTGGCCCAGCGGGGTGCACACAAGAATTTGGGTAATCACTCAAGTGGCTCTTGGCAGCAGGAGCTCACGGAAGAAAGCACCCTGGACCTGATGAGCCACAAAGGAAGAGCATTTGAGCCAGGCTTGGAAGGATGAATGGAGGTTTGTCTCTGGGGAACAGGGAACCAACACATCAGGTGGAGGGAACAGCTAAGCAAAGGCTCAGAGGTGTGGCCCACATAGGAAAATGCAAATGCTGGAGAGGCATGGCTAGGATTAAGACTTGGACACGTGGGTGAAGAAGGGGCCTGACTGCTAGGGGTCCTGGCCTGATCTGAGGCAGTAGAGAATTTATAAGCCGGGAGAGAATAGGATCGGAGCTGGTTTCATCTCTGCAGGGGGCCTGGCTGGGAGTCAGGACTGGGACCCTCCACGGCCTCCCAGGAGCCCCTCTTCTGAGCAGGCTTTGGGGACAACCCAAGATCCCTTGCTACTCACCCATGGTACAGAGTCACCCCCGAGGGCCTCTTCCTCCGCCATAGCTAGGCTGGGCAGGGGACAGGCGGGCCTCTGACCACATCAACCTAATCACATTGGCCTATAAATAGGACCCTGTGGCTTAGTCTGAAATAGCTGTGCCCGGCCCAACTCCATGGGCACCACATGGGAACGCACAGTTCCGGAAATGGTCCTTCTCCTCGACACACTGAAAACCAAAACTTCCTCAGGAAACCATTGTTCGTGCTCTAATTCACTTTCTTAAACACGAGGCAGTGGGCTGGGGGGAAGAGCCCGCTCAACTACTGCAGATTATTTGAAATGGGTCTTGCGACTACTTTTCTGCTCTCTGTTCTCTGGGGACCCTGAGCGAGTCACTCCCTCTCTCTGAGCCTCAGTTTCCCCAGATGCAAACTGGAAGGTTGCATATGATATCCCTGGGGCCCTTCTAGCCAGGATGCTCCCCAGAATTGTCTCAGGGTCAACTCCTACCCTCAAATGGTTACCCTGTCCCCAGCCGACTTGGGAATTTTTAAATTTTTCAATATTTAAAAAATTAGAATTGCAGTAAATACTTGAGCCAGGTCCGAGCCTTCAGTGGAAGTGCTGGGTGACTCTGGATGAGTCACCGTTCCTCTCTGGGCCCGAGATTCTTCAGCCATAAGATGAAGAGGCTGGCAGGATGATGCCCAGCGGCTCTGACTTTTTTTAATTAAAATTTTTTTGTTTAGAATTAAGAACCACGATAGGCCGGCCTTGTGCTGGGTGCTGGGACTAAAAGACAACTAAGACCTGGTCCAGCCCTCTGAGCCAGAGCCTAGGGGGGAAACGTAAAGGCATTTCCAAACCACTCGGCATCCCATCAGAGGCCTTTTTCAGGGCTGCTGGGGACACCCTGTTTCCACTTCAGGTTACAGATTTATGGCCACAGAGAAGGACGCTCCAAGGGTCAGATTATGACATGGACTGGGCCGTTCGTTACCAACCAACAGGTAAATAAGGATAACTGAGCAATCACTAGGTCCTAGGCATGTGCTTAGGACTTGACTTCCCCATCGTTAATCCTCAACAACCCTATTATCATCCCCTTTCACAGATGAGGAAACTGAGGCTGAGAAGGGTTCACAGATGTGTCGAGGGGGCACAGAGCAAGTCAGAGCCAGAGGGATGTGCAGACCTGTTTGCCTCTGGAGCCCAAATCCCAGTGAAATAGCTCAGGAGGGCTGACTAGTGGGGGGAAATGATCCAACAAGGCACAGGACAGGAAGAAGTAGACAGCATTTTACTGTATGTGTAGGCAGATGGGAGTGACCAGGCTTCACACGCATTCTCTCCAACCAGTTCACAGCGTTGCCCCTCTGATCCGCCCTCCCCTCTGCCTCCCACCAACTGATTGTTCTCAAATCCCACTGCTCAAGCTACTCCTCAGCTTAAGGTGTGCCATGGCTCCTTGGCACCCAGAGGATCGGGACCCTGCATTCAAGGTGTCTCCCCACCCCATTCTCCTGCCACTTTCCACCTCAACCCCACCCTCCTTCCTGTGTTAGCCATGCTGCTCCCTAGTCCCCAAGAACAGCGGTTCTGCCAGGGGACCAAGCCTTTGCATTCGGGACTCCCATGCCTGGATGCTCATCGCATCCTCTAGGCCTAGTGCTTGACTCAGGAGGAAGCCCTCTGTGGCTCCCTGGGCCCCTGGCACTTATTGCATGGCCTTCCGGGCACCAGCCACCACAAGCCTACATCTCCCAGGGTGGAAAAGGGTCTGATTCACCTAGCTTCTCCAGTGAGGAAGCTTAACAATGAAAAATGCCAGGAGCCCAGAGAATGCTGGAAAGCGCACATTTCCCAGGACAGCTCCACCCCAAGCCTGGTACTGAGGCACAGCGTGAGCACGCCACAGTGTGGAAGAGCCAAAAATTACACCTTATCAGGGTGGGACTTGCAGCTGTCTCTTTCAAGAGTTCTACTAATGAAATCTAGGCACATCTCCCCCACTGCTTTAAAGCTTCCAGTGGTTAGCCAGGGGTCTAGGATAAAATTCAAACTCTAACCAAGGCCCTAAGGGCCCGCACGACTGAGGTGCTTCCTGGTCTTCAGGCTCTTCCCCATAACGCCCCCTTCTTTCAGTTCCTCAAGGGCTCCACACGCAACATACTGCCTCTGAGATTCGCTCATGCTGTTCCCTCTGCCTGGGGCTCCGTTCCCTGCTCACTCAGCCACCTGCCTCCATCTTCAGGTCTGAGCATTTTTAGGAAGGCCTCCCTCATCTGTCCAGAAAAGATTCTATCATATCCATGCAACCACATACACCTTCGTAACACTGGCTGTTTCCCTCACAGCTGAAGAAAGAAAGAATTTATTATGTGTATAATGACTTGTGTAAGACTCAAGACTGTAAGACCCAAGAGAGTTGGGAAAATCTCTGATGATTCTCCAATACCCAGTCCAGGGCCTAAATATCTGTCAAGTGAATGCATGCATGAGTGAATGAATGAATGAATGAACCAACCTACACATGTAACTCAAGAGAAGAAGGTGGTCAGAATCCTGCTGAATGGTTGAGGCAAAAAAACAGGGCCCTGGTTAAGAAGGTCAGAAAAATAGGAGATAAAGTAGATGGTGCAGCCTGCCAGAAGCAAAAAGAGGAGAGAGCTTCTAGAAAGAAATGATACCCAAGGCTCCAGAGAGGCAGTGCATGGAGAGCTGAGGAAACTGCTGGATTTGACAAGGAGGAGGTCACTGGGCTCCCCTGGTTGAACCCAAGCCCAGCGGAGATGGGGGTGAGGGGAGGCACAGCACAGATGGATGAGGGGAGGGGAAACACGCAAAGCCCTCAGTTGACAGGTGCTCACTTCAGCAGAAATCGGGAAAGCAGAGGATGGTCCCTGTGTCACTCTCGCCAAAAGTGTTAACAGAGCATAACTCTTTTTGGTGACGGATCACTCTGAGACAATTCAGCTTTGGGAGTTGTCAGGGCTCATCTCAAAAGCAGGAGCATCAGAACCAAGACGGTCCCCATTTTCTCCTCTCTGGGCAGCATCAAGGATGTCCGTTTGTCTAGAACCCTCGGGATATGGCTGAAGTTGGGCCCAGCAGGGCCTTCTAGGGGATGCCCAGCTTTGAGGACAGAGCATTCTGGAGACCAAGGGAAGGCCCTTCCATCTAAGCTGGGGAAAGAGGAACAGCTCTCTACTGTGGTCAGCCTGTCGTGTCACCTCCTGGGAGCCAGCTGAGCTGCAGGGATGAGCAAGCCCTGGAGGCATTCGGCCCCTTCTCCTTTTGGCAACCGAGGGTAATGTCATGACGCGGAGGGGTGTTTTCCAGGCTCTCTGCACAGCTGCTATTAGAAATTCACTTCTTTCTGTTCCGATACTGAAAGCTGGGTCATTTCCCTAGTGGTGCTCCTTCCCCTTTTCGCAGCTCACAAAGCCCCTGAGCATCTACAAGCTCCTTCAGTCCTCATGACAACCTTGTTAGGTGAGTGGGGGAGACCAATGCACCCATCTTATAGGCAGAAAAGCCAAGGCCTGACCTGGGACATGAGCCAGGTCTCCTGCTTCGAGCTGAGGACTCCACTCCACCCCCAGCCTCTCCGCCTCCTTCAGCGGGTCACCTGTGAATCTGATAGTCAGGTGGACCCCGCCCTGCCAGCCGGCCCCAGGTGGGCATGACTCATCCGCCTCCCCCCCCCCCCCCCGTGACTCACACTTCTCTCTCCTCCCATGGTCAACAAGCCCGGAGACTTGGCAGCTGCACCCCAGCTTCTGTCACCTCACCAAAGCCTCCGGGAGAATTCCTGCACCACCTCCTCACGGGAAGGCCACCCTCTTACAGAAGAGCTATCAGAGGCTCTTCTGAGATGGAAAGCACTTTCCTACCATCACCCAGTGAGCAAGCAGCACAGCCAGGGTGGGGACCCAAGTGCCCTGGCACCCAGCCCAGTTCTTGCCTCTTCCCCACGGGATCAAGGGAGGGTGAGGAGCAAATGAAGTAATTGGCAGAAACGCTCTCTGAGCCTTACTAGAAAAACCTCAGGGACTGACTGAATCCACTCGTGGCAACCAGTGGCTGCTTCACCAGCCTCTCCAGACTCCCCTGGGCAGCCTGAGCTGGGGCTTGGGGGACACCGGGGTGTCTGCACTGCTCTACCTACCTCGCAGGGCTGGGAGGGTGAAGAGGGCTGCTCGTCAGGAGGTGCCGGGACTGAGGCAGAAGCGCTGTACAAGGGGGTTATCAGCACCACCTGTAACGAAAGTGCCAAGACTCTCAGGGTCAGGGGCTCAAGGTCATCTGGTCAAAGCCTCATTTGAGGCTTCCACTCCTCCCCACCACCCCCCACCAGGGTCACACAGCCCCTATTCACACACCTCCAGCAATGGGGCACTCACTTCCTGCCAAGGCGGCAAAACCTCCTGTTGGAGAGTTTAGCTGGTTAAGAGAATCGTCATTAGGATGTGCTAAAATCTCTTTCTCGACGCCTCATACATGCTGGTCCTAGTTCTACAATCTGGGGTCACCCAGAACAGGTCTGCCACCCTGTTTCCCAATGGTTCCTTAGAGACTTGAAGACAGTGATCCTAGGCCCCCACGTCTTCTACAAGTTGTACACTCCCTTTCCTCCAGCTTTTCCTGAGACCAAGATGTCTGGTTCCCTCCCCTGCTTCCCTGATCTACTCCAATGAACCCTGTCCCTACTGACAGCACAAGACCCAGAATTAAACAATTAGAGGAGTTCTATCCAGGGCAGGGCAAGCAGAACTCTCACTTCCATTAAAACAAACAAACAAACAAAATCCAACCTCTCACCTCCATCATTCTAAATATCATGCCTCTATTAATCCAGCCTAAAATCTCATTAAGGTTAAGGTTAACCCCATTGCACGACTGAATTTAGCTATGGTCAACTAGAGAGTTTTGGCTCAAGATTCTGGAGTTAGATAAAATGGCCCCTCACTTAACTATGTAACTTAACTAAGCTACTTCACCTTTCTGAGTCTCAGTTTCCTTCTCTGTTAATGAAGGATTACATTAGAACCTACCCCCTGGGGTCATTATGAGATAAAATATGCCCAGGGTTTTGAACAGGGCATATGCTTACTCTGACTACTAAGTCTTTCTAGAAATTCTATCTTTCTTGTCCTGTATTTGTGCATTTTGGGGACCCAAGCTGTTTACATGCCATTGTCTCACTTCTGTGCCTAGCATTGCTCTATTATTGCAAGAGTATTATCATTATCTGGTGACGGGTCTTTCTCTCCCATCAGACTGTGAGCTCCATTAGGCTCCTTTGCCTCTCAAACTCCAGCCCTAACACGTGACCCAGCAAACAGCAGGACCAGCGGGTATATGCCAGATGAATAAATGAAGGACCGGCCTACCTAGGCCCCAGAGCAGTGCAGTCCAGCCTTTCAGCCCCACACTTTCAAGAACCACCCTTCCTCAGTCCCCGGAATCCTAGTCATCTGCATTCAGGGAGCAGCTGAGCAAACTGGCTCCTGCCTCAACTGGAAAATTTCTCTGCCCAAACCAGCTTCTCCAAGCCAAAGGGAGAGAGTCCAAGATCCTGAATGCAGTGGGGCCCTGCAGGCTCCTGGGATTAAGACACAAATGAACCTATTCTTAGCTGACAGTAAATAGCCCAGACATTCCTGTGGATTTCTGCCTTGTGAGTGGCGTGGGTGCACAGCAAGGGATCTGGAAAGAGGCTGGGCACTTATCTGGGCCTTAGGACTTGGTGTTAAATGCCACCTCCATGGGACCTCTTCAAAGAGCTTCACAGAAACTCCCCGGTTCCATGGAATAGATCAAAGCAGAGTTGATGACTAATGACCTCCCACTTTCTGTTAACTCTGGGGGGACAAACCTTTCAAAAACAGCCCCCCTTCTCTTCAACACACCTCCAAATCTCACCTTCATCCTCACTGGTGATGCTGCATTTGTTCCCAATTGCAACCTGTTCTGCCTTCGGTGCTCCCCATCTCAGCAACACCACCACCACCCACCATCCACACGTGGGGCCCCACCAGACATCAGGGCACCACCTATCTCAGCCTCCCCTGCTCTGTCACTCTTGCCTCCAACACCCCTACGTCCTGCCGGTTCTACCTGAATGCATCCTCTTCTCCCTACCCTCACTGCCAGCATCTTGGTCCAGGCATCACTGCCTCTCACCTGGGTGACTGCAGTGCTTCCTACCTGGTCCTCCCACTTCCTCTCCCCTCCCCTACAGTGCAGTCTCCTCAGAGCAAGCCCAGACTACATCACTCCTCTGCTCAGACTCAGCCATGGCTCTCCGCTGGCCCCCAAATAAAGCCCAAGATACTCAGCGAACTTTTCAACGTCTTTCACCACCTGCCCCCATCAGCGCCCTGAGCCTCAGCTCTCATCAGTTCCTGTCTTCCACCCACACCCCTCCAAGCTCCAGCCAGATGCAGCTGCACTCTGGTCCCTGAATCCTCCAATAATCTTTGCAGTTTCCTCTGTTCCTGAACTCTCTTCCATCTTTGTTCTTTTCTCCTTCCGCTCATAATCAAGCCCAGCTTTCCTCCAAGACCTCTTCTCTAACCTCCCCTTCTCCCATGAGTCTGAGCTCCTTTGAGCCCCCACCAGCCTTCCCTGCCACACCGATATGATCTGTTTCCAAGTCAGCCTCCCCCATCAGACTAAGACCTGCTCTCATGTATCCCAGCACCTAGCATAGGACCACCACAGCTCACGATTCATCAAAGGGATAAACTAGTAAATCACATGCACACACACACACACATACACGTGTGTGCACACGTGCATAAACAGTCCTGAGCACACACGTTCACACAGAGACGGCGAAGGAAGCGGGTGCTGCCATCTATGGGCAAAAAGAGCATTACACTCCTTCTCAGGCTCTGGACACAGGAAGTCCCAGAGTTTCAAACTCGACTGGGTTTAGAATTAGCTCCAGCTAACTCCCAAGTGGGTCTGTTTTTCATTCTGGACCTCAAGGCTGCCACAACTTAGAAACAAGGTCTGTAAACCACTGGCTCTGGTCCACCACCCCCATGGTCCGGATGGAGCCACAACGAGCAGGGTCTCCTTCCAGGACTCACCGTCCCAGCCTGGGGCTCGCATGGTGCTTGTTTGCCGAATTATATCTTAGAGAAGGAGAGGAGGCATTTTCTAGTAGTCAGAGCTGCCCACCAGCGGAAAGGCGGGCTTTCGGGTAGAGAACTTGCCATTAGTGAAAATGTACAAGCACCAGGAACCCTCTCTGTTCAGGTGGCTGAAAAGGAGCTTTCTGCCCCGGAGAGGGATGGGTGTGGTCGGGGGAGGCTGGAACAGAGGTGTTTTTTTCTCCTCAAAGACTGCTCCCAGCTCACTGGGAGGACCCTCAGCTGTGGTGGGAGCAGCATGATATCTGTCCATCAAGGCCAGAAGGGTTCAAATGGCTGCCCCAATGACAACAGTTGTCACCAAGTGTCAAACTCTTTACACACATCTTGTCTCATCCTCACAATAACTCTGCCAGCAGATGTCATAGTCTCTATTTCGTGAAGGAAGAACACAAATTCAGAGAGGTGAAGTAACATACTCGGGGTCACACAGCTAAGATGTCTGGGCAGCTCCCACCAAGTTAGGCTGCTTCCCTGATATCTTGGCCTCACTAACTTTCAAGCTATAAGGCTGGGTCTCTTTCTCACTAGAGAAAACTATAGTGCTTCAGTTCCTCTAGATCACGTGTTAGCCAACTTTTACTATAAAGAGCCAGGAAGTTAATATTTCAGGCTTAGCAGGCTGCATACTCTCTCTGTTGCATATTCTTCCTTGCTAAGTTTTGGATTTTTTTTTTTCTACAACCTTTTAAAAATGTAAAAAAACAGTCTTAGCTCAAAGGCATATGAAAACAGTCTGTGGCTTCCCCGGGGCTGTACTTTGCAGCCTACAGACATAAAAGAATAATGTTTATAATCTTAAGTATAAAAACTTCTGGTGGAAATGTTTATGCCAAATGCGAGGTCCTTCAGCTGTATTTCTTCCCCTTCAGATGGCTTCCTACTGAGTCACTCTCTCCTAAAGAAGGGCCCTACCTCACTCCAAAATGAGGCAGCGAAATATTTCAAGGGCTGTTCAGATTCTAGAAACGCACAGCTGTGGAACAAATGCAGTTCAACTCAGTGCTGGGAAGAGAAGAGGGAGGCAGATATGATGGGTAGAAAGAACGTCAAAGATAAGACATCAAAAGATCTGGGCTCTAGTTTGGGCCCTTAACAAAGGATTTAGAATCTTACTATGTAGACTGTGGTCCCTGGACCAGCAACATCTGCACCCCCTGGGAGCTCATTAGAAATGCAGAGTCTCAGGCCCCACTTCAGACCTCCTGAACCAGAATCTGCATTCTCACAAAATCTCCAGGTGACTCATGTGTGGGGTAAGTCAAAAGGCACCCCACTTTAGGATGCACAATCAAGACACCAAGACCTGCCACTGGATCTTGAAATTCAGCACTCAACAGGTAGAAAAGCAGTCCTGGTAGGAGCAGAGAAGGTGCTGTACCCCACTTCACAGTTGGGGAAACCCGGTTAGAGAGGGAAATGACTTTCCCAGGACCACACCGCCAGGACAGACTAGGAGTCTGACCAGGGCCAAGTTCCTTAATCTTCCCAGGCCTTGGGTTTAATAATAACTGAAATCATTCTGGTTTAGACGAGTACTTTTGAAATCTCACAAGTGGTGGAGTAGCAATCAGGGAACTTGCTTTGTGCTTTAGGAAATTCACTTGCTCTCTCTGGGAGTGAGTATCCCCGGGGATGAACGAGGCACTGGGGGCCGGTGACTCCCAAGGTCCACCAGTAAAGGTCAGAGTCAGGAAACATTTCTGAGGTAAGGAAGCCGTCAGGTGACGGACCTTCAGCAGAGGGTGACCACAGTCACACCAAAGTCCCTGGGCTGGAAACACAAAGGCAAGTCCTTCCATCCTAAGTGAGGAGACAGAGCAGTGACCTGGCATTAGCTCAAAGCTCTATGACA
This sequence comes from Camelus bactrianus, assembly GCF_048773025.1. NCBI lineage: Eukaryota > Metazoa > Chordata > Mammalia > Artiodactyla > Camelidae > Camelus > Camelus bactrianus. Next base: position 65,660,236 of record NC_133542.1, on the reverse strand, counting down.
AGTACAAAGCAGAAACGGCAGTGAGAGCCAGCTTCTCTCTGCCCCTCCAGCCTGGGATCTTAATCGTTATCCTTTACTGATGCTGAAGTGTGCAAATGTACAGGCACGCCTCGTTTTATTGCATGTCACTTTATTGTGCTTCACAGACAGTGCATTTTTTATGAATTGAAGGTTTGTGGCAAACCCTGCATCCATCGAGTAAGTCTATCCACACCATTTTTCCAACAGCGTTTGCTCACTTCTTATCTCTGTCACGTTTTGGTAACTCTCACAATATTTTAAACTTTTTAAATTATTATTATATTTGTCATGGTGAGCTGTGATCAGTGGTCTCTGATGTCACTATGAAGACTCACCGAGGGCTCAGATGATGGGTGGCACTTTTTAGCAATTTGGCACTTTTTAATTAAGGTACCGACATTGTTTTCTTTTTTTAGACATCATGCTATTGCTCAGTTAATAGACTACCTTATAGTGTAAACATAACTTTTATGAGCACTGGGAAACCAAAAACTTTGTATGACTTGCTTTATTGCGACACTCACTTTATCATGGTGGTCTGAAACCGAGTCCACAATATGCCTGTATTTGCTAAATGAATGAAGTATGATGTTTCAGGGAAATGGTGCTTGAGCTTTCTAAGAGGACAGCTAGCCTTCTGATAACCAGCTTCCATTGCTCCTTCAAGAACACCGCCAACCTCACGTGTGGCTGGCTGGTGGGGGTAAGAACTGCTACAGCCTTTCTGGGCAGCAATTTGGCAAGTGGAGCAAAAGCTGTAAAAGATGTCATTTTTGACCCAGCAACTCCATTTCCTGGGCTCTCTTCTAGGAAATCATGAAAGAATAATTTATGCACTCGGATGCTCAGTGTGGCACTGTTTATAAACAGCCTGAAACCTTAATAACAGAGGATCAGTTAAGGGAACCATTCACACCATAGATACAACAATAGAAAATGATAATGATAAAAATGTTAGGTCAGCATTTATCATTTTAGTAATAAAAATGTAAAAATTGGTATTTTTTAACAAATAAAATGCATTATTTCACTTCTTTAATCCCCCAGACTTTTGGAAAAATAAACACGTATTTATTTACTTAGGTAAAGGATACTTTAAAAACCCTTTTAAAAATTAAATGTAGAGTTCTACATAACATGAGAAAATATTTATGTTATAATGTTGGAAAAACAAAAGAGTCAGAATGGAAGATTATAAATGTGGTATGACCACAATTGTGGGGGAGGGGTGGAAAAAAGTGCTGAAAATATCAGGAAAGAAATGCACCCAAATGTTAGCGGTGATTATCGCATGTTGGCAGAATTATGGGCAGCTCTTATTTTTTTTTATAGTTTTTTCATTTTCTAAATTTTCTATCATAAACAGCTATTATCTTTAGAAAAAGGAAAACAAATCATTGGAGGAAGTGTGGGAAGTACCCATATTCCATGGGTATCCCACCCATTCCACTTTGCCACTCCCCCAAAATTAACTAGTATTTACTGAGCACCCACCAAGGGCCCAGCCCAACCACAGCCGCTATAGAAGGAAAATTAAGGGTAAGGGCCAAACCCCACCCTGAAGGCTCACATACACCACATCTATATCCTTTGTTTGGCAAATAAGCTGGGCCCAGATGATCTCCTTGTCAAAGCTGGAAAAAAAATACGGTTGTTTACTTAACCAGTTCAACAGGATGAAAAAAAAAATCCCCTCCCACTAGTGTGGCGCCTTCACTGGAGTTGTCCGTGGCTCCCACTGCTTCTGGAGCCCCCTTGGGAAGAGCATGTTTCAGCTCGGGAAGAAAACTGCCACCCCTGAGTCCAAGCCATGAATGCAAGAGGTGCAGAGGCTCCCTCTGAGGCAGAACCAGCAAGGTACCAAGAAGGAGGAGGATGGGGGCCCTGGGAAGGAACCTAACTGGCCATGTGGCCCCTGAGGATCCCTGGCCATGAGAGCTCACATCTCCAGGCCTCAGTTTCCTCATCCATAAAATGGAGCACGTAACAGCAACCTCAGGGCTACTGAGAGGCTCAAACAAGAGAAAGTAAGCCACTTTATCTCTCTAGGCTGAGCAAAACTGAGTCACTACTCATCCCCAGTAGGGCTGTTAAAAGATTAAACAAGGCAGTGAAGACAAAAGGTGGACTCACACAGTAAGCATGCTAGAGACATGCCCTGAGCCTTACTGCGTGCAGAACAGGGAACAGGATACATGCATGACTTCTGGGCCTCAACTTCCTTATCTGCAAAATGGGGCAACCAATTCAATCCACAGAGACCAAATTTGTGAACGGGAGCTGAACCTCCAGCTGGCACTGCTGCAAGTCACTTAAACACGGATGATGCTGTGGGCTCACCTCATGCTTGCAGACGTGCAGGTCCCATCTTCCTGCACTGAGTACAAAGCCCTCTGACTCAGAGGCTATCAGAGCTGGGAAAGCCTGACATTCTGTCCCTCCCCCTAGTGCCAGGTGGACGCTGGGGCCCAGAGGAAGGCACAGATTAGCTCAAGTCACCCAGCACTTTGTCAGTAGCAAAAGCAGGACCCAAGCCCAGGCCTGTTGACCAGCCTTGCCCACCACGCCCACCGCTGTCTCTGCCTTGCCCTTCAATTGCTGATGTGGTCCCAGGCAGGGCAGGGGACAGCAGGCCTCCTGCAGGGGGTGGGGGGCTGGGGAGAAAAGCCAGCCAGCAGCAGGAACCGAGCCTGCCTGTGGTCTCCAAACTCACAAACCACATTGGGCTGAAATATGACACACGCTCACTCAGTTGAAAGGGAGGAGATATTTTTACTTAACATCCCCCAGCTGCCTGAACACTGGTCTCTTTCTTTCCCTCCCCCCCCCAAAATGCAGAGCTCCTGGGACCTGGTTTTCCCTGCTTCTGCCAGTATTTTCTCAGGAAATAACCGTGGGGGGCAAAGGAGTTCCCCCTCTTCCTGGTTTCCCCAGAAAGCTTTCTGGAGCATGGGGCTCAAATGGTGAAAAGAGGGGGACTGGGCCTGCCTGGGCCCCCAGCTAACTCACCGGGTGACCTTGGGCAAGTTTGTGTCCTCTCAAAGCCTGGGTTCCCTGAAATGGAGGAGAGGTGGACCTAAACTCTGGAGTCCGGCTGATAGTATGGGAAAGCATGAGTTTATGAACAGTGTTGTGAGGCCCCTCCAGGCCTCTCTGCTGCAAGGCTGAGCTCCCAAGCCACACACACTGACTCACATTCCTCCAAAACTCCCCCTTCAGTTCTCTTAATGTCAGGACTAGATGGAACCTTCAGGAGAACGTTTAGTGCAGTGATTAAGAGCTACAGCTCTACAATCAGAGCTCCAGAATCCTGGCACCATCACCTACTAGTCTCACAACACAAGGCATGTTATTTGGCCTCCCTGAGCCTCACTTACCCCATTTATAAAAGCAGACGATAGTATCCACTTCAGAAGAACGGTCGTGAGGAACCAACAAATTAATGTTCCAGTGCTTGGTTTACTAAAAGATAGGTTTTTATTATACTCATGCAGATCAACATCCCCCCATTTTACAGATGAGGACACTGACGCCCGGAAAGCTGAGACTTGCCCAGTGTCACTCAGAAGAACTAAGACTATAGCTCCATTCCCTAGTCCGTGCTTCTAATTTATCTCAGTCCTGTGGTCTCTAATAATCAAATATACACACTCAGAGACTGTAGATACGGGCCGTAAAGTTTTCTTTAAGAAAACCAGAGACCAATATCTTGGCAAAGGACTACAGATCGTGCAGAAATCATCTCCAAGATCTGGCAACTTCTCATGAAAGACTGCCCAAATGTAGGGAGTAGGAGGAGGTGGGAGAAGTGGCCGACTGGCACTGGATGGCTAAGACTGTGAAGGCATCCAACCACAGCTCTTGCCTGCACACACTTCTGTTAACAGTGGCTACCTCTGGGGAAAGAAGAGGGCTTAGAGAGATGAAGCTTATTCTATACTCTTCCCTTTAACAGTATTTTTTCTTGCTTTGAAAATAAAACTCAACAGTGAAAAACTCAGAATAACTTAACAGCCAGTAGCTATAAGCCTATTGTCTGCTCTTAGATAAAATTTACAGCAGGTTCTTCAGCTGGGCTTCCAGAAACTGCCAGTCTGGTCCATCCTGTGGCCAGTGCTCTGGGTCACACCTGCACTCTCTTTCCCTTGACCACTCAACAGCCTTCTTGGGGTACCCCTGCCTCCAGTGTAGCCCCCTCCAATGCATCCCCTACATTAGCCACCAGATTAATGAGTTTTGATTACTGCCTTCAGGATAAAGTCCAAACCCTTAGTTTATAATCTAGTTCCATCTTGATTTACAGTCTCAACTCCCACTACTCCACCCTTCCTTCATCTGCCTTTCTAGCCATGTGGATTGCTCAGAAAACCTCAGTGCCTTTGCACAAGTTATTCTTGCTTCTTAGAATGTCTTTTCCCCAATTGCTTTATCTCCTCCTGGGGAACTATTACTCATTTCTGATGCCTGCGTTGCCCAGACAGACTCAGTCATCCCTTTCTAGGCTGAAGGAACTCTCAGTATTGCATGTTTGCTCTGACCACTATAGATGAGAAGCATCTTGAGGACAGATAACTTTGTCTTCCTCAGGGCTCTTGGACCCTCACAGGGTAAGACACGGAACAGAAGAGTGCTGAATCAAGGAAGGAGGGAAGGAAGGAAATACCACCAGAGGCAAACGCTACAGCCCCCCTTCTGGGAGCCGCCTGCTTTTCAGATTAGTCCACAATAAAAAAGGCTATGGAAAATTCTGGAGTAAAGTTCCCTTCCCTGATTCACATGGAAATCTTTGCTGCTGTGAAACTCACCCGGGTGCCAATCCAAGCTCTCTCCACTGTTTATAATTTCCCTGGCATTTATAAATAGCAAGGCCCCTAAAAGGAAAATGGAGTTTCAAAGGAGCAGGATGCCAATTGTCTCCCCCGACCCTTCCTCCTCTGTTTCAAGCCTCTTCCCCTCAATTCACATCCCCAAGAAACACCAACCAGCACCCCATGTGTGTGGGGGTGCTCAGTCTCTTAGTGAATGGAACTCAAGACTCAAGAGAGTCTAAAGCCCCACCAGCTAGAAGGAGTCAGGGAAAGGAGCACTGGAACTGGGTCCCAGTCCTGCCCCTTCCTCCCTGTGTGACTGTCAGCCAGTCACAAACTCTCAGGGCCCTTCAGTTCTCTCAACTGTGGAATGGGGCTGGGGTGCGACTCCAAGAAGCCAAAGTTTTATAAAGGGCAGTGCAGCAAGAAATCCTGGTGCCCTGGTCAGAAATTAAGGTCCCGGGAGAACAGGACCTGCAGGATTTAGTCCCCAGAGGCCAAAAAAAAAAAAAAAAAAAAAAAGAGAGAGTGAGAGAGTGAGAGGCACCTCCCCAGAGGCCCTGACTTCCACGAAAAGCAGTTACCCCCAGGCCAGCCCTGAGTCTCCGGCTATTCAGAGTTCTGGGTGTTGTAAAGACGTCCTCTCCGCTCTGAGGAAGGTGTGAGGGCAGGATAAAGGGTGGATGTCTGGGCAGATGAGGGCCTGCAGAAGAAGCCGATTTCCCCTGCGTCCCCAACAGCCTCTGAGGACCTGGGCTTGCCCTTGGCCACTGCCCAGAGCAGGGGACACTGCTGCAATCAGGTTCTGGGGTGTCTGGACCCGAGAAGGGATGCGGGCCCAGGGAGAAAGGGAGATCCCAGTCACCGTCTGCAACTTCGAAAGAAGTTTCCGTGTGAGTCAGGGAAGGGAACGCACTCTGCAGGGCGGAGGAAGACACCACAGACAGGTAGTAAATGCAAGCAGATTCCAGGCGAGTAGGAGGAAGAACTTTCTAACAGTCCTGGGCCCAGAAAGAGGAAGGAGGTGGAGGGCTCCTCATCGCCGGGGACGAGCAGTCAAAGGCATTATTAACCTGGAGTCAAGGATCCGTTCAGCAGATTCCCCAGCGGAGCCACCGCCTTGACGGCGGGCGGGCGACCACCTACAACCCTGGGCAGCTACAGCGAGTGCGGGGGTGACTCCGGGGCCCACTTACCCACCGGGACTGCGTCAAAGTTAGCTCAGGTGCTTGCAACACAACCCGGCCAATGGGTGGAGGCCCGGCCCCCCTCCTCTCCTGCCCCAGCCCCCAGTCCAACTCTCCGTGGTCCCCTGGACACCAGCAATCTGAGGGAAGAAGCCCTTCTCTAGAGATGTCCGGGCAGCCGAGCCGAGCTCCAGGCGCGGGCAAGCTCGGAAGAGAAGAGGAGGGAAAAGGACTCGATGTCCGGGATCCCCAGACGCCCCGGCGTCGTGATCGCTCCCCGCCCCTACCTGCTGCTGTGGCGCTGGCGACGGCGGCTGCTGGGTCCAGCTGTGCTCAGCTGGTTCCGGGCGGCGGGGCAGGGGCGCCGTGGTCGCTGGGCGGGGGTGGGCAGGGCGCTGGCGGGAACCGCCCTCGGGGCGGGGCTCCGGGAGAGGGGGCGAGGGGGCGGGGCGCCGGCCCCTCCCATATTCGGCGGGGAGGATGGCGACTCCCGCTCCAGGCTAGCATTCATGGAGCGCACTGTGTGTCACTCACTTTGCCAAAACCCTCACTGCTTGTCCAAGGAAAGCATCAAGCTCCCTGCTTTACATGGGAGGAAACTGAGACCCGGAGCTCGGAGGGGAGATCTGCAGGAGCCTGGGGGGAGGGGAGGAGAGCTGGGGAGCGCCTGGGCTGGGCTGGGGCCAAAGAGCTGAGTTGCGGTGGGCAGCGTGCGGAGGCAGACTCAGCTCTGGGGAGGTCAGGCTTTGGAAGGCAAAGCCCTCAGAGGGTGAACTGGGCAACCAACAAAGGCAGGGGCGGCGTATGAGCAGCGGCTAGACCCACCGAAGGGAACAAAGGAGAATGATTCCCAACTGCATTCGGAAGGAAGAAACCAGAAATGCCAAAGCGCATCCCTGTCCTTAAAATATTACGCAGGAGCTTTGGAGTTAGACCGTCTGGGGTCTGACTCCAAACGCTTTCTAGTCCTGTAACGTCCGGCAAGTCACTTAACATATCAAAATCTCAATTTCCTCGTCTGTAAAGTGGGCATAATAATTTCCTCTTCATGAGGCTGTTGGGAAGACTCAGTGAGAGAAAGGCTCTCAGGACAATGGCGGGTGCTGTGGGTTCTCTGTAAATGGAAGTTCTTATTAGTATGAAAGCAGATACTATTTTAGATGATGGAGCAAATCCACATGGTCAAAAAAATGAATGCAAGGTCACTTTTAAACAAATGTAATGTTTTCTTTATCACAACGGCATCTCACACGCATTTGAGAGAGAGCCATTTGTGATGGAAAAGGGCACAGGACAGCCTCCCAGTGTCCTGGTAAAAATGTGGGTTCCTGGCCTCTTGCAGCTGCTCTGTGACTCCAAGCTGGGAGGACTCACATGACAGGAGACTGGACCAGACGACCGAGATGTCCATTCGCAGCCTGGGGGCTGGCAGCAGCCCCATGAGCTGCTGGATAAATCTTCCTCCAACAGAAGGTAAAATGTATCAATAATTACCAGAGACAGTAATTACTAGACTAGGAATCAGAGATGGAAATGCTGGTGTTTAAGTAGCAGAGAAGCTAAGATAGGAGCATTTACTTCCTGATTTTTCCTAGTGTTTCCACTGAGTAGCCCAGGGAAGCCACAGGGCCTGGGAACCCCAGCCTAGCTCTTTCTCCTGCCCCCGCCCCCATCCTTTTCTAGTCATTACCAGAACCATTTCTTGAACATCTCGTACCATGCCCTGGGCTTCCCATATGCTACTGACCTTTGTCCTCACCTCCTTACCCGCTCTCCATCCCAAGGTGTGCATTACCGTGTGCAGTTGTCAGATGAGGAGGCCCAGGCCCAGAGAGGGTTAAGTAGCTCTCCTGAGTTCACACAAGTGACATCGTACATGTCTGAGTCCTTGGCCCCCTCTCCTTTGCTCAATGTCCTATGTCATACTCTGCCAGTCTGCCTGGCTTGGGAAACTCTGTCCAGTTCCACTTTCTCTGAGAACTGAAGCAGGGGGCTCCCCACCCCTACCCCCGAGGGAGGCTCACACCCTCTCTCTGCCACTCCCTGCTTTTTCCAGAGGTTGCCTGTGGCCCACTGTGGGGCAGGTGGGGAGAAAGGCTAAACACATACTATTTGGTTCTAAACTCTTTGATTACAATCCCCGGCGTACACATGACCTAGAATTATCCAACATATCATTTCCAACCCCAGCAACTTCTCTCAGGCAAACAGAGGGAAATGTCTGAATCTGTGTCTCCAGAGAACTGGAGAATATTATAGTGGGATGTAGAAAACACTGGAGAACATCTTATCCAACCCTTCATTTTAGAAACAAGGAAGCTGAGGCCAAGAGAGCAGAGAGGCTTGCCCACAGAACCTTGGTGATCGCTCCCTTTGGTCCTAGAAAAGCCCATAAGCCTAGGCTGCCACCAGAAATAATTAAAAATAATGATGATGACAACAGTGATGACAACCAATACTACATCGGAGGGCCAAGCAAATTCCTAGCGCTTTGCTCTGCATACATCAACAGGACAATGTGTGTTTCACAGCTAACCAGGATATATGTTGGCCTGAACTTTCAGTCAGTCAAGTCTGCCCTGCATGGATGCGTAGAAGTTCCCTCTGCCTTGGTGTCTTGCTCTTGTTTCTTTCTTGACTCCTTTTTGTACTCCTCTCCCCATTGGTCTCGGGACCAGTAAGGACTGTTTGCCCTGGATCTCACCTTCAGAGTGAATGTCTTCTTCTTCTTGCTGGTATGGGTCTCCTCTCACGCAAGAACTCTGATGTATTCTTTGGCCAGAAGACCGCCTCCTTCCAGGAGTGGGGATGGGGGAAACAAAGGCCACATCTAGACCATACAGTAGACACTCTGGGCGCACCCGCTCCCTCTTCTGAGAATACCTTTCCCCACCCACAGGGGTGGCCCTGACTTAGCACCCATGTTGGTACTCTAAACCCCAAACCGCCCCAAACACGTTGACAGCATTTGGAATGGACACCACAACCAGGCTGGAGTATCAGAATGTGGGGTTACAGTTTGGGATGGAACAATCGTGATTAATTACCCGGGCCTGTAAGGACTGGTCATCTCTGAAGGCCATCTGTGAGGTGGCCATCTTCCAAGAGAAAGCCAGTGAGACCCTCATTAAATGACTAGATGGGTGTGGAGATACTCCTAGAGGAAAAGGCTGGGCTGGCCAGGGATCCCTGGGGCTCTTTTGGATCCAGACCTGGAGCTAGCTTCTGAAAAATAAATTATTAGGACAAGTATTTTTTGAGCAGTGAATGCCTTATAGCAGGTTCCTAGAAGCAGAGCCCAAGTGGAGATTTTGTGCAAAGGAGTAGTTGAAGAAGTGCCCTCAGGAGATCCTGGAATATCCCAAGGAGCCCTAGGGCAGGGATGCAGCTGGACCTCCTGGTCAGACCGGAAGCAGGACCTGAGTACTAAGGAAACCCAGGAAGTACTCTCACTCCATTGTTCATCTCTGCCCACCTGCTTCATTGCTTTGCCTCACATCAGAAAAGCATCTCTGCTGTCCACAAAATGGCTCTTATCAGCCATGAGCTGGATTCATCGTTTGTGGCCCACATGCTAACTTGGGTCAGATGTCTACCCTTTATCCAACTGACTGTAGCCAGAGTGGCAGGGTCACACTGCACAAACCTGGCTGCTCCTGCTGTAACCTGTTGATGGAGAGGAAGAGGGAGGGGAAGCCAGGCAGAGAAAAAAGCTTCACTAGGAGGAAGGACATAAAGAATAAGAATGGAGGTGAGGAATGGAACAGCATCTCCTGCTAAGGGCACAGACTTAGCAAAGACATGGAGGTTGGAGAAAAACAAGCCTGTAAGAAGGGAAGGAGTCTGTTATTTGCTCCAGCCTGGGTCCCTTTGGTGGTGTGCTAGGGCCGGTTTGAACTAGCTTGCAAGAGCTGGTTGTTAAATTTCCCACAATTTTGACAGCGAGTTGTTAAACATGATAAAAATTAATGTATATACACTTACCATTAAATAAATGATAAAGTTAATAACGTCTCAAAACTTACCACTTCCTAGTTATTTTGTTATTCTATGACCTGTGCTCTTAAGGTTATTTTAGCTATTTAACTATATGGTAGAAATACTATATAAATTGTGTGCTATTGCCCATCACTTCCCATTTTCACATTCAAGAACATCATACTGGTCATTTGAAATCAACCGTGGTGGGAATATTTACACCGTGGAAATCAGCAAAGACTACAGGAGTCAGGGCTTCCCTTCTTCCTGACCTACCCTCCCACCCCCAAACCCCACCCCCAGCGCCTGCTGTTTAAGGTTTACCAGCACACCACCACCCAGTACCCTGGGCTTCCCTCACTCAAGCCTCTGCGTTAAGATTGCCTGTTTACAGGCCTCTCTCCCTCACTGACAGGGCACTCTGTCAGAGGAGGAAGTGGGTTTGCTTGATTTTCCAATATATCCTCAGTGTCAAATAGTGCCTGGCGCAGAGCAGGTGCTTAGCGACTTTTTTCTGAATAATTGATCAGTAAATGAGGGAAACAAGAAAGAAGTTTGGTCCGACAGAGTGAGTTGGGACGCCTCCAAAGGAGTCAGGAGAGGGCTGCACTTGGAATTCCAAGAGCTGCCAATCCCAGTGTCTCCTGAATGCCCCGGGCAGGATTGTGTGTGTCCCATCATTTTAAAGAGAGCTTAGAAATATGAATGCCATGCAATCACTGTCCACTCAGTCATAACCCATGGTGTATATACTTCCACATCGTTAGGTTCCTAGAAAGCCCGATTCTATAACTACGCCCCATTTATGCTAGTAAAATGCTGAACAGCGTGAGCTTCAGAGAGGGTCGCTGATTCTGATTTACCCTCCAGCCCAGTCTCCCAGGTTAGATTTTCAAGTTAATTGTAAAAGCAATTCTTCCTTCTGCCGGGCCTGTCACTGTTGTCCGCAGCTACATACACCCGGCCCTATGACAGTGGCACTTCAAATAATCAAAAATAAAATCGTAATTATGATGACCACTTTCAGGGTGCTTACTTGCCCCTTTATTATTTCAATTTATTATTTCAATTAAGCCTTACAACTACCTCCAATTTAGGTATAATCTTCGATTTTACCTATAAATAAACAGATCAGAAAAGGTAAGGAACCTGATTAAGGTGCCACAGCTGGGTGAGTGGTAGACTGGGATCTGGATCCAAGTCTGTCCCCAAAGCCCAGGCTCTTTCCACAGCCAAAGTGAAGGCCAAAGGGAAGATAAAGCCTTTTCCATGCCTCCCAGTCAGGATCAGGAATTCTTTCCTTTTATCTCGACAATGTTAGGGCCTGAGGTTAGCCCCCCCCCCCCCCCCGTACACTTCATATAATGCTTTATGAAAGCTCACTGTTTCTTTATGTGGAAAGTATCTGAAGTTGTTTAAGAACTATAGGCCTATTTTAAGAAAGATTGAAAACTGTTGTGCTTTAGAAATGAAAAGTAATTCACACCGCCTCTTAACACATACACACCAAAAGAACTTTGACGTGGTGCTATTTTTGTATTCTTTTGTTCTCTACCCACATAGGAAGTTCATGTGTTTTGTTGTTTCCTTATTTATGATTGACTTACTGCTTCCCTGAGTACAAGCCCTGTGCTTGGGGCGAAAGGCACAGAGATGACTCAGTCACAGACTCAGTCTTTGGCAGGGCCTGTGGCTAAGGAGACAGACAACTACAATAAGGTGTTATAGGAACTGAAAAAAAAAAAAAAAAAAAAAGAGGAAGCTTGGGGTGGGGACAGGAGGAGAGGCTGGGGAACAAGGACAGAGTCCATGCAGGCTGCAAAGAAAGAGACGGGCTGGGTCTTGAAGGACACCTCTCTCTGCCTCAGTTTCTTCATCTGACAATTGTGTCCACCTCTAAGAATTGTGGGGAAATGAAATGTCAGCTGCTTGTTGCAAGACCTGGAGCATAGAAGGGGCTCTGTAAACAGAAGCTGGTCTCATTATGGGAACCCTACAGGTAACGGCATGGAGGAGTTTAAGATGGGTGAGCTTGAGTCTGGAATGCACGGTACACGGACTGAGCTGTGACAGATGAGGCCAGACAGTGAGATGACAAGACAGCAAGAAGACAAGGTCGTCACAGGTTCCTGCTCCAGGCGTTATCTCCTTCAAATCTGACAGCAGTTCCTCAGATGAACTGCTCTCACTCCCAGTTCACAGATGGAGAAACCGAGGATCAGAGAAGTGAAGTCCCTCATTTACATCACACAGCTGGGAAACAGCAGGACTGGGGCAAGAACCCAGATTTCACTTCAAAGCCACTATCTCCCAGGTGGAGCTGACAGCAGGCCAGGCTGAAAGGCTGGGGCAGTGGGGAGCTGGCTCTCATGCAGTAGATGGACCGAGAAGAAGTTTCTGCGGAGGGGCACAGGGGCCTGCTGGCCTCACAGCCCTTGCCTGCCAGGGACTTAACAGGAAGAGCTGGCTTTTGTTCTAGATGAATCAGCCCAGCTGTTTCTGAAAGCCCAGCCCCACCCTTCTGGGCTCAACGGACCAGAAGGCATTCAGCTGTCCCTGCAGGTCACCAGTGGGGTGGGAGCAGGCAGTACTGTGTGCACTGGACTGCACCGTACACAGTTATATTATCACTCCACGGAACAATGGGCTTTTCAGATGTGCTGTGTCTTGGGCTGCAAACTGTAGTAGAAACACAATCAGGCCAGTAATGCATTACCTTCTTTGGAATTTAGAGAAACTAAGACAAACAAACAAAAAAAAGTCACCGATAACATCTGATTGGGTTAAGGGTTTAGTCAAAAGTGGAACTTCCTCCTCCACTTTCCTCCTCTTTCATTTCTCCTCCTCCTTTCCCTTCTCCCCATTCTTTTGTGCTTCTCTCTTTCTTTTCCCCCCTCTTCCTCCTTCTCCTCTTTCTACTTACTCACTGCTGTTTCAAATAACCTCGCCCGGGGAATTAGAACACCCCAGTTCACTCCCTGCATCACCTCTTTCTTGCAGGACAATCCTGGGCAAGTCACTCACTCCTCTAAGCCTTCACTGTCTCATCTGCAAATTGGGACAATAAAAGTAACCACCTCTGAGAAAGGTTATACCTGGCTCATAAACCCAGGAGTTTTTCCAGCCCCTGTTTCTGCTGCACTGGCCCCAAGAAGAGCCAGAGGGCCTCTGTCTCATAAAACCTAGTAAGCTGTCCTTCAAAACGTTAGCCTTCAGGTCAAGTCACTTGAGGTTGTCTTATTTCACATCTGTGATTTGTAAGGATGTCTTCAAAAAATCACAGAGCACATGCCATCACTTCCATTGTTTTTTTTTCCTCAGATCAAAACCACCAACTTGACCATTGACAGATGACTGGATAAAGAAGTTGTGGTATGTTTATACAATGGAATACTACTCAGCCATAAAAAAGAATAAAATAATGCCATTTGCAGCAACATGGATGGACCTGGAGATTGTCATTCTAAGTGAAGTAAGCCAGAAAAAGAAAGAAAAATACCATATGATATCACTCATATGTGGAATCTAAAAAAAAAAAAAAAAGACACTAATGAACTCAACTGAAAAAACAGAAACAGACTCACAGACAGTAAACAATCTTATGTTTACTGGGGGAAAGGGGGTGGGAAGGAATAAATGTGGGAGTTTGAGATTTGCAAATGTTAACTACTATATATAAAAGTAGATAAAAAACAAATTTCTTCTGTTATAGCACAGGGAATTATATTCAATGTCTTATAATAATATTTAATGAAAAAGAATATGAAAATGAATATATATGTATGACTGGGACATTATGCTGTACACCAGAAACTAACACATTGTAACTGACTGTACTTCAATTAGAAACAAAAAACAAAACACCCAAAAGCCACCAACCTGAGAAACCTAATGCCTGATAAACAAGATGCATGATGTTTCCCAGGTTGAGCCTTCCTCTTCTGAATGTTTCCCAAACTCCGAGGCTGAAGCAGCCCCAGCAGGGAGAGGGTCTGCCCATGCTCACACCAAGCAGGCAATCTGGAGCTTTGCTTTCTCCCTGATGTGCCGTCTTGCTGTTTTGACCCTTATCTAGAACAGATGACTCTGCAGATCTAGGTCCCTGGGCAGGCGCCAGGGGCCTCCAGGAGCTGTCCAGCTCCCACTGCTTAGCCCAGACCCCACACTTGGTTTCTCCACAGCCATTCTCCAAGATCCCAGCCTGCTAGGAGCTCCATATCAAAATTTATGTGTATTTCTGCCCTTAGGAATCCCAAACCTCCCTCTTTTTTTTTCGTTTGTTTGTTTCCAGGCACCCTACATATCTCCCTTCAGGAATGAGGGAGTAATCTTTAGGCAGTTAAAGGTGAATTACCCCAAGAGGACCTTTAAGCTCATCTTTCCCTCGAGATGAAAAAGAAGAACAGGTAAATCTTCAGCGACCCCACCTGCGGCACTTTTAAAGTATACAACTTAATCATGGCATAAAACACAGTCAGTACAGCCTGGTTTTATGGGACCCATGAAAAGCTGTGTGAATCTTATGTGCTGAGGGCTGTGGGTTTGTAAGCTCTACATTTTATGACCCTCCAGATGCATTCCAAGCTTCTTTAGCCTGGCGTTGGTGGCCATCCATGACCTGACCTTGCTTTCTCTCTCCAGCTTCATCTCGACCCCTCTCACCTGAGCCCTGTACCCCTCTGTCACTGAATCCCCTGCTGCTCTTCCAGCAGTTCCTGCTTTCTGTCACCTGGACATCTCCGAACCTCTGTACCTCAGTTCTTATCAATAGGACTGCCCATCTTGGCATGTTCCCCTGCTGTGCTCTTCTCTGTCTTTTCAGAGTTAGTTTGGGGGAACCTCCTTGGCAAAGGCTTCCCTGACTCCTCCAGGGTAAGTGGCATTAGCTGCCCCTCTGTGCTGCCACAGTCCCCTGCAATGTCTCCATCATAGCACTTCCTGGACCATTCTGCCAAAATGATTCCCCAGTCCTGTTACTCCTCATCCTAGAACCCTGCTTAATTCCCTCATAAGTGATAGTTATTTGTAACGATTTCTGTAAACGAGTTCTGGTTTGTTTACTGTCTCCGTCACTAGACTATAAGTTCCCTGAGGGCAAGGTCAGATATCTCACCTTCTACTGGCTATGAAAGTGGCCAGCCCACACCCTGGACAGAGCAGATCTTCAGTACACACTGATTAAATTGAACTGAGATGGCACTATCACACTGTGTTATAGTCACTTGTTCATGTTTCCAGCTCTAGCAGTGAACCCCTCGTGGGCAGGGACCAAGTCTCGTCCACTATACAATAGGAGACTAGTAAACGTAGAATGAATAAACAAAGGAATGAGTTGAATGAATAAACAAAGGAATGACTTAAATGAATAAAGAGCAGAACTAACGTGAAGGCAGGATGAACAAATAATCAGATAAAGGAATTCCAAATAACCTTTCTGAAACCACCAATTGATAGCTGTTACTTTCACTATTTGAAAGAAACATAAGCCTCCTCTCTTGATTCTGTTTGCCTGCACTACTGGAAAAAATTATAATGGAGTTGGTCAAGGCTAACCGTTAAAAAACAATCACCACAGAAATCTAATGACTGGAGTAATGAATAGGCAAGACATTGATATCAATTTACATTAATTAGTAAGGCTAAGATAACCTCTCAAAATGTCTGCTTCCTTCACCTTCTAGGTTTGTATCAAATATCACCCCTTGTTTTTTTTTTTCCCAAGTTTCATATTTTAAAAAAGTTTGAGTCACTGTAACAACACTGAAATGTGTGTGTGTGTATCAAGGAGAAACTGTTTCTTCTCTACCACTCCCACAGCACTTCACCTCTGACACCGAATGTGTGGGTTTCTTCCCACACTGACCAATGCTGTGACACCAGCTGGGTGTCCTACAATTAAATTCTGACGTTATCGACTCAGAGTTAGCAACAGATCCCACAGGCCAAGGGCTCAGACTGCCCACGCCCCCTTCAGAGGCCTATTGCAAGCCCCAGACCTCCAGTATTTCTAACAGACCAGCTAGAAGTCAAGGCTTCTCATGACCCTCTCGTCAGATTTGATAATTTTCTAGACTGGCTCACAGAACTCAGGAAGAAAATTACTTACTAGGTTACTGATTTATAACAAGGGATACAAGTCAGAGGGACAGCCAGATGCGACATACTTGGGGCAAGGTGTGGAGGGATGGGTGTGGCACTCTCCGGGGGTCCCACTCTCCCAATACCTGTAAGTGTTCAGCAACCAGGAAGTTCTCTGAACCCCACAGTCCAGGAATATTTATGGAGGCTTCATCATATAGGCGTCATCAAGTATTAACTAAATTGCTAGCATTATCCCCTTCCTGGAGGATAGGGGAGTGAGGCTGAAAGTTCTAATCTTATCATGACTTAGTTTTTCTGCTGACCAGCCCCCATGCTGAAGCCATCCATGAGCCTACCAAGGGTCTCCTCATTAACAATGGACAATCCTATCACCCATGAAATTCCAAGGGATTTAGGAGCTCTGTGTTAGGAACCAGGGTCAAAGGTCAAACATTAGTACAAAAGATACTCCTAGCACCTTTATTACTTAGGAAATTACAAAAGTTTTAGGAGCTCTGTTTGTTCCATAATACTTACATATGTAAATGCTCACAGTATTAAAAACGCAGTAATAACTTAAATGTCTTTAACATAGCCTTCAGTTTTAAGTAAAGCAGCCATCTTTCCCCAACTTCCCTAAAGTCAGAGCATAGCACCTGATACAGAACTGCCAACTATCAGAAACTTAAACCCAGGACTGCCCTAGATCATTCTGGAAGGGTAGTCAACACACCCACAGGTATTTCTACTTTCCACAGCTATGATCACCCCATTTAAACAATTATATACACAGCTTTTTTCCCCCTCACTATATTATTTAGCAAACATTTTTCCCCTGTTGCAATATATTCTTTTTATTTCTTCTGAAAAAGTCATATAACCTCTGAGCCTCCGTTTTCTCACCTGAAATCCCTTCATCTCCGCTGACACCTCCCCCAGAGCTCTCGCGAGAGTTAAGCGAGCTAATTCTAGTGGCTGTTCTAGCGGGTGAGAGCCCAGGCTCTGCGGTCACACAACCCGGTGGAATCCTGGATTTCCCACTTCCTTGTTATGTTACCTTTGGCAAGTTGCTTGTCTTTGGGCCTCAGTTTTCTCATCTGTAAATTGGAAATAATGATGCTTTATGCAGAGAGTTGGTATAAGGATTAAGAGTTTCTAAAAGTGCATGTATGGTATGTAATCCAGCGCCTGACACATAGCAGCTCTTAATAAAAAATAACTATTATTATTGTTGTTGTTGCTATTGTACTTTGCTTTTCCATAAAGTTCATATATCATTACTTAGTCCTTACCAAATGATTTCTTATTCTTTATTCTTATAGGTAATTCTACAAGGCACACCCTCAGGCATACAATGTTTTTCTTACCTGCAAATTATCTCTTCAGATTAAACCACCAGGAAGAGCCTGCATGACCACACGGGCTTTTCCTCTGTCTAGTCAGCACCTGATCCTTCCAGAGACTGCCTTTCAGAAAGGCTTCTCTGACCTCCAAAGAGTGAACCCCCCCACCCCACTATACTTAGAACACACCATCTCCCTTGTGGGTACTTGTAGGTCTTCTCCTTCCAATCCAATTCCCACATGGCTCCAGAAGGATTTTTCTAGAAATACGTGGAAAGCACTCGTGGGGAAACATAATGTCTTAAAGGTCAGTGAGAGTGTAACTCGGTACAAGCCCAAAGATAGGCGACTGGAATGCTTATCATTCTCTCTGATTCAGCAATTCCACCTACAGGAATTTTTTTTCTCCAGATGTACGAAAAAAATGTGTCAAAGGGCACATCTACAAGGTGATCAGGGCAGTACTGTTCATGGTAGCAAAAAATTGGAAGTCCTCTAAATGTCCATCAACAGGGGACGATTTAAATGAATTATGTAATGTTCCTACACTAGAATACCATAGATTGGTGAAACTGTGTAGTGGAATGGGGGCATTCCCACACCATATCTATATTTGTAAGTGAAAAAAGCAAGGTGAAAAAGCAGCATGTATGGAATGCTAGTGTGTGTGAAGACTGAAAAAAAGGAGAAAGAATAAATATACGTGTTTGTACTTGCGTAAAATACTCTGGAAGGATATGCTGGTAGCATTGCTCACCTCTGGGGAGAGAATTCAGGGCTCACACCTGGGGTAGAAAGGCGATTTTTCTGTGTATACCATTTGTTGCCTTTGAATTTTAAACCATGGACATGTCTCATCTATTCAAAGTAATAACAGACAGAAAACGTATGCTGCAGAGACACAAAAATACTGCTCTCCGTGCTTGTTGCTAATGGGCTGGCAGAAGAATTCATGTTCTGGAGAAAATTGCTCTCATGTTGGACAGAAAACCTTCTAAGGGCCTTTTGGCTGTGCAAAGTCAAAGCCCAGCTAAAACCATCAGAAGTAAAGGGTGACCTCTCTGGGTGGGAGTAGGTTCTGATTTTATGTAATTCTTTACCTCCTCTGGGTAAGAGTTAGGAGTTTGGGGCACTGAGAACTAGGGGAAGAGAAGAGGAAAAAGAAGGAACAAAATAAAAATAAGAAATATAAACATGGGTCCCCAGGGCTGAGACGGCTCCCCATAGTGGTGTAAGGCTGGAGGCCTTTAGGAAAGTGACTCTTGCTTTACAGGAGTCAAATCTTGCTGTTAAGAGTGTGGCAGGATGTGAGGGCTCAAACCTGAAACCAAAACAATTTGCAGTTGCCTCTCTTTCTTTGCCTATTTACCACAATTTATTTTCCTTTCTTGATTGTGCAATTTGAATGTTGAGTCCTCCCTACCCTTGAGAAAATGGAAATCTTTTCTTTTTCTTTCTTGGTTTGTTAGTCTTAATTGCTGATGACCCACCCCTAGAATTAACAGATCATCAAGTCTTCTGTTAAAGAACTAGAGAAGAACAGAGGAACTAGAAGAGAAAAAGAAGGAGGAGGCCAAAAAGGGTAAGAAAGGTTTTCTCAAAAGTAGAAGAAGGTCAGAGGAAATGAGGAGGAGAGGAAAGTGACGGGGAGGGTCACCACAAGGACCCACTGGCCTGGGAGCTGATCTAGGGCAATTTACCCAAAAGGAGGAGGATCCAAAGCACAACTGAGCCAGGTGAATGGAATCAGCAAAGAAGGGACACTGAGCAAAAAGGAGCAGGGCCAGAGCTAAGTCACTGTCACAGGGTCGCTCAGCTGTGACCAGAGAAGGTCCTGATGCCTGCCCCAAACTCACCCACGCACGTTGTTCCTGTGGGCAGCTGGTGAACAGGGCATTCCACTAGCATCCACAACTCACTGGAGGCCTGCCCAGCTGGACAGATGCCCATCCATACCATACAACTTCAACACGACCCTGCCCCATTTCTCCAGGTGACATCATGCCCCAGGACAAAGTCTATAAGCCCCAAGCAGGGGAATGGGGTCCCGGACCCACTGGAGTAGCTCTGGGCATCTGTCCTTGGTTGGGGAAGAGGTATGAGAATAGAGGGATTTGAACTGAACAAGCACAAACTCTCCTGAGATGGGACAGTGGTTAACGACACCACTGTTACACATGGATAGGAACAGTCTGAATGGCAGTGTTGCTCACTTGCTTAAAAACTTCAAGGACTGTGTTCTACCTTAAGGTAAATTCCAAATTGCCCAGCCTGGTGTGTCAGTCAGGATAGGCTAAATTATGCTGCAGTAATGAATTAATCCCCAAATCCTAATGGCTTAACGCAACATAAATGTATTTTTTATTCATGGTACTTACCCCATGCATGTGCTCCACACAATCACTCAGGGACCCAGGCTGATGGAAGGACCACTACAATGGAGCTGTACCACTCCAAACATGTGGGCTCCTGGGCTGCTTTGCAAGGCAGGAAAGCTAAAGCAGGAACTTCATTTTTATACTTTAGACCAAAACTGACTTGAATGACTTCCACTGACAGCTGCTGGTGAAACCAGTCAGGTAGTTAACTGCAAGGAGACTGGGGTGTGTGGAGTAGATGGATATTCGGAGAGCCGTAAATATCTCTTCAAGCATAGCATTCAAGATCTGTCCCCAGGACCCCTTCCAGTTTCATTTCCTGCCACTGCCTCCCTTCCCATCTCATAATCCACCTCTGGTCACAGGTGTCCTCTCCCCAGGCATGCCCCGGATCCCTCCTCCTCCCATACTTTTGCTCATGCTGGTTCCTGAACATAAAATGCCCTCTTTCTACCTTTCCCATCTGCCAAAATTCTACTTCTTTAAAGCCCAGCTCAAATGCCAGCTTCTCTATTCCTGATCCCTCGGGGTAAAATTAATAGGCCTTTTTCAATTCTGCCACATCTCTTTTTGTATACTTTCATTAGCACTTGGGTAGGTGGCACTGACTTCCTGGCATCTTTCACAGTGCCTGGTGCATAGTGGGCATGAAATAAATATTTGTCAAGTAAATGCTTCTGCTTTAGAATTTTTCAAATAATACTTCGTTTGTATGTCTTTCTCCACACCCATCTGCCCACCCAGCAATCGGCTATGAACTCTGGATTTCCCCATTACCTACTGTCACTGAAAAAATATTCAGTTGTTTGGGGGAGAACTGATTATTTTGCCTTATGTTTAATTCTGAATAATGATTTTAAAATAATTGCGAATGAGTCTTTAAAAAAATGAACACGGGCTGTGTGTATGTGACAATTCGATTTTAAAGTTTACTTCAAAAACCAAACAAGACTAGTAAGCAAAAAAAGGGAAGTATTTAGAGAGTGAATTACACAAACACGGAGGCACTTCTGGAAGATGCAATCATCGGTGTGTGAGTTTTGTAATAACATCCGTAGACAAAAGCATTAAAGTTTTTGAGGGTGCCGTAACTTCCGTCGAGCTAGCTAAAGCAAAAGGGAGCCTTAGAAACATCCTGCCTCACGATCAGGTGGAATCAGGCCTCGAGGGCTGTGGGGAATCTTTGCTTCTGTCATCTCTGTTTCTCCCTGAGCATATACTTCATTACTTTCACTCAGGAAAGGCTAGCTTTTTCTACTTTTCAGAAAACAGCCACTGGAACCATCAGCCAGCGCGACCCAGTTTCCACCTCCTTTCCAGAGAGCAGCAGTCATAGTCTTTCCAGACTCCGTACGGAGGAGACCTCTGATTGGCCCAGCCTGCTCACGTGCCCACCTGGTCCAATCACAGGTGACTGAGCCGGCAGGCCAGTCCCCCGGGTACACGGCGTACACGTGGCTAGTCTTACCATGACCTTCTTTAGGAAGGAACCAGGCACTAGAAAGCAGGGGCTGGGAAGGAAAGGCAAAGCTGCCTACTACAATCAGGAAAAGGGAGAGCCACTCTTGAGGAAGTAGCCTCAGAGAGAGAGATTATATCAATAATATAAATATATCCTCTGAAAAGAATGGGGGATAAGGCCACGGTATTTGGGATGGAATTAAAGTGGCAGGAGCCTGTTCACAGTCACTCTCTTGCATTTCCCTGTACGTCATCCTGCACATACCTCCACCGCCAAGTCCTATCAGTTCTATCTCTTAAATCTCTTGTGAAATGTCTACCCTGTCACCACCTCCAATGCCCCAAATTCTATCTCATCATCTTTGGTCTGGAGTGTTTGCAACGGTCTCTCAACTGGTCTCAGCGCCTCCCGTCTAATCTCAGTGTAATCATCCACCACAAGATAACCTCCAAACGACCTTTCTTACAAACATAATCCTACCGTTTCCCTGCTTAAAGCTCTTCGGTGGTCCCCGTCACCTCTCAAGGTTTTAGCACAGCCTTCAAGGTCCTTTTGGATAGAGCAAAAGCTTCATCTGCTCTCAATACTTCCTAAAAACCAAGACTTCCCCCCATGCCCTCCTCACTAGCAGTCTATGCTTTCATGTCTTCTCAAGCATTTGCTCTCTTTGTCCCATCTGCCCAGGATGCCTTTCTCATTTCCTCAATGTCTGTCTGGGGATGCCACTCATCCTTTAAGATCTAGTTAAATGTCCTCCCTCCCTCTGTGGTGCCTCCACATTGTGTTCATTTTTTGTTCTGGATACATCTGTCTCCCTTGCTATGTTCTTTCAGAGCAGTAACCATGGCTCATTTATTCTTAAATCCCCAGTTCTAAGCTTAGGGCCACAGTAGGAATCAATAAATGCTTATGGGAGGATGTAAAACGGGAGGGAGATCGCAAAGGAGGGAGAGAAAAAGAAAGAAGGAATGAAGGAGAAGGGAAGCAAAGAATGGGAAAGGAGGAAGAGAGGGAAGGAGGGAAGGAAGGAGGGAGGGAGAGGGGAAGGAGGGAAGGAGGGAAGGAGGGAGGGAGGGAGGAAGGAAGGAAGGATGGATTAAGGAAGGACCAAGGGCTTGATGTCCAAAACACTTGTTTTCTCCTGGATTTATTACTGGCTAACTTGGACAGGTTATGGTACATCTCTGAGACTCAATTTCCTCCTTTATAAAATAACATCTGTCCAACTAACTCACAGGCTTATTGAAGATCAATTAAGGAAAGAATATAGGAGCACTTCATTCATTTCCATGAAAACATTAGTTATTATTAACTGGCCGCTGTGTGGCACTTATTCCCATAATTAACTGAAGACTGCAGTCTTGGTGAACCACCTTCACTGGTCAGGACTCCTTTGCAGGGGGCTGGGGTCAAGGTAGGTGAAGTAGCTTTAGGTATGTTTTATCAGTGACTCGTTACCCCAACCTTGTGAGCCAGGTGGGTTCGACACTGGGGTTTATTAGGATCACAGTGTAACAAGTGAGTAAATTTGATGTTATTCTACTTTGGAGACTTTTTGTACTTACTTTAAATCTTGGGTGTGCTTTTTCTCCTGAGTTAAATGAATAATAAGGAATATTCACAACCATTGGATATTATTAATGATTCAAACTCAAACTGAACATTTTGTACACACTTTGCTCTCAAACTTCCAGATAAGTTTGGTTGGAAAGTAGCTCAAGCCTGGCACTGCAAGGAGAGAATATGGAAAACTGCTTCCGTTTGCCACTACTCATCTGTGTGAATCAGAATTTTCTCAATATAGCCAAAATACGAGACAGAAGGAAATTAGAAGCTGCACAGATGGGAGGTTACAGTTGTCATGTTGCTCTTGTCTGGTAGACCAGTGGGCCTGTTTAGGTCTGACGGCGTGGTAAGAAACAGAATAAGGTGGGACTAATGTGGGACAACAGCGTGGCAAGTGTTCCCCCATATGGGAGGATATGGACCCTTGCGTGCTGGCACAGGCCTCCCCCAGTGCCATGGCCTGAGCACCTCTGGCCTGGATGGTTCCCGACTCCTGGGGTGCTGCTCTACCCATCAAACTTTCCTGGCTGAGGACCCAGGAACAGAGGGAAGCCAAGTGTCCTCACTTGTATCCTTGTCCTATGCATAAATTCTGCACTGCTTGTTTGCTTTCCCCAGTCAAACAAAGGAAAACCTGTCCAAGTCATCATTCTTACCAGTCTTTGTACCCTAAATTTTGTCATCTGGCCTGACTCAACTAGATATCTATTGTCTGTCTGCCCAGTTGTTCCCTACCATTATCTCTGGGAATGGTTCTTGCCAGCCCCTCCATTCACATGAACACCGCAGGAACCCTAGGATCGCCATTCTGCACAGGCCCTGGCCATAGCTGACCTAAGCGAGCCCTTCCCCTTGGACAGGACAATCCCGGCTCCCGGACCGGTCAATCCCTTCTTCCAGAATTTTTGGAACTGGGTACAGGGGATAAAAAAATCAGTCTATCTCTGGGTGGCTGAACTTGGGCATATAAAGCCAGAAACAGTGCATTGGCACGTTTTTCGTAATGTGGACTGGAAAATGAAGAAGGCTGTTCTGCAAAAGACAGAGCAGTGATAGTCATGGAGATGAGAAGTGAAGAAAGAATACCGACAGACTTTACATTTTGAACTATGTTCTTCATGAGTTGCAGTAGCATTTCTGTGCTAGAATTCCATGAGATTGCCCTGCATACCCATCATCCATCTCCAAATCTTGGTAAGTTTTCTATTAGTTGCAACCAAAGAAAGCTCATGAATGTACATTGAGAAACTTCAATTTCAATATTTCTACCCATCAAAATTGTCTCATTTTCTCATTAACTAGCTTCATAATTAGTTTAACAAATTTGAATTTATAAATTAAATATTTACCCATTTGGATGCTTTTGACTTCAGGTTTGCATGCTCATGGTCACAAGGTGGTTAAAGCAGCTCCAAGCATCACATTCTCACACAGTATCCACCAAGTTTTTCACATATCTTAAAAAAAAAAAAAAGTTTTTATTTTGAAAAAAATTAAATCATTTAAAAATAGAATAGGATAATGGTCCCAATAGACTCATCACCCAGCTTTCACAACTATCGCTACACAGTCATCCTATAGCATCTACACAGTCACATACATTTCCCCTCTCCTTGGATTATCTTGAGGCAAATCCTAAACATTGCATTATTTCTTCTGTAAATCTTCCAGAATAAATCTCTAAAAGATACAAATTCTTTTTAAAAAAACTCCACAATATCATGATCACAGCTAAAATATTGACAATCATCTTTTAATATCATTAAATCTGCAAAAGTGTTCACTTCCTCCTACTTGTCTTAAAAACACACTTTTCTTTTTACTATTTACTTGAATTTGAATTTTTTAGTAGTTATAGCTAGGAAGTATGTATTCTTTTCTAAAGATAAAAGGTATAACATGTTCACACGAATAATTCCAATTGAAATGGAGAGCTACAGTTTTCATTCAACCTCATCAACCCTAATCTGCATCTGTATGCCAACTATCTCAGTTCTCAAGGACATCAACATGATTAGTCATTTTTATCGACAACACACAGTTCTTTTGTCTTTGGATATATCCCTCTAGAGACATAGAGTCAAATGATGATGATTTAAAGTCACTCAGTCTTCTCTGAGTGGTTATGTCATCCCCTGAATCCACAGTTAGGGTCATTTGTATTTTATTTTACTTTCAATTTCTAAGAGCTGCTTTTTTATTTAATTTTTTGGTAAGTATATGACATACTTACCTGGCTCCAAAGTCAAATCTACACAAAAGGTTTGTTTTTTAAAGTGTAGATTATACCCTGTCCCTTTCCTCTGTAGTCCCACCCTTTGTGATAGTAATAGTTTATTAAATTTTTATAACTTCTTTTATTGGTAGATAAATGATTATATACTATACACATTTTCCTCTTACACTTATATTTTTACTGTAAAAATGTATCCTGGACATCACACCATAGTAATAGAGGATTTTCTTATTCTTTGCTATAGCTGAATAATACTCTATTTGGGGGCTGTTTCAAAGTTTACTCAGTTAGTCTTCTATTGATGGGAATTTGGATTATTTCCAGTCTCTTGTCATTACAGACCTACACCAGATAGCCTTGTATCTTTTTGCCACTGTGCCCCTGATATAGATCTCTAGAAGTGGGATTGCTGCATCACTGCACATCTATTAGAATGGCTACAATTAAGAAAGAAAAAAATGATAATACTAAATGCTGGTGATGATGAGGAGCAACTGGAACTGTCATACATTACTAGGTGGGAAAACAAAGTGGTACAGCCCTTTGGAAAACAGTTTGGCAGTGCCTTATAAAGTTTAACACACATTTACAATATGACCCAGCAACCCCCTTTCTATATTTACTCAAGAGAAATGAAAATTTACATTCACACAAAAATTGTCCATATCTGAACATTTGGCGAGGCTTTAATCATAATTCCCAAACACTGGAAACAGCTCAAGTGTCCTTCAAGTGATGGATAAATTGTGACACATTTCTCTAACTGAAAGCTACCTAGCAATAAAAAGGAGAAAAAAACTATGGATACACTACAACACAGATGAATTTCAAATGCATTCTTCTATGAGAAAGAAGTCAGATTTTAAAAGCTACGTACTCCATGATTCCATTTATATGACATTTTCCAAAAGGCAATACCATAGGGACAGAGAACACACCAATGGTTGCCAGGGGCTGAGGCAAGGGGATAGTTTGATGCCTACTGGGCTGCATGTTGGAATTTTAGGGGGCGATAGAACTGTTGTACATCTTGATTGTGGTGGTAATTATGTAACTCTGTGTGTCTGTTTTTTTTTTTTTTAACATTTTTTATTGATTTATAATCATTTTACAATGTTGTGTCAAATTCCAGTATAGAGCACAATTTTTCAGTTATACATGAACATATATATATTCATTGTCACATTTTTTTCTCTGTGAGCTACCATAAGATCTTGTGTATATTCCCCTGTGCTATACAGTATAATCTTGTTTATCTATTCTACAATTTTGAAATCCCGTCTATCCCTTCCCACCCTCTGCACCCTTGGCAACCACAAGTTTGTATTCTATGTCTATGATTCTGTTTCTATTTTGTATTTATGCTTTGTTTGCTTTTTTTTTTTTTTTTTTTAGATTCCACATATAAGCGATCTCACGTGGTGTTTTTCTTTCTCTTTCTGGCTTACTTCGCTTAGAATGACATTCTCCAGGAGCATCCATGTTGGTGCAAATGGCATTATGTTGTTGTTTTTTATGGCTGAGTAGTATTCCATTGTATAAATATACCACATCTTCTTTATCCAGTCATCTGTTGATGGACATTTAGGCTGTTTCCATGTCTTGGCTATTGTAAATAGTGCTGCTTTGAACATTGGGTTGCAGGTGTCATCCTGAAGTAGGGCTCCTTCTGGATATATGCCCAGGAGTGGGATTCCTGGGTCATATGGTAAATCTATTCCTAGTCTTTTGGTAACTTTATGTGTCTGTTGAAACTCATAGAATTGTACACTAAAAAGAGTGAATTTTACTGTATGTAAATTATACCTCAATAAACCTGACCAAAAATAAATAAATAAGTGCATGCCCAGGTAATTTTGCTAATTAGTGTCAAATCTCCTCCATGGCAGGATGGTTAATGGCTCCCACAGATATCCATCTCCAAATTTCTGGAATCTGTGGATATTTCCTTATATGGCAAAAAGGATTTTGCAGGTGTGAT
The DNA here is from genome assembly GCF_048773025.1 of Camelus bactrianus. Lineage (NCBI taxonomy): Eukaryota > Metazoa > Chordata > Mammalia > Artiodactyla > Camelidae > Camelus > Camelus bactrianus. The sequence goes on along the minus strand of NC_133542.1, from coordinate 65,633,195 downwards.
TAAATTAAGACACTTGAGCTAGGGAGAGTATCATGGATTATCCAAAGAAACCCTAAATACAATCATAAGGGTCCTTATCAAGGCAGGCAGAGGAAGATTTTACCATCGAGGAGAAGGCCATGTGAAGACTGAGCAGAGAGAGTTGTGAAGACCGAGCAGAGAGAGTTTTGAAGATGCTGCACTGCTGGCCTTGAAGACGGAGGAAGGAGCCATGTGCCACGGAATATAAGGAATGAAGCCCCAGAAGATGGACAAGGCAAGGAAATAGGTCCTCCCCTGGAGCCTCCAGAAGAAGCACAGCCCAGCCAACCACCTTGGTTACAGCCCAGGGACACTTCTGACCTCCAGAATTTTGAGAAATCATTTGTGTTGTTTCAAGTCACCAAAATTTGTGGTAAGTCATTATGGTAGCAGTTGGAAACTAATGCACACTCCATATCAGTCCTACTGTCTTCCAAAAGTGGAGGACATGTCCTTTTTGAAGAATGAGTAGCTGCAGAGCAGACATCTTCTCATATCTCATTGGCCAGAATTGTGTCACATGGCCTTTCCTAAACCAATCACAGGCCAGAATAATCAGGCTTCCTCCCACCCCTTGCCCTGAGGCTGCACCATTCTTTTGGGACCCACACAGCTGCCTGATCCTGGACCTATCAGGGTTCTGCCCTCAAGGACAGAGAGGGGCATTTGGGTTGGCCACCAATGGTGACTACCTCAAAAATTATTTGCAGGAAAAGAAAACCCCTCAGCTCAATCTATATTTTATAACAGTTAAAAACCCGTGGACTAACCTCTCTAAGGAGCCATCAGTTGCATCTCCCCAGGCCCAGGTTTTCCCATGTCCATCTGGCTCTGACCTCCTCTCTCCCCCTTTTTCCACAGAAGGTAGGGCCTAACTGAGTTCTATCTGTGAGTCACCAAGGTTAAATAAGGCCCTGTGAACACATGGGCCTGCCTTCCAGAAAAATGACCCACTTGCAATACTGACTCAAGTCTTATTAAGGGAATCTTTTCCATTTCTTCTCTGTTTTGGCTTTTCTCTGATATGTTATCCTAGAATGTCAAAGCTGCAAAGGCCAAGGCCCTCAGAGGTAATAATAACAATCTAATATAGGATAGTAATAATGCTTATTATTATTGTTGTTGTTGTTGTTGTAAATATACTAGCTACCATTTATTGAGCATTTACTAAATTCCAGGAATTTCTGTATTTATTATCACACTTAATCCTCGAGTCTTCTTGATGAGGTAGATAATATTATCATCTCCATCAAATAGATTTTTAAAATGCAGGTAAAGAAAGAATGAATTAGCCAAGGTAAGTGCTGGCACCAGGGTTCAAACTGAGATCCGTGAAGATTCCAGAGTTTTTGCTCTCAAATCCCATGAAGTTCAAAAGCTTTCATTCTACAGATGGGAAATGATAACTCAGGGTGGGGTGGGGGGGGTGTGTGTGTAGAGAAGGGCACTGGGAGGCATAAGCATCCTGCTTGGGTTACCTGACCAGTGAGTGGCCAAGTGAATGACTGCCCCTCTAGTGCTGCAAGCAGCTCAAAGAGCTTTTTCTCTTTCTCCTCCACAGGAATCAAGTATTTACAAATCATCATGTCACTGAGTTTAGTAAAAGAAAAAGTGTCTTTTTTGCAAAATGCGAGCAAAATGGAGACTCTTCTCATTGTGATTGTCACATTTATCTGGCACCATTGGGGATTTTTTAAAAATCATAGTTATAACATGAAGAACGTCTTAGAGTTTATAAAACACTTTTAAATACGTTCTTTTACATGCTGCTCGCTACAGCTCTTGAAGCAGGAAGATATGATTATCCCACTTCACAGATGGATAAAGTAAGGCCCCCAAAGGGTACATTGTCCAAGATCTCACAGATCATTAAGTGACAGAGCCAGAATCAAAACCTGAACGCTGTCCCCTGGGAGGAAGCTCATTGGCTATGAGGGCCTGACATCCAAGGCATGGACATTTCCTGTAAATTTTGGACTCATATTTTCAAGTTTAAACAATTTAATTAAGATTTTGATTGGCTGGGGTGATTTTTTTTTTAGTCCCAAGTCACCCATCGTTCATCTTTTATGCCTCCAAGATGAATCTGATGTTTTTCTTTAATAAAGACCCTTTGCATTTTTTGCTGAGTTTATTCCTTTACAAATTGCCTTGATAGCTGATTTGAATAACGTCTTTGGTTCCGATACGCTTTTCTTCTAATTGCTTTATAATGCATTATTTTTGTTTCCAGTGAGTAACTTGATACTTGGTTGAACATTCCTGTAGTTTCCAAGAGCTCTTCAGTTGATTCTCTTCAGTTTCCAGGATAGAATTATACCATCTGCAAATATTGTTTAAAAACAAAACCTGCTCTCCTGATTCTACCACGAGTGCTCCTTTTACCACGTGACACGGCATTTTTCCACAACTCTGCATTTTCCAGATGACTAAATGGCTCCCTTAAGTGCCAAAATATTTAGAAATATAACTGCCTGAGCTGAAAATCTTTCTCAGATGAATTACAATGTGTAGCAAACAGCTGTGGTTTTGCCTGCAAAACACATTCCTCCCCCCTCTTTTGTAGCAGCCCCTCTCTTTCTTTTGAGTTACTGCCCCTGCCTCACCCCCATGAGGTCCTGGTAAGACTATCTGTCCCGTTCACAAACCCCTAAAGAGGCCCTGGTTCCACCATAGTCTGACCCAACTGACCCTTCCAAGAACTGGTGTCTTGAGAGAAGGAACATTTGGCCAGAGGATGTTGGAGCTGAGTTCCATGGAAGGCAGACTGTAAGGAGACGTCTATGAGTTTTCGCCTGGGGCTGCCCTGATTTTTGATTTTGCTCAGGCTTTCTCTCCCAAAACCTGATTAAGTGCTCCTTTGATGCCAGGAGCTACCCAATATTCTTCCAATACATTCTCTTTGTTTAGGTTTGCTTTTATTACAAATGATATAGACATCAGTGCCCAAGAGTTGATTGCAGACAATAGATGTTATGGGCTGAACTGTATCTTCCTTGCTACCCCCAAAAGATATGTTGAAGTCCTAGCCCCTCATATCTCTGACTGTGACCTTATTTGGAAAGAGGGTTTTCGCAGAAGTAATCAACTTAAAATGAGGTCATGGGATGGGCCCTACTCCAATATGACTGATGCCCTTAAAAAGGGATTTTGGACACAGAGACAGACACATACAGAGGAAAGACAGTGTAGAGCTAAACAGGGAAAAGGCCATCTTAAGATGGAGAATTGGAATGACATCTACAAGCCTGGAAGGCAAGAAATGTCTGGAAGCAACCAGAAGCTAAAAAAGAAACATGGAGAACAGATCCTTCCTTACTTAAGAGTATATTGTGCATCTGCATGAACCAGCTCTCCTTAGGAAATAACTTTCCTTCTTAATCTTGTAAGGGGTCATGAACACCCACTACTGACTCTGTACTTACAGATATGCATTGTGTAAATTATCAGTTCATCAACTGATGTATAACCCTTTGTCTCAAAACTTAAATAACTGTGCTTCGACCTCTGATGGGTGGGACAATCCTTGGGGCTTTCTAAAAGGCTGTCTCCCAAGTTATAATCCTCAGGTTGGCTCAAATAAATTTTCATATTACTTTCTTAGATTGACTGACTAATTTTTTCATCGACATATGTATGGCATAGTTAGCAAGACAGCAAAGATACCCACCAGAGAACACCTGGAGTCTACCCTGAACCAGCACTCGGTACCAGCAGAGACCCATTAAGTCCCACCAGCTTCCCAGTACTCCTCAGGTGTTCCAGTGAGTTCTCCTGATTATCTGGATCTCATTGTTTTTAAATGACGATCCTACAAATTTTACTGTTTTTACTTAAGACTTAGAGTCTTAAGGGGCACCTAGGTAGGGACCAACAGGAATCTGGGCAGGAGGCCCAGGGAAACATAGGTGGCTGGGTTTTTTGCTAAATTAGGCTTAAATGGGAAAAAAAAAAAAAACAAAACCGAGTTGATATATGATCTGAACAAAGCTTTTGCTAGTGAAATGAGAAACAATTATTCAACTCCAGAACACAAGGGACATTTGCTCTTTCTGGCCACAAGGTGTCCTCAGGCGACAGAGGACCTAGTGGAAGTGTCTGAGGATTAATCCTTGTGATGTGTCATGGTCCTACAGGGGGAACCCCACTACAACCCCACTGCAGCCACTAAGTAAATACTGCTCTTCCGGGGATGCACCAGATAAGACCTGATCATCCAGTGTTCCAAGCACCCGTGGTGGTTTTAGACTGTCAGAGGGAGAAACTGAGACACATGAAAGAGTTGAACCTACCCAAGGGTAACACGCTGGGGGGCTAGACGCAGAAGCAGCACACAATCGATACATCACACTGTCCTCAGACAGTTGTTCAATCATATCTCACATCTGAATTAGACTACCAAACAAATAATGGGAAATTGTGCCTCAAAGGCCAAACAGCTCCCTGGTGGAGAGCCACCCATGGGGATACCAGTCGGTTTTATGTACACTTGCAAGTGCTTACTTAATTGGAAATTACAGGAAATCCTGCCCTGAAATGGCAAGAATTTGAGGCTTTTCTTTTTAATTCCAAAACTGATTATTGTGTGTGCAGTTAAAGCCAGCAGAAGGTAAGTTCTTACCATGTCAGGCAGTCTCCTGGATCCCTGCCACCCTGTCTATTGGAAACAAGAGTGGCAAAAGTTTTTCTCTTTTTCTTAAATTAGATTAGCAGGAGAAAATATTTATAGAGCCAGCTCCTTGGACCCTTTGAACCGGAAAGAGTTCTAAAACGACAGCTCTCATTTTAAAATATTGTACCCATTTTAATTGGTATGCAGAAGTCCTGAAAGACTTCAAAATTCCAAAATAGCCTCATTGAAGGATAAGTTGTAGAAGGCTAATGAAAGATTAACGATATAAAAGGAACCTAAAACAACAACAGCAGAACCCTTTCAGACTGATGTCACTCCTGCTCCCCTCCACCTTCCTTTCTTTGAGTACTATGGTAGTAATCCTCTGTCTGAATTGCCTTTCCACTCTGAAGAGACCATTAAATGGTTACCTTTAGAAATGGGACTGCATGAGGCTGTAGCCTAGCCTCTTCAGATCAAAGGCAGAACTGAGGGTCTAGTTAAAGAATTTTGTAAACCCAGGGAGGTTAGCCAAAAGGTTTTGTAAATGGATGATCACAATGGGAGGCCACCTGTCTGACTAAACTGACCATAACTGATATTCAAAGCCTAATAGGATTTTTTTTTCTTTTTTGGCATTCTCCCCTAAGCTAAATGAGGGCAAGAAAAACATTCCAACATTGGTGGATGGGTATGTCAGTAATTTTGTCCTAAAGCTGGTTATTTCTAAATGGGAAAGAAAATAAGGGACAAATTAATACAGATATAGAAAGTTGTAGAAGGTTTGTGAGGGGAAAAAAAATCTTTAGAAAGGAATTCTATATATGGTTAGGACTGACTAAGATTAGAATAAATTTAATTGAGTAAATGAATTTTAACATCAAAGGTTAAGTGGTGTAAAACCTGAATTTGCTTTTCTCACTGTTCAGAGGACAATGTTTTCTTAAAATATTGTTGCTTTTGATAACAGATTGTTAAGTTTCTTTACCTTCTAAGAAATCTGTTGTAATTTTCTGTATTTGCTTTTGAAATCTTTTATTGTTACTTTGGTTAAGCAAATAAGGATTATTTCACAGTGATCTATGATCTTATTTGACCAAGTGTTTAAAACTTTTTTTTGATATTTTTGACAAACTTACCAAATATCAAATTCTAGTTTAAGTTCTTTTGACCTCTAGCTAACTTTGAGATGCTTCGGAGAGAGCCCCTGAAGCATCTGAGAGAAAGACACGTTAAACTAATTAGGCTTATTTGGTATGTAAAATCACATGGGAAGCATTGTCAAATGAGTGATAATAAACCTTCTTAGGTCATCCCCTGGAAGAGGAGGCTTGTTGCTTTCATCATATTTTTAAAAGTTTCATGGGTAAATGTCACTAATATTAATGTTCTAAAAATTATATGAAATTTCTAAAAGTTGAATGTCCTGACAAAATATTACCAGTCATAATTCTAGTAATTATCTTAAAATGTTGTATGTCACAGCAGTAACCCAGTTTCTTTGTCAATTGCATTATAATCAGATCTTTAACTGTGATATTTTAAGTCTTTTGTCATTTATAAACAGTTATTATTTAATGCTTTTGCAAAAAAAAAAAAAAAAAGCTTCATTTTCAAGAAGATTCACCAAAAGGACTTTCTGACAAGTACAGGTTTCTAATAACTTTCAGATCATACTGCTGAATTGGGTAAGAAATTGAAGAATTCTAATGGAAAACCTGAGGGCTTCATAAAACTATCAATGTGGGTAGAAGACCTAAACAGACATTTATCCAAAGAAGACCTACAGATGGCCAACAGGCACATGAAAAGATGCTCAACATCACTAATCATCAGAGAAATGCAAATCAAATCACAGTGAGATATCACTTCATACCTGTCAGAATGGCTATCATCAAAAAGACCACAAATTACAAATGTTAGCAAGAATGTGGAGAAAAGGAAAGGAACCCTAGTACACTGTTGGGAATGTAAATTGGTACAGCCACTATGGAAAACAGTATAGAAGCTCCTCAAAAAACTAAAAATAGAACTACCATATGTTCCAGAAATTCCACTCTTGGGTATATATCTGGAAAAAAATGAAAACACTAATTTGAAGATATATATGCATCCCAATGTTCACAGCAGCACTATTTGCAATAGTCAAGATATGGAAACAACCCAAGTTCCCATCAACAGACAAATGGATAAAGAAGATGTGGTATATATGCAATGGAATATTACTCAGCCATGAAAAATAATAAAATTCTGCCATTTGCAGCAACATGGATGGACCTAGAGAATATTATGTTTAGTGAAATAAAACAGATAAAGGCAAATATTGTAGGTTATCACTTATATCTGGAAGCTAAAAATAATACAAATGAATGTATATGCAAAACAGGTACAGACTCACAGATACAGGAAACAAACCAGTGGATACCAAAGGGGAGGGGGTAGCGGGAAGGGACAAATTAGGGGTATGGAATTAAGAGATACAAGCTACTGTGTATAAAATAGATAAGCAACAAAAATATATATTGTATAGAACAAGGAATTATGGCCATAATCTTTTAACAACGTTTAATGGAGTATAATCTGTAAAAATGCTGAATCATAATGCTGAACACCTGCAACTAACATAATATTATAAACCACCTATACTTCAATTTAAAAGAAAAAACTCCATCTGGAGCAAATCCTCAGTTGAAGCACTTGGTTCTGGGTTGGTTGGCCTCTGCTACCTTCTCCCAGTAGGATTGTTTGAAGTGTAGAAAGAGTCCTTGGTAAATAACATTAACCTAAGACTCTTACAAATTATCTCAAGGATAGAAAAGAAAAAGAAAAAGTCTCCCACTTTCCTCCCACTGAAGGAATGAAATCATGCTGATGATAATATTCTTTACCTTTACAGATCTCTGCAGCTTTGCTGAGCATTTCCACACCTAGCTCTCATTGGGTCTTTGAACATGGCGACCTAACGAAAGCAGACAGGCACAGGGGTCAGGGAGAGCTGGATGTTCCTTGGCTCTGAACTGCCAATTAATCATGTGTTAAAGAACAGGTATAGCAGTGCTTTCAGCATCAGGACTGCTTACTCTGCGTGTAGTAGGTGCTCATGAAATCTGTGAAGTGATGCTGTGAAATGTGCAGGGGAGGGATTACAAACCCTGATTTACAAATGAAGGAAAATGAAGTTCATCAGAATGAGGACAAGATGTGTCCATGGTCACAGAGGCTGGACAAGAATCTTCAAAATTCAAATCCATTGCTTTTTGTATCACTTTAATCTGCTGAATAAAAGAATTTTCTCGGATTTTAATAATAATAACAGCACTGTTGATAAAGGTACCTTTCATTTATTGAGCATTTAACATGTGCCAGACACTTGACTAAGCAATTTACGTGAATGAACCCATTTTACAGATGCACCACTATTCTGATGGATATGTTCACTAATCTAGAAGTTCCCCAAACTCTGTACTCTGGGGATTTTTATGGAGGCTTCATCACATAGGTATAATTGATCATTAACTCCATTTTTAGCCCTTCTCCCTACTCAAGAGAATGAGAGGAGGGGTTGAAAATTCCAATCTTCTAATCACGTCTTGGTCTTTTTAACGACCAGCCCTCAACCAGGAGCCCATCCAGAGCAGAACAAAACACTCCTATCACCCAGGAAACTACCTGCCTTTCTCATATTCACACTGGTTTCCCCAGGACCTGCATGGTGCCCGGCAAGCACAGGTGCAAAATAAACATTGTTGAATGAACGAACTGGAGAGTCCAGGAAATCTGAGTATTCAAAGAACAGAATGGAAAGAAAACGTATTTTTAAAAATTGGCTAATAACTGTCAGGCTTTGTGCCAGACAGACCACATTCATCATCTTGTTAATTCCTCAAAAACTTCCTGAGCCGTGGGTATCATTAGCCCCATTTTACAAGTAAGGAGATAAGGATTTGAGCTGTTACACATCCTGTCAATGGACTGGCAAACACCAGCAGAGCCAAGATTCAAATCCAGTGTGGTTAGTTTCAGAGGCCGGGCACTGAGGGAAAGTGACTGACTGATACCTCCACAGCCTCCTTCATACCTGCGCCTGTGTCTGAGATTTTCCACACAGATTTTGGCTGCATCACTGGAAACTGGAAAGATCATGATGACAGCCGTAACAACAACCGTGCCTACACTGATGAAAAACGCCTTAGAGTTAGCCACGTTCCCAGGCATCATCTTTTTTAATCCAGTAATTGGTCTAACAGTTGGTGAATGTCTAAGTAATTTCTGGTGTGTGTGGGTTTTTGCTTGTTTGTTTGAAAGAGTGTTCTTTTGTTTTCCAAACGCATTTGTGGTGGCTTGCTGTTTTTGCCATGAAGATAGGTTAGTTAAATTTGTCATATTCATTAAACTTTTCTTTATGATTTGTCTTATAAATCATAGAACTAATTTACTCATATTTTTCTGGTAATTAATTTTTTTACATTTATTTATTTACATTGAAGTGTAATTTGGTGCATTAGTGATAAAGTAGGAATTCAGTTTTACTATGTTTCAAATGGCTTAGCTCATTATCTAACCACTGATTGACTAACCCAGAGAAGAGCTTCCTTCCATCACCCCACCGTTATTCAGACTAAAAGCAACACTGGTGGCAGAGAGGTGCATTGGAAAGACTCTATTTATTCCAGAAGTCAGAAACCTGGGGAGAGTTCCAGGTCTGCCCTTAACTCACAGGATGGCCTTAGACAGGTCCCTTCCCCCTAAGTACCTTGCTCTAAGTTTACAGCTCTACCCCAGGGGTGGGGGACGGTGAGGTGGCGGGCAGAGAGCACACTAATCTCTGGCACTGATAACTGTCCTTCTAATTCTGAAGAACTCTTGAGATAAAGAGAAATGTACATTTAAAGAACACCAAGAAACTTTTTTTTCACCTATCAGCCTGGCAAATATTAAAAAGACTGATAATCCTCATTGTTGGCAAAGATGTAGGGAAATAAACTCTCCTAAGCTGGCTGCTGATGGGACTATAAACTGATTCTGCTTTTTGAAGGGTGATTTGGTCACGTCTATTGAATGTAAAATGCACATATTCTTGGACCCAAGAATTGCACTTCGAAGAATTCTGAGATATGAAGAATAATAGAATGATATTCACTGCAATGTTCCTCATAGAAGAAAACTGGAAACAACCCAAATGTCCATCAACCAAAAGTTGGATTAAGAATGATATGATGTGGCTGTTAGGGGTTTGAATTCTTAGCTTCCCACTTCCTATGTGACATTGGGCAAGTGACTTAGCCTCTTTGTATCTGAGTTTTCTCATTGATAAAAAATGGAATGATAGCTAACAGGTCTTTGCACAGGCTTGTTGTGAGGTGTAAATAATACTCATAAAGTACCTGGCACACAGTAACCACCTCATAGTACCAGCTATTATAACCACAATATATGTTCAGGTGGAAAACTGTGAAAGTTTATTGACTCTCCTTTCCCTGGAATGTTGGGTGCTATTGTTGGGGGTTCCCTAATTCTATAGGGGCCTGAGACTTTCACTGTCTTTGACTAGGCTATTTCACAACCCTGTAAATGATAGGAAAATGATAAAAATGCAAATTATTCTTGCTCATAGACATGAAAATTGATTTTGTCCGGTAAATGTACAAATTAAGAGATAATTCCAAACACCACGGTATTGCACTAAAGATAATAACCAGCTTTGCATCTATTAGCAAATTTATTTCTGCATTCCTGATGGCCTATATATAGATTAAATATCTTACATGTATATAATACTATACTATATAATATATGGTATATATACTAAGTAATAATACATGTACTAATATATAATATATTTAATCTATCTATCAAAACCAGTTCAAAGGAGAATCTGATTAGCAGACATATATATATAGTTTTCATTAATTACTGAGTTAAAATCTTTGACAAGAATTTATTTTATATATACATCAGAGTCATGATTTATACCTTTAAAAAACTATAACAGTATTTCTAGTTTGATCTTATCTTCATTATAAATATATATGGATATATAAAATTCATACACACACACACACACACACACACACACACACTTGTATTTTTTAGAGAAAGCCTAGAAGGATGAACACAAAAATGTTTGCGAAGGATGTCTCAGGTAGGGTTGGGTAGATAACATTTCAGCTGACTTTTACTTTCTTCTTTATACATTACTGTATTGTCCAAACATTTTCATGCTGAACATCCATTTTATAGCAAGTTAAAAACAAACAAACAAACAACCACAACCTATTTTCCTTTTTAAAGGACAAAACTGAAAACTCTCCTGCAGGAACCAGTCATTTGGGATGGGAGGAGAGAGTGTTACACTTCCTCACTCTACAGGGCTTTGCGGTTGGGTATTTAGGTAAGGGGACCCCATGGGAAGGGAGGAGGCCAGCTTAATTCTCAGCCGACTTGTCCTTCCTGACCTAGGGCACTCAGGCATAAACCGATCTGAAGTGGCCAAATGGCTGATCTGGGGGTGGTCAAAGCTGAAAGTTGGACCTCAGCTCTGTCTGACTCTTTGATCTTGAGCTGGACAATTAATTCAGCCTCAGGCCACAGCCCATGAAGAAAACTCACCCAATCCAATCCCTCCTTTCTACCCACGGAAAAACCGAGGCCTGGAGCGGGGAGGGAACCCACAGAGAACACACAGCAAATTAGGGGCCACCCTGGCACTAGAACCCAGACATCCAGAGTCCTGGCCCAAAGCGCTTTTACCTCCCCAATAATACTGGGGTGAGTGTGAAGGGCCTCAGGTGCCAAGTCGGAAAGACTGGCTGGAGAAAAACAGGCATGTCTGAACGGAACACGTCAGGGCCAGAGTCAGATCTGTGTTGGGGAAGCATTTTCAGAGCAGAAAGGAGCCAAACCACCCACCATCTGGGGACTGGGCTGGGAAAAGGGTCTATTCTAGGACTGAAAACTCTACCAGGCCTTTAATACACTTCCATTGCCACTTAATTGCATTTGAGGGGTAAGTTAGCTGCTTTTTTTGGTGTTGGTTTAAAAAAAACAAAAACAAAAAACCAGTGTCAGGGGCTTTTGTTATGCAAAGAGAGTTGGAAATTCCCCTGAAATGGAGACGTGTAGGACACTAAAGCAGCAGAGAGGGAAGACTGTGCTCCTGGTGATTCTGGAGTATTATGACATTAACTGGCTTTTCCTGGGGCTGGAGCTAGGCTGGGTTGAGGGGCCTCTTCTTGCGGTCCCTGCCAGGAATGGAGGAGAGCGGCGGTCCCTTCGGACTGAAGGGCCCAGGCCGGTCTTAAGTTCCTCTTTATTATGTGCTTTGTGCCCGAGCCTCAAGGCTGCAAGTCTCACAATTTTTGCCATTTCAGTGAATGAACTACACTATGGTTAACTTAGTATTTTTCTGTAAATCTACCTACTTTTTAATAACTTCCAATATATTTTTAAAGAGCATTTATAAAGCTACCTCAATGGGGAAATCAACATTATTTTCATAAAAATAAATACAAGGAAAACAAAACAATGCCATTAAATTCCAGCTAGATACTGTTTCTCTGTTGGAAAGGGAGATTGGCACATGTTAGAGAACTTTTAAGAGGATATTAGAAGCAACCTGAGGCTTTCCTCGATTTAATCAGAAGGAACGAGGGCTAATTGAAAACAGAATAACTGTCTCACAATGTGGTTCAGTTACTGCCCTTGTGTGAAACAGCTTAAATGAACTATGGGTCCACCAGTGATGCCAGCCAAACTTTGGAGAATGCTTTGGACCCTACTCCCCCCACCCATTCGCTGAGTTACCTTGGGAAATGTCCTCAACCTCTCTGAACCTCACAGTCCTCACCTGCAAAAGGGATATGTTGACAGAACCTACTCCCTAGACTTCCCTGAGAGGTAATAATGGTGATAAAGGTGAGGATGATAATGATGCTACTAGGAAGGTTTTGGTAAAATTCTTTAAGCTGAACCTTTAGGTATTAGGTGAGTTTTGGGGAACTGGGTGAAGAGTTTGGGTCTTTGCCTGAATTAAAAGGAACTGAGAGACCAGCAGAAGGCTGCATGGTCAACAGAAGTTAGCTTCCACCAGGGTGGATTTGTGGAAAAGGGAAGCCTTCCGCAGATTCTCAGAAATAATCAAGGAAGTAAAACTAAATAAGGATATTGAATTTCCACGGTCACGCAGGATGGAGGCTCGGACAAGAATGGTTGAACATTAAAGTGAAAGGTAACCTCTAAATGACAGACAATTTGGGGACCTGAGTGCTATAATTATTGTTTTCCATTTTACACGCAAGGAAAATGAGACTATAATATCAGATGACTGCCAGGAAACTCCTAGCAGACCTATTCTCCCCGCCTTCATTCTTTCCAGTACTTCAACAAAAGTTCTGAACATGCTTAACCACAGCTAGACTCTGGGTCTGGGCAGGGGTGGGGTGGATATATACGCTGAAAAAAAAAAAAGATGAAGATTTGCAAAAACAGTATGGACAATATGATCTTATTTATGTGAATGAAAAACCAGCAAAGCTGTATCTTTATGTACATGTATCTGTATTTATAAAAGCTTCGAAATGGAGCTGGTAGCAGTGTTCAGTTTGATGGAGTGGGTGGGGAAAGGAGAACTTTAGCATTAACTGTACTGTTTGAGGTAATAGTAACAAATGTCTATATCATTTGTTATTGACAATTTAAATAAATGACTGTTACAGGCTGAATTGTATCTGCCACAAATTCATATGCTGAAGTCCTAATCCTCAGTACCTCAGAAAGTGACTATATTTGGGATTTAGGACTTAGACACATAGAGAGAAGACCACGTGAAAACATCCATCTACAAGACAAGGAGAGAAACCAACACTTGATCACAGATTTCTAGCCTTAAAATACATTTCTGTCTTTTAAGCTACCTAATCTGTTGTATTTGTTATGGCAAATATTAAAGAAAAAAAAATTCAACGGCACTTGTTAAAAACAGTAAAGCAGATTTTATTCAGGACCATATTGACAGGTATAGGGACTGCAATGGGATTTCACAACGGGGTAGAGAGATTGGGCTAAACTCCAAATACAGCATGGGCAAGTGGAAATTTATAGCCAGGGAGCAGGGTGGGGTCAGTGGATGGAAAATTACTGGGAGGAAACAGGGGTAAGAGGAATTCTGGCTAAATCAACCTAAAAAGATTTTTGCAGGAGACAAGCCAGGATAATCAGACATCCCTTGAGAGATGGTGGAGGATAAAGAACCTGATCAGACATCGAGGGTCGGAGGTTTGGTGGTTAAACTGACTTAGCAGGGTTATTGCTAAAACTAGATTTTATAAGGAAGTGCCTAGATGTGCCTATGAGAAAGTTCAGAATGCTGACTACCGTTTGGTCAAGCAAAGAATCTTTGTCCCAGCCCTGGTAAACTAATACAATGACCAAGGTAACAGTCCTGACTTCTGGGAGCTCCTAGCCTATTGGGAGAAGCAATTAATAGTAATAATAACCTTACTATGATACCAGGAAAAATGGGAGAAGTCCTGCAAAGTGCAGAAGCAAAACTATGGAACCTGGGGGTGGGAGACACTGTTATGCCTGGCAGGTTTCACAGAGGAAGTAGCCTTTGAGTTGGGCCTTGAATGATGAACAGCAGAGAAAGCGGGGTGGGTTGTTGCAGGTAGGGAGTCAGGAAGACAGGGACTGTCCCTGAAAGAAACATAGAAGCCGGCAGCCAGGGTCTGTTCTGGGTCAGATTAAGACAAGGGAGCTACACCTGAGCGTAGGCTTCACAAGGGGATGTCAGGCAGGAATAGCTGGAAGTGTTCCTTGAAGTATCCATTTTTCAGCTATTGCTGACAGCTGTTGGCCACCATGGAGGGAGTGACATCACCACATTTGCTTAGTAGAAAAACCACCCTGAAGTCCATGAGACCAGAGTTGAAAAGTGATGGCCCGAGGGCATATCAGGTCCACAGAAATGTTTTGTTTGACTCACCTAGGTATTTTTTAAAATTTAATTAACTGTTCTAACAGTTCATAATTTATAAATAATTAATTTAGATGCATAATTTATAAAATTAATAATTTATTGATATAGTTTGAATTTAGATATGTTGTTTATAATATATGATATATTACTTTTATATAAACTAATAAAATAAAATCAATATATTATAATTATTTGATACATTTGATATGTAAAATATAAATTTTAAGTTGGAAGAGTTCACAGAATTTCAAGTCTCTTAACAAGCGTTGTGGGTTGAATGTTGAAGTCCTAACCCTTGGTGCCTGTGACTTCAATCTTATTTGGAAATAGGGTCTTTGCAGATGCAATTAAGATGTAAATTAAGATGAGATCTTACTGGAGTAAGTAGGCCCTTAATCGAGTATAACTGGTACCCTTGTAAGAAGAGGAGAGGGGACCCAGACACGCAAAGAGAAGAATGCCATGTGGCTGATGAGGGAGGCAGGAATTGGAGTGATGCAGCTGGAAGCCAAGGAACAGCAAGGACTGACCACTTCCAGAAGCTGGAAGAGGTAAGGAAGGATATTACCCAACCTGAGAGGGTGCAGGGCCCTGC
This sequence comes from Camelus bactrianus, assembly GCF_048773025.1. Taxonomy (NCBI): domain Eukaryota; kingdom Metazoa; phylum Chordata; class Mammalia; order Artiodactyla; family Camelidae; genus Camelus; species Camelus bactrianus. The sequence continues at coordinate 65,617,991 of NC_133542.1, read as the reverse complement.
CAACACTTTGATTTCCGATTTCTAACTTCCAGAACTGTGGGAGAATACATTTCTGTTGTTTTAAGTGGCAGCTTGTGGTACTTTGTTACAGCAGCCATAGGAAACTAATACAAGGAAACTGTATGTCCTCTGGGTAACAACTGGCTGAAGCTGAGGAAAGGGTGCCCCCTGGAGGTGAGCCTCCAGCCACGCGGCATCCCTCATTCCTCCTAAGGTGCAGACTCTGTAGCTATATTCCAGGGGAGAAAAGAGGTCTCAGTTCGTACAGCAGCAATGGGTGTGTGTGTGCGTGTGCGTGTGCGTGTGTGTGAAAAGCTTTGTTCTTAGAAACAATCATTCTTTATTTCATGGAAGGGAGTAAAGTAATAGTTATTATTATATACTGTGTTTTGTATCATTACCATGAGCCAGGTCCTATGTTGAAGGCTCTTTATGTTGTGCCATTTAATCCTCCCTACACCGCTATGTAAGATCCCCACTCTGTAGATGAGAACAGTGAGGCTCAAAAAGGTTACATGACCTAGATCACAGATAAGAAGTAACATCTAGTAGGTGCCAGGCACTGAGCTGAGCACTTTATGTATGAGCTCACCGAATCCTCACAACACCTTATGAAGTAGGTACTCTTATCCCCAATTACCTCTCCCCTCTCCCAGTGACATGAGGAAACTCAGTACAAGAGGTCAGGCAACTCGGTCACATTATTCACCACTGAAGCTAGATGTTTTTGTCTGGATCCAAAGCCCTAGCTCTACAAAAGCACAAGCTCATTAGTTAAAAGGCTTTTCATTCATTTGTTCACTGATGAATGTGCTTATGTTTTATGCGTTTTTGAAGGAGGCAGCTGGGTATAGCAGGGAGAACACTGGTTCAAGTGCTCAGAGACTTGGGCTCTGGTCTAGCCTGGGCCTCAGTGTCCCCATCTGTGAAATGCAGGGGCTCTACTGGCCAACATAAAGGTCTCTTCTTGCACCAAGAATCCCTTATTCAGGGATTCCCTGGCCGTGGGAAGAATTTACCATTTATTAACACTATGACAGCTCAGAAAGCTAACGTATTTGCAAACGTCTCAGCAAATGACAGAGCCAGGATTTTAATCTAAGTCCACCTCCAAAAGCATCTCCGTGTCCTCCTAGATCAGGAAAAGAACTAAAAAAGAGACAGAGGTAGTTCTGCTGCCGAACGAACTCCGTGTGCTGCACACGTGGGACCAAAGGCCAGGAGTTCTGACCGAGGAGCTGGCCTGGCGTGGGCCTGTGACACCCTCTTGTGGACCAGGTCCGAAATGCTCTGCTTTGCCAGCTTTTTCATTTTAATACTAGAATAGATGGAGGATTTAGGGGGAAGCAGAAGGTGGTTTTCCCAATAGTTTCTGAAAACGAATGACCCTAGCTATTGTCCTAAAACGGAGATTGCTTGAAGGCCTCGGTCACTTAGAGAAGCCCAGCTGCCCTGCATTCATTTATTGATGAAACAAGTTACTTTCTGTTTCTGTTTTTTACATCTTGTTCATACTTGTACCAGGTATAAAGCAGTGGCTCCAAGAAAAATGGCACCTTTCCTTTTTAGTTCAGAGTTGGGGAGGTCAGACGTTAAGCCTGTAAAACTCAGAAAAAATACACAGGCAGGAAAGAATTCTTCTTCCTGTCTCTTCAGTTTTCTCTCAGATATCTGGAGGGGAAAAGGATCTTTGGCAAGACCAAAGAAGAGAGAGAAAGACTTCAAAGTATAATTATTCATTAAAATATCTATCTGTTCTCAAAGGTTTCACTTGTTTAACAGATACTGTGCTGTGGGAATTCTAAAATACCTAAATCCTTCCTGTACTGAGGCTTCATGAAGAAGTGGATACTCCCTCCCCCAGAGAAGGCAGCAGCAGGGCCCAGAATCAACCCTGAAGGCTGCAGGGGCCTCTTCCCAGAGGGACCTGGCCCCCAGCAGGGAGAGCAGAGGGGTAGAAATGAGGGGCAGGGCTGGAAGTTTTGGTAGAGAGGGCTTTTACATAACATTTCTGACCTTCACAACAATCTAATAAACCAGGGGCCAGCATGCCTATTTTACAGATGAGGAAACTGAGGCCCAGAGAGATTCAGAACCTTGCCCAAGTCTCAGGCCTCATAGGCTGTAGTGTTGGAATCTAAGTCTTGGAGAAACAATAGGTTAGGAATCCAAAGCCTGGTTTCTAGTCCCAACTGTGAACACACTTGCTGAGTTGGGCATGTCAGTCAACAATTTGGATCTCTGTTTTCTCTTCTGCATAAAGGGGGTTTGGTTAGAAAGGCATTTACTGACCTTTCCTTTTAAAGGATCGAGCAGAAAAACAGGAAGAGGGAGCTGCGGAGGGGCGCCCGTGGACAGGAGGAGACAGGAGCCCAAGTCCAAGCACAACCATCAGTCACGGATGAGTGGACTACTGATGTGGATCACTCTCAGTAGGAGCACACTGAACATCAGAGACCTCAGAGAGCCCCTTGTCTAGCCAATTTTTAAAAAGCTTTATTATCTCTCTTGTTAGACTCATCCTAGTAAAGGAACCCCCTCATGGGAGGGCAGTAAATCACAGTTTACAAATCACATTCATATCTGTGGTCTCATGAGTGCTTATCCCTTCTCTGTGAGGTTCACAGGAGAGGTACTGCTATCTCCATTTCACAGAGGACAAAACTGAGGCTCTGAGAAGGCCCAGGGTCAGCTGACAAACAGCTTTCAGTTGGCTGGCTGTCCCTCTGAAGCCTGAGTGTGTCTGGATGGGGAGGGAGACCACTGTGATAGATCGGATTACTCTTTACCTATACTCATCTCCTTGGAGGAGAATTATGTGCCCCAACTCTGTCATCATGAGGCCACAAAACTTGCTCTGGCCAATGAAATGTGAGCAGAAGTGATTACTTTGGAACAGAAGCTTGAAGACCCAGTGTGTCATTTACCATGTCACTTTTTCTTCTGCCATGAAACCTGGCGATGTTCCAGAGATAGAGACAGAGACAGAGAGTGAGCTCTCTCAGCCTGGTCCTGGAGTAAAGATGATATGAAATAGGGGAGCAGGTGACTCATCATGGACATAGAGATGAGTAAGAAATAAATCTTTGTGGTTGTACACCACTGAGATTTGGGGGTCATTTGTTACACAGCAAAACTAACATATCTATAAAGACAACAGCCTCTCTTGGGAACAGGGAATAGTGATGTCAGACCATGGATAAGCTGGTCTATGGTTTTGTGTGTGTGTGTGTGTGTGTGTGTGTGTGTGTGTGTGTGTGTGTGTTTGGGGTGGCACAGTGGGTGAATTTGCCCTGGACCCTATAGTCAGTCTTTCAAACCAACTACTACACCTGCAGGAATTTGTTTCCCATTCTTCTCCTCTCCTCTCTCGCTCCAATTATTTTCATTATGCTGCCGAAAAACTTCGGATCTCTGCTGAATTTCATGATAGCAGATAAAGGTTTTATCTTTCCCAATTTATATGAAGAAACTGCTTCAGGAGCTATTGATTGGCTCTCAGAAATAATAAATGCAGCTGCTGTTTCCCGAGGGCTTGTTCACTACCAGGCACTCGTTAAGAGCTTTTCATGCTTTACCTCATTTTCGCTTCACAACTACCTGAGGAATTAGCTCCTACTATTTCCCCACGTAAGAGGCAAGGAAATGAAGAATTAGAGACCTTACGGAACTTATCCAAAGCCACACAGATACTGAGAAGCAGGGCTGGGGCTCAAATCCAATTATCATGTTGGGAATTTCCAACTTGTCCATTTGGGTCCTTCTTGTATTTGCAAACTCTGTTATAGTTGTCTCCTCTGCTATTTCTAATCCTCAGTCTTTGCTTACTATGGATGGAAGAGTGGAATCCCTTTTCCCTAGTCCTGGTTTCAGTGAGGAAGCGTTTTTTGTTCTGAGCAGGCTCCTGGCTCCTCGCCCCACTTTATCCATTCCTGACAGGATGAGGGACTGGTCCGCTTGTAAACTTGAGAATACCTAGTTAAGCTCAACTTGGCGCGTCCTACTTCCTGCCGGGTGGGGGCTGTTCCTGGAGCTCCACCCCCTGCAGCAGGAGCTCTGCCCTCGTCTCTGCAGCCCAGCTCTGGGATTCATACTAGCTACCAGTCTAAAAGGTGCTTCTCCAACCTGGCTTATACCAGTAATAAAGATGATCTTTTGGCCTCCCTCTGCTTCTCTTTGTTTTATTCTTCAACTTGTTCAGAGTCACAGCAGATAGGATGCTCTGTACTCAGAGTCTCTCTGAGGGAATTATGCTGGTGGGAATGTTTCAGGGTTTGCTGCTGGTTCCAGTCCTCGCCTTGATGGTTTCAGAGTGCAACCCCAGTTTCCCTAAGCCTTTGAGCTCTAATGCCTGCTCCCACCTAAGTGAAGAAGTGTGGTGTGGCAGAAATGGCCAGTTGTTTCTCAATACCATTCTTTCCTTCCTCTATTAATAACAATCCTCCCCAGAATAAAGACTACATTTCCCAGCCTCCCTTGCAGTTAGGTGTGGTCACAAGACTCATCAATGGGAGAAAAGCAGAAGGGATGAGCACAACTTCTGGATCAGACATTAAAGGGAAGGCACGTGCTATTCACTTCCTTTTTTTCCCCTTTGCTGGTGGAACAAGATATGATATTGCAGCTGGAGTAAGTATTTCGAACCAGGAGACAAAAGCTACGTATTTGGTTGACAGTGCAACAACCAAGGAAGTGCTTAAAAATTGCCACCTTCAAGCCACCATATCAACCCTTGACTACCTGTCCAGACATCTATGTGAGAGAGGAATAAACTTCTAACTAGTGAAAGCCATGATCATTTTGGGGTCTCTTAGTTACAACATCTGAGCCTATGTACCCTAACTAAGCCATGTGGGGACCTAAGACGTTGCTTCTCAGTTTTGGGGAGGGGTACAGGGCTCTCTGGCAGGAGCCTAAATGTGCAACTGATTCACACATATGAGGGGATCAGGGAAAAAGAGAGGGATAAAAGGATTGGGCATTTGTTGAATGCTTAGAATATTCCAGATACTGTGACTGATACTTTCTGCCACTCTATCTTAGTTGATCTAAACAACAATTCTATGGGGGTGGATCTATTATCCTATTACGTAGTTGAGGCTCAGAGAAGTTGAGTGCTAAGGTCATATAGCTGATAAAAAGTTATGCTAGAAATGGAGCTAGGGTTAGTGTGACTCTCAAAACCATATTCCTTCCTCCATGGCAAACCATTAATTCACTGTCTCCTTCCACCAAATATAATACAATACAACATAATAAAATCTTGTCCCTCCATGGGTCTCTTGTGTTTCTGCACATCCTGTGAGCAGAAGCACTGACCATCATTTGTCCCAGACTATCTTTACAAGGATGTTTGTAGAGCAAACAGCCTTCAAAGATAGAGTGTTTCCTTCCAGAGCAAAGGACAGAAATGTTTACTCCCCACTATAAAAGATTTGGTTTCTCTAAGCTCAGGGTTCCTGACATCTAGGAAGTGATGTAAATATGCTGATGCTCATGCTACATGACGTGCTGTGAATAATAAAGTCCTTTGTCTCTGAACTGGAAGTCTGACGTCCTCTCCTTATATCCTTGAAACTGCATTACACTAAGTTGTAGGCTTGCAACTAGGGTAGATCTTGGTTCTTGACAGCACCTGCCATATTTGTGCCATGGAGTCACCATGTTTAATCCAGTTGTCACATCACACGTGCTCGTAACTTACATTATTTCAACTAAATGTGCAAGGTCAACAAAGCAGTAAGAAAATTTAAATACTCCTCTGCGTTCCCTTTTTCTAAATAAATGCATGCCTCGGAGGAAGCATGTGATGAAAGCACTGAATCTGCTATTTTCTTAGTGGATCTTAGTTTTCACGTGGCTTTCATGGCGTGGTCATTTTGACATACTGAGTGTGATTCTAATATTTGAAGATGCCTATTTTTTCATGACCATGGTTTCTAAATCTAAATCACCCAATTCTGGTGGTCAGCCAAAGAGAAGCTATCAGATCCAGTGCTGGAGGAAAATTTGGAGACAACAAATCAGTCTCCAATATGAAGCTCTCCTGAAAATTTTTCAAGTACACTTTTCACCTTATGTGATTTTTGTTGTTATGGATCAACTTTAGAATGTTATACCCTCATAGATGATAACTCCGGGGGATTATATTTTGGGAGTAGGGTCAGTACAAGGTTGGGGGTACTATTTTCATGGTCACAAAATTTCTTTTACAATTGAATATAGCATGTACTTATCATTACATTTATACATCACTTTCTTCTTTAGTACCACAAATTTGAATCTAATCTCTTTCTATATCCAGACACTAAAGAGTCCCATGGAGTTAATTTTCACTTCTTTGTCAGTCTGTTAAATTTTGAAATACAGTATTAGCAATTGCCTTTCCTTTCTTTCTTTCTTTCTTTCTTTCTTTCTTTCTTTCTTTCTTTCTTTCTTTCTTTCTCTCTTTCTTTCTTTCGGATAGGTAAACTTTTTTTATTGTAGTATAGTTGATTTACAATATTGTGTTAGTCTCGCATGGTGATTCAGTTATATACATACACATACATATATATATATTCTTTTTCATTATAGGTTACTACAAGATATTGAATATAGTTCCCTGTGCTATACAGTAGGACTTTATTGTTTATCTATTTTATATATAGTAGTTAGTATCTTCAAATCCCAAACTTCCATTTTATCCCTCCCCTACTTCCGCCACTTGTAACCATCAGTTTGTTTTCTATGTCAGTCAGTCTGTTTCTGTTTTATAAGTAAGTTCATTTGTGTCATTTTTTTTAGATTCCACATGTAAGTGATATCATATGGTATTTGTCATTCTCTTTCTGGCTTACTTCATTTAGTATGATAGTTCCTAGGTGCCATTTCTTTTTGATTAAATTAGTATTTTTCATTATTTGTTTTTACTCAATTGAATTATGTTTGTTGGAAGTTAATCAACTACATTTGACTATGTATTAATTTTTTAAATTAGGTAGCACATACACATGGTAATAAACTTCAGAGTACAAATTGTATTGGTTCTGCTGTATCTTCAATACTACCTCAGGAATTGGGGCACCAATATTTTAAAATCTGGTTCTGGATTGATGGCAGCTCCAAAAACACTATATAACAATGGGACAAGCATAGAGAGAGATAGAGGAAAAAAATCTACAATCCAAGATAAGTCTATGAACCAAAATTCTAAAACATATGAGGAAAATTAACAAAATTAAGTCTATATAACCAACAAGGAGATGAATTCACTTGGTTTAAATAAGCACAGTAAGAGTTCTGAAAATGACTTTAAATGTTTAGGCTCTAGAAAATAATAAAAGAATAAAGTAACATCTATTTTTATAAAAGAAATTATAAAAATATAAACAGGTATACATGAATCAAGAACAGCTGGATATGAGAAAGAATCGGTACCTTGAGTGATGCCATGCATCTCTTCGAGGAATGAGTGACCCTCAAAAATTTGCTGTATCTTCCAGCCAACTGCCAGCTTGTGTTATTCAAGCTGCACCTGGAGGATGAACATTTCTCTGCTGTGCTCCAATCTAGGACAGTCTAGGGAAGTCAAGGTTTGTGTGGGCATGGTGAGGGCAGTTTCAGTCCCCCTCCATCTACAGCCCTCCACCATGCCATCCAAAGTCCCCTTCCATGTAGTCTCTTGCTTTTGTTTTCCTTTGCTTAAGAAGCAATGGGCAGAGCAGATTAGTAAGTAACATATCAGGGGGTTGCCAGTCATCTCTTCCTGCAAGCACACTCAGTCTTCACAAGTGATTCTCTTGGAGCCCTTCTCCCTTGTCTAAGAGGGACTACAACCTCCATAGAGGGAGAGGAAGGGATGGATCTCTTTTTAGACACTGCATTTGCTCTCAAGGTTGACTTTCCTCCCATCTCTCCATTCTTTCTTTCCACTGATTAGCGATGATGGTTTGTCTGTGAGGAGAGGGGAGGGAATGTGAAATAAATGGGGAGGAGTGGAGTAGGAATGGGTGGAAAGGTTGGAAGAAAAATAATGGATCTTCAAATTTAATGCTGGAATATAGATGGTTCCAAACACTGGCAGTTCTTTAAATGTAGATTGTGGGCTCCTTATGGACTTTTTGGTTCTGATTTGAATTTCAGCAGAAGTTTCAGGACAATAGGAAAAATCCCTCTCAATGTCCAGTTACATGAGAATATATGTCTATTTCCTTCTCCTTTTATGGTTTAATAAATGTTGGCATACTATCTACTTTTCTGTGTTTTGTTTCTTTTCACTCGAAGTATTTCCCAGAGATTGTTCCATATCAGGTCATGTATGTGTGCCTCATTCTTTTTTATTACTTCATACATTCCACAATACGGATGTACTAAAATTTACTACAACAGCTCTCTCGTAATAGTTAGTCTCTAATCTTTTGCTATAAATAATGCTGCAGTGAATATTTTGTGTATACATCTCTTTTCATATAAACAGCTTTAAAAAAAGTTAACTAGAAACGTTGACAGATGTTTGGCATCCAAAGGACATTCCTTCTTAATTATGCTGCAATTAGTGACACAGTCTCTCCCTACTTTGAAAATTCTGTGAATTATTATAAGAATGGACAATTTCTAATGTCTGTAATTGCATGTGATAGGCGTTTTTGCATTCACAACAATGTTTCTCTTCAATGCTGCATCAAAATGTAATGTGTGACATAGACTTAAGCAATGGTTGGGATCTACATTTAAACTGCTACAAGTGCAAATAAAGGATGAAGTACAAAGTAATGTTGAGGATGGGAGAAGTCATATGTACTTAAGTTCAAATCCCAGTACTGCCAATTTTTATCTATGACTTCAGACTTCTATCACACTCAGTTTTCCTGTTCATAAAATGGGTGAATACGGTACTGACTTAATGGGGAAATTGGGGGGATTAAATAAGGAAATATGCATGATTCTTAGGACAGTTCCTGGAATATAGTAAGTGTTCAGTAAACATTAGCTATAACATAAAAGTTTCAATTCAGGTAACAATTGTATATAACCTTTCTAGCTAGACATAAGTTCACAGCTGGACAAGTAATGTCCATTGGTTCACAGATTTCTCCTTTATTTGGTACAGGCAAATTTCTTGATTTCAGAGATGTAACTTATGACCATAAACAAACTATTTATTGGGATTAAAGAATATAGGAATAGAAGCATATACCTATAGGGCTGGAAGGGATTTCAGTATTACCTTATATTATCATGTAATAACCATCCCATGCATGTAATTCTCACATGCCAAGCATTTTGCATACATTATCTCATTTAATTTTCACAAGGACCCATGTGAGGTAGGTACCCTTATTCTTATTTTGCAGGAGAGACTGATGATCTGAGAAATCAAGTGACATGCCTAATGGTATCTTTAGTAAACTGAAGAGCAGAGATGCACACTCAGGTTTTTCTGAAAATAAGATATTTGTACATTCCCATGTGTTTTTCTATTGAAATCTCACTTGCCCATGGCAGAACCAGCTTATGAAACGTCTTTAATGCCAAAAGCAAGCTTGAACTTCATTTTGGTGGACTGAGGCAGGGCTGTCTTATGCTTTAGTACAGCACGCAGACTGCCTAGGGCCCACAACACTTTTAGGCGCCTAAAAATGTTTCAAGTTCTTTTAAAATCAGAAGAGAAAAATAAACTTTCAGGTTGAAGAAAATGATTTGCTATATAACATCACTATATTTATTTCTATATCAACGCAGTTGCAAAATATGCAATGTAAATAAGTATCATATATTACATAAATATATGTATCTACAAGCACAAGGCAAAAGTACTCAGACGAAAGTCAGAATGCAGCTAAACTTTCTGGGAAAGTGATAATAGCAGACCAAGTTGGAAGAGGGGAGGTAGTGGCCAAATTGTGAAAAATGTGGTCACAATTTCTCCCCTCCTTACAAAGACACTCCTAAGGGAGGTTATGAGGGACATAGGTGAAACATAGGGCAGAAGGTGCCACTTCCTAGCTGTATGCTCTTGGGCAAGTGACTTGATCAATCTGAGCCTCAGTTTCGCCATCAGTAAGATGGGGATACGTACCTCCTGGGGTTGTTGAACCTAGAGTGCCTTGGACCTTGCCGCTAGGTACGAATCGCTCAATACATACATGTTGAATGAAAGCAGTAAATGTGTGCTTAGCAGTGGCCGGCGTACGGTAAGAGTTCAGTAAGAGGTAGCTGCTGGCATAAAAAACTAGTCAAAAGTCCCCTAAGCAACAACCCTAGTCCTGCAAGATCCAGAAGTACCTCAGCAAGTCCTACGCGAACTTGCGCAGAAACTTCCCCAGGAGGAGAGAACACGGGGTTACGCTTGCGCATAAGCGCTTTCCTCCAAGCCCTTCGGGCGCGAGAGGCAGTGGGGCGGGCTCGACTGCGGCGCGACGAGTCTAGAGGGGAGGACTGCGGAAGGGGCGTGGCCAGCAGGCCGGGCCCAGCCATCCTCTTCCGGGCTCCTGCAGCTGCGCGCGCATCCTCCTCCCCCCTTCTTTTGTGGTCCGGCCCATTGCGAGGGTGACAGGAAACCCTGTGCAGGGAGCGCCGCCATCTTGGACCTGCCCGAGGAAGATCTTGGGGGAGGTGCGGGAGCAGTCGCCTCGTCCACCGCCACTGTCGCCGGCCGTCTGCAGCTTCTCGGCCAGCCCGCTACCTGCCGGGGCCTCGGCCGACCGCCCCCGCTCCTCTCCCGCTGCGTCCACCTCTTCTTCCTCGTCCTGACGCCCCCCTCCCGCCCGGAAAGCTGCCCAGCCACCAGCAACCCCCCAGGTAACCTAGGCCTTCCGCAGTGTCCGGCGGGCCGGGGCCTCCTGGTCCCGCTCTCTAAGGGCCGGGGGTGGAGACGATGGCGGGCTCGGGCCGCAGGAGGGCGGGCGGCGCCGCAGGGCAGGCAATGTCAGGCCGCGGCAAGCCGGGGGTCGGCGGTGGGCGCCACGGCGCCGGACCTGACGGGACTCCGTGAAGGGGCGAGGGTGTCCCCGCGCAGCGCGCGCCGAAGCCCCGGGTCCTCCCCGCCCAGCCGAGGGCTCCGGGGCGAGGCGTGCGGGTAAGGGTGTGTTCGGCCTCGCCTTCCTCGCCTCCTCGGCCGGACTGGGCTGACTCGACTCGCACCTCCCGCGGGCTCAGTCTCCTTGCCGCCGCTGTCGGCGGCCACCGACCTCCCCCGCCGCGTTTCTCGGTGCTGGTTGCGCCGCCTTGCAGCCCACGAGCCCCGGACGTGGCATTCTGTCGCCCATAGGCCGCGTCTGGCCCCGAGCACAAAAGGCGGCAGCAGCCTGCAGCCTCGCCGGCATCTTGGACCGGCTCCGGTGTCCTTGTCGATGTGGGTAGACTGTCTTGGACTCGGGCTGGTCAGGGGTCTAGGGGTCCGTGCTGGCGAGGTTCTAGTTTGGGTGAAGCCTTGTAAGGTCTGTGGCATCCTGTAAGGCCCCGATTCTAGGTAGCATCTAGAAATAACGAAGACAAAAAGTTTTGGTATTTCTAAAATTTAAGAGAAGAAGGCGGAACAAGCGTGTTTCGGTGGTTTGCACTTTGCTGTGTGCCAGACACGGATTTAGGTGTCTTTCTACAAGTTTATCTTGAGCCTATTGGTGTTAAGTAGAGTATCTCCGTCTCACAAGTGAGGAAACTGAGGCTTGAAGGTGTGATGTGGCTGATTAAATGATGGTACATAACAAACTGAAGTTAGGCTAGGGCTACATACATGACTGTTTAAAACATAGCTACACCTTAATTCCTTTATTCTTATGTCTGCATTGGATGACAGCTGATTACTCCTTTATAAAACCCAGTCTTGTGTCAGACATAACCCTGCCAGTCCTCATTCTCATAACCCCAGAAGAGCGATGGCAAGACCTCCATTTTATATTTGAAGAAAAAACTGGGATTCCCAGAGGTCAGGTGATTTCGTGGTGGTCCCACAGCAAGTGTCAGGGTCTAGATTTGAACTCTCGTAGTTTACTGCTCACTTCATTACTATCACACCTGCCTTTTATTTAGATGTGGTTATGGGGTTCATATTTGCCCTCACAATAATCCAGCTCCCACTCCTCCATTCCCCAAGGCTTTGCAAAAAATTTTTTCAGAGTTCCGCTTACGCCCTTTTGTTTTACTTGATCATGTCTTGAAACGTGTAGTGGTTAGGAGTTTTGGAGGGTTCCCACTCCAGTACTGCCACTTCCTAGGTAAGTGACCTTAAGCAAGTTACTTAACGTCTCAGACTCTGTCCTTAATTATACAGGGGATAACTGTACCTACGTTTTATAGTTGTGAGAATTAAATGCGGTTTAAAACCCTTAGCACATTGCTTGAAATACAGTAAGTGCCCTATTTTGTGTAGCAGGTATGTAGTGGGTGCTTAATATATGTTGAGCAAGTTAGAGGAGCATGGCTTTGGAGAGCTGTAGAGTTAGACCCGGGCTTTAACCTTATCTTTCCCTCTAGTACTATATGACTGTGGATGTATCTCATCTCTGAGCTGGTTTCCTTATCTGTAAAATGAGTTTTTAGGATTAGAGATTGCTTATAAAGTACTAGCATATATTAGGCACTCAGTGAACAGCAGTTACTGTAAAGATGTAAAACCTTTAGATTTTAATAACTTTAAAAAAATTCCTTGGAATTAAAGCTACATATTTAAAAGTTTTTGTTTTTTATATTTCACATTAAACTTTATAGTTGTTGCATACTTCAGCTGTGCAGCAGAATTTGGAGTGTTCTTACAACTGATTTTTATCAGTATTAAATGTTTTTGTATAATCTTAGATGATGCACATTTAGAGGAAAATTTCTTTTTTAGAGGAAACTTTTGGTTAAGGCAAGTAAAATATTTTAAACCTAGGGCTATTGAGAGATGTTTACTTTTTTTGTAAAAGCTTGAAACAGTTTATGTGGTTAAAAATGCTGGGCATGGCTGGAGACAGCAGTGTACAAATAAAGATATCAGAAATACTATACTTTTTAAAACCTTTTTATTCTAGACAGTTTTAAACATACACAAAGTAGAGCAGTATATTGAACCTTCATATACCCATCAGCCTGTATTAACAGTGATCAGTCTTGTTTCATCCATATATACCTGTATATTTTTTGAGGCAAATCTCAGACATAATATCATTTCATCTGTAAATTTTTCACTATTGCTATACCTTTAAATTCTGGTAGTAAGTGCAGGGTTTTTGTTTTGTTTTGCTCCTAAGTACTTTTCTTTATGGACAGAGGGGCAGTATGAGAGTACTTTTATTTCTCATTCATAGCATACTATCATAATTAGCTGGAAAATTTTCTTGACACACAAAGGAATCCAATTTTTTTATTTTACATGTTAATGTATATAAACATGTGACATTAAATACCTTGTCAAACATGAAGTGATTTTTAAAGCGGATCTCAGAAATGAGTGGATTATTTTCAGTGGTTGCATTATCTATAAGGAAAGGAAATTGACCGCTTGTTTTGATTAAATTAGTATAGTAGAGTAACTACCAAGTTTTTGTGTCCACTTAACTGACAAATCAAATAGCATTCCACTTTAGTGGACTTGTAAGCAAACCAAAACACTTCTGTTCTTGAGTTCCATGAAGGGAAGGACAACATACATACATACATTTGATCATTACTGTATTGTCAGAGCCTAGTGGAAGGCCACCTGTTTAGTAGATAATCAGAAATACTTCCACGTTGGAATCACAGAAGCAGTCTATCTTGGCTTACGTGTTTTTAAACACTGTTTTGCATATAAAAAATAACAATAAAGATCAGAATTTAAATCACCTGGAATATTTTTATTTGGTGGGTTGCTTTTTTTCCTGTGTTGTCTTGACTCAGTTATATAAAAATTACACAGTAACGTCTTATGTTCTAAGAGTAGAATAAAATAACTATGTAACAGTTGCAAAAGGATTAGTCAGTGCATAAGTTGACAACAGTAAGGAGCCAAATCATTAAAAAACAAAAAACACAGAAAAAATACTCCACATTATTGGAGTGTTTTATTTTGGTTGTTTTTTGAGGCTGATTACATGAGTGATTTCATATGATGTTCCCCATATTATTGTTAAATGTGGAAGTAATATTGGAAATATTATGAATAGAAGTTTTTGTTTATTCTTGTTTTATATTAGAATTGTATATAAAAATGCTTTAAAATATTTAACAGACCTTTATTTTCTTCACTTTTAATATTTTGGATTATCAGTGAATACAGTACATGTTTATAGTGTCAGTGCAGGGAGACATATATAAAGAAGGTTAATAATTTTCCCCTTCCTTTTTTCTACTCAACCCATGTATTCATTTTCCACAGTTCGGTGTGTATCTTTCTATATTATATGCATAGAGGATTGAGTGTGTGTATGTGTTTAAAAATGGGTATCCTATTTCATAAAACTGCAACATGCTTTTTTTCCCACATAAGATCATGAATTCATTTCCAGGTTAATACATATATCTAAATGGTTTTTAAACTAAATGCATATTATTTCATAGTAGGGATGTACTTTATTCAGCCATTTCTTTGGGATGAGTGTGTAGGTTGTTTCTGGGTTTTTTTGCTGTAAAAATGCTACTTTAAGTGCACTTGCACCTGTAACCTTAGGGGTTCATGGTTTTATTTCTGTAGGCTACTTCTATGTGGGCTTCTTGGTCAAAAGGAAGTCTGGATTATTTTTAAGATTTTAAAATATACTGATTACTTCCCCAAAATATTGTGGCATTTCAGACTCCCACAAGCAGTGTTTGAAAGTGCCTACCTTCACATCTGCATCTACACATATCAAAACTAGTTATTTATATTTCTGTATAATTTTATTTGGAAAGGTGATTCAGTACATGAAGACAGTGTGATTCTGTTTTGGCACAATAATGATTAGTGTTTAATGTGCATTTAATAACCACTTAGATCTATATTTATTGGCCTGGAAATAGATCCATGATATTGTTAAGTGAAAAAAAGCCTGTTGCAGAGTTTCATGCAATAACATACCCCATTTAAAATATATTTTAAAATATATTTCTCACCTCAACAGTGGTATGTTTCATGTTCAAAAGATGAGGTTGAGAAATCCTTTGTTAAAGCATCATTAAGCACAGTTAATATTTAAACAGGGCCATCAACAATTTTTCTTTTTTAGTATGCATTTAGTAAACAATTTGCTTGACAGCCAGAAAGTTTAGAACTAAATTTTACATGGCTGATAGTAAAACTGTTACCCTAAACTTTTAGTATTAATTATCCTCCATCTTTCTCTGATTTTTATTTTTTGCTTTTATCAGTCTACATTCATGTGTGTATATATGTAGGTATGTATGCCTTTAATAAGCTACTTTAGATAGAGAAGATCATGTTCTTTGGAATCAGGCCTGGGTTCAAGTTCCAGCTCTGCCATTTACTAAGTTTGTAAACCAGTCAAATTAATGAATTCCTCCAAACCTCAATTTTTTCCATTTTTACATGGACATAATGGTAATAACTCTGCAGAGTTGTAAGAATTAAGTAAGAATTATATGACAGTATAGGGAAAAGTAGTGCAGATCATCACATGGTTTACTCAACAAATGTTAGTTCTCTTCAGAAACATTTTGGGATAGGTATAATATGAATTATTGTTACTAGTTTTATCATTTACCCATATCTACAAATCCCGATCGCAGTGCATCCTCTGAATGTAATTATTTAATACTGCTTATTCAGATTATTAAATTAGAACTGAGTGAACTGAGAAAGGTTTGTATCCCAAAGTACCAACATAGGGTTTCATGGTACATCTCATAACTGTGGAGGAGGCCAGATAGTATAGTGATGAAGAGGGGGTTCTCTGCAGTTAGAGCACTGTAGACTTGACCACTTAGCTCTGTGATGTGGGCATATTACTTGTTGAGTCTTTCCTTATCTGTAAAATGAGGATAATAGTCACTATTTTATCAGGGTAGTAGTGAGGATTAAATGAGATTGCTTGTAAAGTATTTAGCACATTGCCTGGCATATGTTAAGTGCCCAGTAAATGGTAACTATGACAGTTGGGTTTGTTATTAGCTTACAAGTTGTTCATCAGGTATTTTAATGATGCTTGTCTGTGTTGTACTTTTTTTCCTAAAGAAATCAAAGGTATTAAAGGAGGTCTTTATATGTGAATTTTATTCAAATGGTTTTTGTAAAACATGGGAGAAAGTGCATTTTAATCACACCAGTAGCTGTGCACAAATTACAGAATATCACCAAGGGTTTTTAATTAGTGAATATTGTTGTGTTGAGTGAACTCATGTTTTCAGAGTGTTTGAACTAGACCAATGCTTCTTGTTCTCACCAACCCTTTTTTTTTTTTTTTTAATTCTAAGTTCTCAAAGTAGAGCAGAAGCACCCTTGCACCCTTAAGTGATGGGAGAAAAACATATTTCCCCTTCCAAAGCTAGTTACAAATATATTCATCACCTTAACGTTGGTATGTTTCATGTTCAAGAAATGCTTTGTTAAAGCAATATTAAGCATAGTTAATATTTAAAAGGGGCCACTTGAACATAGTTCTACTGCAGAATACGTAATTTTGAGTGAATGCTATCAATAAACTATGGGCATCTATTTAAACCTCGTTAGTATTTTACCTTAGAATAAGAAAAGAAGGACCTGTTGTATTAGTGGCTATAGTGCTAAATATTTTCTGCCTTCCTGTCTACTGAAATTAGTAAGTTTGAGTAGTTTTCCTTTGCTCAGCTTTTAGAGTTTTTAATTTTTAAGAAATTTGAACCAGAAAATTGTGTGGTGAGATGGACACAGGATGCTGGTGTTCAGTCTGAAATAGTGATCATTCTCTTTTATTTGGAAATAGTTTATACTAATTAATGCTTGGTGATTAAAGAAAAACATTTTAAAAATTAGTCATCTCAGTAGATATTTAATTAACGAGTGCTTATGTGATAATTAGCAAGTACAGAAATTAGTACAACTAGGATTGGATTGTAATTTCATGGTCAGCCTTTAGAGCATTTTGAGTAGAAATTGGGGTTGTTAGACACCATAGTTTTAACATAATAAAATGAAGGGAAGCAAAGTATGTACAGTTAACAACTTTCAGTTAGAAGTGGGAAAGGAAATAGGAAAATCAAAAGGGGAGGAGCTTGAGATAAATAGTCATTTAAAGATGACTAAATAATTACTTTCCCCCAAGTTTGAATGGGGAAAAAGAAGTTTAAAAGAGGAGTTAAAAATTAATTACAAGAAAAGAGCCTGGGAGGAATGTAGACCAAGAAGTTAATAAGCTTTAAATATCATTTTTACTGTGAGATTATTTTTTTCCCATGTCTTTAGCATCTGGTTCAGAGATATGGTGAATAAATCTAGACCAGTCTGAACCTCAGGATCAAGCTCATTCTTAAAAGATATGAGTTCCTAGTACCTGGAAAATGGGAATCATATTATTAGTAAGATGTTCAGAATCAGAGTTACTTTAACTAGAAAAACTCCTTTTTTGAAAGAACTGGTTGAGGGAGTTTTCTGTGATGTTGAAGACTGATTATAAATGTTACAACATGTCCCACTTTTGTTGAATGGATTTCATACAGCTAAGTGAGAAGACTGTTGTTTGAAATGATTGTCTCATAATTTGCTGTAGTTAACAACTTCCTCTTCCCTAATAACAATAATTCACTTATTTAATATATGTATTTTTCTACAGGTTAAATTTTATTAGTTTTAAAGAAATTTTATTTGAAATATGACATTGAGTAAGGTGTTAATTTCAGTAACTGAATCTCCCCAATCATTAAATGTCTGGCTTGTGTGTGGTAGTTGGCCAAAACAGTAAAAACCAAATCAAAAAAAAAAAAAAAAAATACTGGAAATCAAAATTTTAAAAATGGGTTAAACCCTTATACATATAAAGAATTTTTGTCTTTCTTTAAGCTGCAGACTGGTTTGAGAATAGATTTTTTTTCTTTCAGTTTTATTGGGGAATAAATTTTACTGAAACTTAATATCAGTATTAGAATTCACCTCTTACTCTCTAGTACTTAGCACAGTGTCTGACACATTCAAGGCATTCATTTGAATAAATTGGAGAAGTTTTCTCTTTAGGTTATTAAAAGTAGGAGAGAAATTAGAATTCTTTAGGTTGTCTTATCTGAGGGTAAGGAATGGGCTATGATCTTTTGAAATATCTTCTAATACATAAACTTTCAAATTTTACAACCACAAGTAGTATTTTACACCATTATTTCTCTTAACTCCTAGCATAATATATATAGCACGCATTTGGTATATTGTTAATCTTCAAATCCTTTGTTGGATTGAGCCACATGAAATCATCAATAAGTGACTTTTTTTTAATCTATAAGAACAACAGTTTCATGTCGTTCTAAGTCTGACATTCATTTGGTTTAGAAATAATATGATTGCTTTGGATGCTACGCTAACCTTTGATCTAAAGTAGGGTAAAAACGTTATTTTGTGTTTATAAGTTGATGCTTAATTTTTATTACATTCAGTTATAAAATCAGAGTTTCAAACAAATAGGCCATCAGTAATTCATTTGATCATTTAACAGATATGGGGACCTTAATAAGAGAGGAGGATTATTTATAATGATATTTAACTTAAATTTATAAAAATTTTCTTGTTTGAAGTTTTCCAGAGTAACATTTCTTATTGGATATTTCCAAAGTGAAGTTTGGAATTGTTTTGATATACATGGTTTCTTATATCTCTATGGATAATACATGAGAATATTAAAGCAGCGTTCATCCAAGAGAATTTGTGTATTTGATCAATTTGGGAAATGCAATTTTGCTCTAACTTACTGTAACCAACATTTTGTTTATAGTCAGTGTGCTTTATTTTATATCTCTTTAAAGGATAGCCGTGATCAGCTTGGATAACTTATGTATATTTTTTTCTGATGTAACAATTTTCTTTGTTTTTAGTGCCACCATGGCAACTGCACCGTACAACTACTCTTACATCTTTAAATATATTATTATTGGTAAGTTTATTTAACTTACACTCTTGTTCTCCAGAGAATGTTAAAATACAAAATATTTATATACTAATATTTAACATACTACCCCAGAAGAAGTGAATGATTTTCTCATTGCAAAATTAAAACTCCTTTGGGGGAGGGTATAGCTCAAGTGGTAGAGCACATGCTTAGCATGAATGAGGTCCTGGGTTCAATCCCCAATACCTCCTCTAAAAACTAAATAAATAAACCTAATTACCTCCCCTCTATCAGAAAAAAAAAACTCCTTTGATAAGATTTATTTTTGCATTACTGATGTACCTTTTGTTTTGTGGCCCTAAGTACTTCTATTTATCTGCGTACCTTTGAAGTGATGTTGGTTTTTCTTGAGGGCTACCAGAAAGCTTGCTAATACTGGGTATGAGATTAATTTCCTAGGAGTGCAGATACATTCCAAAAATATGAAAACTTTCAGAGCCCCCTGGAGTCCAAAAATTGATAAAGAGCATTGATTAATTGTGTCATACATAAAATATAATGGTGGTTTTTCTGTTTAATTTCAAGATTTTGCTCAATTTAAAAGACAATGCTGTTTATCTAAATACAGTTTTTAAGAGCACAGTTGAAAGTACACATATTTTTCTGTCAGTTCTTCACATTATAACAGTTTGGTTTAATACTGAGCTTTTGTGGCTTTATTGTAATAATTCCTTCACCAGAGGTTAAATTGCTTTTAGTACAGTCAGATATGACATCTATTCTGTTATGGTTTTCATTTAATGCCATTCTTTTCTTTTGTAGAATTCTACAAGAAATACAAGAAATATGAGATAAGATGGGATCTAGTGAATCAAGCTTCCAAAGCTTATTATTTCTACTTGTTATATGCTGCCCTGTTGGTCACTCCTAGGAGTCTTTGACTTTTATGTGTGGGTTAAGGGGAAAAAAAACTATATAAAATGTTGAAAAAGCTTAAATTAAAAAAATACTATTAACAACAGTTCCTCTGTTAAAAAGCTCTTCCCAGCTGGTGCCTATTTATTAACATTGTTCATGACCACATTCTATCACTGCTGAAGGTTGGGAGTAGTTGATTTGTGTATCAGTGAAAACAGACCCTGAGGATCTTTTGAACTCATTACAAATTAGGGAAGTAAAAATTTTTAACTGTTCTAGAAATTTGTGATGTGATACAGTGAAAGGGGTCTAGCAATCACTGCATATAAGGCTGTAAAATTGAGAAATGTAATTACCACTTGAACCATTTTTTTATACAGGGGACATGGGAGTAGGAAAATCTTGCTTGCTTCATCAATTTACAGAAAAAAAGTGTAAGTTCAATATGTAAGGTAAAAACCTTAGTAAATTCTTCATTGTCACTTTCCTGCCTTTTAAAAAGTGTAATTTTCAGCATACTCTATGCGATTAAATATAGCCTTTCTCTATATGTGCACTTGTGTTTTTAGGGAGTAATTTTTTTTAATAGTAGCAGATAAAATGAAATATACCTGCATGTATAGAATGTTGATTTTTATATGCCGTGTATAATTTGATTGACTCGTTTAGGTTTTTTGATAATAAAAACGTAAATTTAAAAAAATTATAAAAAATAAAAATGTATGCTATAGTATCAAATTTAAGTAATCTTTTTATTGTTCTCTGACTTTCCAAGCTAGAAATTACCTTAGCGGAAATTTGTTCATATATCACTTGCTAATAACTAAATAATAATGGATTGGAAATATTTAAAATGGAGTTCTTTCTACATTCATGACTGGATGATTAAGATTCAAAGTACTGCTCTATCTTGGGTGGTAGGGGAAGGGGGTATCTTATTTTATATAGGCTAAATATAGTTGAAATTGTTTCCATATAGTTTAAATATTCCTATGGCATTTTTTTGCTTAATATTTTATGATGCATCCAGCGGTCTTTGTGTCCTTGTACAGGAGGATAATAGTAGGTGTAGGTTTTCAGTGGCCTAATTTTAAAGAAAGGACTAATAAGCTTGTCCTATTGGATTAGACATACATAACTTGCCAATATATAATGGTAAGCATATATTAAATATGATTTTCTTTGAGATATTGATAATGTTTTACAGGGTAAGTATTTGACTGAAAATGCCTAGAGTCCTAAAACTATTGATTGATTTGTTACATGTAATGATTGTCAGAAGGTTAAATAGTATAATGTTGGTATTATGAAGAGTTTATTAAAATCTTTATTTTTAATTAACAGATTCTTTTAGTCCAGGGGGCAGCAAACAACTTGTGGGCCAAATCAGTCACTGCCCATTTTTATACATAAAGTTTTGTTAGAATGCAACCGTGCCCATTTTATGTATTGTCTATGGCTACTCTTGTGCTTCAGCAGCAAAGTAGAGTTGATTTATTATTTGGTTCATTACAGAGGCTTGCTGACCCCTGTTCTAGTCCAGTCAGATCTCTTTGACTTCTTACTTCTGTGTTTTTGCTAACTTTTTTTAGTGCAAGCTTTAGTCTGTTTATAGCCTTCAGTATTAATAAATTATAATTAATAAATCATTTGATTATCCAGTGCATTATTTCCCCACTAGTCTTACTTTGAAGCTTTCTGGAAGTTGGAATATTATATTGTATTTCTTTTCTTTCCTAACAGTTATGGCTGACTGTCCTCACACAATTGGTGTTGAATTTGGTACAAGAATAATTGAAGTTAGTGGCCAAAAAATCAAACTGCAGATTTGGGATACAGCAGGACAGGAGAGGTTTAGGGCTGTCACACGAAGCTACTACAGAGGAGCTGCAGGAGCACTTATGGTGTATGATATCACTAGGTAAGAAATTAATAATTTTCAGCCTTCCTACTTGAAAAAGGAAATCTACTTTAGGCACTGTGGTTTCTTTTTTCAATTGATTTAGGCATTCTTTAGTTTGTAATTGTGTGACTATAAATGAACTTATTTAGGCTTATAGTTTCTTTAAATTGCTGTGTGTAAGACTTGATATATGATACAATATGTTGATTTCCTTTTCTGAAAATGGGTATGACTGAAGAACTTTAGGAGATGCTGGTGGAGCTAATGGAAAAATACTGTTCTGAAAAGCAGTATCAGTTGAATTATTTGAGGTGAAATAGTATTTTACACCAAACTGTTCTTTTGACTTCGGCAGAAAGGAGGCACATCTTGAGGAGTTACTCTATTCAACCTCTAGTGTTAAAGTTTACACCTCTTCAAAATAAGGCCAAGCAAAGAATTAAGTAGTTTTCCTAATCCAACATGGTAGATTACAAGAAGTTCTCAAAATTGCATCTGAAGTATTTGTTCATTTACTTAAATTCTTTTTTGTCCTAAAATGGATTGAAGTAGCTCGTGATACTTCATGCAGCAAGATTAAATTTATTTCAACTCTGTTATTTCTGGAAACTTAAAGCACTTGATACAAAGTAACAAAGCTGCACCTTAAATGTTAGACTTTGGAAAATTGTGTGTCACTTCATTAAACTCTTTGCTGTTTGCCTACTGTAAGCTAGAAAATAAACTGAATCACCTTTCATTTTAATGCAAAGTGCCAGTGTAAAGCACTGTGCCTCTTGTCTCACTTTTGGGGTTAGAGATAGCAAGTGGGACCAAGTGATAATTAGACTTTCAAGTGTATTTCCTTTTGGGAAATGCTTTATACTGTTTCTTCTTGAAGGGTCACAGTGCACATTAGCATATTAAAACCTTGAGAAGTTCTGTAGTAAATTAACTCTTTAACTTTGTTTAATTTGATGTTTCCTAAGGTTATTTTATTGAAGACACACTTTGGGAAATGCTGCCTTAGAATAAGGATAGTGGATGATTGTAAATATAGTCCTTGAAGTTTTACTAAATTTTAGAATTGGATGGTCTCAGGTAAAACAGAATGAGACAGCTTTAACACTCTTCACTAGAGCCAGGCAATTAGTAATAACATGATCAGTAAATCGTTTTGTGGGAAGATTATTAAAGAACCTGGCTTTCTGTACAGGACATCCTTTTATGAGGGAATGCATTCCTGAAGACTTTGCACAATTAAAAACTCATGCATTATTAATAAAATTTAGATACAGTTAGTATGCTTAGAGTGTATCTGTCTACAGTGTGGTAGTTTGTTTTGCTCGTTGTATGTGTATTTTTTTATTCTAGCTTTATTGAGATACAATTTATATAGAACATTGTGTAAATTTAAGATGACTTGATATGTGTGTATATTTTGCTTTTAAAGGTACTTTTAAGCATAGTAAGTACTTTTTGGTAAAACTTGTGTCTATCTGAGTCATCAACAGTACTCTGCTGGAAACAACCCAAATGCCCATCAGCTGATGAATGCATAAACAAATATGATATATCCATACAGTGGAACGTAATTCGACCATTAAAAGAAAAGAAACATTGATACGTGCTATAAAGTAGATGAACCTAGGAAACATTTTGCTAAGTGAAAGAAGCCAGACGTGTAAGGTCATAATGTTGTATGATTCCATTTAAATGAAATACCCAGAGAGGCCAATGCGTAAAAACAGAAGGTGGATTGCCAGGGAATGAGGAGTAAGTGCTAGCGGGTATGGGGTTTCTTTTTGGGGGTGATGAACTGTTTTAGAATTAGAGTGGTGATCATTGCACAACTTTGTGAATGTATTAAAAACCACTACATCATATACTTTAATAAGATGAGCTTTATGGTATGTTTGTTATGTCCCAATACAACTGTTAGTGAAAAAAAAAGTACTTTGGGCTTTAGACAAGTACTTTCTTGCTGGAGTGATACTTCATAGTGACATTGATGTTGCAGCCGTGACTCTGATTTTTTTACTTTTTTTTATTCTACTCTTAATCCTTGACATTTTGCAAACTTAAAAGTCCCTGCTTTAATAATACTTTTTATTCTTGGCATTAACTCTGATTGTAACAGGGTACTTTCCTAAACTGGCAGCATAGCTTATCATGACAGTTTGGCTGTATCAGCTGTTTGACATAGTGTATCGAACCTCCATGCCAAAGTTAGGGGTATTTTAGTGCCCTTTTTTTTTTAAGCGCTAGTACCACCAATTAATGAATATTTGGATAATACTATATTTATAGATTTGAAATTATGATGGTAAATTTTAAATTAGTAATGAAATAATTACTAAAAGCATTAGCAGAAGTAAAGGTACATGTAAATAATACAGTTTACATGATCTTGATACTACTTACAAAGAATGTGTAGGTTTTCCTGTTTACCAAAGTGGTGGCTGTTTGTAATTCACTCTTGCTGTCAGCTTTGACGTTTTAAAATACATTGAAATAAGTACTTCGGGGCTTGTGTTGTGTAAGATTTTGTGTGCAAAGCAAGGTATATCTGCTGTGTAAAAGCAGAGTGTGCTAGTACTACAAATACTGAGGAATGATAAGGCTTGTGCTTTTTAAAATTTATATTTGACCATTGCTTTACTTAGAAAATTTTAAAACATTGGGAAAAAGTAGTTATTTTATGTGACCTTTTTTTGACATTTAGGTGGTGATTTGTGTGTAATATGTAAAAAGGGTCTGAGTAAGGAGTTCTTTTCAGTTTTCACTGGAAAAGGATTAGGTATTTGGAATATCAGGTTTTATATGAGCACTGGCTGCTGGAGATCATGGAATATATTCATAAGGCTGAAGTCGAAAACACTTTGAGGACATGATGTGTGTAAAGGGGTCTACACTTGGCTCTGAAATCATTTAAGTCTTCATGGTTTTCTGTTTCTTCACCTGTTCAGTGAGTCTGTATAAATCAAACATTTTTAATCTTCAAACTTTTTAAAATTTTGACCTCTTTGGTAAAGTCTAATTAATATTAATGGTATACTTTGTATATTATTGTAAATTATTTGGGTTTGTCTGCTATCTTAGGTCCTGCTAGGCTAGTGTAAATGAACACATGAGTTTTTAAACTCTTGCTTGGAGAAACTAGAGAAGTAGGGCAGTCTGAATCCTAAAATGACTTAACTGCTGATAAATAAACTCACTTTCTAATATACCTGGGGACTTTAATTTCCAGTCAGATATATTAAATGTCTTTTTAAAGCCATTTTTAAATGCTGTTGTAGTTAGCTTACTCTTTAAGGAAAGGTGAATTTTATACAGTAGTGTGGCTGTCTTGGTTTCCAATTTGAAAAATTTAAAGACAGCTGCAAAAAATGTTTTCTATTGAATGTGTCATTGGTTAGATATTTTGGTACTATTTTGTCTCCGATTTTGTGATTGAAAATCTGGATGATTTAAAAATAATTTTAGTTTTTATTTCAGACTGAAAATTCTGAGTTTAGAATTTTAAACAGTTTATTCCTGACATGTAAGTGATTATAGAGTTGTTGCTTATTGAGTTATTTATTTAAAAACAGTAGATTTGGCTAGATTTTTGAAAAGTATGTGTTTACATTCAACAGTTGTTCTTTAGAGTAACAATCTAGTCGAATCAGAAATACTTTTTAAAGGATCTGTTGATTAAAGTGTATATTTAAAATATCTGTTGAAGTTTTTTTCCTATTGAAATGGCAACTGTATGTGGCAGTCACAAATGTAAACTTTAATTTTTGCAGAAGAAGTACATACAATCACTTAAGCAGCTGGTTGACAGATGCAAGGAATCTCACCAATCCAAATACTGTAAGTTAAATGACATCTGTTACACAGAAAATTTAAGATCTAAGTTGACCCAGAAAGGAAAGCCATTTGCTAATAAGTGAGCTTTTTTGGGTACTATATTTGGGTACTAAGAATGAGAGAATCTGTTTTATTCTTAAATTAATTGAAGCAAACTTTAAACTCTTTTTTGTACCAATTACCCCAGGTTTCACATCTTATACTTGGTTTTTGTTTGTTCGTGGCTAAAAAAAAAGAAAATAATAAATAGGGTGTCAAGTAAAGACTATGAAATCTGAAACTATTGCTTTTTTCTGCATTAGTTTCATAAAATGTTACCATTGGAGAAAATTGGGCAAAATGTATGAGGGATTTCTGTATTATTTATTACAACTGTATGTGAATCTCAGTAAAATTTCAATTAAAAATAAGGAGTTCTACACGCTTGAAAAAATCAGCTTCTTAGCCAGATGGAGAAGATACTTATTTATTGAGATTTTCAAGGCTGGCTGTCCACCGTGCTAGGCTCTGCAGTATACAAGAATAAATGTGGGTCCCTGGCCCACAGAAGGTTGTAGTCTAGCAGGACATTACCTGAGGGTATACAAGTAACTGTATTGAAAAACAGTGAAATAGGGTTAGAAATAGAGTGACTGGTATGGCACTTGGGGAAGAGGGTGCCCAGTATGAGCAGTGCCATCTGGAGAAACCAGCTTGACAGAGGAGGGGGTGTTTGAGCTGGGATTTGAGGGTTGGTAGATAAAGTCTGAGTAAATGCTGTAGAGGGTATTCCAGGAACAAATGAGGAAAGGCACAGTGCTGTGACTGACTCCAAGCTTTTCAAGAGTAAGGCCTGTGTCTCACTTAGCTTTGTACCCAGCACCTGGCAGTGGCCTGGTTTAGTAAATAGTAATTCATGATAAGATTGGCTGTTATCAGGGAACAGCAATTTAATTATTATTGAGAGTCAGTTAACATGGTTTACCTGTTATGCCAGGGACTGTGCCTGGAACTTTCACATCCATTATCATATTAAATCCACTGTAGGTATACATACAGACCTATAGATAAATGTTCATAGCAGCTTTATTTGCAGTAGCCCAAAACTGGAAACAAACTAGATGGCCATCGATAGGTGAATGGTTAAACACTCTGGTACATCCATGATTGTGGAACACTCAGCCATACAAAAGAATGAACTGTAGACACATACAGCAAATTAGCTCTCAAGGGCATTGTACTGAGTGAAAAAAAAGTTAGTCTAAAAAGATTACATACTGTATGACTCTGTTTATAAAACATTCTCAAAAAGACACAATTACAGAGATGGAGAACAGATTTGTGGTTGCCAGGGTTTGCGATTGGGGTGAAGGGTTTGAGTTGACTATAAAGAGGGCAGCACAAAGCAGTGCCTTTGTGGTGATAGAATAGTTCTGTATCCTGATTATGATGACACAAATCTGTACCTGCAGTAAAATTGCATGGAACTATACAACACACTTGAGAGTGTGTCAAACTGATGAAATCTGATAAGGGCTGTAGATTGTACCAATGTCAAGTTCCTGGGTTTGAGAATGTGCAGTGACTATGCAAGATGCTGCTATTGGGGAAGCTTGGCGGAGGGTATATAAGACCTCTCTACTCTTTTGTAAGCTTTTGCGATTTGAGTAAAATACTAAAAACAAGAAGAAAAAACTTACTGTATAAGGGTCCTTAGAGGAGAATAATAAGAAGTTAGCCATGTCCTTCCTGTCTTATTTGTGCCTCTTAAAATCTTACCTGATCTTCAGAAGAAAGAACATCTTTATTTTAAGGTCCAGCTCAAATGTTGCATTTTCTGTAACTATGCCTTTGATTTCTGTGTGGAGGTTACATACTTTCTCATTTCGTTGTTGATATATTTTGTACCTCTCTTGTTAGCATGCCACTTGATATGTCCCCTTTCATGATGGGAAGCATGGTTTGGAAATCTTAAGGAACTGGGAAAGTAGGCAGTGTTCCCATTCAGTAAACATTTCCTACTTTGAGTACCTGTCCTGTAATGGCCCTGTACTCCTGAGCCATTATGACTTTATCTACTCTGATTTTTTTTTTTAATTGATTTCTTTTTAAGTGTCATTACCTTATTCTTTAAAAGATTAGTGGACTATGTGTGAAAACTTCTTTCCTCAGTGGGCACTTGTCCACACTGATTGAAGAATGCTCACTTTTGTTGTACTATTTAACTGTCCTTGCTCAAGATTTACATTCAGGTCAAAATGGTTATTCAGTTTAAATGAACATCATTTTTTGAAAGTAGGAGAGCCAGGGGCTGTAATTTCACATGAATAAAAGTTAATGGTGGAAATCCCTTTTAATTGAAACCACCCATTCCTCAAGTATCTGTATCTGGATTACCACACCTGTCTCAAACGGGGAAAGAGGAGGGTGGGTTTGCCAGTTGGTGTCAAATAATATATAGACAGAGACAGTTTATCCCCAGCCCTTTGCCAATAAAGGCCAAAATCCTATTTCCCATGATTGCACACTTTTTTCTTAGAACTTTTCAGAGCTGCCTTTAACTTTGGCCTAACTTCACTGTATAAATGATTCCAAAGAGGATACAGGTGTGTGATACTATGCCTTGAACTCACTGCATATGTGTCCTCCCACCCCTGCTGCCCCCTATGGATACAGTCATTTGTTAGCAGTAGCTACAGACTTAGTCTGGCCTAAGGATAGTGTAGGGGAGAACAGTATTTGAAGGTCACAGTTTGTGTTTTCTACCTGACTTCTGTGTCCTTCTACCTCTGCCTCACTGAGTGACCTTTGAGAAGTCCTTGTTTGTCTTACTTGAGGATTAATTTCCTTTCCTGTAGCTGAAGAAGTTGAAGTAGTTTTCAGACTTTCTGATGGACCCAGAAACTTTTGAAAACCTAATGAAAATGACAAACCTCTTTCAGGGAATGTCCTTGTTTACAGCATTTTGTGTTTACTTTCAGTGCATTCACAGATACCCTGGAGCTTGTCCATGGACCCTTAGCAGTCTTACTCAAGAGAAATCATAATCTTTGGCCTAGACCAGCTGTGTCTCAGGCACATGAAAACAAAACAAGGCTGTTTTGTTTTTGAATGGCTTGAGAGCTGAGAATGGGTTTTACATTTTTACAGGGTTGTTAAAAAACAAAAGTCAAAGAAGTACATGCCAAGAGACCACAAACCTAAAATATATACTTTTTGCCCTTTTCAGAAAGTTTGTCAGCCCCTGGCCTAGGTGATTGCTGAGATCCCTCTTAATGCTAATCGCTTCATGATTGTGTAGTCCTGTCTGATGGATAATTGCTAGTATTTAGTTTCCTTTTTAGGCTCACATGTTTTTTCTTTCAAGATTTTTGGATTTCAGAATTTCATGTTTGATTTAAATGGTTGCTTTTTGTTTTAAGATATCTTTCTTTTGGTCACAAATTAGGTAATAATTCTCATAGGAAATAAAGCAGATTTGGAGGCACAGAGAGATGTTACATATGAAGAAGCCAAACAGTTTGCTGAAGAAAATGGTGGGTTTCTTTTAAGACTTTTGGCTTTTTTGGGTCACACATGGGAGAATTTCTAAGGATAGGTGGGATTTTGACACTACAGATTATTCAACAGTTTTTTTTTTTTTAAATGCAAACTGCTCAGATCTCAAGAATGAGGAAATAAAATGTGTTTCTACTTGAGATTCATGTTGGGGGTAGTACAGTTATTTAATAACAAATATAAAGATTGCCTCCATCTCAGACTCGTATACTCTGTGATAAAACACTGTGGCAGGAGTACTGAAGGCTGAGGGGAAACTTTTATTCACATGTTACTGAAGAGAATGTCCTTGTGAGTTAATTTGAAATGTTCTTACCATAGTCTGAATTTTATTTTTAGGCTTATTGTTCCTTGAAGCAAGTGCAAAAACGTAAGTATGGCTAAAATTAGTAGATCATTTTAATTACATTCAGATTTCTCACAGTAGAACCATATATAAAAATGTGTAATGTATATATTACATATAATGTGTAATATATAAATGTGTAATGCTTGCGGCAGGAAGAACAGTCAGCAGACATTTCTGTGCATCCTGTTTCACATTTCAAAATAATTTTTGTTACTTTACCTAAAATGTTATGCCTTGATCACGCCCATTGGTAATAAATGAATTTGTGTTAACATTTCAAAAGTGTTTGACTTTCACAACTGAGGTTGAATTTGGCATCTTGGACTCGAGTTTGGTCAACCTGTTCATTTAATACTTCTGATCACGGTAGAAAGTATGACTTAAGGAAATATACAATGTCTAAGAATAATTAGAAGTATAATTCACATTTTCTAATTGTTATCCCATGTCCGTTAATGAACCCCAGGACTCCTATCATAATTTTTCATTCATTAAGCTAAAAATTCCTTTCGGTGATGAGAAGCTAGCCCCTTCTTATTTAGCCTCATCTATACTCTTAGACCTAAGAGAACTGAACTAGATTGTGAACATGCTAAGTGTAATAAGAACAGTACAGCTCACGTGTGGCTAACCGGACCATACAGATCCTGGAATACTGTTCTGTATGTATTTGGAAATAATCATGGAATGCCCACTATAGTTACAGAAATGGCCTGTCTTAATTATTATCTAAACATACAGCATTTTAATGATTAGAAAACTTACAGTTATCTGAATAGGGTTGTAGAAACAGCCCTTAGTATTGTGTTTATGTGCTTTCCACAGAAAATATTTTCCCATGTTCTCTTAGCTCAGTCTTCTGCTAATCCTTTATTAGATGACAGTCGCTAAGTTGAAGACATCATGGCAGTTGACTAAAGGTTAGCAAAAGGTTAGTGTATAATGTCTTATCTTTCGTAGAAAGCTGTGGTTCTCCACTAAAGTTGTTGATTGCCTCTTAGGGGAGAGAATGTAGAAGATGCTTTCCTTGAGGCTGCCAAGAAAATCTATCAGAACATTCAGGATGGAAGCTTGGATCTGAATGCTGCCGAGTCTGGTGTACAACACAAACCTTCAGCTCCACAGGGAGGCCGGCTAACCAGTGAACCCCAACCCCAGAGAGAAGGCTGTGGCTGCTAGTGACCTCTTTGCCGAGGCTCTCATTTGACCTTTCACCTCTGTCTGTTGGAAGCAGTACTTTTTACTGCCTCATTGTCTTCTGTACATCTTACTGGGTTTAATTAAAAAAAAAAAAAGAAAAAACAACTCTGTTGTAAAAACAGTTTAACACAATACTAAACTGCTAAACAACTAGATGTAATCAGGTTATCAAAGGCAAGTAGAGTAATAAATCTCTCCTGCATGGTAAATCTAGACTTTTTTTCCCCCGATTGTCCTCGTGATAGGTATGTCACCAATACATGATTTACACTGAGCACTGATGCTGGACTTGATTTTTTACCCTTCCCTTTTTGGCAAGGCTTTGTCTCATTGTACGGTTTAGTTTGATGATATCTTAAGCCTTTCTACCCATCTTTAACTGTTCAAGTATGTCTGTTGTAACCCATTAACTTTATTGCTGTGAAATGACTTCTGATGATAGAGAAGGGGTTGTTCTTTAACTCCTTTTGTTTTGTTTTTGTCGGATAAATTCCCTGTTGTGTGGGTGGCATTTTTTCTTGAGGAGGTTTGCTTCTGTCCTAGCCTTGCACAGGGAAAATATCCATTTATCTTTTCTCTTGTGCTTAATTAATAGCTTTATCTTTTTTTTACACCATTTTATCTTTTTCTTTTTAGCAGAAAGTAAATATGTATAAAATTTGAAGGAACCGAACTAACAATACATTCTGTGTATATTATTTTAATGAAGAAAATAAATTGATTACTGGCATTGGAACAGTATAAAATACCAGTTTGTACAGTATGACCTATATGTGACCATGTTACTCCCTTCCATTTCACACAAGGAAATAGACACGACTGCAGTTCACATGTAATACTGGCTCCACCCTTTGGTGCTGGCAGTGTTTGGGGACATTATGCTGGAACGAGCTCCTGGCGTGAGAGGATTAACACTAGCAGATTCTGTTCCATCTTTGCACTGTGGCTTACCTGCTGATTTTCGTAACTGTTCTTGTGCAATCAACAATGTGCTAACCTGCTTTTCTCTCTTTGTAAACATTTTGCATTACAGGCTGCATTTCTTGCCTTACTGTATAGAAAAAGAAAAAAGGCTGGGTTTATTATTGCACATTTTAAGCTTTTATACCTTTATCTTCTTGGAACGGTGAGATTCTGAACCAGACAGCCAGAACCGCAGGTCTGCTGTTAAGGGATTTTAAATTGTGCATTTTTTAACACTACAGTGAAGTAATTTAAGATATCCCTTGTGTTCTTAGTGTGAGGGGCTGTTTTATGTCATGTTGGCATAAATTGTTTTGTAAAAGGGAAAGTATTTGTAACGGTGTGTCAATGTTTGTGCTGATACAAAGTAAGTTACTACTTTGCACTATGTGGTTTGGCCACTGACAAAATACTGTATTGCAAGGGAAACAATCTTCTTTAGACAACAAACTTTGTTTTACCACGTTCTTCTGTTGATTGATTTTTAATTGAGTTTATGGTTCAGGCTGGGAATTGAGAAGTTATTTGAAGTAGGATAGGTAAACCTCAGTATATTATGTAAAATGCACTCTCAGCGCAACTGCTGTGTTTAAAATACACATTTTAAATCCCTATTTACAGACACTAAAAAATACAGCTTTCTGGGTTGTAAACATGTGGTAGTACCAGAGTATTGTATAGTCAATGTTAAATAAAAGCCAAAACTGGAATGTGCAGAACATAGGATTTGGTTAATTTGTGGACTCATCTTTATTTCTGTCTTTGTTTAACTTTTTAAAAAAACAAGATACCTGGAGTAGATTGGTGTATTCTGTTACGGAACTGCAGTGACCATTTTTTGCTTACACTGTTGCATCACGAGGGACTCACCCGGGGACCATGACCTGCTGGTCTGTGTATATATTTACAGAAACAAAACCAACCAACCAGCCATGGGGGTGTAAGGTAGCAATCACAGACTCAGACTGCGCTTGTCCAGTGCAATAGCCCGACTCCCAGTTAGTTACAGTGGGTCTCATCGTTCCTGTGACAGGATTTACTCAGACTGCTGTACCCTTCATTTGATGTAACAAAATGCTATTAATCTAAATATTTGTAAATAAAGTACCTGTATCTAGATTAAATTAAAATCGTTTGTATTATTTTCTGAACTATAATAGGATTTCATATTTTCTTCAGGCAAACAGTTACTTGGCATTAGTTGCCAGTTTTTATTGCAGAATTGCCCTTATTTGTTGTATAAAGAGAAGTCTACATATGTAGCGTATAAATCCGCATCACTGAGTAAGTTGAACTAGTTTTATCCTTGTGTCTGGATCACACCTGCAGTGTTTTTTAGCCTTTTTCAGTGTGAGATCAGCGTATTTTGATGCCTGATAGTGTTCTCCCTTGACTGTACTTGGGGCCAAATTCTGTTACTTGCATGTGTTACCCCCTATAATAAACTTGGGTGCTCAAAAATAGAGAAGCCAATTGTCATATTGTACCATCTGTGCGCCAGATACTGGGCAAGTGCACTTTGGAGAGAATGTGAAATTCTTTTAATTATTAATCCGTGGAGAGCTTACTGCTTGTGTGATCAGCTGCTTTTCTGGGTTTCTCCTTGCCCTCGCACCTGTATGAAGCCCTCCTCATTAGCACTGGTGCTCAGTACTCTCGGCGTTAGACATTCCAGTATGATGTTCAAGTATTTTTCATGGATAATAAAGTGATTGATGCAGTAACTTTGATTTTTTTTTTTTTTTTTTTGGTTGGTGGTGCTTACATAATACTAGTTAGACGCAGTAAAGTATCTTTGGAAAGATGTCTTTTGGACCCAGGTATTTAGCTTCACACATTAATTACCTCACCTCTCTAGTTCCAGAAGGCCAATTTTTGAGAACATTTTTGCCCTTGCATCCATTGTTTTAAGTGTGATCCTTTCATCTAAACGTGTAGTTTAGTTCACTCCCGTTAAACGACCAAATGGGAACACAGAAAGGGTTCATGTGGCAGTTCAGGACAAAAATACGTTACCCTCATTCAGCACGTGGACAGAACAGGAAAATGTCCCTGAAGGATTTCAGTAATTGTGGACAGGCCAGGTTTTTAAGCATTTTGCTAATAAGACTTGCGAAAATGAAAACAATGTAAGTACAAAAGACACTACCAAGTCAATTTTTATTTTGAAAGTAGATGTTTTCTAGAACTTGGTGTATTAATAAATTTTATGCTATTTTCATTGTCTTTAATCAGTTATCCCAAATCTTAATGGTCCATCTCTAGCCAGTTTTTTAGGAATATAAACTGCAGTAGGTGGTGAGGGATTGCTCCCTGCTGTATGTACTGTATATAATAGTGTACCTTTCAGGGGCCTGGAAGGTCCTTGGGAATATTTTAAAACAACCTATTACATGTCATTTCATACACCACTTACCCATGGGACTAACTATATTGCTACACATCCTACTGTGACAGTAGTTGCTATTCTTGTTTTTAAATAATTATTCATAGACCATGGAGTTGAGCCATTATGGCAGTTCAAAAAATTTTTAAGTCTGAACACAATTTGAATATACCACTGGGTCAGATACTCCAAAGTACAAAGTTCTAATTTTCCACCAAAGAATTTTTGGTTAAGGAAAAGCACCTGAAGTATAATAGTTCTATAATAGGTATTTCCAAATGATAAATTCATTGATAGGCACAACATACTTCAACCTGCAGGCAAGGATGGAAAACCATTTTCTTGAAGGTAAAAATTTAACGGGTTTACTGTAGACATGTGAAGTGTAAAGTCAGACGACAGATCCAAACTTATTTTTATCTTTTATTTTCATATGAAAATAGATTTAAAAAATTCAAGAATAACTTTTGGCACTATAAATGAAGAGGGACTTAACGTACATTTTCCCCCTTTCTAATTAGAGATTTTACCAGCTTAGAGATGCAGATTTGCAGTTTATAGGTTCAAGTCAGCATTGGTTTTATGACAACACCTTTCAAAGATAAGAAACCCTCAGCTATCTAGGACCCTGGTTGAAATTGTATACAACTATTCCCATATGTACAAATGCAAACCCTGACGTTAATTGTACAAGTAGAATAAGCTACAGTGGGGTTTCAGCATCTGAATTCGCTGGATCTTGATAAAAACCAACTGGCATTCTAAGTACGAAGTTAGTGAGGTAGTAGGGAAGGTATTTCCTCATTTGCGCAAAAAAGTCGTCCTCATCTGGCTGAGCCATTCTTTTTCTGCAATAAGACAAAAATGTAGAAAGGATGCATTCTTGAAACAGTAAAAACAGGTCTTAACTAAATTAACAGAACTAAGTCATAGCATGATGGCTAATAGGTAAAATACATATTTGAGCACCTCTTGAAAAATGTTTTAAGATGAACCACTGTACGAAATTATCCAAAAGAAAAGTTAAAAGGTTACTTTCCTTAAGGCTACGTAAGCCAGAATTAGGATCTTCTAATTGAAAGTGCTAGTTAAAAGCTCTTTGTAACACGTACCCTGCGAGCAGGAAGCTGGGAATGGCATCAGTGTCGGTAACTGTCTAGTGGCTGTGACGGACCGTGTAGAACTTGGAAGGCGCTCTGACAAGAAGGAAGATAAAACATGAGGCTCAGAAGCCAGTCCCCTAACTCCAACCTAGTTCACTTTTATCCCACACAGACCTAGATTATGATCCCATAATCCAAAGTAATTCTAACAGACTCCTATTCTTTGTGCCTCATCTCCTAGTCTGGACCGTCTTACCTCCAAAGTCACCTACTCTTCAATGCCCTGACACATACTTCCTTAAGGCCTGCCATGAGACCCATGACAGTTTTGGCCTGTAACCAACTTGGGTCCCACTACAGAATGGCTTAAGGTAATCATACTCAATCTCGGCTTTGCTGCTAATGAGCTGTGTCTGTTAAAGACGCAACTGGCCTTGAATATTCCTATTACTCAACCGTACAACATACCGCTTTGAGGTAGACAGATTAGCCCCAAAGTCCTGGTTTTGTCTATTGCTGTGACCTTGACATCACTTTTCATTTCATGCAATTTCTTTATCTATATAGAGGGATAATTCTTACCTCCTAGGATGTAAAGATGAAATGAGGTAATACATGTAAAGTGTTTAGTGCACGCATATAGTAGGCCCCCCGAAATAGTAGCTCTCACCTGACAGTAATACTGTGCTCCTATTTAGCAATTCCATGAGTATATTTCATGTTTCTCTTGAATAATTATTAACCTTATCTAAGTCTCACACAGAAAACTTTTGTGAAATCCAGGGTTCTTTTTTAATAGACTCCGGGCTAAGAGTTCAAACTCTGTGTTCAAACTTTGCTGAGTCTTCGGCACAGCCAGTCCTCTTTCCCCAAGACACAGGGAGACGGACAGACTAAACTGGGACTTAGGTTGGCCTGAGTCTGAAACTCTTTATATTGACCAAGTAGAGGATAAGGAAATGCAAAAGTGGAAGACATTAATAGAATTACCTACATCCCTGACTGGGCATCCGGGCTCCAGTTCTATTCTATTTCCTAAGTCATCAGCTTATCCTCCTTACACATCTACCAACCGATGCGAGTTTCCTCAGGGACCATGAAAATACAAGGCTTTCCTGAGACAAGTTTCCAGAGATTTGAAAGTAGCCTTCATGTCCCAAGTTTCCTCTAGACTGTGGACCCCAAAGCTTTCAGATACTTTCCATGTGTCAATCAGACTCCTTGTGAAGAGCTTCTTCCTACCTGGCTTGGTCCAAGGTGAGAGTCCTCTGCAAGGGAAGATTCCATCTGAGACACACTGGGTGAGGACGTGGAATCTACAGATGTGCTGGTGACCAATTCCCCCAAGGCGTCGACTTGTCTCCTCAAGCTGTGTAAGGTGCCCTCTGTCTGCCGCTTCCCTTTGCTTAACACTTCCGCCTGCTTGGACATACAGTGTCGAAGTTGGGCCTGAAAGTGTTAGGGTAAAACTTAGGGTGTTACTGAGAATGTACCAGAACTCATAGCTCCCTCGTGTTTAACACTGGAAAGGCAAATCTGACTATTAGCAAATAGGAATGGCTGCTGAAAATGCGCATTCTTAAAAAAAGGAAAAAAGAAAGGAGGGGGTGCCAGATGGCTGCTCTCAGTGTGCGTGAACTCTCAGCACTCTGTGTTGTCATTTACTGGGCCTTTTACTCAGCCTGTTCTCTCTGCTGTCACAACGCTTCGGATTTCTGCATCCCTGGCCTCCCCATTAAGTTACTACCTCATCTCTCTCTTTTCTGCCCAGACTTAGAAGACTGGCTTATACTTGGTACCTTCAGAGTCTCTCACAATGTATGTAATCCTCATCCCCACACTGCCTTCTGGCTTCCCTGCTGTGCCTCTGAAGTGATTCTCTTATTCAAGTTGACAGCAAGTGCTGCCCAGCAGACCCTCCTGTGACGGCAATGCTCTGCATCTGTCCTGCCCACTGTAATAGCCACTAGTCACGTGTGGCTTTTGAGCACTTGAGACGTGGTAACTGAGGAACTGAATTTCTAACCTGATTTAATTATAACGAATTCACATTCGAACAGCCACATGTGGCTGGAGGCTATCTGATGTTGAGGGCCTCCACTCACTCAATGCTGCACGTGGCTCCCCCAGCCCACGCTGCGTGTGGCCAGTCTCCAAAGGTGCATTCTGTCCTCTCTTATTCTACCTCACGTTTTTCAACTCCTAGCTACACTCTTAACCTCCAAATGTTTAGGTCGACATTGACCATTACATCCTAGACACCGACTTTCAGCTGCCCACGGACAGGTATCCTTCCCTTTAAACTCAACATGTTCTGAGCCAAACAACTTCCTGCCTGACACCTAAGCCTGCTTTCCCAGTGTTCCCGATCCTTCCCCCAACCGCTGGCCTGGGAGCTCCTTACTTTTATCATTATACCTCTATTTCCTGTCCCTAATACTAAGGTCCTGTCAGTTTTAGTTGCAGCAAAGCAGCATTATTCACAGTAAAGAGAACCAGGCTTAACACCAGAACTCATGGTTTGAAATACTGACCCTGCCATTTACTAACTATGTGAGGCCAACTTCTCTGAGCTTCGAACATGTCATCTATGGCACTGCCATGAGAGCGGCAACAGAGCGAATGTGACAGCAGTGTGCGAATGTAAGCGGTCTCCCCCTCCCTCCTCGAGGTGCCAAGTATCTCAGAGTGTATTTTTGTTGAAGGGCAACCTTGAGACGATCTTCACGGTGACGCAGCTTCTCTCGGAGTGCTTCTCCACGCCAGTGTTCATCCTTTTCCAGAGGGAAAGGGAAACATTAAAGAGTCACCGACCACCCCTACCCGTAACCCACCCGCCTTTCCCGCCCTCCCCTCTCCCCATCCTCAAGTCCATGTTTAGCTTATCTGGGGGAGCTGGGGACCAGATTATCCTCTGCGAAGTCCAGAGAATAGCCGGATAAACCCTTACCATTATGTGAACATGAGACAAATTCAGTTTTTCTTCAAAAGGTGATGGTCTCTCACTGATAGTGAATGGAAAGTTCTCTTTCAAGCTTTCCAGCCCTCCTTCTAGGTTCTCGTTCCTTTCCAAAATAGCTTCCAGATCTGCTGGTAGTTCTGGAAGAAACTGGTTAAGATTCTTCAGGCTGGTTCTGATCTCATCTTTCACTTCGGATTTAAGTGCCCTCATTGCTTCACTGATTTCCATTTGTCTTCTTTCCAGATCCTTTTGGTTTGCCATCTGAAGAGTGAGAGTCAAACACCACTGGGTAAAGTTCAAGACTTACTTGGAACTGAACTGTTTAATTATTAATGTTTTAAATGTAATGTTTTAAATATATATGTATTTTAAAACCTACAAATGTTAATTCCTGTGATTAAAACTATAAAAGCTTGTGATTTTTCAACTACTCAAACATCTATAAGCTATCAAATAAATGACTCTACTGGCATTTTGATTGGAGCAGCTCCCACTTAGAAAGCGTGGGCACTGTGTTCCTTGAAGGCGCTTTACTCTATAGAAGCCAGTCTCTCTGGAGCCAGACAGAGCTGGGGTCCAGTCTCATCTCCAGCAAACATTACCAGTATGACTGAGGGAGTTAGCTAACTTCTCAACCTCTGTTACCTCACTCAGACATAAAGATAATACCCTGCGTGCAGAAATGCGAGAACCAGGTGATAATTTACATGAAGCACTTCAGTGGTACCCAAATGAGAAAGGGGCCATTTACTGAAACAAAGCATGAGTGATCTTGTACAGGTAAATGCTGGAAGGGGCCTTAGAAAAGAGCTGGTCAAATGTTTTCATTTTATAGGTGAAGAACTTGGTGGTTTGGGCAGACTAGAGGTTTCCTCAGGAGTTAGGGCCTGTTTCATACCTGAGATGACCCCATGTGGCTCCCTCCGTAAGTGCTTAGTGAAGATATTACAGTCATACCTACTGCCAACTGCCCTTCCAAGTCTGCAGAGGCTTGGAGCCTTTAAATAAGTTTTTTTTTTCTTTTTTTTTTTTTTTAACCAAAGGGTGTGTGTGTGTCAGGGATGGAGGGCGGTTAAAGGCACAGATGAAACTGAATGGCCACATGAGGTCATCTAAAGGACAAGTGTAGCAGGGTCAAGCGGGTGGCCACAGTGGTCGAACGAGAGAGTTCAGGAGTGGCGAGCCACTGACGCTGGCCAAGGGACACCAGGGGCGCCTGGGATGAGACTCTCCGCCCTGTGTGAGCTGCTCTCCCTCCCTCCGCCTGGCTGCACACGGGCTAGCCAAGGTTTCCCCTGGGGTCATTTCTTCCTTTCCCTGGGGGTTTGGCTCTTACACACCTGCTTCTGGCATAAAATCTCGTATTTCCATACAGTTCTTTGGGACGTGATAAAATTTTATGCTGAAGAACTGCCAGTTTTTTTTTTTTCAGAAATTAACATAGAAAGCTTGTTGAACTGAGGGGAATTTTAAAAGTAAACAAATCCTTTTTTCCTCATGGAGATGCATTTCTAAATTTCAATACTAGAAAAACAGATTTGGTTAATTAGCTTTTCACAGAGAAATACTCCTTTAAAAAGAGCTATTTAAGAAATAGGAAGTAAGCTCTGCCGAGCCCCACGGGGCTGCGGGCGCACCTGTCTCTTGAGCTCCGCGTACTCCTGCTGCATCTGGCTGAGCTCCTTCATCAGGCGCCTGGCCCGCGCGTGGTTGTCCTGGGCCACCTGCTCGATGGTTGCCATTTCCTTCTGCATGCTGCTGTTCTCTTGCTTTTGCTCCTAGCA
Source organism: Camelus bactrianus (assembly GCF_048773025.1). Taxonomy (NCBI): domain Eukaryota; kingdom Metazoa; phylum Chordata; class Mammalia; order Artiodactyla; family Camelidae; genus Camelus; species Camelus bactrianus. Next base: position 65,578,114 of record NC_133542.1, on the reverse strand, counting down.
CGGGGCAGAAAAATGACCCTGGGGCCCAGCACGTGGAAGTGTGTGGTGCTGGCTTACACACTCACCAGCTCTGACTTCATGTCCCATCGGGGCTCCAGCTGTAAAGTGGGAATAATCTACCTGCCTTCCCTAGCAGCTGTGGTTCGGCTGGGAGTAAACACGTGGTCAGTCTGTTAGCCTGAAGCCTGAATCCTGGATCGGCAGCGTTACCATTGATACAGGTTACTTTCCCTTTCTGAGCCTCCATTAATTGTCCGTGAAATGGGAACGATGCTCAGCATCACAGTGTTCCTGGGAGGATTAAAATCTAGACATCTATGTACCACCTTTACAATCATGTTGCCTATCGCTCTGTGGGAAACACACATGGTTGGAAAGTACCATGTATACAGCAGAGCTACAGAGGGTGTCAATTCCTGAGAGGGTGTAAGAAAAATTCATTCCTGCGACAGTCCCTATTGCTGTCTGTAGGCCTCCACCCACCATAAACTTTCTGAACTCATCTGAGCACCACCTCCCAAAATGTATTTCAGGGATAAAAGCATGACAGATTGGGCTTCCTGGTTTTACAATAATGGTTAATTAAAGCCAATTTTGACCGAAAAGGGCAGAATGAGAAAAATCTGTAAGCATGGACTGCAGCTGGGTAATAATGTCTTCAGAAGCTTTCCCTCCCCCACACCCCTCCACCCTGCCAGGGAAGGCGTGAGCAGAGGCTGGCTCGCTCAGGGTGCTCTCTGCTCTGTGCTGACACCGTCTGTGCACAGGCTCACCGTTGCAGCCGCACAGACAGCTCCTCCAGGGCTGCAGCCCAGATTCAGGCAAAATCTACCATCAGCTTCAAGAACAAATTATGCATAAATGCACCAAAAACAGCAGCTGGGTTAGGGACTGCGTTGACAGGTAATTTATTTTCTCTACACTGAAGCAGTGTTTTAGTTTAAAGATTTAAGTGCATCATTTCCTCACAAACTGCCAGGGCAGGAGGTACTCACCAGAAGGTTCTTCTCCAGCTGGCTCCGCTGGATCTTGAGTGCTTCCTTCAGGCTGGCAACCTGCTTCTCGGCTTTCTTTCTTTCTGCCAAGAACTGGTTCCGCAAGAGGCTGAAGTCTGCCCTCATAGAGTCCGTCTCTTTCTGGAGAGCCAGCAGCTCACCTGACTTTTCCACTAACTGCTGCTCCCGTTCTGAAAGCTGTCGTTCTAAAATGAGTGTTTTTAGTAGTTTAGCCTGAGGCCCTGGGCTGGCGGACCGGGTGGGGGGCAGACTGCACAACAACAGGGCACCCACTCAGGCACTTTTCTCCTTCTCTCAGTCTTCCAAGTCTCCCCTGACCCACACCAGAGGCCCAGAAAAAGGCCCAGGTAAGGGTGCCTCTTGATATAACCGGTTCCTGGAGGGCCCGATTCCAAAGTGACAAACAGGTACTGTCTTCCCCTTCGAATCTCGGAGACCAAAGAGAGTAAACAGCACCAATTCTGAGGTGCAGGGAACACAGAACAGACTGATGAAATGTTTTTATAAACCTGATTTGAATAAAGGGAAGTACACCAGTATTTCTTCTTCATGGGAGGCAGCACAGTGCAAAGAACACAGGACTGGGAACGGCATGAGCCCTATTCTCTGCAGAAGGAACCTGTCCCCTGGTTCAGTGGGAATCATGCATGCACACACCTAGTGCAGAGTGAGGACTCAACAAAGAACGCTTATACATAACAGGGACATTTAAAACAGACTTTTCTAATCACTCTCTTTAGAGCCACACCCTGCCCAGATTTCACTCTTCTCCCCTCTGGCATGGTGAGTGAGACTCAGCGTATTTGTTAAATTTCATTTTCATAATGAATTGGTTGGGTCTGATGTATCAAGAGTTCCCAGGGGAAAAAGGAATAATAACATTTTCAGATCCCAAGTCCACTGGGTTCACTCAGGGGAGAACGACATTTTCTGAACATTATTAAAACCTGAAGCCTAAGTAAAAGAAAACTCATTTATTGATGTGAGAAACATCACTCACCCTGGATTCCCAAGTCAATGTCAGTTGCGTGTTGCTCAAGAGAGCAAGCAGACCCAAAGGCCAACACCTGTATCTTAGCACCATTCACTATGTCAGATTTGGGCAAAAGTAGAATTGCTAATGTGTTTTTTTGACTGGCTGAGATGACATGGATCATTGCTCCCAAAGCTCAAAATTAATGCACATTATAGAAAGCCTTTAGAGCACCTTTTGGCACTTCTCTGCCTGAATGTCCCACTTCCTTGAGACCGCATTCTTGAAGGCAGGAATACAGTAAAGTAAAAAGACCTGACAGTCTCGGGATCAAGTCCCTTCTCCAAGCAGACAAATTCCCTTCGTCCCTCTGAGCCTGTGTCCTCACCTCACACAGGCTGGGAGGGTCAGACGAGGGTCTGTTTCCCGCTGTGCAGGTCCTGCCTCCTGCCCGGGCTATGGCTGGGGCCTGGGGCTCCTTCACACGTTTACAAAGACAATCAGCAGATCCCACCCACCCCCGCCCTGGTGCAGGGTTCCAGAATACTCACGGGTTTGGGAGAGCTTCTTCTCTAGGGTCTCACCCCACCTTTCCTCTTCCTGCAGAGCCTGGATGCGCTCTTCCGCCACCAACACCTTGGTGAGCACCTCGTCTAGTTTGCTTTTCTGGTCTGTTATTTCCTTTTCCAGCTGGTGCTGCTGCTCCTTCAGTGTCACTCTGTTGGCTTCTAATTTTTTTTCTTCACCTTCTCTCTCTTTTTGGAGTCTTTGAAACACCTTAATAGAGAACAACCTCAGTTAATCATAAAATAACAAAGAGTGTCCTGAGGGAATGTTCACGAACACTAAAGAGATTCCAGTTGAAGAGAAAGTAGAAAGCAGCCCACGGTGAGAGTGCGTACTCTTTACGAAGGTCATCAAGCAGGGACTGGAGAACTATCTGGCCAGTGTGTGAGGAGGGGATTCAACAGGAAATGACACGTGGCCATCAAGACTCTTTATGGGACCATAAATATTAACACCAAGGGTGTCAAAGAGTTGATGTCAAATCCCCCCTGGTCACCCAGGGCAGTTAAGGGAAGCTAGACCCAAGGAGGACGCTTCTCAGCAGCTTTCTGCCAGGGGAAAGTGCTCGCAGGCGCCACGGCATCTCCTGTTACAGAAAACCATCGATGCGCGGTACCCTCTCTTGCTGGGCCAGTTTGGCCTGCTTTTCTTCAGTCTCGCTCTGAAGCACTTGCAGCTGCTGTTGTCTTGCTTCCTCTTCCTTCTGGCAGACTTCCAGCCGCCTTCCCGACTCACTCACGTCCTTCTGGAGCCTGGTCTGCTCACTGAGCAGTGCGGCCTGACGCTCGCTGGCGCGGAGCAGGTCCTTCAGGTGAAAAAACAAATTACAACTACTCACAAAACCACCTTCACTGAGGTCGCCAGTGCCACACCAGCGCCTACTACGTCTGAAAAATGAGAAGCAGAGAAGTTCCATACCCTCTATTATTTCAACAAACATACAAAAGCACTCAGAACTTATTTTAATCACTGGCCTCCCTTTTTTAGTACCTAAAAAAATGAGATGAGAGAAGATGTCAGAACCTCAGGAACAGACTCCGTCCCTCTGAGCTTTAGCTGTTTGTCACTGAGGTGGGAATAAACAACACCCCTCCCCCACCGCCCTTACAGGATTGCTAAGATTAAGAAAAGCTGTGAATAAGCCTTAATTCTGATTGAAAATGAACCTAATGTCATGGGTTTTTTTTTAACTATTTGAAATATTTATACAGGTTAAAAAACTCAGAAAACAACAAATACTTCTTTCTTCAAGGAACCCAAATAAATTATTTTTGTACAAGTTAGCATATTTCTAACAACACAAAAAATATTCGTAAGAATCTGTGTAAGACTTTTTAAAAGATAGAATACTTTAAGTTTCATGTATCTTAGAAACACAGAATCTTAAAAGTAGAAAAGGAAGAGTTCAGATGTTTAAACCAACCTCCAATTTACACAGTGGAAACCTAAGCCCAGAACTTGCTTGATGTTCTTTGAAATTCAAACTGCAGCACTGACCTCACAGGGCCACACTGAATTACCTAAGATCATCAGATTTTATAAGGGTGAGGAATCTGCTCTGCTCAACACCCGACAAGATGCAGGCCGAGCTCTGGCCATACTCTGCAGTTCAGTGAGTGATCAAATCAAACCCCAGCCTCCGCAGGCTGCATCAGTGCCCTGGATGAGAGCTGATCCCTCTGGTCCCTGAAGCCCCACAGCGGCTGCCGAGGGCCTGGTGGGCTCTTCCAGCCATCACCTTACTCATTAGCTTGGAGTAAAATGTTGTTTAAATCAAGAGTTTTAGGGCTAAAATAAACTAGAAAATCACTGCTCTGCATCAAAATCTGTGTGTGTATTATATTTGTGCTATAGAAATGGCTTTAGGGGACCTGGTATGACAAGGAAGTGGCCTGATTGGTTTGTTACTTCAACCACCTGCCTGCACGCCTGCAGGATTCTACCAGAAGACCACACGTGCCAGGCTTACCTGCTTCGCTAGGTTCAGACGGTCTTGGACCTCAGCTAGCTCCCCCTGTAATGAGTTGACTGCTTCTCGCTTTTCTACAGAGATAACATTTACATAAAATAAGAAATACATACATATACGTTTTCTAGATTTCCACCGGCACCCTCCCCGAAGTAGCGTGGAAGTGAACTTATACTTACTTCCCTTAAATGTATGGCTAGACCACCCTACCTTGTTAAAGGCCAGAGGAGAAGCCCATAAACAAGTCAGATCTGGGCTCGGAGACCATGTTTTTAAAGACTAACATGTTCAAAACTCACAATAAAAAAATTTACAGATAATACAAAGTGTTGATGAGGTACGTGATTTAAAAGCAGGTACCTTTTACACTGCAAGTAGAAATGGAAATCTGGCACAACCTTTCAGGAAGACAATTTGGGAATAAACTTCACATGTACACTGGTTTTGTCACTAGCTGTGTGAGCTTGAGCAAGTCACTTCTTGCTTAATCAAGTCACAAGGAAACTAAGCTTAAGCTGTCACCTTATCTGGAAATGGGTGAAATCATAGTTGTTATTTCATAAAAATGTTACAAGGATTAAGTGACAAGATGCATATAAAACATTTGCATCATGCCTAGGACATAGTAAGTGCTCAACAAGTATACTGTTAGCTAGAATTTGTAACTGCTCCTAAATAAACAAACATGAGGGTTTATAAAGACTTGGTAATGAAGATGTTACTTGCATCTTTGTTTTTGTTTTCAAAACTATACACACACCTCCCCCAAGGAAAAGTCTGGAAGGATGTGCACTAAATTGATAACACAAATTATCTTAAGGACTGAGGTCAACAGTCATTTTTATCTTATTGTTTGGCTATGTTTTAAAATCGTTCTCTAAAGAATATGAATTTTTTTTAAAGTTTTATTGAGATAAAACTCACATGCCATGTATTTCACCCATTTAACATACACAATTTCATGGCTTTTAGTACATTAACAGAGTTGTGCAACCATCACCATGTCTAGTTTTAGAACATTTTTGTCACTTCTAAAAGAAACCCCATGCCCTTTAGCATGAATTATTTCTGTAATGAGAAAGCAAACAGTTTAAAAAAGGAATCCAGCGAAAGGAAGAAAGTCACCCCTCTCCGGCTGTCCCGCCTCATACCTTGGAGCTGCTGCTGCATTGCTGCAATGTCTTTGTGCAGCGAGAGTTTGCTCATGTTTAGCTGGTCTAGTTCCTGCTGCAGTTTTCTGACATCCAATTCCAGCTTTTCTAAGTCTGATTGCTTTGTTTTGCTATTCTCTTCTGTAGCTGCTAAAACCCTATAAAACAGGCAGAGAGTAAGTTATAATCTAATAGAAAATGTCCATGCACACACACTAGACAACGAAGGAACACTTATGCTTTCACATCGTAGACATGGAGCCTGAATGATAAATATTAACAAAACGGAAGGCTCTGCAACTCATTTTTAAAAGAAATCTGATTTTCAGCTTTCCGATTAGAACATTTTTCAAAAAGTGACTCACTAAATTGAAGCTTCATGAAAACCAGGGATAAAAACATGGATAGCACTTAGAATTTCCAAAATCCGAGTGATTTAAATGGATCACTAACTTTTGATTAGTGAAAAGGCAGGAAACACCACTGTACATATAATAGGATTTGTCCAAAACCCAGATACGCATAAGCATGCATTCCTTTATGTGAATGGAGTCATACAGTAAGGACTGGTTTTTGTCTGGCTTCTTTCACGAGCATAATTACTTTGAGACTCATCCATCTGCTGTGTGTATCAACACTCCACTCCTTTTTTTGCTGAGTAGTATTCTATGGTATGGATATTCTATAATTTGTCAATCCATTCACCAGCTGATGGGCATTCAGATTGTTTCCAGTTTTTGGCTATTGCAAATAAAACTGTCATGAACATCAGTGTACGGTTTTTGCACAGATACATACTTTCATCTCTAGGTATGGAAAAGCTAGAACTTCTGGGAGATGTATACTTGAATTTTTAAGTAACCATCAAACTATTTTCCAAAGTGGTCTTACTAACATTTTATACTCCCACCAATTCACATGAAAGTTCCTCACAAGAATTTGGTATGGTCAGTGTTTAATTTTAGCTATTCTGATAGGTGTGTAATGGTATTTCATTGTGGGTTTTTTCCCCACTGTGGCTTTCATCTGCATTTCCCTAATGGTTAATGATGTTGAGCATCTCTTCATGTGCTTATTTGCCATCCATATATCTTCTTAAATGTCTGTTCAAATCTTTAGTTCATTTGAAAATTGGGTTGTTCATTTTATTGAGTTCTGAGAGTTCATTTATCTCTACCTCTATCTTTCTATCTATATATATCTATCTCCTGGGTGGGTACAGGTCCTTTATCAGATACATGGTTGCGAAGGTTTCCCTCCAAGTCTGTGAGATGTCTTTTCATGATCTCAACAGTGACTCAAGAGGAGCAGAAGTTTTAAATTTTGATGAAGTCCAATTTTATCAATTTACTCTTTTCAGTGTCTTATCTAAGAAATTTTTGTCTAGCCTCAGGTCACAAACTTCTTCCCCATATTTTTTCCTAGAAGTTTTATATTTTGGTTTTACGTTTATGTTTACGGTCCATTTTAAGTTAATTTTTATGGGTAATGTGGAGTATGGATCTTTTTGGGGGGGGGGGTTGGATATGCAGTGCTTTCAGCAACATTTTTTGGAAAGACCATCTTTTCTCTACTTTGCATCTTCGTCCAAATCAGTTGTATATATATTTGTGAGTTTACTTGTAGACTTTCTGTTCTGTTCCACTGATCTATCTGTCTATCTTTATAGCAATACCAGTGTTTTGATTACCACAGCTGTACACTGTCTTGAAATCAGGTAGAGTTAGCCCTAAACTTCCGTCTTTCTTCTTCAAAGTTGTTTTGGTGTCATATCTTAGAATTTTTAGATTCTTTTCCAGGTCCTCTGAATTTCAGTATGAATTTCAGAATCAGATGTTCAGTTTCTATTTTAAAAGCCTGTTGGGATTTTGACTGTGATTGTTTTGAACCTATAGATCAATTTGATGAAAACTGAATCTTAACAATATTGTCTGTCTACTCACAAATAAGGCATCTCTTTCCATTTATTCCTATCTTCCAGCGTGTATTATTTTACTTAAAAAAAAAATCACAATAGGATATTTTAAAACATGCCTGGGGGGAGAAACCTAAAATGAAAAACCTAAAAGGAAACTCCAAAATATTCTTGGTGAACTGTATCATGATACTGAGTTTGTGGTGTATTTTGTATTTTTTTTTTGCCTTTTCTCAATTTTCTGATTTTTTAAATACTGTGTTTATAATAACTTAACCTTCCAGAAAGGCTCCTGCAAGCCTACTTGCTCCTGCTCTCACCGTTTGGTTTGTGCCAACTTCTTCTCCCAGCTGTCACACTTCTCTTCCAGATCTTCCTTCTCTTTGCACAAAGACTCAACACACAATTGCAATGCTCGGGTCTCAGCGGTTACTCGCTCTACTTCTCGCTTGTCCCTCTCTAGGAGCTGCTTCTGCCACTCTATCTCCCCTTGCTGTCGCAGGGCTGTCTGCTGCAAATTCTCCAACTCTAGTTTCTCCTAAAGCAGATAAAAGAGGACTCAGGCACGCTAGCAGAAGGCTGCAGCTTGCTGTGGGCAAGAACAGCTTTGCTTATTACCTCCAGCACTTCCACCTGAGTCTTCTCCAACTCAGACACTTTCTGGTCATGTTGTAGCTTCAAACCTTGTAGCTCATTGTTTTCAAGTTGCAACATGTCCAGAATATTCTTTAGTTCTAACAGAAATAAAGCATGGTCCACACTATTAAATGAATGTGGAAACATTTACAAAATGAAACAGAAAGTAATGCTATTAGCTGATACAAGAAACAACAGATAATCAAAAAATACTTGTTGTGCTGAATTAATGGAGCTAATTAATTGTACTTTTAATGAAAAAATCCTTTAAAAGTACTGTGAAACATTAATTTGTTAAAAACATTTAAACAAAACATTTAATGAAGATCTGGTTCTAAAAGCACTTAACCTGCCTAAAATAATTTAAATCAAAATAAACAGGAAAAACTAAAATCTATCAGCTGAGATTTATACAATTAGATTAAAAAATATTAACCAGTTTTTCTGATTACAAAAATATTTGCTTATTATAGAAAATTTGGAAAAAAGTATCCAAGAAAAAAATGAATACCCATCACTATCCTACCAGCCAAAGACAATCGCTATGCAACAGCATTTTGATGTGTTTCCTTCCAGGAGCTCACACGTGCATGTGCACACACACACACACACACACACACACACACTCCTGAAAATAAACTGGGACTATACCCTATATTCAGTTTTTATCTCTTTTTCATTCTCTCATCAGCATTTTTGCATGTCATTAAATGCCAAAATATGGTTTTTAAATTGGTCATGTTTCCAAATTATGTCATTATAAATTCTGCTGCAAGTAACTGACTCAGTCAGCTTAATTTGTGAAAAAAAGGAAATAAAGATTTATTTCTTAAAAAACAAAAAGAAATAAACATCGCTGCAATGTGCATAAATGCTTGTCCTCTCGAGATAAACAGAAATGGGCTACCTGGTTTAACAGGTATGAATTTTAAGGGCCGTACAGCACTAGGGGCTGCTCCAATTCATACTTCAATCAACAGCCCCAAGTGCACTTCTTTCATCACACCCAGGGCAGCAATGAATATGATTATTTTGCTTTTAATCGACTTGAATGGCAGAAAATATCATATTCCTTTTACACGCAAAAGCTTTTCTTTGATTAGTAAGTAATAAGATTAAACTTTAAAAGTTTACTTGACCATTTGTATTTTTTTCTGTTACCTGGAATATAGACATTTCCAAACTTTGTATCTTTGTTTTCCTTTAAACTTACCCGTTTTATGTTTAGACATTTGCCCTAAAACTACCTGAAGATTTTCTTCCTCTTTTTCAATTTCCTGCTTTATAAGTGAAAGTTGAGTTTTTTTCTCACTAATCTGGACATTCAGTTCTCCTTTCTGAAAACTGAGTTCTTCCAAAAGAGATTTTACTTCCTGTGCAAAAAAAAAAAAAAAAAAAGTCAACCTATCTCCACTAAATTATGAATGGAAATTACTTTAAAATCATTCTGTTACTGTTTCATTTCACAGCAATTTTCATTTGGAAACAAGCTCATTTTTTGTGTTTTATGTCAAGAGCAGCAATATATTTTACACTAACATATTTTAGTATAACAGAAGTAAGACAGTAACATACTATCTTCATTTAAAATGTATGTGCAGTGTTTACTATGAGCAAGGCGATGTGTTATAGAGAAAAAAGGCTGATTCAGATACCTCTCCTGCCCTCAAGGGGCTTAGCACCCTGTGGGGAAGTAAGGCAGGGAACATAAACAAGATCACGGAAGGCTAGATGCCCCAGGAAATGTGCAGAGTGCTGCCAACTCAGAAGTGAGAGAAACACATTCTAGGGTAAAGGAAAAATTGAAGAAGTCTTCTTAGTGACATGAAGCTGGACCACGAAAATTGGGTTGCATCTGGACATTCCCAGAAAGAGAATTCCTGGACAAGAAATGGTATGAAAAAGGCACAGAGGCAGAAAACCTTGGGCATGTCCAGAAAACAATATGGGGAAAGAGCTACACATGGCAGCCACAGCATGGATACATAACACAACACCAACCTGATGTTACAGAGGAGTCAAGATTTAGGAATTTATATTTGAAATGAAAATATCTCAAAACAAATCTATAGCACTATCCTAGGACTCTTAAGAGAAACTACTGAAAAACGTACCCTAATGTGATTGTACTTCTCAGTGACTTCAGTTTCTCCCAGTCTCAACGCTTCCTGGAGGTCAGCTTTGGCCTGGACCATGCTTCCCTGGAGCAGATGCAGCTCCTCCCTTTTTTGCCCTAACTGTCTGTCCAAGACAGCCATCTCCTGCTGCTGACCCGCCACCTGCATTAAAGGAAATGAAAGAATGCAAAGCTTGACAAAGTGCTGAGATGGAGGATAAGAATATTTAGTCCAGCTAAAGGTTGTGCGGGGAAATTATTCCTAGCTGCAAGAGTCAGGAAGGCCAGGCTGGAGGTGCAGGCATAAAATGCCTAAGTAAGGCCTTGAGCTCACATACGTAAAAACACTCAAATCACAGCAAAAACAACAATGTGATAATAGCGACTATCCCTCAGGTTATGGTTTTCAAAGAACTTTCAGATCTGCACCTTATTCCAGCTGACAACTACCTTGGCAATGGAAGTTAGGCAGGGATTTTACAGAATTACTCATTCCGTAAATTTAAAACTTACAATTTTGAGGGCAATACATATTCATTTATAGAAAAGCAGAAAACGCAGACGTGCAAAGGAAGAAAACAGAAAATACTGAAATCCCCCCTTACCAGATGACCGCTTTTGTACTTTGCTGTAAGACTAAAACTTCAAACACAAATGTTCATAAACACATTTAACATAAATAATCCGAGTGTATCCTGTTTTGAGACTCACTTGTTTTATTCAATAGCATATTATACTGAGTTGAGATTCAAACTGGGTTGGAGTCTTAACCACTAGGATACATCACCTCATTTAATGCTTTGTAATTTATTATGTATTTTCCAGTCTTTTCCACAGTCCAACGTGTATTACTTTTTACAACCATAACATGAATGTAGGTTTCAAAGCAGGTGAACTGGTTTTTCAAGGTGTCTGCTGCCATACCTGGCTTTTCAGCTTTTCCAGCTCCGCTCTCTTGGCCTGCAGGAGGGTCTCCGACTCATGAAGCACCTGCAGGTGGTGATCCTCAGTGCGTTCTGCAGTCTCGATGTCTTTCTGCAGCTTCTGCAGCCTGCAAAGCAGGGGCAGTGCTAGAGCAGGCAGGAAGGGAGACAGAGCTCCGTGAAGCCCTACAGAGGCCATACTTACTCTTCTGTCAGTTTCTCCTTCTTCTTGTTTAGACACTGGAAGTCTGAGTCTTTTGCTGCAACTACTTTGTTTATCTCTTTCAAGATTTCTTCTTGCTCGATTTTGTGCTGTTCCAAATCCTTTGTGTCAGCCTGGAGCAATCTAAAACACATTGCTTTATTTCCCTCAGGCTCCTTAGACTTAACATGCATTACTCACCATAAAGCAATTATCATCCTCTGGAATCAAACTTCTCATTCATCTCACTGAATACACCGATGGCTGAGGGATTCCACCCACCTGAGCTGCTGATCAGCCTTGACAAGGTTGACCGCAGTTTCCTGAGCTCTCCTTTCTAGCTCTTCAGCATCTTTCTCAGTTTGCAGTAAGTTTCTCTTGGCATCAGTGAACTTTTCAACAGCATTTTTTGCCTAGAAAAGAAACTGTCATTAAAAGCAATTCAGTTACAATACTCTCTCATAGCTACTGGTAGTGTAAACTGGTACAACTCCTCTGGAAGAACAACAAGGCAATACAGAAAGACTGATAAAGAATGTTCATTCATTTTGAGTCTCCAATTTTCAGAAAAGAATTCAGAAGAATTATTACCCAAGAAATGCTCATTGTATACTGAAATAATATAAGATTTGACAAATAATAGATTCAGTAAGTGAGAATGCATCAACGCAACAGAATACTATGTAGCCTTTAAAATAAGATGGCAATGTAGAAACATGGAAGAATGCTAATTACACACTGTTGGCTGAAAAAAATAAATTTAAAATGGTACAAGCACGATAAGAACAACTATGTAAAACTGTATCTTGTCAACAAAGACAGAAAGGCTACAAAAAAATTAAAACAGTCATTTGACGGTGGTGAGACAGTAGAGGATCTTTTACTTAAAAATGATCTGTAATATTATTACATTATTTTTTCCAATTGAAAATATCTACAAGTGTCAATCAAGTGATTTTTATCAATATTCCCTCCACATAGAGATTCTTGCTCTACTCCATATATCATCCTGTTAAGTAAAACCCCATTAATCTAAGGATGATTTAACTATGGCTGAGAAACAAATATTACATAGTTTTAAAGTCTTTCAAAATCTTCCTACGCAAAATTTGGCAAAAACATTTAAAAAATCAACTTGGTTTCTTTTTCTGTCTAAAATAAAAGGCTCAGAACAATGTCATAAGGGGTCTGAAAACAGTACACTTTGCACTTGGTTGAGCAGTGACTGACTTTCAGCCCAAAAACTCAGTGTTGCAGTTGTGCTCAGGTCAGAGGTGTCTCTATGTGAAACCTGTCCAGCAAATACCCCGTGTGAATGCGAGAGTTTGGCCAGCTCCCAAAGAGCTAGACTAATTTTACCACCCTTCCTTCCACTTCAGATGGCTGGTTTCTACCAGATTCATCAGCAAGCATTGGACAAAACTCACTACACACTCCAGTAAGCCAGCCACATTTCTAAGTAGTGTTTTGTTAATCTTTTTCTATGACAGGTTTTAACACGTCTGGCACATTCCTTACAAAATGCAGCACTCTCTCCTTCCCTCTTCCTCCTTAACAAGCTGTCTCCCAGAGTCACTTTGGGAGGATGAAGGGGGAGGAGCTTATTAGCCTCAGCCCACTTCCTGTCTCTGCCTACTGCTGGTCTCAGCGATTTTCTTTTTACCACTAGTGATTAATTTTTCTCTAGTCCTGCTCACACCTATTTTTTCTCACAGTAATCTAACATGTGACAGAAGAGGGAACTCATCATCTGAAAAGAGATGAGGACGTTTTCCCATTCTTATCAAAGCAAAGTCATCACTCACAGAATTTCTTAAATAAATCCTTCCTTTCAGTTCCTGGGTAACAGGTTTCTATTTATTTAAATCAACCCATATTGAAATAACAATACAAAAATAATAGTTCCTGAGATGCTCCATGTGGATATGGGACTTTTTTTACCCTAGAATTCTCATCTGACTGAAAAAGCTCACTTCGTGAGGTAGAACTTTAGCTGTGTGGGCTAGTCACCAGCCTCTCTGAGCTACATCTGTGAACTGGGCTAACGACCATCTTACAGGGTTGCCAGGAAGGTTAAATGAAGTGGTATTTATAAAACAGCCAATGTGTGGTCATAGCAGGGGCTCCATAAAAGGCCGCTCCTCTTTCTCGCCAACTTCCTCTGCCTTTAAGACCGAAACCAAAAAATATTTGATTTTAGATCACCATCAACTTGGGGAACAAAGTGAGACTAAGAGTCTTGTGAGGTCCATTGTTGTTTTATAATAATATAAGACTGACTTATTTAACAAACTCAGATATCAGAGTCCAAATAATTTTACAAAGAGATACACAGGACAAGGAGATGGGGTGTGTTAGGAACTAAATGACTTTCAGGAGCTTTAAATATGCTACTTCATTTAATGTACACTGAACAGCTTAGGTTTTCTTAGCCTGAATTTACAGATACAAGCAAAGCTCAGGGACTTAAGTGACTTGCCCACAGCTCCTTAACTAGCAGAGCACAGCCTGTCTGACTTGGACCACTGTGCCCTTATCACGTTTTCTTTCTAACCCTTCCTGCCGACGACAGTGAAGTCATCTCACCCCAAACCACGACCGCACATACTTTCTCTGCTGTGCATGAAAGTTCACTCTCAGCCTCCGCCAGCAGTCGGTCGGCCTCCCTGAGCTCCGCTCGACGTTTCAGGAGGGTCTTCTCGATGCACTCAATTTCATCTACGATGTTGTCATGGTGTCTGAGTGATTTTTCTACTTCTAATTCATCCATAAGACTCTCAACATCTCCATCAATGAAGTCCCTAAAAAATTATATATGCACACATCAAGAGATTTAAAATGTGATAATATACACGCTTGTAGCCTGGTAAAAAGATATAGTGATTTTTCCAATTTTATATGAGAAGGGATAGGACAGACAGCTACCCCTGATAATGTTCAAGATCTATGTTCACCTTCTTATTCAACATGATTATTACTATTGACAGTAAGTGTATAACATGTTAATGTATGATGCAGTGGTTTTCTCCTATTAAATATAAAGATTACTTATATTTTTTTGTCAGCACTTGGTCAAGACAATGCTGACACTTCCATTCTTATGTGGTATAAAAGTAAGGCAAAATACTGCCACAGTAATCATCTGTTCTCTCAAAACTATCCTTCAAGGCCCAGCTCACTGGCTGCCCTAAAGACTACCTCAGCTGCTGCTAGACTAAATTATGGTGACGATATGTGACAATTCAGAAAGCTTAACACAGGATCTGGTACGTCAAGGCTGAAGTCAAAATTACTTGCAAATGGGACTGTCTAGGACAGAAAAACACAAAGACAAATTCATCAGCATATTAACAGATTCTTTCTCTTTAAATGAGGGCATACAGATGATTTTTACTTTCATCTTTGAACACTTTTTGTGGTTTCCAAATTTCCTAAAATGATCATTTCTTATACTTTTATAACTAGGATGTTGTTATCCCACTGCCCTATGTATCCCTTTCAAAAAGCTTCACCTCCTCCCCAACATGCACACCTACAAAAATGATATAAGCATCCCCCAGACCCTCAAACACCCAGCCCCAGTCTTCTCTCAGTCTGGCCTCCGCTTGCTTTTCTCTGTCTGGTCTATTAGTCTCTCTTGTGTTTGCTTCTAGAAGGCAGAGACCATACCTCACTCACCTGTGTCCTCCACAGGTCTCCCCACAACCCTGGTACCTAAGCCAGTCTGGCTTCAGCGACAAACACTGGGGAACTGTCATAACTCATGGTCCACTGCAGAACATGGGCTTCTCCACAGCACACCCAAGAGCAGATACCACGTTCGTTAATGGCGCCTGTGCCAGATGCTGGAGCAGAGAGAGGGAGGCTCGGCTACCGCCCTCCTGGGTGTCTTACAATTACGGTGTGAACGGCACTGTGCCAAAGTCGCCAACCGCAAATTGTGGGAGCCTGAGAAAGCTTTTGTGTAAGAGGGGACCCCTGACCTTCATCTGGAGACACACTGGAGTCAGGCAGGGGACAGGTCGAGAAGCCATTTCAGAGGACAGTATGTGCAAAGCTAGGGAGGCAGGAGAAAACGTGGTGCTTGGGGAAACCACAGCAAAGTACAGAGGGCTAGAATGAACACTGTGCAGGAGAGAAGGATTAAAAAGGAGGGGCAGAGTTACTGTGCAGGATTAAAAAGGAGGGGCAGATGTAACTGCCCTCTCGGAGGGCAGTATATATTCTGATGGGAATGAAAGTCACACGGCAGAGTGCCACGGTCAGGTCTGTAGCCATGTGGCGGGTAGCATGGACAAAAAGAGACTAGACCTGGAAGGCCAGGGTGGAAGCTATTACAATGACCTAAGATGAGAATGATTCGAGGCCAGGGCAGCGGAGAAGAAAGAAGAGGGCCAGTGTGAGCACTCTCTGTGTGTAGAGACAGAAGGACTTGGAGAACAGCTGGGTGCCTGGGGGAGTGACAGAAGGAAGGAGGTAAGGACACCTGGAGTGTTTTCAGCCAGGGGAGCTGGGCAGGGTGGTTGTGCCATTCTCCAAGGAGAGCTGACCTGGATTACTGGCCAAGAACTTAGACTTGCACTGTCCACTCCTGTCATCACCATGTGGCTATTAAATTAATTTAAATTAATTTCTGTTCCTCAGTTCCATCAGCCACATTTCAAGTGCTCAACAGCCACATGTGCACAGGGGCTACTGTTTGGGCAGTACAGGTCTAGAACATTCCAAAGATCACAGAAAGTTCTACTGGACAACACTGACTTAGGTTACCTTAATGAACTAATATTATATTCAACCGAATTATTAAAATAAATGGCTAATAATTACTTTCGCTGTTGATGTTTCTGGATGATTCTATGTAATTCTTCTACTTCATGCTCTAAGTCTCTCTTCTCTTGTAAAAGATCATCAATATTACTACGTAGTTCTTCCATTTCTTTCTCAGACTGCCGCTTGGATACTCTCATCCATGGTTCCCGTTTCTTTGATTTTAAATGCTGCAGTATGTCTTCCAATCTAGAAACTTCATTCTCCTAAACCAAGAAAAAAAATGCAATACTGAAACGTCACGATGTTTCCCCTTTTTCCTGCCAAACACTGAAATTAACTGTGGTTAAAGTGGTATCTATGACCTCAAAGTGGTGGTAGCTTACAAGATTTCAGCAGGAAAAGAAAAATTAAGTCAAGCCAATTTCTTCACATGCCCGAGATGAAACTGACAGACCAAGAGAGCCTATAACCCTTCCATCAGTCCAGCTGTGGTTTAGAAACATTCACCAAGCACCTCTGACGGGTCGCCTCTGGCTCTGGAGCTCAGCACCCAACAGAAGACACAGAGGCCCCTCCCTCCTCTGGGCACATGGGAGGGGAGCTGACTGAGAAGGCCACCTGAAGGAAGAGGCGTGCTGCCTGGGACTTGACTAAGAAATGAAATGGGAAAGAACTAAGCGGAAGAAATAACGTGCAGATGTGGGGAGGTGTATATACAGGTGCACCTGAGTAACTACAGAAACAGTCGGGGGCTGGTGGAGGGTAAAAGAACCAGCTGCGGAACCAACAGGACCGCTATCAACACAGCGTGCACCGAAAACGGTAAGGTAACGCAACTACCATTGTACCCATTTAAATGTCTGCAGTTCCTGGGCAACCAGTCTGACCTATTAAAACGGGCTGGTGGCTAGACACCCAGGTGTCCTTGCCCTTTATTTTCCTCTCAATCCACTGACAGGAAAAGGAAAAAATAAAGAGCTCCCGGTGCCTTGAGTTTGAAGGAGGTGTTTATAACACATTTTATTTCTTTAGAACCAAAACTGTAAAGTGAGCCAGTGATTAGGAAGTAATCAATCATTTCTTGGAATCTACACTAGGGGAAAAATAGGAATACAATAAAAGTTTACAGTTAAATCGAATACAGCGCCTACAGATAAAGAAATGTTACGCAGTCATTAAAATACTGCTTAAAAACACTTGCAAAGCCCTGGGAGAAATGCTTGTAACATTGAGTGGGAAGAACTGAGTACAAAATTATGTGCACAGTAAGATAAGAACTATGAAAAGAAAGAATAATCATTAATCTCACCACCCAGAGATAATTCCCACCAAAGCCTTGCTGTGTGCTGCTCAGACATGTGTTTACACGTAAGCACATACGTGTGTGTGCGCACACACAAACATAAATATGTATGTGTACAAGAACAAGCACGAGTGTGTGATTACACCTACTCATACACATTAATATAGTACTTGTCAATAGAAAAATATACAAGCTTTTTCAGATACAATCTACTCATAAGTAGGTCAACTCGTTAAGTGTACAGCCTTATTCAGCCTCCCATGGAAGCAGTGTGGATAGGGGCCTCATGTCTCTCTACTTACTAAGTGGTGGTGTTCTGGAACATTGCAATGCAGCACACCCATAGGGATGAGGGGGATGGAGAAGTTGGGGGGTGGAGGCCCATATACGATGGGGGCCCCAGCAGGAGGCGGGCCATAAACGACAGTGCCAGGGGTGAGAGGTCGGCTATTGTTGGGCAGAGGAGGAGGTGGCGCATACAGGGCCATGCCCTGGGGAACAGGAGAGCCGTCGGGGAACACGGTGTACATCATGTATCCAGGAGGAGGCACAAAAGGGCGGTCCTCTTGGTCATCCAGCTCGCTTTCTTCCTGGCTGTCTCCTCCACTGTCTGCATCTTGAAAGAAACAGAAGAGCGTTTCAGCCCCATTGCTTACTAGGCAAACAAGTTTAGCAGAGAACAGCAGCATTCAGGACAGGATACCAAAGATGTGAAAATAAAATTCTGTGAATGAGGTCAAAAGCAGTTTGAAAGGGAGATCAAAACAGGGATTCAAATTACTTTCATTAGCTGAACTTGAGTTTTTTCTTGTGCCTATCTGTTGGTTTGGTTTTTTCTATCTTCATTCATTCATTCATTCATTCATTCATTCATTCATTCAGCAAGCCTTTGGGTGCCTGCTTCAGGCTACATAAAGGACCAGCAAAGAAGTGCTGTGAGATCCCACAGCCCCAGTAGTTACCACTATCCTGACACACAGCCTCTCTGGTGTTGGCTCACTGACCTGTTATCATTGACGGCAGAGATCCTAGCACACAGCAGGCACTCAATTGCTCCTGAATGAACAAATTCTCAGAAGGCAATATCCCCATTTTACAGACTAACAGTCTCAGAGCAGCTAAATAATTTGCCTAGGATGACACAGCTATGTAGTGAAGGCGGCAGGACTGACTCGCCCCCATGGGGCTCTGGGAGACAGACATTTAGCACTTCATTTCAGTTGAGCTAATTAATGCCATGATACAAGGATGGAAGCTGCCATGACCCCGGAGCACAGGCGAAGATGCTGCTCAGTCCACCTGGGTAAGGAAGAAGGGAGGGGAGGGGTCCATAAAAGGAGTGCTGTCTGAGGACCTGGGTCTTGTTGAGTAGGAACAGGTTTGGGCAAGAAAAGAAGAAGCAGGACACTCCAAACAGAGGGTTTAAAACATGGAGGTTTGAGAAACATGGCAAAGGTGTGGCTGACAGGTGGGAGAGTGATGGGAGCTGAGACTAAAGGTCACTGGCCAAGACCAGATCACAGAGCGCCTTGCAGAGCAAGCTAAGGAGTTTGGATGGTGTCTTATAGATTTCAGGGAACCAATAAAAAGCTATTACACAGGTACGAGAAATACAACTTCCTTTATGTGATTTAACTTACCTCTATTTGAAAATGACTTATGTAACCCACTCCTGATGGGAGAATAAACCCAGTATCCTGAAGCAGGTGGGGGTGCACTGCCTTCCTTCCCATCCTGCCGTGGTTTTCTAATGGGAGTCGAGGCTGTGTGCTTTAGGCTGACACCAGAGTCCTTGGTGGCCTGGGAACTACGGCTGGAGACCTAAAGTAAATAACAGCAGAGCACACTATGTCTTGCAAATAAAATGGCCAATATGGAGAAATGTCAAAGTCTAGAGCAAAGTTGAAAAAGAACTGGTTTCTTTTCACACATCATAATTCTCACTGTTCACAGAGTGGGACATGATCACATGGTCATGTAAACTGCACAGGTGCCAGCCTGCCTTCTCCCGTACTCATCTTCCCTTATGGTTTCTCTTCTTCTGCCTTCTCCTTGATGGCCCAGCAACCAAGACCAAGGAAATTAGAAGTCTTCGAGGCAATCTGGGGATATTAGTCTCCTGCTATCCTGGGAGCCTGGCATGGCTTTCAAGCTCTACTCTGTCAGCCTCCCTCCTCCTTGCCAGTCGTAGGTCTATCCTCCAAACCCTTGTCCAGCTCAGGCTTACAATGTTTTGCTCTAGCCTACACGGCTTCCACCTGCAGCCTGGGTTGTGCCAAGGACGTCTGGTTTCCTTTAGATTTCTGGGAGGAGGATCTCAGATTGTGCTCTTGGGGGCTGTGATTAAGTCTACACGGCCCTGGGATCCTAGCATGTCAGGGCTGCTTCTCCTGACTGCTGCTGTCAGCTGATTCTAACAGGATGTCACCCAGCCGCCGCCCCCCCAACCCCCGCTTTGAATGAGAACCACTTACTCTCCTTCCTTCCCACAAGCCCCAGGCTGCAAGCCCCGACCATTTTGCTCCCTGAATATCCCTCAGTCTCATCTCTTCTCCAACTCCGCTGCTCCAGCTCTGGCTTCTTCTAACCTTCATCTGAATGAGCTCAAACAACCCACACAGAGTTCACCCACTGCAAGTCTAGCCTTCTCACTCTGCCTGACTATTCTTCTTCAAGTACAGCTCTGATCATAGTACGTGCAACCACAGTTTCCCAAGACCTGCATAATTAAATGCAAGGGGTTTTGGGACCCTTTTTTTTAAAAAAAAGCACGACCCCAATCTATGTTTCCAGCTTCACCTGTCATTGTTCCCCTCCAACCCTCCAGCCCCGTAAGGCTACCTGCCATGGGTAAGCCACTTCTCCTCTTCCCTGCAGGCTGCTCCTCCCTCCTGAAAGTCCATCCCTCGAGGCTTGCTAAGTACTGACTTCACGCCCCTGCTTGTGAAACCTTCTTTCCTAAACATCCTCATGAGATGAATCTGTAACACCTCTCTGCGACTAGAGCGCACAGGTCTAGTCTGTTGTCACATGCCTGTCACTGTTTTGGGATTACACTGGTGTGCCTGTCTTCCTCACCAGCCCACGAGCTCTCTGAGGTATCATGGTACCCCACCAAAGCCTAGCACTTGACTTAAACCTCAGTAAGCACTGAATGAATGTTTGTTAAGATGAAATAAAATTAAGGTACCTATTTTTCTGTCTGAGCCTCTGTATAATTCAACAGCCATTTTCAACACTCTCTGGGCTCAAATTACTTTATCCCCTTACGGGATCCTCATTCAAGGACCCCACAACATACCACTTGAGCATGAACAAGCAATTGCCACGTTCCTTGGGAATGTCCTATTTACATCTCACACAGTACAAATACCTATGAAGCTTGACGCATGGCTTAGCCTAGCTTTGTGGTTCTTGACACCTGATCACAGATTTGGGGAAGGGAACATTGTCACACTTTCTTCAAGAAAATTCAGTACACATTCCCAGCACTACAGACTTCCTACTTTTGATGATGATGGTGGCGGCATAAAGTACCAATAGCCTCGTCTTCTGAAAGGATCTGCCATGCTGCTGATGTAATCGTTCTGATAAGAAACTTCTCTCCGGAGCTCAGCAATTTCTTCCAAAACATTTTCAAAGCCTCCTTTGTTATCTGTAAAGGAAAGCCATTCTCTGAAGCTGGTATGAAATCATCTCCTTCCTTTCTCTCTCAAAATACAAAAGTAATTCCATGAGAGCCAGTGATTTTTATCAGTTTCTCAAAATTGCCTTTTAGCCTGTTCTTTGGTAAAAAGTTTCGTTAACACTTTTTTTTTTTTAATTGAAGTATAGTCAGTTTACAATGTTGTGTTAATTTCTGGTATATAGCATAGTGATATATATACGTATATGTAGGACCTTGTTTATTTTTGCTAACACTTTCTATAAAGACGACAGACATATCCTATTGCTGTTCATTTACAAAGTGGGCCAGAGAAATAGATTTGTAAACATTATTTTTTTTTGAAAATACAAAAATAAATCTCTTCTCTCTTTAAAATCAAGTCCCTTAATACTGCACTTAGATAAAATGTTTTTTAAATTCTTTGCTTTTACTTATTATGCTAATTATTACGGCTCTGTAAATCAAGCATGGAATTGCTCTGTTAACAGTTAAATAAATTTGCTAAAAGTAAAAAACAAACAAGATGATTTGATTCTAGAACAACTACAAAATACCACTACCAAAATCAAAGCCCAATACTTTACCAGCCCCAGTGAGGTTTAGTAAATTCCGCAGTCTTCCGATCTCTGTCCTTTGTCTCTCCATGGTCTCATTCAGTTTCTCAATTTCTAGCACCTGTGAGCTTGCTCCTCTGGTACTTACATCTACTTTCTCCATCTCAATTCGAAACTATTGAAAAATCACATATACAAAGTTGCCAATGAATATTCTTTCCCAGATGCACTTATCCTTGCAACTCGATTGCAGTTCTATGATTTTTACTTTACTAATGAGGAACTGCATTACTCCTTACATTTAAATCGTACTATGTCTGACACACAGTAGAGGATCAAGTACTGACTACTGATTGCACCTCAAAATTCTTTGAGAAGTCACCTAACAGTAATTCAGTCTTTCAGCAACTTACAAGGAGGAGGTCTCAGGGTACCAGAACTGACCTGCTCCTCTTTATCCCTGAGAAGATTCTGCAGGAGTTCAATTTCTGCTTCTGCTCGGGTCAGATCCCTGGCCGCTTGCGCTGCCTTTCTGCTGAACCTCTCCGTTTCCTGCAGCTCCTAGAAGTGACAGAAAGGCACCACTGCACTCGCAGGCCGTTCTCTTCATTTCTTTCTTCTTCTCAGACTGATTCCTGTTTTCGTCAGGTCACCTGCCTGGCTATCCCATGCACGTGTGGTGCCAAGTCCCACCTCACCTGTGCTGTTCCCATCACTTGGCAGCCCACTCCGCCCCACTGTGGGGGCCAGGTGGCAGGGTGCTGCATCAGAAAGAGCAAGGGCTAATTTCTTCCTCCCTGTTTTACAGTGTTCCACGGCTGGTGTCTCTCTGGACTCCCATGATTAGATTTTCCCTCCTGTGATCTACTATCTTAATCTCATTAGCACTTGCATCCTATAGACTGTAACTGACTTACCTCAGTCAGGAGTCATAACAACCCTGTGAAGTAACATATTATCACCTGCCTGCACAAGATGAAAAGGTTGAGATCTAGAAGGATTATACAGCAAGACCTGAAGTCAGGTGTGTATGACAGCTACCTCCCTAAGCAAATCCCTCCACTTTGAGGTAGGGAGACTATGTTTCATTGGACAGTTCCTTCAGGACTCAGTAGAGTACAGGACCCATGGCAAGGCTGTGGTGGGGGAAATAAAATCTTTAGGTCTGAAGAGAAACAGACAACTTTATGATGGTTTATAAAAGAGACAAAGTCTGTAACAAGAGATCAATAATACAGGTTGCTATGTTTTTTGACAGGAGCAGCCCAGGTGGGAAACCTGTTCTGTACCTGGGACTCACCTCTGCTCGTTCCTGGTTAATTTTCATAACGGTCCCATGAAGGGACTTAAGCTGGTCTTTGGCCACGGTGAGCTCAGCTGCAGCTAGCTTATCAGAGGCGGCCACAGCTTTCTTCAGTTTCTTCAGTTCTTTATCTAAGCCAAGAAACTGCTCCTGAGATTTGGCATCTTCAAGTTTCTTCTAAAATAAAAGAAACATTAATTAAAGCAATAAATCATGTGGTAGCAATGAATTAAGACGTAAGCTGCACGATGGCAGGGACTCTGTTCACTGTCACACACTCCCTGCCTTGAACAGTATCTGGTAGATAGTAGGTGCTCCTGAGTCATACATAAATAAAAACATCTCAAAACCGCATGATAAACTTAAAATGAAATCGGGCTTCTTATTCAAGATCCTTAGTGATCATAAAGCCATTCATTAGTTGTAAAAACATTTCTTGGCATCATCACCAAGCAATGGACCAGCCCCTTGTGACGGCTGAGTCAGGCACTGGGCATACAGTGGTAAACAAAACAGACTTGGCTGCTGCCCTCAGGGAGCCTATGAGAGACACATATCAAACAGATAACAGACAAATGTATAACTAAAATTGTGATTACTGCTATCAAGGGACAGAACAAGGTATTACGTGAGAGGCTAGCAGGGAAGGTGTAGATTGGTGGAGAGAGGGCAGTCAGGCAGAAGAACAGTGCAGGAACACGGTCCAGGAGAAGAAATGGCATGTGGGAAGGCCAGGGAAAAAGACAGAACTTGGGAATTCTCAGGAACTGAAAGCAGCAGCATGGTGAGAAAAGGAGACAGCCAAACAGGAAAATCACACGGGGCCTCATAGGCTTAGGAATTTTTTCTTTATCCCAAAAACAAAAGAAGCTGCTGGAAAGAAAAGGAGATGGGGAGGGCTGACAAGACCCTATTTGTGTTTTTGGTAGAGCATGTTGGCTGCTCTGTGGAATGGGGTCATGAGTGCAAGTGGGAGATCTGTTAGGTGGACACAGCAGTTGTCCAGAAGTGAAGGGATGGCTGGATGAGGGTGGTGGCACCGGAGAAGGAAAAAAATACAAATATTTCAGACAGATTTTGGAGGCAGACTCAGTAAGACTTGGGAACTGATGGGATCTCAGTGAAGCATGAAGCAAGTCATTGGCAGAGGCTGGGAGAAGGGCGAGGGCAGGTGTGTGGCGTGAGAAGGTATGAACACTGTAGCGTGGGAGTGAGCGCACCAGAGAAAAGGGAGTGCTGCCCGAGTGCGCTGGCAAACATTTACAGTGCGACCACTACACCTGGGAGGGCGACTGTTTTCTTCAGGAATACTTAGCCATGGGTGCAGGTCCAAAGAAAGTAGACAGCTGCAGTTTCATCATAGAAGATAAAAGGGCAAAGGATTTGAGGATATTTGGAAAAAAATAATGGTGGTAATAGTAGACCATGGAATTTAAGTTGGACAAGGAAGAAAGTAGAGACAGGAAAGCATAACAGGCAGAAAAGGTGGGGCTGATGCACTGGAATTATCAGTAAGGTTGAAAAACGATCAGCGTGAGGGTGCTGACAGGATAAGAGGTTATGATCAGAGTGGGATGTTCCAGTTTGTGACTTCAGAGGTGGTTGGTGCAATTTCTGAACTGAACAAAGTCTGGGGCATGACAATGGGAGTAGATGGCTGAGGGGGCTTGGATAAGTTCAGAGGCCTGGCATTAGAAAAATGAGGAGTTGAAAGTAATATCCCACAGATGTGTCCAACTGGGCAAGGGGTTCTGAAGGAGGCAAACTCATCCCAGTAGCATTTAAGTACCACCTAACCGACTCTGAAGTTACTCCTTACATCCCAGTTCTCTGCTTTCCATCTATCATGGTGCCCTTGTCTCGGGCCTTTGATTTGATGACACGGATCCAGGTTTTTCTAGGTCAGGTCCCCCCCGGGGCAGCAATGCAGCCAGAAATGATTGTGCATCACACCCGTCTCAGCTGGCCCGACTGCCAGGAGCAGGACTCTGACAGCAGGGACTCACGTGTCTTGCCCACCTTTTTCTCTAACTCTTGGAGTTGGGCCAGGATTCTCTCCTTCTCTTCATCAGCTTCCTGAAGCTGGAGATCCGTAAGGCCTTGGATTTCCTCCATACTTTTTAGATTTTCTTGTAAATAGTGAATTTCATTCTCCAACTGCTGAATTCTTGCTTCATGTTGCCTCTTGTCAAAATTAATCTGTGAGCAAATCAAGTTTCAAAGATGATTTTTAAGCAAAATATGTTTTGAGCCAAATAAAAACCTTCTAGGGAATTATATTTCATTTTACTAGAGAGTATGATGAAATGTTGTACTAATGAGTTACTGGGCATGGTTTTATCACAACTGTTCTCTAGGATCCATTTAAATATTTGCCTCATCATTAAAATAATTATATCAAAAAATCGGAGTCTGGCTCCACATTACACTCTAGCAATGTGGCATTATTTACCTGCGTGTTAAGAAACGTCTCACTTGCTTCTAAAACAAGGACAACACAGTGTCTCAAAGAAGCCTGACTTTGACATCAGTAATCATATTCAGGGTTGAATTTAAGTCACACCTATTTGACTTGTTAGGAATGAAAATAACAATACACTGTATTTACACGAGAAAGGAAGCACTGTAATTTGCTGGGAAATACGGATATTTTCTAAACACTTCCCTCAGCTGTCTCTTGCCCTTCTCTTACTCTTGCTTCGAGGGCTCTCTCGCAGGCCTGCCGGAACTCTTCTTGTCCGCTTGCCAGTCTCTCTTGATGCAGAGCCACTTCTTCTTGGAGTTTTCTCTCTCTCCCTTGAGCTTCGTCTCTTTCCCACTGGGAGTGTGCAAGGATTTCACTGAACTGCTTCTGCAAATCAGCAAGACTTTTCCCTAAGACATCTGAAGGACTAGGTATGCTGGTAAGGGGGGAAAAAAAGATGAAAGAAATGTGACTTTTTTAATTAAAACTTTTTTTTTACTTACTCAGTTGTTTTTATCTCACTTCTTATACTTGCACATTCTACCAAAACTCTCTACCTTTGACTTGGCAGGACTGAAAGGAAAAGAGTTGAACTGTGACTTGCTCTATCTTCCTTTTCCTTAATGTTGTCACTTTAAGCGTAAGTGGCTGTATAGGGAGTGACATTTTATTTTTGATGCTGGATGTTGGGTGCACACATGCCACTAACACAGGGGCAGGAGTAAAAATTTTTGAGTTGTGTGGAATGGGACTGGTGTCATCTGTAGCAAATTACTGCTCATCTCCTGAGTGTAAATCATTGTTTTATCAAATGACTGACTGTTGCCACTCTAAAAGCACAGGCTCCTATCAGGCTAACAATATGTGTCCAAAGAATAAATGTCCATTTCATATATTGAAATTAGCCTCAATTATCTTTTGGTATTTGTTTTCTGTCTAAAATGCATAATGTGGCTCTACTCCCTGACCATATGCAATAAACTTTCAAGAAAGGGTTACTCTTAAAATGTTTATGGCTTTTAAATTAAATAATACTGCAAAGTATAAAAGATTAAAAAAAATCAGTGACCATTTGAATAAAGCAATCTGTGTCTCAATCATGGTAATATGACAAGGGGGAACCTTATAAAAGAAATCGGCCATTAATGGTGGTTGGAGAGGGTGGGGGTAGAGCTCAGCGGTAAAATGAGTGCTTAGCACGTGCAAGGTCCTGGGCTCGATCCCTAGTACCTACATTAAAAATAAAAACTTTAAAAAAAAAACAACAAAAGACAAAAACCAAAGAAAACCCAGTAGTTGGAAAGGTGATTTTATCATTGAACCTCACATTTACAGCTTGGCCCACTCTGCACCTGGAGGTCTTGATCTTCCATTACCTCATTTCCCCAGCTCCCGATTTCAGCTTTCTCCTTAGCTCATCCACACGAGCTGCCACTTCTTCTGGACGAATCAAGCCATCAACTACATGGTTAAGGTGATTCTGGAAATCTTTAAGTTGATGTTTTAACAGTTTATTGTCATCCTATGGAAGAGGGTAAAATGGAGAGGGGCAAAAGTTACCAAAACAAAATTAAAATTACATCTCCATCCACAGCCTGTATTACTTACCATATGATAGTTCTATTCAACTCCTTTCATCAATTTTTAAAAAACCCTTTCCACTAGAGTTGACAATATCTGTTGATCAAACCAACCAGGCATTATGATGTTTCCCAATGTGATGCAGAAAGAAGTTCCTATGGACATTACTTGTGAATGTCTTCTTGTCAAAAATCTAAATATAAATCTGAATCTAAATAAGCCTCCATATGTGACATAAGAACATCAACACCATGGGGATCAACCAGCAAAATCTAAACTATGGGAAACTTTACAGGACAAAGACCTACTTTTCTTTAATGTGTAACAAAGGGGAAAAAAGCAAACCTATAGACTACCATAGGCTTAAGAATCATGGGGGAGGGTGTTGCTCAGTGGTAGAGCGCGTGCTTAGTGTGCACAAGGTCCTGGGTTCGATCCCCAGTACCTCCTTTAAAATAAAGTAAATAAATACAATAAACCTAATACCGCCCCCCACCACAAAAAAAAACCCCGAAGAATCAAGTCAACCAAATGCAATGTGTGCACCTTATTTGGATTCTGATTCCAACAAAACACTTGTAAAAAATTTATGAGGTAATTTTAAAAATTTGTATACTTAAGGTATTTGATAATATTAGGGAGTTATTATAATTTTAAGCTGTAACAATGGTATCTGCACTTATGCTTCTTTTTTAAAACCCTTATTTTAGAGATACATACAGTATAGTACAGTATTTACAGATAATATCAGATGTTTTGGATTTACTTCAAAATAATTCAGCTTGTGAACAGGTGTGAGGGGTGGGGTGTGGAGGGCATTACAGATGAAATAAGACTGGCCATGTGTTATAGATGAAATAAGAGAGGCCATGTGTTGGTAACTTGAAGATGGGTGAGATGTACATGAGGATTCATTTTAGTATTCTATTTTTGTATATACTTGAGATGTACGTAATTCAAAGTTAAAAAAACAAAAAACACCTCATAATACTCAGCTTTGCCAATCAACTGAAAAATGGAGTATCTAACAATGAAGCTTCTCTAATAGCTTATAATTCTCTGTGGGAGTATTTCTTATATGCTAGCATATTTTCACTACTAACAAACTAACAAACATATCTTGACCCCACAATTAAATTCAGACAATGCCTCTTTCAAGTAAAAAGAAACAGCTAAAATTTTTCTAAATTGTATAGAAAAATAGTTCTATATCCTATTGATTTTATTCCCCGTGAATACCTATATTCTACTTGAGTGATTAATTTTCTTCAAACTCGGTATAACACTGTTAACTAAAATGGAGAATTCAGCCCTGCAATGAACATGCCTGCCTCATCTGAAGTCTTTTATCTGTAAACTGTCCCTGCCCTTTGCCCTGAGGCACCCATATTTGGCCACAGGTGATCCGACCCAAGGACAGCAATCCAGTGACTAGCCAGAAAACGAGTTCTCACTCTCTCCAAAATTTGAGCCAAGATCCAGTACAGCAAGTTGGTATTATAAGAGCTAGAACTGTAAAGTTAGGTCAGATTGGGGCTGGGGTCAATGCTGTGCCAAACACAATGCCCAGAGAGACAGAGAAGGAGAAATGAGAGCTGAGTAGGCCCTAAAAGATGGACACTAGCAAGCAATCTGTCTCCTTCCTTGAGCTAGTGTTAGGTTTCAGTTCACTGCAACTAAATGACTCTGACAAAGACTAATTAGAGTTTAACTTGTACTCCTTATCAGAAGGTTAGTAAGCAAAGGACCTAGCTCTAACTGAGTCTCACAGCATTCTGGAGAGTTGACCTCAGTTTCTACCTTGGAGAGAAGGCACCTGAAGAATTTATTTTAGTCATTTTCTTTAAGAGATATATCCTGAAGTATTCATGGTTGAAATAAATATGGATGAGATTTTCTTTAAAATATTCCAGGAAAAAAAATGTGGACTAACTGAAACAAGAATGGCAGAATGATGATAATTGTTTAAACTGTGTAAACAAAAGGGTTATTTTCTCTGTTTTTGTTACTATTTGAAAATTTCCATAGGAAAAATAAAAATCCAATGAACACCCAACACACACACACATACACACACACACACAACTCACACAAGAATGGAAAACATATATAACTTTTATGATACTTGCTTCAGAAGCTGAAATGATTAAATTCTAGGTTATTAAATTTCCTTCAACTTTGAGGAAAAGATATTCAAGGCATTGGAAGATGAGAGAATTTAGTCCTATTTGTCAGAAGCCCCCCACTACATGACTTTTTGGAGCCTTCCCCCAAATCACAGCAACTCAGCTCCTTTATTCCTGGTGGAGTAGAGCAGCTGTCACCTCAGGCAGCCAAGTGGCCGCTGACCTCACAGATCCAGAGAGCTGCATGTTGATCCAGGTACCTGTTTGTTCAGACATCTGTCCTCTCTAAGAGAGTTTAATTACCTGGAAAATCCTGTCCACCTGCTTCGCCTGCAGTTTATTGGGCAGATTATTGTGATAATAGCTGTAAAAATATTCTGCCAAAGGAAACCCTGACAAATGTAAAATGACTGCATTTTTAATAATCCTTTTGAGAAGAGGATTGTGAAAACTTTACAATTCAGAAGTTCAACTGCAACTCACTCTAGTTAAATTCCTAAATCATTACAAAGATATTTCAGTGGAAGAAGAATGCATCAATCTGATAATTTTAGCTCAAATTGGTGACAAATCTGCGTTTAGGGGAAATGCAAGGAATTGCTGTCACCATAAGTTTACACAGTGTTCTCTGTTTATTATGGACACTACCTCCACCTCTTAGCACCATCATAACAACACAAAGGATGTGTATATTAATACTCTTAAAATGATGGGCTCACAAAGGAACAGGGGCTGCGGTACTGTCCCATCCAGAGTCCCTTTTTTCCAAAACATTCATGTTGCTTACTACTGCATGCAAGAGCAGGTTGTGAAGTGTTTTGACTAATAAGGATGGCAGCATCCTTGGGTGTCCTATGTAACGATATACTGGGAACCAACAAGTCTCTACCTGCAGCTGTTTCAGTTGGGCGCGGAGCTCACTATTTTCTTGTTCCTTCTCTTCTGAGAGCTCGGCTTTTCCAAGGGCATTCTCGAGGGCTTGCTTTTCCTTCTCAAGTTCTGTTTGAAGAGCTGACTGTTCTAACTATTGCCGTAGAAAACAAGGATATGAAAACATAAAACAGCAATAATTTATGATCTAAAAAGGCCTAAATAAATTTACATACACACGCAATCCCATGCTAGCTATGGTTTAACAGTAACTTAGTTTTATGTTATGAGAAGCCCAAGGTAATCTTTTCACATGCCTCCTTAAACAATTAATACTTAAGGAAAAGTAAGCATCAAAATTAGCTCAGCCCAGATACACCAAATCAGAATCTCCATGGGTGAGCCCTTTAAAAGCTCTGTGAGTGATTTAATAATTACTGCTCTTTTCCCTTAGACCAACATTTCTCACACTGTGGTCCTCAAATACCTGCATCAAAATCACTTGGTGAGCCTGTTAAAAATGCAGATGCCCGGACTCCATCAGACTTGATGGGCTAGGATTTCTAGGATGAGGCCCAGGAATCTGCATTTAACAAGCATTGCAAATGACTTTATGTAACTAAAGTGTACCAATCAGAGATCTGTAAATCAGAGAGAAGATTTGTTATGCTCCATACTCTCAATGTGTGTTTTGAAGATCAATCCTGGCAGTCTTGATGTGACCACAAGAATTTGTGAAAAGGCCAGGTTGTTATAATATTTTTGTCAAGACTTATGAGAAAATAAATAAAAGACAATGGAAGTACAAAGGATAATGGGTTTTAAGCTAGTAAGGGCTGGCTTAAAAACTCTTAAAAGAAGAAAACTTATTTGAAAGGAGATGGCACCCAGAAATTTTATTTACCATTATTTAAAAATATGTATTTACTGTTACTTTAATTGTTTTCACCTCCTGTTTTCTGCACTCTGATCATGTCAACTAATTTTATAAAACTTGGTACTCTTGAGAAATATAATCCTGACAATTGGCAAGTGGTCATTTGATATCTGATAAGTAAAGAAAAACAAAGTAACATAACTACTATAATAAGCTAGACCTACTTTCATTTCCTTTTCTAACCATATGAATGCTATTTTACATGAATTCCTGGGATTCAAATTATCTTATTTCACTTGCATCTAATTAGGACATATTGACCTTCCTCATGTGCCCGACATATAAAATCTGGGTATTCACTGTGCTCTGCATCTAGTGGGAGAGATGGACAATCTAAACAGATGATTATCATACACACGATAAAATGCTTTGACTGAGCAGAGGTCAGCGGAAAACCAAAGTAGAATCCTGAATGTAGATTTTCAGTAGGCAGGAGAGGAAAGTCAGGATGGGCTTCCTGGAGGAGGATGCAGCCCATATGGCCAATAGTTTAAAAAAAAAAAACAAAACCCTGTATTTTAATGTGATCAAGAATATACTATAATTGGCTTCTGTCTGCCTCTCTGCCCTTATCTCTCACCCTCATTCCTTACTCCTCTCCTTGCTCCTGGCATACTGGAGGCACACTTCCAGCACTTCAGATGCATTATGCTCTCTCTCCTGGCCTCTCTGCCTAGAACATACCCCTTACCCCTCTGACCCCTGCTCCCTCTGCATGACCAAATCCTAGTCATTCTTCAAGTCTCAGTTGCAACATCATTCCTGTAGGGCAGTCTTCCTCGACCACTCCTCTCCCGCCATAGAATCCTATCCCTTTCTTTCTCCAACACCTGTTTCACCTACTAGACTGTCGGCTTCACAAAGACAGTAACCATTCCTGTACAATTTCCCTGTAGCATCCATGGCACCTCACCCTCAATGGGCAATCAATAAGGATGTATTGGATGAATAACTATTTCTCTAATTTGCAAGCACAATTTAGTGGATATTTCATCCAACTAAAATAGGAAGTAGCAAAATAAAATTTAACATCAACTTAAAAGAGGTCTCTTAAAGCTGTTTAGAGAAAAAAAACCCTAGAATTTATTGATTATCAACTGCTAGGTGCTTTCAGGACCACTGTCTCACTTACCCTCACCATAACCCACTTTATAAATGAGGAGGCATTTGTCAGAGGCTCAGAGCCACAAAGTGATCTGCCCATATTCACACAGGGGTCATATTTAAGCTCAGAATGTCTGACTCCAAAAATGTGCTCTTCTCATCGCTCCACATAAATTACATTAAAGTGTTTAATCTTAGATTAAATTAAAGGAAAGCTGACATGCTAAGGCCCAGGCTACTTGGTTTCTAGATGGCTTTATGCTCTTACTTACCTGGCTGAGCCTTGTTAGTTTTTCCAACTCTTCTTTGAGCTGGTTGGCTTCGGCATCCCTTATTTTTAACTGAGCCTCTAGTTCAGCCTCATAGGCACTGAGATCTCCTTGGGTCTGCTGCAGGGATGCGTTCACCTCATGCTGCTCCTGGAGGGCGCTTTCCAGCTCTGCAAGATCCTGGAAGGAGTCAGTGTATGTTTAAGTACAGAATCCTCACTGTGCTGCTTACACATCTGCAAATCATTATAAGTCACTTGAGCACTGTAAACCAAATGCTGGCCAGCCAGCGCTGGCCTGGCACAGAAAGTCTTCATTAGCCGTACGATGAAGCTGCAGGCTGTGTGAATCCACGTTGGAAAACAAAACTCTGACTAAAGGTAATCAGAAAAATCAGTAGGCTACAACATATTTTCCAAAGTAACCAGTTGTGTGATACTTTAAACGTGTCTGAAAAACGTGTCTGAATACATAGGAAGAAAAAAAGACAGGATAAAATTTAAGGGCTATTTTCCATGAGACATTGGGATAAATGTTTTCACACTCATTATTTCATCGCATCCTCACAATAACTATGTAAGGCAAGGCATTAACCCCATGTTATAAACAAGGAAATGGAAAATGAACAGCTCAGTAAACAGCACAGGGCTGTGCAGCTAATGTGAGATTTCTGACTCTAAAGCCCACACTCTTTCTACTAAGCCACGGTATGTTTACTCATCAGAAGAACAAAATGGGATAGCATTCTTTAATATTAAGGATGACAGAGAAACTTAAATGAGTGCTAACAAGAACACAAGTACATAATGATTAGCATACTACAGTTCTTTTTTTTTTCTTAACATTTTTTATTGATTTATAATCAGCATACCACAGTTCTGATTCATTCTAGCTCGTCTATTTTTTATTATTAAACATTATAGCTTTCATCTATTTATTTGGGATCTTTCAGAATTAGGGGACACTACTCTGGATTAAAGAGGAGGATCCTGTGATGAGAACTTCTATAGAAGAGTTTCTCAATGGGGGATCCCAAAGACCACCTGGCATCTGAATCATATGGGTTGCTTGTGTGAAATGCAAACTCTACATATAACCAACAGAGAATTAATAAACAGAATGCACCAAGAGTTCTTACAAATTATTAAGAAAAAGATAGGTGACCCAATAGAACAAATGGGCTAAGAATATGAATAGGGAATTCACTGAAGAGGAAAACTGAAAGGCAAATAAACAAATGAAAGTTGCTTAACCTCTCCAGTCATCAGGGGAAAAAGCAGTCAAAACAAGATAGTATTTTGCACAGAGCATATACGAACAAGTTAAACAAACCAAGAGGACACAATCAGACAAATCTAGAGTGTAGGACACTCAACAGGACTACCAGCAGGACTCTCTACACACACACATACACACACATTCACACACTCACAAGCTATTAAAGACATTCTTGGCACACACAACTGGGGAAATCTGAATATGATTTAAATAGATGATACTAGGGAATTACTGTTAAATTTCCTAGGTGTAATAATGGTATCATAGTGATGTAGGAAAATGTGCTTATTTTTAATAGCTGCGTACTGAAGGGATGATGTCATAACACTTGCAACTTCCAAACGACCCAGCAAAAAAACAGATATAGCAAAATATTTGTTGAATCTAGAAGAGCACACAGATGCTCACGGAACCATTCTTTTCAACTTTCCTGAAAATGTAAACATTTTCATAATAAAAGGACATCATTTCAAACTCATTAGCAAACACCAAATCTGATAAAATGTTAAACTTCCTGAATTTGATCATTATTCCATTTTTATGTTAGAAAATGTCCTTGTTCTTAGGAAGCACATGCTGACATATTTAGAAGGTAAAAAGCAGGATGTCTATAACTAATTCTCAAATGATCAGGAAAAATTTTATATAAAAATGTATATAAAATCATGTAAAATTACACGTGAGAGAGATGAAGCAAATATGGCAAAATATTAATTGATGACTCTAAATGAAGGGTACAGTGACTGTTCTCTAAGCTTGAAATTATTTCAAAACTAAGGTTTACCAAATAAAAGTTAGACAACACTAAGGTGTCAGTAAGGATGTGGTGTAATGGTAGCCCTTATATTGCTGGTGGGAATAGAAATTCATATAATCACTACAGATAGTAATTTGACAATATCTAGTGAAGTTGAGGACTCACATACACTCTGACTTGCAGTTCCACTGAGAACAAAGTCCCCAAGCTCAAGACATGTGTTGTGTTACTCTCAACATCACAATAGCAAAAGACTGTAAACCACCTCAGTGTCCTCTAAGAGGAAAATGAGTAAGCAATAAATTTGTGGTCTATACATATAATGAGATGCTACATATATCAATAAAAATAATCAAAGTAGAGCTACATGTATCAATATGCATAATTCTCAAAAACATAAACATGAAGGAAGGAAGTGGCCAAAGAATACACTATGTACTGTTTACATAAACCCTAAAATTATGCAAAACAATACTGTATGTTTATGGATGGATACACATATAGAAGAAGAGAGATACAGGGAAATAACAACCATATTCAGGATTTTGCTACCCCTGGAAGGGGGTACACTGAAGCTTTCAAGTATATCTGCATGTTTTATTTCTTAAGCTGAGTTGTAAGTACACGGTATTAAGTATTTTTTGATATTTTTATATGCCTGCTAAATTTCATAATATTAAAGCATATTAATTCAAATTTCCAGAGCCAGCCCTACTGAGGGTGAAGTTTGAGAATCTGGGTTCTCCTACAAGATAAAGTTTGCTGCAAACAACTAAAACAGAGCAAGTGAAATCTCCAAATAAATGGCAACAAACTAGGTATGGAAGGGTATAATTTACAATGCTGTGTCTGTCTTGTTAGCTGTAAAATAATGCTAAAATTATGAAGTAATAGCAACAAGAGTAAGAAAAATTATGTTTTGCTTAATTTTGCTGCACAAATGATAAAAAATATGAACATTCAATACAGCATTTGTAATAGCTACAATTTCATATTCTTCAGAATTATCTGATCACAACATTTTTCAGGATTAGAACTTCAGCTAAAACAATCTCCCTTGTCTTAGTAAAGGAAAAATAATGGTTCCAAGTATGTCAACAACTAAAGCTAAAAAGACCCCAAAGAACAAAACAAAAAAACCCCCACTAAATATCCACTAACACTTTTGCCACTTCTAATTGCACCGTTGCTAACTTCCTTAACTAACTTAATTGGACATCAACTACTTCTGAGGCTAAGGAAAACAGGTAAGAAGAAACAAATCATACCTTCCTCATATTTTCTGCATCCAAGGCAACTATTTCCAGTTGGTCCCGCTCCTGCTCAACCTCAGTCAATCTCTGCAGCAGGGTCTCCTTCTCATCTTGTAGCCTTCTGCATTCATTCTGGGCCTGAGCTGCCTGGCCTTTGACAGTCCCCAGGTATTCCTGCAACCCACTGATGACACCTTCTAAGTCCTTCTTCAGGGCTTCATTTGCTGCTATCTGGCCTGAGCAAGATGGAAAAAAGGAAGGTGATAATGTATATGAGAAAATGCTTTCAAGATGTATAATTACTGTATTTTGTATTAGCTATTTGTTACTTGCTAAGAATGAAATTCTAAGCTTCCAATTATTTCCTATCTTATTTTTCTTTTTCAAGATATAATAATAGTTTTTCCCCCTATTATCCATGGTACAGCAGTATTAAGCAGGTATACAATAAAAATAGTATATTCATTAAAATGCTTAATTCATGCTTTAAAAAGTTTAAAGGAGTAATTTCTAAACAAAACAATGAAAAATGTGCAGCAAAACTGAGTTCTTGCCACTAGATACACAAAACAAAATCACTCAATATACAAGACTAATCTAAGACTGGCAGCATAAACCAGTAACCTGGAGATTTAAAAGAGCAAACCAACCATATATTGGGTACCTGTTATGTCTGGGCACTTTATGAACATGATCTCATTTAATCTTTCCCAAAACTAACGATTGTGATAGAAATAACTTGTCCCAGGTCACACAGCTGATAATGGCAAAATAAGGACTGTGGTCTTTTTACACCAAACCAAAGCTATCATCACCACGGCCTATTATCTTCCTCTCCCTCTAAGTATGGCAATGTCACAATTTAAATTTGCATTGCAAAAATAAATCCTAAAATTCTTTCTACATTTTCCTTATAACCAGACACTAAATGTCTGATCTCAATGCGCTCTTTGCTCCTGAAAGGATTTTATGCCTTAGAAAAAGACAACCACGTGCCAGAATTTAACATGATCATGTATGGACTTCTGGATTATTGAATGGAATGACCTGACTCACAGAACATCAATGCAACAAAACTAAAATAAATTTTTCAAAAATTTTATTGAACATTTTTGAGTACTTTGTAAATATTTCCCTGTCAAATACTAGTACTAACAGCTGAAGCATATTCAGCCAATATCTGGATTAATGCCTGTCATTTGTCTTTTGTTAAAACTGAAATTGATTTTAAATAATAAATTCTCACCCTCAGTAAGCTGTTGTTCAAGGTCCTTAATCTCTTCAGTCTCTTTAGCAATTCTAGAAAGTATCTCGTCCAAACGGCTTTCAAGTTGCTTGTACTGCTTGTTCATAATGTCAAGCTGTTGTTCTTTACCTCTTTTCTGAGCCTTCATATGGCACTGAATAGAGAAAAAAAATCGACAAAATCCCAAATTCTTTAAACTCTTATAAAAATATTAATCCTTAATAACATTTCTAAGGAAGAATGGAAAACACAATGTAAAAATCTGCATCTACTTTGTCTCAGACTCTTGTTTTCACATGAGCAGTTTTCATTTAAACCTCATGATAACCTGATGTGGGAATCATTTCCATTTTACAGATGGATAGATTGAGGATCAGGAAAATTAAATGATTTTTCCAAGGAAACAGCTAATAGGTAATGTAGCCAAGTTCGGTTTTCTTTGCACTGCATTAAAATGTGTCATTTTTAAAAAGGTTTCCAAAAAGTTAACTGATTATATATACATATATCCATAGAAAAAGACTATATTCCAAAATGTTATCAAGGATTATATCTGGGCAGAAGGATTACAGGAGATTTTTTTTCTTTTTTATGTGTTTTCTTATGTTTAAAAATTTTAGAATAGACAAGTAATACCTTTGTAACTAAAAAAAGTTACACATAATTTTTAAAAAGTTTTCGAGGAAAATGAAATAAATAATTCCTTAGAATTCAAGTTTAATATCGATTCCTTATGCAAAGAAACGTTTTACTTTTAAGTTCCATAAACTAGGAGTTGAGAGTACCTCAAAGACCAACAGTGATTCTCAAGATGGAGGCCCCTGTGGAGACACACGCCCAACCATTAAATTGCCCCTGGTGGAACACAGAGCTTTTCACACACCCACACACCCACACACCCTCTCACACCTGGACAGTCAAAGCATTAGAGTGCTATTGTTATCTGAAAGGATTGGATTGTATTTCTCAGGTCTGCTAAGGGAAAGACTGAGAACCAATGATCTAGTCTAACTCTTGCTTTTACACATGAGAAGACTGAATCTTAGATCCATCAAATGACTTGCCCAGATCTCCTTAGGCAACTGTTCATATGGAGACAAAACAATTCCCCAGAGCACCTGTGCCTTCCCACTCACACTCTCACAGCTGGCTCTCATTTGCCCCCACAGGATCACAGGAATAGAACAATAATAAATTAAAAGAAAGTTATCAGGAGAAAGAACTATCTTACAGCCCAAACAACAAACTCCAAGCTTCTCAAGTCTAAGACTCATTTGATTATAAGAGAACATTCTTCAATTTTACATGTCTACTGCCTCCAAAGACAAGAAAGAAAACTGTCTTTATTTTTGAAGAATAAATGAGAGGCAGTTTGATTGGAAAGTTTTTATTTTACTACCATAAAACTTGATGGAATTCTCAAAACTCTTCTCCCACTCTCCCAAAATACCTATCTGGAACCTTTCTGAAAAGGCAACTGCAGATAAAAGCTTAAATTCTAAGTCAATTTAGGATTTTTATAGCTCAAGAAAGATTTTTACAATCTCTGCTTTCACTTCTACATCAATAAATCTTTAAAATTTACCATTAAAACTTCCACTAAAATCTCTTTACATGCAGTACAAAAAAAAATCAGTTCAATACGCAATAATCTGCATTAAACACATGGGAGGAAAAGTAGATTCAGCGATTTTCACTACCGTAGAGCTCACAAAGAGGTACTGTGAAAACAGGAACTTACATCTCTGACTCCACCTCCTTTTTAAGTCCTTTGTACAGAGAAAGAAATGATCGTACCTTAACTTAGAATTCGTCCTGTTAAAACTGAGCCGTTGAGAACAGAGCACTTATGGGCAGAAGGCTTTCTAATTCTGTCTTCAAATTCATGTGCACTTCCCTCTCTGACAGCCACATTTTCGTAAGCGCCTCCAAGACTCTAACTTTCCAGCGCTTCAAACCACACTCCTGGCACAGACAGAGCGGCAGCCTAGCCCGTCCAATCATAAGCAGCCTTTGTAAGCAGGCCCTACCCTCTGCGCTTTAAATCACAACACAGGAAGCGCCCACAGGCCAATCACGCACAATCTTTGCAACAGATTACTGGAGGCTAATTCCCTCCAGGGTACAGATACCTTTTGCTTCCACACGGCATTGCCAGATAGGGAAGAGGGATAAAAATCTTCCTTTATTATTTTGCTCCTGTAATATCTGTGCTTCTAGCTATGAACACTTTCTATAAAACAGGATTTGATTTTTAAACAGTAACTTTTCATTTTGACAACTAGTTAAATGCTTGTTTGTTGAGAACTTGATGAGGCTTGGCTCTGGGCTAATTTTAAAAATAATTAATCTCTTTAGACCTTTAATTCCTTTGTGAGAAGAGGGTCATTGTACTAGCATAAATATGGGGTCTGCCTCTTCCTAAAAGGGGGAATTTGGGAAATCATTTAATTTTTCTAAATCATTTTCATCTTATGCAAATTAAATAAAAACACGTAAAATGCATTTGGCACTTAATATATTTGCTTCCCATCATATCTCAGAGTCCGTTTACCGTTTTCTAATCTCTCAAGCTTTTACTTCTAACTTCTATTGCTATTCAGAAAGATACTTCATCCGATTAGATGAGTTAATTAAATGTCTGTATCTACAGAAAAATATGCAGAGATCCCATTCTTGATTCTTTCTCCTTTGCACATTTTGTAGGTTAAAATGGGGTGCCCAACACTGGCCAATAAGGTGACTTTCTGCAAGTTAGAAAAAGATGTTCCTTCTGGTGAACAAATTAAAGAGACATCATCTGTTGCTCAGACTAAGGCTGTAACCCTGAAAAACCCCGAGCCTTTAGGAGTTTTAACAATACCAAAAAGGAAACTTAAATCTAGTTTGTATGTTTCAACTTCACTAATTCAAAACTTAAATCTAGTTTGTATGTTTCAACTTCACTAATTCAGACTGATTTTGGCTACCTTCAAAACTTGGATGCCTTTCCCACTTCTCATTTAACTCCTTTCTACATGTAATTCACAGAAATCCAGTAAGCATTACACTCTCTATACACCAAGAATATCATAGTCATTTGCTGAAAGCAAACATATAATCTAGGTTCCAGTTACACTCAGAGATCACACAACCAGAAGGAGCAGCAAAGACACTTTGGGTGGTGCGGCAGGTTCTTTCCTACCTTCCTCGATGCATGCATTCATAAACATAGTGCTGGCCCCTGGGGATACGGTTCCTGTCCTCAGAGGCCTTACATGGGGTGATAGACTTCTGAACAAATAAATTCAATCATGTAAGATATTATTGACCATACTACATATTACTTAAAATCTCTAATTTTTCATGTAATGAAAATTCTTTAAAATCATCAAGATTACTTTTGGTTTCAATTTTAATACTAAGTCTTGGGCTTTTTGTTAGAAAAGACCTTGTGTCTGTGATAATATGGCCACCCCTTGTCAAAATTAGCTGGCTTGCAAAAAATATCTACAATATTTTACTAAAGTGTTTAAAGGGATAATTAAATAACTTGTCAAGTACCTAAAGCAATAAAGGTGTATTGTTCTTACCATTTCAAATTCTATGATTTCTCTTAATCCAGAGAGCTTAAAGTTTTTTTTTAATCTTATTATTCAAAATATACCAGTAAAATATGCAGGAAATATTTTTATTTCTATTTTATAAATACTGGCTAAAATATAAGCCATTAGTAAGACTTTTCAGACTCCATCATCTAACCACATGACCACCTCTTGCCACATTTTAGGAAGACATATTCTAGAGAAAGGTTTTCTTCTTAAGGACAAAACAAAACAATACAAAACAACAAATAGCTTTAGTGGAATATTTGCATAAAGGATTAAAAACAAATAGAAAAACGACTCTGAGCCTCCTCCACTCTCCCATGTCACCACCTTGCTCTCAGGGAAGATGAGGCAAGGAGAGAGAAATAGTAAGAGGTTTGGAGAGTACCTTAGAGCAGGTTTCTCTTGATTTGAAATATAATGAAATTCAACGACTTTAAAAAATAAATGTATCATGTATCCACCATTCTACTGAAAGCTACCTCCTTCAAGACCTGGATTCTTTCATTTTAAACAAACACACATACACACTATATATATATATATGTTGTATGTGTATATACATACATATACGTGTGTGTGTGTATATATATATGTATATATATATATATATAAAATACACATACATACACACATATTATATATAACATACACATACACATAAACATTACATCACTCAAACTTGTCCATCAAACTAAAAGAGACTCTCAGAACTCTGAGGCTAAAGATGATGAAACATAATATCTAGAAAGAATGATATTCTAGTTCCCATAGAACAAGCGAAAATCTCTTCATTTACTTACATGTTTTGGATCTTTGGAATCCAGACTATCTATGACTGTTTGCAGGTCCTTGATCTCCTTCTGCTTTTCAGCAATTTCTTGCCTTTGCTCTTCCATCTGCATTTCTAGATCCAGAGCTTCTTGGCGTAATTTATTCAGAAGTTGTATCCTACCACTCAACTGCTTGAAAAGAAATTCTTTCTCTGCTTCTGAAATCTAATACCCCAAATCCCAACAAACAATTAACAGAGGACAGCAATACTGATTTACAAATTTACAGAAAACAATTGTACAATTTAAAAAGGTATTCATGCTCTATCAGTTTTTTCTCTAATAAAAGTAAAATGTTGGAGTTACCTAGGCATTTCATTCATATCTTTTTTCAGTTTTTTTTTTTTAATGGAGGTCCTGGGGATTGAACCCAGGACCTTGTGCATGCTAAGCATGTGCTCTATCACTGAGCTATACCCTTCCCCCATACATATCTTATACTTTTATCCTTCCTATATGTAGAATATCTTACTTTATAAAAGTTTATGAAACATAGTAACAGGTAGAAATGAAGTTGCCATCCAAGTATAAATAACAAATTATTAATAATAACCATAATATTAACAGTAGCTGACTTTATATAGCACTTATCCTTGTATCAGCATATTGAGTCAATAGATAGTGTAATGAAAATTTTAGGCTACATTATATTTACTCATTTAAATTATTACTTTTTCTAAGCACATTTTGTAAGCATCCATTTACTTAAAAATTATGTACATTATTTATTTCTATCAATATAAAGCTTTGGCCAGTACTGTTAGGAAACATTCTTACTTAATTACCGAATCATTTTTGATATCTCCCTCCACCTCATCTCCCATTTTCAATTCATCTTTTAAGTCCTATCAGTTCTACTGCCAGGTTTACCTAGAATCAGTCTGCTTTCTCTCCATGTCCACCATCACCTCCATAGTCCAAGCTATTACCAATTCCTGCCTGTACTAAACAACAACCTTCTAACCACTGTACACATCTCCATTCTCTCCATTTTTCTCATCCCATTTCAATCTCATCAGTAGCCAGAGCGATCTTATAAAAATACAAATAGGATCAGCCACTCTAGTACCTAAAGTCCTCAAAGTTTTCCCATTACATTCAGAATAAAATTCAAACCCCTTAAAATGGCCTATGATGCCTGGCATGAACTTTAACCTCATCTTCTACTACACCCTCCCTCACTCTGCAGAGGAATCTTTAGTCTGAAGTCTGCATGCACTGTCCCCTCTGGCTGGAATACTCTTTCCCCGAACTTGGCCTCACTGGCTCCTTCTCATCCTTTGGGTCTCAGCCTAAACAACACCTCTTCAGAGAGGCCTTTGTGGGTTCCCATGATCTACATCCTATTTATTGTCTCTCCTAATTTTTTTTTCCCTATAACACTAATGTTGTTTAACTATACATTTCTTTTTAACTTATTTTTAATTATTTACTGTCTAGTTCCTGCCCATGAGGGAGGAACACATACGTGTTTTGCTCAGTATTCAGGGCCCAAGCCAGTCAGGGACTGCCATATAGTGAGCTTCCAATAAACCTGAATCAATTTCTAGTTACTAAATATTTTGAAAGTAACAATACAGGATATCATTTTTTAAAAGTGTATAATTTGAACTTCACATTCTTGTTCTACCTAGTATGGTATGCGTATAGTTACCATCATAATTTTGAAATACTGGTTTTTAAAAGCTGCAAATAACTAAAACCTTTACATCCTTAAGAACTAAAATACAAAAAACACATCCTTTTTTTGAATTTTCTCCCTATGCAATTACATCATGGGTATGAGCTACTTACTTCTTCACAACACCATCTTTTTGCATACCATATTTTATATCATTTACATTTTTGCTGCTTGTGTCTGATAATGTTCATGGTAGAGATGGCTTCTGGCTCTTAATCTAGGTCCCAGGATCTTAAAGATGGGGAGTGTTTAATTAAATTAGAAGAGACATGTTAGGAAGCAGCTTCCCTGGGTAAAACAGACACTTTCATAATAGAGTAGATGGAATAAAATATCTTTTTGTATAAATTGTTAAGTAATGTAAATATCTGCATACTCTATAAAATGCTAATAGGATGTGATCATAAATGGAAAGAAATGTAACTGTA
This sequence comes from Camelus bactrianus, assembly GCF_048773025.1. Classification (NCBI taxonomy): domain Eukaryota; kingdom Metazoa; phylum Chordata; class Mammalia; order Artiodactyla; family Camelidae; genus Camelus; species Camelus bactrianus. Next base: position 65,534,635 of record NC_133542.1, on the reverse strand, counting down.
AAATGCTAGAACCATATCTGACTTTGAAATTTGTTCTTCTATAATTAATTAAGCAGCACTGATTTAAGATTGCTTTACATGGTTATGAAGGGGGAAAACATGTTTCGTTTTTGGCATTTCCTCTTAGCAATGCTGCTTTGCTTTTACATACTTTTTTAAGTTGTATAGCTTCTTCAAGTTGTTTAAATTCTTCAGTAGCTCTTAAAATTTGTTGTTCTGCCTTTTCTATTTCATCATGCAGTTCTGATAGTCGAGTTTGTGCTGCAAATTTAAAAACCATGCACACAGACACACACAAGAAAAATCTTGAATTCTAAAATTTCTCTTTTTCTTAGCAATTCCATCCCCCCCCAATTAAATTGTGCAATTATACATAAAAGGAATTTTTTAAAAAAATCTCTTATGATGTTTTTCCTCTATATTACTTAACCTCTAGAATGGTTTCATGCTATGCTATAGAGCTATAATAGATCCTTTTATCTGTAAAAGTCTTAACATAAAAGGGGCTTTATTTGATACTTCCAACATTGAAGAACTCTTTGGAGAGAATAAGGATTTTATTGGTAAATATGCACTTATATGTCACTAAGTTATAATTAGGTTTAGGGTATTAAACAAAAACCTGTGTTAAAGGCAAATGCTTTATGATGGGACTCAATATCAAGAAATTACCACTGAACAGTCTCTCTCAGCTGGAAGTGATCTCAAATCAACTACTTTCTACCTCAAATTTCTGACTTCTCTCTCCCTCCCTCCCCGCCTCCCATAAAACTATGAGCCCCTTGAGGCTAGTCTGTACATCTGCCTGATTCAGTTTTATTTTCCCCTCCAGAGCCTTGCCTATAGTATATGCACACATGGACAAGGCAGTCTATTTTCTCCCCTCTCCAAGTCAACCTTGCCTTCTATGTTTTCCATTTAGCTGCCAACCAAGGGAAGATGGGCTGCTGATCTCACTGACTGAGATCCCCACAGCAGGCCACGATTACTAGTAAGAAGCATGAACTCAGGTTTGCTTTCTCCTTCCTCCATGTCCATTCAGCTAAGCGGGTAGTGGATTCAAGTTTGCCACTGGGAGGGTCTCTAAGTGCCCCCTTGGATTGACTTATTCCTCTTCATGATTTTCCAGGAAGTGGCAAAATCTCTTGAATTAAATGTTGGGTTTTGTTTGTTTCTTTTTTTTGGTGGGGGAAGAGGTTGAGGAGGTGGAGTGTGGGACAGGTCAGGAAGAGTTATAGGCCAGCCTTAGGCACAGGCCTAAAGAGAGTGCACTGATCCAGCTTATCCAAAACACTGCTTTAGGTTTTGACTACATGTACGGGAAACAATAAAGTGGTACTTAACTTGCTTCAATTATTACTAATTATGCCTTTGAATGTATAGGTCCACTAGTAAGAAGGACCCGTTGGCAGGATGAAATTTAAGCATTCTTGGATCCCCTGGATGCATTGCAATCAAATTATGGTCAAAAATCTCATTCACCATCATAACAGGAATCATTAAAAAACAACCTGCTCAATGAATCACTACTTTGGTTTTGGACTTCCCATGTAAACAACAATATAATAAATAACTCCAGCATGTTTAATTAGAAGAATTTAAAAACCAAATTTGCTTATATATTCAATCTTTTTATATTTTTAAAGAAAGAATTTAACTTTTTTTTAACCTGCACTTATTTTGTTTTCTTTGTCTTCTAGTTGTATGTCCAGTGGCGTATGGGCTGTCAAGTTCACGTGTTCGTTTCTAAGTTGTTCCCCTTCACCTGGCTCCATCCTCTTGATCTCTACTGCCTGGGCACTATCAGTAATGTAACTCTCTGTGGCGAATTCATTTCTCTTGTATCTGGATTTGCCAATGTAAGGGCTTTCATCTGGGGCTTTATCAATGTCGACATACTAAAAGCAAAATAAACAGATTTATTGTTTAATAAATAACTTCTAAGCAGTTAGGTGACATTATTCATTTTATTAGTGAAGGACATATCACTGAATTGCCTAAATATTAACGCCACGTACATAGAAGTTGAAAAAAATATATCATTCTTTTATCTTATTCTTAATACATACTAAAAAGGAACTAGAACAAAAATTAACCTCAAAAGAATTCCTCCTTCTATCCCCAAAAAGTGAGTTTGGATTGACTGATTAAGGAACTGCCTACAGTTATATAGTTTTTTTTTACAATATTGCTTAATCTCACAAATCAGAAACCTAGGTGTTTTATTTTGGTTTTTTGGCTGAAATATATGTAAAAATCTCAGTTTAATTAACTTTGACAATTGAATTTTTACTAAATACATGATACTGACTGGAATCACTGGATCTTGGAAGTTTAACGGTTCCTGTTGCCAGTGGCAGTTACGGTATTTGCACAAATAATGTGTTACTAGTAGTGAACCCAGTGATTACTGAACAATGTAGGGAGACGACTATTCTGGTTGCTGAAGCACTTTCCCTGGAAGTCTGGATTTAAGGAAGCTGATCAACCATACCCTTGAGTGAGGTTTCTAACTGAGGATTAGAAGGCTGCTTTGGGTTCAAATAGGGATGTGGACAAATATCCTCTTGGGGCTTTTAAACTCTTTTGGACACTGCTTTACCTCACTGAGCCACATAATTCACGGATTCAACCAAAATAAATTTACTCTGTTGATATCCTCATAACCAGAATATGGAGTGATTATTGATAAAATCCTTTGGACATCTCTGCATCCTGCCCTCCCCTGCCCCATTCTATGCTAGCTTTAACTCTGGAGTACTATAAAATTAAAATAACTCACCTCTGATGGATAATAATTTAGTGGCTCAAATTTAGCATCAATTTTATAAAAGGCCAATTCCTGTTCCAGTTCATACTGTTTCTGACATGCTCGTGTTAGTTCCATGGTCTTCTGCCTTAGCTATCAGCCCAATTAGATATGAAATAACATACAGATTCAGTAAGTTAGTATAAAGGTACAGTAGTATGGCAAGTTCTAATCATAACTAATAATTAGATTATTAAAAACCCCACAGCAAATAAAGCAACATTCAGCATTTTATCTTAATTCTTAAGTATTATAAAGAATAAAATACAAAATTATCATTTCATAAGAGATCACATAAAAGACCTTTGAAGTTTGTATGTTACTTCAGGATACAATAAAAAAAGTTTTAAAAATCATTTAAGTTTGCTTTATCCAAACATGACAATAACTGTGTATCAATTATTTTTAATTAACTAGTCTACTAAGTACCAGCTTCCTGGTTTCCCAATAATTAGTACTAATTTATTTAACTTACTCATGACAGCTTCAAATCATGGACAGAAATGATATTTGGTATTAATTACAAACAACTTAGAAGGAGAGAGAAGGATGAAAATAGGAGCTTGGTTTTAATTGTTGTACTGCTGTGCTGTAGTATTTTCGCTAATGGCATCTCAGCTTTAAGTGTTCAGAACATTATTCTTTGCAACAGAGGATAAGGGATGTAAATAAACTCAATCAGATCCAAATATGTAATATTAAAATTTTAATAAAGTAATCCTACTGTAATTACAACTTTTTAGTTATGATTAGAAATTTTAGGAGCTAGAAGAAAGCAAATCACCTAATCTGATCCTCTGATTATAAATAAAGAAATTGAGTTCCAGATTGGTGAACTGACTTGTCAAAAGTTACACATTAGATTAGTGGCAGAAGTTAAACATTTTATTAATTACCAGTACCAGCCCCCTTTCTACTAAATTAATCCTTGAGTTCATTTCAAAGGTCCATTAAGTGATTTCTGCCTTTTTTTTCCTCCAGTGTCTGACAGTAGATACCAGACAAAAAACATGCAGGAAAACTTCATTAATATAAAAATGCAAGCTGAAGAGAATAAAACATAAACAAACATGAACATTTTACAAGGCCCATGAAATCAAAACCGTGCATGATTTAGCTTACAGTCACCTCCTGATTATCCATCAACATGGAAGTAAGGCTAACCTAGATAACAGGTAATCCTGCTTGAGTACTCATTGCATGCCACTGTGCTAAGCATTTGACATGTGCTGTCTCACTGAATCTTCCCAACTACCTCTATGTGACATTAAAAGTTGCACAGGAAGGTCAAATAACTTGCTCAATTGCACAGCTGGTAGCAGAAGAGGCAGAGTTCAATGCCAAGCTTCCTGAATTCAATCCCAACACTTTGTAATACGATACTGCCTTCAACGTCCTGCTGCAGGGTGTCAAGCACATTACCTGCACTGATGCTTTCACTGAATGCTCACTAGTCCCGCAGTCTCAGAAAAGCAACACAACCAACAGTGTCAACAATCTTGGGCTTCTCTCCTCAAAGATCATTGGCAATGGGGACAAACAAAGGCAAATGTGACTGAACCATGGAGGACATATGGGCTGGTGGCCTCTGCAGGCAAATACAGTTGACCCATGAATAACGTGGGTATGAACTGAGCAGGGCCACTTATACAAGAACATTTTTCAATAGTAAATACTGTAGTACTACATAGTCTGAGGTTGGTTGAATCTGTGGATGCCAAGAACAGGGGATACTGAAGTTACATGTGGACTAACCTCAGTGTTGTTCAAGGGTCAACTTTAGTAATAAATACTCTGTACATCTTAAAGTACCTTTGTGTCTTTTACAGCAGTAGGCTTAGCATATAGTAAGCATTCAATAAATGTCTGTTGAAGAAAAGCATAAATGAGAGCAAATCAAGAGTCAATGGCCCTGGAAAGTAGGCTCATTCCAGTATTAGCTATGGATAATCAAGAGCTGACTGCAGTTATATTTACCAATAGGAAAAATGATACAAATTCTTTCCCCACATTTAAATTCACTCTCCTATATATGCATTCATTAAAAAAATATACATACACAAACACATTTCTCAAAAAGGCAAGCCAGTTTCAAAACTTAGAATGCATATAAACATATTAATACAAATTATCATGCAAATCATGAAAAACATAATGTAAAATTCAGCCCTGAACAAACTACCTTTAAGGAAGAATAAAGAATCGGCAGAAAAGGGTCTGCAAGAAACCAAGATAAGGGCTAAAAGGAGAGAGAAGCAAACAGAGACCATCACCTGGAGAAGTCTAGAGAGTGAGGCTGTAACAACATAAGCCGCTCTTTACTGACAAGTTACCTTAGGTAGATATGGTTGTGAACACTTGCATTATTCTTATATGGACACATTTTATCATCATTCTAACTATGAATTTCAGATTTACCATCTTCCATGACTTAGCCTGATTCATTTCAAATTATTTTCACATTCATAACCTCATTCAGTTCTCACAACTCTGTGAGGCTGGCAGGACAGGTAAATCATCCTCATTAAAAAAATGAGGAAACAAGAACAGGAGTTAAATAACTTGCAAAAAGACAATGGGTAATATTAATATTAAAGTTACAATTAATATTTGTTGCTGGCAGTTAAATGGCCACAGAAATTTTTCCTTCAATGTTTCTACATTTCATTTATAAGTTAACTGGCCTGCTACGTGAGAAATTACTTTATGCAATCAGAAGACATTATATAACTATAGATGATATTATCACCAAACACTCTGCATAAGATAATGGAAAATGTTTTTCAAATGTAGGCTCTTAGGGTAAGACCTAGAACTATTATTTTTTAAAATGTAGAATAGTCCTTTGGAATAATAAAAGAACAGGCAAAACAATATGAATTTAAGGAAGAAATACAAAATATCTAACAAGTACCTATGCAGTATTCAGCTCTCCAACAACCAAAGAAATGTGAAATTGAAGCAATGAGATTCCATTTTTTTCTATCCTATTTACAAGTTCAAAATAATTATCATGTGAGGAAGAAGTGTAATGCAGTTATTAGATTTCTGAGGGGTGCATTAATATTTATCCAAATTAAAAAATTTTAAACTTACAGTGATTTGTGCTAAGGAATTACTAGTATAAATGCATAAGGTAAATATGTAAAAATTTTCTCTGTAGTATTGTTTCCAATAACAAAAAAGTGGAAGCAACCTAAATATTCATCAGTCAGTGTAGATTAAATAAATCATGGAAGATCCATACAATGCTACACAATGTAGAGTTTGAAAAGAATTTTAAAAATTTATGTGTGTGTATATATGTGTGTGCACACATGTACATGTATATGTATTTTTTTTTAACTTGGAGCTCTACCTTATTTTGATAGGAACATGCCTATTCTACCATATGGATACCCACTGAGGGACATTTTAGTTATTCTCAGTATTTTGCTAATATAAACGATCTTGTAGTGACTGTCCTTATATATATGAGTATATGTGTATTTACATACATATATGCATGTATGTACATATATAATCTCTTCACACATTCTTGCTACCATTTCTACAGAATATATTATTGGAAATATATATTCTATTCTATTATATTATATATAATAGAATAATAAATATTATATATAATATTTCCAATATATAGGACATAGGATGTGTCCATTTAAATTTGGATAATTTTGCCAAATTGCTTTCTAAAAGCTTTTGCCAATGTACAGTCTCACTAACAATACTATTAAAAAAAATACAAACATTTAGGGACAGTCTGACCAGCTCCCCATGGTGCAGGGCTTTACCTTTCTCCCTTGTTCTGGAAACCACACTTCACAGAACCCAGCCCAAGACATCAGTCGTCTTTTGGGCAGCCATACCATACAGCGCACAATAACCGCAGCCTGTAAAACCCTTTGCACATATTTCTGTTACACCACATCTTCCCCATTCTATGGTCAGGAAGTTGTGTTTTCAGACCTAAGAACCAAGAATTCTCTATTTCAAAAGAATATAGTCAAAGCAATGTAAAATACAGACTTACCAGTTCATTTTTCGTGTTTAGGTTACTCTCTAGCTCCTCACAGCTCTGTTTCTGTAACATAGCCTCCTCTTTTAATGATTTGTTCAATTTATCTTGATTTTTAATTTCCTCAAGGAACCTTGTTTGTTTGCTCTTAAGCTCTTCAGTTTCCATCATCTGCTTTTCCAGGTCTCTTTCCAGTCTTTCTACCTCTTCTGCCAGTACAAAGTTAATAGTTTGTTGATCATTATATTTTCTATTTGAAGAAAGGTAAGACTCTTTCTCAAATAATGGCAAAAGAAGTCTTAGTATAGTATAAATATAATTCTACTTTTTGAATTATTCACTATGGGTTTTGGAAAAAAAGACTACTTTGAGCTAGAAAATGATTTACATTAAGAGGTAAGAAGGCAATATCATTTGGATAACAATTTTAAAAGATAACATTTTAATTCCAAGTATTTAATTCAATTAATGTATTGATAAATAAGGTTTTTCTCACATCTCCCAGAAAAAACATGCAATATTTTATTTGATATTAGTAATTACACTTCAAAGGATGCTGCAAGCATATTTGCAAAATAAAATACCATGTTATCTTAAAAATCTTTCAAAGGCTTCCTGTTGAGCTTAGGATAGGATCCAAATAGCTTACGTAAGGAACTGATAAAGCTTTTCATGTTTTGATCCCAACTCCCTCACCAGTCTGATTTCCAAGCATACCCCACTGTAGCCGTTCTGAAATGATTCCACTTCTTCAGACACGTGATGCCTGTTCTCACCTGTAGGCTTTTATTCACACCTTTCGCCTGGAACCATCTTCCTCTATCTCCTACCAGCCTATTTTGCATCCTCCAGGTCTTAATTTTTAAAAGCAATCTGAGAAGCCTGCCCTGACTCTACCTTCCCCAGGTTAGATGTTTCTCAGGGATGCTCTGATGCCACCCTGCACCTCTGCCGTGGCCTTTGTCACAGAGGGAGTTGGAAAATGTGATCAAATAGCTTGGCTGTCTGCCTTCCCCACCAAAGCTTTGCGCAAGTGGAAACTGTATCTATTCGTCTTCTGGGTCCCAAGAGCACAGCACCATTAAAGACTCCTAATTAACATTCAAAGTTGTAAAAAAATCATAAGTATTTCCCCCAACACTATATTTATATAATGACTTCCCTTTGCATTATTTATATTTTTTAATGATTCCAAAACATCAACTTCAGGTTAACAAATGCTGAATTAGGGCAACCCCAAACTAATAAAAATGTACCATATTTATCAAGTATTGGATCAAACCATATGAAACTGCTGTTTTTCTAAGTCATAGTTTTCCTAAGTCTAACATCAATTTCAAATGGTTGAACATATAGGCTCATACCCTAACACTCTAAAATGGCTAGTCCATATCTTCCTCTTTCCTCAAACCTCCCATACTCCTTCTATTTTCTTTCTCAGCTGATGACCTCATATTTCATTGAGAAAACAGACCCCACCAGTGGGAAGGAACTTCCTCATTTTCCTACCATGAAAGTAACAAAACTGCCCACACCTACACAGATGTACTCTTCCTTCTGATGGAGAAAGTGTCCCATCCCTCTTATCAAGAGACAATCTTTCCTCTTTTTCTCTGATCTCATTTCTTCGTCTTCTCAAGGACCAAAAGAACTGAGCTACAATTTGTCTCCCCACTGCACTCTTGAATATTCTGTTTCTTTGATTACTAGCTTTGAGGTTTATTGCCTTCGCTTATGCCCATTTCCTGGTTTCGAAGGTACTGGTGAAATTTTTATTTTTAATTTAAAAAAAAAAAACTCATTTATTAGGTACAAAGGGAAAGAAATTGCAGGAGGAAATTTCAAATCTTCACCCAAATGTCCCCTTCCCATTCAGTCTTCAGTCTATAATCAAGCATTTGTCCCAAACACTCTGTAACTGCTCCTGTCAAGATCACCACCATGTGTTGCCAGTCCAGAGCACTTCTCTGAGCTCATCCTTCTTCTTCATGTCTCTGTGACGTTCAACACAGCTGATCATTTCCTCTTTTGAAATCTTCTCTGGGCTTTTGCAACTCACTATTTCCTGGTTTTCTCCTACCTTGCTGGCCTCTCTTTCTCAGTTTCCTAACTGGCTACATTTTTTGCTCTTCCCAATCCCTGCCTGAGTGAGCTAGCTTATTCCAGTGGAATTAAGTATCATTTCCATGCCAAAGACTCCCAAATTTATATCTCTAGGAAAGACTTCTTTGAACTCCAGGCTCATATTTCCAATTCTCACAGACATTCAAACTCAGCATTCTGAGTTCTCCTATTTCTATAAACGATATTACCATCTAACCACTTACTCAAGCCACAGCCTGGGAATTAGCCACTGCATTAGATGGTGCTGCTGATTCTACCTCCAAAGCTGATCTGCTATTCCACATCTACCACCTAAATACAGGCCACCAACATTTCTTCTAGCCTAGATTACTGCAGTAGCCCCCTAACATGTCCCTTTAACTACATTTCACCCTGCCCCAAATCATTCTCCATCCTGCAATAAAAATAATCCACATCATATATAAGTTGGATCATGTCCCACCCCTGCTTAAAAATGGTCCATGGCTTCCACTGCACCTGGAATAAAATCCAAAGCCCAAACCCCTGTGCCACCTTGCCCCTCCCCATCCCTCCAAACTTGTACTTGAGCTATCCTCCAGTCAGACCCATCTGTCTTCTCCACTAAAACACAAGCTGCACAAAGGCCATTATTTTATGTCTTACTCACCACTTTATCTTTAGGGCCAGATGCAGTGCCTGGCTCACAGTAGCTGCTCAATGAATATTGTTGAATTCATTGATTTACGGTGTCATTTTCTACACAAATTTTAATAACATTATAAAGTTCATAATAAATATATTTTTCTGGATAACTTCTGAAATAAACTCCTCTCCCTCCCAAATTTAGTTTCTAAAAAAATGTCATCTTACCTAAACTGAATCTCTCAAAAGCTTCCTGTCTGTCCTGAGTGGTTACTGGCTGGCCTTCCAAACTTTCCAGTGAACGGAGGTGAAAAATGGTAAACTGAAGGTAATGAGGAAGGGTCACAACTGGATTTTCAGCCAGGATCAAAGAAGTCAAATCTTGAAGTGGTTTCAATTTGCTTACATCTTGGAGCTGAAATGATATATAACATTATTATTGGTATAACTGAATTAAAAAATCATGCCTAAAGGAAGTAATAAATCAAGGAAATTGCTATTAACATGGCATGGGACCTATTCATGAAACTCATTACCCAAAAGTAGTGGTTTGAAGGGAGGAACAGAGTCCTTGAGTGTCTATAATGTATCAGGACAATAGTAAGCACTTTCCATATGCCATTTCATTTGTGACTCCCTCACAAAAAACTATGATTTAAGTATCATCTCAATTTTACAGATGGTGAAACTGAGGTTCAAAGAATTTAGGTGGCTTGCTCAAAGCTCAGAGGTTATATGTGAATGAAATAGGATTTGAATTCAAGACTGTAACTCTAAACCTATTCTTTTCATTATACTGATTGAACAAATCAAAAATAAAAAAGGATATAAAAAAAGATTTTGGTAACTCTTCAGACAACAGTTATAATTGATGGTTCAAAGAAATAAGGATACGTGGAGTTCTGGTTCTGAAGTGAGATTTTTACATTTGTCCAAAGAGGGATTTTAAAAGGTTGAAATACCACTACTAATAGCTAGTCTAAGTAAATCACTCCCAAGTGGATGTGCATCACTCTTACTGATGTCAATGTCAAATATGAACTGGGATGAGTAAGGCATATGAAGTTAGAAATAATAATATTTATTGAATGATTTTCCTCTTAACCTTAGCTGATGCTGTGTAGTGTCTAAGGACCAACTACTTTAGAAATATTTGTGGCAAATTTTAGATTCCTGGCTACCTCGTCCCATCACCCCATAAGCTCCAAGAGCTCCAAGCTGACACTGCGCAACATGGTGTGGGACTTGCGCTCTGAGGCTCTTGGGCTGTCACGATGAAATGGTAGAGTTACCTTTCCAAATCTTTATAAAGATGAACTAAGAAAGTACAGACACTGTTAATGACACAGCATTAAAAAAAAATGTTATTTATTATTACTGGCTTCCACTGGTAAAAGTTTAAGGAATATAACCTTAGAGTTATTTAGTGTTTATAAAGCTTTTAAAGTATTTTCACATCTATCATTTCATCTGAGCCCCACAACACTTCTGTAAAGAAGGAAGGGTAGAGATTGTTTTCTCCAACTCAAAACAGTGAGTTTTAGAGAGATGAAGGATTCTCCAAAGGTCACAGAAAGCAAGTCTAGACCCATACTAGAAGTCATATCTTTTGTTTTCTATTCTAAAAGTTTAAGTTCTTTAAATCATAGTAGGATTGTTTTAGTTTTAATACAGATTTAAATAAACTGATGTTTCTACTTTGCAATGCTTGTTGAACATTTAACTGTATAAAAATCACAAGAAAATCGTAAAATATACTCCAGAGAAAAATATGCATCATTATCAGATAATGTGAACCATGATAACAAAGTTGCTCTACTATGAAAAGCTAGTGATTAACCTCCTATAACACCTAACACCATAATCAAGATTAATTCCTAAGTCTGAAGAAAAGAACTGTGCTCTAGGCATTCGGTGACCAAGATTTTGGCACAAGTTGACTGACTTTGGGTAAGAGACTTAATCTCTCTGAAACTTTACTTGAAGATGGGAATAAGACAATGGTACCTAACTCACAGAAATAATCCCTGCACTGCCTCCTTAACAAGAGTGTTCTGAGGCTCAAATGAAATGAAAGATGGGAAAATGCTAAGAGGTTGACTCTCAGTTGCCATGGAACCATGCGAAGCCAGGACTGCCTATATCTAATTACCTTATAGAATACTAGGGTATGTCTAAACTTGATGTTCAGTCAAAGGATCAAAGATATTAGAAGAAACCTCATTTTTTAAAAACTTGGATTTTAATCTTTTTATCCAACAAGTCCAAAAATTAAAAAAATACTCTTGCTACTTTGAACAACTTACCGATGATATCTTGTTGCCTTTCAGATTCAGGACTCGCAAAGATTTTAACTTCTTCCCTAACCATATCGGAATATGTTCAATTTCATTTCCTGCAAGGTTTAGCTTTTGCAGATTATGCATATTTTCTATGCCTTCAATTTTGCTGGAAACCAAAGGGTAAAATCAAACTTAGTAACTTAGTAGGTATAATGATAGTGTCTCTCCACTGTATTTTTAAAATAAACAGCCTTGGTTTTATGTAGAGTTACTTTTCATAATTATAATTTATAAACGAGAAGCAAAAAATAGTGATTAAAAACAAATGTAACAGAACAGCTCTAGTAAACTCTTCATTACTGTCTGTGTTTAGGGATCCTATCTATCTTACTATCAGACTTCAGGATTCTATAAAACAGAAAAGAAGAGTCTGTCCATGGCATTCCCACTATAACCACTGTGAAGAGTACCAGTGGACAGCCAGGGGAGAACTGGAAAATTCAACAGCACAGACTACAGCCCCGCACATGAGATGTCCTTAACTATCACCTTAAGTCTTCGCCAAAAGATGAGCTATGCCAGTAGGATATGGCCGCCATTTTGAACTGGTGGACCCCCAGAATGATACTGTATTTACAAACATAAATATTTTAATCAGAATATTTAAATTAACAAAACATTTATCAACTGTACTGATGAATTGTCATTGATGAAATATTTTCCCAAATTGATTCCAATTTAATTCCTTGATCAATTCTCTATACTGGGCAAATATTTCCAAGCTTCTTTATTTTCAGCTTCATTTTGTTGAAATTATTTTCATCAGGATCAATTTTTTAATACAAACTTTGCATTAAGGATTTGATTCATTAATCAGATTTTTTTCCCCATTTCACTTTTGCCATATTAGAGCTTCTGCTACTGTTAGTTGTTTTGGTTTTTACCATTATATATACCAAGTCTAATGTGGAGGAAAAGTATACAAACATGAAAATTTTCAAGATTTGATAAGTGCATCATTTCACCTTTAACAAGTTTTCTATGTGCATTTTTAGCCACTGTCAGTTTTATTATGTTTATTTCTCAGAGTAATATATATTATGAAGTGGAAACAAGACTGATAGTGTATTTCTTATAGCAATGAGCAAAGAATATCAAGATAAACATATATGATCAAAACATGATGAAATATTTTTAGGGTCCAAATGACAGGGTTAAAACATTCTGCTTCATGTGAACTTTCTTAAGGGCAGTTAATTATAGACTGTAACTGGGAAAACTTCCTGCCAAAAATGGAATTAAGATAAAATTGGGTACTCAAAAATGTATCTCCTTCTTCAATAATGCTGGATATTATTCAGTACTTCAACAATGCCAAAATATGACAGTTATCCTATGTGAAGGACTGGACTACAAATGAACAATGATCCAAGTGCCTGCTCTTTCAAAGGATTCTTTCAGTAATGTGGGCAACGTTAATCTACCTCTGTAACAAAGATGACGACCCTGCAGTGCTACCCAAAGAAGAATTTACTTACCAGATTTTGTTATATGATAAGTTGAGTTCACGTAATTTCAACAGCTTGTCCACCTTCTCAATCTTCCCTATTAGATTATGGCTGAGATTCAGTATTTCAAGTTTAACACATTTTTCCAAGTTTTCGATATACTAATTGGAAACAAATGAATAAATACTTTATACAACAGATGCCTCGACATAAGCACGACATGTAAGCATGTGCGTCAGGGGCTGTTCTGATGTCACCAGGGAGTAAGCCCTTACTGCCTCCCAGACAAACCCTTGGTGCAGCTCTCCTTGGCCAGGGGTGGCCACTCTCCTCAAACTGCCAAACTCTCCTTGCCCCTTGGTGGATGACACTTCCTAATCACTGAAAAACTGAAGCTTAGCCACCAAGAATTCCCCCACCAATCCCTTCATCCACCTCGACTTTTCTATGCCTCTCCCTTTCTCCCCTACTTCCTTCAAAGTTCAGCTAGGTACTTATGCTCTTGCATGACCTCACCCACCTCCTCTCCCCATGCTCTTGCATCTTCAGTCTCTTTCTCCCTTCTGGATCATCCCCTCAAGTTTAAAAACAGTCACTATTCAACAGATATTACGCACTTACTACAAACCAGATGTGGCACCAAGCAATGGAGACATACCAGTGATTGAGACAATCTCCCTGCTGCAGGAACCTATATTCAACATGCTCAGTCTCCTCTATGTAATACAAACCATCTCACACTGAACTTGTTTCCTATCAGGCTTTCATTTTCTCTCTCGTCACCACATTCTCACACAAGTTGTGTACATTTGCTCACTCTGCCGCCTTCCGTTCACTCTTATCCTATTGGTAAGGCGATATACCTTCCACCCTGACTATGGATTCAAAAAGTTCCCTCCAAGACCCCCATTCATTCATCCTTACCACAATATTTATCAAACATGGATTATGTGCCAGGAGCTGCTCCAGGCACTGGATACATGGAAATACAGTGGTGAATAAGGAAAACAAGGGTCTTGCTTTCAGTCGCAGAGAAAGCCAATTAACAGAGAAATAAAAATTTCAGGCAGTGAAGTATACCAGCAAGAAAATAAAGATAATGTGGTGTGACGGAACGCAAGGCACCAAGAGAGCAGATTCTGTTTGCTGTGTTCACTGCAATAGTGCTGATGTGTGGCACATATGGATTCTAAATAAATATTTGTTGACTGAAAAACATGAGGAGTAACTGAGGAAAAGGTGGTTAACTGCAATTAGGTGGTAAGAGAAGGTCTCACAGAAAGAGGAAGTATATTGAATTGAGACCCTAATATTGAGAATCCAACTGTGTGAACGTCTGGGTAGAGGAAAAAAAAAATGCAAACCCTCTAAAACAATAAACCTGATAGGTTTGAGAAATAGAAGGAAGGGCTTTTAAATTGCCAAACCAAATAACATCTTCCAAGTTTTCATCCTATTTGATGATTCTGTGACATTTTATATCATCCTTTCCTGCCTGAAGTTGTCCCTCCTTTGGCCTCCGTTCATCACACTCTTGGATCTTCTCTTATTCCAACAGCCCCATCAGACTTTTTCATTGGGTCTGACTCTCCCATGTGCTCACTCTCTTTTTTTTGATGCCCCCTCACTATTTCTCCTCTTATTCCTAGGCATTCTCCACACTAAGCTCTAAGTTCCCAGAGATTAGAAAGTAAGCTTATTCACTTCTGTATCTATTCCTACAGCCTCACATAATGCCTGGCATAGAATAACCACACATATTCATTAACTTGTTATTTTATTTTCATAACCTTTAAACTCCAGGATGTCTTTTTTCCTTTTTAATTACACAAGACATAAATATAGTCCAATAAAAATTTCAAAACAAAGCATAAAAAGTTCTCTTCATCAGGTCCCCAGGCACATAAAATAATCTCACTGCTGAAAGGTAACCACTGTTAAGAGGCTAGTGTAAGTACACCCAGACCTTTTTATTAATTTACATCTATATATATACAGATAGGAAAACAAAACTTTAAAAAAATATTTTGAGAGCTTACTATACAAAATATTTTACAATTTGCTTTTTTCATTAAATATACTGGAACATTTTCCCACATTAATACAAAGAGCTTTTTTTTTTTAAGAAACTTGGTATTACTTAATGATATATTGCACCATAATTTTTTAAAGCACTCCCCTATTGACAGACATTTGCTTAGTTCCATATTTCTATTTTAAATAAGGCTTTAAAACATGACTATAAAGACATTTTTGGGTATGTATGCAAATATTAGTAGAATAGCCAACAAAGTGTAGAGCTGCTGCGTTGGTGAATGTAAACTCAGTAAGTATAAAGTCAATTGCTGGATCAAATAAGCACATTTGAAATTTTGATAAATATTACCAAGCTGTTTTCCTAAAATGCTATACCAATCTATACATTCTCTAAGACCATATGAGAACACTCATTGCTTACACTTTTGTGAACACTGAAATCATCTTTTAAATTCTTGTCCATTAGACACACAGATGGGAAATGGTATCAAACTATTGTTCTATTTCACATCTTTTTTGATATTAATGAAGTGGAACAGATTTTCATGTTAATATTAGACATTTATAATACTTTTGAAAAAGGACTGCTCATATCCTTTGCACATATTCCATTTGGTTGTCTCTTTCTATTGAACTGCAGGAACTCTTTATATTATGTGGATATTCTTACATGTGTTGCAAACACTACCTGTCAGCTTGTTTTTTTTTTAACTTTTTAAAAGATATCGTTCATTAAATACAACTTTTTAATCTTTATGTAAGCTAAATCTGTCAACATTTTGCTTTGTGGTATTAGGGTTGGTGTTTGCTTAGAAGGCCTTTCCAACTCTAATATTTAAAAATATATTCTCCTATATTCTTTCCTGATACATTTATAGAGCTTTTGTCGGTTGATTTTTGTTTTTTGTTTTCATTAAGATCTTCAATCTTCTGGAATTAATTTTTGTGACTAACATAGTAGGTATCTAAGTTTATATTTTTTCCAATTAAAAAATTAACTTGGCTATTACAATGTGCTCCTGTTGTATAGTTTATGAATAAAGCGGTAAACACTCTAGAACAGGGATCAACAGACTTTTTCTGTAAAAGACCAGATGCAAGTATTTTTGGCTTTGTGAGCCACATAGTCTCTGTGACAACCACTTACCTCTGTTATTATAGTACAAAAACCAGCACAGACAATATGTAAACAAATATAATTGTGCTCTAATAAAACTTTATCAACAAAAATAGACAGTAGGCTCAATTTGGCCTGCAGGCTGTAGTTTGCTGACCCCTTCTCAAAAGAGAATCAAAATGTACAGAATAATAGGAGCTTATGAATTTGAAGATGCCATACTTCTGATGTAGAACTTTCACTGGAAACAATCTGCTACAAATTAGGTGATATTACGATGAAATAGTACTGTAAATCTAACATAATTCTTTAAAAATTTTTAAAGCACATAAAAAGTAAAAACAATGCCTATATTCAGAAATGTTGTTAACTTACCCTAAATTTCTTGCCACCATCTTTAGAAAGTGAAAGGTTCAGAGATTTTACCAAGGCCAAATTGTCTTGTTTAGTAAGTTTTTTAACCAGGGCCTCTGTAATATATCGAACTCCTACATGTGAATCAGCTTCTGAAATGACACAAACAAATCATTATCAGTAGAGGAAGACATGAATATTTCGAAAACAAATTGTTTTGATGTTACATAATAAAAAAAAGTTAAGCTATGCAAATGTAAAGACAGCTGGATAGTTCTAATTGCAATGTTTTAATAATAATATTTTACTTAATGTAGCATTTCATAATAATGACAACAGTTATACTCTATAAATATTGTGTACCAAGCTTTGTGCTAAGTGCTTTACCTTTTAAAAATTTAATTTGTATAACAAATCTTTGGGGTAGAAATTATTATTCCCTTTTATTAAAAAATTACAATAATTTGCTCAAGATCTTGTAGCTTGCAATGTGCAAATCCAGGACTTGAACCCAGGCAGATAATTCCAAAACTTAACACTTCTAATCACATGCAGCACTGAAGTTTTCAGCAATATTTTAATGTTAGTTACTTTTTAAAATAAACTGGCACTATTTAGTTGTTTGTTTTATAAAATTCCAATCCAAAGCTCAAAAACACTGGAATTCCTACAAATTATCTTTTCTTATTTTTTTTATGGTGGGAAACTCAAATTTGTTGCTTTTTTAAATACAGAGGATCACAACATATCTTATAGAGATAAAGTACTAACTTAATGGATCACACATCCTGTCCCAAGACTTTCCTGGATATTGCCATCAAAGCTTGTTAAAGCCAAGTTCCATTTTACAAAAGCAGCCATAAAAAGAAAAATACTTCCTGGTTCTTTCTTTATGAATCAAAAAAAAAAAAAATTAATCCTGGGTTCAGATACAGGCTGCAGGCCAAACTTTCCCTATAATTACTTATAATAAGTTGATATTACATTTATTTTGGTTCAAAAAAATAATTTTTAAAAATTTGGGCCATTCTAGGAAAGAAAATGACTAATATTCTAAAAATATTGATCAAATTAGAAATAACAATGTACCAGCTGACACAAAGGATATAGTTTAAACTCAATGCTGATACTGTTTATTAATAAACACTGATTAATACTCATGTCTACAGATTTTAATGACTGTGATTTCATGACTTACCAAAGAAATCACAAAAAGTTTTCTTTCACAATTAACCACATGAAATTGATTCATT
This sequence comes from Camelus bactrianus, assembly GCF_048773025.1. NCBI lineage: Eukaryota > Metazoa > Chordata > Mammalia > Artiodactyla > Camelidae > Camelus > Camelus bactrianus. The sequence goes on along the minus strand of NC_133542.1, from coordinate 65,516,530 downwards.
TAAAAGAGAATTTGTTTTTGAAAACAGATTCACAGACTAACACAATGCTTTTAAGAAAAAAAATTAAAAACTTGCTAAAGCATATATATGTCCCTTATGTGAAAATCGGTCTATCCACACATAAGTAGTTTTCCAATAAGCAGACTGGAATAACCCAAGGGTGGATAACATTTTTATACTGAATTAAGGTGCTCCGTTCTGAAGTGAACAGATATGCCCTCCCGCTAACCAAGGATGATGGTAATTTGGCACATGAGCTTTAAGGCACTCCCCCACCACAAGAAATGAAGATTCCTCTTTTTGGAAACTCCCTCCTAACCCTTTTAGACATCTTCACCCTCACCCAGAAGCCACCATCCTCCACTGTCCTTACACAATTTCTGTCAATAAAAACAAAAGGTCAAGTCCATAGTAGCATATGCACTACATGTGGACCAGAAAAGTTCAATATTTTCCATCTCTACTAAAGAATATGTGGTGAAATTCTTAGATTAAAAGGCAATACCTTTATGGCCTTGGTAGTCCAACAGCATGGTGTTTTCACCTATAATCTCGACTTTCTCACACCACTGTTTTCCAGAATGAAAAGGCACAGTCTCGGATCCACTTAAAGGTGAAAGTGACCTAGATCTCATATTGGACATAAGAGATGATGGACTAGAAGAGTGAGATGATGGTGGCATCTTGGCTTTGGAAATTTTTTGCTGAGGTCCTTTCTTCATTGCAAGAATAAAGCCAGGTATCCATCAAAACCTGTAAGAGTTTTCAGTATATTTAACCAGATTAATTTTTAGAGCTATCAAAACTCTTATATTAATCTATTTCTAGAATTTTCAAGACTACAAAGTTATAAAGTCAGAGGCTACATACAGATGCTAGAACCCACAATACTGCAAGTGGATGGGAGTAGACACTATTTTAAACACTGCTGATTACCCTGCCAGAGGGAAAAGAGACCTCCAAAGGGTCTTATACTGGCACATACTCCAGCCATAAGTCTTACCCGTCATTTTGGTTCTCAATTTATTGGACTGAGCTAGTCACAATGCCTCTTCTACCCACAAGGGGTCCTAGAATGCAGGAAGCTGGAAATATGTGGCACTCAGCAGTACTTCATACTGATAAGCACTCTCTCCTTCCTATAACAGTTTCTGCCTTTGGTTTCTGGGACACCACACTCTCCTGGTGTCCTGTTGTCTCCCTGGCTACTTCCTTGGCCTCCTTTGCTGGCTACGGCTCTCCTACTCAATCTTTAAATGTCAAAGTTCCTCAAGTCTCTTCTGGTCTCTCTCTAATCTTATTTTAGACAATCTAATGCACATCCATAGTTCCCAGTGCCACTGTATACTGATACTTATATCTTCAATCAAACCTTTCTCTGAATTCCGGACACCTATTCCCAGCTGCCTACTTGATATCCATTGGCATCCTGAATCAACATGTCCAAGCTGAATTTATTATTTTCATTCCTCCCTCATTTTCCTCCCATCCTGTTCCTCCTTCAGTGTTCCCTAACTAGTAAGCAATGCTCATGGGAATAAGCTGGAAACCTGGGAGTCATTCTGGATGCTTCCTTCTCCCTTCTTCCCCTACTTAACCACTCACCAAGTTTTGTCAATTCTACCTCATAAATATCTCTCAAATTAGTCTACTTCTTCCCATCTCCACTCTCGTCCACTCTAATCCATGCCCTCAAGTTGCTATAACAGCTTCTCACTGATCTGTCTACAAGCTCTCTTGCCTTCCTCCTCCATCACTACATTGCAGTCAGATAGCCAGAGTGATCTATTTAAAAACTTAATCACTCTGTAATAAATGAAACATTTACCATGGCCTATGAGGTCAGTCCCCTGTGATATGGCTCTGTCTCTCTAGCTTCACATCTGTTACTGCTTCCCTCAACTCTGTGGGCTCCAGCTACATGGACCCCTACACATAATTTCTCCTGCCACAAATGCTTGTCCTCAGTCTTTTTCTTTTCTTTTTTAACCTTTTACCTTTAAAATTTTACCATCTTAACCATTTTTAAGCACACAGTTCAGTGGCATTAAATAAAGTCATAATGTTGTGCAAGCATCACCATCATCTATCTTCTCATCTTGTAAAACTGAAATTCTATACCTATTAAACAATTCCTCCCCATTTCTCCCGCCCCAGCTCTTGGCAACCACCACTCTATTTTCCATTTTTATGATTTTGACTACTCCACATATTTCATATAAGTGGAATCATACAATATTTGTTTTTCCATGACTGGCCTATTTCACTTAGCATGTCTCCAGGGTTCATCTGTGTTACAGCAAATGTCAGAATTTACTTCCTTCTTAAGACAATAATATTCCATTGTACGCATATACAACATTTTGTTTCATCCATCAATGAACACTTGGGTTGCTTCCATGTTTTACCTATTGTGAATAATACTGCTTGGCCATAGGTGTACAAATATCTCTTTAAGACCTTGCCTTCAATTCTTTAGGGTAAAGACTCAGAAGTGGAATTGCTGGATGATATGGCAATTCAATTTTCAGTTTTTTTGAGGAACTGCCACACTGTTTTCTACAGCAGGTGTACATTTTATATTCCCACCAACAGTGTATGAGGGTTCCAATTTCACCAAATTCTTGCCAACATTTGTTATTTTTTGTTTTTAACTGTAGCCATCCCAGTGGGTATGAGGTGGTATCTCACTGTACTTTTGATTTGCATTTCCCTAGTGTTTAGTGATGTTGAGCATCTTTTCACGTGCTTATTGACCATTTGTACATCTTCTTTGAAGAAATGTCTACCCAAGTCTTTAGCCCAAAATAGGGTTGTTTGATTTTTGTTGTTGGTTCAGTTTTAGGAATTCTCTTTATATACAATCTGGATATTAATCCTTTATCAGATATATGATTTGCAAAAATTTTCTCCTATTCTGTGAATTGACTTTTTATTCTGTGATATTGTCTTTTGATGCTCATTTAAATTTTCTTAAGAAGTTGAATTTATCTATTTTTTCTTTTGTTGCCTGTGCTTTTGGTGTCATATCCAAGAAATTATTGCCAAATCCAATGTCATGAGACTTTTGCTCTGTGGTTTCTTCTAAGAGATTCATAATATGAGGTCTTACATTTAGGTCTTTGATGCATTTTGAGTTAATTTTTGTATATGGTATTAAACGTCAAACTTCATTCTTTTGCATATGGATATCCAGTTTTCCCAGCACCATTTTTTAAAAAGACTGCCCTTTCCCCACTGAATGGTCTTGTCACTCTTGTCAAAAATCATTTAACCACATACGGGACGGTTTTTATTTCTGGGCTTTCTATTCTATCCTGCTCTATGTCTGTCTTTCTGTCAGAACAATGCTGTTTTGTTTACCGTAGCTTTGTAGTAAGTTTTGAAATCAGGAAGTGAGTCCTTTAGCTTTGTTCCTTTTTAAGATTGTTCTGGCTATTTGGTGTCCCCAGTCTCATCATATTCATCCTTAGTCTTTCTTCAGAGATCAGCTAAATTGTTGCTTTCTCAGGAAAGCCTCCTCCATAGGGAGACTAAATAAAGTACTCAGTTATATATTCTTAATCAATCTATTTTTTCCTCAGAGAGTCATAGTTTGCTATATTTATTTATTATTTGCTTAACATCTGTCTCTCCACTGGACTGTAAGCTCCATGAGAGCTTGTTTTGTTTACTGTCTCCCTAGTCTAGCATAGTGCCTGACACCTAGCAAGAACTCAACAAATTACTTGTTGAATAATGAATGAATAAATGAAGTTACTTTCTACCCATCCCTCTCCCTCACCCATCAAGACATTGATTCTAGTTCTGAAATATTTCTAAATTCATTTCTATCTTTATAGCCACTGGCCTAGATCCAACTTTATCATCTCGCTTAGACTATTATGATACTTTCTTAACCAGCTTCCAATCTTCCTTTACCTCACCATCAAGCCAATCTCCACCTTTGACTCACTTAACATCATAAAAACAAAGAATTTTGATGGTTCTCACTGCCTGTAAGTCTAAATAAACATTTCAGCATCATAGATAGGACTCACCACAATCTGCCCAACTTTCTAGCTAACCTCTTACTCCTCCTCATCACGCATCCTGCACTCCGGTCATCTTTTTATTATTATCTGGACACAGCATGAGTTTCTGCTCATGAATTTCCATCTCCTTAAAATGGTATCCTCTTCTTCCTCTCTACCAACTGAAATGTCACTGTATTTGCAAAGGCTTTCCAGAAATCCACTTCCTTCAGGTAGAATTAATAGTTCCTGCTCATTATCACACTGAATATACCTCTATCAGAGAACTTGTCCTACTATATATATTTATGCTCGCTCAGCATGTAACATCCACAAGTTGAGGGATAATGCCTTATTCATCTCTGAAGTCCCAACACCTCAATGGTAGGTTATGAATGTACCTCACATTTTACAACTAGAATTCAATCTGTGTGGAAATCTTACTTTCAACAGTGTGCATATTCTCTCTGTACATGAATGCGTGTCTATGTTTCTGTTGCAGTATATTATACATATAGATAAGTGCACAAATCATAAGTGTGCAGCTCCATGAATTTTTATACAGTGAATACAAGCTGTGTAACCACTATCCAGATCAAGAAACAGAATAATACCAGAACTCCAGAAGCCCTCTTGTATCCTCTTTTAAGTCATTAATCCCCACACATGGGTAATCAATATCCTGACTTCCAACACCAAATTTTTAAACTATTTTTACTTTAAGGAAATGAAATCATAGACTATCTTTTATATTTGCTTTCTTTTGTTAAACATTATGCTTTCTATATCATTCATGTTTGTTTCATGCTATTTGAAAAACATCTGATCACTTCAAACTCCCATGCCTACTATTGCTTGCCAAAAAAATCAATTTCATTGAAGTTTAGGTCTTCCAGAAGGAACTAAAGCATTTTTTAATGAAAAGGAACTTAGCCAACTTCCTTTACTTTTTATATAAGAAAATTAAGGTCCAGAATGGTAAACAATTTGGTCAGACACAGTGCTGGCTGGAATAACGATGAGAATCCTTTCTCATCTCAAATGAATTTGTAAGTCGAGTTACATAATTAAATAGTAGAATGTTAGTTCTATGAAAGTAGAGATATTGTTCACTGACGTATTCCAGGCCTATAACAGAGCCTAGAAGATAGTAGATAATTAATATTCATTGAATATTTTATTCATAGAAAACATGGAACCAATAAAATGCTATTCAGTACTTCAACAAATGGATATCATCATGAGCAATATTGGTCGTTAATATGAAGAGTCCTAATTTACAAGGTTACGTTTATGCAAAAAAGATTTTCATGATATACAATTGCTACTACAAGTACATTTAGTCTAAAAACATTATAAATATTATAAATCTGACAAACTTTTAGACCAAAAAAACTTATAAGATGTATAGGTCTTGAGCAAGGCTGCATTAACAATGATCCTATTTGTGCTGAATATCCATAATGCCTCCTGCTCTTACTACTTAAAATGTGAAGACATAACACAAATTATTTTTTAGAAAAGTAGTTTTGAATCCAAAGATTTTGGGTAGCTCAAATATTAATGCCATACAATTGGTATTAGATAGAAATATAATGGTTTGAAGTGTGAATATCTTCATATATAATAAATACCCCTTCACAGGTATGTATATGGGTATTATTTATATAGGCTGGTATTATAAAGAAATTTATTTTTTAAATGGTTGGAACACATGCAATATAAAGGAGATGCAATGTAAAGGAGAGCTGCCATTAATACAGCGAATCAATCAACCAACACTTAGCAGATGACGATATAGTTATTCTAGGAATGCTGATCTTGCCAAAACGTTTCTGGAATTCCTCTTTGGGTCCTGCTTTCAGAATTAATTTAAAAGTCTCACAAGAAAACTAGGGCCATCACTTCAGCACACTTTGTTTTTATTTTCCCAGTTTGATTCTTAACCTTATCATGTGTCAAACACTGTGATAAGCTCTTACATATATCATCACATTAGAGGATTAAATACAACTGTATGAAATATGTGTTATTATCTCCGATTTTAAAGATTAAGAAGTTTAAAACTTTGTTCAGTCTCATAACTAACTGGTTAAGCTAAGACTTGAATCCTGATCTGATTCCAAAGCTCATGACTTCATTATCATGTCACATAGCTGACTGAGTTTTCTGGAGACCAGACCATGTTCAACTCACTCTCTAGGGCCTACCATGGGTACCTTACACAAAACAGACCATAAACAAATGCCACTAAATGACCTTGACTAATAGATGACATATACTATAAAAACAATTCCTGAAGGAAAAACAAAATTTAATACAACAATATCATCATGACCTCACAATCTAGCTTCTTAAGATGACTAATTTGAAGGAAACCAAACCTGCTACATTTGTTTTTAGGTGATTATTATTCCACAGTTATACAGTACAACATGTTCCACAAACTTATGTCTTTACTTTCTCTTTCGTTTTTTCATGTCAAATCACCCACATGGATCAGAAAAGCTTCCCCTCAATTCACATAACAATTTATGCCATAGCCACAAGGCTTTGGGTCCTAATTTCACAAGTGTGGTAAGCAATTTTTGTGTCACCATCCTGCCAAGGCAAAAAGTCTTTAAGTAATAGCATTGATTCTGTGCTAATCTGCACTGGTGTTCTTTCTAAATAATAATACACACGAGTTTGAAAGCGCTAAGAGGTATGTGCTTTAATAGTAAGATTTTATTCATTCCTAAATTAAATATAGTTTTCAAAAAGGCAAGAGATTAAATAAACAAAAGAGGGAGGTACAGGGCCCAGTTATCACTTCTTTATGTCTATGTCTTTCTCTACCCCACAACATGGCAGAAAATAACAAAATTAGAATGACAGTGTGCTACATGCTACAGAGATATGCTTTATATATTTTTTAGTTTCTTGGTTTAAAAAATGCACATCCTGTACTTTTATGCAATGCAATTATTTTCAACCCGCATCTTAATCTTATTTCTAAATTCTTAAAATACTGAGCCATCCTGAATTCCTCTCAGAACATCCTAATGACCAAGACTCTTTGGGCCTCACTAGACTATCATGAGGTCCTTTACCTCTCCTGATTAGAAAAACTCTTACTTATAGAGTTAAAAAAATATTAGAATGGATTCCAGAAATCTAAATCAACTCCTTCCTTTAATGAATATAACAGGAAAGATTAAGTGGTGGTTCCAAAGTCACAATGCATTTCCAGATCCCCTTCCAGGGTTACCATAGCTCTTGTAAAGCTGGGAAATACGATCTCATAGAAGAGCTAACTCAGTGAAATGGGCTTAGGGATTTACCGTGCTGGAGAAAGGCTGGCATTATTTCAGAGACCATCACCTGGTGGTAGTAAAATCTTGAACCACAATTTTAAGGGAGAGATGGGGATGTTATTTGACCTAGGCTGTAGTTTGCAATCATATAAACAAAGACCAAGCAATAGAAAAGAGAAGACAGAGCTGAGAGGTAGGGCTAGAGTGTGTGAATGGACAGGATAAAGAGAAAACAAAACAAACAAAACAAGTCCAAAGCTGGAGATACATTTTGAAGGCCCAGAAGGTGGGCCTTCTGCAGAGCAAGAGAAAGCCACTGGAATGATGTGATAACGATCATATAACCAGGCATCCTGTCTTTCTCAGACTCAAGATACTTGCCCCGATCTAACAATCCCCTCCATCATAGCTTAGTAGAGACCACAACTCCATGTCTATCTAGCCTTCCCTAACATTCCTAATTTTCCATCTTCTTCTCTGATCTTTTCCAAATGAGACAAATCTCAATAATCCCCAAACTTTCCATTTCTCTTCCAGCCACTCCAATATGCAAATGTCCGTCCCCATTTCTTGACCTCCATATCCCTCTCCACTGCATCCCACAGCCCTTTAATCGCATCTCAGTACTTTCCATGTAATTCTACTTCACACAATACCCTCAGACCCATTTAAATACTCTTACTCTCTAAGTTCTTTCAAATACCCTGATTCCCATTCCTCTCTAAAGGCAATTCTCCCATCCTGTGCTTGTCAACCTCTGCCTCCCAACCTCTGCCTCCCATCCTTCCCACAGATTCTGTTCCAATTCCCTCACACAGTTATTAGTCTCCTCCATTTCTCTACAGTTCTTTCCAGAACCCTGCCTCAACACTTCTAAAATCCATCTTGATTTCCCAAACTGCTCAATGAGCAAATATTCTGACATCCTAATCCATTCCAATACTCTGACTTCTGTTTATTCCCCTCTTCAAACAAAATACTCAAACCTCCACCCAACCCTCTTATCTGAGCCCAATTGCCTATCTACTTGCCTCTCCCTTCTAACAACCCAACATCTGTGTCCTTCTCCATCCTATTAACATCCTAAATTCTCCTCTCACATCTCTCTCCATTCTACTCAGGTATCCGAAAACCCAAGCTTCCCATCCCTTTCCATTATTTTGTTTACTCATTCAATTTTATTTAGCAACTTTTATGTGCCAAGAACTGTGCTAGGCTCTAAGAATATGAAAATCCCATCCAAGTTATTTTAAATTCTAAATCAGTTAATACATGCAAAGGACTAAAGGACTTAGAACTGAATCTGGCACAGAACGTACACTCAACAGTAATTAGTAACTATTTTCACAAATGAGTAAACATTTGCTCAGGAAGATTAAGGAACGTGCCCAAAGTCACAGAGCCGGTAAGTAACACAAGGTGGTAGAATAAAGACTTGAAACCAAGTTTTGACTTCAAAATGCACCTGTCCCTTAACCGTTATACAACAAAGTATTTGCTTTTCCCCTCCTTTTAACATTTCTTCCCAAAATCCTAACATTTTTCTCTGTGTACTGCATTCTGCGCCATCCTATGACGCCCGTCCGGATACCCAAATCATCCCGTATCCCTCTCATTCCCCACAGACATCTGGCTCACCTCAGCCCCTCCCTCCTCCTCTCGGTGGCGAGACGCCCACCCTTCTCGGCGCCGCACCCCCGCGTCCACACCTACCCACACTCTCCTCCTCTACCCCAACCGCCCCCGCACCACCCTCACCCCTGACCTCGCTTCTCATCCAAACCTCCCTCCATCATCCTCCCCACGCCCGTTCCGGGCCCTCCCCTCCTTCCCATCCAATCCCAATCCCCAGGCACACGCCCCCGCCCCGAATCCATCCCACACTCTGTCCAGGCCTTCCTGTCTTCGCCGCCGGCCCCCACCACTCGGTCCAGATGCCAGAGAACGGCCTCGACCAGGCCTGGCACTCACCGCGGAGGAGCCGGGCCGAGTGGGCCCGCGGGACCAAACCGGGCGGAGACGCGCCGGTCGTTCCCTTTAGGCGCCCAGCGGCGCGGCCGCCATTTTGTTGTGTTGTGCCGGTTGCCGTGGGGCGGTGCGAGCGGTATGGGCGGGGTCTGCAGCGGCCACGCCCCTCCCCGGAGCAGGGGGCGGGGCCTGGCTTCCCGCCACAGGGGCTGCGGGCGCGCAAAGGCGCGCGGGAGCCCGGGAACCCGCGAGAGGCGTGGTTTCCTGCTGCAGCCGGTAGGGCGGCTCGTCTTTCTCTGAGGCGAAGCGGCGGTCGCCTCACACCCAGGCTCCGACACACTCTTTGGAGTCTGGACCACTGGACGACCTGAGGGACCGACGAAGCGCTGTCGCCAAGCTTCCGCACTTCGGTGCGTGGCCTTGCACTAGTGTGCCTCGCAGCAGGCTCCTCCTTGCACGGTCCATTTCTGAGGCGAATTCTCTTCTTCAGGGACCAGAGAATCCAGACGTGGATGGACCGCGGAGCGAACGCGCTTGGGCTCCAGCTGCCACCGAGGTTAAGGGAATGAGAGCATCCTGGGAGTCCTGGCGGAGAATATTCCTCTGGTTGTGACAGGGTAGCCGAAGCAAGAAGCAGTTGAAGAAATACGGGTGGGACTTGCCTGAAAGGGCTGCATTTCGCCACGTATGTTCAACAGATAATTTAAGAGAATTTAGCAGAGACTGTGCTGGGTGCTATGGAAATCCAGTGAACTTATTAAAATGTTATCACCAAGGGCATCTTCCTCAATTCCAGTCATTCCAAGCTCGTACCCTGGACATGGACAGTGTCACCATCAGAGGTTGCACCATCTCCAGAAATCGCCAGTTGTAGGCACTATATCTCGTTTATCATAATTCTCCAATCTTAACAGCGTGCTTGCTCAAAAGACCCCCGCGTCCTAAAACAGTTCACTTAGCTGTGACCTCCAATCCCTAGGTCTTAATCATTTTCTCACAGTTCACTTAGCTGTGACCTCCAATCCCTAGGTCTTAATCATTTTCTCACAATCAGTTGGTTTCTTCATCAGAGAGTTCGTGATCCATCTGTGGAACACTATTTTAGGCATTTCCTCTCCCCGTGCCTCAATTTTCTCAACTATAAAATGGGACAATCCTACCTACTTCCTACAGTTATCCTGATAATTACAAAAGTTAATGCATGTGAAAGAACTTAGAACTGTTCTTTCTTCTAAGTTGTTTCGACATGCCCAGTAATAAGTTCTCAATATGTTTTAGTTATTATTAGGCAAAGGTTTCCCAGAAGTGATGCCTCATCCTAAGGCCTGAAAGAAGCAAAGAATTTAATCGAGTATGGGAATGGGGAAGAATTTGCTTGGCAAAGGGAAAACCTTGGGCAAACCCCAGGAGAAGAGAGGAAGAAAAGACCTTGGCAATGAGCTGGGCATTAAGTAGATCAGTATGACAGCCAAAAGTCGAGTGTAGAAGCTAAAGCTGGAAGAGAGGCCTTATAAACCATATTCGGACTTGTAATTTTTCCTAAAGGCAGTAATGGGTTCAGGAGTAGGAACTTAAAGTGTCTTCCAACAGAGGGCGTTACTCACCTTCAGATTTATGTGATGCTCCTCTCTCCCCCACTATGCAACACAGAAGAAAGCCCTTAGAGTTGTAAAAAAGCCAAAATTCATGAAAAGCTCCACATTTCAAATTGAAGATGTATCCTTTATTAAAAAAAAAAAATCTAAGTTTAGATGACATTTATTAATTCGGAATGTGTACATTGCTGAATTTCAGTTCTATTGTTTGTTTTGACTCTCATTTCTTTTTCTCTTTTCCACCAGAGAATTGGATTTACTGTGTACCTCACTGCTTTGCCCCTCAAAGTCTGCAGTGATGTTCAGGTGGGATCCACTATCAAATCATGGTATGCTGGTGTAGTTCATTATCAATCTTATGAGTAGCCGTCAGAAATGTACAGAAAATCCAGAGGATGGTGCAAAACACTTATTTTTCTCTTGAGTAGTCTTCAGCCCCTTCTTGCCCAACTTTCCTCCTTCATCCAGACACAGTACCTTTTGCTGGTGTCTAGCACGGTGAAGGCCTTGGATAGACCTCAGGCTTTACAGCTGTCTGAGTTGAAACCTTTCTCTAGATAATTTGAATATTAACTGCCTCTCTTAGTATGCCAAAAGAAACTCTCCCCAAAACAGGAGTGAGGATAGGAAAGGATTGAGGGCAACTCTTTGCACACTAATTTGTATTTATCTGATAACATGAAGAAGTTGTTACTCTTCTGAGTTGCATTTTCAATACAAATACTAGCCATGGCAGAATAACCTATCTATCCCTCAGTTATTTTCTTCAAATGATAGCAAAGCTATTCTGTTTGTTTTAAGTTCGTGTTTCACAATCCAGTTTAATCATTTTGCAAGTTTGCTCTAGAGGAGAACCAGACTAGGTTGTCTGGCAGGGATGATGGCTTCCATTATTGCCATTTCTTTCTGTGACTTGCAAATGTGAATTTGAAAATTAACTGAATTACAAATATATTTTAAAATAAATGCTTATTTTTAATAGAGTATGGTATTAAAAAATCACGTGCTATATCTAAATCCAAATTCTGCACTGGACACCTATGAATATTGTTATGTGTAAATAATCTGACTCTGTGAAAGAATATAGGATGATCTGCCACTGTCTGCAAAATACCAAATTCCTTGGGCTTGGCTTGCAAAGCCCTTGATAATCTTTTCCTCAGTATACTGGGTTTTCTTTTTTTTGTTGTTGTTGTTGTTCATCTCTCCTTGCTCTCTCTTTATTTGTTTTGTCTAAATATATTAAAACCCTATTATGTGCCAGGTCTGTGAGAAACCAGTGGTGAAGGAGACAAAGTTTCTGCTCTCAAAGAGATTGCAATCTAGTGGGAAATACAGAAAAGTAAGACACTTTCATAATGGAATACAGTTAGAGATTTGGTGTTGTTCTGTGTCAATTCATATGTGGTTTGAGGTCCAGAGTGGGAGAGGCCTACAATGTCCAGGGATTTATAACAACCCTATTCAGGTTAACCTTGGGCTGTTCCAGTGCCAAGGTTTGTGGAGACACTGTGACTTGATGAATTTGGGACCTGATTTGTGAGTTTGGATCTATTCTGAAAAGAGTGAGGATAGGCCTTAGGTACTCAGGTCCAAACCAGACCAACTCAGGCAAACCCTGAACTCCTGTGTCTCTAAACTATACCACCTGAATCCAAACTGTTATCATTCACCTCCCTCAGGCCAGAATGTTGGTCCCATGTGACCAAAAAATATTTTAAGCTATAAATTCTAATAAGTGCCTTCCTAATTTTACAGCATTTATACATTAATATTTTGAATTTCTACAAGATGGAAAGCCCCCCTTTTTTTCCAGAAGAATTCCAGCTGATACGTATAGATGAAATGACCTAGTTAGGAAATCTCCATTTTGGTAACATTCAATTTATCTGATTCAGACAAGGATAGTTAATAATTACTAAAACCATTATGTAAAGTATTGTTGGTGAATAAGATATTCACTTGGTCTCAAAATATCACCACACGAATTACTTATTAATTACAAAGGGGAAGGTACCTTTACAAAGGGAACTGAGGGAAGGGAAACTAAGTCACTTTTTTTTTTGGCATCCTTTCCAAATCCCATTATAATGATAGTAAAGATATCATTAAAAGGGAATAAGTTCAGGATAGCATCAAAAAAGGGAAGTGAACTCAAGACAAATTTCTAGAAGAAGGAAAGATGAGTTTGTATTGACAGGTAAATCAGAGATGAAGTTGCTATCTACATTGGGAGACAGCTCCAATGGAAGTGGGAGACACAAAAAAGCTTCCCTCTGCTGAATATAACCCAGCCTACTGAACATCACTACATGGGCTTCCTAGAGGCAACTCAGGTTCAACATGTCCAAACTAAACTTATCTCTGTCCCTCCCTTGCAGACAAAACTATTCCCCGCCCCAGCAAAAAAGTATCTCATATCACTAACTGCTCAAGCCAGAGACCTGAGAGTCATCCCTGACTCTTCTTCTCTTTTACTATTCACAACCAGTCACCAAGTCCTGCCTCTCAAATAGGACCACTACTGTCAATTCCTACCACCCCATCCTACCATGTTGTCTGGACATGCTGTCCAGAGGACATACATCTCAACCCTGTCTAGTCAGGCTTGTTTCCACCGCTACATTAAAGTTCTTATCAAGATCACCAATGACTCTAATGGTACCAAAACCAATGAACAGTTTTCTTAGCTCAAAAATTAAAGTTCTGGCCAGAAACAAAATTTACTTTATAAACAAATTCCCTATACACTTGGAAAGCTCAATTCCACAGAAAAGTCCAAATCTTTGTAAACCCCTCCACCAAACTCTTTTCTAGAGCTGGAACAAACTGTAAAACTGTTGGATTTTGACTATCCTTTCCTTATTAGAAAAGTGTTCCCAAGGGTGAAACTGAGAGAGCAGCAGAAATAAAATGAATGCTTTGTATTTATTCTACTAACATTAATTGAGTTCCTACTATATACCAGGCATGGTATTAAGCACCTTTGCCCCATTTAAAAAGCATACTTATTAAAGTGTAAGTTAAATACCATACAATTCACTTGTTTTAAGTGTACAGTAATTCAATAATTTTTTAGTAAATTTACAAATTTGTGAAACCATCATTGTAATCAGTTCCCTCATGCTCATCTGCATGTAATTCCCATTTCCAGCCCTGACTCCAGGCAACCACTATCTACTCTCCATTTGTATCGATTTGCCTTTTCTGGACATTTATTTAACAAGGTTCAAATTTACCCAAGATAGTTTAGTAAAAGGATCAAAATACCAAAATGTGGGCAGGGTTAAAGAATTAAATAAAGGGATGATAAATTACCCAGAGAGTAGAAACTAGATAAGGAGCCATGATCATCTCTTGGACTACAGAGGCAAGAAGAAGAAAGGGTAACTGCTGTTACAAGATGTCATGAGAATTGGAGGTACCACATATAAATGACTTGGCCCATTGTCTGAACTATAGGAATTACTTGAAAAATTGTTGTTAATGCTTTTAATGTGAATCTAGTCACCCCAACTATATGGGAAACTCCTTGAAGTCAAGGGATATGTCTTATATTTCATATAGCACCCAGAAGAAATCCCTCAACTTTGCAGTTTCATAATAATACCACTTAATATTAATGGAATTTCCTCTTATTTAATCTATCAAAATAACTTCTTGAAAATAGCAAGATTATACAAAACTGGAATATAGTAATCAGAGACAGGGAAACTAAGGCCTTTAGTAATTCGTGAACTAAAAAGCTAAGATCACATGAATCCCCAGGAATAATAGCCAGTGTCACAAACCAAGGATTGATAGTCCATAAAAACTTTCCCAGATTCTTTTCAACAAATTTGTGTAATGTAAAAGCTAGAGAGAATCCCAGATTCAATTATATCATCCAGCTAAACTCCTTTCATTTATAGTTTACATTATCATTTTAAGTCCTAAAAGATAAAGTTATTTTCTTACATAAAAATGGTCAGGGTCTAGTGTTTAGTCATTGGCTCATGGCTGCTTGGAAAGAGCATGGCCTTAGCTTGAAAACTAAGATGGGTCTTGAAGGCATTACCAGCTGGAGGCTGTCAGCTAACATGTCCGTGGTAACTGATGGCAAGTTGTTTCTTCAAGGGTAATCTGAACAACCCACTTCCATGACTGCCTCACTGCTGTTGACCACTGAAGACACTATTCTGTTGCCAAAGTGCATAAGGTATGTGCTGAGGATGTAGGTTCCTGATGGCAACAGTGCTTTTGTTATTTGAGGGAGGAGTCTCCTGAGTCAGGAGGTCCTGGCCTCTTGTCACTGTTGTTTTCCTTATCCAGTTTTATGAGATGTAATTTAGTTTCTTGTCATTGTTAATGCTAATCATCACTGAAAACAATCAAAATCGTACTCCTGAGGTCTTGTCTCTCACTGTCCCATGGAGATTTGAGCATTTTTAACCAGCCTGTTATTAGGGTTTCCTGAGGCTCAAGCATAAGTCTATTGAAGCTGAGCCCAAGAAAAGTCAGAATGGTAGATAATGTGCTGTTATCAGAATCATCTTCCCAGCTCCATGTAGCTCAGTGCATGAGCTTGAGTTCATCTTAACTCTCTCTTATAATGATTTCTGAGGATGTCTTTAGTAATTAGGCCTTAGCTGGCCTGCACGTAGGGTGACATTTAGGTTCCAGCTTGTACCCTGAAAGGATAAAGTGAAAGAGACCAAACTGAACCTTCGGAAGTGACCCCTTAGAAGAGAACCTATTTCTAGTTCAGTGGTTCTTAGCCTTGGCTGCATGTTTAATCATCTGAGGAGCTTACAAATACTGATGTCTGTCCACCTCTCCTCCCTGGGATCTTAACTTAATCGGTACAAGGTATGGCCTAGGACTCAGGATTTTGAAAATCTCCCCAGATTATTCTTTAGTACAGCCAAGACTGAGAACCACTACTCTAAAGAAGCTAAAGAAGCATCATTTGGCAAAATCGGCGAGTGAGTTGCTCATTTCAATATGTTAAACTCATCTATTCAGTAAATAAGGCAAATATAACTCAGCTCTGCCTACCAGGTATGGCTACATTTCAGTAGGGGAATCCAGACAAGTAGAATATAAAAAAGAAAACGACAGAATTGTAGGGGAAGTGTTGAAAGTCAGTTAAGAATAGAGTTTTAAAGGCAGACGCAAGTTTATTATCCTCTTCAAGGCAGATAAAGGAAGCATTCCTAGAAAATATGGTTTTTAAGCTGAGGCCTGAGGACAAGTAGGAGTTAGTCACATGAAGAAGTTGGGAATAGCAGCTAAAGCAAAGGGAATAGATAAGTTGTGCAAGACCAAAGATACTTGAGAGGGTATATCATCAGTAGGGCTAGACCAGAGTTGAGCAATAAAACCTTGAACTAGGTGCCACAGAAGAAGGGGCTGGATAAGCTGTTTTAGGTGTTTAATCTGTAGATCAGTTTGAGGCATATGAATAGCATTGTCTTAACAGTATTAAGTTTTCTGACTCATAAACATGGGATAGCCTTCCATTTAATTAGATTTCTTTAATTTCTTCAACATGTTTTATGATTTTCAAAGTATAAGTTTTGTGCTTCTTTCATTAAGTTTTTTCTCAAGTATTTTATTTTCTTTGATGCTGTGGTAAATGGAAATGTTTTCTTAATTACATTTCAGTTTAGTCATTGCTGCTGTATAGATATATAATTGATTTTTATATACTGATCCTATGTCCTGCAACCTTGCTAAACTTATTCTTTGTTCTAATTGGTTTTTTTTTTTTTAGTGGGTTCCTTAGGATTTTCTATATGCAAGATCATGTTATCTGTAAATAGATATAGTTTTACTTCTTTTCCAATATTGATGCCTTTTATTTATTTCTCTCACCTAATTATCCAGGTTAGAACCCTCAGCATAATGTTGAATTAAAGTGACAAGGGTGGGCATCCTTACTGAATCAACATGCTGTACACCAGAAACTAACACAACATTGTAAATCAACTATACTTCAATAAAAAAAATTTTTTAAACTCAGTTATTGGAAGAGGTAGGAAAAAAAAATGGGAAGCAGGCACCCTTGGTTATTTTTTGTTTTGTTTTGTTTTGTTTTCCTGATCTTAGGAGGAAAACATTTAGTCTTTCACCATTTTAGTATGATATTAACTATGGATTTTTCATAGATACTGTTTATCAGATTAAAGAAGTTTTCTTCCATTTCTAGTTCATTGAGTTTTTTTTTTAATCATGAAAGAGTGTTGAATTTTGTCAAACACTTTTTCTGTGTTTGTTGAGATGATCATGTGGGTTTTGTTTTTTATTCTATTAATATTGTGTTTTACATTAACTGATTTTGGGATGTTAAACTAACCTTGCATTCCTGAGAGACATCACACTTCATCATGGTATATAATCCTTTCTATGTGCTGCTGGATTTGGTTTGCTAGTATATTATTGAGGATTTTTATATCTATATTCATAAATGGTATTGTTCTATAGTTTTCTTGTCTTATGGTGTATTTGGTTTTGGTATCAGGGTAATACTGGCCTCATAGAGTGAGCTGTGAAGTGTTCCTACCTCTTCTATTTTTTGGAAGTGTTTGAGAAGAATTGTTATTAATTCCTCTTTATATGTTTGATAGCAGTTCACCAGTGAAGCTGCTGGGGCCCAGGCTTTTCTTTGTAGGTAGTTTAAAAATTGCTGTTAATTGGATATTTAGGAATACGTTGTTTAATTTCCACAGATTTGTGAATTCCCCAAATTTCTTGTTATTAATGTCTAACTTTGTTCCATTGTGATCAGAAAACATACGTGACTTCAATCCTTACAAATTTATTGAGGCTCGTTTTACAGCCTAGCACATGAACTATCCTGGAGAATGTTTCATGTGCACTTGAGAAAAATGTGTATTCTACTCTTGTTAGGTAGAGTGTTCTACAGATGTCTATTAGGCCTAGTTGATGTATGGTGTAGTTCTAGTCCTCTTCTGCATAGTTGTTCTATCCATAATAGAAACTATTATTGTTGAATTATCTATTTCTTCTTTCAAGTTCTATTTCTCCCTTCAATTGTCAGTTTTTGCTTCACATATTTTGGGGTTCTGGTGGTAGGTATACGTCTGTTTATAGTTATTATATCTTTCTGATTTATCTATCATTATAAAATCTCTCTTTATCTCTAGTAATATTTTTTGTTTTAAAATCTGTTTTGTCTTACATAGTATAGTCACTCCAGTTTTCTTATGGTTGCTGTTTGCATGATGTATCTTTTCCCATCCTTTTACATTTAACCTATTTTTATCTTTGAACCAAAAATGTATATCCTACAGCAGCATATAGTTGGGTCTTGTTTTTTTATTCAGACTGAAGTGTCTGTCTTTTGATTGTATAATTTAATTTAGTCACATTTAATGTTATAATTGACATCCCTAGATCTACATCTGCCATTTTTTTGGTTTCTATATGTCTCATGTATTTTTTCTTTCTCTATTCCTCCTATGGCTTTCTTTTACATTAAGTGAATATTTTCTAGTATTAGTATTTTAATTTACTCTGTTTTTAAAAGTTATTTTCTTAATGATTGCTCTATGGCTTACCATATACATCTTAACTTATCCAAATATACTTCATAGTTATACTGATCTAATTCCAGTGATACACAGAAATGTTACTCATGGAAATAGCTGTATTTCCTGTTTTCCTCATTTATGCTATTATTATTATATTTATTATCTGTGTATATATTACAAACACACCAATGCTTTGTTATAATTGTTACCTTATACAATTAAAGTTTATTAAAAAGTTGACAAAAGAAAAGAGAGCATTTGTAAAATATGTCATTTAAATTTGATTTATGCCATTTAGATTTGATTATTCTGTAAAAAGTCCTGATCAGTCTCAAAATGCAGTATTTAATCATAATTTTCATGCATTTAATTATTATTTCATTTATCATATATACAGAAGTGGCTGTAAAATATATAAGTAGAGCTTAAAGAATAATAACATAATTAATACTTACATATTTACCACCCAGGTTAAGAAATGGAAGCCTTCTGTGTACCCTTAATGTGCCTGTTCCCTGTATCATTTCCCACCCTCTTTCCCAAAGGAGGATGGCTTTTATATTAATAATTCTGACTTTTATACTAATAATTTCCTTGCTTTTATTTATAGTTTTTCCATGTATATGTTTATCCTTAATTAATGTAATGTTTAGTTTTGAGTAACTGAGTAGAAAGCCAAACTTAGCTACTTAAGGAAAGGTCAAGATATTATTTATATTTATATTTATATTTATATTTATATTATTATTTATTTATATTTATATTATGCCATTATTAGATGAAGGACCCCTAGGGTAGATAGGTGTATGGTTTCTGGATCATAACCTGGTTTTATCTCCAGGGTATGTACAAGAGCCATTTCTGAATATGTCAGTATACATGGTCATGTAGCAAGTAAGTACATAAATCACTGCTATTGGGCCTTGCTAAGGAATAGTGCAGATCAGGAACAGAGAGCAGGAATTTCATCAGAACACAATAACAGCAAGCCAGATACAGATAAGAATCTGTGTCAGTCTCACGTGGGCATTCTGACCTCAAATTAGAAAGATGCTATAAGAGCAGTATGAATCTGGATAATCCTCAACATATCTGTCCCTTGAGTCTTGCCTGCTTTAAATGTTTGGGTTTTCCTATGCATCTTGTGCATGTCTGTCATCCTAGACTTTCCCTTCTCTACTCTGTCAAAAATATCCTTTTGCCTCCCTCTTTCATTGGACCTCCTATTACCTGTATCCTATATATTTATTTTCTTGGTTTATTCTCTTATTTTAGTAGAGCACATTCTCTGGTGGCACATTAAAATAGGGTATATAGAAGGCAATTTTTTTTTTTAAATCTTGCATTTTAAAAAATGCCTTTTTTCAACTCTCACACTTGATGGATAGTTTGGTAGAATACAGAATTCTACATTAGAAGTAATTTTCCTTTAGAACTTTGAAGATATTTCTCCGTTGTCTTCTTGTTTCCCATGTGGCTGTTGAAAAGACTAAACCATTCTCCATTCTAATTCCTAATCCTTTAAACTCCTAATCCTTTATATGTCATCTCTCTCTCTGTCTTTGGAAGCTAGTAAGATCTATTTTTTGTCTTCCAGGTCTCAAAACTTCCAAATGATGTGCCCTGCTATCAGTATGTTTTCATCTTTCTGCTTGGCACCTGGAAGGTTCTTCCGATCTAATAACTCTTGTCCTTCTGAAAAATTTTCTTAATTATTTCATTGACAACAACTCCCTCCATTCTTCTGTGTTCTCCCTTTCTACTTTCATTGTTCATCTGCTGTGCCTCCTAACCTGGTCCTCTAATCATCTTATCCTTTTTATTTATTTTTTTCCTATTTACCATCCCTTTGTCTTTTTGCTTTACTTTTTTGGAGATTTGCTCAACTTTATCTTCCAAAGTTTTTTATTTATGCTATCATGTTTTTAATATACAAAAGCTCATCTTGTTCTTTGAATGTTCCTTTTAATGGATTTTGTTCTTGCTTCGTGGATGCAATATTTTCCCTTATCTTTACAAGAGTATTCATGAAATTTTTTGTGGGGAAGGGGAATAGTCTTCTTCATTTTGCATAACTTGTTTCTCCTCCAAGTTTTCCCCTGTCCCAAATGTTTTATCTTTATATTTTATGTTAGAGACTTTCTTTAGATGTCTGACAATTCTTTGATGTTTGATCTGTTATGGGGGAAGGAGATCTTCAGAAGTTCAGTTTTGAATATGTTAAGTTTAAGATGCAATTAGATATTCAGGTGGAGATTTTGAGTAAAGCAGTTAGATATACACCTCTGGAGTTTAGAAGAGAGGTCCAGGGAATGAAACTTAAGTATGTTGGTGTGTATTCAAATCCATGCAATTAGTTGAGATTACCTATGCATAAATGTAGGTAGAAGAAGATAGAAAAAAGGCCTGAATCCTGGAGCACTCCAAGATTTAGAGGGAGAGTTTCCTGCTGAAGATATAAATTTAGAAGTCATCATTAGAGATGGTATTTGAGATAATGATTTTCCTCCTCGTGAGGAAAACTAAGGGAATTACAGTTTGTGATGATAACTAAAAATAGTCAAACAGTTCAAGTGGAGAGTTTGATGAATTCTGTATCTTTGATAGAAATACAAGTAAGTACTTTCCTCATTTTCCCTTTAAATGCTAAACTATACAGCAATCTACTGATTTTCAACCAAGGACCATTTTGCCCTGCTCCCTACCAGGGGACATTTGTTTTCACCACTGACATCTAGTGGGCGGAAGCCTGGCATGTTGCTAAACAGCCTACAAGTACAAGGCAGCCACCCAAAACAATCATTTACCCCCAAATGTCAGTAGTGCTGTGGTTGAGGAAACCTGATTTAACCTCAGTTGTGCAATTTTTTCTTCCCATTTGTCACAAGATAGGGGAAAAACTCTAAAAGTTTCAGTATTAGGGAATGTCAAATGTTTGTGGCCGATTTTAGTTATATAGTACTGATAACAGTGTGAAATTTGACCAGGAACTTTTTTGGCTCCAAATCTTTGTCACTGCATTTGTTCCTTCATGGTGATAATGTAAGTCCATACATAGGACTGAGTACAAACCAAGAAACACAAATTGTCCCCTTGTGGCCAAAGTTTTGAATCCTGTGTGACAAGAGTTGACATAGGTTAAACATGGCCTTGAAATAAAGTGTGTTTTTCCTTCAGATGGGTTCAGTTACTGAGACAATTGGCCAAAAATTAAAACACAGCAACAATCAATCTCATCTGAGATAAGAGTATTTCTGACATTCTTGGTCTGAAAATGTTCTGAACTGAATTGATGCCAGACTTATCAGTTGCACCAGCTGCACTCTAAAGTCATTTTTACATTAAATCATCCTTTTCAGTACATTTTTGCCTAGGAATTTTCCTATCGTTGCTTCCGCCTAACATAGGTCAGACAGAGGTTTAAATATTAGCCAACTGGCCCCAGTTCAGAATAAGTTCTTGCAACAGCATATATGTCAGCAACATCACTTCCATGAGACTGTCCATTCACTATTCATACAATTCCATTAGTCCAAACAAACTGATGAAGTCTAGCTTTGCAGTTATGAGGCTCCTGTGCTTTTGTTTTTAAATTTATGCTTCCACCAGGACAACATAGTGGAGAAGAGAATCCCCCAAAATGGAGTTGAAATGATGTCAGGAAGGGGGCTGGATGCTGGGCTGCCACAAAATGACATATGTTCACTTCATCTATCTGTCAGTGATCATGTTATGCTGGAAAATTTTTCCTGTGTCCAATAAAATCTGCCTTTTCTGAATAGCAAAACAAAAATCTAATGATTTTATGGTAGATCATTTTTAAAGTTGCTATTGTAAACGAATGTTTGACATCTCAGACTTTCATCAATTTCTGCTTGCATTTTAACTTTAGAGAATAATTTTGCTAATTCTTTGCATAGAGTGTAGAGAACACTTAGTAGGTCATAAAGAGCTGTCAACATCCTCAGAGTGAGGGCAGCAAGGTCAAACTGTCCTTCATTTCCCTTCTAGACTCTTTAGCATGGCATTCAAGACCATACACAATCTGCCCTAAACCATCCTTTCAATGTCATCTCCCTTGGCCCACTGGATGATGCATTCATTTATTCATTTATTTGGCAACAATTTATTGAGTGTCTAAGTGTCTTTTTTAGGTGCTGTGATAACTTCTGGGTGTATCCCCATTGTATATGTTAGACCCAGTACCCATCCTCATGAAACTGTAGTCTATAGGGGAAAATAGACAAGTGAAGGGCAATTACAAAACTCATCACCCTAACCACCAGCCATCCTGACTACACCTAGAAATGTAGTTTGTGATGGGTCTGTGCATGCAATTGAATGCAGACTTGAGGGAAGTAAGACAGTAATAGCGTCCTACTTTCCTTGCCCATGTCCTAGTCATTGATGGGTCATTTCTAGTCCAAAAGTTCCTGGAAACACTTCAGCATTTGGGAGTCTGCCTTGGGATTTCAGATCTGCTCTAAAGTGGATCAGTGCAGGCCTCGTGGGCACGATTCAAACTGGACTCATTCTGGGAAGCCTCCAACAGGTTACGTATCTGAGACATTCCACGCTGAGTCAGGATGATAGTCCCCTCTCATGCTCCTTAAATCTAGAATGTTTTCTGAGAGACAGAGCCTGAGTCAGGGAGACACTCTCATGCAAGCGGTTTATTGTGAGACTTCTCTCCAGAGAAACCTGCAATCAGTGAGGGAAGCAGGACAGGAGAGAAACTAATCAAAGATGTGGTTTCGACCAAGGCCTAGCCTCAGCTTGATCCCATGAGGGGCTCTATAGCATGAATGGTACCACAAGGTTGTCCCACCTTGAGGCAAGGGAGCCAGTCTGTTGTACCCCAGAATCAGTTAGTTATTGACTATAGGCCAATCCCAGGGAGAGGATGTAACTTCCCAGGCATTTTTGGGCAGGCTGTCTCCCATGTCTGAGACGAATTACCTGGCGAAGGGAGCAATCAGGAAACGTTAGCAGTCAACGCTTACAGCATCTGTAGGATAGGTACACCAGGCCCAATAAAGGGGATCTGGTCAGGGCATCAGTTGTATCTACTATACCTGGAAAATGTTCAAGACCAGAGCAGCCTCCAAATGTTTTGTATCTGTGTCCAGTTTTGAACATTTTCCTAGAGACTCCCATTTGGGTGTCTTCTCTGCTTTACTCATCAAAATCAAGTTTCTCTGCTTTGAATTCCAAAATTACCTGTGGACATTAAAAGGTTATCATCTCAGTTCTTAGGTTTCCTTCTCAGTGATCCTACTATCTGACATTAATAATTAACCTGAAGACTTATTTAACCAAATTCTTCAAGCTGAGTTCACAAAAAGGAGGGCAGTTTCAAGAAAGGTTGTATCAACAGTTTAATCCTAACCCAGCCATGGACATTTTAAGCATAGTGTGTATTTTTTTCTACTTGGAAAGAAGTTGGGGACAGGAGCAAATGTAAGTGAAGGATCCTATTTTAATTTGCAATGTATTTTGGTTGTGTTTTTATAGAAAACAGAATTCAGTCAATGCCACATGAAATTAACTTTCTAGTTCTGAAAACTCCAAGGGAATTTCCTCTTTGTTGTCCAGTGTTATTACCCTGTTTTTTAGTGTGTGTAATTTGTGACCTAGCATGACTTATATTCTAATACTCTATTTTCACAGGCTGTTACCCTTGCCCTGGGTAAGAGTGATTTTACTGATTGGTAGTTTGATTAAAAATTCAAGACAGAAGTGTGACCCCTATTTGCACTTTTTATAGAGGATGCTATTAAACATTGCCCTGCCTGCAACTGATCAAAATCATTTCCATCTGTCTCTTTGAAATTTCATCCTTAGGTTGCTTGCGGAATGCTATTCTGGCTTTATCATAGATAATAAAATTTTGAGGAAAAAAAACACTGTTGAGGGAAAGGTATAGTTCAAGTGGTAGAGTGCATGCTTAGCACCCAAGAGGTCCCGGGTTCAATCCCTGGTTCCTCCTCCAAGCGGAAATCAATGAGGAAACCTAATTACCTCCCCTTCAGAAAAAACATATTGTTAAATATAAGAAACATTGCTAATTTGAACTAAGTGACAAACATTAAAAATTATGTTGTATTAAAGATTGACTCTAAATTTCACTGTTTCAACAGATATGTTGTCTCAGCACCTAAAGTATTCTATGTAGGAGCCTCTGAAAATGTAGTAATTCAAGTTCAAGGATACACAGAATCTTTTCCAGTGACCATTGCTATTAAAAGTTATCCTGACAAAAGTTTTACATATTCTTCTGGCCAAGTTTATTTATCTCCAGAAAATAAATTCCAAAGCTCTGCGAACTTAACTGTATGTATTCTTCTTATATTTTCTTTTATATACCAAATATTTCTTTGTAAAACATACATATAGATGGTGCACTGGTTCTTTTTACATATCTGGATAAAAATGTGATACATCACACTATTAAGTGAGTTCACTAGTTGGTGAGAAATAAGGGTCATATGTTTACACATGTAAGTAGATGGGAAATGTTAAATAGAGAATCTGCTTCTGATATGGGGGCAATGTACAGAAATGTAAATTTTTTTTGAGTAAAGGCAGATTTATTTAGGGAGATACACACTGCATAAAGTATAGGCTGTTTCAAAAGGCAAGAGAAAGGCCATGAGGTGTGGGGGTTGGGTGCTCAGGTTAAAGTAAAAGTAGGTCCACACTCCACAGACAGAGTACAGGCTGTCTCCGAAGAGGAGGGAGAGAGAGAGGTGGCCCAGAAATGTAAAATTTTGAATGAAGCAGATAAAGGTGAAAAGATTTGGTGACATGAGTTGAAAACTAAATCAATCAACGCATGTACTTGTTTCAAAATTACATGATGAATACTAGAAAGAGATAATTTAGATATTTGAATTTTATGTATTGGGGGAAAAGAAATATATATAGAGAGAGACATAAACATAGGTTTGACTCTGTTGATTTAAAAAAATTCAGAGAAGTGAATGGAGAACATTTTGAACATTTGTTTTCCTGAACTATATACAACATTCTAATCCCATGCTTTTCTAGAAAAATTAATTTTTTTCTCTAAAATATGTATCTACCATAGGCTTTTAGTACTTTGTGTTTGGACTTCAAATTTTCTTTGAAACAAATTTGTGAACAATGTTCAAGAAAAATAAGAAATAATTTAAAAATTAGAGACATGTCCACAACTCTGTTACTATAAAATATACTTAGCATGTGCAATTTATTTGAAGACAGCTGCATACTAATTATATAATGACCAACAGACACGAAAAACATTAGCAAAAGAAAAGTTTCAACTTTCAGTGTAAGTCCAAATATAACTAAATATAAGATATTTTGTTCATTTATACTGCTACATGGTAAGTCATGTAGTCTATTCTCCACCTGACATATGAATCCCCCCATTCTCCCACCTCTCCATTGCTGATAAGCTTTTTTTTTTTAACAAGAAGTTTATTTAAACAACAAGATGCTCTTGACTTGAAGGGAAAACTATCTAGGATTCATTTCTTTTAGAGTAATTTATCCCTACTTAAAGACAGATTGCCCTACATGTAACAGCTATGTACAAAAAAGTTATAAAATTGTCCTTGGTTTTACAATGATAAATGAAAAACATTAAAATTCTCCAATCGAACAAGGTATGCAAGGATTTTTGTGTTGTTCTTTTTTTGTTAAACAGTGAGCGCAAAATAACTTACTGGAATATAAAGATAAGAGCTGAATGAGCATGCCACTAATGGAGAAAGGGGGTATTTTCACAGAACCAATACTTTTCCCCATCCCATCTCCATTTGATGTTGATCAAAACATACCATTGGCCATTTAGTTTAAAAAAAAATGCAATATGCTTGTGCACATACAGCAGTTACTTTATGTACAATAAAGGAATGGGGGAAGGGAAAATGAAAGAATAGAGAAAACAATACTGTAGTAGTCAGAATGTGGTGGAACCAAATTGCTGTCTTCTAATTAAGAATGTCTTCTTGGTCTGGAGCAACAGAATTCTGGAATAAAGTAGTAGGTTCCCTTTTTAGTAGACACCTCCTGTCTGCTGCTGGAACACATCAATTGTATCTTCATCCTCCATTTCCAACTGTGCAGGTGTGTCTGTTTCATTCCATCAAATTGGAATCTGATCTGCCTCATTGACAAACCCTGTTGTTCACAATAGGCTTTCATTAGTTTATTAAGTGGTGTGTGCCTCTTAATCTTAAACTGCACCACAGAACCATCCTGCCCCGCCACCTTCAAATTAATATGATCGTTGTTCTCAGTCTTGACTCCTTCCTTGGGCTTTTCATCGGCCATGGCGAGCGCCGGAGTCTCCTCAGCTACCGCTTCACAAAAGAGGTGCCAGGTCCACACCGAATGAGCTGCTGATGAGCTTTTGAGTTTTTTATCCTTCTTAATTACTTTTGGTTATTTTGTCTATTAAAAGTTGAATTTTTTCAGTGATTGTCATTTTTAATAGACATTTATGCTGGATCAACATTTTAAAAGTAATTGTTTCAGACTAAATTCAATAAGAAACTACAAAGGTGTTCCTGGAAGAATATATTTACTGCTTTATTTTACAGATTTTTTTATGTTTGTTGCCTACACAGTTATTAAAATCATTTTCATAGATACCTAAAAGATAAATGCTTTTATTATCTTAATAGTTATATTAAGATATAGTTAATAATATATAATTAATTAATAAAATGATAATTATATAATAAAATTATATTATTTTCTTTCTTAATTATATAATATTCCTCCATTAATTTTTTCTTTTAAAATTTTTCCATTAATTTTTTTAACAGATACAACCAAAAGATTTATCTGGAGAACCAAATGCAGTTTTACTTGTATATTTAGAAATTGTATCTGCTCATTTTTCAAAAGCAACAAAAATTCCACTACGCTATGACAATGGATTTCTCTTCATTCAGACAGACAAACCTATTTACAATTCAGATCAGTCAGGTATAATAAAGAGGGAACTGAATTTCTGGGGGGAGGGAAATGGGATGGCCTGATTAATGGTATTGGGACAAGTGACTTATCTTGTGGGAGAAAAATGAAATTAATTCCCAACTTTACACCATACACAAAAGTAAAGAGCTGACAAACTAAAGGTTAAATTGTAAATTATAAAAACAAAGAATCAGCAAAATGTGAGTATAATTTGGAGGTAGGAAAGACCTTTCTCAGAATGATGCCAAGGCTCCTTTCAAAATATTTGGGGAAAAAAAGACTTAAAGTGATGTATTATAGAACTTAAAATTAATACAGAGGCTGAATTTTAATTTAAAAATTTCTAATTTTTAATTTTCAGTATCTCACTCTACAAATGATCATTAAAGGTGACAGTGATGGTGATGATGCTAACTAAATAAGCATCACCTGATAAGATGAAGTGGAGATAATTTTAGCAACAGGTCAAGGTCCCTGCCAGTACACATTAACCTGACCTTAGAAACTCAGAACTGTTGCTTAGATACCTGATCAGAAGATGACTGTGTGTCTAAGGAGCAAGGTAGTGCCTGTGAGGTTTCCACCCTCTATGCACTCAAGTACTTAATTATATCCTGAGACGTGCCTGCATCTTCCTTCTATTAGAGAATGCTTCATTGGGTTCTTTTGACACAACGTACTGCTTATGTTCTTTCTCCTCTGCTCTATAATAAATTCAGAAACTAATGAGCTGCCGTCTTTCTTAACTATCAGTGGTTTAAAAATACAAAAAGTTGAGTAAATATACAACTTAACAAGTTGAGTCATATTTTAAATGCATAAAGAGAAATATTTAAAAGAACCTTATTCAGGAAATTTGTGAAAAGAATATTTTTTCTACTGTAATATAAAGTTCACATTCGACATCCTAATTCATCTTTCCCTTTAAACTTAGATTTTATGTTTTGACTTTTCTTAACTTTATTTTTAATTTCATGGCCTGCATGTTATAGGGTTATTAATATTGTTGCCAGATCGTTTAGAGTTGCACAGAACTTCTAATAATGACAATTTTTTTTCTCACAGTAAAAGTTAGAATTTATTCATTGGATGAAGACCTAAAGCCATCACAAAGAGAAGTTTCCTTAACTTTTATAGTGAGTATTCCACTAGTTTAAATCAAAATTTAACTTTGGTTATTTTCATTATATGAATAAAGAATTTTCCTTATTATAACATTAGTCAAATGTGGCATTAATTTATTCACTATTAAACACCAGTGTTTATTTAGCATCTATTGTGGATACAACCTGGTAATTTTATACTTCTATTATCCTACCTGACAATTTTTCTGTGTAAATTCAATGTTAGTTGAAATACATTCTGATGGCCCCATTAAAGAACACCTTTACATGACTCCATCTCTAAAGTGAGTCAGTTAATTAGTTTATTTCCTCTTGCTCTTTGTGAAGCGTGGGCAGATGTGGTAAGGGTTGTAGAAGTATAAATTGTGGTACCCGTGAACAGTGCATAACATGTATTATATTGTAATGACAACCTTATAGGATCAACATAATTATATCTCCTTTTTATAGATGAACAGGATAAAGGTTAGAAAAATTAAGTAACCACTGAGGTCATACCAAAAATAATTAGCTTAATCAGGGTTCAAATCCAAGTCTGTCTTTCTCCAGAGCTTCAGCACGTAGCCTCTCTTGATTTAAATGGGGGATTAAGGGGTGTCTCCCTCATAAACATTTGAGTTCAGAATCTAAGCACACAATGCAGTAAACCAAGTAAGGGACATAGGACCGATAGCAGGCCAGCTTGAAGTGAAGGGAGCTGGAGATGATTACGAAATTACTCTAGAGGGCACCACAAAAGGATGAGGACGGGTCCTGGGCTTGATCTGAAAGGAAACTTGGAGAGGGTCTGATAGAGAGAAGCCGGACCATGTCTCAGGTGATGTGCGGAAGGAGCAGAGGTCTGGAGCCAGGAAGAAAAAAAATGTGGAGATGATCATGACAGTGACTTGGCCACAGCAGGCTGGCCTGGAAACACTTCCAGGAGAAACAGTGGCAGACTTGGTGGATTATTTTACGTTTGAAAAATTGTGGGTTGGACAGCGGGTTTAGGAACCTCATTGTTCTCTTGTTGGAGTTCCCCATGGAGAGAAGCCATTGAACTGGTTGGAGGCTATTGTTGTGGCATATCCCAATGTGTTCAGATTTGATCTTGAAGACACAGAGAGCCAAGGAAGTCTTTGGGACTTGGCATGACATCATGAAAACGGTGTTTGAAGATGATCCTGGAGGTCCTGTTCAGGAAGAAGGGAGGTGGAGGAAAGCCCTCCTGGGAGTTTTCTTAACATACCCTAAATATTTACCATACCACTTCTGTCTGTTGAAAACTTGCCTTTGTGCCTTAGAAATTAGTCTTTGTTAACAAGCCTGACCAGTTGACAGTCATCACCTTAAATCCATATCAACATCACATGTGCTTAGTTTCAACAAAGTTTCTTAGAATTTAGTGAATATTTCTGTAGGAACTATCAATTAAATATTATATTTATATGTGACTTCTGTGTTTATAGTTTGTTTTAAAAAAATGAAACTTGTTTTTCTTTTCATTCAAAGGATCCAGAAGGGTTAGAAGTTGCCGTGATAGGAAAAAAAAATTATACTGGAATTATCAGTTTTCCTGACTTCAAGATTCCATCTAATCCTAAGTATTTTAAATGATTTGTTGGTACAGTTGTTTCTCTCAAAAGCAGTTGGGGTCACTGGGGTTATTGAACAGTCTGATGGAGCCATCAACATGTGACTGAAAGGTGATAATGTAAGGAAAGTTTGGTTCTGGCTCTTCTCCTCAGGCCCAGTGAGTGTCCTTCCTACCTAAAGAAAGGTGGCATCTGCTTGGGTTCTTCTGCGTTGAGATGGGGGCCGCATATAATACTGCCAGCTGTAAGCACCATGCTAGTCTGCTTTACTCACTTTAGTGAGCACCTTCCATAGCAGAGTCCAGGTAGTAGACTCTGTGGGAGAGAGACTCTGCCCCCCAAATGTTGAGAGTACAATAGAGGAGAGAGAGAAAATGTACAAATGGAAGTTGTCCACTAGCAGTATTTAATATCCCATAGAGGCTTTGGAATTTTCTCTGACATTTATTCCTAGAACTTGGAAGATATATTGAGATATGAATTGAGACTTGTATATTGCATAATGCCTTGAAAATTTAACACTTCAAAGCAGCAAGGGAACTGATACTATGGATCTCCTTCTATGTGCCAAGCACTCTGCTGGGTCCTGTATCATTCCCATTTTCAAGATAAGGAAATTAAGGCTCAGAGAAATGTATAAGCTTGTTCAACCACATGGCCTTTAAACGGTGGAGCTGAAAAGAGGACCCAGATCTGTCCAATGATCAGATTCATTCTTGCTCTTTCCTTTTACCACATTGTCCCTCTAAAACTGGCCTTGGATTGTAAAATTTCCAAAAGTATATATTTGTATTATTTTGATAAATTTAACCTGATCAAATGGTCCTAGAAATGAAGTCTTGATTTTCTGGTATACTATATAGTATATTATATCTATTAATGTGATTAAACCTCCATATTGTTCATCAACTACATAATCAATGCCTTTAAATTCAAAAATATTTTCTAGCTCAATATATAATTTTATATACTAGAAAATGAATCAATAATATGAAAATAAATTTCAGTGTGCTTACAACAACTCTTCTTAAAATTGATGTTTTTGTTTATAATTTAAAACCTCTTTCAAATATGGTATATTAATTAGGTGGTACATAAACTGAAGCTGCTGTCAGGGTTATCTAAGGCAAGGACTTTGGAGCCAGAATGACCAAGTTTAAATCCCAACTCCACCACCTATTAGCTGTGTGTTCCTGGGCAAATTACTTCACCTCTCTGGGCCTTATTTTTCTGATAATAAAATGGAGATAATA
This sequence comes from Camelus bactrianus, assembly GCF_048773025.1. NCBI lineage: Eukaryota > Metazoa > Chordata > Mammalia > Artiodactyla > Camelidae > Camelus > Camelus bactrianus. The sequence goes on along the minus strand of NC_133542.1, from coordinate 65,485,199 downwards.
GCATAAGCTGTTCCCTAGTATTTTTGTGAGAATCGAATGAGTTAACACATGTAAAGCACTTAGAATAGTGCTTGGTTCATACTAGTGCTTATCTGAATACTAGCTACAATCATTGAACGAATTAAAGATATATTATTTGGTGGTATTTAAATTTTAAATGTGTTTTTTTCACAGATATGGTTTATGGACAATTAAAGCTAAATACAAAGAGGACTTCACAACAACAGGAACTGCATATTTTGAGATTAGAAGTCATGGTAATTTCCCATAAATTACTGAGATTTCCAATGTGTATTTTTAGAAAATTGCCCTCAATAATTTTGTAGTCCGAGAGAAGTGATCTAGAAATGTTCTAGGTTTTCACAACCACTTTATCCAGGCTGAAAATGAGAATGTCCCCTCTGAACCCCAAGCCAGTGCTCCTTCCCATCAACCCTAAAAATTGATGATGTGTTTGGAAAATTGCAATGTTTGGGAAAAAACATGGTATACTTATTTTGGAAATATTAATTGTACTAATAGTTAAGTTATAAATAGTCCCTTCTGTTCATTTCTCATGGGAGCTTACTGGAATATTAATTTGTTTGCTCCCATGTAAATTTGTTACTAAGCTATTTAAACCATATTTTCTGCCCACCAAGTTGATGGGGAGGCAGAGAGGTGTTTATAATTAGGAGAGAAGAGCAAGTACGTGTAAAAAAATTGCGGCTAAAGCCACAGCAACAGAATACCCTCTGAAGTAGTTAAACTCAACTTTGGAGTTGCTTAATAACACTCTTGGATGCTGTTCATAGTTACAAAGTCCTTGCTCTGTCTATTCACCAGTACACTGGAGGGCATTTTTCTCTGACACAGAGAGAGGCAGCCAGAACAGTGAGACACGCACTTTGCCCTTCTATAGTCATCCCCTTACCACCTGCCCTGGTCACCTTGGAGCCAAGTGTTCCTTCTTTCTGAAGGACAGCCTTCTCTCATTGGGCTAAGCATCCTGCAGGGCAGTGCGTAATAAATAGGATTGTGAAATCTGGCATCATTTCTTGGATGGGCATAAGGAAAAGACATAGCCTTGTAAGCAGTCAAAAGTATTATTTGTGAATTATAGTTTCAAAGAGATGGAAAGTCTAAAAGCTTCTTTTGTTCTAATTCTCATTTTGTAAGAAAGTTATTTTCTACAGCTAATAACAAGAAGATGTCTTTCCTATATGAGAGTCTGAGATAAATGCTCGTATCTTGGACACTGAATGGAAGAGAATTGCTAAACACAAGATGCTAAAGAAGAAAGAAAATTTCAATATAAGAAACATTTATCAAACACTTATATGAAAGGCACTGGGGGAAAAGGTTTACACAGATAAACAAGATCAGGACTTGTCCTCATGGAGCTCATACTTTGACAGTAACCCATATGCTTTAACAAAGACATCACTGCTGGAGCAGAGATGAGATTGGTCCCTTCTGGGAGGATGAAGAGGTTTCCCAGGGGTATTGATGATCCTCATGGTCAGGTGGAAGGCCATCTATTACTAAAGTTGATCCATCTCATTTTACCAAAATTTCTTGTTTGAAATACAGTTATAGTTTAAACTGTATATAATTTTTTTTGCCTAGATTTATATTCAGTGAAACCACACTTCTTTATCTTAGTAGAACCAGAAAATTCCTTCATTAGCCATAAAAACTTTGAGGACTTCAAGATTACTATAAAAGCTAGGTAAGAAAATTATTATTTTCAGATTTATCTAGCCCCTGAATGGCAAACAAATTTCATTCAAGAGTCAAAAATGACTGATTGGTAGTGCTTGCCTGGGGTCCTATGTTGAGAGAGACTCTGAGATTCAGTGTGAAAAATACTGTGATTAATACCTGCCATAGTTGTGGGAAGTGGCTTCAAGGAGATTTGCCTGAAAGTGTATTTGCTGATTCCAATCTTACTGTTGTTTTACAATCTTGTAAGCAAAGAATCCTAAAGATTAGAATATCATAGTGACTATTTGGGTGACTACAACTATTTAGGTGTTAAAAATATGATATGAAGGCATTCACTTTTTATTTGTGACCTAGTTAATATTAATTATCAAAAGTGATTATGGAATTGATTGAGCAGGCCCAGAAAACACACTTGGAAAACAAACTAATGTGAACACTGACTTGCCTGTTTAATATTTAAATAGGAAAAATTCCTATTTTCCTTTGACTCAAAAGGCAAATATGAGTCTAAACTGAAAATAACTTGCCTCCAGTACATATGGGGAGGATGTGATGTTGCCTGTTTTGTTAAAAGGAGCAATGGGGAGCCACACCATGCTGCAGTCATGGAAGAAATGTGGCCCCTTACAAGTAAGAGACCTGGGTCCTAAATTCTCCGCTAACTTGCTATGAAATTAAACACTGTGAGAAGTTGAGCAAGTTCTTTTTGTCTCCTGGAATTCAGTTTCCTCATTTGCCAATAGGAATAAAAATACCTACCCTACCTCTGCATCTGCAGAGTGGAAGGACGAAATGCAATACTGGACATAAATACTATTTCACAAGTAAAAAGCAAATTTCACAGTTATATTTTATCTGTGTCTCATTACTATAATTGCTTTACCAAAAAAGAGGATAATTGTATTCTATTTTGACAGATATCCTTATAATAAGAATGTAACTGAGGCTAAAGTTTCTGTCTCTTTTGGGATAAGAGAAGATTTACAGGACAGTATAAAAGAAACGATGCTTGAAACAACACAAAAAACAGAGGTAAGAAAAAATCAAGCTATTTTCATAGAAACGGAGAATTGGGGTCAATTCACCAGAGTATAGAGATTGAAAATGGGCTTTCAGCCCCAAGAGTTCATGGAACTAAATAGAACAAAGCAAGGCCAATAATACTTTGGACTTCAGGAAGTTCCACTGACAAAAGCAGAAAAGTTATAGTGATATTTGTCTTCAAATAAAGGCTTGAGTTTGCAAAAACCTGCTGCTAAAGGAAGTTTTTATGGATGTGGTATCCTGGACTTGAGATAAGGTTCTATCAGATAAATAGTGGTACCCAAATTATAGCCTCAGTTTCTGAGCAGGATGAGACATGATTATGAATCAGAGATTTTCAGTCCTACCCAGGGTTATTTCTCCATGGTCTGAGGCTTCAGACTTAAAAGAAATGACCTAAATATTAATCAGTTAAAAATAATACCTCATAGAATTAAGTTTATGCTTTAAGCTTATGCATGTAGTAGCTATAACTAGTGTCATTATCAAGTGAAGATTTTGCAGGCTGATGAAAGCAGAATTTGTTCTCTCTCAGTGAATTCTTCTCTAATACTACAGTTTCTATCTTTTTCGTTCCCCTTTCAAAAAACAGCTGATCAATGGAGTTGCACAAATCAATTTTAATACTTCAGAGGCAATTAAAAAACTGTCCTATAAAAGTCTAGAAGATTTAGATAAAAAGTATCTTAATATTTTTGTGAAAGTACAAGAAAGTACAGGTGAGTTCCAAACTAAGCTATAAATTCGTTTTTCACAGCTCTTTCCTATTTCAAAGTTTGCATAGAAATGTACAACTTGTTATTGATGCAATGTTGGGCAAGTACGGTTGCCAGATATGCTCCACCAAGTACTGTCCACCAGCTTTGTGCAGAGGAAATACTCATGAAAGACATCTTTCTGTAGTGATGACCCCCTACTCCTGTATGCAAAGGATAGCCTTTTATGTTATCAAAAAGAAAAGGTAATGCTGGTACCAAAAAATTTTACCTGCAACAAACAAATGATATGGTAAAATTACTCACATTATGAGAGCATCCCTGAGTCAGTTGAGTGTTCGCTTACATATTATTAAATATTTAACACATTTATTCTACCACACTACCTGGTATTTGTTTAAATGCTGCCTTGTGAAATCCCACCTAGTTCACAAGTGTCTCCTCTCACAAGATTATTGACTCGTAGAGGGCATGACGGTCTGCTCCATTATTTGGGGGGGGGGGGGTGGAATGTGAAGAAAAGTGATACGACAAATGGTCTGGAGCAAGACACTATAGTTGAAACTGATGAATGGGTGTCTCACCAACCTCCTGCAAAATGTGCTTTACTGGTTCATGGAATGGCCAGGCTCTTTCAGGGTAACCATAGCAATCATCCAGACTTAGATTAATAATTGCGTGTGAAATGACCGAAGAATGGATGAATGACTTGTCCTTGTCCAAATAAAGACATACAGAGGGAGAAGGTGGGCTCCTGTGCAGATTAATGTACTGCATTGTTCTTTGTCAAATTCTCAAATTGATACCTGTTATCCCATTAGGTAGATTCTTCCAAGAAACCAAAGCAATTGATGTCAAATACATCCGGTCTCCTTACACACTGGATTTGTTTCCTACTTCTCTTTTCCTGAAGCCTGGGATTCCATATTCAATCAAGGTCAGATGATTAGAAAATCTAATATGGTGCGTTTCTAATCTGTGAAAGGACATAGAAAAAGATCTGATAGGTCTTGCTCCTATGTGACCTTCAATGGAGACACTTAGATGGAGTATAGAGTGAGGGGGTGACAAATAAGATAAAGCAATCACCAAGGCTGTGATGAAAAGCAGCAGTCTAGATCCAAGCCTGGTGATCATTTCACCCAATCCATGACTTACGTACAAGAACACAGCGCAGTGCCCTGTTCTTATTAAACATGCAATAACTATACATTGAATTATATGTAGTTCGTGTCATGTATGCCTGGAATGGTTAAAATACCTTAAGAAGAGAACCATGTTTGACTACGGAATTAAATCCCACCAAGTTTTTGCTTGGGACTGAAGGAGGGACTTATTCCAGGGTTTTCCAATTGTAAAAGAATCAGCATTAACTATTGAAATGAATTTGGTCCAATAGGTGCAGGTGAGGGATGCCTCTGCCCATTTCGTAGGAGGGATTGCAGTAACCTTGACAGCAAACACAATTGATAAAACTCAGGAGAAGAGAGATCTGGATCCAAGAAAAAGTACAACAAATTATAGTGACGGAGTAGCTTCATTTGTGGTTAACATTCCCCCTGATGTGACAACACTGGAGTTTCACGTGAGCCAAATTCTCATATGTTGCATTTTCTAATAGCACCTCAGTCTGTGTGGTAGCAAGTACACAGGAAAGATGGGGGAGATTTTATGCATAAGTCTAGTGAATTTCTCTAAAACTCTTGACTTGTAGGCTAAAGAAATAGAATTTAACGTACTGGACATCACATAAAGAATATGAGTCTGACAATTTTGTATTTAGGAAATAATTTTTTCTTCTTATGCTAAACAGCGCTATTCAGATCTGAAAAATTTAGAACAAGAATTGTCAATGAAATATAAGCACACAAACAGAATCTTCTCTTACCCATTATTTCCAGCTTTTATCATTTCTCCCTCAATTCACATACTAACTCTACTAAAGAATAGCCTGCATTCTCTTTCTCCTCCTCCCTCATCTTCTCAAACTACTAAGATCTGGCTTCTGCCCTTCCCGCTCCATTGGGACTACTCTCACTTGAGCTGCTTGTCAAGACCATTGGATATTTTTTAGTCCTTAACTTTCTTGCCTTCTCTAGCCAGTTGGCACGGTTGACCATTGTCTTTTTCTTTAAACAATCTGTTATGGCCCCTATTTCCTTGCTTTTTATTTTTCTTCTTTGTTCTCCTCTTTATAGTCTCCATTTTGGAGTATTAATTTCTAGCTTGCTCTCTAAGTGAGGGTGATGCTCAGGATTCTACTCAGACGTTCCTCTCTTCTTACATGACACCTTTTTATTTGACATATTTTCTCTGATTCCATCTGTTCCCATAACTTATGCTGAAGACTCATCCTAAACACTCAAGATCCTTATAGACACTGCTGTCTCTGTATCTTTTTCCTGCTCTTTCAAAGAAGCATAAACATTGCTTTGTCCAAAACTAAGGCCACCTGCCAACCTCAGACCTAAACCTCCTCCTGGTACCCTGTTTCAGTGAATGGCTCCACAGCTACCCAGTTCCTCACTCTCCTCCCAAGCACCCTCCTCGCTGTGCAAAGGGGTGGAATGATTTTTTTCAGATACAAACCTGATCTCAGTTGACCGTGTCCTTGGCTCCCCTTTCTGAATTCATTGCTCACCACTCTTTCCATCATGTCTCAAACTAGCTGCACTGGACAGTTTGCAGCTCCCTAATGCCCTGCTCTCTGTTGCCATAGGCCTTCTAACCCACCTCAGACTCTTCTTCCCCAGTTCTTTATTCCCTGACTCTTACTTATTTGGAGGTCAGCTTTTAAGTCACATTCCTCCAAGGAGCCTTCTCTAACTACCCTCTGCTAATCGGGGGAGGTACCCCTTATAGATTTCAAGTCTCCTGAGGACAAGAGCTGTGTCGATCTTGTTCACCTTTGTGTCCCCAACAATTAGCATAGTTCCTGACACATACTAGGGAACAGAAAATATTAATTGGCTAAATGCATATATTTCTTCCCAAACCTAACAAGGGTCAAATGCCATAGCCTCCCTTTTCTCTAATAGCATATTTTCTTTGTTCTTTTGTTCATTTGTTGTCATATTACCTTCACCAGCAAATAACATCTAACTCTTCAGCTTCAAGGAAAGCATAGATGGTTCTGGCCCTTGTTCAAGAACTGGTACAGCAAGACTCATATATTTGTGAGTTCCCCATGACCCTGTACTTTAGCATCAGGAACAGATGTTTACTCTCCTAAATCCTTCGCCCTGTCCTTTTCCTGAGAAGTAGTGAAATTATTCACCACTATTTCCACTCACACCCAACATCTCTATTAACTTTTAGGAATTGCCAGATTCCTCTCCACATTTTCCCTCTTTTCAAATTCCTGGTTCCTGCCAGCCTATGGCAGAAGGAAATGAGTCAGTAAGTTGACATGTCATTTAAGAAAGAAGGCCAACCCTAGATCTCGGATCTTTTCTCTTTTTGACTTCACTAGATTCTTCTACAATAGCCTAGATTTTCATAGTTAATTTCATTATTTTTTAATCAGTTGCCTTTCTGTAGTTACTGGATAACATAGCTCACTTTAATATTAAGGCAGTGGAATGCTAATTTGCCTTTTCATAAGATGTTGTAAAGCCTGAAGATGTATATAAGGTATATGAATATATTCATACATGTCAAGCACTTAGAACCAGACCTGGCACTAAGTGAATGCTGGAGAAGTGCTAACAGTTACCACCACCACCACCACTACCATCATCATTATCATCAGTGATGCAAAGTTAAGCATCAGTGTGTTACATTTTTTTTACAATATCTTCTTTAGGTCAGAACTGATGACCCAGACCTCCCAGAAGAATATCAGGCCAGCAATGACTATCAAGCAGTGGCCTACTCATCACGAAGCCAAAGCTTCCTTTCTCTTAGCTGGACAGACAGCTACAAGAGTTTGCTTGTGGGAGAATATCTGAGCATAACTGTTACCCCTAAAAGTCCATATGTTGACAAGATTACACACTACAATTACTTGGTAAATTCAATAATATCTTTCTTGCCTCTAGTCCCCTACTTGCAGCATTTTCTTTTCTTATGCAAATAATCCTTTTAATGATTCCTTAACTGACACAAAGCAGTAACCAATGGATACTTAGTGAATGAATGAATGAACTTACATAAAACTTCATATAGTCTATAAAGCACATTCACAAATATCCGCTAAACAGAGCCTCAGAACACCTCTTTGAGCTCAGCAGACAGTGGAACAGACTTGGAGATGTCAAGTGACCTGCACATTCACAAGTAGTTAGTAGTGGGTTTAGAATTTCATTCAAGGTCTTCTGACTCGTAGACAGATATTCTCTCTGTGGCACAATGCCAAAGGTGTGATCAGAGCCTCCATTCCAGACTGGTCAGGGACCACAGCAATGTTTTGTGCCCAATCAGAGTTTTACCAAGCACTGGACTGCTAGGCCTTGCCAATATTCCTTAATATACCTTATCTACAAAAGTAAGAGTTTAAGTCCTGTGCTCAAGAATGGATATAGTGATTCTAGGCATTGTTCGTAGCTGTTTAAAATACAAACTAGCAATGATGGCAGCATGATATATTGGAAGAGGTATGAGCTTTGAGTCAACAAGATCAGGGTTCACTTTCTTGATAAAACCATGTTTAGAAGCAAACATCTGAATGCAAACAATCCAAACTATCTTTCCTTCAGTGACTGATAACATCTTGTTTACTAAGCCTTTGGTTGGAATAAGCAATAACCTTATTGATTCTGAGAAAGGCACCTTTTAAACTAATGGGACAGTTTACATCTATGGCTTGAACTTCTATAACTACTAAATGGGATTAATAAAACCACAATACAACACAATGAGGATTGAATGTCTTCATGTATAAGTGCCTAATACATAGTAGATTCTTTTTCCCCCACCAATATTTAAAATTTAATGCAATATCCAACAAAATCTAAACCCCCTTTTTACATTGAACATGACAAGTTGCTTCTAAAATTTTGTTAGATCACAGTAGCATAAAGATCTCAGACATACGAATAACATAAAACAAGGCAGTATATGGAGAGAATGTATAAAACAAATAGTGGAACATGGTATATTCTTGATGAATATTAATCCCCTTTATCTTTATCACCTTCCTAATTACTAGCCCAGCATTAGAGTCACTCTGATGCATATTTGTTGCTGTATATTTTTAGATTTTGTCTAAGGGCAGAATTGTACACTTCGGCAAAGAGAAGAAACTCCCAGGTTCACCTTACCAACATTTAAACCTTTCCGTGACTCAGCACATGGTTCCTAGAGCCCATCTCCTGGTCTATTATATCGTCACAGGAGAGCAGGCAGCAGAATTAGTGTCTGACTCAGTCTGCCTAAATATTGAAGAAAAGTGTGGCAACCAGCTCCAGGTGAGCTATAAGTACTCTCCCCAGCCCGAGTTCCTCTTGAATGCCTGTTTTATCTCACACTAAGACACTTTCTTTTTCAACTAATTTTAGATCCATCTGTCTCCAAATAAAGATGTGCACTCTCCAGGCGAAGCTATATCTCTTCTTATGGAAACTCAGTCAGAATCGTGGGTAGCATTGTCATCAGTGGGCCGTGCTGTATATGGCATCCAAGAGAGAAGCAAAAATCCCATGGAAAAAGTTAAGTAGGGTGAATGCTGTGGTTACTGATGCTTGGCAGGTGTTGCAGCCAAAAGGCCATTACAGTTCTCTCAGGGTTCTGTGGGTCAGTCATGGGAGAAGGATAAAGGAAAAAGACACGATTACACCACTGTCTATCTTCTCGGCTAGATTTAAGGATAATAACAACAGCTGACATTTATTGAATGCTTACTATATGCTGAGTATTTTTGTAAGATCCTTAAATCTATTATCTTATTGTATATTCCCAATAATCCTATGAGATACATATCAATAATAAAGATATGTAAAATGCATTAAGCCCTTACTAATGGAGTTCCCATATTATCAATGAGGAAAACTAAGATATTGGGTGACTTAGACATTCTGCCTTGTGTGAAATCCCAGCAAGAGTAGAATCAAGTGAACTTGTTAGTCTGAGTTACCCCTTTTAGTTAGCCTTTTAAGTATATAAAAGATAATTATCCAGTTAAATTACTCTTCAATTATTTTGTATTATGCAAACACACTTAATTGAGGAATATCCTCAGTGAAATGCTAAAATGTAGTTTTCTCTGGGAATAAATTAAAACACATTTAGAAACAAGCTTTCAAGTGCAACCAATTCCAGACTATCTTCCTTTCAGTGACTGATGACACCATGTTGTTTACTAAGCCATTTGCTGGAATAAGCAATAACCTTACTGACTTTGAGAGAGGGTGCCTTTTAAGTTAATGTATAAAATTAAATTTAAACTTCTTGCTCCTCCAGAGAAGGGATATGATTGAAAATACTAGGGTTCTTGGTGAGTTGAGTATATTAAATCCATTGGAAAGGTGATGGAGAGGGAAACAGAAAACAGGGGAGACTATATGGCTACCCATGAAAACTGCAGAAATCATGAATACCTGTCTCCCCTTTCCTGCTCCTTCCCCAGCCAGTGCCTGCCTCCCACCCACCAATAACCCATAATCACTTTAATGGTTCATATGGGTCACAGTCACTTGCTTTGATGAGGAGCCAACCCTCCTCATCAGAAACTGATCTTCCTTACCATTTCTGTGCTCTACTCTATCTTGGGTGGAACAATAAAACACGAGATCTCATCTGACTCAGAATTTAGAAACTAGAGCTGGTAAAGGACCCTGAGGGGTGGTGAGTATTTCATTTACTTATTCGTCCACTCATTCAACCACTCAAAGGATATTTTATTAGCTAATTTGATGTACAAAGCTTCAAGACATGAGAGTGTAAATTGTTTTAGAACTTCCATATGAATGTTACATTCTTTAGGCTTGCTTAGCTCTTGGGTGAATTTTTGAATAGCATGTATTTGTAGACTCATGAGGTGAAAACTAGGGAAATGAAGAAAGGCTTGGGAAAACTGGAGAATTAGATTTTACTGTTTAATAAGTGAATGATTTGCAACTAACAATATACACAAGTCAGTTATTCCCCATTACAGCCACTGAATGTTGTTTTGGCGTGGAATGATTTTCTTTCTGAACAGGTACTTCAATCTTTAGATAAAAGTAACCAAGACTGTGGAGCAAGTGATGGCATGAATAATGCTGAAGTATTCTACTTAGCAGGACTCACTGTCCTCACCAATGCAAATGCAGATGACTCCCAACAAGATGGTAATTAATTGTTTTCAACCAACTAACCTGAATATTCTTATTAAGAAAATACACTGCTTTTCCTGGATCCACACTCAGTCTCCCTCAAAATCCTCACTGCTCTCACTGTGTGATTCTTTTTAATTAAAATTAAATTTTTTTATTGTGGTAAAAACACTTAACATGAGATATGCCCTATTAACAAATTATTAAGTGTATAATATGTTATTGCTGACCATAGTCAAAATGTTTTACAGCAAATCTCTTGCACTTATGCATCTTGCTTAACTGAAACATTATGCTCATTGGGTAGTAATTTTTTACTATTTTCCCCTCGCCTAGCACCTGGCACCTACCATTTCACTCTTTGATTCTATGAATTTGATTGTTTAGTTACCTCATATAAGTGGAATCACACTATTTGTCTTTCTGCGTCTGGCTTATTTCACCTAGCATAAATCTTCCAAGTTTCATCCATGTTGTTGCACGTTGCAAAATTTCATTCTCTTTTAAAGTGAGTAGTATTTCATTGTGTGTGTATATATGTATAGTATATATATAATATGGAAAATGTATATATATACATACACACACAATGGAATACTATATGTGAATGTGTTTATGTGTATGTATGTGTGTGTGTATATATACATTTTCTATATTCATTCATCTAAATGGATATTTAGGTAGCTTCCACATCTTGGCTGTTGTGAATAGTGCTGCAGTGAACATAAAGTGCTAATATCTCTCTGAGACTCTGATTTCAATTTTTTTTTGGATAATTACCCAGAAGTGTGACTACTGAGTTGTATGGTAGTTCTGTTTTTAATTTTTTGAGAAATTTCAATGTTGTTTTTCTAGTGGCTGCAGAATTTTGCATTCCCACCAATAGTGTGCAAATGTTCCTTTTTTTCCACATCCTCTTCAACACTTACTGTCTTTTGTTTCTTTGATAATAGCCATTTTGACAGGTGTGATCTCATTATGGCTTTGATTTGCGTTTTCTTTATGATTAGTGACACTTGAGTATTTTTTCATAGAGATGTTGGCCATTTGCATATCTTCTGTGGAGAAATATATATTCAAGTCCTTAATTCACATTTTAATTGGGTTATTAGTTTTTATGCTATTGAGTTGTAGGGATTCCTTATGTATTTTGGAGATTAATCTCTTATCAGATATATAGTTTGTAAGTATTTTCTTCCATTCTGTAAGTCTTCTATTCACTCTGTTGACTGCTTCCTTTGCTGTGCTTTTTAGTTTGATGCAATTCCACTTGTTTATTTTTTGCTTTTGATATCATATCCATGAGATCACTGATAAGACCAATGTCATAAAGCTTTTCCCCTATGTTTTCTTCTAGGAGTTTTAGAGTCTCAAGTCTTACATTTAAGTGTTTAATACATTTTAAGCTGATTTTTGTGTATGTATACAATAAAAATCCAACTTCATTCTTTTGTATGTGGATATACTGTTTTCCAAACACTATTAGTTAAAGAGAATATCCTTTCCCTATTGTGTATTCTTGGCATCGCTGTTGAAGATCCTACTAGATCCTTTATGCATGGATTTATTTCTGGGCTCTCTGTTCTGTTCCATTAGTCTACATGTCTGTCTTTATGTAGTACCTTATTGTTTGATTGCTGTAGCTTTGAAATATAGTTTGAAATCAGGAAGTGTGACACCTCCAACTTTATTCTTCTTCCTCAAGATTGATTTGGCTATTTGTGGTCTTTTGTGTTTCCAAATGAATTGTGGAATTGCTTTTTCTATTTCTGTTAAAAAAAAATCATTGGGATTTTGATAGAGATTTCATGAATGTGTAGATCATTTTGGATAGTACAAATATTTCAACAGTATTAAGTCTTCCAGCCCATGAACACAGGATGTCTTTCCATTTGTTTGTATCATCTTTAATTTCTTTCATCAGTGTTTGTATCTTTCAGCATGCAAGACTTTCACCTCCTTACCTAAGTTTATTCTTAAGTATTTTTTATGCCACTGTAAATGGGATTGCTTTCCTAATATCCTTTTTGAATAGTTCATTGTTTCTATATAGAAATGCAACTAATTTTCCTGTGTTGGTTTTTCTTTTAATCCTGCAGCTTTACTGAATTCATTTATTAGTTCTAACAGATTTTTATGGAGGAATTTTTTTCCTATATACATGATCATTTTGTCTGCAAACTGGGACAATTTTTACTCTTTTTTTCAGATTTGGGTGTCTTTTATTTCTTTCTCTTGCCTGATTGCTCTGGCTAGAACTGCCAGTGGTATGTTTAGTAGAAGTGGTGACAGTGGGCATTCTTGTCTTGTTCCTGATCTTAGAGGGAAAACTTTTCAGTTTTTAACAGTGAGTATGATGTTAGTTGTGTGCTTTTCACATATGGCCTTTATTATGTTGAAGTTCTTTTCTTCTGTTTCTAGTTTATTGGGGGGTTTTATCATGAAAGGGTGTTGAATTTTGTCAGATGCTTTTCCTGCCTCTATTGAGATTATCATGTAGTTTTTTATCCTTTTTTTTTACTAATGTGATGTATCACATTAATTGATTTTCATATGTTGAATCATCCTTACATCCTAGGGATAAATCTTATTTGGGTCATGGTGTATGATATTTTCCATGTGTTGTTGGACTCTACTTGCTATTATTTTGTTGAGGATTTTTGCACCTCTATTCATCAGGGATACTGGCCTGTAGTTTTATTTTCTTGTGATGTTTTTGTCTGGCTTTGGTACCAGGGTAATGGTTGCTTTATAAAAAGAGTTTGGAAGTGTCCCTCCTATTAAATCTTTTGGAAATGTTTTTGGAAGAGATGGATTGGCATCAATTCTCTTCTAAATGTTTGGCAGAATTCACCAATGAAGCTATCTGGTCCTGGGCTTTTCTTTGTTGGGATGTTTTGATTATTTATTCAAACTCCATACTAGTTATAAATCTGTTTATACTCTCTGTTTCTTCATAATTTAATCTTGGTGAGTTGTATGTTTTTAGGAATTTATTCATTTAATTTCTTCCACGTTATCCAGCTTGTTGACATGTAATTGTTCATAGTAGTCTCTTATGATCTTTTTTATTTCTGTGGCATCAGTTGTAATGTCTCCTCTTTCATTTCTGATTTTACTTATTTGAGTCTTCTCTCTTTTTTTTCTTTGTCTAGCTAAGGGTTTTTCAATTTTGTTTACCTTTTCAAAAAAACTCAGTTTCATTTTTTTTTCCCTATTTCATCTATTTCTGCTCTAATCTTTGTTATTTCCCTCTTTCATCTAACTTCGGGCTTAGTTTGTTCTTATTTTTCTCATTCCTTGAGATGTAAAATTAGGTTGGTTATTTGAGACCTTTCTTCTTTTTTACATTAGGCACTTATCACTATGAACTTCCCTCTTAGTACTATTTTTGCTACATCCCATTAGTTTGAGTATGTTGTATTTTTGTTTCCATTTGTCTTGAGGTATTTTCTAATTTCCTTTCTGATTTCTTCTTTGATCCAGTGGCTGTTCAAGAGCATGTTGTTTAGTTACCACATATTCATGAATTTCCAGTTTTCCTTCTGCTGTTGATTTCTCATTTCATTCCACTGTGGTCAGAAAAGATACTTGGTATGATTTCAATCTTCCTAAATTTGTTAAGACTTTTTTTTTTTTTTGTGACCTAACATGTGATCTATCCTGGGGAAAGATTTGTGTGCCTTTGAAAAGAATGTGTGGGTTCTGCTGCTGGTGGGTGGAATGTTCTGCATATATCTGTTAGGTCCATTTGGTCTATAATGTTGTTCAGGTCCTTTCTTTCCTTATAGATTTTCCATCTGAATGTTCTATTCATTATTGAAAATGGGATATTGAAGTCTCCTACTATTATTGTACTGCTGTCTATTTCTCCCTTCAGTTCTGTAAGTGTTTGTTTTATATATTTAGGTACTCTGATGTTAGGTACATATATATTTATAATTGTTATATGTTCCTGGTGGATTGACCCTTTTATCATTATATAATCTCTTTTTTTGTCTCTTGGGACAGTTTTGACTTAAAGTCTATTTTATCTGATATAAGTATAGCCACCTGTGCTCTCTTTTGGTTACTTTTGCACAGAATATGTTTTTCTATCCCTTCACTTACACAATATAATTCTGATAAGTCTGTCAGTACTCTACATAAAACCGTTCACCAGCTTCGAACTACCTCTACAGGAATATAGTCTAAATAGATGGGATTAAGCTGCCCCAAGATCTTCTTTATGTTCTTTCTCTCTCCCTTTAAAGACTCTGTCCTCAAACCTCCCTTGTCTCCTTGGAGCACCTGAGAGGAGCCCTTGTTCTGTCACACCTCCACCTGGCGTGACTTTATCCTCGAATTTTCCATTAAAAGCTCAAACTTCACCTTCTCCCCCAGTGCCCACTCCCAAGCTGACCTTGGAGAACTGACTCCTCCCCTTGTGTTAGTTTACTAGGGCTGCCATAACAGAGTACTACGGGCTGGGTGGTTTAAACCACAGAAGTCCTTCCCTCGTGGTTTTGGGGTCTGGAAGTCCAATGTTAAAGTTCCAGCAGAGCTGGTTCTTCTAAGGCCTCTCTCCTTGGCTCACAGATGGCCGCTTTGTCCGTGTGTCTTCACACAGTCTTTCCTCTGTGTATGTCTGTATTCTAATCTCTTCTTATAAAGACGTCAGTCATATTGGATTAGGGCCCACCCAGTGGCCTAATTTAACCTTAATTACCTCTTTAAAAGACCTCTCACCAAGAATAGTCACATTCTGAGGTACTGGGAATTAGGACTTTAATATATGAATTTGTGGAGGGGCACAATTAAACCCCTTACCAGTCCCCATGTACTCAGTATAGCATTGTAACATCAGTGGAATAAACCCCGATTTCATGTCTTTAGATTTTCGAGATATCCCTTGAGGATAGGGCCTGGGTTTTCCTGATCTTTATGTTCCCTAACTGGAAGAATGGAGGCACTCACTAAACATGTTTTAAAGAGATGAAAAAAACCACCTTAAAAATGTTATTGCTTTTTGTCTTAACATATTTGAGCTTTTTTGAGATAATGCTTTTGCAAAGAGCAAATGATGACACTACTACCAAGGAATATGCTGACTCGACTCATGTACATCCCTGTACTAAAGGACTGTGTAGATCAGAATTGTTGTGGAAACTAGAACACTATTTCGGAGAAAATGTGCTCCGTCCAGTCATCTAAATTGATAATTTAAACAATTTGGTGGAAGCATTTATTCTGAGGGATGTTCTCTTTGCGTTTTTTAGCAGATGGATTGTTTAAGAAAATTCTCAGATCAAGAAGAAATTTGAAAGAGCAAATTGAAAACCTAGGTAATCCAAAGTTTCATGTTGTTTTCAGAAGTTATGATGGAATAACCCAGGATCTGCTACATTTTTTTCATTCTAGCTAATTGCTGTAGAGCAAGTGAAAAAGATCTGTGGGCACTTCCAGCTTTTACTTTCCCTGGGGGTAAATCAAACTGGGTAAATTAACCCCTATTCATTTAACATAGTCTTGACCTAAAGGAAATAATTACCATCATAGCCATTCTCTATGGTTAGAGCCAGTTTTTAGTTGTCTCACAGATTTTACTCTCCATCAGAGTAGCTGGCACAGCAGTTAAATGCATGGCTTCCATTAAATTTTCACAAAGCTAGGTCTTATGAACTTTAGGATGAAATAATAATAGCTAACATTACTTGTGCACTTACTATGTGCTGGTACTTTTAAGCCTTATAATGAGATTTTCTATTTGAAAACTCATCCCAGTCACATGGAATAGGTACTCTTATTCCTCCCATTTTCCAGATGAAGACATCAAGGCACAGAGAAATTAATCATAATTAACATGCCCAACATCATGGGGTAGTGTGTGGCACTGCCAGAACTCAAACCCAGATCAGACTGATAGTAGATCCCACTGCACTGGTGACCACTATGCTTTGCTTGACACTTTTCCTTGGTGTATTAATATTCAAGACCAGTCCAGATTATTTGAAAGATGGCTCTTAAATTTCAGGTACATTATTAATAATGTTAATGATTGGGAGAGTTACAGATACTGTGTAATAACAACAACAACAACAACAACAACAACAACAACAACAACAACAACAACAACAAAGTTTTCCCCCATTTCAGCAGGTGCTTGCCAGGACAGCATCTTTAGAAGACATTACATAAAGAACTACGTCTTTACAATCAGAGACTAGGTTTGGGTCTTGGCTTACTGTTAATAGCTATGTGATCTTAGCTAAGTTACTTAATCTCCCCAAGCTTCAGTTTTTCCTTCTGCAAAATGGAGACAATTTCTCTCTGCCTTGCAGAGTTAGGAGAATTAAATGAGGTCATGCAGGTAAAGCGCTTAGCTCAAGAGAGACTGAATAACAGTCATTCAGAATGCTTTGTTCTTCTCAAAGCCCCTTCTCACCAATGTCACACTCTAACGTGGGCCAGACAGAAAAATAACCATTTAATACTGGCAAAGTGAGTTTTTGAAAACTGAGCTATGACTAGGAGAGGTGGCCAGAGCTTCTGTTCTGTGGTCTGGTGGCCTTTTCACTTCACGATTCTGCCTCTTGGCTTCAGCCCTGGCTCCACCCACTAGCAGCTGTACCCAATTAGACAAGTCTCTTTTCTCTGCACCACTGTTTCCTCATCTCTGAATGACAGAGAAGGACATGATCAATTCTGAAGTCCCATTCAGTGGTTTTCAAGAAAACAGGAGGACAACCTAAATGAAAGCGCCTGCTCTTTTATTCACCCACTCAGGTTTGACTGTCTTGGCCACGTCCAAGTGGAGAATGACTGAGGGTTTTGTAACCAATCATAGCCCATGAAAACATGGTCTAATTTTAAAAGCCCCAGTGATATTTTTGAAAGGGTAAGACTGAGATGGACGTGATGACTATCTTCAAGTGTTCAAGGAACTGGTGATCATGTAGCTTTTTCTTCACAAGAGGATTAATGCCATGAGTACACAAAAGAGTACCAGTAATAGCAGTTTTCCATTCCAGGAGCTGTTCCAGCAGGGGCTGGTTGACCACTGGTACTAGATGGGGTGGGGCAGGGGCACCAGGAGGAAGTTGGACCAGAGACTCTAAGTTCAGCCCTTAGACTTTGAATCTGTACTTGGCTAAGAGCAGTTGTATTATCATCTCAGCATCCACATTCAAACACAGCCTGATCCAGAAGTGCTGTTACCACGGAGCCTATCGAGGGGAAAAGACCTGCGAGGAGAGAGCTGCCCGAATTACCATCCACCCAAAATGTGCCAGAGCTTTCACTCAGTGTTGCAACCTGGCAACTAAGCTGCGGATGGAGACTTACATCCTTGTAAACATGAGAAGGCGAGGTACATGTGAAAACTCCTACTCCATGTGCAGTGCAGTAGAGGGTACCAGGCAGTTTGTACTGTCCTGGGAAGAAGTACTTCTAAACTTGGTTTAATGTAAAAAGGTAAAGTATAAACTCTGGAAGTTCCACTCTAAAAAGCAGAGCAAGCAGTGGTAGTAACACTAGTTTGGACACCACTAGTCACAGCTTTGCCACTAGCTCACGGCATAGCAGTTGCAGGTCAGTATTTTTTATCCTCTAAGAGCTAATTTGTAATATGAAGATATTTGACTAAATGATTCTGTGATATTCATTTTGTGCATATGTTACTGGCCATGCATGATACTTAAAGTCTTGCATAAACATTTTGAAGAATCAAAATGTTATCTTTTTTTAATTGAAGTATAGTCAGTTTACAATGTTGTGTCAGTTTCTGGTGTACAGCATAATGTTTCAGTCTTACATAAACATATGTATGTTCATTTTCATATTATTTTTCATTATAAGTTACTACAAGATATTGAATATAGTTCCCTGTGCTATATAGTATAAACTTATTTTTTGTCTATTTGGTATGTAGTAGTTAGTATCTGCAAATCTCAAACTCCAAGTTTATCCCTTCCCACACCCTTCCTCCCCTGGTAAATAAGTCTGTATTCTATGTCTGTGAGTCTGTTTCTGTTTTGTAAATAAGTTCATTTGCATTTTTTTTAGATTCTACATATAAGTGATACATATGCAAAATGTTATTCTTGATTTTGCCACAAAGCATAGCCAATAAGAAATAGTAGAAGTAGAAGCAATCCCCGTAAGTATATGTAGAAACAAATTTCCTTAGTTCAGTTTCACATGGTTTGTGTGGAAAATAATGATGAGTACAATTTATTAAAATTTTGTTTAATTTTAGTGACCACTTTTCAACCTATTGTCTTTGGTTTCATCTGAATTATAATAAATTGTGGGGAAAGTCTCCTATAACTTATGAACATATATAATATATATTTTTTAATGATTTAAAAAAATATGTGAAAATAATACAACCTACAGGCTTAAAAAAACCCAAACAATAAAATTTAAAGGAAAAATCAATAAAAAGTGTAAGAGTAAGTATTTAAAAACCTCTGTTAATTTTCTTACACTCCCCCTGCACCAGAGTGTTAACTGTTATGTACAGATTTCTAAATGGGATCATGTTACATAAATGTTACATATACTTCTGCAATGTTAAAAATACAAAAAAAAAAAAAAGATTAGCAAAATATCACAGACTTATTTCCACATACGTACAAAGAGAGCTGCCTTATTCTTTTTAATGATTATATAGTATTTGATAATATTTATATGCTTTGATTTATTTAACCATTGACACATTAATGGGTATATTGGTTTCGCAGGGCTCTCGTAACAAATTACCACAAACTTGTGGATTAAAACAGAAATGTATTCTCTCACAGTTCTGGAGGTTAGAAGTCCAGAATCAAGGTGTCAGTACAGTCACACTTCCTCCAAAGGCTTTGTGGAAGAAGACTTCTTTGGCTCTTTGAACTTCTCTTAGTTCCTGGTATTCCTTCGTGTTCCTTGGCTGATAGATGCATCACTCCAGTCGCTGCCTGTCTTCACGTGATCATCTCCCCTGGGTTTCCATGTCTTCTTTTCTTTCTCTTTTAAGAACGCTTTATACCTTACATGTAATAAGGATACTGTATAAGGATTTAGGGCTCACCCTAATCCAGAAGGACTCATTTCTTGATTCTTACCTTAATTACATCTGCAAAGACCCTATCCCTAAATAAGGCCACATTCATAGGTACCAGAGCTAGGATTTGGACATATCTTTTCGGGGGCACTGTTTAACCAACTACACTGGGTATTTACATTGTTCTCAGATTTTCAGGATTAGAAAGTCTTGCAAAGAAAAACATACTTTTCTGTAAGATAGATGTCATTGTCATAGGTAGGATTACCGAATCAGTGAATAGGCACATCTACAAATTAGACATGTACTTAAAAATTGCCTTCTAAAGAGATAGTACCGATTTCCACTTTCACCAAAACTGTGTTTAAAGCCTGGATCTCAGTCCCCTTGCCAAAATGGGATATTATCCATCTATAATTTTTGCCATCTATAATTGATGCAAACGCAGTATCTCATTTTATTTAGCAAGTTGATTCCATGTAAATCAACAAACCATATGTTTACATATGTTTATTGGCCAGTGATATTCCTTCTATGAATTAACTTTTTATACCTTTGTCAATTTTTGCTTTGGCTTATCTATGTTTTGCTTATCATTTTAACGGCATTGTTATACATCATGGAAACCAATCTTTGTCTGTTATAAAAGTTGCAAATATGTATAACATACACACATTAAAAATATGTGCAACAAACACACAAATAAAATATGATAAATACGTTACAAGTATTTCCTCCCCCTCCATTGGTCATTTAATTTTTGTTTGTAGCATCAGGAATACTTGATATTTAGGTGGCCAAATCTATCTAGAGCTTCTGGGATTGATGTCTTGATTAGAAAGCCTTTTCTCACTCCCAAGTTACAAAAATATTTTCCTATATTGTTAATTGGTGTCCTTTTTTTCTTCTTGAGCAGACTTACCAGAGTTTTCTGTTAGCTTTTTCAAAGAAAGAACTTTTAGTTTTGTTGATGACATCTATAATTGTTTTCTATTTTATTGCTTTCTCCCTATAAGAGTGTGAAGTATAAGGTAAAAATCCCTGACCCCACTACCCACCTGCTTTCCAAGATATTGCTGTTGTTTATAATTTTTATATACTCCCAGACATTTTCTCTGTGCAAACATTTATATCTATGTATCTATACCTATATATATTTTGTTTTATACCTATGGGCTATTACCATTCTACACCTTGCTTTTTATACTTAATAGATTTTAGACATCTTAAATAAAGAATTTTATTTTTCTAAAAGAATATGAAAATGAATACATGTATGTATATGCATGACTGAGACATGGTGCTGTACACCAGAAATTGACACGTTGTAATTGACTGTACTTCAGTAAAAATAAAAATTTTAATTTTTCTATTTTGATATCACAGAAATTAAACGTTTGACCAAATTCTTTAAATTTTTAAGTTAAAATTTAACCGTCATGATTTAATGTATAACTCTTTTGTATGTTATGTTTACCTTGTATTTTTATATTTCTGATTTAGGTTTATTAAAGACAAACATAGAAGTTGTAAGCAGCACTTTTTTAGAAAACTGGTTATGGAAAATATATCATGTCCCTAAAAGGTATTCTAAGACTTATCTTTCTTTTCCTTAGGAAATTTTTTAAATACTCAAATATTATAAATAAATGGTCTGATATTCTTCCAAGAGTTTCTTTGATAATTAAGGATAGCACTGACATTTGATCAATGTTAATTCACTTGGTCGTTGGGTTGGTTTTTGCCTTGGTACTCTGCAGGATTAACTGCAGAATTAATGATCTTTGCATAAGAATGAAAATTCACTTACCTTGAACTTTTATGGAGCATGTAGTTTAGGGTGATTTGTGGTCTTTGCACTTCTATATAATTATTTCAATCTTTGTAGACAGCTCCTTTGTAACAAACACTTCAACAATGTATCGTCCACTTAAGTATGTATTTCCAATGCTATTTATCTATATAACAAATAAAAGGAGGTAGTATTTTCATCATATAATAAACACACACTGTAAAACACTGATGATCTTTAAGGCTTGGGAAACGATCAGTTTTTGTTCAGTTATCATGACTTGTCCGGTGCACAGCAGCCTCCTTTACTCTCCTTGACTCCAGCCTCCTCCATGTCTCTGCTCCAATTCATTCTCCAACCATGGCTGCCCACGTGATTATATTAAAATCCAGGTCGGATCATGCAGCTTCCCCGCGTAACACCACTTCTCCATGACCTATCAGGCAAAATCTATGTAGATTAAGACCCTCTCGTGTAGGGCTCTTGCCAACAGCTCCTGCGCAACTCCCAGCCGCCCTTGCCGCCATCCCCTGTTGTGTAACTTTCCACACTAACAATACTTGCTCTTTGCAGTCTTCATGCCCTTTCCTGGAAATCCTCTTAACCTCTCACTCCTGACAAACTGCACTTCACATTTAACAACCCAATTCAGACACTGGGTTCTCCAAAAGGTGGCCCCCAAAGAATTTAATTCTCTGCATTCTCACTCCAGTTTGTATGTGCTTATATTGAAGCACTTATTACCCTCCATGATAATGAACTCGTTTACATATTTCTCTCCTCTTCTTAAGTGAATTCCTTGAGGCAGGCCCTTTGTTATTTATCCCCGTACTTGGTCTTAGGACTGTGCCGTGCACATGATAGACACTTATGAAATGTCCACTGAAAAGATAAACTAATGGGCTTTGGTCTTCTGAAAATTCCTTTTGTCTCAACTGTTTTTGTATACTCTGCTTTTCTTAGTAGGGTTCACTGAATATAATTTAATTTTTATTTGATAATTTATTACAGTCCTTTTTAGTATATAAAAGTAGGGCAATGAAAACCAAAAAAAAAAAAAAAAGGGGGAGGTATATATTAGGTTGAACCATGTCTTTGTTCATTTGGGCTGCTGTAACAGAATACCACAGTCTGGTTGCTTATGAACAGCAGATTTATTTCTCACAGATCTGGAGGATCTAGGAAGTCCAGGATCAAGGCACCAGCAGATTTGGTGTCTGGTGAGAACCTGCTTTCTGGTTCACACATGGCTGACTTTCACTGTAACCCCTCATGGCAGAGGGTGAGGGAATTTCCCGGTGCTTCTTTTATAAGGGGACTAATTCCACTCATGAAGGTTCCATTTTCATGACCTAATCACCTCCCAAAGACCTCCACTTCCAAACACCAGCACTTTGGGGATGAGATTTCAACATATGAATTTGAGGGTGGGGGCAAACACCAACAGTTCAATCTATGGCAAAGCTTATGTATCTGCCTGATCCAAACATTCTTGACCTACATGAATAGCAATTTCATGTGGTTCATCCTAATAGATGTACAGGTAGTTGTTCTGAATATGTAAGAGGCCCTTATTATCCTCTCTTCTTTTCTTAACCTCATCCACACCCGTGTCCACTGATTTAACTTTGTTTCTTTGTGATTTGTCTGAAGAGCCCACATGGGAAAAGTATAAACACTCTGATTAATAGGAGACTGTGTTAAATTGGTTCCAAGTTAATTAAGGCTCACCTATGTTTGATAGCTATGAAATATTTTATTTTCCAGGCATCAGCTAGAGTTGATACTACCTGATTTTCTAACTACCTGGGAAATTCAAGGTATTGGCATTTCGAATAAAGGTAAGCAGCTAGAATGATATACTGAATTAGGGAACATTTTGTTTGTTATGTTTATCATTTTATTGATACTTCACCCAGAACTTTGACGATAGCGTATTTTAGACTCTCATCATAACCTAGGATAAAAAGAAATATCTTTGAACATATTTTTGTTTACTTAATATATTTATAGGCCATCATGTTGTGAATAAATGATTTCAAGTTCCTACTTTCCTAAAACCTTTCTGATTTGCTGGGGGTTTGAGGTGGGGGATAAAAACAGGTCTCATTACTGAGTTCTATCCCAAGTTACGGGTAACAGTACAAATCAATACCATTTGTAAATTATTTTTAAGAATATTTATTTGATTTTTTTCACAATTCAATATTTTCACCCACTAAATGGGTTCCATAATCATTAATGGCCTTTTTACTACATTGAAAAATATGTTTGGGAAAGACTGCTGAAAAACCTATGCAACTTTGTAACCAGAGCACTAACAACAGCAACAAAAGAACAAATCTGATAAAGTTAAGAAGATATTAAATAAATTCACTATTAAAAACACCATTGGAGTAAACATGATGCTTTATCTTTAAAAAGAAAGAAAAGTAAAGGTAGCTTGACAGATGGTGTGTAGGCAGGGCTGAGGTGGCTGAGTTATGAAGACAAGAAAAGGTACACACATCTAGGGTAGCTGATGGCTAAATTGAGCCAAGAAGGAAAAATGTAAGGTGAATGGACTTTTGTCATAGTGCTGTAATTCTCATTTGTTCACTGAATTTAGCTGGGGAGTGTATTTCCTGTTCAGCTGCTATTACATGGTGGCAAAAAATTTTAAAGTGCTAGAAAAAAGAGCATGTGAATCAATGGGATGCATTGCTGCCATTCCCTTACTTATCAGTCATTATGAACTAAGTAACATTCAGGCCAGAACAGACTGTACGTAAAAAAATGGTGTGGAATATAATTAATATTTTTACCGTAGTGCCTTAAAGGAAGTTACTCTAGGGCTAATGGAAGTTACTTCCTGTTTTGTTCTGGGGTTTTGTTGTTATTTCTTTGTTGTTGTTTTAAGTTCATGAACTGTTGTGGGAAATCTGAACATTGAATTATTTGATGATATTAAAAAATTACCATTGTTTTTGAGGGTAGGGTTTTAAAAAAGGAAATTATTGTTTTAGAGGTATAAACTGAAATATTTATAGATAAAATAATGTGATGCTGGGATTTGCTTCAAAATAATTTAGGGAGTGCTAGGTGAGGTGGGTATCTCCCTGACTAGAGGGGAGATTTTGACCATCTTGTTTGCTGTTGTTATCTGCACTGGCTAGAATAGGGGCTGGCCCCTGGTAGACTCTCAAAATATTTTTTTTTATTGAAATATAGTCAGTTTACAATGTCAATATTGATTGATTAGGGAAATAAGCACCACTAAGTAGAACTTTCAAGAAGAGAGAATATAGGGGGAAAAGCAAACTTAATATCATAGTTTTTCTTTTCCACAAAGTAAAGAAAATGTAAGAATTTTTGAGAAGATGAAGCTCTCTGGGAGCCCCTACTACCCTTCTGTGCCCTGCTGTCTCTTGCAGGTCTGTGTGTGGCTGATGTGCTGCGACTGCAGGTGCAAGAAGATGATTTCCTGACCATAAACAACAATGTTACAAGAGTCAATTAAAAGGAACGGTCTCCAACATAAAAACTCCAGGAACTTGAGTAAGTAGGTAAATGTGTGGCACTAGAATCAATGGCTGAGAAATCTGATGGAAAACTCCCTGAACACATTTCACTTCACTTCAATGTGTAGTGCTCTGAGCACTTCCTGTGGGAAAGGCTGTACGTTTCAGAGGGTTTGGGTGAGCGAGAGGAGAGACACAGAAGACTCAAATTGTATGTGACTAATGTATCATCAGGGAAGCTGAATGGAGGCTTTGGTGAGGATAAGTTCAAATTTTTGTTGGAAATGATGGAAGATGAAGAAAGTCTTCCCTGGGTAAACCCATAGAAACACAAAGTAGGCCAGTGGTTGCCAGTGGTGGGAGTGGAGTACCTGTTTAATGTATGAGGGATTTTAGTTTAGAGTGATGAAAATATTTTGGAACAGACAAAGGTTAGAGGTTGCACAACATGGTCAGTGTACGAAATACCACTGAATTGTTCACTTTGAAATGGTTAATTTTTTATTAGTGAGTTTCACCTCAGTACAAAAAATAAAGAGGTGAGGAGTGGAAGGCTACTCCTCTGTGAAAATAGGAAGGTTGGCAGATAAAATCATCAATTGATGGCAGAGCCAAAACTAGAACTTTGGTCTTTTGATTCCCAGGCCCATGTTCTTTTTACTACAAAAAAAAAAAAAAATTGGTTCCAGATGCTCCAGACCACCAAACTGGTCTTGAGTTAATTGTGCTAAGAATAGCAGTGTGTTTAAAATGAATGTGTAATTCAAGAATTCAGGAATTAAAATCCCAAACTCCAGTCTGGAATGCTCACATAGTTAATGCCAGTTTATCTCTCAGGGCTCCACTTGGAACCATTTTTTCAAGGAATCTTCTATGGGCCCCAAGCCCAAGCTCTAATAGAACTGTTACTTTCCTTCCAATCATTTATCTCAAGTTTATCATTACACACTCATAACTATGTTTATTTACTCAATGTCTTTCTCTCACACTTATAATATCTAACAATTACTGAGGAGTTACTCAAGGTCAGATTCTGTCCTAAAATTTTTATGAGAATTAATTTGTTAATTCTCACCACAACCCTATGGAGTATTTTATTTTCTCCTCCTTTATAAATAGGGAATCTGAGGGACAAAGCAATTAAGCAATTTGCTTAAGGTCAAATAACTAGTAGCAGAATCTGATTCCTGAGTCCACATAGTGAAGCTCCCTGAGAGAGTGGCTGCGTTTGCTTCCCCAGCACCTGATACACACTAAAGATCTGTCAAATAAATGCATGATTTGGATTCTAGCTCAAGAATCTCTCACATTTGGCTGTTTGGCTCTGAGCAAGTCGCTTGATCTCTCTGAATTCAACATTTATCTTAGACACCATGTTTAGAGTTATAAAAACCCAAATAAGATTATGGATGTGAAAACAACTTGAACAAAAATGAATTTTTAAATAAAGACAAATGCACAGGATGACAATGTAAGTATGTTTCATAAAGTATATTCTTCTAAGTACTTTATCTGAAAGCCTCATTTGTTGAGTACATGTGGGCAGAAATTGTCACTTTTTTCCCTAAGGTCAAAGTCTTAAAGTGAAATATTTAAATAAATTTCTCTAAGAAGTCTGTATTCTTTTAAAAGAGAATACTCTACACTTCCAAAAATAATCTTCGGTAGTTCTGCTAAAATTCAGCAGAATGTTTCTAAGCATTCGATCCTCAATATTCATGATTATCAAATGGAAAAGATGAAAACACTTTGTTTCAGAGACTGCAAACCAGCATTAATTATTTCTTTCCTCCTTATTATCAAAACCTGAATTTTAGCTGTCCACATTTCTGCCCAGTTTCTCTTGAAGTTGTGTACAGCCAAGTCCCAAATCTCTCAAGGAAATGTAAATTGTATGGGTCTTCTAGGAAGGCTGCTCAAAAGGGAGAAACGGATCCCTTTTTTGTCCTCTTTTTTGCAGCCCTCAATTCAGAAACAATGGTTGGAGCTCCAGCAGCCACCTTGGACCACAAGGTAACACTGAAGATGGAAATTAGCATAGTGGAACAAAACGATAATAGCTCCTGCTTTTGATGACACGTGGAGCTGCCATTCCAGCCTTGGCCTTCTTTAATGTGTGAAAGAAATAAATGTTTATCTCATTTAAGCAACAGTTATTTTGGTTGTCTGTAATATACAGCAGAAACTAATTCTAATTAATATAAACTAATTTTCCTTCACTGGCCCTGCCTTGTTCCCCCATCATAATACTCATCACAGTTTTGTGTAACTGCTTGTTTGATGGTCTGTCTTCAGTGCTAGACCCAATCTCCTTGAGTACCTTATCTACTTCCCCATTGCTGCCCCAGCCCCTAACTCAGTGTCTGGCACATTTTAGGTGCTCAGTAAACATTTGTTGAATGAATGACTGCAGGAACACCTAAATGTCAATTCTCTCACTTTCCCCCTCCTGACTCTCTTTATATTTCATCCCAGCTGCCAAGCTTCTCCATCTGATCGAGCCATCTTTTATCTCTCTCAATCCCAAAAGACAACCCAACGATCTCTATCTCATCCTAGCACCTCACCCCTCACCATTCCCATCCCTCTCTACCACATCCCTCATCCCCAAGCCATGGATAGCTGGATGCACTCCCACTCATAAGGGTCCAAGATTTGACTCCTAAAAGGAAGTAGGAAAGCTGGGCTCTCCAAGCACACTTGAAACTAGATCCCACCACACAGCACCTGGGGCTGGGGTTCCAAGGGCCCTGAGGGAATTCCAAAAGGCAATTCTGTGCCTAAACCAGAGCCTTACCGCTCTTGAGGTGCTCCTTAGCCATGAACTGGGCCCTCAAGTGAGGGGCCCCTCTCACATTGAAGAACCCACTCTCCACCTTGCTGGAATCGCTGTGGTCTCAGCTCCAGGATCCATCCCCAGGGCCTGGCACAGTAGCTGCTTAGATGAGGAAACCTGCCCAGGCAAGTGGAGAGGCCATCAGAGGTGTCCAACTCAAGATGCTTTGCTTCCTCCTCAGAAAGTGGAGAGGAAAAAGTCTTCAAGAGCCCCTACCCTTACCCTAGCCAGATCCCATCCATCACCCCCCAAGGTATGATTTTCCTAATGGAAAAATGTAGAACTCTCAGAAGTGATTCTGTGTGTTCTGGAGGCAGGATGTTATTAAGATACTGAGTACACATAATATGGGATTTGGCATCTATTTCTCCTTCCTCATATTATATAAACCTTAATTCTAATCTTTAGACCTCTGGCTTCTCCTTGGTCTGGTAAACCTAATACCCTAGTCTCTTTCTTTTTTTTCTTTTTTAAGATATTTTTTAAAAATACATATAATACAATGTTTATCATTTTAACTATTCACAAGTATACATCAGTGGTACTATGGACATTCACAGTGTTGTATAACCATCACCACCGTTTATACCCCAAACTTCTTCATCATTCACAACAAAAACTCTGTACCCATTAAACAATGACTCCCACTGCTGGTCTGTTTCTTGATCATGGACCCTGCCTCCATCTTGGCTGTCCCCTCACCTCAGACTTGTAACTAGCTCCTACCTGTTTGCACATAGGCCTTCTTCATTCACCCTCCTGCCTGGCCTTCTGAGGGATGCGTCCCAGGATTGCCCTACTTTAGCATCATTTGTTTGACTCCTGATACTCTGCCTTTCTGGTCTTGTCCATTTTTGAAAGTACCTTATAGATGCCGACCGCCAAAATGAATGCTCCCCAAGTGTCTAGAGGTTAGGGCATTGTCTGCCCTACCCTTGGGAACTGACCTATTTTTAGGTCATAACCCCTGACAATCTGTATGTCTGCTGAAAGTAACCAGGCTGTTCTATACTTCTGACAACTATCTCCTTCCAAGCACTTCTACCTCCTTACCAGTCCCCTCCCAGATTTTACACCCTTTACCCCTTCCCATCCTCCTGTCCTCAGTCCTTCTATGTCTTCAGGAACCTCTCTAACCCTCCTAGAGCCAAGGCCAGCAGTTCAATGTTGCCTATTATATGGCCTCTTAAAACGTTCTCATCTTCTTGACATTCTTTGTCACTCTGCCAATGCCTTGTCCAGTGCTATTTGAGGAGACTTCATGTGATATGTTAAGAGACTTGTCCTTGGGGTCAGGTATGAGTTCTCTCCTGGCTTAGCTACTCCAGAGCTGGTGTCATGGGCATGCAAACTGTGCAGTGGCACAGGGCCCGGCACTCAGAAGGGCCGTACACTTAAGTTAGTTCTTTGTTGTTGCTGTCTTGGAATTATTCATAATTTTATCTTCGAACTTGTGTCTTATAAGCAAAGTCTAACGGGACTACGGAGCATGCATGTGAATTAGCGGAGATGTGTGCAATTCATATGTTCACCATTCCTTGCCACCCCATTCCCATAGAGCATACATAGCACCCCATGGACGCAGTGTTCCGGGGGACCCACAAGGTGCAGAAGCTGAGTGAGACTCCAAGTGAGTTCAACGTGAGTGTGTCATGTGTATGACTTAGTAAGCAGGAGCGCTGACAGCCCCTAGAGGCCACATTTTCCATTGGAACCAGAACTTTTTTTGAATGCAGAAGGTATTCAAATAAACGCAAATGACCAAGGAAACTCATCATATTCTTTCTTTTTTTAAATTATATTTTTATTTATTTATTTTTCCCTTAACAGAGGCACTGGGAATTGAACCCAGGACCTTGTGCATGTCAAGCATGTGCTCTACCACTGAGCTATGCCCCCTATTCCCCACATCATCGTATTCTTTCTTGTTCTTGTTGCTACCTTGCATTAGCCAACTACTTACACTAAATGTGATAACAGAGAAGGAAAGGGAAAGATGGGATAACCCATAGTTCCTTTTCCTTTCAGGCTTCCCTAATTCATCAGCAAGCAAAGGTAGAGAGTGTTAGTAGAATACACACATATCAAGAAGTAAAATAAAAACAGTTGAGTTAGTTTTGTGCAGCATTTCCACTGTTCTGGGACGAATGAAATATATATGCATGCAAGAGCTATGAAATATGAGTTATATAATTTCAGTGATTCTACATACAGATTAAATACTCTTACATTTTCATTTAAAACCAACATTGCACAATATAAAGATGAATGGCAAACTTCATGTCATTAATTCAAAATTTTAATTTTCCTTTACTTAGAACGATGTTACATAGCAAAAAAACAGAAAACGAAAACAAAACTACCATAGCAAGTTGAAGAAGAGACCACAGCAGAAAGGAAGAGGCTTTATATTTTTAATACCTTTAACAGCACTTTTTTCTTGCTTTCTGAACAAGCAGCTCTACATTTTCATCTTGCACCGGGACCCTCAAATTGTATAGGTGGCCCTACACAATTCTGGGTTTGGGGAGGGTATAGCTCAAGTAGTAGAGCATGCTTAGCATGCATACTGTCCTGGGTTCAATCCCCGGGTACCTCCTCCAAAAATAAATAAAAATAAATAAGTAACCCTAATTATCTCCCCCACCCCATTTTTTTATTATTAAAAAAAAACAATTCTGGGCTGGATTACTTGCTTGCTTCCTTCCTTTTAACCCTTTCTAATCATCAGTTTCTTTGTCTGTAAAATGGGAATAATGTCAAATCATGCCAACCAGCATAAAGTGGCCTCTGCTTCTGGGTGATCATTTTATTCATTTCTTATCTAACTTCCATGGAGATACCCAGAAAACATTCTGGGGAGGGGGGTATTCTATGAATAGAATGGGGAAAAGAAAATTATATGGGGGGGGGCTGCAGACTAAGCCTTTGAAAGATTTAGCAGTGATGTGGGGAAAAAATCCAGTGAAGTTTTTTGATATTTGCCCTTTTTCCCTATTAATGGAGACTTGCATGTTTGCAGGCAGAAAGAAAAGAGTTGGTAAAGCAGGAGAGAGAAGATGCTAGAAAGAATGATAAGAACTCCTTATACGGTTATGTGATTTTCGATGCTCAGGGATGTCACATTTCAGCATTTCTGTGAATAAGCCGAAGCAGGTGTTACCTCCAGGAATTGAAGAAGCTAGGTCTCAGAAGAGACATAGGATGGAAAGCCAGGGTTTACCTTGGAAAGGTGTCACAGGTTAGCACTGGCACCAGCACCAATTATTCCAGCCTGCTTGGGATGCTATTCTTACTACCAGCAGGTGGCGCTCCAAGCAGGCCTCTGAGCTCACTGTTCTTTACGAACTTAAAGTGCACTTGCAAATTAAACTTTTTTTATTGAAGTATAGTTGATTTACAATGTTGTGTGAAGTATAGTTTCAAGTGTACAGCATAGTGATTCAGTATTTTTGCAGATTATACTCCATTATAGGTTATTACAAGACAATAGGTATAACTCCCTGTGCTATACAGTATATCCTTGTTGCTTGTCTATTTTATACACAGTAGTTTAGGCCCTTATGGAAAGGAACTAAGGCCTCCTGCCCAGAGCCATGTGAGGGAGCCACCACGGTGGTAAATTCTCCAGCCCCAGTCACGCCTTTAGGTGACTGCAGCTCCAGCTCACAAATTGATTGCAAACTCATATGAGAGAACCCATGCCAAAATTACCCAGTTAAGGCATTTCTGAATTCCTGCCCATTAAAAATTGTGAAGATAATTGTTTATTTTAAGCCACTAAGTTTTTCTAAAAAGTGCAACGCTTGTGAAAGCTCCTTGCATTCACTACCACCAGTAATGGGCAATGGCCCATTAAGAATGACTTAGCTGGGTAGTTCTGGCTTGGGTTCTCTCACGAATTTGCAATCAAGTGTTAGCTGGGGCTGTGGTCACTGAAAGGCGTGACTGGGGCTAGGAGATTTATCTTCGTGGTGGTTCACTCACATGGCTCTGGGAAGGCCTCAGTTCTTTTCCACATGGGCCTCTCCATAGGCTTCTTCAGTGTCCTTACTTTGCGGTGGCTGGCTTCCTCCAGAGCAGGCAGTCTAACAGAGAGCAAGTTATGAAGTGCAATGTCTTGTATGCCCTAATCTCAGGAATCTCACACCTTTGCATTTGCCATATTCTGCTGGTCAATGGGCCAAGCCTGATACAGTGTGGGAGGGGACCACACAAGGCCATGAATACCAGGGAGGTAAGGACATTGGGGGCCGTCTTGGAGACTGGTTACCACATCCAGCCACTGGATGAGTAGATGAGTATGGATGTGTTACCAGTATTAGAATTAGGTAAGAAAACTTACGTTGAGCAAGAACTAAGATTATCTGAAAAAGTGTGGGACGGTGAAGCCAAAGAGGGGATTAATGGACTGAGCTTCATTCTTTAGAAGGTCTAGCATATAGAAAAATAGCTTCAGAGAGGTTATAAAATATAAAACTGAGAGATAAAGAAAAAGTGGGCACCTTCTTTTATTTTGTCTCTTTTTGTTTCCTCTGAAGAAATGTCCTTCACTACATTCCATCACAAACACTTGATTTTCTCTTTTGGCCTTATTATGTTCCACTTCCTCCACATTCTCTTCTCAGAAATCCTCCCCTATTCCATTACTGAGATACGACTCTGCAGTGGCCTTTTGGGATGTGCTATCCCAACGCACTCCACTGGTGACTCACAAGAATAGTTTGAGCAATAGGGTTCTTCTTTATCGTTCTTCAGTTACCATTTGGGATTTAAACAGAAAATCATCCACTCTTGGATTTGAACCACTGTGTTCCCTAGGGCATGGTTTATCCAGTTTTTCTCCAGGCTCTTACCTTCTCTTACCCCCGCCTTTCCAGTAATCTCCCGAATCTGTTGTCTACCTGGTTGCCTCTCCAGCCGGTCTCAACCCAGCACCCTGTGAGGAATGAAGAATCAGATGAAAAGTCATACTAGTGCTTCTCTTGTGTCACACCTATCCCCATCTCAGAACCATCACCTGGAATGTACAGGAGTATCTAATAAAGAATCAAAAAATGTGTGGGCCAGGCTATATATTCTTAAAGAGTTTATCATATGGAGAATCAATCACAGACAAAATAGCTGGAGAAGGTGTCAAAGAGAGCATAAGACTTCAGTAGGGCTTTGTATCTCTCCCTTCTTTTTCCTACTGATTCCCAACACAAGCAAATCCCCATCTCTGCAAGTTACTAGATGCATTTCCTGAGGCATATCACTATATTTCTCTGAGCCTCAGTTTCTTCACTGGTCACCAGAGGTCATAACACCCTTCAGAGTGGTTGTGAAGATTAGAGACAGTTTGTGTAAGTTAATTATCACACTACTTGTGACATGGAGCTAATAATTGGTAGCTACTGTGTTGTCATTATTTGGATAAGTTCTTTGAAGGTTGGGAACATGTTCTCCATGTCTGAATCTCATATAGCACAGGGTAAAATGCAATGGAGTTTGTAGGTCTTGTTAAGATGGTGAACTAACTTTCATGATCTTTCTTCTTCATCAGTAGACCTATTCCTGGGAAGTAAGAAAAATGCTGCAAACAATATCTTGAGGGTCGAATTGAGGTAGCATTAGCAGGAAGGTATGTAACCACCACAATTTCTGCTAGACCTGGATTCTCCTCTTTTAGAGGTAGAGAATTTGTATAAAAACCAAAGACTCCTCCAAAGGTCAACATTTTAAAATGTAGAGAAGAATCCATCTTTGAGCCATGTTTAGTTTTTAGTTAAACACAGTTGAGAATTTGTAAACTGTTGAACTTCCGTTCTATCAAGAATCTTTGAGATCCATCATGTTTTTAAGTATTTTCTATCAGAGAAACATGCTGGTGGTTTGTAAATGTCATTTATTAATATTGACTCTATAATACAAGCAAAAAATTTCCTTCACTTCAAATACAAATGTTATCTATGATTTTTGAGTGTTCTCACTTTCTCCTAAAGGTCTTTTCCCGAAAATGATGGCAAAAGTACTTTGTTTGTTTTAACTTGACCTATCTTTCGCAACTCAGTTTAATTATTTTACAGATTTCCTTCTGAAACAAATGGGTCAGACGAGAGTGCAGATTTTTGCCATTTCAGTAACATATGTAAGAGACATTGTCAGCAAAATTTGTGCATCAAATTTTCTTTTGTGTGCCTTTTTTTCCCCCAATGAAGTCAGTACGAAAGTGTTGGTAAAACAGAACCTTATTAATTCAAAAGAAAGAGTGCCAATGTGACCATAAAACATCTAAATTGTGGGAAAATGTTTAGAGGAATCGGTTTTACTTTTTTAAAATAGGGTACTTATTATATGCTAAGCTAGAAATGAGTTCTAATAAAAGGAAGATGGTAAATAAAAACTTTCTAATGAACATAAACCATCGTAAAAATTTTAAAGATAAAATTTAAATTTTATTCTAAATTCATTATTAGACTCATTTGTCATAGGAAGCTTTGTTTTTCTTGAGCTCTTTTATTAAAATAATTAAAAACCTCACTGAAAAGTGTAACATGAGTTAATTTTTTGAAAAAGATATTCTGTGCCTGAATTAATGCAAATTTTGAATTTGTGGTGTATGAATTAATAGATATTGGAGGATATTCATTCCCTACTAAAAATGAATGTATTTGATTGGTCATTTTTTTCCTGAAGAATGATGCCAGCAGCCTCAGCATGATGTTTTCACTGCCAGTCACAGTCTTTTCTCTACTTCTAGACGGGGACAGACCAAGGAATTATTCCATAGACCCCCTTTGCAGATCTGTCTTATTCTTTGGGCATCCAGTGCCAGTTTCACTACTGTTTAGGTCTTCTCTAGAAATACCACTTCATCAGCCCTGTGTAAACCAGGCCCAGTCTAAAATCACCTCAGTTTGAAAGTGAATCCAGGTAAGTCTCCATCAGTATCAGAGAGGATCTACCAGAGGCATGCTCTCAGATGACAAAACATCAGAGCATTTGCCTGGTTCAGAGACGAAAGGTAAGGACAGTGTGACTTACTGATGTCTAACTCTGAGCCATTTCATCCTAGTGCCAAACTCCCATGTTAGAATCCTTTTGTTTGAATTAATCAAAGTAAATTCTCTAGGTGTAAATCCCTATAAAATATCTCTTCCTTTTATACCTGGGCATTAAATGTCGTTTCAGTTCCAATTTTACTTTTCCTACTTAGAAGTCCCTCTTCTTGCCATTAATAATTAACCAGTAAACCAACTTACTCAAATTCTTCAAGCTCAGTTTATGTAAAAGGAGAGTAACTTCAGGGAGGTTATACCCATGGTTTACTACAACCTCCAGCATGGGCATTTGGGGCATACTTTGTTTTTTAACCTTCCTGGGGAAAAGTTGGGGCCAGGAACAAACGTAAGTAAAAGAACCCATCTTCATTTTTCAATGCATCTTATCAATGTGATGAGTGAAAAAGTAAATTCAACAAACTGTGTTAATTTGTAAATAACTTTCTTCTTCTGGGAACACTAAGTGAATAGCCTCGTCTCTGAATAAGAAAGTCATGGAAGCTTTTGGTTTGATGAGTGGCTAACAACATGTCAGTTTTAAGGGATTGTTATTTGTAAAAATTTACATAAGAGATTATTCAAATTCCTCTTCAAAAAAGCAAAAAATAACCTCAAGATAATAACCTTTCTTAGCATTTATTGCTTATTTCTATTTAGTGCAGAAATTTCCTTGTGTTTTTCATGTACTGAACATTAGTAAAGCAAGGGCTACTTGGGGATCAATTCTAATACTGTGATTTGAAAAGCTTTTGTAATTTCATCTAAATTTATTAGTTAATTCTTCACAAATTTGGTGTTATTGAAATAATGTGCATTTTAAGCTATATCTTTAAAATATGGATCTCATATCAAGAAGTAACATTTTAGTGCTGAAGAGGAACTGGAGAGAATCTAATCAAATCTACTCATTTCACATACAAGGATAAATTCAGATAAAGTAACTTGCCGAAGGTCACACCACTAAGAGAGACAGAAATAGGGCTTACATTAAGGATTGTTCTTTACTACTTCAGTTTTTTCCGTTTTGTCATAAGTGTATATATGTAAGTATGCAAAATATGTTATCAATGTAAATATATACTTATGATGTCATAAATTTATAGCACTCTCTTACCCCCGATCTGATTTTCTCACATGGCACAATCACCCCATTACCTAAATAGTTTTTGTTCATTTCTTCTTGAAAGACAGCCGACTGAAGTTCAGAGAGATTGGATTATATGACTTTAAATTAGTGGTAGAACTAAGGCTAGACTCTGGATCCCATGATACTGAATTTTTCCTACTACTTTGTACTGGCCCTTAATAAGCATCTTCTCTCTTTCCCTGAAAAAGTGAGAGTGTACCATTTACAACATGGAAATTGATAAATTCAACTGACTGATGCAGCAAAAATTATTGAGCACCAACCATGTAATAGGCGCTGAGAACGTAGTAGACGACATAGAGCTTGCATTCAAGTGGAGAGGAAAATGATGAATAAATGAATGAACCAAGAAATGAATGAATAAATAAATAAGGTCAGGTACCATGAAGAAAAAATAAATAAAGGGGAGGAAGATGATAAAGAAATGATGGAACACTATTTAAAATTGTGGACGGGGTGATGGGGTGCAGTGGGGAGAGGGCATAGCTCAAGTGGTGGAGCTCATGCTTAGCACACATGAGGTTCTGGCTTCAATCCCCAGTACCTCCTCTAAAAGTAAGTAAAGAAATAGACCTAATTACCTCCCTCACCGCCCTCCCCCCCTCCCCCCAAATAGTGTGGACAGGAAAGTTTCTCCAAGGAGGTGACACTCAAACAGAACTTGAGGGAAGTGCCAGAGCAAGCCATCCAAGTATCTGGGGAAAAAACATTCCAGGTAGGAGCCAAAGTAGCCTCTCTGTAAGCTCAGTGGCTATATCCTGTACAACTATTGAAAGAAAATAAGAAAAGTATGAAATTCTTTATGTGATAGATTGTGCCACTGATACATCACTAAGGACCACAATCTGTATGAATGGGTGGTCCTAGAGCTATATTTTAGGGAGTTGTAAACATAAATTATTTTACATTTCACCACCACCACACAGATGATCAAAATTAAAACAATACTAAACTGAAAAATGTAAAACTTCTAATAATACCAAAAATAAAACAGCTTTTCCCCTCCTAGGTTTCTCTTGTAAAACTCTTGGTAAATTCAGTTTAGTCTAGCAATTGAAAGTGTTAATTTAGGAAACAGACTGCTTGGGTTTGACTCCTAATTCTGTAATTTAATAGCTGTGTGATCTTGGTTGGGCAAGTTAATTATCAGTTTCCTCTTCTGTAAAACTGGAGTAATAATAAGACCTTCCTCACAGAGTGGTTGTCATAACACAGTAAGATAGATAGATAAATAGATAGATAGATAGATAGATAGATAGATAGATAGATAGATAGATAGATAGATATGCTTAAAATAGTGCCTAGCACTGAGTAAGCTTTCAGTAAATGTACCTTATTATCATCAAAGTGGAATTTTTCTCATTTTCTGCTGTTCCTGCATGTGGGGAACTGAGATGATGGTTACAAGTCTGGAGGTTCTTTCCCCCTTTTTACAATTTTCCTGTAAATGCTTCCAAATTAATTGTCATGTAGGAGAATTGCCAGTTGCTTTAAAGAACTTAATGGCTTCCAAATTAATTTCATTGTTTTTAAAGACTTGCTGATGTTAAAAGACTTTAAATGTCGTAGTAATGTTGACAGGAGCCTGCAATAATTCTGCCAAGTGGGGTGGCCCGTGCCCTCCAGACCTGTTTAGCCACTTGACTTACTCAGTCACATTGTGGTGATTGGAATAGTGAGAGCAACATATGACGATTCACTCCTCTCTCTATTAATAGCACATGTAGCTCTCACTATTCCAATGAATACTTTTGGGATATATAATTAATAACCTAGTTTATATTTGTACGTTTTCTTTTTAAAAAGCAATGAAAATCCACATATTTTAAATTTCTGTTTCAAAAACTTATATAGATTCAACTCTTTATAATCACATGAAAAATAAAACTGAGGGAACAGCCCGTGGTTGCAAACATAGTTTGTAACCTTGACCTCAGTGATACACATAACAACAGAGACTGAGGCCTAAATATAAAGTCCTGCCTCATTCACTTATAAGCCATGTGACCTTGGTCAAATTAACTTCTTATCACTTGTAAAATAGGAATAATAATAATTTCTACAACTAGCCTGTTGTGAATATGAAAAGAGTTGTAAGTGCTAATACAGCCTCTCAGTTACTATTATCATTATTGTTGTAATATTGTTATTATTTGTTCTTCAAGGACCTCCATTACTACTTTAATTTTTATGCATTCCCCAGGTCACTGTTATTCTATCCTTTTCTTTATCCACTCGCTAGGATAACACGATACTTCTAAGATTACTTCCTTTCAACTAATTCCGTGAACTTAATGAATCATAACATTCACTGAGTACTAACCATGCTAGGTGCTTTCATATACCTATTCTCATTTCATCTTTACCGCACCCTGGTAAAGACGGTGATATTTTCACAGGTAAATTAAGTCTCAGAGAGGGTTAGTTACTTTACCATGGTCACTCAGCTAGCAGGTGGCAGAGCTGAAATTCAGCTTCTGATGCCTGTGATGTTTTTTCCTTCATTGGTCAGAAATATTGACCCTGTTTACCAGGAAAATTCTTCCTTTGTTTCAGTAGCTCAGGGAAGGTGCTGTTAGTACCTCTCTAAATGTTAACTAAATCTCCAGCTGTATTTCTCAAGTCTTAATTCCAAGCTATTTCTTCTTGGAAACTATACTGAAATTGTCATAGATCATAAAAAAATTTTTATTTTAAAACATCATTTTTAAGTTTGAGAAAATGTGCCTGTTTTAAATTGAATCTCTCAAATGAGATGGAAAAAAGTCAGAAGTATTATAGATTATGTCATATAAAGATACTGATCCTTCTCTTCTGTTTCAACAGGTATGTCATCTCAGCACCTAAAGTATTCCGTGTTGGAGCATCTGAAAATATTGTAATTCAAGTTTATGGATACACTGAAGCATTTGATGCAACAATCTCTATTAAAAGTTACCCTGACAAGAAGTTTACTTACTCTTTAGGCTATGTCTCTTTATCCACAGAAAATAAATTCCAAAATTCTGCACTCTTAACAGTACGTATTTATCCTTCAGTTTCTTTATACGTATAGAATATTCTCAATAAATTGTGTATCAAATTTGAATATTGATAACATAGAGATTTGATCATTTATACCACTCTGCCACGGTGTGATTATTAGATGATGTCAGTCACTAATTATGATACGGGTGAAAAAGAAAATTCTAAATAGGAGAGTTGTGTCTGCTTTTGGAACAATACCTGCAAACTTTAATGTTCTTATTGGAAAATAAAATTGTATTAATGTGAACATATTTGGAAACAAATTGAAAGCACATGTTTACTGTGAAAATATAAATATAAATATTCATATTGACCTGTAATGCATTGCCTACAAAAACCTATGGATGCCTTGAACATTTGTTTGTTTAAACTCCAATATCCTACAATTATAGCTTCCAAAACTATTAGTTATTGATAAAGTAAATATCTCTCATTTACAACCATAGTTAACAGAAAGAACAACTTGTATCAGATAACTTTTCCTTCTGTTAAGATATTGTATAGCTTGGTTAGAGAAGTGCTTGTACTCATTTCTTATTAAACTAAAAATAACTTTTATACTTACTTTTATTTATTCAAGTGAAAAATATTGTTTTAAATTCTTACATAAATTCAAAAATAAAGAACCAAAAAATCAAAGACTGCTAGACTAGGAACGGTCTCTGAGGTTCATTTAGACCAGTGTTTCTTTAAAGTGAGTTCTCGAAAAAGAAATTAAAATTTCAAATTGTATAAAGAGCTTAAAATTAAAATTATATTGATATTTAGCACTTTAAATTTATTTTATAAATTTTTTAATTTTATAATTATATAAAAGTCATAAGCATAAGAATATTATACTTACTTTTTAGGTCTTTACATAGTTAAGTAACATTGTAAAAAAATAATTTTTTTATATTATAAATAACAAAAAGTCAACACTGAGAGTCCTCCAGAACTTTTTATTCTTTAAAAGGAGTCTATATATTACTTAAGATTGAGAAATACTGATCTAAATAAATTCTAATCAAATGTGGGAATTCTTTCATTAATGTTTTTGATAGTAAATGTTCTAATCTCTTAACAAGTACTTCCACTTATTAGGTTTATTAAGAATTAAAATTCATTTCCTGAAAGTATTATTTTCAGTAGACACTTTCATCTGATGCCACTAGCCATACACATGTGGCTATTACCTTTAAATTTAAGTCAAGCAAATTTAACGAAAATAAAAATTCAGTTCATCACTCATACTAGCAACATTTAAAGTGCTCAAATAGGCACAGGTAACTGGTGGTACCATGTTGCACAGCATAGATACAGGCCATTTCCATCATCACAGAAAGGTCTATTGAACAGTGCTGACTCAGAGGGCTAATTAGAAAGATAAATTCAGGTGGGGAAATCATAAATGTTGATGCATATCTTTAGCATTTAGCTTTCTCTCAACATTACAATGTATCTTTGTTTGCTAATCGTTTGATGTTGTGCCAGGGTCTTCTCTTGGGTCCACTGATTGGAGCGGCAGATCTTATTTATGTGTCACACCTTTAACGAATCATTTGTTCTGCAGTTTCTATTTCTTTCAAGTGGAGAAAGAACTTAGACACTTACAAAGCAATCTGACTGTAGAATCTTTATAGACCTTTACTGTTTTCTAAACTTTTATAGTACTCTTACATATCTAATTCCACGTGATTGGTTCTAATTTTATCCTGTTTTTCCAAAGCCTAAGTTTCCGTAGAAGCACTTTTCTTTCTTCTGTTACTTTTTACATATTAAATGTGCATATCATGCAATGTAAAGCGGATCATTACAATTTCATAGACAAATTGGAAAGCATACAGGTCAACCCATGGGAACAGAAAGATGGAGATACAACACAAAATGTCCTGAACATCAGTGAGGATGTTGAACCAAGGGGATGGCGATCGTGGGCTAATTCAGCAAGCTGGTGAAATGAAAGTTTAAGAGAGTGTCTATAGTGGTAGTTTTACTAAATGCATATAAAATTGGGGGCGCAAGGAACCAAACGGATTTTTAATTGCTTAAAGCTAAATGGTGATCATGATATTTGATATTGATGGGCTTTGGGCAAAATTTATTTACTCTTTTGGCTCCTATACTGCTTTTTAAATAACATGTCTTGTAACCTTAAAATTATTATACTCTTCTCCATCAACGTTGTCTTTTACAGATACAACCCAAACAATTGTCAGGAGGACAAAACCCAGTTTCACATGTGTATTTGGAGGTTGTATCAAAGCATTTTTCAAAATCAAAAAAGGTGCCAGTGACCTACGACAATGGATTTCTCTTCATCCATACAGACAAACCTGTTTACACTCCACACCAGTCAGGTAGAGTATAATGTGCTTCTTTCTCTGGGAGGAGAGGGGTGGGATTGACACTACTGCAGAGCTTTTTAATACTTGACTTTAAGCGGAGACGGTTTTCTGACTTGCTCAAGGGAGTCTCAATTCCCAATTAGTTTTACACTCATAAATATCATTTTAATTTTAAATTTATATGGAAATTGCTAAATAAATAATTTAATGGAATTTAATTTTAAATTAAAATTGATTTTAAATTCAAATTTTAAATTCATACGGAAGTTACAAAAATCAACAATTACATTGTCTACCCCATCAGTTATTTCCATGTAGGAAAAAAGCTATTTAAGAATTGTGAATTGTAGTATTAGGTCTTATCATTAAAAAAGTCTAAGATGTAATTGCAGATATAGTTCTGGCAATGGGAAAATAATTTATTATAGAGCAATGTTCATTTTAAAAGTTCTATTAGTTTAGGGCTAATCCTCAAATTCAAAAAACA
Organism: Camelus bactrianus; assembly: GCF_048773025.1. NCBI lineage: Eukaryota > Metazoa > Chordata > Mammalia > Artiodactyla > Camelidae > Camelus > Camelus bactrianus. The sequence continues at coordinate 65,443,295 of NC_133542.1, read as the reverse complement.
AATCAAACCTTAGCAAATCAGATGATTCAGCAAAGAATAAGCTAAATTGCAGAATTATATGGGTATTAATCTTCTAAGGGGGTCTACCTAAAAGTAAGTTCCTGTTAGAACATTGTTTCATATTCATGGTTTACCTGTTAGAGGGGAAAAGAAAGGCAGGATGGCCAGTCAAAACTCTGTGATTGAGGGATGACTGGATTTATTCCCAATAAACCAAAAACACAGAAAAGTATGAATGTTGTCCACATATGTTCACGTGCCTGCAAGGTCTTCAATTCCTCACTCTCCTTCTCTCCATCATTAACTTTTGAGCACATCAGAGATGGAATTATGAGAGAACTGTGTGTGGAAGAGAGAGGTTATGGAGTTTCCATAATGATATTATTGGTGAAGGACAGAGGAAGGGAGGCAGGACCAGCCATCTTTGCTGAAAACCTTTCACATAGTGCATACTTGCTAAGTGTTGGCTGATGATGATGACAGTAGTGGGATGGAACGGGCCTGCACCATTACCTTTTCAGCAGGAGCACCTGCTATCATTATCTCAGGAAGGCAAGGCCTAGGGGGTGGGGTATTGCTATCACTGCCAGAATATTACCACCTCTTGATGCCAAGAAGATAACTTGATATACAAGGAGGCAGTCTCTGCCCATAAAGTTGGGCCCTTTTAAACATCATCATCTGCAGAAACAAATATATCCTCATCCTAGTCCTCCTAAGTTACAGGATGCACCATTAATTGGGTCCTGTTGGGTCTTGCCTACTATTTAGTGTCCTCAGTCTTTGTTCGATAAGTAGTCTGATATCCCAAGCCTGGGACATGTCTTAGCTATCAAGGCTTTCCCTAAGAACAGCCTCATTTGTTATTTCTTTATCAGAACTTTCCTGTAAGAAGGTGTGGTATCCTCATCTACTCTAATCACAGAGGAAAACTAGAGAACGTTCCTCTGAACTTCGACCCACTAGGGAGAGGTAGTGAAGTATAGTGGTTAAAAGCAGACTCTGGAGCCAAATTGTCTGGGTTCAAATCCCAGCTTGGGCTGTTATTAGTTCCGTGACCCTGTGAGAGTTACTCAGTCTCTCTGAGCCCATTTTCCTCGTCTGTAAAATGGAGATAATAATAGAACTTACCTCATACAGTTGTAAGAGTTAAATAGATTCCCACGTGTAAAGCACTCAAACACTGCCTACTACAGAGTAAGCACTAGGAAAGTATTTTCATTATCATTTAATCTGTGGAATAGCACAAAGCCTTATTTACACAGAAGAAAAAGAATTATTGAAAAGTAATTCTTTTAAAAATTGATTACATCTTGCTATTTATAGCTCTGATGTCCTGATCCACGCATTTAATCTGAAGATCCTTGAGGGATTTTTAGTATAAATGTCTTTAGGATAGAAGTGTAAATCTTCAAGGCTTTATAGGATAAGGGACTTTGTAAAGTATTGACCAAAATCCTTCAATTTCACACAGCCTGTGTCCTGCCTTCCCCTCCAGCCTCATTGCCCACCATGCTTCCCGTTGTCTGTGGACACCAGCCAAATTGACCTCTTTTCATTTGCTTTCTCACATCATTTCCCCATCCATAGTAAGGCCTGAGGATCTCTCCCTGGTTTATTCATGCCCCTTTCTTGCCTTGTTAACTCCTACTCAGCCCCTGTGTGTCATCCCACAGAGGGCAGCCTTCTCTGCTTCACATCTCCCACTACACTCTCAGAAAGCCAGGTGGTATCCTTTGTAGCCCTTCCCATCCCTGGAATTTCACATTTACTTGTGAAATCTTATGTTTGCCTCTCTCCTGCACTCCATTAGAGGACTTCTATGTCTGATTTGTCACCACCACATCTCTGTGCCTAGCTTAGTGTCTGCACATAGAAAGCAGTCAATACATTTTTTAAAAATTAATAACCTGTATCTTTGGTACAAAAAATTCTATTAATCTTGCCTTTGATACACCATTGCTGTGAAGACAGGATTAATTTTCTAACCTAACACAAACTGGGCTAGAAAGTGGACAAGTGATAGTCATAAAAGTAATAAAAATAAAATAAAAATAATAAAAATTTATTGGTTAGTTATTATATGCCAGGCTATGCACAGTGTCACACACTGTGAAGCATATACCAGCAGTCCTATTTTCCAGATGAGGGAGCTAAGGTCTAGAGGGATTAAGTATCCTGCTCAAGGTCACATTAGGAAGTGGCAGAGGCAGGATTGAAACCAAAGTTTTGAGCTCTATGGCCTGAGCTCTTAACTTTTGTGGCATACTGCCTCTGGCAGCATCCCAGTGATGCTCAGGCCTGGACCAGGTGTTCATAAGGCAGGAGGGAGGAGGGAGCGGGGAGACAGGGTGAGGAAAAGGGGCTAGCAGACTAGGAGGATTTACTGAGCATTTTGCTTTGATCTTATGATCTTAGTGAAACCAGTTTTAGAGAGCTTTATGTGTGGCTTCTTATGTACGGCTTTGAGTAATACCGACACTTTAAAAGGTTTATGACATCAGTTCAATTTTATTCTGTGGTTAAAGTTTTGGCCATTTTGAACATTAGCTTTTTAAAGCATTTGAGCATCAGTAAAACCCTAGAGAAACTATGATGTCATTGGAAGGAACTAGATCAGCATGTGTCAAGCAGCTATGCGTTAAAACTTAAGCAGATGCATTTTTTTAAAGGTGGGGATCCATTAACTGACGGAAAGAAATGGAAGAGAACTAATTGGTATTGAGCTCTTGCCATTATTCTTTTAACAGTGAGAGAACAATTGTAGGATCTGGCTCAATAAATACAACAAAACCATACAATTCAAAGCTGTCTTTAGTAACAATAGGAGATAATTGGGGGTCTGGTAAGAGTGTGTAATGTCTGACTCAAACTGCCTAACTTTCCATTAAAAACTTCAACTTTAACATGAGAAAATTTATTATACTCCCATATAACCATATGGTAGACATCACTATTTTGTTACTTAATAATGTATATGTCTGCAAAATAACTTTTTCTTTCTTTTAAATATGGATTTTCATGTATTGACTGTGTATTGAATTTTTAAAATAAGGCTCATCTCTTTTAAGGGTGATTATTGTAAAAAAAAATTCAAAATACCCTCGTGCTTAGCAAAGTTTTTTATGATATCAATTATTCTTGCAGTAAAGGTTAGAGTTTATTCACTGAATGATGACTTGAAACCAGCCAAAAGAGAAACTGTCTTGACTTTCATAGTAAGTATGTTATTTAAGTAAGTATGTTACTTATTTAAATAATAATTTAACTCATCTTCTGGATGAGATACATTGTTCCATAACCCTGCTCTAACACCATACTAACTCATTCAATGTTCAGGAAATGGTTATTGAACACCTTCTGTGAGTATAACATTGAAGGTCTAGCCGTCTGCAATAGACACGTGTAAAAATCTCATGCAGATGAAATCTCAACAAGTTATGATTTTGAACTAAATCACTTAAATACATCCTTTGTGATTTTTTCTTAAAGAATACCCATCAATCACTAAGAATGAATTGTCTATTGTGTATGAGATTTTATAATTTGAATAATGCAAGATAAAGAACTATAATCTGTGGCACTTTTATACTTAAGGAACTTAGGGTTTAGTAACTGACATACAACACATGAAAAATAGTCCTAACCTGCCTCTTATCAGCCATGATATACATAACAGATGATACGCACACGTACAATAAACTCCCATTTGTGTCACAACCCTACACATATTTGTGGGGGAATAACTCCTCATGTACTAGCAGCAGCTATATTAGTATTGGTTCTTCGCTATAGGCTGCAGTACCTTTTCTCCTACTCAAAAAACCAAAACACAGAAAACCTTAACTGAACACAAGTGAAAAAAAGAGTATTAATCAAGAATAACCTTGAATCCTTTACAACTTACAAAAATCATGAACCTTTCACAGACTTTAACATCTGACTATTTTATAATGAATTCCTTGAGAAACATCAGAGTGTTTCAAGATTGTGGTTAATAATTATTGATATAGACTGTAAACTCTGGGAGTCCAGAAAAGAGATCAGGGTGGCAAAGGGAGGCTTAAGGAGGAAGTGAGATTTGACCTGGGCCTAGAAAAATGAGTAGACTTTAGATATACCGCGAAGATGTTGGAAGATTGCTAGAAAAGAAAAGACAGGGAGCAGAGATGCAGAAGTGACCGGGATAGGACAGGAAGAAAGCAAATCTGCTTCAGGAGCAGCGGCATCACTGGGAACAGAAAAGGAGATTTGGAAGTTAGAACAAGGCCAGGAACTTGGATGAGCAGACTTTGAAGTTAAGACTTCATGTGGCAGGTTGTAGGGGGCCACTGTAGATTTACTGCAGGGGGCTAAGACAAAGGATGGAAGGGAAACTGGTAGCCATGAGTGTTACTACAGTGGAAGTAGAGGAGTGCGGAACAAGGGAAACATTTTGGGCTCTTGCAAAAACCTAGATGCAGGGAGAGGTGTGATATTGGCAGCAGAAGCAATGCAGAGAGGCCTCTCAGACTGCCTGAATGACAGGGTGAGTAGAGGATGCAAGAGGGGCATTGACAGAAGTGAGGAAGCTGCTTTACAGACCTGAAGATAAATATCAAACCCCAAAGCAAATTTACCAGTTGATAACTGTGGGTCCACCTGGGCTGAATTGTCTTAAAGCTCTGAGTCTTTTCCTTTGAAACCCAAGGTTGGAGTTTAGGAGAATAGATTTGTATACATGAGTAAATTCTAGAGAACAAAACCGAGCTAGAGTATAAACCAAACAAAACTATACAGTAGGACAAATGATGCTTGAGCTCAGAAGGAGAACTAACTGGAGGAGAGAGTGAGGGACACTACAATCCTTTTCTGGAATAAAATACTGGGTAAAACTTTGAGCTGGGCTTCAATGAAAGGAATAGACAGGCTTAAATAGAAAAAAACAATGAATCACTTCCCATGTAAGAAGTAGGAGGATGAGTTAAGCTATAGCCTATGGCAACAGGAAGAAATAAGAAATGAGGACAGTGAATAAACTGACTGATGTGAGAAGTCTGGAAGAGAACTAAGGAGTGTTGGTGTCAGCTCAAGTGCCCTCTTTCTCAATCAGAAGGTACTAGAGGATGCAGGCAGATCCCATCTTCTGCCCTCCTCTGTGGCTGAACTTAAGTGATGCAGAATCCTGGCTTCACACAAGAGTGGATGCCAGGCTTCCTGTGTATGAGCTAACCCAGGAAGAGAAGATTGGTGACTCTAATCCCACCACAGAGGGGAGTCAGAGTGCAGGAACTGTACTGAAAACAATACTCGAGAGGGATCATCTTAGAAGCACCATGCACAGTGGGCTGCAGGGATCAAGAACAGCTGGGAAGATATTTGGCTATGATTCTAATTCTTGTTCAAAATAGTCCTTTATAACTCAAAAAATACCTTAAAATCCCAACCATGAATTTCACAGTCACAGCACATGGTAGTAAATTTCTGGGTTAAGGCCAAAATGCACCTCCACATCCAGCCCATAGAAAGTAAAAAACAAAACAAAACAAAACAAAACCCTCACTTCAATAATTTTCAAACCCACACACAAAAGGAAGTCTATGGGAAAGCTTGCAAGTTTGCTTAACCATTTTTAGTGTTCTATCAAGCTCAAAACGTCCATATTGCAGTTAGAAAATGTATAGCTAATAAGTACATTTTACAGCACATTTGCTAAGGAAAGCTTCAAATGAACAGATACGAAATTTAGATTCAGGAGTCTATAAAGCAAGTTAATATTTGGTTCATTATAGTATCAGTTATTGTCATATTTCTTTTTTTTTTTTTCATCATACAATGTAGAGTTGAGTCTCTTCTAGATAATTGAGACTAGGATAACCTGAACATTGATATATGCTTTTTCTTTTCTTTCTTTCTTTTTTCATTCTTTTTTTTTTTTTTTTTTTTTTTGGTGAGGCAGGAGATGGAAGAGGACCAAAAAGAGGAAGGGAAGTGACTTAAATGAATCATATTTGCCTTTCACAACATTTAAGTGATCTTCCTCCCTCATATTTAACTTGAAGACATGGATATTTGTTAGTAAATATTTCTGTAGATCTAAGACCATATAATCAGTTAACTTTAAAAATTATGTGCTTTGAAGTTGTTTGTTTTTACTTAAAGGATCCCGAAGAATCAGAAGTTGACATCGTAGAAGAAAATGATTACACTGGAATTATCTCTTTTCCTGACTTCAAGATTCCATCTAATCCTAAGTATTTTGAAGTATTTGTTACTAAAGTTTTCTCCAAAAAGCACATCTGGAACTTTGGTTGTGAGGCAGATAATCAGTCAAATGGAGCCACCTAGTGTTAACAAAGAGAGTAGATGTGAAAGCAATGAGGACAGGCAAGCTCTTTTCAGCTCTAATGAGAAGCTAGGCTGTTTCTGGCCAAAAAAAAAAAAAACCCATAAAATGAAAAACAAACCCCCAGTACTTCTCACCAATGCTCTTTATGTATAGATATTAAAATTTAGAAGAGGTAAAAAATAGTCTCCAGGCCTTTTTGTTTTCATCAAAACCGTCAACCTTCTACCCTTCAAGGAATCTAATAGCCTATCAGTCTAAAAGGCTGGGGGTGTCCTGTGCCTTGCTCTGAGAGTTATAAAAACATTAGTCCTCCGTAGTTTTTACTGTATACACTACCAGAAGGCAAATTGCAAGAGCGAGGGCGTTATTAGAGTCATTTCTCCCATTTGGCCTCATGTTAAAAGATTAATAATATGTTTAAATAGAACCCAATATGCTAAACATTTAGTGAACACATTCCTGGTATTTGCAAAGTACAACAGGAATGAGAAATTCAAAATAGAAATGAAGAATCCACAGTCCTTGCCTCCAAGGGCTTAGAGTAGCACAGATAAGATAAGTGTGCCTATGAATGGCTACAATGTTACTTTAAAGCAAAAAAAATTTTTATGGTCATTTTTGTTCTGCTCTCCAGAAGGGAGTTTGCAGTTAATTCACTATACTGAAGATTTTCTAGAAATTTGGATGAAATTTGGGGATTTAAATAAATTGGATAAATTTTAAATTGTGTAATTCCTTAAAAATATTGCATGCTCTAAAGCACAGAATTGATCCAATTATTTTACAACTATTATCATTTCTCCAACTTCATCCTTATGCCATTTGCTCCATGACAGATTATGTCAGCCATGGTAGCCTCCCGTGACCGGTAATTTCCTACCCCAGTACCCTTGCACGTGTTGTCCCCTCTGCTTAGAATGTGTTTCACCTTGCTCTTCACAAGACTGGCTTCCTCCCATTCTTTAGGACACAGGGTAAATGCTCCCTTTTTAAACAGGCTATCCCTGGATGCACCATCTAACATAGTCTGTCTCTTCCTTTTACTCTTGTTTATTTTCTTCGTGGCACTTATCTTAATTTTGTAAGCATTTATTTATTAATTTGCCTGCCTTCTTAGTCCCCACTAGACTGTAAACTCCTTGAGGATGGAGGTCTAGTCTTTATTGGTCACTGTTGTATCTCCAGCACTTCAACATAACAAGCACTTGATAAATGTTCTTGGTGTTATGAAGATGACCATAATATTAAACTTTTTTGATTGCATAACTGATATGCAGGATAGATACTACTTTTCCCATTTCACAAATGAAGTTAAGTAATTTGTCCGAGTCCTATCTGCCAGTAAATGGAAAAGTGGGAATCTGAACTCCCATGGACTAATAATTCTGTGAAGACAGGGTCTCTTCCATCTTGTTTATTTTTTATCTTCAGTGCTTAATCCAGTTCTCAGTAAATATTTTTGAATGAAGGTTGTTAATTAAATCAGGTCATTTGCCTCTTTAAACAAATCATAGTTTGTCCCCAACCATAATTTCAATTATGTGACGTGTGAATTTTATCATCTGGATGAGCTTGACCTGTATTATATAATTCTAGACATTGTTATAGATTTTCTACAACAGTATGAATTTTAGTATTGTCAGTATAATTAAGCTCCAGGATTAGCAAATTCTCAAGTATCATAAGCTCTTCAAATCAAAACTATTATACTAAGATAAAATACCTGAAAAAAATCACAATGTATGAAAAATTTATTACCAGACAATTTGTGTTATCCTGAAAATGCTCAGTTATTTTTGTTTACTGCTTTAAAATCTGTCACAAAAACAAAAACGTTATGTAGGATATATATATATATCTTTACTTACTTCTCCCTCTTAAAAACAGAAATTGATTAGATTTCCTTTCGGTGAATTAAAAATATTTGACTACTTCTTTAATTTTGAATACTTTGCTTCCGTAGATACGGTGTGTGGAAAATTAAAGCTAAATATAAAGAAGACTTTTCAACAACTGGAACTGCATATTTTGAAATTAAAGAATATGGTAATTTCTGACAATTAAAAGTTTACCTATGAAGAGTTAGTGTTTTTGCAATAATTCTTTTCATGAGTGAACTTAATGCAAAATCACTCCCAGATGAAGATGAGGCAGCTTGCGGGTATGGTTAGAAGTACTGGTTGAGGTGGGAGGAGTGGTGGGCGTCCAAATGCCTAGGCTCTAGTTCTGGCTGCCCTCATTAACCTTGGCCAAGCACACCAGCCTCTCTGGACTTGTGTTCAGAGAGCCCAGTGAACCATACAGCCCAGTGAACCATACAGCCCAGTGAGACCTAGTCCTCTGCGGACTCAAGGTCCTTTCCAGAATTATGATTTCAGGAGAAACTTGAACAATCCTGCTTGAGGTAAGATTAATAGATGATTTACTCAAGTCATTACAACCAATTAGTGACAGAACAAAAACATTTGGACTTTCTTACCCGAAGTCCAGTGCTGTTTTCCTTTTGGCTCATAAATTCCTAATACTTATCCAGAAATTTAGGACATTCTTATTTTGAAATCAGTCATATTAATGACTAATAATTAACATATAATAGCTTAATCTTTCCATTTCTTGTAGTTGTTTGCTAGAGTATTTGTGTGCTCTGATATAAAATTTAACTTTCTCTTGCTTGAAGTCATTTTTTATTCTCTCAGGAAACTTCTACTAATATGGCAAATAAATACACGGATTTTAACAATGAATATACAAACAGTGACAAAACAGATTTATTATAACAAAACTCAACTTTAAAGATTATGGGCTCTAAATAGCATACACTTTTAAGTGATCCCCCTTCCTCCACGTGTTTTTGCTGCTTCTGGTGTGTATCTAAAATTCATCCAGCTCTCATTATCTACACCCATCGATTTCATCACCAGGCTCCCTCCTGGACCGCTGCAAAACCTCCCTAATTCCTATCTCTGCTTCCAAGCTATTCTCCCTTCATATTAGCCAAAATAATCTTGAAATGCAAACCTCTTCATGTCATTTCACTATTGAAACATCTCCAACATCTTCTCATTCCTACCTCTTCTTCAGCCTCATTTATACCACTCTAGTAATGGTGACTTTGCATATGTGTCATCTACCTACAAAACTTTTCCCCTTCCTCTTGCCTAGCCAACTCCTACTTGCCTTTCCAGTCTCAAGTGAAAAGCCATTTATTCAGAGAACTTTTCCTTAAATTCTCTTAAATTCCTTAAATTCTTGGGACGGATTCCCCGTACTTATTTATATCAGTTTACGTAAGTGTGGTTTAGATGTTTATCTGTTTGCTTATGCCTGTCTTCCCTGCTTGACTATGAGCTTATTAAAGGCAAGGTTTGTGTCTGTCTTGCTCACTGGTATGTCCCTGTTGGTAGGAGTGTGCAGACTACATGGCAAGTAGGTATTGGATGAAAGGATGAAATATTTTCCTCTACTTCATATCCTGGAGAGAACACATCTGCCTTGACCGTTAATAACAGAGGACCGCAGCCCAGAGCAACAAATTGCATTGCTCTTTTACTTCTGTCTTTCACCATCTAGAAAACACATAAGCCATATCTGAAGCCAACTAGCTCATTTACTCTTGTATGTTAGTCTTTGTCTATAATATCAGAGTCACACAATCACCTGATTTTCTAGTAACTGTTGCACAGGTTAATTGAATTAGAACCTGTAAACCTTAGTACACAGTCTGAGTTAGTATAAAGAGAAGACAGTGCCATTTTGACAGGTGAAATTGTTTTCCTTTGGGCAATCAAGATACCAAAGAGATAGAAAAAAAACCCCAAAAACCTCCTTCCTTTCTGCCCTAATATTTGATTTTGCATGAAGGTTGTTTTTTTGGGGCTAATTGTAAGCTCTCTCTTATTGACTAAAGTGAGAGTTTTATGTTGGAATTTGGAGCCTGGATGGATTTTATCTACTAGACAAAAAAGGAAATGTTAAATAAGAATTTTCTTTTTCCATTTTCAAGTTAATAAACATTTGTTGAGCATATATTTATTTACGACTTATGAGAAGGATAAGAGGGGAGCCACACAAAGACAGAGAATAGTCTTTTTTTGTTTCAAAGAGCCCATATGCTAGTGGAGGAAATAATCAATTGCCTATAATAAGTGCTGAAATCAAAGCATAAGCAAAGTGCTTCTAGTACATAGAGGATGGGATGACCTCTGATTGGTAGAATGGGAGGCTTCCCAAAGACGTTGTTGATGATGATGATGATGATGATGATGATGATGATGACGATGATGATGATGATGATGACGACGACGACAAAGTGGATGCTGTGTTGATGTCAGAGCTTACCCAAATATACCAGAAAGTACAGTTGGTTGCTATGTTTTAAAGGCTACTCTAATTTAAATGGTAATGTTGTCTCTTCATTTTTCTTTTCAGTGTTGCCACATTTTTCTGTCTCAATAGAACCAGAAAACAATTTCATTGGCTATAAGGACTTTAACAATTTTGAAATTACTGTAAAAGCAAGGTAAGAAAGATTTTTTTTTCTTTTTCAGATTATCTGGCTAAACGGAGTGCTAGCTCTGGTGATAGTTGCCCAGAGTGAGATCTGTGATTTTTTTCCAGTTCTATTGAGATAAAATTGACATATATCATTGGGCAAGTTTTAGGTGTACAATGTGTTGAGTGGATACATTAATATATTGCTGAGATCTGTTGATTTATTGATGATATCTGCTACGACTTTGGAACTGACTGAGAAGACATCATGCCTATAGTTTATTTGCTCATACTAATTCTAGATGGTTCTGATTTTACCTTTGTTGGCTATTCACCAGCAAAACAAAATCCTAAAGACTTAAGTTCAAAACGTATGTTTAGGAACCAGCATGACTTAAATCTTGGGACTGCATTATGAAGCCTTCAATTCTTGTCATTTTTTTTAATGACTTAATCAGCCAGCTAATGCTGCACAACTACTCCAAGATCCAGTGCCACAACCGTTTACGAGTCAGCTGGGCAATTCTGTGGGCTAGACTAATGTCAGTGGGGCTCATCCATGTGCCCACAGTCAGTTGGCAGGTCAGCTAGGGGCCAGCTAGTCTAGGGAGGTCTTACTCACATGCCTGGCTGGCAATTGACTGAAGCTACAAGAATGATTGGAGCGTGTGTGTTTCTCATCAACCAACCAGCTAGCCTGTAGCAGCAGCAATGCTCAAAGAGAAAAAATGGGAGCATAAAAGTTCTCTTGAGGCCTATACTTGAGACTGGTGCAACATCACTTCCACCATTATCTTTTGTCCAAACCAAATTACAAGACTAGCCCAAGAGGAAATAGATTCCCCTCATAGTCTTTGCACACAAGGAGCTGCAAAGGTGGTGGACAAGTGCAGAGGTGGATAATTAGGGTTAGTTTTGCAAGCAATCTACTGCAAAAACTTAGGTCATTTAAAAATGACAATATAATGTAGCTATTAATAACAGTAACCAATTTATACAATTATATGTCAGACACTTTTCAATGCACTCTATGTATATGAGCTCATTTAATCTTTATGAAAACTCTATGAGGTAGGTACTATCACTATCCCCACATCACAAATGGAAAAACGAAGATACATACATGTTAAGTAATTTACCCAAGATCACACAGCTAGTAAGTCACACGGTCTGTCTGGTTCCAGAATCCATGCCCTCAAATGCTATCCCATACTGCCGCTCTAACTAGCATTTATTCCTCAAATTGAGTGTTTGTCACTTAATCTAAACCAACATAAAAGGCTCACTTGACAGAAAATTATAGAAATTGACATCTTTTAATGGAGAGACTTACTCTGTTCAAACTACAAATAAGGAAATTAGCTCTTGCTATAGTATTTGCTATGCTGAAAGTTTTCTTTATTCTTACTTTAATAACTAAACTAAAAAGGAAATATCGCAGTTAGAATTTTTAAAAGAACTTATATAACTCTCATTAGCCATGCTGCTTTTAAAGATATAAAAGAAATTAGGGAGCAGCTCCCCACTGGTACCAAAATCATTGAGGAAGTAACATGTCTTGTAGGAAAGGGCCCCAGACCTGACTCTTTTGATGGTCTCGAGATCAGTGTTTTCACCTAGTACATAGTAATAAAAATCCATTCTTTGGCTTTATCGTTGTAGCTTTATGAGGATGAAATGTAATAGTGGATGAAAGACGCTTTACAGTGTATCAAGTGCTTTATGTAATTTTAAATTGTTACCTTTTATCCAAATTTTATTATTGTAGTCACGTTAGTAAAACAATTTTATGGTATGATTGTTTGACAGATATTTTTATAATGAAGTCGTCAACGAGGCTGAAGTGTATATCTCTTTTGGAATAAAAGAAGATTTAAATGATGAGCTGAAAGAAATGATGCCGAAAGCAATGCGAAACACGATGGTAAGATGTTCCATCATACCTAAAGATGCATCATGAACACTAGCGATGGAACGTTACTGCAAAATCATCTAGTCCAATCCCTCATTTTATATAGGTGTGGAAATTGAAGCTTTAAAATCCTCCGTTGGCTTCTCACTATCCTGAAGATTAAGTTCACTTTCCTTGGCATCAGCTCCTCTCTCCTCCTCTCTCCAGCCTATCTCCCACTTTCTTCTCCCTTGCCCTGATCACTCCAGTTTCTCGAACTTACCCTAGTCTTTCTTACCTCCAGGTCTTTGCAGAACTGCTCCTTCTGCTTGGGAATGCCCTTTCCCTTTGTTGTCTTCTGCCTCTTCTTTGCCTGACAAATTCCTTCTCATTCTTTGTCTCAGCATCAACACTCTTTCTACTCCCTCAGGGCTTGAGCTGCTCTTAGCAGAGCATGTTTCACATTTTATTGCAGTGGTTCTCAACCAGGAATGATTTTTACACCCCCCCTCCCTGGGACCTTTGATAATGTCGAGACATTTTTGGTTGTCACAACTGGGGAAGAGGTGATACAGGCACTTAGTGGGTGGAGGCCAGGGATGCTTTGAAACTCTTACAGTGCACCAAGCAGTGCCTCACAGCAAAGAATTATTGTGTCCAAAATCTCAGTATTGCAGGGTTGAGAAACCCTTCTTATTGTAATGGTTTATTTACTTCTCTATCACTCTTTCCATGAAACTCTTTGTGGGTCTGAATCATTCTCATTATATGCTGACAGCCAGCCTGGTTCCTGGCAAATAATAGGTGCACTATAAAAATTTATAAGTAAATGAATTCACAATGAAGTCACTGGGAATCTATCCGGCCACAGCTAAGAGCTAGTGGCTGCTGGAGCTTAGAGTCCTGGCCCCCTCTTCCCTGTTTTCGTGTTCTTTACATTATGCTGCAGATGATAAAGGCTCATGTCATTCTGTTCTCTACTGTGTATTCACATAGTTTTACCATCAGTTATTTAGCCTTTGCTTTTTCAAAGGACAGTTTTATTTCTTCAGGGTATCAATTAAATGCCTCTATTCCATGAAAGATTCTATGCAGGACACTGAGATTTAAAGCTACATAAGACAAAAATTCCTGGCCTCATGAATCTTTTCAGAAGAAAAGATAAAGCAAAATCTATTTAACAGTTGTAGTTAATAATTAATATTCTGTGACTTAACCGTATGTCCCTTTACCTATTGTATGTTTTTAAATTAGTGTTTCAATATCTAAGCAGCAAAGTACAAATTAAATACCATAGAACCCCGTTATGATTAGTTAACTCATCATTATGGTGAGTTAAAAGCAAGAGTAATCTGAGACACCTGGAAGCATGACAGTGTTTCAGGGATTGGAGAAAGGCACCTTTTTCAGTTAGTACACAGAAGACCAGCTGAACCAGATGAGGTTTAAAACTCCTCTGTGTCTATGACTCTACACAAATAGATTAAGAAATAGCATTCTGGGCTTAATTGTGGACTCAGCTATTCCCTTTACGGGTGACAAGAAAGCATTCCTCTGACATTTGTCTTCAATTGAGAGGTTAGTAAAGGCACATTTTGTTCATTTTCTTTCTCGTAATTTCTCCTCTGAAATAACTCTTTCATTTTCCTCCTTTAAAAAGTTGGTAAATGGAATTGCTCAAGTCACATTTAACTCTGAAACAGCAGTTAAAGAATTGTCCTATGAGAGCCTAGAAGAGTTAAACAACAAGTACCTTTATATTGGTGTGACCGTCATTGAGTCTACAGGTAAGTGTTTATTTTTAACTTTCATAGTTAGACAGCATACTAAAGGTATAAATAATGTCTACGGTTCTTTCACACCTTATGTTCTTTCATAGTAAATTTTATTTTTTATATCATTAAAAACTGGGACTAGAATATAGCCCTGCCACTCTCCAGTCGTTGGGTCCCTACTGCTTCAGTGACTAAAATGGAATAACACCTGCGCAGTTGGTATCCCAGGCAACGCTGCAGCCTATCGGGCTTGGTCATCTGGCACCCCAATTTTCTCACCTGGCAAAAATAAAAAATCAAAGAGATTATGCATGTAAAAGTAGCTGATAAAATACTGTGCAAATGAAAGTTATTACTACCATCATGGTTTTCGTCTCCTTAGCTGTACAGTGACGGAGTTGAATCAAGTGTATCTAAATCCCTTTTCTTCTGTAATGGTCAGTAATTCTACCTAAAATTGGAGGTAATAATGTTTCTAAGATGGATCCAATAATAGTATATACCTCACAGGGTTATGGTGAGGATCAAAGAGTCAGTACGTGCAAAGCACTTAAAACAGCTCTTCTTCCTCCTCCGCATCCTTATTGTTCTTGCTTCCCCCCTTCCCCTTCCTCTCCCTTCCTCTTCCCCTCCCTCTCCTCCTCTTTGTCCTCCCTCTTTCTCCTCTTCTCCTTCTCCTCCTTCTTTCTTCTCTTCCTTTCTCCTCCTCTTCCTCCTCCTCTTCTTCTCTCCACCGACTGCTTTCTTAGCATTCCTAACATTTTGTCTAGTACTCCCAACACCCACTCCAACGGTTTTTAATAGTTGTTAATTATCACTCCAAATTGGATCAATTTGTCTTACTTCTGCTATGTCTTGATTACTAATGTTCTTTATATTTTCAGGTCTATATTTGAACCCCCAACTAACCTTGAACAAATAATTTAACCACAATGAGTCCTTTTTTTTCCCCAATAAAATGAGTGTTAAACCAGATAATTCCTACAGTCTCTTCCACCTCTTTAAATCCATCCTTCTAGGGTAGCAGAAGGAAGAATTGAGGTAATTTACTGAGTACTTTGTATACATCCGATACTCAATAAATGTAGGAGAATGATGGTGATTTTATACTCCTCACCCTAGCTTTTGTTTTTGACATTATTTTAATGTTTCTTTCTTACTTTTATTTTTCTCAATTCACTTCAAATAAATTCAGTTTAAGCAATGCTTATTAGCTCTTCAAAGAATGCTGCTGAACACGCAGGCTTACAAATATCAATGATGCATAATCTCAGTACTCAAGTGTCTTATAGACTAGCTTCAGCTGTAAGGAAAGCAAACAAAGAATTCTGTTATAAGAAGGAATTCCACGTGTGCCCTAAGGGAAGTACTTAATGCCACTGACTTTCCGAAGAAGATGAGCTCCTAGATGATTGCTGAGCAACCAAGAATGGTGTCCTGAAGATGATCAGTCTTGTCTTAAGGGGATTTGAGGCAGGGATAGTAGGCAGGGTGAAGTGGGGCACCCTTCATAGAGAGGACATACCAAGGGTGGGAAATAAAGCTTGACCTCTGAGGATAGCAGGTTATTCAGTTGGCTGAAGTATAGGATATAGATGTTGGGGTATTAGGGGTGTAATATTGGAAAGGAGTTTGGGGATCCTAGAGATTCGTATATGATTCTTAATAGTTTAGCTTAAGTTTTAGCTGAAGGGTAACACCATTGGGGGCTTGCCAGTAGACCTTCAGAGTTCTCTCTATCTCAAGCTCTCTTTTTATGTCTTCTCCATTTCTCTCCATATCCATGAGCTCTAAAGGTAAACTCCATGTAATGTTTAGTCTCTGGCCTACCCTTTCCTTCTCTCCTTAATCCTTTATAAATATTTAACTGAAACTCACGCCACTGGCAAAAAGTGGTGTCCCTTCCTCAGATTTCTCCTCCATCCAATCGTATTGCTCTATTGCTACAAGGGCCATCTCTACACACAAGCCTTGTGCCCAAGGCTTTGGAAACTCCTGAGAAGAGTTTAGACTCCTCTTTGCACTGCCCATCTGAACCAAAACCCAGGTCCTACTTGCTATTGGTAAATGAATGAATGCAGGAATGGCATGAATGAATGATTGAGTGAGTCTGTAGACATACGGAGGCAAAATCGCTCGCCACACAGATCAGTACATGCCTAAAAAAGGTCAACATAATCCTTGTCATTTCTTTAGGTGGATTTTCTGAAGAGGCAGAAATTCCTGGCATCAAATATGTCCTTTCTCCCTACAAACTGAATTTGGTTGCTACTCCTCTTTTTGTGAAGCCTGGGATTCCATATTCTGTCAAGGTAGATGAGAGGGTTGGGGAACTGCTGAATGTGACTGTCTTTTTCTGGAAACGTAGGGGTGCCAAACAGGGGAAAGATGACAAAGAAGCAGATCACAGAGGGAACTCATTCTGCGAAATCTGCCTTTCCTGTAATGCCATGGGATCGGGGTGGGAAACTGCAGGCCAACTTCAACCCTGGGAATGATTTCAACCCTTAGGGCAAGTATCAGTATGTAGTAAGATACCCTGTGTTAGGCATTCCCTGAATAACATGGCATTAAATGATACGTAAATAAAACCCTGAAAGTCTATAGTTCAAAAACTAGTAATATTTAAAGTTATTTGGCAGCATGTTCTTAAAATGTCTTAAGATGGAGATATTATTCCTTGAAAATGGACCCCTTTCTCTCATTTTTTACTTCCTGTGTATCTCCGAGGGCCTCCTTCTGTGCTTTTCACTTTGCACTCTCTTCGGGCATAACTCTAAGACAATCTCATCTCTCTCTACTGCTCTCCAGCCTTTTCATCTCGACAGTTTCTGTCTCTGACTCTTTTCTCTAAGTTTTTTTTACTTCTTTTTTCCTTTTTAAATATTTTCTCTTTTTCATCCCCTTTTCCTTCTTAAAATGCGAATAGCATGGAGTTAAAACATTTATTTAACTTTTTAATTATATTTTATTATATTTAGTATTCTATATTTTATTATACATGATATAAAATATGTTCTATTATATACATGTTTTATTATATTTATAAAATGGAATTTTTGTCCCCTATCCTTTAGAAAGCTAAAGTAGAATTTTTTTTATTCTTTAAAGAGGTGTTGCTTTTAAAAATCAACTTTAGGATGATTAAAATGGGTTACTTATTACTTACTGTGAGTCACTGGCTTTTAAGAGAAAAAAATTTACCAAGTCCCAAACAAGCTTTGGACATACTTATAACTTCTTACATACATGCATTACATATTTAATAATATATAACATATTATTATATAATACATATGAAAATTTATAATATATATAATACATAGTAATATATAGTATAATAAAATATTAACTGTCATTATGCAGAATATATTTATTATTTTAAAATATCTTTTATATATTTCATATGACATATAAATATAAAATAATATAAAACATATCTGTGGAAATTCTATATGACCATATGTATGGTGATGCAAGGTAGAATTTAAGGAGAAAAAAATGCATTTTTTTAATTTCTCATATCCAAGGGAATCATTCCCAGAAGTGATTGCCTAATTTTCTCCTTTTTCCAGTTCTTAACCAATTGAAGAAACACAGAAATTCGATAGCAGAAGACCTTGTCACATTTGGCAGATCTAATTAGAATGATATTTAAATTCTGAGTCTTCTTGATAAACGGGGGAAATCCATTCAAGAATGATTTAACTAAATAAGATTAAATCTTTCTACATATAAGTTGAGAACATGCTTCTCTTTACTGAATTAAACATGAATAATTTATACATTGGTGGGGAGGAAGGAAAATTATTTCAGAATTGCTATGCTTTAAAAGAAGTGATGAGCTGTTGAAATGAATTTGGACTGTTCTGACAAACAGGTGCAGGTTAAGGATTCTCTTGACCAGTTGGTAGGAGGGGTCCCGGTGACTCTGAGCGCACAAACTCTCGACATAAACCAAGAGACATCCGACTTGGAGTTAAAGGAAAGCGTAACACGTTCCAGTGACGGAGTAGCTTTGTTTGTGGTGAATCTCCCATCTGAAGTGACAGTGCTGGAGTTTAACGTGAGCTGAATCCTCCTGTTAAATTTTCTAGGACAGTGTATACTTTTGACTTGTGTGTTTTGGCCAATATGTAGAACAAATGTGGCAGATTTTGTACATGAGTCCAGTGAACAGTTCCACACTTCCGCATCCAAAAAACAAACAAACAAAAAGCACCAGAAGCAATCTGCTAATCCATTGAATGGTCCTTGAGGAAGATAAATCTATCAGTATTTTATTTGGGATGAATTATTTTCTCTCACATCAGTGAAACTGTATTAGAATCGAAAAGCTTCAGAACAGGTATGGCAGTAGGAATCAGTGATAGGAATAGTCTCTTTTCCCTCCCCCAACTTTTAATCTCTTTTCAGGGCCACAAACGAGTCAAATGTGGAAGCCTCTCTTTTTTTCTAGTTGTATGAATCACTCTACCTGAAAGGTCACTGAATAGTCTCCTCTCCCAGCAGATAATATTTAGGGTCCCAATCCTAAATTATAAAAAAAAAAAAAAAAAAAGAGTAAATTAATAATGCATGTTAATGACCCGAGTATGCATATATTCACCATCATCTACTGAGCCCTTACAAAGTGCTAGTCATCCTGCTAAAGCTTTATGCAAAATACATTTAATACCCATTTAATCAGCTCTATGAGTCAGAGAATATTATCTTTGCCATTTTGCAACTGAGGAAACAGAGGCTTTTAACCTCTCCTATGGTTAAATAACTTATCCAGACTTAATGAATGGTGGCTTTTGGATACAAACCAATGCATATCTCTCTGGAGCACGAGCTATTAACCCCTTTGCTGTCGAAGGCTGATAATGCTGCCATGGTATCATTTCTGCCCCACTCTGTGTTTGTAAGTCCTCCTCTTGCCACTGTCTCACAATGAAACTGGGCCAGAGAGTCTGTGTGATGTCCATTCACAACTCCTGTTCCCAGTCCTCAAGACCTCCCCACTGCTACCCTTCTCTTACCCCCAATTCCTGCCATCCCACCCTATAAGAAAAGGAGTCCCAAACTCACCATGACACTTCAGGAAGGGTGCCAATATTTGTTCCAGGGGCATCTTTTTCTCTTCATCAGACTTTCCCTGATAATAGCTCATATTATCCCAATGATTGCCCATAGCCTTTGTAAAGTCACTTGATACCATAGCTGAACCTACAAACATTGGAGTAATGGAGTGTTTTTTTTTTCTCTTTAGCATTTGGCATTGTTAAATTTAGAAATTTATAAAGCAGAGGATTTAAAAAGTGTGTTTCACGGAAGACATTACACCACAGTCCACGTGTTTTGTTTTATTTTATTTTTTTCCTTTTCAGGTCAGGACCCAGGACCCAGATCTTCCAGAAGAAAATCAAGCCAGCAAAGAGTTTCGAGCAATAGCATATTCATCTCTCAGCCAAAGTTACCTCTATATTGACTGGACTGAAAACTATAAACCTTTGCTTGTGGGAGAACATCTGAATATTGTTGTTACCCCCAGAAGTCCATATATTGACAAAATAACTCACTATAATTACTTGGTAAGTGTAATAATGACAGATTTATATCTGTCTATTACCCCACCTGATTTTCCTTTGCTTATAGAGAAGCATTAGAATGATCCCTTTCTTATGTTCTTACAAAGCACTTTCCAGAACATCACCTAATTTGTTAATCAATTTTTCAAAAGCCTTTGAGACAAGGCCTGATTTTCATGATCATTTCACAGACGAAGAAACTGAGAGACAAAGAGGTTAAAAGACTCACTATGGTCACTACAGCTTGGAAGAGGGAGATTGTGATTTGAATGGGGAACCTCTGACTGTGTGATCTGCCTTTCACAGAAGAGAGACTGATTCCTCCAGAGAGCCTGATTAAATTCTCACATCACCTCTTTTCTACTTCATAGGCAAAGATTACATGCTTAGAAATTAAAAAATAAATGAGGACCCTAGATCATATTGACTGATGAATTATTAGGTGGCCTGTTTATGGACTATGTACCAAAGCTTTATATGCAGCCCTGCTCTCTAAGGACAATTTAAGGGCTGTTTGAGGACATTTTGGCTTCATATGATTTGTAGTTTTGTTAACCTTAAACCTCCAATTTAGAACCTAATCTCTGCTTTAAAACTTAATTACCAAATAAGATGCCCTCCACTTACTCATCAATATTTTTTAATCAATTAAGCAAGGAGATGTTAGTGACAGTGTGATGACTTTAAGCAGATTTGGGGTCAAATTTTAGCTCTCTGATTTCCTAGCTAGGTGGTTTTGTACTAAAATCAGTACGAGATTTAGTTAATTCCTGAACCTCAGTCCCTTCATCTGCACAATAGGGACAGTATTCCTATCCTTCTGATTAGTACGGGAACTAAAGGAATTAATTAAATGTGAAGTTCCTGGTCCATAGTAGGCCCGTACAATGTTAACTTTCTTTTTCTTTAACATAATTTCTACTCCAGCTCCAAACTCCATCCTGAAGCAAAGGTTGTGTTTTTGTAACTATCATTGCTGCTGCTGTTTATTTTTAGATTTTATCCAAGGGCAAAATCGTTCACTTTGGCACAAGGGAGAAACTTTCAGATGCAGCTTATCAAAGTGTAAACATTCCAGTGACACAAAACATGGTTCCTTCAGCCCGTCTTCTGGTGTATTACATCGTTACAGGAGAGCAGACTGCAGAATTAGTGTCCGACTCAGTCTGGTTAACTATTGAAGAAAAGTGTGGCAACCAGCTCCAGGTGATCCACATATCATAAGTCTAAGTCACAATCAAATTTTCTTCTGAATTGGGGGGGGAGGTGCTGTAAACACAGCTATCTGTGAAGTTTTGGGTCATATAAATGACTTTTTTTTTTTTTCAAATGATCTTTTAGGTCCATCTGTCTCCAAGTACAGAGGCATATTCTCCTGGTGACCGTGTAACTCTTAATATGGCAACTGAGTCGGCCTCCTGGGTGGCTTTAACGGCAGTGGATAGTGCTATATACGGAGTGCAAAAGACAGTCAAGAAGCCCCTGGAAAGAGTTAAGTAGTGCACGGCCTTGGTTACTGGGATTGCCCTATGCAGTGCTTCACAAAGTGCGGCCACTAGGGTAGGTTGTGGGAAAAGAATTTAGGGAAAACTAGACCTGCTTTTCTATAATCTAGTTGAAACAGTTCTTAGGAAGACAAGCCGTCTTCACATTAGTCTCTAAAGCCCAAGTCTATCCTTTTTTGCTTTTCCAAGTACGGAGTTAAGCACTTTAGAAACATACGACCATGACAGTAATTACATTCATGGGGCCAAAGTGCCGCTGATTGGGAGGATTTGGAGATTTGGGAGCAGGGGGCTTTATAGTAGCAGCACCAGGGAAGAATGGATAGGCAATCTCGGGGGGGGGGGTTGTTGGTTTGTTTGTGTTTGTTTTTGTTTTGGGGAGTTTGGTTTTCTTTTTTAACTTTCATTAAAATCTGTGGCTGAGAAGAATGTGAAAATGATTCACTTCCCCTAAGTTCCCATTTATCTTGGCTATGCTCTGCTACTATTTTCTAGGCTTGAATTTCTTTGAAGAAGGAAGAAAGAATTGAGAAACTATTTAGTTAAAAACATTCAGAAAGGAAAAAACATCTAGGATCAAAATTAAAACTGGAAAAAGCCCCCCCCAGAAAAGTTATCTTTTAGAGAACTTAGAGCCTAGAGCCTTCTTCCCAAAATACAAGAGATTGTGCTCTTTTTTTTTTTTTTACCAACTTAGAAATGAGCTTGTTTGTTAATTCACTCGTTCATATATTCACCCACTTCTTTTTTGGACATTATGTTGATTGCAGTATGCTTTCTATGCATAAAACAGCATAGGTCAATTTCTAAGAATCATGAAAGTTTAAGACTTAGTTCTCGATTTAATTTTGAAGAGGTAAGCATTTTTAAGTACAAAAGGACAAACTAAAGGAATGAAGTTGGGAAATTTGGTCTTTGGCCATTCAATAAATGAGTGGCCTGTGCGTTTCACAGATTTGTTATAACCATGTAACAACTCGTATCTTTAATTTTTCAGAGAAATGATTTCTACATCTAAATTGGCTCAACCTATTCAGATTTTCACCTTTAGTTAATTCCTAAGAATTATTAGATTAACTAACTACCTTTGGACAGGTATTTCAAACTTTAGAGAAGAGTGACCTAGGCTGCGGGGCAGGTGGTGGCCGCACAAATGCAGAGGTGTTCTACCTGGCTGGACTCACTTTCCTCACCAATGCAAATGCAGATGATGCCCAAGAAAATGGTAAAACACTCAGCAGTTTTTGTTTATTCTTGAAATTGATTACTCAAATTTACATTGATCATCTGTCT
This sequence comes from Camelus bactrianus, assembly GCF_048773025.1. Lineage (NCBI taxonomy): Eukaryota > Metazoa > Chordata > Mammalia > Artiodactyla > Camelidae > Camelus > Camelus bactrianus. Next base: position 65,420,439 of record NC_133542.1, on the reverse strand, counting down.
CCCAGACCTCATTTTTGTCCCTCCTCCATAATATTCTCTATGCTGATCTTAGAATGACATGAGTAGGTAACCTCCCAGTATAAAAGGTTTCACTGGCCTTCAAAATAGAAGACAAATTCTTTATGGTAATACTCAAGGCCTTCCATGATCTCCTCTGCACCTCTTTCCAACTGTGTCTCATTCCACTCTACATGACCTTACGTTTAAGCTAACAGAACCAAGTGTAGTCATTGGGTGGCACTGGGTCATTTTTCATCTTTGGGCTTTTCGTTATCAGGATTGCTTTCTCTTTTAGTAGCCTGGAGAAGCTAGTGGACGAATCATCTCCTCTTAAGAGGCCTCCTTTGATAGGGAGAATACTGGAGGGACTAGATAAATCTTTATAAGTAATATAATCACAGTACTTCATTGCACATTCTTACACTTTGTTGCACATCTTGTCTTAGACACTCCATTGTGGGCTTGTTAAGGGCAAGGACCCCATCTTAATCATCTTCTTTCCATGGTTTAAAAATTGTTCATAATTATACTTGATACTATTATTTGTAACAATATAGCACAAAAAATAATTAAAATAGCATACTAACAAAAACTTTGCTCACTTAGGCTTAGATATTTCTCTTTAATCAGTGGATCAAAAAGGTTGCAGACTCAAAGCCAAATTCAGTTCAAGCAAGTCAAACTATATTGCAGTAGATTGTGAGCTCCTCTAAGATAAAACAAGTCATATTGAGATGTGTAGTGCAGATTACCTCATCGAAAGCAGTCAGTATTGAATGAATAAATGATTTGTGAATGTTTTAAAGACTTAAATAATTTCATGAAATTTTCCTTTTTTTTTTTTTTTGAAATTTTATCTCCTTTTTCCCCTTCCGTCTTCTTTATCTTTTTAAAAACAGATGAACCCTGTAAAGAAATTCTCAGGCCAAAAAGAATGTTGCAAAAGAAGATAGAGGAAGAAGGTACTGTAAAAGTTTCATGTGGTTGTCAAAAAGTTATGATCATATCATTCAAAAGCTGGAGAAAATGAAACATTATCTAATTTCTCATAATTCAAATAGAATGGGTGAAAAGAAAGATGTGTACAGATGTCTGGCTCACTTCCCTGAGAAAGATTAATCCAAGTAAATCTAATAGTTCATTTGCCATAAATTTAATCTGAGGAAAATAAATCTTTATTATTTCTATCTCTAAAATATAAAAGATTAACTTTCATTTGTCACAAATATTTCCTGTCTACAAACTTCATCTAGTAATTAAAATCATATTCTTCCATTTTATTCTAACAAAATCCGTGATTTAATTAACTTTGAGGTACACCTAGAAATCTATCTCTTCTCTTGCATACGTTTAACAGGTAAGTGTATTTTGGATTATTTTTGGAGAAATAAGCCCAATAGAAATTATTTTTAAATAATTAAATGGAGATAATGATCATTGACAATGTTACAACAGAAAGAACATTGAACCTGAAGTCAGTGACCTGAGTTCAGTAATAAGGATGTTTATAGTAATATAATAATACTTTGCATTTGTACATAAGTCATTTTAATTATAGGATATTTAGCTTGAAGAACATACTTGCCTAGTGGTGATAACTCTCTTCAAATATTTGAAGGCTTCTCAGATAGTTAACTTATTTTACTCATAGGATGCTGAACCCAAGGTACCAGTTTCAAAAGTTAGTATTTAGCTTAGTTACAGGAAGCCCTTCACCGTTTTGTGTGAATCAGAATGAACTACCTTATGAGGCCACATTCTCCCCATTCCTAGGGTAGTTCCAAAGGAGGGCCGGTCAGTCAACTAGCCGTGGCTGTTGTGAAGAGGGGGTTCTGTGGCAGCAGAAAGCAAGTATCCCTCAAGAGCCCTTCTGAGACTGAGATGTTATGACTATGCATAATCAAGCACACTTGTATCATTGCCATTTCAGCTGCCAAGTACAAACATGTGATGGTGAAGAAATGTTGTTATGATGGAGCCCACCGTAATGATGATGAAAGCTGTGAGCAGAGAGCTTCCCGGATTACGATAGGCCCAAGGTGCATCAAAGCTTTCAAGGACTGTTGTGCCATTGCACAACAACACCGTTTCAATGAATCTTATAAGAATATGCAGTTGGGAAGACTACGTAAGTTAGACATTTTCTATCGGAGAATATGAGGAATTTGGTGTAATTTTATGCTGCCAAGAAAGGCGGTTTTCATGCTCTACTTAAAATGGAAAGTAGAAAAGATAACTTGTAAATGCTTTTAAGAAAAAAAATTGTTATCATTTTGGGGAATCAAAAGACAGAGCAGAGTGCACTAGTCCATAGTCAAGACCCAGGGCAAGTTTGAATCTGACTCATTCTACAAACGTGAATGATTATTTATCCTTTCTGAGCCTCAGCCTCCTCATTTTTAAATTAAGAAGCTTGGGCCAGATGACCTCCAAGATGCTTTTGAGTTCTAAAATTCTATGGTTCTGTGACATTACAACCGTTAAAAATTCTGTTTATATCTATACTGACCAAATATATAGCAAAAGATTTCTAAATGTGGCTTAAGTTTAGGTGTGCCTATATAAAAGTTGAAATCTTATTTCAGTTTCAACTACAATATTTGTTTTCAGAACTTATAGAATTCTCATTAATATGTTTTCAGAACTTCTAGGACTTTCAATTCAATTAGGTGTAATCAAAACAAACAAAAGCAGAATGATAGAGCTTGTTTCATAATCTGGTTGTTTTGCTTTAGAGTATGTCTTTTTTGTGTGTATTTTTAAATTTCACATTCTTTTTTTATTGAAGTATAGTCAGTTTACAGTGTTGTATCAATTTCTGGTGCACAGCATAATGTTTCAGTCATACATATACATACATATATTTGTTTTCATATTCTTTTTCATTATAAGTTACCACAAGATATTGAATATAGTTCCCTGTGCTAGACGGTATAAACTTGTTGTTTATCTATTTTATATATAGTAGTATTTGCAAATCTCCAACTCCCAATTTATCCCTTCCCATCCTTTTTACCCCCTGGTAACCATATGTTTGTTTTCTGTGAGTCTGTTTCTGTTTTGTAAATAAGTTCATTTGTGTCTTTTTTTTTATATTCCACATATAAGCAATACCATATGGTATTTTTCTTTCTCTTTCTATCTTACTTCACTTAGAATGATGATCTCCAGGTCCATCCATGTTGCTGCAAATGGCATTATTTTATTCTTTTTTATGGCTGAGTAGTATTCCATTGTGTATAAATACCACATCTCCTTTATCCAGTCATCTTAACAGTATGTCTTAAATGCCATCATTCTGAGTGATATATTTCTGCAGAAATAAATTCTTATTGCCATTTACTAAAATCAGATTATTAGATTATATTTAGGTTATTTTCAGATTTTTTGCTTATTGCAGGAAGTATTTTTTCATGAACAATCTAGTATATATCCACTTTTTATTGTACAATTTTTCAACTCTAATCATCTGGTTTGGCATCAGCTACATGAAATTCAGCCTCTGCAGCTCTCTCCTCTCTGGTTCTCTGCCCCTGTTCGAGACAGCTTGGTCTCCCAAAACTCTCATGTGTGGCACTGCAGTTCTGCCAGGGTCTGCATGGGTTCCTCTGTTTGCCCTGAAGCCTGTAATCTGCCTTCAGACAGTAAACATGGACAACTTCAGGGTTCACCTAATCTTTCCCCCTTCTCTGAGGGATCATTGTCCTGGGTCACTTAAGCTGTAATATCTAAAAACTATCGTCTCTGGTTCTAGATTTTTAAGGCAAAGGGTAGCTCCAGTCCCTGTGAGTGCACCTTAGACAGAAGCAGACATTCTTTCCATTTTTATAAAGGAAATATAAATAAATTCCTGAGGTAAGGCAGAGAATCATATAAACCTCCCTATTTTATAATAGAAAAACAATTATTGCAGTTTTTAAAATATAAATGACTTATAGACTGATCAGTATTGTGTTTAATTTCCAGAGCACTAAACATTTAGCAATTTAAGAAATAAATTGTTGAAGATACTTTTATGCTTTATGCATTTTGTCAGTGCTGTTAGTGGAGAATTCCTAAGGCCTTTATAGTTATATTTTGAGATCACTGTACAAAATGTTTCATTGACCTTTCATTAAATACATGTTATTGATGAATGTCCATATTTTAAAATTCAGCTCAGTAAAGTTTATGTTGTTTTTCCATAATCAAATATACTTTTTTTCCCAGAGATAAAGGCCCTTTTAGCAGTAACCAAACCAGAAATAAGGAGCTATTTTCCAGAAAGCTGGTTGTGGGAAGTTCATCATGTCTCCAAAAGGTATTATATTTCTTTGACATTCCTCTGAAAAATGTGGGAAAATGCAAATATTATGACCAAAAATCTGGAAACTACCCATTTCCCAAAAGTTTATTTAAGAGTTAAGATGATACTACTATGGGGTCAAATTCTGTTTTCTTTTTCTTTTAATGTGTGATTTGATTTGTTCTAATAATTGGTTCCAGGTCATGATTAACACTTGGGGAAGAAGGGTACTATTTCATTTAATTTCACTCCATTTCAGTAAGCCTTTACTGAATACAATGTATGCTATACACTGTATTACGCAGCCATTTTCATCCTGAAAATCTGTACTACAAAGCAAACGTGGATTAATGAGGAGAAAGGTTCTTTTCTCGTTAAAGTCCTTTATTCAACACATGTTTATGGAATGCCTACTCTGTACCAGGCACGAAAACAGTGATGAAAACTGCCCCGTCCCTGAGTGTCACCCATCCTCAGGTCAGGGGCTCAAAGCATGGGCTTTCCAAGGAGCAGTCAAGGCAGGGAGTTCAGGGTCTGGAATCAGTCTTCTAATGGGTCTCCTGGTCTCCACCCTTGTCCCCTATAATTCCTACCCCACACTGCTGACATTGCCCCTCAGCTAACACTTCCCCTTGTAAACCTTTCCACCACTGTCCCCCACCCTACCAGTGACTGGATGAATCACCCCTCCCAAGGAACTCTGTTGCATGTATCACACAGTGTAATAATGGCCTGTTTACATTCCACATCAAAATGTAAATACCTCCAGGGCAAGGACTAGATTCAGATTAGTTTTATATCCAGGACCTGGCATGGGGGCTGGCTTGTAGAGACACTAAAATAAATGTTTGGAATCAATGCACACTGCCTCTGAACTTTTTAAAAGCTTTATTGGTAGAGTTATTACAGTGAATTGCAATTTATATACTTAACGATTTCTTCCACTACGCTGCAAACTGCTGGAGAGCAGGACTGTATCTAAGAGTGCTGTATACTCAGTATTTAGTGCCGTACTTGACACGAAGTTGGTGGACAATAGCTGTTTGTTGAATGAAATAAATATATAAGCTTGATCTTAATCAGAAATGTTTAGTTATGTCAACTTTGTTATGAGCAGTGTTAAGATGCACTATTTTGCTTCCCTGTTTTACGACATCCTACACAATAAACATATTTTTTCCTTTGATTTATATGCTTTGAATTTGCAGTGTTTCAAAGGCATCCTTCTGAATCTGAATTTTCATCATATAAGTGAAATATCTAAAAGCATAAAATGAGGAGAGTTACTAAATACATTTTTCTTGCTTGATTTTTCCTTAATACCTATTGTGATTTTGTGTCATTGCGATTTTTTTCTTTCTTCTAAGGTAGTATGAAGCAAAAATTCTGTTAATGAATGCTGTCAAGTTGGGTTAATCAATCCTCCACTGTAATTTGAGTATCATCATTTTAAATTTCAGAAACCAGTTGCAGTTTGTGCTACCTGATTCTCTAACTACCTGGGAAATTCAAGGTGTTGGCATTTCAAATAGTGGTAAGCAAGTTGAAGTTATATATATACTCACATAAGGAGTGATTTCATTAGCAAAACGTAGGTTTTTTTGTTATTGTCTATTTTAGTTTACCCAAGAGTTAAGTGGTGTCATTTATTAAAATATTATTTTTAATGCATTATGAAAAGACTTGGATATGCCCACATCTTTGATCACATTCATTTCTTCTTTTGCTCTCTATTAGCCATCATTTTATAAATGCTGATATGAAGCCCCCATTTTCCTTTGCTTTTGCTCAGTGACTAGAAGATTGAGTAGAGTTAGAGACAAATATATGATTTCTCCTCTGGACTAATGCCTTTTTGTGGTGGTTTAGTGCAGATACTTTATAAATAACTTCAGTCCTGGCTTGTTTGTCTGTTTGCTATTTTTTGTTCCTGTAAATCCTGATTTCCAGAGTCAAATTTTAAAACCCATTAAATGGAACCAATAATGAATATCTAAAAAAGAGATTTGGTGCTTTAGTCAATAAACATTCTCACGCCCTAAATAAAATTAAATATTTGTTGGACAAATGAAGTTTTCTGTTAATACCAATAATTATTGAATGAAGATCAATGGTAAAAGAGTAGATCTTAAAAGTTCTCATCACAAGAGAAAATTTTGTAGTATGTGTGATGGTGGATGTTAACTAGACTTATTGTGGTGATCATTAAGTTGTCCGCTTGAAACTAATACAATGTTATACATCAGGTATATCTCAATTTAAAAAAAAATCAGTGAGTAGAAAATTCAAGGACATGAGGTGATAAGGCATGAGAAAAGCATGACCTAACGTTCCTTTTTCCCTGAAGCAAAACAAATCTGAGACATTTTAGTACTAATAAGTCATTATAAGAATTCCCTAATATGCTTCTACTTTGCGCTGAAGGTATATGTGTTGCTGATACTCTCAAGGCAAAGGTGTTCAAAGATGTCTTCCTGGAAATGAATATACCGTATTCTGTTGTACGAGGGGAACAGATCCAGTTGAAAGGAACTGTTTACAACTATAGAACGTCTGGGATGGTGGTAAGTAGGTATTTATGATATGTTCAAATAAATGGAAAAAAGGAAGAATTCTATGATTTTCTGAGAATTCTATGAATGGAATTATCACATACATAAAAAATAAAAACCCCACACTCAGTGAAGGGATACAAAACTGAAGAAGAGTTAAGATAACTATTCATACAAAAAGTCCTTAAGGTAATCAATGTGCTGTGGAGCTCAGAGAGAGATGAGTTCTCATTTGGTTTATTCAGCACCCTGGACTTTGAGTTCCTTGATCTCCTTACATCGAACAGCACTTTCCTTTCCTCCATTTTAGCCATTTATACTCATTTTCACTTTGCAGACCTTGTCATCCCCTCCAAAAATCTTATTTCAAGCATCTCACCAACTGACCATAACCTTCTACCCAAGTCCTTCTGACTTGTTACTTTGTAGCTACAGTTCTACAAGCATCATTGAATCTTCCAACCCATTAACTCCCCTACCTTTTTTATTATCCACTAGCCCTCTCATGCTTATGTCTTTATTGTTCAGGTTAGAATTCATAAGCCATCATTATATGATTGCCCTGATCCTAATCATGTCAAATCCCTTGATCCCCTTTTGCTCTGGTGTTTACACCATGAAAAATTCCAACCATGGTCAGACCCACTATTTGTCTTCTTTTTGCCAACACACTTCTAAAGAGAATTATAATCAGGCTGACTTAAAAATCACAAGCACAAAACTTTATATTGGAACTCAATGCAGTCCAAAAATCTGACTATATTTTTTTAAATCTCTAATTTCATTCTTAGACATGAGTGTTTTAGTGGTCTCCAAACATTTTGCTTACATGTCCCTAAATTTTTTTGGAAAAACTAAGTACCCTATTGGCACATTTTAAATTTGGCATCTAAAATTTTTCATCATAAAGTTAAAAGAGTATATATGCAAATCTATAACTTTGGGAATATTAAGTATTGATATTTTTAAAATAAAGCTTTCATATCAAAATTTTAAAGGTATACAGCACAATCTAAATAACATAGCAATCCATTTAAAAATACCCAAATAAACTCTTAACAGCAGACTATATATATCATTCTTTTTTATCTGTGAACTCATATTTCATTCCATTCTCCTAGTGTCATAGGTATTTTATGCTTGAATATTTTCTGTTGATCATGCTATCATACTTTGATGTAGACAAAAATATGTACATACTTTGAAATTGAATTATTTTTAAATTTTATGATTATAAGACTGTGTCAAATAATTGCTTGCTGATTTAGTTTAAAATGTATTCAGGCATTGTCCTGATTTGTAAACCTATGTAAGGGAAACTGACCTGCCTACAATATTGAATCTTTTACATTCCTTCATCCTTTTGCTTTATGTACTAGATCAGGGTCAGCAGTGTATGAGCCTTGGGCTGAAACTGGCCTGCTCCTTCTTTTTTTATAGCCTATAATCTAAGAATGTTTTTCACATTTCTATAAGTGTAGGGGCGGGGAGAAGAAGAAGAATGTTTTATGGCATGTGAGAATTGTATGAAATTCAAATTTCAGTGCCCATAAAGTTTACAGTCACACTCATTTGTGTAGGTATTATCCATAGCAGAGTTGAGTGGTTGTGATGTAGACCACGTGTAATGCTTTCATTGCATTGCACTACTGCTTGGAGAACCACAAATTGCAATGACACAATTATAACTAGACAGTGATGTGTCACACATCTCATGGTACTGCCATATTTTGTCTTAATTTTTAAATTATCAGTGCATTATTCATCATACCAAAAAACAAGAACATCTGTAATATCTCGGTTAATTATCTATTAATTACCTTTCCTGTTGAGTATAGACCACACTTTACTATTCCTTCACACCTAGTAACTTTGCATTGACCCTTGGACTTTCTTAATGAAATGTTATAGATTCCCTTATGATCCTCTGAATAGCTGACATCTTGGTTTGTGTGTTTTAGCAGGTGATTGGCTGAATCAGTCTCAAACTGAAATCTCAGTTCCATTCTTTTAGTCTTCGCTGGGATGCTTGGAATCTGTGCTGTGCATAGTTCAAGGGTCAGCCAGGTTTAAGCAAAGTTTATACACTGAACTCGGAGCTTCTTCACTTTTCCATTGTGGCGGCTGCTCCACACTCTGTCCCCTGGTTTTTCAAGCCAGTAAGATGGCAGGTTGTACCAGAGCTTTAGCTAATCCTCAGGGAACTAACAGTGACTGCCCACAGGTTAAAACAGGCAGGACCCTTGCCCAGTGTCCTTCCCTTCTTCTGAGTGTCACCTTCTCTTCCACCCTCTAGTGCATTCAGGTAGTTTTTTTTTTTTTTTAATGCATATTTTGTCTTGAGTTTATAGTCATTATTTGCAGAAGTGTTATCCAGTTGGAGCTACTTGGCTATTTCTGAAAGCAGAACGACTGCCAAAGTTTTTTGGTTTTTGTTTTTTTGATATCAGTTTCAAAGTTCATTTCTAATATCAATTTACTAAGGGTTTTATAGTGAATATAAGTTGAATTTTATCCAATGACTCTTCTATATCTCCCCTTCCCCAGCCAACTCCTGGGGGAATCATAGGCTTCAGGTGACCCAATAGGTTTCTTTAACTCCTGCCCACCCTGGTTGTTGTGTTTCCTAAGAAGATAGTTAAGAGCAAAAAGGAATTTGCCATTTTTGAGAAATTCCTCAAAATTAGTCATTGAATGTTGGCACTCTTTCTTGTTTACTTGCTTGATTTATTCTGGATCTCACAGATTTATTCTTTTGGGTGTAGTTCTGTCAGTTCACTAGATTTTGAAGAGCAGATAAAAAATATTCACTACTTGAGCCAGAAGTCAGTAGGTACCATTATTATCCCCATTACAAAGATGAAGAAATGGAGGGGTCAAAGAGGTCATGCAGTCTGCTCTGGTCACACAGTAAGTGGCAGAGCCAAGATTTGAAACTTGGTCTTTCCAGAGCCAGAGCTTGTCTGTAAAACAAGGGTACAAATAAGAAATTAATAAGAGACAAGATTGGAAAAGTTAATCAGGCACATAGTAGTTAGCTGGGCGGGGCCTTGAACGTGGAGATGGAGTTTCAGTCTTTCAAAAACCGTCTGTTGAATACCAAAGGCTGACCTATACGTCACAAAGATGAATAAGACACACAGAGTGCCTGAATCTGGGGCTCCCATGTCTAAAACACAAAAAAGAGACGGTGTAACAAACGCTATCACAACAACATGATCAAAGAACTTCAATAGTGTTGCACCTGATTTAGTGGGTAACAGTCTAAAGAAGGTTAGATGTTTCTGAGTCAGCGCTGAGCTTTCTAGACATCCTACCACAGTGCTAAGCTCTATGGCAACTTGCGTGTGTGTTTTAGAAAATCTGAAATGAGCTTTCTCCTTGGCCTTAGAATCTAAGGGATTATTTAACAAGTACCAGGAGAGAATTTGTGTCCAGACAAATAGAGTCAGGGCATGCTATCTTATCATAATGTGTTTTGATGTAATTGTTCACTGGTGATATTTCAGTTCTGTGTTAAAATGTCTCCCGTGGAGGGAATCTGTTCGTCGGGAAGCCCAGGCATTGACCCTCAGGGGAAAAGTTCCTCCAAATGTGTGCCCCAGAGAATAGAGGGCTCCTCAAGCCACGCGGTGACCTTCAGCGTCCTTCCTCTGGAAATTGGCCTCCACAACATCAACTTTTCACTGGAGACTTCGTTTGGAAACGAAATCTTAGTGAAAACATTAAGAGTGGTGGTAAGAAAAACATGCTTTTTTCTGATTGTTTCAAAAACACATTTTTCTTTCTGGAAAAAAAAGTTATTGTCAACTCGTGCTTAACAGATTCAGAAAGAGAGACAGAGAGAAAGTGATAACACAGATGTAACAAAATGTGAACCTTTGGGGGAATCTGGGTAGAGGTTATCTCGGGTATTTTTGGACTATTCTTATAACTTTTCTTTAAGTCTGAAATTATGTTTTTAAAATTTCAATAAAACAGTGATACTTGCTTACTGTAGAAAATATGAAATACAAATGTGTTGAAATCTGTACCAGACATTATGCTAAGTCACGGAGCTACAACAATAAATAAGACACCAACCTATACATTTGTAGTTCAGAATTTACAGTCTAGAAAATTTTCCATTTTGTAAATGAGTTAACAGGCCGAAAAAAGAAAGAAAACGATCATTTCTTAAGTACTGTTTACCCACGCAGTCTGTTGAGTGTTTTCATGTTATCTTATTGAGATTCTTGCCAAGATTCTTAATGACAGAACTGGGCCTTCCTAGGTCTTCATTCTCTGAGTTTGTTTGCAGCCATGAAATTCACTTCAGTGAACATGTATGGACTTATTTTGTGCAAGCCACGTTCTGTGCATCTTTGCACAGTGGTTCCATGCCCAGACTCTGGAGTCACACTGACTGAGTTTGCATCCTGGCTCCACCACTTCCTAGCAGTGTGACATCGGATAAGTTTCTTTTTTATTTTTCATTGAAGTATTTGGATACATCTCTCGATCTCTCTGGGTGCCAGTTTCCTCGTAATGATGAATCAGAGTAATAATAGCACCTATTTCATGGAGTGTTCTTGAGGTTAAATGAGCTAATACATACAAAGCACTTTGATCAATTCCTTAGCTTATAATAACTTCTATTTAAGCTCTGATTATCATGTAAATAGCGAGAAAAATCTTATTCCTGCATGTATGCATGTAAGTATTTTAACATACTTTGCCTTCTCCAGGAAAAAAAAAAAAAGATTTTTTAATTGGAAAAGTAGTCAAGTTGATCCAAGCATTCAGGTCATATAAATTTAATTATGTTCTTAACTGAATGTCTTTTGCCTTTATTTTAGCCAGAGGGTGTCAAAAGGGAAAGTTTTGCTGGTATTACTCTGGACCCAAGGGGTATATACGGTAGGCAAAATGATTTTGTATTTTATATCTTGTCTTTTCCTCTAGAGAGGTATGTAACCTGAAACACTATTTTTCAAAATGTTAATTGTCTACAATCAGAGATATCTACTTAGTTCACTACCATTCTTGATAGCACATGTTTTATTATAATCTGGATGGATTTAGAACAAAGAAAAATAATCCCATTAGCTTTAAATGCAAAGAATTGAAATAGTAATAATTGTATGACTTCCCTTATATATTAGTCATTTTCTATCCATCACAATAATAACTTGCAATATTTTCTTATAGAACCATCAATCCAAAGAACACCTTAAAAAGTCATTTCCATGCTTATTTAACATGCATTATTTGAAAACACAAAAATGCTGATTAATTACTTTAAAAAGCCATTTCTCATTGTACTTACTTCCTTGCTTTGCCTTCAATTGAGATACTCTGAATCTTCTCAATGTTAGAATTTTGCAAACATTTGAGTACTTAATCAACGACTAAATACATATGTACTTATGAAATTTAGAATATGCTCAGTCAATTTTGTTTTGCAAAAATAGACTTCTGTAGTTCTTATTAAATGGTTGAAATTTACCTTCGTGTTGCATTGCATCGCATCGTTTTTCTTTTCTTTCAGTGATACAGCAACTTTCCTTACTAATCAAGACCATTAGACTCTGCCATTTCCTCTGGGAAAGCAAAGAATTAAGACATTTACATTTCAAATCAGCTGAGTCTCATACACTGAATAAGGATGACTTCAACAGATTAACAAAAAGAAAAATCCATCCTATGTACATATATCCACATGCAAACTTTTTTCTCTAATTTTGTCTTCACTCAGACCTCCTCCAAGGCTGTGAAGAATCTATGGGGAGGGAGATTACAAGTTCTGAGCTTTTGGCCTCATGCAGTTACATCACACCTCAAGTCACTGCATCCTTTGTCTTTTCTGCCTCTTCACCCTTATGCCTCCTATTCTAACATTATTGCAGACAGCTTTCCAAAAGGCCCTGTCTTACCCGTCCTACGTGTGAACATCAGGGCCACCAGATGGCAATTATCCTTTATCTGGGAATACATCTCTCCATTAAAAATCTTGGTTAAAAAAAATCTCTATGCCTCTTTCCAGTCTTGTCATACGACTTTTTCCACTTACCATTTTAGATAACTTAGACTCAGGCAGCTTTGTTACTTTCCAGAGTGCTAACTAGGGTAAAGATGACAACCAATTCTGTCCAGTTTATTTGAGATTTTATTAAATACTTCCAATACATGTATATTGGAATTGCTATACCAGTATGATACTTCATGGAGCTTTTTTTTTTTAAAGGCTAAGATGTATTTGGAAAAGTAAACAGGCAATAATGTTAGAGGAAATCTGAGAAAAATATCAGTGAGGGAGAAGGAGGTTTTGGAACAAATTGTAAAGTAATAGTAATTAAAATTGTGTGACATCATGGGGAGGGCTTAGCTCAAGTGGTAGAGAGCATGCTTAGCACGCACAAGGTCCTGGGTTCAATTCCCAGTACCTCCCCTAAAAATAAACCTAATTACCTCCTCCCAGCCCTAACTCCCCCCAAATTAAATAATAAATAAATAAATAAATTTTAAAATTGTGTGACATCAGCTTAAAAAGAGACTAAATACAGAAACTCAATACTCAAGACGACCCCTCGCCTTTGGTTCCTACTTCCTCTCCCTAACAAGCTCTCTCCTGCAATTCTTTTCATATCTCAGATGCAGAGAGTTCAGTTCCTCACCCCTCTCACTTCTGGCACACCCTCATCCCTGGTCAGGGCAGGCCCCTCTCATGTTTTATTTGCTTGGTAATATGCTTGGTAAATGTCTTTGTGTAGGGAGGTAAGGTTGTATATGTGTATGTCTTTATTTATTTATTTATTTATTTATTTATTTATTTTTAGCTTTTTAAATTAAGGCAGAGTTGATGTACGCTATTTTTAAATTAAAGCATAGTTGATGTACAAGGTACAGGTGTACAGTATAGTGATTCACAATTTTAAAGGTTATACTCCATTTAAATTATTATGAAATATTGCCTATATTCACTTTGTTGTGGTGTATGTCTTTTTAAGATGTAAAACGAATTGTGCTATAGATCCTGTTCTATTTCTTAAGTCTTTCTCTGCTCTTAATTCACAAAGATATTGTTGTGTACTTTATCCTATTGGTTTTACAGATTTAAGTTATAAATGTTTTCATCTCTCTGGCATCTACTTTTACGTGTAATGTCTTGATGGACCTTTTATTAGGATCTCTGACGAGGAGTAAAATTAACTTCCCTTAGTTTTAGCTTTCTCTTCTGTACATTTTCCATCTGGTAGAAAAGTTGCTAACAAGAAATGAAATAGTCTAGGGCAAGTATCAATGGAAACAAGGGTAGAGGATCAAATTTAGATAATCTCAAACAACCTACTGTCCTACGTACCATATAATGAGCAAAGACTGTTTGCCAGTCTCTTTGTCTATATTGTTTTTACTGTCACAAAAACCCTTTGAGGAAAATATTCTTACCTTTATTTAACTGACGAGCAAACCAAGGCTTAGAAAGACAAAGTGTCTTGCCCAGTGACACATCTAAAGTGAGCTCTTTCTGAACTCAGTGCTCTTTCAGCCACACTTAAATGCTCTTAAAAGTCTTTACTGGGTTTAATTTTAACATCATATCCTCAGCATTTGTTAAAGGTTAATGAAGAAAGAAGTTACCTGGGAAACATTCCTATTTCTTCTGCAAAGCCATGTGGTTTGCCATAAAATGCAAAATGTCACTTTTTTTTTTTTAACATCTGCCATGTACCAGGGACTGTGTGGGACTATAGCAGTCTAAAAGAGATGGTTCCTGCCCTCAAAGAGCTTTCTTAGCAGGGCAGTAGGAGGGGGAGTCTGTCTGTGGTGACGCCGTGGGGTCTGCAGTAAAACTTCCTGAGTTCAGATGCAGCTTCACCTGCACTAGCTCTGTGGCCTTGAGCAATTTGCTTTCTAAGCCTCAGTTTCCTCATCTAGAAAATTAAAGTAATAATAATAGACCTAGCACACAGGGTTGTTTGTGAGGATCCAGTGTGACAATGCATTTAAAGAACTTAGCAGAGTGCTTGGTAGTCTACCAGGAGAATGATAAATGTTATCACTTTTATGAAATAAATCAATGGTTACAGTAGAAAATGCTCTGATACAGGCATGCTTAAACTCTGTTATTGTGCAGAGAGGGGAAAGTGTCTCATTTAGACAGACAGGAGAAGGTGGAAAGAATTTCAGGGCATGTTTCCCAGTGGAGCTAATCTTCACATTTCTTTGACTAAGGAATTACATGTTAGTTATTTTTAGGTTTCAGTTTCAAGAACAATTGTCTCTCTTTGGACAAAATGGCATGTTGCCTTTTACTGGTGAATAAGATTTTTATAACCTATTTGTTTCCTATCTTTTAATGACCGGGGGGCTTACAGTCAAATTTAATGCTTTATTTAAAGAGATTATATAAGCCTAGAGTTTGATAAAAATCTTTGATTATTTTTAACTTCCCCTTAAATTTTTAATATTGTTATTATAAAGGTCTTTTACTTTAAAAAGTTCCTCGAAGGTAGATATATTATAAATAATCTGCAGATAGTTTTCCCTCAAGAACTCTGTGTAAATCTAATAATTTTCTTTTAAATTTCAGGTGTTATTAGCAGACGAAAGGAGTTCCCATACAGAGTACCATTAGATTTGGTCCCCAAAACAAAAGTCAAAAGGGTTGTGAGTGTAAAAGGTAAATTAACAAGTGCCATTTTTATTTCTTATTTCGTTTTGTGTTTCAAACAAAAACAAATATTCTCATGCTTACTTTATTTCTCCTCTTCTCTACTCAGTCTCATTTGCAAATCCACCTCCAGGAGAACTCTGTTCCTACTCCCACCTTCATATCCCCAGTCACTCTTCCAACTTGATTCATGTTCCCATTGTGGAGGTTGGGGGCTGTCGCTGGCCCAGGGACTTTTCTTAAATGAAGGTGCAGCTGCTTCCAGACTTAAAGGACTTTCCATGATCCTAGTGGCCAGTCCTGTTTCAGAGAAGGCTTTAGGACCTGCAGATGGTCCCAAGAAAGCAGCGCTGCTCTGCTAGAGTACCAGTACATTTGCAGAGTGGTGTTGTTAGTGGGTTTTATCCCTGGTCTCCAGCCTTTAAAAACTCAGTGACGTATCAAAATGATAGAATGTCCTGACTACATTTTATCTCAGGAAAACCTTGGAATCACAGAATGCTAGTACTGGAAAGAACTTTTTAAATCATGTCCAACTCTGTTGTTTTTTATATAAGAAATTGGTTTGCCTAGGATCTCATGATGAGGTATAGACAGAGCCCTCACGGCACTCATGGAGCATTCACAGTTCAGACTCTTTGCTTTACTTTAGGGATGTGATTGAATAATAGAGTTTATAATATCTAAAGCCATCAAGTTTGTGTGGCAACTAGTTGGCCATGTCCTCTATGCTATAATCTGCCCACCGTATTACACCATCTTACCCTCATATTACAGTGGTATTTTTAAGCCTGCCTCTGGTGTTTCTTTAAATCCATCTTCCTAACTAGATCCTTTTTTTTTCCTCTCCCCAGTTCCGAGAAGAAATTCAACTGCCAAGACAAAAAGGAAAAGATAGAGATGTTTGCTCTTATCTCTATTTAAAATATACTGTTACTCAGACATTAATAGAAATTTGATTGTATCTACTTTGATTTTTGTTTGTTTGTTTCAGGACTGCTTTTAGGTGAGATCATGTCTGCAGTTCTGAGTCAGGAAGGCATTGATACCCTTACCCACCTCCCCAAAGGGAATGCAGAAGCGGAGCTGATGAGCATTGTCCCAGTATTCTATGTTTTTCACTACCTGGAAGCAGGAGATAATTGGAACATCTTTTCTCCTAAGTCATTAACTCAGAAACAGAACCTGGAGAAAAAATTAAAAGAAGGTAAAAAAAAAAATCTATTTCACATACTGTACATTAAAATCTTGTGATTTATTTACACTAATAGTTTAATTAAATGAATATGTAAGTTATTAATTATACAAAAGTTTACTTGTAAAAGCATTTCAGCCACACACACACAAAAAATCATGAGATGGACCCTATTACACAAATAAATACTGTTTGCTGTAGCATTTTGGCTTAACTTACTAGAATTCCTGGATGAGAGACAAGACACCTGCATTCCAAACTCTACAGAGCACTTCCTTCCTTCTTGAATGAGCTCAAAATGTTCTACTTGATAATTCCCAATTCAAGAGATTCATATACTTCCTTAGAGAAGTTCAATGTTGGACAGAGCACATGCTTGCCGCCCAGCAGCAAAGGAAGTTTGCCGTTCCCAGAGGCTAGTAAAGCACTCTGAGTAGACACGGGGGTCACTGAAGCACTGTGTTCTCTTCCTGGTGCCTCACAGGGATGGTGAGCATCATGTCCTTCAAAAATCCGGACTATTCTTACAGCATGTGGAGAGGCGGAAGTGCGAGCACTTGGTAAGTAGAAGGTTTTGACTTGCATTTTCATATGGTAGTTAATTAACTAAAGAGCAGCAACCTTAATGGAAACTCTGTTCATCTAGTTGCTCAGGCTAAAAGCCAGGTCATCCTCCACTGCCCTCTTTCTCTTACGAGCCACATCTGATCCAGCAAATGCTTTTGGCTGCAGCTCCTTCTCACCCATCCCAACACCCCATCCTGATCCAAGCCATTCACATCTCTTCCCCAGGTATCAGCATGGCTGGCTCCCTTACCTCCCTCAAGTCTTTACCAACAGTCACCTTCTCAGTGAGGCCTCTATTAATCATTCTGTCTAAAATCACATCTCATTCCCATCCCAGCACTTCATATTCTTCTCCTCAGCTTTCCTTTACTCTTTAGAATTTATCACAAACATTCTTACTTACCTCACTTACCATTTGTCTCACCACTAGAATGTAAGCACCTACATATAGTAGGTGCTCAATAAGTACTTATTAGGTGAAGCGTCGTAACTTCCAAAATTCTGATGATTCGAGGGAAAGAGAGTCTGAGCTAATTAAATTCACATGGCAATTTATTTTCAAAAAACACTGTCATGCTTTGACAAATATTTAATAAAAACACTGTGAGAGGTGCTTTGTAGGTTCTACTGTATGACACACTTTTAAGAAGTTTACAATCTGGAATAATTGACTTTTAGATTATGCCTTTTAACTACTGAGAGCCCCCAGAATTTCATCCTTGACCCCCTTATTTTCTGGAATCTCTCCTTGTGCAATCTCATCTTTGCCCATGACTTCCGTAACTTCTATGCGGATGATTCCCTAATCTGTATCTTGAGGCCTAACTTCTTTCCTAAGCTCCAGATCCACATTTCTAGGGGCCTGGGAGCCAAAGGCCCTTCAAACACACTCTGGGCCAAATTCATTATTTTGTTCCTCTGTTCCCTCAGTCAGTGCATAACCATACTCTGTACTTTGTATTCTGCTGACCAAGTTTGACTCCTCTCTTTCCTTTTAGCTCTACATCCAATCAGTCACCAAGTCCCACAGATTGTACCTTAGAAGTGGGTCTAACCATGTGTGAATGGCACATTTTAAAAGACACATAGACTCCTGGAGGATAACACCCAGGATGCAGGGAGTGGGGGTTGATGCAGACCGGAACCACCACAGCAGGAGCTGGGAACAAAACACCTGGAGAACAGAAATCTCCACAAGAAGATGTGATAGCCTCTCAGGAAACCTCTAGAGCCTCTGAAGAGTTCTGGGCTAGACTGAGTGGATGGTGTTCAGTCAGAAACATAGAGTGCTTGGGTCCCACCTTACATCCAACTTCATAAGTTCCTTGAGAGAAATATATATATAGAAGAAAATGGCCAACAACTGAATACTTTACAAAAAAATTGAGGAAGATACAAAAAGTACAAAGAGTGATATTCATTTTTAGAAAAGAAAATTAAAACAAAAACTTTGGAAGGAGGGAGTCAAGGGGTCTGAGGCGCAAGGGCATCTGGCTCCTGGGCTGCTGAGTGAAGGAATCAGAGGGGAGGAATGGAGGTATAAGAGGCACCTTTGAGAGACGTCAGTAGAGACTGAAATTGCTTTTAGACTAAGTAATCACAAGAATTAAAGCTTCCTTGTGAGGTGGCAAGTTCTGCATCAAGGGCATGGCACAAGGGGAAGCAAGATCAACCTTCCCACGGATGCTGGGGAAAGGAATTTAGACCTTGACAGGGATTTAGACTGGATAGCTTGTGCACATTTTACAGTCTGGAATTTTATGACTTTGCTCTTCCACATCTCATGTCCATGGGCCGCTGCTTTGACTCAAAACTATTTATTTCACCACGATTGTCTTTGACTTTAAGAGAGTAATTTCTTTATCATCAGGCATCAACTTGCAGCTTGGGTAGGATAATGATGTTGTAATCACAGAAGATGTGCTGCTCACATTTGACTGTTTGGGGAGGTCTTCCTAAAATCTTCCCTGCCCTTGTAAAATGGTGACAGCTTACTTTGGAATGGCATGTTTTAAAGTGTTCTTTTCTTTCAAAGAATAAACACCGTATGAACTAAAACACACTAAGTTGAAAAATAAAAGGGATTCAATATCTAAATGCTTACTTACTTGATTTTGTCTTAAAGGTTAACAGCTTTTGCTTTAAGAGTACTTGGACAAGTAAATAAATATGTAGCTCAGAACCAAAATTCAATTTGTAATTCTTTATTGTGGCTGATTGAGAATTGTCAACTAGAAAATGGATCATTCAAGGAAAATTCTGAGTATCAACCAATAAAATTACAGGTAAGGAAACCAAATGCACAGGTGAGCCATGGTTTTATTTACAAGTTTGAGCTGTGTTCTTATCCATTTTAGGAGGATGAAGAAGAGAGGGGGACATATATGCAGTCCTGCAAAAAACTTCTATTGAGTACAGGCAAAGAATTTGATGATTCGGGGTAGGTCAGATAAGAGAGATCTGATCTAGCATAACAGGCATTAGTGGGTCACAGTGCATAGGCGCTAGAGATCTCAGGAACATGTAAAATGTACTAATTTGTCCACATATGCTTGGTATGGAATCTGCACCTGAACCTCAGAGCCTCCCCACAGGTCTAGGCTGCAAGGTATTGTCATGAAAATGAGAGGGATCCTATTTATACTCTGTTAGAAAGAGAGATTGGGGTCAGTTTATTTAAAAGTACAACAAGGTGTTATTTGAAGTTGAAATACCCTTACATACTTATATGCTTGAATTACAAATTGTCTCCAGAGTATTGCTACAACAGCTTCTACTCCTTAGAATGTTGTTTCTGTTTTTAGGATTCAACAGCTTGTATTTATTTATTTTGCCTGCCCCAGTCCAAGCCATTTCATATCAGGCATGAGCAGCCTCCCTGGCTGACAGGGGTCCCGGAGTAACCCTCTGCTGTGCCAATAACAGCTTAGGACCCCAACCAGAAGCGGGAGCAATTGACATCATCTAGGTGCTGTTTGAAGAGTAAAATACTCTTCTTAAGTTCCCACCCATCCATCCATCTATCTGCATTCATTCAACAACCATTCACTGAGCACGTAAAACATGCAAGGGTCTATTTTAGGTGCCACGGGGGAGGAAAAGTGGGAAGGATGGACCAGAGACTATCCCTGCCACAAAGGAGCTCGCACACTGGTCGGGAAAACGGGTTATAAATACTAACAACTCTAATCAAGCTGTAAGAGTGTGTGTGTGTGTGTGTGTGTGTGTGTGTGTGTGTGCGCGCGTGTGTTCATGTATTTGTTCAATAAATATGTATTGAATGAGTACTAAGTGCTACATGGAAGGGACATAACAGGTGTGGTCACTGGGGCCATGGAGGCCACAGTCTAGCAGAGAAGTCAGACACTAAGTAAGTGATTTCCAGTGTGTGATACTGGCTAAGAAAAGGGATAGATGGTTTCTTTGAAGGAAGGAGATCTAACCTAGGTTGGAGGAGTTGAGAAAATGAGTTGACCAGGCTCCTGAGAGCTAAGTAGGAGGAGGGCAGGAAGAGTGCTCCAGGTGGAGCGAACAGCGTGCCTGTTATTTTGAGGTGGAGAGAGAAAGTGGTTCATTGAAAGAGCTGGAGCCGAGAGGGCTGAGGGGTGAGAGGCACAAAACAAAGCTGGAGGGGTAGCTAGAGGTCACTTCGTGGAAGGTCTTATAAGCGATGCATTGGAATGTCACTGCCCTAAGAGGAAAAAATATGGGAGCACAGAGGCAGAAGAGTGCTTTATAGAGGAAGTGGCATTTTACCAGGGTCTTGAAGGAGAGGGTGAACTTGAACATGGCGAAGAGGTGTGAGGTGGAGCTGTGGGGTGGGGAGGCGGAGGAGGGGAGAGGGAGTGAAAGTGTATACCTAAGACCTTTGAGAAAGGGCAACTACGCTGACGGGAGTGCATGAAGGGAGAGGGCCAGACGGGGCCCCAAGTGGACACCAGAGCCCAGTCATGTCACTCTAAGGACAGCACTTCACTCTCCTTTTCAAACATGTTTTATTTTTAGGGTACCTTGCCTACTGAAGCCCGAGAGAAAACCTTGTATCTTACAGCCTTTGCTGTGATTGGAATTAGAAAGGCTTTTGATATATGCTCGCTGGTGGTAAGTAAGAATTTTCTTTCTCCAACACTCCTTTATTTATGCACCATATGCATGGGCAGGGACTTGAAAATACCTTCAACTTCAGGATTGAAGGATTTCAGAATTGTGATAGGTGTTAGAAAACATCTAGTCCCACCACTGGTTGACAACTGAGAAAACTGAGGCCCGTAGGAAAGGTGAACCTCGCTGTCCCGTGTCATAGGCTATTGAATCGTGACTTTGGAACTGGAACTCATAACTTCTAACTGTGATGAAAACATGACTCCACATCCCCTGCTTCCTTCTCTTATCTCTGCTAAGTCTTAGGCCAAGTATGTGAGTGTCGTTCTACGACCTGGAATACAGAGCCTTGAGACACTGTATCATGAAACCACCGAGGGTGCCCCGTACCATGTTTACTGCCTTGAGTTGGGCTGTCTCATTTCCTCGGAAGCTGAGGGGAGAAAGGAGAGGATCCACTTAAGAGGATCAACATAGAAGGTGCCAAAGGTTAACAGAGATGAGACCGTGATCTGGGAAGTAAATTAGACCTGTCCTTCAAACCAGCCTGCAGAACTGAGATGGACGAGCCCAAGGGGATTTGTAAGACTTGAACCACAAAGTTGTTTTCGTTGAGTTCAAGAGAATTGTTTTTTATATCTACATATAAAGTCAACAAGACAAAATAATCAACCAGGACCGGTTCCCAGGGGCCTAGAGGAGCAGTTGGCAGCGCCGGGTGGTACATGAGTGAGAGATGGATGGAGCTGGGAGAGATGGCTCCAGGCAAGGTGTTGGCCACCTTGCTTCCTCCTCACCCATTTTTCCAAAATAACTATTTTCATTGTCTCAGAACAAAATAATAGAGACTATTTTCCCAACAATCCTTAGGAACAAAAAGCACTTTGGCAGTTTGGCTCTTTTTCTCTGCTCCTTATAGTCTTATTTAGTAAAGCTCCTTTTGAAAATGTGAATCTGTCTCAGCTATGCTGGGGAAGAATGAGGAAAGCCACGCCTGAGCTTGGTGTTCCTTCCCAGAGGCTAGGTCTGATGTGGGAAGCAGAAACTAAATGGGAAAACCTCTACAGAGGAGGGGAGGATTCAGAAGCAAAAAGCTTAACCCAATTTGGCCAGTCTCATTTTCGTTTTTGAGGTTATGCTCTGTTCCTTCTCCCAGAGGGTTTGCTTCAGCCAGACACTATCCATTTCCATTAGGTCACTTCTCTTTCCACCCTTCATCCTTCTTGTCTGCCCCAGGGTGCTGCAACCTGGGAGTGGTTCCCATCAGTTGACAGGTTGATGCTTGACAAAGAAACTTAGGTATCTTCTGCTCTTGTTTCCAGAAAATCAGCACAGCTCTAACAAAAGCTGAAACCTTTCTGCTTGAAAATACCCTCTCGACCCAGAGCACCTTTACGCTGGCCATTGCTGCTTACGCTCTTTCCCTGGGAGATAAAACTCACCCACAGTTTCGTTCAATTGTCTCAGCCCTGAAGAAGGAAGCTTTGGTTAAAGGTATGACTCATTCCTGACATTTATTCAGCAAGCGTCGACTAAGCATGTAGCGTCTGCTAATTCTGGGAAGGGGCGGCGGCGTGCAAGGTGGAGTGAGAAACAATCCCTGCGCTCAAGGAACAAGCCGTCACAGTGCAGTGTGATAAGCACTGTTATTCATGGATTTATTCGCTCCCTCAGCACATATCTATGCAGTACCTCCTGTGCACCAGGTACTATTTTAGGCTCTGGAGATGAAGCAACAGACAAAAAAATGATAATCATCATCATAATCCAGGCCTTCATGAAACTAACATTCTAGCTAGAGATAAATATGATAAATAAGTAAAACACTGCATATAGTGAATAGGTTAGTGGTGACTGATATAAAGGAAACTAAAGCAGGGGAGGGAGACACGGCCAAGGGGGCGATGTGTAATTGTAGATGGGTGAGGTGAGGCTTAACCTCACTAAGGAGATGGTATTTGAGTCAAGACCTGAAGGAGGTGAAGAAGTGAGCTGGTGGCTCTCTGGAAGGGTGTTTCCTGGTGGAGAAACAGCTTGTGCAAGTGCCTGAGGTAGGAGCATGCCTGGTGCTCCAAGAAGGCAAGGAGGCCAGTGTGGCTGGAGAGCAGTGAGATGAGGGGTAGGAAGTGATGTCAGGGAAGGGAAGGGTGAGGGAGTGCCATGTAACCCTCGGAGGTCGTTGCAGGAGCTCTGCAGGACTCCTGTGACAGTTGTGCGACGTACAAAGCACCCAAGCAAGCAGGTGAACTGAGGCTGAAATCCAGCCTGTGCTCCGCTCCCCCAGCCATGCACCCCAATTTGGGTCAGCTTCTACTCAGCACGGTGCTCCTGTCGCAGTGATATCAAGGTGCTGTAGGCACCAGTGGGAGCCTCAGAACCTTACCTTCTACTTCAAGTGAGAAGGGAAGCCATTGAAGGATTTTGAGCAGAAGAGTGCATGACCTGGCTTATATTGTACCAGGCTGACCGCGAAGGGATGTATTTCATTTTGAAGAATAAAGATATTGCTTCCTATGGATCATGAGTAAGGAAACAGAGAGGAGCATGGGCCATTGGCCAACGTGCCTATTCCAGCACCAGCATGATTGGGCACTTCTGAGCCCTCTCCTGGCTGAGGTTTCCTAAAAGTTTAATAAATCTTACATGAGGTTCATCACTAATCTACAAAATTTGACTTCTGTCATCATTTAAAAATGACTGAATCTTAACAAATACCTCAAAACCCACTTGTATAATACTTTTTAAACAACACAAAAGAAATGTCTTGGGTATTATAAGAAATGGATCATAAAGTCATAGAATTTAAGAGCTAGAAGGGAATTTAATCATTCAACTAATGTTTGAGCTGGATGTATCTTGAAAAACCCAGCCTTTCATTCTAAATGCAGCCTCCAGGAGGGAGGGCTTTGGACTTTTTGTCCAAAGTCGTGCAAATAATGGAATTCTGCATTGTCAACGGACACATCAGAATTTTGACTAATCTTCAAAAATGATTTCCAAATATGCTTTACTATTTTTTAAAGATTATTCTTCAAAAAGGACTTGTGGTGACAGCTTTAACTTACTAGAGCAATAAATAAATAAATAAATAAATAAATAAATAAATAAATAAATAAATAAATAAATAAATAAATAATTTAGAAGCTAATTTATGGAAAGTGCTGCATATATGACATTGTCTTTAGTGTTTTAAACTGGGAGTAGGGAACAGAAGACTAGACTAAGGCTCTGGGTGTGATCGCATAATTTCCAGGATGTAGACTTTATTCTGACAGGGAGAAAAGTTCTCTAATTTATTTTGTAGTGTTGATAATGACAATAAGCCTTTGTATGTGTTTGGTGCTTTCTGGTTTATAAAAACATTTACATTTGGTATCTCACTTGATTTTCACTGCAAGAAAAAAAGTACCATCTACACTTAAGGAGACTGAGTCCCACAGAACTAAAAGAATTTGCCCAAGTTGACAGGCTCAGTTAGTAGCAGAGTAGAGCCTGGAACCTAGGATTACTAATTCCCAATTTTCTGCCCTTTGCACTCTACCATACTACCCCTCCCTAGGGCACGTGGACGTTCCATGCTGACCTTCCTAAATAAAGACAAGCAGCCCTGTGTTAAGGGATCTTGTTTTGCATTGGTCACCTTGAGAAAGTTCTTCTTACAAAAGAGCAGGAAGCTTCTGGAAACCAGAAGGCCACTACCAGAAGAAATGTCTAGAAACCTGCTAGAATTGTTATGCCAAATCCACATCCTCATCATATTAACCAGTGTGATTTGTTGATGTTCAGGCAATCCACCCATTTATCGTTTTTGGAAAGGTAGTCTGCAACAGAAAGACAGCTCTGCACCTAATGCTGGTACAGCGCAAATAGTAGAAACCACGGCCTATGCCTTACTTACCAGTCTGAGCTTGAAAGAGATGAATTATGTTAACCCAATCATCAAGTGGTTATCGGAAGAGCAGCGGTATGGAGGTGGCTTTTATTCAACCCAGGTAACATTTCTTTGTCTTGTTTCATCCTCCAGGAGACATTTTTAGTGCCTCCCACACCACGTTCCATACTCCTTGTGGCCTCCATGCTTTTGTCACCACACAGGCAAACCACAGATATGAATAAATGACTAGCATCAAGAACCCTAAGAGATTATCTGCACTGACACCCTCATACAGAGGAGGAAGTCAGCCCCAGGAGAGTCATTTGGAGAGTTAGTGGCAGAGCCAAAATCAAAACTCATGTCTCGTGATTCTAAGCCCAGTACTTCCTTTATGATTCTTAATTACCATGGAGGGCTAGGAAGGCTATGTTAAATCCTATGTAATAAACAGTAGCTGCCATGCAAACCAAGGTACTGATGTTCCCTTCCACAAAAATAAATAAAAGCAAGAGCAGTTCTGGTTAATATGTTTATCTGTCCATGTACTAATGTAAACTCATTTGAGCATGTATATTTTATGTTATAACTAACTATTATGTGATGTATAATACACATCCATATTCAAGTTTATCTCACGTGTTAGCATCTTCCCTGTTCCCTGGATGTTTGGGCCATGATGGAGTGTGTGTGTATACGTATATAAAATTCAGGGCTAGAAGCGTCCTTCAGGGTGACTTTAGCGATCGTCTAATCTGGAGGGGCAAATGTGTTTTTGTCATGAGTATGACTGGAGGCTTACTTAGCAGAAAAGAGGGCCCCATTCATCAGCACTGGCTGCATAGACACAGAGAAAAAAGGGTAGACATGAATTTGATATCTCTGATCTAGTCACATTTCCTAATTTCGTGGATGAGGAAGATGAGGTCCAGAAAAATAAAGTTCACCCATTTATTCCCTCAACAAATACTTGTTGAATAGTTACCATGTGTGTGCCTCCTCAACAGAGAGGATGCCAAGAAAGATATACTGCTTGCCCCTGTGAATCTTACACTGCAGTGGGGGAGGCCAATGATAAGCTATACATAAAAGTACTACAAACTGAGATGAATGCTCTACAAGGCAGAGGGAGGAACATTAAGACAGAGTGATGGGAAGGGGGAGCTTCTTTATGGCTTCACTGTAGAGGTATTTAAGCTGAGACCTAAGGTTGAGGAGATGCATAGTCATGGGAGGAGCTGGAGACATTCTGCAAAGAGCAACTTGCCTGAGGTCATGCACTCAGGACTGTGGAGAACTGGGACCTGAGGCCACACTTCCTTCCTGTCCCTGCTAACAGCAGCATCCCTCCGGGACAGGGAGAGATCTTCCTTCCACCTCCTCAGGAACCCTTAACCGGTTTCACTCAGTCAGCTGGAGTTTAATCTCCAGGCAACGCTGACTTACCCTCTCATAAGAAAGGGTATTTGTAAAGAGGGAGCATGTAAGTAAGTAAACCTATTTTTGTGTCTTGCTGATTGTCGGTAGGATACAATTAACGCCATCGAGGGCCTGACCGAGTATTCACTCCTGGTTAAAAAACTCCGCTTGAATATGGATGTCAAAGTTTCTTACAAGCATAAAGGTGACATCTACCAATATAAGATAACGGAGAGGAATTTCCTTGGAAGGCCAGTAGAGGTAAATAAAGGACTTTTTATAATATTTTATAACTGGATGGGACCTTTGACATCATCTGCTCCACCCTTCTTTTACAAACGTAACTCTTCACTCCCTGAACATACAGTGAGTACCTACTATGTCCTACACAGGGATGCCTGCTCTATCCTGGGCACTAGGGGTTCAAAAGTAAAGCACAGAGAACCCTTGTGCTGTGGAGGAGACAGTCATTTAAACAAAGAGCGAAAAATAAGATCTTTGCTAGGGATGTGGAAGGACAGAGGGGAGCCCTCCTGAGCCAGGCTGAGAGGTGGGAGGAGTTTGTCAGAGGTATCCGGGTGAGCTGGTTAAATCTGGAAGAATCAGGAGTTAGCCAGCTGAAGAAAAGGGACGAACATTCCAGATACAGAGAACAGCACACACGAAGGTTTGGCAGTAGAGTAAGAGAGAAGACGCATTTGGGAGCCTGCCAGTGGTTCCACCTGACCCCAGTAACACATGCAGACTGTGGCCACGTGGGAAATGGCCTGCAGGTCCCCTGACAGCATACCCCATGTTCTTCGCTACTACTGGATTTTTTAAATTGAAAAACCTTGACGGCCGATGAGAATTTCCTAAAGAAAAAGACACATCGGAAAAACTAGGCTCTAAATTGAGAACAGTAGCTGTCGGTGTACAGCTACTAACACATGTTTTTTCTAATGACCACATTTTAGATTATTTTAAGGTATATTTAAATATACAAATAAGTAGAAATAGTTCTTACTGTCCATATCCTATAAATCTGTGCTTATGAAGAGTAAATAAGCATGAGAAATGATATTGAATGCAAAAATCTTTCCAGGTGCCTCTGAACGATGACCTTGTCGTCCTCAGTACTGGACAAAACAACGGCCTGGCTACGGTGCATGTGAGTATTTCCTGAAGAGCCAGCTTGATTGGGGCTATATGTCGGCTTATACCAAGTAACATAAAAGAAAGGGACTTTGCCACAGAGTTTCAGAAATCTGGGGTTTGGTAACCATGACTAAGGTAAGAGTCACTTACCATTCTTTCTAGCTATCTTGGTAGCTGTCCCCACAATTTCTTTTTGAAAATGGCTTTATTAATCTTTATA
The DNA here is from genome assembly GCF_048773025.1 of Camelus bactrianus. Taxonomy (NCBI): domain Eukaryota; kingdom Metazoa; phylum Chordata; class Mammalia; order Artiodactyla; family Camelidae; genus Camelus; species Camelus bactrianus. The sequence goes on along the minus strand of NC_133542.1, from coordinate 65,392,439 downwards.
TGCATGTAGTCTGTGTATTTGTGGAAATTGTATATATATATATATATACAATTACAAAGCAAGATAAATAATTTATATATTTTTATTTATTTATGTATACATACAACATATATGCATGTACACACATGCATACCAATTTCTGTGGTTAGTAACAGTCACACCTCGTTTATCCAGCATCACTGCAATTTATGTATACATGGAAGGGTTTAAGTTTCTTTTATTTTATCTGTAGATTGCATGGATACACATAAACAGCTTAGAAAAACTTGTGACTGCCAAATGGCTAAAATAAAATAAACTACATATTCTGAGCATAAATTCACATCCTATTGGCTATTAATTGGGTTCTCTAGTCCGTGTATTCCTTCAAAGACTGTTTATAAGGTTGCATGAGGGTGGGGGAGATGGATTGTCCACTTTTCTGTCACTTTTAGTTGCTCTCACTATACCTACTTTTGGCAGCGCCCCTGCCCTTCCATGCACACCTATAACTGGTTGTTACCACGGTGGTTTGTGGGATGGGGAAAAACCAGCCTTTGTGGCCTTGTGGTGTTATGCATAAAATTAGAGTGTACAGGCACAAGAATGAACGTCTTTAAAACTTTTCTGTAGTCAGGTGCTCAGATTTGACTGCACGGAATTTGGACCAAGGTTCTGCCTGGCCTGAGATTGTTTTTTTGCTTATTTTGGGCTTCTCAGCTATGTTCCCGATTGTGGAGTTTGCTGAAAGTCCAGCTGCTGGGAAAGGGGGTCTTTAATATGCACCGCCTGCACTGGATGATGAAAACACTCCAAGCATCCATTTGCAGCAGCACTAACACCTAATACCTTTTCCACTCCCCATTTTAAACAGAGTCTTCTTGTTTACTTGTTCCTGATATAGGTAAAAACTGTGGTTCACAAAACCAGTACCTCTGAAGAAATTTGCAGCTTTCATTTGAAAATTGAAACCCAGGATATCGAAGGTAAAACAGCAGGATTTACACTGTAATTTTGACTAAGTGTAAAGAATGCCAAAGAGCTTCCCTGATTAGGAAAAATGTGCTAAATCAAAACACAAAATTTCCCTTTTATTTCTTAATTAAATTCTTTATCAGGTTGACATCTGAGTAAACATTACTGCCATTGTGGGGGCAGTGGGTAATTAGATTTACTTATTTATAATCTTTTTTTATTTAACAGAGGTACTGGGGATCAAACCCATGACCTCGTGAATGCTAAGCATGCCCTCTACCACTGAGCTATACCCTCCTCCCTTTTACTGCCATTTATTATAATAGAGGTTACTTTTGAATAATAGCTGTAAATTGATATTAAATAACAACAAGCTAAACGTATGTACTCTTGATCCAGAAATTTTTTGGACTGAAAATTACTTTTAAGACTGTAACTAGTTGTAAAGCCACAGAAAGGTCTAATTTCAGAACCTTGAGTTTCTGTTATTTTTGTGTGTCAGCCTTCCGTTCCTGGGCCCTGAATTTCTCTCATCACTCTGTTCGGTTTCCAACCCTTATCCTTTATGTATTCCAAGGAGTCTGGCGAATGCACTTTTCTCTGCCCCCATTTTCGACTTGGTCTCTTCAGGACTTAGGATCTTTCCTTAAAGTGCCCTTCTTTTCTCTACCCATGGCCCTCACATCCCTCTTCTAGTGGGTTAGTTCTCTCCTCCAGGTCCAGAAGTAAGTCCATCTGCATACCCCAGTCCTCCCTCCTCTACCCTTGGCCCCGGAGTCAGGGATGTCTGCTGTTCCTCTGCCCCGATAACTTCTGTTTGTAGTCCAGAGGCCTGTTTCCACAGGAAATTTCCAACTGCTTGAGAATCCAGGCATTAGCTCTTCCTCCCTGTAACCTCCCCCAAACACGTTACCAACCCCTACTTACCTAAAATAACTCCTTCCTTAAATTGTAAATTTTTAGAAAGCAGAAAACTGTTCTAATGATTTCAAGACTTTCTAGGGTTGTCAGTAGCCACGAATCTCCATTCAAGTCCCCCGAAGTGCCAACTTCCAAATCACAAATCATCTTTGTGTGTTCAGAGACCTGCTCTTTTATGATTCTGTTCCGAGAGGTTCCAGAACAGCTAAAAACAGTTTACACTTATTTCTGTTTGTTTGTTTGTTTGTTTGTTTGTTGTGTGTGCCAGTTTCCAGCTATAGCTACTCGGACTACAAGCGCATAGTGGCCTGTGCCAGGTAAGCCTGTTTCCCTCAAGGGAAGTGTCAGTTTCAAGGTCTCACATCTGCTATAGTATTATTTCTTCAAATCTTTTTGAAATTTTAAGAATGTCCAGAAGATACAAAATTGTTCACTTTTAAAATATGGAACATAACTTGTATTCTTAAATAGCTATCTACTGCACAGAACAGCTTTGTTTTGCTCATATATAGTTTTCCCTTTCTATTTTGGCCCTCTTCTAATTCAAACATGTAATAGTAAATGTTTTGTCTTCCGGAAAGTAGAGATGTGACATGTAAGTATTAGGGTAAGAAAGAGCAAAAGATTCTCTCAGAAGCAACTCCCACTCTCTTAAAAAAAATCACATTCACCCAGCAAAATCCCCGGCTGGTGTCAGGCAGCCAGTGGTTCCTAAGTCAGGATGCACATCAAATTTTGTTGGAGAACTTTTAGAACTACTCAAAACTCCGACCTTGCTCCTGGAGGGTCTTCTAAGGGCAGCCCGGGTCCCGGGTTGATAACCACTGACGCTGAACCTTTAACAGACGAACTCCAGGCCTGAATTAGCCACTGTATTTATTTCCTATTGCTGCTGGGTAACAATTTACCATAAACGTAGCAGCTTAAAACAACCCAGATGTATTTATCTTGTAATTCTGGAGGTCAGAAGTCCTAAAATCAAGATGTCATCAGGGCCACAGTCTTCTGGAGGTTCTTTGGGAGAATCCAAGTTGTAGCTTTTTCTAGATTTTAGAGGCAACCTGCTTTCCTTGGCTTGTAGGCCCCTCCCTCCATCTTCAAGGCCAGCAGCACAGCATCTTCCAATCTCTCTCTCTGACTCAGACCTCTGCTTCCATCATCATATCTCCTTCTCTGACCCTTCTGCTTCTTTCCCTTATAAAGACCCTGGTGGTTACATTGGGCCCACCCAGATAATCAGGAGAATCTCCATAGTTCAAGATCCTTAACTTAATCACATCTGCAAGTCCCTCATGCCATATAAGGTAACAAATTCACAGGCTCAGGGGATTAAGAGATGGACATCTTTGAGGGCCATCATTCTGCTGACCAAAGCCACCATCCTAAAATACTTAGGAAACTATAGGTTTTTGAAAGTCTGTGTACACACCTTAGTGATCACACAGAGTGAATAAGTTAGTGGCAGAGCCAGGACTAGAACACGGGCATCTTCCTCCTTCTTTTCACCACCCCTTTAGTACCTCCTTGTGTTGTGCTGTGTTCTATTTCCTTAACACTTCCTATTCTCAACAACAATGATTTCTATGGCTGGTATTTTGCTATTTTTTCTTATAATTACACATGATACAAAGCACTCAGTATGGATAACTTAGAAATTCCATAGAGTTGTATCATAGATTAGAGCTGTAAAGGATTTTAGGGCCAATATAGTAATTCCCTTATTTTAGAAATAAAGAAACTGAGACCCCCAAGAAGTGAAGTAACCTGCCAAGTTCTCACAAAGTTAGAAACAGAGCCAGGGCCTCAAACTCCAGACCCTGATGCCCAGTCTAGTATCTAAACCACCTCCTTCCAATCACTGTAATCTGAGACTGCTGACCTCAGAGAACAGCACATTGTTTCTTACCACCTCCTTCTCAGCCATTTCCTAGCCTTGTTTGTGGTCCTCAGCCCAGTCATTGTCGGGATTCCATCATCAGCTAGCCTGGCTCAAAATCCCTCCTTCCTTCCTTAGCCAGTCTCTGCTCTCTGTTCCCCCTCACACACCCTTCCTCACTTCTGAATGCCTTTCCATTAAGGTCACCCTTTCCCAGGCAGCTCCCTTCCTGCCATTCCTACTCTTGAGTACCTTCTCCTGGGGGAAGGGGACATGACCACCATTGAAATCCATAGCACTTGTCGCAGGGAGGTATGAGCAAACTTGCTGTGGGCAAAGCTAGAATCAGTGTATGGGACCTACAGGGAGGCACCCAGACTCTGACAGTGGAGCTGGACACGTATGGGGCAGCCTCTGCCATGAAGGTCACGTGACCTTCAGCAAATCAGCTTCCTTCTCCAGGCCTCTTCTGTACGGCAAGGATATTGGACTCTGATCTCAAAGTGCCTTTCAGGTCTAATGTTCCACAGCTCTGCTATATACAAAAACACTCTCATCAAAAATTTATTCATTTGAATTCACTGATAGGACACCTAATTCCAGAATGTTAATATACAAAAGAAAGCAATAGAGATGTAATATTGAGTATTCTATACCTTAGTTTTTATAAACTGGGGATGGAATGTTCAAAAAAAAAAAACAAAACAAAACCAGGTGGGACATGGTTTTGGCTGTGTGATGCTGAAGTTAGGTTGGATTAATTCCAAATGTTACTATTAGTACTTATTTATGTGGGAATTCTTTGCCGTCCAATATTCTCTCTACTGATTAAAAAAAAAATGCCAGCACGCAGTTTCAATGTTCAGAGGGTCTCTTTCGTGTATTTAGCTTTTTATAGCTCCTCTATTGTATTCATAAGAAAGAAAAAAGGATTTCATTTCTCTCCTTCCCTCAGAACAAAATGCCTTTGGGAAAGATTGCTGTCTTTGGCAGCAGGCAAAGGGCTTCTTAAAAGGAAGGTTTCTGTTCCATGGTTGAAACAGTCACCATGGCAACCCGTCATCAAGGCTCCAGCAACTTTTCATAGACACTCTCCACTCAGGAGGCCCTTTTCCATCCTGTTGACAGAGTATTTGCATCTGTGAGCAAGAGTTCTCTGCTCCTGGTGACACTCACCCACCCAATTAGGGAGATGCTGGATGTCGTATTTCAGTTCGAAGTTGCCTTATATTTTGTTCTAAATTGTTAATTTGATGAAGAATGGGGTTGAGTTTTTATAAGCCAGAAATTTTATAATATTTAAATTTTTATGGTAAATGTTACATCTAAAACTTCTAAGAGGGTCTGCTTTTTATATGCTCAATAAGATGACTGGGGAAGAGAGACCCCTTGCCACCTCATTAACTCAGATAATACCCCCCATTTCACTCTTACTTATTCCTTAGGTGAGATCAGTTCATTCTCCCCCTTATGAAGCCTTCTTCTTCCCAGGCTTTTTCTTTAATCCTGACTGCTCTCTCCAGCTCGCTCTCAAATGTTCAGCTGCCTTTCTTGAATCTTAAGGTGAGGCTGGAATCTGAAACTCAACCTTTGCAGAACCACACTCCTGGCCAGTCCCTACCCTACCAACCTGCTCCTCTTTTAAGTCTCCTAACTCTGCTTAATTGTAGCATTAAGTCTCTTTGCCTCTCAAAACGAAGACTTGGAGTTATAATGATAAATTTAAAACATAAGTTTATACTTCTTCAAAGTTAATTTTCCAAATAAGAAAATGGGCTCTGGAAAGGAAAATAACTTGTGGAAATCTCTTGGCAGAACTGGGATAAAACCCAACTTTTCTGATTCCTCCTTTCAGTCTTCTTTTCTCTCATACCAGAAACACAAAAACAAAATAAACCAGGCCTCTGCTTTTACCCCCTTTGCCTGTCTCCTTAGCTTCCCCACAAGCACAATTCCTAGACAAAGGATAATCCTTGAGACATCTTTTTAATTAAGTATTTATTGTGAAAATTTTAGAAAATAGAGGAAAGCATGGAAAAGAAAAGAGATAATCACACTTATAATCTTATCATCCAGAGAAAGTAGCTGCTAACATTTTAGTATATTTCCTTCCAGTCTTTTCCTGAACATGCTTGTTGAATCTCTTTCCAATATACGATTAATTTTCTTCTTTGAATATGCTCCATTAGAAAAAGAACTAGAATGAGAATCAAGAGGCTTATGCAGCTCTGAGGGGAACTAGTCATGTGGCCTTCAATAAGTACCTTACTCTCATCCTCAGTTTCCTCTACTAGCTACTTAAAAGCTTGGACTGAATGGCTTTTATGATCTCTTCAAGCTCCAGAATGGTGGCCCATTGACCAGTCAGTGAATAAAGCGTTGGAATAGATGATGACTCAGAGGTCTCTTACAACTCTAAAATTCAGATATTGCAACATATATATCACAGAAAACCAGATAAGGGGAGACCTAAGTCAGAAATTAAAGCCTACCAAGCAAGGGCTAGAACCTTTTCTTAAAGAATCTTACCCATTTATTTATTTCATTTCCTAATCTCTAATTTATTTTAGCTACCGGCCCAGCAGTGACGAATCATCCTCCGGGTCCTCCCATGCAGTGATGGATATCTCTTTGCCTACTGGAGTCAATGCAAACACAGACGACTTAACAGCTGTAAATGTTTTCGTTTAAATATTTTTATGGATGCTTGGTTTTCTTTGCTGCATTATTTTACAGACAAAGCTATTTCCTTTCATTCTAATACATCACTTTCGTTAAGTCACCCGGAATATTCTTTTCAAACCAACAATCCACCTAAGTTTTTATTTTTCAAAGTGTAGTGGGGGCATATACTTGCATGGTCTGAAAAATACAAGTGCGTATAATGACATGTTCAGACTTTTTCAAGAGGGGAAGCTGCTCTTCAATGTCTTTAAATAGTAGATTGCATCCCCATGCTCTAACGTTTTATCATTGGGTGAACACATTTAAACAAAAAGATCATGAAATTAAATTCAAGATTTTCTCTTTGTTCCCTTAGCTTGTGGAAAACGTGGATCAGCTGCTGACTGATTACGAAGTCATAGATGGGCACGTTATTCTGCAGCTGAACTCTGTAAGTTCCACTTCTCACCATTCTTCATCGACTGTTGCTATTCAGAATTTACAGGCTAAAATATTACGAGTCTCTTCTCCCCCGTAATTTTCTTAAACCTTGAATTTGTCGAACAGATTCCTTCCAATGAGTTTCTTTGCGTGCGATTTCGGATAGTTGAACTTTTTCAAGTTGGATACCTGAGTCCTGCTACTTTCACAGTGTATGAATACCACAGGCCAGGTAATCAGCTCTGCTCTAAAATTTCTTCAGAGGACTGCTCTGTATTCATTAAGGGGCCTGTATAAATCCACTAGAGGCCTGCAGATGTTATATATTGCCTTTCTCAGGGCTCATTCTTCACAAAAGTCCCCGCTTGAACAGACAACCCCTGCATGACATTAAGCAAGTTATGTCAACTCTCTGGTCCTCAGTTTCTTCATGTTTAGAATAACTGGATTAGATTGCTCCCCACTTTTAAGTTCTTTGCCTCAAGATTATCTTTGGTGTTCACTTTTAACTATTCATTGCATCTCTCCTTTTTAGAGAAGACTGCTTACCATACTATTTCTTTAATCCTCCCAGAATCAATTTCTGCTGCATCTATAGTCTCATCAGATTTTGCAGAGAGCTCTATTGTAGCAGTTGTCACATTGCATTGTGATTATTTGTTTGCATGTCTCTCTCTGCAACCCTAGACAGAATGTTTTCATCCTTGTGCCTCTAGTAACTAACACAGTGTCAGGAACATAATTTGTATCGATAAATGTTGAATGAATGATTCCCACATTTGATCATTCAGTCACTTCTGAGACTTTTAAGTGATTGGAGAGCTCTTTGGTTCACAAGACTGAAGACTTCACTTTGGACACTTCTACTTGTTCCAAAATTCTTAAAGTGAACCAAACTCTGACACCCATTCATTCTAGTTTTATCTCCTGAAACTGCGTAGAACATACTTAGCCCTTCTTATCCTTGAGCGATAGAAAAAAAAAATCATATATATATCATGATATATATGTGTGTGTGTGTGCTTTTTTATTCTCCAGCCTGAACAGTTAGCAATTATATTTCTTTCAATAGACTCCCATGCAACATTATTTCCTCTCATTCATTGAAGCACCAGATATTTTCATTCGAAGAAATGAATATTGAAGAGTAAAATTTCAAGCACAGGAAGGGAGAATATTTTGAGGGTGGAGGGGCCCACGTTTGGACAAGCAATTCATAATTTAGCTTCCCTGAACTTTAGCTACAAAAAAGAGAGTTTGGAATAGGTGATCTCCAAGGCCCTGTGGGAGAGACTCATTGACAGTTAAATGTGTTGTGGGTTCATCAAGCAACGTCTTCTAACTACTTTTCCATTGCGACAGATAAACAGTGCACCATGTTTTATAGCACATCTGATACCAAACTTCAGAAAGTGTGTGAAGGAGTAACATGCAAATGTGTCGAAGGTAAACTTCATTTAACGTGTTTAGGCTGCATGCTTGTTTAAAGCAGCCACTCATAATCTGGGGCTAATCTGGGGTAAGCTGTTTGACAAACTGTCATTTCTCAGAATTAGAAACATAATCTCATCTGACTGAAAGCTGATACCTTGAGCACTGTAAAGCTGCTTCCCAACAGCTCCTGAACAACCCAGTACCGTACAGAGTCAGAGGAACACCATCCAGATGGTTGTTGGATGTCAGAAGCATAACACAATGTGATAACCTCGTCTTTTTAATGTAATAGGACCACAGGGTGAGAGACCAGAGGCTCAGGACTGAGCCACTAGCTTCTCTTTCTTTCCCCTGGTCCTTCCCAGTTAGTGATGTTCTCCATTCCGTCTTTTGTAAATCCAAGGCAGCCTTATTGGTCAAGGAAAAGACCCAGAACTCACCAATAATCAACAACTGACTCCGTGAGGGTCTGGGTTGGTTTTAGGTTTATTTTGTTTTTCAAAATCCTTAATATTTACATGTTTCTTAGGTACTTATTACTCCATCTTATACCTGGATCAGTCGAGTCATCATTTTGGTTCCTTCAAGGGACTTTTGATTATACTCAAAATGGGAAAATGTGGGATGACTACCCATTCTAAGAATAAGTCTCATATTCAAGATTTCGTTTTTGTTTGTTTTTGTTTTTGCTTAGTATTCTGTTTCACTTTATGAAAGAGGAGAAAATGGACAGGTCTTAGGAATCTGTTATTTGTAAGATTATATTGGATCGTCTCAGGGCTGATGAGAAAGAACTGTGTTTATTCTCAGAGAGTGTCTGCTTCCTTCTGTTAACCTAACTTGTACCGTTTTTCACAAAATCCAGCTGACTGTGGACAAATGCAGACAGAATTGGATCTGACAATCTCTGCAGATACTAGAAAAGAAACAGCATGTAAACCAGAGATTGCATATGGTAAGTTCAAAAGTTCAATATATAGTTCCGTTAAACGTGGCATTTTATGAATACATGATCAGTTAGGAAGATCTACAACTTTACACAGTGATTATATGGCTATAACATTCCATGTGTTCCCTTGAAGGAAAATGCCATCAATTTTCAGCACTAACATGCAAAGTTATTTATCCTTCTGCAAAGATTTATGACTTTCATTAGAAATGATGGGAGTAAGGTGCACATGTAGCCAAGACACTTTATCTCAATAGATTCTTTTGAATGAAAGGTGCTAAAACACACTCAAAGAGAACATTTGAGAAGCCACAGGGGTATAAGATTTCACTTCTGCGTTCTTCCAGTTAGTTGAGCAGAGGCGGAGACAAAGGTGGCTCTTGGGTATGGTTGTTTTCCAAAATCCCTCCAAAGACAAGGTTAAAATATCCGTACTAACTAATTTTTAATATATGCACAACTGCAATCCATGTTTGAGACTGTCTCCATTTCAAAAGGAGCATCTCCTTCTGGTTGTCCAGACCTCAAAGCTAAATCAAATGCCCAAGTCAGTTGTAGTCTTGTCTCAGGTTCCTTGTGGAATTAGATCCTTTATTTTTTATCCATTGTTTCTAATGTTTATGTCTGGCTTTTTTTTTTTTAAGAGACAGTGAGCAGGTTGAACACTATTTCAAATCTTTTCTTGAAAATTGGTAGCGGTTTTTTTAAAAATTAAAAATAAGTGCAGTGCTATTCAGGAAGCATTTTGTGTTTACCAACCGCTTTCATGTATATCTTCTCATTGGTGTCCCATAAGACCCCTTGGAGGTAACATAGGATTATCCTTATTTCACCAGTGAAGAAACTAAGATTTTGGGAGGTTAAATAATTTGTTCAAAGTCATGCAGGAACTAAGTAGTAGAACTAGGATGCATCTTGGTCTCCAGTATTTTTTTAAAACTGGAATATAGTCAGTTACAATGTGTCAGTTTCTGATGTACAGCATAATGTCCCAGTCATATATTTGTTTTCTGGTCTCCAGTATTATTTCCATTGTATTACACTGAATTCTCTTAGTGGAAGTATAGCCATAAGAATGAATTTTGTATGGCTCATGCTCTTTCTTCAAATTCATCTTGAGTTTTAAAAAAAATGAATGCTAAAAAGCTGCCTAACTCAGCTAAGATCCACTGCAACTTTTAAAATACATTGAGACTTGAGGAGAATACTATATTGTTTGAACAAATTTTTTTCTAAAATTTAGAAGAACCAGATTATTTCTTTCTTCATAAAAGAATTATTTTAACTCTTAAATATAAGAAGTCTATTTTAACACAGAGAGTAAATGCAGTCTGCATTTAGTTTATTGCATTCAAGAAAAAACTTAGCTGGCTTTTGGAGCTAAGTTGGAGCTACAGGTTGATGCTAGAATAACAGAATAGAAACAAATTTAAATAATTTTGTCTCCTCCACCTATGCCCACAGTAGGTACATTGCCCATATCCATCATAAAGACTTAAGAACATGAAATTCAGGACATTCTTGTCTATTTTAAGCCATTAATTTACACAGCCTTTAGTTCTGCCACAGTGAGTTCATTCATTCATCTGTATATCTTGCTAGCTAGCTAGGATCTCAAAAATGGACAAAAACATTTAGGTCATTCACTTCACCCCATCGAAAGCAAAAATAAGAGAATCTTTTCTCAGACCACATAGAAGAGATGGGTCCTCCAAGCTGGTCATTTAAGAACTGAGGTCAAACATACCATGGATTGAACAGTGATACCTGAATGAAGAGAAAACAGGATTGAGAATGTCTCATGTCAAATAGCTGCCAACTCAAGCAAGGATGAGTCAGAAAACAGTCCTATCAACATCCAAAGATCAAAGCCAGAGGTGGTATCCCAGGAATCAAAGCCAGGGAACCGGGAGGCCCACCTGGCAGGCCAGAATGGAAGCTAAGGCCTCTTCTGTGCATGCAGAGAAGGAAGGGGCTCTTAGTGCCCCGTGGGTGCAACTCCACCAATCTTTAAGGACCAGAATCTGAACTCCACATCTAAGGCTTATTTTGTTTGTTTTGTGTGCTTCTGTCTTTTAAATTAATGTTGCTCTTACCCTAATCAGCCTGTTCTATACCAGTGACCAGGGCTCATGATTCTAAGTAGAATGAATCGTTAGAGATGTGTCCAGCAGAATCACACTGAGAGTATTTGGGAAGTCTTCTTGGTAGCAATGAGATTGACCTTAGGGTGCCCATAAGAGCTTGCCAGGCTTCATTTCTCATTTATTTGACAAACTCTGTCTTCTGTTGGACATGGCATTAGTGGTATTAAGCATGGATTATTGTGTCTCTGTGTGTGTGTGTGTGTTTTTTAACCAGCTTATAAAGTTAAAATCATAGCCGTCACTGAAGAAAATGCTTTTGTTAAGTACACCGCAACCCTCCTGGATATCTACAAAGCTGGTGAGAATTCATTCATTCATTCTTTCATTCAACAAATGTTTAATACTTACTATATGGCAGACATTATATTCAACACAGAGGATACAACTTGAATAACACAGCCAGAGTTCCTGCCTTCATAAAGCTTATATTCTATTTGAGGGGACATACTTTTTTAAAAAAGGAAATGGAGAGATAAATTAAACAATTATAAATCGTAAATATATTTGAAACAGACACAGGATTAATGGGGGAAGCTCCTTCAGTGTGTAACAGGTGGCGTCTTTTAGGAGTTGATATTAGGAGTTAGCCATTCTCAAAGGGGAGAGTAAAGGAAACCAGAGAGGCAGGAGCCGGGCCGTCAGGGGTTTGTAAGGCATGGCAAGAAATTTGGATTTTATTCTAGAAGTCCAAAGGGAAGCGAATAAAAGGTTTTCGGTAGGTAAGCATTTTCTGATTTATGGTTTTAAAAGATCATTCTGGCTTGTATTGGAAGGAGCCAGAGTTGAAACAGGGAAACTAGTTAAGAGCATCTATGAAGTGCAAAGCCTTGCTTAGATGCTGCATGAGTTTTGATAGGATAAATGAGCTTAAGTAACCAAAACGATAGAATGAATTCCTGTTATGTAAAGTAACACATAAAACAACATTTTTAAATATGTTCCCTTTTATTCTCTAAGTAATCTAAGCTACAAATATTATAAAACAGCTTGTCAAATAATGTAAATTGTAACACAAACAATTCATTAAATCATGTCTAATTCCAAATAAGATTTTTTAATTTTAGAAATTGTCAGTGTTATTTTGACTCACTACACGATGCCCCGTTTGAGCTTTAATTTGGCAACAAGGAACCACGTCAAACTTTTCCAATTAATCTCTATTGAACTGATAGTCATTACATGACCTATAGCCTCAATAAGTGATTTCTCCTAATAGCAACAGTATCGTTCATGGGATTGAACCCTCTCTCAGTTTCTGCTAAACCAAAAGTAATTACATTCAAATGTTTCTAGTCCTTTGATACCATCTAACGTTTTAATGTATTCAATATATCTCTATTATCAGCAAAATTATAAGAACAGTTATTGAAATGTCATGTTCAGTTTGCCTAATTTTCTTAGTTTTTAATCGCCTTCAATCCTCAGAGTTTTATAAACACCATTGACAAGGTTTCAGTATTCACAAGTTTCACTAAACTTAAAAGTGTATTATATTTTTTGCTTTTGTCACTAAAAGCAAAAACATTTGCATATTATTAGCCTTTCTCTTAAATTGATATTTTGCTTTGTTTTATATCAAATGACAGATCATTCTTCATTTGTAACAGCTCTCGCTTCATGTTCATACTTCCTTTACTTATTTGTATACAACCCGTTTTATCATTCATTCATTAATCTGTCAGCTTATTAAAGCTGAAACATTTTTTCTTGTCTTTTTTCTACAATACCTAAACATTTTTTCTGTGATACCTAAAGATAACATTGACATCATTGCTAGAATAACATGGGCAAATCACTAAAAAGTAGATATATTCACTTTCTAAATGTGAACTCCTGTATCACACTATCTAAATGAGTCTGTCGGACTTGGTACGACCTCTAACCCGCCTCTGCCCTTCTAGCACTACTGCCTGCCTATCAAAATCCCAGTATTTTTCCAATTTTTATTATTGCAATTTTTAAAGCCCTTCACATTATTACTTAATTTTGTCTAGTGTGTATTAGATCTGGGGTAGTAAATAACAAATTTATGAGAACAATATTTAAAGTGATTTTAGCTTCCTTGTGTCTTTGTATTATCCAGAGACACTTGATAGGTAATAGGTGCCAAACTGAAAGAGCTGGAAACTTCGGGACTTTTGCTGAAGCCCCAGACTTCTCCCTGGCATTACATTTGCACCAATTAAGTGTTCATATAAATATTTTTCATTGAAGCCTTTTTGCTCAGGCAGTTTGATATCTTGTTCAGTTGTTCCTTCCAGGACCTTGAGATCAACAAAACCCATTAAGCCATCTTCAAAATCTCCAGGTTTTCATTTTAAGTTATTTAAAACATGTTTTCTGCTAAATAGTTGATTTTCTCAATAATGATTGAAATTTTATTTTATTACCTTATTTGTATTTTCCAAAAAGCTGTGTTATCTTTTCCATAGAAAGGTATAAATTTTGCAAAAAGTAGGGCCATAAATCTAAATTGTGACAATATGTTTACATTGGTTTTTCTTCTCCTTTGAAATTCTAACAAATATTTCAAGTCTGAAAATATTTGAGTATTTTTAACTATACACTAGAGTTTAAAATTCGAACAATACTTTCCAAATTTTTCTTTGCTTGATCAACACTCTTCACATTTTTTTCCCTGGTTTTTATTATTTTCAAGTGTTTCATGATATGAAGTTGACTTGTCATATTATTTTATTTTTTTCTCATTGATGACCACAAATTTTCTTAATTTGAAACATAATTGCCATTCTGACAAAAAAAAGCGTTTAGCACTTTGATCTTTTCACAACCCAGTTTTCGAGCCCTTTTTGCATTCAACATTCACATCATAAGCAATAATAAGCCATTTCTGCTTTTCATTCCAGAAATACAAATTACTTACTTTGTGTCAATTCTTGCATAGTATCAAAAGACAGTCCAGACTGCTCTGAGTTCCGGGCAGCATCAGATGATTCCCAAGCTGAAGTTCTTTATCAGTATCATTTCTTCTTTGTCCTCCTGTCAGTTCAGAGATTCATACTCATGATATTCAAAAAGAAATGTTAAGAAAATTTTGTATACTTTATCTTTTCATTCTGGGTGTTCATTTTTAATATATATAGATTCTGAATTCATATAAATATTGAAACACCACACACTTACAGAAGAATTGCTGATCACTAACAATAAACCAAAATAAAGACTAAACTATTTAGAATGAAGGGCAGCTATGTAGTTCAAGGATAGTGATATTATTGTCCTATTTTTAGTGTTTCTCCTGAAACACAAGGTGCTTAGAGCTGGTGAGGATATAAATGAAAAAAAGGATTAGTGATTGTTGAAACTGAGGTGAATTAATTATTCTCCCTTCTGAATATGCTTGAGATTTTCCATAGTAAAAAGTTTTTTTTAAATAATGATAAGGCCCCATGTCACCACACTGCTTACCATGACAGGGCTGATTTGGCAAATAGTGCTGGGAATGTTGTTTAGATGTTACTGCAACAAGAAATCATGTATTAATGGTCACCAGGAGAGCCTAAGAAAATTAGCTTGAACTAATGTGGGTACACTGGAATTTATATTACTAATTAAAGTTTACCATCTATGCAGTTGCTATTATATACTATTTACCAACAGTTTCAGAAGTTTTTCAGGGTTTAATAATTAGGATGACTCTGCTAGAGTTTAATAACTGGGTATCAGCCCTCAGTATATAGCAGTGAATTCCCTGTCCTGGCCTCAAGAAGTTTCCAGCCTAGCAGAGGAGACAAGCATATGCAGTGAAACACTGTGATAGAAATTCAAGAAGTAATTTCTATCTATGGAAGTAAGGGGAAGACAGATACTTACAACAAAGAGCATCAGGGAGTGTTTACTGGATGCTGTGAGAATTGAAGATGTGTTTAAAGACAGGTAGTCATTCAAAAGGCCAACATGGGAAGGAATGCATTCCAGGTAAGGGAGCCAACTTCTTGGCTACGTTGGAGTTCTTTGGAAATCCCAGAGTTACCCTCCTTAAAATTTTCCATCTTTCACATGCCTTGCACTTTACCACAAAATTGCCCATTGCAGCTACCAAATCCTTTTTTGTTTTGCTGTATAACATATGGAGGGAGATCAATACCATTCAACTCGAGGGAAGTTCTTTTAGTTTCTGGTTCTACAAGAGTCATAATGAAAAGCATTCATATAGTGCTGTGTTCAGAGCACTAATCATATGTTAACCCATTTAATCTCATAACAGTTCCACAGGGTAAGTTTTATTGTGATGCCCATTTTTGGGGTGAAGGTCTCAGCCTCATTTGTCTAGGGCCACACAGCCAGGAAGTGGCAGAGCTAGGGGTTAGCCTGGAGAGCCTGATCCCAGAGTCTGAAGTCTTAATCACACAGACATTGCCTCTCTCCAGTAGCTGTTAGCCTGTCGAGATAAGTGTAGACTGAATAATAAATAGCCATGAGGAACTGGAATGAGCAGAAGAGCTCACAATTGTGACATTGTCACAAGAATCATAACCTTACGTGTGTGTCTCTCAGGAGAAGCTGTTGCTGAGAAAGACTCTGAAATCACCTTCATTAGAAAGACAACCTGTGCTCATGCTGACCTGCAAAAAGGAAGACAGTACTTAATTATGGGTAAAGAAGCCCTCCAGATAAAATACAATTTCCATTTCAAGTAAGTCACCAATATTTTGGAGTCTTTGATCTTCCCTCCAAAACTGAGTACAATTTATTCTCTTTTTAATTTTTTTATTGAAGTGTAGTTGATTTGCAAGTTTAGTTTCAGGTGTACAGCAAAGCAATTCAGTTATACACATACATACTTTTTCCCCAGACTTTTTCCTGTTATATGTTATTACAAGAAATTGAATATAGTTCCCTGTGCTGTACAGTAGGTCCAATTTATTCTTAAACACACCACATGTTTCTTATGTGCCTAGCTGTTAACCAGCAAGCCACTAGGAGCATAAATGAAATAAGGTAAGTTTAATACCTCAGGGTAGCCGAGGACTCGCTTGAGGGTAAATCAATTCAGTGCCTCAGTCTGAAGATGAATCGGGGGTGCTCATCGACTCCCCCATACCACATCTGTTCCCTCAGTGAGTTCTCAGGCTGTCCTCTTTATCAGGAGGACCGTGCTTAAATACACATTTCATTATCTGTCTTTGAAAAATGGACTTTGAAACGGATGCTGTTACTGCCTTTAACCATGGGAGCCCCAAGCAGCTTCACGGTGCTCAGGGTTTTGTGGACCTTCCTAGGGGGAGGCCGGTCCAGAAGAGCGTGGCCGACAGCCTGACCCCTGGGCACCTGAGCAGCCAGAGCACAACTGAACCCAGCTCTTCTCTATTTGTGGCCTTCATCACAAATGCTTTTTTTTTTTTTTTTTTTTTGCGTGATTCCTTGGCAGGTACATCCACCCTTTAGATTCCTCGACCTGGATTGAATATTGGCCTACAGGCACCGGGTGTCCATCATGCCAAGCATTTTTAGCGAATCTAGATGAGTTTACTGAAGACATCTTTTTAAATGGCTGTGAAATCGCCTGAAGAAGGTCAGCTGCACACAGTTTTCACTGTGGGCTCCTGTTGTTGAAGTTTCTTCCTTTTTTTTTTTTTTCTTTTTTTCCACATTCACAGCTGGTCTTATTCGGAAAGCTCATTCTACTTAGAATTATGGATACTTGCTTTTATTAGCGAACAATTTTAAGAGCAGTAACTTTCTGAAATAACATGTCCTTGGGGGGCATGGAGACAGACACTCATTCCAAGGTTATCAGACACCAGGAGCAATAAATTGGAACCCTCCTAAAATCTACCACTCAGGAATGTTTGCTGGGGACGAAAGAATAGCCCCATTGAAATGTAGTATCTTACAAAAACATGGCCTTTGCTTGAAAGAAAATACCAAGGAACAGAAAACTCATCATTAAAGCCTGACTTTGCTTTCAAAATGTGTGGAAAAGCATGTTATTTTATGCTAGGTCAGCTTAAACTACACAAAGACAGGCAAGTTGAGAGAGGTGGAGAAAGGCAGCCCTGGAGACCTGAGAAGGCCTCACCTCAGAGCCCTCGGCAACCTGAGAAGGTAGGAGGCTTTGTCGTTGCCCCCTCCCCTCCTGTTGCCCTCTCCTTACCCCCATGGGGACCTCTCTACTCCCTTCCCGTCCTCCCAGCACATACCCATTTCCCCAGGAACTTGCTCTTTTGCCAATAATTGCTCTGCTGGAGGGCAGGCCCCAGTGCAGCAACCTGGTGCAGAGAAACTGAGTGGGAATTGGGGGACTTTTGTTCTAGCTCTAACCAGGGCTCTGAGCCTCCGTCTGGGGTTTATAAAAGAGGATTTCTAACAGGAGGTTCATTTTTGAGTGACATTTTGCAGCACTTTAGATCTTATGAAAGAGTTCTCACATAAATTCCCATTTAATGTCTCCAGAATCCCACGAGGTACAGGAATTGTTATTATCCCCATTTTATGGATGAGGACATCGAGGCTCAGAAAAGTGAAGCAATTTTCCTAGCCTCATAAGGGGCAGAGTGGGAGACCAAACCCCAATTGTGATCTCTCTTAACGATATAAATACCTCCCTGTTCCACCTTACGGCACCATCACAGTGCTTGTGGGGTTAAATTTCCTAAGACCAAGGCAGGATGCAGTTGAAGTTTCTCAGATATAGTTTAATAGGCCCCACTGAAATATCACAAACTCTGGAGGAAATGGCAGCAGTGACTGAAATGCAATCCTTTTTTGAAAAATCTGCACTTTACCAGTTAGGTGAAACTACACAAGGCCTTGCAGTGTGCCTCGTAAGTTAAACTAAGATTTTCCACTTCCAGGAACTAAGGATTTATTTTTGTTAATGTCAAAACTCACGTTGTAGGCACTCCCTTGGCAAAAACAACCGATGTGTCCAATATGCCCAAAATCTCTGCCAGTGAGGGGTGAGGGGCCCCTCCAGAGCGGGCCTGAAGTGCCTCCCGTCACCTTACTGATGGCAGCGGGGCAGGACCACTGCAGCACCCCCAAGGCCCCAGGGTCTCTGAGCCACTGGGTTGCTTTCTGCTTGAGCTGTGTTTCAAACAGGTCAGCCACAGCGGCCTAATTAACCCACAATACAGCTGAGCTTCCAAACCTCAAAGCAGGCCTTTGTGAGTTAGCCTGGCTGCCTTGAGAAATCCACCAGCATCTCTTCAGCCAACTCCTATGTACTTAAACATACTTCCCTAGTGAGGCTTTCATGACCCTCTGCACAGCTGGGGCCCCTCCTCCACCCTGCACTTCTCTTCCAAGGCACTTGCAATTACTGACTTAATCATGTATAGTTGTTTGTCGGGCATGCAGCTTCCTGGCTCCACTGTAAGCTCCACGCGGGCACGGTCTGCGTCCTTTCTCTTCACCACTATCTCCCGTGCCTGGCACTACACCGGACATGTGCTAGGGACTCAAGTGTTTGTGGTTTCCCCATGAGTGTGGGGCGTCATAGGACCTGAGTTCTAGTGTGACTCTGCCCTGGCAGGGATTTGGGGCAAGCCCCTTCATCTTTCTGATGGCCTGTGAAACAAGGGAGTTGAACACTCAAACGACTTTTATCTAGAGCTCCAGGAAGATGGTTTGTAATCTTATGTTGTGAAACAGAAAAC
The DNA here is from genome assembly GCF_048773025.1 of Camelus bactrianus. Taxonomy (NCBI): domain Eukaryota; kingdom Metazoa; phylum Chordata; class Mammalia; order Artiodactyla; family Camelidae; genus Camelus; species Camelus bactrianus. The sequence goes on along the minus strand of NC_133542.1, from coordinate 65,373,431 downwards.
AAAACGACACAGGCGTGTAAGCATCCAAATGCTGGGTATGTATTTCTTCCTATAAGTGTAAAGGGAGCTCAGAGAAGTGAGTGTGTGTGTTGGAGGAGCTTCCAGAGTCTTCCCGGAGAAGGACGGGCAGGATTGGGGTAGGTAGAGAGGGGCAGGAGGGTCTTTCTGGTTGAAGGAAAAAGCTTAAGGCAGGTTTCCACTGGGGGTAAGCAAGATGATTTTAGGTGGTACAGATGAACATTGTTCAGTTTAATAGATACATGCTTGTTTTAACATGTACTAGAAAAAATATACAACTAGCCCACCAAAGCCATGAAGTAAAATTTTCTTTGAAAATATATGTATTTGTCAAAACGTCTATCCAAGGAAAAGTTTTTAATAAAATAAAAGTATAGGTTGTTCTTAGGGCAAAAACCATGAAGTTGGCATGTACACACTTGAAGTTTAGGAAACCTTGTCTTGAGAAAATATGTGGAATTGACAATCAGCCAAACCCGAGGCAGGCAGCCTGACTCCTTATTTCTCAGTGAGGGATTCTAAGCCAGAGTCATGCTCAGTTATACTTTCCAGCCCCTGTGAAGCTAATTTATTCAGCAACATCCAACAAATATGTACTGGCCATCGTAGTCCAGGCCCGATTCTAGGAGCTTGGTCCCTAGATCCTTGTCCTTGTGGAACTTAGATTCCAGCTGCAGGAGACATGCAGTAAATAATAAAGTCAAAAATTAGGGGATCAACCTTGAATGCTAGAAGGTGACAAAAGCTATGGGGAAAAGAAAAGGCAGAGCAGAGTAAGGGAGATTGAGGGTGATCGAGAGACGGGTTGCACCTCACTAGGGCGGCCAGATCAGGGAGGACTTCAGTGAGAAGTGAGATGAGCAAAGATTTGAAGGTAGTGAAAGAGTGGGCCATGTGGAGTGTTCCAGGCAGGGCGAGCACATCGGGCCCAAGCTGAAAACAAGAGCACACCTGGTATGTTCCAAGAGGAACAGAGAGGGTGGTATAGCAGGTGCAGAGTGAGCAGAGGGGAAGCAGGTGGAAACAGGGTCAGGGAGGTCACAGGGACAAGATTATGCAGGTCATGTATGGGGTGTTGGTTTTATTCAGAGGGAAAGGGGAACCACTGCAAGGTTTGGAGCAGAGGAATGACATGGTCTGTCTCACCTTTTAAAAGGATTACACTAACAGTTGTGCTGAAAATGAGGCAAGAGTAGAAATGGACCAGTTAGGAGGCTGCTGCAGTAACTCAGGCAAAAGCTGGTGGTAATTAAACAAAATCGATGTATTGACTCTGCAATAGAGAGAACGAACATCATGGCAACCAGGGAGATTCTCAGTCAAAGGATGTTAGAAAGAACTTGTTATAGGATTTGGGCTTGTGATGGATTTTTGGGGGAAGGTTCCCAGTGGGCTTTGCTCTGGATTGGTTGCTTTCAGGAAGCAGGGGTAATCCTATGATTGACTCTCATCTAACTGGGAGGAAAAGAAGGAGCAGTCACATTAGCCAGGAAAGGGGGATATTTGGTCATTTTTGTGGGTTGGATTATGTTCTTGTTTTATTTTCTGCTCAAACATGATTATGGAGAAGGTTTTTTGGGGTTTGTTTTGTTTTGTTTTGTTTTGTTTTGTTTTTGTCTTGATCCGTTTTGCTTGATATCAATGTTCTGTGACATCAGACACGGAGAACACCACGGCCTGGCTCTGAGCACCAGGCCAGCTCCAAGGGACACCAAGGCCCAGCTCCCAGTCCAGCTCCCAGCTGACAAGGGCTGCTCTTCCCTTTCACAGGCCCTTCCTCCTCGAAAATGTGTGCATACAACGCACAAATTTGCACTACTATTTCAGAGGCCCCACTTGAAAGTCTGTGCCTAGACCTCATGGCTGAAAACCTCTGTCTTAGAGCTGGGCATTTAGCAGCCAGATCTGGGAGGTTTTTAGAGACACGAAGCAGCTCTGGATCATGTTTCTGTGGGTTTTCCCAACTCCTGAAAACAGATCGATTCGGCGTGTTTAATGTGATGTGAGAAATTTGTCACCAGGGCCACGATCTTTGACTGGGACGTTAAAACATCCCTGTATGCCTCTGAATCAGAAAGAAAGGAAGAAAGAAAGTGAGGAGGAGGAAAGGAAAAAGTGAAGGAGAGGAGGTGGAGTGTGGGAGGAGAGGGAAGGGAAAGAGGGAGGGAGGGACGGACAGGGGTTTTGTTTTAAGATGAGATCTCCATTTCTGTGAACCTTCTGGATTCTTCTCAGCTGGCAGGGTCCCCACCCTGACAGACATGTTGGCAGAAATGTATCTGTTCCTTGGAACACAGTGTCCACTCCTTCACTGTTTCCATCATGATAATCAGATATGTGTATATTATGTACACCATCATGAATTATATAATTCCAAAATGTCCAAGCCAGGAAAGACCTAGAGCTTACCTCATCCAATTCCTCCATTTTCACCTGGGAAAATGGGCCCAGCAGAGTGGCTTCTGATGGTCACAGCGCAGCTCAGTGCAAGGACTGGGGCAGAAGCCCAAGGCCTCTGACTCTTAGTGTTTCTTCCACCACCCAGATGAATGGAGGTTACAGAGAAATCCATTTGGGCTCCTTGCAAAGAAGCATTTCTGATAGCCTGAGCTGTTCAGAGATAGACTGTCTGTCCGGGAGGGACCAAGTTCCCCATCACTCCCACCTTCCAGGAATGTTGCAGGAGCATCAAGGGAGGAGGTTGGCACCGATGTGCCCAGTGTCCCTGCAGCTCTGAGAAGCCATTAGAAGAAGGAAAACATCTGCTTTCCTTTCTTAAGCCTCCATTTTCACATCTGGAAATAATTCCAACTTCAGAGGATTTCTGTGAGACCTAAGTGAGATAATACAGACCATGCATGTAAAGCGATGAGCACGGGGCCTGGATGATAAATTGAACTTGCTGTTGTTAATAACACAGCCCTGGCACACGATAAGGGATGAACTCAACAAATTTCTTGCCTGGCATCATGCTGATTGCATTCCATGGATTATCCTGTCGACATCTCACACCCATCCCGTGATGACTGTCATCACCCTCACTTTCAGGAAGGAAGCAGCTGAGGCTCCGAGAGGCTAGGCAACTTGCCCTAGGTCTCATACCTTCATGAGTGGTAGGGCCACAAACCAAATGTGCATCTTTGGGGATCTGGGAGTCATGCTTCTAACCTCTGAGCTGATGGCCTTCTCACACATGGGAAGGGTTGTAACTTTGCCATTGTGTAATCCTGGCAATGTCTCTGCCTCCCTGGGCTTCAGCGATGAGTGTGTTCATTAGATGCTCTGACCTGTCGCCTGTGCTAGGACCACAGGTGAGGCCGATGAGGGCTCTGGATACCGGGGTAGTGGGGACACCAGTGTTGGTACAGAAAAATTAAGGAAGAGGGCATCAGAAATACACTTGATAGATTTTCAAAATGTGTCCTGAAATCATCTTTCACATGGTTACATCAAATCTATAGAACTCTGAGTCAACTGGTCCTCCTCCCTCCCCTCAAAGGACCCTAATTTGCCAGTAGAGTTGATTTTTTTTGCCTTGTGAGCCTCCTACAAGAGTCATAAAATACTGAAGTTAAAGATCCCCTAGAGGTCATCCAATCAAACTCTCCCTGCTTCACAGATGAGGAAACAGGCCAGGGAGGAGCAGGGACTCACCAAGGGGCCCATAGGGGAATCAGGCCTGGAACCTGAGCCTCAGGTGTCTCTTCCCTGCATTGGTGCCTGGGGTCTCCTCCCACCGGCTGCGCCTTAAGGGCGGGTGGGCAGAGCCAGAGCCCAGGGGTGGTGTCCAGGGCTAACATTGCTAGCAGGTGAGATGAGAGAAATCAGAATTGTCCTGGAAAGAGGGGGATTTTGCTTGGCTGGAGCTGTGTGTCTGTGTCTGTGTCTGTGTGTGTGTAAAACACAGACACAGAGAGAGGAGTCGTTACCATGGCAAAATGACAAGGTGAACAAGTAAGACCTGCCCTGGTTAGGGACTTTGGGAAAGTTCCTGAAGCTCTCACTTTGCCCCTCTATCAAGTGAGAGCAGGATGAGCAGCCTTGATGAGCTGTAAGGAGTAGAAATGATACCCATGTGCCCGCTCAGGGAGCACAGTCTGCGGTAGCCCGTGGCAGCCAGCTGGCTGCGATCTCTCACTCCCACAGCTCTCTGTGCCTCGGTTCTCTCTTTTGGAAATGAGGTTGTAATTTCTCCCAACCAAATGCACAGGGTTGTTACAGGATGAAATTAGATCAAACAAGTGAAAGAACTTTTAAGCTGTAGAATTTTGAACATATATGGAAATGGCATTAATAATCAAAAGCATCTTTGTGCTGAGATACCACAGGCAGAGTCTGCCTAGTGTGCTCTTATGAGATTGGGAAAGGGTCCACAGTCTTAAAAAACAATCTCCCCCAGTGCCTCAAATTTCCCTATTAGAGCTTCATTCCTTTGATCCTGTACGCTGACAGTCTTAGAGCAGAGCTTTGCAAAAAATGCTGGAATGCACATTCTCAGGCCCCCCTCAGGCCTGCTGAATCAGAAACTCTAGAAGTGGAGCACTGGTATCTATATTTTAAAAAGATTGCCAGGAAAATAGGCACATTAAAATTTAAGAAGTATTGTTTTAGAGCTTGTGGAAACTCAGATTCTATTCTGTAGGTCTGGGGTGACCAGAGATTCTGCATCTCCCAGGTGATGCCTACCATGCTGGTTCTTGGACCTAACAAGGTTCTAGATTGTTCTATAAAGTCAGGGATTCTCTTGTGAAGGGAAGCAACCCTTTAACAGCCAGTACTTTAGTTGAGAGTCATTGTGCACAGGGCTTTTCAGGGTTGCAGAAAAGACTGAGGGATGCAGGGAACTAGAGAAACACAAGGCAGCAAATGGAAAGAAGTCTTAGGGAAAAAAGAGGAGGGGGGAGTTGCTAAAAGGAAACTAGACTCTCGTCACGGAATGTGGCCAGGGCAGGTCTGAGCATCAATTAATCCTTTTACTCACCAAGTACCAGCTATGTGTTAGGCACTGTGTTATGTTTTTTATGTTCATGAGCTCAATTAATCCACAAAACAACCCCAGGAGGTTGGTACAGGGGAATAAACTGAAGAACGAGAGATTGAGTGACTTGCCCAAGTCACTCAGCCAGGAGGTGGTGGAGCCAGGATTTAAAACTCAGGCAGCCTCACTCATTAGCACTAGACTATCTCACCTCACACTTGGTCTCTGCCCTCGGGAAGCTTACAGCCCCGTGAGGAACACGGGTGAGGACTGAAGATGGCCCACACTTGCATGATGCCTGTCGTGGGATGATGCCACATTCCCAGCACCTTATATTCAGCTGCTATTTTGGTTCTCATAGCAGTTCCACGAGACGGGGGCAGGGCAGTGCTGGCTGTGTGGGCAACGGCAGAAAGCAGGTTCCTCTGTTCCTGTTGGCTTATGTACAGAGGTACTCGTATCACCCAGTGTGCCGTGTCCTGAGCAGAAAGCTCTAGTCCAGAAATAGCCTTGCAAAGGGGCCTCCAGAACTGTGTCCAAGACCCACTTTGTGTCCCCAGCTTCCACCCCTTCACTGCTTCCCAACCCCGCCTCCAGGATGGGTCTCGCGGGGCTGAAGGGCAGAGGTGCCTCACCCTTCTGCCCACCTTGGCTCCTGTAGCCAGACCCAAGTTCATGCAGCACGCCTGCGTGTGCTGCCCAGGCAGGTCTGTGAGGCCTGGCTGCTGCCCCTGCAGACAGGCTCTGGGTCAGTTGGTTCATCACCGCTGCTGCTGCTGCTGCAAGCCCTGACCCATCAGAGGCAGCAGCTCTGACTCTCCCCCCACTTCCAGCACATGCTCTCCCTCCGCCCCTCCCTCCCTCCCTTCCCCACATACCAGAAATCACTACCTCAGAACTTGGGATTCCAAAGATTGCCTAATGGGAGGGAGGGTATAGCTCAAGTGGTAGAGTGCGTGCTTAGCATGCATGAGGTCCTGGTTTCAATCCCCAGTATCTCCTCTAAAAATAAATAAACCTAATTACTACAAAAAAAGATTGCTTAACAAATGAAAACTGACCCAACATCTTTGCAAACCTATTTGACAATACATTTCAAGAGCCAAAATATGTCTCTATTCCTTGATCCATTAATACTACTCCTGTTAGATTATTTATATAAACTAAATTCCAAAAAGCAGGGGGAAAAATTTGTACACAAAGCTCTTCTGTGCAGGATTAATTATTTATTCAATAAATATTTATTGAGTTCCTCTTGTGCGCCAGACACAGTTCTAGATAGTGTAATCAAGATAAACAAGATCCCTGCTCTCCTAGGGATTATGGGGAGAAAGACAATAAATGTCGACATAAATGAGAAAAAGAATCTATTGACTAAATTCTCTGCAGGGAATTAAAATAAAGGTCTGCGGTTGAGAATAACTGGGTGAATGCTCTTGATTGGGCAGCCAGGGAAGGTCTCTCAGATGTCACTAAGTAAGATGCTATTTAAGCTGAGATTCTTAGGCAAGAAGGGGCAGCTCTACGAAGGCCCAGAGGAGAGCATTCCAGAAGGGAAGCTAGTGGTCCAGGAAACTGCAAACAGGTTGACATAGCTGGATGGAAGAAAGCAAGTGATGGGAAATAAGGTGGGAGGAGTGGGAAGGGCCAGATCAATAGGATTTTGTAAGCACGGGTGAGATGTTTGGATCTGATTCAGTAGAGAGGACTAAGCAAGGCGGGTGAGACCACATTATAGCCAAGAAAGGAGCAGGAAGACGAGTTGAGAGCCATGGCAGCTGTCCTGGCCAGAGGGCATAGCAGCTTGGACCAAAATGGTAGACATGCAGATGAAGAGACATGGATGGATTCTGGATATTTTTGGAGGTTGGGCTGAAAGAGTTTGCTGAAGGAATTGGGATGGGTGGTGAAGGCAGAGGAATCAAGGATTAGTCATGGACTCTTGGCTTGAGCTGCTACGGGTGCCATTTATACAACTGGGGAAAGCAGGAGAAGATGCAAATTTAGGGAAATAAGGAAGGAGGATGTTATGGGTTGAACTGTGTTCCTCCCACAAAAATATGTTGAAATCCTACTTCCTAGAACCTCAGAATGTGGCCTTGTTTGGAAATAGGGTTGTTGCAGGTGTAATTAAGCAAGATAAGATGAGGTCATACTGGAGTAGGGTGGGCCCTTGCTCCAGTGTGACTGGTGTCCTTAGAAGAAGAGGGAAATTTGGACACAGAAACAGACACACACAGAAAGAACACACACACTCGAGGGAAGCCAGCCTCATGAAGATGAGCAGAGATGGGAGTGACACGTCTGCAAGCGAAGGAACACCAAGAACTGGCAGCTGCCATCAGAAGCTAGGAGCAAGGCGTGGACACGGTTCTCCCTCAGAGCCCTCAGAAGGAACCAGTCCTGCTGACACCCTGCTTTCAGACTTCTAATCTCTGGAACTGTGGAAGAATAAATGTCTGTTGTTTTGAGCCACCCAGTGCATGGTAATTTGTGATGGCAGCCCCCAGGAAACCAATGCAGATGAGAATAAAGGTTTCTGCGGGGAGCTGGTGATGTTTGAGAAGGCTTTTAGACATCCACGTGGACATGGCAAGTAGCAGTTGATGTATGAATCTAGAATTATGGTCCATAAAGTAATGTACTATTCGAGTACTTCACGTGGTGTATTAAACATGACACATAAAGTAACGGCCTAAACAAGGGAGAAATAATTACATCAGTGGTGGCACACGCATCGCACGAAATGTTACGCTGCCTCTAAATAAAATCACTGTAGAGAGGAGGTAGGGACCTGCGAAATGCTGATGATAATGTTTGCCGTGCGAAGGCAGTGGTTACCATTATGTAATAACTGTCTGTGGACGAGAGGCAGGTGTCACACTATCTGGGTTCAAGTCGTGGCTCCAGCTCTTCTGAGTGGTCTGGGATAAGAGGCACGTCACTGTCTCCTGCGGGTTTTGTCTGTTCAGTACAAGAGCAGCACCAGGGTGATGGGCACAAGGCTGAGTTGCAACATGCTGAGTTGGCCGAGTAAAGAGGCAATCACAGGAGAAGAAGAACTAAGCAAAGAAGACTTCCTGGAAGAGCTGACCTTTGCAAAATAAATGCACAGCCTGGGGCAGAGTGCTTACTACAGCCCTGGCCTGTGGCAGCCTCAAGGGGTAGACTCAGTAAAACCTCCGACAAGTTGCTGTCTGTGAACACAACTGTGCTGGAGCTCCTACCACACGCCGAGTGTTCTGATTGCTTTTCCGTGTCCCTCCTCCATCCCACCATGAGCTTCTGGAGGACAAGGGTCAGATCTTGTTCTTCTCTGTATCCTTAAGCAGATCTGGCACAGGGGAGATAGAAATTAAAGTCTATTTCATTTAACAGAACAACAGAATCAGAATTTAATTGTCACGCAGGAACTAGCAGTAAAGGCACGTAGACACTGAGTCCCTCGACCTGTGGACATGAGGCTCCTTTAGATCCCCACAAGGCAGGGATCTGAAGCCTGAAGCACAGCTGAGTGTTCAGGTGATGGTTAAATGGCTTTATCTGAGGGGAGCACGGGGACTTAGTTGCTTTGGAAGAAGTGATCAAAGTAAACACCACCAATTAGAAAAATATAATGGAAGAAGACAGCCCATTTTACAATAGTAAATATAATCAATACATTGAGTAAATAAGACTTAAAGTATGTAATCATAAATCAACTTTATTTTGCCTCCCAACCCCCTCTGAGAATTTATTTGGAGGAAAGGGAGAGAAGCCCTTTTTCTGCCCTTGAATGAACACTCAAGCATTCTATAACTTAGCTGATCACTCTTGGAAATAAAAATTCCTGTGATCACTTTAGTCACCAAACTCTTATTTATAAATCAGTCTCATACAAAAGTAAAATCCAAATCTGATCTAAAGTTCAATCTTTTCTCCCAGTCAGGGCTTGCTGCAGGTGGGACCCCTATCGCTGGGAACTGGGGGAGAGGTGGGATGGATGGCTGCTTCTCTTTCCCCAGACTGCCCTCCCCCGTTTGCCAACTCTGACCTCTGACCTCTTCAGGGCTAAGGGGTTGGTAGTGAGGAGAGGAGGACAAAGGAGAGCTCTTAGTTGACAGCACTATTGTAAGATGGCTTTAAAGCTGACTCTTATGTGGGCACATCCATGGAATTTTCAGACACTCCCCCCAAACGCTGATGTCCTCTCACCCTTACACAGGCATCACACTGCCTTGTATCCCACTGGCCACCCCTCCTGCAGCCCTAGGAATCCAGTGGTACCATCAGTTTGTCCCCCTGTTGAATAGACCTAAGAGGCCTTCACATTAGTTCTTCCAGTGCATGGTCCATTTCTAGTCCTTGGGAAAGGCATCCTTTACACAAACCAACTTGGGGAATTCAGGCTGGTCTGAGCAATGCCACCTCTCCCTTGTCTTAATGGTCTAAAATGACACCCATCACTCATCCCTTCCATTTCTCTGGTGGCTGTCAGATGCCAGTCCACTGTATCTCTCCATCTCAAACCACAGTAGACCTGCACCAAGTTCTCTAAGTAGACTCCATGAAGTTCCTTTCTCTTGGCCTGGGAAGGGGGAAGCACAGGAGCTCTCTCCAACACTTTTGATCTCCATTCAACCCTAATCTTCTAATGCCATAGCAGAAGGTCTCAGGGACCTTTCTAGAGCACCACTCTGCTAGGTGGTATAAAGGGTGTGGACACAGGCAGATACACACTTTACACGTGCACACATCCATGCCCATATAGGGGGATCAGAGATGAATTCAATACTATTTCTCAGTGGTCTCAGGCTGTTAGGGGGACTAGCACCTACATCCATTAGCTAAGGCAGGATGGTTCCTATTGGGCACAGTGGAGAAGGCAAATTCTGAGCTGGGTCTCGAAGAATGACTAAGATCTGGATAAGCTGAAATGAAGTCCTTTCAGAGAAGGGTCATAATGGGAGCAAAGGCTCAGCATGAGACTAGAGGGAAGTGTGTACCAAGACCCCTGGGTGGCTTACTGCAATGAGACAAGTAGAAGATAAGGCCACGCCAGACCAAAGATGAACAAGGTCAGGGGCTTGGATGTTTTCCTGAAGGAAGTGAGAAGTTTTGAAGATTTGGAAAGGGCAGCAAGATGGAGGGTTGGGGAGGGTAGTGACTAATTCTCGGTGAAATGTGTTCTTCATTTCCTTGAGTCATTAACCAGGGCCCCATTAAGAAGAAAAACAAAACAAAAACCTTCCAGGACCTGCTTTCTTTTCCAGGAAAACCCTTGCCCTTTGGAACATCTCATGAATTCAGTTTATAAAGACATCCAATCTTGTTTTTACTGTTAGTTAAGGGGCCTTGGCACAGCTGCCAGTCCCAGGACCCTCCTCCAAACTCCGCTTCAAGCCTGATGGGGCTGTTCAACCCATCTCCCAATGCTGCCCTCTGGAAGAGGCTGAGGAGAGGGGTTTCTTTTTATGAGCAGCAGGGTCAGGGAAACCTTGTCTCGATGAGCCCAGCCACCAAAGCTCCACCGTGAGCCCACTCGGAAAAAATCCAGGAGGCTGCAAAGCCCAAAAACAGCAGGTTTGGACTCAGTCCCAGTTATCCCCCTTCTTTTCTGATCTTGAGACGTCATTCAGCCTCTGTATCTTAATCTGTAAAGTGGAAACAAACCTACCTCACAAGGTTGCTGTGAAGATTAAATGAGAATTTGTCAGCCTAACTAGCACATAGCAGATGCTCAATAAATATCCCCCCTCCTCGTTCCCCCAACATCTCTGTGTCTCAGTTTCCTCACCTACTTAATGTGGTAGGAATTCAAGGATAAAGTTGAATCTGACGAAGTTCCCAAACCTCTGCCATCTGCCCCACACAGAGGCCCTGGGGAGAGCAAAGGGCATTTCCCTGCCGTGTCTGAGCTCTGGAAGCTATTTCTTCTTTTATTGTTTTCAACAATCAAAAAAAAAAATCACAGAACCACTTAGTAGTAGCGCGCATTGGCCCACACTTGGAGTGAGCCCATACCCCGCAACCTCTCCCCCGTACCACTGCCTGACTCGGTTTCTCCATCTGTAAAGCAGCTGTGTCTGGGACGGACGCCCCTCTCCCCTCTCTGCAACTGCCCACGAGGTTGGGAGGACGGTGCCCAGCAGAGGGCGCTGTGCGTGCAAGCTCCCAGCCAAGGCCCCTGGGGAAGGCACTGGGCCAAGGAAAATTCTAGTGGAAAAAACGAAGAAAGGATTCCAGGTTTATGAGTCCCAGACTTTGAAAAACAAAACTGCTGAGTTGTCTCCTGAGTTAGGGAAAAAGAACACCACAAGCCTCAAGATTTCCAGGAAACGATTTGTGAAGGCTTTGGGCAAGGCTGGCAGGAGGACTTGGGGAGGTCTGGCTTGGGATGCTGCGGGAGGTGGGAGGTGGGAGTGGGCCCGCGCCTCTGGGATCGTGAGTGTTAGGGTGTTCTTGGGCAGTTCTTGGGGAGGAGTTATGTGACAGTGAGGGTTTACGTGTGCCTGCCTCTGTAAGTGTGTTTGTGTGCCTGTGAGCAAGCCCACAAGAATTTATTGAGCACCATCTGTATTCCACTGGGCAGTGCTAGGCGATGGCGATGCAACAGCAAATAAAACACAGACCCTGAACCCCCAGGGCTGAGTTAACTGAGAGATGCCGAGTAGCAGGCATTTCAGTTCAGGGTGCAGGCTTCGGGAGGCGACTGTGGGGCAAACACTGGCTTTGTGGCCAGGCAGCCATGGAGTCCAGCCACTTACCAGCTACACGACCTTGGAGATCCTCAACTGTCTCCTTAGCTGGAAAGTAAAAACAGTAAAAGGACATCCTAGGAGCTACCAAGTGTGTGTAAATGTTTGATGACTGGTCTCTAGCAGGTGTGCGTGGGGTCTGCACCTGGATAAGTACCAACTGTGTGTAGAGTCCTGTGAGCTACCAGCAGGGCATTAGCTCACCTGCTTAGGTCGGGTGTGTGACATTCCAGGCTGTACCAGAGGTCGCAAATTGTGGAACCGCAGACACGGTTTGTGGGGATACTCATTTGATCAGAGTTTGTTTTTTGGCTTACAAAGTGTTCTAAAAATTAAGACATTGCACATGAAGATCCAGATGGTCAGTTTCTCTCGAAACCTTGGAAGATCTGGCCATCCTGCAAGCATTTGCTTGTGTGTGCCTGTATGCCATGGTCTCTGCTTCCCAGAGATGTGTCCTTTCCAGGAGTACCCTCCCTCCTGGCAGGCCTCCAGGCCTGTCCTTGGAGGGTTTCCAAGGTCGCTTGGGAGGGCTCGTGTGCAGACACATTCTCTGTGAACAGAGAAGCAGGACGGGGCAGGAGCTGGTGCCAGGGTCCTGGCCTCCTCAGGCAGCTCCAGTTTCAGCAATCAGAGGGGCTGGAGAGAGCTGTGGACCCTACCCAAGGCTCTCTGGCTGTGTAGCTGGATGCTGTTTCCAGAAGATAGCAACCAAGGATGGCAGCCAGACAGACTGGCTTTTCTTGTCTGTTGGATTTTGCATTTTAAAAATGCCTGCATTCTAGCTCCAAAATGACTGAGATAATGATCTCCCCAGAAAGTGTTGCTAGATGTCTATACTACAGTTCTTCTAAAAATGAGCAAATAGGCTTGTGGGAGAAGCTAAAATGTATTTTCAAAAACATTTGGGGAATCCACAGATGTGAAAGTTAGGATTAATATATTCCTAATATTCCTGGATCCACTTAGGATGGCAAATCAATCTCTCTGAATAGATATTTATTAGTGTGCAAGAGACAGACTGGGCAAGGGGGGCCTACAGAAATGAGTATGCCCTGCTCCCTGGCCCTCAGGAAAACCAGTTTTGTGGAGAGCTATCTGAGGAGAAATAAATGCAGGAACAAGAAAGGACAGGGGTATTATTGAAACATTTGGGGACAAAAGACAACAGAACATAGAGGAACATGTCTCTAGACCCCTGACATACTGTGCAAGCTCATTCCCCTCCCTGAGCCCCTCGTTTCTCCTTCTTTAGACAAGAAGTTCAAAAGAGGTGAGCAAACACCAACCCCACACTCGCAATCCCAGCCCCCAGCTTGGCTATTCTTTGAGGGAACACAGGCTGTAGCCCTGGTTCTTAGCCTATGACTTCCTGCCCGACATTCTTGCTCCCAAGTCTTGGCTTGTGCTGGGAATTCATCTGGCTTGAGCTCTGAAAGAAATCCATCAGAGGAGGTTTTTCACATTGCTTTCTCTTGAAAAAAAGAAAAAAAAAAAAAAAAAACTTCTGGCATCCAAAAAGTCCAGGCATCTAGTGGAAGCTTCCAGCATTCATTGGAGGGGTTCCTGGTCCAGATGGGGAGACCAACCCCTCAACAGGTGGGAGAGTTGTACCCCTTCCCCAGCACTAGGGATTGAATGGTTGAAGAGTTTGCCCTGAAGGCCTCCTCTGCAGTCATTCTCACACTTTGCAGATAAGACAAATGAGGCCCAAGGATGGGATGGACTTTACCCCACAGTTCTGAGGGTCAATGTTAGAGGCAGGTCCCCTGATTGCTGAGTAAGAGCTCTCCTCACTGCCTGATATTTCTCTCTCAGGCTGAGTCCTCGGGGCAGAGTGAGATGAGGATCCCTAGGCTGCACCCCTCCTCAGCCGGATGCTGCCTGCTTTGGAGCTAGAACATCGCCTAATTCTTGTTCTGCTCCAGCCAAGAGTCCGGGAAACCCAACCACACAAAGGTAAGTGTGAAGGAAGAACATTAATTCCATAGCCCAGCAAAAGGCCTCGGGGGCCCAGGAGAGTCTTTAGTGCCAAAGTCCATAATAGAAGAAATTTGACATGTAGCAAAACCAGTCTTTTAGAACAGGGCACGCGGGTGGCCAGAAATGGCAAAGAGAAGCAGCAGATTGACTAGTATTGACCCAAAGTTGTCTGCCTTCATCATTATTGGCATCTTAAGAGCTTGTCTTTATCAAAGGGTCCATCTGCCAACCTGGAACACGTTACTATCCCCGTGGGTATCACTGGCACCCCCATCACAAATTGAAATCCCCACGGCACCTTCAAATATACTGGCCAGTCCCACATGTAATTGGAAAATCCCTAGGGACAGCTCTGGAGCCTACACTTCACAGAACTTCTGAGGTACTTAGTTTCTTTCCTTAAAATCTAGAAATCTATTGAGATAGGGAAAATCACCAGATACAGAAACTCCTTTCAAAAAAGAACCTCAGATTTCACATTTTTGCCAGAATGCTATCTCTAACTTCACAATACCCTGAAAAAGGCCAGGCCAAGGATTCTTAATGAATGTTTTGTGATGACAGTGAAATCATCATTAACAGCTGCTACCGTAAGTAAAAATGATCATGGATCATGCTCTGTGTATTAGTTACTCATTCAACAAACATTTAATGACTGCCTCCTCTGTGCTAAGTGGTGGGGGCGGGGAAGAACAATGAAGAAGTCAGACATGGCTTTACTTTAACACTTTAAATTCATTTAATTTCTTATATTCATATCATTCACAGAGTCTAGTGTGGCAGGGAAAAAAAAAACTTGTAAACAGGCACATTTTGTAAGTTGCCAGTCATAATAACTATAGTAAGAACCAAGATAGATATTAACAGAAGGAAACTTGGGACAGATGAAATCATCACACCAAAGTGGAGAATGTGTACTACAAGCTAGAGTTTCCACAAGAGCATTTGGTGTATTTCTTTGTTTTGTTGTTGATATCAGCTGTGTGTGAGTTACCCCGGGGAAGTATTGAATTTGGGTTAAGGAGCCCGGGACCATTTGGTATTCTAGTCGACTAGGTGACTGATAACCTGCAATCATCTGTTTAATCAAATTTCCTGATTCTGGAATCAGAAGTAATCAGGGGAGATTAAGATGATGCTAGCAGGAAAGCCATTCATGAACTGCTTTTACTAAACACAAGCTGTGAATATGACAGGGTCAAAGGGTGCAGCTGGCAATGAAAAGAAGAAATAAAAGGGTAAAATGGAGAATGTTTGGTATTTATGAGTAGAGGCCATTCTGGGCCCCACATTTTAGGGGTTGTTGACAAACAGAAGCCACCCAAATGTCTGATGTTAGCTGGCTGGATCCACTTACCCGGTTCATTCACATCTCGGAGGCAGCTGTCCTGAGACCAGGAGCCGGGTCTGCCTCACTCACTGAGATAATCTGGGGCCTGGCTTTTAGCCAAACACACTATAAATGTTAATAAGTATGTGTGGGGTGAAGTCAATGAACATCTCTGTAGTAACTCTGACCCAACCCCATCCCCTCACCCCTCTTTGGAGCCTACTTCCACCCTAGACGGGACTCTAAAATTCCTTTTCTCCCAGCTGGCCCTCAGGAAGGCCTCCTTGTGACCCTCAAATGGAAGTCTGGGTCACAGTGACCTGGCTCCTCTCCTCTCCTTGTCTCTGGTTTAAAAAAATGTCAAGAATTAAGAGGCTTGAGGACACTCCAGCATATTGGACTGCAATAAGGGGTCACTTCACCATCTGTACCCCAGGCCTGGATTTTGTAAACTGAAAGGGATGTGCAAATGATCCCAGGGAGTTTCTGTTCCATTCTTGTCACCTGAAAAATGAGGAAATTGAGGCCCGGAGCAGGAAAACGACTCTCAGTTTGCCTGTGAGGAACCAGGTAAGACCCCAGCTTGGTCTGAATGTGCAGAGTGTGACCCTGACCAAGTTACATACTTAACTCTTGAAGCCTTATTTTTCTCACCCGGAAAGGAGAAGTTAGTTTTCTCACCTCTTCTTACTGAGCTTAGTAAAGGGAGCAAGGCATGTGATGTGCTTAGAGCCGTGTCGGATTTAAATGAAGTGCAGCCACTATTATTGTCACTTTTGTTATTTTTACCATGGCCACTGACCCCAGTCCTCCAGATGCTTAAGCTCCAATCTGGTCCTGCTCCCGCACTCCCAGGCTAATGACCAGGCCAATGTAACCTCTCTCTCTTCCAATGCCCATCTGGACTATAACACATGGAAAGGCACCGTCGTTGGAATAAAGATTGAAAGGCTAGGATAGCAGAGGCAAGCCAGCCCAGGAGAGGATCCTTGTTTTCATCTCTGGGACCTAGGAGCATCTCATAGGTCCATGATTTTTAAACCATGTCCCTAGAGCCTAGAGATCAGGATGGAGAAGACAGACGCCCAGCACACAGGCTCCCAGCTGCCTGCTCCACTTCACAGAGCATCTCTGCTTTAGCTGGTTTCTATGTGTGGGCTCCAGGTGAAAAAGCATTCAAAGATACAGTCTCACAGCTAATACAAAGTTTGAAAAACCCAATGCATTCTATGATCTTTAAGGTCATTTTCCACCAAAAACAAAACTATGGACTATTATTTCTTGAATTATTACTTAAGCATTCACTTATTTATCTGCACCCCACCCCTATACCCCAAACTGCTTTAGTGGCAAAAACAAAACAAAACAAAAAAAAACCCCACAAGCCTCTTGATTCCTAGCCCAGCACTTATTCCAAAATAGAAATATATCCTCCAAAATATCACTACAGATTTCAGACAGGAGCAGAGAGAGGGAAGACACAACTCGTTTCATCCCAGTACTAAATTGGCAGGGCTTTGTCAGTTTTCACCATTTTTCTATTCTGCATTTTAGAAGGGATTAAAAATCCCTCCTCTAGGAAAGAGGGCAGGCCAGGAGGTGGTCAGACACTTAGGGGGGCTGTCACAGGCGCTCTGCCATCTTCAATGCAGAATGGCTCTCAAAACTTAATTCTCCAGAGTCCTCCTAGCCATTCAGTCTTTAGCTCCTTGCAGGAATCACAAGCTCAAAAGGTTCCAAGGCTAGCAGGCCACTTCAGTGTCAGGAGCCTGGCAGCTGAAGGACTGGGGCAAACCTGGAGAATGGAAACCTTTTGATGCCTCTTAGAGCAAGCAGAGCAGATGTGGATGTGAGAGGTACCACGAAGGCTCAAGACATTCCCTACTTCCCTGTGTGTGTTTCTTGTACCCCGATCATGGCCCCAGATTCACACCACCAGATTTTAGGCCTTAGCGAGGTGGACTACTTTTCTTCTTAAATATATTTTTGGAAAAAAAAAATTTCTACTGGGTAGAGATGAGTGGTCTTCAAAAGGTTTCCATTCCTTTCTGAGTCAGGTTCAGTCTTGTTGGGCTCAACTTTCAATTTCTGCAGCCTTGCTGTCCCCTGAGCGCTCAGAGGTCCTCTGGTGATGCCCCCTCTATTTCAAGAGACCCCAAAAATAAGCCAAGTGACTACAGATAAGTTTTTGGTACTTTCCAAAATTAAACTATTTCCCTTGGTAAATTTCCACCAAATGAGCTCATTAATCTGAAAACAGGATGTGGCACATGAAGAGAGTAAGGTCAGGTTGCCTGTTTGCTTACACTGGCTTGGGGCGGAGAGGAAAGGGTGGGTGGGAGAGAATTGGGACCAGAGAATGGCTTTTATAGATCCCAAATCCTTCCTGGATTGGACTGAGAATTGTCGAATTTTTAAACCAGAGACTCAAAGCTCTAAATCCTTTTCTTATAACTGAAAGTGACCAGAGAAGCCACCTCTGGTCCGCCTCCCACAGATTGCCTGTATTGGAGGTCCCTGAGACTCTCTGCTTGTCTGCAAGCAAGTGTCGCCCCTCCAGGTAGGACCAGAGGCTGGAGGACTCTGTCCTGCAGCATCAGCTTCTCAGTCAGAAGCTGGGAGCTCTGCCCCAGGCGAATGGGAGGCTTAAATACATCCCAGGTTAAAAACAAACAAAACCAAAGAAGTAAAGCAGAGTTCCCAACTCCAGCTGGGTGTCAAGACAAAAAAAAAAAAAAAAAAAAAAAAGCGACCCTAATACATACAGAATGTAATGGGTGTCTCTGAGTAACTAAAACAAAACCAAAACAACAAAGTAGTCAGCCTCATTCCTCTCACAACTAACAGTCCTGCAGAGATTAGGTCTTGAAGGAGGAGCCTTTGTCAAATCTGCAAAAATAAAGGTTGGTCTGTATCTCTTCAAGAAAAATTCTATCCCAACACTAAGTTCCATAACTATTTTGATTGATTACACAACACTCATTGCGAATGAGTGGCTGTGTGTCTGTTTAGGCGAAATCAGGAACGGTTCTCGAAAACGACCAGTTCTGTAAAAGCACCGCGCCTTCGGAGCCCCTTTGTACCATCTCTTGCTGATTGCTCCAACCCAGTAAGCTTGGACGAGCCTGGGTCTGCGCTAGGATATTGGCAGGAATCCAAGAGGGCTGAGACTTGGGTTTTGCTACTGCTCGCCCCGACTTCACGCGGGATTCAGGCAGGCAGGGGATCGGGTGAGGGTTTAAGTCCCAGGTCTATGTTCGTTTATTCTGCGAACATTTTACTGAGTCCCATCCATGCGCCAGAAACACGCCAGGTAGCGGGTCAGTTCCCAGAGGAAAAACAGACCCTGCGAAGCTGTGGATCTCGCCCCGGCCTCAGTTTCCCCATCAGGGGAGCGCGCGGCCTGCCCCAAGGGCAGCCTCTGGAGGCGGCTCGGGACGCAGGAACCAGTCCCGGGCCTGCCCTCCCCGCTTCCGCCGCCGGGCTACGTACTCGCGCCACCGGAAGCTCCCGCCGGGCCGCGGGGAGGCGGCGGCGCCGAGGTTGGTTGCACTGCACCCCGCCCCCACCCGCCCCGGGGCTGCTGTGGGTCCCGGCCCCCGAGCCCAAACTCCCCCCCACACCCCCGCCCCTGCCGGGGCCGCAGGGCTCCCGCTCGCTGGGGCGGGGGCTTCCCAAGTGCGGGCCTCCCAGCGCGCCGCCGGGACCCGGAATCGCCACTGCAGAGCCTGCCCCCGCCCTTCCTGCGGGCTCCCGGGGCACCCCCTGGGGTCACTCATCCGTGAATAGTCGCGGGCGCTGCTCTGGTTCCAGCGCTGCGCTCACATCTTGAGATGTGGCGGGGGATGTACTGCCCTTGGGGGGTGGAGTGGGGCGTAGGACCGGGGCTGGGGGACAGGCCACCGAGCATCACTGAGTCGGACGGTGGGAGGGGCTGTGCTCGGGCTGTGGGACGCTATGGGATCGAAAATCGGGCGCCCAACCCCGTCCTGGGGAGGCCCAGGGGACTCCCAGGGGAAGTGGGATCTGATCCAGGAGCACTTGGAAGGGCAAGTGGAAGGCTGGGGAGATGCAGGTGCGCGGCGCAGAGAGACTTCGCGTGTGGGGCCACGGAGATGGGGCGGATGAGAAGGAAAAGGGGCCTTGGAGAGGAGGAGGAGCAGCCAGAGAAGTGGGGGGGGGGGCTCGGAAGGGATGCGGGAAGCCTTAGCAAGGGACGGAATTCGAAAGGCGGGGCCAGGAGGTGTGTCAGGTGATGGCCACAGGGCTTGTTGGATAGAAACTGAGACAGGCCCCAGACATTTGGCAACTTCAGCCTTGAGAACCACGGGGAGATGGTTCTGTGCTGCTTGGAGTGAGGAAGCGGAGCGCCCATGTAGACAGTATTTTCTGGAAGATCTACCAGGAGAGCATACAGATGCAGGAGAGGAATGTAGGGTGAGAGTGAAGAGCGTTTTAAAGTACAATGTGTGGTCAGAGCACAGGCTCTGGGTTCTGGGAGTCCCCACTCATTATGGGTCCTTGGGCAAGTCACTGACCCTCTTGGTGCGTCATTTCACACATCTGTAAAATGGAGATGAAGATGATAATACCTGCCTCATAGGGTTCATGTGACAATTAGATGAGATAGTGCCCATGAAGTCCCTTAACGCAGCACTAAAAAGTAGTGCTTATTATTTTTCACTTTTAATTATTAGAAAACCTTGGGTATATTTTGATGGTGAGAGGAAGGAGATGAGAGGCATTGAAGACACGGGAGTATATTTTGATGGTGAGAGGAAGGAGATGAGAGGCATTGAAGACACGGGAGTATATTTTGATGGTGAGAGGAAGGAGATGAGAGGCATTGAAGACACGAGAGAGAGAAGGAACTAGAGAGAAAGGGATCCAGAAATTGGATGGAGAGATAAGTCTTCGGTCTGTCTGTGCCAAACCAAGGGAATGAGGGGAGCAGATGGGGATGCAGGGATGTCTGCAGGTTTGGGGGATGCAGTTAAGGGAATGGCTTTCTGATAGTCTTTTCTCTGAAATAGGCCTCAGGGTCATCTGCTGAGAAGACCAGGCCAGGACTGGCTCAGGTAAGGGTGGACGTCCTGATTTCCACTGTAGCAGCAGGGTCAGATGCCACGCCCTCTTCGCCAGCAGCCCCTGGCAGCCCCAGCCTCACTCCAGGGAAGGTGGGCAGTGAATTTATCTAGAGTCAGGACAGCCTCTGACCTACCTTGTGAGGCTCAACTCAAGCTGATGGATGTGAAAACACTTTATGAGCATAATTTACCATTTTAATCTTTTTTCCTGATCTTGAGGAGCTGGAAGGGCTGTGGCCATCATCAGTGTCAAAGCCTTTCGAGCACTTCACTCGGGTGGTCTACCATGCCTCACTTTCCCCCATGATCTCATTTAGTCATCACCACAGTTAGGTAAAGTAGATATTAATATTACCCCCATTTTACAGATGCAGAAACAGGTTCAGAGAAGTTACTGATCTTGTCTCAGGACCCACAGATAGTGATTGATGGGCTCAGGATCCCAATTCAGATCTGCAGGCCTCAGACTATTGTGAAAGTGTGCACAGCCCCTTCTAGTAGCCCAGTAGGATAGAAAGATGTAGAGAGATCATCTTTTCCATTTGATAGATGAGAAACCAGAGGCTGGAAGCTCTGACCTCCATCCCAGGCTCTAGGCTCCACCAGGCTGCCTTGCTTTCCTTCCTTTTTTTTTTTCTTATTTGTATTTAAAGTTTTTACTTTTACATAATTTTTAAAGGTTACTTTCCATTTACAGTTATTACAGAGTTATTGGCTGTGTTCCCAATTTGTACAATACATCCTTAAACCTATCTTATACCCAATAGTTTGTATTTCCTGCTGCCCGCCCCCATGTTGCCCCTCCCCCTTCTCTTTCCCCACTGGTAACTGCTAGTTTGTTTTCTCTATCTACAAGTCTGCTTCTTTTTTGTTATATTCACTAGTTTATTGTACTTTTTAGATTCCACATGTAAGTGACATCATACAGTATTTACTTTCCCTGTCTGACTTACTTCACTTAGCGCAATACCCTCCAAGTCCATCCAGGTTGCTGCAAATGGCAATTTTTCATTTCTTTCTTATGGCCGAGTTGTATTTTATTTATATATATATATATATATATATATATATATATATATATATATATATATATATATATATACACACACACACACACACACACACACACACACATACATTCATACATATACATACACACACACACACACACACACACACACACACACACCACATCTTCTTTATCCATTCACCTGTTGCGGACATTTAGGTTGTTTCCACATCTTTGGCAATTTTAAGTGCCTTGCTTTTGTCTCTTGTATGAGAGGAAGAACACAGAGCTTGGAGTCCCATAGACCTGGTACTAATCGTTCTCCACTACCAGGGGCTGTGTGACTTTGGACCAGGCATCTTGCTTCTCTGTGCCTTTCCATGCCTATGGACTTCCCAGCAGGTTACTCTAAGGAATAGGAAGGAGAATGTTGCCTGGTGCACAGTAGACATGTCAGCAGCCATGGTTCCCATTCAACCAGGGATCTGTGTCCCACTTGGCTGCTGAGACCAACTCCCTGTGATCTTGTGTTTCTTTAGACCTTTGTTCTCCCCAGGGCCGGGAAGTGGTGGCGCCTGAACCGAGTCTGTGGCTACCTATGACTTCCTGAGTGGGGCCGTGGTGGGAGGGCCCTGAGCAGTCCATTGTCCTGGGGCCTTGGGCTGCAAAGGAGGGGAGGGCTGGGTGTCACCCTGACTGATGAAGAATGCCACAGGCAGGACTGGGCCACCAGAGGCCTCTGGTTGTCTTGGCCATGGGGGTCCTGGAATTTTAGAGCCCAGAGAAGCCTTGAAGACACCCTGTTGCATTTCCTTTTTTCACAGATGGGGTAACCGGGACTCACTGTGAGGAAGTGACTTTTACCTGAGACATTCTGGACAGGACAGAGCTAATGCATCTGGAACTTGCATTTTTGGACCTGCGTCCAGAACCCTGGGGATTTCCACCAGAGCAGTGAACATCCCCACTGAGAATTCTGCGCTGCTTGGAGGTCCCAGGGAACACAGGCAGGTTGCTGGCTTTGACTCTGCCCACGTCCCTGGGGAGGAGGTGGATGAAGGAAGCCTGAGGCTCTCCGACAGGGGAACTCTGACAGTGGTTCCTGAAAGTTCGTGACATCGTTCTTTTTTCTCTCTGACTTGCTCTCCTCCTCCCTCTCACTCGAAAGAATGACTGGACACTCCTAGAGCTTTCAGTCACCATCCAGGGGATTTTTTCCACCACAAAGGGTAATTCCTGTCCCATCCCTGCTGTGACTCAGCTGTGACGTTGAACCACACAAGGCAGTGAGAAGATAAAGTCATCAGACTCCTGCTCATCAGAGAGGGTGGCCCGACGCAGACTCCACGGGGCTGCTCCCCTCCCCAGAGGAGCTTGGACAGGCCCCCTCCTCAGCCAGCCTGGGACCCCGGCATGGCCTCTGGCTCAGCCACCAGCCCCCGCTCGGCCCCCGATGAGAACGAGTTCCCATTTGGGTGTCCCCCCACCGTCTGCCGGGACCCACCAGAGCCCAGACCCCTCTGCTGTGCTGCATGTCTCCCTGAGAACGTGAGGTGAGGGGTCAGAGGGGCAAAGGGTGGGTGGGAAGGAGGTGCCCGGGAGGGACCCCTGATGGGAGGCAAGGATGAGAGGAACTGGGGCTGCGGGCAGGTGACTTCACCTCTCTGGCTTCGGCTTCCAAGCTTGTTCCTTGCAGCCCCTGATGCTGCCCCATCTGACTGTTGGTGGAAGGAGAAGCAGCCACAGAAAGAAGGCAGCTCCCTCAGCAGAAGGCCGGCTAGGGTGGAGGGAGAGCCTCTAGGCCCAGCTGGGCTGCTTACTTACTGTATGGCCCGTGCAAATTGCTTAATGTCTTGAAGCCTCAGCTTCCTTGTCTATAAAATGCCTGCAAAGTGATTTTTACCTCCCAGGGCTGCTACAAGGCCCAATCAATAACATTCCCCAGGGTTCTTGTAATAATGAATATCAACCTAGTTGTAAGTGACAAGCTGCTGTACAAATATATCTCCTTCCACAATGTCACCCATCACTTCTATTTGCTGGGAACGCTTTTCAAGGGGACAAAAAAAATCTAGTATATTTATATATGTACATGTTTCTATGTATGTATCTGTAAAATCTAAAATAGGTATAAATGTGTAAGTAAATATCTTTCTGTAAAATACACATGTTTTCTGTATGTATAAAATACTTATGTAATGCAGTCCATATATTATATATTAAAAGATGTGTATGTTTACATTTAAAATATAAATAGAGAGGTGCAACATCCATACAGTCTTCAGCATCCCACCTTAAGCAACTATTATGTACCGACTGTGTGCCAAGCACTCATTCCTTGTGTCTTCAGAAGAACCTGGGAAAGATGGATACTATTAGCATCCTATTTTACAGATGAGGACAGTGAGGACTAATGGAGCGATGAGATCAGTTGCCCCAAGTCAGTTTCCTGGCAAATGTATTCTTGAACTGCCGTGGGCCCCTAGCATGACCTTTCTTGGGGCTTTACAGTTTCAGAAGGTGGGGAAACTGAATCAGGCAAGCTTGAAAAGTTCAAATGCTTTGACAAAGTAGGAGGCGGTGGGAAGGAGGGCAGCGGTGGTGGCAGTGGTGGTAGAAAGGGCAAGTCGGGGGAGGAACAAAGCTGGACAGCTCTTGCCGTCAAGCTGAATGTTCTGGGTTCATCTCTGGCTTTTGCCACGGGTCTCTTGGCTTCCTTCTTCATTCTTCCAAAACCAGGGAAGGAGCCGACAGGATGTCGGAGGGATCCAGGCTTGAGGCCCGAAGAGCTCTGCCAGCCCTGCCCCTGCCTCACTCTCCCTCAGCCAGTCCGCGTGTCGTCCGAGGCCTCATTCTCCTCCCTGTAAAATGGGCCTGACCAGTGGCTCTCCCCAGGGGGATCAGATCACTTGGGGGCTTTGTAAAAGCGCGTAGGCCCGTGTGTCACCCGAGTCAAAGTCTGGCACCTACTCATGGTTAAGAACTTCAGATGACGAGTTCTCGGAGGCCCTTTCTTGTTCTGAGAGGCCGTAGTTATCTGTAACTACTAAAAATAAGAGACCAAAATCAAACAGAGGAAGCCAAGAAGAGCAGATACAGCCATACATCCACAAACCCTTACCTGAACCCCTGGGCCAGGGTGTATTTTGGAATTCAGAATTTTTTCAGATTTTAGAGAAGCAAGTCAGTCAGTGCATCACTATGTAATTCTTCCAGCGGGGTTTGGAGCCACACCTTATAATCTAGTGTGTGAATATTTCTGCAATCCAACATAAATATTCACAGCAAATAGTATAAGTAAGGTCTGTCATAGCCTCTAGTCACTTCAGAGCAGGTCTGGCTGCCAGAGAAGCTCACTGCAAACTATGGGAAAACATTGGGTGCCCAGTGCTTCTGAGGTTTGGGGGGGTGGGTCTGGGATCGTGGAGCTGTGTACTCACTGATATCAGCCGCCACGCTCGGGCCTGGGCTCCTGGAGCTGTGGGCTCGGAGGTTGATGCCACGGAGTTGTGAATGCCTCACTCAGCGGCATTTGTTCATGTGTCCCCAGGAACAGCGAGGATCGGATCTGCCCCAAATGCAAGGGGGACGATGCCCCATCTGAAAGCCCAGGAGGCCTTCTGTCTCAGGACAAGGTATGTCAGCTCTGTCAGGAAAGACTGTCCATTGTCCCCATTTGCCCAGGGTGAGGCCTAGTAGGTATCTGCCTGCGCTGTCCCTGGTAGGTGCCTCCCTCCTTGTTTTAAGTCTAGACTGAATCTGGTTTGTCAGCAGTGAGGAGACTGATGTTCACGGTGGGGAAGCGACTTGCCCAAAGCCACCTGGCTGTGCTGTGACAGTTTCAGGGTGAGAACAGCAGTCCAGACGGGGTCCACAAACCATGGGCTATGGGCCCAACCCAGCTGGCCACCTGAGTGTACAGCACAGGAGCTAAGAATGATTTTTATATTTAAAAGGCTTTAAATATCAAAAGAAGAATGAGATTCTGTGAGATGAAAATTATACAAAATTCGAATGCCCTGGTTCATAAACAAAGTTGTGCTGGTTCATAGCCATAACTCACTCACGTATGTGCTGTGTGTGGCTGCTATGCCCTGGGACGGCAGAGGTGAGTGGGTGCATCAGAGTGCTCACAGTATTTACTTTCTGGCTCTTTACAGAAAAGGGTGGCCAGCTCTTGATCTAGACAGTTCTTTCTGGTCCTGTTTGCTCATAGACAGGGACAGGCCATCCTCAGCTCACTTCTCTGGCTCTGCCAAGCTGTGCTTCCAGGAATAAGAGGCAGCTTTGGAAGTGTGAGGGGCCAAAGAGACATCTTCAGACACCAGTTTAGAACCCCAGCCCTTCCAAGTTGGAAGGACCCCTGCAGGTCATCTGTCCAGCCAGCAGTTCCCACATGCCGACCAGCACTGGTCCATTCCCACCAGTTCATGAAAAAATGATAAAAATAAAATATCCTGAGGGTTTTTTTAAATAAAACTAAATTCTTTCCATTTATAGAATCAACCTTTACTCTGAGATTATGCCCCTCCCATATGTGTCTCCGTATAAAGTAAATGATTGTGATAGTAGGTGATATTATTTGGGGTAAAGCCTTTACTTGATAAAATAAAAAGATGGCAATCTTTATGTTAATCTCCTAATTTAAAAGCGAACAATCTTGTATTGGTTCATAAATCCAAAGCTATAAGAACCGCTGCTCTAAATCTAACCCCTTCGTTTTATCCGTGGAGCCCCAACACCCACGGGGGAGTCTCGGTACAAAGCTCCCCAGTGACCAGGGTCTCTCCAACTCGGCCACCTGTACTGTCCACACTGTGAGGCCCCCGGCTCCTTTCAGCTGGAGCTCCCCCACTGCCCAAACCACAGCCCAGGGGTCAGCAGCCTGGTGTCCGGGGATGGCTCTATAGTTCAGTGTGTGGCCCTGACCACGCCTATGCCTGTTTCTCCACCTGCAAAATGAAGAGGCTCGGTTGACCATGCAAGGCCTTTCCAGCACCTGTGACGTCCGATGACCAGTCAGCGGCTGGTGGGGCAGCTCTCCCTCCTGCTGTGAAGCCAGAGGCAGGCAGGTCTCCACACCTCCTTCTCCGCTCTGGCCCCTCTCCTCCCAAGAGTTGGGGGAACTTCCTATCCCACCCAGAGCTGGTTTTGAGGGCTCTCCTGTCCTCTTTTCAGTAGCCCCTTCCCCACAGGCCCTCAAGGGAGAAATAGTAAGGATCCAATGCATTTTCCCAGAACCTGACACTCTACAGTGTGGTGAGAGCTAATAAAATAAACTGACCCGTGGAGTAACTTCCCGAGCCTCCCTGTTTGGGCATCCTTGTGCTCTGTTGGGCCAACATGTTCCACCCTCAAAAGGGAGGGCATGGGTTCGATGCCTTCTAAGGTCCAGAAGGTACCAAGACTGTTGGTTTTAACTTGTTTCATTCTTGCCTGTTAACAAAATTAATACAGATTCATTGTACAAATATTAGGTAACATAGAGAAGAGATACTTTAATACCTCTCAATCCAGTGGCCTTAATTTGCTCATCTCTGTTAATGTGAAATCAGATGAAAGAGGAAGTGCTCTGATTAAAGGGCAGCCTGGAATCCTGTCCTTTTCGTTACCCCACTTCTTTCTCCTGTCCCAGCCCCTCAGGGACTCTGGGGATTCCTAGGGCCCTACTGAGCGCAGTTTGAAACTTGCTGCATTAAACCAAAGGAAGTCACTTTAATGCTGGAATTACAGGCACTGGAGCAGGCAATAGAGTGGGAGGGGGTGCTGCCCGATGCAGTCATCGCTGTACCCCCAGTGGAACACTGCGGGTGGGGTGAGCCAGTGGTCTGACACCTGCACAAAGCCACAAGTGGAAAGACCAGGGACTCCTCCAGCTCCTGACCCGCTGGGAACTTTGTGGGGACTTTTGACCAAAGGAAAGCAGCTGCTTAGAAATCAACACTTTGCATACGTGGAGATTCTGAAGTTTGTGCATCTGGGGAAACTTGGGGAATGGAGTTGGGGTGGAGGGGCCGGGCCAGAGACCAACTGAGCGAAGCCCAGAGGTGCCCATCTTTGCAGAGCCTTTCCATGCCATCTGCTTATCAGTTTGTCCTCATCCTGTGACTGCATTAGATTAATGTCTCTCTAAGAAGTGCTCAGAGCCCTAGACTGATTAGCTAATGCAGGAAGCAGATATTGAAGGATTACTGGTGACCTAGTTAGAGACTTGGTTCTTGCCTGGAATGACCTTCCTACAGGAATGACAGTGAAGTGGGGGACGACCCCGTGGCTGGGAAATAGTCAATTCTGTGTGCCTGCGACCCGATGAATGGGATTGCTTCCCTCATTCTCTTCCCTCTGAGGCCACTCAAGATGGCCAAAAGCAGGCTGGCATTTATTGCCAGTGGCTTACAAGAATGCTTTAAATTATTCTAGAATCAGAAGACAACAGGAGGTCAAGCTGTCTAGTCCCATTTCTGTTCCATACTGGATTCCTGCCAGGTGGCTTTATGTCCTTACAGTGACAGGAAGCTCATTAGTCCATGAAACCACCACTTCCACCGTGGGGGACTCTCACTATTGTACCATTTTCCTCTCTATTTGTACTGAGCTGAAGTCTGTCTCCCTTGGAGACACAAAAGCCAAGTCAGCCTCCTGTCCCCTGAGGTGGTCCTGCATCTGTGGAAAGATGTTGACCACATCCCTCTTGAGTCTGTCCTCAGCCTCTATGCACATCTGCGTCCTCTGAAGTACGATGCCTGGAAATGAACCCCCCAACCCTTGCAATTCTGAGATTGACAATTGTATCTGTAACCTTGCCGATCCCATGACATCCTGTGTCATGGGTGGTGGTGACACCCCTATTTCACCAGCAGGTAATATAACGAGGTTCAGCAAGGAGGTGTGCCTGGACCAGTCATATAGCAAAGGGGAGGCAAAGTTAGGCTCCCACTCCTGCCCCCTAGGCTGCTGGCATCTTCTCCTCTCTGCTGCCTCCAGATGGTGGATCACCCCCAAATATTTTTTGCAGATTTAAATACACAGTCAGCCTTAAGTGCTGGAATCCACAAAGTGCTACAGAAACAGGAATGGGCAAGACTACTTTCAACTAAGAGAATCAGGCAGGACTTCCTGGAGGAGGTGGCAGTTGAGCTGAGCAGTGGTTGCCAGAAGGGAAACCAGCTCAGATACGGAGGAGGGCAGGAACTGGCAGGCAGAGGCAGACAGACTAGGTCCACCCTATCTCTGTAGAGTGCCTCTCCCTCAACATGAAATGAGACCCAAGGAGAAATAGCCCCTCCAGGCACCCAACGCCTCGGCCAACCTCTGTGCACAGCATCACAGCATGGGCCTTGCCCGGCACGTTGCAGACTCTCTGTTCTGTGCAGTGGCTTCACGGAGGCGGCTCTCATGCTCCTGGCATCCTCTTAACACTCACATTCTCCAAGGCCCATGGGACCCCAAGTGGGGGCCCCTTGACAGAGCCCTCTGCTGGCCCCACCACAAAGGACCTGGGTAAGCAGGGCAGCCGGGAACACCACGCCCCCCCAGACTTCTCGGACGTGGACAGAAGGACAAGTGTTCCCTTAGGGCTGGGACTTTGTTTTCTCTGTTTCCTCCCCAGAGGAAATTCCACTGCGAATTTTATTTTTAGCGATTTGCAAGCAGCGAGGCCACTCACACAGGGGCCGCTTGTAGCACCAGACAGCACAGGCTTGGCCCAGGACAGTTGCTGCGTTCTTCCTCTGCTACCCCAGCCTCATGCCCTCTCCTGTCCCCTCCATCCCCGGCCTTCAGATGAGGCCACCATTTGGTCAAGGTGAAGACTTCCTGGTGGGGAGGAAGGACCCTAGATATAGACCCCTGGCCCCTGGCCTCTACCACACCTTTGCCCCAAACTTGCATTGCCTCCTGCCGGTCACCAGCCATCCCTGAGCTCCAGCTTCCTCACTTCCATGAGAGAGGCAGCACCTCAATGCCCTGACCGCCTCCTCGTGGCGCTACAAGATCCGGTAGGGCCGGGCTCACACAGGTGCTGAGACAAGCCCTTGCAAGGTCTCGTAACTGGGGGACGGAAGACCCAGAGTCAGTCGGCATCTCACATGGGCACACTTGGTGTGACCCAGATGAAGCTAATCCCGCCCTGCCTGCCTCAGAGAATTACTGCAGGGATCCTATGCGATACCATGCGAAGATGCTCTGGTCCTGTTTGAATACAGATGCCTTTAGTGATGGTCTTCACCTCTCCCTGCCCCCAAGGAAATCCAGTAGGAAAATAGGGTTTTATAGAATTAGCTATTGAGTTTGAGATGTAAGGATTAAATGAGATGCACGTATGTGACAGCCATTGGGGGAAGAAAAAGATGTCCCAAAGGCAGTGCTTAATCCATAGGAATGATTAGGCTAATAATCATACTACTGTTACTGCTAATGGCTCACATTTATGGAGCCATTTATGTCAGGCAGAATGATGCTCCCCGAAGATGTCAACATCTTAACCCCCGGAACCGGTGACTCTGTTACCTGACATGGCTGTGTTAGTCCGCGGAGGCCTTAACAACGTACCGCAGGCTGGCGGGGCGTGAACAACAGAAATTTATTTTCTCACAATTTGGGAGGCAAGGAGTTCAAGATCAGGGTTGGTTTCTTCTGAGGCCTCTGTCCCTGGCTTGGGGATGCCGTCTTCTCCCCGCATCTTCACATCATCTTCCCTCAGTGTGTCTGTGTCCACATTTTCTCTTCTCAGGACATTGGTCATATTAGAGTAGGTCCACCCTATTTAACCTCATTTTTACTTAATTACCTCTTTATAAAGACCGGTCTCCAGATACAGTCACATTTGGGTAGAGGGGGTTAGGATTTCCAAAGATGAACAGGGTGGGTTGGGGGAGGACACCACTCAACCCATAACCATGGGAAAAGGTGGGTGTGATTAAATTAAGCATCTTGCGATGGTCCTCAAAAGAGGGAGACAAGAGAGTCAGAATAAGAATGAGATTGGAGGATTCTCTGCTTTTGGCTTTGAATATGGAGGGAGGGACCACAAGCCAAGGAGAGGAGGCAGGCAGCCTCTAGGAACAGGAAAAACCAAGAAAATAGATTCTCCCCTAGGGCATCCAGAAGGAACACAGCCCTGCTGACACCTTTACGTTAGGACTTCTGACCTCCAGAATTGTAAGCTAGTAAGTGTGTGTTGCTTTAAGCCATTAAGTTTGTGGTATTTAACAGCACAATAGGTCACTACTATCAGAACTTACATTTTATGTCATTTAATCCTCACTATAACTCATTAAGGGGAGAGTTCTATTTTTACCCCCATTTTGCAGATTTGGAAACCGAGACATGATGAAGTTAATAACTCTCCCAGGCCACACAGCTAGTATGTGAAGTGACAGAGGTGGCTTTGTACCCCAACAAGCTGGCCGCGGAGCCACCCCCTCACCCCTGTAGCACTCCAAGGAATGAGAGACTGAATGACAGATGGTGGGACTCTGGGCAGCCTGGCTGGCCGCTGATGGCCTCTTGAGTCTCCCCCGCCCCTCCTCTGCTCGCAGCCCACACCCATCTCGCATGGTGATAGGGATGACCGCTACCCCAGCATGGCACTTCCTTGTGCTGCACAGACACGGCATCCCAAGGCTCCGCTGCCAGAGGAACACGCGCCCCTCCACCTGTGGGTGACTCTCAAGTCCCACCCTTGGTTTTTATCACTTTCACCTTTTGACCGCCCCCGACTCTCTCGTCAAGCTTATACCCTTAGAACCGAAATGATTCAAATCATGGACCGATTTGTAGGGAGTTTCGGGGACTGAGGGATCACCCCTAGTGCCTTCACCCAGGAACCAGGGCCTCACCAGCCTCAGGCCCTCCTGCATTCCCACAGGGTGGGAGGCTACCTGCTGGGAGAGGCTGCATCCTCGGGCACTTTCCAAAGCCAGTGCAGTCTCCGTCCACCTCCCAGTACAACATCTGTTTTCTATTCTTTGTTGGGAACAACTTGTGCTTGAAGCCCAGGGCAGTGGGGCAAAGGAGGGGGTGGCCCTTTGCTGGGGCTGTGCTCTGTGTCCCAACCAACTGTCCTCATTAAACCAACAGCTCTTGCTTATTTTACCTTAAAAGAATAATAACCTAGTGTGACTTTATATTTGCTTAGCTCAGAAGACCTCTGTCCTCCCCTCCTTTCATCCAAATCTCCCTTCACATCACCCCAGGAGACTGTTCTTAAAAACAACAACAACAACAACAACAACAACAACAAAGCTCTTGGAAAACCAAGATATTATTGATGTGTAATAAAAATTCACTCATTTTAAGCATACGGATTGTTGAGTGCAATCCTGTGACCTACTGTCAAGAGGGTGAATGTTTCTGCACCAGAAAAAGCTTCCTTATGCCCCTGACTCATCAGTCTCCCTGGCTGCAGCCCCGGGCAGCCACTCATCTACTTTCCATGGCTAGCATTTTGCCTTTTCTAGAATCTCATGAGAATGGAATCCCAGGATGGAGTCTTTCGTGTTTGACTCATCTCATTTAGCATAATGTTTTGAGGTCCCTCCATGTTATTAGTATTTTGGTCCATGTGGTTCCTGAGGAGTGTCCCAGAGTAGGGCTGTACCACAGCTGGTTCATCCATCCACCAGTGGATGGGCACCAGGATTGCCTCCAGTGTGGGCCTATTATGAGTAAAGCTGCTGTGAACATTCATATACACACATGGACATATGTTTCAGTTTCTCTTGGGGAAGTTCCTAGGAGTGGATTGTGTGGGTTGCACAATGACTTGATGAGCATGGTCTATAGGTAAGTTACTTTACAAGTATGATTTACCTTTATGAGATACTTCCATAGACTTTCGCAAAGTGGCTGTACCGTTTTGCGTTCCCACTGGCAACATATGAGTGTCCCAGTGCCTCCACATCCTCACCAAAATTCGGTACCATCTTTCTTTTTTAATTTTAGCCGTCTAGTGAGTGGACAGTGGCATGTCATCATAATTTGCATTTCTCTGATGACTGGTGGTGTGGAGCAGCTTTTCCTAGGCTTGTCATTTATATATCTTCTTTTGTGAAGTATCTATTCAGTATTTTACCCATTTTGTATCCGGTTGTTTGTCTTCTTATTATATTGAATTATAAGAGTTCTTTATATATTATGGACACAAGCCCTTTCCAGATATATCTTTTGGGAAAAAATGCTCTCCCAGTCTCTCCTGAGCTTACTCTTGATAAAAGATAGTGATTTGCAATGGGAAGAGCCCTGGAGTTGTGCCACTTCCTAGCTATTCCTTCTTGGGCAAATCCCTTCCCTTTGGTGAGCATCAGTTTCTTCATCAATAAAATGAGAACAAAAAAACCTACCCTGCCATGCTCAAGTGTTGTTAGGGGCCCTAGGAAGAATTATGTCCATGAAGGCATTTTGTAAACTCTCCAGACCTATGCCTAGTATTGTCCAGTTTCTGTTGACTACTTGAGACCCTTCTGTGTCCCTGCCCTAGGGCTCTACATTATCTGGAAGGGAGGGCAGTGCAGGACAAACATGCCTCCATCAAGGATGGACAAGGAAGGATGCAAATGGGAATTGTGAGGAGAGTCCCATGGGCTTCAGGAGGAAGGAGGCGCTCGCTCATGCAGCCAGCATGTTTTGAGTGATTCCTCTGTGCCAGGCATTGCCCCCCAGCACTGGGAACACATCTGGGCCCCTCACAGAGTCTGCAGACCAGTGGGCCAACCAAAGAGTGAGTGGTGATTACAGGTCTGGGTGGAACGTGTCCTTCCCAGGGTCACAGCAAGATCCCTGATCCTGTTTTGAAGGAGGATCACAAAAAAAACTGAAACTCAAAAGGTGGAAAGAAGTCAGCCAGGCAGAAGGACCAGCATGTGCAATGTTTTGTGGCCCAGCCCAGCTCATGCCTGGTGGATGCTGGTGCTTTGCAGAGAGCCACTGGGATTCCATAACACCCTGTGACATGGTTATTATTTCCAGGATCACCCCGAGGTGGCTGAGGCTGGAGTTGGGTGCCCCTTTGCAAATGTTGGCTGCTCCTTCAAGGTAAGCATCTGAGTGTGAGAAAGGAGATCTGTTCACTGCAGTCCCAGACCTGTGGTTCTTCCCCACTTCAGCCCCTCTTGGATTTTCCCACATCAAGCTACTTCTCTGGATATCCCTTACGTGACTTTCCCAAGCGACAAAATCACTGGTAAATCATCTCTGTGCTGAGGAGAGGCTCTTCTTAATGTCTCACCTGAGCATCGTAGCATCACTAAAATGACCCCCCAAAACTCTGTGCCCCTCTCCATGGTCCTGAATCATCGCTGCACTCAAGGGCAGGGCAGAAGTTTTGCTCTACAGGCTAGGATGCACATGGCTCACCATGGGCATGTCTGATGCCAGGGTCCTCCCAACTCCTCTTACTGTACATTTCCCCTTTGCCTGGTGAATAGATGTGACTTCCCTTAGCAACCTTTGGTGGCAGGACTCTCCACTGCTCCCTGGTTCTCCCTCCTCCTCCTCTTCTGTTTTCACTGATCAGCTCTACTCTCTTGGCAGGGGAGCCCAAAGCTCATGCAAGAGCATGAGGCCACCTCCCAGGTCACCCACCTGAACCTGCTGTTGGGGTTCATGAAACAGTGGAAGGCCCAGCTGGGCTCTGGCCTGGGGTCTGGACCCATGGCCCTGGAGCAGAATCTGTCAGACCTGCAACTGCAGGGGGCTGTGGAGGTGGCTGGGGACCTGGAGGTGGACTGCTACCGAGCCCCCTGCTCTGAGAGCCAGGAGGAGCTGGCCCTGCAGCACTTCATGAAGGAGAAGCTCCTGACCGAGCTGGAGGGGAAGCTGTGCGTGTTTGAGAATATTGTCGCCGTCCTCAACAAGGAGGTGGAGGCCTCCCACCTGGCCCTGGCCGCCTCCATCCACCAGAGCCAGCTGGACCGCGAGCACATCCTAAGCTTGGAACAGAGGGTGAGCCTAGGAGGCAGGCTTACCCTCCAGGCAGCTCACGGGGTCCCCTTCACCCCATCTTTTCCCCAGATCAGTGGACCAGCCTTCCTCCTAAGCATTCTCCCTGTTCAGAACATTCACAGCCCCATATCTCTTCTGTCTCCCAAGACCTTCTAGGAAGAGGACTGAGTTGGCAGCTATAGTCAAGGTCAAACTCTCCCATCCAGTTCTTCATTTCCTTTGCTTGAACTCCTTCTGCAATAGGACATTCCCTCCCCAAGCATCTCATTCCACTGCTGGACACTCTTCACCACTAGAAAGTTCTCCCTCCTACTGAATTAAAGTCAGCTTCTCTGGGTCTTCCCTGCCCCGTCAGGGCCCACAAAACATCTGACTTCTAGTCCCCACAGAAGCCCTTCAGCACAAGCAGTCAGGAATAATTGCCTGCCTGAGTATTTCCTTCTCTAGGCTACATGCGCCTGAGCCTTCACCCCTTCATCAGAGCACACTGTTTCCTTCTCTCCTCATATGTGCTGGTTTAGTCCCTGTAGGGTTCTACACACTCAGAGCGGTGGTCCCAGACCACCAGATAACCCACTTACCTGGCAGTTCTTGGCTGAGCCAGACTGTCCCCTCTGTTGTTTCAGAGCTCATACTTCTCTTAATACAACCAGTCACGATGCTCGTGTTGCTTTTACGGGGCAGCAACATCACGTAACCGCTTCACGTTGGGCTAGGCCTGGTCTTTAGCTTCAGGTCCACCATTAACTTGCCGTGTAGATTTGAGCAAGTCACGGGACTGCAGCTTTTCCATCAGTAAAACTGGGGATTCAGTTTTCTTTAAGGACACTCATGTCCATTCCTGACTTCCCTACGTGAGCATACCCAAGGACAAGTTTGTATTATTTCAAATGTCAATGGGGAAACCTACCAGGAGAGCCAGGTGAGGGTTCGAGTGATCGAGTAAAGGCTTTATTCATGTAACTCTCGCCCCAGTTGGGAGTGGGCTCCCCGAGGGCAGTGGCCATGTCTTCAGTTCATCAACAAATTTCCTGGCTCTGCTCTCTTTTTTCCCTCCCCTGGGGGTAGGTAATTACGTTTATTTATTTACTTATTTATTTGAATGGCAATACTGGGGATTGAACCCAGGACCTGGTGCATGTGAGGCATGCATTCTACCACTGAGCTATACCCTCCCCCTGGCTCTGCTCTTAACATACCAGGCACTGTGCAAGGCATTGACACAGATAAAATGAGCACAGGCCCCGCCCTCAATAGCAGACACCATGTATCTGGTAGGAAAGGCCGGAAAATGTATCTCAGACTGTCGTAAGGGCTCTGTATGAGTGTGGATGGGAGAGAGAAGCCAGCTGCTCTAGGGCAGTCCCAGAGGGTGGACTTTGTGAGCCAGGTTCCTGACGGGTGAGTAGGAGTTGGCCAGTGAAGGAAGGGAAAGGGATTCCAGGCAGGAGGGACGGCACATACAGAGGCAGATGCATGGGGCTGAGGGAGGCAAGGTCGGGAAGGCATGTTTTGGGCATTTCTCTCTCTCCATCCCGCCATCCTCACCCAACCCTCACTCTGGCTTCTGGTGTCCCTGGCTGAATGGGCTTCCCCACCGCAGGTGGTGGAGTTGCAGCAGACCCTGGCCCAGAAGGACCAGGCTCTGGGCAAGCTGGAGCAGAGCCTCCGCCTCATGGAGGAGGCCTCCTTTGACGGCACCTTCCTGTGGAAGATCACCAATGTCACCAGGCGGTGCCACGAGTCAGCCTGCGGCAGGACCGTCAGCCTCTTCTCCCCAGGTAACACCCCTGCCGCCAAGGGTGCACAGAGACCAGCTGGGGGAGGCAGGCCCCGCGGGGCCCAGGAAACAAGCAGGGAGCATGGCCAGCCCTGACCGCTGTGCTGCATCCATTCAGGCCTCCTGCCAGGTGGGAGTCAGTGGAGAGGGGTAGGCCCCTCCCAGCTCAGCCACGTGGAGCAGAGGCTGTTTGCACCAGGCAGGCCTCCCACCTCCCCTGAGCATCGGTCATATTCTGCAACTAGGAATAAAACTGTTATCTAGTTTGTGTGGACATCGGTGGTGAAAGACAGCGCTCTGTGAAGTGGAGTTTGTGCAGGTGAGAGGGCAGCAGAGAATGGTTTTCACAAGTGAATACCGTGGAGCCCACCCTCAGAGAGCCAGCAGTCTGAAAAAAGGCAAGCGGGGAGCTAGGTAAAACATGCATTGGTGTGCGATCGTGGGTAGCATGTGAGTAAGGAGTGTGTCAGTTGGGGCAGTTCTTACTCAGTTCTGGGGCACCCGGGCCTGGCGCAATGTCTTGTATAAAGTAGGCAGTTACTCTGTTGATGTTTCTCTTAACTAGCTGGTGCTGTTTATGTAACAGTATCTGTATTTGCGCTCAGACCTGTGTGCTTTTCCCCTCGCCTCACTGCCTCACTTGTGTGCGTCTAAGTAAATGACTGGGTCGTTCAGGAGGATTTCTAAGGATGACAGTTTTAACCACCGCTCACATCTGCCCCAGCCTCAAACCATTCCTCTCCACCCGCCCCTCTGACACACCCAAGGCCAACAGCACTGGGGTTAAGAGGGCTATCGGAATTTGCCCCACACTGCAGAGCAGACCTGAGTCCCAAAGCCAGGCCCCTTTCCTCGGGAACAGAGGCTCCTACCCGTAAGCTTTTTGGCCTGGCTTCTTTCCAAAGAGAGAAGAAGCAAGCAGTGTCTCTGGCTTCCTGTTCTACCAGAGTGTGAGGGGCAGAGATGAGTCAGACTGCCAGCCTGTCTCTCCTTTGCTCCTTCCTGCCTGCGCCCCACACCCTGTCCCCACTCAGCCCCTCCCAGAGGGGCCCTCATGGTGACAGTCACTGGAACCCACACTCAGCTGCCAGGGAAGGAGTCCACAGGCCCCTGTGCTTAATCACTAGGGGATGAATCACCCCAGGGTCTTTTGCCAAAGGTGGCCAGCAGAAGTGGGAGCCGCCCCACTCACCCCCAGCCTCCAGAAGACCCCAACCGCTCAGTCTAGTGCAGCAGAAAGGAGTCAGTGTTGGGAGGTAGAGGGCCTGGCCCCTAACTCTGGCTCTGCTCCCAGCACACTGTGAGACTGTGGCCAGCCACTTCCCCTCATTGGGCTTGGGTACTGACTGTAAAATGCAGGTTGGTTAAATCAAAAGTGTGATCCCAGGGCCAGCGGCACCACCATGCCCTGGTAAAAATGCAAATTCTCAGTCCTCACCCCAGCACTAGTGAGTCCGAAGCTCCAGGCGTGGGGCCGGGCAATCTGTGATTCTGATGGCCAGTGACAGCCACTGGGCTAGGTGACCTCCAAGATTTGATGCTCTACGATGGAAAAGAATACTGGGCTCCAACCCCAGATTTCTTAGTTTTGAGCCACTGACCTTGAGCGTGCCTGCCAGTCCCCGTTTCCTCATCTGCAAAGTCCCGTACTCCCCAGCTGAGTCAGTGCCGACTCTGGCTTCTGCATTTCAGCTTTCTACACGGCCAAGTACGGCTACAAGTTGTGTCTGCGGCTCTACCTGAATGGGGATGGGACGGGGAAGAGGACCCACCTGTCGCTCTTCATCGTGATCATGAGAGGCGAGTACGATGCTCTGCTGCCATGGCCTTTCCGGAACAAGGTATGGGCCTGCGGAATGCTGTGGGTGGGGGCTGGAAACTTGGGTCCTGGTCCTGGTTTAGCCATGAACTTGCCTGTGTGACCTGGGCCAGTCCCTCGCCCTCTATGTTATGTTTCCCCTTTTATAAAATAAGACCCTGAGTTCACACCTAGTGGCCAAGTCTCCCTCCTGCATTGTGAGTCCAGGGGCTAAAATGCCCACACCAGCGCCCCTGGAAGGCATGTAAAGATGAAATTCACTTGGTGAGGTGAATAAGGAAAGCTTCCTGGAGGAGGTGCTGTGGGGCTCGCCTGAACTGGCAGCATTCTCAGAAAAAGAAAAGGAGACAAGTACTACTGTATACCTATTAGAATGGCCAAAATCCAAAACACTGACAACACCAAATGCTGGTGAGGATGTGGAGCAACGGGAACTCTCAGTCATTGCTGGTGGGAACATAAAATGGTACAGCCTCTTTGGAAGACCGTTTGGCGGTTTCTTACAAAACTGAACATACTCTCATCTTGCCGTGTGACTCAGAAATCACATTCCTTGATATCTCCCCGATGAGTTGAAAACTTAGGTCCCCATTAAACCCTGCACACAGATATTTATAGCAACTTTATTCTTAATTGTTAACACTTGGAAGCAGTCAAGATGCTCTCCGGTAAGTGAATGGGTAAATAAACCGTGGTACATCTAAACAACAGGATATTATTCTGCATTAAAAAGAAATAAGCCACCAAGCATGAAAAGACATGGAGGAACTTGAAACACATAAGACTGAGTGAAAGAAGCCAATCTGAAAAAGCGACATACTGTGTGATTCCAATGATATGACATTTTGGAAAAGGCAGAACTGAGGAAACAATCAAAAGATCAGGGGTTGCGAGGGGTTGATGGAAGGGAGGAAGAATGAGTACGTGGAGTGCAGAGGATTTTGAGGGCAGTGTAAATACTCTGAATAATATTATAATGGTGGATTCATGTCCTTACACATTTGTCCCAACCCATAGAACATACACCAGCAATGAGCCTTAATGTAAACTGTGGACTTTGGGTGATAATGTTGTGTCAATGTAGGTTCATGGATTGTAGCAAATGCACTGCTCTAGTGCGGGACGTTGACGGTGGCGGGGCAGAGTAGGAGCAGGGGATATGTGGGAAATCTCTATATTTTCCATGCTGTACACCTAAAAAAAAAAGTCTATTAAAAATGTTTTGAAGGGTAGGGTGGGTGGCTAGGCATTCCCTGAAGGCGAACAGCAGCAGCAAAGGGGTCGGGGAGGGGACGGGTGGGTCAGGGGTCCAGACCTCAGCTGGGAAAGCAGGTGGGGCCGGGGCAGGAGTGCCAATGTGGTCTGGTTATGCGTCAATAGTCAGTGGTTCCCATACATGAGGGTTTAAAAATACCAAAATACCAGCGACTGGGTTTCACTACCGTACATGGTGAGGCCTGAGCATTAGGATTTTTTGAACCTGCCCAGGGAATTCTCAAGTGCAGCCAAGTTTGAGAACCACTGCAGTGGGCCATGGGAAGCCACTTCACGTCCCAGTGGGCGTTTCAGTGCCAGGGAGGAGGGTATGTGTCACTTTGAGATCATCGGCTTCTCGAAGGCACACAGAGCCCCCGTGCAGACCTGACGCTTGATTTGTGTCTCAGAGTGTTGACTGCCCTCTCCTTCGTAGAAGGCCTCTGCCTCGCCCCGGGGGTCCCAGCTGTGGTCAGACATCTCAGAGCGGGAGGGGCAGTGTGGGTTATGGAGCCCAGCCTCCTAGTCCGTGCTTAGTCCCACCTCCCGCCCCCCAACAGCCGACCACATTGACAGTGGCATCCGAATCCCCCACTTCCTGTTGGATAGAACACCTGATCCAGAATCATGGGACCACCCGAAGCCTGCTCACAATACCTGGCGCTTCCATTTCCAGACTCACTATATGTCCCGTGCGGTCCTTCCATGTTTCTTTGACTCCTGATCAGAGTGAGCTCAGGGCCAGAGGGGCTGCATGGGTGGCAGACACAGACCTGGGCCCTGACGTCCCACCGGCCTTCGCCCCCAGGTCACCTTCATGCTGCTGGACCAGAACAACCGTGAGCACGCCATCGATGCCTTCCGGCCCGACCTGAGCTCAGCCTCCTTCCAGCGGCCCCAGAGCGAAACCAACGTGGCGAGTGGCTGCCCGCTCTTCTTCCCCCTTAACAAGCTGCAGTCGCCCAAGCACGCCTACGTGAAGGACGACACCATGTTCCTCAAGTGCATCGTGGAGACAAATGCTTAGGGCGGGCAGGGCTGGGCCAGCTGCATCTGGGTCCCCAAGAAGCACCAGCTCAGACGGGGGTCTGGCAAGAATACTGAGGTCCTGCCCTTGGCACCCAAGATCCCAGGGCACAATGATGGGCTGGGGTGGCATGATCTGAGCGGGGCGGACAGACTGACTGTGGCTGGCCATCTGCTTTGGGTGGCAGGGCCTTGAGCTGGGCCCACAGAGGCAGAGGGTCCAGAAGGAGGCGGTGCAGGATTGTCCCTCCTGCATTGACCATGCAACACTGGAGCTCCCACCCAATGCTGGTCCTGAATGTTGAGGTGGCATCTGGCCAAGATGCGGAGGGCGTGGGGACCAGCGTGGGCATGGATGGTGAACTGGAGGTGTAAGGCCTCAGCAAAGAAGCTCTTGGGATGAGAAGGCCTCTGCGGGCCACCCTGGAGAACATGCTTGCTGTCTTCCTGCTTGAGGTCAGAACCGGGACCAGGGGGTGGAAGGGACAGGGTGCCAATGTGAATTCCTCTGTCTTGCCCTGGACTGAGTTCCCCACCACTGGAGGTGATCAAGCAAAGCCAGAGTGCTACCCTGGGCGGGGTGGGGGGAGTGGGCATCACATTGAGGGGTGGATTTGAAGACCTTCAAGGTCCCTTCCAGCCTAGAAAATCTCTACCTCCAGGCCTCCTGGGCCAGATGCGGCCCAGGGGTGCAGCAGTACTGGAAACATTCAGGAGCCTCATGACCTCCGGGGTCCCGACTCACCATCAGTACCACCAGGTGGGCTGAGCTGGCCGGCACAGCACCTGCTACCCCAGGCCTGGCTGCTCTGTTTCCCCACAGTGCACGGCCACACACAGGCCCCGCGTACTTCGCTTCCCCTAGCCGAACTCGCCTCCACCTCCTCCAGGTGAAACCGGGGCACTGAGCTCCCAGGAGCAGCCAGGAGTGTGGAGAAGGAGGGGCACAAACTCCACGCTCCCCACCTGGTGGCCCCACCCTTGGCTGTTTCCAGAATCCCATGTCACCTGATTAACCAAGCGACGGTTCCAGGGTCTCTGAGCCATCAGCAGAGGTTGTCCTCTTAGAAATGTATAAAACCAAGGAAAGAATTTATTCACTCTCTTTTGCAGTTTTCATGAAGGGTCTGGTGGTGGGAGTTGGTGGTAATTTGTGAGCTCTGGGTGGTGCTGCCAGTTTTGCCGGCAGCATCCAAGGCTGGCGTGCTGGGGGGAGCATCCCTCTCAGCCGCAGTCTTCTGTCTGTATTGGTGGGGGGTGCCCTGGCCGCCTCCCTCTCTGGGTTCTGTGACCTCACAGGAGATGCTGCCCGAGAGAGGCTGCAGAGGGAAAGGTGGGGGCACCGCTGCCCATCTGCCTGGCCTGGCTGTGGCCCACGCTTGTCTTCTCACTCTGGAGGCCCTTCCCGCCACAACCGATTCCTGCAAGGACCCTCACCTGACTTCCCAGAGCCCCTGAGACTGCACGTCGCCGCTCAGAGCCCCAGGGCAAGCCTCCGCTCCCCTCCTCACCAGCCTTCCTGCCGCTTGCTCTCCCTTTACTAAACTGAGGTTGCCGTCGCTTCACTCCTCACACCCTCAGGGTTCTCATCTGTGAAATGGGCCAGCAGCCCTCTTGAGCCCAGTGTGTGTGAGGATGACCCTCACGTGAGAGGTGAGGGAACGGCAAGGCCCAGTGGGCTCAATAGATCAATCAGAAAACCCAAGCCACCCTTAGTCCAGACCTGGTACCCTGGCATGCCTCAGCCTCTTCTGAAAAACCCAGGGAAACATCCTCCCGGGCCCTGCCCGGCTCACGGGGTTTTCATGAGGCCCAGATACAAGACTGCAGCTCCAGTGCTTTGTACTGTAATCACATCTCTCCGGGCGTGATCGGCCTCAAATGTGTCAGGGCTGCTGACAGCCTGTCATGGAGGCTGATCTGCTTCCTTGATGTGTATAGATAACAAGGGGAGGTCTGGCCTAGCAAGTTATGGGAACATCTGTCCCAAAGCTGGTGTCCTGGCAAAAGACATCGTCCCTCCTCGC
The DNA here is from genome assembly GCF_048773025.1 of Camelus bactrianus. Taxonomy (NCBI): domain Eukaryota; kingdom Metazoa; phylum Chordata; class Mammalia; order Artiodactyla; family Camelidae; genus Camelus; species Camelus bactrianus. Next base: position 65,331,441 of record NC_133542.1, on the reverse strand, counting down.
TGAGCTCAGAAGGGGCTTGTGGGACAAGCACTACTAGGGACAACTATCACTCTGTCCCTTTCATTGCTCGTATCTGATGGGAAGAGACACACACTCTTCCAACAGTATGAGCCGCAGCCGTTCTTTCAGCAAAACTTTATTGAGACCTACTGAGCTGGACCCTAGTGGGTAGGGAAAGGTAAGACGTGTGCCCCACCCCAAGAAACTCTTAGTTCAGTGGATGAAACAGATACATAAGTAGATCATTGAAACTGATACAGAAGAGAAGCTCAGCGAAAGTACAGGAACCCAGATTCATTGAGTGAAGCAAAGAGGGCTTCCTGGAAGAGGTGACATGTAAACTCAGCCTTCAAATATTTTGAGATGCAGAGGATTGGGGTGCAGGGGAGAGTAAAGACCCAGAGATAGGGAAGCAGTCTTAGATTCAGGTAGGGGCTGTGAGGCGGAGGAGAAGGCAGAAAGGTAGGATGGGCTGGAGCACAGAAGACATCAAAGGCAGTTTCAACTGCCTGACAGTGGCAGCCCTGGGCGGGGGATTCCCAGATTACCTGCCTGTGACCCTTTGGGCTATTAACAGCAGGATGAGATAATGATTTGAAACATTTACTAATTTATCTTACAACGAAGCCCTTTGTTAAGTGCACCGAACACCTGACGTCTCACCTCTTAACATGTGATTCAAGGGGAGGGGAAGGCAAGATGCAGGCAAAGCCACTGTTTCACTGGATCCTCAACTCCCTACCCAACCCCATGAGGCCAGAGAGGCCAGGTGCCCTGCCTAAGGTCAGGAGGGAACAAGGGAGGCAGCTGGAATTAGAAGCCAGGTCTCTTGTTCCTTTTGTGTCTTCAGCCAAGATAAGGTCCCATCTTCATGGGAGGCCTTGGGAGACAGTAGGTCCCTCTGCTCCCAGCCAGAGGGCCAGCCCCGTGGGAACGACGGATGTCACCCCGACAGTGCCCGGAGGGGAATGTTTGCTCTCACCCGATGACACACAGGCCACCTTGTTGGTGTCCTCAGGTGATGGTTGGACCACCCTGAGCAGTAAAGACAACTACTATTTATGCCTTTAATTGCTCATTTCTGATTGTAAGAGACACAGAATCGTGGTGGGAAAACTGGGTAGTATAATCATCTGGGCTGGTGACATTTCTTCCTTTTTCGGGTCCTTTCCTCAACCCCTACCCATCTCAAGTCATTTTCCTCTTTAGAAAATTCGGAGTTTATGGAGCTGGAGAGGTTATCCTCAATTACTGAGGAGGGCCCAGTGTCATCACAAGGGTCCCCCTAAGAGGCAGCCAAGAGGGTCAGAGTCAGAGGAGGCAAAGTGACGACAAAAGCTGAACGGGGGAAGGTGCGACAACAGAAGCAGATGTTGGGACATGCACTCTGAGGATGGAGGAAGGGATGGACGATAGATGGCTGGACTGCGGGCAGCCTCTGGAAGATGGAGAGGAAGAGGAATGAATTCTCCCCTAGAATCTCCAGAAGGCACACAGCCCTGCCAGCACCTTGATTTTAGCCCCATGAGACTCATCTCAGACTTCCTAACCTCCAGAACTGTAAGATAACAAATTTGTGCTGTTTTAAGGCACTCAGTGCTGATGCGTTACATCAGTGGTCAGAAATGAATACTGCCCTCATCAGGTGGCCACACTCCAAATTGAGATGAGGTGTAAGTCTAAAACAAGCACCATAAAAAAAATAAAAATAAAAATAAATTAAACAAGCACCATATTTCAAAGACTTAGTACAACAAAGAGTTTATTTCCTTGATATTTTTATATCAATGTCATGTTGAAGTGATCAACATATCAGATGAAATAAAATGTAGGAAAATTAATTTACCTGTTTCTTTTTTTAACGTCTGTATTAAAAAAAATTGACAGTTACACATGCAGCTCTCATCACATGTCCACCGGACAGCCCTGGAGGACTCCTCATTGCCTTGGAGAAGGTGCCAGCCCCACCCCTCTGTTGCCTCTGGGGATGGGGCCTTGCGCTGGAGAAGGGAATCAGCCCACCCGCCCACCCCCACCCCCACCCCCCACACAAATACACTCTGCAGGTGGGGAGCCTTGGTGATGGGTGAGCGTCTGGCCCCTCCCCCCAACTCCCATCTGCCTGGGCTGAGCCTTGCCTCTGGGCCAGCCAACGTCCCTGCGAGACGTGACTTTTATTTTTAGCAGCTGTACTCACTGCCTCCGCATAGCTGGCTCTAAGACCTGGGTGTGGGCCAGCCCCAGGCCTGCCCTCTCCCTGCCAACGGGGGTCTCAGGAGAAACCCACTCCCTGGCACCGGGGGCCTCTCAGGGCGTGTAAGCCATCCTCGAGGCATCCTTGCAAGTAAGTACTATCAGAATCTGCATGTTCTCTGTGCCAAGGCTGAGGCTCAGAGGTCTCTCCAAGCTAGGAGCAGGCAGAGCAGAGTCTGAGCTTCCTCCCCAAGGCCTGACCTGCCCAGGGGCTCTGGGCAACAGCCAGGTCTCCGATGGCCTTTCTCTGGAGCATTATTCTGCCTTGGAAAGTATTCTTTTTTTGTAGGGGAGGGTAAATAGTTTTTATTTATAATGGAGGTACTGGGGATTGAACCCAGGACCTCGTACATGCTAAGCATGCGCTCTACCACTGAGCTACACCCTCCCCGCCTCAGAAAGTATTCTAAGCAAGAGAAGAGGAGAGAGTGGAATTGGAAGGAGGTGGGTAGGTGGATGAAGCTTCGCTTCAGGGTGTGCAAGGGACATTTCCCAATGCAGTCGGTCTGAATTCTGAAAGGATGCGCGCACGTGGAAAAGCAACACAACATGAAAACCAGGACTGCCTTGTGCTTAGAACTCAGGTGCCTGCCTGTCTCCTGGAGCGCTGTGTCTTGGTCTCCCCTTGGCCTCCGTCTCGTCCACTGCGCAATCGGCATAAGAGGGCTTAGAGCACTAAATGAGGGCATGAACAGGAGTGCCGAGCACAGGGCCAGGTGCTGGGGGTCCTCCAAAAATACTGGCTGTTGTTATTTGCCAGGAGCTTACTGTGTCCTCTCATCAAAACACCCAACAACTCATGAGCTGTTATCACCACTTAACAGATGAAGAAACTGAGGCTCAGGGAGATGAGGTCACCCTTCAAGGTCACACAGCTAGTGGGGGCAGAGCTAGGTAGCTTTAGGTAACAGCTTTAGTAAGATACAATTAAGCTGTAACTCACCATGCAATTCAACCATTAAAAGTACACAATTTAATGGCATTTATGTACGTATTTTTCTCTTTCTTCGGCGGAATCCTGAGACAGTCTATGGTCTAGAAGATTTGTTTTTAATTTAAAGTAATGTTCTATTTTCTAAATATAAAAATTTTTAATGGACAAAATACATAATTATTTAAAATAATATAAAGGTAGGGTGCATTTTATGATGAGTAAATTATACTTCAATAAAGCCACTAAAATAATCATATAAAAGGGATAGCTGCCCATTCAAAGGGAGGGGGGAATACAGAAAAGCATCTCATGACTCAGAGATAACTACTAGTAACATGGTGGTAAATTTCCTGTCAGATACAGATACATAGACATACATATCAGATACACACACATAAAATCTCCAAAATCGGGATAATTTGTGTATATCATTCTTTATCGTTCATTTTCCATTTCATATGATTATGAACTTTTTTCTATACCATTAGAAATGTATGAAAGATTATTGTCATGGCAGTGTTGTATTCCATTGTGTGGAGGAGACAGGTGATTTGGCTGTCCACAAACTGTCAGATAATTTAGCTTTTTCCACCGCGATAATCTTGACAAGCCTTTGGTGGTGCCTCTGATCACAGCCGGAGGAGATACGCTTAGAGGTCCTGTGCCTGGACTGAAGACATGAAAACTTTTAAAACTCTTGATACATACTGAAAATTGTTTTCCAGAAATGATGTACCCATTTAAACTTTTTTCATTTGTCTTTTTGTTTTTTAGATTCCACATAAAAGTGGTATCATATGGTATTTTTTTTCTCTCTCTTTCTGGCTTACTTCATTAGAATGAGACAATCTCCAGGTCCATCCATGTTGCTGTAAATGGCATTATTTTATTCTTTCTTGTGGCTGAGTAGTATTCCATCGTGTAAATATACCACCATTTCTTTATCCAGTCATCTGCCGATGGACATCTAGGTTGCTTCCATGTCTTGGCTATTGTAAATAGTGCTGCTATGAACACTGGGGTGCAGGTGTCTTTTTGAATTAGAGTTCCTTCCCAATGTGTGCCCAGGAGTGGGATTGCTGGATCATATGGTAAGTCTATTTTCAGTTTTTTGAGGACTCTCCAAACTGTTTTCCATAATGGCTGCACCAAACTACATTCCCGCTAACAGTGTAGGAGGGTTCCCTTTTCTCCACACCCTCTCCAGCATTTATCGTTTGTGAACTTTTTAAAGATGGCCATTCTGACTGGTGTGAGGTGATACCTCATTGTAGTTTTGATTTGTATTTTTCTGATAATCAGTGGTATTGAGCATTTTTTCAGATGCCTGTTGGCCATTTATTTGTATGTCTTCATTGGAGAAATGTTTGTTTAGGTCTTCTGCCCATTTTTTGATGTAGTTGTTTGGTTTTTTGTTATTAAGTTGTATGAGCTGTTTATATATTCTGGAAATTAAGCCCTTGTCAGTCGCATGATTTGCAAATATTTAGATTTTTTTTTTCAAACAGATCCTCTTTAAATCAGCACAATTTTGTCCCCTTTTCAACAGCAATAACACTCTGGAGCCACAAGGATCATTTAATGGATAAACATTAACAAGTTATTTATCATCTGTGAACTTCAATTCCCTTACAAATAAAAAATGGAAATAGTGCCAATATATAAAATAACTATCTGCCTTGTTGAGGTGCTACAAGTATTCAATAAAATAAGATATTTAATATGAAGTCCAATTTCAGAGTCTCCAAGAAGTGGTAGTGTCTTTCTCCCACTGCCTCCTTGCTTCACATCTTACTGCAATGGCTACAACTTTCAGATCAATGTTGAATAAGAGTATTGGGTTTTATTCTTCATTGGGTTCCTAATTTTAATGGGAGGGCTTCTAGGGTTTTATCCAAAGAGCCTGTTAATCAAACCATCGTGCCACTATAGCTGTGACATAAACACAATGTGAAACTCACAGAGTTTCTAATGCCTTGTTTTCTTAAGCGGTTAGTTCCTTACTTTATGAGTTTTAGGAACTCTGGGACCCGAATGAGGAAAAAGCTGAGGAGGTCAGGGCAGATCAGAGCTTTAGCGGGGCTTCCCTCCCTCTGGAGCTTGGACAGTAAGACTTGGATCTGGAAAACTTTAACCTTCTTTCAGATTTTGATCAGCTCCTTGCTGACTGTGTGACCTTGGGCAAGTCACATCACTGGCTCTGAGCCCAGCTGCCCTCATGGGCAAAGCTGGGTGACAGTCCCTGACCAGTGGGGTGACGAGGGTCAGCTGGGATGACGCATGTAAGTGAGGTCCTGACATACAGGGGATTCCCAGGAATGTTAGCTGAAGCTGAGTGGTCTGGGGGATTGTGTGCTGGGTTTGTTTAAGAGAAAGAATCCTTAAAACCTTCTACCAATAAGTTGTTTATGAGGTGTTCACTCATCAAACCCTCCTGACATCTCTGTTCCTGGCGCTAGGCTAGTCTCGGTAATCTGTGGTCAACATCCTAGTCCAGGGCGGTGGGGGAGACAGACAGTAAATGAGCACAAATAAATGTGCCTTCCCGCAGGGAGCAGCTGACGGCCAAAGTCTGTCCCCTGGCCCTGGGTTCCCCCGAGTCGGCCAGGCCCCCCAGCACCCGCAGCCACGTGGAATGCATTGAGCAGCTCTTGCATTCCAAACACGCAGTTCTGCTCTCCCAGGCGCCTTTTCCTGGACCGTGCCAGGCTCTCTGCAGGCAGCCAGGGCCTCAGTGCCTGATAAGAGGGCCTCCCACAGCTGCCTTCCAACCAAGCACAGCCAAGGCCAGCTAGGGAAAGGGGTGGTGGAGGCGGGAGGGTGTCGTGGGGTAGGCGGCCCGCTGGCGCTCAGTAGCTTCTCCCTCACAGCCCCACCAGGGTCTTGGAAAGTGGCCTGAGAGAAGGGGCCAAGTGTTCCCCTGGGGCCCTGGTGCGTTGTTATAGAAAAGTAGTAGAAACATTTAAAATACAAATCCTAAGGTGGGCATTCAGGCCCCCACCAACCTTTCTAATCAGGTTTCCCTTAACTTTATCTTACTTCTCATCCTTGAGAGAGTCAGGGGTCTTGGGGGCCGTGATGGGTTCCGGGCCCCTCACAGAACAGCGGCAGCTCCAAGTCGACCCCCTGTGGTGGGTTTGATGAATGACTGGGTGAGGGGTGGCGGAGTGCCACCCACACTAACCTCATCTCCCTGAAGGATGCCCTCTGCCGTAAGCATCAGCCTGTTCACAGAGGAGGCACGGAGGCTCGGAGCTGGAATCCAGGCTTCGCCCTTCCCTGCACTCCAGAGGTCTGCAAACTGGCCACACACCCAAATCAGCCTGAGGGCTTGTTAAAACAGAGGGCTGGGTCGACCTTCACGCTTTCGGACAGAGTAGAGCTGGGGTGGGGCTGGAGAATTTCCCAGTTGATGCTGATACCCTTGGTCCAGGGCCACACTGTGGGAACCTCTCCCTCCACAACGGTGCCCCCTCTGAATTAATTTTCAGTGAGAATTAATTAGGGAGACCTTGCATTCACCATCGGCCACTTTCCATGGTACGGATGTATGATGAACTGCCTTCCTAATACTGATATTAGAGCATTCCGATCCTGACTGTCCCGCCCTCGGGGGAATGCCCCACACACCACCGACTCTACGTTCAGTCCTCTGGGTGCATCTCCTGGACACTGCAGGATACAGACTTCCTAAAGTAGGAGTGCATCCATCAAACAGTGAGGGCGAGTGATTGTTGATGTTAAATTTGCTTCCTTCAGTGATCACCGGGAAAAGGGACAGTCAGAGCTAAAGATGGAGCTGGAAGGCTTGGAGAAAACTGACAGAGGCATCCACAAAAGGGATGTACAGGACTAGGACTGGAGAGGTGAGTGATGGGGGAGGCAGGACAGGGTCTGAGCGTGCTGGGGAGAGTGATGGGCAGCTGCAGCCTTGGACAGGAAGCTACCTGCCATCACCGCTGAAACCAGGGGTCCCCAGGGCACGGTAAGCAGAGAGCTGAGGAAACTGGGAGCTTCTCGGAATGCATTTCCACTTTATTCCACCGGTAGGTACATGTGGCTTCTTTTTCAGAGTCTAGCCAGCTTGAGCAGAGCAAGAGTACCCTTGTCCATGATGCCCGCCTATTAATTAAGTTATTAAATAATGACATCAGTATCCAAGGATTTTTTTATTATTAATAATCACAGCTGCTATTTATTAAGTGTCTATTATGTACCAGACACTTTGCATACAAAACCCCATTCAGTCCTCCCCACAGAGCCCATAAAGTGGGTGCTGAGATTATCCCCGTTTTTCAGATGAGGACACTGAGGCTGGGAGAGTTTAAATAACTTGGCCAAGGACCTAGTCGCTAGGAAATGACAGGGCTACTGTCTGGCCATCTCTAAACGGTCGCTTTCCACTCTGTCATCTTGCCCCTCATTTCCTGAACACCTGCTCCGTGCGTGGCCCTGGGTGGGACCATAGATGAATCATTCAAGTAGTCATTGATTCAACAAGCTTGCTTTCTTTTTTTTTTTTTCTTGTTGAACACTTACTATTTCATATGGGCTTCTTTATGTATAGCATGCCTTATTCCAGAAAGCACTTAACAGAACTTCTTGACTTGATATACAAGAGAATAAAATGTTGAAGGTGTGGTCAATTGATGGGTGACAAATGGAAAACGGAAGCTATAAAGGCCGGAGGAACCCAGGCATGACACAGGCGGACAGAGGGCAGATCTTGAGGCCCTATGTGTTATAGGAGACAGGCCCCAAATTGTCCTCTGAGCTTTCTAACCCTGATCCTACGAGGTTCGGTGTCCATAAGATACCAATGAATCTCTGGGGGAGGTGAACGAAACACTCTCCTGAGCCCTGAGACCAGAGAGGCCTTTTCCTAGTGAGTTGGCGTGAGGAGCAGGGAGCAATGTCCCCAAACAGCGAACCGACTGCACGTACAGCACATGTCTCAGGGGCTGTTTCCTGTGCCCCACTCCGTGCTGGCCCAAGTCCCAACGCAGCTCAGAGAGAACACAGGGCAGGGTGAGCGCACCCCCCACCCCTAGTTAATCCACAGCGTTTATAGGAAACATTTAGAGCAAACTGGCAGGCCCCTGGCTACGTGCAGTCCTCAGGTAAGCTCTGTTTGGCCTGAGATGTGTACTTAAATTGTTTGGATTCGTTGTCAACTTTAAACAGGAGATTTCACTTAAAAAGCCAGCTTTTGGCAGTCTGTTAAAAAAAAAAAAAAAAACCTGCATATGAGATTTGACTACAGGAGGCCCACGTTCCCTAAGGACACAGACTGACCAGAGCTGAGTAGTTTTCCGATGATCCCTCCACGGCTCCCTGAAGGCCCTTTTTGTTTCCAGCTTCCCTACCTGGCTTTGCACGTCACCGTCACCGTCACCGGGAGCTGGCAGCCCGTTATAGGGCATTTAGAATTGTGTCACGTTAGTGTGGGTCGGTAGCAACCAGCAACTGGTTTACAGTTCCTGGGCCCCAGGTCGGGCTCCTTGGATGTGGGGTGGGGTTCAGGCAGGTGGCTTTCTAACAAGCTATTGTGGTGCAGGGGGTGAGGGTCTCTCCTGAGGGGCCCGGGGGGCTGGGTGGGACCTGTGGGTGATCGTATAGCTGCTCAGCATCCAGATAAACAAATGGATAGTGTTCCTTTCAACACCACTTTTGGCAAGTCCAGTGGGGCTGTGAGTTCAAGATCATATTCCCTGGCAGGTGCCCAGAGGGCAGCTCCTCTGAGTTGCTGGCAGGGGGGTGGGGAGCTTGGGGGGGTGGGGGGGTGGTCCTGAGTCAGATGCTATCAATCACAGCGGTGCTCACCCCTGGCTGTAGGTCAGAACTGCCTGGAGAACTTTTCCCACCCGTCCTCCCCCACCCCAGGCCCAGGCCACCTCCCAGACCAGTTAGGTCCGAGTCTCTGAGGAGAACACAGGCACTGGCATTTTAAGGCTTCCCAGGTTAGCCCAGTGATCTGCCAGGTGTGAGGAACAGGGCTTAAAAAGGAGCTCGCTCCCTGAGCCAGGCTGGTGTCAGCTGTAGAGATCCCGAGATGAGGGAGGCTCTCAGGAGGGAGGAGAGGAGAGGATGCAGGCAGGCCAGTAAGTGGACAGTCAGAGTAAGTGTGATGAGTCCCCAGGGGATCCAAGCGGGGCACCTAAGCCAGCGAGGGGGCTCAAACTCTCCACACCCCCTTCCTCCGGAGGAGAGGCCTGGGCCGAGTTTGGGGAATAAATACCATCCAACCACGTTAAGAAGAAGGAAAATCCCGGCCAAAGCCGGGGTACAGTCCAAGGCTCTGAAGCCCGAATGGAGAGGGGGAGGGAAGGGAGCGGAAGGTTGTCTGGCACAGCTGGATCAAGGGGAGGGAGAGGGAGTAGGAGAAGAGGCCACAGACATGGGAAGGGGCCAAATCACAAAAGGCCTTGCATGCCAAGCTAAGGGGATCGAACTTGACCCTGAAACTCAGAGGAACTTCTGGAGGTACTTTTAAGTCCAGGAGTCATAGGGATGAACAAACACATCATGGGCTGGGGTCATCAAGGAGGGCTTCCTGGAGGAGGTCAGGCTTGAACTGAGGGAGGGAGAGATGTGGGCATTTTAATCAGCTTGCTTTAAAACCCTTCCCTCCCCCATGCCCTTCAAAACCGTTTGAATCACAAGCTGCCTGTGTTTAAAGACGTGTTTGTTATTTGAAAGCTGTGGTTTCTCTTCAGCAGATTCTGGGCCCCATCCTCTGACGAGGAGCCAGGAAGGAATGAAGAACGCACCCTCTTGCCCAGAGAGCTAATTATTGAAAGGCCGTGGGCCTCGCCAGGGTTTACGGCGTCACTGTTCACTATCATGCAACAGCTCCTCTTTTCTCACTGGTCAAAGTTTTCAGTACATTTTTATGGGCTGCCCCAAAGCCAGCTGGAAGCTTTTTTTCCATAAACTCTCCCTGAGACAAGTAGCCAGGTTTCACATATTAAAATGAAAACGTCAAAAGGGTTGTTTGAAAAAAAAAAAAAAAGGACACCAGCTCATGTGTGAGGCCTCAGCTCACAAAACCTACGTTGGAGTCCAACGGAATCTGCCTGGTTTTTATCACAAAGCTGATGGTTACGTTAGAGCGATGATAGTCATCATTGATCACTTGCTTATTTGTTCACTCACCACTTCCTGGGCATTTACCGGGTACCAGGTTTGAGCTGGGCACCAACATGACAAGGTGCCTCTGGCACGACTGCCCCACCCCTACTGGCTTCGCGGGCTCAGAATACTTGAGGGTTTACAAAGTGTTTGCACGTGCAATTTATTGTGAGCAGTGTGTGCTGTTATTATAGCCATTTTTCAGAGGAGGAAATCGAGACTCCTAGAGGTTAACTAATTTGCCCAGAGTCACATAGTAATAAGGGGTAGCAGCTGACCTTGGGTCATCCACGTTCAGATCCAATGTTCTGACTACCTTGCTCCTTTTTTAAGCAACACCACTTGTTACTGACTTAAGTTAGACAATAGCTCCGAGATGTTTAGCTGCCACTTACAACCTGTCCAGTATCCACCCTCACCTTAGAACCCTGGTTTCTCTCCTGAGGGAATTCTCCCATTGTGAGGAAGGGGAAAAACTGGCACCCATCTCCCATGGCCACCATCACTAGGTAAGCCTAGTGAAGCCAAATTCTTCCCTAGCATTTCCTCCCATCTGGACAGTGGGCAGACCCATATAAAATATAACCTCCGCTAATCAGATACTCATTCCTGGGACTGACTCTTGAGTGAGTGGTGAGAGGACCCTTGGAGGTCAAAATGACTCTCAGTAGAGGATCCTGGATCAGACTGTGCCTGCAGCATTCCCTTGGCTGGGCTTCCTGCAGCTCCATGGCTCTGCCCTTTGTCCAAGACTGTTCACGAGGCTCTTATCAGCTCTGTGAGCCCTCACTATCTTCCAGTAGGTCCCTCCTTGCTTAAGATGGCCAGGGATAATCCTGGTTTCTTGTAACCGAGAATTCAGGCAGATAGATACAAGGTCTCCATTGTATTTACAAAACTAGCAAGAAATAACCACCTCCCATTGGCTGTGGGCATTGACCAAGGAGATTCGTCCCAGGAAAACCATTTTTGAATGCTGTGAAAATGTGGGCACAGGCTCTCTTGTCAAGGCCTGAGAAATATCACAGCAAATACACCCGGTTGTCCAGGCTGCTGCCTGCTGCCGTCAAAAGCCAGGCATACTCTCCTGTTCCTTGTCTCACCCCCGGGTTCGACCCCTCAGCCCTTCAAGCTGCCACTGAGTATGCTCTTCTGTGATTCCATTCCCATCTGGGTCCTTCTGGCCTTTTAAGGGTCATGAGTGTAGAGACAGATTGGAGTAAAGCCCACAGGTGTGGACTGCTGAAGGAGGGAAGGGCTGGGGTATCCGGACAGAGGGTCAGGAATAAGGGGTCTGCTGAGGTGCTATGACCGCTTCTCCCACGCCCCCCACCCCAGCCACCACTCATACCCTGGGCCTGTCAAAGGCTCACAGGTGGGATCCAGACCCCATTGCGGCTTCCGGCTCACAGGCTCCTTCCCAGGGCATCTCCCACACAAGCTGGGCTCCCTCCATGCGGCTCTGGCCCAGATGTTTCCTGTCTACTGCAGGAGGTGTGTGGGATCGTGAACCGTAATCTTGGAAGGGGCGGCTGTAAGATGCAGCCCAAAGTGGTCCCAGCTAAACCTCTTGGAGCTATTGCCCCGGTTTAGGCCCAGAGATTCGGGCCCAGAACAGACCACAGAGAGAGACCAGGCTTGAGACTTCCTTCTCTTTAAATAGCCATAGACTTACAGCCTCTTCAAGCTGAATTGTCCCCAGACATTCTCCCACCCAGGCAGGGACTCCCTCAGAAATTCATGAGAATGTCACATATCACAGAACACTAAACCAGAAGGGTTTTAAAATAAATTTTGGCAGTAGGAAAACTCAAGAGGACTGCTGGAGATCTGACAAAAGCAGCATGATGTAAATCTTTTGGTAGGGAGGCGGGATTGCAGCTCATTTGCCGATTTACCACTTGACCTTGAATAAGTCTCTCCTGAATGACCTTGAGCAAGTCTCACCTGCTCTCCAGATACCCGTTTCTCCATGTGAACATGAGGAGTTGGGCAATGTGACTTGGAAGATCCTCTCCAGTTGTTGTGACAACCTGACCCTGAGTCTTGTGTCTGGCACCTTCTAGCTGTGTGACCTCGGGTACCTCACTTAGCATCCTTAACCTGAGTTTCGTCATCTACAAAATGCCTTGTACATCTTGTAGAGTTGCTGTGGGGATGGAATGGGAGATGTGAAAATACCCTGTATAAACTCCAAAGAGTTATTCATATACGAAGTGTTATTGTAAGATGAAATAGCACTGCATGAAGCATCTCAGGCGTCTCAACTGCACGAGAACCTACAGGGCCAAACAGCAATATTTATATGGGTGGAAGAAGGCATGGCGGTCAAAGGCTCTGGACCCAGACTTTCTGGGTTCACGGCTCAGCTCTGCCACGTTTTCCCATTTCCTCACGTGTGGAACCCAGGGCAGTGCCTGGCATGGGCTGTGCTCTCCAGCAACACTGATGGTGATCGCGATTGTCCGCCTATCACGAAGCAAGGGAGGCAGAGTGGGGCAGTGGGAGGACCACTGGCTTTTGAATACACCAGACTTGACTGGGTTTAAACCTCATTTCTGCCATTACTAGCCGAATCACACAAACGATCGTATTATATCCACTCTGATTATTTTTTGCTCTCCTCTGATTATTTCTTGAGCTGTTTATAGCTTGTCTCCTTCCTGAAATGCCCAACTGGGGACCAGTTCTTGTCTGTTTCCTCTCTCTCAGCCACCCCAAGCTGATAGATGCATGGATTGCTTGATTCCAGAAAAGATGCCTCTTAAATACTGGAATTCACTAATAAAATGGCTCCTTTGTATTTTAATGTGGGGATAATTTGAAAGACACCTTGACTCTTTCCCAGAAGTATCTGCTAGACAATGGCACAGATTAACAAAAGACCCAGTGCTCTTGCTTTGGGCTAGAATTCTATTTGTCTATTGATTTGCTTATCTATTTATCTAATTCTATCTTTTATAGTCACATTATTTGTATCATGCCAATCAAAAGCTCTGATTGAATATAATACGTGGATCTAATTCAGAAAAAAGAGAAGACAAAATAACTATCAGATAATAAACGCGATGCTTGTTGGGTCAAATCATATAAGATCATCTGTGGAGCAAGACTGAGAACTACTTACTTGTTCTAAATGTTGTGCTTCGGCCAGTGAGTAAATCTGAAGCCCAGACTGGAGAAGTGACTTATTCAAGGTTACCCAGTGAAGGAGAAACAAAGCTTAGATTAAGTTCAGAGAATCAAATAATTTTGTAGTCAGAGGCACGGTAGAGATCACCAACCAGTATTTGCCCAGAGCCGACCGCTCCTGGTCCTGATCGCATCTCTCAACGTACAATCACAATGACCTGTTGATGCGTCTGTCCGCCAGCCCCATCTCCAGATCTGGGCTTCTTGATGCCAAAGGCTGGGACTTTTATTTTTATAGTACATCTCCCTCTGCTTCCACCCCTATTCCCAGGGATGCTGGCCCACAGTGTATTCCCCTAAACGGCTGCTGAATGTTGCAAGTGTGAATAAAGCTTTACTTGATTTTTAACAGATGTGGAGCCCAGTTCAGAGAAGAGACCCATCCCTGGTTCCACAGGGAGCTTGGAGGAGGACCAACAGGATCTCCTGCGTCCCAGGGAAGGTGCTCCGGGGCTCACAGAGAGGACAGACACTTGACTTCTCTTGTTTCCCCACAGAAGCCACAGGTAAATGTGTTTATGGCTTGGCAGCTAACTAAGGCCACAGGCACTTCAACAGGTCACAGTCTGACCCTGTCAACTGTTCTTTTTTTTTTTTTTTTTTTCTGTTTTTAAATGGGGTTAACAATCATCCTTTTTACTATAATTTGAAGGCTCTCAGCACCTCCACGCTGAGGCCGTTATAAACTACCCCCCCCCAAATTCAGGCAACAAAACACAGGCCCGCCCATCTGGTCAGCTACTTTCAAGGATGAGAGCACCTTTATCTGAATTATTTCCAAAACTTTTATTACAAGCGTAATTATTCAACTTTGTGAAAAGGCTTTTGTTCTTTATAGAGCACTTTCATATATGCTAACTGGTCTAGTAGGCAAACAGATATTTCCAAAACAGTGAAGTCCTCTAGACTGAAGATAGTGCTGCGTGTCTAAAACAGGTGAACTTACTGTATATGAATTATATATACCTCAATAAAGCTGACTTTAAAGACAATGAAAATCACAAGTGACTTTTTATTTTCTTCCTTGTGCTTTTCTGTATTTTCCGAGGTGTCCAAAATTGAAAGAAAAAATAGAGGGCAGAGGGAGGAGGGATTCATGCAAGCTGGGAGACTCTCTCCTGACATTCTTTGGCCCTTGCTGGTCTCCGCTGAGGCACAGCTGAGAGAAAGGGGGCTCTTCCCTACTGTGAGTGACCTTGGGGAAGTCAGTCCACTTCTCCAAGCCTCTGTTCTCTCCCCTGGGGATGGGCCTGACACTTGCCATGCCTGTTTCACCGAGTCATGGCAAGTCACAGGTCACAGACACGGTAGGATGCTGGGCCATGACGGCCCTGCACACGTGACAGGTTAGCTATGATCAAACTTCCTTTGCTGCAATCTCCCTGCCTCCCTGCCTCATCTTTAAAATTACCAAATATTTCAAACATACAGAGCACAGAGAACAAGCTGTAGACTTGAGAAGGGGAAGGAGCAGTGAGAACAGCTATGGACGAGCTCCCCAGCTTTGTCAAACTTTGACACCTTGCGACCTATGCTTCAGGTATCCTTTTCCTAAGAAATAATACATTATAGATATAATTAAATCTTCTGTGTACCACTTTCTGATCTCATCCCTTCCCTCCCTTCCCAGAGGTAACTACTCTTCTAAATGTGGTGCCTTTGATTTCCTAGACATGTTTTAATACTTTCACTATCTGACTGTATCCCTGAAAATACATATGTTGCCCTACTTCTAAATTTAAAAAAAACCAAACTTTTTATATCACACTATTCTACCACTTGATTTTTTTCCTAGACTGTGTCTATGTTGAGGCTTAGTTTATTTTCGCTCCCAGTATATTATTCCATTGCACATATAGATTACAATTTCTCTATCTGGACTCTTGTTGATAGACAATTAATCAGTTTCTAGTTTTTCACAATTATATACTGAGTGAATGCAGAGAGGTCACTGAATTGTAGATAAGAGCATCTTCAGCTTTATTAGATGTTGCCATAATCTTCTCCAGAGTAGCGGTACCAATGTACATCTCCGTCATGTACGTGCGAGGGTCCCAACGGGGCTGCATCCTCAGTGCCCCTCCCCTTTCCCCACACTGATAGACTTCTTACTCCTCACCCGTCTGGAGGATGTGAAATGGTGTCTCACAGCTCTTTTCATTTGCATCTCTCACTTGACCAGTGAGGCCGAACATCTCTTCATATTTTTGGCCACTTAGGTTTCCTCTCTCGTGAATTGCGTGTTGATATCCTTAATCTTTTTTTTTTTTTTTTAAATTGGATTGTTCGTCTATCTCTGGTTTGTCCACACTTTCAACCCACCTCTGCCAGATCCCAAAGCAAACTTAGATCATGGTCTTTCTCTGCTTTAGACTACCCACGGTTCTCTCTAGAACATGCACAACTTACAACTTGTTCAGTGGCCCTGGTTTGCCCGTGGGCTGAAAACTGAGCCCAGCCCTGCACACTCAGCTCCAACTTCTCTCCCAGCCTTACCCTCCATTGCTTCCCTCCGCACCCTGAACTCCAGCCCAGGAGACATGGCTTGTTCTGTCCCAGGCCCCCTGCACACACCATTCTCTCTGCCTGGAGCGCCCACCTCCTATTTCCACATTCCCTCTAAATGCCACCTTTTCTGTGATAGTTATCCCCTTTTCTCAATTCAAAGTTAGAGTTTGCCTCTAGACAACCACAGGTAAAACTGTCTTTCTAGTGACATTTATAATTTCTTGTTTTGTAGTGTTTTAACAACTCCTCGTTTTTGCCTACCACTTTTTCATTTTCAAAAGCACCTGCTCCTGCACTATGCTATTTCATGCTCTTCTCTGCAATGGCCCTGTGAGATGGGGCTGTGCCATTACCTCCTCTGAACAGACAGGAAACGTGGCCTCCAGGGGAACTAGCTCACCCAGCATCTTGCCCTGGCTCCGAGGCAGAGCTGGACTTGAAGCCAGGACTCCTCCAATTCCATGTCCGGTTCACTGCCCCACCAACGTCCATCATATTTATGTATGTGTGTTGTCAATGCTTGTGCCAACATATGACTCCCCCATGAGACTGTGGGCCCCACAGCTCCCAGTTCTAGCCCCACCCAGGGGGGCACTCAAGGAATATATAATTTCTTGACAAAGTACAGTAATCACTTACTGCACACCCACTGGCTGCTGGGGGCTTTGCATATTAACTCTAACCTTCCCAACGACAATATTTAGATGAGGAAATTGAGTTTTAAGACTTGAAGTGATATGTTCAGGGTCCCATGGCCAGTAATCAGTGGAGTTGGCCTATGAGACCCAGAGGTAGGATCTGCCAGCTCAAGAGATCACACCCCAAGGCCCAGAGGCAGGGGGCAGAGGGTGGGCAACTTGACAGTGAATAGGGACCAGGGAAGGCTGGGGGTGGGGGAGTGCTGTCCCCTGGCCACACCCATGATGTCTCCCAGGAGGTTCTGTCCCCTATGATGGGAGCTGGTGAGAGGAGGGCTGAGGGGGTAAGGGGTGGGGGTTGGCACGTGTTCTCCACCCCACCCACCAAAGAGTGAGTTTCAATGGGGACACCTCTGCCCATCCTCCCAAGGGCAAAAACTGGATATGACTGGAGCCAGACCCCTTGCCTCAATCTGCTATTCCTATGACTCCATGCTGTCTTTCACCGGGTGCCACTCATTTAAATGCTGTTTGTGTGTGTGGTATGTATTTGCAATTGTGTCTTTGTGTTGTTTCTGTGCATTGTGTTTGTGTGCAATTTGTTATTTTGTTTCTCTTGTGTGTTTTGTTACTGTGTTGTGGCTCTATGCGTGTTTGCCTGCCTTATGTGTGTGTTCTGTATTTGTCTTTATGGTGCGTTGTGTCGTGTATACCATGTATTGTGAACTTGTGTTTGTCCTGTGTGCGCTATGGATCTGTTCCTATATTCTGCGTGTGCTGTGTCTCTGTGCGGATTGTCTACGCTGCAAGTGCAGGGTGATGTGTTTCTGTTGTGCAAATCGTGTTTGGGTTGTCCTGGGTCTGTGTGTACGCAGTGAGGCTGTGTGTGTCTGCACCTCCCCGCTGTGTGTCTGCGCCAGCTGACGTCTGTGCCTTGTGCCCAGGGTTGTGTTTCCTCGACAAGTGTGTGCAAGCTCTGAGTGCCGAGCGTGCGGGGTGCCGCCTCCGCGTGTGCCCGCGCCGTGCCTGCGCCTCCGCGGGGTGGCCGTGCCGGGGCGCGGGCTCCGCGTGTCTGCGCCGGGCGCGCGGTGGCGGCGGAGGATGCGCGCCCGCGGGGGCGGGGGCGGGGGCCGGGGCGCGGCGCGGGGGCCGCCCGGGGGCGGGCGCGGGCCGGCGGGCGGGCGGGCGGCGCTGCGGGGCCCCGCGGCCGCGGGCTCCAATGGCGAGGCCGGCGCGGCCCCCGCTAATTACATAAGCGGGACGTCAATAATTCGCGGGAAAACGCGAAAAAGATGGCGCCCCGCGCCCGGGGGGCCCCTTCCTGAGCGCCCCGGCCCCTCCCTCCTCCTCCGCCCCCCCTCCTCCCCGCGGCGCCCCCGCCCCGCCCCGCCCCCGCCGAGACCCCGACCCCGGCCCCACGGGCGGACACTCGGCCGGGCAGCCGCGGGCCGAGCGCAGCCGCCTCCGCCGCCAATGCGCCTGGTGGCCAGACTCCAAGTGGGACCGGCGGACACGCAGCCTCGCGGTAAGTTCAGCGCCGCAGGCGGCGGGCCGGGGCCGGGGGACTCCCCGCTACGTTCGACTCTCCCTGCAATCATCCATCCCTCTTTTGGAAATTTCCCTGAACTTTGGCGGGTCAGACGCCTCCGGGGGGGGGGGTTGGAATCCGGGGAGCCACACGCCTGGGGGATGGAGGCGGAGTGAACCGTGTCCGCGGGGCGGCGGGAGCCCCGCCCGGGTCCCCGAGCCTTTGGGGGGCGTGTGTGACAGGTCGCTGTTGCCTGGCCCAAAATCTTTACTTTTCCTCTTCAGGGGCTAGGGGAGGGGGCTGGAGACGGACGGGGGTCTTTGGGATTTTGCTCACGTCCGAAGTCAGGCTGCGGCTGGATTGGGATGGGGGAGGCTTGGCATCGGAGCGACTGAAGAGAGGAGCTTTTGAACCCGAAGGGGGTACTTCTGCAAGCATTTTTGTCCTCCCGAACACCGTTTTTAAAAAGCCAACGGCCGCCCTGGGAGAGGCCCCGGCGCATGAATCATCCTCGCTTCCTGCCCCCGCCCGGCCCCGCGCTCCGGGTGCCGCGGATTTGAACTGGACGCCGACGGGAACCCGCAAACAGGCATTTCTTTGCAGATGGGTTTGAATCAGCCAATCACAGCCCGCGGGGGCCCGCTCCGGGAGGATGGAGGCGCGGGTTGGGGGGGCCGCCACCCGGGGGCCCCCCGCCCGGCCAAGGGGGGCGCGGCGACCGGGCCTGCTCCCAACGGCACGGCGGGGGAGGAAGTGTCAGTTTGTGAACCTGCCGCGGCCCGGGCCCCAGGCCCGGCGGGCAGGGACCTTGCAGCGCGTCCGGGAGCCAGGTGCCAGGAAGAAGGCAGAGATTTGGTCTGCACACCCTGCCCAGTGCCTGTGCGCTCTGGCCTGGAGAAAAGAGAGGATGAGAGGGGTGGAGAGAGGAGGGGATGTGGCCGCGCCACCATCTGGAGAGTGAAGACCCCAGCAATGCCCTGCCTGCCTCAAGGCCCCTGACATGCACACACATGTATTCCAATTCATATACGCACTGCCACAAGGCTGTAGACATCAGTCTCACAGGAGTACACGCTCACTCACACGGAAAAACACCCAGGACTCTCTCCCCGTCTACAGGTAATCATAACACCAGGTGCCCAGTGCCTCGACAGAGAAGGAGGGGACCAGAGTAGTGGGTGCAGAGAACAGAGAGGGGCTGTGTTTGGCTTAATGGAGAGTGTGTATTGTGGGGCATGGTGCCAGGTGAGCCCAGAGGGGAAGAGGAGGCCTTGGGGAGGGCCTTGAATGCCACTGAAGGCATTGGGGAGCCAAAGAATGTTTTTGGATGGAAGAATAAGAAGATGGGACTTGATTGCCCTGTGGAAGAGTCTGGTGGGGAGGCAGGAAAGCAGGGAGTGGCCTTTAGCACTGGGTGCTGGTGGTCCCATTCCCCATCCCAGGTGCCCAGCATAGGGGAGCACAAGGCTCAGGAAACAGTCACCGAATGAATGAACGGTCCCGGTGAGATGAGGACTCAGATGAAAAAGCGGAGTCGGATGCCAGAAGTCACTGTGTTCAAAATTAGCCAATTTTGGCAACTCATTTGTTGGAGAAGTCTAAGATGCTTGGGGGTTCTGGGGACCATAGTGGTCGCATTAGCAGGAAGAGAGAAATCAATGTGGAGCAGCACGTGTTGTAGGATGGTGAGAGACAGATGTGGAGAGGTTGGCATGGCCGTGACTTCACTGCTTGGAGCCAATTTGCATCTGAGTAAAAGCCTAAGTGAGTTTAAATCTCCCAGAATTGGTTTCCATTAAATCATCCCATAATTGAGAACAGAAAAGGACATTACGGAAAACACAGATGGCCAAGTCTATGCCAGTTCACAAGCCACCCAGGTCTCCTTCTAGGTGAGTTTTCTCTACCAGCTCTCAGGGAGAGGTCGGGGGTCTGAAAACTTCCTGCTGCTCCCCTGGAGAAGACCTTCCACTGAGGGAACATGGAGTGTGTTTGCTTAAGGGATAAAACCTCTGGCTCTGAAGCCAGGGGGTGTAGTTCAGGCCCCCCTGGGCAGGGAGAATTTCCTCTGTGGTTGGTTGAAAGATCTGTTCTTTGTAAAAGGCAGCGTGGTCTGGGTGGGAAGAACACAGGTCTTAGAATTGGCTCACCTAATCATGGATCATGGGTCTGCCTCTGACCCCCTAGCCACCTCCCCTTGCCAGGCCTCAGTTTCCTGACCTGTAAAATGGGAATAATCATGTCTCCCTTGCAGGGTTGTCATGGGGATCCGGTGAGATGATAAAAGCATCTGGCACATAGCACAGGTTACATAAATGGAGTTTCCTTCCTTCCCCTCCCCCTGAAGCAAGGAGTGAAAACCCTGTTCTCTTTCTCTTCCAGTGTCAGTAGAAGCTGATGGAGAGTCGAGGTCTGGACCCAGGGACTCGGGACTCCTATGGTGCCAACAGCCACCTCCCCAACAAGGGGGCCCTGGCAAAAGCCAAGAACAACTTCAAAGACCTGATGTCCAAGCTGACGGAGGGCCAGTATGTGCTGTGCCGGTGGACAGATGGACTGTATTATCTCGGGAAGATCAAGAGGGTAAACCTTTCCTCCCTGGCCCCAGTTCCCAGACTCAGCATCTGTCTGCTCAGCCTCAGACCAGTGATGGAGGATGGGAGATGGCTGGGAAATTGTGCTTCACGCTCCAAAGCTGAAAGTGGAAGGAGGTGGAGCCTGCAAATGAGGTGCCATCCTTAGGGCCAACATCAGCCAGCCAGTTAGAAAAGTGCTCTGTGAGCGTACAAATCAAAACGAAAGCAGGTTGGAGAGGATCACAGATGATCACCTGGCCTCCTCTGTCCTCGGCATTCCCACTGAGCTGTCATCCCCCTGACTGTGCACCACCAGTGCGTGGGCACACACTACGTCCAGAACTGCCACCCTCCTTCCCCTTCTAGCCTAGCACTGCTTTCTGGAGCACCAGGAAGGGGTCTAATACCTCCGCCCTTTGGGGATAAAAATGGGAGAGGAAGATCTTTTTCCTGTGGCTTTTCCCCAGCCACCATCTCACACTGCTCCTCCCTCTCTGTGCCCCAGGTCAGCAGTTCTAAGCAGAGTTGCCTTGTGACTTTTGAAGATAATTCCAAATACTGGGTCCTGTGGAAGGACATACAGCATGGTGAGTATTCCTATGATTTCAGGCACCCCTGCACCACCTCCTGGTCCTCTCTCTTCCTCTACCTCCATTTTTTCCTTTTCTCCTTCTGTCTCTTATTTCTGGCCTCCGGCCTTGTTCTTGGAGCCCCAGAACCACCTGAGATGCTGATGGGATTAGCAGTTGTACGTTTACATGGAAACACACTTATGACACCTGTCATCCCCTTGGGTACACATATCTCATTATGGAGGCAGGGAGATGGAGAAGGTGGCTCGTGGAGGTGCAGGGAGAGCAGGGATGGATCCCAGGCCTGTGTTTGCTTCCTTGCTGTCCAAAGCTCTGGGTCATTTTGGGGGTATGAACAGGGAGGGACCTAGGCAATCAGAACTGTCACCTGTATATGTAAGCACAGTGTCCCCTATCAGCACCTAGGGAGGCAGCTCTGTCCATGGGGGAAAGACCAAAAAAGCAGGTATGTACCAGGCGGGATGAAGATGGACATGCCTGGATGGAACTGAGCCAGTTCTCAAGGTTGAAAGGGAGCTGGGTTGGGTACCATCCCTGCCCTGAGAAAGCTGACACTGTCTTACAGAGATGGCAAGTTAGGGGCATTCTTGCTACCATTCTTCCTTCCCGTGTACATGACAGGCATCACTAATCAATCACAACATTCATATATTTTCAACATGGAGCTCCAAGCAGCCACTACCGATCAGAGTTACCATGAGAGGAGAGACCTTTTTGGCATTCATGCGCTAACAGAACAGACATGGTGGAAGAGGCAGGTTTAGGGTCAGATATTCCTTGGCCAGGATATTCTAGCTCTGCCACTTGCTAGCTGCATGTCTTTGGGCAAGTGAGAGAACTTCTCTGAGCCTGTATCTTCATCTGAAAAAAGGAGACAGTGAAAGTACTCGCCTCCCAGGGTGGTTAAATGAGATAATCCATGTGAAATGTTTAGCCCAGTGCTATTGAGTTACAGGCAGGCATTTTCTAAAGACCTTGTTATTGTAAGAGATGATTTCAGGAGTCTGACAAGCAGAGGCCACAGAATGCAGCCAGTTAGTAGCTTCCAAACTGCCTTTTTCTCCAAGATGTTGTGGCTAATGCAGACTAATGCTCCTCCAATCCCCTCTCACCCTAAATGTATTATTTAAAAATCCGAAGCAATGAGGGTCTCCTCTCCTGGGCTCCCTTCTTATCGAAAGCAGAAGGAGCCAGCTGGTGAGGAAGGACAGTTCACGTCTGCAAACCATGTGTGGAAAGCCCACTGTGTGCCAGGCACCAAGGAGGTGCTGCATTGCTCACCTGGGGAACCGCGTGGCTCTCCAGCCGGATCACGACAGCCCTCTGAGGTCCCCCAAGGGGAGAGCATAAGGCTGAGGACACTGTAGTTACTGATCCATCATTTCATGAAGCCAATGAGGACTTACTGAGACCCACGGTGGGCACCACTTTCCCAGGGGGGGTGCATATTCAGGAATAAGAGGCAAGAGACCATTTATTCAACAAACACATCTGAAAACGTGTTACGTGCTTAGCCCCGTGTGAGGTCCTGAGGACACAGAGATGAACAGATACCATTTCTGCCCTTACAAAACTTTCAGTCTGCTACAGGAAATGAGTCAGAAACACATCAAAATATATCTACTTTATTCACTCAAACCTTCAAAAATACACACATATTTCTTCTTCAACAACAAAATGCAAAGGAAAAAAAAAGAGATGGAGAGGGAACCTGTAAATTAAAAGCAATTGGACAAACTTAAAATCGTTATGACATTTTTATTTGAGGCAATTGGAACTGTGAACACTAACTGAATTTGTTGATGATATTAGGAAATTAGTTTTAATTTTTAGGTGCAATAGAGGAGTAGTTATTTTTTTAAGAGTTCTGATCTTTCAGAGATACATACTGAAATATTTATGGAAAATGATTTGAATCTAGGACTTGATTCAAAATAATACAGTAGGGTGAAGTGGGTGGGAATATAGTTGAAACAAGATTGGCCAGGAGTTTATAATTGTTAATAAGAACACGGAGCTTCGTTATAACTGCCCACTATTAAACCATAATTTTAAAAAAGTCTTTCAATTATTTAACATAAAAACCTGTTTAAATCAAATTAAATTAGACAGGAGAGGCAGTATGGTGTGGTCAAAAGAATGAATGACTTGATGTCAAACAGCTGAATCCCACCTCCTACTTACTAGCTGAGTAAGGGGTTTAACCTCTCCAGGCCTCAATTTACCCATCTTTAGAATGGGGTAGTAGTAATAGGCACCTCGGAGTGGTTGGGGAGATTCGGTGAGTTGGCCTATGGGGCCCAGCCCTCAGTAGAAGCTCAGCACCTGGAATGTGATTAAAACTTCAAATTCCTGTGAGCCAGACCTGACCCTTGAGGACCTCTTTCAGCTGGTGTTCCCGGGGAGGAGCCCAAGTGCAACATCTGCCTGGGGAAGACATCAGGGCCCCTGAATGAGATCCTCATCTGCGGGAAGTGTGGCCTGGGTGAGTGTGATGAGCAGGGCACTGGGAAGGCCCGGCCCTGTGGGTCCCCATCCCTCACTGGCTTGTGACCCGCACTGCCTCAGACCCTTGGGGCCTTAGCTGGCTTCCTGTTTCTTTCGGAGCTCTAGACAGGAGGCCGGTCTGTGGGAATGAGGGCCCCTGGAGGCGACCCTTGGGGAGGGCTGGGGCTTCTGGAAAGTGAGACAGGCTATGCACTTCAGAGCCCCCGTGGGTGGAGAGGATGGGTGGGAGAGATGGGGCACAGAGGCTGACGCCAGACTTTTGGTACTTCCCCCACTGGGCCAGTGTTGGTTTTTAGTGGCCTGCCTGGGCACCAACTTGGCTGCCTTGGTGACATCGCCAGCCAGTCCCCTGGCAGCTGGCAGGCACACAGTTCCTAGGACCTCCTGCAGCCCTCCCCCGCCACCTTTGGGCTGACTGGCCTCAGGCCATCGCCTCTGTGTGGGCACTCACCACCCCTCCTTCGCCGTAGGTTACCACCAGCAGTGCCACATCCCCATAGCAGGCAGTGCCGATCGGCCCCTGCTCACACCCTGGTTCTGCCGACGCTGCATCTTCGCGCTGGCTGTGCGGGTGAGCCCTCCATTCTTCCCACCCTGCCTCTCCCCCCTCCTCCAGTCTGGAAGCCCAGAGACTCCCTGGGCTCATGCCTGACTCCTGGTCACGGAGCCAGGGCTCTGGACACAAACAGAGCCACTGCCATTTACCAGCTGTATGTCCTTGGCCAGGTTCCTTAGCCTCCCTGAGCCTGTTTCCCCAACTTAAATGGACACGGGTTTGGTGTCAGGAGTAGGACGCCCCCAACAAGTGGTGCTTTACTGTTAAAAGAGAAAAATCCATGTAAGCTGTCAATATATATTGGTTATTATTGTCACCTTTGTTGTTGTGCTTATTACTATTAATACTGTTGAAAATGCAGATCCTTGGGGATAGAGAGAAGATGGATCTGGGATTGATGAGAAAAGGCTCCTTGTGTTTCTGACTATATTGGAACTCTGCGTGTCCACCTGGTCGGCATTAACCTTGATAGCCTTGAGAGGGATTCACGTGTGGCCCAAACAGGACCCCCACAGGTGACTCGGGCCCTCATCTCCCCGCAGAAAGGCGGCGCGCTGAAGAAGGGCGCCATCGCCAGGACGCTGCAGGCCGTGAAGATGGTGCTGTCCTACCAGCCCGAGGAGCTCGAGTGGGACTCGCCTCACCGTACGAACCAGCAGCAATGCTACTGCTACTGCGGCGGGCCTGGAGAGTAAGGCCGCGGGGGCGGAGCCTCTCGGAGGGGCGGGGCGCGGGGCGGGGCCCAAGGAGGCGGGGTAGACCGGGGCGCAGCCGGCGCTCGGGGCGGGGCTGGCTCTAGGGGACCACCCCCCCAACTCCAGGGAAGAGCCCGCATCCTCTTTCAGGCGGCAGGAGTGCCCTGCGGGCTCCAGAGGATGAGGCTAGCGCTCTCCGCAGGTGGGGTGGGACGGGGATGTGGAGGTGTTTTCTTGGGACGTCGTGGAAAAGAAGAGGAGTTAAGAGCCTGGCCTAGAATGTCAAAATCCTCCTGGCCCCTTACAGCTGTGCAGCCCCTGAGCCCCAGTTCTTTTCGCAGTTTTCCCGTGACATGGTGGTTGTGAGTGGAGTGTGAATTAGGTCATTCACATAAAGGCTCACACAGTGCCTGGCACTTGGTAAGCGCTTAATAAATGTGAGCTGTTGCAGTTAGTGCTGGAAGTTGAGATAAACCTTTCCATGGTCAGAGCCAGTGAAACAGGCTGGAGGTGAGAGAGGAAGGTTCTTTGCCCTGGAGGTGTGCAAGCAGAGGTTGGGGGAAATACCTCAGGGAAGCTGTGGAGGGGATTCCTGCCCTGACTATGGGACAGGAATCTGATTTTTCCTTGCGGCCTGGGCCTCCATGTAGCCATGGGCAATTAAGCCCTCTTTCTTGGGCTGACTAACATTGTGGGAGGAACCACAGAAGTGAGAGATGGAATCTCTGCCCTGAGGAAACCCAGCCTACAGGAAGTCCTGAAGTCTTAAATTTCAGCCCCAAGGTCAGCTGACAAGCACAGGGATCTGGAGGCTGTGCTTATAGCCTAACTGGGTGATTTGGGCAAATCACTCGAAGTACTTCATTTCTCAAGTAGGATTGATAACCTTGGCCCCATTGTCTTCCCTGGGTGTTGGGAGGCCTAAGGGAGAAATGCTTATAGAGATCATTGCAGCATTGAGGCGGTGGTTCTCAGTGCTTACTGGGCAGAGTTCCCCAGGTGATTGTTAAAAATGCATCTCCCAGGGGCTCCCCTGAAGATTGAGTAGGCATGGAGGGTGCCGAGGAATCTCCTGTTTTAACCTTGACCCCAGGTGATTCTGATGCAGCTGGTTCATGGACCACATCTGACTATGTGTGAACAAAGCATTGACTGTTAGTTAATTAAGAAAATACCCTTTTGGTGTTCGTTTGTATTTAGTGAGTAGTTGTTGAATGGCCATGATAGGGTAGATACAGTACCAGGTGAGGGACTTATAGGGGCCTTTATTCTCCCATGAAGTTTCCCGGGCAAACCTTTCCCCGTCAGTGATGTTTTTGAAACAGTGTATGAGGCGCAGTCCAGAAATGGGGACTCCAATGTGGCAGGAAGACCGCGGGCTTTGAAGTTAGGGAGGCCAGGATTTGAGTCACCATCCAGTATTTGCTTCCTGAGTGACCTTGAACAAGCTGTTTACCTCTGACCCACCTGTAAAATGGGGACAGTGGCCGTCTTTGACCAGAGGGTGAGATCAAGTGATATCACGTACCCCTTTCTGCCAGGACCTCCCAGGGCACAGCCTAGTGCTCCGTAACTGTGAGTTCTCTTCCCTTTCCCCCGGCGGAGAGTGAATTTGTGTTGGGAAAGGTTGCCAAGGCTGATTCCTGGCTGGGAGTGTGGGCCTGGCTGACCCTGGCTCCTCTGGCTCTCCAGATGGTACCTGCGGATGCTGCAGTGTTACCGGTGCAGGCAGTGGTTCCACGAGGCCTGCACCCAGTGTCTCAATGAGCCCATGATGTTCGGAGACCGGTAGGTGCTAATCTGGTCCGGCTCAGCCTTGGGGGGAAGGTTGGGGGATGGGGGACTGCAGCCACAGCAACCCCTTAAGATTACCTGCCTGGCCTGGTGGCAGCTTAGGGTAAAAGAAGACTTCTCAGTAAAGGAACTTGCTGAGCCACATCCCCAGTTGCCTGTGACAAGTGGGGGGCCTTAGACAAAGTCCTGCCTTCTGTAAGCCCCAGTCTCTTCAAGTGTCTGGGGGAGGGGGAGGACACAGGGCCTGCCCCACCCCTGGCCAGGGTTGTTGGAGGAGCCACAGGGGAGACGAATGACTTGGTCTGGCTTCTAACCAATGGGGCTAAGCTAATGGGAGGCTTATGTGTGTCAGATCAGATGCTGTGTGTGTCTTGGTCGGTGTCTCATGTCATTTGTGATTGTGTGTGTGTATGTGTGTGTGTCTCTGAGGACAAGGGGAAGAGGCTGACCCCTGCAGCACAGCCTAGTTCAGCCCACTCTGAACTCAGCCACACTCCAGGGCAGTGATATTTGGGAAAGGGTTTGAGGCAGAGGTTAGAAGGGGTAGAGGAATAGTTCTTGGTCCCTATTCTGCCCCATCTTCATTCCCTCCCCAAAGGGAATGAGGACAATGCTGTCTATGAGAAAGCAGGTGGGGAGTGAGGGGGCTAGAGGGCGAGGGGACTGGCCACGGGTGGGGTGTCAGAGCCCCTCCCACCACAGGCCCTCTTTCCACCCACCCGCAGGTTCTACCTGTTCTTCTGCTCCGTGTGTAACCAGGGCCCAGAGTACATCGAGAGGCTGCCCCTGCGATGGTGAGAGGGTGGGACTTAGCCCAGGCCCACTCCTGTCCCCTCCCAGCTTCTCCCCTCACCCAACCCTGGGAATAATTCCATTTCCAGACACCAGGTCCCAGCCTTGCCCCTGCCCTTCAGCCTGGACCCAGGATGCTCCAGCCCTGGCTGGACAGGCTGCTGCCTCACCCCGGCCCCACCTCCTTGCCCCCTTGCCCAGGGTTGATGTGGTTCACCTGGCCCTCTACAACCTGGGGGTGCAGAGCAAGAAGAAGTACTTTGACTTTGAGGAGATTCTGGCCTTTGTCAACCACCACTGGGAGCTCCTGCAGCTTGGCAAGGTAAGCAGGGCCATGGGATGTCAGTGTGGCAAGAGTTGGTTCCACAGCAGGGTCACCGAGGTCCAGGGATCTGGGTCTCTGAGCACAGCTCTTTAGGAACACTGCCTGTCTGTGAGGGTTGCAAGTGGGGCCAAAGACCCAGAGCCTTTGAGCTCCTGCGTCCTGGGTCCAGGCATCTGAGCCTGTGCCCTGCAGGGGGCTGCCTAACCCAGGTTTTGGCAGTAGGCGGGTTAGGGCCTTACCGACTCAGCTGAAGGGAACCCCCACCCCGCACCCCGCCCCACTGGGGTTGAGTCTGGCTGGAACAGGCCTCTCTACAGAGATGCGTGACCCACTCCAGATTACCTGGCTAGGATGGAACATGAAATGGGCCTGCCCCCTGCTGGTCATACTCTGAGTAGCAGAAGTGGTCTGAGAGGGTCTGGGAGCTGGGGGTACCTGTGGAGTGAAGTAACAAACCAGAGAGACTTTCAGGATGTCAGAGGTGGAGAGCGACTTGCGGGTGGCCAGCACCGCTTTGGAGCTGAGCCAGGGCCTCTCCAACCACTTCCACAGTGGAGCCATGCCCCCTTTTTTCTAATGACACCCTCAGAATCCTCTCCACCACTTTGAGCATCTTCTCTGCTGACTGCCCCAAATCCTTTAGTGAAACAGGGAGTTTTTTTTAAAGTAATCTTTATGCTTTGCAAAAGCTTTTCATATAATAACATCTTCATTTACAATGTTTGTATATAATGTATGCCTTCTATAAATTATCATATTATATATACAATGTACATATGTGTATTTATATATGTTATAAAGCACTAAAAAGATAGGTAGAGCTGGTATTATTTAAATAAGGTTTTTTTTTCTGATTTATAAAAAAAATTATACATGTCCCTGGTAGAAAATTTTCAAAATGTCAAAAAGTATAAGGAAGTGCACTTAAAATAAAACCATCCTTACCCTGTGTCACATGACTCATGAACTGCTGCTAAAGCACACGGTGCTTATCCTTCCATCCTCTCCTGTCTGGTTTTCTTTTTACTCAGCTTTACAGGTTATACAGTATTCACAATTTTTTTTTTATTGAAGTATAGTTGATTTACAATATTGTGTTAATTTCAAGTGTACAGCAAAGTGATTCAGTTATATATTTTTACATTATTTTTTATTATAGGTTATTACAACATGCTGAATATCATTTCCTGTGCTATTACAGTAAATCCTTGTTGCTTACCTATTATTATATGTATAATAGCTTGTATCTGTTAATTCCATGCTCCTAATTTATCCCTCCCCCCTCCATTTCTCCTTTGGTAACCATAAGTTTGTGGGAATGTAAATTGATGCAGCCACTATGGAATACAATAGGAAGGTTCCTTAAACATCTAAAAGTAGAATTTCCATATGATCCAGCAATCCCACTCCTGAGCATATATCCAGAAAAGATGAAAACTCTAATTAGAAAAGCTGCATGCTCCCCTGTGTTTACAGCTTGCAATAGCTGTAAACAAATGTTTACTGTTTACAATAGCCAAGAAACAGAAACAACCCAGGTGCCCAACAACAGACAGTTGGTTTAAGAAGATGTGTATGTGCGTGTGCGCGCGCACAAACACACACACACACACACACACAGGAATATCACTCAACCATAAAAAAGAATGAAGTATTATCATTTGCAGCAACATGGATGGACCTAGAGATGATCATACTAAGTGATGTAAGCCAGACAAAGACAAATATCATATGATGTCACTTATACGTAGAATCTAAAAAATAATACAAATGAATCTATATACAAAACAGAAACAGACTCATGATATATACCATTTTAAGTCATTTTTTTCAGTTTACATTATATCATGAATACTTTTCCATATTATGAAGTTTTTATCAGCATTTTTCATGACTGCATTGATTTCCACCATAGTTTACCTATTTGTTTCCTTTCTGTTGGGCATATAGTTTCTTTCGCATTTTTTCATATTCGCCCATCATTGGCAACAACGCTGCAGTGAACATTTTTGTACATAGAGCTTTGTTCGTGTGTCGTATCATGTCTGTGTGATAGGTCCCATGGAGTAGCATTACTGGGTCAGGGGCAAGGACGTCTTTTAAGGCTCTTGATACATTTAGGACAGGAGTTATTCTCATTTACAGCTGGGGATGTGAACTCAGATGAAAAGACTTGTCTGAGATCATGAAACAAGTCAGTGGTCCCCACCTGGAAGTCTCGGAGCATCAGGAGATTGAGGGGAGGGAGGGGACAGGGGCTGAGGCTCCTCATGCCCGGGTCTGACTGTCCTGCTGGCCTGCTCCTCCTTAGCTCACCAGCACCCCTGTGACGGACCGAGGACCGCATCTCCTCAACGCTCTGAACAGTTACAAAAGCCGGTGCGTGCAGGGAAGGGAGTGCTGTGGGGACCCTCGACAGGTGGGATTTCAGTGTCTTCCTACCTCGTAGCCTTTGCTCAGGCTGTGCTCCCACCTGGGTCTCCCTCCTCCTTTGGGACACCTCCCCTGACCACTCCTGCAGCCTGACACATTGTGGTACTGGGCTCAGCTCCAAAGGGGGCTGCAACCCTGATCTCTGAGCTCCTCCCCACCCCTCAGCTCTAGCTATGTGTGGTTTTGGGCCAGGCACTGAAACATCGATTCATCATGTTTTGGGTGGGCTGCCGCCTCCTAACTGTCCCCAGCCCATGTCATCCCATCCAGACTGTTGAGTTCTTCTCAGAACACAGGGCTGACACGTGCCTTGCTACCACCACAGGGAATGCCCAAGCTCCTTAGCACGGTATTCAAGGCCTCTAATGATCAGACCCTGCCCACACCCTCTGCCACTGTCCTTTATTTAAATGGGTGTCAGCCATTCTGAACCCTTTGCTTTCCCACTCTGCTTTTGCTCACTCTTCTCTTCACCTCGAATGCTCTTCAGTCCCTTTCATTCATTTGTTCCATCAACAGCTGCTAATTGAACTGCTGTTCTTTGTCAGCCCCATGTAGGTGCTGAGAACATAGTGACTAAGACATGGTCCTTGCTTCTGTGAAACCTCTCCAGATAGCACTAGACAGAATTATCCACTCTTCCATCTTCTCATGGTCTGGGCGCACAGCCCTACACCTGAATCCGTGGGGTCTCGGGCCCTCTCTGTGGACAGTCTCCTGAGGGTAGGATTGTGGCTTAGTCACTCTGCAGCCTCAGGCAGCTCAGCCAGTGTGGAAAGGAGGAGGGAAGTGCCAGGAGGTGCTTTCAGTCTCCCTGGGGAGAGCAGAGAACAGAATGGTGTGGGATCCAGTGTTTCGACCATAGGGTTCCACCGGGAGCTAGATGAGGCCTTCCTGTAGGCGGCAGCCTTGCGGCTGGTTGAGGCCGAGAAGAAAAGAGGGGTGCAGCAGGAGCCACGCACGGGAGGAAGGACAGGGAGAAGCCCCCGGCCATATTCTCGGCCAACACCTGGAGGCTTTGAGGAATCAAGTGTCTCCACGCCCTTCTCTGGATTTTAGCTCTGGGTCCAGGGAGGCAGAGAGGGAGGTTTTAACACTTGACTCTCCTCCCCAGGAGGATGGACGGACAGGCTCCAGAGCTTTCCCCTCTCCCTGCCCACCCCCAGGTTCCTCTGTGGCAAGGAGATCAAGAAGAAGAAGTGCATCTTCCGCCTGCGCATCCGCGTCCCGCCCAACCCACCCGGGAAGCTGCTGCCGGACAAGGGCCTGGTGCCCACGGAGAACAGCGCCCCCTCTGAGCTGCGTAAGAGAGGAAAGAGCAAGCCTGGGTCAGTGCCTGGGGCCCCGGGGTGGGGCCGCAGCCGCCCTCGGGTTCTCTGCTCCCAGCTCCGGTCCCCGCCGGCGGGCTGTGCCGCGACGTCGGAGCGAGCGGGGAGGGCCTCCATCCAGTGAGTCCCGGCCGGGGGCACCCTGTCCATGGCTGAGTCGGGACCCGATCCGTCCACCGCAGCCCCGTATGGCCTTGCTTGGAGGGAAAGCCAGCTCACGGACCCAGTCTTGCTGGCGCAGGCCTTAGGCAGAGAGGCGAAGGGGAAGTCAAGAGTGTGGAAGGGTCCCTAGCGCTCCTGGCTGAGCTCAGTCCCCTCGTCCTGGGCGAGGGGGGCGGGGCGGAGCATCCGGAGGCCTGAGCCTGGAGAGGCTCCTCCTCTCTTGCCGGCCACCGCACCTGCCCTCCCTCCCACACCTACCCTCCCTGAGGACTCCCCTTCCTCCCCCTGCTCCTTGTGAAGGAGGGCCTGTCCCCACCCCCACACTGTGACCCCACACCTGCCCCAGCCCCTTCTCCCTCCGGGCCACCCTCTGGGCCTTCAGGCTCTGACTGGGCCACCCTCTCCCTCTTCTGTCTCCACAGTTTGTTGCCTCACGAATTCCAGCAGCAGAAAAGGAGAGTTTATAGAAGAAAAAGATCAAAGTTTTTGCTGGAAGATGCTATCCCCAGTGTTAGTTTCTGGTTTTCTTACTCTCCACTTTGGCACGCAGGGTCAGCACACATTAGGGACTCCTGTGCAGAAAACTGAATCCCCCAGGCCCAGGGGACTCTCCCATGTCCCTGAAAGAAGCCAGTTCCTATTACAGCCAAACAAGGAAGGGCCAGGCGCTGCAGGACCCATCCTTTATCTCCCCAAGTTCTTCCAGGAACCCAAGGAGGGGCTGGGCAAAGGCAGGTAGTATCCTTGCCCCCACCCCGTCCAGCAGGGGAAACTGAGGGCCAGGGAGGGCAGCGACTCTCCTGAGGCCACACCTCAGGCACTGGCAGAGCCCAGCCCAGAACCAGGGCTCCAGAGCACCCTCTTTCCCTCTTCAGTAGCCCTGCATCCTCACTGAAGCCCTGCTGGGGGCGGTAGCTCCCCTGGGCCACGTCTAAGGCACCTTTACAACTGCCATTCCATTCTGTCATGCTTCCCGACGCCTCTGCGGGGGAAGCACGGAAGGGGTATTGTTCACTTTTTGTAGCTAAGGTCACTGAGGCCCAGAGATGGGGCTGTCACACAGTCTGGTAGAGAGTCAGGACTGAACCGGAGTGACTTGGCTCCCTGGTCAGGACTGGGGGAAAAAAAGAGGAAGTGACAAGTCCGACCCCCAGAAGCCCAGCTGGCCCGGTGGGCCCTCAGCGGGGAGGAGGGTGCTGTGGGAGGTGGAGGTGATGCTGTCTGGCTGAACCCCCACCCCTTCCTGTGTCCACAGAGTGACTTTACCTCCGCCTGGAGCACCAACCACCACCTGGCCAGCATATTTGACTTCACGCTGGATGAAATCCAGAGTTTAAAAAGGTAACGATGAGGGACCCAGTGGAGAGGTCTGCTCGGGAGAGTGAGATTGAACCAAGCGGGGAGCCTGCCATTCCCCCAGCTCCAGAAGGGGCAGAGCAGAGAGCCTCTGGAGGGAGTGGATGCTCCCTGGGGGTCACTGCCGTTAAAGGGTCCACGTTGCAGAAGGCCGCCGGAAGGGTCTTTCTGCAGCAGGCCTTGCAGCCTAATGCCCCTGGCTGAAAGCCTGTGGTGCTCCCGCCCAGCGACAGCTCTGCGGAGCAGTGCTCGAGGCCTGCCCCCGCCGGCCCTCTCCACCCCGCCCCTGCTTCTCTCTGCCCCAGGCTCCATACCTAAATCGCTCTGGTCACCCCGCATTCGTATTCCTTGGGGAGGGGGCGGCCACTGCAGCTGTGGTGGTGGGGAGCTCAGCAGTGGGGAGGTGGCCTTGGCTGGATGCGTGTCAGAGGGGCCAGGAGACGACTGGGAAGGGCCAACAGCAGCTTCGCCCTCTCCTCCCTCAGTGCCAGCTCAGGCCAGACCTTCTTCTCAGACGTCGACTCCACCGACGCCGCCAGCACCTCTGGCTCCGCTTCCACCAGCCTCTCCTACGACTCCAGGTCAGCTTCCCAGCATGCTGGCCTCAAGTTCCGTCACCCCCCTGCCCCCTGCCCCCAGCCCACATCTGCGATGTGTGTCTCATTCTGGGCACGTGAGGCTCCGGGACATGGCCTTCTTAATTGTGTGAATCTGGGTCTGGGACCCTCTGGTTCTGAGTCGTGGGGTCAGACAGGGGCTGAATATGGGCATTCAGGCCACTCCTCTTTGCCTGCTGCAGGTTACATGACACTTCTTGCTGGGCAGTTTCAGATCTGGGGATCTTTCATTCTGGGGTTCTTGCCCTCTGCTTTCTGTGATTTTGCAATGTCTGTGCCTCTGACTGCAGATTCCCTAACCCTGATTCTTGGCTGTCTGAATCTGGTGTCTGTCTCCTGGGTCTTTAAGGAAAAGAGCCAGTGGTGTGGAAGCCTGATAGAGGGAGAATGGCATTCTGCAGAGTGAGGGTCCGGAGAGGGGACAGAAACCCCTGGGGACCCAGCTAGGGTTAAGCCTGCTCAGCAGGTGCTGTCCTCAGTGGCCTAGGGAGGGCGGGACTGCAGAGCACACGGACAGGTTCTCAACTGAGGCGCCTTTTACTGTATTTTAGGATGTTTGAGGCACATGCCAAAGTCGAATTAAAAGTATAATGTCCCTTGTCTCCAGACACCTCTAGGTGGCTTTCTCTGCTTTTGCCTCTGCATTTTCATTTATGTCCTCATTTCTTGGGTTCTCAGGAGCACTTCAGGTCTTGGTTTCTGTTTCTAGGCATCTGTGAATGTGTACCTCCCCTTCTGTGTGTTTCTCTACGCCCTCTGCCTCTTTCTGTTCCTGTGTGTTGGGGCACATACGTCTGTCTCCAATCCAGGTGTCTGTCCTTACCCTAATCTGACTCACCTGCTACAAACCCCATCCCTACTCCTGACTCACTTGGCTACAGGCAAGTCCAAGTGAAGGGTTAGGCAGTGTAAGCAGGGCCTCTGCACTGCGTGGCTGCAGAACGGTGCCGCTGGACTTGTGCAGTGCTGAGCTCCTAAACACAAAGAACGTGGTTTTGGGGCTGGACACACCTAGGTTTGAATCCTGGCTCTGCCACTCCCCAGCTGGTGTTTTCTCCTCAGGAGCCTCCTTGGGGCTGTTGTGAGGATCCAGGGAGACAATCTGTGCCCAGGGCCTGGTGCCCAGGAGTGCTCAGGGAGAGGCACTTGTGTGGCTTATCCCATCTCATTCCCATCTTTCTCCTCTTCCCCTTCCGATACAGACGGACAGTGGGCAGCCGCAAGAGGAAGCTGGCGGCCAAAGCGTACATGCCACTGCGGGCAAAGCGGCGGGCGGCCGAGCTGGGTGGACGCTGCCCCTCGGACAGCAGTGCAGAGGGGGCCTCGGGTGCTGAGCGGCCAGATGAGGGCATCGATAGCCACACATTTGAGAGCATCAGTGAGGATGACTCGTCCTTGTCCCACCTCAAGTCATCCATCACCAACTATTTTGGTGCAGCTGGGCGGTTAGCCTGTGGGGAGAAGTACCAGGTGTTGGCTCGGAGGGTCACACCTGAGGGCAAGGTTCAGTACCTGGTGGAGTGGGAAGGGACCACTCCTTACTGACCAGCCCCCAGGGGATGCCAGGAGCCCTGGAAACCAAAGGAGAGACAGTGGACACCACAGGCTCCCCAGGTCTCTCCAGGCTGGGGTGGGGGAGGGAAGCAAGACAGAGCTGCAAGTGCCTGGCCAAAGCCCCGCCTGCCCGCCAGGCCCGGGCCTGTGCCTCTCGGCTGGGCCCGGCCTGCGCGCGGGCCTCCTCGGGCTCACCACCCCTCTGCCTGTATCTCTGAGGTCCCACTGGCTATGGCTCCGTGTCTACACACGCCCTCAAACTGTTGACCTATTCCTCTGAACTAGTGTCCTGCTGGCTCTGTGGCCTGTTCCTGAGGCCCGAGTCTGTCTTTGTCCCCAGTGTGTCCAGTGTCTCTCTCTCTCATCCCTTTTGGGTGTGTATTTATACACCCAGTTTGCACACCTGATCCATCCCAGGAACCACATAATGAGAACATAAACCTTGGAGAAAGGCTGGGTGAAGGTGGGCACGAGGATGCCTTGAGGACCCTCTCTCTCAACTTCCTGCCACTCCTCCTGGCTTGGGGAAGAGGTGGTGAGGGTGGAAGAAGGCCTCTGAGAAAGCCTGTGTGGCAGGGACCCTGGGCTCTCAGGATCTGAGGAGTAAAGAGGCCGGGTCCCTGCTTCAGAAGGCACCAGCACCAGAGCCCAATGATTATGGCCAAGAATGAAGGCTGCAGTGTCAGCTTCTGAGAACCCAGAAGTCTTCCCTTCCCTGGCCACACCCTCTCTCTGTTACCATGGAGCTGGACCTGGCCTTGCAGACCGAAGGGACGGGGAGAGGAAGTGAGGGGAGGAAAGGAAGCCGTGTCCTGTTCCAGCTCAGCAGGCGTACACACACCACACACACAGCCACACGTTCCGCAACCCCCACCCCTCCACCCCCTGCCAGCCTGGCTCCTGCCCCTGGCTTTCCCTGGCCCTCTTCCCGGGGGCCACATGCTGCAACTAAATGTGAAAGTCTGGCTCCTGCCTACGAAGCAGCTCTGACCCCAGAGGGAAGTGTAGGGAACTCATACCCTCTTAGCCCCTGCCCTGCCTGAAACTGACAATCATTTTGGGGGCAGGCTGGGATTTTTAAAGGGCTTGAGTCACTCAGTCCTCTCAAAGGGAAGCCTTTGGTCAGTGGGAGTATAAACACAGTTCTTAGAATCGACATTTGAAACTCAGATCCATCTGGAGGGAGACCAAAAATGGGAGGGGGAGGAGACGACTCATTTTTGCTGCTTCCAGAGGTATTAGAAACTGACTCACTTGATTGGAAAATAATAAGTGCCTTGACTGGGGCAGGGGTGCACCAGATGGGGACCAGCCTTGCCAGCTGCTGCTGTGGCCTTCAGCTTGGCTGGGTTTTGGAGGCTGCCAGCTGTAAGGCGAAGGCGGATGGACAATGGCGGGGGTGGGGGGCAGCAGGCCTGGAGCTGGTTTTCCTATTAATAGGCTGGCCTCCCTCCCCTTCTGTGAGCACTCAAGGGTCCCTGAGATAGTTCAGATGCCCCTTGCCTCCAACCTCAGCTCCAACAGTGCCTTTCAACTGGGACCTCACCTCCTGCACACAGCCCACGACTTCCCTCTGCTTCCCAGCAGTCTAGGCAGAGACCAGCTGGTTGGGCCCAGTTCTCTCCCTTCTCAGCCCCACAGCTGCTGCCACTGAAGACCCCAAGCTGGGGCCAGGTGGAAGGGGAGCTGAGAAGGCAGTGCCCAGTCCAGCTGGGGGGTGAGACCTGGGGTCCAGCTGGTGGCTTCCTGCCTGCTCCAGAGAGCTAACAACCCCCCAGGCCTCCCGTGCTTCCTCAGCAGCTTTCCAGGCTGAGAGCACAGGATGGGCAAAGCCTGTTGGAGCTTCTGCGCCTCCTCTGCTCAAGCTCCAGAGGCTCTGGGCTTCAAGAGGGGGAGAGAGGGAGAGGGTGTCTTCCCCTCTGGAGATCAGCATACGGCCTGGCAAGGTCCCCCCCGACTCCACACTCCAGCATTTCATTCATACCTGGTAACAGCTGCATTACTGCCAACTGACCTTATCATAACCCTGTGCACCTTCAAAAAGATTTATGGTTTTGAATTGCTGCTTTTAGTAACATTTGTTATATTAAAATTATAATTAATGTGTCTGATCTACAATTTAAAGCTGCCTTTTCAAAATCTGCTTATCATTCCCCTAGTGAGCTATCAGCTGTTGGGTACCAAGAGGAATTAGCTCTGGTCCCTCGTCTAGGTCTCCCGAAAGGTGAGGAGGAATGCCTGGGCCCCATCCTCTCTGGCCACCACGCCACTCCTACCGCCGCCTCCCACATTGTCTCAGCAATACTCACCCTTACCACCAGGAAGACTTGGAACATTTTTCTACTGAATACCTGACTCATGGGGGTAAAAAACATTAGCTGAGAGTCAGAGAGAAGAGAAAGATGGGGAATGAACTTAGGATGGGACCCTAGGAAGATGCTTCAGTACAGGCACTGTAAGCCCTGACTCTGCGCACAGGCACACAGCTGTGACCCGAGGTGCACCCTGGCCCCACTCTGCTGGCTGCCACCTGCACTGCTCTCTCAGGTTCCTTTGCTTCAGTTCCTCGCCCTCCACATGCCAGAGAGAATTCCTGCTGTTGAGGGATGTTGGGGGAACCCTCTCACATACAAATGTGATAGATTATTACTTTACATAAACTTCTCTAAATTGAGGGCAGTTTGGAGAAAAAGAAGCAACATGAAGGGACAGGAAAAAGCTACAGGGAAGTGAAGGCCATGGGTTCAGCTGAACCCTGTGTTTTCAGGGCTTAGCATAGCCTGTTGACCACACCCCAGACCCCCCACCCCACCAAGTGTTAATGTCTGCCCTTAAAAATCTTCATTATATGGTTCCCACTTACCCTACCACACCTCCTGCTTCAACCTTGTAAGTGCTCTTGGAACAAAACCACAACTGGAGCTGAGGTGGGGAGGAGTATGGGTGGGATCACTCTCTGGGCTGAAATCAATGGAGTGAGATGAAAAGTGAACAGCGCCAGGGACCCAGGCTCTAGTCCAAGCTCCCGTGGAACAGCCCTACAGGCCCCCTGAGGTCGGTGGTCCTCCCCAGGCTGGAGGGCCTGCTACCGTGTAGTCAAGGTTAGTGTTTACAAACACAACAAATCTCCACCTTTGGAATTCAGGACCAAGAAATCAGGATTCTCACAAATTCCCCAAATCATAAGTTACCCTTAAACTACTTCAAACATTCTTTATACTTTTTCCTCATTATTATAGGTATCTGGGAAAAAAAATTGTTTAACAAAGAGGAACATTAAGCTCAGCAGTATCTACAAAGAACTGCAGCCCCCAAGGAATAAATACTGGAAAACACCAGGGAATGTTATCGGATGGTATTCAAATAACACATTCAAATATATCCTAACAAGGTTAAGAGTACACAGAATCTTGTGTCAAAATTGCCAGATTAAGAATTTATTTTGTTTCCAAAGCTTATTTCTTGGAACTAGGCTGACAGGATTTGTAGAAAGTATACTGTGTCTAGAAACTTACCTTATTTGCAAGAATGCCTCCCGCTGGTCCTTGCAGACGGGACTAGACACGCCTTCACGACATGGCAGCGATCACAGGCACACCTGACGAGAGGGCAGCACCACTTCCCTCCCACACGCTCCTGCCTGGTTCTCCGAACCTTCACTCCTGTGCGGGAGCACTTCTTGCTCTTGTTTTTTATTTGATGAAGATGGATTCCTTCAAATCAATAACATCTCCATGGTTTTAAGCTTCAGTATTCATGGGTAATTTTAATACTTTTTCTCATTTTCTCAACTGGTTTTCCCAGGAATTCTGGGTTCAAAAAAACCCTTACATTTCCTGAGAAATGCCAGGAAGGAATTCCCACGTGGAAAGCCTAGTCTACGTCCCAGCCCCAGGTCTCACAGCATCATTCTGGGAGGACAGTGTGGTAGAGTGGCCAAACCATGTGAGCTGGAGTCACACAGACCCTGAGAATCATGAAGCGCCTCAAAATCTGTTCCCTCATCTGTATAAGGAAGATGCTATCGCCAACCTCCAGATCTGTGGGGAGAAGTAAACAGTGCAATATGCCAACTTAACCCAGGGAAGTCTGAGGAACTAGTAACTCTTCCTTTAGAGTTGGCTAGAGCAGGTTCTCTGGGTCTTTGGCCTACAAAGGGATACATCCAACCTCTTTGAAAGAGGCAGTAAGAGCATCCGATTCAGAACCAGAGACCCGGGTTCAGAGCCTAGCTCTGCCACTTATTTTAAGCATCTTTTATCTCCTGCTCTCTGATCTCAGGTTTCATCTGCAAAATGAGCGTAACATTGAGTTATAAGGATAAAATGATGTTAAGAACCTAGGAAAGAACCTGGTAGAGAGAGCTGATGGTTTAAGCAGGTGTTTTTTCCCTCTCCTCTCCCATTTCCTATAGTCAATTGTGACACTGAGGCAAAGGAAGGCCACCAAGGAACAGTTTTCAATGCACAGTCAGCACAGAAAATGACCCAGTGAAGGCCAAAGATAGAAAGAAAAATCTCCTTTGGAATAAGTTCTACTTTAAGAAAGTTCAAGGGAAAAAAGCTGGATTTTGCCAAGAAAGTAACTGGACTATCAAGAAAGTTTTATTCAAATGCTTGAAACATCAATTTGGGAAGTATTTGCCAAACCCTGTGCAAACGACCAAATAGATTCAAACATGCCCCCTCACCTCGAGCAGCTCACATCTAGAAACAGGAGACTGTGATGCACAAGGACATCAGGCAGGAGAGACTCCTTCCAACTGGGGACGCCAGCCTTTGCAAAGGAGCCACCAGATTTCACAAGCGTTTGTGCAGAAGGGCGCTCAGGCAGGAGGGTAACAGCACAGCATACTGGACTCACCCACTTGCCAGGGCAGGAGAGGGAGGTGGAAGGTAAAGATGGAGAAGGAGATCTGCGGCAAGGCTATAAAGGGCCTTGAAAGCCAGACCAAGAAATTGGACTTTATCCTGAAAGCAACACAGGCAGTCCATCTGGGGTCCCCAGTACATTTTCAGTAAGGTTTACTTTACACAAGATTTTCACATGTACCAGAAACACCTGTCATAAGAAAAGGACATCACCACTATCATTCTCTTTGTTCTCCTGAGGCAGCCCACCAGAATCCTCACTGGCTATCATAAAAGGATCCTCTGGACCTTTGGAAGGGGCTCAGCCTGAAGTCCCTACAAGGTCTTCACACAAGGGCCCTTGGAGGTCCTCCCTCATTTTATATTTGGAGAAACTAAGGTCCAAGAAGCACAGAAGGTGTCAGAACTAGAGCTTGGCAACCCCCCTCCCACACCCTTCCCTCTAGGAAGAAAGACCCAGGCTACTACCCACACTGCCCACGGTATCTGCAGAGTGCAGCTACCCTGTGCCAGAGCCACGGAGGGGGCCTTGGTCAAGTCTCTCTTCTCACCCCACGGGGCTCTGCCCTCGTCCACCCGACACCCGTGCAGCAGGCAGAGAGCACCAGGGCGAGCAGCCTTGGCTGTACTGTTTGTAACCCAACAGGTCCCCGCTTCTGGGCCTCGGTGCAGTTCAGCTTCCTTTATAATCTACAAAATAGAGACTGACTCAGGCCACTGGCTTACAAACCTTTATCAAACAAACACACACACACTTAGCTCTACATACACAAATAATAAAAGCACAAGTGCACTGGCTGAGGTGTGAGTGGGGGTCCCAACTCTTACTGCCACACCCAGGTAGCCCCTAGGGTGCCTTCTGTCAGCCCCTGGGCTCTGTGGACCAAGTCTGAACAACACCGGTCTAGCAGTTCCTGAGGGTTCTTTCCTTCTCGGGGATGCTCAGTTTCAGCGCTCAAGTGGAAAGGTTAGCAGGGTGGGCTCAGAATCTACGTCGCCACTGAGCAAGGCACCAGAACCTGCTGATGTCTGCCACACTCAGGCCAAGAAAGAGTCAAGACCACTCCCAACCCGAGAGGCTGTGTCTCAGCCCTGCTGTTCCCCGGTTCTGAATGCACTCATGAAGCCCACTCCCAGCCCCGCGTCCTCAGGACCCAGGAGTAACAAACACCATCTTTAGCCAGGAGAGCTAATTCTGCTTGGCCTTGAAATTCCATTAGCAATTCATCCTTTTGGATAAAGTACTTCCAGTTCCCCTAGAAAGTGGCATTCCTCCCACACTCCTGAGTGAACAGGTCCTCAGGTCCACCCCTCATGAGAAGCAGAGTAATTACATACTAGGCACTCGACATTGGCTCAGTGACTGCAGATGACAAATATCACCCTCACTGCCACTTCCCCTTGGCCCCTACACACAATCATCATCATCCCACCCCTGGCCACCTTCAAGCATGACACACTCGGAGACAAGTTCCACTGGGTTCTTGTTCAGCCTGAATGGCCCAGTGTCCTCTTCCAGCCTCAGGAGCCTCAGACCTTCATCCTCCAAAAGTGACTCAGCTCCTCTGTGCTGACAAAAGCATGGCGACACTGCGAGGCAGACATAAGCCTCTCTTCCCCCATGGTACAGCTGCTGAAGGCTCAAGGCTGCCAGCAGGGTGCACAAAAAGCCCCCACTCATTCCTCCTTCATGCCCTCCTCCAGCCACTTTAAATAGTGTGCATCTCCTCGGTCCATGGGAAGACTGAAGATCTCTGGGATTTCAAAAGGATGCATCAACCTTTGGAAAGAAAGCAGAGCCCTGTGAATGCCTAGAATTGCAATCAGCCTATGCGATAAAACCCAACTGGCCAGCCTCACTTAAGGCCTGCTGCAATCTGCCTGTAGCCACCTGTCCAGCCCCACAGCTCACCACTCCTGAGCCTGTGACCCACCTGTCACCAAGTGATCAGTTAGGCCAGACGGCTTGAGAGTCTCACAGACACGGGTTCAAATTCAGTCTGCCACCTCTTAGCTATGTAAGCATGGACAAATCACTTAATTCCCTAAAGTTCCTACAAAAGAGGGGATAGGAATAGTACCCACATGATTGGACTGCTGAGGATAAAATGGGACAAGGTGTATAAGCACTTACCTGGTGCACTGGCTGGCACTGCATGCATCACTAAATGTTAGCTGCTGTCTTTATCACTGTCGCAACTCATCACTGTGCCCTCCCCAAACCACCCCCCGTACCTCTGTATTCTCTTCTCCACCTAGAAAGCTCTCCCTGCTGCTGCTGATTAACCAAACACCTCTCTGTTTCTTAAGGCTCAACTCAACCTCTGACCTTTCCCGAGGGCTCTTCCTTGACCATCCAAACCCACAGGAATCTCCTCCTCCCTGTTTCTTTCACCTGGTCTTTGACACACAATGCAAGTTCTCTTCGCTTTCCAAAGCAAAGAAACATAAGGCCTTGGGCCTCCGTCCCATCTGTCAAATAGAGATAATGAGCCTCTGCCTCCTTTTTGCTGAATTAGGCACTGCAAGGCTCTCATGAGGTGGTCCTAATCACAACACGTGTTTGGATAGGTGCTTAAACATTAGGAGGAAGTTGGATAATTTTCAGTGCCTGAGGATAATGAATTTTCTTAACTTATTTCATGGACACCTAGACCTGTATGTGTTTTTAAAAGCAGACATACAGAATTCAGTGTATGTATGTCTCAATACTATCAGAATACTATTCAGACATACTGAAGGAGACATGTTTATAATGCTTTAGTAGTAAGAGCTGCCACTAACGCAGCACCTCACGTGTGTACTTTACGTAATTCATTCCAGTATGCATAGCAAGCCAAGGTGCTCGTATGGTCCCCACCCTGTAGACGGGGCAACTGAGGCACAGCAAGGCTCAAGTAACACACATGCATTTACGCTACAACCAGCAAACAGAGGAGCCAGGATTTGACCCTGGAGGTCAAGCTCTGGCACTCATGCTCTTAACCTCGAAGTTGTCCCTCACCAGTCAGGCTGTAATTTCTCAAGAGTGCTGGTTCTACCAAAGGTGCCCTATTCCCACATCTGTGCTCTAGTGGTAACATGAGGGCCTTTTCTACCACTAGATCTGAGAGCTGGTATCATCATGTAACTCCAGAGTCCTTCCTGGTTCCCTAAGAAGTGACGGGAAAAGGTTTTATCATCCAAATAAATGGTGACTCACATCTCTGGCTGCACAGGAAAGTCAAGATTTGAAGAACACCATACTTCATACTCATTACTTCATACCCATTCCAGATAAATTAAGTCAGAATCTGAGGTGGAGCCTAAACTGATAATTTGAAAAACGTCTCCATGTGGCTATAGCACATGGCCAGCATTAAGAATCACTGCTTTAGACCAGCAAGTCTCAAGCTTTTAGTGCACAGGAATCACCTTACTACACTGTAGTTTGATTCAGTAGGTTTGGGGTTAGTGTGAGATTCTGTATTTCTCGCAAGCTTCCAGGTGATGCCAGTTATTCCAAAAACCACACTTTGAATAATAAATAAGGATTTAGACCAGTGGTTCTCAAGGTGACGTCCACTGACCCCTGGGGAATTCCAAGCCTCTTTCGGGAGGTCCATGAGGCCAAAACTATTTTCATAATAGTACTCATTTGTTATTTATCTCTTTACTATGTTGACATTTGCACTGATGGTGCAAAAGCAGTGATGGGTAAGACTGGTGGCACCACAGCATGCGTCAGGACAAGGGCACCACACTGTAGCAGCTGTCACTGTGTTCTTC
Organism: Camelus bactrianus; assembly: GCF_048773025.1. Lineage (NCBI taxonomy): Eukaryota > Metazoa > Chordata > Mammalia > Artiodactyla > Camelidae > Camelus > Camelus bactrianus. The sequence continues at coordinate 65,287,329 of NC_133542.1, read as the reverse complement.
ACCACCACACACCTGCATTTAAAAATGCAAGAGCATCCTTGATAACGTGGTAAAGAATTACTATTTTCATTAAAGTTTGACCCTTGAGTACATCTTTTTAATATTCTGTGTGACAAAATGGGAATCGTACAAAGGCGCTTCTGCTATGTACCTAAAAGCAAGGTCGTCTAAAACTCTGATTGAGACAGAAGCTAGACTTTCTTCCCCCACAGAACACTCTCAAGTTTTTACTCTCAAGCCCAAGTAACCATCATTTGTCTGTCACTTTTACAAATTAAGGTTACTCCGGTTTGAGTATTAGGCATTTTCCCAAATAAGAACAAAGTGGGCCCACCACTCAAATGAAGACAATTTACATCATTTATTGCCGATCAAAAAATTCATGTTTTTACACAAAAATTAGAAGTTTGGAAAACTTGAATTTATCACCATGAGCTTAAAAGTGTCTTAATACTTAAAGATGCTTTTGAGGCAACTCAGCTGTCTTATTAAGCCAGATTCTGCAAAAATGTAAAATGATGCCATTCTTTCCAGTTTTTTGGAAAACATGGCTACTTTCCATAAAAACGCATTACAGGCATACCTCATTTTGTTGCACTTCACTTCACTGCAGATACTGCGTTTTTTACAAATTGAAGGCTTATGGTAACCTGGGTCGAGTAAGTCTACTGACGCCATTTCTCCAGTAGCATTTGCTCACTTCCTGTCTCTGTGTCACATGCTGCTAATTCTCTCAATAGTTCAAACTTTTTCTTAATTATTATATTTGTTATGGTGATCTTTGATGTTACTACTGTAATTGTTTTTTGTTTTGTATTTTTAAATTAAGGTAGTAATTTGTTACTTTTTTTTAGACATAATGCTATTTATTACATACTGAGTAAGACTACAGTAGAGTGTAAACATAACTTTTATATGCACTGGGAAGCCAAAAAATTCATGTCACTCACTTTACTGCAGTCGTCTGGAACCAAACCCGCAATATCTCCAAGGTATGCCTGTATTTATGTTAATAGGTAATACTGTATTTTAAATGAGCTAAAAACACATAATTTAAAAATTTCTTAGTTTTAATTTCTAATACAGTAAACTTTTATATAACCCACATAAACAAAGCTCTTTTGGGTCCTCAACAATTTCCATAAGTGTAAAGGGATCCTGAGACCAAAATTTTAAGAACCACTGGTTTAACTCTTTACAGATGGAGACTCTTGAGGGACAGGGCCATACCCAGGGTCACATGGAGGCTGGTGACTAGGCTCTGGGTCTCCTGCTTTTCAAGCTCATTCACTTGGTCCCCAGCACGCCCCTGGCTGGGAGGAGATGGCAGTACTACCTGATGTAGCTGGACAGCGTATGGACCTTGGAAGTCTTCGTCTTTATTAGCTGTAAATGAAAAAAGAAAAAAAGCACTGCTTTAGGACCTCAGCCCCAGCTCTGCAGCTGCTCACTCAGCTGACCGTGCAGAAAGCAGCATTCCTCCGGGTCCCCAGGCCCTATCACTAGCTCACAAATGAACCTAGGGCATCTTATGTGGGGCAAGAACCTTCATCAGTTGATCTTTGCTAATTTTTAATTGGAACCTGGGGAAAAGGCCTTGGTCTCGCTCTTCCCCCATCAAGGCCCCTTCCTCCCATCCTCACTCACCAACAGGATCTCAGTGGCCTCTTCTATTTCTCCATTCCAAAAGTACCTGGAGAAGAGAACAAAAAAAATTATGCTCACAAGATGAGCTCAGTGAATTAAGCCTGGCCCAATTAGGTGATTTACGAAGGTGGAAACTTCAAAATCTTTCCAAGCCCATATAAAAAACTGTGGAGTTGGTCAAGCCTTACAGGTCATCTAGTTCAAACATTCTAGCATTGCCTTAACATTCCTGGAGGTGAGAGGCTCACCATCTCTTGAAGAAGTCCATCTGCCCGGAAGGTTTTCACATGAGATGGTTTATTTTACGGTGTGCCAATTTGCCACCAAGTTGTTTCCCCAGCTTCCACGTGAAGGCCCAGTTCAGGACAGCCCTGCGGAAACTCCTGTATGTTCTCTCCTCCAAACTGGGCATCTCCAGTTCTTTCAATGCTCATCCTACACTCATGACTTCCAGGCACCTCCCCATCCTCTGAACTGGTGCTATTTTTACCACTGACTCTCAGAGCTGAGTGCCCACCAATGAATAAACTAAATAAGCTAAGGAGGATTCAAGGAAGAAGCGAGCCTTATAAGACATGGAAACAAGTCCAAAAATGAAAAACAAATTCAGTGACAATGTTCAAAAAAGAGTCATGAGAACAGCATCATGGGAAGGGAAAGAAATCTGACCTGAGAATATCTACGCTGACCCAGGGCAAATCTAAGACAACTCAAGCATTGGCTTTATCTGTCTCACAAAGCTGTGGTGAAAGGATGAATTATAAGGAAGGATGAACACAGGAGGGGAACATTAGGCTAAAATTCTGTTCTAGTTCCCAAGCACTGGCTCCCAGACTGGCTTATATGAATACCAATACAACTTTTTAAAAATTCAGAGACTCAAGCCCCATCTTTAGAGACTGAACAGATCCAGGATGGAGCTCAGGAATCTAAAGCATGGCCAAATGTGGGAGCCACAGCTACAGATGGTGTGAGGGAATGGTACTGCGGGGCCGGAGAAAGCCTTCGTTACACGGCACTTTTCTGCTCTGACCTCAAGAGTAGGCATTATTTCTCTTCTCTCTCTCTTTCATCAGAGGAGAAAGGAGATGAGAAACAGGATGATCAGAGAAAATGAGGTACAAGACAAATCCTGCATGCTAGCACTGGGATGTGGAAATATTTTGATGAGGGAAATGGTGTAGACCAGGCCCAAGTAAACGAGTTGATGAAATGAAAGGCAGACAGTGCACAGAAATAGTCTGTCATGTATGCCGAACTCTCAAAGCTTTCCAGAGAATTCAAAAGCAACAGAAATTATATTCTTTGATATCCCCAGTGGGCTTAGTCAGGAATGGAATGTCCAGTCTGACTTCTTTGATAACATCAAGCTAATTGATTTAAACAAAGAATGTGCAAACAAGACTCATTGCTCGTAATTTGTAGGTTTTTTCCCCTTCTCTAAACATAGCCTGTTTTTGCTTTTGTTGGATGACATAAACCCACTAGTTGATTTCCTCTGAATACAAATTGATAGTGAACTACTGATGAATTAGATGCCTCTGAGTTGTTCTTTGACAACTCCGCATTAGTTCAGTGCTCTTTCCACCGGCCATGACCTGACCTAGCACTCCCACACCCCTCCTCTGGCCATAGCAAAACTCACAGTGAGGATGCCTTAGGCAGGATGTTCACAGATGCAGCCAGCTTCTTATCCAGGACAGCCCTAAAGTAAAGAGACAGAGTGACAGTCACTGGTGTCCAAGTGTCCCGAGAAGGGTTGGGGGGCAGGAGTTCCTGGGAATTACCCAGGAAATCTGAGCCTAAGTAGGTAACTATTTAGAGGGCCCCTCCCCACTCAGACCAACCCGGTACGTGCACAGACTACCATGCACAGAACCACTGAAGACAGAGTTGTTTATAAGTCCCTCCTTGGGTGGGGAGACAAGCAGGGAAGCAGTTATGGGAAGGCAGTTTTGAGGACAGGCCCAGCCTGCTTGGGGAATGAGAATCTATTAACCCTGGATGGAGAACAAGAAGATGTGGACTCCACTTCAGCCCTGCAGTAGGATGGCTGTGTGACCTTACACAAGTTCCTTCTTTCATTCCAGGAACAGGTATCTGAGCACCTCTCCGAGACAGGCACAGCCCTCCCACTCGACCTGAGTGCCTGCTGTACAAAGAGAGGACTGGTTCAGGCAGTGGTTTCCAAGCCTTTCCACCACCAAGAGCTCCTTTTATCATGCCACCTTCTTCTCCTTTTCTTTCTCAGATATGTATTGGGCTGACACTCAGTGCTTCTGGTCTGTAGATACCTGTGTGACCACACACAACTGATATTAACTCTAAGGAAAGCCAAAAAAGGCATCATGTTCTGTGTTTGTCTTTGGCAAATATAGGCTCTTTTTGCTTTTATTTTTGTAAAGGTTCTACCACAACCCTTAGAGCACAATCATCACCTTTGTAGACCTCTAAAAAATTTTTTTTTCTGAGACCACAGGTTGGAATTCCTGACAGTCTGATTCCTGTGCAGAACCCTGGTGAACACAGTAAACCACACCCGAACTAGCACAAGTATCACGGATGCAAAGAAATGTTCCCAAGTATCAAAACCTCAAGCCCTGGGACTCAGGCAGACCCTGACAAACTCCTCTCAAGCCTCAGGCAGCCGAGGGGACCCAGCTTCGGTTCTCTGAAGTGCTTGGCCCCTGCCAAATAAACCTCACTGGAGCTCTGCTTACTGTTCCTTCCTTCTCTTAGCTGCTGCCAAGAGAACTGACCCACTTTCTCTTCCCCAGAGTTCCAGGCTGAACAGGGCTCTATTTAAGGCTCCACATGAATCTGGTATTACCACCGCCCTTACTCCCTTGGAAAATTCCAGGAGATGAGTAAACCCTGACTGTAAGGAGAGGTACATGGCACAAATTTGTCTAAGCAATGGCCGCAAGTCTTGCTCGCTCAGTCAAGTGATCTGCATGAGAAATTGCACTTCATTGGTTCTAAAGGTGACATGTAAACACAGGGAGTGAGTTAAACCTAGAAAAAAATAATCCAGTGCCTCAAAGGCCCTTTCCAGTCTTTTTGGAAGTATGAAGTCCTTGGTGACTGATCACAGCAACCAGCCCTTTGGTAAGAGACTGTAAAACTATAGAGGACTGTGTCATTCAAAAAGTTCCTATGGAAAAAAAAAAAAGAGAGAGCACGAGAGAGCGAGAGAGCACAGGAGTGAACGAATATGCAAGCTGATGGATAAAACACACACTGAAGACCAGCAGTGGGTCACAGACAGGGAGCTCAGGCCCTCATGCTCATCTGAGTAAAGCAGGAGATACAAATGCAGAACTTCCAGGGCTTCCAGAATTGCAAAGGTCACAGACCAGAAGCTCACAGACCAGATACACAGTTTGGCTCACGTGGCATTTAAAAAAAAAGCCATGACTTTGTTACCAATTTGTACTATCAGAGTATTTCACATTCAAAACGTACACATCATCTAGCCTTCTCACCAAAAAATGAGACTTATGACATTGGACCTGCAGTCCTATGAGGTCACACTTAGCTAGAGCTGAGCAAGGGCTACTCCCTTGAGGCATGACATATGCTTCTCAGGTCAACTTCCACTGCTCTCTCCTCCCTACATGTGAGAAGAGTGAGGGTTGCCATCTACTGTCATTCTCCATCATTACACCCCAGCCCACTCCCTCACTTAAGCTGCCTGTCTACAGACATTAGTGTCTGTGACCCTGGCCTAATCCAATTCTCTCTCTCTATGTGTGAAATCAAAGCCCAGAGAAGGAAGACTTGTCTAAGGTCATATGTGGTGTTGGCAGCAAAGAAGACATTAGAATCTAGGCTTTCTGATTCAACATTCAAGTTTCTACCCTAGCCCCAGCAACAGATTTTTCCAGTTTAGAGTGTGTCTGTCAATGATGAGATCTAAGAACGCTGCCAGGAACCAGAACTGAGAGGCGGCAGACCGAACGCTAAAGAACACTAATGAAGAAAGAGCACTGAACTGGAGCTGAAGACCTGGTCCCAGAACTAGTTCTGCAGCTGAAGCTGGGGTTCCTGCCAGCTAACACTTGTGGGGCCCTCCCTACCATGGATTCATTTACTCTCCTCCTACAAATCCTGGAAACTAAACCTGTTTGCCTCTCTTCTATAAAAAATATTGAACAGAACAGCTGAGGGGAGAGAGCCCCTAAGACCCCACTTCAGAGTCCCAGTCAGTGGTGGACAACACACACCCCAACACACACCCCGCAGCCTTCCTTTTACACCAGACCCCAGAAACGACAGGAAATATTTCTTACTTAGCCATGGCATTGCATGGTAAGGAGAACACTTTATGTACCAGCAACTAGGAGGAAGCCCTAAAGAATAAAAGGCAGCACTGAGACAAGCACGGGAGCATTTAGGGGACTTCCTAAGAGCCTCTGAATCTTTTAGACATTGGTAGTGATCTGGTTTACTTGGCTTCCAGCAACCTGGACACTTCTGAATATGAAATTGTAATTTTTTCATTAACATAGTCATAGTTTGAATCACATAGGATGACCCTCCTAAAAATTCTTCATGAGGTGATAAAAAATTACTCTTAGAAACTAATTTTGACTGTTAAATTCTAGATTGTAGAAGTATTTATTTAAAGAATTGAACGGTAAGTTTTCCCTATACCTGCCATGTAAATATATATGTCTATTATTTTATTTCCTTTGTTCCTTATTACATTTATACTGTTCATTTGTAAACAAATGTGCCTTTTGAAGTTGGGGGGACAAAAGAGAGAGGAGATGAGAGCAACAGTCTGTATCTGGAGGTGATGGGAACCAGAGCATGCAGGAACTTGGAGGCAACCATCAAGGTCAAGAGTTGGAATGCCACAGCAGGAACAGGTAGGCCCCCTAACCTCCCATGGCCCAGGCAACAGTAACGGGATGTTTGTCTCTAGGCAGAGCAGTAAGTGTGGGAATTCTGGACAAAAGGCAAAAACATCGTCCTAGTGGCTGGTGACAGCCACAGACAAAGGGGAGAATTCATGCCCAGAAAACCAGTTACTAAGGTACCCCAGCCAGCTGAATGTCCACCCACCTGCACCCTGGTAGCTCCTCCCCAAGCCTCCCACGGCAGCACCTAAGCCCCTTCACCATACCTGGCAATATCTCTGGCAATCTGCTCGTTGGGACAGTTGGCAAAGACAATGGAGTAAGTGCCGGAGACATAGCTGCCAGTGACAACTGAGTGGAGCTGCAGGCTAAGGGTCCTGAGCATGGGGTATGTCAGGAAAGAAGCTGTCAGGATCTGCACAGTGGGGAAAGAAAAGCGCAGATCAGCAGTGGCATGGCCAATTCACTATTTGCCAGCTCAAGCAGACTGGAACCAAGGCTGGGCATCATATTTCCTTCCCCATTTCCCAGCCACAAAATAATTCCTGGGATCTCTGTTGAGCTTTGGTGCTTAAAGTTTTCATGCCTAGATATTTTCCTCTGCATTTTGCAGATGGAAAAAGAGAGGCTCAAAAATCAAGAAACTTGCTCAAAAATCATACAGCTTTTAATTAGTGAAGCAAAGCTTAGGAGTCAAGTCTTGATAACCTGAAATCCTATTGTGCAAAACTGCTACTAGAGGTAATGCCAACTGACATCCACTGAACTGCTGTCATCCTGTGGAGATCGCTGTGAATGATAGGTTCTTACCATCTATTGATATATTAGGGAATTAATTTCACTTTCGTTCAGTTGTGTATGTACAGGGTGCCATGGGGAGTCTAGAGGACAAGGAAGCCTAATTCTAAAGCAGTGTGACTTGTACTACTGTGGCAGAGAGCTGGGGGTCCAAGAGGAAGGCTCTACCTATGGAGACAGGAAAAGACTTCAAAGATATCATCTAAGTTGGAACTGATAAGTAGGATTACAAGAGGGGGAGATATGATAGTATGTACAAACTCAAGAGGTATTTGGAACAGATGAGCTATCTAGTCTGCATGGGTCTTAGTCTGTGGATATGAGATTGGGAGGAAATGAGACTGGCCAAAACTATAAAGAAAAGGCTCAGGCTAAGGAGTCTGGGGTTTATACTCAAGAGACAAGGTGCTGTTGGAAGTTTAAGTAGGAGAGTAATAATATGATCAATCTGAGCAGAGTAACAGGAAGGAGGATGGGGAGTGACCAGAAGGTCTATTCAAAAGCCCTTTACAACGTTCCAGGAAAAAAGCATTAAGATGCTGAGCTAAGAAAATGGCAGTGACAGTGTGAGAGGAAAAAACATTCAAGATGCAATTGTTCCTTACTGTTTTAATGATCAACATTTAAAATAAGAGGGAATGAAAATAACTGGAGGACATCTTCCATTCCAGGGTTCTCTGCTTGGGAGACACAATGGAGTCACTAATAGGGGTCGAGGAAACTTGCGAGGAGTCCCACTGCGACTCAGGCAAGACTGAACAAGAGCTTGCTTCTCCTGCCTCCCACCCCAGGGCTCGCGTCTCGCTCAAATAAACCTCTGTCCTCCCATTCCTTCTATGTTATTGCCCGGGTCCTGGCTCCTACTTCTTGGCAGGGCATAAGTAGCGTTTTTATGTCTTCAGCTTCACTTTGACTAGAGGCCTGTCTGGGGTGGGTTTTTCCTTCCCTCCTACTACCTCCACCAACACCTCCAATCCAGCATACTGGTCCTCTGAACTAAACCAGTGACCACACGAGAAAAAAAAAACAAACAGACTTTTCAATGAAGCTTTTATTGTGTGTTTAATGACAACTAAATTAGATTATATAGGGAAAAAATAAAGGCACTAGAGAGCAGGCTTTAAATCCTAGTGCCTGTTAGCCTACTGCTAACTGCCCGTGGCCTGTTACTTCCTCTCCCTTCTGTAAATGTTATCTAGAAATCGGAGATTATGACATTTGTACTGCCTACCTCAGAGCTGCCATGGATTCTAACAAGACAGGATAAACAATTTATAATCATTAATCCAGTAAAGGAAGGGACTGTGCTTTGCTCATCACTGTGTCCCCAGCACAGTTCATGGCACATAGCAGGTTCTCCACAAATACTTGCAGGCTAGTGAATTAGTGTATCAGCAAGATGTTGATACTGAGGATAAACAGCCTTGTGAAGTAAGTAGGGCTTCTTGGTCACCCACAGTGCTTTTGGTAGAGAATTGGACATACTACCACACTGTGAGGGGTCAACTACATGACTCTAAGGTGGCTTCCAGCACAGACTCCAAACAAAAGGAGCAACGGCCTTGTCCCTAGCCAAAGACGCCATTCCTGGAAAAGATCTAGGGCACTGCAGCCAGCAAGTATCAGTGGAACACAGAGCTAACAGGATTAAATATAAACTCACCTAAAATGTACTGAACCTCTTGTATGAACTCTTAGTCAAAATGCTAGGAGGTATTTTGGGCCCTCAGGTATTGTCTAAGCTAACCCTTCATTTACAAATAAGGTAACTAAGGCAGAACACACAAATTCTGTGACAGAACCAAGACTTGAGTCCAAGACTCCTGCCTCCCAACCTGGGCTCTCGAAGAACTGCAAGGAGCATGACTAGGAACTGACATAGTGGGTTACTTGAGCTTCACTTAATCCAGCAGCTGTCAACTTGGGACATCTGGCAACATCTAGAGACAATTCTGATTGTCATGACTTGGGGGAGATGCCACTGGCATCTAGTGTGTAGAGGCCAGGACTGCTGCTAAACATCCTTTTAGTCTACCGTCGATCCACACTGAAATACAGACCATTGTTTACATATGTCTCCTGCATTGGACACGAGCTCTTTGGCTTCATTCACTTCTGTATTCCCAGCACTTTACAACCCCTGACAAGGAGCATGGGCTTGGGAAATGTTTGTGGATGTTATCAACAAAGAATCAGAAGCATGAAAGGTCAGTTTGGAACCAAAGGTGGACTACAGTTTATTAGAAAATGATATTACATGAATGCAAAATTGATGGAAAATACACACATCACCAAATTCCCTAATACAAACATTATAATGGAAAAATATTTACTCTCAGTTTTAAAGTCTTTATAGTATTTTCATATTTATGTCTTTATCCTTTTCTAATTTTACATTGTTTTAAAATATTTTAGTTATTTCATAATTCATTGTCTTCCCCCTTTTTTTGTCCTAGATTATCTACCTAGCCTTTAAAAGGTTATGGTTGACTTTAGTGTTTGTTAAGGCAGAAGGGGCCTCAGAAACCACCTAGTGGTTCTAAACTTGTAACCCATCTAGGTTTTAAAAATCTGTGAATACTCAGAAACTGAATGCAACATTTTAATTTATCTATACACTTATAGATGTGTTTATCTGTAAATACATAGATAAACCTGTGTTTATCTATACATTTTCATTGGGTGCAAATCCAGAATTTTCACAAGACAAGACAAGAAAAGAAAAGAAAATCTATAGCCCCCAAAAGGTTAAGAGTTACTGATTTATGCCAACTCTTACACATGAGGAAATTAAGGGCCAGAGAGGGGAAGAAATCACCAAGAAGTGAGCAGCAGAGCTGGGCTAGACCCCTGGGCACCGGGCCCTCCCCTACAGCTTTCCTTTTCACTCCCCCTCCCCACCCACCACAACCACCAGCACCACTGCAAGTACCCTGTAGCGACTTCCAACCATAACATTTTAAGATTATTTCATAGACGACAAAACAAAGCCCCCAGAAAAATACAGAAAAATGAAATAACTGTACTCAACAAAGGATCTATCACATGACTTGTAGATGTGAACTTTCCAGCAGCCACCCTTTATCACCCCAATGACCCTGGCAGTGAAACACAGCCCGGTCACTCCTCACAAGGCAGGGAGTGAAGGGGTGCTGGTAACCTTCAGAACCACGCCACAATTCTCCAGGACAAGGGGTGGTGCCCCCAAGGATTTTACCTTCCACCCCCTACCTACCTGCCTCCAGCTCAAAATCCCAGGAAGAGTAAAGACAAATGCACCTTCTCTCCTCAATCCCAGGGTGGAGGTTTAGAGATGAGAGGACTCACAGTAGGGTGGAACACTCACCAGGAGGCATATAAGGACTGAGGGCCGCGGGCAGCCTGGCAGGGGGCACCGTGCGCCCAGCCTGTCCATGGCGTCGCCGGTAACTGAGCAGCAAAGCCTATTGGACCTTCGGGCCCGAGTTGCTGGCTGATGGGCGGGCACGAAGGGCCTGAACAGCCCTCTCGCCTTACCACCTGCTGCCTGCCTCACTGCCCAGCCAGGTCCCAGCCAGGCCAGAAGGAGGGGGCGGGGAAAGAGGGAGAAATTTTCACTGGGCAACCCAAGCACCACATGCAAACCTCCAACCCCTGCAAAAATAAAAATACTAATTTTCCCCTCCCATTCTAACGCATACATACACACACACACGCGAATCATAAAATCTCCACAGATGCAGAGATAAAAAGACCTAAGTTTCTTAGATATATAAAACCTTCAGAAACAACAGCCCACAAACACTAATACAGATACACAAAACTCTTACACTTTATAGAGGCTCATCCCGCCAACAAAAACAAATAAATGAAACACACACGTGGCTGCCTTCCTGTTCCCCTGTCACCCCCTTCTCCCAGGATCTCCCTTCTAATCCTCCTTGGCTTAGAACACTCTTACTCCCAACTGCTCTCCCTATGAACTCTTTCGTCTTTCCAGGCCAGCTGCTCTGTGCAGCCTTTCCCAAGGTTAATTAGTCCCACAGTCCTTTGTTCCCCCTAAGGCACTTTGTACACATTTCTGTTGCAGCATTTAACATCAACCATGGGGAGATGCAAACAAATTTTAAAAAGAAGCAAGCTAATGATTGACTATTGCCCTTCAGGGATGCAGAGTCCACTTCGTCAGGGTTTCCAATTTTTTAATCTAGCTTTTTAATGTGAAATATCTTGATTATTAAATGACATTTCCGGGGCAGGAGAAGGGATTGAGTAGACAAGGGCACAAGTAAACTTTAAGCCAAGGAAACTGTTCTATATCTTGATTGTGGTACTGGTTACACAAACATTAAAAAATTCAACAAGCTATACACTTAAATTGGCGAACTGTATTTTATGTAAATAGCACCTTAAAGGCAGGGGTAGGGTGGTGGGAAATGCTGAAAACCAATTCAAAATTGTTTTAAACTGGGCAGACCATACAAAACACGTTAGCCAAATCTGGCCTGCAGGCACCAGTTCACAACCTGTGTTTAATTTACCTGTTTACCTGTCTGTCTCATTCTGTGGGACTATAAATTTTTAAAGGCCTAATACACTTCCTAGCAAAGTGTCTTAAGTCGGCTGTAGGCCTAGCCCTATCATTTACATCAACAGCTACACAGGCTCAGGCAAATTACTTAACCTCTCTGAGCTTTTGAGGGGTTTTTTTGGTAAAGGAAGAGCTAGCATCTCCTTCATAGGTCTAAAGTGAGGATTAATTAATAGAGTAGATTAATATAAGAGTACTTTATAAAACGTAAGGCCATGACAGCAATTCTAGAGCAAGTACTCTCATGCCAACTACCAAAGAAGGTTAACTCAGAAAATCTCCATCTGAGATTAAGAATTTAGCAAGTATGGAAAAAACAGGGTTACAGAAAATGAGGCCAAGTGGTCCTAAAAAAAAAACCTTTTTATTTAAAGTCCACTAAAGTAAATCAAGACTGTGATCTTTTATACCTGTGACATTAATAAAGCCACTGTTAATGACCATTTTACCTTAGATCCTGAGATGATTTCCTGAGATGTCCAGAGTTTAGCACAGGGCCTCACACAGATTATGCTTAATAAATGTTTGCTGAATGACTAAATGATAGTCCTTACACACTTGGTATAAAACAGCATTTAATTTCCTTAGATTCATCTTTATGTCTACTTTCAGAGACTTGTGTTCTTCCTCATCTATAGATACACTCTGTTATTGCCAAAGTTTGAAACTGAAGTAGCTCATTAATTTCACTTTCATCAATATCGATGAATTTAAAGCGCATCCATTTTGCAGACTCTATGACTTTTTTCAACTTAATTAGCTCTAGGGAAACATGCATAATCATTCACAATATTGTCCCAAAGTTTCCGCCAGACTTTATTAAGAGCAGCTGGTTTTACATCATCCATCACCTCTTATCACTACCAAAACTTCAGCAATGTTCACTGTTACCATGTTTCTTTCAAAGTGAGGCAAGGGTTCTTTTCAATAGTCAGTAAAGTGGTCAAACATATGCTTGGTGTAATATCTCCTGAATGCTCCAATTATACCCTGATCCAAGTGCTGAAGGCAGTTAGTGCTTTCCAGAGGGAGATAACACAGTATCAACAGTAGGATGAGCAAAGAATGAGTCCGGGTGACTGGGACCTCTGTCCAAATCAGTAACACTCTAAATTCAAGATTTTTTTCTGTGAAAGAACTCAAGGTTTGATAGATAAAACAACTACGAAACCAATCCAAAAAGAAGTCAGCTGTTAACCATATTGTTAGGGCTCGCCAGAAAACAAGACGGCGTTTTTTATTTTTTTTTCCATAAGACAAGTGGGATCAGGGTCTTTATAAAGCAGCAACGGCTTTATCATTTTGTCACTTACGGCACTGGCACAAAAAAATAAGGGATTTTGTGTCTTTAGCTTCCTCTAAGCTTTCCGGATTTTTGTCTGTTTCCCTAAAAGTACGCGAAGGCAAGGACTTCCAAAACAGGCTCATCTCCTCGGCGTTGAAGACCTGCTGAGGTACAAAGCCTCTAGATCTGACCAGTTTCCGGAGTTGCTTGGAATACTCGGGTGCCGACTGGGCATTTAAAGATTCTTCCTGCCCCATCAACCTCGAATTTCGCAGACTATAGCGATTTCTACACCTCTCAAACCATCCCTTGCTCGCATGAAGGGTATCTGGGTTGCCCTTCCCAGTGGTCTCCACCAGCTGCTTGTACACGCGTCTGGCCAGGCCAAATGGCCTTCATCGTCAGATGCCCCTCTACGGTCTAATCCTCGACCCAAAAGATTAACTCGGTCTCCATCTCGATGTAAACGTCACGGGGAATGCACAGCACTTAGGAGCAGATGGGCGAAACATTCTCCACGCTGTCCTTGATGGCCTTCTCGTTTTTCTTAACGGAGCGCACGGCTGCCTCATTAACGCCAGGAAGGCGCCCCATGTCGGTGTTACTCACGCCTTCTTCCAGCTTCTCGAGAATTTTCAAGCTGTCTTCCAGGAGCATGACCCTCCGCCTCCTCATGACAGGCGTCCGGCCGGGAGCCGGGTGCTCCGCTTCGCCCCGGGCGGCCTAAGCCGCTGCCGAGAGCCTAGTTTTAGAGCCAGGAGGCCGCCCGCAAGGCCGTTTAACCTTCGGATGGTCCTCATTCTCATCGCTACTCCTGCCGGCCATTTACTCAGCCTTCGCTCTCGGTGGGCCAGAGGCAGGCCGAACGGAGGGTCGGGCTGCAGGACCGAAAGGCGCACGAGAGGACGCCAGGCTGCGAACCCCCTAACCACCAGCGACCCTAATGGGCCCCGGTCTCGCGAGGCTTCGCAGCCTGGGAGTGCGCGCTGCCCGCCAGCTCCGCAATGCTATTGGTGCGGCCCTGACGGCTCGCATTCCCAGCCAAAACTCGGGGAAGAGAGCCTGCGCCTGGCAGATCTCGCGAGGCTCGGAGAAGCGCGCCGGGAGCCGCGAGCTGGGCGGGCAGACAGGCGAGCCCCGGCGGGAGGGGACACAATGGCGGCCCAGGCGCTGACGCTGCTGAGGGAGGTCTCGCGGCTGGAAGCGCCGCTGGAGGAGCTCCGCGCTCTGCAGTCGGTGCTGCAGTCGGTGCCGCTCAGCGAGCTCCGCGAGCAAGCGGCGGAACTGCGCCTCGGCCCGCTTTTCTCCCTGCTCAACGAGAACCACCGGTGAGGGGACCCTGCGGCTTGAGCGGGGGCTAGTGACACCCCCAAGTATGAAGACGGGGCGGGGGGAGGGTGACAGGGGAGGCTTTTCCCAGTCGCGGTGAAGTTGAATATAGCCGAAATTTCAGAGAGGGAAGGATTCTGGGCTGAGAGGCAAGAGGCGGGGTTCAAGTCCAGGCTCTGAGGTGTACCCCTGGGCGTCGTCTGGCCTCGCTGCCTTCACCCTTGAAATGGGAATTGGAGGAGGAAAGCAAGGTTGCCCATGTCCAGGGAGAAATCCACAATCATGTATCCAAGTCCTTGGCTTTTTTCCTCCTCTTAGGAAGGAGTACTATCCTGGCAATTTGGTAGTATGCATCAATGTTTTAAATTCACATACCTTTTGATCCAGTAAATCCTGTTGTAGAAATTTAACATGCAGGTTATGCACAAAATATATGCATACAGGAATAGTCATAACAGAAGGTGACAGCAAAAAAGCAAACAAACAAAAACTGGAAACAACCTGATTATTAAAAGAGGATTTTTAAATTATGACACATGACTTTAATACTATGCAGCTGTTGGAAAAACTGATAGAGATCTATATATGTGGACATAGAAGGATCTCTAATACACACTATTGAATGAAGAAGGAAAATTGTAGGAGTTTATGATCCCGTTGTGTGTAATTTTTAAAAAGGATTATAATCCTCCGAGACCCACATGAACATTGAAAATATCTGAAAGGTACAGTGGAAACTATTAGTATGGAAGTGGGACTTAGAATGGTTAAGATGGCAACTTTTACTTTTCATTTTACGTACATCTGCAGAGTTTGATTAAAAGACACTTTGTCTTTGATCATTTGATAACTTAAGACTTTTAAAATGTTCATGATCCAGGCATTTAAAACTGACATTTCTTCTTGAAAAGATAATGAATCGCTAAATCAACACTGGACGACTTCAGAGGGCTTTCTTGGCTCCGACCTTCTAAGATTCCTCCCTTTTTCTTATGTGTTCTCCTTTCATTAATTCCGCAAGTTAACATTATTCAGGTCTGCCTATGAAATCTCTCTTATTTGTCCATTTTAATTCAGGCTCTCGTGTTCTCCCTCTTGCTAGGTCTATTGCGTTCGTCTGACTTTTCATTACCTCTAAGCTTCCTTTTCTAGTGTGTCCTTCCCACGTAGCAGCCACAGTGAACTTCTTAGGTCATTTGGGTCACATTTTTTCCATGATTTCCCATTGCCTCCAGTGTATAATCATGACTTCTTAGTCTGGCATTTGGACCCTTACGGTGTATTTCCATCCTACTTTTCCAGGCTCATCTTTTTCTCCACTCTGCACCTACGTCATCTGCTCCAACTACCAAGTGGCACTATTTACTTTCCCTTGAGCATGACTTGGCATTTTCCTAACTTTGTCCATACCTGTCCTTCTAACTGAATGCCCTCCCTCTCTCCAAATCTGTCTACCCTTTAAGGCCCAGGTGACATGCCATCCCCTCCAAAAAGTTTTTCTTGGTCACTCTAGTTGCAAGTGACTGGCCTCAGATCTCCTGAAGGACGTCATCATTACTTCTGTTAAAGATACTTGGCACTTCTGCACTATTCCTTTCTAGTTTGTAAGTTCTTTGAAGATAGTGGCCATGTTTTTTCATCTCTGCATCCCTCCTAGGGTGCAGCACATAATACAATATATGGCAAATAAAAGATTGAACTCATGAATTTTAGAGACCCCGCCTAGTCCAACCACTTTAAATACAGATGAAGAGACTTTCAGTGATCACACAGTAAGTTAACACCAGAGATGCAGTAGAAACTGAAATGAAGGGGAGTTTGAAGAATAAGGTCCATGGGGGAGGTGGTTTGCTGAATGAAGGAGCAGTGCACTAGGAAACAATTTTAATAGAAATTTAAAGACAGGGTAATTCAGAACTCAGTACGTAGTAGATACCAATGGCAATTTGTAGGAATAATTCTCTGGATAGTGGATTGGCAGTCTCTAGATATATTGCTGTTTTCCTGGTTAAAACACACTAATTGCTGTGTATTGGTTCAGGATCTTTTCTGATAGATGCAAATCTAGAATCTTCACCAGAATTTCAGTGAGGAAAAGTAAGTCCTGAGATTACTGCTTTACATCATGGAAGGCAAACAAGACTGATTGTATGTTATTAATTCTTCGGCTTCTTGGTACCAAAGGACCACATGTTCACTGAAATCTGTGCACTATACAGTTTAATCTACCATTGCTTTGGGGGAAAAAGAAAGACAGAAAAAAGCTTTGTTGAGATATCATTTACCTAAATAAAACAGCACCTAATAAAATACACAATTTGACAAGTTTTAACATGTATATTCCCATGAGACCATCAAGGTAGCAAAGATGTCTCTCAGCCCCAGAAGTCTCCTTGTGCCCTTTAGTGAATCCCTCTCTGCCTCAGCCAGGCAACCGCTGTTTTGCTTTCTATCCTATAGATGGGTTTCCTCTTTTTTTTAAAAAGAGTTTTATGTAAGTGGTGTCATACAGTATATACTCTTTGGTTTGGTTCCTTTCATTCAGTGTAATTATTTTAAGATTTATCCGTGTGGTGTGAGTGGATATTTCATTCCTTTTTATTGCTGAGTAGTAATCCATGGTATGGCTGTACCACAATTTATGAATCACCTGTTGATGAACATTTGAGTTGTCTCCATTTTGGGATATTACAAATAACCCCGCTATGAACATTTGTGTACAAGTCTTTACATAGACATAGTCTTTCTTTCCTCTTTGAGTAAACACCCAGGAGTGGAATGGCTGGACCATATGGTAGGTGTGTGTTTAACTTTTAAGAAACTGCCAAACTGTTTTCCAAAGTGATCGTATCATTTTACATTCCTACCAGCAGTGTATGAGAGTGGATTATAAGCTTAAGTATAAAACTTCCAGAAGAAAAGAGGAGGAAATTTTTTTGAACTTGGGTTAAACAAAGCTTTCTTTGATGTGACACCAAAAGAATGATATATAGAAGAACAAATTCATAAATTGGACTTCATCAAAATTCTGCTCTTCAAAGGTCACAGTTAATAGAATGAAAAGGCAAGTCACAAATGGAGAAAAATCTTTGCAAAGAATATTTCTGATAAAGAACTTGTATTCAGAGTATATAAAGAATTCTCAAAACTTAATAACAAGAACCCAATTTTAAAATAGGAGAAGTATTTGAACAAGATGTGTGGATTGCAAATAAGCAAATGAAAAAATAACATGATTAGTCATTAGGGAAATGTAAATTAAAATCACATTGATATCCTACTACACACCTACTAGAATGGCTAAAACAGAAAGACACTGAAGTGACCCATGTCCATCAGTGGATGAATGAGTAAACAAAACGTGGTGTATACACACATACACACAATGGAAAAATTTTCAACTTTAAAAAGGAAAGAAATTCTGACACATGCTACACATGGATGAACTTTAAAGACATTATATTAAGTGAAGTAAATCAGACATATAAAGACCATATTGTATGATCCCAGTTATATGAGGTACCTAGAGTAGTCAGATTTGTAAAGACAAAGTGAGAATGGTTGTCACCAGGAGCTGAGGGGGAGGGGACAATGAGGGGTTAGTTTCAGTTTGGGAGGATGAAAAAGGTCTGGAGATGGATGGTGGTGGTGATGGTCACATAATAATATGACTGTACTTAATTCCACAGAACTGTACATTGAAAAATGGTTAAAGTGGTTAATTTTATGGTATATACAACTGTATTTCTTTTAAAAAAAAGAAAAAAACCTGTACCCTTTAGCATTCACTCCCCATTCCCTGTTTCATCCCCTTCCCCAGCAACCAGGAATCTGCTTTCTGTCTCTATGGACTTGTCTGTTCTGGAAATTTCTCATAAATAGAATCATCGCATCAAAAGGAAGCCTTTTGTGTCTGGCTTCTTTCACTTAGCATCATATTTTCAAGGTTCATTCATGTTGTAGCATGTATCAGCACCTCATTCCTTTTTCATGTTTGAATAATATTCCATTGTGTGGCTATATCACATTTATGCATTCATTCATTGATGGACATTTGGGTTGTTTCCATTTGTGTGCAGATACTTGTGTGGACATATGTTTTCAATTATCTTGGGTATAAAAACATTCTTAATTGCTCCCTTAGGCTTGATTGTGCAAAAGTGCAGTCCTTAAGTTAAAAGGATATGTTCTTTTTCAAGGCTTTTGCTATGTATCGCTTAATCACCTTTTAGAAAGACACCAGTTTAATTATATACTCCTGTTAGGAGTATAAGTGCCTGTTTGTACTGCCTATTAAGAGACAAGGAAGTTACTCATGAAACACCTTCTTTATCTGCATCTGGTGGTCATCAAGTTCTGCTTAATTTACCTTCTTAATAGCTCTTGAATCTTTTCCCTCTTCTCCATTCCCACTGCTGCTTCCTTGTCTTGTTCCTTCATCACTTCTCACCATCAACTACCTTCTAACTGAAAATCCTTTCTCTAACACTGTTGCAGAGTGATCTCATCATATTACTTCTCTGCTTTAAAATCACTTCATGGCTTGCCATTGCCTTTTGGAAAAAGGCTAAATTCCATAGCAGGATGTAAAAGACCTATCAGAATCTAGCTTCTGTGCATCTTTCCTGTTTCATTTCTTGTCATTCATCTTTCTCCCCACTTCTCTCCCACCCCATCATACCAAGCAACTTGTGGTTCCTGGAATGCATAACACAATCTCATTCCTCTGTGTCTTTCATATGCTACTAACCCCTTTACCTGAAACACCTTTCTTCTCTTAGATAATTCCCACTTTTTCTTAAAGTTTAGCTCAGGTGTTACCCCTCTAGAAGGGCTTCCCTGAACCCTGTGTTCTTTTCTGAGCTCCCATAGCTTCCAGCTCTCACCTACAGCATTTATCTACTTGGATTATAGTTGCCTTTCTATTTTTCTGTGTCTTCCATTAAACTGAGCTCCTTGAGATTAGAGAATATAGCTTATCCTTCTTTATAGCCCCAGCACAGGCATGGCACATAATAGGTACTTAGTAGATGTTGAATAAATTAGTAGAAGCTGTGTTTCGTAGGGACATTTGTGTGGAGGAGCTCCTTAGTGAGCCAGATGCCAGATGTTATTAGGTTGTTACTTCCTACCTGGTGGGACATGAACTCATGCGATCTATGGTGTCTCCTTTAGGGAACAGACTACTTTGTGTGTATCCATCCTGGAGAGGTTGCTCCAAGCTTTGGAGCCAGTTCATGTGGCCCGGAACCTCAGGAATGACCTGCAGAGGGGACTGACTCATCCCAATGATTCTGTAAAAATCCTCACTCTGTCCCAGGTATGAAATCATACAAGCAGATAATAAGGGAACTGACATTTAGTGACCACCTGCCCTGGGCCAGGCTCTGTGCTGGGTGCCAGAGACAGAGGGGTGAAGAAAGCATGTGCTCTCTCAGTCCCTAGGGAGTGTCTGGTCTATTCTAGTGTATGCAGCTAACTATAACCAGGGGGATAGAAGCTAAAGTAGGAGGTTGCACCTGGTACCATCTGAATCAATCATTCATTCATCAAGTACTGAGTTCCTTATTCCTGGCATTGTACCGTGTGTTGTTAGAGCTACCAAGTTAAAGAAAGCCTGCTTCTTTCCTTCAAGGAGCCCTGAGTCTAGAGGAAAAGATTGCTATGTTAGGTCTTGGTCTAGTGGCATGAACGAGGTACTGCTGTAAAGGTCACTCTGCCAACAAATTAAGACAATAACTCTTACCACCCTGGAAACCAAACATGCTACTGTTTTGGGTGAAGAACTGCTGCTGAGGTGAAGTGACAGAAGCTGAGTGGTTAGTTATCCAGTAGATGTTCAACTGCTGCTTTTCCTTTTCTCCTCTGAGGTGTTTATTCAAAAACAGGGGAAATTATCTATCTATTCACTGACCATTTACGTGCAGAACTCTGTAGGTAGGACGTTCTTTACGTAGTTAGTCACATTTAATCTTTATTACTAACCTACAGTTAAGTGTCGTATTCCCGCATTACAGACAAGAAATTAGGCTCAAAGAAGTTATTTAATTCACCCAAGATCAACACAACTGAAAATTGATCAAACTAGGATTTGTATTGTTGTCATTCACTGAAAGGTCACAACTGTTTACCCGCCATCTTTTTTTTTTCTTCCCTTTCAAAGATGCGACTATACCATCTGTGTGTTTGACTTTAATGAATTCAGGTTGTTTGGAATTTTTAATGACTTACAGCTGTAATCAGTAACTCCTAAAATGACTGCACACTAAGGAAATTTGACCATCGTTTGTTCTCATGTAGCCTTGCTTTGGAAGAGTATTTCTGATTGTTTTCTCCTTTCAGGTTGGAAGAATTGTTGAAAATTCTGATGCTGTTACTGAGATTCTAAATAATACTGAATTACTAAAACAAATCGTTTATTGTATTGGTGGAGAGAATCTATCTGTAGCTAAAGCGGTGAGTTGGTTACAACCATCAGCCTAAACACGCAGACAATAGTGTCCTAAAAGACAGAGAAAGGCCTTCGGGATTGAGAGGTGAAGGTTTAGAATGAATGATTTGTGTAATTGAATATGCAACCTCATGTGGGTGATACTGATTAAATAAATGGTGTCAAATAAGTACTGTTAACCCCTTCTATTTCCTAGACTACACATATCTAAATTATCCATCAGGGGATTTACATTGATCGGGTTGCTTGATTAGAAGCTTTTTCTATTTTCTGTTGAGAATCTTTTCCAACTATAAATAATAATAGCTAAAATGTCGTGAATGCTCATTAGATAAGGTGCACTCCATACACTGAATTTCACATTAGTCTTATGAAGTAGAAAATAACAATTGTGTATTTTTATGGCTTATGAGATACTTTCTTTCCTTCTAAGGCCATTAAATCCCTGTCAAGAATATCACTGACCCAAGCTGGCCTGGAGGCTTTATTTGAAAGTAATCTGCTGGATGATTTGAAAAATGTAATGAAAACAAATGACATTGTTCGATACAGGGTGTATGAGGTAAGACTGGAAGCATACTTTCTGGTGCCTGCAATTCAGAATGCAGTAAGGCTTACGGTGGAAGGCAAGATGGTTCATTTAGCATGTATTTATTGAGTATATAGTCTGTGTTAGGCCCTATACTAAGTGCTTGGGATGTAGGGATGAACTCCCAGCCTAGTGTATGAAACGATCATAAAAAAAATTTACACTGCACTCTCAGTACTGTGATAGAGGATATACCATTGAAACTAGACTTTGAAAAATTTAGTTGTAGTAGTGGTAATGAGAAGCAGCTTTGTACTGAGCAGTGTGCTAAATCCTCACATGTACTGTCTTCAGTTCTCACAGTAAACCCTGTACTTCATTATCATTAATGAATCTCACTGTTGATGGAGTCATTGACCCAAGGCCACACAGTTAATAAGCTCCATATTCAAAATGAAACCCTCCACAGTCCAATCCCCTCTTCAGGACACTTGCTTACTTTGCATGTCTTAACATTGCAATGCTTTGATTTTCCTTCTGCTTCTCTGGCTGTTTCTTCTTGGTCTCCTGGCTCCTTAGCCTCTGTTGAACTTTTAATTGTTTATTCCTAAGCAGTTGTGTTCATCCTGTGACTTCAGTTCCCACCTGCAATGGTGATGACTCTCACGTGTAAACCTCCAAGCCAGACCTCTCTACTGAGCTCAGCCCTTCACGTAAACTGCTTTCTTACTCTCTCTCCCTTGGACATATTCTAGTTCATTCATGTTCACGTTCAAACCAAACACCTGATCTTCTCCACCTGCCTCCTCCCCCTAAAGAAAAACAGCAGCAACAAACTGGCCTGTCTTGCAGCCCATGTGTCTTGGTCATTAGACCTCCAGCTCACTTTCTTTTTTTTTTTTTTTTTTTTTTAACATTTTTTATTTATTTATCATCATTTTGCAATTTTGTGTCAAATTCCAATGTAGAGCACAATTTTTCAGTTATACATGAACATGCATATATTCATTGTCACATTTTTTTTCTCTGTGAGCTACCATAAGATCTTGTATATATTTCCCTGTGCTATACAGTATAATCTTGTTTATCTATTCTACAATTTTGAAATCCCAGTCTATCCCTTCCCACCCCCTACCCCCTTGGGAACCACAGGTTTGTATTCTATGTCTGTGAGTCTATTTCTGTTTTGTATTTATGCTTTGGTTGTTTGTTTGTTTGTTTTTTAGATTCCACGTATAAGTGATCTCATATGGTATTTTTCTTTCTCTTTCTGGCTTACTTCACTTAGAATGACATTCTCCAGGAGCATCCGCAGCTTACTTTCTGTGAGGCTGTGTTCTTCCTGCCACGTATCCATTCAGTCATCACATTGTGGCAATTTTACTTAAACCTATGCATTTCTTCTCTTTGACATAGCCACCACCACCCTAGTCTAAGCTACCAGTATCCCTCCCCTGGAGTACTATATATGCATCCAAACTGGTCTGCTCTCTTCCATTCTTGTCACCACTAGTCTGTCATCACATACACCCACAATGATTTTTTAAAAATCAAAATCTGATTCTGTTGTTCCTCTGCTTAAAATCCTTGGTGTCCTGTATTGCTCAGTAAGCCCTCAGAACATACTTGTTGAATCAGTATGAATGAATGAATGGTTGACTGATGGAATGCGTGCTTGAATGAATGAATGAATGATTTTGACAGTCTGTTTGTTTTTGCTGATTTGAGCTTTTGTCCTGATTGATGATTTTTTTTTTAAGTACAGATACACCCAAATATAATGGAGCATTTCTGTGCCAAGTTTCTTATGTGTTCAGTAAAGTTTTCTTACTTGCAGAGACAAATAGTGGACTTTTAAAAATTCAATTATATAAAGTACCTAGTCCTGCATTTAACTTAAAATGACAGTCTAACAAGTTTGGAGCTGTTTTGACCTTTCTGCTTTTTCTGTTCTTTTTTTCTTTCAGCTAATTGTGGAGATTTCTTCTGTGTCCCCAGAATCTTTAAACTACTGTACCACCAGTGGATTGGTAACCCAGCTCCTTAAGGAACTGACTGGTGAGGATGTGCTTGTCAGGTATGTTGACTGAGAGAGTTTAGAGCAAAATGTCCTCTTTTGGAGGGCCAGGTGACAACCTTGGGACTTAGTGTGGTCTTCCCGAGTAGAGCCTGTGCTTAGGTTGCAGTCTCGTGACCAGATGTCCTGAAGACGGGGCCTTTAGAAAACTGTTCAAGGTACATGCAGCATGCTGGAACTTAGCAAAGTCTTTCATGACAGTTTAGCTACTTTTGAATAACTGTGTTCCCTGTCCTTAGGCATGTGTGCTCTTTACAGAGTTGCCAATCACATGGCGACTGCCATTTTGTATTACTTAACAGGTTAACGTACACATTTTTTGTGTTGTTAAATAATAGCACTATGGCATGATGGAAAAACATGGACTTTTGAAAATGGTTCAGACTTGGGCTTGCATGCGTCTCTGCCACTTATTAGCTGTTTGACCGTAGAGAAATTCTTCTAACCTTTCTGCACCTGAGTTTCCTCATCTCCTAACTGGAACACTTACAACCCTGTAAAGAAGATAATGTGAGGAGTAAATGAATTGACCATGGAGACCAATACAACGGCTGATATAGGTTCTCAAAGGAATGTTAATTCCAGTCTCTCTACTCCCAGCCCCACCTTACTCCCTAAGTCCCCTTTAATATTTGCCAAATGTTTCCTTGTGGGTATTCCACAATTTACTGACGCTTCCTCACTGTTGAGCACTTGGTTTACTTCAAGTATTTTGCAGTTATAATAGCACTATAATTACCTTTGTGTACAAATTTTGTTTTCTTTATTTTAAATAATTTCCCATTTGTC
Source organism: Camelus bactrianus (assembly GCF_048773025.1). Lineage (NCBI taxonomy): Eukaryota > Metazoa > Chordata > Mammalia > Artiodactyla > Camelidae > Camelus > Camelus bactrianus. The sequence continues at coordinate 65,262,989 of NC_133542.1, read as the reverse complement.
CTGTGTTCTTTAAATGACTGAATTTGTTACTCACATGCATAAACCAGTAACCAGTTACACTGTTTTAAAGCATTTGAGTTACATTGTTTCAAAGCATTCCTAATAAGGAAATTATTTTGTTAAATTTCTTTAGCTTTGTATCAGATTTTGCAACATAGGAAAAAACCTTGCAAAATAGTCAGCTAAGTTACCTTAGGATCAACTGTAAAAATACTTTTTTTAGTTAATTGGGGAAGTTTGGCCATGGTTAGGTGTTAGATGATGCCAAAGATTATTATTTTTTTTAATATGTGGTAAAGACATTGTAATTGTGTGAGAAAATATGTTTTTTAGAGATGCATGCTGAAGCATGGAGAGGTAAATGGCAAGATCATTAGACTTTGCTTTAACATAATTCAGCAAAAAATGGAGAAAAAAAAGAGTTGAAATAAATAAAGCAAAATCTTGATAACTATACAATCAGGATTACTGTACAATCATGGGTACATGGGAGCTTACTGTACTGTTCTCTTTTGTGTAAGTTTGACATTTCAAAATAAAACAAAGGTTTAAAAACTTTTAGGAAGTAGCTATGTGATAGTGGAAACAATAGTGGGCCTTAAGTCAGAGGTCGTGATTTAAGTCTTAACTCTCCCTTGTAAAAACAATGTGATTCTAGACAAGTCACTGCAATTTTCTCATCTTCGTGTCCTCATCTGAAAAGTAGAGCTGGGATCATTGACCTTTCACATTTAGTGGGAAGAATTATATGCAATAATCTGTATGAAAGCAATTTATAAGCTATGCTAATCATATGCAAAATCTTGGCATTTCAGAGCCACCTGTATAGAGATGGTGACATCACTGGCATGTACTCATCATGGACGACAGTACCTTGCTCAGGAAGGAGTAATTGATCAGATTTCTAACATAATTGTGGGGGCCGATTCAGACCCTTTCTCTAGCTTCTATTTGCCAGGTAAGAAACACTGGTGCTTGTGGAAATAATGGTATGTGTTTTGTTTCTGAGTTACCTCTGACCAGGAAGGCTGGGGTTGTTTTCTCTGGAGCTGATCCCCTTGGGATGATACCCATAGCCCCTTAATGAAGTGGGATCAATTGCTCTGGGAGCCATGCACTCTTGATTCTGATTTTTTTTGGAAATATTACTGTTTAGAGCATTAGGATGTTTCCCTTGAACCTCAGCCAAAGGAAACATAAATAAAACTACTAGTAATGACATTTATAGTATGTTTCACAGATTCAGCAGATCTCTGAGTTGGAATCTTTATCTAATACAGAATTACTCTGTTCTAGGACATGGCTGATTACTTTTTCTTGAGTACTTGCAGAAATTGGAGGTTAATGCTTTCCTTAGGTAGCTTCGTTTATTTCATTGATGAGCATCTCTGTTTAAAAAATATCTTCCTGATAGCGACTCCAGACTTACCTTCCTGTAATGTGCATAGACCAGTCCGTGCTCTTCTCCCTCTTGCACATGACAGTGCTTCAGTCCTTGGACCCAGCTCCACTGACACCCTGGGGTTTCTCTTCCCTCAGCAGCACATATCACAGGTCCTTCAGTGTCTCCTTATGGTCTGTCTGATTTCCAGGCAAAACAGTACCATAACCTTTCTCCTCTCTCTGGCCTGTAGTTTATTGCTATCCCATGAAAACGTAGGGCCCACAATTTATGCTGTCTTTTTCCTCTACTAAAATACATTGTTGTCAATATCTTCAGGATTTGTGAAGTTTTTTGGAAACCTGGCTATCATGGATAGTCCTCAACAGGTCTGTGAACGTTATCCTGTTTTTGTGGAAAAAGTCTTTGAAATGATGGAAAGTCAGGACCCCACCATGATTGGTGTAGCAGTGGACACGATTGGAATTCTGGGATCCAATGTTGAAGGAAAACAGGTTTTACAGAAAACAGGTTGGTATGATTTGTTTTGGCTTTCCTTAAGGATATCTTAATTTTTGACAAAGATTCGTTATGTAAGTTCATTTGCTGGTATGTTAGCTGCATTACAGATGACAGTCTTTTTACCATGACCTTGGACTGTCCCTTAAAGAGTCTCATAGTTATTACTGAATTTTTTTTTTAAACTTGGCTGGACCAAGCATTCTTTCCTCTTTCTGTCTTCCTTAAATAGTATTCATGGTACAAAGACCATAGTCTGGAGTCAGAAAGACCTAGATTCTTGTCCCAATTCTAACACTGACTTAGCTCTCTGAACTTCACTTACTCATATCACAACTTTAGGCCTCATTTTCCTCATTTCTTTTTTTAATGAAAAGAGTAATAGCTACTTCTCAGAGTTGTGTAAATATTTAATGAAAAAGATACATTTGTTTTATATTTGTAATGTCAAGAAAGGAACAGAAATAAAAATCTGTTATAAAATTTTATGTCAAGAGTGATCCTTGTATGGCACATCCATGAGTATCTTGCATATATTATAAATTCTGCACACAAAAAATAATGTACAGCACTGTTAAAGCCCTTGTGAAGTGTATGTTGGAAATTAATATGCTGTTGTGTATCACAGCTAATACCCATGTCATGTGTACTCTTCTAAGTGCATGTGCCTTTAACATATAAACCATTTGCAGTCCTGCAGAGAACATATACCATTGTCATTCTCATTTTACAGGCAAGGTAGCTGAAACTTAGAGAAGTTAAAATAACTTTTCTAAAATCATTCAGACTGTGGGGCAGCTGCTACTCAAATTTAGGTCCTTTGATTCCAGGTCCTCTGCACTTTGACTTACATATGCTGTGTTGCATGGGAATGCGTTTTAGGCCTGTCACTTGGTCTCTGACTACGTGTTTAGTTCTATGTTGGTTTAGGTTGGGAGCAGTCATAATATATGAAATCCTACTTTAAAAAATCTCATTGTTCAATCAATAGCCATTAGGATGGCTATTATTTTCTTTTAAAAAAAAAAACAGCAAATAACATGTGTTGACAAGAATGTGAGAAACTGGAACCCTTGTGAATGTCTGAGGGGAATGTAAAATGGTACAGCTGCTGTGAAAATATGGTGATTCCTCAAAAAATTAACACAGAATTACCATATGATCTAGCATTTCCACTTCTAGGTGGAATTCCAATTCGATGTGGCACCTCGAGTAGTCAAATTCACAGAGACAGAAAGCAGAATAGTAGTCACCAGAGGGCTTGGAGGGGAGGGGGCTTGTTATTTATTGAGTACAGTTTCAGTTTGAGATGATAAAAAAACGTTCTGCAGATGGATGGTGGTGATGGTTGCACAGCAATGTGAATGTACTGAGCCGTATGCTTAAAGATAGTTAAAATGGTAACTTTTATGTGTGCTTTACCACAAAAAGTATATCTTGTTACCCTTCAAAGGAACTCGCTTTGAACGCTTGCTCATGAGAATGGGATATCAAGCAAAGAATGCCTCAACAGAGCTCAAAATTAGGTGTTTGGATGCAATTTCATCTCTTTTTTATTTACCGGTAAGTAGACTGGGAAATTAATGAAGGACAGTGGGATATTTGGGGGAGAATAAATCTGTGTGAATCAACATAATTCTGGTTGACTTACATAAATGTTGACCAAATAAATGCCATCTTTCTCAGTCTTAGTGAAAGAAGAGAACCCTCATTATATGACTATAACATTTTTTAAGTTAAAGTGAAATCATGGAGTATGAGAACTAGAGGGGATCCTAGAGATTGCTCAGTCAACCCCATCAAAAGCAAAACAAAACAAAACTGAGGCAGTTTGGGTCGTGTTTGGGGAAGAGTGCTCCAGACTTGGCCCACAGCCAGTTAATGACAGAGTGTGATCAGAACCCAGGTTTCCTGACTTCCTAATGTCTTGAGATTTTCCTTTTCTGTCCTCTAGCCTGAGCAGCAGACTGATGACCTCCTTAGGATGGCAGAATCCTGGTTTTCTTCTTTATCTCGGGACCCGCTGGAGCTCTTCCGTGGCATCAGCAATCAACCGTTCCCTGAGCTACACTGTGCTGCCCTGAAAGTGTTCACGGTAGGCATCCTCTTGTTTCCCACAGGCCCTTCTGGGACTGTCACTTCCACACGGGAGTGCTTAACCGTGAGTGAGTCCCTCTGCACGCCCTGGGGATACACAAGTGCATAGTGAGTTTCTACCCTCACTGTTAATGTAGACTAATGAGGGAGACAAACGTGTAAACGGATTGTTTCAGTGAAAGGTATTAGGTGCTGTGGCAAGTATTTGAACAGGGTGCTATGGATCACAGAATTAATTCCAGGTTCCTTATCTGCCATCAAGCAAAGCCCTTACTGACCTAACCCTGGTCTTCTTCCTGAGCCGCCTTAGTTCCTGCCATTCCCTTCTGGCACTCGATGCTCTGCAGATACCAAACTGCTTGCTTCATATCTCTGGACCCTCATGTACTCTCTGCACTCAGCACTCTTCCCTCACTTTGCCTGTTAACTTCTTGTTCATTCTTCAAGGACCAGCTCAGGTGTCTCTTCAGCAAGCTTTGCCCAAACCCACAAGTCTGAGTTAAGCAGTGTCTGCTCTCATACTTTGCATTTATTCATTCGTTCAGCAAGTATTTGTTGAGTTTCTTTTCTTTGCTAGGTTCTGGGGATACAAGAGTGAACAAAATATACAAAGACTTTTCTTTCATATAGCTCACTGTCTATTGAGGGACCCAGGCAGAAATTATTATGTAGTTAATTGTATAATTATAGTTGTGGTAAGGATTATACCTCTGTGTTCTGTTTATTACACTTTGTTGAAAATGTTTATTTATTGACCTATTCAAAATTTATTGAGAGTAGAAACCATATCTGATTTAACTTTTTAGCCTCAGCACTTACTGTGGTTCCCCGGGCTTGTGGAAATGTAGTGATCACTTTAGTAATCCTAGTAACGGGGTCTCAGGCAGCATGCTTGGCCTACGGGGTGGGGGAGCAAGGAGAGGAGATGACGAGAAGGAAGGCTTCCTGCAGAATGTAATTCATGATCTGGGTTTTGAAGGATACAGTACACCTATCAACTTCAGGAATGGTGTGTTATAGACTGTTTCACCCCTGTCAGTAGTCCCTGTGATGGTCATTTTGGCTCCTGCACGGGTAGTCTCATTGTCACTGGGTTTTTTCCCCTCCCACTCTTCTACGGTATGCTCCACTTAGGCAGGCATAGTTGTAGAGATAATTTTTTGATTTACTGGTTTGGATGACTTTTTATTTCAGCCCACCCTTCACCCTCAACTACTGTTAAGTAGGCTGATGTTTCTCAAACTGTAAGAGCTTGTTAGAATGTAGATTGTGATTCAGTGGTTCTGGGATAAAGCCCGAGATCTTGAATTTCTGACAAGTTCCCAGTCGATGCTAACGGGCTGCAGAGCACATTTTGAGAGGAAGAGACTAGACTGTCAACTTGATTGTTCCTTGTTCTTCATTGAAATGTAGTAGTGGGGTTTTTTAAACAAACCTTATAAAAGTTGCTTATTCATTTTTAAATTTGGAAAAGATTGAGAAGTAGAAGTTTTTTAAATCACAGAGTCATACCTCTTTGGTGTATCTCCTTTTAGTGTTGGTGTTCGTGTTGCTGTTTATTTATTTATTATTTATTGGTGAAATATTTCAAACATACAGCCATACCTTTCTACCTCTACCCAATCCCGTTTCTCTTTCTCTAGATGTGACCACTGTCATGAATTCAGGGTTTATAAGGGCAGGCGTGACTTTATACTTTTACTGCGTGTGCATATCCTTAAATTACAGTATTTTACATATTCTTAAGTTTTGTAGATGGAATCATGCTGTTCACATCATTCTGCAACTTGCTTCTTCTCTTTAATGTTGTTTTTAAGATTTAGCTATAGTAAAAGAGGCAATTAGAAAGTCATTAATATTTCATTGAATAGCCACAGCGTGTCACTCTCCAGTAAATGAAGATGTAGATCGTATCTCTTACAAATGATGGTACAATGAACAGTCTCGAAACTGTCCTCACGCACAAGTATGAGAGCTTCTTTAGGGTAGCCTTTTGTCCTCTAGTCTTTGTTTTTATTTTTCTGTTGTTGTGATTATGCATGTATATAATTTGGATCTATTTTTTTCATATAACCTATTCTTTATAAACATTATTCTTAATGTTTATTTAATTTTTTATTGCTGTAAACCATAATTTACTTACCCACCTTTCCACTGTTAGGGATGTGTACTGTACCTCTCACACTGCGACAGGCATCTTTGTATATAAAGGTTTTTTTTTAATACTTTGATTATTTTCTTAAGTTAGCGTTCAGGAGGGAATTACTTAGGCAAAAAGTAACATTTTTTAAGGTTCATGTTGCCAGATTTCCTTCTGAGGTTTGTGCCATCTCGTTAACAAACTTAACCTCTTAAGGCTCAGAGGAATTGTGTTCTTTCTGCTTTCCATTTCAGGCCATTGCAAACCAACCCTGGGCTCAGAAACTTATGTTTCACAGTCCAGGTTTCGTAGAATATGTGATGGACCGGTCCGTAGAGCATGACAAAGCTTCAAAGGATGCCAAATATGAACTGGTGAAAGCACTTGCCAGTTCTAAGACAATTGCAGAAATCTTTGGGAACCCAAATTATTTGAGGCTCAGAACTTACCTGAGTGAAGGTCCATACTACGTGAAACCTATTTCCACGACAGCAGTGGAAGGAGCTGAATGATTTTTTGTAGAGTCTTCACCACTTATTGACCAAAATTTTTCCTGAGTCATCTGACTCCATCTGTATTTTACAAAACAGAGACTTCCCTCCCACCAGAGTTATCATGGAGTATCTAATGTAACTTTATCACCGACACTGGTTGTGTTTCTACACTGAAATACAGTGTAAATCCAGGAAAGCAGGCACACTTGGTCATTGATCCAGATGTTCTTCAGACTCCTTTGACCACCTTAATCTTTGCAAGAAAATGGAAGTTTTGTTCTCCTCCCAGAAAGTTTTTGTGGACTTCTCACTGCCTTATTTTAAAACCCACTTCAACTTAAATGGAACTAAATTGTTTCTGAATTCTCTTTATCACTTTTTTTTTTTTCTTTCGGTCCTTTCTCCACTTCTGATTCCACTTTCACAGTCTTGGATATAAATATTCTTTGTAAAACAAATATATGCAATCTTAAAATTATGTTCCCTGTGCTAAGAATAAATACTTTTAATAAGATCTCTTGATTTTTTTGTTATTATTATTCCTTTGAAAAATAGATAATAAATCTTTTTAAAGTGTTTCTAGTGTTCATTGATGGTTTGTTTTTGTTGTTGTTTTGTTTGTTTGTTTGTTTGTTTGTTTTGCTGTTGCTCAGTGCATTTAACTGTGTTGTGGTTTGGGGTAGGGAGGCGTGATGACATGCTAAACCAGAAAGGTCCCCAAACTGTCATTTTATTTATTAGTGGGTCATCATTGTTGAGTTTTGCTTTTAATTTTTGAGGTTCATTCAGTCAATATTGAGTTGATCAGCTAGAGGGAGAAACCAACTCCTAACAGCCAGAGTCAGAATGAAGGGGACACTATGTCTAAACCAGGATACCATCCCACTGATGAACAAAGGGTGCACTTTCTTTTCATTGACAGAAAATGTTCTCACCTGTTCTCCAGTGCTCTGCTCTCTAAATGGCAAAGCAATCACCAATCTAGAGGCTTCTACATTGATGTGTTAACAGAGTGTGATGGTTCAGAATGTAGAGATAGATTTCTTTTAAGCCACAGTGATGCTGATAAACCATCCCTGCTCTGTTACAAAATGGTTCTCACGTGACTGGAATTTTCTTGTCCCCAGATTGGTCATCTCTTCCACCATCTCTGGTATCCCTGAGTCGCCCCTTTTCCATGTTTCCATACTGATTGTTTCCCTACTGCTGTTACCACTAATGGGGCTACTGCCAAGGCTTTCCTGGCCTGAGAAACATTCTCTAAGGTGACTTATATTTAGTCTCATTCATGATACGATTTTATTCATTTAACGTCAGAGTAAGATTAAATAAAATATGCAAATTAGTGTTTTATTTTGCACTTAATAAATAAACAGTATTGACTGCTCATTATGTACTTGGCATTTGCAAAAGTATTAGATGTTGTCCTAAGGGCTAAGTTCATCTCATTTAATTTTTACCTCTCTGTTTCATGGATGAAACTGAGGCTCAGAGAAGTTAAGTAGCTTATCCCCAGATCACACAGGTAGCAAGCAGTTAATAGTGGAGGAAAATAGATCAATAAAAAAATTAACATATAGTGAATACAATTACAGAGGAAAACAGAACACCCACCCTAGAGTTGAGAGAAGGTTTTCCAGAGAAGTAAACACCTGAATCTTGAAGAACCACTAGGAGCTAGTCAAGTAAAGAACAGAGGGGAGTAGTAAGGGGCAGGGGGAGGGTTTAGCTCAGTGGTAGACCTCATGCTTAGCATGCATGAGGTCCTGGGTTCAATCACTAGTACCTCCATTAAAAACAAATCTTTTAAAAAAAAAAATGGAGGGGAGTAGTATAGCAAGCAGATGTACAGGTAATGAAAAGCAAACACACTCAGGGAACCACAAGTAATTCAATATGACCAAAGCCTAGGATTTAAAGGGGAAAATTGTGGAATTCTTTATCATTATAACTAATAATAGTTACTATTTCTTAGCATTTATTTTATGCTAGGTACTTGGTGTGCATTTTCTCATTTTATCCTGCTAACAGTCGTACAAGCTAAGTACCATCTCGCAGACAAAGACATTAAATTAATCCTGAGAGGTTGAGTACCTTGTATAGGTGGCATAGCCCAGAGCCGGAATGTTAACCTGGCTTTTGTGGGGTAAATCAGATGTGCTCCCCTTTTGTTACCTGGCTATATTTTGAAGATAACAGCAGTGACTGTGTGTCAGGCATTGTTCACACAGCTTTTCATGTATTAACTCATGTTGCTATCCTCCCACTCCCCGGAGTTAGGTACTATTATTACCCTGCTCATACATGAGATCAAGACACAGCAAAGTTAAGGAATTTGTACAAAGGCACACAGCAAATAAGTGGAACTGAGATTTGAACTAAAGCTATTTAACTCAGAACATATGTTCTTAAACATTGCCTCTTCCTCTTATCAAACACTATGAGCCAAATTCAATGCTAAACATTTGACATAGCCCCTGCAAGGTTGATTTTGTGCATTAACTGAGGCTCAGTATCATTTAGTGACATATCCAAAAACATGATCTAATAAGGGCCATGGCAGGGATTTTCAATGTGTATTACTTAGGGGTTGCCTGAAATGTCAAGAACCCCAGAATTAGAACTACTGATGTAGTGCCTATTCATCATACAAGAGAAATCAGAAAGCGTGTTGTGGGTTGAATTGCATCCCCTCAAAAGATAACATGGAAATCCTAGCCCCTGGTACCTATGAATGCGGCCTGATTTTGAAATACGTCATTGGTTTGTTTGATTGCTGGTATAATCAAGTTAAGATGAGATCATAAAGGTGGGCCCTAATCCAAAGACTGGCATCCTTAGAAGAAGAGCAGAATTTGGACACAGATACAGCATAGAGGAAACATTATATATAAAGTCACAGACACACTGGAGAAGGCCATGTGAAGATGGAGGCAGAGATTAAAGTGAAGCGTCTTCAAGTCAAGGAATGCCAAGGATTGCTGGCAACCATCAAAACCTAAAAGAGACAAGAAGGGATTCTCGCCTACAGGCTTCAAAGAGAGCAGGGCTCTGCTGACATCCTAAATGGGGACTTCTATTCTCTAGAACTGAAAGTGAATACATTTCTGTTGTTTTAAGCCACCTCATTTGTTATACTCTATATCTCTAGGAAACTAATACAGAGTGTATACATAACACGAAACGTGTGTTTTTTGCATCCCATTTGTAAAAAACCACCTAACTGGACTTCATTAAAATTGTTTCACAAAAAGTTAGAGATCCAAGTCTTTACACTAGTGAGATTTAAATTAATATACACTAGGTAGCTAATACTTTTAAATTCCACCGCCCAGATTACTGGAATGTTTCCTGCTTGCAGACAAGATGAACATTTTGTTAAAAACCTTACTTAGTGTTTTCCTTTCATTCTGAGCATTCTCAAAAATCAGTCACCACTGCTGTCCCTGAGTCGTGACATTTCTATACAATGTGATTTTAGAAATCCATTAATTGTAAAGAGAAACAAGACTTTTGATTATAATTGCATTTAATGCTCTCTCTTTTCTGGGCAAAATATTTTGTTTTGAAAAGAATCACGCTACACCAAGTTAAATTTTTTAAAATGAGATCTCAATATGACGTAGTACATCAGAGCACTTAAGAACACTGCAACTTGCTGAGTACAATCAAACATTCAGAGAAACTACAGAAAACACAAGGAAGGAGGGGCACATTCTATAACAAGGTAGGAAGTAATTTTAAAAACAGACTTTTTAAAGAAAAACAAAGAAATCCTAATCACCAAAATACATGGCATTATTTTTTATGGTACCCATGTGAAAACGTTTAAAGCTGTCAAGGTATGTCAGAAGTTTGCAGGAAATGAGCCCGTAGTAGGTTTCAAAGAGTGTACATTCTTTCCCGTTGTTAATTTCCTTCCATGCCAAGGGCATTTCATCTGTAGTTTCTGAGGATGTGAAAATGAACTTATAGCAACATCTGTTGTATCTGATGTGACTTTTCCCAGAAAACCTTGAACTGTGGATGGGTTTAAGGCCAATGGACTTAGCACAGATTCCTACAAATACATCAGCAGGCACCATGATGGGTACTTCTTTAAAAACTACGTACATCATCCGAGCCACATCTTGGGACATGATAAAGGCCTCACCACTGCAGTAATCTGGGTAGTACTTTTCTGGGTACTCACTAAAAGGGACCAATTCTTGGCTATTAGGGTCTCTGTTGGGTGTATCCTGATGGATAACTCTTCCTACATAGATATCTTCAAGGTGTTCTTTCAGATTGAGAAGATAGTCTACCAAGCTTGGTAGATTGACAAACATCTCTTCATCAGCCTTGAGGATGAACAGGGCGTTAGGGCAGAAAGTCACAGCCCACTGCATCATTGTGATAATCTTCAGAGTTTGGTTCTCAGCATTGTCCAAGAAGATTCCTTCAATTATATCATTATTCTTTTGGGACTCTTTGTCTATCTCTTGCTGGGTAGTTACCAAAACAGGCATCCCCAGAGCAAACAGTGTGAGAATGGGGTGCCCTTGGACACTGCTTACATTACCCCAGGTTTTCCTAATGAGATCCCGCCTTGTTCCATTTCCTGGGCTACTGAAGATAAGAGAGAGCAAAAATATGTTCTTCCCTTTACACACCTCCGGCTGGCTCAGGATATAATATTTGGAAAGATTACTTCTTAGGGGCTCTGTGTTCAATTTTCTTGCCTTATCTTTAACTTCAAGAACTTTCATATCCACATAAGGCAAAGCATGCAGAAAATATTCTTCCACAAAATCAGCCCCAAAAAGCAAGGCATGAAAAAGGATAACATTAAACAGAATGAAACACCATTGGTGAGTCCGAAGTCTGCAGAATGTCACCTGAATAAGAAAAGAACAGACACTGATTCAAGCTTCATCTCATTTCTGCTTTTGCCCCCACTGAAGACTCTATGTACCTCCTACAACACTATTTTAAGTATACATCGTTATTTATTTTTGTTATCTGTCTCTCTCACTAGATTGCTGAACTTCTAGACAACTAGCATCATGCCTCTCTCTTCTCCAGCGCTGCTGAGTCCAGTGTTTGGCACAAAGCGGAAACTGAATAAAATGTTAGTTGGTTGTTTTCTTGTTTGTTGGGATGAAAGCCTGCTTACTATATACAAGGCAGTGTGTTAGACATTGGGGAAGCAAAGAGGAATCAGACATAGACATGTGGATATAAATTAACAAGTGGCATCATTGTGCTAAAGCCTACAGGAAAATATGTGACGTTCTTTCTGAAATTGAAGCACTTGGATCAGTTTCTTCTCCAATTACAAAGGTCAAGTGCTATTTTTCAATGGAGTGGTAGATTTTGTTGGCCACTGCACAATGGCTACTATCAAACATTTAGATTCTTTTATGACTTTTCAATGTAATCTTATACTGAATTCTCACATTGTCTGTTTTGACAACATCCCCTACTCCATCTGACATGTCTGTCAATATGGGTAGATTTCTGCTATCTGCACAGCACCCTTTCAGAGATCTAGCACAAACCTGTGCCAAGCTTACTCCACCTCATCAGAGGAAATGGAAACTTTCCATCTGGAAGAGCATATACAACATTGCAATATAACAGAGCCAGGGTATGTTAAAGGAATTAAATCTCTATTCTTTGGTGCTTCAATCAACAAAGACTTCCATAATGACACTTACCATGAGCACTTCCTGTGGGCCAGGCACATGCTAAGCACTTTATATGGCTTAACTTATTTAGCCTCTTCACATAGGTTATCTTCAAACATAAACTGAGCAGCCAAGTGGTTTAGTAATTGCCCAAGATCACCCAGTGAGTAAGAAGGTGAAGTAGGGCCACAATTTGAACTCAAATCTGTCAGATTTAAAAGCTCACCTTAACCAGTAGAGAATCATGACCCCCATCTTTTACTTTTCTATGCCTATTGAATAGGAAAAAATAACAATGCAAAACAAACTCCTGCATTTGTAATCCGAACTCCTTTCCATTTCCTCAGTTCTGATGATTTGCACACACAACAAACTTCAGACTCCTCAAAGCCTATTTTAATAGATCTAAAATGCTTCAAAGATTATAAGAAACTTACCTGCATGTTGTCTGCGAACAATTTCAGGACTTTAGGAATTATTGAGTCCAGATGCCAAAGTGTGCCCAAATGTATCTCAGGATCGCTCAGTCCAACAGCAACTGAAGTACAGTTCTTTGTGCCTGAGACTTTAAGGATAAGGTTTCTTGCCAATCAACCTGAGCTTTTGTTCCAGAATAGCTGCTGGTTCCATAGGAGAGCAAATGCTGCTCATGTTACAGCTAGAGTGAATCCAGAACAAAGAAGAGAAAGCAAACCTCTTCAAGTGCTTCCAACTTTGTGTACCTCTTAAAACCACCCCTTGTCTTTTTGCTGAGTTCCTTGTGAACAATGAATGGGAGTTGAAAGAAGAGTTAGTTCACCCATATCATCTCCCCACAGCATCTCACACAAAGGAGTGCATCTCAAGAAACTAAACAGTTGGAGTAGTTTCTGCTCCCTGGTACATGCACATGCACGAGATATTGTAGGGATACTGCAATATATCAAGAGACACTCGTCATCCCTTGGGGGTGCATTTTTTTTCTACTTAAAAAAACATATGGTGAGGTTTGGTGTATATCTCATTGGGAAGGATTTTGAATTCCTAGTATATGCTATGCAAGAACTTTACTAAATCAGTTATATGTCATCCAAACTATCTCTCCCAGGCAATTTTATCTCAAAATGGAAAACAACATGTAGTCCATTTTAGCCTGAATTGGAGAAACTAAGCATTTGATGTGTACAATTTTCATATTGTGTATGTGTAGGAATTACTCCAAACGCCATTTGACCAGCAAGTTAATTTTGAAAGAAAGAAAGAAAGAAAGAACATCCAGCATATTTTTATGTTCCTGTCACATAAGTGTTGCAGAAAAATGTGTTATAGCTCAGTTGTGACAGCAACCTGGATCCAGGCGAAAGACCAAGCAGCACTTAGTTGGAGAGCTCAGGTTTATTATGCTAGCAGGCCCACAAAAGTTAACACTCCAAGCTCTGGACCCCATCTGTAGGTTTACACAGCCTTTTATAGGCTGCCAGTTTACACTTTGCAACATCATATGTAAATAAGGTATAACAAAAGTTGACTAATTAGAAACAAGATTTGTAGAAATGGACCAATCAGGAGTGAGCTCCATGCAAATGAAGTACTACAAATGGACCAATCAGAAGTGAAGGAAATAAGCAATCAGCGTGAGCTCAGGGAACCAATAGAATTTTAGGGGTAAGTTCCACTTTCCTAGAAGTAAGCCGTTTCAGAGGCAAAAAGTGAGGTAGAGCCTCTGGCCCAGGGAACGGGATGGTGCTGGCAGGAGAGTAGTGGTCCTGCCTGGGGGTCCTGCCAGTCTTTTTTTATGGAGCTTCCCACCTCATAAGCAGTTGTCTTGAACGTTCTGTTCCTATGCCAGGCTGTATTTCATGTTTTTCTTTTTGCATGTTGGTATTCCTACCTGCCATTCATAGCAGTTTTTGGAATTTATGGTCTAGGAATAACTCACTACATTTAAAGTTGGCTATGTTTTCTCAACAATCATCATGCAATTTTGGAGATTTTTATAAAGTGGGAATATATATTCTAAAAAATTCATATGAGAGGGAATTTTTATATGTACTAAATCAAACAATTAAACAGGTCTTGAGTATAATTAAACACAATTCTTTTTTCAATTTTCTTTTCATTTTTTAGAGCCATAAATTTTGCTCCTGGATCTCCTCTGGGCTTAGACAATTTGTTTTCTTTGTCTATGAGAGGTCAAACAATATTGTCTCTGGAGCAGCTCCATCTGGAATTTTCAGTTTGATGCATCAAAATCCTACCATACTGGGGTTGAGGCCACTTGCTGCAAACAGTCAGGGGTGCTTGGTTTTCTTGATTACCTTAGCACTGCCTTCTGTTTCATAAAAGTTATCCAATATGAGTACTCATGTCTCGCTATATTTTCTTGTAGTGTCATCAGCATTCTCTGGCTTAGATGTCCAGAGAGGTTGCCTGCGGTCCACCAAATCAAATGTGCTCTCTTAAGACCTGACTTTCTGGACTCCATACTTGGCTTCCACCACTAAGAGTCAACTTTTTATTTCCCATGTTTCAAGTACTGCAGATGTACTCAGAAGGCAGGGAGCCTTCGCTGTGTTCTACCACTAACTGTACATAAAATATCTTATTGTCCATATAAATGTTATGTCTATATCCTGAGTTGTTTGATTTCGGACACATCTTCACCTCTCCCTCTCTCCGCCATAGAGTGAGCATAGTAAGAAAAAGTGCCGCACAGTTGGTGCAGGATCAGATTGGATGAGGGACATAATAAACCCGCTGGACAAATTTATATTTACAGCCTGGAAGCAAACTCAGATACAGGCGCCGTAGGTCTAAGCTGTCCTGCGCATGCTCCGCCTCCCTCTACGCGCCTCCGCCCTCCCGCTTCCGCATCCAGGCGGGGGCCGGAAGTGCAGCCGCGTCCGCTGGGCGCCGCGGGCGGAGAGACGCGCGGAGATGACGCAGGCAGCACCGGAAGCCGCTCCCCTGTGAGACTGCGGACCCCGAGCAGCGGCCGCTGGTCCAGGTCTGTGTGTGAGGCGGGGCCGGGTCGGGGAGGGGATTCTCTGGCGCCCGCGCCTCTGCTGACCTGCTGCGCCTCGGGCTGTTTGTCTTTCTTTCCCTTCAGGCGCCATGGCTGCGGAGCGGACCCGGCCGCTGCGAGGCTCTGGCGGCCCGAGCGCGCCTAGTCGGTGTGAGCCCGGCGCGAGGTCCCGGGCCCCGGGGCGCTCGCTCAGGTCAGTGCTGCGCGGAACACGGCTCCGGGAGTGGGATACCTGGGAGCGACGAACGGGTTGAAGGGATCTGGAGTTGATTTTAGAGATGCGAGAATTGGGTCTCGGAGTTACTGCCTCCTAGTGCCTCAGTTTCCTTAGCTGCGAAATGAGTTAACAATGATGTAACAGGCCTGCCGTGAGTTTGAAAGATAAAAGTGTGGAGAGGTGGTTTATGAAGTACAAAGCGCTGTACTAATGCGAGGGACTGCGCCATAATTGTGGGTATGCCATGGAAACAGGTGTGTATGTGTGGGGTGCTGTTTGCAGTAAAGATAACAGTATTAATGCTAAGTGATGATGGTAACTGGTATTTCTTGTAAGCTTACAGTGTGCGAGTACTGCACTAAGCATTTTACGTGCATTATCGTCTTTATTATTCGTAAAAACCCTCGCGGGTAATGCTGTTCCGTGGTTATATTTTACAAGTGAAGAAGGTGGGCTTGAGATAGGTGAAGTGATTTGCTCAGGGTCACCCAGCAACAAGTGGAATCGCGGAGTGTTTTATAAACACTGTATTCTTTCAGAGCTTTTAAAAATTCATCGTAAAACTGAAGGTGGATTTTAATAGATGAGACATCCACATGGTTTCAAATTCAAACAGGGCCCCTCCTATCCCTCAGCCCTCCAGTTTTCTCTGAAAGCTACTGGTGTTAACCAGCTTCTTGAATATTCAAAAGGTATTTTTGTGTATATGTGTTTATATAGATACGTTTTCAAAGTCTCTGTACTCCTTAACTGCTGGTTATATTTGATAAGAAAAGAGAGGGAAGATGAGGCCTCCTCCCCAAGGACAAATATCTTGCTTTCATTCTTGACTAGGCCAGGTCCTGGGGGAGGAGAGGAAAACGCGTTCTTCGGGTTTTATCTAGAATGTTGTGTCTTTAATAAGACCTAGGGGTATAGATTTTGTTTTGTTTTGGGAGGGTGGGGGTTGGGCAGGATGTTGAGTCTGCTTCTTCCTGTGGGACCCTGGGAAAGTCAGTCAGTCCATTTGGGGGGGGCCATAAATTTCCTCATTTATTAAGGGCAGTTCTGATACCTTCCATGAAGTTGTGAAAATCAAGTGAGGTAATATCTGCGAGTAGTACTTGAGTCTTTAAAAACCAGTGCAAATGTGAGAGTTGGCTAAGGGAACATAGGGAGTTAATGGCAGAACCAGAGGCCAAACCCAGGTCTCTCATCTCCCAGTTTAAGAATCTTCACCCATTTCAGAGCTCTGTGATTGTTAATATTGAGCTCAGAAGGTCAAGTTTAATATTTAGTCTGAAGTGGGGGGAAAAATGCACGAGACACTATGGAGCGTGGGGAGGGTGTAGAGAAGATACACCTGGTGGGAAATCAGAGCCTCAAGTCATAGTCTTAATTGCCCTTAATTATGCAGTTAAACTCCCTGTAAGTTTGAGAGCTTGAGTGAGTTTTTTTCTGTATATTTTAAGCCATTTTAAGAGAAACTTCGTGGTAATATAGAGTTGAAAGGGATGTTAGTGGAGCTTTCCTGCCAGCTGTTCACGGTAATAAAACTAACAAAAAGTGCCATTTGAGCTACTCTTCTGGGCTCTATGCTAAGCCTTTCCCTGCTCTGTTTCTGATTCTCATAATCCTCAAGGTGAGGTAGCTTTCATTTTACAGATGACAAAACTGAAGCTTAGAAGTGCGTTGAACATATCGATGATCACATAGGAAGTGGCTGAGTCAGTAAAATATTTGACTGACTCCGAAGCATTGTCATTTACCTCATTTGGCCTCTATATCCAACTGTCCTTGACTGTTCCCAGGAATGGGAAGCTCACTACTCTGGAGGCGGCTGTTCCATTATTGGAAAGCTCTGATGTTTTAAAAGCTCCTCTTTGTGTTGAATTGAAATCCCACTTCCTGAAGTTTTCCCCGTGGGGCCTTGTGCTGCCAGCACATGATATTCCTAGAGGCTCTCTAAGAGTTCAGTTTAGACCTGTGACCTTAAGAAAGTTCTCTCCAGAGTCAGTTCATTTTTTTTGGAGAAATAAACACTGATTTTTTTCATAGTGCATTCTGCAGAGTTAATGAGGCCTGCTTTATTTTTAAAAAGATGCCTTTTTCATGGCAATGAGAGATGAAGAACTGAGAAAAGAGCCTCTTATAAAGGGCATCTCTAATGTAAGGGTTTGAAAAAATGCTTTTTAGGGGTTAGGAAAATATATAAATGTGAGAAATGGCTGGTTTTTTAAAAGGTGCTCACTGGATAACTTGTCTCATAATCCCTGTGGTGTCATGGGCACATTATTTGGCATGCTGTCTACTATCTCTTAGTTATTTGGTAATGATGGGACCCTGATAATGTTTTCATGGGTATTATAAATTTGCCTCTAGTCCATTTAAGTAACAGTGCATCTTATATAAATGTAAGCATTTCTATGATGGGTGTGTGGCATACTTTGTGTGAGTGTGGGTGTGGTAGAAGTCCTCCCCCCTTCACTGTAGAAAATTATTTCTGGGCAGATGTTTTTAGTTAGCTTTGTAATTGGCCAGTATTAATTAACTAATAAGTTGTGACATTTTGTGAATGTTCACAGAAAAGGGTTTTTTTGTTTTGTTTTTTGTGAATGATTTCTTTAAAATGTTTTCAGAAATATTGTAGATGGAAGGTTGTTAGGATTCAGAAAAAGAAGGAGGCTTGTTCTTGTGTTGATAAAACTTTTGGTGAACTGATTATTTTTTGGCAGCCAAGTAAATCCTTAAATTAATAAATCCTACCTAGCCCAAACTCTGAGGCTTTAAAGAGTGTTATTTTAAAGTCCATTCACTGTTTCAAAAACCAAAACTGTTAGACAAAAGATGATGTTATTGGAAGAGGTTTGTTTGCTTCTCCTGCTTTTGTCTGATAATGTTCCTGCCAAATGTGATATTGGGAAATTAATGAAAATGATTTTTACATGTCTTAACATTAACAAAGTTGGAAGATGAGATCTGGCTCTTTGTGTAGACCTGGCTAGGTGACATATATTGTAAAGAATTTATTTTCCTCTTCCACATTATTTTAGACATAAAAGTTTTTAAATTAGTGTGACAGTCTGATGGGAAACTGATCAGATTAGAAGGAAAGTTTTTTTTTTTTGAATCATGGAAATGTTTCAACATATGAAAATAGAACGAAAAAACCTCCACGTACCTACCCATCATCTAGCACTGATACCTACCAACATGGCCCATCTTGGGAAAGACGATCTTTACGGAGTTGCTTTATTTTTTTTCTCTTTTCCCATTAGTTTAGTCCCCATCATTAAGAGTGTGTTGACACCTTAATATAGTATGTATTGCTAGATGCTTGTAAACTTGTTTTTGTTCCAGTTAGCCGTGAAGGGGAAGGTGGGTATAATCAGATAGGCACGGTGCTCCCAGATTTTATCACCAAGTTACGATTCCCCTGCTGGTAGCTGGCTTCAAAGAGAGACAGCTTGGTGTGGTTGGAAGAGTACTGATCTTGAGAGTACTGGCTTTCAGTCTGTTCTGTTGCTATTTTAGTGCTCTTTTGGCTGTAGGCAAATCAGTTACCTTCTCTGACCTGCAACTTCCTCATCTGCAAAGTGGATGGTACCCGTTTGGGGGGGTGTTTTGTAAGCATCAGGATTACTAATTTGTCTTATTTGTGCAGGCCTCCAGGACCCTTGTGGCTCTCTGGGGCACATGAGGATAAGAGTTGTCACCAGCTCATAAAAACAGGCTGTGTAAGGCCAGATGAGGCCTTTGGTAATTCACGTTCTAACAGGCAGTGCCATAAAGGAAGTGGAAGAACCAGAATACCTGAGCCGTATAACTTACTGCACCTGCTTATTTTTCTTCCCCAAACCTTTTTTTTGCCTGAACATCTTTTGCAAAAGCCAGCAGTCAGTTCTGTGATGCTGGTATCAGCTCAGGTTGTACTTAGCATGATAACTAATGTTGCAAGTTACTGCTCTGGGGATTTGCTTTCTGGTCGTCACATCCTGGTGCTTCTTTTTGTGATTTTAGTGCCTAAATAGAGTGTATTAAGGAAATGCTGTTATGATAGTTTTGATGGGGATTCTGTTTTATAGAATACACTGTTTCATAATGAATGAATACTTTGTAAGTCTTTTACTGTAAAGATGCATGTAGCATGTGCTAGACTTCAAAAGAAGCAAGTCACACACATAAGTTTCATTGACTTATGTTTTAGAGGTCATGATTTGTTAAAGTATGTTTTCTCAAATGTATTTTCTTTTATGTGCATGGAAATTTCTCAGATAAATACAGTGTATTAACTGTAAAGTTAAAATGTTGTAACAAAGCATAAAGTTGTAATGCCAAGTTTTTTACACTAATTTTTAATACGTCATTTGTTAGTCTTGCTTGAACGGTCTTTTTGAGCAGAACTAATACAATATTTTGATGTGCCACAGGTAAATTTTTCCATAACCTTATGGAGAGAAAGGACTTTGAGACATGGCTTGATAACATTTCTGTTACATTTCTTTCTCTGACGGACTTGCAGAAAAATGAAACTCTGGATCACCTGATTAGTCTGAGTGGGGCAGTCCAGCTCAGGCATCTCTCCAATAACCTGGAGACTCTCCTCAAGCGGGATTTCCTCAAACTCCTTCCCCTGGAGCTCAGTTTTTATTTGTTAAAATGGCTCGATCCTCAGACTTTACTCACATGCTGCCTCGTCTCTAAACAGTGGAATAAGGTGATAAGTGCCTGTACAGAGGTGTGGCAGACTGCCTGTAAAAATTTGGGCTGGCAAATAGATGATTCTGTTCAGGACGCTTTGCACTGGAAGAAGGTTTATTTGAAGGCTATTTTGAGAATGAAGCAACTGGAGGACCACGAAGCCTTTGAGACCTCATCGTTAATTGGACACAGTGCCAGAGTGTATGCACTTTACTACAAAGATGGACTTCTCTGTACAGGTAAGAGAGCCTGGAACTTTTATTTTTGTTAGTTTTTGAATTTCATAGGGTTTAGTCTTACAAACAGAACAAACTACTCCTCAGGCTTGAGGATGGGAATTGTTAATTATATGATATATCGATGATGGCATTATCCCCCCACCCCTGAGTGACCACCCCCCGCTTTATCCTCGTTCACTCTAAAACAATTATTTTTATAAAATTTTACTAGAAGAAAGCTCCAGACATTCTTTTAAATGTGATGTGAGTCAGAAAGCTGTAACTACCTTTTTCTCTACTCTTCTTCCATGTACAATCCTCCATGTTGGTTAATTTATTTTTTTCTGTCAGCAATGTTTTTTAGGAAAAAAATAGTGGAAAAGTTGCTGTCTAGTCCTAGCAGATAGGTCATTTTGGAAGAATTGCTTAACCTCTATATGCTTGTTCCTTTGTCTATAAAATATAAGAGGGGAGATACCTCTCTTGTTCTGAGATCCTGTGGTTCTAAGAGGAATTAGAAGTTAAGTTTGGGCGTGGGAAAAAACACAGTTGGATATTTTAAAATTCAGCAAATAGTTAAGTAGCTTTTTATAACAAACATAATCATTAAAATCATGTGTATCTTGCTGTTAAAATGGGCACGTGTTTCTACATGTGATTATATTGGTGCCCACGTTTTAGGCAGTCCATTTTGATAGGTGTTGTTAGTACGCAATGTTTAGAACGACTCTAGGCAGTTCTCATCAGTGATCCCAATGCCTGTTCACTTCCAGTGCATGTAACATACAGTGCAGGGATACTCCGTGTTCTTTCCTCATCCAGGACAATTTCTAGTAAACACTTGAGCATTACCTAAACTACATAGTTGTCATTTTTAATGGTGTGTACTGTTCTTTTGTGTAAGTATATCACCATTATTTAGCCACTTCCATGTTAGTGCATATTTAGGTTGTTTCTATTTTTATGAATATTTTTGTTTGCATTATTTTTTCCCCTTGAATTATTTGGGGCAGAAGCCTCAAAGGAGAACCACAAGATTGGGAAGTATGAATGATTTTATAGATTTCTCTTAGTGTCCTTTCCAGATATATTAAATTGATGCTGTGCCCACAGCAAAGCCTTAAGTAACCTGCTTCTCCCCTCAGAGTCCTACCAGACTCAGTTTTAGTATTTGTAATAGTTAAGAGAGGTATGATTTCTCAAGATTGTTTTAAAATTGCAATTCTTTGTTCGTTGTGGATGTACGTTTTCTCTGAAATGCTTGACACTTTGTCAGTTTTATGAAGTAAACATTAAATTTAAGGCATCTCATGGTTTTGTCATCCTGAAATTACTCTGTGCTTACATTATTTTCCCTGTCCTATAAAAGCCTGATTATTGGAAGTATAGACTTCGATGTACTTTCCCAGCTGTGGTGATGGCTTTTCAGTGTCCTTTTCAGCTCATGATCAACAGCAGGTTTTTTTTGTTTTGTTTTGTTTTTTAAGATTAAAATGCCATATTGCATTTGAGCTTGGCACTTACATATGTATATACTTAGGCCAGTACTGGCAGTTGACACATTTTCAGAACGAACTCCAGCTTTAAAACAATTTTTTTTCTCATTAAACTTTGTGTTTGAAATGCTAGAAAACCTCCGTTACTTGGCACAGAATACATTCACTGGATTTCTTAACTACCTGAACAGTTAAGATCTTCCATACCTATGGACCCAACCCTGCATTTTAAGATTATTCTCCCGGGGGGGTCTATGTACTATGATATTTTTAATATGATTAAACTCACTCACCTGGTTTGCATATTGAAAATTATGCTCTGTTCATTGAAAATGATCCAAAGCATTAGTTTAAAGCAGCATCCCTGGGACTGTTACTAGTGAGAGGAATATTTGTTATAGAATTAAGTATGTGTTCATGTCATCTTGTTACTTCAGAGCTTGTATTTTCACTATGAGTGAATGGGGAAATTGTGAATTTGGTTTACAGTGACTCTCAGATTAGCCCTTGAGCAAGCAATGAAACAGTATCACCAAAATATTGATGGTATAAAAATTAACATGGTATACATTGAATGAGTTGGTTATTCTTTTGCTTATTTCTGAAATGGTAAGCAAGGAACCTGTTGTGCTTTGTACTGTTCAATAGACATTTATTTATAAAATGCCTACTGTGTGAAGGACGCTGTGATGGCATGCAGTTCTTCTCTTGAAGAACGTACACACTGGGATTAGGAAGGGAACCTGGTTAAGTGAAAGTCTCTGAGTGAACTGTGGCTAATAGAAACACTAAAGTGGGTAGCTGTTACTCCACTGTAGTATAAATTATTGCCACGTGGGATTTGGGTTCAGAGTTGTCAGATCTGACTTTTCAAGAGAAGCCCCAAATCTAGATTTTTGTGAAATACCCTGATTTTTTTTTTAGAAAGTATTAATTTTTAAGTATTAATCGAATTTTTAAAATACTGTGATTGAGTCATATTCAGTCTGTAAATGGCTGTATTGTGACCTCTGGCTTAAAGTCGAATAAGAAAAACAAGAGCTATTAAAGAGGTATGATCAAATGATGTATTTAACTAGACTTATTGTGGTGAACATTTCACAGTATATACAAATATCAAATCATTTTGTTACATAGCTGGAATTAATATAATTTTGTATGTCAGTTATATCTCAAATTAAAAGAGAGACTGACCGAAAAAATGGTGTAGTTGAATTGTGTGAGGTAAATAAAATTATATAGTTGTCCAGAAGAAGGAATGATTTCTTCCATTTGGGAAGGTAGAGCATTGTTCACGTTGGGTCTTGAAGAATGTGTAGATTTTAGAGAGTTGAGATACACAATCAGGGCTTTCCAATAGGAAGATCAACATTCAAAAGGCATGGAAAGGGCCAAGCATGGAAGAAAATAAAGAAAACCATTTAGACTAGAATCTTGGAATATAAGTAGGAACTCTTAAGAGACTTTCAGAATATAATCTGAAGAAATAGGCTGGGACTGTGTTTTCACAACTGGGATGCCAGGAACATGTGTTTGGAGAGTTTTCTGTAAACTGAAAGATTTCTGAACAGAAAAAGGGCCAGATTCAGAGCTTTCTGCTTCAAGTAAACTAGTGTTTCTTATTTCTGTCAGATCCAGGTCCTCTTTTTATAACATATTTTACAATATCCTCCTAACTTGAAGTAAAATTCATAGAAGTAACTTATCTCTACATACACAGTTTTAAAATCAATGTAATACCCAAACTCTGATCCAGAAGAGAAATAGGAGGACTGCAACTTAAAATAATATGTAATATACCAGGTCCAGGTTGCTCCCTTACATGGTTCTTTGAATCAAATAACACAGCCTCTCTCCCCTAGAGGATGGTCACTGTCAGTTCCCAGCCTACCTAAGAGCCTTGCCACTCTGAGGGGATGTCCTCGCCTCACTAAGCCTGGTTAGTGGGCATCGCAGTATTTCTTTTCACACACAGTGATGAGTACATCAAGAGTGTGCTGCTCTTTGATTTCTATTTGAAATGTTTGAGTAAGGATATTGTGACAACACTAAAACATTGCAGTAATGCTCCAGTGTGTTAGACTTTGAGAGTTTCAGAAATGTGATGTTTCCTTCCTTTGCCCCATGAGGGGTATAACTGTTTCTAGCCCTCAGGTTTTAAATAAAAGCAATTAAAGTAGCTATTTTTAAACATTTTCTTTTCTCCAACATGATTTTCTTCTTTTAATTAACTCAGTCTGTATCCACCTGGGTAACAGCCAACAAAGGCGATTTGAAGACCAGAAACACATCCATTTTCTGATAGACACAGACATATATATTCCATACTTTGCACCTTAATGAAATACTTTGAAACAGAAAAAAAAAATACACATTGAACAGGTAGTGCTCAAGCATGGCTGTGCTAGGAGGTGGTAATCAGATGTCAACATCTATGTATACTGTCATTGTGAACATGACAGCCATGAATGCAGAATGTTGTATTTATGTCACAGATACCGTCCGTGACATGATCTTTTCAAATGGTGAAAAAAACTCAGTTTTTCCCAGGAAAGTACATCTTTCCTCAATTTATTTGGTAGTTAACACTCACAGAAAAAATTCAGCATACAGTTAAATTGCAAGTATGCTTTGTAAAAAAACAGGTTTTAGGCTCAGTCAGATAACTAAGGAAAAGCTTTTCACTTAAGAATATCTGGTAGAACCTTCAAGAATGTCATGCGGAATACAAGACAATTCTTCTTGTGCATTGCAGACATTGCAGGATGTTCGGCATTCCTGGTCTCTGCCCAGTAGATGCCAGTAATGTCCCTCCATTGTGACAATGAAGCCTTCCTACAGATTTGTAAAATATTCCCCCTAGGAGATGTTGCTAGTTCTATTGATGCCCTTTGACATGGACAAATCTGGAGCTTCCAAGTTGAAGTATTAGCTTGTTGCAGTTTAGATGAGCTTAAATAGGTCTAGATTTAGGATACTAAGAGTAGAGATTTTTTTAAAGGGGCAGTTAAATGGAAGAGCAGCCATTGAAATAGAATTGCCAGGAGTTGGCAGTGATTTGGGTATGTGGAGTAGGGAGACTTCAGAAATGGTCAATAGTTTCTAGCTGTGTGTATACCTCGGAAGACAGTAGTAGTAACAAGAACAGAAAATGAAGGAATAAGTTCAAGAGGGTAGATGGAGTTCAATTTGGGATGAGCTGAATTCAGCTGGATGTGTAAGTAAGAGTGGAAATTTCCATAGTCTAGAAATGCAAGGTGAGAGCTTGGGAGAGTGCGCAGGACAGGAGAGAGAGATTTGGGAGTTAGTCACATCACAGCTGTGACTATAAGTGAAATTTTAAAAGGAGATGGAGAGAGGAAAAAGAATAGAGCATAAGGTGGATCCTTTGAGAGTATACACAGAGGAAAGATAGAGATAAAGAAACAGAACGGTGATGAAGAGAGTTTCAAGAAGGAGCATGAAGATTACCTGTCTTAGAGAGGCACTGGTAAATTCACTTGGTAGGCAGAGTCAGATGCCTTAGAGAGGTGGTTTGAGAGCTGAGATCTGATTCTACCAGTTAAATATTTAAACTTGGAAAGATAGCTTACTCTTTGGGTTACAGCTCATTTTTCTGCTTACTTTTGTTACATACCTATCTCTGTAATTTTTATCAAATATTGTTTTCACCATTTTCTGAATTGAGGGGGCTTCTCCCCTCCTTTCATGTAGTGAAAAATAGTCTGCATTTATTTAGTCCCCTTTCACTTTCCTCTCTAGGCTGCATCATCGATGACCTCTTTGAAAACATGTGTTGGTCAGCACAGCGAATGGGAGTCCATAGAGAAAGCTGACATAAAGCCAGAGAGGAGCAGAGAATAGTGGCTCCTAAGGGCTTGGCAGTTAGCAGTAGACTTACACCCCTATAAAATGGAATGCGACTCAGCCTGATTGTTTTCTGATGTATTTTTAGGGTATAAAACTGAATGGCCTAATGTTTTCCTGAATACACTAGTTTAAATAATTAGGTTAAATAATTCTCCCTCCTTTTAAAAAAAAAATTGTGGTAAAATATATATAAGATTTAGCATTTTAACAATTTTAAGTGTACTGTTCAGTGCCATTAATTACATTCACATTGTTGTGCAAACATCACCACCATCTACCTCCAGAACTGTTGGCATCTTCCCAAACTGAAACTGTACTCATTAAGCACTGACACACTGTTCCCTCCTCCACCCAGCCCCTGGCAACCACCACTCTACTTTCTGTCTCTGAATTTGGCTAATCTAAGTACCTCATGGGTGGAATCTTAGAGTATTTGTTCTTTTGTAACTGACTTACTTCACTTAGCGTAATTTCTCCGAGGTTCCTCCGTCTTGTAGCGTATGTCAGAATTTCCTTCCTTCTGGAGGCCCAATACTAATCCATTGTATGTATATACCACATTTTGTTTATCCTCCCTTCTAGTTTTTAAGTAGCCTTCCTGTCTCCAGTTTTGTCCTGCTTCAGACCATTCTCCATGGTACAGCCACAGTGATCTTTCAGAAATGCAGACCTGGGCACAGTTAAACACCCTCCTGACCCAGTTCTCCCACCTGACCCTGCTGCTGGTTCCCAGCCACGCTGAACCGCTTTCGTAATCAGTGTCCATGTTTTACGCAGTGCATTTTGACAAGCATTTAAATAATTCCTAGGCAGTTTTTAGAATGGTTCCAAGTAGTTCTTTATGAATCGACCCCAATACCTGTTCACATATATTTATGTACTCCCTGGAGATACTTAATAGGTACTTTCAGTAGGTATGTTACAGAGGTTGGCAAACTGCCAGCTGCAGGAGCCGGGTCCTGCAAAGCAGGGTAACTACCACAGAGTCTGTATGGCTCAAAAAGCCTAATAGATTTACTATCTAGTCTTTTACAGAAAAAGTTTGGCTGAGCTCTGGCGTATACTGTCTTTTTCAGCTGGGGGGAGAGTGGAGTGCTGATTGATTTATTCATCCTTTAAATTTCATCTGGTTAATACTCAAAAGTTTATTCTTGTTTTAAGCCATGAAATTCCTTCTTCAAACAGTCCTACACCAAAGCCTGGCTTAAAAACAAGTAAGAGTATAGTTGTGGCGCCAGTCATGCCATCTCCGAAGGCATGTTTGTGGATCACCTAGTTGTTGAGCACAACTGTGAGCTCAGTGGAGCTTCATCTGAGGCAGTTTCTCTTTTTATGCCCACCTTGTGTTTGTCCTGGGCTTTTGTCTGCCCACCCCTCACTGTACTGAATTATTACTGCTTGTTTAGCCTTTTTGTCTTCCTAGGTAGACTAAGCATCATAAGAGCAGGAGCCCTGCCTCACAGAGACATTCTCTAAATATGGGTTGAATGAATGAAGGAGACCCTGGTCGAACACTGACGATAAATCAGCAGCAGGCTCAGACAGGACCCAAGATGATTTCTTTTCCTGCTTTAGCTTGCTAGAATTACAGCCACAAAATGCGGACTGGACCAAAAAGCTGAGAGGACCTTCCAAAGATTATCTAGGCCTGTGCTGTTCAGCATAGTTGCCACTTACCACGTGCCTTTTGAGCATTTGAGATACGGCTGGTTCCAACTGAGATGCAAAATATGAAATACTTAGCAAATTTTGAAGACTTAGAATGTAAACTATTTCATTAACAAATTTTTATATTGATAACATGTTAAATCATAATATTTTTGGCATACTGAGTTAAATATATTAAATTATTTTCTTTTTTGTACTTTTTAAAGTAGATATTAGAAAAATTTAAATTGCTTATGTGGCTTGTATTATATTTCTATCAGACAGTGTTGTTCTAGATTATTGGTTCTCAAAATTAGTGCCTAATACATTAGAATCTCCTGGCAAGCTTTTAAGATCTTTGGATCCTACCTCAGATGGTCTAAATTAGCATCCCTGAAGGCAGGGCCCTCCGTGTGTGTTGCTACAGCTCCCCTGATGATTCTGATGCCTCATGCCCTTGAGAACCACCAGCCAAGTCCCACCTTTCATTTTATAAAGAGAAACTGAGTCCCTAAATAGTAAAGTGACAACAGATATAGTCTTCATTTCAGTATGCTCTCACAGGGTTTTCCCAGGTTGAAATTCTTGCTCTACCTTTTTCATAAGTGATAGTAATTTTTCCATTGTCTGAAATAGTGGCTCTTGATCAGCCCTTAAATGTGGGATTGTGGCTGACTGTAGTCATTTAAGCTTTTTGAAAACTGATCCGTTGGTGCCTTTCCAGGATACCACGTTCTTATTACACTATTTTATCTTCAAAATGGCTTTTTAAGGTCAATTCTTATTATTTTATAAAGGTAAATTATGACAAATGAGTTAATCATCAGGATTTTAAACGTGATTAAGGCAACGTCCTGAATTGTCACTGTAATCAGTGTAGTATTTTCATCAGAGGCAGAAATAAAACCTACTTATTTCCTATCGAATCTTAAGAAGCTTTACAGGCTCTTTAACAAACAAGCTCTTTGTTGAGTTGTTAGGACTGGGAATAATTTTATGTCTAGTTTTCTTTGAAGTTCCTTCACACATTTCAGATGGCTCAATAAATTAGCATTTAGCCTTTGTGGAAGTTAACCAGTGATTGGAGGCTTATCTGTGACTTGCCTTAAGAGTAGAATGTGTTACAACAGACAGCTTTACTATTCACATTTTTTATTTGTTCAAAGTTGTTGGGTAATGGACCGGCATGCACGTGTACCCATGCAGTCATAGGTA
Organism: Camelus bactrianus; assembly: GCF_048773025.1. Classification (NCBI taxonomy): domain Eukaryota; kingdom Metazoa; phylum Chordata; class Mammalia; order Artiodactyla; family Camelidae; genus Camelus; species Camelus bactrianus. Next base: position 65,234,342 of record NC_133542.1, on the reverse strand, counting down.
ATACCTGTCATTTTAAGCTCAAATCAGAGAGCTGATGATAGCCAAAGATTTGGGAAAATTTACAAGTGGAAGCACCAAGGGATGCTTTAATCTAATACTCCTCGATAGCCGGGAAAGAACTAAGCAAAAGGCATGGATTCAGTCCCGGGAATGTTAACACCACTTTGGTGACCCTGAGCAAGTTGTGTTAATCTCTCCATGCTTTGGTTTTCCCAGCCGTAAAGTGGGAGTGCTAGAGGAGGTGACTGTTACGGTTCTCCTTGAGAAGTACCATGGTTTGGGGATTTCCTTTCTTTAGTGCTTGTTTTCCTACTAACCTCCCTGTTTTTCTCTTGAAGGGTCAGATGACTTGTCTGCGAAACTATGGGATGTGAGCACAGGGCAGTGTGTTTATGGCATCCAGACCCACACTTGTGCGGCAGTGAAGTTTGATGAGCAGAAGCTTGTGACAGGCTCCTTTGACAACACTGTGGCCTGCTGGGAATGGAGTTCCGGAGCCAGGACCCAGCACTTCCGGGGGCACACGGGGGCGGGTGGGTTGCCTTTTTTCAAGGGTTTCAACAGTTATTTTAACCTCATTCCTTAAAGCCAGGAGCCAAGAATGGGATCGCTTTTTGTTTTTGTTTCTGTTGTTTTTTAATTTAAGCTGTCCTTCCCCAGCCAGTTCTTTCTCAGTCACTATAGTTAATCCCTTTATTCAAATTATTTGGCATTCCTCCCTACTTTCACTTTTCCTTGGCCTGTGTTTAAACTCTTCTGTGTAGCCTTACGCTGGGACGAGCCGTTCTCCTTTCCCCCTGTTTTCCCTTTATATCCTGTTGAATGGTTGGTCCTTTGTTTTTATCAGATTCCGTAACTCCAAATTGACTAAATGCTGCACCTGTAAATTTAGTCCACTTTATTTGTAGAATTACTGTTCTACAAATGACTTGTGTGATCTACACAGATCACATCAAATTGGAGCTTGGTTGACATTTAATTAAAACGAGCTACTGACGAAAAAAGCCGCAAGATGGAAAAAGGTACCTGAATATTCCCTAACAGTTTTTCAGCAGCCTTAGTTTGCAAAACCTGCTCATTTGAACATAGGGCTGAGACCTGAGCTTCTCCCTCTGCTGCCTTGTATCTTGGAGCTTTGTGCAGAAATCGTGTTGATCTAGTTCCCAGCCTCTTGTGCAGCAGCTCCCTTCTTCCTTTCCCCCCTTCCCCCCCCCCGCCTTAGCCCCTGACAGTCACAGTCTATGCTCTTAAGCATCACATTTGTGAGCAGCCTTCCTGGACTCCCTAAACAGGTTGACTCCCTCTGCTGTAGGTGTCCCAATAGCCTGTGTAACACTCATCATACAAGTAAGCATGATCACCTGGTTTCCCCACCAACCTTTAAGCTCCAGAAGGACAGGGAACTTGCCTATCTTGTTCACCCATAGGTCCTGAGTTCCTTACACCGTACCTGGTGCTCAGTAATTCTTTAAAACACAGCTGTTTTATTACAAAAACAAAAATTTCCCCCATTTTGTTTGTCATCCTATACATTTTTCTTCAGTCTGCTCTGCTATCACTTATTTACTACAAAAATTAATATTTGAAGATGTATGATTTAGCATGGAACTTATACATCAATCTGAATGTAATACTCCACAGTGTCAAGGGATATACGTTGCCTTCCAGGTGATTTTACGCCTGATAAACTTTGAGAGCCCTGTTCTAAAAGATTTCTTCTTTGCTGTTCCCTGGACATTGCTGTGGCTTTTCCTAACTCCATGCCTTTGCTGTTCCCTCTACCTACAGTATTCTCTTTCTTTTCTTGATAAACTCTACTCATCCTTCAGGGCCCATCTCCAATATCGCCTCTTCCCTGAAGTCTTCCCTGATACCCCTGGGCAGAGTTAGTCATTCTCCTTGGTGTTTCCCTAGCAAGAGGTAAACATTTATTTATTTATTTTTGGACTTCCTCCTCCACCCCTCACTTAGACTGAGTTCCTTAAAGAAAAGACCAGTGTCTTCATCTCTGGGTCCCCAGTGTTCCTTTAGAGCTTGACAGGCATTTAAAAGCAAATATTTCAGTACTTGCTATACTCAGGCACGGTTTTAGGTAGTGGGGGTACAGCTGTGAAGAAAGTCAGATAGTTTGAGAGAATGGCTTAGTCTGACCTTTGGTTTTTTTTTTTTTTTTTTTTTTCCTCATTACACTGGCTTTTCTTGAGTAATGGTATTGTTTTACGGCTTATATTCTTGACATTTTATCTTACTGCAATAAAAAGTACGAATCTGAGTAGGTCCACCGATGTTCTGTTTTCCCTGCATAAGCTTAGATAAGTTATGTGTAGTATCAGGCAGGCAGTCCTGAGAAGAAATGCCATTGTCTCCTATACTGGCTTTGCTTCTCACTCTGAAGCTAGTACAAGTGTAAGAGATTGTATTATTCCAGGGACTTTTCATCCTTAGAATAATAACCTATAATAATAGCAAAAATTTTGAAGTAGACATGCTTTTTATCAGAAAATTGTTAGCTGATTAAGCATCACTCTTACAGTAGTTCTGGTTGAGAAAGTATACAGTTGGGCAGCTAGGGAGAATGAGCGTTATTGAACTCTGTTAAAAAAAAGACCTGCAGGGAAAGGCATATTTTAACTTTGTGTGTGTTATATATACTAGTGTTTAGTGTCGACTACAATGATGAACTGGACATCTTGGTGAGTGGCTCTGCAGACTTCACTGTGAAAGTATGGGCTTTGTCTGCTGGAACGTGCCTGAACACACTCACCGGGCACACAGAATGGGTCACCAAGGTAGGAAGACTTACAGAAGAAAACTTGATGTCAGTCCTGCTGAGGGGTGGGATGGAGAATGGTTGACGCTGCCTTATGAGTGGTAGATGAGTCATAAGATGGAATTGATGCAACCACAAAGCATGTTGGTGTACAACAGTGACCAGCATGTAAAAGACACTTGGTAAATAGTTGAATGAATGACTTACGGGCATGGAAAGATGCCCATAATATATGAGGTGGGTAGAGGGAGCAAATAAAACAGGTTACATACAGAAAGCTATGGATAGTATGTTAACAGTTTCTGAATGTATTGTGTTGAAGATAATTATTTTTGTGGAATTGTGGGTACTTTTTATACTTTAGGATAAGCAAATTTCTTTTTAAATCAGAAAAGCATTTTTCATTTTGAAAAAGAAAATGCTTGCAAGAAGTGGAACAAAAAAAATGTATGAGATCTTTAAAGAACATTGTAATGTTTTCTAACCACTTTTATTCAACATAATATTGGAAGTCCTAGCCAGAGCAGGAAAAAAAAAAAAAAGAGCAGGTATCCAGATTGGAAAGGAAGAAGTAAAACTGTCATATTTGCAGATGACATGGTATTATATATAGAAAACCCTGTGACACCATCAAAAAAAACTGTTAGAACTAATAAATTCAGTAAAGTTGCAAGATACAAAATCAGTGCACAAAAATCTGTTGCATTTCAGTACACTAATAATGAATTATGAGAAAGAGAAATAAAGAAAACAGTCCCATTTACAGTTGCATCAAAAAGAATAAAATACCTAGGAATTAATTTAACTGGGAGGAGAAAGACCTATATATTGAGAACTGCAAGACATTAATGAAAGAAATTGAAGAAGACACAAATAAATGGAAAGATACTTCATGCTCGTAGAGTGGAAGAATCAATATTGTTAACATGTCCGTAGTACCCAAAGTAATCTACAGATTCAGTGCAATCCTGTCAAAATTCCAATGGCATTTTTCAAGGAAATAAAGACAAATAATCCTAAAATTTGTACGAAGCCACAGAAAACCTCAAAAAGCCATAGCTATCTTGAGAAAGAACAAAGCTGGGGGCATCATGCTTTCAAACTATATGATAAAGCTATAGTAATTAACAGTATGGTGTTGGCAGAACAGACACACAGATCACTGGAACAGAATTCAGAGCCCAGAAATAAACCCACTCATATACGGTCAATTTACGGTAAAAGCCAAGAATCTACAATGGGGAAAAGACAATTTCTTCCATGAACAACGTTGGGAAAACTAACAGCTACATGCAAGAGAATGAAACTCAACCAGCGTCTTACACCATTCACAAAAATTAACTCAAAATGGATTAAAGACTTGAACTTAACATCTGGAACCATGTAACTCCTAGAAGAAAACATAGGCAGTAGGCTCCTTGATGTAGGTTTTGGCAATGATTTTTTTGACTCTGACACCAAAAGCAGAAGCAAAAATAAATAAGTGGGACTACATCATACTAAAGAGATTCTGCACAGCAAAAGAAACAACAAAATGAAAGGGCAACCCACTGAATGGGATAAAATACTTAGAAATTATAGATAAGGGACTAATATCCAAAATTCGTAGCTCATACAACTCAATAGCAAAAAAAAAAAAAAAAATCTGATTAAGAAATGGGCAGAAGATCTGAATAGACACTTTTCCAAAGAAGACATACTAGGTGGCTAACAAGTAAATGAAAAAGTGATCACCGTCATTAATCATCAGGGAAATGCAGGTGCACAGTGAGATAGCACCTTATGTCAGTTAGAATGGCTGTTATCAGAAAGATAAGAAATAACAAGTGCTGGTGAAGTTGTAGAGAAAAGGGAACCCTTGTGCCCTTTTGGGGAATGTAAATTGGTGTAGCCACTATAGAATACAGTTTGGAGATTCCTAAAAATTGAAAAACAGAACTACCACGTGATCCAGCATTTCCACTTCTGGGTGTTTATCAGAAGAAAATGAAAACACTGACTTGAAAAGATACATGCACCCCATGTTCATCGCAGCATTATTTACAATTTGCAATAGCCAAGATATGGAAACAACCTAAGTGTTCATCCATGGGTGAATGCATATGTATATATTTCCATCCATATATTACAATACACACACACACATACATTACTTAACTGTAAAAAAAAGAATGAAATCCTGCCATTTGTGACAACATGAATGGACCTCAAGGGGTGGAATAAGTCAGACAATGGCAAATACGATATGATCTAATATGTGGAATCTGAAAAAAAAAGAAAAAACTCATGGATACAGAGAACAGATTGTTGGTTGCCAGAGGCAGGGGGTGGGATGTGGGGAGTGGGAAAAAAATGGGTGAACAGTGTTTTTTGTGTTGTTTTTTTTTTTTTTCGTTTAAATTGTTTAGAAAGAGAAGAGGGAGGGAGGAAGGGAAAACAATATTGCAGGAAGTAGAACAAAGAAAAATATACAGGATCTTTAGAAGAGTATTGTGATATTTTTTAGTTCTCAAAAAAGATTGCTGTGAGCATCAGATGCAGTGTTAACAGAAATGGTATGCAGAGACACTTGAGCTTATCATGCTGTTCTGTGAGGGGCTAAGGATACAGGAGTGAGCAAAAGAGACCCAGGCCTGATTTGAATGTTAGTCTAGTAGGAGAAACAGTTATTAATAATTTTGCAAATAAATATATAATCACAAATTGTGTTAAGTGCTATGGAAGAAAAGTGTAGCATTCTATGAGAAAGTCTAGGAAGGTGTTTAATTTGATTCAGGGAAAGCTTTTTGAGAAGGGACCAAATGTGAAGAATAAATTGGAGGTAGCTGTGTAAAGATTAGTGGGGTATTTCAGAGGGTACAGTATGTGCACAGTTCCTGGGGTGGGAAAGAACCTAGACATTTGATGAGCTGATGCCCTGGAAGGCTAGTGGAGGTGTGCTGTAGCTGGGGGAGGTATGGGAGAGGTGGCCATTACCTATGGGTTACCAGACCACGTTGAGGATTTGGGCTCTCATGAGTGTAGTAGGAAGTAATCGATGAGTTCTGAGCAAGGATCTGGTGTGATTCATATTTTAAGAAAATAACTGCTGAGTGAAGAATGGATTAGAATGAGGCACAAGTGGATACAAGGTGGCCAGTTAGGCTTTTGTGCTAGTCTAAGCAAAAGATACCCAACGGCTTGGACTTGGGTGGCAATAAAGAAAGAGAAGGGCGCACATGAAGGATGTGTCTTTAAGGTAAAGCCACTGAACTTACTGATGGGGAACAAAGAAGAAAGAAGCAGATGACTAGGGGGTTTTAGATGAGTGGGTGATTTTTGAGAAGATCAACACCACCACTGAACACTTAAAAATGGTTGAGATTTTACATTTATGTTTTGTGTATTTTACGACAATAAAAACAAAAACTTGGAAAAAAATAATTCCGTACCAGACACATTCAATTTTAAATAGAAAAGTTATAGGAGACAATTCAGTGTTATGTTAAAAGCAGTGGACTTGTGGCCAGAACACTGTGATGTCTTAGCGTACTCCGCCCTTCATGGCCTGAGTTTCATCATCGGCTAAATGTTCTCTGATATTAAATGAGATGAGGGGACAGCGCCCCCGCAAGGTGCCTGGCGCTTAGTAGCAGGTCTGTCGGTTTCATTTGAACCTGCAACCCAGGCTTCTGAATGAGCGAGCCTGGCCTCCCCTCTCACTTTATGCTGACTTAGTGCTAAAATAACTGAAACCTAGTGTCCGCAGATGATTCCGCATACTGATGGGATGTGAGCTCTTAATACATTGTAGTTTTCATTGTTCTATTTCATTTGCACTGAAGTCATCTGAGATAATAGGTGCCTCATCCCCTATTTTAAAGATGAGGAGACTGAGGAACAGAGGTTAGATGGTCTAACCCAAGGTTGCAAAGTCAGCATATGGCAGATTCTGGTCCCAGCTCTAGTGCTTTTTCCTTTATAACGCACATGCTTAAGAAAACAGGTGGTTTGTATCTACTATGTGTATGGACTTTTTTCTTTCCTGTTCCTCACATTTTTTATGAAGTCACATTTTATAATTTTTAAAAAGCAGTCCTAATGTTTGCTTCCAGACTGAAACTAAGTGCTGCCAACATCAGGCACTTAGATCCTGCTGATAATTTAGTCTGGTAATAGTAAAACTCTTGGTAGAGGTTAACCTGGTCATAGAGTTATAGCTTAACTGTTCTCACATACCATATCATTTCAAGCTCATTTTTTGTAGATTAATTTTTTAAAAAGCAGTATAGGAACAGCATTAAAAGGATCTTTCTATAATATGGATATTTATTATTTCTAGGTGGTTTTACAGAAGTGCAAAGTCAAATCTCTCTTGCACAGCCCTGGAGACTACATTCTCTTAAGTGCGGACAAATATGAGATCAAGGTGAGGGTTTTTTCCTCCATTAATTTGCCTCAAGAAAGGGTATGACACTGGGCGGGTATTTCACAGGAGGCAGGGATGTCTTTAGTCCCAACCGTCTTAAACCCATTGGCAAGAGAAAGGTTCATTATCCCTGCGTTCCAGGCAGTTTCTAACTCTGGTTTGTGAATGAAGGGGGAAAAAATCCACAGAACTTTATCTTTAGTGCATTTTTGCTGTTTCCTTAAGACACGTATCTCCTACCCTCTTCAATTCTTAGAGCTAAAGAATAAAAACACAAACATACATTTATATAATAAGAAAAGCAATTTGCAAAAAGTTTACAGAGCATGCTTACATGCATTTTCATTGTACCTTTTAAACCGTTCCATGTAGGCATTAACTCACTTCTTTGCAGGAACTGAGGTTCATAGAGGTTAACTGTTTTACCCAAGATTACTCAACACATGCATGGAGAATCAGCATTTGAACACAAGCCTCAGCTGTAAAACCTGTGGTCTTTCCAGTTTACTTCACTTTGTGTCTGACTTCAGCAAACACAAAGCCACATTGTTTAAGGACAAGCTTTTCTGTGGTGATGTGATCTGTCATCTTTCCCAATTTTCTCTTACTTGTAGATTTGGCCCATTGGGAGAGAAATCAACTGCAAGTGCTTAAAGACATTGTCTGTTTCTGAGGATAGAAGTATCTGCCTGCAGCCAAGACTTCATTTTGATGGCAAATACATCGTCTGTAGTTCAGCACTGGGTCTTTACCAGTGGGACTTCGCCAGTTACGATATTCTCAGGTAATGCTTCCTTGGACTTTTAACAGTCAGTTGCAGTTTAATAATAAAGACAAGACTGAATATTTGGATAAACCTGTTAATAACTTGCTTTCGGGATGTGTTTACTCCTTCAGTTATAAATAGGGTTTTGTGCTGAAAATCTCACACTCAAAAAAATCTTTCAAAGGCAGTAATTAACTTAGAAAGAGTTATACGCTGCTGTCTAGAAGGTCTAGGTTCTAATACCTCTTCTTACTCTGAATCACTTTCCTTTTCAGAATTTCTAAATACCCCTTCTAGCTTTTCTGGAAGATGAAATGTTTGGCTGAAAAGATCTTTCAGATCTCCTCTAGTTCTCATATTTTAAGTTCTGTTTGCTGGTTGAAATTCTGCATTGAGGGATCGAGTGGCCTTCTGTTAACTAGTAGTAAGACAGAGGTACTTAGAGAACATTACAACTTGCAGGGTTTCTCTCCAAAGAAATACTTTTAGAGGTCTATGGCAGATAGTTTTGTGATTCACTGCATACCATAAAGCCTTCTTGGTGACGGGCAGTATCTGTTAGCATATTGGAGGCTGATGGAAGCCAGTGCCATATGGTGATTAAGAGAACTTATTTTAATGATAAAATAAACCTTGGTTTAAGACCTAGTTCCATTTCTTATGAGCTGTGTGATTTTATGAAAGTTTCTTAACCTCTCTGTGCCTCAGTTTCTCACCTATAAAGTAAAGATTAAATGAAATGTCTGTATGAGGACCTACCTAGTTCAGGACCTGACAGGTCTTTATTACTAATGGGTCTGAGAAGCTCTACATAAAGAAACCTGTTTTAATTTGTTTAACCTACTGTACCTCACACTTATTGTGCATAGAGCCCTTGTTTTGAGGAACACCTATTAACAGCTTTCAATTAGTGCTCCATCGCATGGTTCAGGAAGTGCTGGCCTGGGGACAGAAAACTGAACATTTTTGTTTGAGGTCAACTTGTGTGGGATCTGATCGTGCTAGCCGACAGGACTTTGGTGGGCCGCATCTCTCTGGTCATTAAATTACAACCCCATTCATGTCTTCCTGGAGTCAGACCTACACTTCTAACCAGTTAGATTTCCAAGCTGTCAGAATAATTTCTAGAAATTGATAATTACACTCTGAGAAGAAAAGGCTGGAACGGATCCTAGAAAACATTAGGCCAAGCTCTTCATTTTATGGATGGGGAAGCAGAAGCTGAGAGAGTACAGTGTCCCACAGCTCACCCTAGTCCAGCATCCCTGCGTCCATCCATCCCTCCACGGCTGGGCCATCCAGCAGGTTCATGCTCAAGGGAGCAGCAAGCCAGAAAGAGGGAACTTCTGAAAAAACTTGATTCTTTGCAAAGTAAGGAATTCAAGTACTGCAGGCTGCGGGCGTCACACCAACTGAGGATAGAACATGCGTATATTTTTAATTTCCAGAAAATTCCAAAAAGCAAACCTTAAGTTTGCTGTGCACCAGCAGCTGTTTGCATAGCATTTATGTTGTGCTTACAACTGTTACTGTGGCATTGACACTGTGTTAGATGTAAGTGATCTAGAGATGATTTGAGGCGTGTGGGAAGACATGTGCATGTTCTGTGTTGATACTGCACTGTGTTACATGAGGGACCTGAACATCTGTGTGTTTTGGCATCTGAGGGGTCCTGGAGCCAGCTCCCTGCAGATACAACTGTCATCAGTGTGGGAAAATCAGATCTTTAACAGTTTAGTTTTGCTTCTGTTTTGAGTTAACATTTGGGAGAGAGTGGTGCAAAGGCAAGGGGAAAGAGAGGTGTCATAGTCTTTTTTATTAGAGTCTCCAGGGGTTTGCTTTGACCCTGCATGTGCCTTCCTCCTGGGTGCTTCCTACCCAGGATGGCAGATGGAGGCCAGTGTCCCAGATGAAGGTCCTGTTAGGTTTTGGTATTTGGATAAACTAACTGTCACCAATAAACCTGCAAGATTTTTTGCTGCTAGTTCAGATTTTTCTTTGAAAAGGGGCTATTTCATCTCTTTATCTCTTGCTTTTCCCCCCCTCAAACACAAATAAACTAACCTCTTTTTGAAATCCTAGTACAGATCCTGTGGCCTCAGTTGCTTGGACCACGTAGTGTTACATAAGCTTTGATGCTAATTGAAGGAAGCAAAGCACAGAGAGCACGTTGCTCAGTAAAGCGAAGGCATGATGCAGTCTCCTGAGCGCATCTTGTCTCAGTACAGCAGGCAGGGGTTTGTGGGCTCGGGGGCCAGACTGCACAGTAGGGATGTCTGTTCACAGTTCTGAAGTAATCAGCGTAGAGGTGCTGTGAGCCTGTCAAGACCTGCGTTCTGTTCTGCAGCACATTTGTGCGCAAGTCTTTGGAGTCAGTTGGTCTTCCCCAGGCTTAAGTCCTGTCCCCTCACCTCTCAGTTTTCTAACTTTCTGGTCATTTTCTGCTTGCACTGATGATGTGGGACTTTCTTGCTGCTTTTCCCAGTTTCCTTTGGATCTCTCTTGTAGGAGTTTGTGTTCGCCATGCTCATTGCACCACGGCTCTGTCCGTTAGCAGATATTTATTTATCTGACCTGTATGTGTTAGGCATTGTGATGTATGTTGGGAACCAGCAGAAATACTTACCAAACTTGTGGAAGTCACTAACCATTGGGAGGGAAGGCTGACATCATAAACAGCTGACTACATGCAGATAGTTTAATGGTTGGGATAAGAGCAACATAGCGTGAAGTACCTTGAGACCCTGCCTAGTTTGAGGAGTAAGGGAAAGCTTCTTTGAGGAAGAGATTCGAGCTGAGCTCTAAAGGATGAGCAGATGCATTTAACCAAATGCTGGGGGTGGGTGTGCAGAGAGGAGCGTTGCAGACTGAGAGGGCTGAGAGGGCTGCTGGAAGGCCCTGAGACTGAAAGAGCCAGTGCATTTGGGTGACTGAGGGAAGGCCGGGGTGGCAGGACATGTGAGTGCAGTGGAGAGCCGTCTATGGGTTTCACTGTTTAAATGAGGTGGAAATAGGATTAGACTTTAGTGTGAGGTTAGCTCGTTGAAAGGAAGCACAAGCAGCTGTGGGGAGACCAGCTGGAAACTGCTGGCAGTAGTGCAGGCAAAAGTGACGTCTTTGATCAGAGTTGTGGCAGTTCCGGTAGTAGTGAGTAAACTAAAGGACAATTTAGATAAAGGCAGTAGATCTTGGTGATTGGATTTACGGTTTGTGAGTTGGATGGTTGCCATGGTTCCTAACTTGAGCAGCTGGGTGAGTGAGTGAGCAAGGATATAAAGAAGAGAAACAGGTTTGGCTACTAAGTTTGGTTTTGGACCGGCTGAGTGTGAGGAACAGGTCTTCCTCTTCACTGACAAATCCCCTCCCTTCCTGCCACCAAACTGAAATCTGCTTCCGTGTAAGTCTTTCCCTTTGACCTTACTTCTCTCTCTGCTAGAGCCCCTAATGCCTGGCCTCCCACACATCCTTCAATATTTAAATGTGAGGACCGTGTACAGCTTCCCTGCCAATTCTTTTTCTGCCCCCCAACCCCAAGCTAATATTCTTCAGCTGTTCCTTCCTTGTCCTGGTTACCAGGCCCTGTCCCTGCTGGTTGAGCTCTTGGACATGCACTAGCTGGTAGTGTCCTTGTCAAGATGCAGGCTATACTGGCCTCAGGCTCAGATGTACTATCGCAGAGCAAAATGTGCATCTCCCTTGTCTTGTAGGTCTTTTCCTAGTGCCTCCAGAGAGGATATCACCTTTTCGAGTTACTGAACGTGCGGATAACAGAGACTGAGGTTTTGAGGGTTCTGTGTGTGTGTGTGTGTGTGTGTGTGTTGCTGTTTAGTTAGGTCTCTCCCACCTTGTGCCTTTACCGTCGATGTTTTAGGAACTACCAACCTGAGAAGGTTAAGGCTGTCTTCCCAACTCTCCCAGTTTTCCCTAATTTACGATGAATCTATTATTAATAAATGTTTCTGAATTATCTGGGGAACTTTGTATAGTTCAGCCTCTGTTGTTCTTAGAGAGGAGCCTGTGTGTTTGCTCCCTGCCGAATAAAGGAGTACTTTGTCACTTGGCTTTCAGTCTCTGCCCTGGGCTCAGGGAAGGTGCCCCTAGGCCAGCACAGTCGGCCCCCACGTCCATGGCTTCTGCGTCTGTGGATGTGGAGGGCTGACTGCGCTGCAACCTTCTATGTAAGGGACTTGAGCACCCGAGGACTTCAGTATGTGAGGGGGTCCAGGAACTAGTCCCCCTCGGACACCAAGGGACGGCTGTATTCTAGGATTTGGTGAATAAATCTTTCACCTTGTTGAGTATTCTGCTCTAGTCCTACTTGGTAACTAGCGAGTTGTGAATCCTTAGCCAAAGTATTTACCTTGGCTGGACCTCGGTTTTCACATCTTAGAAATGAGATAATCTGTAAGATCCTTTCCAGCTTAGATGGGCATTTTGTGCTTTTATAAATGTTCATCTCCTTACATGCATATGTTACCGTAGTATTACGAAGGCTTCTTCTCCCCTGCCTTATTTCTAAAGTAGGATAAGTCTTTTGTGCTCATATTTTCCTTTTTAAAAAAAAATTTAATGCAATTCTAAATTTGCTTGAATTTTGTAATGGTTTTAAACATCTCCAGGAAAGATTTCAGCAGCACAGACAGAAGCACAGTTGCCTTCATGTGTCTTAACTCTCATCCTTGTAGGGTCATCAAGACTCCCGAGATAGCAAACTTGGCCTTGCTTGGCTTTGGAGATGTCTTTGCCCTGCTGTTTGACAACCGCTACCTGTATATCATGGACTTGCGGACAGAGAGCCTGATTAGCCGCTGGCCTCTGCCAGAGTATAGGAAATCCAAGAGAGGCTCCAGCTTCCTGGCAGGCGAAGCGTCCTGGCTGAACGGACTGGACGGGCACAATGACACGGGCTTGGTCTTTGCCACCAGCATGCCTGACCACAGTATTCACCTGGTGTTGTGGAAGGAGCACGGCTGATGCCACGAGCTGCCACCGTTGACTGACTTTGGGTGCCGGGGCTGCGGGTTTTGAGTGCAACCTCTGTGGCAGCCGACTGCATGAACCAAAGTTCTCACCTAACGGTATCATCACGCAGTGCACAATCATTTATCTACGTTTGCCAGGGGGCGGGGCTCAGGGTGGGGAGGGCTTGTTTAGTGACACACACCGCAGCATGCTGATGGGGAACACCATGGACTTCATTCGTACTTAGTTATGTTGGTCAGTATAAGAGGGTGCATTTGGGGTTCATCTTTCCTGAGTATTGGTTTTAAGTAAAGAAATTTAAATGGCTCATTAATCTGCTAATTGGTTGCCTATGAAAACACATTCAGTCCATTATTAAAGCTTTTTACCATTGCCTTTTTTTCTTTTGAAGTTGCAGCAAAGGTGCTATGATGTTGTTTCAGCAACTTTTCTCACATGGGGCTTAGCTTTTATAACAGCCAGTGTTACAAAGACCACCAAGTCCTGTGACATTTGTAAACTCTCCTCCAAATACTAGTTCTGAAGAAAATCTGTCTTCCAGCGCCATTCCAGTTCCATAAATTGATGGTTTGTAATACATTTTAAACCCTAGTTCTTGGCAGAGTCAAGGCTGGCCATGTCTGAGGTGTGAGAGTTCTGTAGTTTTTGTTTCTGTGTGGAGTGAGCCGGTGCTGGGTCCTGCACAACCTAGGTGACTGCGCAGAGGTGCCATGGTACGGTAGAAAGAGCGCTGAGTTGGAAGGTTGAAGACTGGCTCTGTTCCCAGGAACCCTGCACCCCAGGCACGCGCTTCTCTGGGCCCCGTTTCCCTGTCTGCATAGCTAGTTGTTAGGCCAAGTGATCGAAGATTCTTTCTGGCCTTGTGTCTGCTGAGGTGTGCAAACGTTGATTATTTGTTTCTGTCTGATTGCTGATTCATTGTTTCTTTGGGTTTGGAGACAATGCATAAATGAAATCACTGATACAAAGCTGTCATCTATGAGGAAATCAAATACCCGGAAAAGATTGGATAAAAGGGAATGTAGAAAATGTTCACACGTTCCACTTTAAAAACATAAGTGGTTGGTGGAAGAAGTGCTGATGGGCGTTGTGCTTCTCCAGAAGGCAGTGTGCCACATTAGAAAGGAAGGTCCCCGACCCTGACTTTTCCTCCTCCTTTGCCTCTAACTTGATGCGTAGTCTCAGGCAGGTTAAACTTTCTGTTGAAAATGAGGGAATTGCCCTAAATTAAGATTCACAAATCCACATACCCAGAGGAGCCACGCAGGTAACGGAAGCGATTGCAGTGCTAGGTCGGATTGAGCCACACCAGGGGGAGCCTGTCTAGGGGGTGGTTACTCAGCCCTGAATGTGAGGCAGAGACAAGCCCAGTGTTGGCAGGTGTTTTGGTTTTTCAGGGGGACGTAGAAATCCAGAATTGTAACTCCCTAATTTTAAAAATGTTGAAACTAATTGAAGATAATTTAAAATGCAGTGGGCTAAACAAAGCATGTCCGTGGGCTGCCACTTTGCATTCTCCACCCTCTCATTCCTGTAAAGTTACATAATGCTGCGATTTGGCAGTGGAAGTGTTTTAACGTAATTGTCACAAACATTAGGGAGAAAGGAGAGGGAGCAAGCAGTAGGAAAAATTCAGCTCTTTCCCACTGCGTTACAGGGGAGTGAGGGGGGCATATTTCATTCACAGATCAACAGGAAAGTAGTTTGAAGATGAACTTGAGAACTGGAGCCTGAGTTGAGAGCTTCTGCCTAGAAATAAGAGTTCTTCATTCTTCTCGTTAACTCTGATATGAAGCATATCCATTTTTCAGGTAGGAAAAGAGTTGCCAGCCGAGCTAGGAATGATTCAAACTACAGTGGGGACACAGCTCCCCCAGAATCCTGTCAGCCTAGAGCCTGACTACGGACCTCTGAATGCTGGGAAGTTAGGGTTCTAGGGAAATGATGGTTGTTTCCAAGGACAGGTTTACTTAATATCCATGTTGAGACTCTAGGGGATTCAGTAAAAGAACAGTATCTTTCTCTGTCCCCCAGGTCCGTCTCACGTTGAATCCTGTGTGTGAGCTCTGCTTGGTCCTCCAAGAAATGGAACCAGATATGAAGCAGGAATCTATTTTGCAGGAGCCTCAGGAGGCTTTGAGCAATGATGAGGGTAAATGACTTGCCCCTTTTCATCCAGCCAGAACAAAATGAGGTTACTGATCTTAGGACCATCCCTACTCCCACCTTACCTTCAGATGTATCCAGGGGCTTCAAAGAGCGAGTGATTGTAATTATAGTGGTTGGTGGGGAGAGCTTTTTGAAAACAAACCTGAGACTTGTGTAGCATCTCCCACTTGCATTCCCTGTGGTGAACGCCCAGGTTTCCGGTCAGGGCGGCGCAGCTGGTGTTGACAGCAGTGCTGGAGGCAGTGGTTGGAGTCTGGACTCCAGTTCCTCCTCAGAGGCCTTCGTTTCACCTGAGCGTTTTATTTAATTGCTTTTTCAATGCTAGGTTTATTCATAGTATCTCCAGCTCTTATAAAAATGGAAAATAACCCTTAAAAAAAATAAGGCGAGGCAGGGAGGCAGCAAGAGCAGTGGGTGGGGGGGATGGGTAACTCAGTCCCCTTTCAGGGAGTTAGGGGGCCTGTCTTCCCCACACACTAACTTTTGTGTCCTTAGGTCAGAGGCAAGGGACTTATCTTCGCCTCTTCTTTTTCGTGAATATTCTCATTTCTGAAAATTCTTAAGTCTTGAACAAGTAGACTCCATCTGGGATGAGCAATGGAGTTTTTGAGTGGCCCTGGTGTGGTGGAAGCGGGGCTTCTCTCCTAGATTTATGAAGGGAACCGTAACAACTTCAGGCTTCGGGGAAGGTCGGGGTCCAGGACAGCTGAGTGAATGTGAGGTTTTAGCAGACTGTTGGCATTCCAGAGGAAGCTGGCTTCCTCCAGCTCCATTATTTGCAGTAATAAGTGTTGTCAGAACTGATTCTAACTTGACCTTTTAGACCTATCAGAGAGGTAGGAGGAAAGACTTCCTTCAGTGGAGGGGCTAGACTTTGAAGAAGTTCCACAGGAAGGTACACTTATTTGAGTAGCTTTTAAGTGGAAACGGGGGAATATTGCTATTAAATTTTAAGGCATGCACTTCACTTTTCATAGTTGAAAATTAATCTGGTCATTGAAAACACTTAGTAAAATGTGAATGAGGATTATATAGTCATTCTAGTGTTTGCTGTCAAGAGGATGGTTACTGCTCTGCATTTGTGAAACATCTTAGGGAGAAAAGAAATACTTTTGGAAACAGTATTGTTTTAGACAAGACATTGTTTCTGTTAGGTGAGGCATTTCCATCAAAAAGAAGTAGCTCTGGAGAGTGGAGCCTGGCTTTGGCCAAACCCAGCCAGCTCCTTGAAGCTGTGACCATGTGTCCTGGCTTCTTGGGAGCCCAGAGGTAAATCTTCCCACTGTCACTCTTGTAGCTCTCCTCGCCTCCTCGTCTGGGCCTGTGTCGGGCCTTGGTGTCTGGGCCGCTTGCCGTCCTCTGTAGGGAAGTGTGCAGTCGGATTGCTGCCCCAGGATGCAGCCTGGGCTGGGGCACACTCACCTTTGCCTTTAGGGCCATAGAGTTGTCAGGATGAGGAGAGGCCCCTGAGGTCTGTCCCCTTGACATAGCCTTCCTACCTGTTTTGCTGGTGCTTGCCAAGCTATTTAAGACAACCGAGACACTTGAGAATTCTGCAGTCCTCAGACAGAGTGTCTGATGAAGAGACCAGGTTAGCACTCTGAACGGAAATGCTGACCTGCCATCTCCCCGTGCCTGCTCTAGGGAAGTGAATTTTTTTCAGGATGAATCCGCAGACGGATTACTGGGTGGTCTTTGTACCACTGCCATCAGCATAATCAGGCTGAAAGGCCATGCTCAGTGCAGAAAGGTGTTTTGCTGTCAAGTGGCTTCAGAGCGTTTGCAGTCCGCCCCAGAGTGGTTTAGTTGCTCACAGCTGGTACTGCAGTCTTGACCAGGTCAACCTACTTTATTGCAGCTTAAAAGAATCCAGCTGCTTCTACGCTTCATGAATGTGCTCAAATAAAAATGTGTCTTTGCATATTTAAACCTGGCAAATTATTAATTCAGACGATAAAAGCTCACGATTGTTTGATGTCCCTGTACTCACACTGTAAACAGACATGTTTCACTAATTTGGACTTAGTCCTCTTGATGAGAATGCTCAGGTTGAATAAGGCTGGTCTCATCAAGCCGACATCTGTGGCAACGTGGAACTCATGTTTCACTCGTCTGATGTGTGTTGTGATCTAGGGGGAATGAGGTGAAGTTTATATTTGAACTGTCTGTGGGGGTGGGCGGGGGGAGAAGGGGCGGCTTATGTATGAGCAGACAGTGGCGTGATTGTGGGACAAGATGTCTGTAAGACGAGAAGTTATTTTCATGCACCATAGAAGCATTCTTACACCCACGAGTGACTGTGCTAACTACAAATCACTTATATCTGCATTGAAGCGGGTTCCCTTGATTAGGCAACATTTGGTTAGCCAAGCCCAAGTTATTGTTTGTACTTGAAAAAAAAATAAAGCTGCATTTCCTTAAAAATACTTTCTGTAGTTAAGACTATTTTCTTGCTTTTTTCCCCCCAAACCAGTTCAGAGGGGACTTTTGAAAAGCGAGTGTCTGAGGATGGGTTTTGAGAAATGAGACTCTGCCCCGTGAGTGATCTAAAGTGGCTCTGTCCTCTCGCTGTTCGTGCATGTTTTAGAATGTAAGTCCAGCAGTGGTTTCTGAATGAGATCCAAGAGGGGAAACAAGTTTAAAAGTAAAATGCAGGGAAGGATTTTGGCGACCTTCATGAATAGATGCAAATGGAGGTGGGGGACGTACCATTACGCAGGGTTCAGACTTTGGGACTGACTGCTTCTCTTTTTCCCTCCTCTGTTCAGCACATCCCCAGGTTGGTTTGTCCTTCTTAGTTTAAGTCCGTAGGACTCCTCGTCATCAAGCATGGTCCTGGACCTTGCTCGCCGCCAGCGCCATTATAGGGCAGATTATCCTTCCTGTTTTGCAGATGAGAAAGTTGAGGCTTGGAAAAGTAACTAGTTGCCTAGAAGAGGAGTAGGTGGTGAGGATGAGGCTGGGGCTGTGATGTTTGGCTCCCACAGACCTGGATTCTTCCTACCTTTCCTTGTTTCTCTTCCCATTCTCTCCCCACTTCAGTCTCTTCATCCAGACCTGGACGGCTGCCCACCCCCTCCACCACTGGTGTGCACCTCTCAGCCATCATGGACCCGGCTTCCAGGACATCCATCTCTTGCAGCCCCTCCTTTGAGTGCATGGCTCCTCTGTTCACCAACGTTAATGACTCTTATCAATAGGAGGTGTCTGGATCTATTAACATGAATGAGTCCCAACTCATCTCTTCAAAAAATTCTCACTCTTTGTTTTCCTGCCCTTGCATCTTGGGTCTTCCCCTCATGGAGACACTGTGTTCTTTCCATCTGTCCTCTCGCCAACCTATAGGACCCCACTGACCTCTCACTGTCTTTAAAGCCTCTGCTGACCACCATCCCCCATTCAGCCTTACTCAAGCCCAGGGTAGGTAGTTGTGCAATTCATTTGGCAATTCCTCATGTAGTACCTTTTACAGTTGGCAAACCATTAACGTTCACCCTTAATCTGTACACTTTCCAAAATTTAGGTGAATGCTTTGTCTCTCCAGCAACATCATAAGATTGAGTTCTTCTTACATGATGCTCAGTCCATTCTTGATATTTTAATAAATTCCATGGATTATCTTAGAGGCTACATGCTATGGAGGAAAAATAACTTTCGAGAATTTCAGAGCATTATTACAGCTCTTCCTCCCTTAGACTTCCCTGTTCTGCCATATTCTGTAAACATCTGAAGTGTTCCGAGTACACTTGGGCAGAATATTTGATGATCACTGTGTGATTAGACATGGGTAGTCCTTTCCAGTGGAATGTTCCTGTCCTTCTTATTTTAACTGCATGTTCTGTTCTCTTTGTGGTAAAGATAATCTAACAGTAATACAAACTTACAGGGAAAATTACCCAGAGCTCCTTTATCATAACAATTTTTAATACTCTGGTCCTTAGGCATGTATGTCTAGATACATGATTACAAATTGCTTTCTATTGTGCTGTCAGAAATGTGTTTTAAGCCTTTGCAATTACCATAATGCTTTGTAATATTCCTTTATTACATATAATATGCTAAATCATTCCTGTTTTGGTGGATAATTCGGTAGTTTCCAGTTTCGCTTTTTAGATAATGCTGCTGAGAGCTTCTTTGTGCATTATTTCCTTAGAACAAGTTCCCAGTAGGTAGATGACTTATTGGTAAAAAACAAAGGAAAATTTTTTTCTCAACTTTTTTTTTGTTACCGACAGGAAGAGAGCATGAAACAGTCACAGTTACAGAGTGAACACCTGTCTAACCACTACCCGAATCAAGAGAGAGTATTTCTGGCTCCCAGAAACCTCCCCTGTGTCCAGGAAGGAACGCTTCATGGCTTTTGCTTTGTACTTGTCATGTAGCTTTCCAAATGGGCTAAAGGGATTTTTTTATGTCGCCTTGCTGGATCGAGTGTTCTTGTTTGAACACAACGTCATCAGTACTGAGTGGTTATTTTAAGCAGTTGGCCAGTTTAATGGGTATAAAGATGGTATCTCAAGGTTGATTTAATTGGTATTTTAACATCTGAAGACGGATATTTTTATGTGTGCTTATTTGTGTTTCTTCTGAATTCCTTTTTCCCATTTATTTTTACTACATTTTCCAAAACTTGGGAAACATTGTTTGAGATGAATTATGGTCAGAAATAAAATTTCACTAATCTAGGCATCACTGATTTAGAAGTAATAATTCAACCCCGGGCATGCACAGAAAATTTTGTTTTCATTCCTTAAGAAGAGCTGGTGTCAAGCAAACCTACCAGCAATCAGTGTTTACATCCCAGCAATTAATGTGACATGTCACAAACTGTGCATTGCCCGTCAGAGTGGGTGTAGTCCCAGTCCTTTGGAAGAGAGCCAAGTCAACAGCACTGCATGGGTAGAACTTGTCTTTCCCTAATGAAGATGTACCGCAGGTAATCAATCATATTCAAAGGAAAATATGAGCAATCATGAATCAAAAGCCCACCCCCCACCCCCGCCAAAAATAATTAATGTGTTGAAATTTAAAATGAAGAACTAATTCAGAAGGCTCCCAAGGGCAGAGTCCAAGACCATAGTCCTGCTGATGTTTTGTTTTGACTCATTAATGCAGAGCAGGGCGGGGCTTGTCAGGGGTGCCTCTTAGCTCTTTGAGTTCGGAGAGGTGATTTCCCATCTGTGAGTTTCACAGGAGCGCAGACCTTCCTGAGTTTGTTGGTTCAGCAGATTGAGCCATGTAAGGCAGTTCTTGAGCTAGTTAATCATTCAAGCTTTAAGGGCACAAAGGTTGAGCTGTGTATGAGCAGGAATCAGAAAAACAAACAAACAAAAAACACCACGAAGGCGGGATGTCAGCCTAAGCTGACAAAGCTAAGCGTTATTTTTTTCGGCTCTTTTTTCCTCCCCCACAAAACTATGTCTCGAGAACGGGAATGGGTCTTACTCTTCTCTGTGCCCATGTGGCCTAGAGCCGGGCAAATGGGAACTCTGAAGGAGGGGCTGGATGGAAGTGTGGTGGACGGGCCTTGGATTGGTCTACGTTGATTCCCATAATCCAATATTCCCAAAGTGTGGTTTCCTTCAAGCATATTCACATCACCTGGGAACTTGGTAAAAATGCAAATTATTGTACTGTACCCCAGGGCTAACGAATCAGAAACTCCGAGTATGGCGCCGGGCAGGTGGTTCCCATGCCCACCAAGGCTGAGAACCACTGATATTCTCTCGCCTATTCTTCCACCTAGTGGAATCCTAGGAAATAGCATCTGGCTGTGAGTTAAGCAGAATTCTGTTCCCTTTGAATACACTAATTATACTAAGGGCTTTTCTATACTTAAAGCCACTCTGAATGTGTTCTAAAACCGGAGTTGCCTTCTACTTTATGTTCAGTGATCAAAGGTCATTTCATATCAAGACACCAGCAGGCACTCCACGTAAACTTGTCCCCATTATTTTAGAAATAAATGCCTTTAATTTTGTACTAAAATTTATCTTACCATATATACTAGAATAACACAGAGCTATTAAATAATGTTACAAAGAATAATTCATGGAAATGCAAAAAGTATACATTGGAAAACAGGATTAACAGTGGCATACACATGATTCAAATTAAATGATTTAAACATGCACAAGAACAAAATGAAATATACCAAAAGGATAATACTGGTTCTCTCTTGGAGGTAAGATTATAGGTAAATATTTTCTATATGCTTTTTTTTTTTGTATTTTCTAAGCCTTTTACAATAAGCATATATAATTTTTAAGAAAAAAATCAATTTAGAATGTAATATAGCTGCAGGCATTATTTAGCTCAAATGCCTTCTACAGGAAATGTTAGGTCCCCGCTCTGTACCGGGCATTGTGCTGTGGCCTGGGGATGCAGAGGTAATTGTGTATGGACCCTGCCTTTAGGAGCTCCCAGTTCTCTGGGGCAGCGCACACATGCGCAATCCAAGAGTTGTAATGAAGGAAGCACAAAGAAGGTTTCACAGAGGAAGGAGCCCTCCATCAAGTTCCCAAGCTAAGAGGATTCTAGATGCAGGCCGCCTGTGATGTGGGCAGACTTTGCTAGAGGGCTCCAGGATACACGTGGTTGGCTGGACTATTATTACTCATGAAGGTCTTTACGGTCAGTATAGGTCCATGTGGGACACTACCAGAACTGGAAGACAAAACCATTTTAAACACCTGAAATTCAACACAAAAGGAGCAAGTTGGTGGTGGTAGCAGCATTGTTTTTTAATCTTTTAGAAGCTCCACATAAAAAAAGCACCTAAATAGCAAAACCAAAAAAACCAGGTGATACTTGTAACAAAAGTGGGTAACAAGGTAACCCCCTGAGCCCCAAAATACAAGCAAGACAGGCAAACCAAAAACTGCCACAGGAACGGCATTTGTATGAGAGGAAAAGGAGGGGAGGAAGGAAGGAACAGGGCTAAGTATATCACGGACCTGAGAACAGGAGAAGCCAAAATGGGCAATGGTGATCACTGGAGAGTTGGGCAGGCGACCTGAAAACGTCAGCTGAAGCTGGGAGAGAGTTTGTCCTCTCCAACAGGGGGTGAGTGCAAGTGCCTATGGTAACAACACCTGAAAGGGCTGGAGCAGGGTAGCCCCTATGAGCTCATGAGACCGACCTGCTGTCTTCTAGGACAGGGCCCCAGACTAGGGAAAACTGGGACTAAAATCAAATTAAGCCAGACAGAGATGAGAGAGAGAGACAGAGTCAGAAAGGCTGTATTACTCGTGGGGGTCTTTATAGTCAGTGCAGGAACATGTAAGGCACTACCAGAATTTGAGAACAAGGAAAGAAAGAGATGGACGAGACCCAAGAAAGGGTAAGGACAGAGGCAGGAAATCCCAGAAAGCAAGCTGCTTTATTTTTAAACTCCACGCCAAAACAACAGAAAAGGGGGCGTTGTAAAGGTTGAAAATCTTCCCTGAATGTAGCCTCATTCCAGAAAGTCAGGAAAATAATTTCACCTAAAAATAGACAATAAAAAAGTATCAAGGCCAAATTCCACACGAAGTTATTAAAAGCAAAAGGAGGCTAAGAGGTGCTGCATAAATCAGAACTAGAAAACCTCAAAAACAAAATGAAGACTCCAGAGGAGAGAAATTATTTTAGAAACGAAGACTAAACTAGAAGCGAGATAAGAACTAGCCACAACAAGATTATGCCTTAAGAGAAACAGATGCTGAGAAAGAAAAAATAACATTTAAGCAAAAAAGAAAATGAAAGAAACATGATTTGAGAGAAAGTGACAAATATTCAAGGCAGACAAAGGAGACCAAACACACAGGTAACAGGAGCCCCCAGAGATGAAAAGCAAAGCAAGGGAACAAAACAAATGCTAAAAACTGTAATTTAAGAGAACATTGCTGAAAACATTTTTTTTTAAAGTTTGAAACCTCATATTGAAAGTATACTGTGTACCTAAGAATAAAGAGCCAGAGTGATGGAGACCAAAACATTCTAATCAACCTGATTGGACTTTAAGGACAAAAACTATTTGGGCATCCAAATAATAGAAGAGGGTGTCGTGTCTCTTAATAAAAGTATTCCAGGCATTGGTGGGGGAAAAATGATAGACTATCTACCAGTTTGCAGCCCTACTGAATAAACAGGCATGAAGCACCAAGAGCTGCTGAGATCACAAAAAGAGAGACAACCAGACATGTGTCTCCTATGATCTTGACAAAGGGACTAAATCTGAGCCTGAACCATCCTCTGGATACAGCTGCCGGTTTGCGGGAAGAACCAAAGACAGAGGGACATGCTGAACTGCAACAAGAGCATCGTATGCAATCAGCAAGGTCCAGACCGTGGGAAAGGGCAGCTCAGATGGTTTGGGTTCTTCAACAGATACACTGGAGAGAAATGAAAGGGATGGAAGAGGAATCGATAGATTAAAAGAGACTTAAAAGACATGACTTTCATAAAACAGGAAAGGCTAAATTCTAGGGCTAGTGACGCATATTTGGGTGATAAAATGATAAAAAGGAAAGATATGGTCACTCTAAAAGTCAGGATAGCAGTTATATGTGCTACAAGGGAGGGGGCTCTGCTGGGACATGAAAGGGGCTTTCGGGGTGCCTTGCAAAGTTCTAGTTCTTGGTCTGGGTGGTATTCACCTTATAATAATTAACTCAGCCATGAACTTGATCTATATGATTTTCTGTATCTGTGTTTTCATTTACCACAAAAGGATTTTTTAAAAATGTACCTAAAAGAGGGAGTATGGTCTGAGTGTTAACCATATCCCCAGATAATCGTTATGCACACTGAAGTGTGAGAGGCCCTGGTGCAGAGGACCCGGGAGCCAGTCCTGGCTTCTTCCCGTGTGATGCTGAAGTAAGTCACTTCAGCTTCAGTTTCCTCATCTGTAGGATGGAAGTGATAATTCTCTCTTGGATTATGTAATGTACAGGTGGACCAATTCATGAAACTGAAAAGATGAGAGAAAGAAATCTCTGGAAGGATCCACTCATCCTAAAAGTTGGCTTTTAAGTGTGTAGCTCAAGGAGACCTGGAAATCTTGGGCCCATTTAGACTGTGCAAAGTTTACCTGGCCCATCGTAGAGTCTGTCTAAAATGGGGATGTGATGCCCCAGGGGTCGGAATAGAGCCCAGAAAGGGCAACCCAGCCAGGAAACATCTTCCCATTGCTCTGGCACTAAATAAGGGAGAGACACACTGTGTCCGGATGACCAGAAACTCTGCATTCTGCCTGGATAATGCAACCTAGAATTTCTTCTGCTCAAATTCCATACTTGCCAGCCAACCCTCTGGGAAGGAATTGGGTTTTAGGAAACAATCTAGATTCATTATCATCTATCTGCGAATCTGAGCAACTCTGAACTAATTGATATATTTTCCAAGCCTGCAGAGCTGAGCCCAGGAAGGAGCCTGCAACTCCTGCAACGCCAGCGAAAGCCCTGCCCCCTGCGGGAGCATCTGCTTGACATCGTCTCTTGCAGAAATATCAGCTCCAAGTGATATTTCCCATCACGGCATTTGTAGGAAAGGGCATTTTAGATTTTTAAAAATCATTTTGTTGGAGATAAAGAGAACATCCAACTTCTTTTCTCCTCTTAAGCATGAGGAAGGAGAGCCTCTCCTTTTAGATGGCACTTCCCCCTCGCCTTGTGTAGCTCCGCCTGCTCCCCTTCCAGTGTTGCCGCACAGTCCTTCACAAGCCGGCCTTCCTGACTGCCAGACCAGAGCTCACTGTGCCAGAGCGCCTGATGGGAGTCGTTTGGTGTCTGCCCTCCCCGTTAGACTGTACGTTCCTTGAGGGCAATGGCTGTGCTTTTCTGCCTCACGTCTGTGCCCCAGATGCCTGCCCAGTGCCTGGATCAGAGACTCTTGGTACTCCTGACTCTGTCCAGGGTCAGGATCTGTAGGCGGCTGTCCTAGGACCTAGGTTACTAGCCTGTTCTGTACCTCCTGGCTAGTGATGCTAACTTCCTGAAAGGCATGAGAGGCTCCAGCACAACCCAGAACCGCCCCACCCAGAATGCCATGAGCGCCTCCCTGGAGAAATACCACGCAAGACCCTTGTAAAAGAAAAGGCATCCTTTCAAAAATCCAATCAGTGTTCAGGTAGGGGTGGCTTATTTGCTTACAGACATCTAACGTCTTCAGCACCAAAGAATTTTAATAGAAGTGATTTTGAGAAGACATTTGATGATAGAAAACCTTTTCTAGAGAATAATTTCATGATCTCAGACTCAAATCCAAGGTGTTTCTTTCCTGTTTCCAATAGCATTATCCTAAAGCCAAAGAGAAAGAAAAATTGAGCCACTGTGCTTATAATTAAATGTCCTTGGAAAAGCGTGTCTTTAAAATATTTATTGAGGACCTGTTAAGACCCAGGGTCATCTCTTCCCCATAGAGTCAAAAGCTGATGGATGGTTCTGTCAGGTGACTGCTCAGATTGCTAACATTCTCTGCTCTTCTAATTGTATTTGGAAAGTCCCACTAGAGTTTGGTTTAGTTTATTAGATGACTTTGAGCACCTAGACCTGACTTTAGGCCTCTTTTGTGCAAAGTGATTTGGTTATACATATACGTACTACATCTATTTGCTTTTCAGATTCTTTTCCATTATGTGTTATTAGGAGAAATTGAATATAGTTCCCCGTGCTATCCAGTAGAAACAACTATTTTTTCTTGTGTGAATTTATTTTAAAGGGAAACTGTCGCCTGCCATAAAGTCATATTTCTAAAAATCTCTCTGCCAAATGTCTTTTTATACACCTAAATCTTCCTGACATCCAGCATGTACGTAATAATGTTTTCCTGTCTCTCAGGAAAAAGATGGGCATAAATTGTGACTGTTCTCAAGTCAAACTAAAATATAAATGGGACCTTTCTCAGAAAGATCCATTTCACATCATTGCAGCAAATGAACCATGTAGCGTCTGCAAAGTTTCTGTGGGGAATTTTAGTCCCCAGATTCGCCTTTTTACTGTTTAAAGTCGCTACTAAATAACAGAGAAACACCTGCCCATGTAACCGGCTGGAAGTGAAATAAAGGAATTGCGATTGGAACTTTGTTCCTGCCTCTGATGTTATAGATGGGCCAGGACCCTTCCCCTCCACTTGCAAGCAGATTGCAGACCAAGCTGACTTTCTCCTCCAAATTGGTGAAAAGTCTAGACCTGCTCCAGGGTGGGGGGAAAACCAAAACCAAACCATCACCCAGGCAGAGGGCTGAAACCAATGAGACAATACCTGAATTCTGTGAAACACTTCTTTGGGTAGAGAATAAAAGTCAGTAGAAAACCCTTTAAATGATCTCTAGATATCTTGGAGTCCCGATATTTCCAACTCATTCCTTATTTTAAAAGAACTAAAAAGCCTCGCCCAGAGAACTTTAAATTATCTCTGATTTTGGCAAGTGCCAAAGTTCGAAGCTATTCCAAAGAAATACAGTAGGAATCAAATAGGGCTATTAATATCTTAAACTACAAGTTTTATTTTTGTTTTTTAAATTGAAGTTTAGTCAGGTTACAATGTGTTAATTTCTGGTGTTTCAGTTATATATATATGTATATATTCCTTTTCATATTCTTTTTTATTGTAAGTTATTACAAGATATTGAATATAGTTCCCTGTTCTGTACGGTAGAATCTTGTTGTTTATTTATTTTATATATAGTAGTTAGTATCTGCAAATCTCAAACTCCCAATTTATCCCTCCACACTTCTCCTTTCCCCCTGGTAACCATAAGTTTGTCTTCTATGTCTGTGAGTCTGTTAAACTACAAATTTTACATTAATGAAATAACAAAAGTGCATACCTGAAAATCAGTTCCTTAAGAGAAGATTGAAACTGTTTATGATCAATTAATATTAAAAGAATGTTTAATTCAGTATGAGTTGGGTTTTTTTTTTTTGAAAGATGAAGATAAATTTTTCATCAGTCATCCAATTCAAATTGTTGGTTTTGATGTCAACCAGATTGGTGACTCTCAACTCACATGGTGAAAGACTGAAAGCTTTCTGCTCAGATCAGGAATATGATAAAGATGCTTTATCTTACTAACCATAATGTGACACATCCATTCAATGTAGTACTAGAACTTATAGCCAGCACAATCAGGCAAGAAAAAGAAATAAAAGCCATCCAAACTGGATTTGAAGAACATATCTAGAAATTATATCTAGAAAACCTTAAGAAATTCAAACACCAAAGACAAAACAAAACAAAACAAAAAACTAATAGATTAAAGCCAATAAATGAATTCAGCAAAGTTGCAGGATACAAAATCAATACACTAAAATCAGTTATTTTTCTACACACTAGCAATGAGCAATCTGAAAAGGAAATTAAGAAAACAACTCCATTTACAGTAACAGAAAAAATACTTAGGAATAAATATACCCAAAGAGGCATAAGACTTAATATACTTACAACTACAAACTATTGCTGAAAGAAATTAAAGAAGACTTAAATAAAGGGAAAGATTTCCATTCATGGACTGGAAGGCAATATTATCAGGTTGACAATACTGCCCATACACATTCGATGCAATTCCTATTAAAATCCCAATGGTGTTTTCTGCAGGAACAGAAAAATCCATTCTAAAATTTATATGTAATTTCAAGGCACCCAGAATAGTCAAAATAATCTTGAAAAAGAAAAAGTTGGATTCACACTTCCTGATTTCAGAATTTACTACAAAGCCACAGTAACCAAAACAACGTAGTGCTGGCATTAAGAATAGACATATAGACCAACTGAATAGAATTGAAAGCCCAGAAATAAACCTGCAGATCGATGATCAAATGAATTTTCCACATGGAAGCCGAGACCATTAAATAGGGGGAGAAAACAGACTCTTTAACAAATAGTACTGGAAAAACTGGATAGCAACGCACAAAAGAATGAAGTTGGACTTGTGCCTTACACCATATACAAAAATTAACTCAAAATAGTTCAAAGACCTACATTTAAGAGCTAAAACCATAAAAGTCTGAAAAGAAAATGGGGGAAATCTGCATGACCTTGGATTTGGCAATTGTTGCTTAAAAAATAAGACACCAAAAGCACAAGGCAACACTAGAAGAAATAAATTGGACTTCATTACAATTAAAAACTTATGTGCGTCAAATGATACTATCAAAAAAGTGAAAAGGCAACCCCCAGAATGGGAGAAAATATTTGAAAATCATATGTCTGATAAGAGTTTTATATCTGGAATATATAAGGTACTCCTACAACTCAACAACAAAAAGACAAACAACCCAATTAAAAAATGGACAAAGGACTTGAAAAGACATTTCCCCCAAAGAAGATAAACGGTCAGTAAGTACATGAAAAGATGCTCAACATCACTAATCATTGGGGAAATGCAAATCAAAACCACCGTGAGATACCACCTCATACTCTTTAGGATGGCTGCTATCAAACAGACCAGAAATAACAAGTGTTAGCAAACTTGTGCAGAAATTGAAACCCTCAGACATTTCTGGTAGGAAACTAAAAGGATATAGCCTCTATTGAAAACACTTTGGTGATTCCTCAAAAAGTTTAGCATAGAATTACCATATGACCCAGCAATTCCATATATATATATATATATATATATATATATATGGGTATATATATACACCCAAAAGAACTAAAAACAGACTCACACAGACACTTGTATACCAGTTGTCATAGCAGCATTATTCACAATAGCCAAAAGGTAGAAACAACCCACGTGCCCAGCAACAGATGAATATGTAACAAAATAGCATATACATACAATGGAATATTATTCAGCAATGAAAATGAATGAAGTTCCGATACATGCTACAAAACGCGTGACCCTTAAACACAGGCTAGGTAAGATAACCCAGACACAAAATGACACCTATTGTATGATTCCATATGAAAGACAAATTCATAGAGACAGAAAGCAGAATAGAGGTTCCCAGAGGCTTGGGGGAGGAGAGGAGAAGTTATTGCTTAATGGATACAGAGTTTCTGTTGAGGGGGGTGATGAAAATTTTTGGGAATAGGTAGTGGTGATGGTTCACACCACAGTGAATGTGATTAATGCCACTGAACTATACAATTTAAGATGGTTAAAATGGCAAATTGATCTCATACACACTTTACCACAATAAGAAAAAGCACCAAAAAAGTAAGTTAGCATCATATATAATTGCAAATATGGCTTTAGGAGATTCAGCAGTAAAGGCACTTAATTCTTTCATTTTTTAAAAAAAGAAATGCTGCATAACCAGTGCCCTTGATAGCATAGAGGGAGATATTATGTGGAAAATCACAGACATGGACCATCTTGACTTGAAAGGTGATTTAGAAGAGGTGAACTCTGAATGCTGCAAATGTTTTAGGAGTATCTTAACCAGTGGGTTTTACTGTTTTTAGATGGATAAACAAATTGAGGTATATCCACACAGTGGAATACTACTCAGTAATAAAAAAGGGGAGACAATCAACACATATAATAACATGGATGAACTTCAAAATTATGCTGAGTGAAATAAGCCATACACAAAGAATGCAAACTATATGATTCTCTTTATACAAAATTCCCTGTATAAAACTAACCTCAAGAGACAGAAAGCAGATTGGTGGTTGTCCGGGGATGGAAGTAGAGGGAAGGATGGATTACAAGGGACAGGAGGAAACTTTGGCGGGTGAGAGATCTTCATTATCTCGATTATAGTGGTGGTTTCACAGATGGAAGTTTATGTCAAAACTCATCAAATTGAACACTTTCAATATGTGCGTCTTATTGTCTGTTAATTATATACCATTAAAGTTGTAAGAAAGCGATTTCCTGTTCTTGCTTTATACTTGAAAGTGCCTTATTTTCTGAAGTGTATTTACTACGCATATTCTTGGCCAGTCTATTCCAATCATCTTGCTTCAGCTGGTAGATGTTTATCCTCCTTTTGCTGCAGTTGTGCTCCTCAGGTGGCTAATTAGTTTGGTCTGTGAGTTCATGTTCCCCAGAGCACATGTTCTGTATCTTGTTGTTTGATGGGGAAGGAGTGAAGACCAGGCTCTAGTCTATGTCTCCCTGCAGGGTTTAAAGACAGAGGAGGGGTTAAGCCCCAGGTCCCACAGAATCACTCTTGATCCCTCTGGTTTAATCCCACCTTTCTAGTCCCACCTATTAATCCTCAGTCAGGGATTTGTCCTTAAATAAATAGCTGCAGCACTGGGAGGAGGCATTCTCTCTGGGGTGTAATCTCTTGTTCCATTTCGTTTTTCTTCTCACTGAGGCTCTTTGCTTTCCCGTGTGGCTACCTGTGGTTTTAAATGGGAGGGGCCAGGCAGTGGTTATCCCAAGATGATACCTGGGTGAGACAGCAGCCGACCTTAAAGGCTTCTCCTCCAGCCCGTCCTCTCTCTGCTCCCTCCATCAACCCTCCCCCCAGGCTGCAGGTACCACCCCCATCCTGGCTCCCAGGTATACATGCTGGTTCCATGCAGACTTCTGTCTCCCCAGAGGCATCTTTTTATGTTTTGTTTCACAAGTTCCTCAACTCCATCCTTCCATTTTGCTTAAATACTTTCTCCAGAGTGGATTTTGAAGGGGAGGAAGAGAAAACCCAATGTGAGTTACCATCTTAATAGGGACCCCATCATTAATTTGATTTGATTTAAAACCACTGAACGTTCTTTGAAGAGGTAGTCTAGGTCTGAAAATCAGGTTCTGAACATCATAAGAGAACGCTAAAAGACAATAAGGGCTATAAAAAAAAGTGGGAAAGTTTACTGATTCCGAAGCCAGGAAAATAAAGAACTTTTAGGCATATTTTGATGAATACTTGGGAACTAGATCCACATGAGTTCACTTTTGTAAATGTGAGTGACTGACTGATGGGAAAACTGAAATATAAAGAATTCTAAGTAAGCGGAAATGTTATCTTAAACTAGAACATGTTGCATGTAACAAAGCCCACTGGTCTCCAGGCTGTGTTCCGAGCATACTGAGATTTTTCCTGCTTTGGTGTCTTTGTACTGGCTGTTCTGCTTGCCAGGAACACACTTCCCAGGTCTGCACAGTTCTTCTCAGTACTTAGGACTATCCTCAATGTCACCTTCCTAGAGATGTCCATGATCACTCTATCCCCAAACCCCCATGTCCAACCCCAGTCACTTTCGAACTCTTTATATGCTTTTTTTTTCCCAGCACTTATCTCCATCTGAAATTATATATCTATTAATTTACTTACATATTGCCTGTCTTCTCCCATATGAGGTTGGGGGCTTCTCCTATCTTGTTCAACAAGATTCAAATCTCCAGTACCTGGGATAATATAATACTCAGTTCAGAGTAGGCACTTGGTAAATAATTGTTAAATCAATGACTAATTTCCTGTGCATTATTGCTTCTGTTACCTATTGCCGTGTAATATTCTACTCTGAAATTTCATGGCTTAAAATAACAATGATTTATTATTTCTCACAATTCAGTGGGTTGACTGGGTCTGCCGGGCTCACCCAGGCAGCTGCAATCAGCTGGTGGCTGGTCTGGGGATGCGTGGTCCAAGGTGCCCCCCCACCGCCGCCCCATCTAGGGCCTCAGCTGGGGCAGCTGTGCCTCTCCACATGGTCTGTCAACTCCAGCTTCCATTCTCCATGGCAGAAGCCTTCCAAAAGGCAAAGACAGAAGCAACAAGGCCTTAAGGTCAAGGCTCTGGAATTCCACAAGTCACTACTTCCATGTTCTCTGGGTGAAAGCCAGTCATGGGGCCAGACCAGAATCAAGGGGGAAGGAAGAGTCTCTATCTCTTGACTGGAGAAGCTGAAAAATATTATGACCCTGCTTTTCCATCTACCACATTGCTCCAAAGCAGCTTTCCTAGCTTTTAAAAAATGTTTATTAATCATTATATTTTTTTAAGTGGAGGTAATGAGGATCGAACTCATGCATGGTAAGCATGCACTCTACCGCTGAGCGGCATCCCCCTCCTTGCCCCACCCCGCTCCCCCATTTCCTAGTTTATAGACAGCAGAAGAGGTACAGGAATCATCCACCACTGCGCAGCCCAGTGCCTAGCACCTGGGAGGCCCTTGCTGTAGGTCCCGTGCATGAATGAATGTCACCGCGGCATCCATTCCTCTAGACACATTGGTTTATACTGCCCCCTAGTGGAATTCTAGGTTTGGGGCCTGGGGATAATTCCTTTTTTTGATAATTGAACTGGAGGATGGATTCCAGGCTACAGATTAAGGCAGTGGTCCTGAACTTTAGCATAGATATGAAGTATTTAGGGATCTTATTAAGAACAGAAGTTTCTGACAACCAATTTCAAAATAAATCTGACAACTGATTGGAAAAAAAAAAGAACAGAAGATTCCTGGACCCCATCCTGGTAAGTTCAGTAAGTCTGGACAGGTCCAAATCATTGAGTCTGAAGCTTTTATCTAGGCTTTGGAATGAGTGGGTGTTGGAGGGTGAAGCTCTGTGCAGGATACAGGACCCTAGGTTTAAGAGCAGAGAGACATGTATTGGAAAATAGCTCTGCCACTAATTATCTGTGTAACATCGGGAAATTCACTTCGTCTCTCCAGTCCTCAGTTCTCTCATCTGTAAAATGGGGTTAATGATAGCTGTCTCATAGGGTTGCTGTGAGATTAGAAATAGTGTCTAGTTACCATACAGTTAGGCTCTAATTTGAGAAGTGAGGGTTAATATTATTGCTGCAACATGACAGACAAGTGTCCGTGACAACGCAGAGTGGATAATAGACATGCAGCAACCATTAGCCGATTTTAAACACTGTAAGACCAGAAGAGCAAGGCTCGCATCTGTTCGTCACTGATGACCAGGATCTAGTGTGTTGAAAATATCACATAGCAGGTGCTCACAAACAGTTGTTTAAGGAATGAACAAAGTTCTCATCTCCTATCTCTGTCAAGGTCAGTGTTTGTTTCCCCAGTGTGCATTTCCCCGTCAGCACTGGTGGCACCAGAAGTTTGGTGTGTGTGTGCATTTTAAGTCCTCTAGACACATTTTGTTTTGTGTTCAGCTCAACCCGGACTAAGCCATCAAGGGTCAAATTGTTTTTAGAAATGTTCTTTCTAGTGTGGCATAGAGAAAAGAATATGGGTCTTGAAGACAGAAGACCTTGGTTCAAAGCCCGGTGCTGATGAGCAGTGTTACCTTATTCAAGTCATTTCCCCCATTTGGAACATGAGGGAGTTGTTGCTGACGATCTAGCCTGCTCTAACGTGTTAGGGTTCTAATTCAACTCTGAAATAACTCCTTTATTATAAAAGTAACATATGTTCATTGTAAAAAAAAATTGAAAAATACTACAAAAAAGAAATAAGGAAGTAAAAAAATCACTGCTAACACCACTCACATGCAAGAACCACCTTAACGTTTTGGTGAATATTCTTCAAGCCCTGTTTACATCCCTGGATAATTTTAAGTTAAAAAAAAAAGGAATCAGATGATAAAAGAAATTTTAACATATTGAGGTATGGGGAAGTTATTCTGGCTTATACATGAGACATCTTGAATTTTATGCTAACTAAAACAGCCTGTGTGGCCTATCAAATGTAGATTGTACATCTGCTTTAATTATTAAAGAAAAGGGCACATATATTGGAAGTTAAAAATGTCTGTGTTAAAAATAAAGATTGGATGCCTCCCTTTGTGGGACACCAATGCTGGTACTTTAATGGCTGTGTAATAGTCTATTATATGGATGGATGATCACAATTCATTTAAACAATTTCCTGATTCTTTCCATTTTTTTTAGCATTATAAATAAGGCATTAATGGCTAGCCTTTTATACAAATCTATATCCACATCTCTGAATTTTCCTCCTTAAGTTAAATTTGTAAAGCCTTTGAGATGTATCACCAAATTGGCCTCCAGAGAAGCTGCACAAGTTTACATCCTCATTAGTAACATCTGAGAATGGCCATTTCTCCACTATCTCCCCATCATTGGCTACCGTGGTTTAAAAAATCTTTGCCAATACCGCAGATGAAAAATAGTATATCATTTATTTTAATCACGTTGCTTTATTCCAGTAGAATGTAAAATTGCTTAGGCATTCTTTTTACAACTTTGTAAAAAATAAAAAAACAAACATGCATGTGCCAAGATTGACAGGAACCATAGAGAAATGTCTGCACTTGCGTGATGGGATTGTGATGTAATTCTATTGTTATATGCTTTTTTAAATTAAAAAATGTCTTAGTAGCCGGTGGCTAGTTAACCCCCAGTTCCCTCCCCTCCCTCTTCCTGAGCAGAGCAGAGGCTGCCTTTCTGAGCCTTGCAGCTGGATGTGGCCATGATTAAGTTTGGACTAGTAGGCTGTAAAAGGAAGTGCTGTGCCCATTTTCAGAGTCATCTCTAACTTCAGCTTCTTATTTTAGATGTTGGCTGTTTCCTCTTTCCCAGGAGTAGCAACCCAGCTGTGATTAAGCAAATGATGACACCCTAGGGGCTGGCAGAGCAACAGGGAACCTCGCACCTGTCCAACCCAACCTGGCTTCCTGTTTTTAAGAGAGAGATCGATTTCATCACGTTTGGACCATGCTACTTTCGCGTCTCTTTGTTACAGCAGCTTAACTGCACCCTAACAAACACAGCCTCAAACTCCCTAAGTTTGGGGACACTGGAGACCATTTCACAGATCATGGAGCTGATTAGAGCTTGTTAACAGAGCACTTAGAAGCCACTATGCACTTCAAGGAATATCATAAAATAATGGTCTTTTATATTCCTTCATAGAAACTTGGATTTTACAAAAATTGTATATTTTGTATAATTCAAGTTTAGAATGTTTAAAAATAACACCTATAATCTGTCACTATTTATTATACCTTATAACCTTTTTTTTTTTTTTTTTTTTTGGAATGGAGAAAGTTTTATTGCAGGACCAAGCAAGGAGGAGGGGGTGGCTCACGCCCAAGAAAACCCTGAACTCCCTGAAGGGTTTCAGCAAAGCATATTTAAAGGCCAGGTAAGGAGGGTGGTAACCTAAGGTATAATAAATAAATAATCAGTATAATCTAAGTATATTCATAGAACCCACGCAAATCACGACTACAAGCATACAACTGACATCCTCCAATGGGGCTAAATTTTTCCCATTAAGATTTTAAAGGCTCCATGTTCATCACTGGTTTTGCTGCGTTGTGCATTCTTAATGGCAATGACTGTAATAGACATGGTTATGACAATAGAAAGCACACATTAAAAAAAAAGATTCTCATGATTGGTTCGGTTGAATACATTCACAATTGCTGCAGTTGAATGCATTTGCAGTCACTACTGTGGACAGGACGGTATCAGGCAGCTGTCTAAGAAGTCAGCCTTTGTCCCAGATGCTGAAAGCTGGCAGGAAAACCCGCAGAGCACAGGGGCAGGTCAGAGGGTACCCGCATTACCTTCATGAATGACTGGTTCTGCAGCCCCAAGATGACCTTGAGCCACGATTCTCATCAGGGTTACCCAGCCAGCTGTGACCCACCCTCTGACCACCTAAGGAGTTGGGACCTTAAATCCAGGGATGGCAACGTGACTGCTGTTCCCCTTGTCACTTGGAAGGAAAGCCCTCCCTCCTCCTATGAGTGGTCCTCTTGTGGCACCCTCAGGAGTACAGGGTGGCAGTCATCCCCAGCCCACTCCTAGAGGGGAAACCCAGCATCTGTTCATCTCAGTGATGTGGCAGAGGTGGGACACTTGAGGCCAGAGGGCACGGGCGTGCTTCCCAACCCCACGTCTTGCTGTTGTGAGCACCAGCATGGGCATTTTGCACTGTGTTGTATTTTTTTTTTTTCATTTAAGATCATCATTGGCAATTCACCTGTTGCTCCATTGCTTTGATAATTATCATTTTTACTAACTGCACATCATTTCATCAAATAATAGAATTTATCTAAATAGTTCCTCATTGTGGACTCTTTAAGCAATTCCATCGTGTGTTACTGTAAAAATTGCTGCAATCAATATCTTTGTCAATAGAGCTTTTTGCTTCATTTCAGTTGAATAATTTCCTTAAGAAATGGGGTAAGTTTCGACTCCCTCTTATGGAAGACTAGAAGGATGTTGTGGTGACATTTTTTTCGCATTAGCATTTTGCATTAGCCAAAAATGGGAAAGACCAGAACTGTTCTTCCATAGAAAGTGCTTAAATAAACTATGTTACATCCGATCAATATATATGCAACCGTTAAAAAGAATGGGGATTATTCACAGCAGCCAAAAAGTAGAAACAGTCCAAATATCCATCAAGTAAAGAGTAAACAAAATGTGTTATAATATCTATACAATGGAATATCATTCAACTATAAAAAGGAACAAAGTTCAGATACACGCTGCAACATGGATGAACCTTGAAAACATTATACTAAATGAAAGAAATCAGATACAGAAAGCCACGTCTGATTCCATTTATATGAGATGCCCAGAGTAGGCAAATAGGCACAGAGATGGAAAACAAGCTAAGTAGTTACTGGAAGGTGGTGGGAGGAGGGAATGGGGAGTGATTGCTAATGGATGCGAGGTTTCTTTGGGGGGATGATGAAATTGTCTGGAATTAGATAGTAGTGATGGTTGCACAACCTTGTGAATGTACTAAAACCCACTGAATTGTACACTTTCAAAGAGTGGACATTATAGTAGGTGAACTCTATTTCAACCAAAAAAAGAAAGAGGCATTTTTATCCTGATGTGATCTGTCAGTCATTGGAAAAAAAGCAAAGTTGCAAAGCAGTTTTCCCAAAGACACCATTTGGGTGAAAGTCTTTTTCTCCTGTCAGGAGTGGTTGAGGGTGTGAGGCTTCCCCAGGAGCACGTCGGTCCTGCCCCGATGCTGCAGTGAGCTCAGGCGCTCGCGCAGCCCCTTTCTCTCAGATGTGGAGCACCTGCTGGGTGCCGGGGGCTGCGATGGTGTGTAGTGACTTCTAGGTCACGTGTGGTTCCCTTTGCTTCAGGTAACAAAACCGAGAGGCTGGAGAGACCAGTGGCTGGCTGAGGCTAGATAGGGAGGAAAGTGACTCCACCAGGAGTCAAACCCAAGCCCGTGCAACTCCAGAGAAGGTGAGCCAGGGCCTTGGATGCCTGGAGGTGGTCCTCAGCTTCATTTATTCTCTGTAGACTGGCCAGCCAGGGGCGTGGCGGCTGCTTGCCTTCAGGTAGCATAGCTCACAGGAATGCTGGTTTATGAATTTACTCTATGAGAGGTCAGTTATGGTCCTTTATTTGAGGACAATAGAAAGGGGATTTCAGAGAGTCATCTTGGCCCCAGGCAAGGCCCTTATCTCTTCTAGGAGGGAGGTAATTAGATTTATCCTTTTTTCTTTTTTTTTTTAATGGAGGTACTGGGGATTGAACCCAGGACCTCTTGCATGCTAAGCACACACTCTACCACTGAGCTATACCTTCCCCCCATGGGCCCTATTGCTTGACAGGAATATTTCAGTAGTTCCTAACTGGTCCTCTCCTGCTGCCTGAACATTCTGTGCTTCTTCACAAAGCTGCCCTTGCTGTTGTTTCTAACTGGAAAACCCTTCCTGCCCACCAGCTGCTCAACAAACTCCTACTTACTTGTCAAAACCCAGCTTATATGTCCCTTCTGTTGTTTTCTCCTTAAAAAACACCCTTTATAGAGGTCCCTTCTAGAGCCTTTATAACTATACTAGTACTATTGATATTAGTCACTATCATTCAGTGAGCCTCTGTGTGCTAGGTAATTTTAAGTATGGATGTACTCGTTCCTTTTAATTTTCATAGGAATTATGCAATAAAAGCATAATTATTTACATTTCTTTCAGATGAAGAAACAACCTAGCGAGATTAGGAAATTTGCCAAGAGGCACACAACCAGGATGTGAAGAAACAGGTCTTTCCGACTCAAAGTTCATACTTTTCCCCTTACCCCACCTCCCCTGTCCTGCACCAATCACCTTAAATTAAGACTGCTGCTTGTCACTGTCCCCATCATTGCCTGTGAGCCCCAGAAAGCAAGTGGTGGCTCTGATTTCAGGACTGTGACCCCACAGTCCGGGGTCTGCTCCCAAGTGCGCAATGCTAAAAACTTAGTAGGAGTGAATCATTCCATTTGCAGAAACCCAGCCTGGAAAGTAAAAGCAGTCTGTTCAGTCTCTGCAGATGGGACAAGCCCGCTATCTCTCTTAAAGGGCAGGTCTTGCCTCCTTGAGGGCTTGCAGATTTTTCTGGAGGCCACGAGAGCGAGAGCGTTTCTGCTTCTTGCTAGTTTGTGTGGCTGCTGGGAAAGCTGGCTTCTTGATTCTCCTCGTGGGGCTGTCCACAACCAACTCTAGCCAGCTCTCTGGAAATGGCCCCCAAAGAATGAAGGCCAGTAGAGACCCACAGAGGACAGAGGCCACATCACCAGCTTGTCAGATTCTTACTAAAGCCCTGAAGGAGCCTCGTCAAGGCAGCAGGACCTGGCGGTTGAGACCTCCAGCTTTGTGGTCCTAGCCTCTAGCTTTGAAAACCATCCCCACCACTTACTAAATCTGTGGCCTTGAGGCAAGTTTCTCAACCTTTCTAAATCTTAATTACTTCATTTTTACCAGGGAAGAACAGCCTCTTTCAAAATTATGGGTAAAAAGAAGTAATGCGTTGAAAACCCTTACCACCAAGCCTGAGACAGGGCCCCCATGTAACAGCAGTGGCACTGACGCTGAAAATAACAGTATTGAGAGTTGTTATTATTAAACTGTCCACAGTAGAGTTTCATTGTTTGCAGCCAAGAATCCTGACAGATACAGTTAAGGTTATTACTTGGGGGAGCAGGGCAGCTTTCTAGGGGGACAGGTCATTTGGGCCAGTTGGGCAGTTTCCTGTGGTCCAGACAGTGCCAATGAGAAGGTGATCTCCCATCCTTTGGGTGTGAGCACGCGTATTTGTTCCTCCTCTGCATCCCAACTCCTGGAGTCATCTGGGAAGGGACAGGCCTTGTCAAGGCTCGATCCCCACTCTTCTGGATCCTGGGGAGCAAACCATTGTTTTTCTGTCCCAACCACCTAAAGCAGGACTGAGCAATTAGCTGTTATCAAAATGATGTTTTACTTTATGAAGAAGGTGAATAATAACCTTATACTGGACAATATTTTAAAGTTAGAAAGCATTTTCATGGGGGTTATTTTACTTACATTATCTAAGCCCACAAATAACCAGAAAAGAGAAGATGGGCTTCACTTACATTTAAAAAATTAAAAAATTTTTTTTTGTTGTTTTGTGGGAAGAGGTAATTAGGTTTATTTATTATTGTTATTAATTTAATGGCGATACTGGGGATTGAACCCATGACCTTGTGCATGCTAATCATGTTCTCTACCATTGAGCTATACCCTCCCCCCAGGCTTTATTTACATGTTATTTAAGTCTTTCTTGAGCTCTTCCTGTTTTCATCTACAGGCCTCCAAGGGAGAAACTGATGGACTTGTAGAGCTTGGGTTCCTAAACTTTCCATTGGACGTTCTTTCGTGTGTAATTTTCCATGTCTGGACGAGATTTTTATCTGTCATTTTTAAGCTGGTCATAGTATTCCTTCAAGTAGATCGGCCAGAGTTTGCTCACTCACCTGTCCTTCGTGCCTGCGTAGTTCCAACTTTTTACTACTTATAATACTATCAACTCATATTAAAACAAGCTTTAAAAAAAAATCTTTGAAAGTATTTCCTTAGGATACACCCCTGGAAGCTGACTGAGGGAGCAAAGGGTAGGAGTAGGGCTTCTTGGCCTTTCCTGAAGGTGAGGTCATCCTGAAGGAAGATAAAACCATTTCACAGAGATTGCCCAGGTGTTCCTCCTGCTCTGAAACAGGAAAGAATTACAGAAGCAGTGCCAATGAGGTGACAGGACGATTTGCTGAAGCAGAATTTTCTGAAAGGAGCTAGACTTCTCTTTTCCATGAGAACATCCCCAACAGATACCCCAGTCCTCAGACTGTCGGTTTATTCAGGGCCACCCCCCCCCGCCCCCATCAGCCACCTCTGCTGGGATTGCACATCGGCAGTTAGCATAGAGCGGGGCGCTCTCTAGGATCTCCTGTGAATTCCCAAGAGTCCAACTCCTGTGTTGGGTGGGAATCAATGTTTTACCTGAACAAGGCAGCATGGTGGGCGGAGCACAGCACCCACCCTGGGGTGAGAAGCCCCCGGCTCCAGGCAGGGCTTGACCATCAACCTGCTGACTCAATAGGAAAACAGATTATTGAAATTACAAAATTTCAAATGCATTCCTTTGGCTCAGGACTTTGACTCTTGATGAAACACAGGACTCCCAGGAGAGGGCACAATGCCATTAATACCTTAGAACAAACGATCTTATCATTAAGGATTCTGAGGACAGGCCTTGGGAAGGAAGTTTTGGAGAAAGAGGTAAAGAGTCCTGGTGAATTTGGTGAAGATGCTGAAAGCGAGTGAGGGGGCCCTAGGGAGGAGTGAAGGTCAGGGTTCAGCCTTTTACAAAATCTCTTAAAACCTAGGCTCCCTTCTCTACTGCCTCTGCCCTGTGGGGCTCCCCTAGGAGTGCAGTGCACCCAGAGGAGTCACAGACAAGGCCCCTCTCTGCCCCCTGCCTTGGGGTTTGACTTAGACAGAAACTCAGGGTGGATGTTTCCTGTTGGATTTGAGACCAGAGCCCAGGTCCCGGTGGAGTTGCCCTGTGAGCCCATCCCAGCCGCACTGGGTGAGCTGCCTGCCACAGTGATGCTCACAATGATGCTGCAAGTGGAGTCGTGACCACGATTTAATCTTCAGCTGAGCCCAGTGCAGGAGGCTGTGGCTCAGCCCACAGCCGCCTCTCAGATTTTATCTCCTCCCCCTCTTCCCCTCATTCATGGGTTCAACCCATTCTGGTTTTTCTCTTCCTCAAGCCCACTAAGCCTGTCCCTGTGGGAGAGCCTTGTCACCCACTGTTGCCTCTCCTTGGACCCCATGCTTGCCTCCCTGTCCTCATTCAGCCTTCAGCTCCATAGGCACCTTTTCCAAGAGGTCCTGCTGCCTCCGATCATTTTCTATCCCATTATCAGCCTGTGTTTTCTTCTTAGCACTGTCATTTTCTCAAATGATCTTATTAATTTATTCAGCCACATATTGTCTGACTACCTAACCAGAGCAGCAGCTCCATGAGGGCAGCATTAAAGGTGGTTCTGTTCTCTGCTCAGGGCTGGCAAATGCAGGGAAGCCATTCAAGAATCCCAGGCAGAGCCGCCCCGCTCTTCTTCATTCAGTTTTATCATTCTTCCCCTAAGTGGGGTTCCTGCCTAATTCGGCCGCTTCACTTATGGGGTGACTTGGGCCAACCTGCTACCCAAGTCTGCAGAAGGAGCAGACTGGACCCCACGGGCCGAAGCTCATCGAGTCCGACTTTGGTCGGATGTAAACAGTACTTTCGAACAGAGCTGTCGGAGACAGAGGGCTAAAGCTGCTGCTTACCTGGGCTAGCCCCACACCTTGTCCATCCCTCCAGGACCCACTCACCATCCTCTGCCTCCAGGGGGCCTGCCCACCAACCTGCAAGCTCGCTGAGCTCACAGGTTCTTGGAACTGGTTCCAGTACGGATGCTGGGGACTCTACTTTGCTGAGGGAACTAGATCTGATGATCTTTGTGAGCCATTTCATCTCCATTTTCAAGGCCTTGGCTGGGGGCAGTTTATTTCTCATCCTCAGCCTATGGACTGCAGGGCCTTCAGGGAGTGACAGACTGGATTAAGATGCTAATTGCATGCCAGGGGTAAAGCTCAGTGAGTCACAGCGCCAGCACACCAGTGAGTGACCCTGTCTACCCCACCCGCTGTTTACTTTGTACTGAAAGCTGATTGTCTGAATCAGGAATGCAGCACCTAGAAAAAAGTGAGTTCCAGGCCTGGCTCTGCTGCCAAGTTACTGTGTGAGCTTGACTAAGTCCTTTCCTTCTCTGAGCCTTGGTGCATATTTCCGGAAAAACGAGAATATTTTGATTAGATCTGGACGCTTTTTAAGGCCCTCTCTTTGAATCCTAACATTCCGGTAGTCTACCAGTGAACCTCAGACCTGGGGCCAGGGCGCGTGCCAGGCTCCAATTCTTCCGCAGGACATCTTTCTTAGCTGACAGCCTGGCAAGGAACCAAGACCCTTGACCTCCGTCATCAGCAGCTCAAGTCTTCTCTGAGTGTCTGTGTTTATTCACAGCTCTGGCCGGGCAGATGACATCGGTATGTGATCTGTCAGTGGGCAGAGCCCGAGGTGTCCATCAGAAGGGAGATGAGCCGAATCTGGTCCAGAGTCACCTTGGAGGCTGTCCCACCAGTGCCTCTAGCTGGGCTGCTCATCCAGAGGACAAGAGAGGGACTTGGTGCCTCTGTCTTTGACAGTGTAGGGACTCCTTGGACAGCATGTATGGCAGGACCTTCCTGGATGTGGCAGCCCCGGGCAGGCCTCCCTGTGGTCCTGTACCTGGAGTGGGAAGGGGACGTTGTGAAGAGGAGACTTTTCATGATGCCCTGTGATGATTTCATGATGTTTTATAGTTTCACTCAGCTTTCCTGAGACTCATCTGAATTACTCTTAGGCACAATACAGCCATCAGAACAGGGAAGCCTCGTATTGGATTGCTGGGATCATTCTCCTGAGCCAGCTCTTTCTTTCACCCTACAGGGTTCCTGTAGGAGCGAGAGGCTCAGAAGACCCAGTCTTTAAGTAAATATTTCTCAAGTATTTTCTCTGAGCTAACTCCAGGTTGGGAACTGAGAATTAAAACTGAATCATTACCTTTTTAATGCTCTGTGCAGTATACATATTTATATGAACACGGGATAGATTCTCAGCGGAATAGACTTTTCACAGAATGTTTTAAATCTT
This sequence comes from Camelus bactrianus, assembly GCF_048773025.1. Lineage (NCBI taxonomy): Eukaryota > Metazoa > Chordata > Mammalia > Artiodactyla > Camelidae > Camelus > Camelus bactrianus. Next base: position 65,191,422 of record NC_133542.1, on the reverse strand, counting down.
TCAGCTGACACACTGGCTTTAAGGGAATACACCTTTCCTGTTTACAAAATACATACTAAAATTTAAACCATGAATCAGACATGATCCCTGTTCTCAGGGAGTTAGGATAAATCCTTTTACCCCTCTGAGCCCCAGTCCTGCAAAATGAGGTAAACGTTTCCTGTCTAGGGTTGTTAGATTTAGGAAATAAAAGTGCAGGAAACCTAGTTAAATTTAAATTTCAGATCAACAATGAATAATATTTTAGTATAGGAATGTCTTGTATGATATTTGGGATAAACTTAAAATACATACCAAAAAATTATTCACTGTTGATCTGAAATTCAAATTTAACTGGCATCTTGTATTTTTATCTCGCAATCCTACCCTTACCCAAACTAGTTCAGGAATTTTATGAGGTGCAAAAGGAATAATATGTGAATTAATAATGCATGAGAGTGCTTTACAGTTTACAAGATTCTTTGTCAGCAAGACGGCTTTGGATTGCTTTGCTCTGATGGAAAAGTTTCTCTTGCAGGCCTGTGAGTCTGTTTTTCACTATGGAGATCCCAGGACATAAGAAGAAAGATCCAAGGCTGCATCGAAATGAACATTTTTTACTCTAGGGCAGTGGATCCAAAACCAGTCGCACAGGATGGAGCCTGGAGCAGCACATGTGAAAAAGCCCTGAGGGTTTGCTTCCTGAAAACTCAAAACAGGATCCCCTAGGGGTAAAAGCCTCTGTATCTTGTGGATGGATCCTCAGAAGCATACAGTCCAAAATGCTGTCTGTGATTCTCAGATTTCCCCCCACCCCACCCCCGGAGGATTAAAAGGGATAGGAGTGGGCTAGATTTAAGTGGGGGTGGAGGTCGGGGCTGGAAACCAGTGTCCTGGCGGCATAGGAGGGATGAAAGGCATTTAACTCGAAGATCTGTGGACTCAGGAGACATAAACCATAGGCTTCTCATCGAGCGTGGGTCCTGCTTTCTGGAAAGTGCCGCTTCCATTCAAGGTGGCATTTTGGCTTTGGTAAAGGGCCCAAGCAGACATCCCTTTTTTTTTTTTTTTTGTCCAGTCAGGAAGCAGGACACCAATAGCAAGAGCAATTGCTCAAGATGTGAGCATTGGACCAGTCCTCAGAATCTCTGCTGCTCCCTCCTGCTGTCTTCCTGATGGGGAAACTGAAGGCCAGGCTGAGAAGTGATTCACCTAAAACCAAGTAACAAGTCAGGGGCAGGACTAAGGTCTGGAGCCCACACCTGCTGCTTCCCAGCACAAGGTCAGATTCATGTCAGCCCTTTCTCTCCCGAGATTCCCTCTGTTTGGGCACGCCCCCCAAGCAGCCATTGTCCCCCAAGGCCAATAATCCAGACCCACTGCTGAGAGACCTTTGTCCTGCACAGTTATTTAATCACAGTGATGAGAATCTGCTTGGGGACTGTACTTACTAGTTTGCAAGATACTTTCATGTCACGTATCTCACCTTCCATTGACTTCTACCTTCTTATGCTCTAAACAGTCTGTGCTTGTTAACCCCTTAAGGTTCAGGGCACTCCCACAGAGAGGCCTTTTGTGTGGCAGTTGGAACATGGCTTTTGTGGCCAAATTACATGAGACTGAAGCCTGGTATGAGACCAACCGTGTGGCCTTGGGCAAGTTATAGAATGGGGATAACTGTGCCTCCGTTTCCTCATTCAGAAGGTGGAGATGATAATGGTAGTTCCTACCTCACAGAGTTTGTATCTGAGGCTTAAATAAGTTAATTGGCACCTAAACAGTCCCTAGCACATTCTTAGGGCTTCACAAATCTCACCTACCCTGACTATTAGTTTTGTTGTTGTTATTTCAGAACTCTGTTCCATGACCCCAAAGCCTTTCTCCTCCTCATTCCTGTTCCTCGTTCAAGACTCAGCCCAAGGAGGGGAGGGGATAGCTCCGTGGTTAGAGCAATGCTTTGCATGCACAAGGTCCTGGGTTCAAACCCCAGTCCCTCCACTAAAATAACTAACTAAATAAACCTCATTACCTCTTCCCCCCAAAAAATGGTAAAAAAAAAAAAGGAACCCCCCAAAAAACAACTCAGCCCAAATTCCCCTCTCCTAGGAAGACTTCTTTGATCTTTTTCCCTTAGCAGAATGAGACATCCTCTAACACTTACTGATGCATAAATTTGCCTATTTCCTGGTCTGCCTCCCTGACAGAGCTATGATCTTCATCCCTGTCTTTATTCCAACCACCAAGCACAGGGTCAGGCAGATCCATGGGCTTCAGTGATGTTTGTTGAATGAGTGGTGCCATTGATTTCCCAGTCTAGGAATCATTCTTGTTTTCTTTCTTTCCCTCACCCCCACCCAATCCAATAGCAAGTCTTCACATCCCGCATCTAACATCAATCCTGAATCTGCCTCCGGGCCAGTCTAGGTCACCACCTTCTCACACCTGGACCACTTCGCCTTATCCCTGGCTTCTGTGCTCTTGCCCTTGACGCCCCATGGTCTACTTCCATCCCCTCCTTAAAACTCTCCCTGGACTTTGAATTGCTTGTAGAAAAGCCAGTCTACTTACACAGCTACCGAGCTCTGCATTTCCAGCTCCTACCTTATCTCAGACCACACTCTCCCCCATGTGATGTGCTTTCCCACCTCCTGGTCCTGCATGTGCTGTTGCTCCTGGTTTTTGCAGCTCCTTCTTTTGATTCCAAGTGGAATGTTACATCCTCCGAGAAGCTCATCTTGACCACCTTAAGGAAAGTTTCTCTGTGTCACAACATTCTTTTTTTTAAATCTCCTTTGTAACATTTCTCATAATCTATAAATACTTTGCTTGTTTACTTGTTAATTGATTATCTCATCTGATACATTGTAAGCATCAGGAATTCAGGGCACCCCCACTTTTTTGGTCTTATTCACTAGGGTATCTCTTGATCAGTGTTTGATACATTTCTGCTGAATGAATAAATGAAATGACTGAATGAATAATTGAATCCTCATAGCAGCACAATGAATAGGCCAGGCATTAGATGCTCACTTGACTGAGGCTTGAAGAGGTTGATTGATTCTTGCCCTAGTCCCGGAGGCTGGGAGTAGTGCAGCCAGGCCACTAGACCATTTCGTTCTGACAGGAGATGGACTCTGGGCTGAGAACCGGGGTTGGCTGATTCATCATCTAATTCCCCAACATGGGATGGCAAGGATCCCAAAGTTCCTATCTCTCAAGAGGTGTCTGTATGTGGTGAAGGATTATAGCCAATCCCAAGTTCCAGGCTGTACTTGAGGCATCACGCACACTGTATAAACACCCAGCGATCACAGGAGAAGTGCAGTGATCACTTGGGGAAGCACGGCAGACCCGCAGTCCCGTGAGCCTGCCTGATCTCCCAGGATCCTCTTCAGAGCTGTTCTAATTCAGGCCTGATGGAATGGGAAAGGTACTGTTTCCAGTTCCTTTTGTGTCATGTGGCCTAACTTGGAAGATGTTGCCATTCTCCAGGTCTCAGCTACCTCCTGAGAGGGGACCTTGATTCTTGCCATCACTTCAAATACTGCCTTGGCTATTGATGGAGAGCTGGCAGCAGGGAACCATTTCGGTGACTCCAGGAGGAAAGTTCTTGGTGAGGGAGCCTGGTGACATTAAAAAAAAAACCAAAACCCTGAACCAGAAGTCAGAAGGGCAGTGCTGTGTGTGGGAGTCCCTGGGGTTCCCAGCCAGCAGACTCTTGTCCCTCGCTCACCCTCAGCTGCCTCCTCTGTAGGAATGATGTGGGTCTGCTGGTGGCCTGAGTGTTGCAGGGAGTTGAGCAGACCCCGGCTCTGTCACTAATGGGCAGCGTGGGATCTGGTCAAGGTCCTTTCTTTCTCTGGGTCTTGGTTTATCATCAGTACAAGGACAGGTTTTGAGGGGCTGATCCCTAAGTCCTCTTCCAGCTCTGACATTTGCTCTTTCCGTGGCTTTTTCAGGGAAACATTTGCTCCTCTGGGACTGGGTTTCCTTATTTTCCAGCCCTCAGAAATCAGCATGAAATCGACACGGCTGCCTCAAAATAGTTCAACAAAGAGCATCTTAGTCCCAAAGGCCTGGGTTTCTCAGGGGCACCAGAGGAGTCAGATGCCCACTCCAGCCACTCTCTCAACCCTAGATACTAGATACACATTCCAATAACAGGCACCTTCTCCAGGGAAGGAGGTTCTTCAAGAGAGCTGAGGTCATGTGAGCAAGCTGGGGAGGAGGACTCCTCCGAGAGTCTAGAGGTTCTGAGCACTGACCCTCAAGGTCATTGTATTCCCCTGGCCTTGACCCAATACGTGAAAAGACAAGGTTTAGGAAAATCAGATATATTCCAGTGTCTTTTGAGTGTTTTCTGTGAGGCAGGCTTTGGCTCAACACTTTATATAGATTATTTTGTTTGACCTTGACCTGTGAGATCGATATTTTGACCCTCATTCTACAGAGGAGGAAGTTGAAGCACAGAGCCAAAGTGACTTGTCCAAAGTTACGCAGCTCGAAAGACCTGGACTGAAGCCGGCACTCTTTACTGGTACACGAATGTCTCTCCTAATAACAATAGCAATAAAAATAATCAGAGTTGAGGAAGTTTAGTAAGCTGTTGTTGAAATCACTCTGGACTCGAGGACTAAATAAATGGCTATAAATCCTAGTTCTTCCATTTGTTAGTTTGGTGACAAGTCATTTGACTTCTTTAAGCAACAGTTTACTGATCTATAAAGTGGGGATAAGCAGTCACTCCTATTTCACCAGGACAAGATTATTTTATTTTGTTGAGAAGGTAATTAGGTCTATTTATTTATTTATTTTTAGGGGAGGTACTGAGGATTGAACCCAGGACCTCGTGTATGCTAAGCATGTGCTCTACCATTTGAGCTACACCCTCCCCTCTACAGGACAAGATTTAAAGAGATAATATGCGTGAAATGTTTAGCGTGGATGCCTGGCATATAATAAGTGCTCAGTAAATGTTAGTCACCATTATTGTTATTCCTATTACTACTATTACTGCTACCGCCTTCTCTCCAGAGTGGTTGCAAAACTCAAATGAGACAATGGGAAAGCTTTGTGTGCTCTGCACCTGTCAGTAATCCCCTGTATTATAATTACAGCAACCTAAGGGAGAGAGTTATTTGTGAAGCTCTGACCCCATTCCTCCCTCAAATGGTTCAAATTCTTTGCTCTGCAGCCAGTGCTGATGACGAGCGAGGGTTTGACTTGGTGCCCACTGTGAATGACGTCCTTCAGCGGATCTCCAAGAACTGCAGCAAATGCTTTTCTGAGCTTATTTTAGCCTCAGAAGGACGTTGAAGCAGGATTTCAACATTTGGTTTCATTGGAGAAGGCACTTGACAATTAATGTGAGTTTACAACTTAAAACTTTCTAGTCCTCATCATCTTAAGAAGAGACACCATGGAGGCAGAGCCAGGATGTGGCTGGCAGGCGTATCCCCAGATCCAAATGAGTTCTATTGTCCTTTAGTCCTGAGTATTTAAATAGTATGTGCTCATTGTAAAAAAAAAAAAATTGGAAAATGTGGAAAAGTATGAAGGAGAAAAAATTTTAATACCTATAATGCAATCATTCAGAGGCAAAGATTGTCAATATTTTATATATTTCCTTTTAGTTTTTTATGTTATATATAATTTTATATACATAAATTTGTATATTGTTTATACTATGGTCCCAATTATGTAAAGTAATATATTCATATATTGTATATGAACATATATATTCATATATTAATTTACGTAATTGAGATCATAGTATAAATAGTCATGTAACTTATATATATATATATTTGTTGACGTATAGTCAGCTTACACTGTTGTGCCAATCATGTAACTTTTAAAAAATAAACCTATTTTTATTGCAGTTTTAGGTCCACAGCAAAATTGAGAAGATATAGAGATTTCCCACATGTCTCCTGTCCCCACACATGCAAATCTCCCTTAATAATAACATCACCCATCAGAGGGTACATTTCTTACAATTAATGAACGTACACTGACACGTCATACTCACCTAGTCTGTAGGTTACATTATGGTTCACTCTTGGTGTTGTACATGCTATGAGTTTGGATAAATGTGTAATGACATGTATCCGTCACTATAACATCATTCAGAATATTTTTGTTTGCCCTAAAAATCCTCTGTGCTCCACCTATTCATGCCTCCTCCCCCCACCACACCCTGGCAACCACTGATCTTTTAACTGTCTCCATAGTTTTGCCTTTTTTAGAATGTCAGATAGCTGGAGTCGTAAAGTCTGTAGACATTTTAGATTGGCTTCTTATACTCTGTAATATGCATTTGTTTCCTCCATGTCTTCATGACTTGGTAGCTCATTTCTTTTTAGTGCTGAATAATATTTCATTGTCTGGATGTACCACAGTTTATTTATCCATTCACCTACTGAAGGACATCTTGGCTGCTTCCAAGTTTGGCAGTTATGAATAAAGCCACTGTAAACATCCTCATGCAGGTTTTGGTGTGGACGTAAGTGTTCAGCTCCTTTGGCTAAATGCCAAAGGACACAATTGCTATTCTAGGAGGTATGTAACCTATTTTTTCCCACTATTTGATATTGCAAGAATTTCCTTCGTGAATATCATTTTTAATAGATGTATTGTGTTCCAATACAGTGAGGTCATAGAGCACAAAGTGTTCAACTTATCCCCTATTATTATCTATTTACATTTTTCTAATTTCATTTTTATCCATAATACTCTGATGAACACTTTTGCATATAAATCTTTATTTACATCTGATTATTTATTTCTATAAAATTTAAAGTGGAAGTAATGAGTCAAACAGTACAAAGACTTTTAAGGCTTCCTGAAAAGGTTGTTATCACTGTACATTCTCATCAACACTGTGAGGCACTCCCTCACCAGCAACAAGTATTACCAGTTTTTAAAAGTTCTTGCCAAATCAATAGGTTAAAAAAAATGGTAACTCATTGTCTCAGTTTGCAAATCTTCGATTACTTAAGTTGAATACACAGTATGTCATGTGTCTTAGCCATTTGTATTTCCCATTCTGTGAGTTGTTAGTGTCCTTTGCTGAGCAGACTTTGCTAACAGTGGCCCCAATAATCCCAAAGTTGTCCGCGGGTGATGCCAAACCTTGTATCTAGCCACATGTGATAGGAGCCTGGGCTCCAGCAGGATTAGAAATAGCTCATGTCAGCAATGCTGTTTCAATGAAACCAGAAAGGGGAAAGTTTCTGTGTTTTATTGGAATCTGGGAGATGAAGTTATTTTGCTGATTATGTTATTAGGCCTTCTTTTCTTTTCTTACTACCAAAGCTTCTCTTTTCTTAAATGCTGCTCTGGCAGGAAGGTTAAATTTGGATGTGGACGTGTTCTTCCTTTCAGTATGTGTTCATCAACTTCCTACTATGTGCAAGGCACAGCAGCCACATTCATGGACTGTGGAATCTAGAGGACTTTCGAGGTGGGTAGGTGTTGGGCAAGTCCCTTAACCTCTCAGAGGCTCAGTTTCCTCTTCTTTCAAGCACAGGTAATCTCCCTGCCTTTGGGGAGTAAATGGGTTACAAATGCAAAACTCCTTGAGCAGTGTGAGCCACATTGTAAGGCTTCATTTAACTCAACATACTATTCTTTTTTTCTTCTTTTTTTTTAATTGAAGTATATAGTCAGTTACAATGTGTCAATTTCTAGTATACAGCATAATGTCTCAGTCATGCATGTATATACATACATTTTCATATTCTTTTTCATTAAAGGTTATTATAAGATATTGAATATAGTTCCCTGTGCTATACAGATGAAATTTGTTTTTTTAAACCTATTTTTTTGTATAGTGGTTAACATTTGCAAATCTCAAACACCCAGATTTATCCCTTCTTACCCCATTTCCCCCAGTAACCAAAGATTGTTTACTATGTCTGTGAGTCCATTTCTGTTTTGTAGATGAGTTTATTAGTGCCCTCATTTTTCTTTTTTTCTTTTTGGATTCCACATATGAGTGATATCTTTTTCTTTCTGGCTTACTTCACTTAGAATGACGATCTCCAGGTCTATCCATGTTGTTGCAAATGACATTATTTTATTCTTTTTTATGGCTGAGTAGTATTCCATTGTATAAAGATACCACAACTTCTTTATTCAGTCATCTGTTGATGGACATTTAGTCAACATACAATTCTTGAGCCATTTCTGTGTATTTGACACCAAAGAGGAATCAGATGGGGCCTTTATAGGGCCCCATTTCCTGTAGGAGAAAGTTCTGGCTGCTCATCATTCCACAAGGCTCTCTCTGTCCCCTGCTGTTCTGCGCCTCCCTTCTCCCCATTAAGTCCTGTGGCCCCAGTGTCGTGGGTGGGTCCACAGCTCTCTTTAGAGCCCTGGGCTTTAGCTGCGGTACTGGAACCATGGGGAAAGTGCCCAAAAACATTCTGTTACACACAGAGTCACAGCTGCAATTTTTATTTTCTCTTTTCTTAACATTATACTATAAACATTTTCCCTTTATAGCAGAGTTGTTAAGAGTGCCAGCTAGAGCCAGCCAGCCTCAGTTGGATTTCTGACTCCATCACTTACTAAGTGACCTTGGGCAAGTTGCTTAACCTCTCTGTGGCCTAGTTTCCTTACCTGTAAAATAGGGCTAATAACAGTTCTTCTTTCCTGGGGTTGTTCTTAGGATTAAACAAAATAATTCATGTGTAGCTCTAAGTATAATGTCTAGCACATAGTAGGAGCTCAATAGTCTATTATTAATATTTGCTATCGTGGCTTCAGAGTCATCCTTACAATGACTTTGTATGATTAAATTAAAGAGAAATCATAGCACCTTTCTCTGATATTGTATATTTAGGGTGTTTTTGACTTTTAAACACAAAAATAAAATATTATTCCTAAGAAATTAAAAAAAAAGCCATCTTGCTGTTTAGAGATAAAGGCAGAACAATAAATTTAAGAATTAAATGTTGAGTGGATCAACATTCATACAATTAAAGTATCTTTCAAAAAAATTCAACATTTTCTATACATATTATAGGGTAAATAACTCATCTTAGAACCCATGGTGTGGGTGATCCCTGTCTGAGGCAAGGAGCTGGCCTGTATTACTTTGGCAGTCCTTCTAGTCTTTTCTCTGTGATTCTCCAGGCAAAGGAGATGCATTAAGCTTTTCTCCCCTAGTGACAGAGAATCTCTGATACAGCACAGCTTAGGGCCAACTCAGCACATTTTCAGCCATCACTTGAGCTATCTGGTAGGGTGACTGTAAGGCCATGTCACCTGATGGGGAAGCTATGGGACAGAGGTTTCTGGCTGTGGTCCTTCAGCCAACAAGGCTCAAAGTTAGTGCTGGTATAAATGAAATATGAGCCTCCACAGATCGAGCAACTTCTGTGTGCCAGGCTCTGGGAAAACGTTTTCTTCAGGCCTCAGCTCAACTAAGTGAGACAGAATTCACTGGTCCCATTTTATAGGTGAGGAAACTGAGGCTCAGAGAGGCTAAAGTTTTCTTGCAAAGTCACACAGCTGGCAGAGTCATGACGCAGATCTCTTTTGACTCTAAAGATACAAGCTCTTCCCATGGCACCCACAGGATCTCTTTTCAGTTTAATTCCATGTAACCAGCATGGATTAGCGCTCACACAAATTACCCCTGCTAGGCACTGAGAACAGAGAGTACAGCCTAATGGGAGAGACAGATGCAGAAATTGCAAGTTCTAGTTATTACTGCTGACGCATGCCTGTGAGAAGTAATAAAGCCATGTGGGCAGCTCAATTTATCCTGTTGTATATACTTCTGAAAGCCATTCTTAATCCTTTTAGGAAGAGGCAGGGGAGAGATAGATTGATAGGTCAGGGCTATAATCAATGAACAAACAAAGGGTAGTGGGAAAATGAGGAGGGAGAGATAAATTCCCATCCAGAGATCCAGAAAAGTTTTGGAGGATATGATATTTGGGTTGGGGTTTGAAGGGCTAGGAAGAATCAGCAAAAGAATATGGGGAAGAGGAATGACCTATCTCCCCACTCCCCCTTCCCCAAGAGAAGTAAAAATAATTTTTAATTTTTTAATCTAAAATTAAAAATTTTTTAATTGAAGTATGGTCGACTTACAATATTTTGTTAGTTTCTGGTATACAGCATAGTGATTCGGTTATATATATATTATATATTTTTAAATATTATATGTATATATATTTTCTTTTCATATTCTTTTTCATTATAGGCTACTACAAGATATTGAATATAGGTTCCTGTGCTATAAAAACAGAATCTTGATTTGTGCTTCCTAAATATTGATGTGAAATCAGAACCCACACACATCCCTCCCATTTCATGTCCCCCCTTACATATGTTAGATAGACCAACCAAGACACCCCCATAGGTACTCACAAATGCAAAACACACAGAAAATACACATACAATGCACAGCAGTACACACGCAGATACTTAAAACACACAAAAATAGATCCTAGCTCCCATACCCGTAGGCTCACACAAATACATGTAATACTCATACACAAACCTGTTTACACTTTCATTACACAAGCACATACCTATCCTCTTCCACTGACTACTCATGCAGGTAAATAAATGTATTTTCAATTAGCATATACACAAGTTCACACACAAATCTCATCACGCCGTCTGTTTGGAGGCCAGTGACTAACGGAAAGCCATGCACAAAGGCGAGCATCACGCAGGGGAGGCCAGGAAGGGGTTGGCGGTGGGGCTGGGATTAAGTCCTGTCAGATGACAAACTCTCCCTGCCTGGCTCCCCCCGGAAGCTGCTGAGCGAGGTTGCAGCGCCTGAGCGAGCTCTCAGTCCTGGGCGATAGTGCGAGGCTGCGAGCCGGAATTCCAGCTTTATACAGGGTTCAGGGTCACTCAGGGTCAAGCTCTGTTAGCAGACCCACCCCAATCCCTGCAATAGGCAGGCGGCTCTGGGGACATGCAGGGCTGCGGCGTGGGGCTTGTCTAACACAGTACACTGAACGTAGTCAGCATTCATGAGGGTTTACTGAGGGCCAGGCACTGGGTTAAGCCCTTTCAGTACATTACTTCTCACAACAGCTCTGAGAGGCGGATGGAGGTGGGGGGTTTGAGGGTGTTGGTTGTCTATCATCCCGATTTTAGAGGTGAGAAAACTGCCCTCAGGCCATGAAACCATTCAGCAGGAAACTTGGAGCGGAGGTTCAACCCCGTCCGATCCTACTCTCCCCGGGGAGTAGGATAGAAGTGCATGTGAGCTTGTCTTCCCCACGCAGGGATTTGCACCTTCAGCTCCTGACTGGTCTCTAGAACCCCTGTCCTTCCAGGCACAACGCCGGGCCCATAGCAGGTGCCTGGTGAGGGCGTGGGTCTTGGTTCCGTGAGGGCCTCAGTTTCCCTGTCTCTGAAATGGGAATGGCAGCGCAGACATCCCAAGGCCGAGGCCAGGCTCTCTCGGGCGGCAGGGGGAATGCTTAGCTTTAAATCCTTGCTACTGCCGCCCTCGCCCATCGTGGGGTGACTACTCCATCTCCATCCGAGCCCGGGCGCGGCGCTGACGCCCCATTGTTCAAGAGGGCGGGGAAGCTCCCGAGAGCAAACACCGCGCCCCGGGTCGCGCTAGCCGCCCTGTGGAGCAGACGACTTGGCCCGGCGTCTGCCGCGCGGGGCGAGTCCTTTGTCTGCTCCGTGGCGCTCGGTGCCCTAGGCCCGCGCCCCGCTCCTTGGGCAGACAAAGCCGGAGCTGCCGCGAGCCCGACCGGCTGGAGCGGCGCTCGCACCACCCTCCTCCCGCCTTAGCACCGCCCCCTCTCCTTGACGCCCTCTGATTGGGCCGCGGGGCTACAAAGAGGCCGGGAAGCGGGCGGGTCACGTGAGCTACTATGGCCTCCCATTGGTCGGGCGGGGCTGCCAATCGGGGAGGGCGGGTTGTCCGCGTACGGCCCGGTCGCTCCCTCCGCGCTGGGGCCCGCCCGCGGGGCCGGCCGCCTGTCAGAGGGAGGTGGCGATGGTGCGCCCGGTGGCGGTGGCGGATGCGGCGGCTTCCCTGGTCCAAATGCAGGGAGGAGAAGATGACTGACCGACCGACTGACTGAATGAATGAATGGCGGAGCCGAGCGCGCCATGAGGAGCCTGCCGAGCCTGGGCGGCCTCGCCCTGTTGTGCTGCGCCGCCGCCGCCGCCGCCGCTGCTTCAGCAACCTCGGCGGGGAATGTCACCGGTGGTGGCGGGGCCCGGGGGCAGGTGGACGCGTCGCCGGGCCCGGGGCTGGGGGCCGAGCCCAGTCACTCTTTTTCTAAGGCCACGGTTCCTACGGCCCAGGCCCCGAGGACCGGACCCCCACGGGGTACCGACCACCGACTCCTGGCTACATCCTCTTCAGCCCAGTCCCTGGAGACCACCCCTCCTCCGGCCGCGACCGGACCCGCTCCGACCACCTTTCAGGCGCCGCTCGGCCCCTCGCCGACCACCCCTCCTGCGGTGGAACCCACTCCGACCACCCTTCGGGCTACGACCAGACCTGCGCCGACCACCATCTCGACGACCCCTGGCCCGGCGCCGACCACCCCTGTAGCGACCACGGTGCGGGCGCCCACCATTCCCCCGATCCTGAGCTCGGTTTTCCCCGGCGGCAGCAGCAGCTTCCTGCCCACCCCACCTGCCACCGAGGCCCCCACTCCGCCTTCCCCAGGTGAGTCCCAGCGCTTTTCTCGCTGGCTGGACCCTCCCAGCGGCTGCGCATCCTTTCCCCAGCGCCTGGCCTCTAGCGTTGGGCTCTTGGCTGGAATGGATCATTTCTTGCCCTAGAGGTTCCCCAGATTTCGACTCCCAAGGGGAGGTCCAAGCTCCAACCAGCCTGCCTCCCCCCAGTCTGGAAAGTCTTTTGTCCCCCCTTGGGCTGTGCTTCCTCGGGAGGGGGGGCGGCTGCTGTGTGGAAGACATCGCAACCCCTTTCAAATAGGGTTTTTTGGCCTTTGTCAGACACCCTGAATGGGCCCAAACTTTTGGGTTCGGTTTGCTCACCCTGCCTCTCCGCCTGGATTATATGGGCGAGTTTGAGAGCCAGCGCAGTACCTCCTGCAACCTATCGGTCAAAAACTGAGTCTATGGGATTCCTCCTACAGTTTCAATTTCCTTGTTCATTCCTCCTTGTTTGTATAAATATCAGACATGCATGTGAGGTGGAAAAGATACTGAGAGGATTTTGTTTACAAACAGTAGTACAGACCACTTGAGGCCAGAAAAAATACATTGTAATCCATGTTTTCCCTGCAAATAAGTGGATTCACGAAGTCATTTGGGACAGGTGTGTATCTAGGTTGAGCAAATTTATAAATTAGGTTAAATCCCTTCCTTGCACCATTTTTTCCCTTCCTCAGTCACAAGGTCAATGTGTTTAGACAAGTACACAATTGAAGCAGGGATGCCCATTCCCCGCCCCCCCATAAGCTAGAATGTTCAATTTTGCTGATGCTGATAAAAGCCAATTTCTGTCTGAAGGCCCTGTAGGAAATAAAGCTCTTCTTTCTGCTGCTTGACCTCTTCAAGAAAAGTTAGAGACAATTTCTATTCTTTCCCCCTCGAGATCGAAAGTGGGCCTGGAACTAAACAAATAAAAACCTACCTTGTCAAGATGTTAGACAAGAGTTTCTGAATTCCTTTGCTTTGCGTTGGGGTTTGATTTGTCCAAACCATTTGTCTAGCTGTTTATGTTAATGGATCTCTGACCTAATTCTCAGGCTCAGTGACTTACTGTGGAGTCAGGTATGGACTTTGGACTATAATTGAATTTGTAGAGAGTTTTCCCACATGATTATGAGTCTTAATACAGTCAGGTCTTGGGTTGGAGCTTGGCATTGACATAAGTAGGAATGTAGAATATTCACCCATAAAAAGCCAAGTCTGTATCTCTTCCAGCTTCAAGGAGTGTACTAACTGGATTTTGACTGTAACCTTTTTTGGCCTCAGTATAGAGAGACTGACATATTGCTGAGAGGCAGGAAGCATCGTGGTTGAGAGTATGGACTCTGGACTCCATTCTAGATTTGAATCCTAGCTCTGCCCTTTATTAACTGTGTAGTCTTGGGCAGGTCACTAAACCTCTCTTCATCTGAGAAATAAAAATAATGATAGTACTTAGCTTGTAGGATTGCTGTGAAAATTAAATAAGTTAATATATTTATCATGCTTAGAACAATAGTTCCTAGCTTAGGGTAAGTAAGCTGTGTGTGTGTGTGTGTGTGTGTGTGTGTGTGTGTGTTAGCTGTCCTTATGACTAGGTTGTTTTTTTTTTGTTTTTTTTTTTTTGTGGGCTGGAAAGCATTTGAGAAACCTAGCAGGGCCTTGTGGTGACTTTTGTTTGTTTTAGTAAAATGTAATGGAAAAGGATGAATTAGTTTTTCCAAAGTTTGAAGCACACAGTAGCATTTAAGTAGCAAGATTGCATATTTTGTTTGTTTCTTTTTTTTTGCTGGGGGAGGTACTTGGAATTAAACCCAAGACCTCGTGCATAAGATTGCTTATTTTGAATAGTTAGTATATGATAAATAAGTCTGGGTGATTGCTGTTATTTTACTTTTATTATTTTTAAATCACAAAGGTAACATTTACTTGCAAAAAGTGTAAAGAACCAGGAGTCTACAAAGGAAAAAGTGAAAGTCACTCCTCCTTCCAGTCAGTCCCTGGAGGATACTACTGTTAAGAGCTTGATCTTTTCTCAGACATTTTTCTGGGCATATATGAACATAAACACAGGGTTTTTAAAAACTCTTAATGAAATAAACAAATACATGTGTATATATATTGTTTTGCGACTTGCTGTATTCACTTAACTATGTGTCATGGACTTTTTTTTTCCGTGTCAGTACCTAAGATCTACCTGGTTCTTTTTAGTGGTTGCATTTTTCATTGTAAGGATATACCATAATTTATCTAACCAATCCCTTGTTTATGGACACTTTTGGTCTTCCCTTTAAAAAGCACAGAGTAGAATGTATTCTTGTTAAGTCTATCATGTATAAATTATATTCTCTAATATTTTGGTTGGAGTTTTGTTGGCTCCAAATCAATTGTAAGTGAAGTAAAGCAGGACTGATTAATATTTGCCATCCGAACTGTTCAAGGCTTTTAGCAAGTTCCATGGACTATAACGTATTTCTGTCTGTGGTGGTCTTTGGGCAACAAAGTTTTAGAAGGATGTCCAATTTTGGTAACTCTTCAGTGTTTTAAAATTTTCTGTAGCTTGTACTTTTCTGTGAGTTCCCTGTAGATTCCCTGTGTCTAGTTCTCAGCAGCTAAACTGCCTTTGTGTGCCTACCGAGGGGCAATTTTAGCTTTATAGTGATATAATTAAGTATGGCCTTTCTATCTAAGCAGGGGTTCTAGTCTACTTTAAACAGTAAACACATCTCTTTGACAGAAGGAAAACTTCCAATTGAGTCTGAGAGACTTAGGTAGGCTGGCATAGTTAGATTCTTTTGACATTTGGGAAGTTGGGTACAGGGTGTTTTCATCTTCCTATAAGGACTGAATACTATTGATAATATAATATGCTTTTGGATGGGTCTTCTAGCTGCTCTTTGAATGAATAAACTTTTCATGGAGGTCTAGCTGAGAGCTCTTGCCTGCCCCTCAATTAGGGCCTTATTTTGTTTACAGGGACACTGATCTGCAAACTGAAACTAATTGCCCAGTAAGCAGGCATTTTCCTCCCACAGACCTGGCAAAACATTTGACTGACTGGTAGGCTGAATAGGGTATTTTAAGAAGGATGAAGAGAGAGGCTGTGATATTAGAGGATAATAGTTATTAACAAATAGTAAGAGACTGAAGTGATGGCAAATGTCTGTTTTTTTAAATTATGGCCCTTCAGGGCTAGATAGAACTTTAGAAGCCACTACCTCTTAACGTGTCTTTTTATTGTAAGAAACACTTCCATGGACCTGGCTGAAATATTTCTCCTTGTAGTTAACACCAGCTGGTTCTGGTTCTGCCCTCTGGGGCCGTGCAGAACAAGTCTGCTCTCTCTGTGCCATGACAGTTCTTCAGGGACTTGGGACAGTACCGTGATCATGTTACCTCTGAGTCTGGACTCAATAACAGCTCCCTCAACTGTTCTTTATATGAAATGGTTTCAAATTCCCTTACTATCCTTGTCGCCCCTCTTCGGGACTTTTTCAGTTTCTCTGTGGCTCTCCCGGAGTGTGGGGCACAGAGCTGAACACAACACTCCAGATGTGCTCCAGCTAGCTCGCAGGAGAGAGGGCAGTCGCCGTGTGCCTTCTGGATGCTGTACCACTGTTGCTGTAGTTGGTTCCTAATCACAGTAGCCTTTTTGGCAGCCATGTTATGTTGTTGACTCACTGAGTCCATTAAGATAGCTAAGTCTTTTTTTTTTTTTTTTTTTAAACACGTACTGGATGAGTCTTTCTTCATTCTTGTCTTGGAAACTCTTATTTTCTAAAGCATAAACTGAGGCATTTGCCAAGTGTGTAAGATTTATTGTGTTAGAGTCAAGCCATCGTTTCAGATCCCGAGTCTGTCAGTGTACCCCACCCAGTCTATTCACATTTACCTACAGGGTGTTTCTATAGACAGAGTCTAAGGACAAGTTATGGCAGGCTGGTCTTACCTCATACGGGAGGATACATTTATGGATGATAAAACAGTCTGGAAGGAAAGGAATAATAATTTAGATTAGTTCCGAAGGGTCTCTTCCAGCTCTAAAGTTCTGTGATGATTTGATAAGCATGATTCAGGGCACATGAATGCCCCCAAAGAGCCTTCATTATTTATTTGTGATCTAAGTTAAGAGAATAGGCTTTTTTAAAGCAAGACCTAGAATTTAGAGTTTGAAAACTCTGACTACTATGGCATGTAAGTAAAATATTATGAGTGGATTTTATTTGAAAGGAATATTCTGGGAAAGCAGAGCCCTACCTGTACTGGGAAATGTTTTCTTCATCTTAAAATTCTGTACGATTAGGTTCAGGGTGTTATTTGCTTATGGTTACTTAAGAAGATAGATACCATTCAGTTTAAGGAAATAGAAATTGTTCAGGCTTCAAAGATTATATATGTCCATAATCTTTTATCCAAAAACCTGTGGGGCTGGGTGTGTTTCAGAGTTTAGAACTTTTCAGATTTTAGAAAGTTAATAAATGCACCCCAGTGAAGTCTGGGGCAGCATCTTATAATCAAATACATGAAGATATTTGCAGCAAAATGCCTGTATATTCACACTGAGTGGGTTTTCGAAGGGCTATAAATAGCCTTGTATTTGTTCAGGTCAGGTTTTGCTGACAAATGAGTAACAGAAAAAAAATTGGTTTTTGGATATTCTGGTATTTAGCATCAGGTCTGAGGGACTGTGGACCAGTGCAATAATAATTACAAGCACATAAAGTGCTTACTATGCTTAGGTACTGTTCTAAGTGCCTTACTTATGTCACCTTACTTAATCCTCACAGCAGGTAGGTACAATCGGGTTAGGTACTATTATTATGTGCATTTTACAGATAAGGAAACTGATGCTCAGAGAAGCCCAGCCATGGTGGAGCCTAGATTCAAACCCAGTCTTTCTGGTTCCAGAATCCATATTATTGGCATTTAAAGAAATAGTGACATAGAATATAAGAGAAGGAAACCATTTAGCTAAAAATATTGGTCCCTGGATACTAGTCTGAAAAGTTTTCTGCTCTTCTTTGGCATTTATTCTCTTGTGTGTTATTTATTCACCTCCTTGAATTTTCTATTTTACAGTGTTTTACAATGAGGATTTTAAGTTATAGCTCTAATTCTTCCTTTGACTAGGTTCTAATATGGTCTGTGATAGGAAAGTTTGTCTATAGTCTTTTTAGGGCTAGGCCCAGGAACTTCTCACATTCACCGTATCTTACTCCTGGCCTAAGTGCTCAGCTTTCTGCAGAAATTCCTTAGTCTGATTAATTTCTGGAACAGCATAGTTAAACTCCAGAACATTAGTTTTAAATCTTCTGAATTATGTCCCCAGGAAGCCTTCTGGCTAGTTGAACATTTATACATTGAAATAATCTGATTAGGTCTTTTTATCTTGATTTTTTTTAAAAGACCCATAAAATTAAAGTGAGCATTACTTTTCATCTCAGCATTTCTAAACATGTATTTATTAACTTCCAGATGTCTTGGCACCCTTATAAAAAGAATGGAAAAAAAGTATCATGGTGCTGTTTTACTGATGGGTAAATTATGGGTAAAGAGATTACTGCTCTAGAGCATTTCATAGATCAGAAGAGAATAGAAATATAAGATCTTGTTTGGCTGAAAGAGTGTTAGTTGATATTTTTAGTTAAAAGTAGCTTTAATTCATGCTTTTGCCTTGAGCTTTATTTTTGTTAGTTTTCTTTAGGTGTAATATAAACATCTTTAATACTAATGTTGAGATTATGTTACGGGTACCTCTTCTGTGGTCACTTAGTCTTTTCTTCAAGTGTGCATTTTGGTTTATCTGCTTTTCCCTAGAAACAACTACCCTAACTGCACTGGTAACTTTGAAGGGAGATTTTTAAAAACTGTCGTGAAGAAGATAAAGATTATGTCTGGATGCGTGTGTGTCTGGATCCCAGTAAAAGTTTACTCAAAATAATTATCTTTTAAAATGTATCTAAGTACATGTGATAAATATGTGTCAGAATAATCCCTCCAGTAATGCCACTGTTCCAAAGACAGCTATTATTGTCAGAAGAAATCTTTCCTTAGCACTAAATCTTTCTTCTGTTCTCCTTGCTCATTTTTCTCTCCCCACTTTTAACTCCTCTGCATGTCCCTCTCACTCTTGTCTCTTATTCTTAGCCCCATCCATTCTTTCAGGTTCTTTAAGGAACCAAATTATCCTCTCTACTTAACAATTTCCTACTTTGTCCTCCTTCAGTGCCTCCTCAAAGCCCAATTCTTCCAAGAAGCCTTTCCAGGGGAACAAAAGGTCCTTGAAGATGTCCTGGTAACAGGGTGCACAGCGATGAACACTTTGCACTCAGAACAAAACCTGTCTTTCTCTGTGACTTTGACTTTTTTCCTATGGATTTGTTTTTAAAGTCTACTTAAATGTTTAAGCCCACTTGATAAGAAAAGTCATAATTTATACAATATTTATGACATTGTATTAATTATTTCTTTTTGATAAAAATGAGAGAAAAGATTTTCTTATTGTTCTGGGTCTTTTTTATTGCCCAGATTTTTTCCTCCTGCTTCTGAGGAACTACAGGAAAAAAACTGTCATAACAGAAGTTATCTGCCTTCAAAAAAAATCCAGTATTTTGAATAAGCTCCAAATTTCTTTTACTATTTATGAAAATACGGGCTGTTTTGGTTGGGTAGGTGGATTTGACCTAAATAGCAATATAAAAAGTTTAATTTGATTGAGACACAAACGTTTGATCTTTTGAATGACAGAATTTCCCCTGTAGAAATCTAATTAAAGTTAATAGTGAACAGAGTGCTTCTAATAATCAACAAGTGTGCAGCGCTTCTCGGTTTTCAGATGCTCTTAGAATCTCTGAGAGTTTAGCATCCATATTTTGTTGATTTCTGGGTATTATATAAAGCCTCAGATTCTGTCCTTTGTTGGTCCTTCTGTTGGTGAATGTAGACTAAACCTTTATAGGTTTATGGTGGGTTTCACGTTTGATATTTTATATTTCAAGCTGTTGTCTTTTAAGTTTATTTTGTTAAATGCCAAGCTTTGACTGGTTTAGCGGCCCATATTTATAGGATGGAAAAATAGTATTTGGAAAAGAGGATTGCTTTCTTTATATTTTCTTTCCTAGACACCATATGGTGCTGAATGTTTTTGGGGCATAAAGAGCCTAGTAGTAATTGAAAGTAAGTGGTAATTGAAAGTAGCAAGGTGAACTACAGAACTTGATTGGAAGGGCTCATGTAAATTTCATTCTTCAGCTTGAAATATTATTTACTTATTTCTTAGTGTAGAAATCTGTTTGGAGTTATCTTAACATACTAGTTCTGTTGTAGTGCCTCAAATCGGAATGAATAGCAAAGGGCTTGGTACTCTCTCACCTCTCATTACCAATCTAATATTTAACATTCTGCAGGAAAGGTAATTAATGTTAACTGAGCACATATTATGTATTATATACCTAGTTAATTACCAGGATTTTTTTTTTACTTACATCATGTTATTTAATTCTTAAGACAATGTGATAGTTAAATATTATCTTTATATTATCATAAGTATTATCCTTGGTTTATGGATGGCAGATACTGAGATTCAGAAAAGTAAAGTAGCTTGCTCAAACCTATCAAGCTTATGAAGTCCATGAGGGCAGGGACTTCTGTTGGTTTTGTTCACATCTGTATCCCCAGTGTCTAGCCCAAAATAGATTCTCAATAAAAATTTAATGATTGAATGAATGAAGAAGGAGGAGTGGTTTATAGCTGCACTAATGTGCAGTGTATTCTTGAGGAAAATAATGTAATCTCATGGCTTTTACCTTAGTTTAGAAACCAACTTTTCCTCTTTTCCCTGTTACTTGTAGGGATAGTATGAGAACCTATTTAGGGCAAGTGGAGTTCTTTAGGATCTAGCAAATTACACTAATTATCCATTTTTTTTTTGTTACGTAACTTTGTTTTTTGTTACATAACTTTGTTTTTTGTGTTCTTCTTAAAGGAAGAACATCAATAGACAAACGTACATCTGATGACTTTTGTAGAAAGAGTAGCTAAAGTTGGAAAAGCTGAGCACGTATGTAAAGTCTTTCTCGTTCTTTTACTAGTCCTATAATCTTGGGCAAGTAATTTCATCCATAAAATCAGAGTTAGGCTAGATCTGTTGTTTTTAAACTATATTATTTGGGGGTGCAGGTTTCCTCAGATGTGTTTGGGAGCCAGTATAGGGACTGAGGAGGCCAAGTGGGCCTACTTCTGGGCCCTCCATCCCCAGCCCTCACCTCTGACCCCCATATCGCCACTCACACTTTAATCAGCTCCACTCTCATCTGGTTTATATACTGGGTTTGTTCTCTCAGTAAAGATGATTGAAATAGGAATTTTTCTACTCTAAAATTCTATAATAAAGAAGTTGTGGTAATCTCTGAACTATTGTGCAGGTGTTAAAATGCTTAGGTTATGTTTAGTAGTAGTATACATAAGTGGAAAGAAATACACCAAAATGTTAAGTGGCTAAAGCTAAGTAATGAGATTATGGGGCATTTTAGTTTCCTTCTTTGTGTTTTTCAGGATTTTCCAAGAATTTTTTCAATGAATGTATCCAATTTTAACTTTACAGTCATAAAAATTAATAAATAAAAGGAAAAAAAGAATAAAAAGTTATAATGAACTTGGTGAGCCTTCACTTACGTGAGGTCAAGGCAGGTGATATTACCCAGGGCTACTTAACCATAACTTGAGCAGTTGACTCACCAATTTTGATCGGCATCAAAGATATTTGCTTAGTCCCAGTGAGTTGTAGTTCTGAAGAAAGGAGATAGCTGAAGACAATACTCAAGAAAGGAAACTGTTATGACACCTGACAAATCTTAAACATAGAGTAGGGATGACACATCTAAGATTTGGTCCCTTTCGAGAAGGTTTAACTGAGATCTTAGCAGAGCCTGGAAACAGAGATGATTCTTCACCCATTTCATTCTGACTAGGAATTTAAAGCGGGAACATAAAGATTAATTAAAGTAGGTTATTGAAATAGATCTTGTTTAAATGGTGCAAAATTTGAATTTATGACATTGTTGACAGCCTTTATCAATAGAAGATCTTTGGTTTTGTCTTCCTTTAAAGATACAGACTCCCAAAAGTTTGGTTTCAGTTTGTCCATATATTTTGCAATTAGCTGAGATGGGATTGCTTTTATATTGGTAATACAACAGCTGTTCTATATGATACCCTTGCCAGGGAGATAGCTAAGCTCTGAGGGAAGGGGAAATTTATTCAGTTGGAAAAAGGAATGTATTCTGCCTAGCCACAGGGAAAATGATAAGGAATAAGAATGTTTTAACCTGGCTGGAGAATGTTAAATAACTTTTATTTAGTAAATTTTCGACTCTTTAGATAACTGATTTTGGAAGCTTTTGTTTCAGTCTCGCATGCATCCTAGGAACTGGCCTATTACCAGGGATCTTATTAGATTTTTATTATTTATTTTAAAAAATCTAGTGTTTTACTTGACGTATGTGAGCAAAGAGAAGAGGTTAGGAGTAACATTGTTAATTGTAAGGAGAACATCATATTCTCTAGTTCCTTTTAATTTTGGAAATGGTCTTTAAAGATGAAATTAAAAAAATATTCTAGGAAAAGTCTCCTCTGAAAGAAATTGCATGAACTGAGTAGCTTTTAGGTTCTCTTCAGTCCTATCTATCATTTATAGGGATGTGATGGCAGTTTGGGTTAATGGTAATAATGAGGGAAAAGATGGAATACTTGAGATTCCAGCATATTTATCCAGCTTTATTTCTGTATTGAGGCTTGATTAGAGGAAGGCATTGGGCTTTTTCTGCTGTAGATTTCTCATTCGACTTCGTATTCCTTATAATCCTACAGTGTGTTTTGATTTATCTGTTCTATATGAACTGCTTTAACAATATAGCTCGACCATCCCTTGATGTTGTGTGGGTTAATGAATAGTTACAAAGTATACTGAAAACACAAAGCAAACTAGCTGTTGGGTATTATTATACTGAATTGTTGGTGCATTGCCTGCAAACCTATCCTGTTCAACTGGTTTTAGTTTTTAAGTTAGTTTGTTGCTTCAACTTGTCCACAGAGGCAGTGCTGAATGGTCTAGCTAGTCAGTGGAATAGCAGTCAGAAGAAATAAATTCCAGTCTTTCCTTGCATTCATATTGTGAGTTCCTGAGCACATCTTTTTCAATGGCTGTGACTTAGTTTTTCTAACTATAACATGAAGCCTGTTACATGCGCAAACACAGTGCAAGTCACATAATCTCTCTGGGCTTCTATACCCTTGCCTGTAACATGAGTATGATAGTACCAACTTAAGGGTTCTTGAGTATTGACCTAGAATTCAAACCCAGCTCTGTCTGACTTAAAAGTCTGTGCTCTTTTTTCCTTTTGACTAAACTGTGATGCATTGCCAAAGCAGATGGGAGTAGCCGAAAATGAAAGCATTCAGTGGTTACATAGCACATTTTGGGTTCCATTTTTGTCACCTCCCCCAGCCTCCCCTAGCAAGCCCATACATTGTCCTTCTCAGCACTTGTTCTGAATTACACAGTGACTCAGGTTTGATTTCAGTAGCTGCTGTGAAAATCAAAATTAGATCAACGAGTGTTTCTCAGAGATGAATATAGGTGCGGAGTGGAGGTGGGGAGAGGAGATAATGGTAGAAATTGGGTGAGAGTAAGCAAGTTGACTAAATGTAAATGTAAAACAGAACCAAACAGTAACTATGAGATTGTCTGCTCAGCGCCAGAAGAATTGGGGCTAACAGACAATGTAATGCTTATTAGCATTTTGGCAAGAAATACCACACACTGCAAAATGATAGTATTGATTGTTCTCGACTTGACAATAAAACCTTTCATCTTTAACTTAATATGGACTCTAGGTCAAGATGCTGATGCAAAACAATAAGCTGTAAGAAGTAGCAGGTGATATTTGATTATATAAAAATCATAGAAGAATCTCAGGCTTGCAAATGCGATTCATGCTTCTGCCAGTCACCCAAGGATGCATTCCCCTACCCCATTTTATAAACTTCCATCCTCACTGAAAGGCTAGTTGTGTCTCAGATCAGACAAGGAGAAGTTATTATTTCAAGAGTAGAAGCAGCTCCATCTGATCCAGTTGCAAATGTGCTGGCTGATGATATACACGATGTTGGAAGGTTTGATGTTTGATTTGGAGAGAATCAAATAGCTTGTTCATATGGCATCAGGACTCAGCAGTAACCATGTATATTAATATATCCTGCAGGTGCACAGGGGTCAGGTTGAACTATAACTGTAGCTGTGAAGAATACATTTACCGCGCAGCAAAACCTAGTTGTATCACTCTCCTAGTTAACACCTTAATATAATGTTTATACGTCAGTATTGTTCTCCTGTGTATTCACCGTGTGATCCCAGCCTGTAATGCTCGTTTCTTAATATGACTTAAAGCTTCTCCCTAGTCTGCCTCTGTCCTTATTGCCGACTACCCCTCTCCTTGTGATTTAAACTCTAACAGAATCAAATGGCTTATATTTCCCTCAAAATACCGTGATTATCATCATCATTATTATTAATTAAACAATCATCATTGGAGGTCTTACTCTGCGTCACATACCAAGAGCTTTAAATGAATTATAATGACCTTGTTTAATTCTCAAAAGAACCTATAATAAATATGTTTTAGTATCCCCACTTTATTAAGCAGGCATCGAGGCTTTAACAGTTTAAATACATTGGGCAAGGTTTCACAGCTGGTAACATGTAGAACCTTGATTTAAATTTGGGTCTGTCTAGTCTCAGAGTCTCCTCTCTTAATCAGTAAGCTAACTGGCCTTGACTTACTTTGCTTCTGCTGTTCCCGCTGCCTGGAATGCCCTTCTCTTCAATTTCAATACAGACCTTAAAGCAGAAACCAGTGCTTGTTGATTTAATTGTAAATGGACTTTATTAAAAAGTTCACAGAATCTCCAGGGGAACCAAATTCAGGACATGGCACTAGAGATAATGCCCAGTCGTGCACAGAGAGGTCCACTGACTGTGCCACTGCCATTGCCACCGAGCATTAGATGCTCTAGTTTTGCACCATCGACACAGCTAACACTGGGTACTGGATGCAGTAGCAGGTGCTGTTGCCACTCGTCACACTGCAGCCACCTCCCCCTCTGCCACCAGAGAAAAGGCCTCATGCTCATTCCTTTGAATCATTAGTTTCTAATTCCCAGCCAGGTGAGGGTACCTCAATCACTTGTCCATGGCCCTGGATGTAGGGGAGGCAGGGGAAACCATGTCTGGCATTATGAACCTTTGTGGTAGGATAGTAATCCTTAAAGGATGGAGAATTTCTCCAATTAGGAAGGAATTAGTAGGAAATTGTACTATGATACTGGGCTGCCGAAAAGAATGACACATGTGTACCATATCCCTTTCTTTCACCTGCAAACTTATTTATCCTTGAGAAGCACCATCCTGTGCCATTTTACCTTATACGTTCCAATATTACTGTACATACTTTTTGACTACTAGCTTTTTAAGGATTCTTGTTTTAAGTATTATTTATGTAACTGACTCCTCCATACCTTACTCTCAGGTAGCTCATAGGCTATGTCTTATTGATGTTTGTACTCTCTGACACCTACCTAGGATAGTGTTGGGCATTCAGCACATAGTAAGTTCTCAATAAATAATTGAGCTGAATTGAGGCATAAATCCTCCCTGCCCACCACCACTAGAATGTAAGTTCCATAAGGGCAGGGTTTTTGTCTTTGTCTCTCTTTCTCTCTTTTTTAAACCATTATCTCCCCAGCACCTAGATTAATTCCTAGCATGTGTTGGGACCTCAGTAAGTATTTATGGAATAAATGAATACTCCTAGTCAGTTGTTTATTTCTAGAAATGACACTGTCAGAAAAACTTTTGGATGTGAATGGCAGATATCACTTTTGTGTGGAATCTAAAAAATACTACCAACTAGTGAATGTAACAAAAAAGAAGCAGATTCACAATTACAGAGAACAAACTAGTGGTTACCAGTGAGGAGAGGGAAAGGGAAGGGGCAATATGGGAGCAGGGGACTCAGGGTACAAACTATTAGGTGTAAAATAAGACACAAGGATATATTGTACAACACAGGGAATAGCGCCAATATTTTCTAATAACTATAAATGCAGTACAAATTGTGAATCGCTATATTGTACACCTGTAACTTATATAATATTTATAGTAACTATACTTCAATAGAAAATAAAAATAAAGCAAAAAAGAACTGTATCATAATTTCCAACTAGATCATACATGCTGTGAAGCCAGAGGCTGCCTTGTTCATCTCTGGTTACCTCTTCCTCCTATCCAGAAGAATAACCAGCAAAGGGCAACGTGGAACTCTTCCCCAGACCTACCGCCATGGTTACTAGCCACAAAAATGGCCTAAAGTACAATACCTGCCTGACATGAAATCTTTTTTGTTTCCTTTTGTATAACCAACTATATCCTGAGATTGTATCTATTCTGGGAAGAAAAAGCTGTTGGGGAAACTGTCTTGGATCCTGTTTTAAAAAGTATAATAACCCAGGGCAGCAGCGTTTCATTTTGAAGAAACGAGGAAATGAAGGCCTGTAATTGTGAAATGATTTATGCAAGGGTAGTGGGGTAGCAGAGATGTACTATGGACCAGAGTTCTGTATCTCCTAGAGGTTAGCTTTTAGGAGGGACACAAGCATAGTTATGTCAAGCTGAAAGAGAACTTCTAAGTTGTTCAAGCTAAGAGTTATTGTTATCAGTGATAACTATCTGCAGGAGCCAGATCTGAATCATTCCTCTACCCCTTACTGTGTGACCTTGGGCTGTGTGCCTCAGTTTCCTCGTCTGAAAAATGGGCATAATAACAGCACCTACCTCACAGGGTTATTATGAGGATCAAATGATTACATGTGTGAAATACTTAGACTGCCTGGCAGAGAACCCTTCTGAATGTTAGCTTTTCTTTCATTTTAGTATTTTGAATACCTGTTTACTTATTGGAATACTACTTAACAATCTTTAAAATTCTTCACTACTGCTAACCTTTTCAATTCTGAATGAGTAGTGTCACTCCATTTTACAAGAACCTGAGTCCCCTGCCACCTTCACTGTCTTTCAGGATTTGTAGTCATTGTTCTTCTTCTTTTTTTTTTTTTTTTTGGTCCATATTGTAGATCTGCTTGCTGCCCTCTCTGGTATTCCTCTTGATTCTTTTTGTAGTGGGAAGTGTGTACTTTATTTGAAAGACCAAAGCATATATCCACACATACTACTATGGGTGTTCATTTTAACTTCACTTTCATTTTTTTGTTAGCTTAATCGATCTGTATAGTGGATTGTTTCCCAGAAAGAAGACTTAGATATCTATTATGAGTCAGATGAGTAATTTTGTCATTAGCCAGAATGGCATTTAAGGGCAAATAGTATACACCCAACTAAGGGACTTATAAGCTGGTGAAAAAGATGAAATGTGTGATTGTCAGAAATAGAGACAATATCAAATAATGATACTGAGTTGCTGCAAAAGCTTTGTGACCTAGTACTTTTCTGTGCATTAATCATCGTTTAACTTGTGCATAAAATTTCTATTGAAAAATTTGAAATGAATTCCAGACATTTGTTGCCAAAAAAAAAAGTTACTGTTTCAGAGAATTCTTTTAACATGTGATCTTTCTTCTCAACAGCAGATGTTTTAACAGTTTATCAGAAAGTAAGCATTTTTCTTTGCTATATTTTTTGTTGATAATCTCATATAATATACTCGTTTAGAAATAACACACACTTGAAATCAGTGATTAACTAGTCTTCAGGGAATAAAGCCACAAGTGTCATTTCCTTATTGCTTTACCAATTTGCAATGATGTCTTCCTATTCTCCCTTCCTCCCTCCCTTCCTCCCTCCCTCCCTTCCTTCCTTCCTTCTTCTTTCCTTCCTTCCTTCCTTCTTCTTTCCTTCCTTCCTTTCTTTTTCTTTCTTTCTTTCTTTCTTTTCCTTTCTTTTCTTTTCTTTTATTTTTTCTTTTCTCTCTTTCTTTCTTCCCCCCCTCCCTGTCTCCCTTCCTTCCTCCCTTCTTTCTTCCTTTCTTCAGATGAGATTTCAGATCCTTTTTCACCTGTTTGTTTGTTTGTTTGTTTTGGTCTCACCATCCTAAAACTGGCCTTCAACTGTGTTGCACTAAGATGGTTCAGCTTAAGCCTTTGCATTCACTTTTATTTAAGTAACAGGGAAAAGGGTATGCTTTTGTCAACAAGTTTACATTGGGCTTTTCATGGTAACAAAATAAGGTTCTTTTATTCATTTGTCAGATCACAGTTAATCACCTGCTGTGCACTTAGTGCTGGATTGGATGGATGCTGGAGAGACAGATAAGATGTGGTTTCTGTCCTTGAGAACACAGTGGGGGATACAGAAAATCAGACTACAGATTGATAAGTTCCACCATAGTCATGCACGTACTACAGGAGCAGAGAAGGGACTCCTCACTCAAACTTTTGGAGAGGGAATGAAGGAGGATGTCCTTTCTGAAAGAAGTTTTCTCTGAGCTGAGTCTTGAGAACAACAGGCATTAGTCAGATAGAGGAGATGGAGGACACGCTAGGAAAAGGGAGCTGCATGTGAAAAAGAACGGAAGTAAGAAAACACTGCTTTTCAGGGAACTGATGTCCTCCGTGGTTCGAGTGGGAGAGGAGAGTATATGGAGGGTGGGGCAGGGAATGGTGAGATTTGAGGCTGGAACAGTTGGCAGTTGTCAAATCATGAAACATTTTGTATGTCATGCTCAGAAATTTATTCTCAAGGCAATGAGCAACTACAAGCCCCGTATTGACATGGTAAAGTCTGAGTTTTAGATCAGTCTGGAAACTACAGTGTACTCCTAAAAGTGATCCCCAGCAAAGATAATTAGAGGCTACTGACTGTCTGTCTAAATCTTTCCCAGCATTAATTTTGGATGAAAGGGTTTAAACGTTAAGATAATGTAATAATAGGAGGGGAACATGAATTAGTTTTCTATCCTCTCTTATTAAGCAAACATTTGAAACCTATTTTGCTTCTTGATGGAACACACAGACTTAGATGACTAAAATTAGAGACTTGACAAATAAAGCCAGCAATTGGTGCTGGACTTCTTAATGGATCTGGTGTTAGACTGAACAAACCCAAGTACTTCCTGTGAGCCAGGCACTGTGGAGCTGAGGACAGCATGGTGAATGCCTTAGGTGTTTACAGTCTGGTGGAGGGACAGACTTGTATGCAAATGCTTTAGGATACTTATGTGTTAGATTCCTTTACTCACATTTTCGCTTTCTATCCTTATCTCAAACCTTCAAAGTATGGGTGAGGAAGTCCAGGATAAAACAGATATTTTTTCCAGCTTTATTACGATATAATTAATGTATAGCATTGTGTAAGTTTAAGGTGTACCATGTGATGATTTGATGCACATACATATTGCTAAATGTTTACCACAATAGGATTAGTTAATACATCCTTCAGCCCACATAATTTACCATTTTGTTATTGTTATGGTAAGAATATTGAAAAGAGATATTTATATAAGGGAGGTATTTATATAATAATTAATGGTAAATAGCTACAATTTAATATTCCGTCTGCCTAACCCCAAATTTTTTCCTTTATTCCCCGCATAATATATTCAGCTTCCTCTGACAAGGCAGTGCAAATATATTTTCAAGCCTGAAGTAGTTTTCTTCCCATATTTTCTTAATTCTTTCCAACACTACCCAAACCAGTTGAATGAGCCTTGAAGGATCCAGTCATTGGTGGTTAAAAGTGCAGGCTCTATAAAGTCATTGCCTGGACTCAAATCCCAGTCCCATCACTTACCATCTCTGAATCTGTCAACCCACTTCATTGAGTTGTGAGTACTGTTATGACATGTTGCTAATGCACTTAAAACAGTGGAAGCACAAGGAAAGAATTCCCAAAATGTTAGTTGTTAAAATCGTCTTTGGGATAGCAACTCATCTTTTTCCAGGAAATTTTGCTAAAACACATTTAAATCAACCTGCCGTATTCAAATTAATCTCGGTGAAGAGTTTTGCCTAGCATGCATACTTGAAATCTGATCTCTTGTTCAGGGGATCAGTGGATGACCTTGGTATCATGAACAAACACCTAGGAAAATATGCCTGTGAAAGCAGCATAAAGACTCTAAACTTCTTTTATTATGGAAAATTTTGAAAAGAAACAAAAGTTGACAGAATAGTATAATCACATCTCTCATACCTGTCACCCTTCTGGACAACCATCTAAGCCAATCCTGCCTCATCCAGCCCCCCAGCCATTTACCCTTCTCCTATTTTATTTTGAAATAAATCCTAGACAGCATATCATTTTGTCTGTGATTATTTCAGAATATATTTCTAAAATATGAGGGGTTTTCCTATTTTCCTTAAATAGCCACAATACTGTTATCATTATCTAAACAAAAAAAATGAACAACTTCTTAATATCATCCAA
Source organism: Camelus bactrianus (assembly GCF_048773025.1). NCBI lineage: Eukaryota > Metazoa > Chordata > Mammalia > Artiodactyla > Camelidae > Camelus > Camelus bactrianus. Next base: position 65,161,283 of record NC_133542.1, on the reverse strand, counting down.
ATGCCTTCTTTTTGATGAGGATAGAGGGGAATCTTTCCATTTTTTTTAAACTAAATCTAGAGACTTGATTGAACAGTTTTGGGGAGTAGTAATGAAAATTGATAGTTTTTTGTTGTCATTTTTGACACTGCTAAATACCTCATATAGCCCAGCTAAGGATGAAAACTAGGATATAAGGACTCCTTGAATTGTTTGAGTAGAATTAGATACAGTTTATTATCTAGTTTATACGTGTGAGTAAACCGAGTCAAAAGAAATGGTTTGTTAACGGTCACGTAACCTGCAGGCAACTTGTGCTGAAATTTGTCATTTGAAGCAGGCTCATTCCATAAATATTTATTAAGTTCAAGAAACTCACTATTTATATTTCTTTTTTAAATGTCTATGGCCCGCAGTACTTTTTTTTATAACAAGGACATTCTTCCCTTTGATCATCTAATTTCTTTTGTCTTTTGTTGTCTTAGAATTTTAAAATACTTTCCCCCTCCTCTGTCCTATACTAATTTTTAGCTGGTGGAGTGACTTTAGGGCTAATACAGGGGAAATTTTGGTCTCCAGCAGAGGGTCAGTTGCAACTATGAAAACAACTCAAGCAAATGGTCTATTGATAGTAGAACATTTCATTATAAAAAGTTCTTTTCAAATTCCAGGGTATTGGTTGCTTGGTCACTGAAGAGTCTGTGCTACCATTCACTAGCACCCCGGGTGTCTGGGCAGACCTGGTTAGGAATGTACTGCTCATTTTGAATAAGAAAAAAGGATAGAGAAGCTGCCTCAAACGTTGCGTCATCCAAGTCGAACATTTTATATCTGAGATGTAGGTGATGCAAAGCAGTAGTCTTTTAGAATATACCCTAACATACAAATAACTTTCATTTTGAGTGGTGCCAACTTTGATTACATCCAAATATCTCTTAATATACACTCACAGAATGACTACTATAGGGCACTGATGAAAGATCATTGCTTTCCTGGTCTCTGTGGGTGCATAAAATTGCTTTGATGTGTCAGGTCTGGTGTTGTCAACAAAATACCCCAGCGTACCAACCTATTTTATTCCCATTCTTTAATTTTTAAGCCCTTGGACCTTGTAACTTCCCAGAGTTTTATGTACTGTCCGCGCAACATTTAGCAGAAATGATGGGGCTGATGAAATGCGTCTTTGATATTGGTTCAGTTATGTATCTGGAATGTTTATTCCCCTGGGCTTTCCAACCGAGGGAGCCCAGCATGAACTCCTACTTTGGAAAATATCTGAGTGGGCAGACTTGTTTGCCACATTGCCCTCATTGTCTGTCTTTGTTTATTCAGCTGAAAAGCTGTCCTTGTCTCTTATACAGTCTTATACAGGCATGAATCTAAGGTCTCAGAAGCTGTTAAAATGGGTGGAAAAATTGTTTTGGGGAGGGGAAGGGTGAAAATTGTTATCAGATATTGACATGATGTGAAAGAAGGTGCTCTCTTAGGGAGCATAATGACTTTAAGGTCATTAAAAAGTAAAATTCTGATACCATTGTTATAGTCCTGTTTTATCAGGGTCTTTGATTTAATGTAACTTTCCTACCTCCTGGGTAAGAGACATTGATAATTCATTGGCACATATGGTTTGTTTTTGCAGCAATAGAAAACTAGGTGCATACCATCCAGCCCAGGTAGTGATGAGTTTCCTGTGGTCATAATAACATGCACATGCTCTTGGCATTTATTTTTCTGGCTGTCTTTGCCTCTCAACTGGACTGTTCTCACAGGCTGCTAAAAGGTCTCTTTGCCTCCATTCTTTCCCAGCTCCCTCTTTACCTGCAGTCACAGCTACATTTCTGAAATGAAGATATGATCATGGCATGTTCTTTTGTATAAAATTCTTCCAGGGCCACCCAGTGGCCCTAACAGAGTCCTTTACTTGTCAGCACTCCTGCCTCTTATTCTGTGTCAGAGCTACAATGAACTTTTCTCAGTCCTCTGTGCCCTGTTTTACATCCAGGTCATTACACATGCTACCTGTTTGCATTTGGGATATTCTTTCTCTCTACTCTTAGCGTGGCTACTAAGCCTCCTCATTCTTTGTGTCCCAGTCTGGATTTCTTCCTCTGGGAGGTGTTTAATTGGGGTGTTTCTCCCTGTGCAAACACATACCATGTTTTCCCATAACATTGTGGCGTATTTCCATTTTAGTGCTTATCACACTATATTGCTGTTTTGTTTTTCTCCCTGCTGTAAAACCTTAAGCTATATAAGGGCAGGAACCATGCCTTTCTTCCACATTGTTGTATCTTCAGCGTCTAGAAATTACGCTACCCATTTCGGGTACAAAACTAATTTGTTGAATGTTTGAATTAATAATCACGTGCTTTGCCAAGAATCTTGTCTCTAACAACATCAGAGAAGAATTCGGTGTCTCTGTTTTCATGTTCTTGACATTTTTCTTCCTATCTTCTAGTCTTCTTCATTCATTTGTCTGTTTATTCATTCAGTTATTCAGCAGAATGTTGCTTTGAACCTTTTAAACCCCCACACTTTGCCCAGAAGCACATGGAAAGTACATGCAAAAGGGAACTCCTGCATATACACACTGCATGTCTGCTTCCGCTGTCCATCCTGTCTGCAGTTACACTCTTCAGCACAAACAGTCCCCCTCTCCCCCGACAGCTGCCATGCTTGGCTTCCCTGTATTGCTTTCCCTCCTTACTATTTAACTACCTTCTAGCATACTAGATATTTAACTTGTTTGTTACTTACTGTATGTCTCCTCTTGCTAAGAGGTGGGGGCCACGAGGGAATGAATTTTGGTTTGTTTTATTTACTGTGGCATCCTCAGCACTTAATATAATGTCTGGCACACAGTAAGCCAGTCTGTATTTGCTGAATGAATGAATAAATTCATGCTCTCAGATGTGCTTCTTTTTCTTTTTTTACTCTTTCAGTGCATCTCATTCAGTCCTACTTCCAGTCCTGTGCTGTTTGTTTTCTTTTCTGTCTTTCATTTTTGGTACTTTACTTTTTTTTCCCCTTTATTTTATTTTATTTTTTACATTTTTTTGTTGAGTTATAGTCATTTTACAATGTTGTGTCAAATTCCAGTGTAGAGCACAATTTTTCAGTTATACATGAACATACATATATTCATTGTCACATTTTTTTTTTTTTGCTGTGCTGCTACTGCAAGATCTTGTATATATTTCCCTTTGCTACACAGTTTAATCTTGTTTATCTACTCTACATTTTGAAATCCCAGTCTGTCCCTTCGCACCCCCCACCCCCTTGGTAACCACAAGTTTGTATTCTATGTCTATGAGTCTGTTTCTGTTTTGTATTTATGTTTTGTTTTTTTTTTTAGATTTCACATATGAGCAATCTCATATGGTATTTTTCTTTCTCTTTCTGGCTTACTTCACTTAGAGTGACATTCTCCAGGAGCCTCCATGTTGCTGCAAATGGCGTTATGTTATCGGTTTTTATGGCTGAATAGTATTCCATTGTATAAATATACCACTTCTTCTTTATCCAGTCATCTGTTGATGGACATTTAGGCTGTTTCCATGTTTCCATGTCTTGGCTATTGTAAATAGTGCTGCTGTGAGCATTGGAGTGCAGGTGTCTTTTTGAAGTAGGCTTCCTTCTGGATATATGCCCAGGAGTGGGATTCCTGGGTCCTATGGTAAGTCTATTCCTAGTCTTTTGAGGAATCTCCATACTGTTTTCCACAGTGGCTGCACCACTTGGTACTTTACATTTTAGTCCTATTTTGACACTGTAATCTTGGCTACCCTAGGCAAAGATTCTGTTTATCCATCTTTTTGTCTCAGATTACCATTACTCAACTAAAACTGGCTTCACATACCCTAACCTGGCATCTGAAGCCTAAAGAGCCATGATTGTGTGTATTGGGGAGGGGTGAGTGTGCATTCAGTGATGGGTCAGAGGTGAAACCTGTTCTTCAAAAACCTAGGTAGGACAGTAGATAAATAACTATAGTACAAGGCTGAGCAGGATCATTTTTACTAATAAGGAATGTTAGTCATTGGGAAGAAATTTATGTCTTGTAAAAAATTATGAAACATATCAAGTTTCCAGAAAAGTATAGAGAGTAATGTGGTAAGCATTCCCTGTATACCTACCTCTCAGCTTTGTTGTATCTGAGTTGTCTCCCACATTTGCTTTGGGTTTTTTTTTTTTCCATTTTGAAATAAAATACTAGATATGACTAAAGCCTCCAGTGTTCTTCTTTTATTCCGTTTTCTTCTTTCCTTACTCAGATGTAGCCAGTGTTCTGAATTTAGTTCTGTTCATTTAAAAATGTTTATATGCACACACACAAAATATAATGTTGTTTTGTCATCTTTTAAATCTTGCATAATAGCATCTTACAATGCTTTTTTCAATCAGTTTTTTTTTTTTTTTTGAGATTTATCCTTGCTGGTTCTTGTAGCTCTAGGTTATCTAAGTTGCTGTGTAGTTGCCCACTATATAGCTATGGCATAGCGTACCCATTTTCTTATTGATAGCCATTTCAAATAATGCTTTCCTTTCTTATTTCAAATAACAACAATGCAATGAACAACCTTGCCCATGTCTCTTCCTTCATATACAGGAGACTTTCTCTTGGGCAGGGCTTTGCAATTGATGTGCGTAGGAATCACCTGGGTGTCTTGTTAAACTACACAGTCTGACTCAGTTGGTCTGAAGTGGGCCTGAAGATCTGTGTTTCTGCAAGTTCCCAGGTGATACAGATCCATGGACCGCACTTTTGAGCTCCAAAGCACTCCTAGGTTGCACATCAGTAGCTTTCTAGATATCGCCACATTGTTCTCTGAGGATGCTGTATAAGTTTGTATATCAGGAGTGTATAAGAGATTTTGATTGTTCCAGGAGTGGCCTCTTTTAGATGACTGCTTACGTGTAAACTGTAGCCATTCCCTCTTTAAAATTAGAAACATTTTGGGGTGGGAAAACATAAAACAGTAAAGCAAAATTACTTCAGTGGATGTGTAGCTTAATTACAGTCTTTCTTAGGAATTGATCTAAATTCAATATATAGATGTTAATTAAACAATTTTTAAAAAGTTCACTTGTTTCTCTTCAAATAGTCACTCCATTTAGCGTTGTCAACCCAGACATGGCTCCAGCTATAAGATAAACTCTCCCAGATGCTGAATGGGGAAGAGAGCTGTGTGTCAGGCACCGTCCACACTGTTTCATTTAATCCCCACGTTTGTACAGGCTCACAGCTAGGTGCTGTAGCCGGTGTTTGTAGTGTAGTGTGCCTGGCTTCAAGGTTTGTATAGGAAATTAATTTACTAACTTTAGCTTCAGTTGTCTGCAAAAAGGGAGTAGACCAGATAATTAGATTCTTAAGTCCCAGCACTTAAGATTTCTTAGCTTCTTTGGTAAATTAAAAAATGCATTTACACATACTATATGATGATAGCTTCCACTCCACCTATGTTTTTATTATAATTAAACAACACACATAAAATTGACCATTGTAACCATCTTTAACTGTACAGTTGAGTAGTGTTAAGTCTGTTTACATTGTTGTGAAACAGATCTTCAGAACTTTTTCATTTTGCAAATTTGGAACCCAATACTCAGTAAACAGAACTTCTTTTCTCCTCCTTTCTCCCAATCCCTGGTGACTGCCATTCTGCTCTCTGTTTCTTTGAATGTGACTACTTTAGATACCTCATATAAATGGAATCCTGTAGTATTTATCTTTTTGTGACTGATTTCATTTAACATAATGACTTCAGGGTTCATCCATGTTGCAGCATGTGACAGGATTTCCTTGCTTTTTAAGGCTGAATGATATTTTATGGTACGTATATCCTACATTTTGTTTATCTGTTCATCTGTCCGTGGACATTTGGGTTGCTTGCACATCTTGGCTATTATGAATAATGCTGATATGAATGGGGTGTGCAAATATTTCTTCAAGACCCTGCTTTCAGTTCTTTTAGATACATACCCAGAAGTGGGATTGCTGGATCACATGATAGTTCTATTTTTAATTTTTTGAGGAGCTTCTATAATGTTTTCCATAGCAGTTGCACTATTTAACAATCCCATCAACAGTGTGGTGATAGCTTTTAATAGTACAGAAAGTAGTGAATGGGATGTGAAATCAGAAGCAAAGTAGGAAGAATAGGTAAATTACACTGGTGTGAAGGTGAATTTCACATAATCAGCATCTGCTTCCCTTAGCTATTTTAGCTAACATTGCTTATTTCTCCAGGACTACTACTTTAGGAGTGGAGGAGGAAGCCAAATTCTTTCTTTTTTTGGTTTATTATTGACCACTGGCCCTGAGAATTTCTAAGACTGTTAACTTCCAGTAGTGCTTTAGCAATGGTGAGGGGAAGTTTGAAGGTGGTGTTTTGTATTATTTGCAAACTTGAACAAGGTCTTCGACATCTTGGTGTTCCCAAATACTCATTAAAAAAAAAAAAAAAAAGAAGAAGAAGAAGGAGGAGGAGGAGGAGAAAAAAAAGAAGCCTCCTGACCCATGTTTTAGAATCGTGACTTCTGATCATTTCAGTTTTCTTTTGAGGACACTGTGAGTGTGTGTGTGTGTGTTTTCAGAGGGAGGGGTAATTGGATTCCACTACTGGTATGTGCAAGAAGAGTGGGAGTGAGCAGTGGAGTTGGAAGAGGGGTTTCTTCTCTCTTGTGCCCTTATTTTTGAATCTGAAGTGTTACCCGAATGCTTAGTCATGATGATAAGGCAAAGAACTTCACAGCTTGCAGTGCAGAACAATGTTTATACTGTATAAGTGTTTGATAATAGTGAAGTGTGTCAGGAGAGTGGGAAGAATTTGTCAACATGTTTTGAGGAGTAAGAGGATTAGATAGGGAACACAAAGTAAGATAGCCTACTTCCAGTTCCAGAAGAAAAAAATTACTTCTTTTAAGTGTCCTTTGGAATAACTCAAAGGCTCAGCTGTTTTACTTGGCTCTTAACTCCAAATCTATTCAACTTTTAACGCTGCAGACAGATGTGTTTTCCACCTTGCAGTGTTTGCTTAATCAGAAAGCAAGCAGACTTAATTTCACTGTATAACATATAGACAGATATCTGTGTGTTTACAGAAGCAATTTTTACTAGTGAGTCTGCCCCAATTCAGATTTTCCTGTTAGGCTGCTACAATATTTATCAGTAAATCTATCGCCTCCCATCTCCCCGCTCTAATCCTTCCTTCACACTGCTGCTAAGGATTATCTAGTCCCGGCAGGACTTTTTATGGCCATCTGACCTTGGGGAAATTACGTAATTTCTCCGTGCCTCCATTTCCTTATCTTATCCCCTGTATCACCATGTACCTACCTTACTGATTCCTTGAAAGTTTTGAATGTTAGTGTCTGTAAAGTACATAAAACAGTGCCTGGTATGTAACAAGTAAATAAATAAGTAAACAAATAGTAAATAGTAGTAGAGATAGTTATTATTATTATTGTTGTTGTTGCTATTTTGTTTTTGTTGTTGTTTTTGACTTCTGAAGCCCAACTCTGGGCCTATTACTACTCTGCTGAAGACTTTTCCATATTTCCTTTTGATTACAGCAAACTTTTTGAGTTTGCCAAGATCACTTCTGGGTACGTCAGAATCACTTTTGAAGCTTGTAAATAATGCATATTCCTGAGTCCCTCACCTCCCCCAAATAGAAATAGAGATTTCTGTTCAGTAGGTCTAGGAGGGACCCAGGAATCAGAGTTTCACTGTGCTCCCCAGGGGATTTTGAAGCAGATGATATTAGAACCTTATTTAATCATTCCATCTAGGATGAAGTGTAAACTCCTTAGTCTGGAGTTCAAGGCCCCAGTAAACCTTTTTGATATGTATTTTTCTCCCTCTATTCCTTCCTGTTCGTCTTTGTTGCAACCACAGTAAGATTTTCTCTCTACTCATGTTTCTCTGTGTGGCCCAGGTATTTTCCCAGGACAGTATGGCATAATTTTATGATCAAATACATATTTATCACTAGTAATCCACAAACCATTCATTTAATTATATGTTTAAAAATTGGCTGGGGATGAATGTTAAACTATAATTAATATATGGGACCCACCTTCGCTTTTTTGAAAGTTAGGAAACAGTTCCTAGGTTACATCACTGAGTGCCTTAGGATAGTATTTTTTAATTGACCTTTACTCTTGCTCTCATTGCATTCCTTTTCTCTGAACTCATTTTCCAGGTATTATAATCAGCAAATAGTTCCAGCCTGTAAGTTGCTCAGCTGTGCTCTGTAAATAGAGACACGAAGGTTAGTCCCAACCTCAGAAGCAATTAGCAATACTTGAAGTTTTCTTCTTTTTCTTACCTTCTGTTCTTTTGCTACAAAGTTAAGGTATTAATGAAATTGTTTAGGGTAATTTGAGTGCATTCTGAGATCGCTCATGATCCCTTTGCAATTTGTACTAATATCTAAGAATGCTACTTTGCTAAAAAGATTACTTATAATAAAATTGTAGGATGGGAAAGAGAAGTCGCTGTCATAGGTATTTTCTTTGCCTTGTCTCCTCTAATTCTTAGAACACCTTTGTAAGTTAGGTATTATTTCAATTTTATGAAGAGTCTTTACAAAGAGGGCAGGAACTTTAAGATCATAGAGCTTATAAACAATGTCAGTATTTGAACCCAGGTCTCTTGACTTCATAGACTCTTTCTACTATCATCTCTTTCTATTATGGCCTGGAGCCAGATTTCATGTGTTCAAATACATTTTCTGTGTTTGCTCCCCTCCCGCCTCCTCACCTCCCTTTAAACTCAAGGATACTGTGAAAATGTTGTAAATAAAAAATCTCATATGAATTCAAAGTTTGGTAGAATAGTTATTCTTCCAAACCATATATTGCAGTATTTGATTTATTCTGTATTTGATAGTGGCTTGACAGAATAAAACGCACTGTCAAAAAGTAAGCAATTAACTCTTATTAAATGGCAAAATTAGGTTTTTTTTAAAGACTTGAAAAATGCAAACAAATGGGAAAATGGTGACACAAAAAGAAAAAAAAATTTGCCCAGGTTCAGGTAGCAGTTTATCAGTCTAGCATAATCCATATCCATAACCCTTGACTCCTAAATCAGTACATTTCTTTTAGCGAGATACTGAAATACTAATTAGTAGTATTATTTTAGCTAAAAGAATGCATTTAAATAAACAGATCCCAAATACTAAAGCTTGTATGTTTGACTTTGAGCAATATATTAAGACTCACTAGTGCAAAGCAAATGCAAGGTGGTCTAAGTCACCAATTTGAGAATTATTTTTGTTGCTCCAGGAACTGCTCCCCACCCCAGTTTTTTGCATAGAGATGTCCAACTGTTCCAATACCATTTATTGAGAAAAGCTTTTTTTCCTCCATTGAATTGCCTTTGCACTTTGTCAAAAATTAGTTGATGATACTTGTGAAGGTCTGTGCTTGAGCTGTCTTTTCCGTTGACCTTTGTGTTTATTCTTTCACCAATAACACGTTGTCTTGATTACTGCAGCTTTAGATTAAATCTTGAAATCGGTTATTGAGACTCCTCCAACTTTTTCCCTCTTTGGCTATTCACGTTTATTTGTTTTATTGTATTTAGCGTTAGCTTTTGCATATCTACTCAAAAGTCCTGCTGAGATTTTGATTGGGATTCATTGAATCTGTAGATCTAATTGTTACGGTATGCCTCTCCGTTTATTTAGGTCTTTTTTGGTTTCTTTCATCAGTGTTTTGTAGTTTTTAGAATAAAGACCATATACATGTTATTTTAACTTTATACCTAAGTATTTCATATAGACAGATGGCAAGAATTATCCACATTTTATAGATTGAATTACTGAAACACAGAGCAGATAGACTTACTAAAGGTCACAGAGCTGGTTAATTAGCAGCAAATTCTGGTTTTAAGGTATCCTGGGTCTGTCCAGTGTTTTTAGTACTTGTTTTCATAGGCAGAAGCTTCTCATGGTGAAAAGATGTGCACTGTGGAGTTATTTAGTTTGAGTTCCAGTCTGTTCTCTGGTACTGGTTAGTTGTATGATTTGTTTTCAACTCTCTGAGACTCAGTTTTCTCATTCAAAGAACCTACCTCACAGGACTGTGGTGAAGACTAAAGGAGGCTATGTGTGTCACTTTTCTAGTGTGATGTTTGATATTCATGCAGTATGTGCTCAATAACTGGTAATATCATCTCTGTTACTATAATGTAAAAGGCAGTTGTTACAACCTTTCCCAGGACTTGCCACCTTGTCTCATTAATTAGATGAATTGTCTTTGAATTGTGGAAAACTGGCAGTGATCCAGGGACAAGCACCAACAACGTGGTCCTTAAAGCATGAGACAGAAATTTTTCTACAAAACCTATATCATGCCCCCCCCATATGTCTACCATAAAGTAGAAGAAATGTTTTGCAATAGTGAATTGTGATTGGGAATTTTAATGGATATATTTTTATTTTAAAAGGTAAAGTTTTCTTTAAAAGTGGTAGCTTTAAAACTTTCCACATTTCTACAAAGCCTGGTTTAACTCAAAAACTCATCAACTTTAATATTAAGTTTCCCAGCTTTGCAAAGATTTGTGACCCTACACTGGCATAACATAAATGTGAAATGTAATTTGAGTATCAGTGTTATGCTAGAGTAAGACCTTTTATAAAAATAAGAACTCTGTTGATAATTCCTTTTCCCTAGAATTCTGAGATTCCTGTACTCTAAACCCACAAAGATGAAATATGGGCCTAATAAAAACTACGTTTTGAAGTAAATACCCTGTACATTTAGGAGATGAGGCCTATAGTCAAGACAATATAATTTGTTGGGGTTTTTTTCCCTATTCTTTCGATGTACAGGCAGAAGTTTGAATTAATTATCCCTATTCTTTCCTTTTTCCTTTTCTTTTCAATTTAAAAATCAGAAGAGATGTTGTTTTTATAGATGCTGTCCTAGGTTTGTGAAAAAGGATGAAATTTTATGTTGGATAGATTCAAAGTCATTTTCATGGTCTTTGTTTAAATAAAGTAGGATTTTTAACGATGACTCTCAAAGGGAAATAAGAAATTGTATATGAAAAGAGAATGGGAATCCCCATCATCTTTATCTTTCATTTTTTCCCTCTTCTCCCTCATTTGACACAGGAGCAATTACAGTCTAAGGCTTAAGTTGAAGCCAAAGGGAAAAGAAAAGACTATTTCTTTTATTAAATAGCATTTAAAAATTTTTGTTTTTTATTGAAGTGTAGTTGATTTACAATGTTAGTTTCAGGTGTATAGCAAAGCAATTCAGTTATACACATAAATACATATGTATATATTTTTTCAGATTATTTTTCATTATATGTTATTACAAGAAATTGAATATAGTTCCCTGTGCTGTATAGTAGGTGCTTGTTGTTTATCTTTTTTATATATAGTAATGTGTATCTATTAATCTCAATAAATAGCATTTTAAATCCTAAAATATTCCACAACTCCTTTTGAAGTAATCAGCTGAAACATTAATCAGTTCTTGCTGTCTTAATTGTAACATTAACTTTGAAAAAGACTGAATTATTAGTTGAGTCCCATGTTGACTTAGCCACAATCTAGCTAAAATAGTTGCTTGTGGTATACCAAAGCTTCACTCTAGCAAAATTTAAGAATCTAATTTAGTAAAACCTCATTGCTTTTTTAAAAAGTTTTTTTTTAATTTTTAAATTTACATCCAATAAAATTTACTCGTTTGGTATTCAGTCCTATTAGTTTTGACAAATGTACAATCAAGATACAGAACAGTTTCACTTTGCCCTCAAAATTCCCTTAAGCTCCTCCTTTATAGTTAGCTCTTCCTCTAATTCCCAGAAAACCCTTGATCTTGTTTCTGCTCTTGTAGTTTTTTGCCTTTTCCAGAACATCATGTAAGTGGAATCGTATACGTAGCTTTTTGAGTCTGGTCTTCATTTAGCATAATGCATTTGAGATCCACCCATATCCCTGCATGTCAATGGTTCCTTCCTTTTTATTGCTGAGTAGAATTCCATTGTGAGGATGTACCACAGTCTATCTGGTTCACTAGTTGAAGGACATTTGGGTTGTTTCCAGATTTGGGTGATTATGAATATAGCTGCTATGAATATTTTATTACAAGTTTCGGTATGAACATAGGTTTTCATTTTCCCTGACAAATACCTAGGAGTGGAATTGCTGAGTCATATGATAAAGGTATATTTTACTTTGTAACAAACTGTCAAACTGTTTTCGAAAGTGTCTGTACTATTTTGCATTCACAGCAATAATTTTTGAAAGTTTCAATTGCTCTGCATCCTTCCTAGCAATTGATATTGTCAGTTTTTTTTGGTTAATTTAATTTGAGCCATTCTAATAGTTGGGTACCTCATTGCCTCTTAATGTGCAATTTGCTCTTTGACTTCCATTCAGTAGGTGTTGTTATAATGGTTGCATTACATGTATAGAGAATAGAACTGCTTTTATCTACTTTTGCAGGCCAGACTATGGTTCAAACTCTCTAATAACTGACATATCCATTTTGCACCTAGAATTTGAATGACTGACTGAATGAATAAATAAATAAACTTTATCAGAGCTCTGTGTATATACTTACCAAGTGATGATGTTCTAGTGAAGATCTAATGTGTGACCAGATCTTAAAAATATTTGTTATATTGCATACTTACTTTGTATTATATTCTTTGTCTCATTTAACTTTTTAACATTAGAATACAGTTAATAGAGGAAAAAGAAGGGAAAGGAGAAGGTAAAAGAATAGATTATTCCCTGGGAAGTTGGGAAGATGTGTTTTTTCTTTAGCTTTAGGGTACAAAGCAGGAAGTGGTAACAGTTGTTCTAGTGTGATGAGTGCTGACGTGACTCTTGTCACATGTCAGTCCATAAAGCTCCTCAAATATTTTATATCCTGGAATCAGCTTATTCCCGTCTAATAATAAGCAGAGAAATTCAATTTCTCCATGATTATGAGTGACCTCCAGATACTGCCTTACGAAGCGATTATGTTTTCCTGAAAGAGCTACTAAAGTGTTCTTATTTTTTATTTCAATGTATATTTTCAGGTAATTTTAAACTTACTAACTGAATTTTTAATATTTGAAATTTTCATTATAAGATTAAGTAATGAGTCTTAATACATTTTAAATACATATCTTCTAATTTTTGCTGCTTTGAGATTGAACAGGAGATGCTATCAATATTATAGTACATTTGATATGTCTTCTGAATATGGGGAAGAATGAAGAGTTTTGGAATGGCCATGAACAGTTTTTCTTTCTTTTTATTTTTCTGGTATTCGTAATAGATTTTTAAAAATACATTCTCTCAATATCTGAAGGTACTGAAAAGCAAGAGTGAAATCACTGTTGGAGGAATGAAAAGGAGTCAGAGATTGAGTTTTGCAATGATTATTTCCACAATTTTGCAAGAGGCTGTAGATAGAATTTCAGGCAATATTCCTGAACCAGATTCCTGTGAGTGTTCTTTGTTACTTATATTTTCAAGTGTTTTTTCAGTAGATATGCTTGAGTGCAATACTTGTTTTGTAATCATTTTAATTCAGCAATGAGGTGTTTTATCAATTAACATTTCTTTGAGATTTGCATCATAAATTGACTAAGAACACAATTTTTTTCACTTTCTTCTTCAAATCTTTCACTTCTTTTTTATAGTTCTTTTTTATCTGCAGAAAGCTAACACACATTGTACCAAACTGCCTTAGTCTCCAGATATAGTTAATTACAGCACTCAGAAAGGACTTCAAAAACAGGCACAGAGAGACAAAGGACACATTAACTAGGACATATTATTACAATTAATGTATTTTTAAAAACTCCCGTCAAAGTGGCTACAGATACCAAAACACAATTAAAGTTCTCTAGATAATGTAATGGACTTTTTTTTTTTTTTAACTGAGTTGAAGACATGAGTCGGTTAAAAGTTGGACACAGGGAGAAGCCTACTAAGTAGGTGTATGAAAGACCCAGAAAAGGTCTTTAACATGTTCAAGGAGATAACCTCTTACCAGGACAGGTGTTTGTGCACAAAGAGGGGACTTACGGGATTTCTAAACAAAATTACTCTTTCTCTTTTCTTTAGTTAGTGCTGAAATTTTTCATCTCTTGGCCTTGGTGAGGAACATTTGAGAAAGTGCAGTGTTTAATTTAGATGCAGTGATTGCTTTGGATACTCTACATCAAAAGCATCCCATAAGTTCAAGGTCTCAGAGAAAAACACCCATTTATTGTCTCTTCTCTGGGCCTTTATATTTCTATTTTTAAACAGTTTGGCACCAGATTTTAGTTTCTTATTTTTCTTCAGGGTTCAAATCACTGTATTCCATTGCCCTTCAGAACCCAAACAAAAAGAAAATATATCTCCGCTAATATATATGTTACTCTTCTCTGATTATTTCTCTGTAGAGTTTTCCTAAGAATTATAGGGCATTGAAAGGAAACTTGGTATTCAAATGATAGAGAGTTTATTCCATGTTTACTCCTAGGCAACAAAATGAGCCTTTTGGCATTTCATTTAGGCTTGTCTGTGATTAGCTTTTTGTGTCCTTCTCGTGTCGTTTCACTCCCATTAACATACATGCTAGTGACTTACCATCAGTCATGTCACAGACTCCTTTGTGCCGCCCTCGGGTCTTAAGTTGCAACCTCATTAAAAAGTCAGCACTTCATCTCTTGTCTTTGGATGTCTGTCCTTCCCACTGCTTTTATCCATTGATTTGTCTTTGCTTCTTTTTCATATTGCCAGTCTCCTAGTAAATTACGTTGTTTCTGTATTAACTCCTGTCTGGTTCCATATGAATGTCAGGCTCTGTGAAGGCTGAGAGTTTCCTCTGCTCACAGGCTAACAAGCTATCCTGACACAACTGAACGGATGTTCATAGTGCTTTATAGTATGCTTAATAGTATGTTGCTCATACTATTCATTTAATTTGGGTCATTTCAGCTGAGGTTAAACACCGAGATAGGGCCTTGAATTCTGAACTCCAAGCAGAAAAGATGCATGTGTTCCCTGGTACTTAATGTGCTTCACTTCAACTTCCTTTCCTTTGGTTAATCTGAGGAGGAATGTTAGTGAGATAGCGTATTTTTGTCTTGATACATCACCTTCCTGGATGGTACTTTATCCTGGCACTAGCGTGGCCTCTCGCTGAAATATTTGCAATTCACTTCACTACTGTTAGGATGATTAGAACCGAGGGCATATAATACATAAACGCTCTTTTTCATCCTCTCTGAAACCATGTCCTAAACCCTTCTGTTTTCATCATTGTATTTGTAGGCACCCATATTGCTAAAGCATACAGCCTGGCATATGAAGGATTACCCTCTTCTCCTCTACCCAGATGACCCACAGCTTGGATTCCTGAATGTCGGGATGCTAATTCATTTCACAGACATTGTCCAAAACTGTCATGGTAGTAAACCCAGTCCCAGGCTTTCAGATCTCTTCCACGGGGAATAAAAAGGCTGTGGCCTGTGACATCTAAACTGTGTTTAAATTACTTTATTTGGTATCCCTTTCCTCCGGCTATTGTATTAATTATTTCGGCACTCCAGACCACTTCCCGTTTGTGTGTTGGGGCTGAGTGTTATAGGTACTATCCTATGCTCTGTTTACATATGAGAAAAGGAGGGCCCAAGGAGGCTAACTCACTTGTCTAAGTTCATAAAGGTAGTAAGTGGTAGAGCTGGATATAAGCCTGTAGTGTCTGCCTCGATGTAGTCCGTGCTCATGTCTGCTTCACTTTACTGCCTCTTTAGATTATTGTCCTATGAGACTTCTAGGTGGTAGATGTTGTTATGGCTTCACACTAGGGGCAATAGAATTAGAGTTTATGGAGGAGTAAGTTCCAGCTGATTCTTGAAATATGGGATAGGTTTGAATATGTGGAGAGGAGATAGTGTTCCAAGGAGCACAGAGTGAGTAAAGGTTCAAAGATGGGACTAAAAAGAGTATGTTCAGGGGATTATGAAGAGGTTAAATCAGCTCTATAGAAATAAATAACCAACGATCTTGCTTAGTACTGAAGGTTTATCCACAGGACTTTATTGAAAAAACATACTTAGTTTTTATCTCAAAGTTCTTAGATTAATTGGATTCTTTCAGAACAGTTAACCTAATTTTATCTCATTTGTTGGGAACACTGATTCAGGTTTCAGATGGACGTACATTGGTAAGGAAATAACAGGGTACAATTCTCAGTCCTTATTGTAGAGTTTTATATTTGTTCATTTTTCTTGAGCTAGTTCTGCCCACACCAGCATAATTTGGTTGGTTTAACTTGTGATGAAATTGGTCCAGCAGGAGGAACTGGATGTATATTGGAATTATGCCAGGTTTTGGAAGATTATGTTATATTTAGCTTTCTGGTCATTTTTGGTGGAGTGAAGGTCTTGCCATGAAGTTGTTATTGGCAGGTTTACAGACCACTAAACATGGCTTCCTTATTTACAAAAACCACACACACACAGAGACGCACACACACACACACACACACACACAGAGAAACTAGAAATAATATAATGTGAAAATATGTAACTGTCAAAGAAACGTCATGCTTACATAGCCTAGTAGCAGTAAGAATCCTGATTGATATGGGGAGCTGATTCCTAAGTTTACGACTGAAGAAATCAGAATTCTCCTTTTGGGTTTTATAACTAATTCACCGCTCAAACTTAAAATACACATACATAAATAAATCACCTTCTCTCTCTCTATTCATTCATTCATTTGGTGTATTTACCAATTAGAAGAGGTATGAAGAGCAGGGAGATAAGCTGACACCAAAGGTTAGGAACTGAAGTGTGGGCCAAGAGGTGGCCAAGTGGAAATATCTTTGTGGAATCCTTTGACTTGTGTAGATCAGCTGCTTGTGATGACATGAAGAATTTTAAAGGTTAATTTCCTTGCCCAGAACAGAGAAGCAAGCTTCTTTATAACTTTCTATTTAAGACTCTGGATTTGCAGTTATCCAGTAACTTTAAAAAAAAATCATCAAACGTTACATTTTTTTTTCAAGCAGCTGAACTTTTATCTGTAAGTATAATGCCATTTTATATAGTTCCTTACCTATTCAGAAGTATAATTTGTACCATAGATTCCTCTGGGCTTTTAAAACCGAGGTTTATAGCTATTTTGAAATGGGGGCTGTTCCTAAAGTATGTACAAGGCTTTATTTTATCTGCAATTGATTTTAACTACGTGTTTTTACATATGCTTACAAAGTCTCATGTTGATACTTTGTCAAACAAGTTGAAAATACATTATTTTCAATAAAATGAGTGTAAATAATAACCGAAAACAAATCCTAAGTGACCTTTAAATGTATCTGCATTAAGAGGCTAAAGCCAATGACATCTAAATATTTTCATTCAAAGAACTGCTTGAAATATATCTAAAGGAAATGTTTATTTTCTAAATCTTTTAATTTGGGAAAGAGATTCAAATGGTGATTGATTTTAACCTACTGATCAAGATCCTCCTGTAAACATTCTCATCTGGGAATTTTTCCTCATTTCCTCACCTTAAAGTTTCAGTTCTCCATTAATTTCTTCCTGGGAAGAACCTACTAGTTCATGATTCCAGCTGTAGCACGATCATGTCTGACCTGTATAAATTCCCACAGTCGACCATCTGAGCCTTAGGCTTTTGCTGCTATCCAATGGGATTATTTATTATCTAACATGTTGTCATTCTCAGCATGTGCTCTCCGTGCCTTGTAGGTAAGCATAGGCCCTGCCTTTGGAGATTTCTAATCCAGAAAAACTGATACTATACAGACCCACCCACAAATTGGAGCGTAGGGTAAGAGGGCTTGAAGATGAAGAGTACCAGAAAGGAAATCGAGAATGTTAGTTTTATAATTATATGAGTGATAATGTAGTTTATATACTTTACTGTGTATAATTCTTAATTTAAATAAACTAAATAGGATAGAAAGTGAATTTGAACTAGGATTAATTTTATCCATCTTTACGAATTTCTCGTGAACATTTATTAAGAAAAATAAAATAGAGTTCATTTTATTAGGAAAGCATTGAATCTCAGTTGATAATATCTCTTTCCTTCTTTTCCTTGCAGAATATGTATGTAACTGCTCTGTGGTCGGAAGCCTGGATGTGACTCGCTGCAACCACAGCACAGGGCAGTGTGAGTGTCAGCCAGGTTATCAGGGTCTTCGCTGTGAAACCTGCAAGGAGGCCTTTTACCTGAATCGTACTTCCGGGCTCTGTCTACCGTGTGACTGTAGTCCACATGGAGCCCTCAGCGAACTCTGCAACAGGTAAGCTGCAGAGGTCAAAGGTAAAGTTAACTTTACTTTATCAAAAGAAAAAGGCCCCTGCTCTCAAGGACCAAACTGGCTTAAATAAAGCAGGAGAGGGGCCACAGATATACAAAATACTTCATATATGTTTTATCACTTTGTGTATTTAATGTCAAGATTAAAAAGCTTCTAATTTACTGACTTAGTTCTTCAAAAGCACCTGGGTCACCAGTTTCTCTTTGTGATAATTTCTCTGAATTTCATGGAAAAAAATATTGAGGAAGCAATCTGTTTTCTGGAAGCAATATCTCCAGGCATTTCCAGTGAAAATGTTCTTGTTAGATTCATTAACATGCCATTGGAGTTTCAGGAAACTTGTTTTGGGTTTATTTTTTCTCTTATAAAAATTCTAAAACTGTTTCTTTGCACATGTAAAGCTTAAACTGGATAATATCCTAGTTTCTTTAACTAGCATGAAAAAAGACTGGTTTAACTCTATGTACCAGTACATTTTGGGGGACCAAAACTAGATTAAGCAGAAGTTGTCTGGAAATTACCTTTAAAATAGTAAATTATTTGCAGGAGACTTAATCTAGTAGAGCATAATTCTCAAATTGCCCCATAATCTGAGAATTTGCCTTCTACTGCACTGAAAGTAATTATTCTTTGACCTTGTGTGCGATAACTTAGCTTTTTGTAGACCCCATGTCAAAAAGCTGAAGAGCCAGTGTTACTAATGGAAAAGAAAAGAGCTGTAGGATCAATCTAACCTGCGTATGGATCCAAGATCTGCTGCCACTTAGGGGCTCTGTGTTTCTGCAAGTCATTTAGTTTCTCTGAGCCTCAGTTTCTTCTCAATGTTGTTGTGAAGGTTAAATGAGTAGAATCTATGTAAAATATCCAACACACATCACTCAATAATTCTGGTTTCTTTTAATTTTAAAGGAATATTGTTAGCTTAACCAGGGAATATTTTAAAAGAACTTTTAGCTCCTTGGCAGAAAAGTTTCTTTATACTTAACAATAGATATTTTGGATGCTTTATAAATCACATTGTATAGTATTATATCATACTGTATTTCTATCAAAAATACAGAAGTGAAGTTGGTTAAGAAGTATATACTCTCAAATGCAGTAATCATCAACGTTTATGATGCTTAGTATTTTTAGTTAACTGTCTAAATCCTCACAACTCCCTTTATGTAGGCTATTAAATTACAAAGATAATAAGTGGTAGAGAAGGAATTCCAAATTTGGTCTTCGAAGTCCAGTGTCCTTATCACCATGCCGTATGACTTCTAAAATGAGAAAACTGATAATCACTTTGTTATTTGAGGTGGAGAATATAATAGTTGCATACCATTGCTCTCTTTACTCACCTGAAAACATGCCTGCACAAATTATATACTAAACGTTCATATATTTCTTACCATTTTATTTACTTATTTATTTATTTATTTGCCAAAAATGTCTACCCTGAGTCTTCTTGTTTTTAAGATTTTTTTTGAGCAATTTTAAGTTTACAACAAAGTTGACAAGAAGGTACAGAAACCTCCCATATACCCCTTCTCCACCCACATGCATAGTTGTTGCTTTTATTTACCAGCGTGGTACTTTTTTTTTTTTAAACTAAGGATGAACGTACACAGACACATCATAATCACCAAAGCCCACAGTTCACCTTAGTTTGAATAACAGTGTAATGACATAGATACACATTGTTATAAAGTCATACAAAGTATTTTCACTTCTCTAAAAACATTCTGTACTCCAGAATGGCATACGGAATCTTTCTTTTTTCCTTTGAAAAGAGGTTCAAAGCCTTATGTCTTGCCATTTTAAAAGATGAGATTTGCATAAGTTTGTTCAACTTAGTATCTAGTGGCTTGTGCACTACTTCTTTTAGAATAAGATTCTGCAAACACATTTGCTTGGATACTTTTGGAGAGATAAATAACTACCATATTGGAGGAGAAAGAAATGAGAGAATTGAGAGTTTTAGAAGCTGGAGCAAAAGGGAAAAAGTAATACTAATATTTATGTAATATCTTACTGTTTTCATAAGTCTTTTACAAATTATTTTTGATTTATCTTTTCCTTGACTATGAATTTCATTAAGTGACATAGGCTAAAACATAATTCTGAAAATAGGTAGTTACTATGAAGTAGTGGAAAGGTGCACTGGACTAATGATCCACATGTCTAGGGCAGGGGCCTATAAACCAAGTCCATGAACCAAATCCAGCCCACTGCCTGTTTTTGTAAATAAAGCATCTTTGAAACACAGATGCTCCCCTTTTGTTTATGCATTAGCTGTGGCTACTCTTGTGCTGCAGTGGCAGGGCACACTGGCTAGCTGTGACAGAGACCGTATGCCCTCTAAGCCGAAAATACTTCTTGTCTGGCTCTGTAAGAGTAAGTTTGCCAACCCCTGGTTCAGGGTTCCAGTCATGGTGGGTATTGCCTGGTAAGCATGTAGCTTTGGTCAAGTCCCTTTACTTTTTTTAAGCATTTGTCTTTTCATTTGTGAGGTGGAGGTGATAAACCATGTCCTATCATCCTCCTGCATAGAGTTGTTTTGTCTTAAGGATCAAGCAAGACAAGGCATGTGTAAATTTTTACAATCTGTACTTGTTAGATAGACAATAAAAATAGTAATAGTGACCAGTTACTGAGCACGTCCTATAGGCTAAGGCACTGTGCTAACTGGTGTGTGTGCGTCGTCTCCTTTAATCTTCACAAAAATGCCCTTGAAGAGAGCATGGTTATTTTCCTACTTTGTGAGAATTTTGATGTTTAGAGAATATAGTTAACTTGCCTAAGTTTACAAGCTAAATCTGCTGTTCAATCCAGTTGAACAAATACAATGAACAAATGCTTATTCGGTGAAGCAGAATGACTTCACAGTTAATGTTTTTCCTAGTGGAAAGCCTCTTGGTATTTAACACCAGATATCTTAGAATGTAATCAATTCAATGTGTTTTGGCTGATGAGTATATAAGAAACATTTATATTTATGTCCCAGAAACTCAATAAGGCCCTATACAACATTGTAAACAAAATAATATGTGAGACGTCTTATGTTAAATTCCAAATATAATTGGTAGAATTTCAGAATCTCGGGTAGACAATTTGTAAAGTGCACCACATGTCAACAAAGAGGACGTGCAGCATGTCACTGCGTACGAAGCAACTCTTGACCACCATAGGAATTGTTTTTGATGAGGAAGTGATGTTTGAAGCATTTTTACATCCTAACAAGGGATTTGTTAGACATATACAGGTGTGTGTTTTACCGTGTGTGTGTTTATTGTGTTTTAGTTACAGTTTAGGAGGTTGATTGGTGGTTTTGGGTTAACATGTAAAGTGTTACAATTTTTTTCATTTAAAATATTGGAAAATAGGTTCCTTGTTAGCATTTATGCAGAATATCTGATTTTCAGTAAGACGACTGATACAAGGCAGTAGTGGAAGATATTATTATTATTATTATTATTATTATTATTATTATTATTATTATTATTATTATTATTATTATTACCCGTTCTACATGGACTACTTTCTATGTGTACCTGATAGGTTCTTTTATCCTTATAGGTCTTTTTAAAAATAAGTAATATATGATTTTTTACTATCTGCATAATGTCAAAGTATGTCAATTTTTTTTCACATCCTTTACGACCGTCTTCTACGTCTTCCAAGGAAGGACCTTGCTTCCCCTGCAGCCCTTACAAGTGATGGCTGTTTTTACTTTCTCACTTCTCTTACGTCTGGACTTGGAGTTGGAATAGATGCCTTCCTTGTTCCTCATCGCTGCTCCCAGAGGGCTCTCCCTCCTGACTCACTGTTGTCTCCCTGTTACTGCATCTGTCAAAATTCTGGGTGATTTCACTGTCTATAGATGGTCCTAACAATGCATTGGCCTTTCAGTTTCTTGATCTCTCTTCCAATAAGTTTTCCTCCATGCTCCTGCTAATCTTTATTTCTTTTACTTGCTCTATTTCTTGATTGTCTTTGGCCCCAAGGATAGGCATATTAAAAATTTGAGATAAATCTATAGTTCTTTTCTATGAGTTACTGCAGAGTAATATTTAATTCAAAATTTTTAAACAGTATTATTTCAGAATGTCAGGCAATTTGTCAGAACAAGCAGTGCCTCACAAAAGTCATTTAAAAACCTGTACTTAAAGAAAGTCATTAGAAGGGAGGCATGGAAGCTCTAAATCCAGCTCTAAGCACCGCATTTCTTACTACCAGAGAGGAAGTTAAACTGACATGAGACTAGAGGAACAGAAATAGGAAGTTTCAGGACTATGTACTTTGGCAAGAACATATGGGTGAACCATGAGGAAACATCTCTTTGTTTTGCTCTTCTATAAATTATATGTGGGTGAGTTAAGGGAAAAAGGAAATTATAGGCAAGTAGTGTGATTTGTAGTAGGAAGGAAGTGGAATCTGAAATTAGTAGACTTTGCTACCATTCTTGATTTATCCACTTACTAACTGTATGACCTTAAGATGGTTGACCTCTCTGAGCCTCAGTGTTTTCATCTGTAAAATAGGATTAATATATATAACATGAAGGATTTTTGTGAGAATTAACTTGTGTGTGTGTATGTATGTGTCTGTGAATGTGAGTGTGTATACCTGCTTACATTGTAACTGGCACTTAGATTCTGCTCAGTAACACCCTAGTAGTTGAATCTAGTTTTGTTTGTTTGTTTTTTAAGTGAGGAATAGCATTGGTGACTCACAAAAGAGGAGAATTAAATCAAGCAGGCTTGGGGATGAGTAGGGATGGAGGCATTTGTTTCTGTTGGTAGGCTGAAAAAGAAAGTGTTCTTTATAAAAGAAGAGTTTAGCCTTATTTTCTTCCATTTTCATAAAGAAACCTATTATACCTTTTAAGATTGGACACTTCATATTTTTGAATAATAATAGCTGAACTTAATTGAATACATGCTAGGCACTATCCTAAGGCCTTTACATGTAGTAATTCATTTAATTCTCACAGCAACCATATCAAGTAGGTGCTATTATTATTCTTTTCTCATTTATACAGGAAAAGAATTGCAAGTTGGTAATTTGCCTAACTTATGACATAGTAGCCAGTTAATAAGAGTTGAGATGGGAACATATGCAGTCCTGATCTAGAGTATAGATCAGAATTT
Organism: Camelus bactrianus; assembly: GCF_048773025.1. Lineage (NCBI taxonomy): Eukaryota > Metazoa > Chordata > Mammalia > Artiodactyla > Camelidae > Camelus > Camelus bactrianus. Next base: position 65,137,857 of record NC_133542.1, on the reverse strand, counting down.
CTCAGAGTTTCAGATACTGAGCCAGGTGAGTGAGTATTATAAGAAACTTTGATGCTGTGGTGCTGACTTCTTGATATTTTATAGGAATTTCTCCCTATTATGTAGTTCATGATATATAAATAACTCTCCTTGGGAAGGACTAATCCTAGTTTTAGCTTAGTAGACATTGAAAATATTAGAGAAAGTTTATAAATATATGCTAAATTTCTGAATAGAGTAGCTTAGAGTGGGGAAAAAACCCCAGGAATAATAAGGAATAGATTCCCAGAGAAGGTGGGAACTGAAATGTGCCTTACATGTAGGTTATGCTTTGAGAAGGCAGAGAGGTGAGAAAAAAGATTTCCTAAGGTTATACAATGAGGTGAACAATCTGATCTCCTAATACCTATGCAAATTCTCTTTTATCTTGACCTCCTTGATCTCCTTTTTAAAAGAAATGGAAGTAGAAAGGTGGACTCAGGGTGGGATGGGATAAACTGGGAGTTCGAGATTTGCAGATACTAATATATACATAATAGATAAATAACAAATTTATACTGTATAGCACAGGGAACTATATTCAGTATCTTGTAGTAACTTACAATGAAAAAGTATATGAGAATGAATATATATATGCTCGTGTATGACGGAAGCATTATGCTGTACACCAGACATTGACACAACATTGTAAAATGCCTATACTTCAATAAAATATATATATATATATATATGTATACAAAAAAAGAGTAAGTGGAAAAAAGTTTTCATGAAATAAATCTATTGTTTTTGTACCCTTAAGAAAGAAAAGAAAAGTGGACTCAGTTCTGTCCTAATTCTCTCATACATCTAATGTCCATGAATGAACAGCTGGCTTTTAAAACATTTATCTCCCTGTTCTTTCTGCCCATATAATTCAGTGGGAGTTGCCCCAGTGAGGGTTGCATTTGGCTGCAGGAGCCAGATGTGGGTTGAGCAATGTCTTTGTCAGCAAACACAAGGCCCTTTATGTACTGACAGATGGCCACCCCCTCACATCACCATTGGTGTTCCAACCTGTTTAATTGGGAAGGAGTTGGTCTACAATATCTTAACTTTTCATTTTGCTTTTGCATTTCTGATATTTTTCTGATTCACATTTGGACATATGTTTAATAAATGAATAGAGAAATCAGGCAACATTTTATCTCAATAAAGACGTCCACCTAGTGAGATCCTGAATCTCTTAATGCAGCCTTGGAATGTTGTCCGGGTTGACTTTGTATGTAAGCAGTTATATATTAATTTTTTTTTTTTTAATGTATGTAACTATGTAGTTGGTTACTGTACAAGGTACATCATTTTAAACTGTCTCTGTGAGAAAACAAAAAAGTTCTGTTGTGATGTAACATGCTTTTCCATAAAACCTGTACAGTGTGTTTTGAAATATTTACTGCTTTGCATTTTTAATTATGGGAATGTGCCCCAGGACAGAGGGCAAAGTTTTACTCATGAAATAAACTTATGCTGAAATACATATCAAGTAGAAAGATGACAGAATCTCCAAGACTCACATTCGTATGGGGCTCTGAAAATCATCTCTTGTGTAATAATCAGGAGTAACAGTGGCTTGTGTAAACTCTTATTTATTACCTTGCCTATAATTCTGGGATATCAAGAAAAAGTTATCTGATCACTAGAAACAAAAATGGAGGAAACCTTTGTTGTTTTATTTACTCATTTGATGTAATAAAAGCATTGCATTTGCCAACTGTATATCAAAAGACATTATCCCTGTGCTCAAGGAACTTGAAGTGGAAAGACAGAAATACAAACAAAATATGAGTATTTATAAAGTACACAGGAGATTCAGGGAGGTCTAGTGAGGAAGGTGAATTGAAATTGAAATCTGAAGGATGAGTAGAAGTCTGTATGAAGGAACAAGCCATCTTGAGTAGACTGCAGTGGCTCAGTATTTCTTAAAGGCAGGGAACACTTGACAGTGGTAGAGAGGAAGGGTTGAAAAGGTGAGACTTTTGTCTGTTGGTTTACTGTTGTCTCTCTAACACCTAAAACAGTGCCTGATACAAGGTAGACTCAGTAAATACTTGATGAATAAACAGAATGAATGAATGGATGAAGAATAAACAGGGCCAGACCATGAAGGGCCTGGTATGCCATGAAGAACATTGAAATAAGGAGTAATATCGGATTTGCTCTTTAGAAATATTACTCTATCAGAACTCTGATGGATAGAGAGAGTGAGCTCAGGCAAAGAGACCACGGAGAAGACTATTGAGTAACAATCCAAGGAAGAGAAGTTAAAGGCCTGATCCACGGAATTGACATTGGCATTGGCAGCGGTGCTGGTGAAGAGGGAACCAATGTAAGAGATAAAAATCTGCAGAACTGGATAGAGTAAGAGAGAGAGACAGATATGACTCCCATGTTTCTTTCTGGCTCTGGCACAGGAGTAAAGAGATAGTCTGTTAATTAGATAAAGAATGCAGGTGGGTAAACAAGTTGGAGGGAGATAATGATGATGTTATGTTCCAAACATGTTCATTTTGAAGTGTCTGTGGGACATTCAGAGATGTCTGGTAGCCAGTTGCACATACATTATATGCCAAACTCAGGAAATCTTATAAGCCAGCATATTCTTATGCTCTTTTAGAGGAGACAAAACAAAGCCTCATAGCTTTAACTTTACTTAAAATTAACTTTATTCTATACCCCAATCATTATTCTTACAATTAAACCAATTTCTAATTAAATGAACTTTTTTTGGGTACACTTCAATATTTTTTTCCTTGAAGGTGGAATCTTAAAAGATAGCTATCTTGGTCATAAAGCAGGTAACTGATCTTAGCCTTTATCCTTTTGTGGTTCATTTGTTTCAATAAATGTTTCTACAGTGCCAAATGGTTTATGTCTTAGAAAATAAATACACCAAGATTCATGTCAAGTTCACAGTAAAACAGATTAGACTAAAATTTGTTAATAAATGGCCAGGCAGGGGCTTATTCAGAAAAAGGCATTGAGTGCATTGAGATTTAAGTGTAAATAATGCATGTCTATTAAAGTTTGGAAAGCTCTGTGTGTTTTTCAGTGCATTTCTATCTTAAATCCTCCCTTCATATAGAGCATGATCTGCCCTCCTGGTCTTCTAATTATTAACTAGATAGCATCTGTCGTCAAATGAGTGAAAAAAAAACCAAACAAAACACTTTGTCCTCCCAGCTATTGGTGACCTTTGTGAACATTAACATAACATGTCACAGTGAATTGATACAGGTGCTATTGATCAGACATGTAATTTTTCCTCAACTGTATTGCTGAGTCCTCTACTTGTTTTATTCAATTAAGCCACTTTTAGGCCAGTCTGGACTTTTTTAAAGAAATATTTTAAAGTTAAAGTTTTATTATTGATAATATTAAAATATTATTTATTTTGCTTCTTCTGAGAGGCTCCCCCAAATCTACAGTTACATATATGTTTATAGTACAAATAAAGTTCATGTAAATGCAGTATTTGCTACCAAGGTATTCATTTGTTCAACAAATTATGTGCAGGATAATTTAATAGACCTTGTGGGAAATAAAGAAGACAGTGGGAAGACCAAAAGAGTTTCTAGTCTAGTAAGGTCACTGAGAAATACAGATATATATAAATGATTGTAATACAAAGTAAAAATTGACCCATATCATAAAATGTAAAATGTTTAGGGGATTAAGAAACTGGGCGATACCATTTTAGCTGGAAAGGTCAGAGATGATTTCATTGAGGAGATAGGCTTTGACCTCAGTTTTGAAGGAAGGAAAGGATTGAGACACACAGAAGCAGAAAAGAGCATTACTGAACAGGAAACGGTGAGATTAACGTCTCAGAGATGTGCTTACACAGGATGGAAGGTGGAAGAGGAGTGAGGGCAGAGCAGATAAATCTGGCAAGTCCTGCTGGGGTCAGATCCCAGAGGGTCTTAAGGGCCAGACCGATGATGTGGATTTTATGCACAAAGCAATGTTTGAGCAGATGAAAGGTCAGCACTGTGTTCTGGCAGCAGTCGGATGAGCAGATGTGAGTAGAGGGAGGTCAGGGACGGAGTGAAACCTAGTGAGGTAGGAAACGGTGTTGAGAGAAGGGAGAACAGTAAGCATGGTGATCTGTCCCGTGGTAGTGTTTCTGCACATAATTCTCTAGAAAGTTTATGATTTTTGCATTAACACACACAAACCTAAAGCCAGTTTGTGTTTCTAAGTTAAGTTTAGGGAATTGCTCAGTCCCAGGGTTCCTTCTCGGTAAGCCGTACGCTTACCGTTCTTCCTTTGTTGCAGCTGCAGGAGTTGAATCTGCTGTCCTCTGCTTCAGTAGTCATCACCACCCACTGTATCCCATGGGATTTTTATTCCCCCATAAGCCTTGCCGCTGAGTGTCGAGCAGTGTCCCCATACCCATGTTCTTTCTGTGTTGCTAAAAATAAATCTGAAGGCCCTTTCCCTTTTAAGAATTATAAAAACAATTCATCTTCATAGAGAGGCCTGTGGGGGTAGCAAATATAATAGATATGGAGAAGTTGAAGGCTTATATAACTGACAGACTTTCCACAAACAGAGTTCAAGGGTAGGCATACCTCTTTTATTTTTCCAGTGAATTACTCTGACATATGCCTTAATAGCATAAATCAGTGCCCTCCTTTTGAGTCAATCTATTCCCCAACAATTAAGTACTAATTTTCCAGTAACTCTAGGAGTCAGTCAATCCTCCTCTAATGCTGAGCATCAGAGGAATGTGATTCTGATCAGTTCACTGATCTTATTGTTCCTCAGTCCTGTATGAGATTGCTGGGTTGAGGCCCGGCTAATCATGACAAGACATCAGACAAACCCAAATTGAACATTTTACAAAATACCTAACCAGTACCCTTCAAAAGCTTCAAGGTCATAAAAATCAAGGAAGGACCAAGAAACTGTCAGATTGGAAGAGACCAAGGAGATAAGTAAATGTAAGGTGATATCCTGGATTGGATCCTGGAACAGGAAAAGGGCCTTAGTGTAAAAATTAGGGAAATCTGATAAAGTCTGTAGTTTAGTTAATAGCATTATAGCAATGTGAATTTTCAGTTTTGATGAATGTTCCATGGTTATATGAGAAGTTAACATTAGGGGAAGTTGGGTGAGTGGTATACAAGAATCCTCTGTACTATCTTTGCAACTTTTCTCTAAATCTAATATTATTTCAAAATAAAAAGTTAATACAATTGTTTTTTGGAGCAGTCAGTCAAGGGAGTATGGATAGTATTACTGTCTTATTAAGAGGGCAGAATTGGTCCTGGTGACAATTCTTAGCCCTGGGTCCAGAAGAGGAATTTAAATAAGGAAATGAACTTACTTTGCTGGCGTAAAGATCTGCCACTTTAGATGTATGATCTTGTGGTTGGAATATACAATCAAATTCATAGCCTATTTTAATATTCTAAATATATTTTTTTCCCTAAAGTTTTAAAAGAAGAGCTTCTAAAGCTTATGTTAGTAGATTTACGTTGAAATAGAAGAATGTTTGTTCCCACAGAGAAGACTTTGTCTTCCCCGTGTCCCTTGAAAGAAAATTAAATCAGCATGACTTTTTCCATCTCAGATGCTTTTTTTCATAGCAAGAAATATGTTTCCTACAGGGTAGTGAGATATATGGGACTATTCATCTTTTTTCTCCTTGGATTTGCTTTCCACTCAGAATACCTAAATTTGTCAATACCAGAAACAGATTTGGATTTGAAGTTTCTCAAGATTTCCTTTAGAAAAGAGCATAAGAGCTTCAGCCATGATTATATTGATATTCAAACTGTATAGGACTAGTTTAAAATTATTAATTTCATTATTATTAAAATCACTATTAAGATTTTTTATTTATTAATTCTCTGGTATGATATATTCCATGGGTTTCAACAATTTGGGTTTTTTAAGCTTGCTCCTGTGTTTATAAATTCAGTAGGTTTCTAGGGAATGTTGATAACTAATATCTGTAAAGTCATTTACAAATAGTGATGTAATAGTAACGTTCTCCTGTACATTTTCGTATTTGATTCCAACAACAACCCTGAGAGATAGGTAACTATTGTTATCCACCAAATTACAGGTGAAGAGTAATGCTTGAGAGGTTACATGACAAGCCCAAGGATGGATATCTGTTAAATACCAGAGTGAGAAGAGTCATTGCAAGATCTTCTGACACCATATCCCATGTTCCTTCTGTTACATTGAACTCCCATGGCACACAGTTCTGGGTTAGTATGTGCCCCTGTGCTCGAGGTCAGGAGTTCTTAACTAAGACAGGGAAGCACATGAAATGTAATGTAGAATATGTGCATTTTTCTGTGGAGAAGTTCTGTAACATTCAATAGATTCTCAGAGACCTGAAATACCATCAAATTTAAGAAGTTTTCTGAATACTCTATAGAAGGACATAGACATTCTTCTCACATTGCCAAAAGCAGGGATGAAAATATGGCTTATATTATCAATAACAGAATCCCTTCATCTCTCTGCCAATTCCTAACACAGACACTATGACCATCTCTTTAAGTTTTATTTTTCCTGATCTTGAATTGATTTCTTAAAAGAGTTCTGTAGTTAAATAGAATGTCCAGTAAAACAGGTATTATAGATACTTGAAAGAAAAGTTTTTGCAGGGAAATATATAGTTTTAACTTTCTTGACTAAACTGTTTTTTACCTACAGAAGCTGCATAATTCAGCAGGAAGAACAGAAGGAAATTAGCATCTAATGAACCTTGTTAACCCTGAATGCTTGATGTTTTACACATATAACCTCTCTGGCTTCTCCTAATAACTTAGCTATCTTGCTCTCAGAGGCCGAGTTACTTAGCTACAGTATGGCATACCTAGTAAGTGGCAGAGCTTAGACTCGAGTCCAGGTCTGTCTGACGCCAAGGCTCTCCTCACTGTACCCTGTAACAGAGTGGGCAAATTAGATATGGCGGTGTGAGTCTCAGTGTAAGTGCAGGTCTGAGTGTGGGTTAGCATGATTCATCCACCTGGGAACTGGCCCACGGAGACATAAATCTGAAGTCAGATCTGGGCTATAATGAAAATAAGTATTGCAAAGAAGAAGACAACTTGAAATAATGAGACTATCTGTAAAGAATCATTTAAAAGGCAGGAATTGGCACATTACGAATAACAAAACTGAGTCCACCTGACTTACTGGAGCCTAAATGGCAGGCATTTGGCATATAGGAGATCTAAAAACAAGTGGCATGGACCTAGCCATTGCGGTGGGAAGTGGGGAGGCAGGGCAACTGGGACCAGGAGCCAGGCATTGAGAAACTAGGGACAATAGTAATAATTCAGTCATTGAGAAAATAAGGGACTAAGGTCAGAGGAACCAGTCAGCAAATGGAACTTAATGATAGACAGATCACTGAGGTTGTTTGTTGTAAGTACCCTCTCCTCAGGTCAGAACTGATGCCAAATAAAGGGTTCAGTACTAAGCCTGTAAGTGGAAATTAAGCAGCTTTACCAGTCAGGGCTGGGAGTATTAAAAGTAGGGAGGGAAATAAGAGCAGTCATATTTTTCCAATTGATCTAGTGCAGTGGTTCTCTGAGTATGGTCCCCAGACCAGTATTAGCATAACCTGGGAATTGGTTAGAAATGCAAGTTCTTGGGGCCAACCTTAGACCTATTGAATCAGAAATTCTGGGGTAGGGCCCAGCAATCAGTGTTACAGCAAGCCTTCCCGATGATTCTAACGCAGGCTTAAGTTTGAACACCACTGACCTAGTGGACAATATGTTGCCCCCTAAAACCTAATGTCAACCTACATGCAGTGGAAAGCCAGAACTCATAAGGAGTAGCCTTGCTTGGAGCATTCTAGCTTCTGTTCTTTGTTTCTATGAGGATTATATAAACTAAAGAGGCCCTGTTAGCAGGGTCATAATAGAATATTGAGGTTAAGCAAAACAGACTTTTCTTTGAGGGCTAGTAATTTTTTTTCTGTCTGCTCTTCTTTGTCCTACTTTGAAGGACAAAACCTAAGGGGTCACTGTCTTCCAAGGTTGATTGATCCATCATGGACCAGTCATTAAAGGCCTCATTTTGCTCACTTAGAATAAATATCCCATTTCTAAGATTCTAAGAGGTTTATTTAAATGTGATGTAAGTGTCAAGATTAGGTGCTTAGAAAATATTAAATGGACTAAATCAAAGACATGTATTGCACTCAGAAGGCATCATGAGTTAATGAAGACAGATACATAGGTTTTGGAGCCAGATTACATAATTATTAAACAAAACAGTCTGAATGTTTATCATGTGCCAGGCACTGTGCTAGGCCCTGGGAATAGAGCAGTGGAGAAAAACAAATAAAACCCCCTGATTTCGTAGAACTGACATTATTGGTGGGGGAGAGAGATAACAAACAAGAAAATAAATATATGTATATTATATTAAATAATAAGAGATATTATAATTTTAGATAATGTGGCTACCCAAGGCCTTGTTGAGACTATGGCATTTGAATAAATAACAGAAGAAGTGAGGGAGCATGTTGTGTGGATTCCTTAAGGGAAGGGCATTGCTGACAGAGGAAACAGCAAAGACAGGGTTCCTGATGCAGGAACATGCCTAGCATATCTGAGCAAAAGCAAGGCGATTGTGGCTGAAGTGATGTAAGTTGAGAGGAGGTGTTAGGGGAGTACTAGATAAAGCAAAAATATATACACAGATATTCAGAATACTGTTCTTTCAGTATGTCTATATTTTCAAACATTTTTAATGTGAAAAATGGATGAAGGTAGAATAAAGCTATAGTAATTAAGGCAGTGTGATATATCAGTTCAGGAACAGACAAATAGAAAAGAAACAAAAAAGATAAACAAAAAAGAAAACCCAGAAATAACCCATGATTATAGAGATATTTGGCATGCAGCATGGGAGGTACTTAGGGATAAAAGGATGGACTTTTCAATGAATTGTACAAGAGCTTTGGTTATCTGTAAGGGAGAAAATGAGATTGGACCTCTTTTATCATATGCAAAAATAAAGGTCGGGTGCATTAAAAACCTAAATGTGAAAGGCAAAACATAAAGCTTTTAGGAAGTATCGTAATGACCTGGAGGTGTGGAAGGATTTCTTCAACAATAATATTAATGTAATGACAGTACTTACATAGTTTTTATTATGTGTCAGGCACTGTGCTACATGCTCAACCCATACTAAGTTAATCTTGACAACAAACCAATGAGAGAGGTGCTATTATTTTCTCCATTTTGTAAGTGAGGAAACTGAGGCCCAAAGAGTGTAAGTAATTTACTTAAGGTCATGTGGCTGGTAAGTGATAAAGCTAAGGTTTGAATCCAGGTAGTCGAGGTCCAGAGTTCACATCTCAACACTTTGTTAAATTATAAAAACTTATAAAAAGAGTGGAAAGACAAGCCACAAACTGAGAGAAGATGATTGTAGCACATCAAACTGACAAAGGTTTGCTTTTCAAGAAATATATAAAGAACATGTGCAAATCTGTGTCAGAAATACTGGGGCAAACTCTTCATAGATAATAGGAAGCTCAGATGGCTAATAAACATGAAAACATGTTCCATCTCATTAATAATCAGGAGAATACAATTTAAAACTGCAGCATGATACCACTTCAAGCTGCCAAATGGGCAAAAATTTAAAAAGCTGATGATATCAAGTGTTGGTGAGGACATAGAGCAATGAGACCATTATTCCACTAGTAATGGGAGTACAAATTGTTACTGCCACTTTGGAAAACAGTTAGGCCTTGCCTGGTGAAGTTGATCATGCACAAGCTGTCTTACCTAGCAGTTCCAGTCCTTGGTAAATCCCTAGAGAAAAGCATACTCACGTGCACCAGAAGGAATGTACAAGAAGATTCACAGAAGCCTTTGGTATCCATAGTAACAAATGAAAGCTGCCCAAATGTCTAGAAGCATGAATAAATGAATACAGTCATGTTCATGTGATGAAATATAATACAGCAGAGAATCACGACTGACTACAGCTTTACAAATTTAGTGATGAATCTCAAAAGCATAATACTCTATTGAGCAAGAAAAAGAGTGAATCAAGTATATAATTATTTTTACTAATATGAAGTTTAAGAGCAGGCAAAACTATATGATATATTATTCAGTAATACATACAGAGATGGTAAAACTCTTAAAGAGCTAAAGAATCATTAATCTGGAGCAAGAGAAAGGGGTGCAGCAGAGGAGGGCCACGTTAAGGGGCTTCAAATGTCTCGCTAGTGGGTATCAAAGTGTTGAGCTTATTGTTCTTTATACTGTATTGTCTTTAAATGTATCTACTCTTGAATGAGTGATATATTTTGTAACTTAAAAACAAAGATTGAAAAACCTTTGCAAGGTTATGTAAATAAAGTTGTGAGGGGGAAAAAGAAAGCTTTGCAAGGAAGCTGGCTGGAATAGGGGTAAATGCAAATACAGGTAGGAAACTGAGCTCCCAAGTCTTAGAATGTCTTGAGGCAGATCAGAAGCAGTGTCTCATTTCTTTGGCAATTATTTTAAAATCTCATTCAACAGAGGAGATATTTTAAAATGATTGACGATTGAGCCAGGAGAATATTAACAAAAAAATCTTCTTGAAGTTTTGCAAGTCTACAAAGATGAGTACGTTAAATCCTCCTGAATTGCTTTCATTATGTACATGGAGGTAATCTGTAATAGGAAAGAGAGAAAAAAACATTATATTAGTAGGCAGAAGACCTAGGATCTACTTCTGATTACCCTCTGGCTGTGTGACCTTGAAAACTGAGTGGTTCATATTGCTGAATTTCTAACAATTGGTAATATTAATATTTTACCATATATGGAGCTACTAATATTTGGAAGACATTTAAATATGTAATTTTAGCTGATTTTCACAATCTTTTGAAACAAGGATTATTATTCTTATTTTTCAGATGTGGAAACTTAGCTTGCCCAGTAATCAAACAGCAGGAGAGTGGCAAAGCTGAGACTAATGAATATCATATTGTAAGGACTAAATTAAACAATGCCTATATAAATACAAATATAAATCCTTCTATATACTTTATTTATAACCCCATAGTAGGAACTCAGTGAAATGTTAATATTGCTTCCTGATCACTCCCCCACAGGCTTCAGATCTCAAAGGCTTAGGACTTGGGGAATAAAGGACTTGGTCCCAAGCACTCTCACTATCAACATTTTGGTTTAAACAGGTTTTTGTTTGCTCATCTGGAAACTAAGCCACCACTGATGCTGTCATTTCTGTGAAAAAATGAGTTCTAAATTCTAAGCACTACAAGTCAATTTTTAGAACACAGCATGTACACAGATTAAGTATTAATAATTATCCTTTTACTAGGCAAACCTTTCACAGTGGTTACAAAAGAATACAAATGTGAACATATACAAGAAGCATCTTCTTTCCAAGAAGATGATACTGGGACTTCATGCTTTTCCTCTTTTCAAAATGACTTCTGAAATGCAGAAATTTCTATCAAATAATGGAGTAATTGTGTGGGTTTGAGAATTCTTATGGCTGTATTTCTTCCATTAAAAAAAAGTGAAGAAAGTAAGAAATAGCTTTCCTAGTTTGAGTTTGCCTTCCCAAGTTGTGGCTCTGGAAATATGATACTTTTATTTTTTTTGACGTTAAGTTTTACTTCTGACCTTTCAAATAAACTTTTAAATTTGATTTTGGTAAGATCAGCTATCAGAAAATATTTTTGCACTTAGGCAATACCCTTTTTGAGTATTAAGAACTTCTGTCTGAATATGAATTTCCTCTAAACATATTTTAGACTATTTGCCCTCAAAAAACCAAAGAATGTTTAGCATAATAGCCCAATGTTTTCCACAATAAAGCTATCTTTTTTTTCCCTCCAGAAAAGGAGCTTTACTCATTGCATAATGGTCTTTTCCATGATTGTAGAAAGACAGAGGAACACTAAATGCAGATGGTCTTTTGCCAAAATGTCCAATTATTGAGCTTCTTTCATAACAAAAAAAGGAGAAACTATTTTTTTCATTACCTTCACAAACCATAACCCAAACATGAAACTGAGAATTGTGAATAACTTTTCATTTTGTTTATTTTCCCATGTAAAAGCTTTTTCTTGTTAGAAAAACTTTTCCTAGCTGCCTTTTAACATTACTTTTAATGTATTGGGAGAGCTTCCAATCAGCAATTTTCTGTTAATGTTGGACATTATTTTAACTAGTAGTTTTAGTTGCTGCCTAAACTAAATTGTTTTTAGTTATTAAAAGAGGCAGAAAAAGAAAATTGGTACATTTATCTATCTTTTTCTGTTTCGTGTTCTTTACATGTCAGAGTGCCAACATGTAAGCTGTCTGAGGAAGAAGCAAGGCTTCTGAATAAATTAATTTCCCCTAATTAGAACTGTATCTACAATTTGTAGTTACTCAGTGACTGAATTCAAACTGATAACATGATATCTAAACGTACGCCATACACATAATTATATAATTTATATCTTGTAAATCTTAGGAAAAAATAGACAGTATTTTTGATAATATAATGCATGCCAAGACATTTGATAATCTAGAAAAAAGTTAAAACAATTGGCTAACTGGTACAAAAGCGTATCAGGTCTCACCGGCTTTGGTACCGCTTAATGTAGGGTTTTGCTGATCCTTTCCCTTCTCAATTTAAAAATTTTCTTTCCAAAAACTGTTTCTACCATGTGTTCATAATGTGCTGTCTTTTCCTAGCCACATTTTTGCTCCAAACTAGTAATTACCCCATAAATTCTTCCATTTTTCTAGATTTGTTAACAGAGTTTTAAAAGTAAATAGTCTTGCCTGTCTTTGCCTACTAGAGATTCTAATTCATTCTCATTACAATCCATAGAAAAAAATTCAAGACCTGGGACCATTGTCATCATCTACATAGTTCTTTCATTCTTCAGTGTTGATTATATGCCAGACACTTTGCTCAGTACCCTGCATATGTGATCTTTAATTCTTACAATAACCCTGCGAAGTTTGGTATAATTATCTTCATTTTACAAATGAGAATACTGAGTCTAAGACAGAATAAGTGCTTAGACCCAGCTAGTTTCCAGCAGATCTGAATTTGAACCAAGCTCTCTCTGTCTCCTCAGGCTGTGAATTTTCCATAGACCCTGATACCTCCCTTCCTGTGTTCCACCCTTCCTACCCTAGTCAATGTGATTATAAAATAATGGAAATTCTGAAGACTCTTCACCCACTCATCTTAAACAAAACAGAACCTTTAAAAAGATATTTTGGTTAGTACTTGTATGACATAACCATGTACCATATCTTGAGATAATACACCACTGAATTTCCTCTTGAAAAATTACTAACTTCATGTCAGAAAATACATTATTTGTTTACATTTGAAAAGAGCAAATTTTTTAAGTGTTTAAATCTTGGAATAGTTATTCACACCTGTGAGTGTGTGATAAATTCTATAACTAAACACTGATACCAAAAGAAAATCTAATAATTTTATTTGGGATAATTTAGGAATGTATAGGATGTGCTTAGTTATACATAGTGTAGCTTAGTTCCACCCTGTTTATGCTTCCTTTATAAAATCATTAGTTCTTTACTAACAGCTAAGTCATGTCTATAAAAAAGTGATGCCAAGTGAGTGAATTCCACCTTAAATTATTTGTTAGTTGATCTCAGTAGCGTAGATTTCTGACTTCTCTTCAAAATCCGATTCTGTGCCCTTATTCTCCAGATATGAAGATGTGAGTCTTTGGTTCTTTCATTTTGAACCTATGGCTAAGCGTAAGTGGTCTGTTAGCAGGCCTTTTTTTCCCTCTTCTATTTTTTTTTCCATTGCATTTATATCATTGACCTTTGCTTCAAAAAGCATTCAGCAGTCTTTAACAGAGGGAGACCATGAAAGCGGGTGTTGTAAAGGCTTTATTCTGTAAAAGAAGTCACACAGGCAAAGCTTTATTTTTGCTGAGTGATTTAATTCTTATACATGCAGAAATTGGCCACAGGCCACGAGTAACATGATGGAAAAGCACCACTAGTTGCAGCTTCACAATCCAACTTCCCTACTCCTTTCTACAGTTTTTTAAAAAGAAGGGGAAAAAAATCATCTTATTTCTTGTTATTTTTAAATCTACCCAGGAAAAGTGAAGCATGATGTCTACACTAGTCAGCTGCCTTATCAGGATTCATGAAGCCACTCTTTTTTTTTTTTTTTTTTAAGTCAGGGACTAAGGAGCATACTCTCCAGGGAGAAAGATGCCTGCTTAAATCAGTCTTCTGAGTGCCCAGAGCAGAATTATGAAGGGAAAGTTCAGTTACAGGAATAGCAGCTACTTTGGGAACACTGGCTATACTGTGGTTGTGAGGTATTATTAGGTGATTAGGTATTCCAAAGTAGTACCTTTTTCTTATAGACGGTGGATTGGGCAAACATGTTTTGTCATTAAAAGTTATGGTCTATTCTATATACTGAATAATCTATGTCTGTAGAGAAATGGGGAGCAAGCATATTTTGATTAACATTTTTAAAGCCTTGGAAGTTGGCTAATGAAGTATTGTTAGCCAGTCTCTGCAAGGTACATTATATCCTTTGTAATTTTCTGACAGTATAGTGAGACTTAAGTTGATTGATTCCTTCCTGTTGAGTCACAAGATATTCCTGAACTTCATATTGGATAAATACAGATTTACTCTAAGTGCCTTGGAGTGCTCTTGAGTGAGACTATGTATGTGTATGCATATGGGTTTTTTTTTTTTTTTCAGTTGTTTTCTTTTTTGCAAAGTTACTTAAGAGACATGCTTGGTATTGTAAATTTCTATTGCATTTTTGAAAACAATAATCATATTCTATACTATGATTGATACAAACTTTAACTAAGCTTTAAACATCAAAATATCTGAGTGTGTGTCTCTGAGAACTTTGGACTTTGCTAGGCTGCAGTCTCTTCAAGCAGAAAGAACTCTCAGCTTTTGTTAAGGAAGACCTGAAACTTACTGGCAGTGAGAAAAGAGACTGGGGAAACAGCTCACTAGGGTCAGAACCTAAATAAATGGTGAATTGTGGTGCTTGGAATCTACAGAATGAAGCTTGATACCTAAGCGGGTATGAAACTATTTGGAAAGCGAATTTCATGTACAAATTTAGAGTTAAACTGAGGAAGGCGTAGGTAGCATAATGGGAAAGTCTGGTTTTGTATAAATCAACCTGCCTTTACTGGGTGTGGACAGTAACTTTAACCCTCTGAATTCCCTCAGTGGTAAAATGAGGGTTATGACCTCCAACTTGTAGAGTTAATTTGAGGATTGGAGAGAATATATATTTATTGAAATAGACCCTCAATAAATGATGGCTTATTGCTTTTTCATCATCATCCTCATCTTCACTCCTCCTTTCAGATGCTTCTGTTTTACGTTTTCTGCAAAATTATTGGTTAGTCAGAAATTGCATAACCCAAAATATTAAGCAGCTTTAAGATAGAAGTACAGAGTTTGAAAGGTGACTTTTCAGTATATAAGGCTTTAAGATATGTTGTGTTTATTATTTATGTAAGCATGGCTTTCCTTTCTGGACTGGTTTTGAGTAAAGCCCTAAAAATATACCATGAAGAGCTGTTCTCCTACTCCTTTCGGCATACTCTGGGATATTGCAAAGAACAGAGAGAAGTAAACTCCAACTCTAGCTGCTCAAAATAGGTTTTTAGGATGGAAGGCAAAAGCCTCATTATTTAGTCCAAGGGATGCTGGTAAACAGACTCATCTCAAATAATCAAAAAATAATAATTCTTAGGTTTGTGTACTACAAGTAGAGTACACAGGGTTGAAAGTGGCTTTACTTCCATTCTGCAGAAGTTCAACCCAAAGTTCCAATAACTCTCAAATTTAGAGCTTCTATTTTTATTACAGAAATATGGATTTGAGAAGTAGTAGGGATTACTTTAACTGACGTGTGTAAAAGCTGTGTAAGTATTAACAATTTTAGCTTGGGCTCCTGAACTAAAATTAACAGCCCCACAGGGGCTCATTATTAGGAGCTGAATCTCTAAAATAATTATATTGAAGTGTAGTTCTGCCTTGTATTGTCTCCCATCCAATATGACTGGTGCCAAAATTCTACTGAGATGAAGTCTAAAAATGTGATGTCCAGAATGAACATACAAAGAAGGGTCACACTGTTGGAAAAAAAGGGAAAGCGCTTTAGCTGTTCTGAGAACCCTAGTAATTAACATAGCATTTCATCTTCCTTTTCCCATTCCAGTGTTTAACTCTAAAACTCAGTTTGTGTATTGAGCATTTATTTATCAAGCACATATTAAGTGCCTACAACAAAGCAGGTACTATACTAGATTCTGAGGGTACCAAGATGGCTAAGATATGGTCCCTGGACTCAGCAAACTTACTAAATAAGATGTTTGAAATGAAAATAGTTACAATAACTTGAAGATAACTTAAAAAAAAACTACATGATACAGCTTTTGCCTTAAGTCTTTAACAATCTAACTAGAGAAACAAGAGTTACATATATGAAAGAATATAGAACAGTCCATAATTAAGAATAAAAATATAGAGAATGTGATGTCAGGGAGCCAAAAGATCTCTGTTGACCAGTCAGGGAAAAGTTTCATGGGAAAAGATGAGCCTGAAAGCAGGAGAATTTTTGAGAGGTGATGAAAAGGAAAGATATTTTTAAGAGGGATGACTATAGAAGAAATAACAAGAGATAATTTGAAGAGAAAATTTGGCTGAAATTAGTGATAGATTAGGTTTGAATGGGTGATTTAGAAGAGCCTGGGATAGAGAGAGTAGAGTTAAAAACTACAACAAAGCTTTCAGTTTCGCTGATGTCGCTGATGTAATGGACACCTAAGAAGAGAAAACAGGTTATAGCCAGAAAGAGATGGGATACTAAATAAAGCATTTTTCTTACTTTAAATTTTTAGTCTTCTTTTTGGGTTGACAATCTAGGCTTTTATATAGACTTAATTCAGAAAGCAGTAGAGGTTCCCATTATAGTCATTTTACTTAACTGTGTATTCCAGTTAATTACAGAAATATTTTAAGATAGCATTGACCTAAAGTAGAAAATCATATCTAGTTTCCAGCATTTAAATGGATATTAGTTGACACATTCATTAAGATTATGGACTTCATATTCTTCAGCTAAAAGCTAGATTGAGTGAAGGCTGGGTGGTGTTTCTTCTTGTCTCCAGACTGGATGCTGAGGGAACTGTGGAATGCAGGAAGAGCGTGTAGCAGTGGTACCAGTGCTACGCCTCGGTGCTTATTGGTAAACAAAGATTTTGAAGGACCAGGGACTTACACTCTTCATGGTTCCTTTATGACTTCTTTTAAACTCCCCAAGTGCAGAGGGTTAAATTGTCAAAAATGATTAGTGTTAGCACTGTGTTAATTGAATTTATACAGTCACGAATCTGTTCAACTTAGAATTCAAAATGAAAATCACTGAGTACATCTAGTAACTGAATCTAGTTGAAACATCAGGATTATCTGGGATGGGATGTTAGGCAATAAAACTTTCAAACTGATTTACTTTTGCTCATTGTCTTTGCTTTTATTTTGCAGTTCTGGAAAATGTCAGTGCAAAGTGGGTGTCACCGGCTCTTCATGTGATCGATGCCAAGATGGATATTACGACTTTAATAAGAATGGCTGCTTGCCCTGCCGATGCAGTAATCGGTCTGCCAGTTGTGATGCCCTCACAGGTACATGCTTTCCTTACCTTCTATGTAATTAATCCATTGGTCTTTGATTTTAAAGTCCTTCATCTATGGGTTGATTCTTCCCAGATAGTTTGTAAGGATCTTTCTCTTCTAAGTAGGATATCATATGTCACAGCAAGCCAAACCCCTGCTATTACAACTTTAAAAAGACACATAAATTTCAAAAGTCATATTGGTTGGAGATCCATGGAAGCAAGGAGGACTGTATGAACTAAAATTCCAGAAGGGAAGAGCTCTTCCTAAGTAAGCTGATGGTCACCAGCCACTTGCCTTTCAAGGGACATTTGCTGATTCTGGGCACAGACTAAGGAGCAGGTTGGCCCAAGTAAAGGAATTCTTCTTGAGGAAGGAGATACAGGAAGAACTTTTAGCAGTCATTTGGGGCTTTGATGATGGATTGGAAACTGGAGAAGCCCTAAACACAAGGCAGTTGTCCCATAGGACATTAGCTAACTGTGCGGGAGATAGAAGGCTAGCCCAAAAAGTAGAAAGAAATTTCTCAGTCTTGTGGTGCTTAGGAGACGAAATCTCTTTAGAAAGCAAGGGGCTGCTACAACATACAACCGTCTCTCTCTCAAGACATTGCCAGGCTCTGCAGGTGCGTGGAGTGGGACTTGGGCTCCCGTTCCCAAAGGGAAGCACTGAACCTGTTGCGACCTTTCCGGGCTGTAGAGACACAGGCTTGCTAGGCTTTCAGTCGAAAGCCGTAGGGGCCATGACCAAGAAACAGCGATGAACCACAGGTGAACCGACTCGTACTGAAATTACAGTCCGTCCGCAGCCCATCAGGTTCTGACTGAACTGAGGGGATCCGCTCATCATATCTGCCTAACAGAGGAAAGGGGAGTCATCTGGGGTTCTTTTATACACTGTGTCTGGCATACAATCAAAAACACTATAGACGTGCTGGAGTAGGAAAATGTGACCAATAATAAAGAGAAAAACAATGCAGGCAGACCCACAGATGACCCAGGTGTGAGAGTTAGTTAGCATAAAGTGACTTTAAAATAACTGAAATTAATACTGTAAGAAAATAGAGGAAAAACCAGACAAATAGGTGAAAAGAAGCAAAATTTCAAGAGAATTGGAATCTATAAAAAAAATCAAAAGGGCAATCTAGAACTGAAAAACATAACATCTGAAATTAATACCTTATTGCATGGACTAAACAGCAGTATACAGTGTATACTGTGAAGACAATGTCAGATACAGTTGTATACAGTGAAAACAAGGTTGGGAGATTCAACTACAGCTCAATTAAAAATATCCAAACTGAAGGGAAAAAAATGCAATGGAAAGAACAGAGCAGGAAAGCCATGTGGAATACAGCCAGAAGGTCTCACATAAATGTAACTAAAGTTTCAGAAAGAAAGGAGAGAGATACTAGAGCAGAAGCAAGTATCTGGAGAGATGATGGCCAAGAGTTTTCTAAATTGATGAAAGATACCACCCCACAGATTCCAGCATCTCAGTAAACCCTAGGCAGTATAAAGACAAAGAAAACCATATCTAGGCAAACTCAGTCACACTATAAAACACCAAAGACAATAACTTTCCTGGGCCTTCAGTTTTCCTAAATGTAGAGATTAGAGATACTTCCTTGGAAATCTTTTTTTCCCCAACAAAAAATCAGAACACACTAGTCTGATAATTACGTGTTTTTATGAGAGCAAGGTAGCAGACTATTTGAAAATGAGAGTACCCTGGAAAAAAATCTGTGTTGAAATCCTATTCTTCATTCTAATCCTCTGGTCTATGGTGAAGCAAATTGATATAGAAGAAATTGTGGCTTTTTTTTTCAATAATGTGCTCTGGCCCCTGCCTAGTTGCCAGTTCTGTTTTGTGCTATTCTTTTTCTTTACTGTCTGTGATGCAGTCATACTGGTTTCTATTCCTGAAACAAGTTATGTTCCCTTGTCCTAAGGTTTTGTACGAATGGTCTTTCTAATACACGTTTACTCCCACCCCTGGCCCCTTTGCCTTACTGAATCATATCCTTCCTTCAGGCCTTCAGTTAAAGGTTACCTCATTAGAAAGCAGTTTATGCTCCAGGCTAAATGCCAGTTCCCAGTTACATGCTCTGATATACACTTGCATCTTTTTCGTGGCACTTATCACAGTTTGTAATTGTATATTTACTTGTGATTATGAGTCATCCATGGTTTATTCACTACATTGTCAGTTTCATACCGGTTTTGTTCACCGTTTTACACAATCTCTAGCACAGAAATTAGCACATAGTAAGTGTTCGCTAAATTTTTGGTGAATAAATGAAGAACTGAATGGGAAAGCTTACAGAGGAAAGATGAGTTTCAATCCTGGATAATGACAGATATGCTTCATCATGCCGAGTCAATTTAAATTGCTCCTGTCGCTTATGGTATCAGGAAGCAATCTACATTTCTGGTTCTCATTTCTAATTTTCCTTGGAGCAATGAGGTAGCTCTCTTTAGAGTCAGGTAAATCCCAACCTGTTTTTGTTCTGGAGATAATTTAAGGCAAAAGAAATCCTTTTCATGGTTATGATTTTTAAAGCAGCTAGTAATAAAAGAAATAAATGGTTTCTCTGTTTGGAAATATAGTAAAAGTGGAATCCAGTGTAAAGGAGTAGAAATACTTGATTTAAAACTCCCAGCTTAATATAAAACCAGTCCCTCCTTTTGTTTCAAATTTTGAAAAGATTTTTTTCAACAGTGTTGTGATACGGTTGCCCTCTGGTGGCCACTTACTACGTTTTCACAGTTCTTATCCCCCTACCGCACCCCTCAACCTCCCTCCCCACCCAGCCTTTTCCTATACTTTGTTGTGTTTTAGATTGAAGTAGATTTTTTAAGTATCCTTTTTTTATGAAAAAGTATACTGAGAAGAATATTTTGAAAAGCAATATGTATCAAAGTCTTAAAAATATTTCTCTGATCTAGTAATTGGAATCAATTCTTAGGAAATAATTCTAAATTCATAAAAAGCTTTATGTTCAAAGATGCTCACCAAAGTAGTAGTTATAATTCTAAAAAAATTAGACAACTCTATTTCTAACAACAGGAATTGAGCAAATCATGTAATTTAGGCAATACATGGTTAAGAGCACAGAAAGTGAAATCTTGACTTTATCTTTTGCAGGTTACTTAGCTTTGTTTTTTCACTTAGAAATTTGGGATGGTAACAGTAACTCCCTAATGGGTTGTGTGAAGATTCAGTGCAATGCATATATACAGTGCCTGGATCGCTACAAGCAGTCAATAAATGGCAACTATTATTATGTCATTAAAATGTTTTAAAGAGTTATATATAAGAACATGGTAGAGTGAAAGAAGCAGGGGATGAAATGACGTGTGCCATATGTTTAGACTATTTCAAAAGCAAAACCCCAAACTTCTATATATAAGGAGAGATTCAAGGAAAAGTATTCAAAATCTTAATAACAGATTTCCTCGGGTGATTTCTTTTTCTTCTTTCTATTCTCCTGTATTTTTCTAGATTTTCTTTATTGAACACAAATTTCCCTTAAAATGCAAGTGGGGTGACTGTTATTTTTAAGCTAAAAGTTTATGTTCACATAGCGTACTTCTTCTTAAGAAACTGAGGCGCCTTCGTGTATTCATAGTGTCCCATGGTGAGGACCTTGACCTCAGCAGCTTGACTGAGTTGACCTCTCTTCACTCCTCTGTGACTTTCTTCACTTTAAGATATCACACTTTTTTGTGTGTGCATTTTTTTCTTTCCTCCTTAGTCAGCTCTGCTAGACCTTCCTCTTTTCAACCAACACACTGTAGTGCCTCAGAGGTTTGTCTGTCTTGACCGTTTGTTTTCCGCATTTATACTCTCCCTAAGTGATCTCATTCAGTCCCCTGGATTTAATTTAAATGCCATCTACAAATGTGCTGATGACCAGATTTACATTTCTCTCTTGATCTCTATACTCAAAGACCTAACAGTGCACTCAACATCTTCACACGAAAGCTTTAATTGGCATCATAACCCTAACACATCCCAAACAACTCTTTATTTTGCCATATAAGCTAAGCCTGTTCATTTTGGTGGCTGGCAGCACAGGAGTCTTGTTTGATTCTTTTCCTTTCCTTACTGCAGACATCCAGTCCATCAGCAAGTTCTGTCAGCCTGACATTCACCGTGACCTTCATTGCTATCATCCGTGTCTAAGCAGCTGTCATCTCGCTGAGCTACTTTGACACCCTCTCATCTGAACATTCTGCCTTCTCTCTTGTCCTCTCATCCTCTGACCCCTCCCCGCCAACCACAGTCCAGTCTCCACATCACAACCAGACTGATCTTTTAAAAATGCAAAACTGGATCATGCCATTCCAGTGCTCCAACCCTCTAAAGACTTCCCATCCCTCCTGGAATAAATTTCAGACTTCCCTCCATGACTACATTTGTTCAGTCCCTGCCATTCTCTCTGATCTTCTCTCCTGCCGCCCTCTCCCTTGTTCGCTCAGCCTGGCCTTCTTTCTGCTTAACAGGTTAACGTTTGCCTTCTGTTCTGTAGAGAAGATTAGGCATTTCTTTTTACAACAAAGTGCCTTGCTGTATTTCTGACAGGTTTATACGTGAACTAGAAATAGCAAAATAAATAAGGAAAAGGCTTTTTACAGGTGGTGATTTATGTTTTTAAAGCTTTGTCACTGAATTTGGTAAGAAAGGAACCCTACATTCTTTTCTTTGACCAGTTATTTTCTTGGTTACCCCCACCAGATTTTTTTGATGCTTAGCCAAGAAGCATGAGATCATCTTCAGGAAACACTTTTTTTTTTTTGGATTTGCTCCTTTGGCCATCTTTCAGAAAAGAAAATGTGAATTTTAAGGCAGTATGTTTGGGAGATTCCAGGCAGAGCATAATGAATAAAGTTAAACTTCAGCTAATTTTTATACATCATTTGTCATTAAAGAAAGATGTTTAAATTTTTTATTTTAAAGGGAACTTAGATCTCATCTAGTCCAGCTTTCTTAATTTATAGATGAGGAATTTGAAGCATAAAGAGAAAACATTATATTCTGTGCAATAGTCTTTCATCCTCTGAAATATTTACATTACATTAAATCATTAGCCAAGAAATTACTGTCCCATTTGACAGATTTAAAAAGTGAAATTCAGATAAGCTATTTGATGAAGGTCATATAGCTGGTAAGAGTTTCAGTTGAAGGTAGAACTCAGATCCGATGTTAAGTGTCAAATCATTTTTCTTATGCTTGTTGCCTAATTGTAAGCGATTAGAAAACCAAATTCATATTATTTGTTCCTACTGTATGTGGATTTTACTTTACTTTTATTGTAAAAATCAATCTTCAATTTTCTACATGAAATGTTTTAAAATGGCTTGAGTTCTTGAAATATTTTACAATATGCATGTGATACATTTTACAATGTGTTAGTTTTGTAATCAGAAAAAAATTAATATAGTAAAAATAAAAGTGTTCAGTGCATACCCAAGACAATTTAAAAATTAGAGGGGAAAAAACACTTAAAGGACTGTTGCCCCTCACAACTGTTGTTAGCATTCTGGTGTATTTATCTCTGGTCTGTCTTTAATTTATTAATTTTCTTTCTCTATAGCTGTGTTTCACATGCATACTATTTTTTAAAAATTTTTATTTATTTATTTATTTTTTGACTGTGCATGGTGTTTATTAGTGATGGCAGTGAGGTGGGGCAGGGTCTTGTGGCGCATGCTCTGTAGGTCATACACGAGAGCCGAGGTGCATGCTATTTTTAAAGCAATGTAGAGTGATGAGTTTTTAAGAACCAATAAGTTTTATTGTTATACTTGCTTTCTCCTTTACTTTTGAGTTAACGTATTTACCATGCAGAGTTACTTTTTCCTTATTGACTTCTCGTTGCGGGTTATGGCATAAAACAAATAGAAGTAAGAAATTCTTCTGGAAAAAAATCTAAACTATTCTAATATAAATGGTTTAAGAGAGTGAAATTATATTGTGATAAACACAAAGACAAAGGCTTGTGGGTCTTTTCTAGAAGAGTAAAGAGCCCCCAGAATAGTAAGTATGTAGGTCCTGTAGCATTGTAGGAGCAAGATATTAAAAGCATATATATATTTACCAATTTGTATTAAGAATAGCAACATGACCTTTTGTTTTCACATTGCAAATGGCATGCTATTATAATTCATCTTTCCCCAAACATCCATATTCTGTTTCAGAACTATTCACTTTTTGAGGTATTTTTATAGTAAAGTTTAAGACTCCATCAGAATTTTTTTCTTGAAAATTATTTCCATTGGATGTTTTTAATAGCGGGACAGCAGGTAGACAGATTTCATACAAAATGCAAGTTTTGACTTTTCCAACCTGCAGAACAATTTGACATTTAATATTATTTTATTTTTAGAGCCAAAATCTACAGTTTCTTAGTATGTGTCTTTCAGCTCTTTCTACTGTTACAAAGATACATAAAGAGGGGTAAGAATAGAAGAAGATCTGGGAAGAAATTAGTACCAGAAGTATTTATTACTATGTATTGTTACATATATGAAAAATACTGTTAACACTGTCAGGCCTTAAAAATTGTATGATTAAAAGTTTTATTTACATGCAAATTTGATTTAATTCAAAGTTGAGTGTTCATATAATAAACTTTTGAAGATGTCTTTCTGAATAAGTTCATGAAGTTTCAAGGAATTTTGCTGTAACACTTAAGAACTGAGATTTGACTGTATGTTAATAATTTTCATTCTTTTGGTTTTTCAAACCTTGTTCCAGTTGTCAGACCATTTTATTCCACACTCTCCTCTCTCCCCATTTTTTTTTTTTTTTTTTTGGTAAATATTTCACTAGTAAGGAAAAGAAATCAAATAAAACTTTTTATGAGTAGTTTTAGCATTGGACTGTATTTAACTTTTCATGTAAAAATTTCATTGTCTTCCTGGATTTCTGTGTAGAGTTTGCTCACTTATTTCTGTAGTAGTATTTCTGAGTGTCCTTTTGACTCTCTGTGGTCCCCTAACGAGGGAATATAAATTACATTACATGTTTTAATTTCCTCTTTTCAGACATTATGCTACTTCAGTGCCTGTAGAATATCCTTACTAATAGGGTACCAAAGCAGCATTATTAAAAACATGCAACTTTTGCTTACATCCTTCTTTTTCATTTTATTGATTATTTTCATTTTTATTTTGAATTTTTAAATATAAAACCGTATGGAAAAAAATAACAAATACCCATCTATCCAATTAGTAAGTATTAACATTTTGGTATTTCACTTAATATTTATACATATGTGTATACAGTTATATATTTAAAATAGAAAACTTCAAATAAAGTTGGAGTCCTTCCTCTCTGTTTTCTTTCCCACTCTTGTTTTTCTCCCTCTCTCCACAGAGACAAGCAGAGCATAAAACTTACCTAGACCCTCTCAGTCCATATTTAGTTTCTCCTACATATGTATGTGTCCATCTGCTTAGTGTGTTATGTATCCATTTGCTTAGTATTGTTTAGTGTGGTTTTATAAAATTTTTACTTCAATCAACTTTCTCAAAATAAATAAGTACTTTCCTTCTGCATGTATCATTCTGCAATTTGTTTCAACCAATGTAATTTTTAAGATTTATGTGTGTTCACACATGTAGGTCTAGTTCACTTATTTAACTACAGTATCCCAACTATGAAAATAACACAGTGTATCCATCCTTCTTCTAATAGATCTTTAGGTTGTTTTTATTTTTTCTTTGCAAATAGATGGTCTGCTTTCAGTATATAGTCAATCAGTCAACAAGGGCTTATTGTGACTCCAGTCATGTACCTACTGTTCCCTAAAGAGTTTACAATATAGTGGGGGACACAGAGCTGATCGGCCTGTTTAGTGTAGAAATAAGATGAGGTAGAAACTGAACTCTGCCATCTCTGTTGGATAATTTTTTTTTGGTTAACTCTTAAGGTTTTTTGGCTGCAGGTATGATTTATTTAAAATTACCGTGCTTTCAGAGTAAATCTTGAACTTTGTAAAATAATTTGCTTCTTTTAGGTGCTTGTCTAAATTGCCAGGATAACAGCCAAGGGGATCACTGTGAAGAATGCAAAGAAGGGTTTTATCAGAGTCCTAATGCCACAAGAGAATGTCTTCACTGCCCTTGTTCAGCAGTGACATCTACAGGCAGCTGTGTCATAAGTAAGGCCTTTCCCCGAATCTTCATTTTTAGAGGGAAGAATCAGTGAGTGAACTATCAGGAGGTGTATGTTCTAGATGCTGTGGGTGAAAAGAAGCTATAAGAACAGCAAAGGTTTTCCTTTCTAGGAATTTGCAACCAAATCCAAATACGGATGTGAGATGAGACATGAGGGAGGGGGGAGGAAGTTTTTGTTAAAGCTGTGTTTTATTCCATCTGACATGACTAAAAAGGAAGGAATAAAAAAATGATGAGTGCGTATTCGTCACAATTACTCAGTTTCCTTATACAAGCATACTTCTTTTGTTCTCTACCTAAGTAGGTTTTCTGGGTGGCCCTGTCACTCTTACAACAAACTGGGCAATTAATAAACAAGGTGTAAGTCGTTGGTTTGAATTCTGTATGTTTCTTAAGTTTGAGAGGAGATAGTAGGAAGGCTTTGTAAACCGTTTGCGGGGGACTAGTAGTAGTTCTGCATTTTCAGTTGCAGCTTGAAATCGTACTAAATTATTTCGGTGTTCTCTCTCTCTTTTAGAATTGGGTGAACTGGAACCTCAGTGTGTCCAGTGTAAAGATGGTTACACAGGCCAGAACTGCAATGAATGTGAAAATGGCTATTACAATTCTGACAGCATCTGTATGGAATGTCAATGTCATGGCCACGTGGACCCAATGAAAACTCCCAAGATTTGTAAGCCCGAGAATGGCGAGTGCATCGGCTGCCTCCATAACACCACTGGGTTTTGGTGTGAGAGCTGCCTAGAAGGTTATGTTCGAGACCACGATGGAAATTGCACCAAGAAAGGTAAAACTTCACCTAAGGTTGTAAATTTCATACCTAAATGTAGCAGTGAAAATTTCAAGACAGCTGCTTTTAGCTTTGTAAAAGTTTCCAATCCCACCAGTGAAGTTTTCTGGAAATAGATTTTGATAGATATTTGCCTAAAGAGATTTTCTTCTATTCACACTGCTCTCCTGATACTCCAGAGTCGACTGCAGAAATTTGAGGACCAAGACATAGTCGTTGCACTGTTCTCACATTTTCTCTTCATCTATTTTTATTTTAATAATTTCAAAGTCCTATCATTTCTTTTATCCTTTCCTTCCTGTATTCTCATCACTTCCAGTGATCATCAAAGGTCTTTGTTAGCAGGAACCTACAGTCTGGTTAAAAGTTCCAGCTGAGAAACAGAGCATTTATTCTGGCTTCTTTCCTAACTTTGGGCCTGAGTTTTCCCATGTGTGATGGAGGAAATAGTAAAAATGTTCTTTTTAATTTTTAAAAGAAAAACTTATTTATCTGGGAAAATGTGTTACAGGGAAGTTCAGTAAAGGTTTAGATGAAAATTAATGATTAGAAATTCAGGATGAGTTAGGGATAGTCAGGCTTTATTAGGTCACGAAGAGATCAGACCATGCTACGAACCACTCTTTGAAATTCTAACAGACACTGAATAGTGGGCTGATAGACGTTTGGTCTGTGGCAAGTGTTATCCTTCTGCCGTTTTCTTTATATCTGATTCTGTTGTGATCAAGGCTGAAAAACTCAAATTGGACCCATCACTGGCCTGGAGGTCCTGTCACTCAATTCTCTCTCCCCCTAGAGGCATACCTTGTGCATACTTAGCTGACACGACTGTGGTGATTTTTCTTATTAATCATTGGGAAATGTAAAACATGCCCCTTTTTAGGACAGATTGATGTGGCTGACTGTGGCGATGAATTGTAACGATAATAGTGATCGTTTTATTGAGTACCTTCTACGTGCCAAGCACCATAAACACTAAATGTGACAATGTTATATAGTACATTACCTCATTTAATCCTTCCCAAGAACTCTGCAAAGTAGATCTCTTTATTCCCATTTTATAGATGAGGAACCTCAGTTTTAAAAAGGTTCACTTTTTTATTGGCACACAGTTCTACTTGATTCCAAAGCTTTTGGTATCTCCACTGAGCTATGCTGCATTAGAAGTACAAAGTATAAGCTCTCAACTGTTCTTAGAAACAATGAACAGTACATATATGCAAGTTTTAAAAATATGTGCAAAATAAGTAAGCAAATAAATAAATAAGAGTACAAGGTGTAGTAGTTTAGTTATAAAATAGCTATAATCTACATAAAGGAAGAATCTCTACACTTGCAATTAAAGGAAGGCTGTTTTCTTTCTTGGCCGATGTCAACTTTGGACACTTACATTGTGTTTTTCAGAAGTAGCTAGAGATACAATTTTTCGTATTTTGTTTTTGCCTCCTTTGAAGAAAGTTTCCCCTTTATGAAATGCCATCAGAAATGATGAACTTATTTTAGTTCAGATGAGTGTCATCTATCCCTGTCACTTTTAATCAAATGATTTAGAAGTCACTAGTGACATATTTACTGCCTTTTCAGGAATCTATTCAAGAGTAAAGAAGGATAGAAAACTCCAACATTAGAATTTTCCCAAAGATTTTAATACAGACATTGTACATTTTGGACAACAGCCATAGATGTAATAATCTAGCTTTCTAGACCCTGATTCTTTTCCCTGTAGTTCTCTGAAAGTCATTTTTAACTTGCATTACCTTAAAGCAGAGTATCATGTCAACATCCCATATCAATTTCCACTCCCATGTGTATTTCTTTTATTGTTTCTTATAACTAGATATTTTGTCTTTTACATTTCATTCTCTGTTTTTATTTTCAGAAGTTATTGTTCCAACACCTGAAGGTTCTACCATTTTGGTTTCCAATGCCTCTTTGACCACATCCGTGTCCACCCCTGTTATAAATAGTACCTTTACCCCTACAACCCTGCAGACTATCTTTTCAGTAAGCTCTGCTGAAAACAGCACGTCAGCTTTAGCTGATGTATCATGGACCCAGTTTAACATCATCATTTTGACAGTCATCATCATTGTGGTGGTGCTGCTGATGGGATTTGTGGGGGCTGTGTATATGTACCGGGAGTACCAAAACCGGAAGCTCAATGCCCCCTTTTGGACCATCGAGCTGAAAGAAGACAACATCAGTTTCAGCAGCTACCATGACAGCATTCCCAATGCAGATGTGTCAGGATTGTTGGAAGACGACGGCAATGAAGTGGCTCCCAATGGGCAGCTGACCCTGACGACACCGATCCATAACTATAAAGCCTGAGGAGCTGGAGCTGTTCTCCCCAGGGGTCGGACCACAGTGCTCACTGGGACAGCATCAGCCCCTGGGCCAGACAAAGCCCGGCTAGAGTGGCCGAGATGAGAAAGCAAAGGCATAGAGTGCATCTGATTCAGGTACAAATCTGTAACGTACTTAACCTATTACTCTTAGTTTTCCCATGAAGATCCGAGCAGTCACTGTCAATAAGGACTTGAAGTAAAGTATATTTTTGTACCAAATCACACGGGAGTGTAGAAAGGCTGAACTGTATAGTGTGGCCCAAATCCACTTTGACCTCCAAGCAGACTCCTGGGGAAGTGTTCAGCAAACCAGCGGAAGCGGGACGATGGGTGAGGAGGGGGAAAGGACTTCCAGAAGACTTCATCTCCGTTCCTGAAGCGTATTTTTTTAAAAGGACGGTCAGGGATGATGTTCATTTTACTAAAAGACATCACTGAGGAAACGCTGATGTTTGGGCTGTATCACAATGAACGATCTCGATTATCTCTAGGATTGGGGCAGAAAAGTCCCAAGAAGATCTTGAGGACGGTTTGACTTTTTCCTTCCAGAATTCTTGCTCAACGATAGGAGTAAAGCACAGGATAAGCTTCTAATAGTAGAGAGAGGAAGGCAACCTCTGGGGGCAGGAAGCTGGTGGTCCTCCTGAGGGTCTCTGTGTAAATGATAAATTGTCTAAAATGCCTCTAGAGAAATAGGGTGTATATAATTAATGTAGCATATCTGGTCAACATTGTATTTGTATCTATTTGTAAAAAAAAATCATGTCATATTTTATCATCTAGAATTTATTTGTACAGCAGTCGATGGTGTTGTAAAAAGAAAATATGGGGTTAAAATACTGTAAAATAGATGGCAATACTGCTAGAGCTGGGACTCTGGTGAGCATCAGTCATTTTTAGTCCCTCTTTGGACACTGTTGAAATTTATAAGAGGATGAATGTTTCTAATTTTTCTTTCCCTTTTTCAATCTAAAAGTAGTTACATGTTCTTTGACTTAGTATAGATTCAAGCAATAGATTTTGAAGTCAGGCATTGTTCAGCTGGGACACAGGCTGCACTCTCCAAACTGCTCATCTAATTAGACACTAGCCACTCTATATATTTTACATAGATTAATGCAGAACATATTCTCATTAAAAATGCTTTTTTTTTAAATGTAAAAATAGTCTTCCAAAGGAATTAGAAATATTTTAGTTCCAAAAGAAAAGCCATCATATCACTTGGGATCCCCTGTGAAATATCATGCCTATGAAATATTTATATTTCTCCATCCCCTCAAAATACCTCCTACATTTGAACATAGCCCATTACTCACATGCCATGAGGTGTGTACCATCCCTCTGCAGTGCTACAGTTCTCCTGTCTTCTTGTCTGGTTACAGGGCAGCTCTGTAGCTGAGTGGGTATAATTAGTCCTTGCTTTTTCAATGCAGTTTTTTTCCTAGAGGCCATCTCTACCATTCTCTCATCTGATTGTGATATTGACAGACTGTGGATTAAGCAAGCCAGGAAAAGCAGCCAGAAGTCAAATATAGATATTTACTAGGAGGAAGAGCAAACTGTGAAGTGGTTAGAAAAGAGCAAAGACTGGACCTAGGAAATCCAAGTGGGTAACTTTGCCTGACTTCCCCAGAGGAAAACCTGGAATTTGGTCTTGCCTCTGTAGTTGTTCTCAGGGTTTGGAGATGATGCTCTGGGGAGCATACAGGCAGATAATCTATTTCTAGTAACCTGAGGTGCTCTGAATCTTTGGCCATTGCTCATGAAAGTAGAGATTACATTATGTTACGTTATATTAAAATTAGTTAATGTTTCTATAGCCCTTTGCAGTTTGCAATACATCTTTCCATATGTGTGTCCTTTATTCCTCACTATAGGCCCCTGAGGACGTAACTGTTGTCTCCATTTTATCAGTGAGGTCAAATGTCCGTTCAGGGCTACACAGTGCATCATTATTAGGCTTGGAGTCAGGACTCCTAACTCTGAAGCACATGTTCTTTCAGCTATATGCTGGTGCAGAAATGGCCTAGCCGTGGTTACAGGAAGGCTGGGAGGAAGAGTCCCGTCTGTGAATGTTTCTAATTTTTGTAAGTACCAGGTACCATCCAGGGCCATACAGCCATGAAAGACTCTGTGGAAAGAACACAGGGGAATTACTCTCTGAAGCCAGTATTGATGATAAGAGAATAAAAATACCAGTTTGTGCTTCATTAAAGTGAGCTAATCCTTCCAAGTGGGGAAAGAAAACCTGATTTCCTCAGCAGCTGCCACACGTGCGTGTGAGACTTGTGCAACGCACAATTCCAAGGAGTTGAGTAAAGTGACATACCTGCCTTTCTCCCAGATCCCCACCCCCACAGCCAGGGAGTGAGGATGGTGAGAAAAAACGTTTGTGAAACAGAAGTTAAACCAATGGAGAAAGAAGGAGTTTGTTGGGGTCTAAGAGCCAATGTCAAATAGTCCAGATTCTGGCCATGAAGAGATTCCTTGACACATACCGTAAAAGGTATTGCAAAAATTCAATGACAAAGAATGTTTACCTTTAAAGACTTATGAACAGCTCCTAGGTCTTGTTCTTAATTTTTCCCAATGGAAAAAAATTAAGGCCTTAAAATCTGTTTTAAGTAATATTCTTTAGTGTCCCCTACTTCTGCGGGTGGAAATAATTTTGTTCTAAAATATAATTCAATATGGAGTGATCTACCACCAAAACCAGACTAGGAAACTAGTCTGGAATGCATTGCGCAGTATTCATTCCTCTGAAGGCATGATCCGCGTGAACTATGGCGTTCAGCACCAGGATCCCATAAATCCTTTAGAAAGACTAATACTGGAAGAATTTTTGTCTAAGGATTAGAAATGTATTTATTTTCAAATAAGATAAGACTAGTGTGAATCTTATTGATGAATGACAGACACTGTTATTAAGTGATACTTTTATTTTCAATAATTCGTTTTAGTAAGCCCTTCTGCATTTCTGACAGTGAGGTACCCTAGGTAGTGTTGTTAAGTATGTCCATTCTCCCTGACTTACCCCTCCCTCCCTCTACCCTCTAGCTCCCAGAGGTCTCTTACTAATGGAATTTCTCCAGTTATAGAGAAAAACGGTAATAAAAACTAAACCTCATTTATATTAAGGTCCTATGGACTTAATGTGTTACTCTTAGGGATACCTGAATTTTAAGAGTGGAGAACAGAGCAGACATGTAATGGGAGGAGAGAAATTTGGGGGAGAGGGTTTGTAGAAGCGCCAAATTTTATGACTACTCTCTAGCCCCAATATTCCCAGGAAAATTGACCATTAAAGCAATACTCACTGACCCACTAGTTCATTTTGGTCAGCTGAGTGCCCTCAGGACATTTAGTCCTTCTTGTGCTGTTTTGGAGCCGGAGAGTTAAATTAACAGGACTTCCTCCTGACAGCCTCAATTTGGACTGGGTCATTCGATCATTCACCTTGGTCCTGTATTTTTTGTAGGATACATGGTGAACATAACACCACTCATAATGAACATTCCCTGGTTCTTCTATTTTGAGGTATGTGGGAAGGAGTTGAATTTACACATCTCAAGGAAGGATCTCTGACAAAATGTTCAGAGAAGTAAAATGCAACCCAATGTAACCTGTTAGAGCAAGAAAACCCTCTCTGGCCTCATCCATGGAGAACCTTTGGCCCGTTATGATCGTCTTGATAGGAGTTTGGGAGCTATCATGAGCTTGGTGTGTACAGGGGACTAATGGAAAGTTAATGCGGATTTTCTCTTCAACCCCGAGCCAGTGACTATGGCAACTAAGGGGAGAAGCAGGAAGAACACACTGATTCATCTGAACAAGTCAGATAATCTCAAATGGACTAAAAAGGTTATGGATCATCAAAATGTCAGTGTTGGATGATGCTTTTTCAAAGGCAACTGGGAACCTTTCTTATTACTCACGCACACGCAGTAACTGTGACAGCAGCCCTAGGACGTGAGCCCAGGGCTTCAGGTCTCCGTTAGTCCGAGAACTAAGTGGTTTCAAGCTAAGTTTTAATGCTAGGCACAAGCACTCTGTAATGCGTTAAATTTCAGCCCGAGCAATTGGGGATGTTTCTGAAACATTAAACTTGTATTTATGTCACTAAAATTCTAACACAAATTTTAAAAACATGTCTCATACATATGCTGTACTAGGCTTCATGAAGCATTTCTAAATTTGTGTATGATTTGAATATATGAAAGAATTTATACAAGAGTGTTATTTAAAATTATTAAAAAATAAATGTATATAATTTGTACCTATTGTAGATTTGTTGTTTTATTTTTTTATGTGGTCAGAGTTGTTGGAAGTCTTTTAATATATGTCACAGATCACTTATTTTCCAACCACTTCATGAAAATCTTTGAACCTTTTGTTTATTGACCATGCTTTCTGTTTTCAGAAGTCCCTTGAAAGAATGTTTTCCATTTAAGGGGAAAAAAAAAATGCCACATGAAGAAGAGTCCCCCTTTTGGAAACAAAACAAAACAAAACAAAACAAAATACCTTGAGAGAAAAGCACATGGTAATATGTATTCTTGTTTGTGCTTTCACATGTCTCCTGTGAGATCCATTGGGATTTCCATGAAAATGTTACAGAAAAAACTTGCTCCTTTTGGATTTTCTTTCGTGCATGTAAAAAATTTCCTTTCTTTAGAATAAATCTGAAGGGTACCATGTCCTGTGTGTTTATTAGATAACCTGTAATGAGAATACATCTTTTTACTATTTTTAGGTACTCTTGAAGATCCTCTGTTTTTAACAAAGCTCAAAAGATGCCATCTGGAGATCCAAGGGGTACTTCGACATAGAAGAAAAAATAAGTCAGGTCTTTCTTTGTGCTGAGAGCTTTATTAACTTCAGTTGGTTGATTCAACTTCGGTTGGTTGATATTTAAACTTTAAAACCCTGTTTTTCCTTTCCTTTCTAGTCACAAGAGAAGTTTTATTTATAATCCCACCTTAAAAACTATACATGTGGTTCTATACATGTAGTTCTAGGATGTATATGAATTAGGTATTATCTTAAGGAAACAATAAGCAACTAACTAAACAAATCAAAATTTCAAGAGAAAGTAAATATATATTCAAATTTACCACAGCAAGAGGAAATATTGTCAAAAACATTACTTTTTATAGTATTGTATTCATACTTTTGATAAAAATCTATCAAAGTAAAGACATTTACCAGATTGCTTTATCAAAATTAGTTGTATTCATTTTCCACAGGCATACAAGATGGGCATGTTTTTTAAAAGTCCACATGTTCCATCATAATTAAATCAGTAAATTCAAAATAACAATTGTGCTTAGTTATATGAAAAAAATTAAGCTAAATTCAAAACAACAGAATGTTTTTCATGAGATGATAGGAGTGTTAACTGACAGGCTGAAAAACAACATTCTAAGTGAATGTTAAAAAAAATAGTTTTACCTATAAGTTAGTTTTTCAAGGCAGTTTTATGAAGAAATTATTGTCATAATTAGTGTACAGGCTTTCTAATACTTACAAAATAAGAGCCATAAGACAATGTTAAATTCAAAATGTTGCTTGTTCGTATTAACAAGTAGAATACTTGTGTGTTGGACACCGGACTTCAGACAGTTGCAGAAAAAACAGGCAAAACGTTCCCTTTGTATGTAATAAAAGTAGATTTGGGTAATAAAGGAAGTGTTTGGGAGGAGGTCCTCTTCTGTGGTTTCCCTTGTGTTGTCAGACCAGCTGCTAAAGTCATATGTCAATAACTTTTTTCCTTAATCTCTGCCCCAAATAAGGAAGAGTCTTAACCCTCCCTTATGTTCACTACCATTCTAACCCAACCACCTAACCCAGACTCGGGTATAGTGTCCTGCCCGTGCCAGGTTATACGATGTCTCCTCCCTTTGCTGGTAGTGCTGCTTCTGTCTATAACATCCTTGAGAATGTTGATTCATTCTTTGCAACCCCTTGATAAAAGAAGGTTGAACAATCCTTAACTTGTATCCCCCATTGCCTAGTGAAGCCCTCTCTTATTGTGCATATTTTATTATAAATACTTGTCATTTTTTGTCTTCCCCAGTAGACTCTGCATTCCTCGAAGCCAGGAACGTTGACCCTTCTGTCTTTAGTATCTGGCACAGTGCTGGCATATTGTGAGTACTCACAGATGGTGGTTTAAAACAAAAGGTATTTGACAGATACAGCACTTGGTCTGTGAACTTATTTGGTGAAGTATCATAAGATATCTATATTCAGTGGGTCAGACAATATTCCTTATTTAATAGTGATGTCAGCATATGGGGTTCAGAGGGTCTGAGAAACTCTTGAAATTACATGCTTATTTGTGAATGCAAACACTTGGGTTTTTTTTGTTTCTGGAGGAAAGGTCCATACTCTTAATCATATTCTCTAAAGGACCTATGATCCCCCCCAAATGAACAGCTACTCTGATGCCAATTACTTTGTGTATGTCAGCAATAACCTCCTCCCCCACTGAATGAAAACTGGTACAGCCTTGACTCAAGAAATCCACTTCTGGGAACCCCTCATAAGGAAATGACCTAAAAAAGCAGGGACTATTGTGCAAAAAAAAAAAAAAAAAATTTCCCCCCAGAGTTGTGTATAAAGTTAAAAAAAAAAAGGGGACAAACTCTAGATGTTCAACAACATGGACATGGCTTAGTGCATACACCTGTTGAATTAACAAATGGTCATTAAGAATAAGGACAAAGATTAAGAACAGAATCAAAGTTAAGTGAAAAATAGAATATTTTGAAAATGTGCATGCAATTCTACTTTTCGTATTTAGTTAAAGAAATTCTTATGTATGTACACCAGGACCCGCATTTCAAATTCTTCACTGTAGCATCAACTGTTATAGCAAAATAATTTGAAACATCCCAATTGTCTGTCAGTAGAAGAATGGATAAACTGTGGTCTATCCATATATATTCTGAACAAAATTTTATACAGTAGTCAAAGATAAATGGATTACAGCTATATACATCAATATGTATAAATCTTGAAATATAATGTCAAGCAAAAAAAGCAAGTCATAGAATATATACAATATAATTTCTTTTATGTAATGGCCAAAAATAGGAGATGGACTATTTTGCTCTTAAAAATACATATGTGGGAAAACTGTAGAGAAAAACAAGTGAATGATTAATACAAAACTAAAGATGAGTTGGAAGGGAGGTGGGATGCACAGATGACTTCAAAGGTATTGGTAATACTCTTTTTTAAGTAGTGTGTGTGTATATGGGTTTTCATTGTGTTCTTTTTAAACACTGTGTGTATACACACGTACTCTGATATATATGTAACATGTCATGGGGAAATTTTTTTAAAAGGATGAAAACTGGTGGATACAACATGATTTCAACTCTGTTGAAAAATGCATACAGAAAATGTTTAGACGGAAATATCATAACTTGGTGACATCTGTACTGAGGAAACAAAGCAAATCCACTGTCTTTTATTTCATAATGATAAAAGAATAAATTCATCAGGAGGATACAACAATCCTGAATGTTTATGCACTTAATAACAGAGCTTCAGAACACATGAAGTAAAAACTGATAGTACTGAAAGGAAAAATAGGCAAACCCACAGTTATAGTTGGAGAGCACAACCCTTCTCTCAGTAACATAGAACAAGGAGACAGAAAAGCAGGAAGGATACAGAACACCTGAACAACACTGTCACCAACTTGACCTAATTGACACAGAACACTCGCTCAACAATAGCAGGCTATTCATTCCTTTCAGCTGCACATGGAATATTTACCAAGACAGACTATACTCTGAGCCATAAAAAAAGTCTTAAAAATATCAAATTATACAAAATTTGTTCTCTGGTCAGAGAATTAAATTAAATTAAAAATTAGTAACAAATATATCTGGAAAATTCTGAGGTATTTAAAAACTATATGCTTATAAATAATACATAGACCAAAGAAGAAATGAAAATAATTAGAAAGTATTTTGAACTGAAAGTGAAACACAACATTACAAATTTGTGGGATGCAGCTGAAGTAGTGCTTAGAGGGAAATTCAGAGCACTGAATGTTCATATTAGAAAAGAGGAAAGAGCTCAAATCAATGACCTAAGATTTTATCTTAAACTAGAAAAGGAAGAGCAAAATAAACCCAAAATAAGCAGAGGATAAGAAAGAATAAAGGGCAAAAAAATATATAAAAGAAAACAAGAGAGAATGTCA
Source organism: Camelus bactrianus (assembly GCF_048773025.1). Taxonomy (NCBI): domain Eukaryota; kingdom Metazoa; phylum Chordata; class Mammalia; order Artiodactyla; family Camelidae; genus Camelus; species Camelus bactrianus. The sequence continues at coordinate 65,100,623 of NC_133542.1, read as the reverse complement.
ATGGAACTGAAAGTTGATTGAGAAATTCAATAAAATTGATAAACTTCCAGCTAGAATGATCATGAAAATTTTAAAAAGAGAGAAGACACAGAAAACCACTATCGGTATTAAGAGAGGGGATATCACTACAGGTTCTACAGACATTGAAAGGAAAGTAAGGGAAGTTTATGCCAATAAATTTGATGACTTAGGTGAAACATACAGATTCCTTGAAAGACACAGATTACCAAAGCTCACTCAAAAAGAAATAGATAACCTAAGTAGTCCTATAACTATTAAAGAAATTGAATTTGTATTTCACAACCTCCCACAGAGAACTCCAGGTTTAGATAGCTTTACCGGTGAATTCCATTGAATGTAAGATCAATTCTACACAAACTCTTCCAGGAAAATTAAAAAGGAGACAGTATTTCCCAATTCATTCTATTCAACTAGCATTACCCTGCTACCAAAACCAGACAGACATCATAAGAAAACAAAAACTACAGACTGATATCCATGATGAACACAGATACAAATATTTCAAAGAAAACTTAAGCAAATTAAATATAGGAATAGATAAAAAAGAACCAAGGTTTACTCCATAAATGCAAGGTTGGTATAATATTTGAAAATCAATCAATGAAACTCACAGACTGAAAAAAAAAAATCTTTATGATTATCTCAATAGGTGCAGAAAAAGCATTTGACAAAATCCAACATCCATTCATGCTAAAAAACATGATGATGATGATGATGATGATGGAGAAGATGATGATGATGATACTCTATTATCAAGTTTTCTGTTCAATTTAGGGGCTGGGACTGTCTTCACCTTTTAATGCTATTGCCAAGTACAGCCCTGGTACCAAAAAGAGCTCAATAAATGTTAGGGAATGAATGAGTGATGGACTCTACTGTACTGCAGTATTTACGCCGGTAAATCTGGTACAGGTGTAGATGTATACTGCAGTTTGTAGGCTTTAAAGTAAGGCAAGCCTAAACCAAAACCCAACTAGACTGTGATTTTGGGCAGCACTAAGTCACTTGTAAATAGGGATGTTTCTGAGTGACCCTGGGAAGAAACAGCACAAAGTTTCCTTCAGTGGAACAGTGCTGACGAAGCTCATTGCTACAGTGCAGGGAGAGATCTCGCCCACAGACGGGACTGCACATCCTCAAACACTGTGGCATGTGCTGATGGGGTAGGAAGTAAACTTAGTCTGATATATGGATGCTTTTGGTGTCCTCCCTTCCTGCCTTTATTTTCAGTAGCTTGCAGAACCAAGAGCCTAGAGCTCAGCTTTTTAATTCCCCCAAAACATTTTCTAAATGAGCCATTGTTATCTTTAATCACCTAGGTTAGGGGATTATCCAGCTTCATTTGAAGAAACTGTTTTTATGGAGAGATGAGATTCTTCCAGACAAAGATAAAGACATTAATGGTTGTCTATTAAGATTCTGTTTTAGCTGAGATAATAATTTGGGGGCAATTAAGCAAATTGTATAGACTCCAATGGGCCATTAATCCCCAAAGGAATTGTCTCAAGTGGAGAGGCCTTTATGTTCCGGAGCAAGGATCAGAGTTTGGAGACAGTTACATTTTGAATTTCCTTCAGTTGAAATGAAAAGGTAGCAATGTTAAAAGATATTGGTTATAGGTAAAGAATTAAGTTCATTTACTTATGATCTGAACCTCACCTTTTTTGTGTTAAAAGACAGAGATCATTAAACCACTAAATTAAGGATGAGGGTGCCAGTTTGGTATACCAAAGAGGGTGTGAAAGTACATCAGCCAAGCTAGGCTCAGGCTACATTAACAATGGACACCTACTTCAGCTGAGTTTCCCAGCAACCAGCAACATAGATTCCTTAGCAGTTACTAACGAAAGGATGCAGCCTGGAGCATCAACAGAAAATCTCTTTAACTGAGTTCTGAAACACATAGGTTGCAGGACAAAGAGCAACAGCTTTGGAAGCAGAGCTCGTTGGAACCAGAGCAGGCTCCGGAACTGCAGCGCCTTGGGCAAGTTAACAGACGGCTCTTAGTCCTACCGTCCTTACCTGTAGAGGGAATAATGCTGCTGACCTCCTAGGGTCGCACTGAGGTTAAGTGAAAGTCATACGTGGTACCAGGTGTCTTGTTTTCTGAGTAGAAAACCAGCCCACAGGCCAGTATTGGAGTAAGGCCACCCCTAGGTTTTAGGTAGATTTGGAATGAAACGAGGTGCTTTTCTCAGTTGAATTGCTGCTGTTCCTGTATTTTGGTGGTTGATCTGGGGCCAGGATGGCATCCACAGGAGGCTGGAGTAGGCAGCATGGCATCTTAGAGGCATTCCTGTGGGACCACAGGGATTCACAGAGCTGCTATGCTTGCCTATGGGAAATGGATGGGAAGTGGATATTGTGAATGAGGAGAGTGTAAGCCTTGTAGTCTGCACATCTAGGTTGTAATCCATGCTCTATTTTAAATTTACAGGGTGGAATGGGGCAGGTCACAGAACCCATCTGGGTCTCAGTATTTCCATTGGTACAGCCAAGAGATTTTGTTAAATGTTTTCTGTAAGGGCCTTTTCACTCTTGTATTCTGTTGGGTGGGGAGAAAGGAGTGGGATAAAATCATTAATTTTGATTTAAGATTTGTAATTCATTCTCTCACCAACATTTATTAAATACCTATTATCTGCCAGGCACTATAACAGACCTTAGGATACAGAACTAAAAATCTCCGTTTTCAAAAGATTCCAGGAACATGAAACTCTAGAAAGGGCAAATCTTTAATGACATAAAACAGACCATAGTTTCCTGAGATGGAAGGGAGATTGACTGGGAGTGGATCACAAGGGAACTTTCTGGGGGTGATGGAAATGCTTTATGTCAATGCTAATACAGTTGCCACTAGCCTCATGTGGCTATTTAAATTTAATTAAGATAAAAATTTTACAAATACTATATGATATCACTTACATGTGGAATTTAAATAATAATACAAATGAGTCTATATACAAAGCGGAAAGATTTATACAAAACAAACTTATGGTCATCAAAAGTGGAGGGCATGAATTAGGAGTATGGGGTCAGCAGATTCAAACGACTATACATAAAATAGATAAGCAACAAGGATTTGCTGTAGAGCACAGGGCATTATACTCAATATCTTATAATAACCTATAATGGAATATAATCTGCAAAACATAAAAAACAAAAATGAATCACTATGTCGTATACCTGAAACTAACACAATATTGTAAACCAACTATACTTAAAGAAAAAAGATAAAAATTTAAAACACTTAAGTTCCTTGTTTACGTAACCACACTTCCAGGGTTCAGTGCCCTCACGTGGCTAGTGGCTACTCTACTGGATGGTGCTAATTTAGAACACTCCCATCATCCCAGAAAGTTCTCCTGGAGAGCACAGTCCTGTTATCCTGGCTGTGGTGGTGGTTACGTGGGTATACACATTTGCCAAAATACACCAGAATGTATACTTAAACTGGGCGCATTTTACTGAATGTAAATTATATCTCAATAAAATTGATTTACTATAAAGTCCTGCTCTCAAGAAGCCCAGCCTCAAAGAGGAGACAGGCAAGTTAAGGGACAATTACAGAGCTGTGTAAGTGCCATAAAGGAGACAAGACCAGGCTGTTCTGGAAGTTCAGAGGTGGGGCAGCCATATAGGTTGTGGCCCAGAACATTCTCTTAAATTATGGTTGGGGAAACTCTGGGAATTAGGCAGAGAAAGGGAAGGAAAGGACCCTTAGAACCACTAGCATAAAGAGTTCCTTTGGGAGAGTTAGAAAAAATGCCCCTTCTTTGAAACAGACCCAGCTTGGGGAGCAGAGCCCACAGCCTGGCAAGCAGAGCACGGACTGCATTTCAAGCCTCCACCTGTCCTTTGGCTGGGTGTCCTCATACAGGGCACGACCTGTGCAGTGTGCCTGGTGGCTTGCCAGACAGACAGGAAGGCATACATGAAAGCAAAGGGCCTTTACATTCATCCCTTTGAGGAAACAGGTGTTGCAGCCACCTGCTTGTGGTCCTCCTTTGCTAGGTCCTGACCTGCTCTCTCAGTAGGAATTCACTGCATTTAAGGGAGAAGCAAAGTTTACCATCTCCTCCTGCAAATCACAATCAAGACATCAAGATTCTTCTTCTCTGCAGAATGTCCAGACAATTGATTAGTTCAATTATCCTTTGCCTACAGCTGTAGCTGTTTACATATTCAAATGTGCAGCTGGGAAGGGTGCTTGAAAGCTCTCCCCTTCTTAGTATCTTTTCCCAGAAGGCTTTGACTCTTAAAGCCAGCCTCTGGGTTTAGCTGCATGGGGATCTGGCCGTGGTACTAAGCATGATCAGTTTGGGCAGGGAGATCTTGATTTGGGATGTACCTATGTCTTGGGTAACTATCAAAAAAAAAAAAAAAAAAATTCAGTTCTGGGGAATAAGAAAACTGGGTCCAAGTTCCTTTCTCTGTGACTAGCTTACTGTGTGACTTTGGGAAAAGCAGTTCATGTCTCTTGAGCCTCAGTTTCCTTATTCATAAAGGATAACAAACTTGCCTGAATTACGAGAGACCATCAAGGAGAGTGACATGGGCTTTGTAATAGGTGCTGCGTCAAATAGCAGTTTTATTTTATTTCTGCTGGCTTTAAAAAGGGAGGCGCTGGTGCCCCTCTGGCACATACAGGTTTCCACCCTGCTTTTGCAGGGCATCGCTCTTGCTTGTAAAGCACCTTTCCCCAGCCTCTCAGTCAGAATGACTCATCTCTTTTCTTCTTTTTGCCCCTAGAATCTTACTCTTATTTTTCTTATACTAGCAAAGTATTAAAGATGTTTTACTTTTATTTGTTTGTACTTACTTATCTGCATTTTAACCAGCTTGGGATTCCAGTAATTTCAGTGAAAGGTGCAATGGCATAGTGACTAAAAGCCTGGGTGTTAAAGTAAAATCTGGGTTCAACTCCCAGCTCCACCACTTAGCTGCTGTATGTCCAGGCAAATGCCTCTCCTCTCTAAGCCGCAGTTTTGTCAACTGTGAAACTGGAGCATAATCAGTCTCTGTTTCATATGGTTATTGCGAGGATTGAATGTAAAGTTTTAACACAGTGCCTGGCACAGAGAAAGAGCTCAATACACGGTAGCTCATATCAGTTATTCAAGTAATGTCAGAGCAGTAGGGAGCCTCAGAGTTTTAGTTTTATGCACTGAGCTTACAGAAAAGACAGTAGGATTGGCAGGTCCAAGGTCACACCATGCTGATAAGTGCTACCCTCTTGAGCCCAATAATCTACATGCTGTCCCTTTGATATGGAGTATTTCTCATTCCTCTTTCCATTGTGAGAAAAAGTCAGGACTTGGGGTTAATTTGACAAACTGGCATTGAGCACCTGCTGTGTGCACAGCCTGGAGCCAGATGTTGGTCCTATAAGGCATCCCTCGCTTAGCGACCTAGCATGATATGGGGAAGATGGTGGGAGTTGGTCAAAGATTGCTGATGGTGAGGACTGGCTGGGAAGAGTTCTCACGAGCAAGGGGGCAGGTGCCATGCCAGAAATGCTGCTGACCTTGGGACCAGACAGACCTGGGTTTGAATCTTGGCACGCACCTATGTATTCAAAGGTGTGTGGCCAAATCTGGGATAATTTGAGTCACAAAAGAAATAATGATAGTAATGGATTATAACCCACAAAATCAAGCAAATATCCATGAGTCCATACTGATTTAAACAGACAGCTGACTAAATGGGAGAGAAGAGAAAGTTCTTCCTTACAGTGGAATTCCAATTAATAAAGATAGAAGGAACGATAAAAACAGGACATCACCAACTGGCAAATAGCACTATGATCATTGCTTTGGGTAAGAGTTATCAAAGGAAGCTAAAATCAGGGGGTGAAAGTTTGATGAAAAGCAGGCTATTTACATAGTTTCAAATATCACCCCCAAAGTACTTATTAATTATTAAAAAAACAATAATTTTACCATGGAGAATCTTGGCAGGTAACACTTAGCGAAGAGATCAGAGTTAACAGCACCAATTAATGAGGCATATTAATAACATCACCTGCCTCCTGATACCCCGAGAAAGGCAGAGCATCACTTTCGTGGTGTTTTTGCCAAAAGTGCACAACCTCAGTTTAATCATGAGGAAGTACCACACGAAACCAAACTGAGGAAAAGTATCAAGTAACTGGCAAGAACTTTTATAAAGCGTCAACATCATGAAAGACACGGTGAGAGGAACTTCCACAGATTGGAGGAGAGTGAGGAGACATAACACCCAAATGCAGTGTGGAATCCGGATGGATCCTGGGCCAGAAGAAAGGCATTCATGGGAAAACTGATCAAATGTAAATAAGGAGTCACACTGTAGGAAATCACATTGTCTCGATATCATTTGTTAGTTGTGACAGTTGTGCTATGGTTATATAAGATGTTCATATTTTAGGAAGCTGGATGAAGGTTATACAGGGAAATTTTTGCACTATTTTTGCAACTTTTTATAAGTCTGAAATTATTTCCAAATGAAACGCAAAGAAGGACAGGAAGATAGAGAGAGAAACGAAGGAAGAAGTGTGGCCTATGGCAAATCTCTTCCCCTTCCTGAGCCTTAGTTTCCTAACCTGTAGAGCAGAGCAGTCATCCCAAAGCACTGTACAGTGTTGTAAGGATGACACGAAATAGTGCAAAGTAGCAGTGTGTATGTACTGAAGCTATAAAATGTTATTCTTGCTGTTAGTAATGGCGGCTCATGTGTCGAACTTCAGGAGGGTTTTACCCCAATGAGAAACATCTGGTTGCAAGCAGCTTCCTCCCAGCCATCCGATATGACCTTGCCCAAGGATATAATAATGCCAGCTTTGTGGCTGGGTGGCTGTCGTCAAGGAGATGGCGCCAGACAGCCCAAACAGCTGGTGGTAGTGACGTCACCTCCAGGCTTGGCAGAAAGAAAAGCCATGGTGAGACAGAGATGGGGCAAAGGGCTTCGTCCCTGACCATGCAAACAGGAAAAACAACTTCCCAAATAGCCTATCTTTTGTCCAATTGATTCTATTTTTGGTTTCCAGGTTCACTAAAAGGTTCAGCACAGGAACCGGTAATATGGTCCTCTGCTGAATGGGCAATGGATTAATCATAAGGAGAACTGCTCAAAGGCTTTCTTCTGCAGTTTCCAACATATCTAATGCAACCGTGGGAGCTCAGTATTCTATGTCCCACTTGATACATGGGAAAACCAAGGAGGAGGAAGGGCAAAGGACCCCAGGTCACAGGACTTTCCAGAGCCAGAATCCAGGCGCCCAGTCTTATTGCCCACACTAAGATGCGTCTCATGGTCACCCTGAAGCAGTTGCCCAAGGAACAGAGTCTGGTGAACATGTCTCCAAAATACTGTTGTCTGAATGTAGACCTCATCTCTTAACCCTGAATTCTAAAGTGGAGAAAAACAAACAGAGAAGACAGGCTTCCTGAAACAATTAGCATTTTGAGGTTCAGAGGGACCTGGGCTCAAATCCCAGCTCGACCACTTACCAGCAGGGAGACCTGGAGTAAGTTATTTTTAGCTCTTTCAGCCTTAGTCTTCTCATCCGTAAGTGAAACGGGGATAACAGTAGCACCTATCCTGAGGGTTAGGTGTGGTGGTGCCTGTGACATACCTGGTACAAGGGTCACATCAGAAACGCTCACAACGTGCACATCCTCCTCCTCGTGTCCTTTCTCAAGAGCTTTCATCTGCTGGGTGGAAATTCAGTTCCTTTGTTTGGGAAGTGATGATTTGTAACTTACCTTCCCTCATCAGAATAGAGTTGGTGGTATGTTAGTAGCTTTGAATCAACACAAAGATATCTCCTCCAGAGCTGTGAGAACCTGAGACATCCATCCAGGCCAACGCTGTTACTCACAGATGAAGATGTTGAGGCCCAGAGAAGAGGTTCGGGCTTCCAAAGACCACCAAGAGTCAGTGGCAGAACCAGGGTGGGAGTCCTGACACCCCAGCTTCCCTGCCTTTGTACACACTCACTCACTGGTTGAACTTAGCACTGGCAAGGACTCCTGGTACCAGGGATTCAAGAACTGCCCCTTTCTGTTGTGCCATCTGGTTCCTGCCCTCTCTCTTTCTAGCTGTTATTTTATTGCTGATTCTGGGAATGGTTGAAGATCTGGGGGAGGAAGAGGTATAGGTTTGTGATTTGTAGCCTTCACTAGAAGTGTGTGTGTGTGTGTGTGTGTGTGTGTGTGTGTGTGTGTGTGTGTGTGTGAGAGAGGGGGGGGGGAAGGAGAGAGGGGATTACCATTGACTGAGCTACTAAAGGTGTCTTAGGCCATCCCCACATTGTCACAGAAACCTTGCAGGGTAGGTATTAGCCCCATTTTCCAGACTGGTCGAATCCTTCACTCAACATACATTTTAAACACCTGCTGGGTGGGTGGCAGGCACCGTACTAGGTGTTGGGGATACAGCTGTGAACAATTCAGAACACAGTCTGTGACCTTGTGGAACCTCCAGTCTAGTGCAAAAGGAAGGCATTCTAAAAAATCACATAAAGTATGGAGTTGCAAAATGTGGTAAGTGCCACAAAGGAAAAATACAGATTGCTAAGAATACAACACAGGGCTTGATGTAGACCAGAGTATTAAAGAAGGCCTCTTTTGAAAAGAATGAGGAAACTGAGGCTGAGGGAGGACGAGTACGTGATTACAGGGAAAGTCACCAACGACCCACTCACCCATGTTTTCAGTTACTTTCCTCCAGGACTTAGGACTCTCCTGACAGTCTGCAGAGGAACGTAGTAACTCCGAGATGAAGAGAGGGAGGCTGATTTCACTGGCCAACCTCTGCCAAAATTACCTAGGTGTTTGGCGATTTCTATGTGTTTAAGAAAGGCCGCCAGGGTTACGCAGGGAACTGAGGACCTGGCTCCAGTTGACAGACTTACTGTGCATGACCTTGGGCGGGTCTTTCCTCCCTCTGAGGCTCAGTTTACTGATTAGGTGCTTTTGAGCCCTACAGGTAATAAAAGGTCACTAGGCGAGAGACTGGAGGAGTGTCCCTTACCACCAAACTCTGAGAAATGAGCTTATTTGGTTCAAACTAAATGTGCAAATTACTGCTTGAGTTGGGATCCTGCCTGTAGGATTTTTCTAAAGCGAACCAGCACCCGATTATTTGAATATCAACTCAAGGCGGACCCCTTTCAGGGTCATTATTCTAGAAAAGCACACACCTGGTTAGTAACTCTGGGGGTCCCCAAGGTGCTGGATTCTCACCTCCCGCTTAAATTAACGGCCAAGGCCGCTTCAGCCCTCAACCAAGATGGCGCCGTCCTGGCCTCGGCCTGAGTGCCCTCACTAAAAATGGCAGCCGATCTCTCGCTTTCCTTGAGTCTTGCAGGCCCAAGTGCGGAAGCTCTGCCCTTAGTTAAGATGGCGCCCACCCGCGCTTCCCTGCCCGGCCTCGGGACCCGGCCGGTCGGCTTCACCGCGCGCGCCTCGGTCACCCCGCCTCGCTTCCGTAGGAAGAAGCGCCGTTGAAGATGGCGGCGGCTGCGGTTTGAATTCCAGCGGCGCCGCCAGAGTCCGAACAAGAGCTGGGGTGGAGGGGGCGGGGCCCTGGGGAGCCAGGCGGGTCGCGATCGCGCGGGGAAACCATTGGCGGCGCCGCCAGACACCAACGCTACCATCTCCTCTGTGTCCGTGATGGACTCGGCGTTGGAAGAGGACATCACCCTCCCCGGGACGCTCAGCGGCTGCAGGTGCGGCCCGGACTTTGGGGGTTCGCGGGATCCGGGCCGGGGTTTCCGTTGATAGGGGTTCGCTCCTTCTGGGACTTGGGGTTTGCTCTTGAGGCTGTTTGAGGTATCCTGACACGGGCAGTGTGTGATACGGGTTTTCTGAGGGGAGTCTCTTTGGGGACCCGCCCACTGAATGTAGGTTATTGGGGGTCCGGACCTGCATCACACGTAGTTATTTCGGGACGTAGTTTGAAGAGGAGGCGGGGGACAGGTGAGGGGTTCTCTGAAAGAACTGGTTATGGGGAGCCTTTTGGAGCGTGCCATTACTGGGTTCTGGTTGAGAGGCAGAGACCTTGAGGGTACGTGGTGATTCATTCTTGTTTGAGGGGAGTTTGCTTTCTCTATGGGGACCGTAGTTGGTCTGTCCAGACGTTGCTTATGGGGTCACATCGTGGCCAGCAAAGCTCAGGCAATGGAGTGCAGTGGTTAAGAACCTTGGCAGGAGTTGAGCAGAATTGGATTCAAATCCAGCCCTTTAAACCAGCTAGCTGTATGACCTTGGTAAAGTGGCCTAACCTGCTCTCCCATCTGTAAAATGGGGCTAGTAGTAGTATCCACTAAGCAGAGTTGGGGTGAGGATTAAAAGAGAAGATACCTAACCAGCAATTTGTTTGGCATGTGTAGTGCCTGGCACATAATCAGTGCTTTAAAAATGGTTCTGTGTTGCCGTTAACATCATCATCATCATCATCATCAGATCATCATCATCATTATCAACCAATACCAATTGGGGAATAATGTCTGAGACTGGCTTCCCAATGGACCTGTTTCCCAAGGGGCAGTTGCAGTCCACAGTACTGCTGGGGCGGGGGTCTCTCCTGGTAGAAAGGCCTGACAAAGCCCTGCCTGCTACGGTGATAGGGCCCTTTGATTGTCCTGGGCACCTGATTGGGGAGTAGCAGAGGACTTGGAGGAGATCCCTAACTGAGAATCTGCGGTGTTTATCCAGCTCTGCTAGGGACAGTCTGCTTCTTTCAGTCAACAGATCTAATTGAAAGGGTGACATGTTATTTTTTGCTCAAATCTGGATGCTTTTAAGAGTTAAAATGGGTACAATTAATATTTACGTCTGGACAGTGGGCATAAACAGGTCCTATCTTGGGCAAACCTGGACAAATGGTTACTTTGTTTACTGAGCACCTACTATTTATCAGGCACGGGTCCTTTATACTACAGCCTGAAAGATTTAAAATGTAAATTTGATCCTCACAGTCTGCTGCTTTATGTGTTTAGCGATTCTCATTGCCATTCGGGTAAAGTCCATTATTATTCTGTCAGACAGCTTTTCTCATCTCGGTGCCAACTGGCCAAGCACTTGGTGTTTCAGACCTAGATCTGGCTGGGATTCAGTCCTAATTCTGCCACTTAACAATCCTATGACCTTGGGCAAGTCACGCACCCTGTGTGAGCCTCAGTTTTCATCATCTGTAAAATGGGTGAGTCCAAAAGGGTCTGACTCAGGGTAGCAAGTCAATAGAGCATCAGATATTCTCCCTTCCCTTCTCTCCCTGCCTTTGCAGGACCTGGATGCTGCATACATTCCTGGTAACTAATCTATTATGTGCTTCAGACCCTCCCTGGTTCCTCACCACCCTTGGGATGAAATTCTTTAATGTGGCTTCCAAGGTCCTTTATCACCTGGCCCCATCTACTCCACTAGCCTCCTGTCCTCCCTCTCCCTTCCCATCTCCTCCCCAAGCCCTTCCCTCTGCTGGCTGCCAAACTGTCCTGAATGATCTGCCTTGTTCTTTCTTCCTGCTGGGCCTGTGCACTTGCTGTTCCGGCTGCCTGGGTTGCCCTCCCTCCTCCCCTTTGCCTTACTGTTTTTCAGGTCTCAATTTAGGCGTCACTGCCCAGAAGCCTTCACTGACATTCTTCCATACCCACCTGGGCCCTCTGAACTCTTCTAGCCCCACCACCACTGCCCCATTCACAGCCCTTACTGACTTCACTGACTTTTATTGATTAGTGCTGTCCAATCAGAATGTAATTTGAGCCACGTAGGTAATTTAAAATTTTCTAATAGCCACATTCAAAAAGTATAAAGAAGCAAGTGAAATTAATTTTAACAATATGTTTTATTTAACCCCATATTTCCATATATTACCATTCTAACTTGGAAACAAATAAAAAAAAGATTCATGAGCTATTTTACCTTCTTTTTTTATCTTTAGACATCTTTGAAGTCCAGGATGTGTTTTACCACATTTGGATTCACCACATTTCAGGCACTCAGCAGGCGCACATGGCTGGTGGCTCTTGTGCTGGACACTACAGTTACGACTGTGAACTTGTGTGTCTCCCAGATTAGACTAGGACCTGTTTGAGAACAAGGGCTGCATTTGATCATCTTCGTAACTCGAGTTCCAAACCTGGTATCTGGCTCGTAGTAGGTGCTCTGTAACTGTTTGTTAAATCACTGAATCAGCAGTGATCAGTTGAGGTGACCGTTTTATCCCCCTTTTACAGATGAGGGCACTGAGGTTCAGAGAGGTGAAGTGAATGGTCTAGGATCCCACAAAAAGTACACGATCGAGTGAGGATTTAATTCCAGGCGTACAGACTCCAGAGCTTGGCTCTCAGTACCCTGTCCTGCCTTCCAGCTAGTTCTCTGAACCAGTTCTGAGAGGATTCTGGGAGGATTTTACGGAGCTGCTGGTATTTGAACCGGCCCTTAAAGAGTCGCAGAAATGTCTGAGAGAGACAGCTTCTCATTGGCTGTGGAGTGGAAGAGAAAACCCCTGGAAGAAAAGCTCTTTTTATGCTAATATGAGCTCTTCTGCTTGGTAGTTTCCACACCCCAGTTTTAGGGACCGAACAGGAGTCCAGTTTGTCCTTGGACTTCTGTTGAATTAGGTTGGTGTGTGTCATTCTCTCCAAACCTGATCACCTGGGGGTGCCCCGAGAGCTCCAGCCTGTGGGGTTTAGGCCCAGATCCCGGTCCTGGAACCTTGCCCGAGTGAAGGCCCTCCTTCAGGTCCTGCCTGATGGTCTTGAAAGAACCTGGGCTTTGTCTGCAGGATGCCTGCATCCAAATCCTGCTTCAGCCAGTCACTGGCTGTGCTGCTTGAGTAATTCACATAGCCCTCCTGAGCCTCAGTTTCTCTTCTGTGACAGTATCTATTTTATTGGGTGACTGTAGATGAAGCAAGATTGTGTGTATTAAGTGCCTGGCACTGACTGGGGAGCAGTTTCAGCGTTAGCGATTTTAGTTTTACTGTTACCACATGGTACTGTTTCCTGGACAAAACCCTCCTCACCCACAATCCTGGGTTCATCCCTTTGTCTTCATGCCCAGGATTCTGCATCCCCTTAGGCTTCCTAAGGCCTGGCCCGGGCTTCTGCATCTATGGGTTCCTCTAGCACGTGGACTTTCAGTGCTGTCTGTCTGGTTAGGGGCAGACCAAAAAGAAATGCTTCCTGTAAGTGTGCCCACAATTTGTATTTTCTCAGGCAAAGAGTGCCTTCTTGGATTTCGTAGAAGGAGGTCGAGAAAGAGAATGGTGGCATGAAGTTTCTGGGCTTGATCCAAGGCCGACCTTGGACCAGGGGTACCCCAATTTTGAGGAGGTGCTCCCTGTCACCTCTGTAAGCTCAGTGAGGGCAGGGAGCACATCTGGCTTGTTCCTCACTATATCTTTAGACCCAGAACTGTGCTTGGTGCATAGTAGAGGCTCAACAAGTATTTGTTGAATAAATCAATTTTATTCAATCTCTGTTTGCAAAGATAAATACCATGAAAGTATGGGCTCCATACTTAGTGGTGAAATGCTGCTTTGTAATCACCGTGAGAAAGTGCGCAACAGTGTTAACTGGTACAGTCTTCCTGGAACACAATTTGGCATTAAAAATGTGCCTTGTGGTTTTTTTCAGCAGCTCTACTAAAATCTGATTTATATGCCATACATTTTACCCATTTAAAATATACTATTCAGTGATTTTTTTTAGTGTATTTACTAAGTTGTGCAATCATCGTTATAATCTAATTTTAGAACATTTTCATCATCCAAAAAAGAAACCCTGTGCCCATCAGCAGTCACTCCCTGTTTTTGCTTGGACTGCTATAATGAAAATACTGTAGACTGGGTGACTTAGAGACGGCAGGAATTTATTTCTCATGGTTCTGGAGGCTGGAAGTCCAAGATCAGGGTGCCAGCATGGTCAGGTTCTGGTGAGGACCCTCTTCCGGGTTGCAGGCTGCCAGCTTCTCATTGTATCCTCACACGGTGAAGACCAGAGAGAGGAAGCAAGATCTCTGCTAATCCTTAAGGGCTCTAATCCCATTCATGAGGGCCCCACCCTCATGACCTCTTCTAATCTTCATTACCTCCCAAAGACCCACCTCCTAATGCCATCACTTGGAGTGGGGGTAGGGTTTCATCATAAGAGCTTCTGGGGTACACAAACATTCAGTCTATAGCACCCCCCTTTCCTCATGCCCCCTCCCCCAGCTCTAGGCAGCCACAATCTACTTTTTGTCTATAGACTTGCCTATTCTGGACATTTCATATGGGATTATGTGGTCTTTTGTGAGGCTCATCCACATTGTGTCATGTGTTAGTACTTCATTACTTTCTGTGGCTGGGTGGTATTCCATTGTATACACATACCACATTTTGTTCATTCATTCATTTGTTGATGACATTTGTGTTGTTCTGCTTTTTTTTTGGCTCTTAAGAATAATGTTGCTATAAACATTTATCTGTGTACAAGTTTTTGTGTGGACATAAATTTTCATTTCTCTGGGAGCAGAGTTACTGGGTCAGGTGGTAACTCTGTATGTTTAACGTTTTGAAGAACCGCCCAGCTCTTTTCCAAAGTGGCTGCACCATCTTACACTCTCAGCAGCAGTGTATGAGGCTTCTTATTTCTCCATTGCCTTGTCAACACTTATAATTGTCTGTCTTTGATTATAGCCGTCCTTGGGGCTGTGACATGGTATCTCACTGTGGTATTGATTTGCATTTCCCTGATGACTAATGATGTTGGACATTTTTTCACGTGCTTATTGTTGTGGGTAAGGGGTCAATGACCTACAGTCCTCAGTGAAAGAATTCACAGGAGACTTGGAGTCATAGCACACGGCAAGTTTTTAGTAGTTAAAGAAACAGCACAGAGGGATAGGCACTCTGGACAGTGAAGGGGCTGCGTCTGCAGGTGGCTATAAGGGCTTCTCTGTGCCTCCCCATCTCCTGGGATGAAATTGTCCCTGCTCTCGAGCACACGTGCTCACTCATATTTAGAAATCCCTTAATTGTACATGGGAAGGAAAAGAGAAGAAGAGTATAAACCAGGGCCCCAGAACATCTGGTTTACCGGTCTTCAAGTTTTTTTCAAGTTCTTTGTTTTGAATTCCCCGTTCCCCTGCCTGCTTTGCCCTGACTGTTTCGTCCTTATCACTTATTGTATAATTTAAAATCCTTTGCCCATTAAAAAAAAATGGGACTATGTTTTGACCCAGCAGTTCCACTTCTTGTTACCTATCTGTGTAGAGAAATCCTCATGCATGTGCACAGTGAGACCTGTAGAAGGAGATACAAACTTGTTTGTAAAAGGAACAACTTGGAAACAGATTGAATTACCATCGGGGGAACCTGGTAAATACACATCCTTTCACAAGTGTCTTTCAGACTGAGACCCATTGACAACTCATGAAATTCAATTTAGTAAGTTGCAACCAGAATAAAAAAAAAATAGAGCAGAATAATAGGCATTTCAAGAATGAAAGGTAATATATTTCCTCTATGGGTTGGGGTCAGTAAAGCTGGAAAAACCCTTCTGTAGAATGCTTTGTAGGAGTTAAAAACATGGAGGGAGATCTATTTGTACTGTCAGGAAAACATCTTCAGGGCACATTAAGTGAAGAAAAGATGCTGCAAAGTGATGTATACAGTTATATGCGTAGACAAAGGTCTGGAAGGATACATGTCTTGCTGACAAGAGTGGTTACCTCGTAGGAGGTGACTAAGTTGGGAGCAAGGAGTAGTCCAGAAGAACTTTAAGCTTGTCTATATATTTTTTATTTATATGTTTTCTTTCGTCAAGAATAAGTGACACAGAATGACAAGTGCAGTTGGTGGCAGTTGTTTCCCAAATGTGATGTCCAGTCCATCCCTGGCTCTCTTAACACTTTGGCCATGAAGCACTCTGTCCTCGTTGGGCCTCGTGTGGACGGTCAGCTGTGGGCCGCCATATGCAGGCGCAGGCGGGTGGTGGCTGGAGCAGCGTAGGAGGCTGAGGTGGTGGAGTGCACGTGAGTGTTCGTTCATTTCCTCAACAAACAGTCAACAGCAGCCGTGGTGACTGCAGTGTGCCAGGTTCTGGAAGGCAGAGGTCCTCGGTCCACCTAGACCTCCCCACGCCCCACCTGGGGGAAGGCGGTAGGGGTGCCAGGGTGGTGCAGAGGTTAAGAGCATGCATGGGTTTTGGAATCAGGCCTCTTTGTGTCTTTCAGCTTATTCACTTTGCTGGGCCTCCGTTTTCCTCATTTAAAAAAATGGCAACAGTTAAAAACTACCACCTACCGCAGAAGGGCTGTGGTGAGGACGAAGTGGGAGGCCACCTGTCCCTGAGTGAGGTGTCCGCTCAGCGTGGGCGCCCCTGCAGGGTGGTGGTTGGGGTTATGCTGTCTTTTGCACGTGAGGAAACCGGCACTGACCCTGTGTCCCATTCAGTAGGAGCTTTGGGTGGCCGGGACGCAGGTGAGTAGAGGAATGGACACTGAGAAGCCTGGGTCTTTGTCTCAGCTTTGCTGCTAACCCTGGTGATTTTGAGCAGATAAGTTCCTTCCCTTTTGGGGCCTTAGTCTCCCCGCTCCCTGCCATCCTAAAATCACATCTTCGCCCTCTTTCTTTGCTTGCATAGTTTTGATTTCTAGTGGGGCCCCGCGAAGCCCCAACCTTAGTTCTAGGGCTAAGAGTGAGTGATCAGAATGGAACACAGAAAGCTGAGTACTTGAAGCTGGAGGTGTGGCTGGAACTGACTGGAGACTGCAGATGACAGAGATTCATGGCATTTTAAAAGTGGGCAGGTAAATCCCAGATGGAAATTTGGCAGGAACCAGGCCAGAATTTCTGCATTAAATAGTGGTTTCTTCTAAGAATTGCAATGTCAAATGTTATTTTTCAAACTGACCTGTTTGCCTGTTGGAAACTTGTCTAAGACCAAATTCTTTGGCTTTGCCTGCCACGTGGTTTTCAACCGTGATTGATCTTGGCTTGAGGAATCGATGGGCCATTTCCTCCAGTGGTGGCAGATTAATGGCTGTGGTGGAGAGAACCCCAGACTTGGGAACGTGGAGCCCAGACTGTGGGCCAGGCTTGGCCTGTAATCTGGTGTATGACCTTGGGCCTCTGGGCCGCCATCTGCAAAAGGTGGTAGTTGAACTTGACTTTAATTTTTAAAATCCAGTTTAGAAAATGGAGTTTGTCCTTCTAGGAATACTTATTGGAGGAAATTGAGAATTGTAGAAAATTAAAAAGGAGGAAAATATCTCTCATTTCCTTACAAATGACGATTTTTAATACTTCACTTGTCTTGTTACATATATTTGTGGCCCACTTAGTTTCTAAGGATTTGAGGTGACTTTAGTGTACATGTACACTACATTTTTTTGTACATGTACTTTTTTTTCAAAATTGAGGGCATATTTTACTACAGTTTTTTTTTCAGTTATCCTCACAGCAGACACATTTTATGTCATCATTTTCTTGATGATGGAATTTTATGATATCCAGGTTTTTGCTCGGTTCTGATCTTAAAGGTCTGTTCCAACTCCAGAGTTATCTGAAGAGCAGATGGATTTGTATTTAGAGGTGTGGAAAGAGCAAATTGCCAAGAAGTCAAACTGAGCTTCCACTGACTCCTAGTTTACAGCTTGGGACAGGGAAGCATCATTGGGAGTTAGACATAAAAAGGCCTGGATTCTGGACCTGGTTCTCCACTTAACTGTTGTGAGACTCTGGCTCGGCTGCTGAAATTATCTGGCCTTAGTGCCTTCCTTTAAAAAATGCACAGACCCACAGGGAATCGGGCAGTTCTCATGATGGTCAATCTCTTATAAATTACAGAGCATTGTATGTTTCCAGGTGACAGCAGTATTTTGCTCCCATTTATGGGGCACTCACAGTATGCCAGGTGCTTGCTGGGCCCTTGGTGTCTTGTTTAATCATCAGCTACTCGATGAAGGAGCTGCTCTCCTCCTTTCACAGGTGAGGGAAGCGAGGCTGGGAGAGGTGCGTGGCAGAGCTTAGCATAGAATCCAGGGAAATGTGTTTTGTGTTGAACCACACCTTCTATGGTTTAGTTTTCTGTCAGTATCTCCAGATCCTCGCTGAACCTATTTTTATAGTTTGAGCAGTAAAACTTCTTGGATCAGTGAAATTTTGCATTTTTGTCTGATACCCTTAAAGCATCTGAATTGGTGCCTGATCCTTGGAAACTTAATTTGGGGTCGTGATAGTCATGTTAATAACGATAATGATAGTAATGACAAAAACAACCATGGATGCCATCTACTGAGTGCTTACTCTCTGCTAGGTGTTTATATACACAAACTCATTTAATCCTTACAGGTAGAGGGTGGTATCGAGACTCAAGAACATCAGTAGCTTACATGCGGCCTCTGCACCCAGCACATCTGTGGCACACAGAACCGTTGATGTGTAAATGAATGAATGAGTGACTGGCCAGGCTCAGCTATTAGGTGTCAGAGCTGGGACTGAGCCCTGAGCCTGAGTTCCTCACCTCTGCACTGCGAGTCTCCCAGGCAGCTCCGCGGGTCCCTCGCTGGCCGGGGCCTGATGACGGTCCTGTGTGGTCCAGGCAGCCTGATGGTCTGTCGTTCAAACGCTGACTCACTCCTCTCTTATCACACGTGTTCTCTCCTAGTGGCCTTGTTCCCAATCGACCAAAGGACCTGGATGGCGTCAGCCCCACTGCTGGCTTGGGAAATGGTGGTAAGTACACAGAGCTGGGCGTTCTCTTGAGTAAGAATGAGGGACAGATGCTAGGCTGTGAGGGCCTCGAGGCCTTGAGCCCGGGCCTGTGCTTTGATGTCTCTGGGCCCCAGAGCTGCTCTGGCATGGCCTGATGCTCCCAGGAGGTGCTCAGTATTTTATGTACCTGTTGACCTGCCATTCACCTTCTTTCATAAACCCTGGACCGAGGGACTGCTGTCCTTTGGGCCATATTTCATGAGTTTCATTTCTCGCTACCAAGCTGGTAGGGGTTCAGCCAGTGTTTGCTGCACTGAACGGCCAGGTGGAGGCTGGATGTTGGAGTGGTGACTCGATCAGGTGTGGAGGGTCTGCTGGTCCCTGCGGCCGAGTGGCTGGAGGCCCTGGGGGGCTGCCGTCCAAACTGGAGTGTGCCAAGGCCTTCCTGGCAGGCTGTGGGCTCCTGTTTGCTTGCTCAGGCCCCGCATTCCTACGCGGGCCTGCCTTTTGGAGACAAATAGTTGGTTAGACCGCAGGAGACGGCGCTGAGTAAATAAGCAGCCTGCTGTGTGGAAGCTGGATTTTGAGGAGACTCTCTGTTGTGCAGTTTGGGTTTTGCTCAGCCTTCTTCATAATTTTTGTTTCGGAAAAATGTGAATGTCCTAAGGATCTGTGGGAGGTGCTGATGATTTGCTTTGCCGAGGTATCGTGTAGAGATATTGTGACTTGTGTTCTTTTCCCTTCTCCAGAGTGATGAGATGTGTGCAAAAGGAAGAAGTTTTTAGAGCAGACGATGTAAGTTTCACAAGGTTTATTTCTGGAGACTATTTTAACTGACAGGCCACCCTCAGGTTTTCCTTTAGAACCTGTTAACTTTTACTTCAAACATAAAATCCAGCAGTTCTGGTTTCACGTCTTCCTGCCCGCGGGCAGTTGGGAGCAGAAAACTGGTACGCCTGCTCCTTAATTCAGCCCACATTGTTCATCTGCTTCGTGCCAGGCTCTGGGCTGAGCCCTGGGATTCGGCCTTGAACATGGTTGTGATCAAGCCTAGAGGGTGGACCGTGAAGGATTAGCACGACAGGTCACATGGAGGTGGAAGGGGCCGTGAGGGGTAAGAGGGAACTTTACCCTCCGACGGAGGAGGTGGGGCAGGCAGGAGCTTCCCAGGAGGCTGACCTGGGGCCGAGACTTGAAGAATGAGTAGGACGTAGGTGGGGGCGCAGACCCCGGGGACAAGGCACAGCCCGTTTGAGAAGCAGGGAGGCAGACCTGTGTTCCTTCATCGGGCGCCCAGGACTCGCCACAGTCTGCCCTGCCTGACTCCTGAGCCTCCTTCCTGCTGAAGGCTTCTGAGCTCCCTCCTCTGGGCCTCCGTGGGGCGGTGGGGGCATTTCTTCTCCCTTTTACCCTCATTTGTGTGCTGCCTGCCTGCGGCTTGAGACTCAGCTCCAGCTCCCCGCCTTCTTGGCTCTCCCCAGGCTGACTTAGATCCGCCTTCCTCTCTGATCCTTGTGTGTTTCACTTCCTTTCATTTCCTTCATTCCTATTGGCTCCTTAAAAAGCACCCAGAATCAGACCGCTTCTCCCCCGCTTATCTGCCTCCCTTCCTGGCTAAGCCCCGTGTCCTCTGGCCTGGATTCCCCCGGCACTTTCCTAACTGATCTCCTTGTTTCCCTCTCGGCGAGGCAGTCAGAGGTGCCTGTGAAAACCTACATCCTATCACATTACTCTTGAGTTCAGAATTCTCCAGCAGCTCCTTGGCATAGTGAGAGGCACCTACAAGGCCCCACACAGTCTGCCTACCCCGTCTTCTGCTGTCCTCTTTGGTTATTGCTCTCCCGTCCATTGGCCTCTTGGCTGGTCCTCAGATCCACTAGGCTGGCTCCCACCTTGGGCTTCTCCTTGTGCCTTCTCCATGTCTGCCCAGCGGTCACCTTCGCAGTGAGACCCTCCTCAATTTCACCACCTGATTTGAAGCTGCAGTCCTCACCCCACCTTGGTACTGGTAATTCCTATCCTTACCCACTGTATTTTTCTCCAGAGCATTCATCACCTTTGAATGTTCTCTGTAACTGCCTATTGTTTTGTTTATTGTCTGCCTCCTCTTTCTAGACTGTCAGCTCCTTTTGTTTGTCTTGTTTCTGGAATGATGCCTAGCAGAGAGTCGGCCCTCAGCGCATACTTCTTGGAAGGATGTATGCACTCATTTCACTCAGCGCACATTTACTCGGCACCTAAAAAGCGCCAAGCCCTTGTGCAGCGTGAAGCAGTGTGTTTGCTTCTCTGTCTTGGGCACTGGATTGGGAACCACCTGGGTGCAGGATCTGTGTCTCTTTCCCCGTTGTTTCCCCAGCGCCTCGCATGGTGCTTGGCGCAGAGTAGGGGTGTAATAAATGTTTGTTGAGTTAGAGAATCTGTGTTAAGATTTGGGTATTGGCAAAGTCTTTAATCACTCTGAAGCAGGGATTGGCCGTTCCCGACCCACTGCCTGCTTTTGAAAATAAACTTTTTTTGGAACACAGCTTCTTTGTTCTTGAACTGTCTGTGGCTGTTTTTGTGTTGAGCGATTGTGACAGATTTGAGGCTTTGTGTATGGCCTGCACAGCCTAAAATATTTATTGTCTGGCATTTGAAGGAAAAGTTTGTCAGCCCCTACTGTCAAGTCGGTTAGACACGCATTGTTTTAATTGATGACACGTGAAGATGATATCCCATTCAGCAGAATAATTTTATGACAAGCGGTAAGGAAGTCCATCCCAGAACAGTTCTGCTTTGCCACATGCATTTTTTGGGTTCATCCTCTGACGTGTACATAGTTGCACTGGGGCCAGTTCAAGTAATTTGTAAATTCTTGCAACATGATCGCTTAGAGCTTTCTGTAGACTCAAATCAGTAAATCACAACAGACCGAATGTATTATGGAAGCCAGTTATTTTTTTGTCTTGCCTAATAGGGATGCTGGGCAAATTTGCATATGGCAACGTTTTCCTGTGTCTCTTTTGCTTTTTTATAGTGCTCCCCAACGTGTCAGAAGAAACGGTGTCTCCCAGCAGAGCACGGAACATGAAGGACTTTGAAAATGTAAGTGGGGATACTGAATCATCATCCCTCACAAATCACGTCTGCTGTCACAGTCCAGCCAGACCCAGGAGGGAGCCGTATTTCTCAAGAAGCATCCAGGCTGGATGAGACCAGAATTAGGAGGAACTCCGGGGCTCGCGGGCGCTCTCTGTGTGACTGTTAAATTCCTCCACTGTCGGCCCTGTATACCCGGGCCGGTTAAGGTTTCCAACAAGTTCAGTAATGTCCAGCTGTGGGGAGCTTGGTGTATTTCTGGTGTCCTGAGCGAGGGGATGTTACCATGGGGCACAGTTGAGAGAAACTAACATGCGTCAAGGGCTTTCCTATAACGCAAGGCGTGTTACTTACGGTCCCCACTTAATCCTTACTATAACTCTTTCAGATGTTTTGTATTCCCATTTTACAGATAAGGAATCTTAAGACTAGCGGAGACTCGTTTATGGTCACATGATACTTGAGTGATGGAGCTGGGATTTGAATCCAGGTCTTTATTGATCCCAAAGCCATTATTCTTTCCACCGCCTTGTGCCTCCTACTTGTATTTGGTAGGCTGCATCTTTGCTGCTGTTGAAGGAAGCGTGAGCGTCCGGTACCCAGTGCCGGGTGGTAATTGTCTTGAGGGTGGATTGCTTGGTGATGGATTTGGCTTCGATGCCTGATGTCTTCCAGGATTGTGTCTTTCATTTGTTAGCGGATGGGGTTTGTTGTCAAGCAACAGGAAAATAAGGTTATTTTCCCAATTCCAATTCTCCTTAACAAGTTACCTGCGCAGTGCTCTCATTTGTCATGGGAAGAATTAGACCCGTCTTCATTTGTAACCAAATGAAATCCATACTATGCAAGACACAGGAGATATTTATCAGCGTGGAGACAGAGGACACAGAGAGAAGGACGTTCCACAATCGTGTTTCTCCCTCCCCAGCTGTCTTTACAGAACCGAGCGGTGCTGTCTCTGGATTTAATTTAGAACACTCATTACTGCTAACAGTTATGTGCAAACCACCAGTGACCAATTGAAGAAATGACTTGTCAGATCTCTAATGGAAACAAGTAATTTCTGAGCTTCGAGTTGTTATAATTTCGACTGTACAACCCGATCTATGCCGTGGGGTCTGGGGCCTCAAACAAATGAGATTTGATTATTCCACATCGTATATAATTAAAATGCGCTCTACTATTAAATGGTTGTTCTTGTTTTATCATAAGAGTAATAACAGCCACTATTTATTGAGTTCTTGCTCTGAGCTGGAAACTTGAAGTGTTAAGCTCTTCATATATATTACTTTAATATTAAAGCAGCTCTGGAAGATACAGAGTTATTTAATTTTTGGAGGGCACAGTTTTGAATTTTATTTCTGGATGGAAAAATTTAACAAGAATCTTAGAATTTTGGCTTCATACTTTGTTGTCGGCCTTTGGAACTGGGAGAGATCTTAGAATCGAATCCAGCCCTCTTTATGATAGGTAGGAGAAACAGAGGCCCAGGGATGTGGTGTGGCAAGGCTGTTCTCTGAGGCAGTGGAGCCAGACCGCAGGCTTTGGAGCCAGGCTGCCTGCTCCTCCACTTCTGCTGGGTGACCTCGGGCCAGTCACTTAACCTCTCTGTACTTTCTTTGTCTTGAAAATGGGTATGATAATGCTTCTACTTCCTAGAGATACGGTGAAGATTAATGAGTGAATACATGCGCGGCACATAGGCCTAGCCCAGAGTTCATTCTGTGTGTTACCTGTTTCTCCTTATTGTTCTGTTCATTCTTGTTACTTTTCTCTGTTCTGCCATGTGATTTGTTTCCCTTGCTCAGCCATGTTCTTAATGACCTAAATACTGATTTTCTTAAAGGCAAGAGAGAGTCTTCTGTGACAATATGTTTTAGGATTTATGTTTTTTCTTTATGACTTTGGTCCTTTGGCTGCTCTTAGGTTTTTATGGCATTAATATTTTTTATTGTAGTATTTTCAAGAGCAAATTTTGTAGTTGAAATTGAAATGCCCACCCTGTTCTCAGTGTCTCCTTTTCAGGTCTTTGTAAGTCACTGAACATTTTCATCTGGCTTGAGCTAAATGCATGATCTCTTTTCTGGGATGCTTATAAGAGATGCCCTTGGTATCTAATGCTAATTGTAAAGTCGTGCATATTAAAGAGGGGGCTAGAGTACTTTTGATTTAAAGGGGAATCTCATGATTCATCTTATTCTAATCTTGGATGATGGATATCTGAACATCAGGGTCTGTTAGCTAAGGTCTAGCAAAATAAAGGCCTCCTGGTTTGCTTTGAGTTCATCCATTCATCAATGAATATTTTCAAATATATGCCCTGTGCCAGGCTGTGCCAGGGACTGGGGACTTTGCAGTGGATTAAGACTTGGTAAGTCTCCCTCAAAAGGCTCACAGTCTAGTTGGGGAGATGGGTGGGAAAATAGTGCCATGATAGAGGGCGCTGTGAGGCACAGACGAGGGGCCCTCAACCTGGCTTGGGGGGACTCAGGGCAGCCTTCTTGGAGGAGGCGTTCTTGAGTTGGGTCAGCGACAAGTAGGGACTGGACATGGTGGGAGGACTGGGAGAGCATCTCAGGCATAAGCACTCACGTGTGCAAATGTAGAGACGGGCACACCAGAATGTGATGGGTTTAGGGAGGTGTAAGTTCCCTCTGGCTGGAAGGAGGCTGTGTGAGGGGGTCTGAGAGGAGGGAAGCCCCTGAAATAGGCAGGGGTCAGATTCTGCAGGTTTTTTGTCCTGAAGATGAAAGGGAGCTGGTGGTGGATATTAATCTGGGAAGACATATGACCAGAGTCACGCCAAACTGATTTACAAAACAGAAACAGACTCACAGACATAGAAAAAAAATAATGGCTACCAAAGGGGAAAAGAGGGAGAGGGATAAATTAGGAGTTTGGGATTAGCAGATACAAACTACTGTATATAAAATAAACAACAAGGTCCTACTGTAGCACAGGGAACTATATTCAATATCCTGGAATAAACCCATAATGGGAATGAATATGAAAAAGAATATCTATATATGTATACATTTATACATAGATACGTATAAAACTGAATCACTGTGCTGTACACCAGAAACTAACACAACACTGTAAGTCAACCACACTTCAATTGAATAAACAGAAGATGAGGCTTGCTGGTAATTGTGAGGAGGGAGCAAGGCTGGCGGTGGCGTGCTCAGTTAGAAGGCTGCTGTGTGCGGTGGGGAAGGGGCGATGCCTGAGCTGAGGGGCGTCTGGGGATGCTGAGAAGGAGATTAGAATTGTGGAGCTGGAGGAGCGCCTGGAATGTCTCATTCAGGCCCTTCTTTGACGCCTGGGGACTCTGAAGCCCAGAGACGAGGAGGGACATTCAGGCTTTGAACCCAGGCCTCTGGCATGGGAAGTCTTTCTACTACGCTCTGTGTTCTGTGCAAGTCCTCTTCTGACCTGTGAAAACCGCATGCCTCCTTTTGGGTCTTTAAACTGGCGATCCGTTGTCTAATACCTGCATCAGCTGGGGGTATATGTACCTGTGTGGCGGGCCGCAGCAGGAGGTCGGTCAGTCTGTGGTCCTCAGAGGGAGCCTGTCTGGTTGGTCCTTTCTCGCTGGTCAAAGCTGTGATGGGTATCCTGGGGCTCGTGTCTTTGTACACGTTATCTCCTTCAGGCAGATTCTGCCGCTCTTGTCTCAAACCCACCTTCCCTGAGGTGCTGGTGTTCTTGTAGCAAGGCCCTTATTCTTTTTTTAAAAATTTATTTATTTAAAAAAAAAATTTTGGTGGGGGAGGTAATTAGGTTTATTTACTTATTATTATCATTGTTTCTTATTTAACGGAGGAACCAGGGATCGAACCCCTGACCTTGATGCATGCTAAGCATGCCCTCTACCACTGAGCTGTACCCTCCCTGCTGTATTCCTGTCTGTTGAAAAGTCTTGGTTTCAGCTGAGGCAGTTGGTCAAGTTCAGTGTTTTATCTGTGGTGTGGCAAGGAGGTCTGCATCTTCAGATTTGCTCTGTAACCTCTCTGTGGCGAGTTACTTCTGACCAGAGAATAGCTCCCCTCACCCTCGGCCCCCGCCCCGTTTGGGTGGCCCTGGAGCTTCAAAGGCACCGTGCTACGTGGATGTGACGCGCACTTGGGAATGAACAGAGTTGGGTTTTAGGTCTGGCCCCGTCACTAACTGACCTGTGACCTTGGTTAGGTTGCTTCTAGAACCTCATCTGTAAAGCGGGGCTTGTACTGTCTTTCACTCAGAATTGTCCTGAGGGTTCCACGAGTCTCAGTGTGGAAAGCACCTGGCGTGGTGCCTGGCACACGTGGGTCTGCAGTACCTGCCGGTGTCCCCTCTGCTCGGAAGATTCTGTTATAGCCACCTCCCTCGGTTCCGCCCCATCAGTTTTCAGCTTCTCCTGGCCCTTCTGTGATGTTTCTTTGACCCTGGAGTGAAATCTCTGGCCGTGGTCCACGAGACCCTGCCCTGTGGCATCGGCTGCTGCCGCCTCTCCCCTTGCATCCGGGCTGCCCTTCTCCGCCGCAGTGAGGCCTTCTCGTATGCTCCTGCCACTGCCTGGACCGCCCTTTCTCCCCCTCCTGGAATGGCAGGCCCCTCAACCTCCTGTCTCAGCTTTAAAGTGACCTTGTTAGAGAGGCGGTCCCTAACCCCCTTCCCCAACTCACTAGGGACCCCGTTGTTCTCTCTTGCAGCAAGCACTCAGCACCTAGTCTTTTCACGCCGTGGCTCTTATGACTGTAATCATGTTTTTTACTTGTGTGGTTGCTTAACGTGTGTCTCCTGCAGCCTGTCCCTGGTGCTCAGCACCCAGCTGGACCAGATGGTAGTCACTTAATAAATACTTGATTAAATCAATGTGACCTTGCATAAGATCCTAAACCTGGTTGCCTGATCTGTAAAACGGGCAAAGTAATGTTTATTTTCTAAGGTCGTGGTGAGCATTAAGTAGCATATGCCAGGACAGTGCCTGGTAGACGAGCGAATGGGGGTGGCTGCTGTTGTCACTGTGAATAAAGTGGCCAGAGATAGGGTGGCTGGAGGGAGGTAAAGGGTGTAATCAGGGTGGGAGCGTGCAGGGCCCGCCAGAGTCTTAGGGGAGCAGGCAGTAATGAGGGTTGGGTGAGGCTGAGAAGGGAGAACAAGGCAGGAGAGCAGGAAGCACGTGGGATGCAGATGGGAGGATGTGGTTGAGGGCAAGTCTGGAGCTGGCGGAGTGGGTGTCGCCGCCACTCTCTGGGGTGCTGGCTTTGCACAGGTTGGGGCCTTTCGGTGCCAAGGGCCTTGGGAATCAAGTTCAGCCTCTGGCTGGTGGCGACGTCTGGTCAGTGTTAAGTACCGAGGTTCATTTGTGCAGTAGGGTGGCCTCCTGTGCGCTACATTGAATGCTCTGAGTTCTCAGACCTCTGCCTGTCGCGGCCATGCCCTCCAAACACCTGGCCAGATAGCCGGCTGGGCAGTGTAAGTTTTTACAATCTTTTTGAAGGCCACTTGGAAAGAGATTTTGATGGTCATAAAAATAATATTGCTCTTGAGCCCGATAATCCATTTTGGGGAAATTTATCCTGAGGAAACAACACAGTGGAAGGAAAAAGCTCTGTGCACGCAGGTGTTTGTTGCCACGTTGTGTGTAATTGTGAAAAATTGGGAACAAGGGAATTCCATTTTACATTTATTGTCTCTGGCTTGTGGTGAGTTTGGGATGAAGGTATTTCACAGATGAGGAAGCTGAGGTTGGAGAGATTAAACGACCTGCCCACGAGCTTAGCGTGATACAGAAACTAAAGGCAAAATTCAGACCTGGCTTTTCTGATCGTAAAGCCTGTGGACTCTCTGCGAGAGCACCCTGAATCCATAAATGCTCAACAGAGAATGGTTAAATAATCGACTGCGAATCAATTCAGTAGAATTCAGTGCAGTCATTTTAAGTGATAATTATGTGAATTCTGCAGCAACAAGAAAATATTTAAGATATGTTAGGGGAAAGCAATGGATTATACAAATTCACTTATGTTACAGTTTTACAAAAAATGTGTATTCATGAGCAGAGGCTGAAAAGAATATAAAAAGAGTTGATTTCATAAGGTAGTTGTATTCTGAGTGTTGCTTGCAGTTCAGTTTTTAAAACTCTGTTATTGCTATAATATTGTTTGTTAATAAATAGATGTTTGCCTAGTAATGGTCTTCTGGATGATTTGAGGACACCGGGGAAAGTATTAGAATCAGAAACTAATTCCAAAGTGCCTTCCTCATTCTACTAACCTCACTTGGCTGCCACTGGCAGAATTATCTTGCTTGCAATATTGTTTACCAAGAATTCATGGCTTTTGTGATGTCTAGGTGAGGGGTCTGACAATTTTTGGACTTTCAGAGGGTGACAAAAATTGATGGTAGCCCAAAGATCTGCATGTTGAGGGCTTGAATGAGAAATGGATTCCTTTTGAAAGCTATCCTGTGTTTATTGCTTGCTGAGTGCCAGGCTGTGCCAGGCACTTGAGTACATTTCGTTGTCATGACACCCCTGTGAGGTAATTGACTTTTATCTTCATTTTATAGATGATGTTGAATACTTTTCCCAAGGTCACATGACTCACAAGTGACAGCACTGGGAGTTCAGTCCCATTCCGATTCCGCTGACCCCAGGACCCTTGCTCTTAGCTCTTGCTGCCTCGAATCGAAGGGTGAGCTGTTGTGGGGGAGCTGCAGCTTGGAAGGCCCAGGCTTTTGTAAGCCGTTGAAACTCATCGCTGGAGCTGGGCAGCTCGCGGAGTGGTTGGAGTTACCCTGATTCTTTTTTTTATGTGGTTGGCTTTTGTTTCTCTTCCCTTTTTGATGGTGCTCTAGGTTAGGAAGGCCTTTGACAGGGAGAGGGGTGGGGGTGAGGTGCGGGGAAGGCCCAGTGACTGACTAGCAGCTCCTTCAGAGTCTGTTGCTCTGCTGAGCTGGGGCCCCGGTCCAGCTTCCGAAAGCTCCACCCTGTAATCCAGGGGCCAGTTGCCCCTCAGATGGCTGCAGTGCCATGGTCACACTTGGGTCGCAAGGGCCAGAAGGTGCCAAGTACAGCCCTTACATTGGCTTACTTTTGACTATAAGCATTAAGTTTCTAAGTCATATTTGGTGGGTTTCATATTTTGAGATATTTATTTCTACTGTATGGTAAGCTGTTTTCAGTTTTTCTGCTCAATTTTTTTTTTAATTCCTTAGACTTGTTTCTCTTAAAGGGAGAAGTATAGATGAAAAGAATATTAATATGTTTCGAGTTCTTATGTTGTGCTAGGCACAATACTAAACATCCTAATTAATTTCTTTAAATCCTTATAATAACTCTTGTAAATAGGCCTTACTATAATCCCATTTTTATAGATAAAGGAACTGAGGCACGCAGAAAAATGAACTTGACTAAGGTCGTACAGCTAGTGAGGTAGTCTGGATTGTATTCAGTTATTAATTTATTCATTCATTCAACAAACGTTGATTGAGAGTCCACTGGATTCCAGATGCTGTGCTGAAACCTCAGAGGAAACAGCCATGAAGAGAGAGATAATAAGGTCCCTGCCCTCAAGAAGTGGATTATATTCACGTAACAAGCATGATAATAAATAATAAAATGTGCCAGTAAATAAGATGAATACAGATAGTGACAACTTCCAGCAAGAAAATGAGAGTTCCGTGTTAGCGGGTGACCTGGCAGAGGCGGTGGAGATGGGGCCCACTTTAGAGCAGGGGGTTAGGAAGGGCCTCTCCGAGGCGGTGACATCTGAGCTGAGATGCAGGCTGAGACCTAGCCCCCCGACCCGCCTGTAAGTGTGTGGAGTCTGGAATGTGGCGGGTCACGTGCTACATGAAGAGGTGGACCCAAATCTGTGGCCCTGGCAGGAGGTTTTATTCTAAGAGTGATGGAAACAACCATGGAGTGATGTTGACCAGATCTGTTTGACTCTGAAGCCTCTGGGTCTGTCCTTGCATCACACTGCCTTCAAGAAATTCTTAAATGTGTCCATCCAGCCAGCCATTGGGTATTCAGTGACTGTCTCTTATGTTTCAGACTAGAATGCACAAGATGCAGTTCCCCATCTCTCAGAGATGGGTTGGGTAGAAAGGGCAAATAACCAGCTGGTACAATGCAGCGTGATCATTGCTGTGATCAAGAAAATCGAGGGTGTGTAGAAATGTTTAGAAGGACCCCAGCCTAGCCTGATGGGGGTAGTCAGAGAAAACTTGATGAAGGAAGTGGTATCAGGCAGAGAGGCTTTGTTAGGGAGATGGTGCCTGTGTTCCATTTTATTTGTTTGGGCTTGTCTGGTGTTTGTAGTGACCTTCTAAAGGCTTATTTACCTTTATCTCATTTTTTTAAAAAAAACTTCTTTACCTATAAATAGGGCAAATATTCTTTCAAGTGTTGCTAAGAATTTTAGCAGTGCGCACAATGTGGGCATTCTCAGCAACCTCCATAAATATTTTATTGGTAGCAGAGTAATAGAATAAGGTTTCTCTTTATAGGAAGCATCTGGCGGAGTCGACTTTTTTGTTTGAATGAATGTTTTATGTGCTGTTTCCTTAAAACATTTAAAAGGAGGCTTTAATGAACCTACCAATTGTTTCTTGCACTGTTCTTCTCAGCCACAAAATGGAAACCTTAATTTAAGTGTTAACGAGGGGCCAAGGGCAGACAGTTTGAAATATACTTAATGTAGAATATGCTTGTCATTTTCTTTTATCCAGTCAGAAAGGTATTAAAAAGTTTATCAGAAAGACTATTATATGCTGTGTCCAATTATTTTTTAAAATGCTGAAAAAAACCCCAGGGAACATACATGTGTGGGGATGTACTAGCATTCAAGTACAGCTGTGAATATTTTGCTATATTTCATTTTACTTATCTTTAAATAAACTTTATTCAGATCTAATTTGTATAAGATAAAACCAATTTAAGTGTTGGTTGAATT
The DNA here is from genome assembly GCF_048773025.1 of Camelus bactrianus. Lineage (NCBI taxonomy): Eukaryota > Metazoa > Chordata > Mammalia > Artiodactyla > Camelidae > Camelus > Camelus bactrianus. Next base: position 65,069,892 of record NC_133542.1, on the reverse strand, counting down.
TTGGCAAACATATACACCCTTATAACCACTGTCATAAACTATATATATATGTATGTATGTGTATGTGTGTATGTATGTGTGTGTGTGTGTATGTATGCGTATATATATATATATAATTTTTTTTCTTGGTATATGTGTATATAGTTCTAGGTTCATGTGACCATCACCACAATCAGAATGTAGAATAGTTCCATAATGCCAAAAAATGCCCCATGTGTTGTCTCTTTGTGGTCAAACTCTCTCTTCACCCCAAACCTCTGGCAGCTAATCCACTGTTCTCAGTCCCTATAATTTTGCTTTTTCCAGATGTCATATGAATGGAATCATGTAATATGTAATCTTTGAGGCTTCTTTCCCTCACCCGTAATGTCTTTGAAATTTATCCGTGTTGTGTATATCATAGTAGCTGAGTATTATTCCATCGTATGGATGTGGACTTTATTCACTCACCCTTTGAAGAACATTTGGGTTCTTTCCAGGTTATGGTGGTTATTAATAACGCTTCAGCAAACATGCATGTACAGGTTTTTGTGTGGATATAGGTTTTCATTTCTCTAGGGTGACCCAGGACCGGAATTGCTGAGTCATAGGGTTAAGTTTAGTTTTTTGCGTAAGAAACTGCCAAACTGTTATGCAGGGTGGTTGTACCATTTTGCATTCCCATCAGCAGAGTATGAGAATTGTGTTACATCTTCATCAGCATTTGGTATTATTGGCTAAAAAGAATATTTTTAGCCATTTTAATAGATGTGTAGTGGTATCTCATTGTAGTTTTAATTTGCTTTTTCCTAACGGTTAGGTGTTAAAAATCTTTACTTGTGCTTATTTGCCATCTATGTCTCTTCTACGATGAAGTTTCTTTTCAAATCTTTGCTGAGTTTTCTGTTTTTTTTAAATTAAGTTGTTTTCTTACAATTATATTTTGGGAGTTATTTATATGTATTCTGGATACATTTCCTCTGTTGGATTTGTGATTTGCAAATATTTTCTCCCAGTATGTAGCTTGTCTTTTCATTCTCTTAACACTGTGTTTTCCAAAGCAAATATTCAACATTTTGATGAAGCTCAATTTATTGATTATTTTATTTATGGATCATGTTTTTGGTATTATAGGTAAGAACTCCGCCTCTCTGTAGGTCCCAAAGATTTTCCCCTATGTATTCTTCTAAAAATTATACAATTTTATACTTTACATTTAGATCTATGATTTAATTTGTATTAACTCTTTTTTATGGTACGATAGATCAAAGTTCATTATTTTGTAAATACATATCCAATTGTTCCAGTGCTGTGTGTTGAAAATGAAAAATTTATCCTTTCTCCATTGAAGTGTTTTGCACCTTTGTCAATAATCAGTTGACCATAATTGTATGGGTCTATTTCTGTATTCTGTTTCGTTGGATTTTTTTTCAAAATTGTTTTCACTCACCTAGCTCTTTTACTGTTCCAAATAAATTTCATAATTGGCTTGTTTATATCTGTAAGAACTCCTGTAGGGATTTTGATTGGGATTGTATAAAATCTAGGGATCAATTTGGAGAGAACTGACATCATTATTATATTGAGTTTTCCAATCCATGAATATGGTAAGTAGGTTTCCTCACTTATTTAGGTTCTTGATTTCATCAGCATTTTGTTTCATCTTCTCTTTTCTGGAAGGGATTGTGTAAAACTGGTGTTATTTCCTCTGTAAATATTTGGTAGAAATTACTACTGAAATCATCTTGATCTGAAATTTTCTTCTTTGGAAAGTTTTTAATTACACATTTAAGTTTCTAAATAGCTATAAGATTGTTCAGTTTCTCTTATTTCTTTGGTGGATTTTGATAATTCATGCCTTGGCAGGAATTGTGTTATTTCATCTAAGCTCAATTTATGTGCATAGATTTATATGCATTATTCTTTTTTTTTAAACATTTTTTATTGATTTATAATCATTTTACAATGTTGTGTCAAATTCCAGTGTAGAGCACAATTTTTCAGTTATACATAAACATGTGTATATTTATTGTCACATTTTTTTCTCTGTGAGCTACCATTGTATGCATTATTCTTATATTATCCTTTTAATTACTGTGGGATCTGTAATGATAGCTCCTCTTTCTTGATATTGGTAATTTGTATCTTCGCTTTTTGTTTTTCTTGCCAGTCTTGCTAGAGTTACATTAATATCAATGATCATTTGAAAGAGCTGTCTTTTAAAATTGATTCTTATCTGTTGTTTTACTCTTTTCCATTTCATTGATTTCTGCTTTTATGTTTATTATATCTATCAGTCTTTTTGCTTTGGGTTTATTTTGCTCTTTTCATGGTTTCTAAAAGTAGAAGCTTAAGTTACTGATTTGACATATTTCTTCTTTTCTAAAGCATTAAATAGTATCAATTTCCTCTAAGTGTTTAACTGTATCCTACAGATTTTGATATAGTTTCATTTTCATTTAATTCAAAATATCTTTTGATTTCCCTTGAGACTTCGCTTTTACCCATGGATTATTTAGAAATGTGCTATTTAATTTCTAAGTATTTGGGAATTTTCCAATTTTCTTTCTATTCATTTCTAGTTGAAATCCATTATGTTTAGGGAACATGGTTTGATTTCAGTTCTTTTAAGTTTGTTAAGGTTTCTTTTATGACCCAGGATATCTTGGTAACTGTTCCATGCTCACTTGAGTTGTTGGGTAGAGTGTTTTATAAATATACATTAGATTCAGTTAGTTATTCAGCTTTTTTCTATTCTTGTTGATTTTTTGGTCTACTTTTTCTACAGACTAAAGAGAGAGGAGTATTGAAGTATCCAACTGCAATTGTGGATTTGTCCATTTCTCCTTTCAATTCTGTCAGTTTTTGCGTCGTGAATTTGGGGCTGGAATGTTAGGTGCACACACAATTAGGATTCTTATGTTCTTTCACTATTATGTAGTGCCCCTTTGCATCCCTGAATAATTTTCTTTGCTCTGAAGTCTGCAGTTTCATATATTAACAACCACTCCAGCTTTCTTTTAATTAGTGTTTGCATAATACATCTTTTTCTAACTGTATCATTATATTTGAAGTAGGTTTCTTGTATACAGCTTTGGGCTGTTTATCCATTCTCATAATCTCTGTATTTTAATTGGTATGTTCATATCGTTTACATTTAACATGTATCAATGCATTTTGATTTAGGCCCACCATTTTCTTATTTGTTTTCTGTTGTTTCTTCTATTTTTATTCTTCTCTTTCCTGTTTGAAACCTTCTTTTGGATTATTTAAAATATATTAAGTTTTTGAGCATATCTCTTCATATAGCTTACTTAAAAAACATTTAAATAATTTTAGTGATTGCTTTAGAGATTATAGTAACTTTTCCTTTAAATGTAAGTGAAATGTAAAAATGTTACCAACACCTATCCCTAGTATGTTTCATATCCAAATACATTGAAAACCCCACCGACTATATTTTAACTTTTGCTTTACTATCATACGTGTTTTTAAAAACTTGAGAGATTTTCATTTCTACTGTTTTTCTAGATAGTTACCTAGATATTTACCACTTGTTTTTCTGTTCCTTCATGTCTGAAGTTCCACATTTCCCTCTTGTATACTTCCCTTTGGTCTGGGGAACTTCCTTTAGCGTTTCTTTTAGAGCAGGTATGTTGGCCGTGGATTCAGCTGGTTTTCCTTCATTTGAGAATGTCTTCATTTTACCTTCACTGCTTAAGGATATGTTTAGTGGATATAGAATTCTATCTAGAGGGGAGGGTATAGCTCAAGTGGTAGAGCACGTGCTTAGCAAGCATGAGGTCCTGGGTTCAATCCCCAGTACCTCCATTAAAAATAAATAAACTTAATTACCCCCCCTTACCAAAAAATAATAAAATATTTTAAAAAAGAATTCTATCTAGCATGATAATTTCTTTCAGTATTTTAATGGTATTGTTCTGCGCTCTGGCCTCTATAGCTTTGACTGAGAAATCTGCTGTCCTTTGAATCATTGTTCCCCATGTATGATGTGTATTTCTCTCTGGCTGCTTTCAAGAGTTTTTGTTTGCTTGATTTTTGGTCTTTAGTTATCCTGTTTGGTGTTTGGTGAACTTGTTTAATCTGTATGCTTTATGCTTTTTTCCAAAATTAGAAAGTTTAAAGTTATTATTTCTTCAAATTTTTAAATACCGCACTCTCCTATTTTTTTCTAGGACTCTGATGAAAGACCTTTTAGTATTGTCTCAGAGGTCCCTGAGGCTCTGTTAATTTTTTTCCTAGTCTTTCCCCTACCCTCGTTTTCATATTGGATAATTTTTGTTGATCTGTCTTCAAGTTCACTGAATCTTTCTATGCCAGCTCCATTTTTTTTGAGCCTATCCATTCCATTTTTTTAGTTGGTTTTTATATTTTTCAGTTCTAAAATTTGCATTTGGGTCTTTTCTGTGTTTTCTGTTTCTCTGTGAGACTTTCCATTTTGCCATTCATTTTGAGACAGTTCACTCTTTGTCTTGGCGTATTGCAGACATTTTTATCACATGACTTTAAACCATGTTCGTGGATCTTTTTGTAGTTTGAAGTTTCACATTTTGATTTGATCCCCCCAAATCATTTACTTTCTTCTCCATTCTTTGTGCGTTTTGTTGACCCTGTCTTAGGCATCCCCTATACAGTATTTTATTTCATTTAGTACTGACAAAAACCTATGAGATCAATTTTATTAGCTTTATGTTAGAAGTGAAGAAACTGAGGCTCCGAGAGGTAACCTATCTAGAGCTACTCCATGAGAAGGAGAGTTAGGATTGAACTTAGTGTTGTCTCCAAAGCCCCTGGTCTTTCTGCTTCCCCTTTGAGAACTGAGCAGGAGTAGTGACTTTGTGAGTGGAAGGCGTACATCAGATGCACGAGTTCTGGCATGGGCAGACACACTGGGTTTTGTGAAGCATCAGCAGCACTCCCTTCACAGTTCAAATGGTCTTTAAAAAGGATGCATTCATGTGTTATTATTTTTAACTCATTTTTTATTAGTAAATTTATATGGTACAACATTCAAAAGGTAAAAAGGTTATGTAGTATACTTCCAGATACATACCATTTATATCAAGCAAGTAATCATAATTCATATCCTCCTCCTACTTTTTAAAATGGTAGCCTGCCACATAAAATGTTCTATACTGTAATGTTTTTATTTAACAATGTCTCTTGATAATTTCCTTTGAGTACACAGAGTGACCTCTTATTCTTTTTTGTGGCTCCGTAAGATTCTGTCGAGTGGCCATATCATAATTTGCTTATAATCATGGACTAGTTGACGTTCAAAAATGTAACAGGTGAACTAAGACATACATATAGGAACACATTGAAAGCACATGTGAACAGTTCAGTAAATTATCAAAAAAGTGAACATAGCCGTATAACCATCATCCAGGACAAGAAATGGAACTCTGTCAGCACCCCAGAAGTCTCCTTCATGGCTCCTCTATCCACCTTTCCTCCCCAAAGAGGTGGAGCCATCACCCTTGACTAGTTTAAAGTTCCCTCCTAGCCTGTGGTTCTCTCATTCTCATTAAAACAGTGTTAAGGAAGGGAGTCTTTTTTTTTCTTCACAGGCAGAGAATGAAACCTGTATGAACAGAGAGATGAGTGGTGGTGGAAGGATTTTGAAAAACATCCAGCTATTTTAACATGGTGATATAAAAATACTAGGAAGAAGCTCTAGTGTGTACACTAATGGCTGTTTTTGGAGTTAGGTTAACCTGCTTCAAAAAGCTTGCTGGATGACCCAAACTAACAAATCAGGTATTTGCTTGCGGCAGTGAGGTTCACCTGACACATCATAGTCACTGGAGTCAGGGCGGGATAAGTGTCTCAGCTTTTCCACTGTTCGTGTGATATTTGATCATGTGTTTAGTGGGAGTAATACTTTCCCAGAGTTGTTTTAGGGATGGGGATACTGTATGTAAATTACCTAAGCTCAGTTTCAGTTACATAGTAGGGTCTTGGTAAATATCAGTTCTCTTCATCTGTTCTTTTTTTCCTTTCCAAATTTTAATGTTAACAAATTTCAAACGTAGGAAAAAGTTGCAAAATAGTACAACAAACAACCATGTATTCTTCATGTAGATTCATCCACTCATATTTTGCTGTGTCTGCTTTGTCTCTCTTTTTTCCCTCCCTCCTCACTCATTAGCGAGTTAGTCGTGGACATCATGACAGCACCCTTAAGTACTTCAGCGTGTATCTCTTACTTAGGACATTCTCCTACAAAATCATAATACCATCCTAATATAAAATTGTTGTTCAGACTCTCCTACTTATCCCCATGCGGCTTTAAAAAAAAATCAAGATTTTACTTCTGTCTATTTAGAAGAGTTCCCCAGCTATGTTTGCCTTAACACCGTCCCTGAGATTTTTGAAGAGTCCAGGCCTGTTGTTTTGTATGATGTCCTTCGATTTGGATTTGTCTGATTGATGACTCTTTAGCAGATGCAGGTCAGAAGTTGTAGGCATTTTAACATTTTAAATGAAATTGCTTACTTTCCGTGATTTAGTTCAGGACCCATGAGATGTCGGTTTGTTCCGCCAGCGGTGATAGTAAACATATCCTCTTGATTAAGGTGGTGTCTTCTAGCTTTCTGAATTGTGAAGATACCTTTTCCTTTTGTAAGTGATAAACCGTCTGTGCGGTGATACCTTGAGACGATGGGAAGGAATACCGTGTTCCCCAGTGCTCTTTGACCAAATGCTTTTAGCGTTGGTGATTCCTGCCTGACTCAGTTATTACTAGACCAGTTGCATAACGGTGATTTTCTGTTCCTGTTGTTCTGCTACATTTATTAACTGGACTTCTTTCGTAAAGGAGAGCTTCCCCTCTTCCTTCCCTTTCCTTTCTTTCTTTACTTATTTACTATCAGTGTGGAGTCATGAATTCTTTCTCCACTCAGTCATTATTCATCCCAGTGCTCAGATTGTCCTTAGTGTAGCTCGTGGGAGCCACTCAATTCTGGGTTGGTGCAGTTGGAGCAAAGGTAAGCCCTGACTCCGTTTGTAGCCCCGGAAGCTATGGGGATTAATGCAGATGTTGGCCCTCAGACCTTACTTTTGATAACCCATCTGTGCTTATTTTCTAGCAAATCACTGAACTGAAGAAAGAAAACTTTAACCTAAAGCTCCGCATCTATTTCTTGGAGGAAAGGATGCAACAGGAACTTGACGGCCCCACCGAACACGTCTACAAAACTGTGAGTGTCCCACTTCTCACTGCCCTCCCCGGTGTCTTTTCTCATAGTCATTCTGAGCAGAAGTTTGATGAGTATTTGTTCGCAGAGTTGGCATGAATAGATGGAGCTGCTTTCATTTCATCTGAATTGATTATGGGGAGCAGACAGACAATAGAATGACCTTAGTATTAAGCAAAGCGATACAAGATTAATTTTAAGAGAGTCCTTCTCTTTTCTTAAAATCAGACTTCTGATTTGTCATGTCTCAGTTGCCTTTTTCTCATTATTTATAATTTAGACAAAGACAGTGAAATGGTGGAATGTCTTTGGAATTGCATCCTGTTGTTAGCAACTAACCTGGGTAACTGCAGGCAGGTCACTTCGGCTCCCCGGGCTGGCTTCCAGAGTTAGGTGATAACCCCTCTGTCTAGGGCTTATTTGTGTGGATTAGAATGAGTCGACAGATGCAAAGCCTCAGCGCACAGTCAGTGCTTGGCAGTTACCATTGTCTTAGCGAGGCTTCCATTGGCGGCGCGGTTAGGGTTGTCTGGTTTTCTCTTCTGTTTTCCTTGTGTGCTTGCTTATAACTGTCAGGAAGAAAGGCCGTTCCCATCTGAAGTCTTGACCTGGAGGTCTCTGCCTGAAAACAAACCTTGGTTCTGAAAGTTGAACAGAGAAGTTGGCTTTCATAAAAAGGCACAAGTACAAACATTATTTCAGGGCCCATTTCTTGGCTTTCTCCAGTAGATTAGCCCTTGGCTTGGGAATTATTCCATTTGTTTTCTCTTCTGAAGTTTGCACCAGTGGAAACTTGAAGGAGGAAAAAGAACTCTCCTTGAGTTTCAGTGGATGGACTTAAGCGGACTTTTCTTGAAGAGGGATTGTACTGTACTTCTGAGCGTTTTCAAGAATCGAAAAGCTCCCTTGTCCCTCAGGACACAATTTTTTTCATTGCGGGGGTGGAAAGACAATGAGGCTCTCCTCTTTGCTGTAAGGCAGTGGCGATGCAATAGAAATTTTACAGAAAAATCAATAGCCTAGAACATTTTATGTGTGAGTGTGATTTGCATGTATCTCAGAACTGATATGGGTGATAGGAAATCAAAACATGTTAATTGTCTACTCTGGGTCACCACTGTCCTGGCCGTGTGGACATTCATCATCTTATTTTAATTCTCAAGACAGTCCTGGACAGTGCAGATGATCCTCATCTTGCAGGAGAGGAAACTGAAGCTCAGGGAAGATAAATAACTTGCTCGGTGTCATATCGCTGCTCTGGGAGGTGGATTTTGAACCCAGGTCTGCCCACCTCATTGTCCTACACTCTTTCAGCTCTTCTTTTCTATTGTTTGGTTAGATGACTTGATCTAACTGCTCTTTTATTTAAATTTTAAGTTTTCAGACAGGTGCACATGGTTCAAAATCAGAAAGCCTGAAAGATAGACATTGAAAAGACTTTCTTCCACTCTTGTCTCCTAGCCCCTTAGATCTAACCAACATTATTAATTCCTTACACATTTTATGTGTATACAAGTGTGTGTGTGAATGTTTATGTGTATAAACTCCCTTTGTACATAAATGTGAGCATATTCTGTTCCATACCTGGCATTTTTCCTTCACCATATCTTGGGTATCTTTCCTTAGTAGTGGTTTAAGAGCCTCTTCATTCTTTTTTATAATGATAGTCCATTTTATACTTATAAGGTGTCTTGATTTTTTGGGTTTGGAAATTATGGTCACCATGTACATAAATTTATAACTTGAAGTATTGGGCTTGCAAACAATCATCTGGTGGACGCACTAGCTATGCAGTCTTTTAAATTTGCTAGGCGGAGGGGGCAGCTGGTTCAGCAGAAAGCAGAACACTTAGATCATACGGTATCAGCTCTTACATAGAAGCTCTCTGCCTTTCGGAGAGCTGGGAAAGCAATCCTCCCTCTGAAGGATGTTTCTGCAGTTTCCCCAAAACCACAGATGAAGACATTGTTCACCGTCACTCAGTGTTATTTAGGTGAAGATCAATTTCTTCTGGGAAGATTTCTGCTGCAGAGATGACTTCTTTAGTTCCTCATGTTTGACGGTGAAGAAACTAACACGTTCTGAGCCTTGTCTCCTGACCTCTTCTCGTTTGTTAGTTCATTCAGTCCTCAGATCCGCCACGTCAGGTGGGCTTCCTGTTTTCCATGTGACGCTCGAGGGATCTGAAAGGAGAAACGGTGCTTTCTCACCTCCTGGGCTGGTGCTTCTAAGGACAGTTACAGGCTCGCACTTCTGCTCTTGTATTCGATGTGAGCTTGAAGGCAGGGCCCGCGTCCGGCTCGTTTACACCACAGTGGCCCCCATGCGCGGCCCGTGCTTGGCCCGTTACAGGGATCGGGCCGGGTCTGTGAAGTGAAGGAATGAGTCAGTGAGCCTCCACTGATTCACCACGGTTTCCTCCTGGTAAACGGCGGAGGCAGAATTTGAATCCAGGTCCTTCTGGTCCCAAGCCTATGACCTTTCCATTCTGACTGACTTCTCAGTCGAGATGCTCTTCCCCACAGGGTTGCTGGGCCGAAAGGAGGAAGGCCTGGCCTCTGAGATTGGAAATTTTACTGCCAGTGTTATTTTTATTTAAAATACTACACATGTATTATGGAGTAGAATGTAAAGTAGGCAAAATTTTTAAAATAAAACAGGAGCAAGGTTTCAGAGAAATCTTGTATTGACATCAGTCCTCTGCAAACCCTGCACTCAGACCCCTGTCTTGACTGCGTGAATTCATCCAGTGTTCCATCTGGGATACGTTTGTGGACTGGTTTGTGAACCATCGCTGCCCCACTGCCTCACGTTCTGATCCGTTTGCCAAAAATTCTCTTTGGATTCTCATGTGCGTGATAAGCCCAAGGCCATGTGTGACTCCTTTTGTTCCAGTCAATTAAGAGGCAGCGGGTTGGGCAACACTGTGGTGTCCCTTGTAGACAGCTGGCCCTGGGTGGTTGTGGCTCTGTGGTAGGGGAGGACCCTGAAGTCTCATAGTGAAATGAGTCAGGCAGTGATGCTGCCTCCCACATTTTATTTTTTTTTTTGAAGCTATAACACATTTCCAGTGCTCCAGCCACCACATGCATGATTGTAAACAACCAGAAGTAATTGCCTTGGAATGGTAAAAGCAAACTGCAGAATTGCCTGTAAATTTGCTTGGCGGAGGGCAAACAATTTTTAAATCAGCCTCACTTGTATGACATTTATGCCTCAATGTTTGAATGCTCTGGCTGTTAGAAGCTTGGAAAATTTACATAATTGTTCCAAGCCTTGAGAAATCCAAGGCTTTCTTTTGAGACCACCAGTGTTTAATGATTCCCTTCTCCCGGTGCCCCAAGGCCAGTGAGGGTCTGAGTCTAACATCTGCCTGTTACAAGTATCATGCTGCCAGTCCACGCCGAAAGCGGGTTCCCCACTGCCGGCCTTTGGAGGTCCTGTGTTTGACACCATTTCTTTTCTTTCCTAATCTTGTCTGGAAGAACATCGAGCTCAAGGTGGAAGTGGAGAGTCTGAAGCGGGAGCTCCAGGAGAGAGAGCAGCTGCTCATCAAAGCCTCGTGAGTACCTGCATCCTGGGCTCAGGGCTCCGACGGTGCAGGCTGGGTGCGGCGGTAAAAGAGAACCTTGTGTTCCTAAGCCACTTCTCGGGCTGAGCACTGAGGACCCCAGGGAGGTTTTCATCTGTATTTAATTATTCAACAAACTTTAAACATGTAACATACTTACAGAAAAATGAACGGACATTAAGTGTACAGCGGGATGAATTTTCACAAAGTGAATACACTTGTGGGGCCCGCATCCACATCAGAAACCAGAGCATCACTAGCCCCCCAGATGTTTCCTTTGTGCCCCCAGAACTTACCCTTTCCCACAAAGATAACCACTGTGTTGACCACTGGTGTCTGTACTACTTAGTTCTGCCTCTTTTTGAACTTTATAGAAATGGAGTTGTACGCTGGGCACGAACCCTTTTGTGTCTGGCCTCTTTCCAAAGCGATGCGTCTGCGAGACCCATCCACGTTGTAAATTACATCAGCAGCTCATTCATTTGCATCACTGTAGAAGGTCTAGGGGCCTGGGGGTCCTCAGGACCCCTGCGGTGGGTGAGGCCAGGTGGGCAGAGGGGGCAGCTTCCACCAGAGTGACTCATTTTTGTATCTGTCTTATGTACTAAGGTCCCTTGTAGTCTTTTGTTTAAAAGAGGGGTTCTCCTGCTTTCAAACATTTGAAAACTCTTATTTTATTTCATCAGTCAGTTAATTAATTTAAATATTTATTGAACAACAAGCACCATTCAGAGAATACAGCCTATGAGTCAGCTGGTCATACATTCATTCATTCATAAACGTTTCTTACGTAAACGTGCCCCGTGCCGAGGATTTGAGAAGAGACAGCCCTTCACTTGGAGCTCATCAGAGGCGGGTGAGCCTCACAGCATGCCACACGTGGAGTGTAATCAAGATGCAGCGACAGAGGACATCTGTGGGCATGCTGGGAGCACCAAAGTGTGCTGAGTTTCACTTGGTGAGAGAGGAGTCAGACTTCCCAGAGCTGACCCACCGAGGATCTGGCTGCAGCGCACATGAAGATGCTCTGTCTGTCGTGGGAGCAGGGCCCCTGCCGGGGACCGCAGACCAGGAGCACGACGTCTTTGTCCCAGGGCGCAGCTGCTCTGCTCTGGGCCAGGCCATATAATTCCCAATTGTCACCCTGCCAGCAGCCGGAACGGACTGCTGTTGGCTCTGAGTAGACTAGGGGTTCCCTGGCCCAGGCTTCTTTGAGTTATGCTGACCTTGCACACAGGATATTTTCTGAGTGAATGAATGAATGAATAAACTAGAGTAACATATTTTTGTTTTCGTTGGTTGCTCTTGTTTTTTGGAAGCACATCATTCTCTGGGCAGGAAGTCAGATCTGTCAGTGTTAAGGCTCTTTTTGGTCTGACCAGCTTTATAAATTTATTCAGCAGTTTTATGAATTTTTATCAAGCAGTTGCTGTGTGCAGCCCCGGACCAGGTTCCTGGGAATATAGTCTGATTCAAACAGATGTGCGGGGCTTACACCCTGGAAGGGGTATGGGGAACAAATACTTGGAATAATAGATATGTAAATACAAATTGGGAAAAGAGCTCTGAGAAAAATAAAGGAAGCTTTGAAAGTTTGTAGCAGCGGGAATAGGTGTATAAATATAGGTACACAGCTGGGAAGGTAGTGTTTGGGACGAGATCAGAGGGGTAAGTAGGACGTAACCAGGTGGAAGGTGGAGAAGAAGTGTCGAAAGAGAAGGGACCGTGCAGGTCTGAGGAAGAACAAGTGTAGGGGGCTCGGTCTTGTCCTGTAGGGTCTGGAGGCCACTCCGGAGATTCTGGTATTGATCCTGAGAATAGATGGAAAGTAGTCATGGGTTTTAAGCAACTGACACAAACAGGGCTTTGTTTTTCCAAAGGTCACCGTGGATGCTGAGTGGGAGATGTTCTGTAGAGGGAGCATGGGTGGAGGCAGGGTTAGGAGGCTGGTCTAGAAGTTTGGATGAGAGATTTGGGATGGGATGCCTGGGGGGATGGAAAGTTAAATTTAGGAAGCAGATCTGCAGGGCTCAGTTGTGGGTGGGAAGGGCAGGGTCAAGGATGCCTCCTGGCGAGGAGTTCTGTTTGAGGCTATTTGCAGTGACTGCACTGCCCCGCTTTCTCCCATGTGGTTCACAGAGACTAAAAATGTTCCGCTCCTGTGGTTCTGGCCTTGCTCCAGCAGGTCTCTTCAGCTTCCAGTCCCCTCCTGGTCCAGGTGCCTTTCCTGTTGCCTTCCCTCCGTAAAGGCTGCATCCCGTGGCTGCCCGAAGCCCCCGTCTCGACCTCTTCAGAGACTTCTCTGGTGTATGACGACAGTCCCGTGTGTGTAGCACTTTTCAGTTTACCAGACGCTGTCACATCCATTTACATTCCATCATTACCCTGGGAGCTGGGCAACTCTCAAAGAAAACCTCATGTTATAGGAAAGGGGGAGTTGAGGCCTGTAGAAGGGAAGGACCACGACTAAAACCGCTTAGAAAGCTCAGAGCTGGGATTAGAACTCAAGCCCCTGACTGCTGGTCCAGCACTAGGTTTCATATTCTTTATTTTCCTGTGTGTGATCATCATTTCCCCGACATGACTGTATGTCGTGGGACCAGTGGAAAGGGAAGGGGCTCTGGCTTGGCCCTGCCGATAGGTGGGTCTTTGGCCTCTGAGTCTTGGCTTCTCATCCCTGCCGTGGGGTGTGTGCCGTGTCTACACACACCTGCTAAAGCTGCCTTTCTTTACCCCTAGCTGTCCAGCACCTGGCAGTCTGTGTGTGGCACATACTTGTTGATGGAAAAGAGATATGGGAGCTGTTACAGGAAAAGCCCCTGCTTTTCCTAAAGAGCTATAATTAGAATGGAAAAGGTCAAGAGGAAATGTTGATGGTTACAAAAGGTAGCGAGGCTGGTGTTTATGGAAAGTTCTTTCCTGTATTGGGTGGAAAGCTGGGTTAGACCAGTTTCTCTCAACCTCTCCTCTCCTAAAGTCTTGCTGTCTTTCTCATCTCTTGCCCTGGATTCTATAAAGCAGGAAAGGGTAGAAGGCAGAAACTAACATTTATTGAAATCCCACTTTGCCCCAAACCCCGTGCCTGGTAATTGACATCCTTTATCGCGTTTGATTTTACAATCACTGTTTGAGGCGGCCAGTATCCCCATTTGAGTGAAGAGAAGACTGAGGCTCAGAGGAGTGGGAGGACTTGCCCAGGTTGGTCACAGAGCTGGGACTGGTCTGTTTGGGACTCACTGCCTCACTGTGGCGTAGACATACATGCCTGCTGGCTTGCCATTGTTCTATGTATCGGTTACAATAAGGGGACATTAAAAACAAAAGCAGACATATTGTCGGGAGTAAATTTTATCTCTGTGGCTTTAAAACACAAACAAAAATAATAATTCCATTAGTAGGGGAGAACTGCACCGCACTGCCGAGTGTAAATCTTACTGCTCTAGTAACTGTAAAATACAAAGATGATAAATGAAAAGTTGGAACATTTATTATTGGGAATATATTTTATTGGTATAACTAAAACGCAACCAAACTGAATAATACCAGTCGGTACTTGTTAAAAATTGTAGACAGCCTCTTGACCGCGTGTATGAGTCTGACTGTGAAACCCAAAGGGTTGATCTGGGCTGAGAGGAGGGGATGGTGTATTGCACTCACTGGGCCGGGGGAGGGAGGGGCGCGGGGGGGAGGGGGTAATAGAGTGGGTTATTTTCTAGAGGAGTCTCTATAGAGCCCAAGGCTGGAACATTCGTGGCGGTCAGTGGAAACTTGGGACAGGAAAAATCCTGCACCCAAGGCTCAGAGGGGGAAGCTGCTAGTACAGAAATCTTCCAGCCATGTGTAATGCCTCTCGAGAAGTGAGGGCAATGATGTGAGTCACTGTGAATTCCAGACAGCACTGATCAAGACACGAGCCCAGGGAGGGGGCGCCGAGGACACTTCACAGCATTAATCAGGAGGTGGCAGCGGTGGCCTTAGTTCTGGCCAGAAATGATCTGTTCTCAGCTCAGACGCCAGCAGAGGAGTGGAATGAGGCCTGTCACAATATCTCAGCAGGGGGCCAGCACTGTGGTGGCCTCGGGCCCAACAGGCAGCACTCAGATCGGAGAGGAAAGGGTGCTGTGCTCCGGTCACCACGTGTGCTAGTGCATTCCTCCTAAGAGGTAATCATCTCATTTTTCACGTGAGGAAACTCAGGTGTGAGAGGTAATTTACCCGGAGTCACACTGAGGACATAATAGAGTCAGAATTCGGAAGCAGAGCTGTCCAGCCTCAGAGCCCCTTGTTCCCATCAAATTCCATTAAAATGATATCATGACAATGGGGCCTTCTGAAGGCTGACCCGTGAGAGGAAACAAGATATGAATGACATCTTTATTTGCAGGCGACTCATGTTTGAGACTTGGACAGCAAGTATGGCCCTCTTGACTTTCCATTGTTCTCAGTCAAAAATTCACATGGCCTGTACGTGTGAGTGTCTGATCACGTGGCTCTCGGTTGGAAAAATGTTACAGACCCTTAAAGTAGGGCACGGGAGGCCGGTGGTGAATAGATTTATTCTTTTGCAGTTTTTCTGAAAAACTAGCTTTAGGTGGAGCCATTTCCTTTATTATTCTGCCTCCTGGAAACCCACAGTCGTTTTAGAAATCTGATGAGAACTGCTCTGAGTCTGTGTCTCACAGATTCATATCCGACGTTATTTTTCTTTTTCAAAAACCAAAATGAAAAGCATCAGT
Source organism: Camelus bactrianus (assembly GCF_048773025.1). Lineage (NCBI taxonomy): Eukaryota > Metazoa > Chordata > Mammalia > Artiodactyla > Camelidae > Camelus > Camelus bactrianus. The sequence goes on along the minus strand of NC_133542.1, from coordinate 65,054,386 downwards.
GGCTGTGGTCCCGTGTCTGATTTTGGTGTGCCAGCTCCACCTCTGCTTGCCAGGCGGCGAGAACACTCCATGATGCCCTGTGCTGAGAGCTCCGCCTTTTATGTTAGACACCCTGCCCTCGGTCACTGCTGGGTTTGAGGTGCTTCCCCTCCAGCGGCAGACGCCGTGTACCCTCCCTTCCGTCAGGTTTATCTGAGTTGTACACTGCTCCTTTGCACACTGATCTGTCAGACCCGCTATCCGCCTTTCCTACCACTGGGGAAGGTGTACTTTACCAGAAGTTTGTCGGTGGGGCGTTTGGCAATAGCTGTCAAATGTCTTAAAAGTGTGCTTATCTTTTAACTTAGTAATTCCTTTTCTTGGAACTGACCCTAAGGAAATCACTGGATGGTATGCACACTGTGTCTGTATATATATATGTAATATATATAAAACATACATACGTGTTTTAATTGAGATACAGTTGGCGTATAACATTGTGTAAGTTTAAGGTGTACTGCACGGTTGGTGCGATACGTTTGTATATTGAATGATCTGTGCTTTTGAATTACAAATATTAATTTAAAAAAGAAAAGCAGCTCAGCCCAGGCCAGTGGGAGAATCGACCAGCAAATATTTTTCATCTCTTCGGGGTGACTGGAGTCACTATCTGACTGTCCCTCTTGTGCGTCTTATACCTTTGCCTCTTTTTGCAGCAAAGCAGTTGAGAGCCTGGCTGAAGGGGGCGGCTCTGAAATTCAGCGGGTGAAGAAGGATGCTCAGAAGAAGGTGCAGCAGGTTGAAGAGCTCCTAACCAAAAGAATACTCCTTTTAGAAGAGGCAAGTCTGGAAGCCCGGAGGAGAATGTGCTCCTTGCAGTGGGTTCATAACAGAGTGGGCAGAACTTTGTTCCTTTTTTCATAAACTGTCAGGGTTTCAGCAGAAACAAAAGCCACTCTTATTGGGTGTCTCTTGGGCCCCAGCCCCGTTCTAGGCACTTCACATACGGGATTTATACCCTTACACCCTGCACCCTACCCTTTATTGTCTCCATCCTCTAGGTGAGGACACAGAGGTACAGAGAGAAATACTAACCAGGGCAAGTTTAATCCTGGATTCAAACATGATTGCTGATTTGACAGCCTGTGTTGTTGCTCCAGCACCAGCCTTCTCGTCTAGTTTATTCTCTTTATTTTACAGAAGAGGAAACGAAGGCCCAGAGAGGGGAAGTGACTCACCTAACATAGCTCAGCCTGGAACCAGATTCCCTAATTTGCAGGCCATTGAGTGCCCATGCGGCCCCTGTCCCCAGAGCCCAGCCTCAATCCCTCCACCCTTCCATCCCACCTGTGCTCACTAACTACCTTTCCTCCTCCTCCTGACTCTCAGTCAGGTGCCTCCTGTGACTGTGGTTGGAGTCAGGATGTTTCTTGGCCAAAAATTTTTATCTCCTAGATGTTAAAAAGTTTTCCTCTATACTAAGCTAGTGTTAAGTAATACTAGTTCCTTAATTCTTGATCTTTGAAGTTGTGTGATGTCACTTCCTCTTCCGGAAACCCTGATTCTCCTTAGCAGGTAAGAGGAGAGATGACACCACAAACAGAACAGCAGATACGTTTGTGTTGTCTTTTGCAGCTTGTCATGGTCTTTCCCATTCATCACGTTCACATCACCCCCATGAGGGTGTATAGATATTAGGTCCAGAATACAGACAAGGAAACAGACTCGGAGAGAGCGAGAAACTTAGTCTTGGTCCTGGGTAGTAGCGCTGAAACCGAAAGGAGGGTCTTCGGAGCCCAAATTCTGAACTTCCGTTAACATGTAATCCTGAGACTTTTCAGAGACTTACTCTATTGGTTCAGCCGTTTTATTTTCACCAGTAGGTGCTTCCCAGTGGTTTAGGGTTGCGTACTGGGTTGAGTCCCTGCCCTGTCACTTACTAGCTCTGTCACCTTGGATAAGACCTTTGCCTTCCCCGCGCCTGCGCGGCTGCACCTGCGAAATGCAGCCAGTGATGCCCGCCCTGCGGTAGTGGCTGTGATAAGGACAGTGAGCTCACGACTCATGGAGGGCTTACTTACCGTCTGTGAGGCACCCTTCTTTCCTAGCCTTCCCGTACGTTGATTTAGTTAATCCCTTCAGTAAACTTTCAAGGTAAAGACTTTTGTCATCCCCCTTTTAAAAACAAAAACAAAAACAAGCTGACACAGGGACAGAGTGGCCTAGTCACTCGCCCGAGGTCAGCCAGGCGGTAAACGCCAGGTGGTCTGGCCGCAGAGCCTGCATTCTGAACCCTGTCTCTCAGTTAGGGAACTTTTTAGGGTTGGGTGAGGATCAAAGAACTTATAAATAAAGCTCTTTGCTCAAAGCCTGGCATTAGTAGGCACTCAGTAAATAATAGATTTTGTTTTCTGTCTCAGAATATTGAGAAATGGTTTTCCTAGCTGTCATTGGGATTGGCAGGCTGTCCAGCCCTCTTGGGGAGACAGTGGTGGAGGCGGCACTGTGGAGGGAGAGGGCAGGGAGGAGGAGGAACCAGCGTTTTTGGAGCTTCCTGTGATGCAGCAGGCTTTTGGCGGAGTCTGACGGCAACTCTTTGATGAGACGGTGGTTATCCCTGTTTGATAGGTTGTGAAACTGGGGATCAGAGAGGTTAAGTGACTCCTCAAGGTCACCCAGCAAGTCAGTGGGGAGCTGGGTTTTGAACCCAGTTTGATTTTACTTTCATCTTTGTGATGTGATCAGAGGCAGCTGGGATGAGGGCTTGGAGAACTGAATCTGCTATCAGGTCACTGTCCTGAGCACCAGGGCCTTTTTCCTGACACGGACGCCCCCTGAATGATTTAGAGACTTTCCTTGTGGGCTTCTCCGCCCCCTCAAGAAGAACATAGAGTTTTTCACCACTTAAATCACCTTGGAGATATAGGAAATGTATGGTAGAATTGTATGGTCATTATCTTTAAAAAAAAAAGTGAGGGGCACTGGAGTGTGAGATGAATTTGTGTGGAGATTATAGTGATGCTCAGGACTTGATGTCTGTTTAGTTACAGAGAGGCACATTCCTCCTTGTCGTGGAAGCTGTAAATATTGATCCGATTTTTCAAAACTGAAAATACAGTTCTTGTAGAGTTGAGTCTTTTCCATCGGAAATGCCTAATACCCTTCAGGATACAAGAGGGAAAAGAGGCCTGTGAATGTATTTATTACTGATTCTCTCCATGTAGAGTACAATTCAGGGAGGGGAAATGTGCCGGAGAAAAAGTCATAAATATTTATATTTTAATCCAATTTCCTTTCAAAATGTTCCCAATTGTATTGAAAAATTGCATCAAATTGCATTTAATTTAACTCTAGGATGTGAGAGCCGCCCAAGCAGAACTGGAAAAGGCCTTTGCTGGGACAGAAACGGAGAAGGCGCTTCGGCTGAGCTTGGAAAACAAGCTTGCAGAGATGAAGAAGGTGCACGAGGGGGACCTGGAGATGGCTCTGGTCCTGGAGGAGAAAGACAGGTCTGGCTCTGTGATGCTCTGACATTCGTGTACCTAGCAGCATGATTCAGAAAAGGGGAAAGAGTTGTCCCCTTCCTACTCTTCTCCCCCTTTTCCCTGCTTCCTCCCCACATTGAGAAAACTAGGGATAAAAATCAGGGTGAAAGAAGAAGGAATCGGATAGTGATATGAGGGCAGAGGTAGAATTAGTAGACAGAAATTCATGCTAAAAAGTTCTACTCAGATACTAAGTTTAGCATTCAGTCTTGCCACAAGCTTCCGGGCAGCCGAAGGAAAAAGGGAAAAACAACCCTGGTGGACAAAAGAGTCACATTGCTCACAAGACAGAACAAGCTAGTAACTCAGGAGAAGCCCGGTTTTACTTGACACTGTCAGAGAGAAATTTTTCCAATAGATTTTCCCAAAGGAAATAGTAAGTGACTACATTCCCACAATAAAACACTAGTGAATTTTCTGTGTCCGATTTCCCATTATATCTTTCAATGCAGGCTGAGGGCCCAGATTAGCACAGTGCAATGGGCCAAAATGATGTAGACCAAGTGCAGAGCTCTTCAATGGTCCAGACATAAAGTGTGTGCCATTGGTCCAGAGAAATGGCTGGACCGTTTGGTTTCTAGGCAATCTTTAATGCCCATGATGTCTTGCAACCAAACTTTTGATCAAAACTGGTTAGGAGAGAGTTGAGGATTTTATTCTTTACCACAAATCTTGACATTTTAAAAAAAGTTTAAAATTTTTTTTTAACGTTTTTTTTTTCAAGTGGAGGCACTGAGGATTGAGCCCAGTATTTCGTGCATGCTGAGCATGTGCTCTGCCACTGAGTGATACACCCCCCCCAACCCCCCCAAATCTTACATTTTCATGCTCTCGCCTTGCTTTGGTGGTTGCTAAGTGGAGGGGTGAGTTAACTAAATACAAGTGAAACTTCTGGTTAACCTCTGACCTATCCATTGACGAGCCGGGCTTGTTTGGACAGAAATCGTCCTAAAGCATGGTCAGGGAACTGAAAGAAATGCAGCGTTGTGTTCTGGAAGGGAGGGAGGAGGAGCTGGGCAGCTTGGGTGGGCCTTGTTGAGGAGTTGGCTCTTGTCCTCAGGGCTTGTGAGAAGAGTTGAGGGTGGGGGTGGGGGGATGACAGGCTCAGGTTTAAATTTACAGAGATACCCCCTGGCTGCGCTGGAGGATGCATCGGCAGTGGGGCTGATTGGGAAGATTGGTTCTTGGGCTGATGCTGAAGTCCAGACAAGAAGTGCTGGTGACGAGGCCTGGGGTGACAGAACCAGGACTGGGGAAGAGCAGGCACAGATGACATGACTGCTTGCGGGGCTTGGTGGCTGATGGATTTGGGGCGAGGGAAAAGGCTGCAGAGATCCACCTGACCCAGGTTTTGAGCAACTGTGGGATGGTAGGGCAGTTTGCTGAGTTTGTGGGAGAAAGGGAGAAAGAAAGAGATTGTTTTTGGGTAGCGGTGGTGGGCAGGTGAACTTTCAGTTGGGTGTGTTGGGTTGAAGGATTGTTGGCATCTGAGAGGAGAGTCCAGGAGATGCTTGGGCATGTGGAGTAAGGTCAGAATTCAAGGAGATGCAGTGCTCGCTCCGGCAGCACATGTACTAAAATTGGAATGATAGAAGATTAGCATCGCCCGTGCACAAGGATAACACGCAAACTCGTGAAACGTTCCATATTTTTTTTAATATTATAGCTATACTAGGAAGGCAGAGATACAGTAATAAATTACAGTAATTTTGAAAAAAAAAAAAAAAAGGAGATGCAGATTTGTTGTTGGCCAACTCCTGAGCACAGCCTTGGGCTGGGTGCCAGGAAGGCAGGGCTGACCACTGTCTTCCTTCCATGGAGCTCCTGGAGCGGGGGAGGGGACAGGTGTTTAAGTCGTGATTGGGGTCAGGGTTCTGGGCTGTGACAAGACCACGGGACTGATAGCTGTGCTTGGGTGTGGGACAGGGAAGGCTTATCAGAAGAAGAGCGCTGGGAGTTGGGGTGAGACACACGCAAAGGTCCACATGGATGGGGCCAGGCACATTTCACAGTCATCATTGTCCCTGTTAGCACATGCTGAAGAAGCTTGGCTTCTCATCTTTTGGAAGAGGGAAGCCTTTTTGGGAAGGGTTAATGCTTTTTGAGTGCTTACCCAGTCGGTAGGGTCTCCATGGATGTGAGTGGTCAGGTCGGATGTCCTCTGGGTCCGGCTGGGCGGGCAAAGCAGACTGATGCGTCAGTCCCGCAGATGCGGCTGGCTCTCGGGGTTAGAGGTGCCCCAGCCCCACTTGCAGAGACTCAGCCAGATGCCACCTCTGGATTTCTGCCGGCTCGGCTGTGGTCCTGTGCTGGCGGGCCTCTCCTGGGACTAGATCAGTGTGCTCCCTCCCTGACGGCAGACTTTCCCAGGAAGCGAAATCGAGGGCAGCAGGTGAGTTGCAGAATTGGAACAGGCTTGGACGTGCCCTGGTGAGATGGGGCCAGGACCGAATGTCGCCGGGCAGGGCCCTCGCTGGGACGGACACTGCCTGTGTCCTCCTGGGCGCTCACCACCCTTTGCAAAGGTACGTGCTTTCGCTGCTGCTTGCTTCCCTTCAGCCCGGCCTCACAGCTAGCCTGCATCTTTAAGGCAGTCGGCATTGAGGAGCCCTGAAGGGCCATACGGCCAACATATGGGTTTTGTTTGGCTTGCATGGTGCTTTTTAAAGTGTGAATTTGTTGCTAATACAAAAAAAAAAATCTAATTTAATGTGAAAGTCTAGATTTCCAGCTTCTCTGGAAAACCTGAAAGGCGTGGCCGGACTGGGCCTTGGCCTGGCGGGGTTGAGGTTCTCCCTGAGGTGGGCCGGTGCTCCGGCTTGTCCCCACGGGCCTGCCCTGCTCTGTTTCATCCCTTTCTGGAACTTGCTCTAAGGGAGCTACAGCAAATCAGTATTATCGAAGTGTAAGTTACATGCAACACAACACATTGTGCTAAGTGTACAGTTGGGTGACTTCATCTCTCTTGAATTGTTTGTGATGGTTTCCGAGTTGAACCCCCAGAGGGCAGTCTTGCTCCTCTTTCCAGGTTTTGGGGGGCATTGTACTGGTGCTACTTGGTTCGCTGAGTACCCCATTGTCTCAGTCTGTTTGGGTAACATAATACAAAATACCACAGATTGGGTAGGTTACAAACAACGGAAACTTATTTCTTACAGTTCTGGAGGCGTGAAGTCCAAGATGAGGGTGCGGACACGATAGGGCGAGTGCCTTCTAGGTCGTGGACTTTCCATTGTGTCCCCGCATAGTGGAAGGGGTGAGGGGTCTTTCTGGAGCTTCACTGCTCCTGTTCCTGAGAGTTCCACCTCCAGGACCTTACTTCCTCCCACAGGCCCCACCTCCTAATCCCATCGCCTTTGGGGCTTAGGATTTCAACATAGGAATTTTGGGTGGACGCAGATAATCAGATATTCAAATGCGTATTGCTAGGTGCTTTAACTGCTCTCAGCTCACTCCTCACCTTCGCCTTGGGACGCTCTCTCAAGCCTTTGCTCTTTCTCCCATACTGAGTAGCTTTCTAGCCTTAGCTGGAAAGACTGTTCTAGAATCCTCTGACAAAATGTTAATTGTTGAATGTTAAGAAAAAGTAGTAATTATAGCCACTGTCATTTGCTGGTTCTGTCATGAGCCTGGAGCTTCTCTCCATTCCACATAAGCAGGTAACCCCCATTTTACAGCTGAGGATATGCAGGCCTTGAGAGGTTAAGTAACTTGGCTGTGGTCAGGAACAGTTGATGTGGGGTCATTGGGTGGACTGGAGAAAGATGTGTCCAGCTTTACCTGAGGGGGCCTCTTGGGGTGTGGGTGGGCAAACTTCCTTGAGGGGAGGTAACGCCTTACTAAGCCTGACAGGATGAATGGGTGATTGTCAGGCGGTGGTGGGAGTAGGGCTGCGGGGGGCATTCGGGGAGAGGGTGTGGGCGTGGTCCAGAGACACACAACAGCCGGGCTTCCGGAGAGGCCTGGGAGGGAGGCTCTGAGTGGTGACAGAGAGGGCGATGGTCTCCTGTGAGAGATGAAACTGGTCAGCATGGCCTCTGATCTGCTAGGCCCTGAAAGCTGGGGCCTGGAACACCTTGCCGAGGAGTTTGGCCTTTATCTTGAAAATCTGTCTGCTTTAGACCTTGCCCTGAGAGGCCTGGGAGAGGTGTTCTTGGGTTTTTTTGCACTCACTGGAACAGTTCTGCTTTATTGGTTGTGTTTGGTCTCACTGCCAGATTTCTTTGGGAGAGATTTCTTGGCCAGGAAAAAAAAAATTAGTAACCCTCTTCTGTAGATGGTGGGGGCGATGAAAGTCTGAGCTTTGAGCAGGGGTGTGACTCAGTCAGACCACAGTCTGGTGGCTCAGAGGTTGGATTGACCTGGGCGGGGCTGGAGGTGAGGGGATTGGTAATGCCACTCGAATTCTGGCCCTTAATCTCCCACCTGCAAAGTGCTATTCCGTTTGTGTTCAGTCGTTGGACACGTCTACTTTGAAGGTGTCTGGCCCCATTTCCCACCTCCTCCTGCTCCACTGAGCTAAGAGAACAGCTTAGAATTAATATTTAAATTTTGTTCTCTTTTAGACTGATTGAGGAGTTGAAGCTGTCTTTGAAGAGCAAAGAAGCTTTAATTCAGTGCCTTAAAGAGGAGAAATCTCAGATGGCATCTCCTGATGAAAACGTGTCATCTGAAGAGCCCCGAGGACTCTCTGCCACTCTGAGGGGAGACGGGGAGAGAGAGGCTGAGGTGAGGCGCCGGGACATGGAGAGGGGACTTTAATTAGCGACCAGAGTCCTCTGTGGGAAACGGAACGGCCTTTCTGTATATTAGCTCCCTGTCAGCTGAGGAATTACCAGAAACTTCCTTTGTCGGGGGCCCTGGCATCTTTTTTCCTTCCAGCCTTGTGTTCATACAGAGTTGGTTAAAAAAAACAGTCCACACCTGCCTGCCTCTGTTTTACCATGTGTTAATTTGTTGTTGCCTGGGGACTTTATTTTCATCCATCGGGTTTTTTTTAGGATGAAATTGTGGGCCTTACGTGTCTGGCCTCTGTAGTTAGAGACAGGCCTGAGGCCAATTTTGGTCTGAAACTTCAGAGACGAGTGTCGGGGGATGGCGGGGGGGAAGGGAAGTAACTTACATTGGGCCTGACAGCACTTGAAGGGGGTCAGCGTGCTCCTCGGTTAATCCTGGCCACCTTGCGGGGCAGAGATCACGGTCCCCTTGTAAGTATAGAAATGCACTCAGAGGAGTCGTCGTATTTTCTTAGGCTTCAGGAGCTGGGACGCTAGTACCAGCCCCCAAGGCCTCCCTGGACCCCAGCCCCACACGAGGCGGCCTTCACGGCAGGCTGTCTTGAAGAGGGTGGGCAGGCCCGGGGGTGCGGGTGGGCCTCGGGGAGGCCTTCCGGTTCTGACTGGAAGCCGGGTGGCTGTGGCATGTGGTTGGTTCACGCCAGGGGACTTCCGATGCTTCTGGCAAGTCTTGATCTCTTCACAGAGCAGGGTCTGCTCTGTCCCGACCATAGCCATGAACCCTCTGGCCTCACCAGTTAGTTTTTTTTTTTTGGCGAGGGGGAGAGGTAATTAGGTTTGTTTGTTTGTTTATTTTAATCAGGGTACTGGGGATGGAGCCCAGGACCTCGTACATGCGAGGCATGCGCTCTACTGCTGAGCTGTACCCTCCCGCCACCTGTAATCAGCCCTCATCTGCCCCTCCTGACCCCTTCTGGCTCCCCGGGCCCCCGGCTTTCGTGGGCCCCTGGCACGGTCCCAGCTTCTTGGCTCACTCTGCGGGGTCGGTGGTCAGGCAGGGTGGGTTGCTCGTCTTTACGTTGTCCCCCTCTGGGGCAGGACTCCAGGTGAGACAGGAGGGGTGGACGCTGGCTTCCATGAGTTCCTCATCTGCGGGGAGCCGAAAGTAAACGAAGTGCCCATTCTGATTGTCCTGGGGGAGCTACTGGATTGTGGGTCCCTTCTGGGCACCAATGAATACCTTTTCTTAGGCTGCACGAATGGAGCGCCAGAAGGAGAGAAATCGCTTTGAGGAGAGGATCCAGGTATGTTGATACAATTTTTAAAAATGGGTTGAGGATTTATCCTTGCCTCTTGCTTTCTTCTGAGTGCACTAGATGGTTCCGTGTGAGTCCGTGTGACAATGGCTGTCACTCATTGTGTGCTCCTGCCTGTCAGTCAAGCTCTAGGCACATTGGAAGGGGTTTCTGAATCTTTGCGATATCTCTGAGAAGTAGGCATTCCCATTTTGCAGATGTAACACGTGAGGCTCAGGGAGGTGAGGTCTTGTACCCAAGGTCACGTAGCTCGGAAGAGGTGTAGCAAGGATGCAAACCTGCCAGTCTGATTGCAAAGCCACTGCTCCAGGGTCCCCTGGTCACAGCAGCTGGCATTTGTGTGGCGCCTGCCAGCTTAGAAAGCACTTCCACGTCCATTATCTCATTTGATCCTCACAACAGCCCAGGGGGGAAGCAGCGGTGATTATCTTTAGAAATGAACTCAGACTATGAACATATATATTCAGTCTCCATCAAACAGAATTCTCTGCTAGCTTTTGTAGCATTAAGGAATGAAATTAATGATCTGTTATTTCCCCCAAATAACCTGGTACGGTTTCAAAGGCTCTGATGTGACTGTATTCAAATTCCAGAAGGCATTGGAGTCCTTCCCATAGGAATAGCTGTCATCTTCTTAACTGATCTGAGCCCCTTCCTGCACCCAGCCCTGTTGCCGTGAGCGGTAACACAGTAACTCGGAGCCTACGCTGCTGCGTTCAGCTCTGCTTGGAAACATTAATCACAGGTTGACAGGAAGAAGATAGAATAACCGCTTTTGAGTGTGCTCTTAAAGATATATTTACAGTGCATTTTGGTTAGAACGCATCAACTTAGTGAATCTTTTTTCTAATCTAATTTAGGCACTTCAGGAGGACCTGAGAGAGAAGGAAAGAGAAATTGCTACAGAAAAGAAAAATAGTTTAAAGAGGGATAAAGCCATTCAGGGTCTAACCATGGCATTAAAGTCAAAGGAAAAAGAGGTATGTCTGATACAGCTGAAGTGAGATTTTTCTTTATTAGCTTCTGTGACTGGCCTGTCCTACCCTGAATTTTTAGCTTTAGGTGAAGAGTTTATAAGGGAGCCGAGATGAGGCCAGCAGGGGGGAGAGGGCCCTGCAGTCAGTTAGAAGTCCCTTTGGGGTATCTAACCCAGCGCTGTCCAGTGTGAATGGGATGTGAGTTACTCTTGTAATTTCAAAATCTCTAGTAGCCACATTAAAAGAAATAAAAAGAAACAGGTGAAATTAACTTCAATAATGAATATATGCCAAATGTTATTATTTCAGCCAATAAACAAAAATAATAATGAGGGATTTAACATTTTTAAAATCTGACTTTTGTCCTGGAAGTCCAGATACGCTTACAGCACATCTCAGGTCAGACAGACCACGTTTCAAGTGCTCAGTAGCCAGAGGTGGCTAGTGGCTGCCATATTGGACAATGAGGGTCTAGTCTTTTGAAAGACAACAGAACACTGAGATGATGGAGTTTGGGGAGGCAGGGCCAAGACTGTGACATCTCACCTGAATGGTCCACCCACTCCTCAGAGTCAGTACTCTGGAAACAGACTCATCACCTCCATCGCCAGCCCCATCTCACCTTTATACTCCGTTTTCTCTACTTTTGTCTGAGTCGGTGGCACCCTCCTGTCCCTAGTCATGCCAGCCAGAAGTCACCCTTGACTTCTGCCACCTGGCTTGTTGCCTTTGGATCCAAGGTGGTGGCTGATGGTTCCTTGTGGTTTTCCTTTTGTGAGTAGCGATCTGTTTTGTCTCAGTAACTGCCAGGCGCGGATGCGGAGAGGAAAGCGGAGAGGAAAGCGCAGCTCTGCTTACAGGCCTGGTGGGGAGAGGGGACAGTGGAGGTGCTGTAACTGAGGGAAGCGCAGGGGGCTGTAGACACGGAGGGGAGGGAGCCTGGTCCAGGTTAGGTTGTGGATGAGGGAGGGGAGTGCTTCTTTGAGGAGAAGCTGAGCTGAATCTTAAAGGATGACTGGGAGTTAGCTGGGGAGGGAGGCAGAGACTAGGAGGCCATTTCGTGCACAGGGGAGGACACTGGTCACGGTACTAAGTTAGGAAAGAGCCCCATGTGTGTTTGTGGAAACAAAACAGTTAGAGCTTGTCAGAGCATCCAGTGCAGAAGCTAAGTGAGGCGGGGGAAGCAGCTGGTGGGTGGCACGGGGCCCCGGTGCTGGGGAGCGCAGCACGCCCAGCTGCTCTGTGCCTGCCGTGCTGTGCCGTGCAGCCTCTTAAGCAGGAGGGGCGTGATCACATCTGCCGGGGAGAGAGGCCTGTGGCTGAATCCGGGAAATGGGTGGGGGGAGAGAGGGAACGGCGGCGGGGAGGCAGTAGCTGAGCTGAAAGCCCTCTAGTTCAGAGAAGCCAGAATGGAGGTGTAGGGCTTATTCAAGAAGTGAAGTTGGAATAACTGAAAATGAGAAGTAAATCTGGGGAAATTTGGTGGTTAGATGTAGGCCTGGAGAGAGGGAGCAGTCAAGGGTGACTTCTGACTGGCATGACTGGGACACGAGGGGGCCACCAACTCAGACAACAGCAGAGAGAATGGAGTACGGTGGAGGGGTGGGACTGGTGATGAAGGTGATGAGTCTGTTTAGAAAGTACCGACTTTTAGGAGCCCAGGGACTGCTCAGGTGAGATGTCCAGGAGGCAGACAGATAAGCAAGTCTACAGCTTGGAGAGGACTCCGGCTTGAGGGGGTAGATCTGAGAGTCAGTCCTGTACAGATGCGAGTGAAAATTCTGAGAGTTGGTCTCCTTATCCGAGGAGAGCGTGGGGTGGGAAAGAAGAGGGTGAGGATGGGACGGCAGGGGACAGCACCAAGGCAGGAATAGGGAGGGGAGGCTCAAAGGGACGGGGAGGGGTAGCTGCAGGAGTGGACGCCAGCCAGGAGTCTGTGGGCTTGAGGAAGCCAGAGGAGACAGGGGTTGGAGAAACCAACACTGTTGGCTGCAGCAGAAACTCGGTTCATAACAATGGGCGTGATTTGTGTCATGTGCTGGGAGTTCGTGGCCCAGCTGAAGTCGGAGACCTCTGGTATGTAGCGCACCGGTGGTGGGACAGCCCTGCAGAGTGTGGCCAGAGGGGTTCCTGGCCGACTCTGGGCTGGAGGAGAAGGTCACTGGGGGATGAGGAGTTCTGGGAATAGCCAGGCTAGGTGGTTGGGTGGGTCATCCCTATGGACAATCATCGTAACAGTTAGTGTGAGCTGGGTGACATTTTAGGGCCGGGACACGCCATACAATCCTGTAGTTGGGTGAGTGGTCACGTCCTCGTCTTATAGTTGAGGGAATTAAGTCTCAAAGAGATTCAGTGCCTGGCCTGAGGTCATCCAGCTCCTAAACAGCCAAACTTGAAATCCCCCTTTTCTGACTACAAAGCCCTGGGTTATAAGCACCACCCAGTGCAGCAGGAACAGCATTTGGGCTGTGCGCCGAGAGCCCGGGTGCATTCCTGGCTGCTGTTCCTTATTTTCACCCAGATTGAAGAACTTAACTCCGAAATCAAAGAGCTCAGTGCTGCCGCTGCTAAAGCCAGAGAGGCCCCCCAGAAAGCACAGACCCAGAAGGTCCAGGTAAGCGTTTGCTTTGGTCGAAGTGACTCTCTCTTTGATTCTTACTCCTGGTGAGGTCAGGACTTCGCCGCTGAAAGGATCCAAGGAGAGCTCTGCGTGGTCTCGAGTAATAGAATTTGCTCCGTCTAATTAAAGGAGCTTCTCCAGCAGCTTTGGGGGCTTCTCTGGCCCCGTCCTCACCATGACAGTGACAATGACGACAGCTATGCCCACGGTGAGGAGTGCTGAGCTTCCGCTGTGCCAAGAGTAGACTGTAAACTGCGTGGATTATCTCATTTAATCCTCAGTCCTGTGGGGAAGGTCATTTTCATCCCCTTTGTACTTGTAGGGGTTTTGAAGTTCAGCAAGGGTGTGCAGTTTCTTCACTGTCACACAGCTTGCAAATGGCAGGGCCCGGATTGAAATGTAAATTATTGCTAATAATCACGGCTGGCATTTATGGAACACAGACCATGTGCCGAGCCCTGTGCTGAGTGCTCTCTGTGGATCAGCCCAGTGAATCATGCAACAGCTCCACGAAGTAGGCACTGTGAATATCCTTGTTTACTGTGAGGAAGTCTGGGTTCAGAGATTCAAGTCTCTTGCTTAGGGTCACAGAAGTGGTGAGTGAGGAGCACAGATTTGACCCCAGACTCAGTCTCACTCCCAGGCCTGTGCTTTTCCCCATCGCCCCCTACCTTGCCTCGCCTGGCTGCACATACTCTGCCCCCTCCACTTTCTATTCTAGGCCTGGGTTAGATGCCCCGCCTTTTCTCTTTTTCCCCCCTCCGCAGTTGTCCTGCAAGGACTCCTGCTGGTCATCCCCTCCTATCTCCCCTCTCTCTTGCTAATTTTAGTTAAGTGTTTTTAATTATTCTAACATTTCCTTCCCACGTTTCTAGTGTCCCTATACAGTGTATACCTGTTACTGATAACTAATGAATCAAGGAAGCTCCGTCATCTGATTATGTCCGTACTGCCTTAAAGCTCCTCCCTCCCACCTCCTCCACCCCTGTTGTTTTTCGTTATTAAGCAGAGGTTAGGAGTTAAATCGAATTGAAGACTGTTTGGTTTCTAAGATTCATATCCCCGGCCTTATCTTTTGCAGAGCTTCGGTTCCCAATAAGAGTAATCGAAGTAATTTGGTGTAAATCATGGTGCCCATGAAACATAGACAAATCTTGTGTTCTGGATTCTCAGACTTTCCTTCCTCCACTGTTTAGACAGTGGCTGATGAAGTGGAGCTGAGATTACACTTTACCCTGAGTTTTTTTCCACCCCCCCTTGCTTAGAAAATAATAAGCCTTAAAAATTGAATTCTTAGGAAAACCATTCATATTTCCCATTTCTTGAGAAAAAAATATATGTTGGCAATAGATAAGCAGAGGGGCCAGATATCTTTACAAGTGTGATATTTTTCATGTTGAGCCTTGAAGGAAATAAAGGAGTCTTACACATTTAAATGTTACCTAGACTTACTATGTACATTTATTAATTTCATAACCCTCATTCCTGGTTGAAAGGCTTTCACAGTATTTTTTTTCTCAATTCATTTTTCTAAAAAATTGAATTATAGTCAGTTACAATGTTCAATTTCTGGTGTACAGCACAATGTCCCAGTCATGCATATACGTACATATAGTTAATTTTCATATTCTTTTTCATTAAAGGTTACCACAAGATGTTGAATATAGTTCCCTGTGCAGAGTGGTTTCTGAGGCCTTGTAATTTACGCTGTTGGCTGGGTTTCTCATCTTGCAGTGTATGGAGACCAGGGATGGTTGAAATTCCACAGGTCCACATGCCATATTCACTGTTCAGAGAGCACTCGTTTACTCCTTACCCACGAAGGTAGAGTGCTTCCCTGTTTGACAGGTTGCCAGAACTGGAACTCAAGTCTGACTCCAGAGTCTGTGTTCTTCTCTCCAGTCTGATTATGCGTGTGAGTAAATACACACCATTTGCTTGTATTGGCTAATTCATTAAGAAGTGTGTGTAGTTTGAAGGTTGCACGGGCACTTGAGAATGCACTGTCTTCCACGTCCTGGGACCTTTTGGGGATGTCACATGATTTGAACGTTTGCAGCCTGAGTAGAAGAGCCAGGGCTCACCAGGCTGGCATCAAGCTTGACAGGGAAGCAGCGCAAGTGGATTTCAGACTCTCAGGGCCGTGGCCGCAGTGCAGGATGGGAATTCCAGTCACAGGTGTGACTCCGGGAAGGTTACAGCGTAGAAGTAACATTATTTCTTTTCCCGCCCCTACCTGCCTGTAAAAGTAAAATTGCACATTGTAGGAAATTTATAGAATATTTAAAATGGGTAAAAATGGTGATAAAAGTCACCAATAAACTGACATGTAAAGTTGTTCTCTGTAAACACCTTGACTCTTTCAATGCATATATATACACACACACACACACACATACACACACACACACACACACACACACAAACATATAACCTTTGAAAAATTAAATAGGATCATAATACGTATTTTGTTCTGTAACCTTTTTTTAAACCTAACATTCTTGGCATGGCAGTATATATATATATATATATATATATATCTAAACTTAAAAAAAAATCATTTTAAGATAATTGTCGATTCACAGGCAGTGGATGTCTGTATACTCTTTACCTGGTTCTCCCAAAGTTAGCATCTTGCATGACTGTAGGTCAGTATTAGAACCAGGACATTGATGCAGTCCATTGACCTTATTCAGATTACAGCAGTTTGACATGCATGTTTGTGTGTGTGTGTCTGTGTGCTTTTTTTTTTTTTCAGTCTTTTACAGCTACGTATAGTCCATTGTATGTGTGTATCATATTATTTTTACTGGGAGGAACATGGCAGGGGGCATGGCTTTGAATCCTGACTCTGCTTCACTAACTTGTGTAACCTCGGGCAAGATGTTTGAGCTCTCCCAGCCTGCTTGTACATTGTAGAATTCAGATAGTCACACTTATGTCACAGAATCCTTACAAGGATTAAGCAAGAAAGTGTATCTGGGCACAGCTAGTAAGTAACTCAATAAATGTTAACTCATCCTTAAGTTGGGTGGTGTAATCTTCTGGCGTAAAAATACAGTATTTACTTTGGTCTGTTTTTCAAATTCTCAGTTGATGGTGTTATACATGTAATTTTTGGTTTGGGGAAACACTCCATGTTATCACTTGATTGGGAATGAAAGATAATAGAGCCAGTGACGGAAAAGGGGGCCTAGATTTCTTTATCCTGCACCTCCTGAGACAGTACTTTATGTGCCATATTTAATCTTCACAATGACCCTGTGAAATAAAGATCATCCCTTTCACAGATAAGGAAGCTGAGCCTCGAAGAAGGTGACCTTTCCCAAGTTACACAGCTAGAACTGGTCTTTGAACTCTGGGCTGTCTCTCTTTTTTTTATTAAACTCAACATGTTTCTACACTGTGGGGAAGAACGATTTGTTTAATATTTTATTTGGGTTTTAGTTTATGACCGTGTCTAATTGGGCCAAATATTTGCCGCCTGGTTGTTAGCACTGGACTGATGAAGTAGAATTCAAAATGCAGGGTGTTGTGCAGAAAGAGGTAAAAGACCCTCCAAAGAAGTTTTTCGAAAAGCCATTTAAGGAAAATTTAACACGGGAAGTATTTTTATGAAGTGAATTGAATGGATGAATTTGAATTCTTTGCGTTTAGACTTTTAAAGAGGCTTAGTCATCCTTATTTATGTGATAATCCTGCAGAACCTTCATCACTTTATAATAACTATTATTTTAATAACAACCATGGCTGTCCTATGTTTAACAAGCTCCTAACTGGTGTTCCTGTCTCTTGCCTTCCCCCCTTGAATAGTCTTCTGTATTACAGTTTTAATTTTTGGTAGTTTATTGATGTTAATTGAAATCTTCCCTGGAATGGGCAAGGCAGAACAGTGCTGTGCAAAGAACACAGGTTCTGGGGTCGGTTGAATCCCAGATTTAATCACTAGTCATTTAACAGGTCTGAGCCTCAGTTACTTTCAGAGGGATAATAACGTGTGCTTTGTAGGGCTGGTGTGAGAAATAGAGAGGTAATGGTGTAAAAGCGCCTGGTTAGCTCATATATAATCAGTGCTTAATAAAGGGAACTATGAAAATTGTTCAAGGTGAGCATTTCCCCAAATCGTTGTTTATCTCCTTTTCTTTTTTGAGTTTATTTAAATAAGCACTGCCCAGATACTTTTTTTTTTTTTTTGGCCTGTGACCTAGGTTTCCCATTTCTTTTTATTTATTTTAATTTTAAAGGAAACGAAGACAGAAGTGTCTATAAAACTTTGGAATTGAGTGGTGTTCTCCCTCAGTCTCCGTTGCTGTGACCTGAGTAATAGTTGGGGAAACACGGGACCAGATGGCTGGGCTGTGGGGCCCCAGGAGCAGAGAGGTGGCCACCTCCTGGTCAGCTGTGGCTGTGGCCCAGCTCTGCTGAACGACTAAGACGTAACTGTCGATGGGGGCAGGGATGGGTTTCTGGAAAGGCCCGGAAGCTGGGGCCAATTCTTTCACTCCACAGCCTGAGTTGTGACCTTGACAGCTCAGGCATCCCTTGCTGTTAAGTTTTTAATCTTGTCCTCAAGCTCATTCAAAGGACATATTTTTTAAAAAGTTTATTTTCTCCTGATTCTAAGTATTATATATATGCTTCATTTTTTCCCCCCAGAAGACTAGAAAGAAGGAAAAAAAAGGGAAATGAGGAAATCACCCAGCCACTATAATCATTTTGGTATTTTTTCCTTCTAGGCTTTCCCCTAAACATAGCTTTTATTTTTTAGATCATTTACAGTTTGATTTTCTATTTTTTACTGTAACATTGTGACTTAGAAATGTTCCCTCAGCTCTTTGTGAAAATTATTTTAAGATTTTATTCTGTGGCTTTGCCATACTTTATTCGTTTTCATATTCTTGCACATTTAGGTTGTTTCTTAATTTTTTACTGTTCTAAGTTAATTCTGTGATGAATGACTTCGTGTATAAGGCTTTTTCCCCCTTATATTTTGGATTCTTCTCCTGAGATTGAGTCCTGGGAATGGAATTATTGGGATGATTGTGAACGTCTTCATACAATACACATGTACTTGACGTGTATGGTCTGTCCACAGCGGGTTTTTTCAGTGTACGATGTACAGCGTATTTCCAGGTTTCTAGGTGCTTGATCAGTTCTTGAAACGTGAACGTTAGTTGTGCCATTTCACAGTAAGCTCACCAGTATTGGATATTCTCATTAAAACAATCTCACTTGTTAAACGAAAGCTTGTTTTAATTGACTCTTGTTGATTGGTGAGTTACAGCATTTTTTCATATGTTTGATAATCACATGTGTATTTTCCCTAGTAAACTGTGTATTAATGAAATAAACATGTTGTTGACCCACGTAGGCCTCCATCTCTGCTGAATTTATAGTCTCTTGAGGTGGCTGCTGGTGACCAGGCTGCCCGCTTCTTCTCCAGATGACTCTGGGTTTGAATCATTCTAAAAGAGATGAACATTGCCAGGGCTTGAATCCATCTCTGCTTTTCAAATGATACTGTATTTTCTGTCTTTTTAAAATAACTTAATTAAATATTTTTTTGGACTATTATAGAAATAACATGCTCACTAATCTTGCAACAATGAAAAACACAGAGAAGTAAAGGGAAAAAATCATCTATATTCCCACCCTACTAAAGACAGTTACTGTTAATATTTTGTGCTTTTTTTTCTAGTTTTTTAAAAAACATTCTTTTACACAATAATTGTGGCCTTTCCCCTCTTCACATCAACATCATAACATAAAGATTACCGTGTGTTATCCCAAACCTGCATATCATTTGTGCTTTGGGTCCTGAATGTTGTTTACGTGAATGTCTCCCTCCCCACCAAGGTGAACAAGGAGCACAGATTTCTTGGCTTGTTGAGTGAGCTATGAAAACCAGCTCAGCCGCCTTCCCCTCCTCTTCTTCTAGGGGTCTGAAGATTATGAGGCTGCTCTGTTAGAAAAGGCGGCCCTTTTGGCCGAGCTGCACTCAGAAAACCTCACCAAGAGTACAGAGAACCACAGACTGCGTAGGAACATGAAGAAAGTCACCCAGGAGCTGAGCGACCTGCAGCGGGAGAGGGAGAGACTGGAGAAGGACCTGGACGCAGCCCACCGCGAGCGGAGCAAGGGAGACCGCGCCTTCCACGTGAGTGGTGCCGCCGCCGGTCCCAGGGTGCGCAGTGCACTTGCTGGGCTGGGCTCTGGGCTGTTTCTGGTTTTAGGGAGATATTCATCGCAGAAGACTTAGAATAATCCAAAAAATAGAAAATATTTCACTCATTGTCTCATCACCTAGAAATGACCTGTCTTAACTATTTGATGTTTCAGTTCTTTTATTCTCTCTCTCTCTCTCACACACACACACACACACACACACACAAACATCCTTGTACATAAATATTTATCCACTGATTATTTTCTGATAGAGGTATAATTACTGAGTCAAAGAGTATGAATATTTTTAAGACTCTTATAGATAGACCCAAATTGTTCTCCAGAAAGATTATACAACATTTCCCTACATGAGAGTGGTCTTTTTTTAAGTCTACTGTATTTAGCACTGGATATTAGTTATTTGAAAAATTCTCTCTGAATTGGGTAGACAAAAGATAGTTTATCTTTTACAATTTCTGTTATATTTAAACTTAAGTATTCAGCATCCTGAGAATCACATCACGAAGCCTTGGTGCAGTCGGGTAGGATAGGGTCTGAGTGGTCATTGACACTCAGGTTAAGCGAATTCCCTGCACGGGAGCCTGGGGCAGTCAGCATCATTAGCGAGCTCCAGAGAGCCCGCAGGTACCAGAGGTTAGTTCTCTGGCGGCTGCTCCTGGCAGGGACGGGACATCAGGATCCAGAGTTTGAAATCCTAATGCTGACACTGATGAGAGAACTGAAATACAAATGTTTGTATATTTTTAAAAGTTAATTAATTATTTTATTTTTAATGGAGGCACTGGGAATTGAACCCAGGACCTTGTGCACACCAAGCACATGCTCTGCCACTGAGCTGTACCCTCCCCCCAGATGTTTGTATATTTTAACAGAAATTTTAATGAACATCAAGAGAGCAATAATGGAAACTTAGGAATATAAGAAAATGTCACCTTCGGTCAGTTCCACCACCCTCATAGAGTAACTGTTTTTCAGTATCACCCTTCAGTGCTGGTGCAGCTGGGGCCCCAGTCTGATCAGAGGCCACGTACTATTGTGTGTTCTTTGATCATTTACTTCATCACGGCCATCTCCCCACATTGTGCAGGCGCCAGAGGGATCATGCTGAAAGGTGCATGCTCTTCACTGAATAGATTTCACATGGTTTACTTAATAACTTCCTTCTCTCTTGGACGTTTTGGCTGTTTAAATAATGCCACGGTGAACATCTTTGGGTACAGAGGCTTTTTTTTCCCCTTGGAATCCCAAGGATAGATTTTGAAGAGTGAAATTAGTGGGTCAGATGGTACAAATATTTTACACTAGTTAATCATGCTGCCAAATTACTTGTTCAAAGGGCTGGATCAATTTATGCTGCTGCCAGCAATATTGGAGTATACCAATTTATTGCATGTTATTAAAAGACCCGTTTCCCATATTTATTCATTGTTATTGAACACCTAATGTGTCTGGTTTAGGTGCAGATGGAAATACGTGATGTAACCTTTGAATGTTTTATTTTTTTTTCAAGGGAGATGAAAATGTTATCCATGACAAAATGCAGAGCAGTTTAAAACTCAGAGCTAAGTAATGCCCCTTATGTAGTCAGTGCCAAAGATCCCTGTGGGACAGAGTAGTCAGGGGAACTCCCTAGGGGGAGATGGCCATTGAGGTGGATGGAGGTGTAAGGTCTGAGCAGTGTGCCTTTATGGATGAGGTGAGGAAGAGACTGGCCAGAGGGCCCTTCTATGGAGGGCAGGTCATAATCAATTCTTAGATCTTTCACTGTTGGATAACATTTTTTTTTTAAGTTTAAGTTCTTTTTTTAGTTTTTTAGTTTAGTAGGTTGTCTCCTCCATTCCTTACTATCATTGTAAAAATGTTTATTCGATAGAAATTGGATTTCGGGGATACACACACACATAGGTATGTAAAATATGTAATTGCTTCTTTACATCATAAGGTACTCTGGGTAAGCATTTGAAATGGCTGCATAACAGTACATCAAATGGACACCCTGTAATTTACTTACTTGTCCCTCTATTGTCAGACATTGTTGGTTTCATAGTTCACTTATTCATGAAAACCTTGGTGCATCTAAAAGAATTTGGGGCTCCTCTCGATAAGAAGGTTTATTCCTGAATAACACACGTACATTTTCATAAGGAGGCAAGGAGTGTTTGGCAAGGAACGGAAGGGGCAGATGACAGTGAAGGGGGAGCTGGATGAAGTGTACTGTGAGTAGGAGGTTTTTGGCCAGTGCCAGAAACCCAACTTGAAGTACCTTAGGCAAAGAGGGAAATGTCTTGCCTTGGTTCACTAGACTGCTGGAAGGACAGGGGTGCCTGGCATGCTGCTGGGACCGAGTCTGTCTCTCAGAGAGCTGGCCTCTTTTTCTTACGTCCACTCAGTCCCGTTCCCAGTGGCTGGATCCCCCACACTGCCAGCCTTGCCGGGACCACCTCTCCCCAGTTCATTATGGGAGAGGAAGGAGGACCTCACACTCTACCAACCCTCGCTGTCTCCTGCTTGGGGTGGCCAGGGGGGTGAGACCCCAAGAGGCCCAGCTTGGATCACATGCTCATTCTTTGTCAGAAGTGTGCGTGCCTGAGCTGGTGTACCATCACTGGCAGCTCCCCTAGAACCACGGGTTGGGAGGGGGGTGAGCAGGGACCCAGAGAGTGCTGTTTGTTTCCGGGCGCTGGAAGGACCAAAACAACAGTGGTGACAGAAGGCTTACCCCGGTGAGCATGCCGTGACTCAGAGCTTCCTGGCGCCTCGTCACCACTGCTTTTCTCCATGAAGCCATGGGTGTTTCTCACAAGACGATCTGGCTCTGGCTGCTTTTATTTTTGTACACATATCATTGCATCACATCGGCATCTCTATTTAACTTGGGATTGTAGCCTAAGAACTTGGCTGTGTCATAAGCATGTTTTACTCCCGATCTTGGGGGCACTGGCTTGTTCAGGGTCTGGGGAGCCGTGCTGGGGGTGGGCTTGCCTTATGGTGCTGGGATGCATGCGGGTAGAGCATAATCCGCTGGCCTTGCGTGTCTGCTCAGCTCGCTCCGTTAACTAGGCTCTTTGATTAACCAGAGCCTCCTGCTCGCCAGCTGCCACTGCTGTTGCTTTTGGATCGAAACAAACAAAAACCCAGGCCTTTTGGTGGCCTCTGTTTCTGCCTTGGCAAAGGAAAGGACTGCATTTGTGCCTTCAGCCACTTTGAACGCTTTGTGCAGGCCCTCCAACTAGGCCTGGGGACAGTTCGTGGCAGAGGGAGGAACAGAGCATCACGGGAGCACAGGGCAGGATCAGAGAAGGCTCTGGGGGCAGGATCTTTTGAACTGGTTCTGAAGCTTGAGTTGAAGGTCACTAGATAATCGGCAAGGAAGAGGAGGCCAAGGCACAGAGATGTGAGAGAGTGCGGCGTTTGGGGGAAGAAGAGTTTGGGGCTGTAGCGAAGGGTGGCTTCACCCTGGAGAGAAGTTGAATTGTGGTGGTCCTTGGATACAGAGTTTGGGAGTGTGGACTTGACCTATGGGCAGTGGGCTGCAGATCTACAGTTACAGTTGAGAAAGACTTGTCTGATGGGTGTCTCGACAGTGGATTGATTGGGGAGAGCCTGGAGACAAGTTGAGAAAGGACACGTGACACGTGAGTCAGGCTTTGCGACATCAGGGATGGAGGGAAAAGAAAGAACTTGTTCCTGTGTGCTGGAAATGCTCAGATATGTTTCTGGGCCATCTGTGCGCATATTCAGAGCTTCCCCCGCCAGGACTCTTGAATAATCAGCATTTGCTTGAACTTCACTGCATCCCACAAGTAGGCCTGAAAAACACTAGTAAGAAAATGTGTTCAGAATACTCATCTTGTTCTCAGTCCGCATTCAGCTGGATCTTTGACACCCTCTTTTGTAATGAAAACTGCTGTTGGAGCGACAGAAATAAAGCTGGTACGATTCTCAGGTGTGTATCTCTTTGGTGTACTTTACAGTTGATGAAAGGATGGCCTGTCCTTCCCTTGGTGCTCACAGCCCTGTGATTGAGTGTAGAAAATGTTATCCCCATTTTATAGATTAATCGGAGGCTCAGAACGTAGATCACGGTCACATAGAAAAGTGACATACATACGTGCCGTGGATCCAGGTCTGTGGACTCTTAATTTCAGGCTTTGCCTGAGATACTATGCTGAGGCTGTGCCAAACCATCAATATCTATGTGAAGAATCCTGTGCTTTTGGCAGAAAGGAAGATTGATATGATTTCAGCTTTTCAGCTACCCACGATAATCTGTTCTCAAGACCACCCCGTTTTTGAAGTATTTTGGTTATTTGAAGCTTTAAAACTTGTAAGTTATTTCTTTCTGTGCTTCAGAAACATCTTCAGAGGTTTATGGAAAGTCATAAAATTAAACAAGATTAAAGGCATTAGGGTCACGGAAAAATATGGGGAACGAGTGGAATGGAACCAGATGAGTACGTGGAAATGCGTGCGGTGATATCCGTCACGGTACTAAAGAGCGGAACTTAAAATTCAGCTGGTAGCTCCCAGCAGTGGAAGTAAAAAGGGAAATTCAGTTACCAGGTCTCCAGAGTCTGTAGGATGAACACGTTAAGATAAAAGGACAGCTTTTGCTGACACTGAGGCCTGAGGGAGGTATTGCCTCTAGTGGGCTTTTATAGAGTTCTCTGAGCAGTACACTGAGCCTTCGACAATACCCCATTCAATAAAAGCGGTTTTGCGCAGGGCCAGATCAATGTCATGCAAGTCGTGACCTTGTAAGTGTGAAGGTTTTCAGTCCCAGGGACTCTTGTCTAGCTGTTTCCCATTATTCTCATTTCTTGGACAAGAACTACAAAATCAGCGGGAAATACTGCAGCCCTGTTCAGAGATGATCCCCAACTCAGAGCTGTTGCAATGGTCCCCTAGCAAGTAGGACGGGGTTTTGTAGCATTCCCTGAATTCTTTCTGATGGTAAGCCAGTCTCTCTTGGATGTGATCAAACCATCCTTTGCTCCTGCCAGACACATACATTGCTGTTTCATTGTGCCTGCTCTTAAGCATTTTGGAGGGAAGCAATGCCTGTCTGAAAATGCAGCCTGGACCCGAGGCATATGGATTCACTGTGTCTGACAGTGCGTGAACACTCGCGGGGAAGTTTGGCCAGGAGAATCAGTTCATTGTTTGTTTGTTTTAATTGCCTGTGATTGCAGTGACCTAGTGCCAGTCGACTCAGCATGTGTTGTCATTTGCAGTTCGCTCATTTGTTTATTCCAGGGACATTTATCGAGCACTTGCAGCGGTGCAGGCCCTGTTGGTAGGCTCTGGTGAATCCAGGCTTTGGCTTTTACCTTGGGAGTCTGATTTATGAAAAGGTCCGAAAGTGAGGGTCTCTCGGATAGATCCCCTTTGTTGTATTACGCCTCCTTGCCGCCAGAGGGACCCATAGCTCTTCAGAGAAATTCAGGAGGCCTTTGCAGAAAACAAACAAAACCCCGTAGTATTTCAAGTCCGTGTCCTTACCGTGATGTTTAAAAGGCCCTAATGTCCTAGCTTCTGTGTCTGTAATGGGGTTGCTGTTTGGATTCTCCCACCTTTGCCCTTACATCTCTGGCTTTGATACCTTGTTTGGCTCCAGAGACTTGGGGCGCTCCTTTGAGTGTGTGTGTGTGTGTGTGTGTGTGTGTGTGTGTGTGTGTGTGTGTGTGTGTGTGTGTGTGTTTGGTGGAGGGTGATAGAGGTACATCGTTGGTTCAGATTTGCTCTTTCTGGTTCAGGCGCTCCGTGTGCTCCTCGGGCTGGGAGGGGAGAGGAGAGGAGAGGAGCGAGTCACCGTGTTTGTCTTCTCCTTTATAAGCACCGTTTATTAGACGTTGGTTTAGCCGATTCCCCGGACTGTCTCATAAGGCTCTCATCTGTTTCAAGACCTGTCATCCGCTACTCTGACAAGTGTGTGCTTCAGTACTTGGGCACTTAGCTCTGTGGGGATGCATTTGCTGGCTAAAGCCCAAAAACCTAATTAAAGTTGTACCCGTCACCCAGCTGGCTAATCCCGTGTGCTTTGACAGGAGTGGGTTTAATTTCAGGATAGTTCAGCCTGAACCCCTTCGGTTCTCACGTGTGTTTGTTGATGGATGGCTCCAAATGAGACTGTGACAGCATTCAGAGCATCTCTTGGCGAACCGCAATCAAAACATGGAGTTTGGAGACGGTCTCTGTAGGCTGTCGGCTGGTTGGTTAGGGCTAAGATTACAACAGACCTGAGGTAGTGTGATTTTTACCAAGGATCAGAGCTTCCCCCACCCCCTTTTTTAAGGTCAAGTGTCAAGATTATGAGTCAGTCTCCTTGTAGAAGATGTGGTTTTAGTGACCTGTGTTGGAAGAAGTTTTGTCTTTGCAAATTCCAGTTTCTCGTAAGAGAGGCTGAATGCAGAGCATAGGGGGGTCAGACTGGATTTGACTCCTGGCTCCTTTGCTTGCTCTTGGACTGGAACCAGCATCTTTACCTCTGCAGACCGTGCTGTCCATTTCATTTCGGAAAAACAGACGTTAGCTGTGAAGATCATAGGAGACAAGATGCAGCACTTAGCATCATACCTGGCACATCATAAATGACCAATAAATGTAGCTGTTTTGTTGCTGGTGATGATGCCACTGCCTTGGGTCCTAAAAACTTAGCAATTTAGTGGGTGTCTTTGGGACAGTGGGAAACAGTGCTGGGCTTGAGTTGGAATCTTAGCTTCAGCAGGTGTTTAAGCCTCTAAGCCAGTTACTTAATTTCTCTAAACTAATGTTTTCTCTCCTAAGTGTGGTTGACTATATCTAATTGAGGATTAAATAAATGGATAGTAAAATTTAACGCATGAGAAAATGCCTACTGTGGTTCCTGGCACAGAGAAGTCAATGCTCAGTATCTTAGATTCCTTCTCTTCCTCTTTTCCTGCTCCTAACTGTGTGGCAGGTGCTGGCTCAGGACTTTAGGGGACAAAGCCCCGTCCGCTCGGATCTAACAGACACTGCCAGCTAGTAAATGTGGTTTGCCCGTTTCCCAGTCAAGTCAGCAAAGCTGGAAATTTCTTCCTTGAGCAACACTCATCTCTCCTCTGAAGCAAGTGCTTTTCTGTTCCTTTCCAACTAATGGATCCCTCCAGGGATCAGAATGCGTTGAGAGTGACAGACCCTGCGGTGAGAGTGGTTCAGGCGTGGGGCTGCGGTGGAGGCTGGTTTAGAAGGCTGTTCCCGTCACTTTTCACAGGGAACTGCTGGGGCACAAACAGAGAGGCTTTCCCTCGTCACTGGTTCTGACTCTTGTCATATCTGAGCCAGGCTCTGTGCCGGGCACTGAGAGTCCGGGGCTGAGCCAACTCAGACACAGTCTCTGAAGGAATCTAGTAGAGAAATATAATAGAAAGGCAGACAAAGAGTTAATTAAAGTATAGCGTGATATGCGTAGATGGGAGGATGGTCCAGATGCCTCAGGAGCAGAGAGAATGGAACTGTGCTAAGAGATGGAGAAGGGAGGGAAGGCTTCACAGAAGGGGTGGGTTTGAGCTGAGACTTGAAGGATCTGTAGCTGTTTGCCTGGGGGTGAGGGGGCCCTCGGCAGAAATGCATTCCTGGTAGAGGGAAGGCCTGGGTGAGGCTGGGGCGGGGGTCGCAGAGCATGAATGAGCCAGTGAGTGGGGCTGGTGGAGCGGACAGTTGTGTTGCATCATTTGGGCGGGGTTTAGAGACCTGTGCTGCCTTGCCTGGTGCCTGACAGCCGATAAGGGGCCCAGCTGGGCCTTGACCCCTGCACAATTTGGGCTTCGCCTTCTTTGTCCATTCTTCCCCAACTTCCTGGTGAAACCTACACCGGGCTCCTTGCTCACATGGCAGTCCTCACATCCAGTACCATGCGTGTTTGTTGGTTCTCTATGGCAAGGACTGTCTCCTTTCAATGGTTTCTGCCTATTTTTTCAGCATCTGAACTCTGTTCAAATGAACTCCTCTGGAGAGAAAATGTACGAAAGTGGAGCTACTCAGGGTAGGCTGAGGTGGGGTGGGAGGCTGGGCGCCCCCACCCCTGCCACATCCCCTTTCTGCCTCCGCCCCCAGCGGCAACGAGGCGCCACAGAATGTGGCTGCAACACCAGTGTCTCATACTAATTCTGGAAATTCTTCCATCACTGAGTTCCTGTACCTCATTAAGATTTTGGAGACGTTTCCTTTGTATATTTAAAGGTAACCACTGAGCACTTTGACAAGCTTTCTCACAGTGAAACCTGATACGATGGAAATTTGATGGAACCTTCTCATTCTCCATCTGGCTGGAGATAAAACCAACTAGCTGCCTGGAGAAGGAAGTGTGAGGGCCTGGCTTGTCATTTCTCATGTGATTCTAAGATTATAGGGGTATTTTATTTTTCGAATAAGCCACTAAAATTTTATTTTTTATCAGGCAGTCTGCTCTAAGACAAAGCCCTGGTGTGCAAAGGCAACGCTTTGCTCATTGTTGGCCCAGAGTGTGCCCGGGAATCTTAAAGGAATATGGCTCATTTGGGTGGAAATTGAGGTCATTTTGGGTGAAAAGTGAGGCTCTCACTTTAAAGCAAAGTGCCATGTGGTATGGTGTAGAATAGGGGTCCTCAAACTTTTTTCCTTTGTCTCTTTGTTCAGAAGCAAATAAACAGATGTACCTAAGGGAGCAGCGCAGATTCTTGCATAAAAATCAAGTATGAATTTCCATGCATTTCCCCAGCCGACGAGTCAATTTCTGGAGTGAGGCCCTTGAACACGCAGTCAGATGATAGCGCTAGCCCGCCAGGTTTGGGCATTGCTAATCCGAGGGCTTCGCAAGCTCGGTTTGAAAAAACACTAGTTTAGTAAAAAGAGCACAAATAGACCTAGCTTTAAATCCTGATTCCACCAGTTTTTACTTCGGTTAAGTTGCTCGAGCTCTTTGAACTTCGGTTTCCCGATTGGTAAACTGCGCGCAATCAGAACGTCTGCTTCGGAGGGCTGCTGTGAGAGTTGGATGAGGTGATGGGTGCAGAGAACCCGGCACTCTTGGAAATGCTTTGGAGGTCTGTAGAAAGGTGCTGGGTAGTATTTTGGGAGGATGATTGCTGAGGACCAGAGTAATCCTGGAGGGCTTTGTGGAAGGGGTGGCAGTTGGATTGGGCCTTGCGCGATAAGCATACTGTCTCCAGACAGAATTGGAGGGGATTTTGGTCGTTTGTTTCTGGATGGAGGGGACTGGGTGGAGACAGGGAGGGGGCCTGGAGAGCGTGTTGCTGAAGCAGTTGGGTGAGATAGGCTGAAAGGTAAGCTGGAGCCACCTGAGGGAGCCAGGAGTGACCGCTTGTTAGGGTAGCTTCATTCTGCAGTTAACTTGGAGTCACTGAAGGGTTCTGGGCAGAGATGTAATAGATGTAATGGGCAAAGGTATGCTTGTGGTTCAGTGGGTGAACCTCGAGTCAGGGAGAACTGTTAGACAGCGGTTGCAGTTGACCAGATGAGAGCCACGCTGGGAAGAAGGCGTGCAGTAGGATGGAGGGAGAGGAGGGGCTGAGCGCCGGGAGGAAGAGCTCTCTCTACTCCCAGCTTCCACCCTTCCTCCTTGCTAATGCCTCCTCCAGGGCGGAGGAGGGACTAGTTTGGCTGATCAGAGCCCAGGATGTTTACCGGGCCATCCTTGCTCAAGGGTGGGTTTCTGTACCTTCAGTTAAGAATCCAGGTTCCAGATTCTTTTGCTTTCCTATTGCAGACCTAGCCGGGCCTGGCCCTTGCTGGACAGGCCGACATCCTCATTTACTCAGCCATCTTCTTTTTCCACTTGTGCCTCTACTTGGGGAGGAGCTCTTGGACGACTTCTTTAAGCCGCACCACCCCTCCCTTCCCGCTCCCCACCACCCACCTCCCTCAAAAAAAACCAGCCCTCAGTTTTACTGGAAAGCTCTGCTTTGGTTATGAGGTTGTCCAGACTTGTTTTTTGTTTCCCAGTTCAGCGCCTTTGAGAACTCTGGGTGGCGGGGGTGGGAGCAGTGGGCGGGGCAGGATTTGGGCACTTGTGGCATCGTAAAAGCACCAAATCCTCATTCCTCTCCTCTCATGTGCTCTGTGTGGAGGATGCGCTGAACCCCCAGGCCTGGGTTTCCTGTTGGATGATGTGCCAGGGGGAGGGGGAACAGCTGAACCTTGGGTGGGGGTGCTGTGCCCACACGAGGACGCCTGGGAGGAGAGGTCAGCCTGGAGGGTGTGTGTGGGGACAGGTGGAGTGACACAGTGTCACTCCCTGTGCACGTAATTCTGTGTTGGGTACCCATCTCTCATGGAACCCTCCACAGATGCCAGGAATCTATATTAATATCTCCATTTACTGGAAAGGAAAGACTCACAAAGATTTAAGTTATCTATCTGTGGCCACACA
Organism: Camelus bactrianus; assembly: GCF_048773025.1. NCBI lineage: Eukaryota > Metazoa > Chordata > Mammalia > Artiodactyla > Camelidae > Camelus > Camelus bactrianus. The sequence goes on along the minus strand of NC_133542.1, from coordinate 65,024,637 downwards.
GCTAGTTAGCATTCGAGCTAGGATTTAAGGCTAGGTCTGCCTGTCTTCACAGCCCAGGAATATTGAAGGAGGTTTGGGGAAACCATCCAAGTTTATCAATTTTCAGTTCTGATTGTTTTTCTTAGGCGAGGCATGCCGTCTCCATGCCTCCCCTAAACATTTATTATAACTCCTCTGGTGCCGGGCTCGCGAGCCCGTCGGCTGTCTGTGTTGCCATGGCAGCTGCTCCTCCTCAAGGCCACCTCGGCACACAGTTCCCCTCCCTGCAGCGGTCCTTTTACTTCAGGCCTTCTCTGCCTGCTCTTCATGGGGGGGCCAAGATCCTTGGTCCTGCCTCCATTAGCAGAGGAACCTCAGTCTCAGACTGGATATTCCATCCATCTGAGCCCTGGAGAAACTATCAAATTAGCTCTGGGTATTGGAGTTACTGACAGTGTCCCAGAGTGGTTTTATACTTTCTTTGGTTTTAGCAATGGCACGGTTGAGTGGGAAGAGCACAGAATTTGGGGTCAAACTGACTTGGCTTTGGACTTCAGGACTAGAACTTGTTGTAAAGCTTTGTGGAAATCTCCCAACCTCCACAAGCCCTGGTTTCCTTTCTGTAAACACAGGGCTATACTCACTGCGTAGGCAGTTAGAGGGGTTTTATGTGAAAATGCCTTGGCCTTGGTTAATACTGGTTCTATTACTGATGGTTATAATAAGAGAAATAGTTTGTACTCTTTGGTGTCCTGACTTTCCCTGAGCCTCTGATTTATGTTGAGGGTGCCCTACCCCCAAAAATGTACCCACGCACAGATTTGCATGTGCTCCCAGGGGCTATTCAATGGCCCGTCTGGAGTAGTAAGAATTCCCCAGTCTGGAGGAGTGACAGAACTATGTGTCCTTTGTGGGATTCTGGAACAGGTAGGTCATTTTCATATTGTCAACTCTGTTAGGTTGGGGTCATGAGAGAAAAGCTACTATGCTGTAGCTTTTCTCACTTAAAACATGTAAGAAGTTCTTAACCTAGGGAGCTGAATTAAAATTTTAGAAACAGTAGACTAGAGAATGGAGTAAATGATTGATGAACACACACACACACACACACACACACACACGAACCAGACGTCAAAATATGGGTCTGATAGGTGTTTGTATGAAGGATGGAACTGAGTCTGGGAGCTGATGTAAGTGGGCCTGTCTTCGCCGTGCACACGGACAGTGTACACGTTTTACTTAGCATATTGCACAGGTAGTTTAGAATTAGAAAGCAGGATCTTCCTAGGATGGCAGGTAAATACGTTGTGAATTTAAAGATGCACCTAAATGGCTTAACACAAGAATTCATGGTCCCTTTTCCAGCAATTTTCAGGGGGAGGTTTTTACACACAAGTGTCAGATGACCATTGAGTGGCTTGGAATCACTGCATTAGTGGCTGGTCCTGACGAAATCCATACCCTTGTCATTGTGTGGAAGTGAGCTGAGAGACTTCGAATCAGAGACCTGGGCTCAGACAGGTGCTGTGCCTGAGTGCCTGTGATCCTGGGTGAATTACCTGTCTGGACCTGCTTCCTTGTTCGTAAAATGGGAGCAGGCCCACTGACCTCATTCATTTATTCAGTCATCCAACAGATATTTCCCGAGTTCTGTTTTGGTTATCTCTTGCTACATAACAATTACCCCTAAACTTGGTGTCTTATTATCATTTTATTATATCTCATGATTTTGTGGGGCAGGGCTTTGGGCAGGGCTCAGCTGGGTGGTTTTCTGCTCTGCCAGGTCAGCGGGCTGGTGGGGGTCCATGGAGAAAAGCCTCGCAGGCCACTGGAGGTTGTGAAGATCACGGGGGTTGATGTGAACGTGCTGCGAACAGTAACGTGTAGAACAATAGAGCCCAGGTGTGGGTGGCCCCAGGTGTGGGCAGTCCCAGTCCTCCTTACCCTGCTGCTCACCAGCCACAGCTGCTCCTCTGAGCTGGTCCACACACTCATTCCGATTAGTACAGCTCGCAAAGCAGTCAGGAAGGCAAAAAAATCATGACACATCCATAGTCTACCTGTTCTCTGGTAGCGTTAGTGAGACAGATGGACTGTCCTGGTGGCCTTTCTGATGTCGGGGGACTGTGAGTGAGAGTGCGTGTGTGTGTGCACACTGGGTGATTCTTGAGAGATCGGCTTTTCCTTAGAACCATCCTTGAAAACATTTTCATTAGGAGCTAAGACAATTTACACAAGGAGAAATTCAAACAAGAGTCAAATCTATCAAAGTGTGGTAGCCATCAAAGAAACAAACGTTTAAACTCTTGCGAAGAACCATTTCAGGCCAATTATATTAGCAAATACTTAAGAAAACACCAGTGCTGGTGAGGCTGTGAAACAAAAGGCTTAGGCTTTGTTGGTGGTGTTTCAGCCACTGTCTTTTTGGAAGAAAGTTTGTCAGTTTGTAGAAAGAATCTTCAAAACATGCTTATTCTTATTACCTTTTGGCCTGGTAATTCCACTCATGGAGATTTAGCCTAAGAAAACAAACCAAAGTTAGAAAAAAAAAAAAAACCTTCTGTTTTATGCACGGAGCTGTTCTCTGCTGTATTAGCTGGAAGAGTAAACGGTTGAAGACAGTGGAAGCAGGAGGGTGATGATATCCTCATTGAAGTGGATAAACAGGGAGATTCCGTGGTATCTTTCACTGAGCATCACGCGGTGACCACACCTTGCCTTTGCCCTGGGCTCCGAGGAGGAGAGCCAAGCTGTCAGCTCAGGGACAGCATCTCCGCTGACCTTTCTCTTCATTGCACTTTTTTAAATTAATGACTATTTTCTTGACTCTATACTCTTAAACTTTTAAATTTTTAATTGTTCTTACTGTGTCATCATTATTTCATTGTTGTATGCTCTTTGTAGGTTGTGGTGTAATGGAGTAAAGTAAAATGGGAAAAAAATCCAAAGCAAAGTTAAGATTGTATAAAAATTATGGCTGCAGGTGGATGAGGACTGAAAGGAACGTTTGTGGTAGGAAAACATTTTAATTTGTTGGCGTGACCACATTGCAGGAGAATGTTCTTACTCTATTTAACATTAGAATTCTGCTAATGTTGTTGTAGTATTATTTGTGTAATAAAATCTTTCCTCCCTGTGGCATTCAATGTCTATTTATGGACACTTACCATTCATGATAGGTTCTAGGTCTGGTTATTCTGGATTAAAGGTTTAGGACAATCTCATCATCATCTCTTTGCCCAAGAGAAAAATTAACATTTAATTTTTAAAGTGGTGTCTTTCTTTTTACAAAATGTTATGTTAAAAATGTTTACTTTATCCCCTATTATGAAGGTAGTCTGTACTTTTAGTATATTTTAAAAATTGAGGGAAAAAACTTAGAAAATCATCCATAATCATGCATTGTGGTATTTCTTTCAGGTTTTTAATCAATGTCTTTAAAAAAAAAACACTCCTTATTAAAGAAAAATTCAAATACAGAGAAAAGTAGAGGGAATAGTACATGGACCCTCTGGTACTTGTCACCCAGCTTCAGCAATCATAAACTCATAGCCAACCTTGTTTTATCCCTATGCTCTTCCCACTTCCCTCTCTTAACATTCAGATATTTTAAGCAGTTCCCAGGCATGTTATTTAATCAGTTTTTCAGCATTAAAAAAAAATCATTTTCACTTCAAAAAGATTAATTATTAATATTACTGAATAGCCAATTAATGTTTAGATTTCCCTGTCTCATTTAAAAATTGTTTTAGACAGTTGGTTCAAATCATGACGCAGACATTGCATTGATTGATATCTCTTTTTAAAAATGTGTTATTTTGAAATAATTTTAGACCTAGAGGAAAGATTTGAAATAGTGACAGTTCTTACACATCCTTTGTCCCGCTTCCCCAGTGTTAACGTTTTACCGAACTAGAACACTCATCAGAGCCCGGAAACTAACACTGTTACAATACTGCAACCTGTAGACTGTATTTGAATTTTGCCAGTTCTCCCATTAATGCCCCTTTTCTGGTCCAGCATCCACGTTGCCTTTAACTGTCGTGTCTCCTTAGTCTTGTCTAGTCTGGGACAGTTGCTCAGTCTTTGTCCTCTGTGATCTTAACTCCTTTGAAGAGTACTGGTCAGTTATTTTGTTACTGCCCCGCAATTTGGGCTTGTCTGATGTTTCTCTCATGATTAGATTGAGGTTATACATTTTTGGCAAGAATAGCAAAGACGGGATATGTCATATCCGGGGGTGCATAATCTCAATCTGTGTTATTTCTGCTGAGATTTCTGTTGGTCATTTGGTTAAAGGGGGTTCTCCTGGGTTTCTCCACAGTAAAGTTACTATGTTTCAATTTGAGATTTAAAGAATTTTGGGGGGAAGTACTTTGAGGCTATGTAAATATCTTGTTTCTCATCATACTTTCAAAAATCTTATTGATAGTTCTTACCCACAACAGCTAGTGCTGTGGTGTTTGCTTTGTGGTGATTTTCTTTTTCCATCGTTCCTTCTACACTTATTAGTTGTAATTCTACTGTGGGGAAGGACTGGTCCTTTCCCTGAAGTTATTATTATTTGTTTATATCAGTACAGACTCATGGATATTTGTTTATTCTGCAGGTTGTTAAGCCGTCACTATCATGATTTATTTCTTTGTTCATATTGTCCCAGATTTGGCCATTGGGAGCTCCTTCAAATTGATTCCTGTGTCTTTTCAACATTTCTTGAGCACTTCCTTACTTGTTAGGGTCACAAGATATCCTCGATGTATCTTGTGTTTTCCCTAACCCAGTCCTGGAATCAACCATTTCTCTTAGGATCCCTGGTTTCTTTCATTGGAGATGCTATTTAGAAACCAAGATCTGAATGACAGGTGTCCTCGTTACCATTGGGGTGTCAGTCCTTCTAGGCTGTGGCAGTAGACAGGGCTTGAAGATATATGTTTGCATACTGACACATGCATATACACATTTATATTTATTTCTGTGTCAACTCTGTGTATAAGTGAGTGAGTGAGTATGTGAGTGTGTGAGTGTGTGTGTTAAGAAAGTTAGGGAAGGCTGGAATGAACTCTGTAGAATCAGTATGAATCTGTGATTAGGGAGCACTAACGTTCCCTAACTTTCTTTACTATTTTTTAATCTACAGGTTTTTCCCTCCTTTTTTTTTTTCTTTGTAATTTATTTATTGAATAAGATGGGTCATTTGTGTTTTGTAGTTTTCCACCTTTTGAATTGTGCTTATTATATTTTTTGTAACGTCATTCAAGTTGTTTCTCTGCTGACTTTATTTCTAGTAAATTGGTAGTTAATCAAGGTGTATGATCAAATTCAGGTTTTTTTGGCAAGATTCCATGATAGGTGGTCATTTGTACTTGCAACAGGAGGTATACAGTATATGATGGTCCCTGTTTTTGTGATGTTACTAGCCATTGATGATTGTTTAATTAGTGATAATTTAATTTCATTATTCCTTCTTTTATAGCTGTGTATTTCTATGAAGAAAAACCTATTTTTCATCATCTATTTAGTTACCCTGAGGGGTAGTTCATACAAAAAAGACAAGATAAGAATCCCCTAGAATCTTCCAAAGATGACTGTGTAGGTTTCTTATCGCTGCTCTAACAGATCACCGCAAACTCGGCTGCTTAACAACACACACTTGTAGTTCTGGAAGTCAGAGTCTGAAATGGGTCTTACTGTGGCAGGGCTGTATTCCTTCTGAAGGCTTTAGGGGAAAATGCATTTCCTTGCTTTTTCCAAGCTTCTAGAAGCTGTCTGCATTTCTAGACCCGTGACCCGCATTCATCATCAAAGCCAGCAGTGGCTGGTGGGGTCTTTTCCATGCTTGCCTCTTCAACTTTTAAGAATCTCTGTGATTACATTGGGCCCAACTGGATAATCTCTCTATTTTAAGGTCAGCTGATTAGCAACCTCAATTCCATCTGCAGCCTTCATTACCCTTGGCCATGCAGTTCAGCATCGTCACAGCTGCTGGGGATTAGGATGTGAGCGTCTAGGGGGGGGCATTATTCTGCCTATCACCGTGACTAAAGGATTTTTAAAAAATCATTATGAACTCATAGATTTTTAACATTTTTGATGTATTTTAATTTACCGTTATTGTCCTTGGTGCTCTAACTGTCCTATGTTTGGACAGTGAAAGAGCTCATTCAGGTTGGTTCTTGAGTTCTTTGGACGTGAACGTGGAGTCTCTGATAGCTTCCTTCCTTCCTTTCTGACCTGATCAGTTGTCTGGGCTCTTACAGTACGTTCCCGCCCCGGGGCTGGGGTCATCCCTTTCTATAAGGCAAACTTCAGTGTGCTTCAGAATCCCCTGCGCGGCTCTTAAAAACATAGGTTGATGGGCCCTCCCTCCCTCCAGAGCTTCTGATTTAATAGGTCTCGGGTGGGGTCCAGCAATTTGTATTTTCAATTCCTAGGTAATGCTGATCATGCTGTTCTGGGGACTACGCTGTTTTAAAGAACTCTGTATTTTGTGTGTTTTTTGGTGGGGATTTTTGGTATGGGTTTTTTTTTTTTTTTAGGTGAGAAAGGGTATTTAGAGACTACAGCCTGCATGCGAGGAAGGATACTGATTCTAGGCTTTTTCAATGAAAAGAAAGAAATAATGGAAAATGTAAGTTCATACTGATATTTCCAATTCAGATTTAGCATTACAGGCTGTAACTTTTATTTTATATTTGTATTTGTTTTCTCTGAGGCTTGGTTCTTATGATAGTAAAAATTACTTATTAGTAAAATATATGTATTATTTATACACATGTAGTTTCAGAATAACAATACAGATATTATTTCCTGCAACGCGATTACTGAAAACAGTTTAAGATCTTTGCAGCGGTCCCTTTGTCCTTAGAGAAATATCCCACCAGGGGTCTTCAAGTTCCTCGCTTTTACGTTAATGAAATCAGTCCTCTCTGGTTAACCAATCAGCTTGATATGCAGTTAACTTCTTTTCCCATTTCTTTGTTCTGCTTTCAGGTTTAGTTATTTGATTACTGAAATAGTTGTCTAACCATTTAAGTGGTTTCACCATCACGTCTGTAAAATGAGGCTTCTCTGTCCTCTTTCTTGTTCTCCCCTTTTCATTATGGGCAACCATCTAATTTATTTTATGGTGAAATAAATGGCAGTTTGCTAGACATACTTTTTTTTCTCTTGGAGCGCACGCCACCCTCCACCCCACACCCCGACACGAGCAACATATTCTGAACGTGTTCTGATGCCTCGAGGGTGCCGTGTTTATAGAGGCGTCAGTCCTTCTCCTTTACAGCTTATAGCGCGCCGCTGTGAGAATGTCCCACAGTGTACTCCTCTGTTGGCGGGCATCTGGGTTGTTTCCAGCCTTTTGCTGTTGGGAATAGTGCTTCCGTATTACAAATAGTACATATTTTGAGGTAGTTAAAAACCACGCTGTATACTGTTTGTTGTCTGTTTTTTTTTTCTTAACATTATAACATGAGCATTTCCCATGTTACTGTAAATATTGTTACTTAAGACAGTTTTTTTTTCTGATTAGGAAAATAATGCAGACTGACTTAGAGATTTTAGAAACTCAGAAAAATAAAAAAATAAAAATCAATTGAAAATCACCCGTGATCTTTTGACTTAAGGGATACTGTTATTATTTTGATGTGTTACCTCACAGCCTTAACAATATTTTGTATAAACACTTAGAAGACAATCAGCTTCATATTACATAGTATCCTGCTTTGTTTTTACTCATAATTGTGATTTTTTTTAATACCATACTCTTTTTATAATTTCCTATTTGATACTTAGTTTCTTTCTGGTTTTTCAGTATCATAAATAATTTTGTGATAAATATCTGTGCCTAAAACTTTTCCCAAGTTTCAAATTATTCTTGAAGGTGGTTTTCATGAGAAGCAAGTTCACATTTGTTACGTGTATCTATTTAGCTAGCTCTCTTAAAGCGGTAAGATAAACAGGTGAAAGATTGTTACCTTGAAATTTTTGTTAAGTAAAGTCCATTTCTTCTTTTTCTTTCTGTCCTGGTAGGACCTTAGAAATGAAGTTGAGAAATTACGCAACGAAGTGAATGAAAGAGAGAAAGCAGTGGAGAATCGTTACAAGAGTCTTTTGAGTGAAAGTAATAAAAAATTGCACAGTCAAGAGCAAGTGATCAGAAGTCTGACCGAGAGTGCTCATCAGAAGGACTTGTTGCTTCAGGTGCCATCATTTTTTTCTCTTTTGTGTTTAAGTCTTTGGACTTCGGCATAGGGTTCTTTTGTTTTAAACACTTTTGCAGGAATGTTTATATAAAAATAAGGCTGGCGAAATAGGTTGTAGTCTTCGCTGCTATATATCAGAGCACTTCAGAGCTTTCATTATGTCATTTGAACCTCAGCCACCAGGGAGTTAGGTTTGGAGGAACGGACGCCCCGAGAAGGGGAGGGACTTATCCTGGGTCACGTGACTAGTCCGGGCCCCACCCTGCTTTGCTCTGGCTGCGGCCTCCTGCTGCTGCAGTACTGGCTGCTCCCTCTTTGGGCCTTACCCCCTCAGTCCTCTGTACTTTAACTAGTCCTTATTATCTTGGAATACCCTGCACATTTGATGGTGCAGTGAATTTTTGATTCACAGCTACAGGTAACCGTGATGGAGTGAACATGGGTGTTTAACTCTGCTTCCTCTGAGGCCTCATTAACATGGCCGTGAAGGGGTAAGTGGTATAAACTCATGGACCAGGAGAAGGAGAATGGCGAACAGCAGGTGCCATTTGGATGGTCGGTGGGCGGGTAAGTGGTAGCTACACAAGATTCAGCTTTCTCCCCTCTGTTCCGCACCTTCGGGATGAAAAGCGAACAAGAAGCAAGCTGATTAATCCTTCAGAACCAGAGAGGCTCAGCAGGCAGTAGGGGTACCGGGAGGCAGGCAGGAGGTGTGGCTGGAACATTGGGCAGTTAGGTGGCCTTGTTCTCCTCACCAGCAGGAGATGGGAGATTGACTCTGTGGGGACCTTAAACCCGAGAAGCTCTAGCCTGGGGGTCACTAGGTGCAGCTGAAAACAGGCGCGGCTCTGTTGATGAGAAGGAGTTGGAGTGTGCGTCCCAGCATTGAGGGTCTTCTGTGGGGAGAGAGGACTGAGAGATGCTGACAGTCAGGGGTCCTCCAACAAAGCTGCTGAGTCTCCCACCTCATCATCTCACAGCGAGGTCACCACTGATGTGCCCTTTCCAGACTCACAGAGCTTCTGGGCACTTCCACCCTTAAAGAGAGGTGGGTGGCCTGAGTTCCTCAAATAGGAGAAAAGCATCTAAGAGGAAAGACAGACAGACAGAACCAAGCCTCACAGAGGAAACAGAAACCGGGGAGGATGAGAAGAAAACTAGACAACTTTTCAAAAACTCAACATTATAATGTCTTTATATAAGAAATAAGATTGGGATCTGATAATATTTGGAAAAGAAGAATGACCTATTGGAAATGGAAAGTTTGATCACAGATATAAAAAGCTTAATTAAAAAATTAGAAAAGTTGGAAGAGAAAGTCAACTGTATCTTCCAGAAAATAGAGTTAAACAAAGAAACAAACAAAAAGATGAGAAAATGAAAGAGAAAAGACAAAATTAGAGGCTTGATTCAAGAGCTCCAATGTGTGACTAACAGAAGTTCAGAAAGATTGAAAAGGCAAAGCAGAGGGAAGGAAAAGTTCAAAGTCCGAGGAGAAAGCTTTTCAGAGTGTAAGGACAGGTATCTCGGCATTGACAGGGCCTCCTCTGTTTCTCACACAGGAAATGAAAGAAGACCTCTATCCTGAGACACATTGTTGGGAAATTTGAGAACATGGGTTAAGAGGGGATCTTAGTGATACTAGCCACTAAATATAAAAATAGATTTTATAAAAATAAAAAACAAATAAAATGTAAGTTGTAAAAACCAAAAAAAAAAAAAAAAAAAAAAAAACAAAACCCCAAAAAAAGCCCAAGAAGCAACTCCCCACCACAAACAACAGAGGATCTTAAAGGCTTCCAGAAAGAAGAAAATAGTGGGTCATGTACAAAGGCCCCAGACTCGAAGTGATGTTAGGATTCTCAGCAGCAACACTGGAAGCCAGAAGCCAAGAGAGCAGTGCTTTCAGAATTTGGAGGAAAAGTGATTCCTAGTCCAGCATTGTGTAGTCAGCCAAGCTGGCAGCAAGAGTGAGGGCAGAGTAAAGGTGCTTTCAGACATTCGGTGCCTAAAATCATCTGCCTCCATGTACTCTTGGCGGGAAACTCCTAAAGGACGATTCCAGACAAATGAGGATGTAACCAAAAATGGGAGAGACAGGGGATCCAGAGAGTAGGGAATTCACCTGGGACGCGGTGAAGGGAGGTCTCAGGCTGACAGCTGAGCCACTGAGGTAGAAGCCTGGATTCCAGCTATGCAAGGGGTACTTCACTGGGATTTCTTCAAGAGACGGAAGAACCCATCATTTACCTATTGTGTCTTGACTCCGTCTAGGAGGATTCATAAGTTCTTTTAGAGAGTTGGGAGATAAGTTAACACAAAGTACATAATTTAGTTTTCTGAACTAAGTAGTTGTTGCTAACACCAAGAAAAACAAAGAAGCAAACGTGAACAGAAATCATCCCGGAACACTCCATGGCTGGGCTGTGAACGGTATTTGTGTGGCCATAATCACATGAATGCAGAATGTGAATTTAGCTAAAATTGTGATGTGACTATTAGGAAGGATACTGAGGTCCAGATGATAAGAGAAATCCTTAAACGTCTATGATAGGAGCCAAAAGATAAAATCTAATTTTAGGAAATCAAGAAACATGCGAGTAGGAACGTAATTTAGAAACACGGAAGTGAAGAAGAGAAGGAGGAAGTAGCATCAAAAGTTGGTTTTTTTGGGGAGTGGGACTCCGAGGTGGGAAGTGGAGAGGTGAGGGGTGGCTGTTTTCCTTTTAAGCCTTACAGTGCTTTTGTTTAACAACGTTTATAACTGGACTTTTAAGAAATAAAAATGAGCAGTGTAACCCAAGCACAACTGTATTACGGTAATTCTAGAATCTCAGTTTTGGTTCTTTGATTCCCAGCTCTTCCTGTTACAGTTCAATGGGTTTTTACAAAAAATTGCTTCTGCTTCTTTCTCATTCATGTTCGCCTATTTCTTAGAGGATGACATGATAAATTGATTCAGATGGGTGCTTAGGAATAAGTTGTGGTTCTCATCCTTTATTTCCGACAGTGTGAATAGAAACCCAGTTCAGGAGTTACCAGGTTTTAAATAGTTAGGGATAGGTTTGACACTTGAATTTGGCCAAAAGACCAGAAAATGGTTTCTAGTCCCGTTGTGTTGTTGGATGGCAGCTCTTGTGAGGGGGTCGGCGGGGAGCTGCCTTGGGGCTCATCATGCAGGAAGAGCCTCTCACCTGTGACCAGGACCCACGCCAGCAGTCGCGGGCCTGCCCTTTTCTTCCTGGAAGTCGGATCGCCTCATGGATGTGGATGGATCAAGGGCTGTCAAATTTATAATGTTTCAGGAGAACCTAGGCTTTGTTGGGCTGTGACGTGCAGTCCCTGTCCTCCCTGTGGTAACCCCGTAGGATGAGAAACAGACCCAGAAATCACATCCTGGCCAACGGGAACCCAGGATCGGAACCTGGGTCCCGGGGCTGAAGCCTGGACTTTGTCTTCCGTACCTGCCGGGAGGCCGCATCAGTGGTGGCCAGAGGGAGGGGATGCAGTGCCAGCCACCATCCTTGCCGTGGCCACGTGGCGTGCTGGCTTCCTAGTTGTAGTAATGCACAAATGGGTTGCATTACAGTTTGTAACTGCCTGATATTTGGGGATAATGGAAATTATTTGGAGGCCATACGGGTATTGTGAAAAAAAGTACATCTCCCCTTGAAGAGTTTAGGACCCTCTCTTAATATTTTTTCCTTGATGAAAACTTCCTTATGATTTGTTTTGTTTCCTTAGAAATTCACTGAAAAAGGCTTGGAAGTAATACCGCAGAACCACTACCTAACGACGGCGGAGGATCTCGAGTTGGGGAGTGAAGGCCTCATCACCGAGAAGTGCCCCCCTCAGTCACCAGGCAGCAAAACCATCTTCTCTGAGGTGAGCGGGGCTGAGGCCGGACGTTCACATGCAAGCTCGTATTCTTTCCTGACACATATCTGATAACTTCTTTGATCTGAAGGTCCTCTAATGCCTTCTTGCTGATAACTGAGCTTTTAGAACAGGTAGAGGAGGGGTTCTCAGCCTTTCCACCATCCGCGTTAGTATCCTTCAGCTGAGTGTAAGTATTCGCGCCACACAGGAAACGGAGAAATCCCAGCTCGTTAAAACAGGAGCCTCATGTTGGCTCCCCGAGGGCTTACCTCTCAAGAACGGTGTGATCGGGAGGTAAGAACCTTTTCCAGTTCAGATGCACACGGAAATGGTACCGCAGGCCCTTCCTGACCTGGCGCCTAGTGCGCTCCCTGTTCTCCCATCCGCCATTCCCCGGCATCTCAACAACAGCTCACTTACCGCAGGTTTCCGGAAACGCTGTGTTTGTACCTCTCTGTGCCTTTGCCTTTTTCTCCCATGTTTGCCTGGTGACTGCTGAACACTCCTGAGGTGTCACTCAGGTGTCACCTTCTCTGTGACCTGCCGAGAGCACTGTCCCCTTGTCCTCCCTGGTGCTCGGCACTCTGCACGCCCATCCGCTGTAGCCCTGGGTCCCTGTGTCGATGTTCTCAGGCGCCCTTACTGCTGCCCTTCTCTCGAGCCCCTGCGCACGTGGGCAGGCGCCTCGAGGGTAGGGAGCCGGTGTTCGTATCTGAACCCCAGCGGCCGCCCGGTGCCCGGCTCAGTGGGTGTTTCCTGAGTGAAGGAATGTTACATTGGTCTGCGGACCTGCATACGGATTGTTCTGACCTTTAGCTTGCATATCATGCAGCCAGGCCACCAGACATGGGAAAGGAAAGGAGTTCACTGTAGGCCAAGTTTTATTTCATTTTGGTTTTTTAGCCTGGCTTAATTAAGTTCATACATTCAGAACACAGGGAATTCTTAGGCAAATTAGTTCCCTGATGAATGACTCTGATCCTGACCTACGGTTTTTGCGAAGGGTGGTTCTCAAAATAACCAACAAGCAGCACAGCCCGGGCACGGACATCAGAGCAGATGCGGGCGGTGGGGCGGGAGGGGGGTCCTGGAGGCCCGCCCGTGTGTCAGCCGCCAGCCCTGTGCTTCCTGGGTCTTGGAGAGGGGCTGCGGTGGTTGGGGTGGGGGGATCAAGGGTTATTTTACAACTGACGAAGAGATATTTCAGTATTTCGGCACCAGTACCAGGCATTGCACTGTGTATCTGCTCAGGTTCATCCCTGGTCCTGGAGGGCACCACTGGCTGAGCAGTGGGAGCTCCTCCTTAACTCTCACCATTTGTGGATGTGCGTTTTGCTGTTTCTCTTGACTAAGAACATCATCATGGACTTGGCCCTTGGGCTGGGCCATTAAAAGTGTGGAGGCCTGGATCCCTCTCTTGGGTCTGTCCTTCACTTAAGTGACCTCGAGCAAGTTGATAACTGTTATCTCAGAGGGCTAATATTTTGTGATTCTAACTTGCTCGTAGTTACTTAATTTTGATCAAATTTAGCTGCATATTAAGATGCATATTAACCCGTAATCCGGCACAGTCTGTTTTGAAACAAGATAGCAGCCCATAGGTTTTTTTTTAGATGGACAGATCGTCACTAATTTGAATACATTTAGTTAAACTTCACTATTTTGAATCATGTTTTAGGCATGTAAAAAGTGTTTAAATGTTGAACAAAACGTTGCTAAATTCGTTGAACAGGCTGAGGGCTTTAAAATTCCCCCTTGCTAGTTTGATCATCTGTACCACCTTGCTGGCCGATTTCTGTACTTCATGGAACCATAAGTATAAAGTCATTCCATGGGCATTACAGTTATATTTCAGATCCTGGCGATGTTTAAACGACTGTGCAGAATGCCTACATATTTGAGCAAAGGTTTTAATTGTGTTCTACGCAAGTAACTGCAAATGGTGGCTGAAAGATTATAAATGATCATTTAGGAATTGAAAACTTCTAGGTGTCAGTTTAAGAAACCCCAACTGTTGCAGCATACAGGTAGACTTTTCAGATTGTAGTTCTTTTCTTTGTAGAAAACCTGGATTTCTTCTGCTGTGCCCTTGGCTGCTTTGTGTTGACTTAGGGTTTATCCTCTGCCCATTTCTACAAAGAACTCGAGGCTGTGATGATGTCTCCATTGACTCGGGGCAGTCTGTTTTCCTTCTAATCATGTGTGATCCTGAGAATTAATGCTGGATGATCAGGGAATTGAAGAACAGAGAGTAAAACACACTGACCATATTTAACTTGCTGCAGCCAGAGATTTATAGCTTGGCTATTGACATGGTTGGGACATTGCTGCTGAATTTCCCGAGTATTGAAATAAATGTCTTTGTTACAGAGCTGTGACATAGCTACTGAGATAGACCGTCTATCCACCAGGCCACTAAATTGCCCTGATTACCAAGAAGTGAGTCATTAAGCTTTCTCTTATGTATCTGCTGCCTCTTCAGGCTTTGGTGTACCCATTACATGTGCTTCCTTCAAGTCATTGAGGAAACTCTGGTAGGGTAGAAAATGTCTGGACTTTGGGGTCAGAATGTTGGTTCTGCTCCTTATTGGCTTTGTGACCTTAGGAAAGTCACCTAGTCTCTCTGATGCAGTTTTTTTTGGTGGGGGGGGGTTGTTGGGGAGGTAGTTAAGTTTATTTATTTATTTTAATGGAAGTACTGGGGATTGAACCCAGGACCTCATGCATGCTAAGCATGCGCTCTACCACTGAGCTATATACCCTCCCCTCCTCACCTAGTCTCTCTGAAACTCACCTTCCTAATCTGTAAAATGGGGAATTACATGCTGGCCTCCTGAGAGGATGGGAAATAGTGTAAGGGTATTAGTTCTTTTGATTCCAAGCTGTAGAATCCAGCGTTGAGTAGTTTGAGCAAAACAATGACAGTAAAAGGGCGTGATTGCTGGAACACACTAGAGGTTCTCACAGATGCCAAGGGGGAGTTGAGGAGCCGCATCTTGCGGGGGCAGTGAAACCGTGTCAGCCCCATGGAGAGCAGAAGTCGTCGACTCTAGGGCTCCGTCTTGTTGGGAGGGGCGGAGTGGGGGTGGAGGGTGGGGGTGGCTTGCTCTGGCTGAGCTGGTGCTTCTCGCCACCCCCCACTGGGCAGCCTGGCCCTCTGCCCCTGCGCCGAGGGTATCCACTGATTTGTCAGCTCTGCTGAGGGAGCCTAGTGACTTCATTCTAACGGGGCATGATTCAATGCAGGGGAATAGGTGACTGATGAAATGGGACCCAGATTGTTCCGAAGAGTTCATTTGTTTAACATGGGTGAGCAGTTTGCTTCTAGAAGACGCTGACTCACTCTGAATTCCATTATGCAAAATATCCACGGGAATCTCTGCTCTTAAGATTCACGTCGGTCCCTGGGTTCCCTTCTTACCTTTTCAGTCATCGTTTCAGCCAGGATTTGTGGCAGCATTTGATCTGTGCCAAGCACGGTGCCTGGCTCGGGATGCTGCTGCCTGGAGGGGTTCCCCCAGCCTGGAAACAGGTGGTTGGTGCCTGAGCTCTGGGTGAAGGTAGAGCAGGGTGCTGAGGGGCCGGAGGAGGGCAGGCTGCCTGCTGAGAGTCTTGGTGAGGTTCCCTGGAGTGTCCTGGCGAGGGGTGACCGATGGAGCATGGTCTCCAAGGAGGACGGAGGCGTTTCCCCCGGGAGCTCGGACGGAGGCGTTTCCCCCGGGAGCTCGGGCGGAGGCTTTCCCAGGCCCACGGAGATGGGAGGGCAGGAGAGCAAGCGGAGGTGTGGCAGGCTGGCAGGTGGAGGGAGGGGGCCGAGGTGAGCAGTGACCTGAAAAACCTGGTGACGGTTGGAATAGCTGCCCGAAAGGAGAGGAGGGGAGCTGAGCTGGGCACCCAGGCCCCACACCGACCACAGCGGACAGTCCTTTAGGGCTTCAGGCCAGGCCCTTGGCGATCTAGTAAGACACGGGGTCCTCAGGGTCGGGATTTCTTTTGCTGGGTGCTTGCGCCCTCACTGGGAGTCTGCCCCATCCACCAGGGGTCCGTATTTATTCATCTTTTTTCCTAGTCCTTCTTGGTTGGCTTTGAAGTTACGTACCTAGGCACAAATTCTGACTGCCAGTTATTAGCTTAGTGGACTCAACTCAGTTTTCTCAGAGAATCGCTTTATTCTCGTGGAAAGTGGGAAGCTCAGTACACTTCTGGGTGTCTGTTGGGATTAGGGGTGATCTGTGTAAGCACCTGGCGGAGCACTGGTGCAGAGGAATGGAGTTAGGGCCGACACTTACCATGTGTTTCCGCCACACCAAGCATCATTCTGAGGATTTTGTATAGATTAGCTTAGTTAATCTCTAACAACCCTATGAGACGTGTAGAATTATTACCTCTGTTTATAGCTGAGGATACTGAAGCACAGAGAGGTTGACCTGTACAAGGTCACACAGCCAATAAGGTCACACACTGTTAACCATGACTGCCTCTCATGGTAGATGCTCAAGAAGCAGTAGGTTTTCTTATTTTCATTGTCACTGTTGGCTGGCTTTTACGTGGCTGACAGTGGCCCTGTTACCTTGGTCAAGCGCCCAGTGCTTTGTGTCCACCGTGGCGTGTTCATGGGTGGCCTGAAGAGTGCAGGTCCTGGAACCTGGCTGCCTGGATCCACACCCTGCCTCACTGTCCTGACCTTGGGCATCCATTGGTCCTCCGCGTCCCAGTTCCCTCATCACCAAGACGGGGAGAGTGGTAATGCCGGAGCTCATTGGGGTTCGAGGATTAAATGAGAAAATGCTGGAGAGCACTTAGCACAGTGGCTGTCTTGATACCCGATTGGATTCCCCGCCAGGCGCTGCTCTGGGACCCTCTGTCTGCACGCATGGTGTGTACAGGTGGGAGCTGATGCTTACTGTGCACGGAAGGCAGGTGGGAGCACCTTGTGCCAGTGACATGTGGCGTGATTTACAAAAGGGCCTGACATTTCTCACAGTGTGGGTGACTAACTCCTCACGACCAAACTGGTGGTTTAGCATTTAAATCCCTTAATTGGCAGGGGTGCCTTT
The DNA here is from genome assembly GCF_048773025.1 of Camelus bactrianus. Lineage (NCBI taxonomy): Eukaryota > Metazoa > Chordata > Mammalia > Artiodactyla > Camelidae > Camelus > Camelus bactrianus. The sequence goes on along the minus strand of NC_133542.1, from coordinate 65,007,521 downwards.
GCCTCGTTTTGCTCAGGGCAAGGAGCTCAGCTCAGCAGCGGTCTCCTAGGGCGGGGACTTGGAACCTTTTTCGCCCTCTGCATCCCTCTGATCGACTACTGGAACCAAGGACCTCTTCCCCGGAAAAGTATTTAAATGCATAAAGTACGAGCACAGGCTTACAAAGGAAACCAGTTGTTTTGAAATTTGGCTATCAAAATATAAAGAATTAGGCTGTAGAAATGGTGCTTTATTAATGCGTTAAAAATAACAAGATCTAGTGGTGACCGTAGCGTCTGCTATAGTTTTGAAGTAGTGATAAGATTAAATGTTTTGAGGTATTTGCAACATATACAAAGTAACAGTATTTCTTTTGATGACAGAGTCACAGGAAAACAGTCCTGTGGTTTGTAGCAGTAGCAGTGGTCCTTCAACTCACGATTGAAGGGGATGCTGAATTTCAGATGGAGCTTAGTGGAAATAGAGATGAAACTCCCACCCACCCCGTTCATATTTGAATTTTCATCAGGGTAAGGACCCCTGTCCTAGGTGGTTATCTGAGAAAGCCTGAGTCCTTGTGAAACCCAAGGGCCGCTTGCAGCCCCAGTCTCTGCACTAACTGAGTGTATTTCCAGCATCAGGGAGCATCTAGTCGGTGCCAGGCACCATGCCAGGTGTTCTGCACATGTTCACTTATTTATTTTACCATTTTCTTCATGAAAAGAAACTTACGGGCAAGTTCCAAGAATAAAGGATTTTACTTGTCCTGAGCCACCTGAGAGTAAGCTGCCCACGTGAAGCTGTGTACTTGAGTGTGTGTCTCCTGCAAGCAGAGACACTCCCCTGTATAACACAGCACAGCCATCACCTCCAGGGAGGCAGCAGGGACCCATCACTGCCGCCGAATCCTCAGACTCATTCGCATCTCACCAGTTGTCCCATGACGCCCTCCGTAGCAGAAGGATCAGTTCAGGACGCATGTTGCGCTTAATAGTCTTTAGTCTTTCCTGGACTTTCATGGCCCTGATGCTCCTGAAGCGTCCAGGCCAGTCATATTGTCAAGCATCCTTCAGGTGAGTCTGTCTGGTGCTTCTTGGTGACTGGATTCAGGCGAGGCATCTTTGGCAGAAGCATCCCAGGGTCCAGGTCGTGTTCTCATCATGTCCTGTCTGATGGCACTCGGCTTAGATCTGTCCCATTACCGGCCATGCTGACTTGGATAGCTTTATGAAGGTGGTGTCTGCCTGGTGTCTCGACTATACAGTTCCTCCTTTTCCTTTGTAATTAATAAGTATTTGGGGGGAGGTATTTTGAGTCTATGTAAATACTCTGATCTTCAAACTTTCACCCATTGGTTTTAGCATCCTTTTATGTTTTTGGTTGAATTATTTATTACCATGGTGGTTAGCAAATGGTGATTCTTCTAATTCCATTATTCATTCTACATTTATTAGTTGTTCTGCTGTAAAGAAAGGCCCACTCTTCTTCCCATCTGTCCGTGTGGACTCAGGAATTTCTGTGGTACTCAGTAGGTTATAATCTGTTACTATCATTATTTATTTTGATGCTCAAATTGTCCCAGATTTGGCCTTTTCAAACCGGCTCCCGTATCCTTTTGACCGTGTTCCTTTATTTAAGCACTTCCTTATTTTCTGGCATGACAAAATGCTGTAGACCTGGATGGTTTTTGATTTTCCATTCCCTAATACTGGAATTAGCCATTCCCCCCGGGATCCTTGGTTCCTTGGTTCCTTACAATACGCAATTCATCTGTTCTGTAACAAAATGAGGTGGTGGCTATTCACCATTTTACAGGTAGAAATACGAAGGCTCTAGTAAGTACCTTCCCGAGGTCCCCAAACTGGGAAGTGACAGAGCCAAAATTTGAACCATGAAAAAACCTTCACATCTGTGATTGCTCATTCACAAAGCTACACCCACACCCTGTAAATGAGGAGCCCGAACCTCACAGAGGGTGTTAAGCTGGTTAGTGGAGGTCACACAGCTAGTGAGTGGCAGAGATCCACCTAAGATCTCTTTAGCGTCACTCTGTTCAGGGTGCCTTTAGAGCGTGACTCACTTAACCCCTTCTGTTTTAATGTAAGTCCCTTGTCCCTAATACTTGTCAGGTTTTGGTTTATAGGTTTCCTTTCTTTGGAGCAAGAATAAGTGTGGGAGGGCATTCTTTGTAGTGTCGTGAAAACCATGACCAGCAGTCCTGATGGGTGGCAGTTTCAAATCAGTTAATGATGGTGATGGGGCTTTTTTGGGAGAATTCTTTTAAATTGAAGTATAGTTGATTTACAACGTTGTGTTAGTTTCAGATGTACAGCAAAGTGATTTCAATTTATATGTATGTGTATGTGTACACATATATATACTTGTTCAGATTCTTTCCTGTTGTGGGTTATTATAAGATATTGGATGTAGTTCCCTATGCTACACAGTAGGTCTTTGTTCTTTATCTCTTTTATGTATAGTGGTGTGTATCTGCTAATCCCGAACACCTGACTTATCCCTCCTCCCACCAGTTGTCATTGTTTTATAGCGGCCTGTTTAGTGTCGGGAGCACGGTGCCCAGCTTTCTGCTGAGCTGAGCGATGGACAGTCATCCCCTACTCCCCCTGCAGGTGGTGCTCTCTGACTGTGGCCTGATCGGAGACTGGCACAGGGGACCACCTTTGTTTGGATTTATAAATCAGAACTATCCATGTAGGTTTGCATAACGTAAGGATGTGCTATTTAAAAATTCTTCTCTTAATGTCAGATGCCCATTGTCCTTTCCAGGAAAAGCAACAATTAGGCTATGAAGAGCTGATTCAGGTCTTGAAGAAAGAGCGAGACATCTATACACACCTGGTAAAATCTCTGCAGGACTCAGACAGGTAAGGGTCTCCGTGTGGACATCACACACGTACGTGCACACACATATTTTGAATAAATGCTGGTAGTTTCTGAGGCAGCAAATCCCTCCCACTTTGCCCTGGAAGCTTAAAGTGCTTGGATGGTGATTGCCTTATTTAAATCAGATATATTCATTTTCTAGCAAGAATTGTCTAATTTTTGGTAACAAGCGTAGGATAAAAATACTGTAATAGTAATCACTCGGATTTTAATGATGCTTTTTTATAGATTTAGAAAGCACCTCTCTGTGTATTATCTCATATTACCCTCACGGCTGTTCTGTGAGCTAAGTGATACTATCATCTGTTTTCCATAAGGTCGTGGAAACTCGGAGAAGGTAAGTGACTTGTCCAAAGTCACACAGGCAGTGAGTGACAGCACTCAAACCTGTCTCTCGGTCGTGGAGTGACTTGTGTCTTTACAGAACTGCTGAGATGACCTGGGGCCAGTGAGTGTAATAGGAAAGCTGATAATGGGCTAGTGGTCTTGCTCAGGCCCCCGCTCTGTGTCCACAGCACTGATTTCTCCCAGGGAAATGCCGTCTCTCTACACACTGGGATGGCTACAGGTGAATGGCCATGATGTCTGGGGTTCATTTCAAAACTACACAGATGAGGAGGAAGTGGGCAGGGACACGGATGGAACAAGACTGGCCGTGGCTCCCTGGTTCTCAGGGCTGGGGTCAGGGGGGTGGGCTGGAGAGGGGCTCATTATATTCATTTGTCTTCATTTGTATATGCCTCAAATTTTCCATAATAAAAAGTTAAGAAAATCCACCACTCTGCACTCCTCTTCTGCCCTTCACTCCAGCGGTACTGGAGCCCTCACTGTTCCCTGAGCTGTGTATTTCCTGCCTCTGCCTTTGGATGAGTGTCCACATCCTGCTTTGCCTCCCACTAGTCCTTGAGAATTCTTCTTGAGGGTCCCCTTGTCAGGGGGCCCACACTAGTCCCCAGGGCGATTGTCACCCCCCCCCCCATTCTTCTGCCCTCACCATTTCCCTTACCTCCCTTTGTTACTTGTCTGGTGTGGCCTGGACCGTGGGTGCCCCCAGAGCAGGGCTCTGTCTTGCTGCCTGCACTTCCCAGTGCCTGTCACCAGGGCTGGTAAGGAGCAGGCACTCGGGAAATGTTCAGGGGATGGAAGTCCCCCACAGCCCCCCCAACACTTTCTAAGTTATGAGATAGTTTTCAGGTTTTTAAAATCTGAAATGAGTTTTAAGAAAATTAAAACATGCTGATGAACTTCCGGGAGCGGCATCGCTCACGAAAGTGGGCTTTTTCAAGAAGCCTCTGCTGCTTGTCATCTTTACTCAGGGGAGGGGCTGAGTAGTGCTGGGAAACTCAAAGGCGGAGCGGGGGTGAAGTGGGGTTAATTGTGCAGCTTCTCGGGACGGGAGCCCTGTTTGACTCTGGGCACCGGGAGGCCCTGTGGGCTGATGGCGCCGCGGTCCAGCCTTCTCAGCGTCATGGAGGGCGGCTCTGCGTTTCACAGGCTCTTCCTTAATGAAGAAAAATGTGGACGGGACCAAGGCAGGTCAGGGCCATGACTAACAGGGATGCTTAAAAGGTTTCCTGTTCATTTTCAGAGTGGAAGTACATTTAGGGTGAGACAGGCCTGGGTCCCGATCGCAGCTCTGCTGTTCAGCAGCTCTGAGCTCCTGGGTCAGTCCCCTTTCACCCTGAGCCTCCGTGTGCGTGTCTGTGCAGTTGAGGTTGGCCTGCTGCCGACCTAGCCGCCCCTCTGCCTGTTTACCTGCCTCCCCGCCTGCCTCACAGGGTGTTAAAACAAGATGACAATGTGTAAAGTCCTAATTCTGCCTGGCACATAGTAAGCACTCAATAAACCATAACACTTACTAAGACTAAGAACAATGTGAAAAGCTTCCATATGCCTCAATATCATAAACTCAGCTTGTAGAGGGTTTTGAGTCCTCAGACCTTGCCATTTCCGGGGGGCAGAAGTGTGGGCTGAGGCAGGTGGAGCCCCCCAGGGTTACTCCAGCACTGCCCACTCTTTGGAGACTGGCAGTAACAGGTGACTGACTCAGGAGACATAGGACGTCCTTGTAACTAGAGTTGGAAAAGGAGGGCAGGGAGGAAGGGAAGTGGCCGTGGGCATCTCTGTGCCTGGTCCTTTCCCCTTACTGTCATTCCTCACAGCGACTCTTCAGCCCTGTATCACAGGAGTGGGAATCCGCTCTCGGAGATGTTAGGAGTATTACCCAAGCTTCTGCAGTTAGGCATTCTCAGCGCTCAGAGCTCCCTGGCTCCTGAGCCCAGGCCCTACTGAGACACCTCTCATCTTGAGGACTAGGGCAGTTCTACTTGCCTGTGACTCAGACTGTCTGAGCCTCGGCATTCCTGTGCTTTGGGGCTAGATGATTTTTCTGTCGTGAGGGGCTGTCTCGTACATTGTGGGATGTTCAACCACATCTCTGGCTTTTACCACTCCCTGGCATAGCACCCGCCCCTGCCCCAGGTGTGACAACCAACTGAATCTCTAGAGATGCCCAGCGCCTCCTGGGGGAACTTAAATCATCTCCAGATGAAAGTCAGTGATGTGACTCACGAGTATCAGAAAGTCTGGCTTAGAAATATCTTTTGTTGGGAGATGTTAGGAAGGAAGGGATGTTTGTTGAGCTTCTTGTATGTTGTCGGGCACTGTGCTAAGCTCCTTCCCTTGTAACATCTCATTTAATTCTCAGAACAACCTTGAAGGGCAGGCATTATCCCCTTCTTCCGGATGAGAGTAGCAGGGCTGGGGCAGTTCAGCCGCCTGCCCGAGGTCCTGGGGCGCTGTTGGAGCCGAGATCCTCCGACTCCTCCCCCACGACACTCGGGAGGGAGGAGGGTGCAGGGCTGTCATCTCTTTCTGAGCCAAGCCCCTTTTGTTCCACCGACTCCTCACACCTTGCAGAGATCCTGGAGTTGGGGAAACATAAATGACAGACACAGGAACAGCAGCTGTGTACTTTTCACCCTGTCAGAAGATGGAAGAGAGAGTGAAGCCGTCAGCTTACCCCAGCCCTAATCGCGGGAGCTTCGCTGAAACAATCTCCTTTTTTCCCCCTGGTTAAATGTGTCTCCAGCACGACCGCATCCAAGCGAGTGCTGTGCTGTGACACCTCGGTAAGGTTTTCCATCAGCCTTACAAATTGATCATTATGATTGTCTTGAAATGGAACGAGGTACAAGTTGCTGGGAGGGCCCTTTCCATTGCAGGAAGGCTGCTTCACAATGAACCATCTTCAAAGCAGCGAGCATAGAAGATTAGACATAATGGTTTATTTTCCTTCCAATATATGTTGATTTATGTCTGTAGCTTGATGGTTGGAGCCGGAAGGAATCTCTGAAGGGAAAGTGGGGCTTGAGTCTGAGGCACACATTTCTTAGAGCAATAGCTCCTAACCGTTTGGGGGTTGTGGACCCCCTTTGAACAATCTGATGAAAACTTATGGGTCTGTCCCTAAAAAAGTCCACATATTCATAAATTTTTAAAGACAGTTTCAGAGTGTTGACGGACCCTCCCAGGGGATAATATAGGCCAGATGCTGGACAGAGTGGTCCATTTCTTTGGTATTCTAAAGAGGAAGCCTTCTGATTTGTTTATGCTTTTTGGTCATCTCAAAAAAACAGTTCATATACTTTGACCCAGTAATTGCACTGCTGGGACTCCATGTTAAGAAACTAACCTGAGTGTGAAACAAAGCTTCAGGCACAGAGATTTTCAGTGGAATGTTATTTATGTTATTCCAGTGTGGGCTGGAGTCTCTGTTCCTCTGAGAGCTGGGTGTAGTTGATTCAGATCCCTGCCATGTGCACGTCAGGAGTCCGGAGCCCTGCTTGTGGATCTGCTCTGCCCAGTTCAGTAGCCACTAGCCATGTGACCAGACAAATTTACAGGAAAAAAATGAAGCATTCAGTTTGTCAGTCTGTTAGCCACATTTCAAATGCTCTGTAGGCCCATTCAGCTAGTGGGTATCGTATTCAACAGCACAGATACGGAACAGTTCCATCACTGGACACAGGTCTGTTGGACAGTATTCCCCAGATTAATGCAGATTCTGGGAGGTGTGCCTTTTCACGGCCTCTGAGTTCTGGGTTACTGGTTTCATGCAAGCTTTCTGTACAGGTCAACACCGTGTTACATGGTCACTGACCCAGATGTGAAACTCAACACCCCCACCCCTCAGATAAAAGCCCATTCTACTGTGCATTTGTGAGTGGCTAGCCCAGCACTTAAGAGTTCTTTTCTTGGCCCCTAAATTGGTCCTTCTCTCCCTCCCGTGATTGATTCTCTCTCTCCTCCCTGTCTTTTTTTCTTGTCCCTCCTGCCCCTCGCCCTTACCTCCAGTGCCACGTCTTTTAAGGGTGACACAAGCAGATGCTTTCCTTGTCACCTTCTCTTCTGTGGAGAGCCGTCCTTCCATACCCAAGCCCATGCAAGGCCTTGTTCCAGAGAAGCATTCTGGGGAATTAAATTATTTCCACCTAGCTACGTCTGTAGCAAAAACTTGGAAATGACCCAAATGTCCACTAATAGGGGATGAATTAAAGTAAATGGCGGGACAGTCACTCGATTATATATTATATAGTCATTAAAGCTGATGTTTGCTAATGATTTCCAAAAACATAGGGAAATATTTAAGTGAGGAACTCACCATTCATTATCATGTGTCCAGTATTATTTCAGCCTCGTAAAAATACTCAGGCAAAAAGACTGGGAGGAAATACAGTCTGCTGTGTGTTCATTGGGAGCGGGGTCACAGTAATTTTTGCTCTTCTAGTCCTTTTATATTTTAAAATTTTCTAGAAACAAAGATTTTATTCTTACAATCAGAAAACCCCCACAAATGACATAAAATGCAGACGCAGGCTCTCTGGGCTTGGTATCTTAAAGCACAAGTAGGTCTGCTTTAAAATTCTGGTGTCTTGTTTCACCAAGTGTCAACAGCCTGCAGGCTGAGTTGAACAACATCTTGGTCCTGCGGAAGCGGCTGCAGCGGGACGTGCTGGCCTGTCGGCATCTGCGCAAGGCCCTGGAGGAGCAGCTCAGCGAAATCCGGCGGCGGGAAGGTAACACGCGCTCTTGGATGCGCTTCCCGTTGGGGCTTCCACTTGGAGGGCCTCGGCTGAGCCCTAAGAGAGTCCTAACGCTTCAGGAGGAGGGGCCCCCACTGGAGCTCAGCCGGAGATCCTTCTTCATGGTGCCGGTATAGACGCCGGCCCTCCTGGTCTGCGTCCGTCTGGCTTGGGTAGAAGGGCCGAGCGCGGTGTATGACTTGTGCGGGGGGGTCCGCCGCAGCCTGGCCTCCTGGCCGCCCCTGCGCTGTTCTGCCATCATTTGATACTTCCACCTCCAGGTAGATTCGGGCCCTTGCGTCCCCCATTCTCTGGTTTAACAGCCCTCATGGCACAAAACAGGCGCCCTCAGCAGAGCCCGGCTGCGCAGACAGACACATGGGGGTGAGACTGCTGTTTCTTGCTGTAGCGGGGCTTGTCCCGTTGTCACCACCGCGAGTGGGTTCAGTTGGGGAGGGTCCCATGATGTGCACATTGCTCTGCTCGGGACAGCAGCCTTTTTTATTTTATTTATTTTATTTTAAATTTATTATTTTTTACTGAGGTATATTCAGTTTACAAAGTTGTGTCAATTTCTGGTGTACAGCACAATGCTTCAGTCATACATGAATAGACATATATTCATTTTCATATTCTTTTTCACCGTAAGCTACTACAAGATATTGACTATATTTCCCTGTGCTATACAGTGTAAACTTGTTTATTTTATATATGCCAGCCCAGTATCTGCAAATCTCAAACCCCCAGTTTATCCCTTCCCATCCCCCCTCCCGTCTGGCAACCACAAGTCTGTGTTCTATGTCTGTGAGTCTGTTCTGTTTTATATGTAAGTTCATTTGAGGGCAGCAGTCTTTGACCTTTCCCTCGTTAGAACCCAAGCCCCTCAGTCTTTCTGGGTTGGTCTCTTCTTCCCCGTCTCTAGCCTGGTGCTGTCGCATATGCTAAAACTTAATCATAGCTGTGGTAGGTTTGATATTTTTTGAGCACCTGCTGTGTACGAGACACTTAACTTCTCGTCTCTGATCCTGACAGTCATCCCATTGGGTAGAGTGTTGACTTTCACATTACAGATGAAGACACTGAGGCTTGGCCATGGGGGTGAGGGTTGATTTAGCCAGATTGGAGTCAGGACGTCTTTGACGCCCAGCTCTGAGCAGTACATTAAGTGTGTCAGCTCTTCCCCGCACGTGTGCAGTGTGGTCTGCTTGTGGATGGGCCTCACGGGGTCAGGGGCTTGGCCCTTCTCTGCGCCTCTGCTCCCTGCTAGAACGTGACCTCTGCTGTAGAGGACCTGGACCCTTCCTGGGTGACCAAAGGCTCCCTTCTTTTACATCTAGCAGGCAGTTTCTGCTCGCTCCCATGGAGGGCTCTGGGGCCAATAAAAATAGATCAGGCACTTTTGATTTCCCTTGAGTTCTACCCTTGAGGGTCACAGCTAATTTTCCTGCGTTCTCACCTAAGCAGAATCACTCCCTCATTGAAACTGATACCATCGTTCACTTGTGCCACTCAGAATGGTCTCCAGATACAACACTCGATATGCAAATTATAATTCAGAGTTGGCCGCAGCGAATGCCTGCAGCCCATGGTGAAACCAGACACTGTGATCTCAGCCTGTAGAGAAAGGGGGAAATTACTTTTGCTCCAAAGGTGGTGCATTCAACCCCCCATGTGTCCTTGCACCCCGATCCAGCCTCCCCACCCAGTTCAGACTGCCTTAGGTGCACTGCACTGGGGCTGGGCTCTGGAGGATCTATTTCTGATGATCTTTTTCTCCTTCTCCCCACTTTTTTTTTGTGCAGAAGAACCGTTTTCATTTTATAGCGATCAAACATCATATCTGAGTATTTGCCTTGAAGAGCACAACCGGTTTCAAGTGGAACATTTTTCTCAAGAAGAACTTAAGAAGAAGGTACTGACCTGTTAACTCTCAGTGCTCTGTTGGGTATTTGTTGCCTCACAGGCTTCTGATCAGAGGTGTAAGATTCTGAAAGCCCCTCTTGCCTTCTCTCTTCCCTCCCTGCCTGTCTCTGTTCCTTCTCTTCCGTGACGTGACGTGGTGTGCCCTCCCAATCCCTGCTACCCTCCTTTCCAGGCTCCTGCACCCAGCAAGGCTCCGTCTCCTCTAGGAAGCGCTCCCTGTCCCCCCAGAGAGGGAGCCACCTTTCACGCGGGTCATTCTCCTCTCTTCTTGTGTACCTAATTGCGTTGATGTTTTTCTCAGACCGATTTGTGATTTTCTGGCTATTCTGTATCTCCAGTAGGCTGTGAACATCGTATAGTGAGTGAGTGTATCTTATTTATTTTTGATTTCCCACTACCTGGCACACATAGTGGGAGTTAATAGATGCTTTTTGAAAGAAGAAAGGTTCAGGTTTGATCAATAAATCTTCAAAACTGTAAAGGTTTTTCAATCTGTTGATCATTGGTGTGGTTTAGAGGGTTTAATATTTCAAGGTTCTAAGAGCCATTGGTAAGAATAGGAAGTGTGAGCTCAGAGGACACTGATTTATCATAAAATTATCATCCCTGTATGACAGATTCAGTTTCTGTCTTGGAATAATTCACATTCTGGTGAACAGGCATGGCAGTATGGGTTACAAGGGTGGCTGTAATAGGCAGATGTGCAAGGTTCAGGGGTAGCAGAGAAGGAGAGTTAACTGTCGAGGGGCTGGCAGGTACTCGCTTGGTCAGAGGAAGCTTCTCAACAGAAATGAGGCCTGAATTGGGTTTTGGAGGATGAATAGGAGTTTGTATAGTTGGAAGGCTGTCTCAGCAGAGAGAGAGAGAAAAAAAAATGTAAGGTACAGAAGACATAGAAAGGAGAACAATGGAAATTTCGGCATTTCAAAGGAGTGGAGCAAGGAGCATTGAGGCATCTGTCAGGTTTTTGTTTTTTTTTAATGGAGGTACTGGGGATTGAACCCAGGACCTCGTGCATGCTAAGCATGTGCCCTACCACTGAGCTATACCTGCACTGTCAGTTTTTGAAGGAGAGAAAGACAGATGATAGTAGCTGCTGCTTGTACCTATGGTGGCTGTGTTAAGGGCAGGAACTAGTTCACTTGGTTGGCACTTAGCGAATGTTTACAGAATCAAAATGTTTAGTTCTTCCCACTGTAACCTCCTTGATGGCTGGGTCCAGTTTGTGTAGGTGTTTTGGTGCAGTGGACACCTGTGTGCGGTGAGAGTGAGCTTTCCCACTTTGTTTGAGGGGCTAATGGTGACCCCGTTAGGACATGTTTGGAAAATTAGTGGCCACTGGGGTTTGAAGCTTGCAGGGATCCAATGTGATGTTCAGTTGCTTAAGTACCTGGCCCAGCAAGACCTGTGCCTGAAGGAGGAGCACTGGATGGGGAGTCTCAGCTCCGGGCTTGGCTCTGCCCCTGTGGGGGCAGCTGCCCTTTCCCACGTGACCAGGTGCTTGACTGTTTTTATGTGTCATTTAATTCTTCAGGCACCCCAGCTGGGGGACCTCGGGTGGGGAACTTCTTTGCATCTTGGGCTTCACACTGTAAAATGGGGAGAATCTCACAAGCCTGTCCACCTCCTTAGGGTTTTTATAAGGAGTGACTGACTCAAGCTTGTGGGAGTATTTTAGGAGCTGAAACTCACTTTGTAATTGAAGACTGTTGTTACTACTGACGTTGCTGGAGAGGCAGAGAAAGAGAAGGTAAATGCTGTAAGATGAGGCTCTGGTGCAGTCTGAGAAATTTCTGTCTCGAGAGCTCTTCCTCCAGATTCTCAAGTACAAGGCAGAGATGATGCTGGCTGTCATTGACGGAGCGCTTCGCCGGGGCCGGAGGCTCTGGTGCTGTGTGACCACGGTCGTTGTCAGTTCTCTCCGTGACCCATTCTGCAGATGCGGGAATGGAGGCTTGGATGAGGCAGCTTGCCTGGGGGCCCTGTGCCTTCCAGTGGTGGCTCTGGGGTTAGAGAGCAGAAACGCTAGTGGTGGCCTGAAGACTGGAATCAGGCCGCCTGATTCTCCAGGCCTGGGATGCTGGGGAGATTGCTCGGTAGGCCCTGGCCCTGGGAGGCGGAAGTGGGCCCCTGGGCAGCCAGCCCTCTCTGTCTGCTGTCCCCTAGGTCGGCGAGCTTATCCAGCTGGTGAAGGAGCTGCATGCGGACAACCAGCACCTGAAGAAAACCATTTTTGATCTCTCCTGCGCGGGCTTCCCGAGAGATGGCAGGTCTGAGTCAGTAGGCCAAATGGAGGTGAGAAGAACCATCTTGTTGTGTGCCAGTCACAGAAAGTAACGGCCCCTGGCATTTCTCAGGGCCGCCCCTGCCCTGGTCTCTGCTGCAATCCTCTTTGCTGTGGATGGGGTCCGAGGGCGCTCTTAGGTCAGCAGGTCTGCCCACAGGCGTCCTTGAGTTCGGGTCATGTCTACGTGGACACGCTCAATGTTTTGTGATGCTTTGGGCCCCGGCGCTGGGTTCCGTGCTGCAGACAGCGCATCCGGATGATCGCTGTGGTGCCTTAGGGGTCTGGAGAGTTGCCAGGTCACCCAGATAACTTGGGTAGTGTAGATGCAACCTTGATGGACCGTTACCATGGAAAACAAACGAGCAGACACGCTTTTTCATGTACTTCTTGTGTTAACCCTCTGAACTCTGCCTCTTCTCACTCCCATTGCATCTGACTCCTGGGTTTGACCGAATGTGTGTTGTTTCTTCCCCCACGTGCCCAGGGACCCTTGCACTCTGCCATGTACGGAGGACATGACAGGGAGGAAGCCATCAGTGTCCTGGGAGCCCACAGGTCCGGCTTCTGGACTCTGGGAGTTTTCAGCTGGTGGCATCTGAAAGCCCGAAAGGGCCACAGAAAGTTAAATCATGGTGTCTGCACTGAAGAGTGTGCGGTTCCTGGGCTTGCGGGCCCACTGAGGGTTACGGGGCCTGTCCTGTTAGCCCACCCTGGGGAAAGAGGAGGCTCTCTGCTCATCTTTGTGACGAGCCGTCTCCGATTTTCTCTGTTCTTCTTGGCCCGTGCCGCACAGGAGGAGGGCCCTGACGTTGTGACAGTGAGGAGGGGCTGGCCGTCCCTTCCCTTGAGCTCCTGCTTGGTCTGACCTCTGCCTAGGGGGCCTTGCTCCGGGCCTGTGTTACGCTGGTTAGTTTCAGGAGACTGGTACTGTTCTCAGCACAAAATGCTGAGGGCCTTCTGCATTCGGATGCCCTGAATCTTCCTGGTTGGGGTTGGCGTGCTGGGTAGTTGGAGGTCTCCTTGGGACATCATTTCTGGGGAAAGATTTGTCAGCCTTAAGCTGTCTCCTCCCACCTTCCAAGTGGGAAACACCCAAAGGTATTTATACTACGCTCTGGCCATCTGCACTCGTGGAGAGGAAACGTTATTGTTCTTAGTCTCCAGGGCTCCGGATAATTTTGAAAACCAAGAGTATCTGCAGTCCGTTTAGGGAGAAATGGGTCTCTTGGTTTGTTTTCTCCGAGGTGGCATTTTTAATAGGCAGCTCATTCTTTTCTTCGCTGGAGTCGCACATGGCGAGTGTGCTTGTTCATTTGCCCTTTGAAAAAAATCCGTGAAGTGTCCCATTATGTCCTTTGGAGAACAGAGGGTTTTTCCTCTTCCCTGAGATCGCTCTGAGTTACTCTGAGGTCTCAACACCAGCTGGTTCAGACTTGGTCATTTATCACATTGCACTTCAGTTTGAGGGCCCTATGAAGAGCCGTGTCCTTTGTAGCACGGACCCCCATCTTCCTCCAGAATGGGATGGGAAGATTCTCACGGGAAGGATGGTGCTCCCCTAGTAATCTGGAGCAGAGGGAGGGGAGATTGTTAGTAGCGAGGGTGGGAGGCAGCGAGGGGAGGCTGCCTGCCGTTCCCCGGGAGCGCGTGCGGCTCTCCCAGTGGGAGATGCTCACGTGGTCCACAGCCTTCTCTGAGCAGCAGGGCTCTCCAAGCCGGGGCTGGCCCCACTCCCACTCTCCAGGAGCCCACACGTCAGAAGAGGGAAAAAAAAAAGACAGCAAGTGTATTTTGTATTTTTAAGATTCAGTATTTTTTCCTCCAATTTTAATTGGTCCACACCCTTTCCTAAAACTTGGAAAATATAGAACTGACCTCTGATCTTGTCACTTTAAAACACTCAGTTAATTAACATCTTAGACTCTTTCCTTTGCTATTTGTGTACGTGAACATAAACATTAGCGCACATACAGTCACATACAGTCCTGGCTCCTGTTTCTTTCTGGTGGCCAGTATATTGTAACATCCTGTTGCATCTTAGGAACGCCTCGAGTTTAACTAACTGCCTCGCTTTTCCAGGGATTCACTATTTTAAATGATGTGATGAGTGTCTTTGGATACAAATCATTTTCTGGGTTTAGGCTCTTTTTCTCTTAGACTGTATTGATGAGCAATTACTAGGTCAAAAGTACAGATACAGACATATATATATATATATATACACATAATGGGCATCTAATTTATTTTCAAGTCCCCCCTTCCTCTGTAACTTTTAATTTGACCAAGGCTGTAAAGAGTAGGAGGCCCTTGATACAGTTTGTCAGGTGTGACTTCAAAATGATGGCCCTGGGACGGACTCCCTCCCGCTGGGCACTCAGTGCTTACTCCCTGCATGCGGGCAGTTCACTGAGAAGCCAGCCAACCAACCAAAAGGCCAAGAACAGACATCCTTTTGTTTTAAAGTGCATCAAAAAAAAAAAATCTCTAATGAGGTTGCTGCTATGTCCTTATGTTTACTTACTGGTTATAATTCATGTATTATAGAAAAATGTGGTTGAGAATTGACGTCCAGGAGTGGCTTGAGCAGACTGCAGTCAGGGTGGTGAGCATTGCAGACCATGAGCTGTGTGACACATGCTGCTGTCCCGTCCCCTGAGGGACAGGAAACATGTGCAAGCACTCAGACAGGGCTGGTCGCTGTCATTATTTACTTCTGTTGTCATTTTTAGGAACGGTTAGAAACCAATGATTTTTTTCTTTCTGGCGTGGAGAGGAAACATAGATTTAAGGGGCATAATTTAATTCAACTCAAATATGTGGAGAGCTGTCATTTGGAATAAGAAATAGACCCTGTGTGACTTTAGAGGACAGAAACGGTACTCAGAAGTAGGAGGCGCTTGTTAAATTCTGTTATTAGTAACAGAATACAATTTGGTTTGTCAGAAGCAGATTTAATTTCATTAAAAGGAGGAGGTTTCTCACAGTTTAGCTTCATAAGTTGTTATGAGTTTTGCCTGATTTATAAACCCTTGGCACCAAGCCTGGCATGTGGTAGACACTCAGTATGTAAAACACAGCGATTCTAATTGTATTTTTTTAGTAAGTTAGTGGCAGAGTTGGAACTACAATCTTCTTCTGACTCTGTTCCAGTGTTGTTTTAACAGCGCCAAAGGGCAGTGCTTCCAAAGGTTAGTGTGCGTGTGAATTTTCTGGGGATCTTGTTAAAACAAAGATTGTGGTTCAGTGAGCCTGGCATGGGGCCTGGGAGCCTGCATTTCTAACAAGCTTCTGTTGCTCTGAACAACACACTTGGAGTAGCAAGGCCAGAGGTCATCCTTTTGGTTCCAACTCTCAGTTTGAAAAAAAAAACAACTTTATTCATTTATTTGTTTTCTTAGCAGTGTTTCATTGAGCACTGGGCATTGCTGTTAAAACTGAACCCAGACCCGGTCCCTGCCCCAGGGAGTACGGGACGCTGAGAAGCAGAACGTGGTGAGGGCTGAGGTGGAGTGAGTGTGGGCGTGGGGACAGGCTTGTGACCTGGGCAGTTTCAGCGGTGAGGGGGACAGTGGCCACATGCAGAGGACAGAGGAGCCGCAAGGATGGGGAAGTGAGGAAGAGCTGGTGGGCACCTAGGGGCGTGAGGGGCCCTGCTCCACGTGGTGCTGGCGCTGGACCGAGCCCACCTGCAGGGACGCCCAGGGCTTTCCAGACTCTTGTTCTAAGTCTTTGGAAACTGATAAGTCACATAGGGCGTGAGGGACATTTCTCTGTGTCCACAACATTTAATTTTGTAACCATTGCTGGCGGTTGAGAGTTTACTTTTCATTTTGACCGTGTCAGCGGAGGTAAAGAGAAATGAAAGCTAATTTTTATTTCAGTGTATTGATACTGGAGTGGTTGTGGTTCTGCAAATGAGGAATAACTTTGATGCTTTTGCTGTTTCAGCTTGCAATGACATGGGTTAACAATACCTTGCTCGGCTAAACTTCAGGGAGACCCTCCTCTGATCCACAGGGTTGGGGAGGAGTGCCTTTTGGCCTCCTCCCTCTTGCCAAGAGGGTCCGATCTCCTGCATTAGAAGGCCTTTGGGGACCTTTCATGAGCAGTTTCTGGAAAGTGTTGGCAGCCAAAGCCACGTCCCCAAAGGTGAGGACAGAGTTCTTTTAAGAAGCTTGGAGAGAGGCAGAGAGCACCCAGTAGCCAGAGTTGTTGGTGAATCAGGGGGAAAAACATAATTTTACTTTTTCTAAGATGAGAGAGGCTTTTCCCAGGATTTTATTATGAAAAAAATTTCAAACATAGCAAAGTGAAAAGAACTTCGCAGTGGACACCCGCATACTCACCCCCTGGATTCTACCGTTAGCATTTCCCACCATCATCACCACATCTTATCTTTTTGATAAATCATAATGTACATTACAAACATCAGTACACTGCCCCCTAAATACTTAAACATGTATATCTTTACCTTCAACATATGTTTATAGTTATTTTTCCTTTTAAAGTTAAGCTTACATATAATGAAGTATAAAGATAGAAATTGTAAGTTTACATTTGCTAAGTTTTATAAGTAGTATGTCCCTGTGTAACCGGAACTTCTGTCAAGATCTCATGTCCCTTCTAGTCAATTTCTACCCCCACCCCAGCCGCTTTACTTTTGCCTGTACTAGACCGTCACATAAATGGGACCACAGTGTGCCTTCTCTTCCGTGCAAAGCTACTTTCACTCAGCACGTTCTATTAGGTTCATCCATGCTGTTGTGTGAATCAACTGTTTGCTCCTTTTTATTGCTAGATAGTATTCCGTGGTACAGGTATATTGCAGTTTCTTTATTCGTCCTGCTGTTGATATGCATTTGGATTGTTTCAGTTTTTGGATATGATAAAAGCTGATGTGAACATTCATGTACAAGTCTTTACGTGGACATGCATTTTCATTTCTCTTGATGAATACCTGGGAGTGAGAGCTGATGGGTCAGTTCATCAGTTCTGCTTCATCCTGATGAGGATGGTTAGGTTAAGTGTGTTCTGATCCTGCGACGTTTTCTATAAAATAATGACTTTCTGAAGTCAGTTCATGGTTTTTTTTTTTTTCCAAAACAAGTGTTTCCTCTAGAAGGGCGATCAGAAAAGTTTAAGTTGGGCTGGGAAAATTATGGGATAATTGACTAACTGTAGGAATTCATAAAATCGAAGGATAGAGACAGAACCTTAGAAACGTCCAAGGTACAGCCTGCCTACCAGGTGGTCGGGCTTGTGGTTTTAACGCTTTGGCGCAGAGCTTCATTGGTGAGATGAGGTTTGGTTGAGCTTTGGAAGCAGCCTTGACTGATTGCCTCCCTGGGTGTGGCTACCTTTCTTTCCTCTCATTTTTTCATGTGGTTAATCAGGGTATCTTATGACTAGAATTTTCGCTCTTCCAGAGAGCTGGGATCTGGCCCTGTTGAGAACACTGTACTGTCCATTCTGTAGAAGACAGACTGCAGAAGCTTTGGGATTTACACTTCTTTAAATCACAGATTTATGCAATCTTTATAAATAACCAGCCTTGATTTTCAAACCCATAAAGTTATCTTCAAGCAAGTTTGATTCTCTGCTCGTTAGCGATGAGGATCTTTCGTCAGCAGAGTGACGGTGTGGCTGGGACTGTCCATGTCAGATGCGTGACCGTCCCTGTGCTAAATAGGAGAAGCGATGCATAGTCGGACACACCATAAATTGCATTTACCTCTTTCTCGCTATGTGATATTTTCAATTCCATCAATAGCTATTTTCCAAAATCTTGTTACTTTTACATAATCTGAAAGTGAATTTAGCGGTATGGCAGCGGCACAACAGACAGCGCATTCGATTTCCAGCAGCTCAAGGATGGCCGAGTGAGGGCAGGGGAGATGGCTTTAGCTCTTTCTCGTGGAATTTGTCCTTCAGTTTTGCCTGATCTCAGGCAGCCGTGTGTGATTTGCCAGAACCAGCGACTCTGACTTTGGCTGATTTGTATTTCAGGGCTTTGGCATTTGTCTCTGCCCCTTTTTTGGTTTGTTTTTTGTGTTTGCATTTTTTAAAAAAGACATCACCAACTTATTCATACACACTCACGCTGCACACATTTTTGGGTTGCATTTTCACACCATTCCATGCTCCGTGTAGCTTCTGGCTAGCAAGGAAGACGAGGACTCAAGCAGACTCGGAGAGGATGTTGAGGATCATTTCCTGAGTGACCAGCATCCGGAGCAGAGTAACAAGGTAGGAATGTGTCAGTTAAGACCTTATTCCATCCTCCCCTCTCTGTGCCCAGGCCGGTCTTCCAGGCTGGAACGAGTCCTGTGGGTTTCCTGTCCCTTCTGCCTATGTGTGCGCCTGCTGTGTGCCTGAGGAGAGCAGACAGGAGATCTCTGCCTTTTCAGAAGTTGCAGATGGGGTGGTAGAGCCTGTCATGAAGCCGGAGAACAAACGTAGCGTTGCAAAGACAAGCGAGACTGTCATAGGAGAATAGTAGGCATTGGATGCTGTGCCTGGGCAGGTCTTCCAAGCTCTAATCTGACCCATTCATTTTAGGCGTTGGAAACTGAGGCTTCGGAGGGGATGATGGTTTATTTAGGGCTCAGGGTAAGTCAGTGACAGAGTAGGGCCCAGAGCCCTTGTCTCTGGACTGTTGTGAGCTCCCAGATCATTCTGTTGTGACATAAGGAGCCACCGATGGAACCAAACTTTCCTTCCCGGTGTCTCTCCACAGTGTTCTGATCTGAAACCCAGCTTACTATCCTCTGGGCGGGGTTGAGAATCTGACCCTGTTTACCTAGAAGGCTTCTCCGGTCACATGGATACTGCACATTAGGAACCAATGTTCTCCAAGGCTGAAAGGACCCTAAAGACGGATGTGGCGGGAGATGGGAGGCTGCAGATTTGGCATTCGTGGCTTTCAAGTTGTTCAAGCTTGAGGAGTCATGAATGGGAGACCATCAAAATGTAGAGCATTTTGGAGAGCAAAGCGATTAAAAGTAGGGGCTTTGGAATCAGATAGATCTGATTTTGAGTTTTGGTCACTATCTCTGTGACCTTGGTTAACCCTTGTTTAACCTCTAAGCCCGAGTTTCCCCATCGATGAGGGTAGTAATACCTCCTTGTTAGAACTGTTGTGTTATTTAAATAGAAGGTAGGTACTGAGTGCTTAGTAAACGGTGGCAATTGCTCTTTTTGTTATTATATTCTAGACTTTTCCCTCTGTGGAGGTTGCTTATTTAGATGGATTTAATAACTAGATTGGTGGCAAACAAGACCCTATAAATAACAGCTCGTTTGTGTGGGTCTCGTCTTCCATTTAAAAATCTTAATCATTGTACAAACGTGGAGAGAGGGGTGTGTTGGCCAGTGTGTATATCACCGGCAGTAATGCAGTCAAGAGGAGTTATTTATAGACTGGTAGGAGAAACTCACAGCTCTGGAAAGGGGGAGAAAGAATGCTAATTGCGGCGCCTCAAGACATGCCCAGCGCAGGCTTTAACTAGACGTTTCCTTGGTACCACTCTTCTGGGACCCTCAGTGACCCAAGAAGGTGGATCTGTAAATAACATCTCTGTGGGAATTAGGAACTCTCCACTGTCCTGATGAGACAAATCAAAGTCACATTAATTAGGATGTGTCTGGAAAGAGGTTGGTTCTCTGATACATAATGAGGAAGGTGCATTGCAAGAAGTCTGTAATAAATGTCCAATGCATTGTTAATGCTTTAACAATTAACCATGTTCTGTACCCTCCTTAGAAAGACTTCACAAGAAGGAGGCCGTGGGTTGGGGGACACAGCTGTAGGGGTTAAGACGCTGTGCCATGAGCTTAAGTGGGTCAGCCATCTCATTCCGTCATCCTAGCCTCCTTCAAGGCGGTGTTACTATCCCATTTATAGATGAGGAAACCGAGGATGAGGAGAAGTGACGTAGGCATCTCTGTGTCCTCGCCAGAGCATCTTCCTGCCGGACAGTGAGCATGTGTGGACCGCGTGCCTGTGTCCCCTCCCTCCCTCTCCCCTTGCAGTTTCTCTCCGGTTGACTTGCACTCACCCATCACTCTCTGTCTCCACCCTTTCTCTCTCCTCCACATGACCTTCTTCCCCTCCTCTGTAGTCCATGATCTGACCACATACTTCGATTTGCAGATTACGGAGGACTATTCCCGAGGGGGCTGCAAAAATGGATATTTAAGACACCCAGATTCCAATATTTTGGACTACGACGGAGCCCCCAAATCTGGCTGCCCCGGAGACCAGAGCCTAGAAGGCGAGCTCGTGAGCCTGCTTGGCCCGCTCTTCAGCGAGAAGGCCACGTGGTTGCTGGAATCCAGGTAGATGAGGGGCCCAGGCCCTGCCTTGGCTCTGGAGTTTGAGGGGAGGCCAGCCTCGCTTTGCTGAATGGATTTGGATGAGGTGCTGGGCAGTTTACCTGAGAGAGCACCTGAAGCGGCTTGGGAGGAACCTGGCCAGTCGTGCCATCAAGTGATTGGCTGCAGGCCGGTGGCCGTGAGGGGACTTCATTCAGCGGAGCCTCGTGCAGGGCTCTCGTAGAGAGGAGAAAGCTGTCCCTCAGAATCAGTCTGGGGAGCCCCGGGAAGGGCTGCCCGGCTGTCGGAGGAGAGGAGTCTCTGCCAGTTTCCACAGCAGTAGAAGCCACCAGTGTGGTCCCGACTCTGCTGCTTTATGTTGTGCTTGAACTGAAATTCCCTTCTCCTTACACCTGCCGGGAGGAGTCATTCCCGTGTGAGGAGACACTACAGGGTGTTTTTCTTAAAAAGGAGAAATATTCCGTACATTGGTATTTTTCAAATGAGTCCTTTCAGGGCCAGTTGCCCTTCTTTCCCACTCTGCCCCGTCCACCATCGCGGCCGCTGTGGACCTGGGAGCCGGAGGGAAACGTGCCCCCGTCTCCCAGGGCCCCCGTCTCTCTGACCGCTTCTTGGGGTTGCCGTGAGGAGCGAGGACGAATGATGTTCGAGGGACGTGGCGGGCATGAGGCGTGTGTTCAGTGAGAGCTGTGGTTCTCCTCCGGCGCAGGTGCAGAAATGGAGCCGGTGTCGCTGCCCAGGGCTCTTGGCTCGAGCGGGAACCTAGCCGTCCTCGGGTCCTTGGTGGGCTCAGCCTCGGAGACAGTTCTTCAGCTGGAAAAGGATGGAGATGTTCTGTTTCTGTGAGCTTGGGGAGGCTACCCTTCCCAGCCCCTGACATCTGTTTACACTTTTCGGGTGTGAGGCCTCTTAGGGGAGCTGCCCAGTGGCCATTCTGGTACATCATCCCAGGGAGTTAGGCGACCTGAATCCACACTTGTAAACTGGAGGGCTACCTCCACATCAGGGGCCCGTAGGTTATGTCAGAGTGAACAGATGTGACTTGCTGTCTCTGTGGGCCACCTCGGAGGGCCCTAGGTGCTATGAGCTGGGGAAAGTACAGTGGACCGTTGTGGGAGTGCAGTGACTTGGGGTCTGTGTGCTCCCTCCCAGCAGACAGGGGCCCCAGATCACCGTTGTCACGCGAGCACCTGGGCTCAGAGTGTCCAGTCTTTCAGTAGAAATTTGTATTGAGATCTTTTAATTCTCCTGGTTTATCAAGGATTTGAAGTCTTTAGTTTTTAAAATTTCATGTTCTTGGAACATCATGGATACATTATGTTCATTTTTTCAAAATGAGAAGAGACTTTTTCAAGCTGTCCTTTGTAACTAGTTATAGGATTATTTTAATGTTATTTTTAAATTTAAGCAATTAAGTAAAACTTTTTTAAATTAGAAAAGAGAAACTGGACTTTTTTTTTTTTTTGATAGGTTCAGCCTGTCACTGATAATATCATCAAAGGGTATAAGTCCTGTTTTTGCAGCATTATTTCCAAAAGGCTGAATCATTTCCAATTTTACCAAGTAAGCTTTGAGAGCAAACTTTACTAAAAAAATTATTAAAACTTAAAAAATAAAAACCTTTTGATTAAAAAAAATTTGGACTTCATTACATTTTTAAAGAAAATGCTTTGTGGGCCAACCCTCTGCAGACAAGCTTATGACACCTGCTGTTTGTTTGGTTGCTTGCTCCTTGTAGGTGCCTGGAGTCGTGGCTCTAAGGGCTGTCCTAAAGGCCCAATTGGTGTGGTGTTTTAAAAAGCCTGCTTGGGTAGCTAGGGTTCTGACTGGTCTGGGAAACACCAGTTTTCTGTCTAGGAATTCCCTCCAGGAGGTAGGTGTTTTTGATGGACTGAAAAAGCAGAGTATTGGAGTCAGACATACCTGTGCTCCAGTCCAGCCCTACCATTTAGACCTTCTGACATGTCTCCTCATCTCTGTTTCCCCATCTGAAAGTGGGGCGTGATGATAATTGTTTACCCCATAGGGATCTTGTGAGGATTAAATGAAATAATGTGTATAAAGTATAGATCCAGCTTGATGTTAAGTGGGATTTTGGTGATAATACTGCTTAAGTTGTGCCCTGCCAATTTCTCCTAACCTTTCCCATGACGCTCAGGTCTTACCGTATGCAGGAGACATCAGCCACCCTTTATTCAGGCCTGTGTTCCTTGCTGAGCCCGGGTCTGAATCCTGGGTGCGGAGCTCCATCGGCTGAGGCCCGGGACTTCCACCTCTGAGCTCTCCCACCCTCCAACCGTCCACTGTGGGGCCAGCAGGCTGGCGGGGTAGCTGGGCCCCAGGAGTGAGTCTGATGCCACTTACCTGTCCGTCCACAGGGATGGAATAAGGAAGAACTTGTCCCCTCGCTGCCTTAGCCTGGCTAGCTGTCTTGCACTTGACCAAGCAGAGCACTCATTCACGGGGTTGAGGCGGGGGAGCGCAGGGTCGGTGCGGGGCCCCGCTTGGCTCGTGGGGGATGGGCTGGTCGTCTCCCCTCTGCATGGTGTACACTGTGGTTGTGGGTCCAGCCCTCTCTTTTATTTACTTCCAGTTCCTTTGCCCCATTCCCTAGAGGACGTGGTTTAGAATTTATTACCTAAATACCTTGGGGTTTATAGCTGAAACTTAGGTGTGACATTTGAAAAAGTCTGAAAGGGGAGCCCTTGGGATTATTTGTATACTACAGTTGAGCTCTACGTAATAGAGAGACGCTCAGTCCTAGGGAACCTGAGTCTGCTCTTCTGGGCGTGGATGGGGGACAGGTAAGGTCCCACCAGAGTGTGACGCCGGCGAGGGGTCAGAAGACATTAGCAGAGCAGCAGTGGGAGAGACTCGGGGGTGTGGGCTGCAGGGGAGAAGACGGGCGGGGCAAGTCCCTGAAGGGAGATCCTGTATTAGAGAGGGGCTGGGGCCTGGGGATCTAGACAGAAGCCGGAGTCCTCCTTGGCCTTCCCTCTTCCTGCAGCCCCCAAACCGTTCCTCTCCTGAATACACTTCTCCTCCTCCTGCTGTGTCCTTTCCATTCCTTGCTTCTGTCACATTTCTCTGTCACCTCTCTGCCGTGGCTTCCTAACTAGTGCCCTGCAGCATCCTGCCCCCTTCCAGTCTGTTCTCCACACCACTCCCATCGCAGTTACTTAAAATGCAGTGCAGTCACTCCTCTGCTTAAAACCCCACAGAGACTCTCCACTTGTCTCGGGATCAGACTCCCCAGCCCGGCCTGCTAGGCCCCGCCTGGCCTGGAGACCTTCACCCGGTTCCCACCCGGCTTCCTGTGCTCCAGCCACATGGCCCTTCCTGGCCCTGGAGGGGACCCAGCGGCTTCTCCTTTCAGAACCAGCCCATGCTGCTCCCTCTGACCAGCTCTCCTGTGGCCTCCCTGGCTCCCTCCCCCGACCAGGGTGGGTCACCAGCCGGGAGAAGCTGCAGAATTGGCTAGTGCTGGAGGTGCCAGCTAGAGCTGGGGGTGCCGAGTGAGCGCTCACTTTGAAATGAATGATGCGAAACGCCAAGTGTGACCTGTCCTGTGACTGCGTGTTGTGCGGGTAGCTGTGAAGGAAAGGCTGGACGTGACAGGTGGGGGACCACTTAGCCCTCCTTATCCCATTCCAAGTGCTTTCACATCCTTCGCATCACTTACCAAGGTCAATGCCAGTTTCCAAGTTGTGAAACCCAGTGCCTAGTGTCCTCTTTCCCAGGCAGCTGCCACGTACTCTGGCCTTGCATTCACCACCCTGTTTTCTTTCTCCCTCCCGGGCCCCTCCTTCTCGGTCTCCTTTGCTGGCTCCTCTTCCTGTGCTGGATGCCAGATGCTGGAGTGGCCTGGAGCTCTGTTCTCAGCTCCCTTTTCCTCTCACTGTCCTGTGGCTTCAGAGTGTCCTGCATGACTTCCACAGTAATTCTGGCGGTGCAGACCCCTCTCCAGGTCACCATCTCCTCCTGGGTGTCTAATAGGCACTTCAGCTCTGTCTGTCTAAAGCCCAGCCCCCTGTTCTAACGTGCTTCTCTGCTGTTCTTTCACATGTCAGCACTTCTGTGGCCGAAAGTCTGCTTTCCACACCCCTCATACCTATCAGCAAGTCCTGCTGAATCCACCTCTAAAGTGGATCCCTCCCCCAAGCCCCTCATGTCCCTGCTGCCGCCCACTCGTGCCCGGACTCCAGCAGCCCAGCTTCTGACATCTCCCTGCTTTTCCATCTGTGCCCCTTGCTGGTCGTTCTCCACAGAGTAGCCAGAGCCATCTTTTAGAAACTTAGGTGAGATCCTGTCTCTTCTGTGCTGAGAACTCTCCAGTGGATTTCTGTCGCCTTTAGGGTGAGATCCGAGCTTCGCGGCCTGGCCTCTGCCTGTTTCTCGGTCTTTATCAGCTGCCTCTCTTGTCCACACTGACCGCCCTGTTCCTCAGCCATCCAAGCTCGTCCTCCCCTCAGGGCCTCTGCAGTAGCTGCTCCCTCTGCCTGGATGCTCTTTTCCTGAGACACTGGTGGTGCCTTAGCTAGAGATCAGCTCTGTGAAGAGGCCTTTCCTGACCTCTTTGTCTGACAAGAATCCCTGCTTCTACACTTTTTCTCAGGACTGGTGCCCTCCCTCCCTCCCTCCCCCTCGTCCCTCCTTCCTTATACTTGTCTTATTTAGTTATCAGCGTGTGTGTGAATGTCTGTCCCCTTAATGAAATGTACGTGCCGTGATTCTTCTTTGCCATGCATTTCCACTGCCTTATGTGACACCTGTCAGGTGCTCAGTAAATATCTGAATGAACGCGTGGACAATTAAAAGCTCGGCATCACAGTGGAAGGGTTATGTTTAGAAAACTGGAAAGCATGCAGGGCTTCTTTGGAGCCTGAAAGGTCCGCACTCCAGTCTTTGCCACTTTGCTCAGGGACCTTGAATCTTCGTGAGCCTGTTTCTTCTTCTTCTGTGAAATGGGGTTAATAACAGCCCCCATCTCAGTCTCACTGTGAGGGCCACGTGTATTTAGTGTGTTTCAAGGCTCCAGCACCCCGTACGTGCTCAGTAAATGTCAGTGCTCCTCCCCTCATGCCCCCTTTGTGGCAAAGATGCTCAGCGTACATAAACAGTGTTTGGGCTTCCGACAGGACCCTCGGACTGAACCATTAAAAGTTCCCGATTATGGCGACAGCTTAATGAATCTGCGGTTCAGATTTCTGGCCGAGTAACACTTGAAATGTTTTATTTAACAGCACTACCACTTTAGTGTATTATAATGGCCTCTCTCACCGCCTTTTACTACCCATTTGTAAGTCTTTTTCTTGGGTTTTATTGTGTGTTGTTTGGTAGTGAGTAATGGTCCTCCTTTGGCCAGCTCGGTAACAATTGTCATTATTTTTAATCTATATTAAGGGAAGGAGAGGAAAGGAAAATGTAGTTTAACATGCTTGAAATATCAGGAATATTTTTGAAGTCTGAGTTTACTGAATTTTAAGATGGTTTGTGTAGTCTGGATGATCCCACATTAGAAGTGAGAAATGTACCGTACATTTTAATTTCATTTTTCATACTTTTAGCTTTTCTCCTAGGTCAGTGTGCTGTAGCTGTTTAATTTGAATGGGATTGACTCTGCCAAGGGCTGGATGTTAGGAATCCAGACAGGAGGAAGGCCTTACTTGCCCCTGCCCCTGGAGGGCCCTCTGGGAAGAGAGCACGAGGGGCCGTGTCTCTCCTAGTCGTAGCAGAGATACGAAACCAGGCAGTGGGAGAAACTGCAGAGAGAAGAAGGGCCTCGCAGGGTGAGGCCTCTCCTGTCCCCTCCCCTCTCCCGATCCCACCGCCTTATCCTGACCACACCTTCTTTTCCCTGGAGGCAGTAACAGCTTTCCAGCTGGCCCTTCCCTCAGTGCTTGCCTCCCTCCACCTTTTTTCATAATTTTCCTGGGAAAGCAGAGCCTGAGAGAAAGACTTGGATGCAATTGGTTGATTTGGGATGTGGCTCAGGCAGCAGGAAGGACGATGAGGGGGAGAGTAAGGCGGGAGTGGAGGCAGAGCCAGTAAGTGTGCGTGGTGATCTGATTACTGCTGTGAGCAGCAGGGACTTCATCCTGCCGGCCACCCGCTAGGGACTGTGTAGACCCTGCCTCGGTGCTGTCTGTCTGTCGGAAGGGAGACTTGGACGTTCATCTAACACTCTTCCTCCATGGGTTTAGGGTCTCCCCTGGAGCTATAAACTGGTCCACACTTGCCCACTGCCCTGCTGGCCGGCTCACAGAGCTCTGGGAAGAGGCCCAAGGCCGCAGAGAGATGCAGTGGGCGCCGGAGGTGGGACTGTCTCCAGGGTGTGTGGCAAGGGCCATGAAAAGCATCTGCTGCCTGTACTCTCTTGTTGAAGCCTCACAGCTGTCCTGTGGGAAGACCCACCTGACTTTGTAAGAATCGCAGAGTTAGAACCTGAAGCCCTTTGGTCTGATTTCAAAGCCACTGCTCTTTTAACCCCGAGCACTTTACAGCATCCCTTCATTCGGTGCCTATTTACTGAGCACCCATTGTGCACCCTGTTGGACCAGGTCACAGATCCAGCAGGTGGACCAGATTCACCCAAGGCCAAACTTGCCCCTGGATGTAGGGATGGAGCTGGAATGGGCAGGGAGTGGATCCTACAATTGTCGTGAACACCAGTGACCCTGTTTGCTTCTTCCCAGGCCCAGCCTGCATCCGGGCAGCCGTGTGGCCCCCTCACTTGCTGTGTACCTGCGTCAGCTCAGTTCTCTTCTCCTTATCCACGAAGTACCTGGTGGTTCCCACCTTGTGTGGTTGCTCTGGGGTGACGGGGATAAAATACCTGGCGTAGGTCCCGGCACGTGGCAGGTGCTCACTATGCTTAGCTTAAACAGAGTCTGGGCCAGAATCGGTGGGGGGAGCTGGGTCGGGGACAAGGCCGTAGCAGAAAGCTTAGCTCCTTCCACTTCCTTCCCTTTTGGAGAAACAGGCCGGACCTTCTGAAAGCGCTCCGTGATCTGCTTCTGGAACAGCTGTGCCTGATAGAGCAGGAAGCTTCTGGAGAATACCTTGATGGTAAAACGGAGAAGACACTGAAGCAGATGGCCCTTCAGCTAGGAGGAGAACTTGGACCTTTCATCCATGCCAGCTCGTCTTCCCAGCCACACGAGGCACTGAAGTGGCCTCTGGGAGCCCAGCTAGCAAAGGTGGACGCGGAGGCCAAGGTGGAGCAGAAGGACGCTTCCGTGCAGACCGCGGCCACGGAGGGCGACACGCTCAGATTCAGACATGAGGGCCAGAGGGAGGCTTGGGAGGAGAAACCCTCAGACGCCGTGTGCAGCGCGGAGCATCAGCCCGAGAATTTGTGCAGGAAGCCGGGGCGGCAGGCCACTGCCCTTTCCTTCCCCTGGGGGACCGAAAAAGTAAGTTTTCCCTCATATTACTTCCTTAGTTACTTATTAAATACAAAAAACTGAAGAATCACCTCTGATCCCACTACTTTTTTTTTTTTTTTTTTTTTGTCTAAAGTCTGGTGTCTCTCTACTGATTCCTGGCCTCTCCCCAGAGGTGTGAGTCCATCCTTGCCTTCCCCACAGTGTTGCCACCACTTCCTCCCGCTCTCTCTCCTCTCCCACCCCATCTCTCTCTCATTTATCTGTATGTCATGAGATTTCTGTGTTTTCAGTATAGAAGCAGAGTCACATCTGTGCAGCATCTTTCTTTCTCTTCCATGTTATGTATCACCAACATCTTTCCTTGTAACAGCTTGTAAGATTCCACAGGGGGGAATGTGCCAAAATTGATGTAATTTCCCCCTATTGCTGGACCTTTACTTTTTCCTTTTAATACCTAAAACTAATATAATATTATAAGCCAGTTACTTCTCAATTTGTATTTTTATTTTTAAAAATTTTTTAATTGAAGTGTAGTCGGTTTACAATGTGTTAATTTCTGGTGTACAGCACGGTGATTCAGTTACACGCACACACACGTATATATATATTCCTTTCATATTATTTTTCATTATGGGCTATTACAAGGTATTGAATATAGTTCCCTGTGCTCTACAGTAGGACCTTGTTGTTTATCTATTTTATGTATGGTAGTTAGTATCTGCAGATCCCAAACTCCCAGTTTATCCCTCCATCCCCCACCCCTTTGCCCCTGGTAACCGTAAGTTTGTTCTCTGTAGGACCTTTACTTTTGCAGGTTGCATTACATTTGTAATAACCTGACTTCAGGGGTAGGGACGAGAACCTGAGTTTTATTCTGTGCAGATTTTGTGTGTGAGGTCCTGTTCTGTGGGCTTGGTCTGTGTTCCCCTATGCTTACAACACCCATCAAAGATGAGCAGCCAGGTCCTGAGTGCCTGTAGTTAGCCAGCTGTTCAGGGGCTGAGCTGGGCCCCTCCCCGAGCCTGACGGCACCGCCATGGCCTTTCCCTGGGTCAGGCTCCTCTCCAGCCTGCGCTGGCCTGGGTGGTTGGGTCTGGCTTTGGTGGGTGAACATTTTGCTTTGGTCAAGATGCTTTCTCTAAGCGTCTCCTCAAATACCACCAAAATGCCAGATTATTATAAGGCAGACTCTCCTGGCAATATTTGATTGGGCCATTTACTAAAGTCCTCCCGGAGAAGGGGGCGGGTTTGGGGCGAGGCTCGCTGCCGCAGGGAGACGCAAGGGTTCTGGTAGAGAAGGAAGCGGGCCGTGTTTGTAACAGCGTGCCAGTGATGGCTGTGGGTATTCCTCTCTCCGATGGATGTTTTGTATCTGAGAAATCAACTGTACACACTGCTTCATAGCATCAGAATGGAGAATTAAGTTTATTTTCTGACCACTAAATTACTGCTTTTGTGTATACCAAAGAGAGTTAGATATATCATTAGCAAAATTGCTTTTGATTGTTTTAAATTATACACCAAAACTGTAATTTCTAGAAAAGGGTTTTCTAAAGATATCAGTAGACACACACACACAAAAAAAAGGCAGTGCCATTATATTAACGGTACTCGAAATGCAAATTTGTGCCATTTGGCTAGAATAGAAATGCTCTCATCTGCCCCAGCTAGTTTAGTTTGTACGCATGTGTTAGGAAAACTAAATGTTGTGTGTGTGCGTGTGTTTTTCCCCCTTATTTGTGTAGGAGATAGTATCCTATGTTCAGGAAAATTGGATAAGCAAATGAACTTAATTTCCCCAAATACACTGAAAAAATCTTTCTCATTTGGCATTATCCTTCTTGCCGGTGTCTTCAAAAGGGAGGTAGGTGTGTTTATTTTTTAGCATCTGCTATATATGCCAGGATTGTGCTAGATAATTCTACCCATATGTCACATTTCACATTTAATCTTCTCAAGAAGCATATGAGTTAGGGAGGCATTACCTACATTTTACATATGAAGAAATACAAACTCTGAAAGGCTCAGAACATTGTCCAGAGTGACTTAGCTGTTCAGAAGGGTAGGAGGGATGTAAAATGAGGTCTGGCTTTAGAGGCAGATGGAGATGTTATAACCCCATGTTCTCAGGAAGAGAGGCGCCCTCTTATCACCAGGGTGGCCTTCAGTCTATGCAAAGGAGAAGAAAATTTAATGGTCTTCGGTTAGTCAAGGAATCAGGAACCCTAGATAGTCTAGAAATTTGGCATCCTGTTAGAAAGAACATCTTTGCAGCCCCAGGGTGAAACAGGGAGACGGGATAGAGGTGAGATGGGGGGCTTTACAGATACACCTGTGATTGCATGGGGACCCTTGGGTCAGTCATGTGACTTCCTCAGTGCCTCGAATGGGATCGGGGTGACCTGGAACCCAGGGCTGGCTCAGTGAGGCAGTGCGTGCCTCGTGCCTTGTCCTGTATGTATGCGTGCCCCTGTCCCCCTTCCGCTGTGGGAAGTTCCACTATGACATCTTCAATACGGCAGTAGATGGGGCTCTGTTCGGCGTCCATAAGGTAGCATCTTGTGGGCTGTTATTTTAGGAGCGGCGTTGGGCTGACTGACGGCAGTCCTCCAGCCTGAAATTGGCGCTGGCATTTGTGCACTTGCAGATCACTTTCCTGCTGCCATATGACACACAGATTTGGATCCAAGAATAAAGATTGGTGGAGCCTGAGGACCAAGCAAACGACTGTTATTTTCTAGCCTCTCTGATGAGGCATCTGCCTCCTCCCATGTGGTCCGTGTCACCCCCTCAGACCGTTCTTGTCCTTGAACCTGTTTTCCTCTTGCCTGGGATTTCAGGGCAGAACATGTCTCACTTTTCTTAACTGGGCAGTAGAGTCTGAAGAGGTAATTTGAGATCCGGCTCTCTAACCTTCTTACTGTATCATACCAGTCTGGTTGTTTGATATCTCAGCTCTCCATCCAGAAAAATAGGCATAACTTCTAGGGTCCTGTGAGCTCTGGGAGTGCAGAGTTGACTTGGGGATCATGGGAGAGCGTGTGTAAAAGCATTTTCCACCCTAGAATGGCAAGAAGGGCTCCTTCCTCTTCCTTCTTGAGAAACTTCGCTGATTTCCTCATTCTCAGGGTCCCAACCATTCCCAACCACAATCGATTTTAGAACATATTCTTATTCCAAAAAGAAGCCCAACACGTTAGCAGTCACTTCCTGTTTCCCCCACCCCTAGCTGTAGGCCCCCACCAGGCTTTTTTCTGTCTTTATAGATTTGCCTGTTCTGGATTTCAGGTACGTGGAATCATGTAGAAGGTGCTCTTTGGTGACTGGCTTCTTCCACTTAGCATAATGTTTTCAAGGTTGATTCACGCTGTAGCATGGATCGGTACTTCATTTTGTTTCATTGTCCATTGTATGGATATACCACATTTTATTTATCCATTCATTAGTTGGTGGACGTTTAGGGCAGTTTCTGCTTTTTGGATGTTAAGAATAATGCTGCCGTGAACATTCATGTACGCGTTTTTGTGCGTACGTATGTTTTTCTTTCCCCGGGGTATATATCTCGGAGTGGAATTGTTAGATCATATGGTAAGTCTGTTTAACATTTTGGGGAACTGCCAGCCTCTTTTCTAAAGTGGCTGCAACTAGTTTACAGAAGTTTTCACAGCAACATATGAGGGTTCCAGTTCCTCCACATCCTCGCCAACAGTTGTTATTACCTTTTTGATTATAACCATCCTAATGAATAGGAAGTGGGGGTATTTCACTGTGATTTGATTTGCATTTCTTTGATGACCAACTATTTGAGCATCTTATCATGTGCTTGTTGGCCATATGTGTATTTGTTTTTGAGAAATGTCTATCAGATCCTTTGTTCATCATTTAAATGGGTTATCTGTGTTTTTATTATTGAGTTGTAGTTTTTTTTAAAATGTATTTTCTATTCAAGTCCTTCTTCTCAGCTTTTAAACATGCTTAAAATTCCTCCACGTAAAAGGCATCCCCATTTGACCTCTTAGGTTGTTTGTATG
Organism: Camelus bactrianus; assembly: GCF_048773025.1. NCBI lineage: Eukaryota > Metazoa > Chordata > Mammalia > Artiodactyla > Camelidae > Camelus > Camelus bactrianus. The sequence continues at coordinate 64,975,591 of NC_133542.1, read as the reverse complement.
TTAATTCCACAAATAGTTGTTGAGCACCTATTGTATACTAGCTCTTGTGCTGGAAGCTGTGGTTAGAGTATGAATAAGAAACGCAAAATGCATGAACCCTAGAGCTTACAGGCTGGTGCAGAAGGTAGACAAAGAACAAGTAATTCCATAGGCATTTCATTCTCATGGTAAGAATGTTTTCCCAGGAGAACCCTAGCGGGCAGTGAATATATAACAGGGAAATCGAGGCCCATTCTTCTGAGAAGGCCCATTGGATCTGAGTCTCAATGAAGGTATTGGGATTAGTGGGAAAGGTGAGGGTGAGCAGGAAAGAGTGTTCTAGGCAGAGGAGACAGCATGTGCCAGGGTCCTGAGGTGGAAGGAATGCAGCATTTTGAGGAATGATAGGAGGTCTGTGGCTGGAGAGTAGGGGGAGGCAGGAGAGGGGAGTCTCTCAGGCACCACGTGTGAGCTGAGGTAAAGACTTTGACCCTTGTTGTACGAGGACTGGGGAACAATTAAAATAGTTTTAAGCACGGGGAAGGTAGACTTGCCTGCTTGGTGCAATATGGCAAGTGGGTTAGAAAGGGCGAGAGTGAGTGTCGGGAGGCTGTCGCGGTGGCCTCGGTGAGAGCTCCCAGCATCAGGAGCTGGGCAGTGGCAGTGGAGGATGAGAGGAGTCAGAAGAATTCACAGACAGCTTGGGCGTTGGAATTAGGGGGGGCCTGGTGCGGGATGGAAGTGGGTGGTGCACCCAGAGGGCCATTTAAAGATGGTGCCCGGGCTGTTGGACAGGGGTGTGATTCACCAGGACAGAGACCGTCCCAGTCGTGTAGCTGTGGGGATGAGGACCCGGGGTGATGCCGTCAAAACACTGAGCTTTCACTTGACAGGACCTGCAGGCCATCAGAGATGGAGACGTGTGCCCCAGGCAGGTCAGGAGCTCTCATCCTGAGAAATAGCCATTGGACTAGTGACCCAGGAGCCCCCGAAAAATGTAGTAAAGGATGGTTCTGGTGGCCTAGTGGGGTGGAAGGCAGGTTGGCTTATATTGAGGAAAGGGTGGGAAGTGAGGAAATAGATAAGGAACAAGAAGGTGTTTCCCAGAAGATTGTGTTGGGAAGAGATCTGCTATATGGGAACATCTGGGGGCAGAGTCAGCGGGCCAGGGCCAGGAGGGTGTCTGGGAGGAAAATCCTGGCCCTTGTCAGTCGGAGGAAGGACCTGCCAAGACACGAGCTCTGTGGGCTGAGGGATAAACAGAGATGCCATCATCTGCACAACCTCTGTAAATCCTGTTTTACAAGGTTGGCGCGAGAACGTTGACTCCGAGACCTGAGGAAGGGTGTTCATTGTTCACGTGTGTGTGTTTTCAGAATGCTAAGAAGTCGCGCCTGCCCATCCTGATAAAACCATCCCAGTCGCTAGGAAGTGTGTGCCGGCTCCCCGCCTCCCAGGGGGTGGTGGCCCAGCTACAGGGCCAGATCCTGGAGCTGCAGGGGGAGCTGAAGGAGTCCAAAATTCGCAATAAGCAACTTCACCAAAAGTTAATTCTGGCTGAAGCAATGATGGAGGGGAGGCCAGCGCCAGACGAAGAGCCCCTGAAAGGTAAGCCCCGAGGAAAAGGTGTTCTCTGCGAGCTGGGTGACCCACCCACTAGGACGGGTGGAAATGTCACCTTCATTGTTCCGAATTACAATACGCTTGAGTATAAATTCCGAGAATTGCAGTGACTAATCTTGACTCTTGACAAACGCACAATGGAGGGAGCACAGAGGGAACATGCATGTGTTGTTTTCGTTGACTTCTGGAGGGCTAGCGGGGGCTTGTCCTGCTCCCAGGCCTTGTGAGGTCACTGGGCCCTTCGCTTGGGGCTGTCTGGGGCCCCCAGTCGTGCGTGGTGTGACTGAAGTCTGGACTTTTCTCAGGTCCTGGCTGTGGAAGCCCCAGTCCTCTCTGTGGGTTCTCTGGCTGTCCAGACCACACTTGTTTGGGTTCCTCAGGGCTAATTCCAAACCCTACTGACCACTGGCTTCCTCTGGAAGTGACCTGCCACCCTGTTCACTCTGAATCAGCTGTCTCTGCTCTCCTGGGAGCTCCCAGATAGAGAGCCCTTGGGTTAGACCCCTGAGCTTGGGGGGAGCGCCTCCATGGTGTCCCCTAGTCCGAGACAGTGGTGCTTAGAGGTTCTACCCCTTTGAGAGTCGGAAGAAAGCTGGGCACCCTCTCCCAGAACCACGCAGGTAAGCACGTGTGTAGCACTGAGCGCCATCTCCAGAGGGTTCCCGAATCCACAGAAGAGCTTATGTTGACTCTTCCTTTTCAACTCCTGCTGTAAGCAGATGACAGCAACCCACAATAACAAGAACAGCAGTGATCTTTTATGTATTTATTCAGAAAGTGTGTGTCTGTCATCCTGTGGGCCAGGCGCTGAGGAGAGAGTGAACAAAAGAGGTGAGGTCTGTGTCCCGCTCACATTCCTGCCGGGGGAGGGAGGCAGTAAGATGATGGGCACGATCAGTGCTGTGCAGGAGGATGAAGCAGGTGAAGGGCCTGGGAAACGTGGTACAGAGCAGGGTTTGCTACAGCACGTGGACTCTTAGCGCCTCCCTGGTGAGGCCACATTCGAGGGGAACCTGGGAGGAAGTGAGTGGACTAGTTATTTTGGGAGGTGCGTGCCTGGCAGAAGGAGCAAGGACAAAGGCCTGTGAACTTGAGAAGTTGGGTGGATAGAAAGGAGGCCAATTATGTGGCTGGAGTGGAGGGAGGAAGGAGAGGGTAAGGGGTCAGGGAGGTGGCGGGCCCACTAGGCCCTCCCAGACCAGTCTAGGGCTTCTCCTCTAGGTAAGGTTGGAAAAGGCTGGAGGGTTTTGAGCAGCGGAGTCTGAGTTAGGCATTAAAGCCAGGATTGGCAGACTGTGTCCTGTGGACCAAGCTCGCTGTGGGTTTTGTGAACTTTCACGGGGGCACGGCTACACACGTTCATTTGCATATTGTCTGTGCTGGCTTTTGCGCTGTGATGGGAGAGTTGAGGAGCTGTGATAGTGACCCTGTGGCTCGAAGAGTCTCAAATATTCATTATTAGGCTGACCTCTGCTTTAAAGGCTAAGAACGACTGGAAGGATGTCATACCTGAGATGGAAAGACTGACGAGAGCCAGGCGTAGGGGGACATGAGGTGTCTGGTTTGGGACTCCTTTGAGATTCCTGCTGCCCGTCGCTGTGGGGACGTCAGCTAGGCTTTTGGAGATGGATGAGCCTGGAGTCAAGGGGAGAGGCCTGGGCTAGAGCTGGGAACTTTGGAGATGTCAAGACGTTGCTGGTATTGAAGCTTCGAGGCTTGGAGACATAGGGAGCAGGTCAGGAACCGACACGTGGGCTCTCTAGTAAGTGGAGGCTGGACTGAGAAGACGCAGCCAGTGAGGGAGGAAGGGAGCCGGGAGAGCATGGCTTCCAGAAGCTGAGTGACGAACAGATCGGCTGTGTCGAGCACTGCTAGTGAGGCAGTAAGACAGGGAGTGGGGGTTGCAGGGAGGAAACATCCCCTCCTGGGGAGGCTGCCGGAGAAGCCGCATTTGCAAGGGCGGGCTTGAGACCGAGGTGGGAGGTTGCACCCAAGTCGGGGGTTTTCAGGGTGGTTCAGAGATGGGAGGTGACTGGGAGCCTTGGACTGCTGGTGGCAGTAAAATAAAATAAGGTGAGCGCCCGCTACGTGTTGAACCCCACTGTCCACTTTAAATACGTGATCTAATTGAATCCCCGTAACAGTCCTTTGAGGCAGGCGCACGGTTATTCCCGTTTTAACGCTGAGGCAGCACTTTCAGAGAGCGACTTGGCTGTGGCCATGCTGTTGCTGACGTCCCGACCTTGACTGGAACCAGCCTGCCTGATTTCAAAGCCTTTACGTTTCCCCTTACTTGACTGTTTCCTACGCCCTGGGATAGGATACCCTGCATGTGGATTGTATGCGGATCTGCAGCCGGGGGTATTTTCCATTTGGTTTTAGGTTCTCTCTGGGGTCTATCAGTTGCGGTTTTCAGATAAGTCGGCCTTTGGTAGGGCTGCCCTCCCCATCCCCCTTCCTTTCCCAGCATCCTTCATCCACCCCGCTCTTCACGCCGTCGGTGAGTACCCCCAGCACCTGCTGTGCTCCTGGCCTCACGCACAGGGCGTAGGGGAGAGAGCAAGGATGGAGGTGCTGCCTCTGCCTTCTCAGGCTCCCTGTCTAGCGGGACGGGGCAGATAACTAAGCCCATCAGTGCGGTGGGCACGGGGTTGCTTCAGAGCCGAGAGATGCGGTGGCAGAGGGGACGCAGCCACACGGAGGCCCTGGCACCTTGCCCAGGGCTTGCCATTTGCACTTAACACTGATCTGATTTCTTGCTGAGACCCTGGGGTGCCTCAACGAGGTGCTGCTTCTGCAGCGGTCTGGAAGGCCCCGCGGGCCTCCCTTCTTGGGAACAGTGGGCACGAGTCTACAGAACTCATTTTCTCCCTCGTAGTTTTTGGAGAGCCTAGACTTCAACCATTTCAGACAAGCTGCAGTATATTTACGCTTTTTATGTCCTGTTATGGCAGCTCGATAGATTAATTTTATCTTATAAATTGCATTTTGCCTCCCCAGTGTTTTTATTTTCCCTGTTGTATCTTTGTGTTCTTCTTAGTTGCTTGGCTAAGTTTCAAGTCCGTGGTTTTATTTATTTGTCTTTCTCTGTGTGGCTGCCTGCAGCCCAGCCTCTCGTGGGAGCAGCCTACCAGGACGGCCCCAGGGAGCAGGAAGGAATGGAAGCCACACCCTGTGTCTGGAGAGACCTGGAAAAGGACAGCGATCAGCACGCCAGCTGCGACACAGGTCAGAACTCACCCCGCTCTGTGTACCGAAGAGCTACTGTGTGCCGGGTGCCACTGGGCTGTTTTATATAAAAATTATTACTAAGTCCTGTGACAGCCACCTGAGGGCATCATGGTTGTTCCCATTTAACACCGGGAAGGCTGAGGTTTTTAAAATGAATTGATCCAGGGTCACCCAGCTGATAATTAGGTGGACGAGGCAAGGACATTAGGGTTTCTGTCTGAGCTTACAGTCCATTTGTCTGACACTTTTCCGCCAGCGCAGTGCCTGCCCCCGGGGGTCTCGCCGTCAGCTGGTCATCAGTTCTGCTTGGTGCTGGCTGTTGTTAGGTGTCAGCTGCCCAGGGAGGGGGGTGGGTGGGGAGGAGCGAGCCTGGGGGTCAGGTGGATCAGTGGGAAAGGAGCAGAGATGTGAGCAAGGCCCCAGGCAAGCTGGGTTCCTTCTTAGAATTATGAAGTGTCACAAGCATTCAGGTAAGCGCAGAGGATAATACAACAATATTCATGATTCTGTTCAAGCATGAACGAATGCTTGCATTTTTTTCCTTTTACCTTAGATTTATTTTCCCCCTTCATTAAAAAAAAAAGAAAGAATTACCATTAATGTGGCCCTAATTCACTCTGTCAGAAATCATTGTCTTTAGGACCCTAAATTTGTCCTGGGGCGACCATTGAGAACGCCAGTCTCTGGGGAAATACTGAGTTATGGGCCCTGTCCCAGTGGCATAGGCTTCCCCAGGGCCAGCGGTCAGCGCACTGAGGACACGGTCACAGGCTTCCGCCCTGGGTCCCGGGCTTTGAGGAGGAGGCCCCCTCCCAGGTGGTAAAGCACTCAGAAGCCCCAGAGCTGCGTTGTTTCCTGTGATGTAAGTAGATGGTCCTGGGGACATCTTTTGATCTCTTGCTTCTAGTTAGTTGGTTACTAAAGGCTTCTTGACCGATCGGCAGTTTCCCTTTTCCTCTCAAATCCCCATCGTTAGTGAATTTCTTTCCTTTGTTCTTAATGTGCTTCTAGAACTTTGCACATGCTGTTGCCTCTGCCTGAATTTCCTCCCTTTTGTTGTTGCCTAGCTGATGCCTCATCCTTTGCTCTCTGCTTAAATGTCCCTTTCCAGGGAAGGCCCTCCTGAGTCCCTGGTCGCTGAGACATCCCATTATTCCGCCGTCTTCCGGTTTTGCAGTGACTTGCGCGGTGACTGCCCCCGGCAAGGCTGGGTACCACGTGTGATGGCTTTGCTGCTGCTGCTTCAGCAGCTCCTTGAGAAACGAGTGAAGGGGCTTCCACAGACGTATTATCCTTCACACTGAGGGTGCAGGAATGTCTCCCCTTGCTCGTGCCCCCCTGACACGGGAGACCCATTTGCAGGAGGGATACGTCAGGAGGCAGGATTCATGGTGGAGGCGGGCTGCCAGGCTTTGACTGGGGGCTCTGCTCTGAACCGTGGGCAAGTGCTTAGCTCTTAGCCTCTCAGTTTCCTCTTCTGTAAAATGGGGACACTAGTGACGCCTGACAGGGTTGTTGTGAAGATTAAATGGACGGCACAGATGAGGGGCTGGGTGCCTAGGCCAGGTCCCAGCACATAAGTTAGTTATGTGTCCCGACCCCTTGCTAAACCTGCAGACTTGCAGCATACACTACGGTTTATAATCCTCCATGTCCCACATCCGCTCTGCAGTTTTTTAAATGAAAAAAAAAAAAGCTCTCTTTTGGACCTTTATCAAGGGCTGTGGAGCAGAGAATGCAAAGCTGTGTGGCTGTGCGGGTGCTGAGCTGTGAGACTTGCTACCTGCTGGCCTCAGAGCCTAGAAATCGGGTCCTTACCTCTGCCAAGTCACAGGTCGCTGTAGATTAAGGGCATGTCTGAAGTCAGAATTATGAGTGCCAAGTGTCTGAATGTGTCGTGAGGAGCAGAGCTGGAAGTGGAGGGCGAGGGCTCAGTGTGGATATGAGGACGCACACCTGCCCAGCCATAGTGAGGACGTGTGTGCAAACATCCAAGCTGGCCACAGGCCATAATGCAGCAGGACAGTTGTATGGGTCTTGCCTGTGTCATTGCCTCATGATTTCCTAACGAAAGTCATCAGAACTGATCTTTATTCCCATGAGTGGACACTGCTTCTTGCCGTGGAACTCCATCATGAAGTTGTCGTAGCAAAGATATTTCATTGTTGTGGAAGGTGAGTCACTGGGAAAAAGCTGTGTTGAGATTCCTCCCCCATCCCTCTGACCCTCATTCAGCCCGCAGTGCTCACTGAGGACCTTCTCTGAGGGCCCCCAGCCCCATGCCAGACCCTGGAGAAACAGATGAATGACATGGTCTCCACCCTGAAGGACCTCAGAGATGAGGGATTTGCACAAAGTTTGTACAGTAAAAATGCTCTGTTAGGAATCCTTTCTTGAGATCATCGACTGTCTAGAATAAAAAGGTTTATTTTATGGTATTTGCATCGTGAGTGGAGAGACGAGAATGGGCTTCAAGCCACGAGGAGCACCTGCAGAACCCGGAAGCTGGGATGTCCAGCCTGACAAGGATTTGCGCTTGCTTTTCCTTCGGAGGGGGCTCCTCGGTCATCTCATCCAACCTGCGCTGCTGCCTTTCCAGCATCTCCCCGAGTCCACAAGCCTTTGCTCACCTGCCTCCCGAGAAAGGAATCCTCTTCCATCTTTAAAGATTTCAGGGAAGCAAAGGATACACATTCGTATGAGTTGGTTTCCTTCACTACTGTGTGCCAGACACTCTTAGCCTTCTTGCAGATATGGTCCCATTTGATCCTAAAAGCAAAAACAGAAGACTTCACAGTAAATGATATTCTATCCATTTTGCAGATGAAGTTACCAAGGCTCAGAGAGGCTAAGCCACTTGCCTTAGGTCACACAGCTAGTAGGGAGCAGAAACAGAGTTTAAAACCATTGGATTTCAAAGATGGGTTTTCTGCTATGTTCTGCTGCCTCTTAAGTATTCCCACAGCTCCTTGTATTGAGCTGGGCTTTCCCTGGACAGCAGGCAGGCTGGTATGTGGTGAAGGACAGACGCTCTCGACTCAGGCCTGGACTTGTTGCCTCACAACAAGCACAACAGACGTCTCTTTAGGGAAACTGAGGCTCTGGGACAGTGAGTTACTTGCCTACGTCTGCCCAGCCAGCAGGTAGCAAAACTGAGTGTGAGGCCTCTTCTCTTTGGCTTCAAAGCTATATGCTCTTTCTGCCACGCCAATCCACCTCCCAGAGGAGTTTGGCTGCATACCTGGGGGTTTAAACTAGCGGTAAGGAAATGTTTCCTGGCGGGGTTGTGAGTCAGCAAAACAGCCCACTACAGGGAGCATCGTGGCATCTCCTAGAAACTCATGGAAATGAGATGACTCTTGTCTGCTGTGGATTTTAGAATCACTGGTCTTTAATGTTACTTCATTCACTCCCCAGTATTGGTCAGCCCTTCCTTCATGGCTGATCTGGGCTAGGTGCTGTACTGGGCGCTGAGATGTGAAGATGAAAGGCCGGTCCCTGCTGGGAAGGAACGTGCAGTCCAGCAAAGGAGAGAGGGATTCCAATAACAAAATGCTGTGTAAATAAACGAATGCGCCAAATGTCAATACTGTGCCAGCTCCCAGCGCCTGGCATGTTTGTCCCAGGGGTTATGTACAAGGTGCTGGGGAAGCCCAGAGAGGGTGACTGTTTTGTGTAGCTTGAATTTGAGCTCACAGAGGAAGGAAAATTAGATCTGGGTGTTGAAGGATGAATAGGAGTTCACTGAGGAGAAGTCAAGTCGGGGGCCAGGCATATTCCAGGCAGGGGGAACAGTGCATGCAGAAGCAGAAGCATGAACAGCCTGGTGTGTTCAGGGATGGTTGATTTACTGGGGAATCTGTGTGGGTGGTGCCAAGGGATGTTCTGAAAAGCTTGCCTGGAACTAGATTATGGAGGGTCTCAGATGCTGTGGGAGGGAGTTTGGATTTAGTCCTCAAGATAGTGGGGATACTGATGAGTTTCAGGTGGGGGTTGGTGGTTATCATGGTTGAACAGTTGCTCTGAGGAGGAGGACAGCTTGAGAGGTAAGAGGGGCTGGTTAGGAGGCTTTTGCAGTGATCTCTGCTTGGCGGTGGCTGTGAGGAAGGACAGAGGGGGTGGATTTCAGCCACAGAGATACTGACAAAAATGTATTTTGATTTTCAGACTCCGAAATTTACCAGCCTGACGACCTTGCCATTTTACCAATGTGCGAAGAGAATCTTTCTGAAGATTTTCCAGGCCCCACGTCAGTAGCTACATGCTTGAGTTCTAAGAGTCAGTTTTCCACTAACGTCAGTGTGATTGGGACCGATCCCTTGGAGAACATGGATGCCTCAAATGATAAAGAAAACTTAAGACGGAAGATCTGTGACTTGGAAACTGAGCTTGAGGGCTACCGGAATTTCATATTGCAGCTTCAAAAGCACTCCCAGTTCAGCGAGGCTGTTATCACAGTTTTGTGTGGGACAGAAGGGGCCCAGGATGGCTTGAACAAGGACAGGGGTACCAGTGACGAAGAAGAAAGGACCTTTTCAAGTTTGCACCAAGTACGCTATGTGAAACACATGAAAATCCTCCATCCGCTGGCCCCAGAGGTGATGGACAGCAAGACCCTGGAGAGTCTCAGACAGCGGCTAGTGGACCAGGAGTGTGAGCTGCAGAGGGAGCAGAATCTGAACATGGAACTCTTCAGTGAAATCCATAACCTGCAGAATAAGTTCAGAGATCTCTCACCCTCAAGGTACATCCCAGCTCTGCCTTCTCCCACTGCTTAAGCCTGCAGTTCCCCCGAGTTGCCAGTAGGTCGGCGCCCATGAGCTAAAAGGGAATGCAGCTTCACCATGGGGTCAGGTGTGTACTGGCCGAGGCTTGATGGCGTGGTTAAGGCAGCGGGCCCTGCAGAGAGGTGACAGGTGAGGCCACCATGAACAGTGGCTGCACACATACCAGTCTTGGGTCTTCTGAAATTGGCCAAGTAGGTTTTGCCCTTCTCAAGTTGGGGACTCAGGGTAAAGGTTTTATACCAGTCACTTGGTGAGTTATAATATGGCTGCCAAATGGCAGTGTTTACTCCTGACCCTGTTATTGGCTTTTACTGTGCTGCAGGGGAGCTGAAACTGATGTCCTAGTCAGGGTGGGAGGAAATAAATATTTCCCATATCTTTACCCTGTAAGGTCATCTTAGAGAAATAAGTGTGTGTTGAAAGAGAAGAATTCTTAGGTCACGAAGACATGTTTTATGGGCATAGGTGCATACAGTTTGGCCTCGTGAGATGTGACAGACGTGGGATCATTTGTAAACTTGACCTTCGTTCGTCACTGATTTGAGACAGGCACACTGTTCTCAACTGTCAGGAGCCAAAGTGCGTTTTTTTAAGACCCTGCAGACAGTGTGATTGAAGGCAGCGTGTATTTACGGGAAGGCAGTTGTGTCAGACCCGCGGTTAGGCACTTTTCTTACTTAATCCTCACAGTCACCCGAGAAGGAGGTGTTCTTGAACTTGCGTTTGTAGATGAGGAAATGGAGCCTCAGAGCGGCTGCCGTGACTGAGAAGGTGGCCCGGGAGGACTGGCAGAGCCGGCTGGTCCGGCCCACGTTATCCCGCACTGATACTGATGCTCCGGCCCCTTCCCATCCGTGAACCGGGCCCGCCTGCAGGGCTACTGTCACAGGATCTCTCTGTGTTACTTGGGGTCGAAGGTGGTCACCAGCCCCACACACTGTCATCATTTCAGGGGACATGTTTGTCCCAGGGGTTGTGTACTAAAGGGTGAACTGCAGGGTCAGGGTCTCTGCCAAGCCACTCTGCCGGCCTCCCGCGGCCACAGGTGGTAAGGAAAACAGAGCCATGCTTGCCTGAACTTGGGTTTTTCTCAGTCCCTACTAATACTGTGGGCTCACAAAGGAAAAGATGGGTGTGGTGTCAGGAGGTGGCATGGTATAAATAGAGTTGGGTTTTGAAGGCAGAGCTGTGTTTGAGTCAGCAAACTTCATCACTGAACCAACTTTGCCATCTCCAAGAGTCAGTTTTCTCTTCCATAAACAGGGATGTTCATACCTTTGCTGGGAGACGGAGAGGAAAAGATAACTTATAAAAAACACCTAATTCGGTGGCTGGTGGCTCCTAGACGCTCGGTAAATGGTACTTAGGATTATGATGATTCTCTGACCTTTCGGCTGAGAGGAGAGAGTCCTGCTTCTGGTTTCCTGCCTTTGAGTCTCTTTTTTGTTCTTCATGGGGATTTGTGGTGGATCCCCTGACCCTCTAAGCACTCGCTGCTACAGTTCGGAATAGTGTTTTTGAAGAATGTACGGAAACTAATTGTTCTCCTGAGTCCTCGCCAATCTGTACTTTAATTGGGGGCTTCCTAAGGTTAAAAATATTGCAGAAGAACCTTTGTGCCAGCATTTGTTGGCTGTTTTGAAATCGAAGCAGGGGTGACCTTGTACAGTTCCAATTTTTCTAAAAGTAGATGTACTTGTACAGCTGCGGGCCCTTCAAGAGTTGTGCACTGTCATTTTTCCAATTAGTGTTTAGGTCACAAAAATTCAATTCTAAAATGGTCCAAGAATTTTCTCTCCCCCCTTTTATCAGATACGATTCGTTAGTTCAGGCCCAGGCCAGGGAGCTCTCCCTTCAGCGACAGCAGATTAAGGACAGCCACGGCATCTGTGTCGTTTACCGTCAACACATGAACACCATGATTCGGGCGTTCGAGGAGCTGCTGCAGGCCAGCGACGTGGATCACTGCGTGGCCGAGGGTTTCCAGGAGCAGCTGAATCAGTGTGCCGAGCTGCTCGAGCAGTTGGAGAAGCTGTTTCTCAAGGGTAAGCGGACGAGGGGCTGCAAGTCCTAAGACATGTCAGGAATTGATCCAGGACTCCCTGGAGGGGCCCGGGAGGAACCGACTCCTTGGCTTTGCCTACCTTCCGCCCCTCTGCTCTGACGAGGGGATGGCAGAGCCACACGGGCAGCTGCTTCCTTCCGGTGACTGCGTCCACGTGGTCGGTGGTCTGCATTGTCCCAAACCTGGGGTCCAGTGGAGATGCCCCAGGGACCAGGTGGATGAGACACACAGGTGAAGCCAGCCAGGAGGTGCGGCCCCTCAGCACCACTACGTGGTCGCTGGGTCCTCTCAATTTTCAAGAGAAGAGGGAAACCAGGGTTTTGGGGGTGAAAATGTTGGTTCATGGGTTTTAAATGTTGGCAACAGTGAACAAAACATGCAAACAAAAATCCCAGACTTTGGTTAAAAAATGTATTCAAGGGTCAGAGGTGATCAGAGGAAGGATGAAAGAAAACCTTTGGTAAACATTTGCCCTTATGTGCTACATACTTAAAAGATGTGATTGCATTACAATTAAAAATATAATTTGCAATATTTTGAGATGACAACAGAGTTCCCTTGCACCCTTCATCCACCTTCATCCGTTTTGCCACATTTGCTTTGTCCTTGTCCCTCTCTCGATAGATAGATAGATAGATAGATAGATAGATAGATAGATAGATAGATAGATACACTTACACACACATTGTTAGTCATCTTTCCTAACCCTTTGACGGGGGATGTGGTTGGTCCCTCCCTCTTGGGGAAATCCCTTCCTGCCTCGGCTTCTAAGAGGACATCACTCAGAGTCCGTTCTCCCGCCCACCCCACTGGCTGCCCCTTTGAAGCCCTCCCTTCGGCTCATGACATCCCAAATCTGAGCAGTTTGAGGCACCTTGCTGCTGCCACAGCTCCAGCCTTCACATCTCAGATGGTCACAGGCCTTTCCTCCTCGGCCTCCGCGCTTCCACCCTGTCCCACAGCGGTCTGTTTCCACTGTGGCCAGCGTGATCTTTACAGAATGTGCCAGGTCATAACCTTTCTCTGCTCAAAATCAAAGGCTTTCCTCTGTGAGCCGTAAGGGTCAAGTTAAATCACGGGCGTGAGGCCTTGGCACAGTACTCCGCGCATCGCCCTGAAGTTCTGAGCGCTGACTCGTTATCCGTATGTTGTGAGCCGGGGGCTTCATCCTCAGGGCAACTTATTTCACATGAGGAACTTGACCTTCACAGAGCAAGGTCAGTTGCTCAAAGTCACAATGACTTGGAACCAGGACTTGACCTCAGTTTTTGTGTCTTCAGACCTACACACAGGTGGTTCACGAGGGTCCACGTGCATTCAGTGTGATGCCAGGATAAAGCGTGGGGTAGTTTGGCCCGCTGGGCCCAGGGAAGCTCTTTTTTTAAAAGGGCCCAGCAGCTTAGGTGCGGTGCAGACTGATTTTCCTAGCACCGGTTTCCAGAACCTCTGAAGGCCGGGACACAGGAGCGCTGGACTTTTTCCAGCTTTATGAAATCCACTTTCTTCTGGCTAAGGTTTCCCAAAGAAGCTCGTTTTCATTTTACTATTGGAGGAATAAGTGAGCCCTTGGGGTAGAGCTGTGTCTTCCCGGCCTGAGGCATCTCCCATTCATCTCTTTTCTTCCGAGAGGCTCTCAGCCTCCAGGTGGGAGGCTGAAAGGGGCTGCTTCTGGCACCAGGTGCCCTCCCTTCTTCATCTACTACACAACCCCCCAGCCTTATTTATTTTTTAGTTGTTTACCTCAACAAGCCCAAAGAGATCTCACTTCTTGTTTCCTTTGGGTTCTAGAAGCAGAAGCGTTTTGGGCTTAGCAGACAACACAAACACAGAACTTAATTTTCTTCTACAAAAGGGCATAAGTCTGAAGAACCTCACTAGAGAAGCTCTTTTTTCCTTAGAGAATAAAATATAGCAGAGGTGGGTCTTTCTGGGATGCCGTCTCTTGAATTACAGCCTGGCTCTCGCATTATGAAATGAGCTTATTATAACGTAGTTTTGTATTTGAGGTAGTTGCATAGCGTGAGTTCTTTAAAAATTTAAATACAGCTTTTTTTTTTATGAATACAAAGCAGCACACGTTTATTGTGGAATAACAAGATAAGCGAATACTCCTGTCATTGCATCATTTATACAGCAAAACGTGAACACCCTGGAGTTTATACTTTCCAGCCCCTTTTTGTATGTATGTGTATTCTTGGTGGAAGTAGGGTAATATGCAACCTCTCCCTTTGTTCAATTATAGGTAATAAATGTTCATCTACATTGCAGGTTTCAGTGGCCGCAGAGCATTCTTTTGTGTGAATGTGCTATAAGTTATTTAGTCATTTTCCATTAGATGGACATTTAAGTTGTTTCCAGTTTGGAGCTATTATAAAGAACACCAAATTGGAATCTTTGTGCATATCCTTGTGATCTCTTCAGTGACATTTAATTGATAGAACCCAAGAAATAGGATGAGCGTGTGGTGTCTTTATGCTTGTGAGCATTAGAGCCGGGATTCTTGCCTAGCTCCATAGGCAAGGGATTTCACTAGGGGTCTGGGACCCTGCAAGGTGTTGTGAGTGTGGGCATTTTTCTGGAGTGAGGGTCTGTAACTCTGTGATTGTCAAAGCAGGTTGAGACCCCAAGTGGAGCAAGGACTGATGTTGGCGCCCCAGGCGTTCCACCATATCCTGGTCCATGGTACCTCCCGAGACCAGTAGCATACAATCAGGAGGGCAGTGTTCTGCTTCAGGTATTTTTGAGTAGATATTGAGGAAGAAGGTTGTGAGATAGTCCCCGTCCTCAGGGAGCTCACCACGTGTGTCAGGGTTTAGCCACGTGAATAGAGATGCTGCTGGGATCCTTTCCCTCGCAGCTCCTTTGCCTCCAGGGATGAAGGGGAAGCATCTGGTTTTTTTCAGGGATTCCACAGTCCGCCTTTCCCTGCCTTCTAACCTCTGAAGAATAGTGATGACGACGATGATGAAGGAGAAATGATGAGGAAGGCTGGTCTTCATTGAATGCTTACTGTGTCAGGCATTGTTCTCAGCCTATGAGGAGGTACCATTTAATATCTTCATTTAATAATGAGGAACAGAGAGGTTAACTTACTTGTTCAAGGTCACACAGGAAGTGGCTGAGTCTGGATTTGAGCCGAGGCAGCTTGATTCCACAGCCTAACTTCCTGACCCCCATGATGCTGTGCCCTGTACACTCCTGTCAGATTGGGTGTCCTGATTGAAGGTTTCCGTGGGCCTGGCCTCGGGTTTCCCCACTTCTGGGACCCTGTTCTAGAAGGCTCCCTCTCCACTTCTAGACATTCTGCCCATCCTCCAGGAAGCTTCCAAGAAAAAGCAAACCCGTTCGTTTTCTTTATTTCCGGGCTGTTTGTGGCTTGCATGTGGCGTCACATCTGGCCCTGTGGTGGAGGCCACGTGCTGGGGTGGACAGAACAGAACCTTTGGAGCCAGATAGACGAGTTCAGATCCCCGCTTTGCAGTGAAGGGTCAGATTTCCTCTGTGAGGTCGTAGTACCTGTCCAGCAGCATTGTCGGTGAGGATTAAATGAGGTTATTTAAAGCGCCTGGTGTCCCTCCTGGCCAGTAGTGGGAGCTCGGGAGGTGACAACAGAGATTTCTTGTGGGCGTATTTTACTTCTTCAGAGCAGAAGCTCCTGGAAGGTGGGGGCCTTGTCCTGGCCCCCCAGCCCAGGCAGAGTGAGCCGTGTGGTGCCCAGTGATGCTGTGAGGACAGTACTGAGAGTTTGTGTGGTGTGGACCGTATCCTGGGTGCTCTTGGATGGAACGTCCTCTGACCCTGTCTGGCACGCAGAGTTGAGCTTGGAGGGAGGCGCCTGTGAACTCTGAAGGGGAGGTTGCCCGGAGGAAGGGACATCGGGGCTCAGGCTTCCATGTTGGAAGGACCCGTAGTCGGGGGGAGGGTCCTGTAGGAGTGGTGATGGGGCGGGCAAGCCGTGGCTGGCTTAGTGAAGCAGGCTGTCTGATCGAAGGGAAGACTTTCTCTCAAGTCTGCCTGGAATCTGCACTCCACACAGCCCCTTGGCTCCCTCCAACCTTTCTAAAGCAGTCCTTTCCTGCCTCAGAGATCTAGGTCAGCTGTCACATCGCGAGAACTCCCTGATGGTCCAGGCTGGATCCTGCTTGTTTCCTCCGTGTGTCCTCCCACCGTGTCCTGGCTGCTGCTCGTCACAGCGCTGTCCTGTGACTGTCTTTTGGACCCGCCATCTCCCCACTCAGCTGTGACCTCATTGAGGGCGGGTCCCTCATTCATTCTGTGTCCTCAGGGTCGGCACAGGCACCTGGGAGGAGGACGGTAGATATTTACTGCGAATTACCAGTGAGACGGAGCGGAAGAAACGCGTGGGTCATGGGGAAGATGCCAGGCTCTGCTCTGTGAACTTAATTTTGTACAACTGATGGGTTTTGAGCTAGGGAGTACTGTTTCAAAAGAGGCTTCTTATGTGGCGGCCGCGTACAGATGGGCCAGTGCAGAGGAGACTGAAGATGGGTCCACCAGTTACAAGTGTGTCCTGTGTCATGACTCATGTCCTGTGTCATGTCCTGTGTCATGTCTCTCTCTGACTTGTTCGGATCTGTGCTGGATGCCTATGACAGATGCTGGCTTATTTGAAAAGATGAAGGCCTTTCCCAGCCCCGCTCTGCCCCATATTCCATGGCTTTTTAGGTGTGGTGGTGAGATTTGCCTGAGAGATGGGAGCAGTGTGTCCTCGACGTGCTTCCTAAGCTTTTGGAGTAGCCTGACAGACGGTCCCCGTCACCTGTGTGAAGGCAGTTTCCACCAAGAGATTGCGTGCATCAGTTGCACCGAGCTCCCTGTTGACCCACAGTAACAGTGTGTCGCCCGGTTTTAAAGAACTCCCTGCTGCACAGGAAATGAGTGGAATGCAACTGCTGAGTCATTACAAGCGCCCCAGAGGACCTCTGATTCGAAGAAGGGGAACCCAAGGTGGCCGGTGGCATCAGGGTCATGGATTCCTTCTGTGGTCATGGAATTTGCTAGGAATCGAGTCTTTTGATGGTTCTAAGATGAGTTTATGCTTAGGTGACCCAGCATGCTTGAAACAAGCCTGCCCTGGACCACGTGTCCCCGGCCCTGTGACGTTCCTGGGGCACACGTGTGTCCAGAGAACCCTGGTAAATGCATCGTTGCTTGCCTGGCTGGTGCATGTGGAACCTGAGCTCTTTGGAAGGCTCGGCCGGGGCAGGCAGCCCATCCTCCAGGTCGAAAGGGCCCAAATCGTATCATGGACTGAATGTTGGCAGGCAGACCTGTGCAGGTGCGAGAAGGAAGATGCCGACTGAGCTCTTTTGAGGTACAGTTGTCCCTGCCCGTCCGTGGTGGCCTTGTAGCTGGGACTTCCGGTCAAGGTCTTGGCATCTGACCAATCAGGTGTATCAGATGCAGATTCCCCCTTGAGGAGGGACACGCAGGACCAAGAGGTGGAGCCCTGGAGAGCATCCCCTGAGGCGGAGGCCTGTCAACCTCTCCCTGCCTCTCCGGGAGCCAATATATCACGCCAGTTTGGGTCCGGAGGACCCGAGGGGATGGAGACGTAGATCTGTGGGTGGGCTAGCTGTGAGAGTATCTCCATCTCCCTCGCTTAACTGAGCGTACAGTAAAGTAGGTGAGGGGTGAACTGGGCAGAGTGAGAGAACGGAAGCGTCAGGCCTCCCGGACTTCCGCATCTTTGCCCTAAAATGGAGGTCCCGACGCTGTGCCCGCAGGGTAGCGTTGTTGTGAGGCCTGAAGGAGACAGTGGCTGTGAAGGGGCCGGCCTCGGGGCCTGGCACCTGGTGCTCAGGGCTGCCCAACTCGGTCCCAGTGACTGTCCAGCGCTCGGCACACTGACTGACTCCCGGCGCCCAGTGGCCGGCCTGCTGGGTGGGGCGGGGGCCGTGACGGCCACCCAGCCGGCCTTGGGAGTCTGTAGGTGGCAATCACAAGACACGAAGCAAATGTGCGTGTCTCCCGTGATCTTTTCCTCCACGCTGTGGTGTTTGAGAACTTTTCCTTTTAGGAGTAGTTTTGAAAATGGTGTGTGTGGGTGCAGTTTAATTATAGTCTCATTTTTCCAGTACAGCTATAGGAGGTTTGTTTTTTTCCTTTAGCCACGCATTTGTTTCTTCAAAGAGCTCATCCCAGTCTGCAATTTCCAGAGTTCTAAAGTATTTTTAAAATAAGGTTGTTCGTCTCTTTGAAATCTGGGCGCATGTGCTCCCTTCAAACAGCACCTGATGACACGCAGTGGGAGCGGAGCAGCTTTCCCAGCTACACTCTCAGCCTTATTCTGTTTTCTTTGGTTGTTCCCCCTGCCGCACACACTGGTTTCTTCAGCCGCACTCCCAGCCCACTTTCCCTTGTAATCCCACTTCTGAGAGCCTTTCCGAAGGAAATAATTTAAGTGCAGATAAAGATGTATGCACCAAGATGTTTATTTTACAAAAGTGAAAAATTGGAGATGACCCAGACGGCAGCTGCATGTCCGCCTCCGAGGGATAGTCATGTACTCATTAAACGTGGCGTCTCTAAAGCAAATCTGGTAAGAGAAGGGCTTGTAATCAAGTACAAAATGAAAAATTAAGTCCCGATTCAGTACCCCCCAGGCCAAGATGCACAGAAGAAAGAACGGAAGGGAAGCCAGTTGCACGTCTGTGGTGGGTACTGGAGGAGAGAGGGCTTCTTTTTCTTGATTCTGGTGCCCATCTCCTGGAACAAGCCTGTATTCGGTCGCATCAGCGTTTTAGAGAAGGAGGGACAGCCTGCACCTGGGAGTGCCTTTGTGATTGCTTCTTGCATTTAGTGCTGTCACCTCCCTCCTGGAACCAGTGCCAGAGCAGTGCTAGAGGCGGGATCTGTGGTCTGAGCGATATTCACGGTAATCCTCCTTTAAATGTCCGAGACTGTCATAAAGAGTGTTTAGACAAATGGAAGAGTGCCTTTGCAAATGTGTGAGCAAGAAATTATTAGGGAGCACTCTTTTTTTCTTTCTTTCTTTAATGTTTTCCCTCTTGATGTTATTTCTACTTCCAGGAAAATCAGTTGAAGCGGAAATGAACACCCAGAAGGAACTGAGAGAGAGGTGAGTGTGTAGCATCTGGTGAGAAGACGTCATGGGTTAGGTTTGTCTGCCAGCTGTTTGAGCATCCAGGCTCCCTCCTGTTCTGTTAGTTTCCTGCATCTTGTAAATAAAGCATAAACACCTATGAAACTGACAGTGGTCACTGGAAACCGGGATTGCACACTGTGTGTCCTGCAGCCCTCGTTTGGTTGCATTCGGTTGCTCCTGGCATTTCTCTGCTGGGGGATTGGATGCAGACAACACATTCCTTTTGTTGGCTCCTGGGTCCCTGCGGGATGAATTCCAGACTCCTGAGCCTGACCCGTCTTTCCTTTCCATCATGTGCCCCGTGCTTCAGTCTCACCTGACTTCCGATGGTCCTCCAGACCATGCCTGTGTGCAGGCTGTACGCTCTGCCTTCGTCCTCTGGGGACTTGAGGCCCCTCCTCCAGAGTCAGTTCACATGGAAATAACCCTTGGTCTCCCCGACACCCCCATCTCTCCACTACGCCCCGGAGTCAGACACTTCTGTGACTTGGCACACAGTTACATTACAGCACTTACCACATGGTCCTGTATTATTTTCTGCATTTATCTTTCTGCACTCAGAGTTCCTTGAAAGAGGTAAGGAGACAGCATTAACTGGGTGTTGGAGTGTGCCAGCAGCTGCCCGAGGCATTCCCATTCATTATTTCTGACCCTAGAAAGTAAGCGTTATTGTTCCCAGTTTAGGATGAGGAGCCAGAGGGTCAGAGTTACATACTTGCCTTTAAGAGGCAGAGCTGGTATTTGAACTCGAATCTCTTGTTCTCCGGCACCTGGGCTCTTATTGTTACTCTGCATTGCCTTCTGAGGGCAAGGACTGAGCCTTGATTTTCTGTACACCTGCTCCAGCCCCAGCTGTCTGGCATGTAGTTGGAATTTTAAAAACGTTCATGGAATAAATGGATTGTAAACACTCTTAGCTTGCTTTTGTGGCCAACTGGAAACGTCCGGGTCCTGCCCTCCTCTGTCGACTTGTTAAAGGTCCTGACTGTTGTTCGTGCTATTGGTGTTTCCCTCGTTTTTGAAGCTGCGACCCTTTGGGCTCCTGGGGGCAAAATAAAGAAACAGAGCCTAGTCTGGGATGCAGAAATTTAGATTTTATTGGCATCGTGAAGGCCACCAGCGTCATTAGAGTGAGCAGGAGGGAGGTATGACAGCTGACTGGGAGACATTTCAATCCGGGCTTCTGGAATTTTGGAGAAATACTCCTTCCCCACTGCAGTTTTCTCCAAGATCCCTCCCAGTTCAGCCCTCCACCTCCATCCTGATAATAGCGGGGGTCCTGTCCCACTGGCAGGCTGCAGAGAGGGCACTAGGGGCCTCCCAGCGCGGAGACAGTCCTCTCTGAGTTCGGAAGGGTGAGGCCCCGGGGGCGGGGCTTGCTGGGAGAGCGACCGCGCTCCAGGTGAGGGAGATGTGGCCCCTTTGAGCAGCGTGGCCGGTGCTCAGCATGTGAGGCTGGAGAGACTGGCAGGGCCAGGTTGGGCTGGTCCTCAGAAACTGTATTGAGTCCAAATTCTGATCTCTGGAAAGAGGGGAGTCTTTGAGAGAGAGTAAGCTGGGGCTGGACACGACCAGAGGCACCATCTTGGAAGATGAGCCTGGAGGCTGGAGAGTGGGCTGGAAGGAGGCGGGAGCCTTTTTTAGCGTCCTCAGCCGTGTGCCACCCTCCCTTTTCTGACAGGTTTGTTTCTTTTCCTTCTGTTCTACTGTTCTCAGCTGGAGGCGTAACACTCACATGGGTCACTCCTAAGCTAATTAGATGGGTGCCCTTGGCCCCTTACGCTCTTTGGCGGGGCGGCAGCGAGCCCGGGCATCCATCACGCTGTCTGAGCAAAGATGCATCTGGTGTTTACCTGTTAATGAACGCGTTGCAGCTTTGGAGTCCTTTGCTCTTGTCAGAGCTCATGAATAATGAGACAAGAAGTAATAGGAAAAAGTGGGAGAAAAAAAGAGCTTAATTTAAGGCGCTTATCTATAATGGAGATTCATGTGGGCTTTTCACGGAGTTCAGGGTGTTTTTCCTCCTGGCTTAGGTGGCCCTTGGGAAATACAGGTTCATAACCGAATGACTGCCTGAGTGGTGATGTCGGGGCTTTCTCGGGGACCACAAGGGCTTTGAGATTCTTAAGCCCATTTTAAACCCACTTCATGGGTTTGGGTTGGCCTCCCACATTCTCCTGGGGCCTTGGAGCCAGACAGACTGGATTCAGATGTGGGCTCTGCCACTTAGAAGCTGTGAGACGGTGTGCAAAGTTTGATGCACCTCAGCACCCGCCCCCCACCGCCACTGCCGGCTCTAATGAGGATGGTCCTCCCTGCCTCCGAGGTTTCTGTGAGGACCACGGAAGATAGTACAAGTGAAACGCCTGGTCCTAAGCGGCCATTTGATAAGCAGCTGCCATTGACTCGGACTCTCCCTTGAGGTCCCTCCTCTACGAGCCAGATGGTGGCTCCCCCTTCTTCACTGGCTCCAAATTCAAGCCCACCGAGCCTTTTTTGGGTTGTCTTTAGAATGTCCTTGCTTAAAAAAATGCTCTAGGGAGGGCACCAAAACGAAGTTGCAAACACGGGTGAATCACAAAGAGCCAGTCCCCCTTAGTCTTCTCAAGTCATGGCCCTGGCTTGAGATCTCGGCGTGGAAAACGGTTTCTCTTTCAATCCCAACTGTCAAGGATTGAGGAAGACAGCTTAAGCTACCAGCACATTCTCCCCAAGTCTCCTGCGCCCTCAGCCTCTCGTGCGCCGTCCGACTGTGACATGTCTGAGAAGTCCTCCTTCTCGCGAGACCAGAAGCAAGACGGTGAGACCGAGAAGATGTCGGTCCTGGCGAACAACTTTTCTCAAGGTAAGCCAAGCTCTGCGAAGCATCTTAAACACAGCAAGACTTCCTGGTGTCAGCAGTAATGTGCCATCTCACCTTCGTACTGAAGTGGAGGGTGGTGACATTTGAGTATTTGTCAGATGAGAGGAGATCCTGTGAGGGCCCCAGCCGGGCATTCAGTGTCGTTTATCACTGGGGAAAGCCATGGCTGTTGGAAGTGTTGGCGATTGGGGAAGAGTCGTTTTATTTTTTAATGGTGACTTGTTACGTGACTTGTCACTTCCTGGCTCATCTGACAGTGGCGGGCTGGGGAGCACTGAGGTCCTGTGTCAGCCCCAGGTCCGGTCAGTTCCCTCTTATTTCTTTCAAGCTCTTCCTAAGGTGGAGTCACTTTGAAGACCCTTGCTTTGAATTACAGAGGAGCCCGAGAGTACTTCACCTCCTGTTCATCCAAAGTTTGTATTCGATAAATCTGCTGTGTTTCTCTTTAGTGTGAACCTTGGCCCACTGGGTCAGCCCCTGGTCCTGCCTCTGACCGTGGAGCCATGGGCTCAGTTGGCAGAATCAGCCCCCGAAGGCCCCACCTGCCTCTGAGTGCCCCTTTACCCCTTCTGTATTTGAGTCTTGACCTCCTGTGGGGTGTTAGGTAGGGCTTACTGTTCATAAGTTCAAGGGAGGGTATAGACCAGAACAGATAGACCTTCCAAGTGAAAGGCCAGATAGCGTGTATTTTAGGCTTTATGAAGCATGTGGTCTTTGTTGCAATTACGCAGTCATGCTGTTGCAGCAGAAAACAGCCTTAGAAAACATGTAAATGAACAAGGGTTGGGTATGTGCCAATAAAACTTTATTTACCGAAACCGGTGGTGGGTGGATCTGACCCAGGGGCCAGAGTTTTCCGACCCTTGGTGTAGACGCTGGACCTCAGCTGACATCCTCTGGTTCTCTGGTCTCTCCTTTTTCCAGTGGGTTGTTTGCAAGGTGCCCAGAAGGGACCCAGAGAACAAATCAGACAGTGGCACCTCCCTGCCAAAAGCTCTTTGTTGATGCCTGATCACATAGTACAATGTGATTTTAAAATCCTTTTTTAGCAACAGGGCCCCCCCTTTTCAGATGAGACCAAATATGTAAAAGTTACATAAAATAAATAAAAGAGATACATTTTTCCAAAGAAGTAGAGCCTTTGTCCCTGGTGGTGGTCTCTGAGCCTCCCCTAGGATACTCAGGGCCAGAGGAGCACGGTTTGAAACTATACCGAGAGCATGAAGTGTACACGTTTGATGTAACTCCGGTATCAGCTGGGGTCCTCCAGTAGCCTGTCCCCTATATATGCTTTCTTTGGATTTCTGGCTCTGTCCCTCTGCAATTTCTCTGAGTTTGTCTGTGCTTGGTTTCTCTTGGTTTTTTCTGGCTCTCCGATCTGCCTTCTCTTGATTTAAGTCAGACCACAAATTGTTTCCCTGTTCCTAGTGACACCCGCTGCTGCACTGTTGTTAGTCTGGCACGGAACTCGGGTCCTTTCCAGAAGGCCTGAGACCACTCCCACCAGGCCTTTGGGGAGGGGCAGACTGAGGCTGTCAGGAGCTAGAGGGGGCGGGGTTTACACCGCAGCAAGCCGGACCCTGACGCGGGAATGTTTGTTTTTTGTTGTGGTTGTTATTACTGCATCTGTTGCTTGCTTTTTTTTTTTTTTTTAACTTTTTTTTGTTGATTTATAA
This sequence comes from Camelus bactrianus, assembly GCF_048773025.1. NCBI lineage: Eukaryota > Metazoa > Chordata > Mammalia > Artiodactyla > Camelidae > Camelus > Camelus bactrianus. Next base: position 64,952,238 of record NC_133542.1, on the reverse strand, counting down.
TCATTTTACAATGCTGTGTCAAATTTCAGTGTAGAGCACAATTTTTCAGTTATACATGAACATATATATATATATATATATATATATATATATATAATTCATTGTCACATTTTTTTCTCTGTGAGCCACCACAAGATCTTGTATATATTTCCTTGTGCTATATAGTATAATCTTGTTTATCTATTCTACATTTTGAAATCCCAGTTTATCCCTTCCCACCCCCTGCCCCCTTGGCAACCACAAGTTTGTATTCTATGTCTATGAGTCTATTTCTGTTTTGTATTTATGTTTTGTTTGTTTGTTTTTTTATATTCCACATATGAGCAATCTCATATGGTATTTTTCTTTCTCTTTCTGGCTTACTTCACTTAGAATGACATTCTCCAGGAACATCCATGTTGCTGCAAATGGCGTTGTTGGTTTTTATGGCTGAATAGTATTCCATTGTATAAATATACCACCTCTTCTTTATCCAGTCATCTGTTGATGGACATTTAGGCTGTTTCCATGTCTTGGCTATTGTAAATAGTGCTGCTATGAACATTGAGGTGCAGGTGTCATTTTGAAGTAGGCTTCCTTCTGGATATATGCCCAGGAGTGGGATTCCTGGGTCATATGGTAAGTCTATTCCTAGTCTTTTGAGGAATCTCCATACTGTTTTCCACAGTGGCTGCACCAAGCTGCATTCCCACCAGCAGTGTAGGAGGGTTCCCTTTTCTCCACAGCCTCTCCAGCATTTGTCATTTGTGGATTTTTGAATGCTCAAAAGCTTCCCACTAAAATCTGGGACAAGACAAGGATGCCCACTATCACCACTCCTATTCAACATAGTCCTGGAAGTCCTAGCCACAGCAATCAGGCAAGAGAGAGAAATAAAAGGGATCCAAATTGGAAAAGAAACGATAAAAGTGTCACTATATGCTGACGACACGTTACTGTATACAGAAAACCCTAAAAGGTCCACACAAAAACTACTAGAGCTGATCGAAGAATTCAGCAAGGTAGCAGTTTACAAGATTAACTTTCAAAAATCAGTTGCATTTCTTTACACTAAATGAATCAACAGAAAAAGAAAATAAAGAAACAATCCCCTTTAAAATAGCACCCAAAGTAATAAAATACCTGGGAATAAACCTAACCAAGGAGATGGAAGAATTATACACAGAAAACTTTAAACCATTGGTGAAGGAAATTAAAGAAGACTTTAAAAAATGGAAAGATATCCCATGCTCTTGGATTGGAAGAATCAATATTGTTAAAATGGTCACACTGCCCAAGGCAATCTACAGGTTTAACGCAATCCCTATCAAACCACCTGGGGATGTTTGTGACCCCGGTTCTTTGAGACGCTCCTGCTTTGGTACCCGGCACTTCCTCTCTCCTCTAGCCTGCCCTTCTTTTCTTCACTCTCCTCCCCTACTTTGGTTTATTTCCAGCATCTCTTTTATCTCTTATTCCTCTGAGGACGCATGACCCTGGGCTTCTCAAGTGGATTACCAGGGCTTTCCTGATTGGGCGCCCTGCTCTCTGGAGCCACGCTAATAAGCTCACGCTTAGCTTTTTGAAGCTTGTTTCTCTTCAGACCTGTGGTCTCTGCGTCTGGTTTTCCTTTTGTCTTGTTTATAATCTGAGTAGAGAGATAATTGACTGCTTTTCCTTTTTGCACTTAGCATTGTATCATAGGTTTTCTGACATATTGTTACATAGCATCATTTTCAGTGGCTTCAGAACAGCCCGTGGAATGGCTGGACTGCAATTTTCTTCATGTTCCCCTGTTGCTGAACATTTAAGTCATTTGCTAAAATTTCACAATTGTGAACAGTGCTGCAGGGAATATCTTTGAACATGAAGCTTTCCCCTTATTTCAGGGCATTTTCTTAACCAAGTGTCTATAAACTGGAACCAGTAGACAAAAGATAGATATGCAGTTGTTTTTGGTGGTTGCTTCTTACAGACTCTGTTTTAAAAAGTTAGCATTTGTCAGCAGGGTATTATCATAAGAGTGACAGATCTTTTTCTCTCGTTTTGTGAAGACAAGGGTATTGTCTCCTTCTCCTCAGTTAGGGCTACATAATTAATAAGTGGTGTCTGGTTCAACTGGGCATGTTTCCTTAAGCCCAAGTGATGCTTCCAGTTCCCGGCCGGGCTCCGTAGAAGAGGAGTTGTCCGGATGACAGCTGAGTGTTTTACCCCAGAAGCCGGCAGTATGTGATGTGGATAAGCCAGCAAGGAAGGCTGCAGTCAGAACAGATAAGTTCCTGACTTGCTCAGACCTGACTGGCCGCTGGCAGATTTGCAGGGCAGCAAGGCAGGGAGGGCAGCAGTGTCGTGACGTCCTAGTTGGTGGCAGGCAGGGTCCCCAGACTTTCCACCAAATGACTTGCCACACTTCTGGCCTTAATAGGAGATAGCTAAAGATCTGGGAATTAAGTCGTCTCATAAACATTCAAATTCATGGCAAAATTACTATTTAATTAGGAAAAGATCTGTAACATTGTGCTACTTTTAAATGAAAGTCATTTTGGAGGAATTAAAACTGGGTCATAACATTAGTATAATGTTTTAGAACAAACATTAGCAAGACATACTGAGTATACCCTAATTGATGAATTAAAGACATTAGTTTTGCCTTTGGATACTTACGGTGATTATGCTGTATACACTGATTCTAGAAGCCCACCTCTGGGGTGGAACTCTGCTTCCTCGCTTCTTTGTTAAAGTGAGATGTGGCAGAGACGGGGAAAATAATGCATGCTCATTTTAGAAAATTCAGAAAAATTAATTTGTGACACAGTGTGTTAAATATTAAGATGTATTATAAAAGTTTTGAGAAGCCTAAAATCTATCCCCTAGAGGCAGTCTGTGTTAATATTTAGGTGTATTTCCTTCTTTTGTGTTATATGTGTTGTTCCCGTCTACAGATTTTTCAGTAGAGTGTGATTATGCTGAATAACCCATTTTGTATCTATATTTTCCATGATATTATATGGTCTTCCTAATATAATTTTAATAGCTGTGCAATACTGCATCATAGTGGGGGTGATTCAGCTACTTTAATAATTTGAGTTATTTTCAGTCCTGACTGTTAAAAATGGTGCTAAGATGAACATTTCTATGCATTCTGGCCAGTGATAGTCAGCATCTCTGGTGATCTCTTTAAATTGACTCTTAGAGGTACAATTACTTGGTTAAAGACATTGGAAAGAACTTTTCTAAGGCTGCTGATAAAAATAGTCCTGAAAAAGCATACACATTTATATTCACTCTAACAGGATGTGCTGAGAGTACCTGTCTTACCCTCCTCACTAACGCTGAGATGATCTGTTTTCCTTTGTCTTTAAGTCTTAAATCAGTAAGTGATAAATGGATAACATATTCCTTTCAAAAAATTAGTCTTGAAAATATCTGAATTCGTTATGATGGTGCTTTAATCAACTCTCAGGCAATTCAAGCAGACTTGAAAGTGATCTTTCAGTTTCACCGTAAGGAAGATTTTAAATTAATATTTGATATTTGGAAGAATAAAAGGCAGTATTAGAGTTAGCATTAAAATTGTATGGAATATAATTTTTCCATGTGATGTAAAATATCTTCTTCGTGGAGGGCTGCCGAGACTGGGCAATAGCTCAGCCTCCCCAGGCCTAGGAAAGAATTACCGGTTGCCGACTCTCTTAATACATCCAATACTATTTAGAATTTCAAGATCACTGCATAATCTTAAATTATTCAGTTTGTTGGGGGCTTCAGACTTTAAATTAAAAATATCCTCCTTCCTGTAGACTTACTAATGGAACACATACAAGAAATTCGAAGTTTGAGAAAACGTTTAGAAGAATCTATTAAAACAAATGAGAAGCTCCGGAGACAGCTGGAACGACAGGGATCTGAACAAGGTAAGGGGGTCCCTCCCAGAGGCGGCAGGGGCTTCGTTTGTGCCGCGTTTGCCTGGGTAAGTGTTCTGTGTGCTGCGAAGAGCTTGGGCCTTGTGGCCAGAGAGATGTCAGTTCAGATCCTCACTCTGTGCTTACCTCCAAGGCGACCTCATGTAACCTTGCTGACTCTCAGTTCTGGTAGTTCACCTATTAAATGGGGATAATCATTCCCATTTGTTCTTTGGTGATGAGAATTGACTGCGCTAACTCACGCGGAGTCCCCCACCGTCCCTGGCACAAAGCAGGTCCTTGGTAAATGTTCATTTCCTGATCATCAGAGGAGTCCGCCAGCCTCTAGCGTCCTGAATTGTGGTTAACTCCACATTCGACTCCAGAAGCTGTAGCGAAATAGAGAGGTATGCTCAGATAAAACAAAGCAATAATTGGTCTTCTTGTCAATAATGGTTTCTAAAAGAATTAGCATTTTAGCAATCTGGTAAATCTCGCACGCCAGACACGAGGTTGCCAGTGTTCCTCCATAACCACAGTTAGCTCCGAATGGAATATTCTTCTATGGAAAACTGAAAAATACATATCTTTTTCTATAGGTAAGACATTCACATGGTTCAGAAATTAATATTCCTATTCGCTACCTGTGAGTCCTTTTTCTCCCTTCTCCTCCCGCTTTTGAGAGTTCCCTTCGGTGCCCTTACAGTGTCAGCGCAAATGCAGAGACTTACTACTCTCCCCTTCACCTACCCGAAAGCTAAAAGGCTTTATACCCCTGTTCTCTTCCTTCCTTCTTTCATTGCATATATTTTGAACATCCTTCCTTATTGCTCCGAAAAGAGTGTCCTCACTCTGGGAAGAATGCGTCCTGAGAGCAGCTTTGTGCACAAGGAAAAGCCTGAGTTGGTTTGGGAGCTGGACTGACCTGGGTGTGGACCTAGCTCTTCTGCTGTTTATCGTGACTTTGGGCAAGTCACCCACCTCTCCCAGTCTTAATTATCTTAGCACATGGAGTCACTGTGAGATTAAACGAGGCAATGTTATGAATAGGGCCTTGCTCAGTGCTGCACCCAATAGAAAATGATTTTCCTCATCATTGTCAGTTTTGTTTTACTGCCTTATTTTGTGCAACATTATTAGTTTAACATTGCAAAGCTCTGCAGTGGGTGGGGACACTAATGTCATTGCCATTTTTGGGGGATGAGACAACTGAGTTCTAGAAAGATGTAGTCAGTGGGCCCCTGGTCCAATTCTCCTTGCTTTCTAGCCCATCATAGCCATCAGCCCAGAAGGACATCTCTTCGAAGTACTGTATCTGCTTAGTTTGCAAGATGAACAATGGTTCCATTTCTGTCTGTGTGTGTCTCTCTCTCTCTCTCTTGCCACTGCACCCCTCCCCCATCCTGCATCCTCCCCCTCTCACTCCCAGGGAAATTGATTAATCTGAGTTATTAGTCACATCAAACACTGGAAAGAAATACACGCCTGAGCCCATCACATTCACTCTTGGTAACGCCTGAATTAGATTCATTCTGTTTTACATTTTCCCCAGCAAATCCAATTATAGAATTATTTGGGGGCTCAAATGGCCACCAGCTACAATGGAGCAGGCAATTGCTCTGGAGAGTAATTCACTCTGATGGGAAGGTTTACAAAAAGGCATTCATAAAGTATTTATGCTGGTGGAGAGACGTGCTGTTCTCACCATGTTGTCACAGTCCCCGAGAAGACAGAGAAATAATAGTGCATCTGCCTCCCCCCTGCTGTGAAATGTTCATCTTGGGAGCAGGTTTGAGAAAGGCACGGCTCCTTGTAATGTTGAGGTGGAATATTGTTAAAAACTGTCATCTCACGCATTAGATCTTCCAGCTTGTCACCAGTTACACGAGCTTATAGCGGTGACTTTCAGAGGAAAGACAGGCCTCTTAGCGTCAGAAGTGGACCCCGCTGGCTCAGGCTGTGTCAGGAGTTGTTCTTTGGCCTGACGATTCTTCTGAAAAGTGACCACGTCAGCTCTCATCATAGTAGACTTCTGTAGAATTTTTCCGGTTCATCCAGATTGCTCTCCGGTCCTGCTTTGGCTCCAGCCTATCATCAGTCATGATATTAACACAAATGGTAATACAATAACAGTAACATAGATCATTCTTGAGTTAGCAGAGACTTAGGGAAGTTATGAGACCCTGGTTCAAACCCAGGTGTCTCTGGAAAGACAGCAGAGTTCAGAGGGGAGAGTGGAGGAAGATGGCGGGAGGGATATATGAGAATTACAAAAATATACGACATCGTGATAAGTGAATCATCGGCGTGAGGAAGAGGTAATGCTGGAGAGTGAGCGGAGTACGAGCTTTGGCTTCTGGGAGACCTGGTGCCGTCCCTTCCTTAGGGGGAGTCTGGCTATTACAGGATGCTCTCAGCTGCAGACAACAGAATATGAGTAAGAACTGCTGTAAACAATGGGGATTTATGTTTTCTTATATAAGAGACCCAGAGGCAGCTCCGAGGTGGGTCTGAAGGCTGATGGATTGACAGCAGGGCTTGGAGTTAGTGCCCGCGATGACTGCAGTGATTATCAGCGTCCCATCTTCACAGGACAGAGTCCAGAACGTGGGAAGGGGAGGGTGGGGCTGGCTGCTCCCTGTCCTTCTCTTTTCAGCCGGGTGGAAAATCTTTCCTAGAAGTTCCCAGCAGGCTTCCTGTCAAGTTCATTGACTGGAAGTGGCACATGACCGTGTTCTAGCTGACCGGAGGCTGGGAAAGCAGGTGTGGTAAGACTGCATCAGTAAGGAAGACAGGGAGGGAAGCATCTGCCTGCCATGCGTAGAAAGCACCCTGCACACAGTGGGTGCCCTTCAGGGGGGAAGCTGTGGACTTGAACGCTGTATGTGGTGCAGACATGGAAAGCCCAGAGGATGGCAGTGCTGAGGATGTGGTGATGGTGTCTGGGGAGCTGTCTGGCTGGAGGAAGGGCTAGGATTACAGGAGAGAGACAACAGCCCAGGCAGGTATGTGCAGATACAGAGACCGCTGAATTTGTAAGTGACCCCAGACCCAGGCGGTCTGCCTTCAGAGCCTGATCTTTTTAGTATACACCCAGGGGCAGTGAGTTTGAGCTGAGGTGAAAGACGAGTGTGATTTTGCCAGGTGAAGAAGGTCGTAAGTGTTCTAGGCAAAGGGAATACGTCATTCTGCAGAGTCAGGGAGGCGTGTGACCGCATGGTATGCTTGGGGCACAGAGTGGCTCAGTCTGGCTGCATTTGAGGCACCAGGGTCCCACGTGAGAGTGAGTGGGACGGACCACGAGATCAGAGCTAAATAATGGAGATCTGACTCTGGACCTTGTGCTTGGTTTGTGTGATCATCTTTCACAGTGGTGGGGCCGTCACATGTTGCTGAGCAGAGAAAAACACGAACGGACCACGTGGAGGATGATGACCTCATTGGCAGAGTAGCAGGGAGGCGGTAGGGCAAGGCGTACGGCTGAACTGCAGGCACGGAAAAGAGCAGGCAGCGTCCGGGGCCCCTCGGAGGAAGAGACAGCAGTCACGATCGCCGACTGGGCCGTGGAGGAGAGAGGCGTTAGACTGGCCCCCAGGATTCTAGCTCGGGTTCGGGATGGTGCTGATGCCATCTACAGAGGCAGGAGACAGGAGGGAGGGCAGACTTGGCAGGTGGGGAGGAAGGGTGAAGAGAGGACTGGGAGCGGCCTCAGTGGAAAGGTCCCTGTGGGTTTGGACCTCGGGAGAAAAGTCCACGGAGGTTAAGACTGTCCCCACTCCCCACACCCCCCTCCCCCGCCAGCCCAGGCTCCTCCTTTGTTCACCCCGAGGACAGGTACGGTGTGGGAGAGGCCCCTCCTGTCTCCTCTCTCCAGCTCACTCTCATTTCCCTTTGGGCTCTGGTAATACCTTATATGGCATTGTATGTTGTGTTTCCTCATTAGTTAAAACTGTTCTAGAAAGTTCCATCCATATAGGCCTGGAGAATGTCCCTAAATTTCTATTTATGTGTTTTTATAGGTTCTTCAAACATTTTCGTTTATGGTTCCGAGCTGCATAATTCTCTGACGTCAGAAATTCGTTTCCTGAGGAAGCAGAACCAGGCCCTCAACACGATGCTCGCTAAAGGATCCAGAGGTAAGAGCCAAACGAGCCCTCTGCGCGTGGAGAGAACGCAGCCCTGGAGTCCGGCCTGCCTGCCTTCAACTGCTCTGTGACTTCGGGCAGGTCACTTAACCTCTCTGAATCGCAGTGTTCTTAGCTGTAATATAGGAGTAGCCCAGAGGGCTCCTGTGACACTGAGCGCGGTACAGCCCGCAGCGCGGGGGCTGAATCAGCGTTACTGTCTTTACTCGTCACCTCTCCTCCGTGCAGTCACCTCCCACTCGTCTTAGTTCACGTGGGAGAGAGAAGGGCTGGGAGTGTGTTACTCCCCACGTTTCAGACCCCTTACTGTCAGGAACGTTTTTCCAGTATTTCTTTGAAAGATTTCTTCCTTTAATTCCTTCTGTTTGGAGCTTAACCCCCAACAAGCTTTCACTTCTATTTTCTCTCAATACTTAAAAATGTTTCTGGAATGACGTGACTATTAGTCCTGTTTTGCAGGTAAGAAACCAAGGCCTGGGGAGTGGCTGGCCTTTGTTCACAGAACCAGAAGGAGGTGGACCCGCAGCGTGGCCGCCTTATCCCCCTTTCCCTAAAGGATATCAATTAGGAGATGAAACGGGGGCTTCTGCAGGTCGTTCATTCATTCAGCAAACATTTCCTGTCTCCTCTTCTGTGTCAAGTCCTGTGTAGCTTCTGATACACAATTGAGTGAGACCTGGTTCCTTCCCTCAGGGGCTCATGGTCTGATGGGAGGGACAGCCTGGCAGTTCGTGGCCGACCAGGCTGAGGACTTGCCTTGATAAAGGCTCAGGGAGGGAGGGTGGAAAGGAATAGACGGGATTTCAAAATCGTAGAATAGATAAACAAGATTGTACTGTATAGCACAGGGAAATATACACAAGATCTTATGATAGCTCACAGAGAAAAAAATGTGACAATGAATATGTATATGTTCATGTATAACTGAAAAATTGTGCTGAACACTGGAATTTGACACAACATTGTAAAATGATTATAAATCAATAAAAAAATGTTTAAAAAAAAAAAGGCTCAGGGAGCTGGGGACTCTGGAGAAGGCATCCTGACCCACAGGAGGCTGATCTTCCAGAGCTGAGTCTGGAATATTCGCAGGGATTAGACGAGGTGCCCAAGGTTTAGAAGAGCCAGGGCATTTTAAATAGAAAGGAGAGAGTGGACAAAGGCCTCGGCGTTGGAGTCGGGGGAGCATGGACCAGTCAGGAGTTCCAGGAAGCCTAGCGTGGCTGCGTTGCTAAGAGGTGGTTGTGTTGTGGTGAAGAGTGGATTCGGAAACCTGGGTTTGAAATCTGGCTCTGCTACTTCCTGGCTGTGTGACCTTGGTGAAGTCTTAACCTCTTGGAAAGTGAGGAGAAAAAAGTACCTACCTGGATATTTGCTCTGAAGAGTGCATATGCTGATGCTTGGGGAAGTCCTAAAGTAGCGCCTGCTCTTAGCGCTGAGGCCACAGCAGCGTGACCACCACCAGTGTGGCTGACGGCTCACTGTGGAGCACTGGCAGCCTGCAGAGCGCTGTGAGGCCCTGTGCGAAGCGCTTCACACACAGTGACTCAGTTACTGCTCACGGCCACACAAATGAGGAACCTGAGGCACAGAGAAGTGAGGAAAATGGCTCAAGGTTGTGGGGTCAGTAAACGAAAGAGGCATACTTGAACATGCCCCTCTGCCTCCGGGCTGTGCCGTTGACCGTTTGTCCCCAGGCCCGCGTCTATCTAGCTCATCCCTTAGGAGAGGCGCTATCCTCTTGGCCTGACGCCGACAGCCGGGTGCCGCCTGCACAGCCCTGCTGGCCTCTGTGGGGGGGTTTTGGACTTTCCCAACACCTGTCACCAGAGTTTCGGGCCCTGTTTCTTGCCTCTGTCTCTAATTTCTACCCATTGTTTGCTCTGCCCATTATTTAATAGGAAATTAAAAGGCCTGTTTCATCCCAGTGACGTTTCATCTGCAGTCTTGATGTTGACAGATTCATGTGCCCAAAATGCATGAGATAATTGGAATGCCACAATCACGAACACCAGATTAAATCTCACTCCCTTTGGTATTCCTGGAGCGCTGCAGCTGAAGTGCCAAATTTGTGTAATAAGGTTGGAAAAAATAAACAGTGTCTCTTCTCAGTGTCGCTTTTCTCGTGCATGCAGATAAACAGAAGGAGAATGAGAAACTGCGCGAAGCCCTCTCCAGGAAGACGGCGGACCTGGAGCACCTTCAGCATGACTATGCCTGCCTGAGGGCTGAGAACCAGAGGCTGCAGAGGGAGGTGGATGAGAAGGAGAGCCAGAGCCAGCAGCCGCTCCAGGAGGTCTGCCACGGCCGCAGCCAGCTGAGCAGGTAGCGGTCCGAGCCCCCAGGCCCGCTGGCCAGGCCACGCGTCTCGGCACTGGGTGCATTCGGGGCACACTTGCCCCTGCCCTGGCGCCTGTGGGTGGATGCAGCACACAGCACATGACTCGTCGAAAGGGAAGAAATTATAGGGAGCGCAGTCGTCTAAGGAAGGAAGACAGGGCCTGGGGGGCGGATTGCTCCATTTTATCCCAGGTGGCTCAGGGCAGGCCTCTCTGGAAAGATGCCATTAGAACAGCCACCTGAAAGCAGTGAGGGCGTGAGCTGGGCAGGTGTCAGGGGGAAGGTCATCTTCCCTGGAAGGGTAAGGGCCCCAAGGCGGGGAGTCCTGGGTCAGTGCACCTGGAGGAGAGAGGCTGTGGGAGAGGATGAGGGCCCTGTAGCCCCGGTGAGGGCGTTGGTCTTCATGCTGAGTGACGCGGGAGGCCGTGGGAGGTCCTGGGCAGAGGAGTGACAGAGTCTGACAGGTTTTAAGAGGACTGTGCGGACCGTGCTTCTGCACTTCCTCCCTCAGCCCTGTCCTGTCCCACGTGTGTCCGGTGGTCCCCACCAGCACACCTGAATGCCCTCCCGCTTTAGTTTCTGACATCACCCCTCTGTTCCCCAGGGTGGTGCCGTGGTCTGCAAGGTCATGGTCTTTGCCATGAGCTATGCACCCCTGGGTAAGAATTAACCTTCTGGAGCTCCGCTTCCTCATCCCCGTGGATTGGGGGTTAGATAGCACAGACCTTTTAGGGTGTCTGTGAAGACGGCGTGAGATGATGTACATAAGGGGCTGGGCCCGAGCGGCCCTCAGTGGCCCCAAGTGGCTGCGACTGGTCTTCAGCACACTGATCACTTCGTCCACGCTCTGGCAGAAAGGGGAGCTGCCTGCCTGGGGGGTTGGAGTAAGTCCCCTGCGTCAGGGGTGACCCCTCTTCCCCGTGGCGGCGGGCCTCTCCAGGGTGCAGGAGGAGGTGAAGCTGAGGCAGAAGCTGCTCTCCCACAACGACAAGCTGCTGCGGTCCCTGCAGGTGGAGCTGAAGGTGTACGAGAAGCTGGACGAGGAGCACCGGAGCCCGCGAGGTACGGGGCGCCCTGGGCCGGGCCAGCCCCCTTCCCGCCCCGGGGCTGCTCGGCTCGGTCTGTGGGCTCCCCCGCACGGCAGGCTGGCGCTCTCCTGAGACCCCAGGCTCGCCCTGCTGGAGCCTGCGTACTCTGAGGCAGGCTTGCTGGCCCCCTCTCCTTCTGAAGCCACAGCAGCAGACATGGAAGGACTTAGGCTCAGGAGTCCTGCCAGCTGAAGTCTGGGTCCTCCCGCCTCGCTTGCCGGCTGCGGGCCTTTGCAGGCCTCCACCCCTCTGGGCCTGTTGCTTCCTCTCCAAGGCATGTCTGCTCTCATCTGTTTTGTACAGTTGTGAAAACTAAACGAGCTCATTTTTTAAGAGCATCCTAACACAGTACCTGGCACGTGGTAGACACTCAAGAGAGACCTTTTATTATAATTTTCTGCTAGTATGTGTTACTTTTCGCCCATTCATTCAGCAGTTAATTCTAGAGCACCTGCTACCGTGTGCTGGACACTGCTCTGGGGACGGTTGTCGGCCCTGGTCCTCTCTATACCCTGAGAGGGACATCGGATCAGAGTGATTGACTGTAAACTCTGATGCTTTAGAATCAATTTTGAGGTGTGGTGGGTTTTTTTTTTTTTTAACTAATTTTCCAGCTGGTTTCTCCCTATTGAAAGTTTATCTAGCAAAGGGTCACCTCACAGCTTTCATTTTCTTCTCAAGTTGCTTTTCTGATTCTTGCTGTTGTGCCTTTTTAATATACTGTGGCTCTTAAAATCGGCCCCTTTCATCCTATAATTCTGGCCCAAATAGATTTTATTACTACTAGACATAATTTCGGGGTTTGGTGTGCAATTTGCTAGGCTTTTACGGCCAGAAGCGAAAATTAATTTCCAGCTTTTATTTAGCCTGTGGAATAGCAGCAATTAAGTCTGCCAGTATTTTTGTTTTTAAAGTCAAGTTGTTATTTTCAGTTGTACCTAGTTCTTAGGAAGGGGAGGCGGGTGGCGGCGGCTGTAAAACACCGTCTGCTGTCTTTGCCGGCTGGCCCTTCGGTGGCGGACGGAGTTAAGGTTTCCCTTTGCACGTGTTCGCAGAGGCCGGTACAGAGGCGTCGGGGGAAGGCTGGAGGGGGCAGGACCCTCGTGGTGACCTGCATGGCCTCCTGACAGAGATCCAGGCTCTGCGGGCACCGCCGGAAAGGAGCAGCGAGACCAGCAGCGCGCGGCAGAGCGGGCTGCAGGAGCGGCTGGCCACGGGCAGGGAGGAGGCCCCGGGGGCAGCTCTCGCTTCGGCTCTCCAGACCCTGCCCGTCCCCGAGCAGCCCCTGCAGCGGGACAAGCCTGGTACTGCCCGGCCCCTCCTGACCATTTGCAGTGCAGCCCTGCACGTCTGGGTGGGACGTGGGAGCTTCTGGGTCTTGTGCTTGCTCCAGGGAGCTGTTTTCCCCCTGATGTCTGACAGGCGCTATCCCCAGAGCCGGGGGCCCGACGGCTAATTAGCTGTCACTTTTGGCAAAATGGCATTGTCTCTGTCTGGGGCCTCTTAATTCTCAGGGAAGTGGAGTTTGGGCTTCCAGCTGCCCTCCTTGCCTCTAGGCTTGCTTCCTCCCATCCACTTAGTCCTGTCTACATCACCCCACTGCTGAAAATCCTTTTTTGTCCCTCTTAATGCCTTGAAAATAAGAATCTACACCTCTTCCTCTGGCTGTCAGTGGCTCAGTATTTGAAAAGCTTCCTGGCAGGTTTGAAAACTGATTCCGTTTGGCGTTTGCTGACAGTTGTATTGTCCAGCCCCACGGGGACTGTGGAGGGAACAGGAAGAGGTCACGACTGGGTTCCTGTCCCTCCTCTGCCCTGCTCCCAGCGTAGGGCCAGGAATCATAAACCGGCACGAGGCCAGGCTCAGAGCAGTCAGCCAGGCCATCCTCTTTGCTCTTTGGATGAAGAAACTAAGACCCAGAGAGGGTACTGGATTTGTCCAAAGTGACACAGCAAGCAGGTGACAGAGCTGGAGCTGGACGTCATTTCCAGCTCCAAGTCCAGTGCTGTTCCTGGAGCACCACGTGGCCTGGGGAGCCTCAGGTGTCTGGGGGTCGTCATCCTAATGCCCGCAGGGTGGGTGTGCACCTCCGGGGAACAGGGAGTATCAGCATACTTTACAAACAAGTATCATAGAGAAGTTTGGACTACCTTTGCTTAGGATGGGAATTACCTCTGTTGTCTGTAATTAAAAGGACTAAAATCTCTCAAAGAGCCCCTGGTCACCCATCTCTAGAACTTGCAGTGATTGGCTCATGGGTTTCTCCTTGGTAAAGATTTTAAAATTTGAGCCACAAAGATCATGTGACAGTATGAAAAAGAAAGAAAAATAATCCTTCATGGTTACCAAATAATAATTTTTTACTTTATAAATGTCTCTTCATTTGGTAGTCAGATGTGGGTGTGAATTTATATCATTCAAATTGGTTTCTGTGCCATTCTGTGTCCTTTCTTTGTTTCTGCCCAATATCACATCATAGATGTTTCCCCTTCTTCCACGTGGGCTTCCTAATTATTGTTTTCAGATAATTGCCAGTCACCAGACCATTAACCTTGGTGATTGTTGAAGTGGTCTCTGATTTGGAGCTTTAGGAAACATCAGTGTTAATACGCTTTTTCTGCTCAACAGCGTTCTTAGGGTAAAATCCTACGAGGGGAACCTCCTGGGGTCCGAAAGGTGCCGTATTGCCGGCCCCTGCACGGGGCACCCAGCAGCCGTGGGCCTGGCCCCTCTCAGGGCTTTGAGGAATGAGACCGAGATGGGGGTGGGCTAGGGAGACAGGAGCAGGGAGAAGGATTCAGTGCCTGGTGCCCAGGATGGAGATTTGGGATAGCTGATGTGAGGAGGCCATTGAACAGCTTTTGTCTGTTGTTGAACTTTGTCCAGGGTCCGTCCTAGATGGGCCTTGAAAGGCCGAGCGTGTGCTCAAAATTCCTCCGCATTAAAGTTCTCCAGTTTCCTTGAGTGAAGTTTAAAATTACATTGTAGGCAGCGGCGTTTTTCCCTTTGCCAAAAAACTTTTCAGGGCGGTATTTAAGTGCAGTTGTTTTAAAGTTCTGCTCTAAAGATGGCTGTTTTTGCAGAAAGCGATCCCTCTCAGGGGCCGGCTCCATGGACCTGACCCCCGATTCCTTGATCCCAGAATCGAAGTGCACCCTTGGGCGGTACCTGGGTGGGAACGAGCTGGGCGGGACAGCGTAAGGCCTGGGCCCAGTCCTCGCTCTGCCACCGATGCTCTGGCTGCTGCCGGCAGATCACTTCCTGTCTCTGCCCCTTGGTCTCCTCTCCCAGGAAATCTGAATTGCAGTGCTGTCCTGCCCACCGAGCTACTGAGAATTCAGATGGGAAAGTGCTTTTCTCAATTATAGCATGTGGCTGGTCGTCTAATTGGTTTTGCCTCCTTTGCGTGGTTTCAAATGCATCACCTGCCAAGTCCTACTGCCGGCCACTCTTCTCCCTTGCCTGGGTTACTGCAGCGGCCTCCCGACTCCCTCCTCCAGCCCCAAACAGATCTCAGCCTGGCACTGCCTCGCCTAACGCTCTGAGTGTCCCCACCTCGTTCTCCCTGAATGTGTCGTGAGGGCCCTCTCCTCCGCGCCTGGACACCTGCCCCTTCCTCTGTCTGCATGTCTGCCTCCTGGGCTTCCAGCCTCACTTGAGCTCCCACAGCCCCCATGCTTCCCTCCCTCAGCCCTGACCCCTGAGGGGAAACGGCCTCTTTGCTTGTCTGGACGAGAGGGTCCTTCCAGGGAGGGGCCGGGCCTGCTCACCCTGCATCCGCTGTGTCCCGCGCAGGGCCTGGCAGGAGAGATGCCCGGTGAGGACTTGAATGAATGCGCGTGTGTGTCTGGTGCTTCATTCCCGTTCCGGTCGCAACATTGTCTCTCAAATGTTGATGACAGTGAAATTAGAACTTTTGATGGTTTATTTTTCCTTGTTTGGCATCTTGTAGATGGTGACAGGTGTCCCATGGCGCTTGATAATTCGTATGACCTGTTTGATTCCACCCCGGCACTGCCACCAAGATCAGGTACAAAGCTGAAGTCTGGGTAACCACGGCACGGTTGGGTTTGGCAGTGGGACTTTTCAAATTGGAGGCAAGGGGGGCCCCTGGCCCCAACTCAAAGGGTTATTGGCAGGATTTGGGGTTTTATGTTCTCAGTATTTCTGGCTGGCGATCTTGTTCTCCAAGCTGGTTAATCCATTCCTTGGTGTTACCAGCCTCAGTGACATCAGTGGTCTGGGGCCCAGTTACCCTGGATTAAAGTGTGACCACCTGAGTGTGGCCTTCAAGGCCCCGCAGCATCCAGCCTGAGCAGGCCCGTCCAGCCGCACCCCTCTGCCCTCGTGGTACTACACAGACAGGTCGCCATCCTGCAGACGGGCCTGCACTCTCCTCTCACTGGGACTGTGCAGTGGGCCTGCCTCCTGCCTTTGTCAGACCGACTTTGCCCCCTTCTCTGCCAGTGAAAATCTGGCTACTTCCTCAAGACTCATCCGGAATGCGAACTGCTCTAGGAAATGTCTTTCCTGATGTCCCTCATCAGAATTATCTGTATGTGCTTCTTTTGATCCAAAGGTGAAAAGTGGCAGGCTTTTACCTCTGTGTAGCGTAATCCTTGCTGCCTATTCAACCCAGCACATTTGTTGCTTCTTCCAGGAAGCCTTCCTTGATCTCCCTTCCTGCACAGAGGATTGATGATTTTGTCCTCTGAGCTCCAGCTCTTTGTTGTCATGCTATTACACCTCCTACATGGAGCCTGTGTTCTGACTGGACCCCGGGTGGGCCCCTGGAGCGCAGGCCCAGGCCTGATTCGTCCGTGTAGATCAGGGCTCTTCTGCAGAACAGGTGCCTGGTGAATGCTGGTTGAAATAAAGTGATCTTCTCCCACAACGTGAATAAGCCCAGCGTGGGGTGATATGCAGACTGGGGTCCTGGAACCAGGCCTCTTGCCCTCTGGGCTGTGTCAGGAGGCAGTTGGGCCGGCAGGCTCTTAGCCCTCCTGGCTGGCTGAACGTCGTTGAGCACAGCTTGTCAAATGCAGAGAGCTGCCCCAAATAGATCTGACATCTTCCCTCTCGTTCTGTAGCTTCAGAGACTCCCCCGCTCTCTGGAAATGATGTGGACACCCTCTCCTGCGTCAGTGCCAGCTCGACCACCAGCACCTCGAGTGTGTCCCGCCTGGTCCCTGGCCACTGCCTGTGGGCCAGCAAGACTGGCTGCCACATCCTGGGCCTGATCGAGGACTACGATGCCCTATGCAGGCAGATCGGCCAGGGCCAGAAGCTCCTCGCCGAGATGGACATTCAGATCCAAGAGGCTCCCAGCCCCAAAAGTCAAGAGCTGGGAGCAGAGGTACCCAGCGCAGTGGAGCTGGAGGGAGAGGGGCGCACGTGGGACCAGGAGTTGGGGGGGTGGGAGAGGGCACATGGGTCTCAGTGAGACCCTGAGAAGAGGGGCCAGGAAATGTAGCCCACGGAACTCAGGGGTCAGGTCCAGTGTAGGGGACTGTTTGTTGTTCTGTGGGAGGGACATTTGCTGAGGTTTGTATGAGGGTCTCTGTGATCACTCTGCTGGGCCCTGCTGCATCGCCCGTGATGGCCTCTGTCTGTCCAGTCTCTCATCCATCCCTCTGTCCTTCAATCCTGCAGTGTGTCCATCCGTTCATCTGCCCAGTCACCTGTCCATCACCCTCCCAGGCTCCGTGCTCAGGCTCTGGGGGTGAATAGGGTAGTAAGGCCCGCATCCTCACACGGCGTGTGGTGGCCCTTGCCAATGTGACCCTCCTTCACCCTCCTCAGCATTGTCGTGGAGGGCGGGGGCCCGCCATGCTTTCTCGCAGAGGAGCTTTTAGTGTTGTATTTTCTTTCATCCCAGGGCAGCCTTTACGGAGGTGTCATTCCTACCTTCCAGGCTCTGGAAGAATAACTCGGAGCAGTCAAGATCTGAACCCAGGTCTCTGTCCTCCAGGGCACTCTCTTTCTCTGTCATCCGGCTTCCTGCAGGGCGCTCTAGTCCCTCCGTCACCTGTGCACACACCTCTCCCTCCCCGGTTCTGTTCAGACTCTAAGGGTTTCTCATTTCTGGGTCTGCTCCTGCCTCCCTACTGTCGTCTCCCAGTCCCCCTGTGCCCTCCAACACGGAAGCCCCTCAGCGCCTTCTACCTTCCTGCTTCATCCTCCTGGAATCCTCCTCATTTTAAAGTTACCTCTTGTCAGGGATCCAGGTGCCGGGCGCTTGACATAAAGCCACTCATTCACTTCCTCCGAGGCTTGGGGTCAGACTTCCATTTTGCCCCCAGACTGGACTCAGTCTCTGAGCTTCCAGGGGTCACATTTTCTCATCCCTCTTCTTGAGTCCTTACTGAGAATACTTGAGCCCCCTGCTCCCTGTTACCTGTTTTGCCTTTTCGTTTTGTTTTGTTTTACTCTATCATAAAAGTCCGTTTTGTATTTTCTAGTCTATTAGACGGTAGCTCCCAGGGAGCAGGGAGAGTGTGTCTTGCTCAGCGTTACATGTCCAGTGCCTAGCACAGGGCCTGGCGTGCTTCAGGTGCGTGCTAGACGTTTGCTGAATGAATGAATAGGTATTGATAAGATCATTGTTATTTTACAGAAGCTGGAAACTATGGAAAAGCCTAAAAACAAACATCTATAAAAATGCCACGTAGCGCTCAACACTTAAAACTTGATGTATGCACTTTTAGCTCATTCATAAAGTTTAATAAAACTGACCCAGAATCTGTGAATTTCATATTTGCCTTTCAGTTAACACTTTAACATTTTTCCTGTCTCATTCCATGTTTTTCTAGAACTTGACTTTGAATGGCTGAAAAATGAGCTAACGTGTGGCTGTGTCACCGTCTGCGTGCTCTCTTTCCTGTTTGTTGGACGTCTAAGCTGTGATGAGCATCCTTAATAGTAGATCTCTGGCCATATCTTTGATCCGCTCAGTAGGGACGGATTCCCGAAGTGGAATCACCCGCCCAAGGGCTGTGTGAACTCCTCGGGGCTCTTGGTGGTGATGCTGCTGTGTTACGTCCCCAAAACTTGTTCTCTGTTTACAAGTGAGAGTGTCTCCCTGCACCTTTGTCTTCATTGAGCATTTTTATTTATAAATGTTTTTTTGCCAAGTAGATAGCTTAAAAGAGTGTGTTGTTTTATTTTATATTTATTTTAGTATTTGTGAAGACAATGCTCTTTTAATTTCTTTTTTTTTTTCTTTTTTCATTTATTTCGTCTTTTCCCTTCTCTGACTCATGTCCTTTGCTTTCCCATGGCCTTGACATCCCCCGGTTTGAGTTTGCTTCTGGCAGCGGAGAGGGTGAGGGAGACTTGACCAGATGCCCTATCGTATTGGCAGGAGGCAGAGCCGTGGAGCTGGGGTTGCTGAGGACAGAAGCATCCGCGTTGGGTCGCTGGCCTCCGGGAGAGGCTCCGTGGCTATGGGGACAGGAAAAGGGCCGGACCACGGACCCTCTTCTTAGCGTAGTGAATGTAGTTAATGCAGGTGGCTATTAATCATGGTTATTGATTGGACTAAAATCACCACTGAAGTTCTCTCATAATCTGTAATTCACCGTCTTTAAGAATAAATTGATGTCTCCCAGCACCAGACTCCTGCTCAGCATGTGGGACGCAGGCCCTGCGGCCTGGAGATTTACATTGCCTGTTAAAGCTGGCTTGTCCATCTTTTTTTAGGACTGCATGTAACAGCCTTCTCACCCCCCACTCCCATGCAGGGTCCACACTCGACGCCCCTGAGCAGCTTTGTCACCGGCGTGAGCGCAGCCAGGCTGACCTTGGACGAGGCCGCGAGGTTGCTGACACTTCTCTGGAGGGTGTCACTCCCCACTGATGGCCAGTGCACGCCTCACTGTCAGCAGGTGGGTGGGGACACTCGGGTGCAGAGGCTCAAGGATATACTGGGGCCTGTGTCTCATTCTCTTCCGTGTCCAGCCCAGAACCTGGTCCACGCAGATGTGCCCGCCGTTCGGGGGCTGTGTCGGAGGGCAGGGAGGGCTCCGTGTTTGTTAAGAGTGACAGGTCCGACGCCCTGCAGGCTTGGCCGGTGGCCTGGACCCAACCATGTCCCCACTCCTAGCACATCTTTGTTGAGGGAAGCCGTGTCCACGTTCTCCACATGAGGAAGCTGAGGCTTGGGGTGTGAGGCACATACTCAAGGTTACAGAGCTGGTTTGGAAGCACAGGTGTTGAATCCCAAGGACAAACTTTTATTTATAGGCTCCACGTCCCAGGTTGTCCTCGTGGACTCGCTCACTCCATTCTACTCAAAACCTCTTTCTTCTCTGATGCCTTCTCTGGGCTGTCTGATTCTTTTCGATAGCCTTCAGCGTCATATTTTAGTGAGCTTTGTTCAAATCTATTTTAGCTACTTAGAAACTACTTTTATTTTTAACCAGTGAAAATCCTTTGTTACAAAACCATTGAAATTTCCCTTAAAAGCTCAACTTTGCAGTAACTTGAACATGACCGAATTAAGAAGAGTTGCTCACCCCCTCATCCCCATCCCCACCCATCATGGCACAAGTCAGGAGTCGGGCCGAGCAGACGCTGTCCCCCGGGTTTTGTGGTGAACATGCAGTTTTATGACAAGGTCAGCTCTGCTCTGGTCATCAGAGGAGCCTGCCTGGAAGAAGGAGCACGTTGGTTAAAGGAGAGTTAGAGCTGTTTGCTTCGTGGTCTGGGAGATGTTGCCCCCTTTATCTAACCTATAAATGTTTGCCAAAGGCCAGCGGGAAGGCAGAAGGGAAATCTGCACTCCCCGGCCTCACTCACCAAGTTCAGCCCTCTGACAGCTCTCAGACCTCCTGACCACGGCAGAGAAGTAGCTCTGAAGCAGCTCTCAGCTCAGAGGCTTCCACTGAGCCTGTCCTTAGATTTCCCTCTTGGGATCCTGGGGGAAGTCTGGGTGCCCGAGGCTCGGGGAAGTACAGACCCGGCCACTGTGCAGTGAAGTCGTGTTGTGCCCACTTTGAGCTGTGCGGGCCTGGCCTGGAAGATGGCCCGGCCCGCTGGGTTCCAGCCCCACGCTGGCCTTCCCTGACCTCCTAACCTATCAAGTTCTTTTCCATCTTGAGCCCAGAAGACACGGATGCTTCCTTCCAGCCGGCTCCTTCTCACCTCTCAGGGTTCAGATTGAATGTTACTCCAAGGTCAGAGGCTCCCTGGTCACTCAGTCCTGGCAGCCTCTCCTGTTTCATCCTAACCCTTATCACAGGTTACAATTACAGATTTGTTTAATGTCTGTATCCCTCCACTTTCCATGAGGGGCCATGACTTTGGTTCATATGTTTTTTCTCTTTTTATTTTGTTCATATTTTTGAATGAATGATTGAATGATTTCCTCTCACCCTCCCACACTAATACTTGCCCATATGATTTTTAAAGCACAACGTTTCACCCTCAATGCAGTGTTTTTGTCCTCAGTACACAGTCTGTTAAATAGATGGAATGCAGCTCTCACTGCTATTACGTGTGTGCATAAATACAAATTAGAGTCCAGCTGGTCTCTCCCACTAAGCACGTTAGTCCAGGGACTGGCCAGTGCCTGTGATGATTCGCCCCTTATTTCCAAGGGTTCCTCAGGTAATTGATTTCGCTCACTTTAACATCACAGAATTTTAGAGCCAGAAAAAGGACCTCAGAGATGCTCCGATGTGGTTGCTGGTGTACACGGACCCCCTGTGTGGTGTTAAATTGCCTCTAGCCACTTTTCTGTCCCTGCCTATGTTTTCATACGGTGCCTATTTCTTGGTGTGAAATCTGCGTAAAGCATGTTCCCAAGTTTCCACCAGCAGCTCCAATGGCTTTTTATTACCTGGCGTTTTCTTTGAATGTCATTAAACTGCCTTTTGCATCTCCTGCAGTCCATAGGACCACTCTGTGTGTCACATCTGTCAGTTTATCTAAGAAAGTTGTGTGGAGAGGTCAAGTATGAACACGTATTTGTTTATAAAAGTGTATTTAAGTAGAAGGATGAACAATAACAGAACAGTCTACACGTAGGGGTGGGAAGGAAGAGGATGGAAGGTAGATTTCTCAGAATTGACCTTGTTTCATAAATTTGACTTGGAAACTGTGTAAATGCTTTATATAATTATAAATAAAAATAAATCAAAATGGGGAAAAAACAGCTTCTAAAAATGCACACATAACAGGTTAAAACAAACCGACTTTCCTGTGAATGGTGTTGGAGGCATAACCACACAAAGAGGAAACATTTCAATGACTAAAACTCAGTAATTTGACTGTAGATTCCTAGTGGAAATACTGAATGGGCAAAAAGAACTGCAAAAAATTTTTTAGCTGTTTTCAATGATTATATTGTTAGTAATAATATTTGTATTGATATTTTGAAATTATTATATATGATAAAACAAATAACTTATTATATTGAAATTTTTACTGTCAGGGAAGAGATATAAATTAAAAAATCAAAGAAGTTAAAACCCTATAATCCCTAATTTGAACTGGAAATACCAGTATGAACCCGTGATGTATTTTCTATTTAAAAAATTTACTAATTCCCTTTACTTTAAAGGCTCTAAAGATGTCCAGTCCAGTACCAGTGAGCACCTCTGGTACCAAATTGTGGTTTCTAAATACCCATTTTTTTTTTTACTAAAAGAAACTAGGGCTCCTTGGAGAGATGGCTTGATTCCAGGCATGGGCCTGGAAATGTGAGCTTAGCACATCTTTTCATCCTAAGGAAAAAAGGGAGAAAAGAGACAGTGAAACTTGCAGGTTTACACCGGTTCTCAGATTATGGTCCCTGGACTGACAGCCTCAGCACCACCTGGAAACTTGTTGGAAGGGCAAATTTTTGGGCCTCACCCCAGATCTACTGAATCAGAATGTCTGGGAGTGGCCCCAGCGGTCTGTTTTCACAAGTCCTCTTGGTAGCTGTGAGAACCACTGGATTAAAAGGAACTGGAGACAGAACAGACAGGTGTAAAACATGGAGTTTATTTGGATGCTGAATCAAACCAGTTGTATATAAAAATAAAATTAGGGTGCAGTCAGGGAACCATATCAAGTGACATCTATTTGGTGACACTAAGCAGTCATTGTCATTGTTTCAGATGGGATAATGATACTGTGATTTTCAAAAGAATTTTTTCTTCTAGAGCTATATACTGAAGCATGATTGTCCTCCAGGATGGATTCTAACGATGATTTTAGGGTGAGGTTGGGCAGGGACGTAGGTGAAAAAAATTTGGCCATGATTTGATAATTGCTAAAGCTGGGTGGGTACCTGGTAGTTCATCATCCTGTTCTTTCTACTTTTGTAAAATGTTTGAGATTTTTCACTTTTAAATAGAAAACAAACAAGCCAGAAAAAAAAAAAAAAAAAAACCCAAAAAACAAACCAGTTCCAGAAGTCAGGCAGGACACTCATGACTAAGTCCCAGCTCTGAGGCCTGAGGACGTTACTCTATTGAGCTCCTGCTGGGCGTCGGGTGCTCTGCTAAACACTCAGCGTCTCATTTTACCCCTTACAGTGGCTGCAGAGAGTTCAGGAGTAGTACTCGCACTTTCCGGACGTGAGAGCTGAACCTCCCTTGCTGTACCATCTTAACAGTTGCCGAGCCTGGGCCTTGGAGACCTGCTGTTTTTACCATGGTGTATTCATCCGCTAAAACTGAAGATTTTTAGTTCAGAGGAACAGCATAATTGAAATTCCTCGTCTTCAGTGCGGGATAGAATATGTCCAGGGTGTTTTGAGAGCGCAGGTGAATCCACCAGTTAGCAGATGGTGTCGCAGAGCCTACCCTGTACCAGACGCCGGGGGTCAGAGGGGAGAACTGAGTTCCACCCTCAGGGAGCTTGTGAAATGGGCCATGGTAGGGGAGCACTGGGCACGATGGTGCCCAAAGGAGCAGTAACGAACTAGTGGGGGAGAGTCTCAGGGAGAGCTTCCTGGAGGAGGTGATGCCTGAGCTGACTTTAGAGAGAGAGAAGGTAGCCAGGTGGGGTGAGAAATAATCATCTTCCCTGCCTTCAGGCATCATCTCATCTGAGCCTCCCTCTGCTGCTGTGTGAGAAGAGGGCTCGGGGGTCACGTGGAACAAGGCTCTGAGTGGAGAGTGACTTTGCCCTAGAAGGTGTGGCCTACAAAGCCACAACCAGAACCCAGACCTCTGTGGGCTCTCAGCCTGAGGAAGAGAATCAAAGAAAACCTAATGTTTAAATTAGGATCTGTTTTGGAAGCACAGTTGAAGCCCTTGTAGCTGACACGATTGGTTAATCTTAAAAGTAGGCTAAAGCAGGGAATCAAAAAATAATACATACCTTAAACGTTTCAGTTTAACTTAAAACAGTTAAATGTACATTCATTTGCCATTCTTTTGATGTGGGGCCAGGGCCTTTTCTTTGAAAATGGGTCTGCTGATTGAAGTTCCACATCTTCTTTCTTTCATAAACTACATCCATAATGTATGTCTGTCACTTCCAATTTCTGTTTCTTTAAGATGAAGAAAAAACTTAGTCACTCGCAAAGCAATTTGCTTGTAGAATTCTTCTAGACTGTATTCCTCCCACTTCTTTTATGGTTGAGTCACCCACACCTAATTCGCCAGAAATGTGTTTTTTAGTGACTTGCCTTTATCCAGTCTTTCCGGAAACATACGTTAGTTTTCATACAACCCGTTCTCTCTTTTTGTACACATAGCTCATGGCTCGACTTAATCCTTAATTAAATCATATAACTGATCACAAGTACAAGGGCCATAGACGAGTTTGGGACAAACTAAACTGATTCTTCATCAGCAGACAGTCCAGCCTCCCTCCTTGTGCGAGCAGTGGGGTTTTGATGTAGCAGAGGGTGGCCTGGGCCAGTGTATCTTAACAGCCCAGGTGTTTTATGAGAAGGGGAGTGTCCTTACCCCCACGAACTGGTTCAGTGGAGACACTTAAGAGAGCCTCTGTGGTGTGTATGCTACACTTTCGAGGCCTGGGGACTCTGGTTTTGCCCCCATTTACTCTCTTACTTCTGAAAAATCAAAACAGTTTCTCCTAATAGATCATAATCTCCTAATAATGCTCTGATAGTCTCTTTTTAAGATTTAAGCACTAAATTTTTTTTAAAAATCAGCATTTAAAAAAAACCTCAAACAATTCTGATAAATTAAAAAAATGAAAAATAAAATATTCCAATTTCCATCTCTCAGAAATAAATCGCTCAACATTTTCATGATGTTTCTGTCATCAGAGTTTGGACATCTTGAGATATGTACATCTATAGATAGAGATATAAGTGTTCAGTTTCATGGAACAAGAATGCCTGGTATATACAATAGCTGTTCTGGGCTCTTTTTGTCACTAATTATGATCATCTTTCAATGTCAATAAATGAAGTTCTACACCATCATTTTTTAATAGCTGCGAAATTATTCTATTGTATGTAAGTACCGTAATTGAGTTATCTAGCTCCCTATTAAAACAAATCGGGTTGTTTATTTTTTCCTACTGTGAGCTGCACTGAGGTGGACATCCTGGAGCATGGGCGTTACCTTGTGCCTGTATTGCTGTTCCTCGGGGTAAGCGCCCACGTGTGGAATTGCCGGGTCAGAGGCTCGGGCGCAGTTTACAACATGCTCCATCCTGCCTGGCGTGGGTCCCCCTGGGCTGAGTTAATTCACAGCCCCACCAGCCATCCTGAGAGCACTTGCCCCACACCCTCACTGCCGCTGGATTTTGCCTGGTTTTGCCCATCTGAGCGGCTGAAAATTGCTTCCAGTTTCTATTCAAATACCTTTGTTGGCAAGGTTGAGCACTTTTTATATGGTTTTTGTAATTCTTTCTATACAATCTGACGTTTTATATTCTTTGTTCATTCTTCGAACTCCTTTTTTTTCTTGTTAGGCTGGAGAAATGAAGGCAGAGATCACCAAACTACACAAAAAATTATTTGAACAAGAAAAGAAGTTACAAAACACCATGAAGCTTTTGCAGCTGAGCAAGAACCAGGAAAAAGTCATCTTTGATCAGTGTAAGTGGCCGGGGGCCAGCCACCACGTGGGACTGTGTCCTGCCTCTGAGGACGAAGAGCCCAGCCCCGGCGTGGCATCACACCTACCTTTTATGGGTTTCCTTTTGCACTTCATCCTCCCTGACCCTCATGGACCAATGAGTTCACTTAACAGACTTCCTGGGAGGCAGGGAATCCTCTTCAGGGGCTGCGTGGTCCCCCAGGCGGGCGTGGTGAGGCTTGACAGGGCTGGGTGCCTGGCCGTGGAGGGGCGGGGTGGTGTTGGAACATAGTGAGGGGGTGGCGCTGGCAGAGTGGTCATATCTGAGGTGGCCGTGGAGCATTCAGGTCAGACCCCTGGGGCAGCAAGGTGGTGGGAGGTGGTACTTTTGTTCAGCCCTCGAGTCCAGGGAAGGTTGGGGCTCTTGGCATTGGCATTGTCCCATGTCTGTTGTCCTGAACAGTCACAGGGCACGTGAAGTTTACCCTATTGACAGGTGAGCAGATTTTAGAAGTAGGTTCTGTAGGTCTGAGTAGTTATGGCAGCAGATCCAGAGAACAGAGCCCGGCCCTGAGTCCTGGGTCGGGGAGTGTGGAATCACTAGTGAGGGCGGCTCAGATCTCTGCCCTCCTGTGTGACCTGGAATAAATGACTGAACTCTCTGAGTTTTAGATCCCTCGTCTCTAACCAGAGACAGTAATTCCAAAGGACTCAGACTGGCCAGATGGGCCTGGGGTCTCATCACAACTTTATAAAAAAAAGTGCCCACTTCCCCGTCTGTAAAATAGAGGTGGTAATGATCCCTCAACTCCCCTGTGCCCTTCCCGAGTCAGAATCGATGCTCAGTGTATGTTAGTTCTCTGCCTCTTTTATGCCTTTAGGTCAGACTGAATTCTGGGTATGGAGGTGGGAGCAAACCATTAATAGTTAGCGAAAACTCAAAGGTGTTGCAGCATCTCCCATATTAAGATGATGTCACTCAGACTCAGTGCTTAGCACAGAGCCAGGGCTTCCCTTAGAGGAGAGGCCTGCCCAGGGCCACGCAGCTGGTTGCCAAGCCGGGCCTGCAACTCCTCTGCCAGGCTCGGCCGCCTCTCCTGAGGTCCCCAGCCCCCGCCAGCCTCCAGGGTCTGCTCTGAGTGAAAGTTGGCATTGTGTCCCCTCCTATTCCTTCCCCACCTGGTGACGAGGAGGAGCAGGGCCCGGGCAGGTCCACCAGCCTGTGCACCGCTGAACACTCCACCTCCTCCCAGAGTCTGCAGGGAAAGGAAGGCCAAGTGTCCCCTTGAGCCCACCTGCCACTGCCTCCCCACGTGCCCTGGAACTGCCCACTTCACTTCCAGCCTCTAGATGGGAATTCCTGGGGTGATCACCGAGGTCACATCTGGCACACCGCCTGTCCCCAGCTGGACCCCACTGAGCCTGGTGTCCTCCTCGCCGGCCCCCTGCTGAGGTGGCACGGTCCCAAGTCTGACCTGGATCTAGTCATGTCTCTGCCTTGACGTGGGACAGGCTGTTGCCTCTCTGTCCCTGGGGCTTCTCATTACACTGGGGGTTTCTTGCTCTGAACGTGGGCAGTGCTGTTCAGACGTGGGGGCCCCTCAAACTTGGGCCGGGTGAGCCTTTGCTCTTTTCTTGCTCTTTTGGCATCTTCAGTACTTTGTGACATTATTTTTAGCCTCCACAGACACAGCACTTAATCTTTTCTGGGTCACAGACCCCTTGAAGAATCTCCAGAGAGGTACGAGTTCTCTCCCCAGAAAGACACACACATCCATGTGCACACAAGGTTTGCACCTAGCTTCTGGGGATTTTGGACGCCCCGAAGCTTAGCCCTGGGCCCCGGTTGAGAACTTCTGCCCTGTGGCGTGGGGTTGAGGAGGGCACAGAGAGGCAGTGGGCACCTCTGAAGTTCACGTTGCCCAGTTAAAAACAAAGCCTGCGCCATCTTCCCCTTCCCCTGGGGTCACAGGTTACAAACAGGCTTTGTTACCTCCAAGTGGGAATTTTTGTGAGGCAAGAAGTATTTTCTCAAGGCCCCCACATGGCACCTGTTCTGAATAAGCCAGCAGGGAGTTGGGCTGTGTGTGTTGATGGGGAGTCTCCTCCAGCCTTGGGCACCTCTGGCCAAAGGCCCAGGTCCAGAAGCCCCTGGCTTCTGCGGGGAGTGGATGGAGTCCCTGGCCGTCACCAGAGCCCGTTTAGACTGGATCCCTGATCAAGCGAGCCCTCCGCAGTGGTAGCATCCTCGCTGTTGTTGGCCTTTGTGCTGGACAAGACAAGGACCCGGGGAAGAGGCCACTTCACTTTATAGTTGCTTCCCTGAAAGCGGGCACTCCCATCCCTCGTCAGGGGATGGACTTGAGGAGAGGCCACTGGTCCACCCGCTCTGTTGTGCTGTTGGTCCTGGGCTGTGTGACAGTGCAGGCGGGGCCTTCGCACCTCTCTCGTCTGGATGCTGCAGAGTTGTCCACACGCCTGAACCGACTGGGGCCGGGGGCTTCTCCCTGCACTTGGCTCTTGCACTGTCGTCCTGGGCGTCGGTGCTAATCATCCATTCTTTGCTCTCTCTCTCCTTAGTGGTTGTAACGCACAAGATCCTGCGGAAAGCCCGAGGAAACCTGGAGGTAACGCCCCTGTGAGGGAGCCGCTGGGGGATGGGGGTGGGTGCCGAGCCGGCACTGACTTGAAAATGAAGTTGAAGGTGAAACCCGGTCGCATGTCTTCTATTAGTTGTATTTTTCTGCCAGCAGCACATGAAAAGTTTCATTTTATCATGCCCCGTTTTCCGTGGTGGTTCTAATGATGGGTTTGCTGTTCAGCAGTGAGAAATGCAGCAAATGGTGCCCGGCCAGAGTGGGCGTTTAGTAAGTCTTTCCTGAGTGAACGAGTGCGATCTCGTCTCTCTGTCATTTGCTGCTATAAATATTTGCTGATCAGACAGTGTGTCCTTGAAGGTAGTTTCAGAATAACAATCTCACCTTTAACCCTGTCAGGGATCTTATTTCCGAAACCCTCCATGGGACCTAAAAATTTCCGTTTTTCCCTCCCTTTTCCTAGCTCAGGCCCGGGGGTGCCCATCCTGGAACGGCCAGTCCCAGCAGACCGGGCTCCTGAGTATAACTGTCCGCCAATAAAGCTCGTGGTTCCCCACCCAGCTCGTCCTGTCTCTTTGTTACAAGTGTGGTTCCTGCTCAGTGAGGGGAAGGGCCCTCTGGCCACTGGAAACCTATTTTTCCCCGTAATGTTTTCTGTCCTACAGTTACTGTGGGGTTGTTGTCAGACGGGGTTCCAGCCCGCGGTGGGATGAGCATCTTGCCCCCCGAGCCGGCCCAGAGCTGAGGCGGTGGCTTCCGCACAGTGGTGGGCTCACGGCCACCCCAGATTTGCTCAGTGCTCGGCCGGTCCTGCAATTTGAAGATGCTCGTTAAAGATTCACTTCAATGTGGTGATGCAGTGATTTCCTGTGGAGCCTAAAGCCCAGGTCCTGGCCGCGCACGTGGGACAAACTGGGGTCTCGGGACTGGAGTGGCCCTCAGAGGTCACCTGAGCTCTGTGCCCAGCCCACTCAGTGTCCAGAGAGCAGGGACGCCATCTGGCAAGACCGGGGCACCTGGCACTGCACGGTGATGTCCTCGAGCAGCGCCCTCCGGGGTGTGTTCCCAGCGTGGGGAAGACCCCGAGAGGCCTGGCGTGGCGACTTGGCATCTCAGGGGCCTGTGATAGTGATCTTTTGTCTCCACTGTCCTGCCTGGTGCGTTTGCCACAACCCTGTCATTGACCTTTGTGTCTAATTATCCCTTCCCTTGGCTCTGAACTTCATGGTGTCTCTGTGAGGTAAACCGGGTCGGGCTTGGCCCCGTGCGCACAGAGGCTCCAGATGGGCCCAGGGGCCCCACAGGCACTGGCCGGCAGGGGCTCCCCAGCCGCGCCCTGACGCGGTGCTGTGCATCCAGCTCTGCTCTGTCTCCCTCACAGCCCGGCGCCCACCACCTCGGGGCCCCTGAGCAGCCGTCAGCCGGGCAGGTGGGCCTCCTTTGTCAGCCCACACTGGGGGAGCATTTTGAGTCCCGACTCGACCTACCCTCTCGGTCCCCATTCCTGCCATCCGTTGGGACGGCCCCTGGTTCGCTTTCCCTGTGCAGTCACTGTGCTGATGTTTCGGCCTCTGTCCCCTGCCCTCTCCTTCAGCCTGCTCGCTCCCTCGTCCCCCTCTCCTCGGAGATCCTCCTCTCTGGTCCCTTTTACTTGTCTTCAGGAGGTGCCGAGGGAAAGGGTCTGACCAGCACGCCCCACCCACCCCTCGCTAGGAGTCTGCGAGCAAGCAGGTTTCGGCAGTACTGTTTTAAGTTCCCATGGTTGGTGTGTGCACGTACAGGCGTGTAAGTGGCAGGTGGGGGTGGAGGTGGGGGTTAGGGGTGTATTACAATGGTCAGAGCTCAGGCTACCCTTGGAAGCCCGATTCAGGTGGACCTACAGGGGAGCAATAGTGCCTGCCTCATTGGTAGTTGTATGTGGCATGTGGTTAGTGCACAGCCTGTGGGGGCTGGGAGAGTGGGTGGGTGGGGAATCCACTTTTAATCATGGTGCATCCCTGGCCCACTGGGTGGTAAACCCCGATGCCTGGGAGCAGGGGCCTCTGGGAGTCCAGCTGGCCATTCGCTTCAGTCACCCACAGCGTTCAAGAGCGCAGTCATTCTAATCGAAGTCTATTTTTTATCCCCCAGTTTAGAATCATGTAAAATATTCCCAGCCTTGGCCTAGTGAAGGCCCTCCCTCCTGTGGGAGGTGGAGGAGCAGCCCGGTTTGTTTGGGCTGGATTAGGGCCAAGAACAAACTGCAAATAAGGACAATTTGGACCTTGGAAAAAGCTCCATTGTCCCTGGTGAGTTAATTTTACCAGCAGATGAATTCGGGAGGCTCTGAAGCAGTAATGAGAACAGGCATCAATTTCCCCCTCGGTGAAATTAATCACCACGTGTGCCTGAGGAGCTGCACCTGAAAGAAACATCTGCAGGGGCGAAGCGTACAGAGAGGAAGGGGGGGAGAGGGGCACTGCGCCTCCTGCCCCCGGGCCTCCTCGCCCCACCCTGGGGTCTCGCTTCCCGAGGCCCGCCCGCCCCCTTCCCTGTCGTGAGCCCTAAGGGTAACGTCCTGGCCCCTCCAGTAGCCACGCTGGGCATCATCTCGCTGATCTGCACCACCTACCCATTTTACAGGTGAGAAAACTGAGGGGTGCAGCGTCACCTGAGCAAGAGCTGGAGCCAGAATTTGAACCTGGGTCTGTCAAAGCCTGTTCTCTAAATGATCCCGTCCTCTGGACTATACTGTGTTCCCCTGAAATGCTGTCTGTCCCAAAACTGCAGCCCTTCCCTGCACCACAGCCCAAGCAGTCTCACTCTGCCCTTTGCAACAAAGCGTCTCTGGGTGACCAGAGTCGGGGTGCAGAGGCACACAACTGAATACCTCGACACAGCAGCCCTGAGAACCACTTGTGAGTGGGGCTAAGGACGGGAGAAAGAGTGATCTTGTTAATAAGTTCTCAGCATTGTAGAGGCAGAGAAGCCTGCCTGGGGGCTCCCGACCCTGCCAAATTTACTCTTCAATCTTGGCCGTATTTTAAATCTAACTCAAAAATTCAATTATCGAAATTACTCATCCCATCTCCAGAGAAGCCCAGGACGCTGCCTTCGGGGCCAGATGTGTTTACTTCTTACCACAGATGGGGTCTTCCCAGCTCACTCTGCTGGGCACCAGGTGGGGTGGGCGCGGGTGGGTCCGGAGACCCAGGGTCTTGCCTTGGCCCTCAGGGGGCTCCTAATAGAACCTACTTCCGTTCCCTGGAACCATAAGGATTTATAATGGCTAACTGTGAGGCCTGGACATTGGCCAAATTACTGAGGTTTGCTGGTTCATTCATCTCAGTGAAGGATCTGCCTCCAGCCAGCTGCATGTGCTGAAGTCATACTTGCCACCTCCTCCCTCACCCTGTGTCCCGTCCATGACTGCAGCCACTCTATCCACTCTGTCTCCCAAGGGCATTCTTCATTCATCCCCTCATGGTCCAGATGGTCCATCTTGGACCATTGTCTCTCACTGGGCCACTTGCTGCAATGGCGTCCCAGCTGGCCTCCCCACATCCACTTCTACCCTCCCCAAATGTCCCCATACCACAGCTAGAACATTCTTTAAAATGTAAAGCTGATTATGTTACCTCCTTGGGTTAAAATGTCAGATGCTTCCCATTGCCCTTAGCATGACCTGCGGGCCCATGGTGTGCTGACACCTGCCCATTCCTCTCCCTCCTTCAGCTATCTGCCCTCTCAGCCTCCCCTGCCCCAGCTTCATAGGGCATTCCTCTCTCCAGCCCCAGGGCCTTTGCACGCGCTGCTCCCTGCCTCACATGCTTCCATCTTCTTCCCCGGCTTATCTCGTTTCTCTCGCTAGTTGCCTCAGCCCTGTCAGAGAATTTTTTCCCATCAGGAACCTCTATTATACAGGGTCACAGATGACTCCCTCTTACTGGCACTTGGCCACTGTTGTGACTTTGGATTGTGTGTGTGTGTTTCGGGAGGGTTATGCCTCCCCCATCACTAGCTGGGAGGTGGCGAAGGCACGACCCTGTGTGATTTGGTCACCACTCTGGCCCCGGTGCCAGCCACAGGCCAGACATTCCCAGAGCTGCCCCCACCCTCTTCTGGAAGGATTCAGACTGGTGGAGAGAACAGACAAATAATAATGCCAACAGGGAAGGCTTGTTTAGGGGGTCCTGTGAGTCGGGCAGTCTTTATAATGTGATCACAGGCCATCATGTGAAACCTTGTGCGGGAGATGCTGCTTTTCTCAGATAAAGGGCTGACTGGAGCACAGAGTGACCTGCCCACAATCGTACGTGGAGCTGGATTCCGACGGAGTCCCCCAGCATCGCACCGTGCTGCATGCAAGCACAGTTCTGTCTGGTAAGCGCAGGGTGGCTCGGGTGGGCTGGGATGTGATCCGCACTGGCAGGGTGTCCAGAAGATCCCTGCCACCAGTCCCAAAGCCCAGCCCTGTCCCTGACTTGGCCTCAGTCTCTGCATCCTGAACGAGAGATGGAGTTGGAGCCGCCTCTAGCTCTCCCCTCTGGGCCTCTGTCCTAGTTTCCCAGGGCCCTTCCAGCACCTTCATTTTGACCCTGTCCTTGGGGAAGTGGTTGTCCCCACCTGACCCCAGAGGGCAACACTGGGCATGGCGAGACCCTCCTGCTTGATCTTGCTGTTAATAAAAACCACATGGTGGTGACCAGCCACCTCCCACCGCGTTCCTCCCTCAAATGCCGTAATCACGCTGGTAACAGGCATTCACAGGAGAGCTTAATTACAGGTTTTCAGGTTTTAAAAGATCCTCTGTTTGTGTTAATGCTACTTCCTTCTCCCGAACGGAACAACATGAGGTCCCAGCTCATGTGTGGCACTTGATGCTGGCGATGGCAGATAACAAGAAAGAGAGAGAAAGGGCCATCCTGGTGCCTGAGGACGCTGGGGTCAGGGGCATGGACGGGTAACCAAGGTCCAAGGCCCCTCGGGGGCGGAACCAATGGCTGGGAGCCCGACTGTGTGTGTGTGTGTGAGACTAGGGATCGGCAGTGGGCAGTCAGCGTGGGACGGGTTTCAGAGACATTCATTTGATCAAATGCAACATCTTCCAGCGTCCACCTTCACCCTGTGGGTGAGAGGCGAGCACCTGATGATGTCATGTCACATAAATGATAACACAGGTACCTGGGAGGGGGCTCCTAACGGGCCGTGCAGGTGGGCAGGGAAGATGCCCCACGTGATGTGGGCGAGTGGCGAAGGCCGGCCTTGTGAGGGGAGTGGCAGTCAGGAGGGGGCTCTATAGTGAAAGCAAACAGCCTGGCCGGACCTCAGAATCCAGCCAGTGATGGGGAGAGGCGGGCTGGAGAGGTTGTCGGGGTCTCAGGTGCCAGCACCAGGCAGGCGTCGTCAGAGCAGCAGGGACTCAGGGGCTGGTGTCGGGGAGAGATCTGGGTTTGGGAAAGGCCGAGCTGGCAGCTGGACCGGGGCAGTCGAGGGACAAGGCGGAGCTGTCCGGGCCAGGGTGACCTCACCTGGGCAGGGCAGGGCCGGGCACAGGCAGCGAGGTGGATTTGAGACTCTCAGGAGGACTGAGGACCTGTGGATGCAGGGGGCTGTGTATGCATGTGCGAGGGGATAAGGGTGAAGGGGAGGAATCCGGGTCCGGCTCCAGCAGTAGTGTGGCCTCATTTGTGCAGAGGGTGAGACAGGAAGGAAGGGGACAGGGCACAACCACTGAGGGAAGGACACAGCTATTGAGGACAGGATGAGCTGGGTAGAACCAAGATGGCAGAAGATTCGACTTCCAGTGGACCTTGAGCCTCAGGCACACCCACAGGCGCCATGACAGCTCCTAGGCTGATGGGAAAAGGTCAAAAGTGGGCGGGGCTCATTCCTGGAAACCCCGCCCCTTCCCCAACATGGTCGGAATAATCCTCCTACTCTTTAGCACGTGAAGTTCCCGAGCCCGGAAAACCTAACAACCCCGCACCTCGTGGTCACTCTCTCTCTCGCCTCCTAAGATGGACCACAGTCTGTGGAGTGTGTATCTATTTTTACATTAAACTGAACACCCCGCACCTCTCTCCCTCTCTCCCTCTTGCCTTTTGAGATGGCCCACATTCTACCTGTGGAGTGTGCATCTCCTAAGCCGTTTTCCCTTCTGAGTGAGACGGGCCCCACTCTGTCTATGGAGTGTGCATCTCTCTAAACAAACCTGCTTTCACTTTACCTTGCTCTTGAATTCTTCCCTGTGCGAGGCAAGAACCTGTTCTCTGGCAACAAGGGGACAGCCGGGAAGGGTGTTCCTGCCGACTGTGTCCTTCAAAGTAGGCAGAATGTTACAGGGGTGGGGGGGGGAGGGGCCAAGGTAGAGGGAACAGCCTGTGCAAAGGCACAGAGGCCACTGAGGGCCCCGTGGTGGTGCGCTGAGGCCAAGCGGGAAGATGTACGTGAGAAGCCCAGGGTTGGGGTTGGAGCCTTTTCTTTATTGGCCTTAGGGAACCAATGGTGATTATTCCATAAGAGGAGGGAGAAAGCCAGGGAAGGGGGGGCAGACGGGAAGAAAAGGCTGAAAGCGAGGGCAGTGGTGGGGGGACACTTGGATCATCTCCAGGCGGGTGAGCCAGGGCTGTGGGGACGGGGGCCCTGCTCTCTTGCTGCTGCAGCAGGAAGGCCGGTGCGCGGGCAGCAGGGAGGAGACCCACCTGGAGGTGGCCTCTTGTGGACCTGCTGGGACTCCTGTTTCATCTGCCGACTCTGGGTCTCGCCCTAGAGTGACCTGTGACCGGGCTGCAGGCAGCTCTTCCACGGGAGACAGGACAGTGGTCTGAGCAGAGAAAGAACCTGTGTTTTGGCCCCATGAGTCCCCGGCTGCCTGACCAAGGGAAGGGATCTGAATTATTCCAGCCTCTTTCTCATCTTAAAGATGAGGATAATATTACATCCCCCCCCACAAAACTCTTCCCCCCATGGAGGCTCCCTGTCTATGAGATGGGCTCCCTCTTATCCCCTCGAGAGTTCAGTGTCCTGGGAGGATGTCCTCTCACTGCCTCTCACCAGCCCAGTCCACCGCACCTCCATCCTCAACCTGTCTGCACTCCGTTCTCTCCTCTCCATCCACCTCCTCCTTTCTGGCTGGGTCTTCCCGAGTCTCCCTGCCTTCTGCCCCTGCCTGTGTCGTCTGGTCTCTGGGCGCAGCCAGGGTGAGCCTGTCAATCACTAGCCCAGCATTTCACTCCCTGCTTGCACACACCCTCCCAAGACCAAGTGCCCCTTCTCCTTGGTGTGCAAGCCCTCCCCGGTCGACCTCTGCCGTCATCTCCCATCTCTCTGGGCTCGTCATGGGTGGTACCCACCCCCACCCATGAGGGCCCGACATGCCACACTCCTCACGGGCCCTGAAGGCACCTCCTGCTCTCTGCAGCCCTGGACTTTGCACATGTGTCTCCCACATCCTCAGCCTGACTCACTCCACTCATCCCTAAAGACTCATCTCAGCCGTCACCTCTGGGCCTCCATCCTTTAAGCCTCAGTTTTCCCCTCTATGAAACAGGCATGATCTTATTTGCCCGTTGGAATTAAAGTCAGACTTACGGTTTTAATCAACGACAAGCAGCTAAGTTAACTGAGACCAAAGAAGAAGGGACCTCAAATGCTAATGGTACCTTGGCTGCATTAATAGAGGTATAGGGTCCAAACAAGGGAGGTGAATGATCTACCTCTGTCCATGACTTGCCGCACCGCACTGAGCCTTGTGATCATTTCCTGTGACTTTCTTTTGGAGGGATATTGACAAAGTGGATTATATCATTGATACTTTCACCCTAGTTCATTGAATTTATTTTCTATTCATCAAGCAGGCATATACTACGCACTACACATATGTTGTCACACTTAATCCTATAAACTATTGTGTCCTCTTACAGGTGAAGAGGAATTCACAGTCTGCTTGGTATTGTAATAATTAAATGCCCGTGGTAGGCAGAACTGTGTTCCCCAGAGATATCCAATGTAATCCCTGGGACCTGGGAATGCTTCTGTTACATGGCAAAGGGGAATTTACAGATGTGCTTAATGTTAAAGACCGGGAGCCGGGGAGGGTACCCTGGAGTATCCAGGTGGGACATCCTACTTACATGAATCCTTAAAAGAGGAGAACCTTTCCCAGCTGTGGTCAGAGAGATGCGACAACAGAACAAAGGGTCAGAGAGTGGCTGGCTTTGAAGATGGAGGAAGGGGTCACGAGTCAAAGAACGCAGGGGACCTGGAGGAGCAGGAAAAGGCAAGGAAGCAGATTCGCTCCTGGAAACTCCAGAAAGGAGCCCAGGCCTGCCAACTCCTTGATTTTAGCCCAGCGGGACCCACGTCAGATTCCTGATCTATAGAACTGTAGGATAACACATCTGTGTTGCTTTAAGCCACTAAGGTGTGGTGATTTTTTATAGCAGCCACAGCCAGTAGAGATATGATCACATGAGTTCAGAGACCGCACGCCATGTGCTGGTAGTAGTGTAATTTCTTAGTGACAAGACCCATCCAATAGGTAGGCTGGGGGGTGAGCGCCCCATCCCTGGAGGTGTGGCTGCAGAAGTGCCCTTGGAGAGGTCAGAGATGGAATTCCTCCTACGTGCGCAGGTGCTTGGAAAAAAGCCCCTGGAGAGCAGAGGCAGAGCCAAGCGGCCCTGGGCTGAGACTATGGTTCTCCCCGCCAGCTGGGAGGCCTGTCACCGCCCGCGGCGTCCTCCCCTTAGGCAAGTTATTATATATGGTTACGGGGCTCCATTACTTCAGAATGCTTCTATGTGATGCATTGAAGGAA
This sequence comes from Camelus bactrianus, assembly GCF_048773025.1. Lineage (NCBI taxonomy): Eukaryota > Metazoa > Chordata > Mammalia > Artiodactyla > Camelidae > Camelus > Camelus bactrianus. Next base: position 64,915,396 of record NC_133542.1, on the reverse strand, counting down.
TTATTGAAATGTGTAATTACAGTGTGCATTGTAATATAAAACAAGTCTATTATATTCATTTGATGGAACTGTGCTCCTTAATGTCTATTCTAATAGAAAAGACTCTGCCATTAGCGTGTTATGTTGTGTGATGATAATTGTCCGTCTGCAGGCATCTCCCCGTCTTCACCTGGTTCCCACGCTTCCTTCTTGATGGTTCTGCTGGCAATAAACCCGGATACCCGAGCTCCTGAGTTGGGAGGGCACTTTGGGGTCCTTGGGTCCAACCCTACGTTAGACAGACGGGGAGGGTGGGTCCTTGAGGGATGGACCATTTCCCAGCATCTCCAGAGTCCGAGCCATCGTCCTGCCCGTGGTCCCCGAAAACCTTCGGGAATTAGAACCCTTTCTTCTCAAAGAATCTCATATACAAGCAGACCGAGGACTCAGCTCTGTGGGAAGCTGGACAGGCGACCCAGAATCCTGACCACTCGGGAGCCGGCTATACCTCCACTCCCTCACTGAGACCCCTCTGCAAAATACTGGGGCTTCAGAGCCCCCCTCCAAAACCAGGGGCCCCACACCATCTTTGCCCAGCTAGGGAAGTGTTCGCCTGAGACCACACCCCACATCGGGCAGAGCTGGGGTCAGCACGCATGTCCACTCGCTGGTGCGCAGCCCCCTCCTCAACCCCAGCTGCTGGGAAACACAGGCACTTGCTAAGCATTCAGATGGGGGCCCAGCCCCAGGGGTTGAGCTGTTCCCTTCCCATCACGCTCCTCCTGGCCCCACGCTGGCCGGCTGCCCTGATGGATGGAGGTCCTGTCCTCTGCATGGTTATCACCCTCCCATGGCTATTTAGACCTCCTACTATTCACTAGCCACTCATCTGTGCCCTTGGGACACATCAGTGGACAAAACAAAGACCCTGCTTAGATTCTAGCAGCGAGAGAACAGGACAAATGAGCAAACCATCCCTTCTGTCACAGGGCGATCATGCCCAGAGGGCGCGGGGCAGAGCAGGGAGGAGGCAGGTGGCAGGATTTCTCCGCAGATGCAGAGAGCCTGGAGGAGAGGGCCTGTGAGCAGGGCTGGGGGGAGATAAGGGAGCAGGGGGTAGGTATTGGGGTGAGGGTGTCCCAGGCCAAGGGGACGGCTGCTAGAGCCCGGAAGTGCCCGAGGAGCAGTGAGAGGGCCAGCGTGCGGAGGGGAGCTTGGATAGGGAACAAATGGCAGGAGATGAGCTTAGAGGGCAGCAGGGCCCTCGGAAAGGGTTGGCCGTGACTCTGTATGAGATGCGCACATGGTGCAGGGTCTGGAGCGGAGAAGGAGGACAGGTTTTTACAGCATCGATCTGGTCGCCATGCCTGGAGGTTAGAGACCCATCTCTGGTATTCCCACACAGCTGGGGTGTAGCTACCCAGGGAGAATGTTGGAGAAAGGAATTCTGCCTGTTGCACATTGGATGACAAATTTGTCCTTCCTTCTTCAGTAGGTCACGGCCATCATCAGCATCACTGTCCTCCTCATCATCCTTGTTGCCTCCGCCTCCATTTTTGAGGTGTTTTAAGTATACTCTCTCCCCATTACATCTCCTAGCAACAATCCTGTGAATTAAGTTTCATCTTTTATTCTGTGCACAAAGAAACTGTTCAGAGAGGGAGGAGAACTGCCTGAGGTCACACAGCAGTTCAGTGGGAGCCAGGACTCAAGCTGGATTCTTGTCCTTGCTTCTCAGTAAAGGGGGAATCCCTAGAGGGTCACCCTCAGGCCACTTGGATTCTAGCAGTGAGAGGACAAATCTAGGCAGACACGTGGTAAAGTGCGAGCTGGGCAGAGTTACCTACAATCACCCGGTCCCCTGGGGCCTCTTGTCTCCCCACTGGCGCTCCCAAGGGAATCCCTCCCACTCCCAGGAGTCCGAGGGCAGAGAAAGATGCCTTTCAAAGGAGCAGGTAGTGGTAGCAGGTGTTTGTCCAGTTCACAGTGAAGGAACAAAAGCTGCCCCAATTCCTGTATTGCCTGGATCTGTGCTGTAGCATGTTGGGAACAGAGACAGGGAAAATCCTGCCTCCAGTTTCCTTGGTTATCTGCCTGATCATTGGGCTCTGAAGCCACCTGGCTTTGGTTGGGGTCTCATGGTCCCTCCACCTCTGTCTGCAGCCGTGAGGTGCACAGTGGTCAGATCCCAGCCTGGGCTGGGCTGAGCTGGGGACAGGACAGGCCCCTCTCTCCAGCCTGGAGGGCTCCCTTCACCAAAGCCCTCCTGGCCATGTGATTAACTCGTGCAAGTAAACTCAGACTCCTTGGAAGAGTCAGATGCTGAAGCTTCCTTTGCAAAACTCTGCACACATATTCTCAGTTCTTACAACATCTATACATGATTGCTTTTCATCTTCCCATTTTGCAGAGGAGGAAATCAATCTGAGGTTAACTCACTTGCTCACATACCCAGTGAGTCAAGGAACTGGTACTGGATTGGGTCCGTTTATTTCTGCCACATCATGAACGTTGGCTGAACTGCTGAAGGGAGGTGTGGCGCGTTGGGCTGGCTCAGTTAGACCCCCCGGACTGGCGATGTCTAGCCTGTTACTCAAATCCAGCCGGCTCCGGTTTTATACGAACCGTCATCAAAGGCCACTGTTAACAGGAGCCCACATCTTCCTTTGTGCATTTGAAAAAGTTCCATCTCAAAGCCATCACGTCCGTGCAGTGACCGTGGAAGAGTCAGTTGGAATTAAATCTGGAGCCAGGAACAGGAAGACAGGAGAGGAAGGTCATCTTTTGAAATGACAAAAAGGCGCTGTTTTCTCAGTCGGGGAGGCGCAGCTACAGTAGCGCCAACCGGGCTGCAAATTTTAATTCCAATCTCTGCAGCTGCTAATGGGCTTGTCGCATGGAGAACAGACACTAATTGACAAGCAACTAAATAAATAACGTGTAACATGAAAGCAAACACAGGCTTTAAAGGAGAAGAAAAAATAGCAAAAAGGATGAAATTAAAAATGCGGAGGCGGGGTGGGGCAGTGGCTGAAGGGTGTTTTCCGCCCTCCATTAAGGTGACATCAAAAGGCTTTTCACAATATTTGTTCTGTGGTGAAGATACAGTTTGGAAACATCCGGGCTCCTGCCTCCACGCGGCCGTGCTGGAGATCAGAGGCAGCATCCTGAGGAGAGAAGAGCAGATTATGCAAAAGGACCTGGAGAAGCACCCACAACGGCCGGAGGGATGACATGCCAGCCTCATGTCTTATGCGAGGACAGGCTGAGGCCCAGAGAGGGAACGTGGAACAACCGAGGTCACACAGCGGGCCCCTGGGAGGTGTGATCTCCAATGTGAGTTGAACCGTGTCCCCCAAAAAGCTACGCTGAAGTCCTGACCCCTAGTATCTCAGAGGGTGACCTTTTTGGACATAGAGTGGCTGCAGATGTAACTAGTTAAGACGAGGTCCTACCGGAGGAGGGTGGGCCCTTAACCCAAGTACCTGATGTCCTTATAAGAAGAGGAGGGAGATGGGGGCTGGAGGCAGACCCCAAATGAAGACATGGTGACAAACAGGATTCTACCCAGAGTCTTGGGTGGAGCCTGGTCCTGATGACACCTGGATTTTGGACATCTAACCTCCAGAATTGCAAGAGAAGACATTTCTGTCGTTTTAAGCCACCCAGTTGGTGGTATCTTGTTATAGTGGCCCTAGGAATAGCTCCAGCCCCCGGTGCCTGCAGTCACGCTCCCCACTCCTCCAGCTTAGAGTAGACACGTGTCCCCAAGTCCTAGGTCCCTCACCTGCTCTGAGACCCCCAGGCGTATTCCACCCAGTTAGTCCCCTGCTCATCATAGAGCTGTGTCATGTCATCTGACCCCTGATTTTAATTATGTCTGTGGTTCTTGCCACCTAGACTATAAGAACCTTCTCAAATCACAATTCAGTTTATTCAAGGACCTCCTGAGCTTCTTCACGAGATAGGCCTGAATCGCCCAGCCTCCCACGTGGTCACCCTCTGCCCTCATCTCTGCCCTTTACCCGTCTCTCCCTCCAGCCCAGCCACCCTGCTCCCTTGCTTTTTCCCTGAACGTGCTCGGTGTGCTCCCACCTCAGAGTTTGGGTGCCCCGGCTGCCCGGAATGCCCTTCCCCAGGCTCTGTGTGGATTACTGCCTCACCTCCTTGGTGCCCCTGCTCAGGTGTCCCCTTTCAATGACGCCTACGCTGACCCCTGTTTACGATCACAGCCTGCCCCCTGTGCTCCCGACCCCACTGAGCCGGCCTGCTGCCTTGTAATTTTTGTGCGTGTTGTTGTTTCTTTTCTATTTTCCCTTCTTGTCTGTAAACGCCATAAGAGCAGGGGCCTCATCTGCTTTGCTCATTTGAAAGCTGCTGGCACCTAGTAGACACTCAATAAATACTTGTTGGCTGAATGATGCTCCCCTGGGGAGACTGATATTTGGAGCTTTGAGAGCTTGCAGCATCGTAGGGGACCAACATAAGCTGACAATTCAACTCAGGCGCTACTCGCACCGATAGGTTGAATGGCCTGATGGAGAGGCGTGGGCAAGTCACGCTGGCCAGGCCTTCCCGAGGAGGTGTGGCCTAAGATGAGTAGGTGGGCGGTGCTAAGAGGGTTTCGTGGAGGGAACCCATGTGCAAAAGCATGGCGGCCGGGAACAGCATGGTGAGATCTGGTCCCCAAGCTGCCAGGGTAAGAGATGAAGTGAGGCTGTGGGTGACAGACACTGGGGTGGGAGGTGAGCTGGTGAGGGGGACGGGCAGCAGGGCTGGGGCCTGGAGGGCCTGGTATATCAGCCTGCCCGCACGTGGCTTCATCCTGGGGAAGGGGGTAGGGACAAGCAGGCAGGGACTTGTTATTCCTGGGTTTCAGAATGTCCACTTTTAGCCCACAGTGCTTGGGGTCACCTGATTGGAGGCAGTTCCCAGACGCATCAGGCTGGGCTATTTCCTTCCAGCTCTACCAGCCCATCTGTGCCAGCCAGACCCCCTCGGGCAGGGCCCCCCGCCAAGGTCCCCCCAATCAGAGCAATTTAGACCTGGAAGGAGATTTATTGTCTGTGTGACCGGCTGGGACGGGCAAGGGTGGAGCAGATCTGGGGAAGGAGCTGGAACCTGAGACTCACACATCTTAGCCTCTCCTTGTCTCTGTGGCTGACCCCTCCCTCCTGGGTGGGCTGGGGGTGGGGCACACGAACGCAGCTGTGTCCAGGCTCTCACCTTCTCAGCTCCTTAACCAGAGAGGAAAACTTTCTCCCTGCAGCTGCCGAGAGAAAAACAGCAGGGAAACCCCCGATTGGCTGGAATTGGGTGGGCCACCCTGGGCTCAGTACCCACAGCTGGGAGGAGGGTCCCGGAGGAAGGGAGCACCTCTCATTTGGGCTCCGGGCTAGCATGTGGGGTGGGGAGGCAGGATGGAAGTGTGGAGCAGACCCCTGTACAAGGGGTCGCATTACCAGGAGAAGGCAGGCAGTGTACCAGGCAGACTAAAGCTGGAATCGTGCAGGAGCCATCATGTCCGCATCCCCATCTCAATCATGGTCTTTAAGTCGAAATTTATAACCAGCCCCGTCTAGGTTCCAGGGCGAAGAGGGAGTGTTGCCAGATTGGGAGTTGGAGCCGGGATTGGAATCTTTTTTTCCAGCATGTCCTAGTAATGTCTCCTCTGTGAACCTCAGTTTCCTCACCTGTAAAATGGGGAGGACAGGCCTGGCTTCAGAAGGGTTTTTGTATGTTTTGTAAGACATGTACGCCGAAGCACTTTATAAACCCTGGATGGCTGGGCATCTGCAAGGCCAGAGCTCAAGGTCGCCCCTTCCATTGATCCTGGGACAGAGGGAGGGGTAAGTTAGTGGAAGGAGAGGCAGGGCCCTCATGAGAGGGCAAGTGGGACTCATTCATCTCTCCGCAGGGAGGAGACTGAGGCCCAGGAGAGAGAGCAGCTCATCCGAGGCCCCTGGCGCCCGCGCGTCTGGATCGGATACGGCCCCTCGAAGGGAGAGCCGGTGTGACAAATTGGCGCCTAGGCAAAAGCCTGGCATAAAACGAAATTGCTTATCAGAGAAATAATGCTAAAAGTAAAATAAATTAGACTTTGTCCTGACGTTGTAATTTTAAAAATTAATTAAGAATAAAAAGAAGATGCATCTCGAAGGAAGGGAGAAGTCTAATTTTGACAGACAGTAATTAATTCCCCTGTTCGGGGATTCATTAACGGCCTGAAGTACAAATTGCTCCTTTATAAGACCCGAAATTCCCAGGGGCCTTCTCAAGGCTCTGCCGAGGGGCCTGAGGGCCCTGAGGGCCCTGAGGGCCCGTCGGAGGGAGGCCACTTCTAGGGACCAGTGACTGGGACCCCCAAGACTAACTCCTGAATGCACTGCTCTGACTATTATGGGGGTGATGCCCGTGGGAAGTGGCTGTGGGGCTTGGGCCGGGCTCACGCCTGGGGTGGGCACCTCCTGCTGTGCGCTGGGGCGAGGCCTGGGGTCGGGTGCTGAGCGCCCACATGGAACTGGATGGAGCCTCTGCCCTCGGTGAGCTCACACTCAGATGGAGGAGGCAGACCCTCCTTATAACACGTGCTACAGGCTGTGCTGAGACTGGGGGAGGAGAGGGGGCTGGGGGACACGGAGGAGGGGGGAGGGCAGACCGGAACTGAGTCCTCACGGATTAGGAGGGGCTGTCCAAGGGGAGAAACAGCATGGGCTCTGGGAGCTGCCAGAAAGTGACTGGAAGGTGCTCAAGAGAGTGCAGGACGGTAGGGTGGCCTCTAAGGCCAGGCCTGTGCGCGTGGACTTTATCCGGAGGCAACGGGAAATCACTGAAGGGTCTACCACAGGGGAGGCTCTATCCAGCCTGCATTTTAGAGTGAGGCCACCACGCCTGAAGTCCCACCATTAGGCTTACTTCCTTGTATCCTGAGGCCTGACCTTCCAGATCTTCTGTGTCCATAGGGCACTTCTTTTTAAAAATAAATGTCAAGTTTGAAACACTCTAAAACCTACAGAAAAGTTGCAAACACAGCACAAAGAACTTCAGTGTGTATTTCCTACAAACACGGACACTCCTGCATGAGCAGGACACAACTGTCTTCATTACGTACTGCCTTGTAATGAATTACCCCCAGACTTAGCGGCTTACGACGACAAACATTTATTGTCTCGCAGGCACATCTTAGCCGGCTGCTTCTGGTTCAAGCCTTCTGGATGCTTTTGACCCGTGAGCTGTAGAAAAGCTGTCGGCCAGGGCTACATTCATCTTCAGACTTGACTTCTAAGCTCACTTAGCAGGGTGCTGGAGGGTTCAGGTCCTCAGGGGCTGTTGGACAGGGGGCCTCAGTTTATCACCACAACAGGAGGGCCTCTCTGGAGCGCTGCTCACAAGAGGGCAGCTTGGTTGCACCTGTTGGGTTATGAGAGAGAGAGAGGACCACAGTTGTTTTAAACCCTAATCTTGAAAGTGACAGCCCATCTCGTCTACCATATTCTCACTTGAAAGGAGGGGGTTGCACACGGAGTGAGCATAGGGAACGAGGATCCCTGGGGAACTTCTTAAAAGCTGCCGCCGTCACAATCAGGAAGTTCACCTCGATACATCCTACCATCGACCCTTCAGACCGCATCTAATTTCACCAAATGCCGCAATGCTGTCCTTCACAGTCAAAGAAACCAGCGTTAGGACCCTATGTGTCGCATTCAGTCTAAGAGCTGCCACTTCAATTTCCTTCAGCCTGGAACAGTTCCTCAGTCTCTCCGCAACTTTCATGACGACCTTGACATGTTTGAAGTTGTTTTCCAGAACGCCCCTCCATCTGGGTTTGTCTGATGGTTCCCAGTGATCACGTCCTGGGTGTGCGTTTTAAAAGGGATATCCCAGAATTGACACTGCATTTCCTTAGCTCACCCTTTTGGGAGGGGCAAGTTTCAATATGTTCTGTCACTGGCCGTGTTCATTGTGATCACTTGATCGCGGTGGAATCTGTAAGCTACAGTCACTGTAAGTCACTCACGGCAACAGTAGCTGTCACATTACTTCTTTTACCTTTGCAGTTAGTAATGATTTTGTTGGAGAGGTGCTTTGAAGCTATGTAAATATCCCTCATTAAACTTTCCCTTATTTATTTATATCACATTCATGTCTTTATTTATATTGTATTGACCACACGCAATCTTATTTTATTGAGCAGATTATGATCAGTTACTCTCATTACTTACACTGATGCTCATGCTGTCCAGGGCTGGCCAGCAGGAGCTCCTCCAAGCTGGCTCCCGTCTTTTTGGCAAGAACACTTCACTTTTTGGAACACTTTCTCTTCCCTTGTCTCACACAGCCCTCTGCAGCCCTGTGACTGGTGATGCCCATTGTGTGGTCCAGGGAGCCAAGGTTCTTTCGTCTCCTTCACTTTTGGCGTCAAGCCTCCCCCTTTGCCCATGCGCTTGCTGAAGCTCATCCCCAGAGCCCTGGAGGGAAAGGTCTGAGGAAGAAGAGGCCATGCACCCCGGCTCAGCACCTGTATCAGTGAAGCCCTGGGAAGCAGGCTGGCTTTCCTTCATGCTGTGTCCTGCAGATTGACTCCTGTTTGTGGGGCTCAGACAAGATCATCAGACCCAAGAGGGCCTTTGAAGATCATCTGGTCACATTCCCCTGCCTCGCATTCTCCAAAGCCCAGAGAGGGGAAGGTACTTGCCCAGAGACACACAGCATTTTAGTGGCAGTGTGGCAGCAAGACCCCAGACCTCCTCTTTTCTAGGCCAGACCCTGGAATAATGAGATGTAGTGAATGCGTCCAGCTGAACGGGGGCACCAGATGGTGAGAGAGATCGTGAATGTGGAGCCATGCTTCTCCTTCCTGGCCTGCAGGATGCGTGTTGGCTCCAGGATCTCTCTGATGGGTCTTCTCGGGCCCTCTAATCTCTTGTGTCCCCTCTCCTTGCAGAGGGGACAGATGTGGGGGGCCCTCAATTATGTAGCTGCAGACTCAGTAGGCACCTGATGCTCAAGGATTAGGGTTGAAGGCAGCCATGTGTTGGGGGGCGGTTAGAAAACCGCACATATACCTTCTGGGGCTGAGAGGGAGGGATTTATTTAAATAAGGAGCTTAGAGCTTTCTAGAAGGACACGGCTGAGAACCTCTATTTCCAGAGATACAAACGTGGGGAGATCAGTCAGGCAGAGCTGTCATGGCCTGGGTGAGGATCAGAAGCAAGGAGACCTGCAAAATAACACTGCTTTTGGGGAAGGGGGACTGTCTGGTGAGCAGGTGGCGGTGGCAGCCCTCAGGGCCCTCTGCCTGGCGTCCTCGATGTATTACTGTGAACCAACAGAACCTGCAAGACTAAACCCATCCGTCATGACAACGCATACAAATGAACAGACAAAAAAAAAAAAGTTAGGCTGAGTGGTCAGTAGTGAAAAGCCAGAAGATCTAAAATAGTCAATAATAGGGGCTTGATTAAACAGATTTTGGTTCCCTGGAGTATTATACTGGTAAAAAAATCTGTTTAAAGAATTTTTAATGGAATAGGGGTATGTGCACAGTATAATGATGAATGGAAAAAGCAGGGTGCAATATACGATGTGATTTCAGGAGTGTTAGAGAAACAGCGTGGAAGGAAAGTCCACCAAAATGTGAACAGGGTTTAGATCTGGATTGTGGGATTGTAGGTGACTTTTATTTCTTTCCTTATCTTTCTAGATTTTCTGCAATAAACGATATTACTTCTATTACTTACACTAAAAAATTACAGGAAACAACATTACTTTTAGAAGAAGAAAAAAACCGTAAAAGTTTACAAAGTGAACTCAACACGACATAATTTGTAAGTGATGCTGTGTCAGTATAAAGCCATTCGAGCCCTCTTAACAGGGTTTTTCCTACTGTCTCCAGAAGCACAGGTCACCTGAATTATACCCTGCTATCCTAAAAAGTCCCCTTTGCTCCTTCATGGGGATGGCATTTATAAAAGCACAGAAGAGTTAAAGAAAAGAGAAAAAAAAAAAAAAAAAAGGAACTAGCTGGAAGGACAGGAAAAGCAGGAAAAGGAGGGGCAGGAAGGGAGAGAGATGACAATTTCAGTTGAGTGATTTGATGGTCACCGGGTTCGTTTTTCCTCCCCAGTTGTTGGAAGGGGCTGCAGTGAATCCTTCACACTCTCTCACCCTTGTCCCCTGGGAACTTCAGCATACGTTTGTAGGGGGATTAGGGTAGAATTAGGGGTTCATTCTGTGGTCAGAGCACAGAACCAGTTTAACTGACCAACCCAGGGACAAAACCAATCATCGTAAAAAATGAAAACCTGATGTGGTTTATAAAGTACCTTCACATCCGTTATTTCACTATCTCGACAATCCCATTGTATCATTCTCTGGGCAACAGGAAAGCTGAGGTCAGGATGGCTGAGAACTGTGTCCAAGTTGCACAGCTCCCGGGTGGCAGGATTTGGGCTGATTTTTACCCTCACAGGCTGATGTTCTAGCCACTGAAAAACCGTCTGTGTCCCACCCTGAAAGCCTCAGGGTCATCACATGGGTTGTAGTTCTAACTGCTTTTCAATGTGGTGAACTCTGCTTCCTCCTGGAAGTCTCCCTGGGTTGGCACCACCCATCAGAACAGCACATGAGCCAAATGGCTGCCCACGGTCATTTATTTATTTAACAGCAAAAGGGGAATTCACTGGGTAAGATAACAGAAATCTGAAGGGTGATATAAGCTTCAGGCATGTCTAGGGACTTACTAATGTCTTTGTCCTGATTTGTTTCAGCTTGTTCTCGGACGCATGCCCAGCAGCAAGAAGATGGGCACAGACAGGCCCAGATTCACATTCCCCCAACTCGACAATTTCAGCTGAGAGTTGGTATCTTTCCCCCAAGAGTGCTGGCTAAAGTCCCAGGGGAGGTTTTGATTGGCCAGGTTGGGTCATGTGACCATCACCATGGGCAAAGGACAGACTGGCCCCAACCACACAAGTGGGTAATCCTGAAGGACAGACGGTATGGGAAACCAGACAAAAACACGTCTACCAGTAACTGAAGTATCTTAAGTATTGTAATTCTATTTCTTGACTTACTTCCTCTAGTCAATATCGATTTCATCTCTGCTAAGATGATCAAACTTACTTTACCCTTTTCCACCTCTCCTTTCCCTAATGAACTCTGTAGTGATAGTATTATTTTGAGTTCTTCTACTGATTGCCTATGTCACTTTTAATACTATATTAAGTCTCTATTGCTTTCTTTTTATTTATTTATTTATTTAGCGGTGGGGGAGGTAACCAGGTTTATTCTGTGTCCCCTGTGTGCCTCCCCTGCCGCCACCAATTCTTGTTAAATAATTATTCTTACCTGGTCAAGGTTCATAACCTTTACATTCTCTCTGTTAAGGACCATAATGGTCTTTCATGGTTTCTCTGCAGGTTGGTTCTAAAATTTTAAACCCAGTAAAGTACCATTTATACACTCTAGGCTATGGAAATGTTCACTGCAGAACCAGGTGATGTGATTAGATCTGTAGAGAAGAGAATGTAACCCTGTCTTGAAACCTTTGCTGCTCAGCTGGACTGTTCTAGACACCAGGGCCAGCGGATTCTCCTATAATTTGGTTTGTACTTTCCTCAGTCCTAACTTCTCCTGAGCTGCTATTATTTCCTGTGTCTACTCTTTTTTTCTTCCCTAGATTTCTTTGACATAAAATTGACTATTTTAATAAAAGTGTACAATTAAGTACATTCACAGTGTTATACATCCATTACCACTGTCTAGTTCCGGAACGCTCTCGTTACTTCAAAAGGAAACCCCGTACCCTTGAAGCAGTCACTTCTCATGCCTCCCTCCTACCAGCCCCTGGCAACTACTAATCTTTCTCTTTCTGTCGACTTGTTTATTGTGGATATTTGATGTAAATGGAATCATATAATATGTGGCTTTTTGCATCCGGCTTCTTTCACTTAATATAATGTTTTCATGGTTCATCTATGCGGTAGCACATGGCACTACTTCATTCCTTGTTCATGGCTGAATGATATTCCACTGTATGGCTTCACCATAGTTTGTTGATTTACCCATCAATTGATGGACATCTGGGTTGTTTCCACCTTTTAGCTACTGTGAACAGTGCTGCTGGGACCATTTGTGTACAATATCTATCTGAGTCCTGGTTTTCTAGTTTTTTTTTTTTTTTTTTTTTTTTTTTTGGATATATACCTAGGAGTGAAATTGCTGGGGCATCTGGTAATTCTATGTTTAAATTATTGATGAACTACCAAACTATTTTCCACAGTGGCTACACCAGTTTACAGTCCCACCAGCCATATATGAAGGGTCCAATTTCTTTAAGTCCTTTATCCTTGCCAAATCTTGTTTTGTTTTTTTTTTTCTCCTGGTTTTTGATGATAGCCATCCTACTTGGTGTGAGGTAGCAGTTCTGGTTTTGATTGGCATCTCCCTAATGACTCAGCATTTTTCCATGTATTTATTGGTCATTGTACATCTTCTTTGGGGTAATATCTATTCAAGTTCTTTGCGCATTTTTAAATTGGGTTGTTTGTCTTTCTGTTGTAAAAGATATTTTAAAAAATATTGTTATTTTGTTGTAGAAGCATCTAGATATACATGTTTTTAATTTGGGGGCAGAGTGGTAAATTCTAAGTTCTTGGGAATCATACAATATCTTTATTTTTCCCTCCCCCTATTTGATAGTTTGTATAGATTCTTGGGATAAAAACACTTTTCCTTGGAACTTGAAAGCAGTGACAGGCTGAATAATGGTCGCCCCAAATATCCAGGTCCTAATCCTCAGAGCCAGTGAATGTTACCTTGATGGCCAAAGGGACTTTGCTGATGTGATTAAGGCTATTGAGATGGGAAGATAATTCTGGATTATCCACACGAGCCCTAAATGTAACTACAAGTATCCTTCTAAGAGGGAGGCAGAGGGAGATTTGTCTACAGAGGAGGAAGGCAATGTGGCCACTGGAGCAAGATGCTATCTGCTGGCTTTGGAGATGAAGGAAGGGGCCCTGAGCCAAGGAATGTGAGGAGTGTGGCTCTAGAAGCCGGAAGAGGCAAGGCAAAGAAACAGGTCCTTCCTTAGGGCCTCTGGGGGGAGGACGGTCAGACGCCCTGACTTCCACCACGTGAAACTGATTTCAGACATCTGGCCTCCAGACTGTAAGAGAATAAATGCATCTGTGTTGTTTTAAGCCCTCAAGTCTGTGGTGGTTCGTTACAGCAGGCATAGGAAGCCAGCACAGAGGCCCGGCCGTGCCTGCAGCAGCCGGTGCGGGGAATAACATCAGTGGGTGCTGTGTTTTTGCCTTTGAAATTTTCTATCTGAGGAGTGTTGAGATCTCACCAGCAGGTGTCCCGGGTTCAGTCTCTTTCATGTAGCCGGCATGGCCTTGGTGCTCTCTGTTCTTTGAGGCCGCAGCTATCCCCGGCATCCAAACGCAGCCCCTTGACCTATCATCTGATGCTGTTCCTGGCCCTGGGGCCAGCGGGGGTATTTGCATTTGTGACAGGGAGCCTGGAACTTCTCTCCTGCAGTGACCGCTGCTGTCTCTGACCATGGTTTCCTCTGTCAATCTGTTGGTGCCTTGTCTTTTGACTTCAAACCTTCAAATAAACACAAAAGTAGAGAAAAGCCCAATGAGCCCCCATATGTCCATGATCTGGATTCAGCAGTTGTCAATATTTTTCTCTATTTGCTTCCCTCGCCCCCTCTTTGTTAAATCAGTGCTATTTCCCTTTTAAATCAGTGCTTCTCAATATTTCATGTGCTAAGAAATCACCTGGGGATCTTGTTACATTCCGGATTCTGATTTAGTAGGTCTGTGATGGGGCCTGAGAATTTGCATTTCTAACAAGTTCCCAGGTGAAGTGGCTGGTCCCCCAGGGCTGCACCCGAGGGGCAAATCCCAGACATCATTAATTTCACTCCTGTCTTCCTTAGTCTGTGCTGCAAAAATGCACAGAATCGGTGCACCTCTGAAATAATCAAACATGCACATGTATACCTGCTTGGTTTACATGTTGTTCTGTCCTAGCTCTTCTACTAAATTATGTCTGTTTCTTAAAGGCAGTGACAGCAGCCACGCTTCCCTGTGAATCTTGTAAGGAATGTCTTCTCCTGTCATTGCTCCCACAGGACCATCCCATTGACCTGGGAAGATTAAGAAATACTTCTCTTTATCGCTTTATCTGCGCTCCCACGTACACAGCAGCGTTATTCACAACAGCCAACATGTGGAAATAACCCAAATGTCCACTGACAGATGAATGGAAAAAGAAAATGTGGCATACACATAAAGCAAAATATTATTCAGCCTTAAAAAAGAAGGAAATCCTGCATTTTGCGACGTGGATGAACCAGGAAACATTACGCTAAATGAAATAAGCCAGTCACAGAGGAATAGAAACTTCATGATTCCACTATACGAAGTACTTGAAATAATCAAGTTCATAGAAGCAGAGAATAGAGTGGGGGTTACCAAGGGTTGAGGGGAGGGCGAGATGGGGAAACTGTTATTCCATTGGTACAAAGTTTCAGTCATGCAAGGTGAATCAATTCGAGAAATCTATACGACCTAGTGCCTATAGTTAACAATACCGTATTGTGCACTTAAAAGTTTTAGAGGTTAGCTATCATGTTAAGTGTTCTTACTACAAAAAAACAAAAACAGGCAAAAAAAAAAAAAACCCACAAAAAAAAAAAAAAAAAAACACACCCAACAAAACAAACGACACAAGGAGGCTTTTGGAGGTGGTGGATCTATTTATTATCTTCATTGCGGTGATGTATCATGGGTGCATGCGTACTCTTTCAAACTCATCAAATTGTATACATTAAATATGTGCAGTTTTTCAACCTGACTTCGGCTGTTTGAAAAAAAAAAAACAACGAACCTGTTTCCTCATGACTGCCCTGCCCCAGCCGCTGCTTATGTTCTGAGATAGAAGGCACCAGCGGAGGTGGTGGAGGGGGCGCGGCTTGGGCGATGTGGGCGGAGGGGGCGTGGCTTGGACGATGTGGGCGGAGGGGGCGTGGTTTAGGCAGGCGAGTGCCAGACACCGCTGTCAGGAGCCACTTCGTTTAGCTACTCTTGCTTTGACAGCTCCTGTGCTCTGGAACTGGCTGCTCTCAGTTTCCTCTCCGCACTGCCGAATCCGGGCTCCCCACTCCTTGATTGGTCTCTATTTCAACAGACAAAGCGAGGGCTCAGGAACAAAGCTGCAAGGAGATGAAATAATCTCCTGGGTACAGGCTGTGCAAATCCAGACCTGAGAAGGAACCGCCAGGGTCGCCCTTTCCCTTCCCTGAATGATTAGCGCTTTCAGATCCAGTGGTGCACCTGGAGGGCTCTGCCCTGTGGCAGCCCCGGAAGACAGCCCTGTCCCCCGCCGTTGCTGAGTTTCCACCTGGACTAGAGAGAAACATATTTCACGTTTCTCTGGACCAGTAGGTAGCAGGGAGCTCTCTGGCATTCTCTGCAGTGCTTGGAACCTCAACATGCTTAGGAAATACTTGGTGAATAAATGAGTGTGTGCTTTTATATTCTTCATCGAGAAATGGCTTGGGACCTCTGGGAAAAAAATTGCTAAATAATTGAATGAGAATATTGCTCGAAATTCAGAAGATGACTTGGATCTCTGAAGAGTGTTTTCCCTTGCTCCAGAAAAAGATTTTAGAATCTTGTGTGAGGACCCTCACGTGAATGCAAGGAGACTGAGGGTTTTTACAAAATTTGAGCAGAAAAGAGTAAGGAGAGGAAGCTGAGATGAACAGAGACCTGGATGAAATCTAAAGTGAGATGGATGAGGTAAGGGACATCTACAAGGGATCCGAAAGGCCACAGAATCATTATGATGTCCCTGGAAGCATTGACGGCTGGGCCGACTTGATGGAAAATCAAATCAGCAATGTGGAGGACAATCTTAGGAGGCTCCCTTAGAGATCAGAGGAAAAGGATAAACACAGAAAAGATGAGGGAACAGCAGCATGCTAGTGATTCTTGAGGAAGGAGATGGACAATTGGCACCAAGGCAGAATTTAAAGTCAGACTGTGCCGGTCATAAAGATCCCCTCCTTCCTGACCAAGCCAGTGGGTCACCTGTGCTGGGCAGATCCTGGATAACGTAATGAGTGACAAGGAAAAAGATGGAAGCAACTAACCTGCAAGGATCCCAGCAGGAAAAAGTGACATATCTAAGAGATGACCCAGCAAAGGGCAAGTCGGCTGGATTCAGACTTCCTCCAAAGCAATAAACCAGTGTCTACAGAGTTGTGGCCAAGTGATTTTCTATTCTCCCAAAGAATCTTATATGTAGAAAGGCAAACCCTTTCTGCATCTGTAAGGGAGGGCTAGTGAAGTCCTTCCTTGCAGAATTGTTAGAAGCTAAATGAAATATGCTTGGATTTACACTTAGAATGATGCCTGGCTGGGGGTTTTCATTCATTCTGGTTGGCTTTGGTGCTCTCATTAGCTCTCAATAAATGAAGATGCCAGCCTCACTGGGGCCATGTGGAGTTGGAGGCTTCTTGGACATCCCCAGATGTCCAGAGGGTTACTGGATCCCTGGGTTTGGAGCTCAAGAGAGAGGTGGAGATGGTAACCAAAGCAGAGGGGGCGCAGATTAAACCACCAAGAGTGTGTCTGGTGCAAGAAGAGGTTGCAGGAAGACCACCATTTTGATGGTGCGGAGGGCGACCTGGGGAGGGTCCGAGCCCAACCTCAGGTGTAACGTGGATTCTGTTCTTGGCTGTGGAGCCCAGCTGCCAGTCTATGCTCAGGTTGTTACTTGACCCACAACAAATGTCTCCTGTGGAAATACCTCTGCCAGATGACGAGGCTCAGGAACCACCCCAAATCCTTGCCCACTGCAGGTCGACCTCCCCCAGACCTACCCCTGTCCGGAGGGGAGGCTCGCCTCCTGGTGCCGGGGAAGGCCCTGGCCTTTATTTGGGGTCAATCCCCAATAATTCTTCTCTTGTCCATGAGAATGTCTTCCTGCTCCTTACAGATCCCGGCTGACTAATTGGGACTAGAACGTCCAGTGTTTGAAGATTGTATGATTAGCAAAATGTACAAATTTAATTTTGCCCAACTAGATTCAATTCTGCTCTAATCAGAGAGATGGAAAACTCCAGTGTAATAATGATGGGGAAAATGACTTTGTTTCTGGCCATTTAAATGCAAATACTTCCTGGGAGTCGGAGCTTCTGGTCTTGCCTTGCTGGGGCTGCAGGAAGGGCGAGGACTTGGTGGAGATTTGTTATCCTATCTTGATATGTCAATATCCACTTTTCTTGTAAGACCCACACGGGGCCTTTGAATGATGCCTCAGGCAGAGCTTGGAGCATGATGGCGAATCCTGTTATGGGAAGAACAGCTCTGAGCTGGCCCAGCTCTGCACTGTGCCAGCCCCTGTGGGTCCAAGGGTGAGGCCGAGTGCCCGCTGGCAGTGCTCTGGGCTGGGAAAGTCGCGCAAGGAGTGATGGCCAAGGTCAGCGGAGAGTGCCTTGACCCCCAGCCATGCTCCACACACCCTCTCTCTTTGTCTTGCTGTGTTCTCCACTAGGGATGACCTTTCTCCTCTACTCTGCCTGGTGACCTCTTAGTCATCCTTCAAAGCCAACTCAAAATGTCTCCTCTGAAGACCAAGCCATCTGTTCCTTGGGGCAAAGCAGGTCCCTCTGCTCTGTCTGTCCCATTGTGGCACAGCATCAGTACGCTCTTCGCCCACATCTGCTCTTCTCAAGGAAGCACTAGTCAGATCTGAACCCATTTCTGACCCTTCTAGCTGGGGCCAATCTCAATCTTAGAAGCAAACTGAGACAGACGCCATTCTACAGTGTCAGCCATGCTGGGGACCAAGGAGAGTCTCAGGCCAGCCCCTTTGTGTCATGTGATCATGATCCTTTCTGGCTGCAGGCCTGAGCAGGGGGCCCCGGGGGGATCTGCTAAGAGTGCTTTGATGGACATAAAGGCTTTGGCTATTAGAGAGGAGTGGGCTCCTTCCTTTGTGTTCAGGCCACTGAGAAAGGACAGGGAGACCAGGCCCATGGTGGACATGGTGTGTGTCTAGACCCCAGCCTGGCCTCTCGTGGGGTGTGAGTGGCAGCAGCAGTGGGGTAAAGACTGAGCCTGGGAGCCAGACGGCGGGTGTGAGCCCTAGTGCTGCCACTTCTGGGACTTCCTTAACATCTCTGGGTCTCAGTTTCTTCATCTGTAAGATGGGCTTTCCCCATAGGATTGCTGGAGGATTAAATGAAATACCCAGGTGAATCTCTTAGAACAGTACACAGGTCAGCACTCAGTCACGTTGGCCCTCGGCAGCAGGGATGTTTGGATTTATTTCTGGAGAGGGACTGGTGCCGGAAATGGAGGGAACAGTCTTCAGGAGGGATCGTGGGAGATTCTGTGTACAAACAGTGTTGCTTTGGGCCCGGACATGAGGTGTGCTCTGGAATTGGGGCAGACGCCAGGGCATGTGTTTGAGAGCAGGGGGAAGCCACTTTGCATCTTGAAACAGAATGGATGGACCCTCACAGAGCACTTACTCTCTGCAAAGTGCCTCATAAACCCTTTCTTACTGAAGTTGTGGTGTATGTATACAATGGAATACTACTCAGCCATAAAAAGGAATGAAGTAATGTTCTTGGTGGCAACATGAATGGACCTGGAGATTATCATACTAAGTGAAGAGTGTCAGACGAAGACAAATATCATATGATGTCACTTATATGTGGAATCTAAAAAAAAAAAAAGACACAAATGAACTTATTTACAAAACAGAAAGAAACTCACAGACATAGAAAACAAACTCATGGTTACCAGGTGGGAGAGGGAGAGGCAGGGATAAATTGGGAGTTTGGGATTAGCAGATATAAAATAGATAAACAACAAGGTCCTACTGTATAGCACAGGGAACTATATTCAATGGCTTGCAGTAACCTGTAATGAAAAAGTAAATGAAAAAGAATATACATACATATATATGTATACCTGAATCACTATGCTGTACACCAGAAACTAACGCAACATTCTAAATCAACTATACTTCAATTTGAAAAAAATGGGAGGAAAAAAAGATCAGTTTCAGGGGAAAAAAAAAAAACCTCTTTCTTACTACTTTTCACAAGAACCTCAGGATATCTCGATAGTGCCGAAGACCCATTTTGCAGAGTGGGAAACTCTGGAGACCTGATCATCAGCAGGGGTAGGGGGAGGGTGGACCTGGATGCTGGCGGAAGTCTGCCCAACTCCAGAGTGCCCCAGGCTTTATCTCTCCAAATCCTTGGTCTCGTTTCATGTTCCCAGGGGTCCTGACTGCTGGTGGGGTTCTGCTCATGTGCTGTTGAGGAGACTGGGGCGAGATATGGTCAGTGTCACTCAGTCCATAAGCTACAGGACCAGGATTTGTCCATAGGTCCCTGTTCTGTCTTCAAGGCTGCCAGGAGACTGTTTAAGGGGAAGGACCATGAGAGTGATGGGGACCCCTCCCTCCCACCCTGCCTGGGGACCCAGGAACCTAACTTGGGGTGACAGAAGCACGTACCTGGATAAGCATTAACCCCATTTAACGACCGTGTTGAAATCATCACCATGGCTCTATTGCTTTGTGCTTTTTGAAATTTAATGACCTATGAATGATACCAGATAATTTGCAAATTTGACATAATCAATGCCAGCCAATTCCATTCAATTATTTGTTAATAAACACCAGGACCCCTAGCTGGAGTTCTTTGCTTCCAAGTTTGAAATAAAAAGCTAGGAGGCTGAGGAGAAAGCAATACCTGAGTATTTATAACGAACTCCATTTTGACAGGCCTGGTGACACCCAAGGTTTACTTGCTGTTCATTTGCATTGTGAATTTTTTAAAAAAAAATAGTAATTATCTGCAAAAGGTCAAATATTTGATTTATCTATATAATTCAATTTCCCAAAGGCCTTTGGGATTCAAATGAACGCCCTTGTAATATCTTCATTGAAAAAGAAGATTAATTATGCTTACATGGAACTTAATTTGGCTTATCAGACCTTTAATATGGCTGTGATCGTGAATGCATTTAAATTTAGGATTACGCGTGTGATCCCGGACCCTTATTTGGGAGACTTTTAATATTTGTCATTATTTTTATGCATATCATTTTTCCCGCCTGCTCAGGAAAATTAAAATGTCGGTTCTGAAAGAAATAAACATTATGTATTGACATTGGTAATTATGTTTTGGTATTTAAGGATGCATAAAAAACTGCACACAGGACCTCAAATATAAATTTGCAGTTAATACCCACAGACGGAAACTGGAGTGCTTTGACTTGACTCACTAAATTGGAAACAGGCTCTCTCTGAGGTTGCCAGGGTTGAGGCACGTAGCTTTTATTGGCATTCAAGGATGCTCGAAGGTTTGAGGGGCCCCAGGAATGCTAGTTTTAGGGTCAAGAGGCCTGGGGTTTTTCTTTGTCACTAAAGGGCTGTGTGATGATGGTCAATCAAAAGCCCCTTTTGAGCCCCGGATTCCTATCTGTGAATGGTGATCATCTGCTTAGGGGTTCTTGTTCACTGGACTGTCAGTTCCTCAGTGGCAAGGAGAGATCTCGTTTAGAATTGAACCTCCAGATCTGTCAGCTCAGTGTCGGTTCCATATGGGTGATGTGTAGGGCTTTTACCTCTAATGAAGGTAGTGGGGTCTTGGAGATAGCAGGGATGGTGAATCAGAGTTTGGAGGTGTATCAGTTAGCCATTGCTACATAACAAATCATACCAGAACACAGGGGCTTAAAATGAGAACTGTTGATTATTTTTCAAGACTGCAGGTCATCTAGGCTATTCTGCTGATCTGGGCTGGACTGGCTAACCTTGGCTGGGCTTGTTGTGTATCTTGGGTCTACTGGCAAGTGGGCTGGGGGCTGGCTGGTCTAGGATGCCTTTGTGATACCTAGGCTAGTTCTTGTGGCAGAAAAGGGGTTTGAGGGAGGAGGCAGAACCATGCAAATGCTTTTTCAGCATCTGGTTTGCTACTGTCTCATTGGCTAAAGTAAGTGATCTGGCCACGCCCAGAGTCAGTGTGGGAGGGACCTACAAAAGGAGGGATACAGGGAGGCAGCAAAATTTGGGGGCCAGCAATGCCATCAGTCTATCACAGGCTCCATCTTGACCCTGCCACCTACTATCTATGTGGGCAGAGGCGTGTCTCAGTCTTTTCATCTGTCTCATCCAGCAGAGATGTGACGAGGTTTAAATGAGACAAATGTTTTTAAAATCTTTGGTACATGTGGCTGCCCAGGATTGCTTACGTGAAGATTCAAGGATAAATGCCCAGAGATGGGCATTGCAGGTGTAAGTGGAAAATCAGAAATGACCTAAATGCCCATCAGAAGGGGCCTCATTAAGTAAATCAGGGGACACCCAGGTAGTGGGGCACTTTTTGGCCCTTAAGCCAATAGATCAACATACTGGTGTGGGAGGCTGTCCACAACAGAGTGTGGAGAAGAAAGCGAGTTTCAGCATGACTTGCAGTGTGTGATGACGTTTCTGTGTGTGGGTGAAAGGTCAGCTATATGTTTATCCTGCTGTATAGGGAAATGTCTGGAAAACTTCGGTCCAAACTATAAGTAGTGGGATTGAATGCTTCTAGATGGCTTGAATTTTTATGATGAACGTGCATTACTGAGAATGCATACATTTTGGGAATGGAAAAAGAAAAAAATGGAGAAAAATTGTAGGCAAAAGCACAAGAAGTGTTGGCTTTTAGGTTCTAAGTTATCTGGATGATTGATAGATAATAGTGTCTAATAATAATAAGAATGATAGTATCTAATAAGAATGATAAACTAATGTAAATGTGGTAACAGCTACCAATTGTGAGGGACTAACTGTGTGCTGAGTACTTCACATCCTGAAAGGTAGGTGGATCCCCATCTTCCAGGTGAGGAACCAGAGCAGGAAAGTGACTGGTGAGAGCTGCTCCCCCAGGGTTGACTGCTGGATCCCTGCCCACAGAGAGGCCAGACCATGCTGGTTTGTAAAGCAGAGGCTCCGCATGCCCGGTCACCCACCGGAAATGCTGAGTGGCTTTTCCCAATACAGATTCCTGGGCCCCCACCCCATATCCAAGGAACCATCCTTCTTTTGAGAGGGGACCCGGGAGTCTGTATTTGAATGTGTATTTGCAGGGATTCTGGGGCAGTCAGCTGGCATCCAGGAACGCTGCCCTAATTCTCCTTATCTTGTTTGCTGGCTCAGCTGATCTTCACAACAGCCAGGGAAATGAGCAAAAGTTAGAGTGTGGCCATTACTGCCCATTTTACAGATGAGGAAACTGAGGCTCAGAGAAAGGAAGTCGCTTGCTCAGGGTCCTGGAGCTGGGATGGAAGCCTTGGCCTGACTCTAAGCCTATGTGCCCACCTCCCCAAGCCTATGTGCCCCTCCTCAGTGGATGGGCTGTTCTGTGAGGAAGGCCTTTCTGAGGGTGACAGGGAAGGAGAGAGATTCCTAGATGCTGGGAGCCATCTGGTAGCTTGTGGTGGCCAACCGCCTTCTTCTCCATGGCCCTGCTGTTGGAGCACACAGGGCAGAATCCCTGTGGCCCATCTCTCTGCTAGGTACTTGGGGCTGATGCCAAGTGTGGAGCTGTGGGAGGATTATTGGCCACATCCGTGATCCACTGGGGGAGGGGACCTGCCCTGGGGGGGTGGACACGACCCCTGAGATTCAGCCCAATAAAATGGGGGGGTGGGAACTGGTGGGCCCTCACTGGGCCACTTCGTCCTCCTTCCCTTCGTGGCGGCTGGAACTCTGATGGCTCTTCCTCTCTTCCTCTTAGTTTCTTGCTTCTTGGATTTTATTAGCAAATTTCAGGGGAATAGGTTTGCTGAGGAAATGATAAAAGGTGGTTGTAATCAGAGAGCTTTGGGCCGTGTATCATCGAGGATGTGGGTGCCCGAGGGGCAGGCTCCCCTGCCTTCTCGGCCTTCACAGCTGGTGGGAGCCAGCTGCTTGGGAGCGTGGGGCTGGGGACACAGGCTGTGCTCCCACACCTCGGAGGGAGTCTTCCTCCACCAGTGCCTCTGCCTGGGGTCTGGGGGCCAAGACACGGCCTGTTGGTTTCTTTCTCAGGACGAGGAGCCCCGCGATAGTAACTCTGGTCCCCTGCACTCCAGCAGGCCTCTTGTCTCCCCTCAGGCTCCAAACGATCTGTTCACAGTTATTTTATTTTTAGTTTTTGTAACAGTGTTGTTGAGATACACACCATACAATTTACCCATTTAAAGTGTACAATTCAGTGGTACAATTGGATGGTATTCACCGAGTCGTGCAACTGTCGCCCTGTCAATTTTCAAATAGTTTCATCTTCTCTAAAGAAAACCCATTACCCTCGAGCTGTCACTGTCCAACCCACCATCCCTCCCAGCCCTAGGTAACCACCAATCTCTGTTCTGACTTTCTAGGTTTTCCTCTTGTGGGCATTTTGTATGAATGGACTCATACAATAGTGGTCTATGCTCTTTCACTTAATACGTTTGCAAGTTTCGTCCATGGCAGGTGCCAGTATTTTTCCTTTTTATGGCTAAATAATATTCCATTTTTGGAAAAATGGATAAATATGCTGTCATTTATTTTATTTTATAAATATTTTTTCCTTCTTTTTCTTGCAAGGATTTACCAATCCCAAAATGCAAAGAATACTGTCAGATTAAAAACGAAAGTAAGAAATCATTTCTAAGAACTTTTCATCAGAAGAATAGCACAGAAATGGGAAAAATAATTGTACCAGGAATTCCATGACAGCTTTCTCTGTAATTTCCAAAATGAGAAATAACCTAAATGCCCAGAAATAGGGATCTGGCTAAATAAATTATGGCAATCTGTATGATGGAGTCCTGCGCAGTCATGTGGATTTATAGTCATTGACATGAAAAGGTTTCCATGACAAAGTCAATTATACAATCTCATTTTTATAAAATTACGCTTTCATTTCATGCTCATTTGAAAGAATGTTCACTAAAATGTTCACATGAACATTATCTCTGAAGGGCGGAATTTCAAGTAGCATGTTTGTATTTTTATTTTGGGGGAAAAAAAGAGTCAGGAGATTGGAACTCAGAGTAAATAAGTGTAGCAACATAAGATATCCCCAAGGGAATGTTTGTTCCCCTAAGTGTGTCCTGGGGAGTTATCTGCATTTGTGAAAAGGGCCTCAACATTGTCCCCACTCAGTGAGCACTAGAAAACCGATAGGGCTGGATGATCAGATTTATACCTGGCTCTGAGCTCCCCAGTGGCCAAAGCAAAGAGGGAAAGGGGCACCTATAACTTGTTTGTCATTGTCCAGAGGAGCCTATTCCTGAGAGAGGCTGAGAGAGCCTCTCCTCCTGGGCTTCTGGGAGAGGCTCCTTCCTGCTGTGATGGACAACACTCTCCACACATCCTCTCAGCACACAAGAGTTAGACTCCTAAGCACAGGCGTGAGGACAGTGAAGTGAGCCTACGAGGGGAGAGACAAGGCAGGGCAGTGTCTGATGTTTGGGTGTGTGTCGCAGGGGGCTTGGCAGGCTGCCTCCCTGCAGGGGAAGGGAGGGGGGTGTCCTCATGGGTATCTCCTCCTTCTCTTGCTCATCCTTATGAGAAAGGTGCCTTGTAGGTCTCATCACGGCCATTCTGCAGCTGAGGAGACGGAGAGGAGACATCAGCCGTCCGAGCTCATGGAGCTGAGTGCACAAAGCCTCCTCAGGGCTTCTGTCCCAGGGCCAGGGCTCTTGGGACTCCACACCCAGCCGTGCAAGGTGGAGCCCTGGTCCCAAGCAGCCCCGTCCCTGAGGCCCTGGCATGCTCACTCTGTTCTTTGAGGTCTTGGTCTTCTCCCTGCATTCGGCATCCTTCCTGCTGTGTGACCTTGGACAAGTTACTTAAACTCTCTGGGCCTCAGCTTCCTCATCTGGAAAGTGGGGATAACAGCAGTTCCTCCGCCATCGCTTCTGGGGAGAAGGAAATGAGTTAATAAACATGTAAGGTGCTGAGGGTCCTGCCTGGTCCACAGTAAACACCCCCCATCTTCCTGTATCTTGTTTAGTCCCCTCTCACTCATCCTCTTCTTTGCATCAACTGAATTTCTCTAACGTGCCCTTCTGAGGATGCCGTTTTCCCTTTCCTTCCAGGAAATCTGCTCATCGTAGCAGGATGTCTGTGCCCTTGGGCCCAGCTGGTCTCCCCGGTGTCCCCCCTCCCCACTCCTGCCCTCCCCTTCTCTGCTCCATCCTCCATCAGTTTCCACAACTAAGCTCCTTCCTTTCTCACCTGTCCTCTGCTTGGCCCTCTCTCTCTGCTGCTCTCATCCGACACAGAGTTGGAGCTCAGAGTTCCAGGCTCGACCCGTCACTCACTGGCTCCGATGGTCACTCTCCATCATTTGGGGCTAATGTGTGAGACCCGACCTCTGTGTGATGCAGGACCGAGCAAGGCACCAACCCCCGTAATGGAAATTAACCACAATGCGCTCTGAAGCTCTCCGCTATCTCATTGCCTAATCTATGGGCTACGCTATGCTGGAGTTATTACCTCCATTCTACACCTGAGAAAACAGGCTCAGAGAGGGCGAGTGACATCCAGGAAGAGGAAGGAGCAGGTGCAAACCCAGGTCTGTGGCCTCCTTCTACTGTGAGGAGCTGGAGTGATGGGGAGGGCGTGGCGAGGAGGGAGCACTTCTGCTGGGCTCCCAAGTCTGGGGAAGGTTTGGACATGGTGGGGAGGTTAGCCGGGGCTTTTGGGTGGAGGGACAGCCTGGGCAGAGGCATATGGGGGGAAACTGAGGGATATAAGGAGAGCTCTAGGCTCTGGGCCTCGCTGAGCCTGAGTGTGGAGGCTGGGCAGGCAGGTCGGACTAGATCCTGGGAAGCCTTGGAAACCAGACCAAGGACTGAACTTGATCCCATCAATGCCAAGGAGCTGGTGAAGGCTTTTGAACTTCACTCCAGAGGGGGATGAATCAGGGGGCTGGGAGGCCACTGAGCTGTCTGCAGCCACATCCCGGCTAGACTGGTGAGTGACAGCAAGCTGAAGGGAGGGGACCCCCCTCCCTTTGTCCTCTGCCTGACCTTGGCGGGGTTCTCTGAGATACAGTCCAGTTTGCCCCGTGGTCTCTGCCTCAGAGGTGGCAGCTGGTGGCTGGCCTCCCTGAGAACATCAGGGCTGCTGTAGGGAGGGCCGGGTTGGGAGGGTGGGATGGGGGCTGGAGGTGGGGGTTGGGGGCTGGGGGATGCTCTAGGAGGGAGGAGTGGCTGCAGCCTCTGACTTCCACAGGGGGTCAGTGTAGCATTAAAATTCCTCCCGACTGCGCTGCCCCGTACATGCTGCCTAGCGGAGGCCCCTGGGTTCAGGAATCTGGGTCAGCTGGTTATTTTTGGAACCCCCGGTGGGCAGGCACTGGGCCAGGTGGGCTGGGGGATGCAGAGCCACTTGAGAATCAATTTTCTTTGTTTGTTTGTTTTCTTTTTTGTGTTGATTTTAGAATTTCAGAAGGAACTTACCTCAAGCTGCGTTTCTGTAAACTGGAGAGGACCACACTCTTCCCTCTCTGGTGAGTTGGCAGCTACACTTGTCTGAGCCACCTTCTGCCTCTGCCTATTGTCACCTGGGAAGGTGGGGTCCACCTGGAGGGCAGTTCTATACAAATCACAGATTCCAGAGCCCGAGGGAGTCTCAGAGATGACCTAGATCTCCAATGATCCTGCACATTTTACAACTTTCTGCTTGGGTATTGAGAGAGTTGAACCTGAGACCAGAGAGGTGCTCTGAGGTGTCCAAAGTTTTGCAGGGAGTTAGTGGCAGAGCCAGGGTAGAATCTTGGTCTCCTAACCCCCACCTGGCTCTGATTTCAGTAGAACCAACCCGGGATGTGATGTCATCAGTAAAGAAGGCTCAGCTGTCATTTAGGGAGCATTTCCCATCCACTTTCTCAGCTGGTGCTCAGCGAACTTGCAAGGGTGGGCACTGCCCCTCCATCTCACAGGTGTGGAGACTGAGACCCAGAAAGGTGGAGGTCAGGTTCCCCGATCTCAGGCTTGGATTCTGCAGAGTGCCGGTGTTCCCCAGATTCGACATTAGAAACTCTCAGGGTGCAGAGCCCCACCCCGAGCCCCACCCTGAGCCCCACCTCCAGGGATTCTCATTCACAAGGTTTGGGGTCAGGTCTGGGGATCCCTTCTCTAAATAGACTCCCCAAGGGATTCCGAAGCAGATCATTGGCAGATCACACCTGGGGCTCACCCTGCCAAGTTCTAGTGCTTCTCAGACTTGAACGTGTACAGAAATCGCCTGGGCATGATGTTCAAATACCCTTTCAGATTCAGTAGATACGAGGCAGAGCCCGAGAATCTATATCCTGTCACACATGCTCCCTGGTGATGCTGACCACACGGTTGACACCTTACTCTCCTCCCCTGGGCACACACTGGGGGCAGGTAAGTCACAAAGCTAACAGACATGCACTCAGCTGCCTGCCCCCAGGAAAGCCTGATGTTTTACAGTATCATGTCACTTGCTGAAATTTCTTCTGACCCTCAAATCTAACCACTCACCGCCTCCTCTATATTCCGTATATCAGATATGGGGACGTCCCAAAGTGTAGACGAAAGAACAGGCAGAACGTGCCAGACTCCACTCCTTAGGGGAGTGCCACAGAGCTCTCCCGGGTGACCCCAGAGTCCGGCAGCCACAAAAACTGGTGAGTGCTGTGGGAATCTTAGGTGACCCTAACTCCCCAGCGACCCCTTTCCTCTGTCTCTTTCCCACACAGTCCCAGTATTATTTCCAGCCCCCTTCCTGAATCTTGTATTATGTTAATAGTTCCCTAAGTATTTTTAATTAGGTTTTCCAAGCAAAAGAAAGTTTCCAAAGTTAATTAAAAGTTGCCTCACTGTAATTGTATAAAAGCAGCTTTTGCTTCTGAAAATTAAATTCTTATAATTAAACTCCTCTATCCGTTTAAAGATTCCGGTGGAATGTTTATTGTTCGTTTATTATGAAGCAACCTGGGGAGGGAATGCTGCTTCCCACGGCCAGGAATTGGTCCACCTGACGCCCTGTCATGGACACTCAAGTTTTCCCTCCCTTCGATGGCTTTGTACCTCTGGGAAAGAAAGATCAAATCCTATGTGGGCATAGGTGGTTGTGGGAAAGGCAGGCTTGAAGCTCATCCCCCAATCCTGGCGCACTTTGTGTGATAGATTACATCCTGACTTGCTTATGTATGTGATCCCTCCCTGGTCGTCCCCCATTTCCATCAGGATTGGCCATGTGACTTCCTCTGGCCAATAAGTGGAGGAGAAGTGATGTGTGTGACTTCGAGGAAGAAACTGCAGGAGCCAGCACACGGTTTCCCAAGATCGTCCCCGTGTCTCTGCGGTTCTGACTGACAGTGTCCCAGACAGACAGAGGCTGCTCCAGCAGCCTGGGACCTGGAGGAAAACACAGCTGACTCTGACATCTCCTAAGTTTTGTGTGTTACTGGTCTCTTCGCCAGGACAGCGCCCATCTAATTCTGATGACTCGACTTAGGTGTCCCTTCTTATAAACAGTCCCTGGCCAACAAGGCAGGATTAGTCATCCTTCCTGTGAACGCCTACAACGTCTCAGGCTTTCTGATCTACCAACATCCCTGCGGCTGTGTCTAAGCGAATAAATGCCAGGCTCCTCTTAAAACTGAATCCATTGAAAATAGACGCTGGGGCTTCTATCTGTGTACCTGTTATCCCATACAATGGGGTTCCCATACTTCCTGAGTGAACAGCTAAGCTTTGGGGGTCAGACAGATCGGGGTCCATATCCCATTTCCACTGCTTACTCTCCTAGTGATGATGGACAGGTCATTTAACCTCTAGGCTTCAGTTTTTCCATCTTTAGGATGGATCTAATAATAAAGCCTCCTGTTGGCTGCTGGTCCTCGCTCCACCTCTGCCGGGGTCCATCCTTCCGGGATGCTGGTAAGGACAGGGGAGTTATGTAAGCTGTGAGCTTCCCCACTTGCTCCCTGTGTGGAGCCCCAGGACGGCCAGCATTTGCTCCTCTCCAGACTTGCCTGAGGAAGTCTGAGATTTGCTCCCTGGGCAGCGATGCTGATAAGTCAGCCTGGCTAGGCGACTTGGATATATGGCTACATGATTTATCACTCAACACAGAATCCAGCTAGAACTGGGAGGAGAAACAACAGGTTGACAAGACTTGGAAGGTAAATCTTTCCTTAGGCTGGAGGCTCACTGTGGCCACAAGTCATAATCTTTCCTATGTTTCATTTATGGTCTGGGCACAGCCCCTTCCAAACTTTGCTTCGGACCTTTTCTAGGATGGTGGTTCCCCCTCTGGGAAGCAGAATAAAAGCTTCCCCCAAAGATACACATGTCCTAATCCCCAGATTACATATATTACATAGCACAGAGGAATTAAGACTGCAGGTGGAATTAACATTTTTTAATGGGGGTCCTGGGGATTGAACCCAGGACCTTGTGCATGCTAAGCACGTGCTCTACCACTGAGCTGTACCTGCCTCCCCCCACAACATTGTTGTTCAGATGTCCTTAAAAGAGGAAGATTATCCAGATAGCCCCAGGAGAATCACAGGGTACTTAAAAGTGGAAGACGGAGGCACAGGAGAAGCTAGAGTTAGAGAGATGCAGAGATGCTGGGCTGCTGGTTTTGAGGATGGAGGAAGAGGCCGAGGGATGCAGGTGGCCTCTGGGAGCTGGAAAAGGCCAGGACACAGACTCTCCTCTACAGCATCCAGAAGGGACACTGCCCTGCAAACTCTTTGATTTTAGCCCCGTGAGACCCGCTTCAGACGTCTCACCCCCAGAATTGCAAGGCAATAAATACATGTGTGTGGTTTGAAGTCACTAAATTCATGGTCGTTTGTTAAAGAGATGAGAGGAAACGAATACATGTGCATTTACTGTTTCTTCATTTCTACACGTCCTTCCTCTGATGATATGTCACTAGCACCCAGTGGGTTTTCTATTTTCAGGGCATCAGGGAATGGAATATTCACAGGTGGCTTGGATGGAGATTTTTGTTTTTCCCAAATGGGCTTTCCTCTTGAGATTAAAAAAAAAAAGTAACTACTTCGCCAGTTCTGCCTGTTTTTCCTCCTGGTTTCATCTCTCTGCCTCAACAAGAGCTGAGTGGTCTGTAGAGTTTCTCCTGAATTTACCAACTACTGCTTTGTTTTTTTTTTTCCCTAGCTACCCTGATGCTTTTTCATCCTCGTAATCCACAGGTTCCCTCTGATCAATACTTCACATTGAGTATCAGCCCACTTTTCCCAAGTACCCTTTTATATTTTTCATCTCCCCGTTGAAAGGAGCCCATTTGTGATTTTTCCTCACTTGGTACTTCCCTCCCTTCTTCCCTCCCTCCCTCCATCCTTCTCTTTCTCTCTTCCTTTTCTCCTTCCTTCCTTCTTATTACTTTGCCACTATTATGGATGAAGAACGATACTCTGAACTATTATAATTCTGTACACTAAGCAACGGAAAGTACCAGCCATTCTCTTACCCAACACCAGCTCCCTTTTTGCCAGACCCAGAAACAGCCTCCTCTCACCACCGTGAATGGCCCTGACCTACTTTATCCCATTGTTCGAGGTGTTGCCATCCCTCCGTGTATTTTTAAACTATTATGTCATGTCCTCTAAATTTAAACTTTCTCATTGCTCGGCTACCCAGAGGCTGACAAACTTTTTCTGTTTCTGTTTCATTTCTATGTACTCTGGAGGACCAAGAGTAAAGTTCCGTCCAGAACAATCCCAAAAGGTCTGTCTTCTGGGAGGGAGTCACCTGCACTGACTCCTTTAATTTTAATTTCAATTCTTCTGATATTTAACATCCCCTACATCACATAGTTTCAAAAAAGGCTACATTCCAGTGGTGGGGAGCATAGGATTGGGGCAATTTGCCCTCAGGTTGAAGTTCAGATGTGGGATATACATTTTCAATATCACAGTTAGACTCTCCTAATGCCTAAGAAAGATGACAATCGAAGACAGGAGATAGACAAATACAGATGTTAAAGGTTTTGTTTAAAATCCTCTCTTAGTTTATTCCACTGAAACTCCACTCATGAATTTTTTTGTTTTTTTGTACAGAAACAGACCTCACAGACATAGAAAACAAACTTACAGTTACCAGAGGGGAAAGGTGGGCGGTGGAGGGATAAATTGGGAGTTCAGGCTTTGCAGATACTAACTACTACATATAAAAAAGATAAACAGCAAGGTCTTACCGTATAGCAGAGGGAACTATATTCAATACCTTGTAATAGCCTATAATAAAAAAGAATATGAAAAGGAATATATATATGTATAACTGAATCACTAAGCTGTACACCAGAAATTAACACAACATTGTAAACCAACTATACTTCAATTAATACGTTTGTACTTTTTATGACTGAATAATAACCCCCTGTGTGTGTGTGTTGAGCTCTTGTCTGTCGGAAGCAGCGGTTTGTGACTGTCAGATCTCCTTGCACCTCAAGTGATGGATGTTGTCCGGGAGCCCAGGATGAATTAACCCCATAGTCATGCCCAGGGTCTGAGAGAAGCTGCTTCGGTTTCCAAGATGGCGGGTGACGCTGTGTGTGCTGTGAATGCTGCTGGTCTGGTCTTGACAGGGAGTAAGGACAGCCGTGTATAATTCATGGTCTTCAAAGCCTGTGCTTGTCTGAGTCTTTTCCAGAACACTGTTTTCCTTGGTCTTTTGGAGACAGAGAGCTGGGATGATTGGATCTCGAGATCAAATGGACTGTTTCTAACCATGCCATCGCCTTCCTATTAAATGCCTTCCTCTTTCCTTCATTTCTCCCTGTCTTCCTTTCACCGACTTCAGCTGAGCATCTCTTTTGTTTCAGGTCCTGTGCTGGTTAATGGTGGTCTGTGATGGAAGGAGACCTGTTCCTGCTCTCCCAGTCCTGACTGGGACACGGTAAAGAGACAGACTGGATGCATCATGGGAAGTCCTGGGGTTGAGGAAAGCCACGACTCTATGGAGCCAGAGGCATCTGGGGGGCAGGGGCACAGAGGCTCCTGAGAAGAGGTGCGGCCCTGGCTATAGGCGGGGGAGGCATAATACAGCCTCTTGATGTTTCTCAATTTAGCTGCCCTGTTCTTCTGACTCCCCATCCTCAGGCCAAGTCTGGGAAGCAGCTCTCAGCCAACAGCATTCACAGGGCCCCCAGCAAGCGCTGGAGGGGGGCCCAGAACAAAGGCATAAACCTCACACCTGGCCGGTCTCAGTCGCGCAGCAGTTGGTTCCTTGGATTGCTACTCTGCTTGGAGGGTTGTTTTCATTTATGTTCTCCTGAAGTTGGGATCATTTTCTCCCTCTTTCTTTGGCAAACTTGACTTAATCTTATGTCATACTTAGGAAAACTCAGAGCTGCAGAGACCTCAAAGCCAGGCGGGGAGGGAGAGGGGGAGGTGGGAACTGTGTGAGATACCTAGGTTTATATATATATAAGCTTTTCAAAAATACTCTAGGTGAAATTCATGTAACATACAATTAATCATTTGACACGTACGATTCAGTGGCGTTCGGTGCAGCCACAACGCTGTGCAATCTCTCCTCTCTCTGGTTTCAGAACATTCTGTCACCCCGAAAGGGAACTTGTCCCATTAAGTAATCACTCCCCATTTCCTCCCCCCCCACCCCCGAGCCCCAGCAACCACTGATCTGTTTTCTCTCATTACATTCATCTATTCTGGATAGTCCACATAAAAGGAATCATATAATACATGCCTTACAGCTGAATTGTGTCCTTTAAAATTTGTATGTTGAAGTCTTAACACCCTGTACATCAGAGTGCGACTGTTTTTGGAGACAGAGCCATTAAAGGGGAAGTTAAGTTAAATTGAGGTTACAGGGTGGGGCCTAACCCAATATGATTGGTGCCCTTCTAAGAAGCAATTAAGACACAGAGGCATGCAGAGGGAAGAGTGTGTGAAGACACAGAGAGCGCATGACTGTCTACAAGCCAAGGAGAGAGGCCCTGTGGCACCTTGATGTGGAACTTCTAACCTCCAGAACTGTGAGAAAGTGCATTTCTGCTGTTTAAGCCACCCAGGTTGTGGTATTTGGTTACAGCAGCCCTAACACAGTGACCTTTTTTAAAAAATAGACTTAGTTTTTAGTGCAGTTTTAAGATCATAGCAAAATAGAGCAGAAGATCCAGAGATTTCCTTATACCCCCGATCTCCTACATGTACACACACAGAGCTTTCCTCACTGTCACCATCTTGCAGTGGGCTTCAGTGCCTGGCTTCTTCCACTGAGTGTCATGTTCCTGAGGTTTTGCCATGTTGGAGCAGGCATCCTTACTTCATTCATTTTCGTGGCTGCATAATATTCCACTGTATGGATATTTATCCATTTATCTATACATTTGTCTGTGGGTGGACAATTTTATTGTTTCCACCTTTTGGGCTGTTGTTAATGATGCATATATAGACATTCTTATATAAGTTTCTGTGTGGCCATTTTCATTCCTCTTGGATGTATATCTATGGGTGGAATGGCTCATGGAGTAACTCTATGTTTAACTGAAGTGCTTATATCCTTTTTCTGTGAAGACAATTATTTGCAATGTACCTACTGCCTCTCCAGAACCTGGTATGATGTCATAGTGGAGAGTCTGACTCTGGTTATGAGCTGCCTGGTTCATAGCTGCCCTCATTCTTTATTAGCTGGGGGACCTTGGGCAACTCACTTAATTCTGTTAACTCATTTTCTTGCGCTGGGTCTTGTAGGGCCGTTGTGCAGATTAAATGGAAATGGGTGCAAAGGACTTAATATATGTTAGTCATTCAGGAAATGCTCATTACTTTAAAATCCCTGCAGGAAACTTCATGCACCTAGTAACAGCTTACCTTATTGGCTATTCTTTATTATAGTAGTTCATCTTGAGGAGTTGGACATGTGAGTGATCAGGAGACGGCCTTCGAGAGGAGAGAATGAAGCAAGTAAAGGTACAGTGTAGGAACACATAGGGAAGGTGCACTTGGCTGGATTTAGATGTGTGATGGGGCGTAGCAAGAGTTAATTTTCAAAAGTAGGTGGGGCCAGACTTCAGAGGCCATGAGGACGCCCTACTTCCAGGAGGGCCTTGAATACCAACTTCAGTCTCAGTCTTGAGAATTCCAGAGCACAGGGGCAGTTGTTATGGGGACTGTAGTGATGAGAGTAGGTAAGTGTGCCCTCTCCTGCCTGAATGCACAGGAATCCCTCTGCAATTGCAGCTTTGCTTGCCATATTTTGTGATATGGGAGCTTGACAGTTATACTCCAAATTTTCAAAATTTGTGGGACAGAAGAGATCTATTTAATGCAGAGGTCCCTAGAACAGACCCAGAAAAATGTGCCTTTACCATCATAATAATCTATGGAAAGGCCACCACACAAGCACTCTGCCAAGTCTTGCAAAAATAATACAACAAAGGAGAATGCAAGTGAAAAAAAAAAAAAAGACATCATGTTGTAAACCAGAGCTGGCAAGAAAAAAGAGATATAGTTGGCATGAGAGAAAATGTTTTTTTGAATCCTCAAGATTTTAATTCAGGAGTAAAGGAGTAGACGGCCATAGCAGGTATTTTTCTAAAATCAGTATTTCATAAAGCCAAATTTACTAGCTTACATAACTAGCCTTTGTTATGAACTCAGGACTCTCCAAACATATATTAGTGTATATTTAACAAAATATGATATATTATATATCAAAATATATATTTAACGTATTTAAAGTACATAGATATGTATATTTATTATATTTAATGTATAATAAACATATAATCATTTACATACGTTACTGTTTTAATAATTAAATCTTGTTTAATAAAAAGAATACTTGTATCTGCTTTAAAAATGAAACGATATGATTGAAAAAGAAAATAATTGGAAAAGAAAAGCAACAGAGCTCCTACAATTAAACTCACCAGAGGCAGCCACTTTTTTTTATCTTTACTGAGATGATTTTTAATATTGACAAATCTGGTTCATGTTGGGAGCATGCATCTCCTAGAATTTGTATTTATTATATTAATTAATTTATTATTTATTTTTATTGAAGTATAGTTGGTTTACCATGTTGTGTTAATTTCTGGTGTGTTGCATAGTGGTTCAGTTATATATATAAATATATGTGTATGTGCATTTTTTTCAAATTCTTTTTTTGTTATAGGCTATTACAAGATATTTAATATAGTTCCCTGTTCTATACAGTAGGACCTTGTTGTCTATCTATTTTATATATAACAGTTAGTATCTGCAAATCCCGAGCTTCCAATTTATCCCTCAACCCCCTTAACCCCTGTTAACCATAAGTTTGTTTTCTATATCTGTGAGTCTGTTTCTGTTTTGTAAATAAGTTCATTTATGTCTTTTTTTTTAGATTCTACATGTAAATGATATCATGTGGTATTTTTCTTTCTCTTTCTTACTTACTTCACTTCGGATGACAATCTCCAGTTCCATCTATGTTGCTGCAAATGGCATTATTTCATTCTTTTTTATGGCTGAGTAGTATTCCGTTGTGTATATAGACCACAACTTTTAAAAAATATGGAATGCTTCTCAAATTTGTGTGTCATCTTTGCACATGGGGTAATGCTAATCTTCTTTATATAGTTCCATTTCTAGTGTACATGCTGCCAAAGTGAACACTGTATTTATTGTATTTAAATGCTGTGTCGAACTTTCACTGTTTTTTCTAACAATGCCCTATTTTATTTCCAGTTAACTTCAGAGCTTCCCAGACAGGTAACCTGGGGGCTGGCAGTGGATTTCTGGGAGGAGGAAATGGCTTCTGACCTAACATCTTCCTTGGAGCACTCAGTGCCAACATATACAACTTTTCTAAATTAAGAAAAGATGCCTCCAGACCAACGGACTCATTGTCTGAAGTAAGCCCTGGTTCTTGCTGCAATGTTTCCCAGTGTTTACCTCCTCTCTGCCACTGGAGTCATGTGAGAAGAGCACAGGGTTAGACTAAGAAGGTCTAACACACCAACCCTCAGGTGAACTTGGCTAAGTTCCTTGCCTTTTCTGGGTCTTGATTTACCATGTCTGAATAAGGGAATTGGGAGAGTTGTTTGTATTTGTATTGGTTGGGGTTCAGGTGCAAAATCCCTAGCGGTCTTACTGTGGAGTATTACATTACTTACAGAACCGTTGGGAGCAGTGAAGAAACAGATTCTAGGTTGAAATTTCAGGAGCATCTCCCAAAACCACACACAGAACTGGGCTGCCACAGGAGCTGCTGCCACTGCTATGATTTGGAAGTTGCAGAATCAGGAGAGTGTTTGCTGAATTGAGAAGCCCCCACCCCTGCTGCAGGTAAAAGCCATGTCACCTCATCTGTGATCCAAACTGGCAGAATGGTTGCCCTGTGCACTGCCAAGCTCTGGGACCTCCTGGTACAGCTGCCCCAAAGACACCCATGACCAAGCATGTCCCTTTCAGAGAGCCCTAGTTGCTATAAGAGATACTGGCTCTTGTGGCACAGGGAGATTCTTGCACCTGCCTGATGGGGGTCTTGCCCCTTGCTTCTGAGCTGTGCTGCTCTGGGGACCACTTCAAGGATTCTTACAGTCAGGGAGTCCCTGATGCTACCCTGTTAGCAAGCAGTGCCCCATCTTATGCCCTTCTGAGGAAGCAGACTGGGGCCGAGGTTGTCCCATGATAGTCCTTTGAGTCAGAAAAGTTGGACTTAAGGAGACTCCCTAGTGAGCCTGGCAAGTGGGAGTGGATGAGTTGAAGCCTAAGGTTCTTGCAGGCCTAGAATTTAATCCTTATAAGAACTCATGGCTATGTGATTGATTAGTTCAAGTTTCCGAGAAAACAGAACCTTAGGCAGAAGCTCGTGTATTACAGCTTTTGGAGAAGGCGGTCCCAGGAAGCAAGAATGGGGTTGGGGCAGTGAGGCAAGGGAGGAGTTCTGGAGATCTCAGGACATACGCCGCTGGGTCGACCAGCTTTGTGCAGCTCAAGGCACAGCTCCGTCAGATCCCTGCAGAGGGCTGTGTGAAGGTATCGTATCTCCCATCTGTCCAGGGGAGGAAGGCAGAAGAATTTTGCTACCATCTCCCTTCTCCTAATTGTCAAACTTTGCTCTTATGAGGTGTTGGCTCTCCCTGTATGGCCAGGTTGTCCAACTTTACCCCTTTAGCAGCCTCCGGGAGCTACATCCTAACTAAGATGGCCAGTGAGTGAACAGGAGTCAGCAGTACATCCAGCTCTCCGCTGCATCCTGCATCCTGGGTCCTGCTTGGGTGATCCAGGGCTCATGTGTGGTACCATTGGCCAATCAGGGGCCTCAGGTAAGGGACAGGTGGTGAGAGGTGCTGGCTGGTCAAACTCACAAGCAACACAGAGGGAGGATGCAGCACCTCCAGCTGTGTAGGGGGAACGCTAAGATGACAGGTCCTCATCCTGAGGGTGAAGATGATGTTCAGCGAAGCTCCCTCCAGCACAGACCCCCACCTCCTCTCTGTGGCTTGAATGGAGTGATCTTCCCAGAGGGTCACCCACAATATCGAGCCGGAAAATCACGGCCAGAGGCAGTGGGGAGGTGCCGACGCTGGGTCTGGTGGTGATCGATTTCCATTTGCATAATGTTGACATCTGGGCTCCTGTCTTCCAGCTCTTACACAGGCTGGCAGGGCTGGGGTGGGGAGTTGGGGAGGGTGGTCTTTGGGCAGAGAGGGAGGGACCGGGAGGATTTGGCTAAAGGGGATGTGTGGCCCCAGAATGCTTTTAGCCACTTTGTGTGGGCTCATGGAGCTGAGACTGGCCAGAGGATTTGAGGCGAGATGCTGGGTAGAACTCTCTGGATTTGGGGATATGAGACTTGAGAATGGATTCCCAGAGAAAAGTTGGCATATGGATTGTTAAGTCTCAGGCTCTAAAGGTCAGAAGGGGCCTCAAGAGTCACCCTACTGAGCCCTTCTTCAAGATTTGACCCCTCTCTATGCCATCATCTCTGCCGGGATGTTCAGATTTCACTCCCAGGGACAGGGAGCTCACAGCCGTATTTGCTGGTCTGGCCCAGGGCAGCATCCTGGAGTTTGTGATTTTTCTTTCCTGGGTTGAGAAGTCAGTTCTTTGCTTGTCCTTCATGAAACATAGATTCTGACCTTTGCTAGTGAACATTCCGCTGGTCCCGGTCCCTCTGAAAGGCCAGCATCTGGGGCGAAAACCCACCCTGCAGAAGACCAGCTGTGCGTCTCTGAAGGCACATGGAGTTCCAACCTGCCGGGTCTCAGAGGGGTGGAACCAGCAGCCTTGGCAGCCGGGCCCCGCCTTGTGAGCCCCTGATTACAGGCTGCCAGGCCACAGGTGTGCCATTTCATTAGCGCCAGCAATCAGAGGCCAGCCTGAGCGTCGCCTGATGGCAGGAGATGGAGGATAATAAGGCCTTTCTGTCTCCCCCCGTCCCTCCGGCTCCTGCGTCTGGAGCTGGGAGCACGAACTCCACGCCTCCCCTTCCCTTTGCAAACAGAGCTTCCAGCTCTCATGAAATCACCGGCTGTCAGGACTGGAAGGAGCCTGGGAGCTTGTATCCCCCCACATTTTTCCTGGGCCCTCTCATCTGTGCTCTTAGCTTCAGGTGCTGCCTCCGAACTGGCCTCCCGGACTAGTACATCCGGCCTGGGTGCTCCTGATCACAGATCATGGACACCCCCATCTGGGTGACTGTAGGTGTCTCCCACTCAGTATGTCCCAAACCCGATCGACTATCTCCACCCACAACCCCGTGCTCCTACCCAACCCTCCCTGGCCTCTTCCCTCCCCACGGGCACCAGCGCCCTGATTCTGAAATCAGCTCTGCCCACATGACTCCTGCCCACAGCCCTTTGCCAGCTCCTTGTTATTAAGTTCTAACTCCATCTCCTGCCCATCTTTCTAGTCTCATCTCCAACCCCCTTTTCTCTTGCATTTAAGTCCCCAGTCAGATGAAACCATGTGTGATTCCCCCGAATACGCATTCTCTTCTGTACGCCCGGCCGTTCTCTCCAGAGAACGTCAGCTCTTTGATCTGAGCGTATTTTTGTACCTCAGACCCTCCTTCGGTGTTGCCGTCCCTCTGAAGCCTCCCTCAATGTGGCAGAGGTACGTACCGCTCCTCTTCAACTACTTCTGTAACCTATACACACATTCGTTTCTTAATTCAACTGCCGTTGGTTTGTTTTAACAAGTATTTGTTCACGATCCACTAGGCATTTGATCCCTGCCTTCAGACAGCTTGCAATCTGGTGGGAGAGCTTGACATTTAACACACATACACACATACTCACTCACTCACTTGTAAATTGTGATGTGCAAAACAAAGCAAAAGATTAATGAAGAATAGGACACACTGGTAAATGGTTAGCTTGGGGAGTCATGGGAACCCTCACCAAATAAGTGACATTTGTGCTGAGATCTGAGTAAGAGTCCTTTCTTACTTCCTCAGGGGAAGAACAGAGAAAGAGCAATGCAGACAGAGCAAACGGCATATGCAAAGGCCCTGAGGCAGGAATGGGTGTGGTGCATTCAATAAAGTGAAGAATGTGAGAGCGGATAGATCTCAGGGTGCACGGGAGTGGGTGGGGTGAGACCAGGCTGGAAAGAGAGGCAGAGGTCAGACCACGCAGGGAGACCGGAAGGTGCCTGGGACCAAGATGGTGCCTTGGATGGAGATGTGGGTGCAGGAGGGTATTAAGAATTCTTCCAGTTGCCAAGATAACCTTCAGCTGAGTCTGCCTCTCATGCAGTCTTGGGGTAGGGGCGCTGGTAAGGGAGGGAGAGGAGGTCGGGATGTGTCCATGGCAGGTGATGTGGAAAAGAGATGGTGCTTGCAGGGTGTAAGCTGAGTCACTGAAGCAGAAACACATGCTGGGAGCCAGAGCCAACTGGGAGAAATTTAAAGTCCACATTCAGGAAGCGCAGAGGGAGGCTGGAAGTGACATTGGGTCTTTGACCTACAAGGTGAGGTAGGGGTCAGACTTAATGTCTTTTGACTCTCAAAGCTACAAGGTGATCCTGGCAGCCACCTTTGTAACTTTGACATCAAGGCCGACTCTCAGTAAATGCTCATGGACGTGAATGGAACTTGAGCGGTCCCTTAGACCTGGGAGCTCTCTGGAAGGTCTTAATCCCAGGCCAAAAAGGGCTTTGGCATTCTTCTACAACCTCCATTCTATTTGCCACTCCAATTTCTACTTCTCCCGTTAACCAGACCCCCTTCTCTTCCCTGGCCACCCCTCTCTCCGTCTCTGGCTTGCAGAAAGTGTCTGGTGTAATACCTTTAAAAAAATGCATTTAAGCATGACCCCCTCTCTCAGGTAGCTCCTGCTCCTTAAATAGGGGGTCACTGAGCTGCCTGGGGGAGGGCTGCGTTGCACCCTGGGGCTGGCCCTCTCTCCGCCAGACCCCTTCCCCAGCTCGCAAGCACTTAGAGCAGCCCTTGCAGAGTCAGCGATAACGGATCCCTCCGAGCAGGAAACACACAGTTCAGCATTTAGCTCGAGGCCACTGATGTGCCTGGAAGAAAATGTTTAGAGTCCAGGTTGGGAGTTGGGGGTGGGGCTGGGGCTGGGATTCAGAGTGATTTGTGATGATCTCAGCAGGGACACTTTCCAGAGCCCAGTGGGGGCCGGCGCACACTAGGAGTCCAGGGAGGACCTTGGAGGGCAGGATGAAGGTACAGAGATCCCATTTCTCAGTCTCCCGGGAGGGCAGCAGGGGTGGCCATGCGTCATTGAGGAGGCTGACCTGGGGGGCGGGATGGAAGCAGCTGTAACTTGCTCTGATGGAAGGGACAGTCGTCGGCACGCCCTCCCACAGCCCACTTCCCCATCTGCACAAAGGAGACAGACGCCTCCGGGTACCAGTGTAGGAAAGACTAGAGAGGAAGTTTGTACAGTACTTGCTCAGTAGATGCTTCGTATTTGGGGGTTCATCAAAATTGTGATCATCACAGCCAACATCGGTGGCTGTGAGTCTTCCTCGGCTCCAATCCCTTCTCCCCAAGCCTCCCCAGTGCTCCCTTACACACCACGTGAGCCCATCAGCCCCTCGGAGGGCCTCCCTTTGCCTGCAGGATGAAGCCACAACTCCTTAGCTCGGCGTTCAATGCCCTCCCGGTTCTCTCTGACTGAACTTCCTACCACGTTCCCCACACCGCAGACATCCTGAACCCTCTGTGCCCTTGACCCTGGATGCTGTCAAGTGCATGGAATGCCCTTTCCCTCCTTCTCAGCCTGGGAAACACCACCTCCTCCTCCTCGAAGTCCAGCTCAAACCTCATCAACTTGGTTAAACCCCTTCCTCTCGTGCTCGCCGACTTCCACACGTGGCTGCAGCGGGGCGGTGGGGAGAAGGGGCAGTGAGACGGGATGGCTAAGAATGCCTGTGCTCTGGCCCTCGCTAGCTGTGTGCCTTTGGGCAAGTTACGCAACCTCTCTGAGCCTTAGTTTCCTCATTCCTGTAGACTGAGGATGGCTATCTCTCACTGGCTAGAAGATGGGGGAAATGTACAGTTTGGGAAGGTGCATGGCCCAGGGACTGGGGCTTAATGAAGGGCTTAACCAGTGCTAGTTGCTGTAATTGCTCCAGTGCTGTGTGGTTGGCCACGTTTGTATTTGTCTTGATCGGCCATGGCTCCTTTGACTTCCTTAGGCCTTAGTTCACTCCTGCGTACGATGGGGACTTGGTAGCCATCCTTTGAGAACATAACTGTGTGGAGCCCAGCTCAGTGCCTGACAAGGAGTAAATGCTGTTTGCTGCCCTTTCTGAAGAGACCGGTCCTGTTTTCTGTGTCCTTTGCTCCTGGCTCGGTGCTGGGCCTCGGGCATCAAACACCCACTTAGGGTGTGTCCTTTTCTCTCAGGTGATTGTGCTAAAACACAACACCATTTCAGTCCGGTGCTCCCTGGCTCTCGAGTCCCCCCTACAGCTCCCCAGGACCCTCAGATACACTCTAAGCTCCTTCACTGGCCCCAGGAGGCCTCCTTCTGGTTTTCCATCTCTGGCTGTGCCTCCACTCAATGCTGTAAACGGGTCACTCAACCCTGAACTTGGGCTTTGGCTTGTTTTGTATTCTCTCCTTGAACCCCCCTCCACGCCCATGCTCTGTTTCCGGTGAGGTTGGGGGCCCCTAGATCAGTGTTACCATCCTGGCTTTCAGCCTCCTGCTCCCACACCAAGCCTGGGTACCAGGCAGCGTGGCGAGCCCCGAGTCAGGATGCTGGGGTTGGACTCCCTGCCCTCCTGCTTACGAGCTGACTCACCTTGGGAAGTCCACGCCATCTCTCTGAGCCCCGGTACCCTTATCTACAAAACACTGACGCAGAGTGAGCCTCACGGGTTCTTGTGAGAATTAAAGAAATTATACTCCGCATCGTATACACGGGCCTACAATGGTTACCATGCATGGTTGCTTTAAGACCAGAAACGCTTCCTCGAGGGCATGCAGGTAAATATTCCCTCCCTAAATATTTGATTTAAAGAGCTTAATGTGGAGGGCAAAATAAAATAAAGCGGCGGCTTTGGGCCATGTATTATTAATATCCATCAATGGCTGAACACGAGGGCTGTCTGTCTGACGTGCGGTTTCGTGGAGCGGTGGCCCTTTAAACAGGTTTCACTTATTGGAGATTGGGCTGTAAAAGGCTGGAAATGAAATCTCTCTCCAGGTAGAATGAGAAATATGCAGAACAGGCATCTTGCCACAAGGGCTGGAAGGAAGATGGCTTGTAGGACATGGGGACAGCAGGGGAAATACAGTGCATTCATTCATTCACTCAGTCATTCACCTGTTCATATCTTGGGGTGGTTTGGTTTTCACATGTGCACCCCTTCTTCCTCTCTAGTCCTTCCTTCCCTCCTCCCCTGACCCCGCCTGCCTCCCTTTCTTTCTTCCTTCCTCCCAGTCTTTTTCCACACTCAGCACCACCACTGGAGGTAGGAAATATTATCCCCGTTGTAGAGATGAAAAAACTGGGTCTCAGAAAACTGAAATTTCTTGCTAACTCTGCACAATGGGGAAGTGGTGGAAAGGGGTTTGGACTCGCCTGAGGACAGACCATAACCCACCTGAAGGCAGGAGTCGTGTCTGGGTCATTGTTGTCTTCCCAGCTCCTGGCTGGTCTGGCTCCGTGAAGGTGCCAGTTCCTTGTCAGATGATCCAAGAAGGCTTCAGGGAGGAGGGGGACTTGAGACATTCCTTCAAGGACTGGAAGGACGTAGAATTCAAAGCAGAAAGAATGAACTCGATCATCAGTGAAAACCATGGTTACCACTTACCAAACACCATGTGTACTAAGTACTGATATGTACATAGTCACGCTAATCCTCACAACGGCCCTAGGAAGTAGGGGCATCTACCCATTTCACTGATGAGGAAACTGAGGCTCAGAGAGATGAAATGACATGCCCAACACCACACAGTGAGTGAGCAGTGGGGTTGGGGTTGGACCCAAGTCTGTCTGACTCCAAAGTGTGTGGTGCTCTTAACCTCCACGTTAAGCTGGTCTTAACTTTGACCAGGTGAGCATTCTAGCTCCAAGCTTTCCTTATTAAAAAAAAGGAAGTGGTTGAGGAGGTGCTGATCTTTCTGGGTGCCCTTTTGC
Organism: Camelus bactrianus; assembly: GCF_048773025.1. NCBI lineage: Eukaryota > Metazoa > Chordata > Mammalia > Artiodactyla > Camelidae > Camelus > Camelus bactrianus. The sequence continues at coordinate 64,871,764 of NC_133542.1, read as the reverse complement.
CACGGACCGTGTTTGTGGCTGCTGAAATTGTCCAAACCGTGTCATGTGGGACAACGTCCCTCTCTCCCTCCATTTGGTTCCTTCCCAGGGTTGCCTTTTGCATTTCCACACTTGGAGAAAAGGCGGAAAGCCTCAGCTTCTGTCTCTTGATGCTTTGCAGGAGATGAGGAGCACGTAACTCTCCAGGAATCTCCTCCTGGGAGTCTCCCGTGGAACCAAGGGAGGCTACACAGTCCTTCTCAAAGTCAGCAGGCGTCTATACAGAGTTCTCCGTCTGCCGGCAAAGAGATCTACCCTCAGAGCTAGTTTAGAAACACTCGGCTGGCTCAGCCCTCTCCTTTTACGGAGACTGGTGGAGTCATATCTTCTTGTTTATCCTTGCCAAGTCCCCTCTTGTCATCCTAAGGGGAAAGTCAAATCTCATGGCTGTGACCTCTGAAAAATGTCCAATGGGGACTCACCCTACCCAAACAAAAATCGAACTTCCTGCTAGAATCATCTCACCACGGATGCCAGGTTACGGTGTGGGGGAGTCGGGGATGCCTGCTGGGTTTCTGGCTTGAACAGCTGAGGCAGTGGCAATGTCACTGGCCACGACCAGGGTCATGGGAAGAAGAGGGGCGCATGCTGAGCTCCGGCTGAGTTTGACCCGCAGTTGGAGGTGTCCACGGGGAGGTCGGCTCTATGGGTGTGGAGCCCAGGAGAAGGGTCTGGGCTGCAGGTAGAGGTTTGGCATCTGACTCCAGTGGTTCGATGGGAAGCCCAGAAGGGATGTGCTTGCCTGATGAGTGTGACTATAATGAGGAGAAATGAGCCCTGGGCTTTGAAGAGGTACTCAGGGGTCACGGACCTCATGAAAGAGACCAAGAAAGGGAAGTCCCGTGCGCTTGGATCTTTCACGCCAGTGCCTCCTCCACCACTGGTGGAGGTTAGAGTTCAGATTTGATCTTTTTGTTCATTTTGGTGAACAGACAACAGTGGCCCCTGAGCTCAGGATGGGGACACAGAGGCATCAAACACAGATCTGCCTTCAAAGAGCTAACGCTCTAGTGGACAAGCCAGACGGTACCGTGCGTAAAGTGTGGGGACAGACGGCTGCCCACCAGCTGGGCACACGACAGGCTGGCGCAAACATCACCTGCAAACGCGTTCGTAAAGGGAAGACCTGCCGAGCAGGCGGCGATACTGCCCGTGGACAGGGAGGTCCCCGCCTCGCCTCAAGACCAAATTGATAACAACTGGTTCCTTCACAGAGCCTGATTTATCTGCCAAGTGGATGTCTCCCCCGTGTGACCGCACTGCTATAGCTGTCACCCCCAATACAAAGGCTAGACAAATGCCCTCTCCAGATCTCAGGTACCAGGAGGAGAATGAAATCATAACTCACTATAGAAGCCAGTGATACATATTTTTACCCTGACGGGTGCGGGCCTGAAGGAGCTCTTCACTTTGTGCGTTTCCTGGCCGCGGACGGGCATCAATCTTCTCTCCAGTTTGTTAACACGGCTGCCACTCAAGCCAGGTTTACCGTCACATGACTGATGGTGCAGAGACAGTTCATCATGGGAACCTTCGCTTAATTTGCCTCGTCCGAATTGTTCCCTGCAGAGCCGATGCCTGATACGGCGCCGTAGATGACATTTCTTTTCTGTTGGAAAAGTCCTTTTGCACCCCCACCCTCTCCCGCCCCCTCCTGTGTTCTCCGCATCTTCTTATTTAATGGAAGCAGTCCATGTCAAAACGATCTGTAACTCTTCAGAATGGAAGTCAACATCCGAAGCCAAACAAAACCCCAGGACACAGTCCTTGGCTCACGTGGAATTGGCTGGATTTAATGCACTGGGTTAATTTCTTTTAGGAGATGCAGCTTGGAAAGTTTGGCTATCTTGGAAAAAAACAAAAAACAAAAAACACCTGGTTTCCCACTTTCCAGTTTCTCTGGGGACCACGTGCTTTCTTTTCACAGTTTCTCCTACAGAGCTTTCAAAGTTCTTTCTACTAACTCTTCAAACTGGCTGCAAGTTCCGTTTAAGCACCTACTCTGTGTCAGACATTGAGATACGAGCTTTTCATGCAGTAATTACTTTAACCAGGGGTGGAAAGGTCATTGTCCCCATGGAAGTTTAATGACGTCAGAACTGGCCAGATGCATTAACTCCCTTGGGTTTCTCTGATGCCAAGCCCATGAGCGTTCATTACACCTTCAAGATTAAGTTCCAGGTTTCCTGAGGCCACGGAAGCCTTGGAATTGCCTGTGTAGAGTTGGGGGGAAGGATGCTGTTCTTTCTGCTTCACCCAAAACTGTGTCTCCAGATTTCAGTTCGGTGTTGGGGCGCAGTCTGGATTCAGCAGCAGGATGCCGAGTGCTCTGATGATCTTATTTCTTCCTAACAATTGTCCCAAGTGGAATGTTCGACTTTTGGGCTACCTCTCTCTTTCTCAGCCCCATGGGTTCAAATTCTCCTGCTCTTCGAATCCACAGGCCTGTCTCCAAATACAGTTACATTTGAAATTACTCGGGGGTTAGGACTTCAACACAAAAGTGAATTTTTGAACTCACAACACATGAATTTTTGGGAGGGACACAATTCGGCCCCTAACAACCCTCAACTCTCCTCTACCCTTTGTTTGGAATAAAGTTGTGTAGTTCTCTTGAAATTTATTTATAAATTCATTGTGATACCAATAAAAATAATAACAGAGCATGACAAAATTATTCTAGAGTTCATATGAAAATACAAAGCTATGAGGAAAGACAGGAAAAATCTGAAAAGAAGGGTGTGGACTAACCTTATGAGATATTAGAACAGCTTGTGAAATGGTAGTGATGGAAATAATACAGTCCTGGATCTAGATGGAGCGTCCAGAAACAGATTCAAGCACGCGAGAGGATTTGATGTTTAATAAGATTGTTGCCGGCAATGAGGTTCTAGTTGCAGAAAGAATTCAGAGGCGAGACACGGAGGTTAAGAAAGTAAAGTGAGGATTTATTAAGGGATGGATAGTAGGCCCTCAAGGGGAGAGCGGGGAGGCTCAGGTGAGCACCTGCCCTGAGTTTCTTTGGCAAGTTGGTTACATAGGGTGTAAAAATGAATGGATAGAATATTTATTGGAGAAGGAGGGGTTTGGGGTTACTGTCCCTGATTTTCATCCCAGGTCCATCCACGTTCCCGAGAGGAGGAGGGGTGTCTGTCTGTATTTAGTCCGGATCAGAAGTGTCATGGCCTCGGTGCATGATGGGTACTTCTAATCTGCAAGGCTAATTTTATTGTAATGAGGGCATCATGAGCGAAAGGTTACATTCAGACATTAGAGAGTCCTGCCTTTTCCCACCTTTCTTTGTGGCCCCCAAGCCACTTGTCACCCCAAAATGTGTGGTCTCTAATCAGTCCAGAGGTTCCTGCTTTTCTCTGTCTGCCCCTTTGTTCACATGATGTGTGGTTTCCTGCCTTTTGGCCTGTGGTCCCGCTTTCTCTGCTCATATCTAGCTATCTGCCTGCTCCAACAAGATGGTGTTTCAATCAGTGTGGAAAAGATGGATAAATGGTATGGGGTCTATTAGCCGGTCAGTCGTAGTGGGGGATGGGGGAAGTTACACTCCTACTCCACTCATTATACCGAAATAAACTGCAACTCCTTGAAGATTTAAATGTAAATTATGAAGCCGGAGAGTACTAGAAGGAGATGTGGGTGAAATTAAAAGAATATTGGAACGGCAAAGGTTTTTCTAAACATGGCATAAAACCAAAAGAGATAAAGGGGAAAGGATGGGGGAAGGATAAATTAGGAGTTTGGGATTAGCAGGAACAAACTACTGTATACGGAATTTTTTTAACATTTTTTATTGATTTATAATCATTTTACAATGTTGTGTCAAATTCCAGTGTTCAGCACAATTTTTCAGTCATACATGGACATATACACACTCATTGTCACATAGTATACAAAATTGATAAACAACAAGGTCCTACTGTGTAGCACAGGGAATTATATTCAATAGCTTATAATAACCTATAATGGAAAAGAGTATGAAAAAGAATATATATTCATAACTGAATCACTGTACATCAGAAACTAACACAACATTGTAAATCAACTATACTTCAAGAAAAATTTTAAAAACCCAAAAGAGAGAGACAAATGCATTACATATAATTTAAAATATTTCTGTCTGGTGAGAATGCCATACATAAGCTAAAAGGCAAACACTGAATTGGTAAAAGTATTTATGGCAAATGACAGAGAGAACATTTCCTTATTAATAAAAACTCTTGGAAAAATTCCAGCTGAAGAGCAAAAGAGAAAAATGAGTGAAAGATATAATCACACCCTTTCCAAAAACAAAAGGGAATACATGCCTGAAAAGATGCTCAATTTCACTCATAAGAAATAAAATCTAAAATCAAAATGGACTTGTTTTTTATTTATTACAGACCAGTATATATTGAAAAGGGAGACTGGAAAGCTCAAATGGCATTGATAGTACTAGGGTAGTTGATTTGGGTGGGGAATTGGGCCGTATCTAGTGCTCCTAGAAGTTCCGTTTCCAGGTATAGTCTAGAGATGATCTTACCTCTGCATGCAATGCAGTGGTGACTGTGACGCAGTCACCTAGCCTGTGGCACAATTTCTTCATCTGTAAAATGGGAATAATGCAGCCTGATTGGCGGTAACACAACAGCTGCGTTCCTATGAAACCCTCACGTTCCCAAAACTTGTTAGAAACAATTATTTTTGATGAGTGGGGAGGAGAAAAGGGAGCAGCCCACTTCGAACTCACAATTAGTTATTTTCTTGTAGGAGTTTAAATCGAGAGGAAGCTTTTCAAAAATAGCTTTTGAGATTATTTTGTCATGGCACCTCTTAAGGGCAATTGGATTGATTAACCCCAATAAAACGAAACCGAAACAACACATTGTATCGTATCAAAACCAATGAGTTTCCAGCAATCAAAATAAATAACAGCTACCCATTTAGGCACAAGAATAGTTGAAACTATTTTGAGCAGGCCCCCTGCTCAAAGTTGATTTTCTTCCAACTTGCTAGTTTGTCCTGGGATGGAATCAGTGAAGGAGGATACTGTTGTCAACGGTGTCCCCTAGCTAAACGCAGGCATTCTAGTCCCTCTGTGTTAGGAGCATTTGTGCAGGAGGAGAAATGTCTTCAGTATGAAACCTTGGTGTCCCCATGTTTAGCGTGTGCTTCTGAAGGTCAAGGGTCTGGCTCAGCGCCCAGGAGGTAGGAGGCGCACAGCAAATGTTATTCTTATTTCTCGTTTTCTCTGCTCCAGCTCCTCCAACTCTTCCTCCTGGGCCACTCTTCTGCTGCTCCTTTTGACGTTCTAGTTTGAAAAATACCTTCAAGGAATTTGTAGTCTTAGGGGAGGTGGGTGTGTGCCTGACTCATCATCATGCTGTGTGCTGTCCACTTAAAAAGAAAAGCGCAACATACTACTCAGTCCTAAAAGAGAGTGAAATGATGCAGCAACATGGGTGGACCTGGAGATGATCAAACTGAGTGAAGTAAGTCAGACGGAGAGAGACAAGTCTCCTATGATATCACTTATATGTGGAATCTAAAAAAAAATGACACAAATGAACTTATTTACAAAACAGAAAGAGGCTCACAGACATAGAAAACAAACTTATGGTTACCAAAGGGAAAAGGAGGGGAGGGATAAATTAGGAGTTTGGGATTAGCAGATACACACTACTGTATACAGAATCGGTAAACAACAAGGTCCTACTGTACAGCACAGGGAACTATATTCAATAGCTTGTAATAACCTATAATGAAAAATGGTATATATATATATATATATATATATATATATATATATATATATATATATATATATATATGTATAACCAAATCACTATGCTGTATATCAGAAACTAACACAACATTGTAAATCAACTATACTTCAATTAAAAAATTGGCACAGGAATGGAAAAAAAAACCACAACCTAAAAGTTGAGAATTATGCTTTATTCAATGGACTTGCTGAGGACTTCAGCACTGAAGACAGCCTCTCAGATCGCTCTGAGGAACTGCTCCGAAGAGGTAAGGGAGGAGCCAGGATACACAGAAGTTTTTGCAACAGAAGCCAGGTAGTCTCTTCAAAAGATTACTGTCAATTAAAGGAAAACCAGACATAATGAATTTAGCACTTTTCTGTGTATTGGAAGATGCGAGAGTCTGGGCTCCTTGAAATCATCCCTTGGATGTGCACCTTAACTATCTAGGGCCAGCACCCTGCTTTCTCCATCCTGAATCCCTCAGGGTGCACAGTGGGAGGCGGCTGTGGCGGCTGATGGCTCAATGGCCGAGACATCCTCTGTTTTGGGAAAGACGACGTCCTTCCAGGCAGAGGGGCAGTTGAATGACACTCGGTCACAAGGGCCGGCAGCGACAGAAGCAAGTTTCTGCTCTGACTTCAGGGGCTCCAAGGAGAGGGACAGAAGGACCACCCATCCTGGTAAAGCAAATGAGAGGACTCATCATAGACCTGGCTCATGGAAGGGGCTCAAAGCCGCTGATCCCCGTGGTCACAGGCCCACTTCTGGGGCCAGTGTAAGTGCAGAGAGTGAATTACGCTGACTTCCCTGAGGCCGTGTCTGTGATTTCTGCCTTCTGTGAATCTGGCCTGGTGTTCAGCTTCATGAGACTTTAATTGAAGACCATCCTGAGAAGTGGCTCCGATCCTGGGGGGACCATCTAACAAGTAAAATGACCAAAGGGAGAGGGCAGGGCAGCCTCCAGAGGACACAGGAACAGCCTCATTATAACCACCCGGCTGCTGGCTGCTGCTCAGAGATTCCCCCCTTCCTGGGAACATGGCCCCGGGCTGCGTGACTTTGCAACGGGATGGGAGAGCTAGGCGGAGCTGCTACCTGGGGGGTGTCGTCTGCTGACCCCACCTCCCTGCTGGGACCTTCTGAGAGTGAGGCTGAGCGGGAGAGGTTTAGGGAGCAGAACTGGCCTTGGCTTGGGGGCTACCCTGGGGCTGCAACTCTGATCTGGAGAGACCCTCAGTCTGAGCTCTCAGGGGGCTTGCCTTGGAAATGCAGGTCCCTTCATCTCCTGAGACCCCACCAGAGGGGCCATCCAGGGGCTACCAGGTCAATGAGAAGATCCGCTGTTCTGTGAAGGACCTCGTCTAGGCAGGCACTTGTCTTGATAACCTCTGCCCGTTACTGAGAGCCTACTGTGTGCCAGGCCTTTTTCCACTGACTATCCTTGTGCCCATTTTACAGATGAGGAAACTGATATCCAGAGAGCCTTGGTGGCTAGCCAGATGTTACACAGCCCACAAATAGTGAAGCTGTAGGTGAAAAAAAATTTCATCTCTAAATATTTCAGATCTTATTTCTAAAAGATAAAGATTTTTTTAAAAAAACAAATGCTTTTATTCTACCTAAATGAAATGAACAACAATTCCTTAAAATCTCAGATATCCACTGTGTCCCCATTTCCCCAGCCATTTCTGCTTTGGTGTTTGAATTAAATCATTATAGGTCCTCTCTCCACTTCTGTTTTTTTTCTTTGCAATATTTGGTTGCTGAAACCAGGCAGTTAGTTCTGTCAAATGTCCCACAGCCAGGATTTTGCTGACAGGAGGCGGAGATTTGAACCCAGATGTGTTTCCAGAGCATGTGTGCTTTTTAGGACACTAGCTTTATCCTTTACAGGTTCTTTTCTCCATGACAGTCAGTTGAGCTCTAAATGCAATCAGGAGATTACAGATTCATCAGCTCGAAATCCTGCAACTCCGGTTGAAATCCGAAGTCCCCACAGAACTGAAGCCACATGTGACCAGGGGCCACTCCTCTGATCTTGAAAATCCCTCCTGACTTTGGTCTGGCTGCGCTGGCTTCCTCCCTGGTCTTAGAGCACTCAGGCACATCCTGGCCCCCGACGGTAGGCAGAATGAGGTGCTCCCTGTCACACTCAGGTTGCGGTTCCCACGTGGTGTCTGCACTCACCCACCACGCGGGGCTGCCACCATCTGTTTACTGCCCTGCTTCCCTGACTGGGCGGCTCTTCACCCACCTCTGCAGCCCCAGGTGCGTGTGTCTGTGAGCTGCGCCTGCCTCATTGGCTCCAGAGGAAATCCAGGGTTCAGGAAACTTCCCTACCCTGAGGGTCCCTCCTCCCTCCCTCCATGAGCACAGCCTTCCCCTCCCCACCAGTCCAGACCATGGGCAGCTCATCAGCACTCCAGTCACTGGCTCTGGGTTGGTCTTTGCTTTAAGCTCACACCCCGGGGCGTCTGCTTCCTGGGTGCCCTGAAACTCACTCACTCAGCTTGGTCCCTGGGGTTTGGCTTTGGTTTCTGTGCTGAGCAGGAAAGGAAATCCCTCCTCCATCCCCTGCCCCAAATGTTTTGCCTTTATTTCAGTCTGTGGAATTTCTTTCCATCTCTCTTTTCTTTCATTGCAATATTTGGTTGATGAAACCAGGTAATGAGTCCTGTCCAATTTCCCACAGTCCGGGTTTTGCTGATCTGAGGCTGAAATTTGAAGTCAGATGGAATCTCGCTTGCTTGCAGGGGGGCATCCAGCTCTCAGGGGTCCCATCCTTCGTGGGTTGGCTCCTGGCTGGTTCTCTTCCCCAGCCCCCTTCTCCCTTGCCCCTCAGCCCCTGCCCTGGCCTTGGAAACTACTTTGTACTCTTCTCCAAAGCACAGCCCAGCCGGGCTGGGGTCTGTCTGACTGAACGGGGCTCCCGCACAACCTGTCCTGAGCTTTCAGATCTGCTCCGCTCCAGTCTAGCCTGAGTCCCCTGCACCTTGTGGGCACTGAAGTTCTGAGTTTCTGGTCACTCTCCTTGGAATGCATCATGATCCCTGGCTGTTATTAGCTTCTGCTCATTCATTCATTCATCCATCCAAGAAGCAGATACATTGGGGCCTTCTCTGCCCTGGGCAGAATGCTGGGGTCTGAAACACAGCAGAGAGTCACACAGATGACGGCCTGCCCTCGAGGTAACCAGGTTGGCTGGGGACCAAGATGGGTACCACCCACACTGATACCGTGCAGTGTGATGGGTGCTGCGATAGAGGAGGGGCAGGATGCAGTGGGAGCAGAGAGTTTAGGCATTTAACCCACACTGGAGGAGGGGGTGGTCAGGGAAGACTTCCTGGAGGAAGGGCATCTAAGATAAGGGTAATTAGAATTTGAGTGAGTGTGTCAGCTTGCTAGGGCTGCCTGAACCAAGGACCACCACCTGGGTGGCTTATCCGCAGAAATGTATTGTCTCACAGTTCAGGAGGCCAGAAGTCCAAAGTCAAGGTGTTGGCAGGGTTAGGTCTTTCTAGGGGCCATGAGGGAGGATCTGTTCCAGGCCTCTCTCCTTTTCTGGGGTTTGCCCACAGTCTTTGGAGTTCCTTGGCTTGTAGACGTGTTATCTCTACCCTCACCTTCTCATGGCTTTCTCCTGTTTGCACATCTGTCTCCAAACTCCTCCCCTTTAAGGACACCAGTCATTTTGGGTTAGAGCCTACTGGATCACCTCTATAAAGACCCTATGTCCAAATAAGGTCCCACCCACAGCTACTGAGGGGTAGGACTTCAATCATGTGAATTTCGAGGGGACTCAAATCAAATCCTAACTTTGGATGGAGGCGAAGTCCTGGGTGAAGTTTAGGATAGAGGGAGAAGGATTCTGGGTTGGGGAGGAGGCAGTGTGTGCAAAGTCTGGAGGCGAGAGAAGATGCAGTGAGTTTAAGGACCTGAAAGTTGTCCCGTCTGCTGGGGGGGCCTGGGGTGAGTTGGGGAGAGGCAGAGGCGAGGCTGCAGAAGTTGGCAGGAGCCAGACTGGAGAATCTCTAAGGCCCAGGACAGTGGGAGCCACTGAGGAATTCTACACAAGGGCGTGACAAGGACGGAACTCTGGGGCTGAGAGGCAGGGGTCTGGGCTGGAAGGGAGGTGGTGGTGGGGGAGAGAAGCGGAAGGATTTCAGAGATATTTAGGAGAGAGGTTCAGCAGGGCTTCCTGATGGATTGGCTGGGGAGGGGTCAGGAAACGGGGGCTCTGGGCTGGCTGCCTGCTTCTGCTTCCTCTGGGTGCTGGGGGCAGTGCTCAGTGGTCAGGGGTCCCAGGAAGGGCCTGATACTGAATGAGGAGCATGTTCTCAGTCGCAAACACCTCCCCAGACTCAGACCCCCTTTGTGGTGGTGTATAGTTACTCCCAGGGACATCGAGGGGTCAGAACTCTGCAGCAGCTGGCAAAGATGGCTGGAGAGCCTTCTGCCCCCTGGCCTGTAGATCATCAGGGAAGGCATGGCCTGAAAGACTCACTTGGCAGCAGGTCCTAAGTGGCTCTCATCACCAGTCTTTTACGTCCAGGTTTACCCAGAGCATAGCCCATAGGAGAGGCCTGGTACCCAGGACCCTCCAGGGTCTGGTCTGAAGACTCCCAGCTTTATGCTCTGTGGCACCTTGTCAGTGGGACCCGCGATGAACGGAAGCACTACTGTCCCACCTCTGTTCTGGGAGCTCGCCCTTCCCCCTCTGGTCCACCTTCTCCACATTGTGCAAGCCTGCATTCTCCTCCATCCAGCCCATCTCCTGTCTCCTCATGAGCTTCTTTTTAAAGATATTTCCTTTCTTATTTTATTTATTTATTTTTTAATGGCGGTACTGGGGATTGAACCCAGGACCTTGTGCATGCTAAGCAAGTGCTCTACCACTGAGCTGTGCCCTCCCCTGTATTAAGAGCTTCTTGATGTCAAGGAAGAACATAAGGTTCACCTCTGTGATCCCAGTGCCTGCATCTGAGGGAGGAAAGAAACAGACATCTCTTCAACGCCCACTAAATGCCAGTCACTCCTTCATTGGTTTTAAGGAATACGTTCAAGTTCATCCTGACTACCCATCAGGTCTGGTCTTCCAGGTCAGCCCCAGTCACAGGTGAGGGCGCAGGCTCAAAGAGGAAAGCAACTTGCTCAAGGGACTTGATAATAAGTAGCGGAGCTGTAAAGAGTGTGTCCTTACTGCTTCCACTATCTGGGTAAATGGTTGTTGAATGAATGAATGATGGATGGATGGATGGAAAGTTAGAGGGATGGAGGAGACTCAGACAGACACTCATGGCCTCTCTCATGTCAGGATTGGAAAGGAGGTAAGGAATTAAGTTAGAAAGTCAGTCCAATAAATGGAGTCAGTGAGGAACTAAATGCGGAAGTTTTGCCCATAACCTAAATCACGTAGCCCCTTGGAGGGTGGCTGGAGAAGACAGGACCCTGGCCGTTCATCCTCGGATGACCCAGGGCAAATCACTCCCATGAGAAAGAGAAGGCTGGACCATTTGTCTTAGAAGCTCCCCCATCCGCCGACGTTGTCTCGGTTACAATGACTGGCCCCATGAACTCCCGCGGTGACTGACCATATGCTGGTCTTCCCAAGGCTCGGAGCAGACGGGTTTGGAACAGATCAGCCTGCGACCTTCACATCCCTATCTGCTCAGCAGCTGACTCAACTCAGGGGGGACGAGTCCATTTTGTTCCAATCGGGTGGCACACAGATGCGCAGTCATTTCAAACGAGGCCCTGCTCTTCAGTCTGCTGGGCTGAGAGGCATTTTTCCTTGTTCAGTGGAGGGCACAGAGGTGGGACGGAGCCGAGGGTATTAGATTCAATTATAAACCGAGGCTTTATCAGATATGGGAATGCTGAATCCTGAAGTCTCTTTCCCAACTCCTTTTCTGCTGACTGTCCATCCTTTTAAACCACAAGATGTCAAGGCTCCTAGAAATCTTGTTGCGTGAGTTATACTCTGTCCTTTCCAGTCACACTGGGGTCCTCTCTGAGGCTGAGTTAGACCAAGAACAGATGTCATTTCCCCTTTCCCATAAAAATCACAATGTGTTTATTCATTGTCTTTCTTCTTTCTTCTGTCCCTCCCTCCATTCCTCCCTCCCTCCCTTTCTTTCTTCACTCAAAAATATTGATGATGGCATCCTTGACATTCTGGGCCCCCCGCCTTCCTAGTAGGAAAAGGGGACCTCAGTTTACCTCTAAGTTTAGAATTCCACGGGCAACTTTACTATCCAAAGCTGCCTCCCACAAGGGAAAGGGATTAACTCACTAAATTCTGCTTGTTAATATATTGCTGAGGATTTCCGTAACTAGGTTCATGAGGGAAATTAGTCCACAATTTTCTTGTAATTTATTTTTCAGGTTTTGGTATCAAGATGATGCTGGCCTTATAAAATAAAAATGAGTCGAGAAGGATTTACATTCTCTGAAAGTCTATGTAAAATGGCATCATTCCTTAAGGACTGAGTGGAACTCATCAGCGAAGCCACTTGGGTGGATAGAGTTTTGTTTTATTTTTTGGGGAGGGGGGAGTTTTCTATTATGAATTCAATTTCTTTGATGGATATGAGACAATAGTCAGATAATTTGTCCTCTTGTGTCAATTTGAGTAGATTGTGTGTTTCTAGGGATTTGAAAATTTCAATTTTTTATTTTCAGATTTATTGACATAAAGTTGCTTACAATATCCTATTATATTTTGAATTTCTGTATGACCCTGCAGTGATGTTCCCTTTGTCATTACTGACATTGGGTGCTGGTTATTCGGGCTCTCTCTGTCTCTCTCATTCTTGATCAGATTTGCCAAGGGCTTGTCAATATTATTAATCTCCTAAGAACCAAATTTGGCCATTGTTAATCGATTCTATTGTACTCTCTGTTCTCTTTCATTAATTTCTGCTCTTTGTTTTCTCCTTCTTCCTTCAGTTTTATTTTGCTGTCTATTTCTAACTTTTTAAGATGTAAGCTTAGATCATGGGTTTTCAACCTTTTTTCTCCCCTAATACATGCAATTAAGGCTACAATTTTCCCTCTGTGCATAGTTGTGGCTGCATCCTGTAAGTTTTGATTATCACTATCATTCAGTTGAACATATTTTCTAATGTCCAGTGTTATTTCTTCTTTAACACAAGGGTTATTTAAAAATATATTCTTTTATCTCAAAATATAGAGGCTTTTCTAGCAATCTTTTTATTTTGGTATCGATTTCTAGCTTACCTTCACTTTGTTCAGAGTCCTTTCCCTACGTGATTTCAATTCTTGACACTTGTTAAGATTTGCATTATTGCTCAGCATGTGGTTAGGAAATTATGGTACAAAGAAGAGTCAGCCTCTGGCTTTGTTGGTGAACTCTATTGTACTTGGTTTCATTTTTGTGTTTTTCCCCTCACTTTATCTTTGAGTGATGACATCAGCACAGAACCTGGAGGAAGGAGAATCCACATGCCAATACCCAGAAGGGCTGAGGAAGAGATGGCAGATGCTACGTCTCAGGTCTAAGAGTCTGAATTCATATCTCGTGGGGATTCTGTGCAAGTGGGAAGATTTTGAGCAGGACTGAACTCTTATCTCATAACCATGTGCACCTGCTGTAGGGACATTGTAATCCCTTCTCTGACCTGGGGACCATGGAAGCACAGATTTCCTCATTGGCTGAACATGTATGGTTTCTTTCTCTACAAAAACTTGAAGGCAAAGACCATTTTTCTTTGTATCCTCCTTAGGCCTTAGAATCAACCTGGCCACCCAAGAGATGCTCAGTAAATTCCATTGAATTGACCTGACTCTTATTTTGGTGGACATGATATATGATGATGTCATCCCAGAATATCCAGGGAGTTAATCATACATGGACATCTGAAGTCAGGACACAGTTGGCATCTCCATTTCAAGACTCAGAACACAATAACTCTACCCTAGACTTCATTTCATGGGAGGGAGAAGAGAAGGCAACATTTAATTAGCAATTACTATGGTGGTAGGAATCTAGCAAAAAGTTTTAGATTCTATATGTATGTTATCTTGTTTAACTGTCAGAAACCTTTTTATCACCCCCATTTACAGGGGGAGAATCTGAGACTCAGAGAGGTTGAATGACTTACTTGAGGTTATACAGCCAATAAGTGGCGGTGCTGGGATTTGACCCCAAGTCAAAATGACTCCAAAACCCATGATATTTCCATTTTACCATTCTGCCTGAGGTTGTCCATCCATTCATCTATCCATCCAACCATCCATCTGTCCATCCACTCATCCATCCATCCACCTATCTACCCATCCATTCAACAAATATTTATTGAGCACCTACTCTACACCAGGTAAATAAAGTTCATGCCCTCATGAGAAGATACAAATGAAAAAACAACCAAAGAAACAGAAATGAGCTGAATATCACCCAGTGAGTTGATGCTCCCGAGGCCCAGAGGAAGGCAGCACTGAGAGGCAGCGAGACCCAGGTGTGAGTCCCATCTCCACACCGACTCACTGGGTGACTTTGGGCAAAGCACCTTACCTCTGCTTCTCATCAGTGAAACAAACCTTTGGACTGAAAATAGACTCTTGAAAATCTCCCAGCACCAAGACTATAATTCTAAGTCCTTAAGAAGTTCAGTTCTCTTATTTCTTTTTTTTGTAAATAACACTATATGAAATTGCCACAAAAAGCCCAAAACAGATGCCCAAGGAACCACAGAAGCAGATTCCTGAAGTTCAGGGACTGAAATTCAAGGACTTTGTCACTTTGAGACTGAGGACAATTTACCTGGATTCTGACCTATTTCCATTTGCTTTAGTGAGTATATATTTCTTAGTCCTAAATAGCTCTCAGGTGGTGAGCCCAGAGCTACTTCCTGGGAAGAAGGTGGGGTTTATTTATCAAATCAAGCCCCGCTGTGGAAGCAGATTCTGTGTTTACACCATTCATGCATTCAGCAAATATTGTTCCTCCCGTAGACAAGGACAAAAGTAAACTTCACCCTGAAAGGGCTCCATCATCACAGGTTTTCAGCTCCAGGGACTCTTAAAATTAAACCTTCCAATACCCCTTTCTCCATTTTCATTCATCGCAACTTGGACCTGAGATTGACCATTGCTGACCATTTGTTTTCTTATTAAAAGCAAACAAATTAAATTGCAAAAGCATTGCATTCCCAACATTGAAAATAGAACAATGAATAAATAAGAAAAACAGCCACCCATAACCCCACCACCTACAGATAAACACTATTAACATTTTATCGTATTTCCTTCCAGTCTTTTTATGCTTTTCAGAGTAGTTGGAATCATACTTTATAACCTTTTTCTATCTTGCTCTTTTACTTAATGTTATGTCATTAAGCATTTTTCCATGTCGTTAAGAACACTTCACAAGCATCATTTGTAATGGTGACACAATATTCTGTCTTGTACAGACAGTTCCATTTACTCAGCTATTCCTCCAAATCCAACCTTTAAGTTTTCCTACTCATCATACTTTACTGTTATGAATGATACTGTGATGAACATGTTTTGCACATCAATCTTTGTCCACATGTCAGATTATTTTCCTAAGAGAGATACTCAGGTCTAAAGCTTACTAGGCAACTTGCTTTCAGGAAATACCATACCTAAATTTTACTCTTTTCAGCAGTCTGTGAAGATGTCCAATGCCCCCTCTTCTCACCAGGCTAGACTACTATCAAGAAAAAGAAACTTTGCTCATTTGATGGGCGAAAAGAGTCCCCATTCTTATTTCTGATTGCATTTCTTTCATTAGTAGTGTGGTCGAATAAATATCATAATGTTTCTTAGCTCCTTGCATTTCTCCTTCTGGGAATTGTCTGTTTCAGTTTAATTATCCCCTTTTCCTAGGTGTTCTTTGCTTTTTGGGTTTTTGTCTACAGACATGAGATTCCCCAAATGAACAAGAGACAAGAACTCAAGAGCAAATAAGCCTTTGATTGAATCGCAATGTGCTCTGTTGCCCCCTGTAGAAAAGGTGTTTTGTGATCTGTTGCTGTGTAACAGACTACTCGAAAACATAGTGGCTTACAGCCACCGTTTTATTTTGCTCGTAATTTTGGGGTCAGGAATTTGGGAGAGGCTCAGCTGGGCCGTTAGTCACTGAACAGTGTGGCATCTCCTGGGGCAGCTGGGGCTGGAGCATCCACTTCCAAGATGCTCCTTCACTTACTTGACTGGTGCCCTGGTGGGGAAGGCGGGAAGGCTGGACTCGGCTCGGACAGCCAATGACAGTACCTAGAAGTGTCACCTCCAGCATGGTGGCTTCAGGGAACCTGGGCTTCTTTCAAGGACGTTCAGAGCTCCCAGAGGGAGTGATCCCAGATACAAAAAGTAGAAGCTGCTGGTTCTTGAAGCTGGTGCCTGAAAACTGACATAGCATCACTTCTGTTGTTTTCTGTTGGTCAAAGCAGCCACAGAGCATGTCCAGATTCAAGGAGAGGGCATACAGAACTCACCTCTTGATTGGAGGAGGGTCAAAGAATTTGCAGCCATTAAAAAAAAAAATTTTTTGGCGGGGGTGGGGAGTGTGTGGAGATAATTAGGTTTATTTATTCAATTTTTTTTCTTTAATGGAGGTACTGGGGACTGAACCCAGGACCTCATGCATGCTAAGCATGTGCTCTACCATCCCCTGACACTGCAGCCATCTTTAATCTGCCAGGAAAGAGTACCGCTGTATTCCACTTTTAAATTATTATGGATTCAGAGGGTGGAGGAAGGCAGGGAATAAATAAATGAATTAATGAGCATTTAGAAGTTATGCAATTTGCAGAAAGCCACACAGCAGATCATTAGGAGAGCCTAAACTTAAACTTTAGGACATTCTTGCTCCTATTTAGTTCCAGAAACATTTCTTCCTCACCAGGAGGGGGCTTATCTTAGCAATATGTGTGGAAACCAGCTTTACATGGAATGATGTAAAAGTTCCCGAATGGAAACATGTAGCAATCATCTCTCTCCGTTTACATCTCCTGAAATAACTGTGTTGTCAGAGGCCAGGCCCGGGGGGAAGTGAATTAAAATATCTCGGTCTCTGAGTCAACAACGTTGGGTGGTAGATTGCACATTCTAATATGCATAATTTTCAAATCCTTATCTTTCTTCCCCAGACAAGTGACTGGAGTTACTAGCAGAGCTTATAATGTTAAGTATTAAAGGTTGAGATTATGTGGCATAAGAGACTACTCTTCTCCTGAGAATTTAGCCATTTTCCTGACACCATTGGTCCAGTAAGTTCCTGGGTGAGGACTGCCTTGGATTTGGTAATATGACAAAAAAGGATTTCTTTGTGCTTTTTAGTGACATATTCTACACGAACAAAAGTCACCATACAAGCTAACACCTGCCGTCAATTCCCCAGCATAATCAGAATGAATAACATCATTCATTGACTCATTCATTCCTTCTTCTATCCATCTATCCATCCATCCACCCACCCATCCATCCATCCATCCACTCACCCATCCATCCATCCATCCATCCATTCATTCATCCATCTATCCATCCATCCATCCCTCTACTCAGTCAACAGATATCTATTAAGCACCTCCCACATCTCCGTCACTGTGTGGAGATACAAAGGTGAGCTAGAGTATCATGATCTTAGTGCTAATGGAATTGCTTGCAACACTGAGCCACAGGAAGAAAGCTGGTAGGAAGGCAGATTTATCGAGTGCCTACTATGTGCCATGGATGGTGCTTAGTACTTGTCCACACCCCTGGGTCTCAGGGATTAATACCCGCCCTTGAGAACAGAGGAGGCTGAGGCTCAGAGAGAAAAGTAATTGATGAAGGGCAGGCAGCTGGTCAACGGCAGATCTGGGATGGAAATCTTGGGTCTGTCTGACTCCAGAGCCAGTGCCACAGAAGGGACAGGAAGAGGACAGGCATGCTTGTCTGGCTTATAAGCCTCTGTGCTCCATCACTGCCTGAAACACAGAGCTCTTATGATGCTCAGTGGAGAAGGAGACCTAAATTTAATAATCACAGGGAGAAACCAGCATGGCAAACTTGGACTTGGAGGAGAACCACAGGGTTCTGTGAGACCATAAAGGGCAGAGGGGGATTCTCTAGTTTGGGAACTGGTCAGATGTAGGTTGGACCCTCCTCTCTTCAACTCATCTCGGCTTCATCCTCTTCTCCTTCATCTTGAACGTGTCTCACGAGGGGTCTGAGGTCCTTTTGTCTTTTCTTTGCTCCTCTCAGACCTTTCCATTTGAATTTTTTCACCTTAAAAAGGAAACTTACAGGATATTTATTTTCATTATTCTCTTAAATATTTTTTCATCTCCACTTTCATTTCTTTCTGGATCTCCTATCTAAATGTCAGCGCTTGGACTTCTGCCTTCCATTTTGATGAATTTCTCTTCCAATTAATTCATTAATTAGTTCATTCTTCTTCCTTCGGGGAGATTTTCTCAACCTCTCTTCCCATGGACTAATTCATTCTTCAGCTATTTATCCCCACTGCTTTGTTCATTATAGAAACCATTCTATTTTCTTGATGCAATATTTCTGCTCGGCCCTTTTATTTTTGTTTTGTTCTTCTTGTTTTGTACGGCGAGTATCTTCCCTTATCTTCTTTTATAGGTTGATTTGGCTCATTTAAAATTTTTATTCCTTCTGATCTAATATTTCTGCTTCTTGATGGAATTTGTATTCCTGAATGCTAGTTTTTTTTTTTTTTTTCTTTCTTTCGGTATAGCTTTACTTCTCAAATGTTTCATTATGTTTCGGTGTAAACTTATTTTTCTCCAGGGCATGTGCACAGCGGGAGGGCAGTTCCAGGCTCAGCGGACTAAGGGGGTGGCCTGGGGGAGGGGACAGGCCATGGCATCACAAAAACCATTGCCAGCTACCCTCGCCCGACCTGACAGGTCTTCAGGCAGAGGTCTCACCCTTTGCCACAGAGAAAAGCAGAATTCAGAGGAAATCCTCCTTGGATTGTGGTCCCCCAGCCTTGGGTGTGAAGGAGAGTGGGGAAAGGATGCCTGAAATTAACTAGCCCCCATCTGTTTTTCTCAGCCTTTCCTAAGCACAGGGCTCTGTACTTCCTGATGTTACTGCTGAGGGTACCTGGGGCACAGGTGTGAGTCCTGGCAGGTGTAGGACAGGTGCTGTTTGTCCCAGGACAATGGTGGCCGAGAAGGAAAAGCGAACTTAATCAGTTCCTTTCCTCTTTTACCCACCCACAGCCTAGCCGGGCTGGTTCCTCGCTCAGGTCAACATCATTCCTCTACCCATTTAAAAAAGGCTCCTTCCCCAAGCGAGGGGTTCATCACTGTCCCCTTGCTTCTTGGTGTCTTCTTTCTCTAGATCCTCCAGGGCTCGCCTTGGGGGAGGGAACCAGAGCAGTTTGCCATCCTGCCCAGCCTCCCCACCGTTCACCCCAAACTTCCTGCAATTTCCTAAACACACCCAACCCTTCCCCAGTTTCCTGCCCTTGCTCACACCCCCACTGCGGCCCTGAATGCCCCCCCCCCCGGCAAACATCTACTCCTCTTTGCAGCTCAGCTCGAGTACCCTCTTCCCCATCGAATCTCTTCTGACCTTCCTGCTAATCATCATCATAACTGATAAGCCTTGAGCTCTTGCTCTAGGATAAGCCTGGTATCAAACACTTCTGCTGCATTTCCCATTTAATTCCTACCATAATCCTGGCACAGAGAGGTTCAGTGACTTGCAGAAGGTCACCCAGCAAGTCAACGGTAGTGCAGACTTCAAAAATGCATCAAATGCTCGAGCCCATATCCCTGCTCCCTAGATCTGCTGCCTCCTGCTTATTATAAGGACTTTCCATCTCTCTAGCCTGACAGTTACCCAGCACAGGTCCTGGCTCAGAGGCGGTGATGGAATGGATTGGTTAGTCCGCATGTCCCACTCCTGCCAGATGTCTTTTGAGCAGCAGGACTGAGCAGAGTGCTTTACGTATGGTAGGAGTCAGCCAGCCAACCAGCTGTGTAACCTGCTCCAGGAGAGAACGGAGGAGGATGGCGTACCCTTGCTAGAGTTTATTCACTGTGCTTGAGAATTGGTTAATTCAATAAACATTTATGAGCACCTATTGTGAGCAGTACCTTTTTTTTTTTTTTCCCTAAGAGTGCTTATTAAGATACTCTCATCCCCAGGGAAGTTTTTACATCCCCCCCTTTTTTTAAAATTGAAGTATAGTTGATTTACAATGTTGTGTTTGTTTCTGGTGTACAGCATAGTGATTCAGTTATACATACACATACATATTCTTTTTCATATTCTTTTCCATTATGGGTTATTAGAAGCAATTGAACATAGTTCCCTTGTTCTACAGTAAGGAACTTGTTCTTTATCTATTCTGTATATAGTGTGTATCTGCTAATCCCAAACTTTTAATTTATCCCTCCCTCCCCTTTCCCCTTTGGTAACCCTAAGTTTGTTTTCTGTCTGTGAGTCTGTTTCTGTTTTGTAAATAAGTTCATCTGTGTCATTTTTTTCAGATTCCACATATAAGGGTTACCGTCTGATATTTGTCTTCCTCTGTCTGACTTACTTCGCTTAGTGTGATAATCTCCAGGTCCATCCGTGTTTCTGCAAATGGCATTACTTCAGTCTTCTTTTTATGTCTGAGTAGTATTCTATTATACATATACCACAACTTCTTTACCCAGTCATTTGTCGATGGGCACGTAGGTTGCTTCCATGTCCTGGCTATTGTATATAGTGATGCTGTGAACATAGGGGCGCATGTATCTTTTTGAATTGGAGTTTTCTCCTGATATATGCCCAGAAATGGGATTGTTGGGTCATATGGTAAGTCTATTTTTAATTTTTAAAGGAATCTCCCTACTGTTTTCCATAGTGCCTGCACCAAATTACATTCCCCTCAACAATGTAGGAGGGTTCCCTTTTCTCCACGCCCTCTTCAGCGTTTATTGTTTGTAGACTTTTTGATGATGGTCATTCTGACCTGTGTGAGGTAGTTCTGATTTGCACTTCTCTGATAATTAGCGCTATTGAACACCTTTTCACGTACCTATTGGCCATCTGTACGTCTTCATTGGAGAAATGTCCATTTAGGTCCTGTGAGCAGGATCTTTCTGACTTAGTCTTATGGATTTCCACCGGGGGCTTTTCCATCTATGCTGTGATATTACAGGGCAAACAGGTGTCAGATGCCCCCAGGGACAGACGGGTATCAGGTGCTTGACAGCTGATGATCTAAGAGCCTGGCAGAGTATTTCTAAAAAACATAGGTCTTTGATTTAGAAATGAGAGAAACAAGAACTCCGGATTCCCCAAGTTTATGAACAAAAGATAAAGTATTCATGAGCAAATAGCAAAACTAAGTAAGCATAATACAAAATTAATAAGACATACCTTTTAGAGCAGAGTAAAGGAATTAATAATAAACTACTATTTACTACTGAGAATTCAACTCCCCTCCCTCAAAAAAAAAAAAAAGCTATTTGATGATCATATGATGTCAGTTTGGCATCGCTGTAGAGTTGGCTGTGGTTGCTAAAACCAGATTCTCTGTATTTCATGCTTCCTGCGTTTCTACTGATGGTTTTTGAGACTCTTTTGGCCACGATGGAGGCAAAATCCTTAAATGAAAAGTGGCCCATTTTATGTGGGATATACTTTTCCTTCACCCCTTGTCCTGTGTCTTTTCTTAGCCACTTGGTACAGCTTACACTGACCTTAAGAAAGCAATGGTGACACACTGGTCCCCACCCCCTCTTTACTCTCTTTTTTCTCATGCTGATCGAATCTTGATTTTGGTTGGAAGAAATGTGCTGAGTATCAGGGGATCAATCAGGGTTGGTCCAAGACAACCATGGAGATACTGTTCTTTTTGGCAAAGGTCATGTGAATGAGATGTGAGGGGAAGTCTGGGGGGAAAGTTTCAGAAAGGTTTTCCTGTCTTAAAAGGAAGATATGAAGGAAGAGAAAGCTTTTCCCCCTCTTCTTCCCTCCTTTCCAGTGTTAGCCACTGTCCTGTGAGGAACATGAGATCCTGGCAGGAAAGCAATGAGACCCTCAAAAGGGCTGGCCCAGAGCCCTGATGCTACTGAGCTGCTGAAGGATCCAATCCTGGACCGAAACCCAGGCCTTTTGTTATGTGAGATGATTATGTATCTTTTTCACTCAAAGAATCACTTATTGGCTTATTGTGTTATTTGCAGCTGAACGCACACCCACCGATGCAGCTGGTCCAGGAGGCAGCCTTGATTTCTCCTGCACATCCTCCCCAGCTTGTATTACCCTCAACCCCCACCCCACACATACATGTATAAAATTCATCCTTTTAACTTTCGACAGTATCTCGTTAGTACCAAAGACATTGTTGCCTCCTTTTAACAGAGTGGGAAACAGGCTCAGAGAGTGACTCCTTTTATGGCAGATCGTTATGGTGCCATACACCCGGGGTTTTGGTAGCTGAGATTCTCCCAGTGGCATGGCAGATGGAAGGTAATCACACACGCCTCCATGCAAGATGTGACAACACTGTCCTCTTAGAGGATCTTGGCATCAGATCTAAGAATTGTGACGGTTAATTTTGTGTGTCATCTCGAATGGGCCATGGGGTGTCCAGATATCCAGCCAAACTTTATTCTGGGTATTCCTGTGAGGGTGTTTTTGTATGTATTTAACATTTGGATGAGTAGACTGAAGAAAGCAGATTGCTCTGTCTAAGGTGGGTGGGCCCTGTTCAATCAGTTGAAGGCCTAAAGAGAACAAAAGATTAACCTTCTTGTGAGTAAGAAAATTCCTTCTGCCTGGCTGGTTTTAAGCTGAGCATCAGTGATTTTTTTTTTCTTGCCTTTGGACTCAGATCAAAACATCAGCTCTTCCTGGGTCTCAAGTCTGCCCATCATCTGAGTCACTCCATCATCTCCCCAGACCCCTAGTATACATACGCAGATGTTGGGAATTGTCAGCCTCTATAATCACATGAGCCAATTCCTTCTAATGAGTTTCTTTCTTTCTCTCTCTCTGTACATCCTATTGGTTCTGTGTCTCTGGAGAACCTTTCTTAATACAAGAATCACCCAATTCCAAAAAGATAAGAAGAAAAATTAAAAAAAAAAAAAAGAAAAGAAAAAAGAAATCATCCAACTCTGAAGCAACCAGGATTTCCTTCTCAACACAGCAAGGGGAAATGGAACTAACAGCTTCTGTGCGGCCACTCTGCGCTTTTCACTCAGTATCTCATTTAATCTTCCAACAGCCCTCAGAGGGTGGTCCCCCTGGCATCTCTTACCACTGAGGGGAAAGGAGACTCACAGCAGGAGAGCAGCTTGCCCAAGGCTGCACAGATGGGAAAGGCATAGCTGAGGTTTGTGAATTTTTCTATTGAAATTACTGTCTGGAGATGCTGGAGGAATTTGTTGGAGAGTAAGAATCTTAGCTGGTTTTCCCATTCATCTTTAAGGGAACCGTTGGCTCCTTGGTTTGGGGTGGAGACCTAAATCATCATCCAGCTCCAGGATTCCCCCATCACTCTTCTCATTCACTTGAAAGGCGGAGTGATTTACAAAGACAATTCCTTGCAGAATCCGATGACACTTGCAGCATTTCTAGCAAACTGCAGACAGTTCATTTTTAGCCTCGTGGGAGAATCTCCTCCTGCTCCCTACAACTTATTTCCCCTCTTCTTCATTTTTTTTTTTTTTTTTTTTGGTTTTGGTCTCAATGTCCCCTATCTTATTCCTTCTACCCATGAAAGCAATTTTAGCTTCATGAAACTAATTAAAGTTTTATGTGCCTACATTCCTTTACTGGACTGATGGTAGATTTCTTAGATTAAAATGGAACCAGGCCAAGAGGGAAAAGTCTTCTGGGCTCTCCTACTAGTGTGGGGTTGTGTGTGTGGTTGTGGGGTGACTCAGGATGTCATGCCTTGGTTTGGAGACCATAGGACTAATGAAGAGAATCTAAGTTCTTAGGGCTTAGACAGTGTGATAGGGAGTCAGGCAGGTGCTAATGGGTGTGCAGGAAATGTTTGTTGAATGAATGAATGAATGAGAACATTGACAAATGAGTAGAAAATTATGATTAAAAAAAGAAAGTTATGATTAGTAAAAATGAATTTTCAAAAGGCTATTGATAAAAATATCATTTTTGAGTGCTTACCATGCGCCAGGGACTCTGCAAAACACTTTACAGCCGTTATCTCAACTAATCGTTCATGAGTGCCTTTAAAATAGGTATTAATACCGTGTTTTTACAGATAATGAAATTGAAGCTCAGCTTTCAGAACTTGCTTGAGCACACTCAACGAACATTGGAAGAGCCGGAATTCAGAACAGAAGTGTTTGACATCAAAGCACGTGCTGTCTGATTGCTGAGTACGTTGGGTGATTTGTCTACAGTTACGCACTCCCTTCCTTGCTATGCTTCCCTGGGGGTGGAGTGTCCTTGCTCACTCTGTTCACTTTGGGCTTGGTCATGCGACTTTCTTTGGCCGATGGAATGTGAGGGGCCCCATGCTGGAGCAGCAGCTTTAAAGACACTCATGTGGTTTGGCTCTGCCTCTTGTGCTTTCCTTTTCTCTGCCATTAAAAAACATGAAATGCACCATGCTTCATGTCTCCATCAAATGCTGCTCCTTCACCCTGGTCTCCAAATAAGAAAACACAGGGAGCAAAACAAATGCATAGAACTGACCCACAGTCTCCAAGCAGCCCTCTGGCAATGTGAACAAGAAACACATGTTTGTACTATAAGGCCTTGAGATTTGGGGATTGCTTGTTACTGCAGCAAAAGCTGACTAATACAGTTTCCAAAATTTGGAGACTAGTCTGCATTGCCTCCTGAAAGAGATGGAAGGTAAACTCAGACTGGGGAAGTTTTTTTATTAGGCTGAGAAATGAGGAAAATTCCTTCTAGAAGGCAGAAAGTGAATGAACGAAGGCATGGAGGTGGGGAGATGCATGGAATGTATGAGGCCAATGAGAAAACAGCATTATGGAAGCATCATGATCGGGAACAAGGGACAACAGTTGAAAAATCAGACCATGGATAACATTGAACATCCTTCTAGGGATAATGAACTTTACCTGGAAGGCGCCGGAGGGGAGGCCACTGAAGGTTTGTAAACAAGGAACATGGTGTGTTTAGGAACTCATGGTTTCCTGGCATGTGTGGAAAATCATTGCGAGTCATGTCGCCCCTGTTCTCATTCCAGGCTTATCCTGTAAACGTGTTACTCCAGCTACCGCATTTGCAGGCAGCCAGAAAGTTGATTTCTCTCCACCTTTATCTGATGTCTATCAGGATGGGTGACTCTGTTCTGCTCAGAGGAGGAAAAATGAAGCTGCCTCAGGAATAATAATAGTGATTTTCTTCTAAAAATTTCTTCCAAATCCTATTTATATGTCCCAAGGAGGGCAAGGAAAGAGACAGAAGAAAGAAAAGGGCCCTGCAAACCTTAGGCTGCTACTGTGGGTCACCAAGGTTGGGTTCATGTGTGGATGATGTGCACCCATAGGGGCCCTGTGCTTGCGCTGATGCTCTGAGATAGCACCTTAACATCCTTAATAATTTTGGAACGGGAGTCTCTGCATTTTCATTTTGTTCTGGGTCCTGAGAACTCTTCAGCCAATCCTGTAGCAGTCAGGTATTGTGGTACCATGCACTTCTCCTACCTTCTTTCCGCTAATTCCTCTGGCAACCCTGTGAGGGAGGAATTATCGTTCTAGCCTGACTGATGTGGAAAGTGAAGCTCAGAGAGGTTAAATTATTGGCCCCAAGTTACACAGCTGACATGTGATCCAGCTGGGATTTGAACCCTGATCGATGTTGTCCCCAAAGCCCACTCTCCTTCACCTGAAGTGTCCACAGAACATTTGGTTTTAAGGCACCTTTTCCCTCTCATTATTTCAGCTTCCCAATGGCCCTGTAAGGTCAAAGTCATTATTCCCATAGAAGAAAAGTGACTCTCCCAGGAGGTCAGCAGTAGAGCAGGACTGGAGGTGAGGCCTTTCAGGCTCTGAAGCCTGAGTCAACAGACCCTGTGTCCAGAAGGATAACTCCATGGAAACCCGTGAGATCCAGGGCTGTCAGGTGCCTCCCAGCCTCTCCACCTGCCCTCTCATCTCTCAGTAGCTCACAGCTCCTACAGACCATGCACAGAGTTCACTGATGATCTGGACCATGGAAATCCCATGACGACACTTGGTCCAAACCCTCCCCTTTATAGATGGTAGAACCAGAGGCTGAAAGAAGGACAGTAACTTGCCCTAAAAGTCACACACGGGGCTGTGATGGCTCCACCACTGGCATTCACACATCCATTCTTCTAACAACTACTTCCAGATTCCAGGTACCATGCTAGATGCTGAGGATACAGATATGAACAGGACAGACTTAGTCCTTCCTCAAGAATTTCATGTCTAGTAGAGGATGGACAAGGGACCTAGGTCTTCTGACTTCAGGGACCCTCCACCAGGCAGACCCTCTCAGCACAGCAACAAGCAGGCTGAGTGCCCTCCGATAGGGAGGCTGGGGAACTTTTGGCTTAGAGAGCTGATGCTGGTTTTGCAAATCAATTTGCATAAGATAGGTTCTATCCTGTTAGAACAGCAAATTAATAGCTCATTTTATGGATTGAGCAATCAACACCTACAGCCCATTAAATTTAACAACAAACCCAGCTGATGATCAGGCTTTCAGCCTGGTCCCACCATCCACTCACGCGCTTCCTTTCCTTCCTCCTGACCTTTTTATTTCCTTTCATCTCCCTTCTCATGAGCCTCCCTCCTAGATCCTCACTCTCTCATCAGTAAATGTGATGTTAATTTAACTCCCCAGTATCTCTTCTATGCTGGGGCTAGAAGTTCGTCCCGGTCCCCCAAGTGGATTCTGTCATCTGTGGCGGGTCCCAAACTCCAAACATCAGCACACAAGCTCATTCTGGGGCCCTTGGCTGGGCCTTGGGAATGAGCAATCAATATTTTATAAAGGTGTTAAGGTGGTTAATAAAAGATGCATGAAGTGGCATGCAGGGAGGAGCTTGCTGACAAAGGAGTGGGTGACATTAGAGCTAACCTTGATGGCTATAACTTACGTGGATGGAATTCACTAAGGAAGTCTTCACTCTGGTCTTCCCAAGGAGATGGAAGATTTTTCATAAGGACATTGTCAAACCCCTTAGGTCCTCCAACTTAACCTTCCTTAAAAGACTTCTAATTGCTTTAGATGCATGGGTTGTATGAATAAGTGGATGAGGGACCAGATGATATGGTTAACTAGACCTCCATTAGCTGTGTTGTCCCATGAATTTTGCATGCCCCTCTAGGTGGGAGCATTTTGCATGATGATTGGCAGGGTTTGAGGGAGCCTGGAGTTTCTGGATAAGTAAGATGGTGTGTGATAGACTGGGTTATTTGTCCTAATTCTTCACTCCATTGTGATAGGGTAATACATTCGCATCCTGTGCCATGCTTTGCACTCTGTGGAGTATATGTTGGGCTGGTCCCTGTGAGTTGCTTTGGCCAATGGAATGATGGTGGGTGAGACTTGATCAGCGGCCCTACAGGTGCCTGTGCAGTTGGGTTTGGGCTTTTGTGCTTCTGCCATTTGCCATGAGAAGAATGTGCCACTGGTGGAAGGAACTTGAAAGACATTGGAGTCACCCCAGGGCAAACCTGCAACCTGAACCCAAGCCCAACCCAGCCCATACAAAATGCAAACTCAAGCAGAGCTGCCCAGCCCAGTCCAGCCTTGATCAGCCAAACTACCATGACCCGCTTCTCTGCAGGGCCTGAGTACAAGCAGAAATGCCTCATGTTTGAAGCCACTGAATTCTGGGGTGGCTTGTTAGGCAGCATTAGCTTCCTGATACATGGCAGAAATTGACTGTTGCCTAAAATTCCTCCCTTGGTTGGTTCTTCAAGGCTCCTTTTGGCACGTCTGGCTGAGTCATTGCCATGTAAAAGTAGATCATGGAGAATTCTTCACCAACTTAGCCCTCAACCACCTGCCCTGTCCTAATCTGTGCTCAGCATCCCCAATTCTTCCTGTCTGCAGGGCTGCTCACCTGGTGACATATTTCCTGACTGTGGGAGAGGCTCCAGGTGGCCTTACCTCTTCAGTGAGCCCTCTTTGTCCATCAGCAGGATCTGAGCACTGTCCTCAGTTCTTCCTGAAACCTGTGCCTCATCCTGGGGTCCTGTCTCAGTGGGGGCGGCCTCTCACTCAGTGCTCAAGGCAGAACCCTGGGAGCTCATTGATTCATGCAAGCGTGTACCTGTGAGTGCTACCCTGTGCAAGATGTGCAATCTTCCTATCTCTGGGAATACAGAGATAAAAAAGTCTGGACCCACTGTCGAGGGGCTCATGCTCTAGAGGGAAGGCAGATAATTATTCCTTCAAGTGGCCACCAAGTTGTGCAGTACGTCTCACTTCCTCCCCCTCAGTCCCGTCAGATCACCATCATTTCTAGCCCCAATCATTGCAACAGCCTCCTAGTCACCTCCTGCCCCCACCACTTCTACCCTTCTAAATCAGCCTTCCAACTTCCCCCCAAAACTGGTGACCAACACAATCCTTCTAGACAAAATCTGACTATGTCACCGCTCTGCTTAGACATTTGCTAATGGCTTCCTCTCACCTTCTGGGTGAATCCACTTGCTCGCTGGCATCCAAGACTCCCCATGACTGGAATCCTGCCAGCCCCACCCGACTCACTGCCTCAGCCCCGCCCCACTCACTCTTGTCCTGCCCTCTCCATAAGCTGCTCTCCACACTGACCGTGAACTTTCCCATCTCTGCACTTTAGTACAAGCTCTTCCTTCTGCTGGTCACACGCATCCTCTATTCTTTGTGCCTCTTCTTCAAGATTCAGCGCCTGCACCACCTCCTTGGGGAAGCCCCCCTCGTGTCCCCTTGGGCAGCATTTACTTCCCCGCCACTCCCATACACCTTGCCCATCTTTCTAAAGTGCAGGATTTATCATACGGTGTTGTAACATTTTTTTGTGTGTCATACATTTTTCTTTTCCTGTTTATAACCCAAATTGCTTCTAAAGAGAGTGGATTAAGTTCATAGGTGAGCTTTTGTTCAGGCAAGCA
Source organism: Camelus bactrianus (assembly GCF_048773025.1). Lineage (NCBI taxonomy): Eukaryota > Metazoa > Chordata > Mammalia > Artiodactyla > Camelidae > Camelus > Camelus bactrianus. Next base: position 64,842,891 of record NC_133542.1, on the reverse strand, counting down.
CCTAGGTATATTTGTGTATAAACAACTTCTAGGCATGAGCCAAAGTTAAGTCATTTTGCCTAATGGAGGGAGAGATGTTTGAAGGTCCAGGACTAGAGCTGGGGGATGGGATGGGAACTTAGGGTGAGGGCAGGGAGAGGAGCCCCTGAGACTGGACATTGTATGCGGGCAGAGTCGCGATGGAAAACCCACCACCCAAGGGGCAGCTGAGGCACTTAGGGAGGACGGGAGTGTGTGAGACGGGAGTTTTCAGTTGATCACTGCAGGACGTGGTCTCTGCCTGTCCCATCTTCACTTCAAAGTCTTCAGGTAAGTCTGTATCACTCACAAATGGTTTTGAGGATGTTGGGAAGTTGGCAAAGTTCAGGTTCTGGTTTTGGGTGGATTTAGAGTAGAAGTAGCCATGAGAAGAGCTTTGCACTCTTGGAATGAGGATGTCTGCTACCATTAATCAACCAATAATGATACACGATCATTATTCAGTCACATTTAGATACTAAAAATAGTCCTCCTCCAGGGGGTTAAAGATCCCAGTCTTCCCCCTCCCTCTTCAGGCGATGGTTTCTCCAGGGTCAGAGCCCAGCAGTGGAGAACTTAGGGGAGAAGGGAGAAGTCTTATGGGATCGGCACCCTTGTAACTTGACCATTGGTGGCCTCTGCTACAGGAGGCCATCTCTCACGGGAAGCAATTGAATAAATCTGTTGACTCTAATAATAAAAAACTGGGGCTAGTATCTTCTAGGTCTTTATTTTTCCTTCATTTTTCTTGCAACTCATTTTTATTGCATTTTATGGAAGTACTGGCTTGGAGTAAACAACACTGTGGTCAAACACAGTTTTAAAAGCACCACTGTAGACGCTTGCTAGAGCATCTTGACATGCGAGCAGCCCCTGACATGAGGACCTTCGGATCATATCCCAGGCATTGTGTTAGGGTCTTTAATGATCTCATTTAGTTCTTCTCACGACTTTGCAAGGGAGGCATTATTATTTTTTCATAATAATGGGAAAACAGACTCAGAGAGGTTAAATAATTTGTTTATAGTTACACAAGTTAGCAAGTGGCTATAATCGATTTTATTTTTCTCACAACTATTCATCACTACCTCCTTCCTCATAAGATTAGAGATTCACATCCATTATGCTGTAACTCACCTGCCTCAGGTGGGCGGAGTGTACATCTGCGCCTCATTGATTTTGGGCTTCGGACAATGGAATCTGAGTGGAAGTGTCAGTGTGTTAGTCTAGAGCTTCCTGTAAGAAACAATGGACGTTTCCACCGTTCCTCTAGAGAATCTGGCCTCTGCCATGGGAGTGGGGTGTACCAGTGGGGTTTCTCCTCCAGCCTGAGTCACAGAGCAAGACAGATGGGGCGGATTCAAGTCCAATCATGCATCCAAACACCCATCCATCCATCCATCCATCATGAACAGAGGTTTTTTTTGAGCATCAACTATGTGCCAGGCAGTGTCGCATATGCTCAGTGCTCATCACATATGCCTGATGAAGGTGGTCCGTCTGGGGATACCAAGAAGAAGAAGTCCTTGAAAACTTCCTGGAAGAAGCAGCACTTGATCTGAGCTAGGGAGACTGGGTACACAGTGGGGCTACTGGAGTTTAGGGTCTATGGTAAGTGAGGTAGACTGTGATTAGGTACTGATGCATATGATTATGTAATTATCAATGAGATAAGTGCTCTTAAGGGGAAAAGCCCAGCTTTGTGAGACCCTGAAATAAATGGAAGGTCGGGGAGGAGGGCTGCTCAGAGGAGGCTTGGGGATTTGCATTTTCAAAAATGTCCCCAGACAATTCTGATGGTCATTCATGTTGGGGATTCATCACTACATAAGCGTCCCAGTCAGTCAGATGCAGATGGCTTATAACAACGCTGGCTAAGCCCCTCAGCCCTTGGGTTGGCCAGGACCCCAGGGCTGGTTGCTCCCAGCAATGAGCAGCTCATTTCTTTTCTCCACCATGCTGGACAAATAGTGCCATTTTCAGTGTAAACCATAGAGTGAATAAAGCAGGAGACATCATTGTAGGCAGCACGAAGTCATGGGGGGTTGTTAAACAGGGATGTGTTCTAGAAAGTTCTGAGGTCACAGTGTGGAACAAGTGCTGATGGGAGAGAGACCTGGGAGAGAGGTGAGCAGGGAGGAGGCCGGGGCACGGCCCGTGGGCTGTGTGGGGAGGCATGTGCTCAGTTTGGGGGGCCAGGAGTGGAGAGGAGGGGGCTGAGTTAAGACACAGTTAGGAGGTGAAACTGACAAGCGGCTGGTGGGGGAGATCAGGCTGGGGTGATGGGGGTCCCACCTCCTGAGCCCAGGACACAGGAGAAGCTGGGCTGGAGGTGGGTAGGGGAAGACTCCCGTTTTGGTTGAAATAAAGACTTTTTAAGAGTCCAGATTGTGTATCCGTGACTGTCCTTTGATGCCAGTCAGAGGCCCTTGAGCGTGGGCCTTTCAGATGGACAATATTCCGGAATCAAAACTTTTGCCATCTGCTCGTCCCTAAAACGTGAAAGCCGAGAGAACTTATTTCCCAACGAGATGGGTGAAGAGGAAGAGAAATGCTCTTTAAATGCAGGCAGGACACATGTTCTTCATTCACCATCACATTTGTCTGGAGTCGGGCTCACTCCTGGGGGGCGGGGGGAATGGCGGGGGGGGGTGGAGGGGGAGGGGGAGGGCAGGCTGTTGGGCGGAGGCTAAGACATCTGAGGGGGCCGAGTTCAAAGTTAAAGAGAGGGTTCATGGCAGCCTCGGGGACACGCATCCTAGATCCCCAAGCCAGCGGTGTCACCCTTCCCCCGGCCCCTCTGCTCCCTCTCCTTTCCCTTCCTGCCACCTCTCCGCATCGCCCTTGAACCAGGATCTCTTTCTGTTTCTTCCAGGCTTAGATCTCGGGGCCAGAATGAGGGTTCCTGGCTCTGAAGGTGGAGGGTGGACTAGCAGAGATCGGAGAGACTCCTCGCAGGGCCAAACCAGGGCAAGCCTGCTTTCAGGCTGGCGTCTACTTACAAGGCAACTTTACAGATTCAACGTCATATACTTCCTCTCCGAGAGACTCTGGGATTAGAAATGATGGGTTCATCCATCTCCACCTTACCTTCATCTGCTAAGAAGCTAAGACGTCTAAGAGCAATTCATAAAATATGCCAAAGGTTGGCATCAGTAAGAAAGAGAATGAACAAAAGAAGACAGACAGAATGGAGACAGACCTGGAGCCCACACCAGGGGCGGATAAGTCAGTGTCCTCATTCATTTGTTCATTTATTCCTTAGTTATTATTACCTGATTATTAATCAATGAATTGCATCTCCTTCACTCATTCACCTTGCCTTCCATTCTGGGGCACGTTTGTTTTATCTCAGTGGAAGCTGAGTCACCCAAATATTCTCCCCACAACAATTCAGGGACAAGTGGCTCTCCGACTCTCCTTTTTGATGCAAGGAAGGAAGGCAGGTGAACTGGGGCCCGGAGAGAGAAGGGGGTGGAAGGAGAAGGGGCAGAGAATTGCAGAACCTGACTGTCCAGACAGGTTAAAAATATATTAAAAAAAAAGAGGAAACCATTCTGGCACCTTCCACGAGAGGACTCTAAGCCACTTCCTGTCTTGCATCTGCAGCAGGTGTTTAAGTACGTGAGCATCATTTATTAAAAATGCAGACACTCAGCTCTCTGGGAGATCCTAATTAATACACCCTAGTGGCCGAGGTGTCCTTGAAACTCAGAGCACCGTCACAGTGGAAACCGGAGTTCCATTCTTGGCTCCACTGCTAATCAGAGCTGTAGGTGGGACATACCAAGCTCTTGATCTGGGATTTCTGCTCTCCCATCTCACAGACATGAGGGCTGAGATCCAGGGAGGTTAGGGAACCTCCTGGCCAGTGTCTCACAGCTGTCAGCAATGGCGATGCTGGGGCATGGAGCCCAGCCCTGGGATGCCTGCTCTCCATGGACCGCAGCCTGGGATGGGGATGGCCGCTCCGCTGTGAACCGCTGTGCCCTTGCACCCTATTAGCATCCTGCCCAAGACTGTCACTTCCTTGGCTTTGTGGTCACCTCCCCCATCAGACTCTGATGCCTTACAGAGCAGCAGGCAGCCCAAGGCCTGGCACTTAGTAGGTAAACATTTGATGAGTTGAACTGAACACCGAATTCCTAGTACCACCGTGCCACTTACATGCACCCCAAGAAAAACATCAATGTCAAAATAGCACTATTGACACTACGGGGTTGCTATGTGCAGCCCCAACCTAAGCGCTGCACACACACATGCACACAATTACTCCTTACATGACTCGATGAAGTAGGGTTCTTCTCATTTTCCAGGTGAGGTCAAAAGTCAGCGGAATCAGGACTGAGTCGGTCAGTCTGATGCCCCCGCTCACCAATGCCCTGCTCTCCCGTCTGGGGACCGAGTCTGCACAGCTCTTTAACTTCCGGCTGCATCCGTTCAGCCTCTTACTTGGAGGCCTTGGTAAGTCCCCAGACTTTCTGTGCTTCAGGTTTCACAGCAGAGGGTTCTAGAAGACGTGCTGGAAGGTCCTTCCGTGTCCAGCCCTTGAAATGTGTGCTCATTGAAGCCGTGGACCTGGGGCTTCTGAACTCCTGGGGAACAGAGTTACTTCCAGCAAAGAAGTTTGGTCTGTGTATGAAAGACTGTGTGTGTGCGTGCGTGCGTGCGTGTGTGCGCACGAGCATCACGCCTTAGTCCCTCAAACATCACAAGGACAAAGTCACTGGCAATAACTCACTCTCAAAATGGATTTCACTCTCTAAGTTACTAAGTAATAGATTCTGATTCCAAATCATGTATATTAGGGCCGTGGTGAAGCCAGTCTTCAAAACTCAGAAGAAAATATGGTTTTCTTTCTCTTAGAACAGAATAACCCACCATCCCCAATCCACCTCTATTAAAATCTTAAACATCTCCTCCTAGCAATAAAAAATACCCTGTAATCCCTGGGGGCCCCAGTTATGGGCATCAAAAGCCTCATCTCTAAATCTGTCCATTGAAATTTCTTTACCTGAATGGAGGATATTCACGGAGGACTTTTAAAAATCAAATGAAAATATAGAACGTGGAACTCAGCTGCCCCCAAACGCCTTTCTGGTTTCTCCACTTCCTACCACCTCATGCTTTATGCCGAAGTTTATGAGTCTGTAATTTCCTGGAAGTTTATACAGCATGAAAGAAAGAGAAGTGATAAAATATGCAATTTAATTGCAAAAGCCACGTACTAATCTTGCTAATGTGCCAGATTAAGACGGTAATGCGAGAAGCTGCAACGTGGTTAAACTGATTTAGAGCAAATTGTACCCCTAAGTCTCTTTGTCTGTGCCCATATTTTATGCCACCCAGACCTAACAATTTACTTTATTTTGGTTATTGATTTATCTTCTAAGAGTAATAATGTCACGTCGGACTGTGTGTTATTTAGAATCATCTCCTCTCACGCTGGGCTGGATGAATACCTTCAAGACGAATCCCGCTCGTAGCAGTGTGGCCACCAAGGGACTCACATGTGCTCTGGACCACAAGCTTCTCATTTCTGAGTCACTGCTCAGCCACCCCTGGCTGGGCCCTATGGGCAAATACAAGCCCCTGGGTAGCATCCAGAGAGGTTGTCAGCTGGAAGTGGCAACTCTGTCTCTCGCCAGGCTCTCCCAGGGACAGCGGGAGAGCCGGGCTCTGAGATCACGTGGACTGCCTTCCAGCTTCTGCTCCACTGCTCACAGGTCACACCACGTCTCCGAGCCGAAACCCCCGCCATACACATCTCATGGGGTTGGGGTGACGATTCAAGGAGTTGCTATACCAATTTCAGGGCCCCGGGTAGGCTCTCAATTATATATAGGTCATTCTCTCTCTTGTATTTCAGAATCATTCTAATCACAGCATCACATTAAACCATTTATGGGGGGGGGGGAGAGCAATCCAAATTCATTTAAAAGTAATTGTTCATCCTCTACACAACAAATTCTAGCCCACGTGTCCAGACTTAATAGAGAAAAATACTGGTAAAGGGGAGAGGGAAGAGAAGAGTGAGAGAAATGTGTGTAAGTCATGAGTGTGTGTGGTGGGGGTGGTGGTGGCTCTGTCATGCATGGAAGTTTTACCGTACAGGTTGTGGTCCCAGCTCTGTTTCCGACTTGACTGAATTGTCTTAACGACATCCTTAGCTTCTCTGGGCCTTGATTTTTTAAATTAACATCAGCATATTTAACCCCAATGAGCACAGCAGGACTATTTACGATAGCCAAGACATGGAAGCAACCTATGTGTCCACTGACAGAATTGACAGATGGTTGAGTAAAGAAGTTGTGGTATGTATGTGTGTGTGTGTGTGTGTGTGTGTGTGTGTGTGTATGATATATATATATATGATGGACTACTACTCAGCCATGAAAAAGAATGAAATAATGTCATTTGCAGCAACATGGATGGAACTGGAGATGACCATATTAAGTGAAGGAAGTCAGACAGAGAAAGACAAATATATGATATCACTTTTATGTGGTATCTGAAAAAAATGACACAAAATTCAGGGGGTTTAACTAGGTGATGTCTGAGATCCTGTCTCTTTCTGGAATTCCAGGACCCATCTTTAAGGATGGTTGCTCTGTGCTGGAGACAGGGGCAGCTCGGCCTTGAAAGTGGCCACTGACAGAGGCCACAGATGGCTCAGGCAGAAGGCTGAGACCAGGCAGCAGCAGAATCAAGGTGCGGCCCAGGACATCCCATCTTGAAACCACAGGCTGCCGCGTGAGCGCTTGGAAATGCTCGGGAAACCAGAAGCTGTCTGTCTCTTCATAATTCTTTCTCAGACTTTCTTTCCAGTGTTCCACTTCTCCTGCTTTTTGTTTTCTCTTTCATTTAGACGTCTCATATCGTGTGATCACACAGTCACATCATGCTTCTCAAATCTCTGACCCCTTCTGAGTGTTGACTTCACCATTTCCTTTTAATTTCCAAGCGAGTCAAAAGAAGCAGGAAATGGAAACTTCTCTAGTATCTTCAAACAGATTTAATTTTATTTTTGCAGATATTTGCCTAGAGTCTGCGATGGGCCCTCATCGTATTTCATCACATCTTATAGCCCTTTCTAAATTTGTCTTACCTGCCCCTGCGAGATTGTGACATCTTTGATGGTAGAGATTCTTTTTATCGCTAAAACCACCTGTCATGCTCTATGTGGTTACTTCCATCATGGGAGCTACACACTTGCCCAGAGCAATGAGAGAGAGAGAGAGAGAGAGGGAGGAAGACGGAGAGGGTGAGGGAGAGGGAGAGGGAGAGGGAGAAAGAGAGATCTACCAGGAAGAATAAATAATAAAACAGTACGACACAAATGTGAGAACCAACCACAGAGTCCACACTACTGAACATCTCTAGGACCCAGGTCCTGGGCTGGACTCTTTGGGTAATGGGGAGATTGTAGTAGATGTTGTGGTGTGTCACCCAGGTCCCCAATCAGGACCCGGGCTCCCCCAAGGGCTGGGGGTGTTGGCTGAATTGCCCGTGGCTGAAGGGAGCCACCTCACCACAGGTTTGGGACAACATGTGTGGTGTGGGGTGAAAACCCATCCCCTTGCCTCCACTTGGAATACCTTTACAGGGTCCTCTCTCTGCAATTCAGAGCTCCTTTGGGATTGGCTGAGGCCTCTGTTACAACCACGTTAGGGTTCAGCTTCTCTCTCTGCCTGATCTTGTCTCCTTTACCTGCCCCACCCCGCAACAGGTGTTGGTCCTGAGACCCACCCCCGGCCCCCGCGAGTAAACCACTTACGTGCAGATCTCTATCTTAGAGTCCATTTCCTGGGAACATCATCTATGACCAGACACGTGAGAATAGACTCTTATCCTGAGAACTGGGAAGGTGGGGTGGGAAACAGAAGGTCAGCTCCAGGACCTTGGCCAAGTCACTCCCTGCTCTGAACCTCAGTTCCCATTACACAATGAGGGGGTTGTAGAGCCTGGTGGGGATCAACCCAAATCCCATCTCCCCTTTGTCCACAGTGATTGCACTGTAGCTGGGCCTGTGTTCTCAGCCTCCCTTGTCGTCAGGCGGGCCTGGGGGGCTACGTCCTCACCCACAGCAGGCGTGCCATGTCTGGGTCTGGGCTTTAGACCTTCGCTGGGCCTCTTCTATAATCTTTTCCTTTGCTGTGAGTTGGTACCTGAACATAATGGTGAAACAATGTTGATCAAAAGATGAAGAACCCGTCCTCGGGGTTGGAGGGGTAACAAAAAATAGAAGGAAATGGATCCCTGATCTGGGCCGTGTAGAGCAGAGCTGCTCACTGACCTGAGCCTCTCACGTGAGGTCTGCTGGGCCAGGGGAAAGTTCCTGGTTCTTTAATTCAGCTTCATCTCTACCCTAACAAATGCGGGCCTCACCAGCTGATTCTATACAAAATCAAATGTTTTGGAAATCATTCTTTTCTTTCCAGTTGTATCATTATATGATTGTATGAAACCAAATGTTTTTGGAACAATATAGTCATTCATCCATTCCCTCCATCCATTCACTGATTTGGCATTTACTGAGAGATCACTGGCCCTGGGGAGACACAGGTGAATAAGATACAGCCTCTGCCCTGGTAATGCTCACAGCTTCGGGTGGACAGAAATGCGCTTCAGTGTCTTACTATGATCCAGTGCAGGTAAGAAGTGCATCACAGGTTGGTACTAAGTACCCCCAGGAAGAAGTGTTTACTCATAGGCAGGTGGGACAGGAAGGTATCACAAAATGACATTTTGAATACAGAATACATACAGTTTGAACTGGGTCCTGAGGTATGAGTAGGAGTTCGTCAGAGGATGAGTAGGGTGGATATTTGGGGCAGAGAAAAGAGGGTGCAAATGGTATGTTTTAGACACTGCAGATGTTTGTGGCGGAAGTGCAGGGTAGAGGGAGTGGTGGGATAAATGTGAGAGGCCTTGGATGCTAAGAGTTTTGGCTCCATCCTCACGGCAATAGGGCTGCAATGAAGATTTAACCAGGAAGTGACGGGATCGCAGCTGGGGTTGTGTGGAGGTCAGTTTGTGCTCAGTGGAGCAGGAGCTGGAAGGGGAAACTGAGGGAAAGAGACTGTCTGGGGACTGTGGCAGCCTCTTCTGCAGCAGAGCACAGTGGCCACAAGAGGGAGGGTCACTTGGGTTACGTTGGAGAGACCCAGTAGCCCAGGAGAATGTCAGCTCCTCCGACTGGTCGCCTGTTTGGCTCATTGGTGGGTCTGCCCTGCCTGGAACAGTGCCTGACGTCCAGTGTGCCCTCCGTCAATGCTTGCTGAATTTCTGAATGAAGGTGGGAAGGGAGGAAACAGAATGCTTTTTGTGGGGGCTGGAGGGGTGGGAGCTGATATGATAAAATTAGAGGGAGGACTCCTGGTGATCACTGGTACCCAGCGTGGCTTGCTGTGCGGCCTGGCCCGGGCTGTGGGGCGGGGCGGGCAGTCTCCTCTGATGCTCTCCTTTGTTCTTCCCTCCACCTTTCATTTTGTCACCAGCACCCGGAAGTGGCTCCAGGAATAAACACCTTTTTTTTCCCTTCCCAAATCACGACTTCTTTCCTTCTTCAAAAGTTCACATACTGCATCTCGACATTCTGCCAATGAACCATCACCACTGCATTACCCGGGGTAAACTATGCTTTCATTTCGTTCAACTATCTGTAGTTAAGGGACCATCAGCATTTTCTTTTACGGACCTTTGTTTCCAGCATTTAAGGCTCGGCAGGGGACAGGAGGGGACCAGTCAAAGGGAAACTTCCTCCAGAAAGGGCACTTCTCGGGGCAGGCTTGTGTTGACTCCCTCTGCCTGCCCTGCTTTCCTGCCTTGAGACCCCGCAGACCCTCTTGGGCGTTCAGGCTGGCTCCGGCAGATAGGCAAACAATCTCTGGGGAGAGCTGAGATTTCTTTCTTTCTTTTTTCAAAAAAATTTTTGGGGGAGGGGGAGGTAATTAGGTTTATTTATTTTTAATGGCGGTATGGGGATTGAACCCAGGACCTCATGCATGCTAAGCACGCACTCCACTCTGGGTATCTATCCATCCACCCAAAATGAGTGCTTACTTCCTACAAATGACAAGTACCATAATACTCTGAGCAGCCCTATTCATAATAGTCCCAAACTGGACATAGTCCTAGTGTCCATCAATGGAGAATGCTCCTTGACGAGAGCAGGGCAGTACTATTATTTTATAGATGAGAGGGCTGAGGTTCTGGCAAGGCGAGGAAGCACGGCCGTCTCACCTGGTACAGCCTGGAGCCAGAAGCCTGTCTTCTAGTCTTGATTCCTCTGCCTGCTAGCTGTGTGACCTTGGATAAATCACCAAACCTCTCTGTGCCTCTGTTTCTTCTTCTGTGAAATGGATTTAATAATGGTACCCACCTCAGGAAGTTTCGGTAAAGAAAGCGTGAGATAGTTGATGTAAAGGACTAGAAAGTGCCTGTAACACTGCAAGTCTGCAATAAACATTAGCTATCATTACTTTTCTGAGATTTTCCAAGAAAGAGTCTAAATGCTTAATCAGGAGCTATCATGTTGTCCCTAGAAAGGCTGGATTCCATAAAGCAATAAAATAAAACTAACAAAATAAAGCAAAGCAGCAGTGGGAGGGAGCAGGTTAGCTCAGAGAGGACAGGTGGCCTTACCTGTGGCTGTAATGGGTGGCAGCTTTCACTGGATCCTTCAGGGGAAGTCACCAAATGACCCTCTTCCGGCATCTCGCTGACTCTGTTACAGTGATACATTTCACTGTCTGACAGTTACTTCTTCGGGTTTCAAATGCATTTTCCTTTCAGTTAAAATGGAAATAAGAAACACGCGTTAGTGCCGCTGTTCCCACCTCCACACCAGCCCTACTCTGGGCTGGGTGAGTGCACATACTCTGTCTGATTTTCACTCCTCTTGGTGGAGACTGGCTGGCAGTCTGCTGAGCTCCAGATATGAGAGATGAGAGACGCGGGCACCGGGGCAGGCACAGGGATGGCGGGAAGGAAGCCGACCAGGTGCCAGGCTCAACACTTCTGGGAGGTGGGATATCATGCCCATTTCACGGATCAGGAGGCTGAGGCTTAGAGAAATACCTTGCGTGGGCCCTGAGGCTGGTAAGTGTGGGCCCCAGGCTTTGAATTGAGAACATTCAGTCTCCAAAGTGACTTCTTGCTTCTTGCTTCCTGTCTCCCAGGAAAGGGAGGCAGACAATGACAAGGGTGAAATGGGTGACCCCAAAGAGATATTTGTGACTTGGAGATGGAGACGAAGCCCTGTAGAGATGCAAAGGTCCCAGAGGAGTGATTCAGGTCCAGCTTCTGCTTACCAAAGCTTTGCCAGGAGGCGCGGTCCACGGTCATCCCAAGAGTCACCTGTTCCCTTGCCCCCGCACCTCTTCACTGGGGGTTAGTGTCTTCCGTTGGAGTGTTTGCTAGTTTCCATCCAAAACCCATCTTCTTTTTCTTTCTTTGTAACAGAATCCCCATCTTATTTGGGATGGCAGTTTGCCCAGTTGCAAAATTCTATCTCCCAGTCTCCTTTTCAGATGTGTCCCAGTGACCAAGTTCTGCCCAGCGAGATGGAAACAGAAGACTGGGGGACACCTCCAGGGAGACTGCTTAAAGGCAGCCCATTCCGTACATCCCCCTTTCCTGCCTTCTCCTCCTTCCTGCCCGCTGGGCACAGTGGCTGCAATTCCAGCAGCCACCCTGGACGATGAGGTGCGTTTGCAAAGGGCAGCAGCCCTGAGGAAGGTGGAACAGAAAGAGACGGCGTCTGGGTCCCCGATGCCTGCTTCTTTGACTTCAGAGAGGAAGGCACATCCTTCCTGCTGGAACTACTGTGATTCTGAGTTTGGGTTACATACAGCCAGACCCAAGCTCAGTGAGTGTATCTACTGCTCAGAGAGAACCGTGGGGCACCAGTGGGGACACAGGACGACAGTGTCATGGAAGGTCTGTGCTTAGAAAGCTCCGTCCAGCAGAAAGATATAAAACAAGGATTCGGGGCATGATAAAGTTCCACTTGTGACATTCAGAGTGGCTGGAAGGGGCTTGGGAAGTCCTCCTAGAGACGGAGGATCAGGTCTCAACACGCAACAGGCAAGAAAGCTCCGGGCAGAAGGAACAACATGGGCAGAATTAAGTGCAGAATGCGGGGCTTGATTTTGCAAAGGTATGTCCGCCTGCACTCACGAGTGATTTGATTCGTGTGTGTTGTCTGGAAAGAGGCTTGGGAGGCGTTTGGGATGCCAGGGGAGTCGGGGAAGGTCTTGAGCGGGAGGACCATTTTATCACACGCACTCATCAACATCTTCTTTCCTCTCAGCTCCACCCACCAGGCTGCCCTGGAGACCAACCACAGGCTTCCCCCAATTCCTGGTCCTGATGAGGAAGAGAAAACTTATCTCACTAGTAGTTCTTGTAACCTTTGCCGTGATCAAAGCTTCATCTTTTGCCATCCGTCCCCCCACCCCTTCTTTTGGATACACTTAAAGCATTTTTAATTGTGACAAAATACACATAACATAAAATTCACCATTTTAACCACTTTTAAGTGACAGTTCTGTGGTATTAAGTACACTCATATTGCACAATCATTACTACCATCCCCTCCAGAACTCTATCATCTGGCAAAACTGAAACTCTCTATCTGCTAGATAATCACTCCCCTTTCCCCAGCTCTACTTTCTATCTCTATGAACTTGACCACCTCATGTAAGTGGCATCACACAGAATTTATCCTTTTGTGACCACTTAACATAATGTCCTCAAGGTTTGTCCATGTTGCAGTGTGTGCCTGAATTTCATTCCTTTTAATGGCTAAATAATAGTCCATTTTATGTATCCATTCACCAGTAGGCACTTGGGTTGCTTCCACCTTTTGGCTCTTATGAATGATGCCGTGATGAACCTGGGTGCCCAAATACCTGTTTGAGTCCCTGCTTTCAATTCTTTTGGATATATACCCCAAAGTGGAATTGCTGGATCATTTGGTAATTTTATTTTTAATTTTTTGAAGAACTGGTGTACTGTTTTCCATAGTGGCTGCACCATTGTGCATTCCTACCAGCAATGCACAGGCTTTCAATTTCTCTATGTTTTTGCCCGTCCTTATTATTGCCTTTCTTTCTTTTCTCCTCTCTTCCTTCTTTCTTTCTTCCTTCCACCCTTCCTCCCTCCCTTTCTACCTTCTTCCTTCTTAATGGATAGGAGGGTGTTTATTTCCTTTTCTTCCATTCCATTGTTGGAAATTTGATGCAATCATTGAAAAGCCAATCCAGCACCCTGGGAAGGAGGCCGACAAGCCTCAGAAGCTCATGAGAAGGTGGGTGGAGGTATAGCTCAGTGTTAGAGCGTGTGCTTAGCATGTGCAAGGTCCTGGGTTCAATCCCCAGTACCTCCATAAGAAAAAAGGAAGCATATGAGCATCAACCAGCAATGGCAGCTCACTGAAGAGCAGTGGAAGGTCCCAAAAGGCAGCCACATGGGACGTCTCTGCTCTCCTTTCAAAGAGCAAACCCTCCCTGAGTTTCGAGGAAGCATTTCGGCACATATCAATCTATGGAAACCAGCACATAGAGATGCTTCTGCTACATTCTTAAAATCACCTTCCAGTTTTGGTCTTTGGGAGTTTTATTTTGCCTTCACAGTGGCCCAGTAATAACCACATAGTCTGAACATAAGTTTTCAGTTGCATTTCCTTGTTGAGTTTTGCACAATGAAATTTTTATATTCATGCATCCTTTTATGACACCTAAATGTTTCTCCTTGAAATATGTATTGATTTCTAAATTCGATTGTCTTCTGTAATAAAATACCATTTGTGCAAAAAAAAAAAATATTTTGTTGTTCCAGGAGGTGTGGAGAGGGGCCTGGGAGAGGCAAGGTGGGAAGGAGAGAGCCCGAGTAGGGGATGTTGCAGTGTGCAAAGGGAAGAGATGTGGCCTGGGCTAGGGTGATGGCAGGGAGGAGCCCCAGGTGGTAGGGGCTGGGAGGTAGACGAGATGACTCCAGTAATTTGAGCTTCATGGATCAGGGTGGTGGAGAAAGCCAGGAACAGAACAGAGGGGATGATGACCACATTCAGGGACATGGGATGAGGGAGGGTGAGAAGGGAAGGGGAGGTTGGGGGATGGATTGGGAAGAGCCTTGAAGGTGGGCTTTGGTGTGTAGACTTGGCCCTCTGGGCTGGAGAGACACACGAGTTTACCCCTGAGACAGTGTGTGGTGGGGTCCAGGTGAGGAAAGATGGCTCTGCCCTGAGCCAGGCCAGTGAGGGTGGACATGATCATGGAACCCTAGATCTGAAGGGGTCTGAGTCCAATAATTTCAAGGTGCACATGGGACGGCTGAGTGACTGCCCAGGGTCTTACGTTTGGTTGGCAGGAGACCTGAGACTAGAACCCAGATGTCTTGACTCCTGGGATGGGAGAGGGGCTGGTGACCTCTGGGCCCCTCAGCTTTCTCTTAGGTTGGTGTCCTCAGGGCACTTCCCCAACCCCTCAGCATCTCACTCCACAGTTGCTGCCATCCTGGGCTGAGCACCCAGCACCTGCGTTAGAATCAGAACACCCCGAGTTCGGGTCCTGCCTCACTCAGCAGCTGTGAGGCCCTGGGCGGCGACCCTCTTCCTGAATGTGGTCAGTTTCCTCACTGGTCACATGAGTGCTTCCATCCCAGGGCTGGGCAGGTTCGATGGCATAAGGCACGTTAAATGGCTGGCGGATTGCTTGGCACACAGCAGACACTCGGTAGACAATTGTTGAATCTGGGTCATTTCAGAGTCTGTGTGGCTGTCCCCTCCTCTAATCACATCAGGTCAGATGAGGTCCCCCTTCTCTGTGCCCCTAAAATGTCATAAATATCTGTCTCCTTGAGCTCAGGGGCTGGCATCAGTTAGCAGGACAGTTTGATTTGGGCATCATAAAAATTCTGTCTCTGCTGCTTCCAGTGCTCACTCCCCTCTGTACGCACTGGGCCAGGCCCAGACGAGGCGATGGATCCGGGCTTGCGGAGTGGCTTTGGGGGAACAGACTCCAAGGTGGTCTCTGTCTTCTCTCCTGTGACCGCTGGGGGCCCACATTCATGGTGGCACCTAGTCCAGGCGGGTGGGGTTCCCATTCCCCCGAACCCCTGCCCCCCATCAAGGATGCGGCGGAGGCCGTCGGTCCGGGGGGCGCACCCAACCCACGGGGCCTTGCTCTGTGCACACCCATATATATTTTAGAAATGTTTCTCTTAATCATATCTTGAATTAATGCAAGCCTCGTTCATCCCCAGCACTCATTACCCTCTTAATTAACTCGGCACAGATGGAAAAAGTCGGAATTGCTCTAGCTGAGTTGTTCTGCTAGTTTTAAAATGAGATGGCAGATGGGAGGACGAGGTGGAACGGGCCGGCTCGGAGGAAGGAGATGAGTTTTCAAGCTGTCACCGGAGCGTCAACAAACGCTCCATCTGTCAGCGGTGAGGCCGGGCCGAGGCCTCGTGCGAGGGGCTGGCGTTCAGAGGGCCACGCGGGCCAAGCCCAGAGGTCCTGGCCGCCACAGGTGTCTCTGGGACGCGGCCCCCGGCACTGGGATGCTGGCTAAGAGTTCTGGGGTCCTGATGCGGGAGAAGACTTCTACCCCAGACCATGATGGGGACATCCCCTGCCCTACACTGCTGTTTGGGAGCCAAGGAAGGCTTTTGTTTTCCTTCTTATCTAAAATAGTCTTAGGGAAGGAATTACACCGTCTCCGCAGGCTGTCAGACTGAACTTTCTAAAGCGCCCATCACTTTGTTGCTTGATTGTCGCCGGCTCTCCATGTCTGTCCAGGCAGAGTCCGGGCTCACCTCTGCCCAGTCCTCCACTTGCCCCACGCTGCCTTCAGCCGTGCTGACCTACTGTGGTCTTTCAGCTACACCATCACGCTCGCTCTCGCATCTGGGCCTTAGCATCTTCTGTTCCTGCTGATGGAACCCACCCCCTCCTCATCCTTTAAAGCCAGCTGTGTTAGGTACCCATTAGAGTCCTCCCTCTGCTTCTCTGTTTCTCCTACCGAGGTGTTTTCCAAAATACTCAGCTTGTGAATAAATTAATAAGTGATTCTGCAGCAGCAGCTCATCAAAGGGTGTTTGGGTTGTTTGGGGATGTCTCAACCTGCAAAGATCACAGAGTTTTGGAGTTCAAAGATACCTGAAGAATCTCTTGGAGCGCAGGCATCCTCTCTAGCGCATCCCAGGTGGGTGGCTGCTCAGCCTCGGCTGGCATACCTGCAGGGACGGGGAACTCACTCTCATGAGAGGGACAGATCGGATTGTTCCACTGTTCTCCGGGCTGGGCAGTGATTGGACTCCTTATCATGTGCACGGGTGTGAAATCTCCCCCTCCACCACAGGGCCGTCCTTGACAAAAAGGTCTCCCCTGAGCTTGACTCCCTCAATGACAACAGCACGGAAGGCAGCACCCGCTGTCGGCTCCCTGACACCCCTGTCAGGTGACATGGGCTTGGGGTGACCAACTGTTCTGTCTCGTGTCCAGAGGTTGGTGGAGCAGAGACACAGACCGGGTGCCAACCTCCTGCTCTGCTGTCTATTAGCTGGGAGACCTCCAACAGGTGCCTTAACCTCGCTGAGCGTCGACTGGCTCACATGTAAGGTGAGGGCTGAATCAGATGGTAGTTTAGGTCCCTTTCACTCATGACCCATGAGGTTCCCAGTTGCTTGTGTCTGAGTCCCCTGCCTCTGTGTTGGGGAGTTTCGATCTCATCCGGCCTCTGGACTCCTGTTCCTCCGCCCCCATCCTTCTACCGTCCTTCCTGGCTTATTGCACTGACTCTTTGGCTCCCTTCACCAGGTTTTCCTAAAATTCAATTCTGGTCAAGTCACTCCTCTGCCCATCTTTATCCTCCCATCAGTGGCTGGGTCTTGTCCAAGCTCCCTAGAGTGGCTTTGCCAGGGTATCCAGCTTCATAAGCTGCAATACCCTACTCTCCATTTTTCCCTTGAAGTTCTCCAAATGCACTTTCACTCTACTACTTCGCACACAGTATTACCTGCACCTGCAAATCCTTTGTCTTTGGCTGCTGTCAGTCACAAACTCCTATTGATACCACAAAACCCTATTCAGGTATCACATTTTATCTGAAACTTTCCCATTCTTTCCCTCTGAGACAAAGTTCATTATTCCTTCTTCTATATTCCTTGACATACATGATCACTGCATATATCATAGTGCGTATGAATAGTCATTTTCCGTGGTCTGTCTCCGCTGTGAATATCAAGAGGCAGGGACATTCTGAGTCCCCTCTGTGTCTTTAGTGCTGGGCATAGGGCCTGGCAGGCCGAGGCCCCAACCTTCATGACTTGTGTCGCTGCACTTCTGACCCCAATCTCCTTTCCTCACTTTTTTCGAGTGAAAAATGACAGCAGTTCTTAATCAGAACTTCTTAATCATACCGCATTATCCTTCCGAGATGCTTTTACCTTCAGGAACCCATTGATTCTCCACTCTAAATTACTATAATTACCACAAATGATAAAATAGCAGCTTTCCCAGTTTTCTTCACCCTTGCCAATTTGCATATGCTAACACAGGAGCATCTCCCATCCGCCCCCCACTCCCGCTGGCTCTTCCAAAACAATTTCTGGGTTTGTACTTTGTCCAGCTCCCTCTCAGGGCTGGGTTGGGGCAGGGAGGAAAGAAGTTTCCAGGAGTTCTTAATTCACCCAAGGAATGGAAAAAATACATTTCCTGTCATTTAAAGTGTAGTAAATATATCAAGGGGGGGGGTCTTTCTGCTGTCTTAGGAGAAGACATTGTGGGGGCGGGGGGGCAGAGGCACTGTCCTCCGAGAAGCAGGAGCGGCCTGGGTTCAAGGTCTGACCTCCAACAGCCTTGGCTTTGTCCTCCGAACCTCAAATTTGTCTCCTGGAAGTTGAAAGTTTGTTCCGACTTGGCAGTTTGCAATGAGGAAGAAATACAATCTTTTAAATAAATTTCCAGTAAAATATGCAGAGCACAAAATCTATCATCTTAAGCATTTAAAGTATATAATTCAGTGGTATTTAATACCTTCACATTGTTGTGCAGCCATCACCATACATCTCAAGAAGTTTTTTTCTCTTGCAAAACTGAAACCTTCTACCGATGAAGCAATCACTCTCTATTCCCCCTGCTTCCCTCAGCTCCTGGCAAGCACCATTCTGCGTTCAGGCTCCATGATTGTGACCACTCTAGATACTCATATAAGTAGAATCATATTGTATCTGGCCTTTTATTGGTGGGCTTGTATCATTTAGCATCATGTCCTCCAGGGTCATCTATGTTTCTGCCTGTGCCAAAATATCCTTCCTTTTTTAAAAGCTAATAATATTCCATTGCACATAGATACCCCATCTTGCCTCTCCATCCATTCATCGCTGGAGACTTGGATTGCTAGCGTTACGATCTGACTGACAGGTTAAAATATCTTCTCAAATTTAAAGAACAGCACAACTTTAGGAGGTAGAGATGGTTAGGATGGTGAGCTTTGTTTTCATGCTTGGCTATGAGTCCCGGTCAGGTGTCTCTGGGCTCTTTGCCTGAGGGCTTATCTCACAGGCTGTGGTGAAAGTAGTGATTTAAGAAATGTGCAAACCTTAGCACAGGGACTGACCTGCAGTGAGCATCCATTCTTTTAGTCATTCGTTCATTCAGCACATCATTACTGAGCACTTACTACGTTCCAGGCATTGAACTAAATGCCTGGGATAAAACGATAGGTCTCACGCAGAAGGCTGACCTCAGGAAGGCAAGAAGGAATAACCACATAAGTCAGAGAAAGTCTGTGACGTCCGAGGATGGTAAGTTCTATGGATTGAGGTAGGACAGATGAAGAGGGCTAGCGAGTGCTTGGGGGGGATGGGGCTGTTTCCTACCAATGAACAGGGAAGGTCTCCTGAGGACATGAGAATCTCAAGGTGAGCCTGGGGAGGATGATGAGAAACGGAGAAAACTGTAGGTAGGAGCATGTCTGGAATGTCCTAGGAACAGGAACACGTCTGGGGTGGCTGGAGAAACTGCGGGTAGACAGTAGCTGGAGGTAAGAGCAGGAGGCAGTGGGCGGACAGAGCTGCAGGGCCCGGGGGCCGGGGTGGGTGACACAGTGGAGAATTCTAAGCAGGGGAGTGGTGTAGTCAGGGCTGACTCAGGTTTAGAAAGCAGCGCTTTGCCTGCTGGGTTAAGAATCGACTAAACTGTGGGCAGAGGCCGGAGAGAGGAAGACCCGTGACTGTAATAAACCAGGCCAGGGATCGGCAAGCTTTCAAAATAAAGTACCAGGTAGTGAACACGCTTGAGTTTGCGGGCTATGTAGTCTTGGGTGCAATGACTCAATTCTGCCCTTGGAAGGGAAAAACAGTCACAGTATGGAAACAAATGGGTGTAATTATGTTTGGTAAAACTTTATTTATAAAAACAGATGGTAGGCTGGATTTGGCTGAGTAACAAGACGGTGGTGGGCTGGACCAGGGCGTGGCAGCGGGGCCGTGGGAAGTGGCTGAATGTGGGATTTATTTTGAAGGTGATATCAGTAGGATTTGTTGTTGAATTTGGAGGTGAGATGTGAGAAAGAGAAGAATCAAGAATGACTTTAAGTTTTATGACCTGAGAAACGACAGTCACTGAGATGAGAGAGTCTATGTGTGTAAAAGCTGTGAGCTTTCTTTTCTTTTCTTTTCTGTTTCTTAGGGTGGGAGAAGAATCAGGATTTTGATTTCAAACATTAAGTTTGAGAAGGTCCTTAGACATCCCAGGTGGATGCATGAGTCTAGCGTTCAAGAGTGAGATGGAGACTGGAGATGGGAATTAGGAGTTGTCAGTATCCAGACGGGATTTGAAGACATGAGGTTGGACAGGTCATCTAGGAGGGTGGGGGGAGAAGAGGGAGCCTCCGAGGGACAAGCCTGAGGTGCTCAGAGAGATAAAGGGCAACCAGCAAAGGAGACTGAGAAGGGTGGTCACTGTGGTGGGAGGAAATCCCAGAGAAAAGACAGGAAGCAAAAAGAAAGAAGTGTTTCCAGGGGGGAATAATCAATTTTGCTTTTTGTTGCTCATATGGGTGGAATAGTGTCTCCCCACAATCATGTCTACAGGAAGCTCAGTATGTGAGTTTATTTGGAAATGGGGTCTTTGCAGATGTAATTAGCTAAGTTGAGATGACGTCATACTGGATAAGGGTCGCCCCTAACTCCAATGACTGGTGTCCTTGTAAGAAGAAGAAAGGGCACATGAGACACAGAGGGGAAAAGTCCATGTGAGTATGAAGGCAGGTAGACAGGATGGAGTGATGCTGAGGATGGAGGACCAGGAATGCCGAGGAGGGCCAGTAGCTGCCAGATGGAGGAAGAGGCAAGGAAAGATTCTCCCCTGGAACCTTCAGAGGGAGCATGACACTACCAACACCTTGATTTTTGGATTTCTAGCCTCCAGACTTTCTGTTGTTTTAAGGCACCTAATTTGTGGTAATTTGTTACAGAAGCCCCAAGAATCTAATATATGTTGCCGACTGAGGAAGGTCAGGACTGACAAAAAACCTTGGATTTGGCAATGTTGGATGACCTTGATAATAGTTGCTTTCAATGGGAGGAACGGCATTAGAGACCATGAGTATGAACCATTCTTTTATTTCCAAGGGGAGGAGGAATGTTGGTAGCAGGAGAAGAATGGGAGAAGTTAACCATGTCTAATATTGACAGGAATTATGCAGGGAGAGGCATAAGTGATGATGCAGGAGAGAGGGGAGGAGAAGGGTGTCCTTGGGGACTGGATCAGTGGGCGTGAGTTGAGGCTGGAGCATGGGGAGGTCATCCATAGTGGCAGGAGGGATAGCAGAGAGTGGGGGTGGACGTGGTTGAGAGCCGTGATGGAGGAACGTGTGGGAGTTCTTTTCTGATTGCCTCTGTTGTCTTAGTGAAATAGGATTCAAAGACATCAGCTGAGATTAAGGCTGGGGAGGAAGCAGTGAAGGTCTGAGTTGAAAGAAGGGATGTGATGGCCATTTGGGAGAGTGATTCTTATCAAGGAAATGTAGTTGGATGACCGGGCAGCCCCAAGGACCCATTTAAGCTTAGTGGCCATGGATTCAGAGTAGGCAGACTCAGCAGGGTTGTGTTTCCCTCTTATCACATTCAGCTGCCAGGTCCAGGTTAAAAGCAGATAGACAGTTGGATTAAACCAGCAAATATAAAGCAAGAAATAAACAAGGCTGTTGAGGGGTATACCAGTTATCTAATGCTGTGTAACAAGCCACCCCAGGACTCAGTGGCTTAAAACAGCAATAATCATTCATTTTTCTTATGACTCTTCAATTTTGAGCAGGGCTTTCATGGGGACTTGCCTTCATTCAGCTAGGGTGGTTTGAATGGGGAATGGAGGATCTAATTTAAAGATAGTGTAGTAGACAAGTAATAGCCCTGCAAAGATATCAGGTCCTCATTCCTGGAACTTGCAAATGTTGCCTTTTTTGGAAAAGGGGTCTCTGTAGATGTGATTAAGTTAAGGATTTTGAGACAAAATCCTAGATTTTGAGTCTGGGATTATCTGCATGGGCCCTAAATGCAATTACAAAAATTTCTAAGAAAGAGGCAGAGGGAGATTTGACATACAGAAGAAATGGAGGCAATGTGACCATAGGGGAGGAGAGTGGAGTGATGCCGCTACAAGCCAAGGAATGCCTGGAGCCGCGGGCACCGGAAGAAGCAAAGAATGGATTCTCCCTGAGAGCCTCCAAGGGAGTGTAGTCCTGCCAGCACCTTGACTTTGGATGTCTAGCCTCCAGAACTCTGAGCAAATAAATTTCTGTTGTTTTAAGCCATCCAATTTGTGGTAATTTGTTCCAGCTGCCCTAGGGAACTAATACAGATGGTGACTCACATGGCTGGCAAATTGGTGCTGTCTGTCATCCATGAGCTCAGCTGGAACTGAAGGCTGATGGCCTTAGTTCCCCTCCATGCAGACCTCTTAAGGCATGGTGGCTGGGTTCCAAGAGTGAGTGTCTCGGGAAAACAAGGCAGAAGCTCTCTCATCTTTTATGACTTAGCCTTAGCATGACTTCTGCCATAGTCATAGCCCCATGCAGGTTCAAGGAGAGGAAACGAACCCACTTCTCGATGGGAGGAGTGTCAAATTCACGTAAGAAGTACATGTGAGATGGGAGGTGGTGTTGCAGCCAGATTTTAGAATGTACTGCCTGCCACAAGGGTAATGCAAGGAGATGATGTCGATGGTGTGATGATGATGATGGTGGTGGTCGTGGTGATGATGGTGATAATGGTGGTGGTGATGATGTTGATGATCATGATAGTGGTGGTGGTGATGATGATGGTGATGGTGGTGGTGATGGTGATGATAATGATGGTGATGATGGTGATGGTGATGATTGACCATTACTTCTTATTTGGGCAAAGAGGGAAGTGTGGACATATGGGATAAAAGGGTAGTGAAAAGGTGGCAGAATCCATGGATCCTAGAACCTAGTGAGGTAGAATCATTGATCTCAGAGCGAGCAGAGCCCAGAGAATGAGATTCCTGAAACTGAGGTCATAGAGCGAAAACAGTGATTGGCAATGATACGGTATACAGTGTGACCACAGCAGCGAGTGACTGAGGTGTGGCTTTTGGGTGAGAAGAAGTCAAAGATGATGGAGCAGGCTGTTGAGAGGAACACTTACATGGATATTGAAACTAAGTCTGTGTAGAAAAGTGTGCCTGTGAACCAGAAGTTAAAACCTCTGGGGACTCAAGGATGGTGAGCTGCAGGGCTGAGGATGGCCATATGAAAAAGAGGAGAGTGGCTGTCCTAATGTGATGGAATAAGCTTGCGGCTTTTAAGGAGGGGGCAGTGTTCTGCATATGGCGTGAGGAGCAGTCAGGAGTCATGTGACTGACGGAAGGAGTGTGGGAGAGAAAACAGGCCCTCTGGGGAAAGCTGCAGGGGAGGGGTGTCCCTGGGGAGATCGGATTTCAATTGGAGTCAGAAGGTGAACGTTCTCAGAAGTTTAGTTGAGGACAGAGGCGACTGGAGAGGGCATAGAGGGAAGTTTTGGTAAGGATGTAGGATCCAGTGGGGATAAAAGTCCTGAGGAAGGGGGATGATCTGGGAACCCTGGACTTTTGTGGCACCCGATGTGAACCAGGATGTAGAGCATGATGGTATCAGACTCGGGGGGCCTCAGGGCAGACAACTGTGGTGTATCTGGGCTCTGAAGGCAGAAGGGATAAGGAAGGAAGGGGTGGGGACTTGCCAGGCTCCCCAGAGCTCTGTTCATGGTAGTGGGAGGTCAGGAGAGGTGCCATGTGTCCAGGAGGACTTAGAGCTCAGAAGACAGAGTTATGGCCACCATTGTTTTTTTCTTTTCCATCTATAAGAGCTGCTGATTTTATAGATGGGGAAGCCTTTGTCACATGACGTTGTAATTATCCCTTCTCCTGGCTTCCCCACAGAGCTGTGAGCTCCAGGAGAGCCTCTGTTTGCCCTGGAATCCCCATTACTCATCACAGTACTTAGCTCAAAGCATTTATCAACCAGCATGTGTTGAATGAAAAAGGCTCAGAGAGATATACTGACTTACCCAAGGTCACACAGCAAAAAACAGAGCCTGGACAAATCACCGGGGTTCCTGATTCTCAATTTTCTTTGCACTCCTGCCACATCTAAATTCCTCTTATTCTTGTAATGGTTACTTCTTCCCTTTACCTCTTTCTCTTTTGCCCATTTATTTTTCCGTGAAATCTGCAGCCCCAGCTGGAGTCTGAAGCCCAGAACCTCCATCAGTGTTCAAAGGCTCTTTCTTTTTGCTCATATGTAATCTTCAAAAAGCTCTTTTCTCCCACTGGTGATGCTCCCTGGGGGAAATCCTGGTAGGCCCTAAAATAGGAAATGCAGGCTGGCTAAATAGGGCTTTTCGGCTAATAGAATAAGCTACTGACAGGGGAGAAAATACGGAAAGAGGTGGGTAGCTCTGGGGTCAACCATTTCGGTCTTGGCATTAGGGGCTCCTCAAGTCCATTAGCCTCTGTTAATTTCTCTAGCGCTTTATGGTGAAGGAGTGGTAACTGGCTGGAAATACTTTTTAAGTGGGGTGATTCACACCCGAAACTGACAGGCTGCGATAAACCCATTAGGGGGAGAAAAGCATCATCTCAAACCAGCCACAAATTTGAGGCGTGAGAGGAGAGAACCCCATGATCCAAAGCAAGCCTCTTCATCACAGATTCCCTTCTGAGAAGTTGACAGCTGGGGGTTCGGAATAACCGCTCTTGGAGCCAGGATTTGGAAAGCTGGACGAGTCACTGCTCTGTGATCAGGTCAGGAAAAAAAAAAAAACGGGTTCCATTCCTCCATTTTTTTCTTCTGAAAGTTTCGGGGGCTGGGCAGGCACACTAAGGGGACAGATAGTGATGAATACAAAATGAGAATATCAACCTAACCATCATAGAAATCGGTGTGTGTGTGTGTGTGTGTGTGTGTGTGTGTGTGTGTGTTTGCACGTGTGTGTTTAATGGCTGGCTGGCTGGCTGGTGTGTGTGTTTAATATACATGTATGGTGTGCGTGTATGTTTAATGGATGGATGGACAGATGAGGGATGAGAAGATGAGGGATGAGAGTATGAGGGAAGAGAGGAAGACTGAGACAGAAGATGCAAGAAGCAGGAACACTAGTAAAGGCCAGCTTCTCTGGCTCCCAAGGGAAAACACTCATTTCCTGGAGCAAGAAAAGGCAGGAGGAGGACAAAGTCTTAAAGCCTTTGGGGGAGAATTCTGAGGAAAAGAAATTGATTCTCCTGTTTGTGCTTTGAGAGGGGAGATTGGAACTAGCGTGGGGTGGACGTTCCAGGAAGACAAAATACAACACAGGCAGGGAAGGCATTTTTCATCCTGTCGAGAATCTCCGATGGGCTGCTGTGGAGGTTGAACCCCCAGTCCCATGAAGGGTGGAATCACGTGTGAAGCCCATCAAACACCACTTGGGGTTGGGAGACCTTGAGGGCCATCTGAGGAGCTCTCCTTTCCCCGTACCTCCCTGGACAACCCATGGGCCAGTCCTGTTGGTGCCACATCCAAAATACCCCACCTGCGTTGTGAGAGTCCCAGCCCAAGCCATTTTCTCCTCCCCAGACAGCTCCAGTGTCCTCTTAACTGATCCCCAAGCCTCCCAGCCTCCTCCTAACCTAGGGTCTACCCTCCCCAGAGCAGCCTGAGTGATGTTTTAAAAATGTCAATCAGATCATATTTTAAAAATATATCTTAAAAAATCCTCCAGTGGCTTTTCATTGCTCCTAGAATAAAATCCAGACTCCATCATGGTCCATGAGACTGTGGACCGCCTGCTTTGGCTTCCCTCTGACCCCCTCTCGTACCACGCCCCTCAGGGTCGCATCTTCTCTGTCCTCCCACCTCAAGGCTTCTGCTCCTGGTGGCCCCTCTGCCTAGAACCCTCTTCCCATGGATCTTTGCATGATTAACTCTTTCTTATTTTTTAGGTCTCAGCCTTCCTTAGACTCCCTTTTGGAATTAGCCTCCCCTCCTTCTCTCATCTCAGCTATTTTATTCATCTGCTTCTATTTTCTTCTTGCTTCTTATGATTCAGAATCAGCTCGCTAATGTCTTCATTTGCTTGTGTGTTTTCTGTCTTTCACCATGAAAATGTGAGTTTCTGGAGAGCAGAGAGCTTGTCTGCCCTATTTGCCCCCTGAGTGCTGGGCAGGCAGGATACTCTCAAAGCATAGTAGTGAAGTGAAAGAATGAATAAACGAACGAAGGAATGAGTCAGACACAATTGGGCTTAACACCTGGATCTACCACCGACAAGCGTCTTTAAGCCTGGCGTTCAAGGCTTTTAATACCAGGTCTCATTTTATCTTCCCAATTTCATGCCTTTACTCCGCTCGGGCTGTTGCCTACACCACTGCTCATGGTCCAGCTTAAACTTCTCTGTTAGTGAACGAATCACTGGGTCCTCAGCGCACAAGCAATTGATGTGCTCATTATAAAATGGCCCATTGCTGTTCCTTAAAGGGCACTGGCAGAGCTTTCCTGGGGCTGTGCTTCCAGGAGTCACTCAAGTTGAGAATTTTCCTTCCGTGTTGAATCATCTTTCCTTGTAACAAAAACCTCTAGGGCAAAAAAGACGCTTTTGTCTAACTTTCACCCCGGAGGAGGAAATAGGGCCCAGAGAAGTCAAGCACCTTGTCCAGGTCACACAGCGAGTAAGCAGCAGAGCTGAGATGAGAACTCAAGTCCCCCTGCCTCCACACTGTGGATTTGGCTGCAGGGAGCTGGTGGCTGAGCTCAGTTTGGATTCAGCCTGGGCAGGAAGCCCACTGCCCAGTCTGGTTTGGCTGTGTCCCCGGGCTCGGTGCGAGGGGCAGCCGCTGGAGGCCATTAGGGGCGTGTGAGGCCCTCTTGCAAACATTATCCTTGGCTGCGGCCTTAGCTGGGACCATGAACGCAGGTGGCTGTTGCAAGTACCAGCTCGCATGCCCTGTAGCCGCCCCTGGGGCTTCCCTTCCTGGGAAGTCTGAACTGGGCTTCCCATCAGGAGGGTGGGAACAGGGCTGAGTCCCTGATGGCTCCACCCAGGAGACGCGTATGGGATCCTGGTGATTCTCCAAGGGAGAAGTGCTGCCCCCTGCAGGGTACTTTGGGTATTTATGGGGATGACTTTGGTTGTCCCATTGTCTGGGGAAACTTAGCAATTAGTGGGGTGGGGGCCGGATTTGCCCAACATTTTGCCTGTGCCAGAAAGTGCCACATTACAAAGAACCCACTTGCATCTTCCTGAGCAACCTTCACATGTCTCACTGGAAATGAATGGAAATGAAAAATCTGTTTATAAGAACTCTTATCTCTCATATCTCTCTCTCTACCTACCTATCTATCTGAGTTTGACTATATGTATAAAGAAAGCTATTTTGTGCATGGTTTTAAAGCACACTGAGCTTTCCAGGAAGACAGCTACTGGGTAAATCAAGGGTAGACTGCACTTAGTTTTGTTCAAAACTTTACCGGGAGTTGTTCACCGTTTCAGAAAATTATGTTGTGGGTGGCAAGGCCACGGCTGAATTTAAGACACCAATACATTCCCCCTGGTCTCAGTCTGTCTTTGTAGTTAGAAATATAGAAAGGTGCTTATCCAGCCCTTATTTCAAAATGCCAAATATAGAGAAAAAGTGTCAACAACATTCAATTGAATGTTGTCTTATGTCTCTTAAATCCCCACCTGCTCATTAGAAAGAGGTGCAAACAACTTATCAATTCGCGTGTCTTCCCTGAAGTCACGTCTGGGCAATTATTTCTTGAAATATACACTATTTTCTTGTCAGTTATCTCCTTTTCTTTGTCTTCCTAATATACTGTACCTTTATCTTTAAAATGTATTATATTGATTTAAAAAATTAGGTAGGTAGGTTATACTGTAACCTATAGGTAGCAGAGTTACCTACACTAGTCAGTATACACGGTACTGTACTGGTTCATCATACTAACATCGAGATGTTACAAAGTAATTGCAATGAAAAGGGGCTTGGTTCTGAGAGAACAATAAAGCGTCCTGCCTTGCCTCTGGGGCACACATCTGGGTTGTCAATATCACTGAAATCCTGTCTGTTGGATGAAAAATCTTCTAGCTTTCCCTTCCCGGAGCCCTGATTTCTCTCCAGCTGCGTGATCTTTATTTATTCATTTGCTCATTCGACTTATATTAAGACCTGCTACGTGCCAGGCACGGTGCTCGGCACCTGTGTGCATGATCTTATTTAATCCTCACAACCACCCTGCAGAGCAGGAGTTATTATCCTGCTCTTGCAGACACAGGACCAGGTCCCAGTTAGCAACCAGGTCCAGGCAGGAGACAGACAAGCAAACGGGCATTTCTAGTCCAGGGTGGTCAGTGCTCTGATGCAGGAAGTACAGGCCGGTGAGATCCAGAGGAGGGTTGTCTCACTCTCCTCCAGAGGGAGGGAAGACTGTTGTAAAGGTGGGTTCCTGGTGGATCAGTGTCTGAGCTAAGTCACTGGAGAAGGATGCAGGTGCCAGAGTTCAGCGGCAGGACTTAGCACGGCAGGTCTGGAGTGCTGCGTGCTGTTCATGCTGGCGGGAGCCCAGTGTGAGTGGAGAGGAGGAAAGAGGGGGCAACGGGCAGGGAGGAGGCAGTCTCTGACGGTGGCACCTGAGCTTCCTGGGTGCAGCCCCAAAGATCTCTCACCTTGTTCCAAAGGCAATAGGGAGCCATGGAAGAGTTGATATAGTGGCATGATGGGGCCAGTGTTGCAGCTTGGAATGATCACTGATGGTGCAATCTGGAGAATGATTGGTGGGGACACGGCTGAAGGCTGACAGACTAGGTCAGAAGCTCTTAGCACCATTAAATCATTCATTAATAATGTAAATATTTATTGATTATCTCCCATATTGTCACTGCATGAAGTCAGAGGCCCTCAAAGTCCCAAAAGTCAGAGTTAACCTGTGAACCCAGTATGAGCCAGAATTGTGACATTAATTAGGTCCCTGGTCCCATGGCCTCCTGAAGGTCTAAACCATTTATCTATTTACAGTCCTAATCCAATTGCCAGTTCCCCCCCCAAAAAGCAGCGGGGAAGTCATTTGGTTCCTGGCTGGACCTGTATTTTGGAGAATTAATTATTATTCTGAAACATTTTCAAATCGAATGAATATTAATTGGCTGAAGGTCCATGTAGAAGATGAAGACATCGAACTGTCATCACACAAATGCTTGTTTGCGTTCATCCCCATCCAGTGAGGGCATCATTTCTGTGGCCCTGAGGAGTGGCCACTGCTGAACGTGACCATGTTTGGACTTAAAAGCCAGTTCACCACAAAGGTGATGCAGGGACCTGCAGGGAAGTAGGTGACTGGAGATATTGGGTGAGGGGAGAGGATGATGAGGTATACGATCCTTAGGGCAGGAAAGGAAACTCCCAAGGCTGGAGCAAGTGGCCTGAGCGAGCCCTTCCGGTTAAAGACCTCAGAGACCCACTTGTTCTCATTCACCTACTTGGTGAATCTCAAATAGCACCTGCCCTAGAGTATGGAGATCAGAACAAATCCCTGTCCTTAGGGAGCTTCTAGTTTCTTGGGGGGATATGGATATTAAACAGGCAACTATACAAATGATTCTCTAACTCCAATTGTGATAAATGCTGTTAAAGGAAAGTGAAAAATTCTACTTTCCAAAACATATTTAAGACACATTTTAAAAAACACCTTTTATCCACCACAAAATTTATCTCCACCACACAGGATGACTCTGTGCTTTGGAAATGGGTCCAGCTGAGGATGTAGCTGTCTTAGGTTAGGCTTCTTGGAGACAGATTCTGAGAAGGAGATTTGCAAGGAGAAGGTACGAGTTCAGTTTGTCCCTTGGGAATGACATCTGGGAGAAGGAGAGAGAAGCAGGGGAGATTGGGCAGAGGAGCTGAGATGGCCCTTCAGAGCTGTTCTGAAGGTAAGGGGCCCAGAGCTTTGGAGCCCCAGATGGGAGTGGGCTGCCCTGGGGGATGGGCATCACCTCAGGTGAGGCAGTTCGCTTTGGCCAACGGCACTTCCTGGAAAAGGATGCTTTGTGAGCTTTCAGCAGCTAACACTCCCAGAGGGAGTTACGGCCATGAGTGCCCTGGTCCCAGAGAGGGATGCCTGGGACCACTATAGCACAGGGTCCACTGCAGCAGTGGAGAGGGTCTTGCCATGAGAAGGCCACCTCGGCAAATCTGCCATCCATTTGGCAAGAAACTAACAGGTGTGTGAGGCCCATGAGGACAAGATCCAGGCCCGGTTTATCTTGCAGCTCAAGGTAGCCTCTAGAGTGGGAATGCACATGGAACTTTTTCTTTTTAGCGTAAATGAATAAGTGAAAGCCCCTGAAGATAAAATTAAGTCATGCTGAAAAATTTTTCTGAAGGATGCAGCTTCCTTGTGGAAGAAAAATCAATCCAAGTGTGTCATTTCTGTTTCTGGTAGCCATCAATTCTTGTTTTATTTTATGCATCCGTTTACTTATTCATCACTCAGCTTTGAGTGGGCAGCTACTGTGTTCCAAGCTAGGCACTCTGGATGCTGGGCACTGAGGACCTTGTCACCGATAAAAGTTACTCATTGTGGCAAGACACAAGCTTCAAAAGAGAGATATACAAAGATCAGAGGAAGCATGGAGTAGAGAGAGAATGATTCTTCCTGGGGAGTAGTATCTAGCAGGAAGGATATTTGAATAGGGTTTTGAAGTATGAATAGGAGTTTGCCAGGCAGGAAAAACAATTCTTATACCAAGATTAGTGCATTTATTCCAATCCAGGTGAATCCAGGTTGCTTTAGACTTCCATGGTGAACAACAGAGATTGAGTAGAAATACAGAAAACTTTGAGTAGCTTTGGGAATGAAATGATTCAGTCTCCATCAGTCTCTGAGGCTTTCATGACAGTAACGCAGGGGACATATGGAGAGGACTGTGCTTTACATAGAATTGGTTTGGTTTGGTTTGGCTCAGATGTCCCCTGCTGCACTGTATCACTCTTCTTCAATATGATTCAAGCTCAAATCACTGAGGACATGGATTAAAATTTCACAGTGATTAAGGAGCCCCTTTCTTCCATCCGTGCTTAGGATCTAATTAGCCAAACATTCATTATCCAGGGAGTTCCAAAGTTCCCAATGTACGCATCGACCCAAAAAAGAAATCAGCATCATATTTTAAAAGTCACGATTGCAGTTGTTCTTGGTGAATTACCATTTATACATTTTCCATCTGTGAGTATTTTTCTGGAGTACCACCTGTCTTCTCCCCACTTTGGTAGTAGGGAATCCAACAGATCATATCTCAGAATAAATGCATTTTATCTATAGCAGTTTTCCACATTTTCAGCAACTTTAAAAAAAAAATTTTATCTCACAAAATAATCTTCCCTAAATACAAACCAGCTTTTAGAGCTACAAATAGATGTGGACGCTTAAAAAAAAATTTTTTTTCCCCAAATCTCTCATGAGAACACTAGGAAATCAATCTAGAGAGAGAAACTCAAAGTGACAGTCAAGATGATGAGAAACCGGAGATAGGAGACATCTTGTACTAAGGGCACTTCGATGAACTACGAAGGGAGGGAAAGCTCAGATCTTTGAGAAACCCCCTCTTTGAATCCACCCGAAGGACTTGGATTTCAAATTTCCTCTGTGCGCCTTGTTTCTTTGAGACCTTAAGTAAGTTACATAATGTCTTGGACTCTGTGTTTCCTCATCTGTAAGAATACTCGCTCCAGGGTTGAGGTTTGCCCAACACATTGAACCTGTCCACGCGGTGTAAGTATTTTTCTTGTTCAGGTTGCTTGTGGGGCAGGGTCCCTGCGTGGAAACGTACCTCTTCCCACTCAGCAAGCAGCTCCCGTTGGATGAGAGCAAAGGCTTCTGGGATTGTGTTTCTTAGAAATGTGCGAGAGGGTATCCAAAGTCCCGGAATAAATGGAGCGTTTTCTGCGTGGTTCAATTTTACACTTTGGCAACGCATTTAAACACAGATTTCAAGTTAAAATAAAATGCACAGGCTGTAATGCGGATGGTGAATTCCATGTGCCTCATTTCAAAACCCCCGATTCCAAAGAACCTCTTGCAGGGAAGTGAGAGGTGACTGTGGGGCTCTTGGGGGCACAACTTTATGTGCCTCTGGCTTTAGGGGTGTATGGTTCCGGGAGGGGAGGCTGAGTCAGAGAGAAGGGGAGCATCTTGTCCAACACGGTGTCCACTGGAGGGAGGATCAGTTTGCCCAGGAGATGTGGAGTCCAGGCTTGGACATGAGGGGTTCGAGGTGCTGGTGGGCCATCAGATGGTGACAGCTAAGAGGTCTGGGGCTCAGGAGAAGCCAGGAACGACCTGGGGGGTCTTCATATTGCCACATACTGCATTTGGCAGGGGCAAGAATTACGGATGGACAGAGGAGGGCCAGGAGTTCTGGCCATTTACTCATACTGTGACCTTGAGAAGTCCTCTCTCCTTGACCCCCAATTTCTCTCTTTGAAAACGAGGCAGTTTTAACCAGAGGTAAGATTTGAAGGGTGTGTGTTTTAAGACGTTTGTAATGAATTGGTCTGACGACACAGATTATACTTCTGTATTCGCTTGTTTATGCGTTCATTCATCAAATAATTATTCAACTCTACTTTTGTTCCAGGCCCTGTTCCAGGCACCCGGGACGGAGTGGGGAAAATAAATGAACAACAATTTGTTCTCCTGGAGCAAAGAGTTCAGTGCAGAGACAGACTACAAACAGGTAAACAAGAACTAGGGCAAGATTTTTCCAAATGCCTGTAAGTTCTCTGAAGGAAATGGACCAGGATGCTGTGATGGCGAGGATGAGACATAAGGGGAGGGAGAGGATGAGGTGGTCCAGGAGGGGACATTTGACCCAAGATGTGAATATAAAGACCAAACTTTGGAAAGATCTGGATGGAGTGTCCTGGGGAGGAAGAGCTAGTAATAAAAGACCCTGAGTTGTTGCCCTACACAACGTGGTTGAAGCCAGAGGCCAGCGTGTCCAGAGCTTAGTCGCGGAGAGGAAGGCGCTGGAACTGAGGTCCAAGAGGTGGGCAGGGCCGGAGCAGGGAGGCGTCTGCAGACCATGGTAAGGAGTGTGATTTCATTTTAGGTGCCATTAGAGTCTTTTCACAGTGGGGTCACAGATCTGATTTGTATTAAAAATTAAAAATCATGTGGACACCATGTGCAGAGTGGATGGGGTCCCATCAGAGTGGTACCAGGGGACCAGTAAGGCCAGTACAGGGTGCTGGTGGCAGCATCTGACTCCCATGCACCTCCCAGGACTCCAGCCCAGCATCTGAGATTCCCCATGAACCTTCCTTCAGGTAGTTTGTGTCACCAGTGTCTGACTCGGAAGGCCTGGGTTGGGGTGATTCCGCCAGCGTAGTGAAGTAGAAAATCAGTCACCCAGGGGATCCTGAGAAAGGGGATTAAAAAAAGGATGATGCTGAAAAAATCTGCATCCTGCATATCTTGGTGCTTCAGTGATGCAAACAAGGTTGGCCTGACAAGAAAGCATCAAAGATGCAAATGGCAGTGAGAAAGAGGGTCTTTTAAGGCATAACCCATATCTAGTGAACGAAGTCCCCCAGGTCCGTAACGCCTTCCTGGCTTCTCCTGAGCCCCAGACCTCTTAGCTGTTGCCATCTGATGACCCACAGATGTTCATGCCTCACATTTGGAAAGACAAAGGGTTAATTTTTTGGACCCTGCTAAAATACTCCTTGAGGTGTGGGAACAAGATGCTCAATCTTTCCCGCATGCCATGGTCTTTCCCACCCCAGGGCCTTTGCATATGACGCTCCCACCTTCTTCCTGGAAGGCCCTTCTCCCCAGTCCTCACATGACTGGCTCCTTCTTTCCTTTCGAGTCTCAGCTGAGTGCCTACGCTTTGGGTGGCCTTCCCTCACCAGTCCACCTAAAGAAAGTATCCTTGTCACCTGCCACCTCAGCTTTTGGTGTTACTTCTCATAAACCTGACACAATCTGCCACCACCTGACTTGCCTGCTTCCTTGTGTAATGTGTCTTCCTTTCTAGAAGGTGAGCACCACGAGGACAAAGATAACTACTGCCTCGTTCACTGCTGTACCTTTGGCTCCCAGAAACAGTGTGTCAGAGCCATTAGGAACCGGGCAAATATTTGCAGAATGAATAAATGATGCCTGGATGGATAGGGGGTTGGAGGGGAACCTCGGAACTCATCCCCACCTCTAAAACCTTTGAGGTTACGAATATTTTATCCCTGGAGCAGTGATGACCTTCCCCAGAGCCACAAAACACATGAATATACATCCTTCCATCTGGATGAAGAGGCTCCTTTGCCAGATGCGGAGAGCTGCCCGGGAAGGCAGTGAGTCTGCGCGCGACCCTCCCAGGTCCATTCAGGAAATTGGAGGTGGTGCCCTTCCTCCTGGCACGCACACCCGGTCCCAGTCACATCCTAGACCATGCCAGCCCAGAGCCAGCTGGAGTTTTGGGAGTGGCCTTCAATCACACAGCTGTCCCTGGGTGGGAGCATCACCCGGGCTGTGGTCATCGATCACCAGGCACAAAGCCTCTGAGGCACCTGGGGACGCTCGCTGGAAGCGCTCAGCTGCACAGCAGCTCCGGGAGTCATTGTCCTCGTGTGTCACTTTCCCTGGGCGCAGGAGGGCTGTCTTTTCTATTCTCTCCCTCTCTCTTTCCCTTTCACGCCAGTTTTTCCTGCCCCTTCTTTCCCTTCCTTTCTCTTCTTTTGTTTTCTAGGAGAGAGTGATGCTACTGCTGTCCTTATTTAGAAAAACGTAGCGGTCATAAGGTAAGTAAACCCAGGCAAGGGATGGAGGTCACAGAGGGGTCACAGAGCACATGGGTGGCAAACCCAGGAGAGAACCCCACTGCAGGAAAGTGTAGCCAGGCTCCTGGATGCGCAAGGTCCTCCGGGAGAGGCTGGTGGTGGGTGGGGGCAGGGAGGCGAGCTGGTCTTGGGGCTGTGACAGACCCGGCTCCCTCCACTTAATGAGCTGTTGGAAGGGACTTCATGGCATCTTGGAAAGAGGGTGGACTCTGGAGGCAGTCAGATATCGGTCCGCCTGCCTGTATTGCTTGTCCCCTGGCCTGATCACCTCTTTCAAGCTTCCCTTTGCTCTCGTGCTGCCAGTGGGACCAGAGTAGTGAGTCCTTCACGATGCCGTGGTGAAGCGTGAAGGCAATGCCAAGCATGGAGGCGCTTGACAAACTGTAAAGTGCACTAAGACAGGTGATGGCGCCAATCATGGTCGTTAACCTCCACGCAGGGCACGGCTCTGGCTCCCAGGGAGCGCGCAGTCCTGGGGCACAGGGCCCGGAGGAGATTCTAGTGCTGGGTCCTCCCAAGGGTGTCTGAGATAACCTATCTTTGAACAAATCAGATATAGAGTTGGGAGATGGGGAAAGAGAGATTTTAGGTCTTTGGACATTTGCTGTCTGGAGGAGGCGATGGGAGCTTGGGGAAGAGGCCCCGGGTGACTTTGTGGATGGAGGCAAAAAAGAATCCTCTGTTTTTTCTGGCCAGTGTTTGGCTGACCCAGGAGGTGGCCACAGGCATCGAAAGGTTATTGTGTAACATCTGCTCCGCATTTAGCAGGGCCATTGGAGCAGCTGGACTGGCAGCGGGCCGGCTCGTGTGTGGGGGAGAGGGTGGGCTCGGAATCGCACAGAGCTGGCTACTATGTGACCCGGGACACGCTATTCAAACGTTCCCAGACTTGATTCTTGCACCCATGAAATAGAGCCTTTAATTCAGGCCCCGTGGATGTCTAAAGCCCCCTGAGGGCTTCCGACAATTCCCTGGGTGGGGGTGGGGGGGATGGGGGATTCTGGTCCATGGTCACCTAGGTCCCTGGCTCTGCTCTGCGCTGATTCTGTATCTGTGATGGTCCAGGAGGAAAAATCCTCAGCTTCCCAAACTTCCCCTCACACAAACCCCCTGGGTCCCAGTTCATGAAGATTTGGGAGGGAGATGGAGGAGTTTACATCACAGGGCTGCTGGTGACCTTAAATTGGACTAAAGGCATCTCTATTCTTATCATGTTCTTTATCTGTTCTGTCACTGTGATGGTTAGTTTTTTTTTTTAAGACTATTTTCTTCTAGCCTTATTTTTGACGCATTGTATTTTAAAATTGAAGTATAGTCAGTTTACAATATTGTGTCAATTTCTGGTGCACAGCATAAAGTTTCAGTCATATATATACACACATATATTCATTTCCATAATCTTTTTCATTACAGGTCACTCCAAGATATTGAATATAGTTCCCTGTGTGATACAGAAGAAACTTGTTTATCTATTTTATATATAGTAGTTATTATCTTCAAATCCCAAATTTCCAGTTTATCCCTCCACCCTCCCCTTACCCCCCGGTAACCATAAGTTTGTTTTCTATGTCTGTGAGTCTGTTTCTGTTTTGTAAATAAGTTCATTTGGGTTTTTTGTTTTGATTCCACATATAAGTGACATCACATGGTATTTTTCTTTCTCTTTCTGGCTTACTCCACTTAGAATGATGATCTCCAGGTCCAGCTATATTGCAGCAAATGACATTGTTTTATTCTTTTTAATGGCTGAGTAATATTCCATTATATCTCACATCCTTTTTATCCAGTCAACTGTCGATGGACATTTAGGTTGTTTCTGTGTCTTGGCTATTGTAAGTAGTGCTGCTATGAACACTGGGGTGCATGTATGTGATGGTTAGCTTTACATGTCAATTTGACTCGGCGAAGGGATGCCCAGAGAGCTGGTTACACGTTATGTGTGGGGGTGTCTGTGAGGGTGTTCCAGAAGAGGTTAACACTTGAATCAGTTGACAGGAAGAAGATGGCCCTCAGTGATGTAGGTGGGCATCCTCCAGTTTACAGAGAGCCTGAGAGAACGAGAAGACAGACAGAGGGTGAATTCACTCTCTGTGCTGGGGCTGAGACTTCCATCTTCCCCTGCCCTCAGGTGCGGATGTTCAGGGCTCTCAGACCCAGATCCAGGACTTGTACCATCAGCCCCTTCATTCTCAGACCTTCAGACTCTTCTCCCTTCCACCGCCAGCTTTCCTGGTTCACCAGCAGGCAGATGGCAGATCATGGGGCTTCCTGGCTTCCTAAACAACACGAGCCAATTCCTACAATAAATCTCCTCTTACGTGCATCTCTCTTTGTCCTATTGGTTCTGTTTCTCTGGAGAACCTTGACTAATATGACCACCCACTGGTTTCCTCATCCCTTGTAGCCCACCCCCACCCTCCCAGCCACACTCCTCTAGCTGGGTCCCTCTATTAGATTCCCAGGGTCGCCGTAACAAAGTACCACAAACCGGGTCGCTTAAAGCAACTGAAATTTATTATCTGACGGTTCTGGGGGCCAGAAGTCTTGAGAAATCAAAGTGCCGGCAGGGCTATGCTCCCTCCAAAGCCTCCGGACGAGGACCCTCCCTTGCCTCTTCCGGTTTCTGGAAGCCCCGGGTGTTCGTGGCTTGTGAGAGCGTCACTCCAGTCTCCGCCTCTGTCTTCGCGTGGCCGCCTTCCTTCCGTGTCTGAGCGTCTCTGTCTTCACGTGGCATTCCCCTCCCTGTGTCTCTGTTTTTCTCTTCTTGTAAGGACATCAGTCATACTGGGTTAGGACCCGTTCTGATCAACTGTAAGGTCATTTTCGCTGTTTCCAAACAAGGTCACGTTCACAGGTGACCTTGGGAGTTAGGACTTCAGCAGATTCTTTGGGGGGGACACATTTCAACCTGCCACCATCTTCTTTCCTCTTCTGTTGCCTCATCTTTCCACCTCCTCCATGTTCCCCTCCAGGAATGACCCTTCCCCCAAAAGCTCCACTTCCCTCCCTGTTACGCAGCGCCCCCTAGCCCTCTTTGGCAGCTCCACCCGAAGTCTGTCCTCCCAGATCTAAAAGCATCAGTATGGCTTTCAATTTAGCAGCGTCCATCCGTCCTAGAAGCTAGCCCACAGCTTCTTTCTTTTTCTTTCTCCTTACACTTAGTATACAAATGGGATCTGGTTTCACACACTATGATATACCTGGCTTTTTTTTTTTTTTGATACTTTGCAATATATCATGAGCATCTTTCCATGTGAACAAATATCCTTCTACAGTGGGCTTTCCAAGGGCCCCATGTGCCTCGTCATCATTTCATTCACCAATCACCCGTCGTTGGCCACGGAGGCTGCTTCCACTTTTGCGCGTCTTTGTATCCACCTGCGGGAGCCTGAGTTTTGGAGTTTGGCGGTTTCCCCTGATGAGCTCTTTTCTGTGTGCACGTCTGCTGGGTGAACAGGAGGCACACACTTTGCCAAGTCAGCGAAATAACTGCAGCCAGTGCTCAAGACGGGGGCCGGTTCCTGACGCAGCACCCCGTGCTGTCTGTTAACAGGACCGAATGATGTTCCGATGCCTTAAATCTGCAGGCCTGTCTAATTCTGGAAGGAAACGGATGGCGCCCATCCTGGAGTCAGTGTTTGGAAACATACAACAAAAGGGAAGCTTTATTCACACTGGAAGTGTGCTCTCAGCTTGGGTTTCCTCTTCGACACCCGTCTTGTTCATTTCACAGCTCAATGAACTGTCAACGTCACATACATCTCTTGTTCCAGCAGCGGATCCAGTTGCTCCGGGCTGCTGCTAACTGCAGACAGGTGAGGTTTCGTTGTCCCAGGGAGCAAGAGGAAGAGAGAGATGAAATCCATACAGAGGGTCTTGGCAGGGCTGGGGAGCGGATGTGGGAGTGCAGAGTGGTCTTTGGACCCATGTGGCATCAGAGGCCCCCCTTTTCTCGTGGTGGTGGGACGGTAAACTTCAGATCTGTTTTCCTGTGTTGGTGAAGGCCTCCACTCAATCTGCTCTTTGGCATAAAGTGTTGAGTTGACTGTGGCTGGTGCTTGCCCACTTGAAGAGAAGCTGAGAGTCGTTTGGATTCTAGAAAGAGGCACCTTCCCATTTGTGGTCCAGAAGCTGACCCATCATTTAATCCCGACTTCCCTTGTAGGTGAGTGCACTCCAGATGACTAAGTGAGGCGAAGACAAATGGTAATTTGAAGGCCAAAGGCTGGATGCCTTCTCCTACTCACCTGGATGGACCTGACACATTCCTTGATTCGATCTTGAGTTGGCTACATAAGTAAGAGGGTGGGGTGGACCAGAGAAAGTCATTTCAGGGAGAAGGAACAGTAAGCCAAAGGCACAGAAGCATGAAATTGTCCGTTGGTAGGACGGCCACTCCCATCACCCTTTGGCAATTGACTCTTGAAGTTCAGGTTGACTCCTGAAGGTCAGGTGACTCTTGGAGGCCATATGATTTACTCAGAGCCACCGGAGACATGTGGATTCTCCCAGCAGGCTAATAACTTAATCTCCCATAAAACTTACAAGAGTCTTTTAAATCTTAATTTAGCATTTATTTGGGAGGGACAGGGAAATAGTTTTTGAGTCAGAAAAAAAAATGTTTTCCAATATGTAAGGAGTTGCAGGCAGACATCTGAGTTACCCAACACCACATTTCTGGTGGATTTTAGCCAGGCTTGACTTAGCGCCTCTCATGGACTGGTGTAGACTAGGATCCGAGCAGCTGCCCAGCTGCCCAGTGCTTGTTCTAGCTTCCTTATGGGTCCAGAGCGAACCAGAGCCACAGCAAATTCTTCCAGTTGGTGGTGACATCCTTTCATTATGATGTTATGTATCTTATTTTATCTGATCCAAACTCATAGGTTTCACCCTTATCCAAATATTGACTCCATCAAATACCACCTGACTCTCGGACCAAGAGCAAGGTAGAATAAGAGGAAGAAGAAGAAAAAAAACATTTCTTTAAAGGTGAAGCCCCTTCCGAAGGCTCTCGGGATCCCATAAGCCACTGTGGGGGCTGGAGGCTCCAGTTAAGCCTTTGTCATGATTGTCTCCTACCTGGGCCAAGTGCTCCCCCGTGCAGGCCAGGAGGAGAACGTTGGAGAAGCGAATTGGCGTTGTAAACAAGCTCTCAAGGGCAATGTTTTCTTGAGACAAGAAATTGTTTACAAGCTCCACGGGAGCGCCATTTACATAAAACAATCACTATGCTCATTACCAAGCATTTTCATTTATTCATTAAAACAGGCATCTGCAGGACTTGGCAAACCTTTGTTCGCTGGGTTCTGTGGATTCCTGTTCCAATGGGGGATTTTGGAGGCATATGGACTCCTTTAATATTTTCAGTCAGAGAGTAACAGGTACTATTTACTGCAGGCTTACCCGAGCCCAGTCACTTTTGATACATTTTATTGTTTAATCTTGACAACGATCCAGTGAGGTCGGTCATAGCATCCCAGTTGACAAGAGGAGGAAGTGAGATTCATAGACAGACTGTGACTGATCCAAGATGTCTCAGCGAGTGAGCAGTGGGGCTGGGCTGGCTGCTTCTCTGGGGAAAACTGGGCGGGATGAAGTCGTGTACAGACTAAAGGGCAGGCAGGAAGCTTGCATAATTGCTTGTGTATCTCCTTGCCCTGCCCCAGGGCTTACTGGCAGAGGGCTAAGGAGCTCCAGGGTATTTGCTGAAAGAGAGATTTGACAATGGAGGGTGGGGGGAAACTGCACATAATCTGGGTTTGAATCTATTCACTGCTCTTTATTAGCTGTGTGACCTGAGGCAGGTTTCTTGGCCTCTCTGAGCATCTCTTTTCTCAACTGTATGATGAGGGGTAAGAGTATAACCCTGACTTCAGAGACTGACGGTGAAATGACAAGGTGCTTGGCCGAGAGTCACTAACCGCTCCGTCATGGGTGCCCTTTATTTTTATTGCAGATAGGAAGGCATTCAAGTTTTAAGGTTGCTGTACTGATGGAGGGGGTGTTGGAAAAGGCCTTTCTGCCTCTTCTGAGCCTGTCATTCTTGGCTGCTGTTGTTATTCTTGTATGTGACGTTGCTGAAAAACCTCTGGAGAGCTAAACTAGGTGCCTAATTAGCAAAGGTGGTTTGGGTCCAAGGGGCCGGGTTGTGCAGGCACTGGGTGACGGCTCTGTGGGGGCTTGCGGCGCTGTGGGAGGGGGCGCGGAGAGCCTGGCTGCTCCCCCCTGCACCGCCCACATCCCTGCCTTGCCTCCTTCACCACCTCGGTCCCGCCCCTTCCCACCCACGTGGGCCCCGGAGGCTTCAGCTCTTTGCTCCCAAGACGGAAAGAAACACAGTCCAGAGGTTTGTCCAATTCCACCTGCTCCAATTCATTGAAGAAAATCACAGTGTGGCCACACACACTCTGGTTTTCATCTCCAAAGTGAGCTCTCTTTCTCCCACCCCTCTGCCTCTTCTTTCTGCCTCTTTTTCTCGAGAGACTGAATATACAAATGGGCAATGGCCAGACCATACATGACAGTAGAAGTCTAACCCACACCCTCGGCAGCCCCAAGTGGTCAGGAATTGGTCAAGGACTGCCAGTTTTGTTTTTTGTTTTTGTTTTTGTTTTTTTGCCCTGGCTTTCAATTCAGGACCACCCAGAGAAACCCAGAGGTGTTCCCCACACCCACTTCATCAGATGGCCCACTTCTAGTCATCCTGCCCCAGCCTCCCTGTGCCCGCATCCTCCCATCTGACACATGTGAAGCCCTCCCCTTCGTTCCCTGGAGGGCTTCCTTCTTCCCTGCCTGCCTTTCAGTATCTGCCAGACACCCGTGATGGTGGCCGACTTCCTGGCTGGAGCTCGCGAGCTCTATTTGTTCTTGTGTGCGTGGTTTTGTTTATTTCCACACTCTCCACTCCTGCATATCTGCTTTCTGGCCTGGGACAGCCTCACTTCGGATCTGGACTGTTGCGTGATGGCTGCCAGGGTCCATTCCCCACTCACTCATTGCCTCAGAGTCCTCCTCAAATTCTTTGGCCCTGGCATTAAGTTAAATTAAACCCCCTCAGTGACTGCCCTCAACAAATCATTACCCCCACCCCAGGGCTGGAGTGGGATGTGGTTCTACGTGATCGTTCTCCAGGTGGACAGCTGGGTTCAAATACAACAAAAATGTGTCCCCTAAGGGCTCTGGGTCTCAGTTTCCTCATCTGTAACATGGGCACAGTACTGCCTCCCTTGTGAGAGAGCTGACGATTGTGAAAACTCATGAGATCATTTATTCCTTTAATCAACAGATATTTATTGAGTGGCTATTATGCTTCAGATACTAGGGAGACAGCAGTGAGCAAAACAAAGTCCCTACCCAACCCTCAGGGAGATCACGTTCTACTTTGGGGAGATGAAAAACACACACATACACACATACACACATACACAGCATACTTGATGTATGTGATGGTGGGAATGTAAAATGGTACAGCCACTTTAGAAATCACTTTGGCTGTTTCTTATAAATTAAACATACCTTAAAAATAATTATCTTCTTTGTATCCTAAGTCTATTTTGTAGGGTCTTAAATTTGGGAGAGATATGGTCATTTTCCATCATGGTGGCACAAATGGAAGTGTTTTTCAATGGTTCCTGTCCTCAAGTCTACAGTAAAGACTCCCTCAAGTCTTAAAAAAATTAAATATCCCCTTACCATCTGACCCCATGATCTCATTCCTCTGCATTTGCCCAAGAGAAATGAAAGCGTCTGTTCACACAAAACCTGAGTGAAAATGTTTATTCATAATCATTAAACACTGGAAACACTCAAATGCCCTTTAATGGGTGAATGGATAAACAAATCACGATAATAGGGAATTCTACTCAGCAGTGAAAAGGAACGGATGACTGGTACACTTCAACATGTTATGCTCAGTGCGAGAATTCAGACTCAGTGGGCTACATCCTGTATGATTCTATTTAGAGGACAACTTAAAAAGGCAAAACTTTAGGAGCAGAACACAGATCAGTAGACAC
This sequence comes from Camelus bactrianus, assembly GCF_048773025.1. Lineage (NCBI taxonomy): Eukaryota > Metazoa > Chordata > Mammalia > Artiodactyla > Camelidae > Camelus > Camelus bactrianus. Next base: position 64,800,471 of record NC_133542.1, on the reverse strand, counting down.
CAGGGGCTGGGGACAAGAGCAGGGCTTGACCAGAAGGGAGCACCAGGGAGCTTCGGGGTTGATAGGACTCTTCTCGACGGTGGTGGTGGTTACCCGACTCCATACATTTGTCAGAACTCATAGAACTTACAGCAGAAATGATGAATTTTACTCTATGCAAATTGTGTTTCAAAAACACATCAGTGCTGCAAAACCAACCAATACACAAAATAAAACAAAAAGAAGCTCAGAGATACAGAGAACAGATTCGTGGTTACCAGAAGGGAAGAGAGTTTTGGAGCTGGTGGGTGAAATGAGTGAAAGGGATCAAGTGACTGGTGACAGATGATAACTGGGTCCGTGGTGGGGATTGCTCTGTAGTGCAGACAGATGTCGAACTGTAATTCTGTACAGCTGAAATATATATATATGTAAACCCAGAATAAAAAGACCAAAACACTTGACATGATGGAAATGGGATTTATGCTAATTCATATGAAATGAAAACTCTACCCATAACTGGTGATCCTATTGTCCCCCTTTTAAAACAACCTATGGAATCAGATCTCATTAATTATAATGAAAATGCAATAGACCTAACAGTTGATGATCTTCTATCCTAATAAATGCAATGGAAATATGAAAAATATAAATCAGTATTAAGAATAGAACATACACGTGTTCAAAGGAAAATAAAGCAGGATGAAGTGCTAGAAAATGATAGGGAAGGGGGTGCCAAATTGGGTTCAGGGAAGACACTGGGGTGAGACCTCTGAGAGGCAGGGACAGCATGCCCGGAGGTTCTGAACCTAGAGCAGACGTTCAGGTTCAGACAAGAGATGCTGCAGTGGTTAGGAGAGAGGGAAGATGTGGCAGGTCATGCAAGCTCTGTGGACCATGGGGAGGAGTTTGAGTTTGATTCTAAATGTCTATGAAACCACTGGAGAGTTTTGTTTTGAGTAGGGAAGAGCAGGATTGGATTCACATCTTAAGGGGACCTATTTTGTTGCTCTGAGCAGAATAGATTAGGCAGGGGTGAGGGTGGGGACGGGGGTGTGCATGGAAGGAAGTAGGAGATCAGCCAGGAAGGAAGCACCAGGTTGGTCAGCTTGCATCTTGCGTGTTGTATGTGCTCAATAAACACAGATAGGCACAAAGCCTCCCTTCTGCCAAACTGGCCACTTCCTGTCTCCCAGATATATCATTTGAGTATGTTTCTTCTCTGCTTTTGCTCACCTGTACCTTCTCACCCTCCATCCAGGACCTTAGAGAGAAGAGCTACACCTCTGAGAGCCTGAGATTTGAACAGCACTCAAGCCTGATTCAGCTGGACTTTTGGTGATGGGACCAGGCTCTACAGAGAAAGATGTGAGTCATTCAAACATGATGGGCCTGTGGTAATGACACAGCCCCAAGGCTGCTGAGGGCTTTCTTTGCACTTGAGGGAGAGGGGGCCGACACCCAGGCCCTTTTAGGGTTTTACGTGGTGGGATGGTTAATTTTATGTGTCAACTTGACTGGGCCACAGGGGCCTAGATACTTGGTCAAATGTTATTCTGGGTGTGTCTGTCAGAGTGTGTTTGGATGAGATTACATTTAAAGGGATAGAGTAAGTAAAGCAGATTTCTCTCCCTAATGTGGGTGAGCCTTGTCCAATCAGTTGAAGGCATTAACAGAACAAAAGGCTGACCTTCTCTGGAATAAAAGGGAATGCCTCCTGCTTGACTGCCTTTGAGCTGAGATGTTGTTACTTTTTTCCTTTTTTCCTGGACTCATACTGAAATATTAGCTCTTCCTGAGTCTCCAGCTTATAGACTGTGGCTCTTAGGACCCATCAGCCTCCATAATCATGTGAACCAATTTGTTATAATTAATCTCTTTATATCTTCATCTCTATCTACTATTGGTTGTTTCTCTGGAGAACGCTGACTAATACAAATGATTGAAGGAGCTGTCCTACCTGGAAGTGCTTTCGTAATTCTGTGGGGCTTTCTACACAGAAAGGATGGGTATTACTGGTCTTTTATTTGGCCTTCCCTGGCCTCAGTTTTCATGTCTGTAAAATGGCCTCAGGGGATTGCTGGGAGACCTCTACTGGACACTGTATCTAATGTGCACCCCCCATCTGTATCCTTCTCCTTGGCACTGATCACTATACATGTTACTCATCTTGCCTATTGACTGTCTGTCCCACTGGAGTGTAAGCAGGGACCTTTGTTAACTGTTTTGGTACCTGTACTGGTTTGGTACCAAAAAGTGCCTGGTCCATCTTCCCTGCTCAATAAATACGCTCACTAAATGGATGAGTGTATCTTACCAATCACCTGCAAGCCCTGAGCAAGAGGAGGTGGGAGACATGTTTGCTGAATGAATGAATGAACGAATGAATACACGTACATGAGAGCACAGACCCACAAGAGGCAGAAGAGGAAAACAAAACTCAGGGTCAGCTGAGGGACAGCCCTGCTTCTCCCGGGGTTATGACAATACGGTTCTTATTAAAGTGTACTTTAGGGAGCAGAAACAGGCTTTTTGCTCTTTAATTTTGTTGTCACTCTTTGGGCACCTGTCCCCACAGCCATAAACATCCTGCTCCCTGTCGGAGGGGTCAGTTTGGAGACACCCACAAATCGTCCACAGATCACGTGGGTCCAGTTCCGCGGGGTCCGCCAGCACTCACTGCAGGGCACTGGCTCACCTGCTTCTCGGCCGCTGCAATAATCCTTTATAGATGAGGGTGGACGGGGCTGCAGCTTGGCTCTTCCCCGGCGTGTTTACTAGGTGTGTATCCAGCCTGTTTCATATGGATTAGGCCGAGGCATGGAGTCCTCGCCTGTTTCTCGGCGCATTTCAGAACCTCGTGAAATTACATTATAGATTCGTTTTATGAACAGGATCCTGAGCACATCCATTGTCAGGCAGCCCACAGTCCACCGATGGTGACTGTGGGGCCGACTGACACCCGGGCTGGCTGCCTGCAACCCTTCTGAAATAAATCGGTCGCACATTTGTTTATTTAATCTCCAGCTTTTAAATGCCAATTTGGTAGTGAAAACAACCTCCTTGTGCACTTCAGCTGGGAGATAATGGGAGGAGGGAGGTGACTGGCAGGTGCAATACAGGAGGTGTCCCCTTTCTAGTCTAAGGTGGACTCGGGGGTCAGAGGTGTTGGGGCCAAGTGCAGGGTCTGCTGCTCACCAGCTGTGTGGCCTTGAGCCAAATACTAAGCCCTCCTGAGCCTCAGTTTCCTCATTATAGAGATGAGAGTATCTATGCTATCTCTTTATAAGAAGTGGATTACATGTAAGTTATAAGTAAATTACACCCGTGACATGTGTTAGCGCAGGCCTGACAGTAGCAGGTGCGGAGCAATTGTTAGGTATTTCAAAGCACTTGTCTAGTTCACTCATTCATTCATCGCTAGCAGTGCATGAATAATTATTGACAGCGTACCACATTCACACATGAAAAGAGCTTGACCGTCACAATTAGAGTTGTGAGTTTGAGCTCTGGTCTGACAACCTACAGGAAGGAATTTCTCTGAGCTTCAGTTTCCAAATTTGTAAAATAAGGATTTCACCTCCATTGTGATTGTGAGCTGGATTAAGTGATACAGAGATTGTGAAGGTGGCGTAAAAATGACAAAGTGTGATACATTAGTTGTTATTTTAATGATAATAGCACACACTTAAAAGCAACTCTTCTAAGGTTTTACTACGTACTAATTCATTTTCTCCTTATAACAACCCTAAAAGGTAGGTGGTGTTATTATTCTCATAGTGACTGGGAGGAAACTGGGGCACAGAGAGGTTAAGTACTTGCCCCAGGTCACCAGTGGGTAAGAGGTGGAAGGCAGAAGGGGGCCCCAGGTGGTCTGGCTCCAGGATTCCAGGTGTCCTGGCTTTTGACCACTTTTCTGTGCTGCCCAATCATAGTAATCAAATAGCCGGCAGTATTCACTTAGTGCCTACGCTGGGCCCAAGGCTGTTCCAGAATACGGACCTACGTTATCTCGAGTCCCCACAGACTGGTAAATGCTGGCTTCTAGCTGGTTCTTGGTGGCAACAATAGAAGTCCATGCTGCTTAACTTAAGCACGAAAAGGAATTTATTGGAAGGATATTAAGGAACTCATAAAGCTGACGTAAAGGTTGGAGAACCACGGGCAAGATCAGCCAAGATCTGGCCGCCTCTGAACATCTGGCTTTGCTCAGGTCCTGTGCTCTGTTTTTAGCTCTGTGTGTTTTGGGATTGGACAGGGAAGGCATTGCCTTCCTCTGGCTTCCAGAATGGGAAGAGGGGCTTCATCTTTCTCTTAACTTGGGAATCTCCAACTTGGATATTCTGTAGCCCCAAGTAACAAATGATGACAATGTGACCCCAGTTAACCGACATGGAGGGTTGATACCTTCCCCAGTCCTGAAGCTGATAAAGCAGCTCAGTGCTGCCCGGCTGAGCACCTGTGGTCCCCTAGACCCCAGGCTTCTTTCTTAAGGACACAGATGAGTACGGCATAGTTTTCCTGATGTTTCTCAATTTCATTCTTCAAAAATCCAAGGATATCTCAAAAACATTTACATCCTTTGGTCTGGTTTTTCTACTCCAAGTCCCTTGTGCCGTGGTAATAATAAACAAAGGCTACTATTCAGAATTATACAGAAGGATGCACATGACAACTTTATTACAGGGGATACTGGTTGCAGATTAAGCATCCAGTATCAGGCGATCTTTAAGAAAGTTGTCTATATATGACACAATATTATAAAAAATTTACAACGACTTAAGAAAATCAGTAAAACAAAACAAAACAAAATTGAACTGGTTGTAGATAGAACATGATCTAAATTTGGGGGAAAATTTTCTCATATGCATTAAAAAAGAAAGAAATATCCTTAACTTTCAGTAGTGATTATTCTGGGTTGGTGGGGTTATGATGATTTTTGTTTCTTTATCTTTTTTTTTTCTATGCACATATTCTATAATGGACATGCCTTTTTGTTATAAACAGAAAAAGAGTCAAGAAAAACAAAGTGAGACCATCCAAGATGGCAAGTCTTTGTGGTGAAGATGGTGCCAGTATACTCCACTGGTGTAGCATCAATTGGTACAATCCTTCTGGGGAAAAAAAATCACTGAAATAGATAAGTGTTCTAATGAGCTTTATGCCTTTCGATTCCAAATACTGACTTCTGGGAATGTTTTTTTTATTCGGGGGGTATCAATCATTAGAAACCAAGAGCTGTGTGCAGTGAAGATCCTCATTATAGCGTTATCTGTAATAACCAACGCTGTATAAAAGCTCAGTGTTCAACAATTGGTGCATAGTTCTGTAAATTACAGTGCCTCAACGTGAAGGGATATTTTGGCACCATTCAAACGGTAATGAAGAAGACTGTAGCAACTCGGAATACATTTAGGATAGGACGCCACTGCACACGGCAGAATGCCGAGTCTGCAACTGCTTCACGTGTGTCTGTGCCCAGAGCCCAGAGTGGATGCTCAGAACATGAGAAGGAAAATCACTGTTGTGGTGGAGTGAATGAGATTCAGGGAGATTACTATCAGTTTGTTTTCTTAAAACTCTATTTAAATATTGTTGATACTTCATCTTCTTGCTGAAACTTGCATTTCACTAAACAAAGCTCTTTTAGGTAGTGGTTTAAAGCAGGGAGGGTGCTGGGTGGGGTCTACAAAATTAGAATCATTGAGTGAGGGGCTGCACAAGTGCCTGAGTATGGTTTGGAGGGTGCTCTGCAAAATTCTGTGTGGCTTGAGCCTCAAGTTCACTTCTAGAAAATGGGAGGAGGGTGAGAATTCACCCCTGGGAGTCTCACAGCTCTGCTGTTTTTCAAATCTGAGGTGTATAAGGTGCTCTACCGCCAGGTGCTTTGCTATGCACTTTGCTAACAACCACTTTTTGGGGTTGGTTCTACCGCTGGAATCATTTTAAGGATGTGGAACCTCAGATTCAGAACAATGAAATGGTTTCTGCAAGATGAAGAGCCAGTGAGCGGTGAAACCAAAGATCCACCTTCCTCACATTTTATTTTACTGGCCCAGCATCGCTTTGGCCTGTGAATTCCCTGGACCACATTCACTCCTCCCTCCTCTCCATCTCTCTGGAGATTTTGGACCCAGCTGACTTGTCACAGTTACCCTTTGATCTCACAGAGCCTACAGGCTCACCACCAGTCCATCAGTAGGAGAATCTTCATCGTCTGGGGATGAAGATGGAGAAGGTATAAGAGATTTGCCTTTGCGCTGTGGCATTTCAAAAGGTGGGTTAGGAAATTATCGGTTCCTTATTTCTTCATGATGTGCATCTTTTTCTTAAAAGTGGGAGAGTGTGGGAAATCAACTCTGATCAAACAAAGTTGCATTCAGTTTCTGGCTGATCTATTTTCCGTTTTTGTTTTTTTTTTTTTTTTCGAGTTGTGGGAATTGCTAATGCTATTTGTACTGACTAATTAATTAAATAACCACCTAAGTCCTAAGGATCTACTCTGTGCTAGAGATGAGAGAGATGGGGTCTCTGCCTTCAAGGGTCTCACTGATAAGTGTCCTGGTGTATCTTTAGATCAGGGGAAAGGAAAGGAAGATCTGATGCAGAGACATCCACACGCACAATATTAAGCATTTCCCAGCATACCTAAAATTATACGTGAGGTTCATAGGGTGAAATAATTTTCATGAAAAAAAAAAAGGAAGAGGGAAAGGCAGAATGGGAGTTTAGGGATTACGCGGTGTCGAGGCACACTCAGCATGGCAATCACAGTGCCGAGGCTTCCCTGAGTAATACCCTACGTGGAGAAGAGGCGCTCACTGCCGGATGGAAAGAGCCCTGGATTCGAGGGACTGGTTCTGTTCCCAGGGCTGCCTCCTATGGCGTGACCTTGGACAGGTTACAGAAGCCTAGAGCCCTTGGCTGGGTGGAGGTCTTAAAGGCTAACGTGTTCAACCCCCATCCTGTTCTGAGCCTGGAAATCCCTTTATCCTATTAGATGAGGAAGACAATGAAAGGACAGCTAATGTGGTGGCCGTTCCTGTTCGAGGGTCTACTGTGTGCCCTTCCAATCAGCCTGCATTCAAGCATCACGGCAGTGCCAGCAGGTTGGTGTAATTAGCCAGATCTCAGTATCTTATTGCCCTCCCCGAGAATCTGAGACCCAAAAGGAGAGACAGAGAGAGAGAACACGTGCTATTTGCTCAGGGGCAGGTTCTGGGTCGACCTCAAAGTTCTGTTGTATAAGTAAAAACAGAGGGGAGGGCAAGAGAGAGCAAGACTTCTAGGCTTTCTCCCGGGCAAGCAAAGAGCCCTGGCCAGATTACCAGCAGGCAGGCGAGCCATATCACTGTGGGACCCTTCCCATCAAGAAGCCCCGCCCAGTGCACAGTGGCCCCTCCCATCAACAAGCCCCGCCCAGCCCAAGTCCGGGCCTTGGACCAGTCCATTTACAGCTCTTTTGGAGGAGGGCGTCGGGGGAGAACGGTGGTGGTGGTTGTGGTCAGGGTTAGGAGGAAGTCTTTTGAGGCCTCCCACGGAAATCCTCCTTCTGCGTAAAGCAGGGATAACAGCGTCTCCTCCGACTGTTGCCACGAGGCCCAAGTGAGCTGATGTGTGCTGAGGGCTTCTGCAAACTGGAAAGCGCTGCATTCATGACCCGGGTGGCTGAGTCTCACGGCCATGGCTACATCTTCTGTACTAGGCTCCAGGCAAATTTTCCGGCACAGGGGAGTCCCTTCCGGGTCTGGTTTGTTCCGCTGCTTGTCACAGAGACAGGGAAGCACCGGTCGGTTCACTGGTCCTCCAACACGCCAGCTGCACTCTTGCCTCTGTGCAGGAGTGAAATCTTGTTAGTCCCTCTGCCTGGACCACTTTTCCTCCAGTCCCGTTCTCCACATCCTGCTCTTCCTTTCACTTTAGACAGTGCAGAGGCTACCTGTGCCCAACCTGGGACCTCCGGTGCTGGGAGGTTGCCTCCTTTCTTCCAGTTGCCTCCTTTCTCCAGAGAGCTGCGGTTGGCCGAGGGAAGCCACCTCTGCCAGTAGATTATGCCCCCCAGTCTCCCCACTCTCACCCATTATTAGGTCAAAGCTGGACTTCAGCTGAATCCATATCCTTAATCCTTTATTTAGCATCTGAGTCCCAGTGTCTGCTTCAAGGGAATTATTAAGACAAAGCTCCGATGACAGCCCACCTGCTATCACTCATGAGCCCCTTGCCCTTACGCTGCATCCAAGTCTTGGAGACTGATGACTGAGACGTGCTTTGTGCCTTCAAGAAGCTTCTAGAGACCTGGGTTTTAATCTTGGATTTGTCCCTAAAGGCTACCTGACCTCAGCCAGGGCCCTCCCGTCTCTGGGTCTCCATCTTTCCCATTCCAGAATCAAGGGCATCATCGGGCTGAGTGATCGCTGAGGCTCTGGACCAGCTCCCTGTCTCAAGGACTGAGTTTTCCTTTCAGACAGGCTGTCTGATTCTCATGGCATCAATATTTCTCTCATCATCACCTCCCTTCATCTTCTCTGGGGACCGAAATGAAAGCTAACTGTTTTTTTCCAGATATAATTGCAACATTGTCACAGTCAATACATTTGGATCAAACCGGGTAGGGAAGAGGGCGGGAGGCAGCCCCCTCCAACACGTATCAGCTGCAGGTGAGCCCAGTGAGTGTCCGGCGAGGTCCTGTTACCCACCACCGCGCCTCAGATCCGAATCCCCTGAATTGCAGACGCCTGCAACCAGCGCTGACCACATCCTGCCTCCCGCTCCCAGCGCGTGCTAATGAACGCATCGATTTTCCTATTCTGTACCACAACAGTTATTTCAGAGATAAATGCCTCCCGTTTGTGGTTATTAAATCTGCTTCGTGTTGTACAGCTGGGGATGGTGGGTGGGTGGGAAGACTGGTCTGGGCAAGAGCCAAGCAAGGGGAAATTCGGGACAGATCTCAATGCAATCTGCAACGGGCTGCAGGGCCTCGGACCTGCTCTCCGGGCCTCCGTTTCCCATCTGTGATATGAAAGCGCTATACTGGGTCTGCAGTTCAAAAAAAAAAAAGAAGTCTTTTTAAAGTGGCAGAATGTTTTGATTACAGGAAATGTTATGTGTAAGACAAGGTGGAAAACGGATGAAAAGTCATTGCTCTGGTTGGCAAGGAGATGGAGTGGAGGTCCTCCCATTCAGCCTCCTCCTTGCTTCCTGTGGAGACCTGGGTACCTCCACGAAACCCTGAGGCTCTGAGGTGCATAGTTTGAAAACCACCAGGCTAAACAGATGTGCTGGGCTTTTCAGCAACAGATGAGGGAGCAGGGGGGTGGGGAAGTGGCAAAAGGAAGGAAGGGACATTCTTGGCCAGACAGGTAACTCTGCTGCCCCTAACGAAGTGGCCCATTTGACTCCTCTGAGCCCTAATTTCCCAATGCCTGAATACCACTGTCTTTTCCCCAGAACCCTCCTCTCCAGTCAAATCACAGGAGAGAGGCCACCCGGGTCCCGTGGGTGGTTGAGGGCACCGACTCGTGGGCCAGACAGACAGATTTGGGTTTGAATCTCAGCTCAGACACTTTCTAGCTGTGTGACCTTGGACATGTCTCTTCACTTCTCTGAACCTCAGTCACTTCCTCTGTCAAATGGAGATAATGATAGCAAACCAATGATGGTTTCCCACACGTACCATGCAGTTTCTTGATTCAGTGCAATCGCATGCATTTGATTAATTCATTTATTATTACTTTTTTTGCATCCTTGTATTTTATTTATTTATTTAATTTTTTTTATTGAGGTATAGTTGATTTCCAATGTGTTAGATCACGTGCATTTGAATCCTCAGAAACAAGAATAGAAATGCTAAGTTTCAGTTTCATTCTTGTGTCTAGTCTTCACAATTACCCAGCAAGAGAGGAGTCAGCAAATTCACCTTCTAGGTGAGGCTCAGAGCAGAGCAGCTTTGCTTGGCTTCAAAGCCTATGTCCTGGCTTCTGCAGCAAGTGTCTGAAACTCTCCCCACCACCCTTCTCAGCTGTGGCTGGGAAGTGCTGAATCACTTTTTTTGTTCTTTGTGAAAAACGGAAGTCCCCATCCTTGGCCTGGGCAAAGAAGTTTGAGGGTCATCACATCTAACTTTCTACATCTGTATCACATGGCTTTGAAATTCCTGCTGACACAGAAGTCCGATCTCGTCCTTGTCTTTGATTAATTATTCCCAATCACTCATCAATCAAACCCCTCATCTGTAGCAGTTACTGTGTTGTAAGCCAAGGGTGAGGCAATCACCGAGGCACAATCCCTGCCCTCAAGGAGCTCATGATCTAATGAACAACCTTGCACAGCAGGAGTTGTCCTAGTAGAGGGGTTCTGGGACCACAGAAAAGCTGGGAAGCCTTCCTGTAGGAGGTGGAGTCTCAACCTCATACTGAAGGATCGGTAAGATCTAGTCAAAGGCAGCAGAGAAATGGAGTTGGCAGCTTTGAGAAGCTGAGGAACAACATGTACAAGGTGTCAAGGAGGGGATGGGGCATTTGGGAAACTAGTGACAGTTTGAAACTAGTGAGGAGGAACAAAGGGGAGAGGGTAATGAGATGCCTGTGGGGAGGCAGTGTTGTTCTGATGCCGGGGAGCCAGGGGCCTGCAACGTGTTCTGGAGGATGGCTTCAGCAACTGAACAGTCTATACCAGAATTCTGGAAAGATCCTTCAGAGAGCTCTATGAAGGCTGGCCTGGAGCTGGGGCTCAGGGAGGCAGGAGGCTGGGGGTTGGGATGGCAGTGATCCTAGAGAAGGATGATGGGACTGGACCAAGGTGGTGGCAGTGGAGTTAAAGGGGTGCATTTAAAATAGTTAGGAAGTTGGATCTCCAGGATACGGTGTTTGTTGGCTTTGGGGTCCAGTGCGATTCCAGCGTTTTCTGGCCTGTGTGACTGGATGGGCAGTGATGCTTTCTGCCAAGATGGGAATCCTGGAAGAGCAAGTGGGTGGCAGTGGATGATGAGTTTGGTGTGGGACGTGGTGACTTTGAAGGGCCAGGGAGCATTTAGGTGAAGACGGACAGGAAGCTCTTGGACTTTTGGGCCTCGAGCTCTGAGAGTGAGTTAGAGACTGAGATTTAGAATCATCAGCTCACATACTGAGGGAGTTTTGGATCGTCTGGAAGAATAGGTTGAGGAGACAAGGAGACACAAATCTAAACCTACCTGGTTGAATCGGGCCATGAAAAGCTAAGAAGACACTTTGGAAGACAGACCCCTTCTCCTGGAGCTTATAATGGGCTTCCCCAAACTGCCGCCTGTTTATGACCCCTCCATCTCAGTACAAGCGTTGGGTTCCCACAATATTATCTGAGGGCTGTTTCTAAATCCATATCACATGCAATTTCTTCATTTTACAGAGGGTAAAAAAAGAACAAAGAAAATAACTGTTCATTTTGGTTACTATTTCTTTCTTACTATATTCCCTTAATGAGGCATTTGCCTGCAACACAGTCTGTTATGTATTCCGTGTTTTATAAAAGATCTCTTGGGGAAAATAACCCAGGAAACACAATTTTTCGGCACCATCTCCTTTTATTAAGAATAATGAAAAGGAAACAAGAATCATTCGCCCAGTCAAACACACTTCTGCTCTCTCGTACTGGTGTTTTTACGACAGCTGCCAGGTAGCACGGGGTCTGTGCAGTTGCTCCCACCCGGATGTGCGTCCATTTCACGGCCATTCCAACGATCCAGTTGCAAGTACATTAAGGTGGGTGTGTGTGTCAATAAATGTATTGGTGACATATATTTATATATTGCCCATATCTGGGTAAATGTTTGAGGTGGTGCAAGACCTTAAAACACACACACACACACACACACACACACACACACACACACACACACACACACACACACACACACACACATTGAGAACGGGCTCTTTGCCTAGAAAACCAATCATCCTTCAAAATAGGCAGCAAGAGTAAATAAGGACATTTAGCCAGCTGAGGGGAATGAAAAAAAGAACATTGAGGAGTCATAGCCTTGGTCTGGGAACTCTGCTCAGGTTTATGGACGGAACTCACTCTGGGTGAGTCTGGCCACGTTCATGGCTGGACTACTGTCCCCACGTTCGTGGCTGGGCTACTGTGAAAGTGCAGGAAGCTCCTGCCTGGGGCTCCAGCTGAGATCGTCCACCAGCACTTCAGATGTGTTGCTCCAGCTGCAACTGGACATCTTCCCCGGGGTGTCCACAGGCACCTAAACTCGGTGGGTGTAAAGCTGCATCACGTTCCTTCTGCCTCCACTTCCCCAGTTACTCATCTAGGGTGATGGTTATCTCAGTGAATGGTTCCAGGCAGGGCCACCCCTAGTTCTCTCCCCCTACCCTCCCCTTTAACCAGAATGAGGAGGCAGAATCACTCTGTGGTTAAGAGAGTAGGATCCAAAGTCAGAAACAGCCACGGTCAGATCCCCATTCTTACCCAGATTTGCTGCCTCATCCTGGGCTCCTAAGCTTCAGTTACTTCATTTGTAAAATAGGGACAGTAATAACAGTCCCTACCTTGTAGGTGGGCATTGTCATGTTTCAATGCAATAATTCATGTAAACCAGAAAATTCATGAGGCCTGAGCAGAGTAGGAGTTTGATAAATGTGATTCCTTTTTAACATGGGCTGCGCTGGATGACAGAGATTGCCTGTTATCTCCCATCCAGTCTCCCCTTTTTCCTGAGTGCTCTTTAGAGGGCCAAATGGGTACTCAGAATAAAGATCCACTTCCCAGCCCTCTTTGGGGTTTGATATGGCTAATGTGACTTCTGGAAAGCCCTTATAAGGAGGTGAGGAATGCAGACGTGATGGCTGGAGCTGTAGCAGCTTCTTCAGACCATGCATTAGTTAGGGTAAGCGTTACAAGTTGGGTGTCCGGGGGAGCAGAAATGGAGCTAAACTTTAGCGTGCAGCAGATTTATTAGAAAGTACCATTGGCATCTACACTCAAGGAAGGGAGAGGGAAGAAGCAGGATTGCGCAGAGGGAGGGGTCAGTTGTGATGCAGTTGTGATGCAGGTGGGCCTTTATACCCTTCTACGCCTCTGCTGCAATCAGCCACTGGAGGTGGGCCACCCAGGAGGGGCATGGCCTTGAGCGAGCTGGCACTTTGCAACAGAGGCAGTCCTTGAAGGGGTGGCCACTGAGGGATGTGTCCTGACAGCATCCCAAGGAGTTGAGCAAAAAGCCCTTCTTGGAGGAGGGACTTGGGTTGTATACCTCCATGTCCATTTCAGTAAATCATTACTATGAACATCTCAACACATTAAAGCTCATGCCTTGCTCATGTGTCCATCACAGGTTGTCTTGGTCTGGTGGTGACTCAGGGACCAAGGCTCCTGTCATCTTGTGGATCTGCCTTCTTCTAGGTCCTCAGAATCCTTCTAGTTCAATGGGCAGATGAGAAAAGAGAAGTGAGGGCTGATATAGGTGGTATTGGGGGTAAGGTCTGGCAGGGACACTCCTGTCCATTTCCTCTGACCAGAAACTCATCAGACGGCTGCACCTAGCTGCAGGGGAGTCTGGGAAATGTAGTTTAGCTGTGTGTTCTGAAGACAAGGGACAGGAGTTGGTGACTGCCTAGCTGATCTTTGTCAGAGATTATGATAGGGAGGGCCACACTCTGGGAAAAGCAGAATGGTGGCCTGGAAGGAACCTGGGTCTAGGGTACACCAACCTACCCACTTTGGAAATCTTACTTCTGGGCTTGGTTCGTGTGAGAGAGACATTAATGTCTACCTTTGCTAAGCCTCTGTCTTGTCCATGATCCAATCCTAACAAAACAGAGAGAAAGAAAAGTGAACAATACAGGGTGATGGGTGCTGAGACTGAGTAAACATAAAGGAGGGACAGTTACTCCTCCAGCCCAAAGGATCACAGAGGGCTTGTTGGAGCTGGGGATGCAAGACATGAGATTTGAAGGATGAACATCGTTGACCAGTTGTCAGAGTGGATGGCAAGAAGATGGTGTTCTAATCACTGACCCAGAACCAGGGCATAGATGGGATTTTGCATGAGTCTGAAGACTAACATAGAAATGCTTTCCCGATGGACTCCCATGAGACAAGCTCCATGAGACAGGGAGGATGTCCATTTTGCTCGGAACCTGGCCCAGAAGATAAATGAATAATAGAATAAATGAACATATTACTGTATGAAAATGTTCTCAACTAACCCCCAAGCAATTTGGCAATCCATCCTTCCCCCAGGCTCCCATAACCTTCCCTTCCATATGTAGAGCAGCGTGTATGTGATGCTGCACTCTGATTGCTATTTGATGTATCTGACTCTCCACTTGACTTCAAGGTCAAGGACTTTGTCCCATTCATCCTTTTGCCCTCATCATCCAGCTCAGCCTGGCACGTGGAGTCCCAAATAAATGTTCGCCCAATGAGTGAAGTCATTGTGTCACAAAGGGCTAGAAAAGTCATTCTGTGATTGAACTGAAATCTTTTCCTCTCCACCTGCCGCTAATCCAACTCAGTCCCTCAGTCCTTTAGGGAGGGACTGCCGTAGTCCAGGCTCTGTGTTATTACTGAGGGGAGGCTATAAAGACAATCCCCCCACGGCACCCCAGCCCTCTGGAGCTTCCCCCACCAGCTAGCTCCTTTCAAAGCAGCCTTCCAGGGAAGAAAGATGAGATCTTGCTCAGTAGGTTCCCACTAGATCCATGTGTGAGGCTCTGAACCTGCCTGGCTCTCAGACACAGGAAGCTGTGCCAGGGTGGTCCAGCCCAGGCAGAGGAAAGCATCTCCCGTCCCCTCAAGTGCTGCTGGGACAGTGCTTCCCCCAAGCTTTTGAAGTAGAAGTTTCAGATCCGCCCTTCAACAGTGAACAACAGCTCTGACCCAGGGTACCACTTCCCATCCATCCATCCATCTATCCATCCATTCCATTTCATAACGCAAGCACCAGGCCAGGCTTTGGCTGGGTGTGGGCAGGGGAAGTGGGTACAGGGCTTCAGAAATAAGCAGGAGAGACAGGGAGCAGCAGACGTCCCACCAATGGTGGTCCTTACTCTTGGTGTGCATGGTGGTTTTCTTCTACTGCAAGCGCCTGCGATGCCCTCCCTGCGGGCTAGCTCTGGCTGCTGGAGCACGTGCACTGATGTGTTGCACAGGCTGGCGATGCTGGAAAATCACTGAGCAGGTGTATAATGACTCCAACTTCCTCCTCCCTCCTCCTGCCCATGTGGGACCCCTTGAGGGCATATCCTTCCCTCTCTCCCAGGGACCCCCAGGGGGATTGAGCCCGGTTACCCACAGTAGTTCCCTGCTCATCAGTGCACCTTCTTGCCTCTCTTTCCTTGTATCCTTTCCCCACCCCGCCTCCCATGCATGCTTCCTGAGAATGCATCTTACATCAGTTGCTTGCACTCAAATCCTTGTCTCAAGGTTTGCTTCTGGGGGAACTCAATCCACCTAAGACAGAATACCTGTCCTCACTGAACTGGTCCTCTCACAAGGACACGGGATGCTAAGTTGCAGGACAGAAGAGCAGGTGCTGGAGTAGGGGAAGCACAGGAGCCAAGAGGACACACAACGTGGGGATGCTTTGGCTCCAGGAAGGTCTTTTGCAGGAGGCGACCTTCAGCTGAATCCATAGATTTGCTTAATTTTTTTCCTTCTGATTTCTTCTGATTGTGCAGCAATAGAGGCAAATAGCTCCCCTAGAGTTGTGCAGCCCATTTGGTGGGGTTCCTTATGAATTTTTTTGAATGGAAGAGGGGGTTAGGGAGAAGCAGTGTTTTCTGAAGGCCCGTTTGGTTGCCGGCACTGGGTATGAAGGAGATTTACCCGGGCTGTCTCACCTAATTCTCAGCTCAGTCCTTGGAGGCTGGTGTCACGGTTCACACTTCAGAGATGAGGAAATTGGGGTCTTCTTGCCCAGAGGCACACAGCCAGGCAGGGCCAGGGTTCTGCCCAGGCTGACCCCAACGCTCACCTGACTGATGGCCTTCTGACATCAGCTTCTGTGCTGTTTTTGGCACGAGTGCTTGGAGATGACCTTGAGGGGGAGGGGTGAGACAAGATTGGCAGCTCAGGGAGCAGGAGTGATGGCCTCAGAGGCACATGGTGGTGAGCTGGCAACATCGTTTCACGGTTCGAGCACAGCCCTGGACCTGGACTACCTGTGTTCACGTCGTGCCTCCTAAAGTGAGCGTGCCTTCTCTGTGCCTCCGCTTCCTCATCCAGGAAGTGAGGGTAGAATAGCGACCACCTGATGGGTTTGCTGTGAGAATTAAATGAGATAATACAAGAGGCCTGCCCAGCTGAGGGTCCGAAACCACGTGCAATCAGCAAAGCACCATGGCCCCGACTTGCTTAGTATTTGGGAGGAACAGACACTGAGTTGAGATATTTACACACTTCCATTTCATGAGTCGGTGAGATTGGCGTTATCACCCCTTGTTTTGCAAAGGGGAAACCCGGAGCACACAGATGTTAAGTTAACTTTGTTAGAGTGGTACCGCTGTTGGCAAGGCTGAGCCGTCTGACTCTCAAGCTGGATCTCCTGACCACGGCACAGCCTCCCCTTGGTCCGGCACAGTCTGTAGCTGCCAGTCGGAGCCTGATTCAATGAACCCACCCAGGCTCATCTTCATCCCGGATGTTAGCACCTGCCCCAGCATCATCGAGGCATCCGAGGACAGCCAGGAGATTTTTCTAAGTGGCATCTGCGGCTCCCGTAGCAGTTTGCTTCTCTGGCCTCAACCTCGTCCACCCGCAGGACTGGCCACAGCCGGAATCATGCTGTCTCCATCCCAAGTCCCAGATCGCACATCCCCATCCTCTCTCCATTGCTGCCCATCTTCAGGGACCCCACAAGCCCTCCAAAGTGTGCCCATCAGGGAACTCACCCCACCCACACCCCAGACCTATCTTCCCATTTCGCTGCGCTTCATTTAACTCACCCATCATTTAAACTCCGGGCCCTGCTGGAATATTAAGGCAGTAATTTATACACTTGGCTCCCAAGCTCCTGGCTGTTTCAAAGGCATTGATCACCCCAGAGCACTCATACATGATTCAGACTTACTCCTCCGACTCCTCTGCCAGCTATTGATTCCAATGACATTATTTATCAATTACGAAAGGTTTATTCCTCACTCGCTCCTGCACAAAAGAATCCGTGCATTTATTTTACAGCATGATTTATTGACACGTCACCATGCATTACATGGAAAATTGAATTTTCGGAGGCTGGAGAACCTTAGGAAATTTCACAGGTTCAATTAGACAGGAGAACATCAAAGAGTTTAATGATACAAGTTTTCATCCATTTGCTGCAGCCCTGGGAGGGGAGGGGGCCGGGGGCCAGGTCAGCGTGGAGCCCCACACGGTTCAGGTGTGCATGGAGGCTCAAGACCTCCAGGCTGCAACCCCCCGGCAGAGACTTGGTTCCAGGGCTTCTACTGATGATCCCTGAGGTCAGAATATTTCTTTATGGTGGGTTAACCCTTTGTGCTTAGAACAATAAACCTTTCCTTGGGCAGGTCTTTCCTTGAATCTTGGTGGAAGGAAGTAGGGCCACCTGTGGCGGTGAGTCAGGAAAGGAAGAAATGTGACATAATGTTTAGGGGTCACTTACATCACTTCCCACCCACCAGACCCCGGCGCTGTTGCGAGGTCCCTGGGGAAGCCTCCATGCATCTCCTCCGCTGGATCAGGCCCCCGGCTATAGGCTGCCATGACACTTTGCGCTGTTTGTGTGCATATCACTGTGATTATTCAGTTAACGCTGCCTCTCCCTTAGACCCGGGCTCTGCAAGGGCAGAGCGCAGGACTGTTTGTTGTCAACTCTGCACCCCCGTTCCCTTCCGCAGGCGGGAGCTTTGTTTCCCAGAGTCCCTTTCTCTGTAGCACTGGGGTCAGGGGTTGCCAAAGAGAGGAACTTGCAGGAGCTTTGGATGGCGAAGTAAAGCAGAAGCCCTGGGGTGGTGGGAGGTCGCGGTTTCCCGAACCTCTCCCGCTTTGGAAAGTGACTGTCATAGCTCCTTAGACCTCCCAGCAAACTGGTTTCTCGACCTGTTCCAGCCTTTGGGGCTGAAATTTTTTGTGACTGTTTCTCTGATCGTCCAGCTTCAGTTTTCTCAACCTCCACTCCCCCAGCTCCTCCCACAGGTGTGCCAACCTTAATCCCCATCTACACCCTTCATTCCTATCATACTTAGCAGGTCCACTGTCCTGATGGGCCCTCAGACTGACACAGTGGCAGAAGCGTCTGTTTCCCTTTCCTTGCATTTTTTAGGGCCAAGTGTATAATAGATGTAGTTTGTAATCAAATATGTTGTATTGAATTGATGAACAAAGACTCGTCCTCTCCTCTGACTGGCTAACTCCAACTTGGCCTTTAAAGCTCACCTCCTCCAAGAAGCTTTCCTTGATTCCACGTGTGGGTCAAGGGCACCTCCTCTGAGTTCCTACTATTGAGTACATATGGTGCTGGATTATAAGCATCTATTGTCTTATCTGCTGCAGTAGACGATGAGCTCCTTAAGGCTAAGAATAACTCTTAATGGTCCCTATTTCTCCATTTCTAGAGTCCCTGGTACCCGAAGAGTCTTCAATAGAGGTTTATAGATGGACTTAATCATTTATTCACCCGTCCATCACTGTTGGGTATAACAACAGTACATATGGGTTACTAGACCTTTTCACATCCATTCTCTTACTTGACCTGCACAATAAATCCATAGGCTGGGTAGGCGGTGGTGGCTTCCCTGGGGAGGATGCTGATATAATATCAAGAGCGTTGCCCATCTGAAAAGCGAAACAGTCAGCGCGGAGTGAGGGATCCTGTCCTTGCTCAGGGAGTGCGCCGCAAACCAAAGCCCAGCGGACTTTGGAACAAGCACTGGAACAATCAAAAGAGGAGAAATAGTAAGTTATATATTTGGAACTAATATAGTGACAATCAGGCAAATTGAGTCTTCAATAAGCGAACGGAATCTACAATTTTCAAAAGCTAAAATTCGGCATTAAAATCGGTGTCTGAGACGTTGGAAAGTGACGGATCCTCTGTAGCACTTGAGCCCCCATTTAACTAATCAACTCTCTGTTTCCTAAAATGGGCGAGAGGGTGATTTATATCCGTTTGTTACTGTGATAAAGACACACGTCACTTGCTACGGATACACTTTAAGGAACAGAGTCATTCCCATCAGGCTAGCCTTGGAGCACATTTCTCTAAAGTGAATTAGATTTTCCCATTGATTTACATGATTAAATTAAAGATGGGTCCTCATGGGAAAAGTTGACCAATAAATGAAATTAAATTTTTTTTTTTTTAACACAAGAAAGGGATGGGGGAGCAGTTGCAGGATGTTATGGATGTGCTGGACCATTGCCAGCAGCAGGCTCACCAGCGGTACTGTTCTCGCCACGCCAGTTACTTCCCTTGGGGCATAGTTCTTTAAGTGTATAAGGCATTTCTTTTCTAAACTTTATAAACTGGGAGGAGTCAGCCAGAAGAAGTGACCAACATTCATTGAGTCCTTATTCCGGGCTGGTTCCTAAATGGGGCACTTTTTAATGCCCACACCCACCTTCTGAAGGAGCTGCTGTTATCTTTATTTTAAAGACGAGGACTCCGAGGTTTGAATACATGTAGCCATTTGCTCAAGCTTCTAGAGCTGTGTTTGTCTGACTCCAGGTCTATGCCTGATGAGCTTCATCAGGATGTGAAGGAAAGATAAAAACAATCCAAAGCCACTGACAAAGACAAGATTGACTTTCTGTTTCTCTTTTGTGTGAGATCACGCTCCTGTACTTCGATATGGGAATATCAATTGCCTGTAAATTCTCTCAAAATAAAACAAAGCGGATACCTGGTGGGTGCCTGGACCCATAGGCATGATGGCTGTCGGCTTGAACTTCCCTGTTTCCACCTTAAAGTGCTGTGATCTTTCTGACACATACCAAACGCTGGCAGTTCTCACGTCTCTGAGGAAGCAAGGGAATACCGCTGATGAGCACGGAGGGAAAGCAGGAGTCTTGAACTTTTATCCAGGATCCGCCTCTCCCTAGCTGTGTGGTCTTGGGTAAACCCCTTTCCCTCTCTGGGCCCCAGTAAAATGAGGTGGGGCTGCACTGGAGATGTTCTTTAAGGCCATCCCCGCCTCAGATCTGATCCTCTTTATTCCTTTGAATTCTTTGTGACTGCTCTCAGCAGTCACACAAAACCAAGAATTGACTGTCTGCACAGAAAAAAAATTGATTGGCCATTTTGTGTATTTAACGGCTGGCATTTAAGCTGAGAGATATTTCAGGTTAAAGAATGCTGTTTGCAAACATAAAAAAAAAATACCATACAAATCAAATATATGCATCCCATACACACACCAGCCCCAAATCAAGTACACAAACAGAAGCCGGGTTGCATCATTATAAACTCCTGATTGAGAACAAAGCTGCAGAGGTTTCAAAGGCAATTTTCATACAAAAATTGATTCTCTTCATGCGTTTCCCATGATTTGAATTAGATAGGATGATGGGATTTTTTTAAGTGAAATAAATTCTTTAGAAACATAAGTTTTGATGTTTCAGCTCAGATTGAAATTTCTGAATCGGATGAATCCATGGCCAATGTGAGTTGGTCTAGAAAACCCCAGAGATGGAGGCAGAGTCTTAAGTTTCCTATTGTATAAAATTAGTTTATAAAACGCTTTCACATCCTGTGTCTTGGTCAGTCTTCACCATGACCTTGTCAGGTAAGTAATTGCTTATTTAATAAAGTTTTGTTGAATGTCTAACATATGCTGGGTACTGTTCTAGGTTTTGGGTGATAGAATTTCTGCTCTCAGTAAATTTACATGAGGACTTTAAATAAAATAACTCCATCCTTGCCAACTGATTCCAAATATGCCTCTCTATCCTCAGATTTCTAGAAATTTCTTCTAGAAAACAGAACTCACATACTGTCTTTGTCTTAGCTGTATTTCTATGCCAACTATGACCAAGTCTTTCTGGTCCTGAGTTTGACTGAATGACTTAACTTCTCTAAGCTTCGATTTCTTTGTCTAAGAGACAGCATGGTGTGCTATTTGGGATTAGAGATAAATTGTGAATGAGGAGAGAGTGGGTGCTACATTATGCAAAGCTTGTCAGCCCCATTGGGATCTAGGGGGTTCACCTTAGATAATGAGCAGCTGTGGCCACAGCTGTGTGCTGGGAGGATGGCTCTGGGCAGTGTGGCAGGTGAGTTTGGGAAGGAAGGTGGTGAGACAGAGGCAGGGAGGAAGAGGGATGCTGTTGCAATAACCCAGGTGAGGGATGAGAGTTCCAGACCAGGCATTCATGGGGGCTCATTGACATTTAATGGGAGGGGAAGGAGACTTTGGGGTGAATGGCAGCTACTGTGGGTTTGAGAAGGCTCAATGAATAGCACCTTTCCTGCTCGAGTTTTGAACCACCTGGGAAGTAAAGCCAGAGGAAGCAACATAGACATGAAAACATGACTTGTCTTACTGTTAAAACTGGTGCTGGAGGGAAAGGGTATAGCTCACTGGTAGAGTTCATGCTTACATGCACAAGGTCCTGGGTTCAATCCCTAGAGCCTCCACTGAAAAAATAAATTAAAAAATAAATAAACCTAATTACCTACCCTCCCTAAAAAATAAAAAACTTAAAGCTGATGCTGGAGATTGTGGCTGGCATCCCAGGCAAGCACGCTTCTTGGTACTGCAATGTAGAACCAGGAAGTCCTCTCTACCGTGCAGCGATGGGGGCACCTTGTTCCTGGAGGCAGTTTGATTCCAAGAGAAAGGAGAGAGTAGAGTCTGGGCTCCACGTGCCCCGTGTACCACGGGGGTGGAGTGAGTGGCGGGTGAACAGTGGCCAGGATGATTGCACTACTGGGCTTCCTCCTCATGGAAGCAAACGTCAGTTGGGTTTCAGATGTGTCACATATTTAAGTGGCAAACACAGGGTGAGGGGGACACTTGGGGAGACTTTGGGTGGTGAGGCTCTGTGTCACCCACTGAAGATGGCTGGTGGGTGGCTGGCTGCATGTTTAGAGTCCAAAACTCGGGACAGATTGATGCAGCAGCTGTGGACAGACAAGAGTGGTTGGAGTTATGATATAAACAAGAGTAGCTGGGGTGAGAGATGACACAGTTGAAAAAGGAGAGAAGAAGGGAGGGGACAAGAATGAGAAGACGAAAAGCAGCCTGTGAAGAAGGCTGAGGAAAGATAAACAGAACACAGGAGGGTGTGGGATCAACAAAGCAAGAAAAGAAAAAAGAAAAAAAAAATAAGAGAAAAAAAAAGAAAAAAAGAAAGAAAGAAAAGAGAGAGAGTTTGAAGGAGCAAGAGTGTATCAGGAGCCTTAGATCCCATATGATTTGAAATTGAAGTCAGTTTCTATTATTTTCTAGCTATGAGATCTCCAGTTTGGTGCATAATAAATGGTAACCATGACGGTGGTGATGGTGATGAGGATGATTGACGGATATGGTTCCAAACGTAAGAAACAGGCAGATTGAGCTGGACCAGGTCCGAAAGACTAGAAGAGGACAGTTTACTCCTGGACGATCCAATTTGGGGAACAAGACTAACATTCAAACAATTATATTTCTTTCCCATGACTTCACCTTTTACTTCCCAAACACTTGTTCTAATAAGAAAGTTAAAAAAAAAAAAGGCCCCAAACTAATGTTACAGACATAGAGGCGGATGTATATGTAAGGAAGTTATTAAAAGTGCCTTGATTTTAATAAATTTACCACCGGGTAGCAATCTCTCAATGTCGCCTCTTTCCAATTTGCATGTGTAACTGGCATCTCGTTAAAACATCATTAAGAAATTGAAAACCAGGAAGACATAAACAGACGCAGAGAAGAAACGGAGGGGGCTGGGGGGATGAGGCTGTGGGTATCGGAGGAGAAGCCTCCTTGCATGAAACACAACAAGAAATGTAACTTGGTTATCTAAACCCAACCCGATTAACAAGTGAAGGGAATCAGAGTTTACGCAGATACTGTTTACAAATTGGCTATTACAGGACTGGTGTGAAAGCTTCATTTTCCTGGAATGAGTGGAAATTGCAATAAAAGCTACTGTCATTTTTCTTCAAAGGATCAACGGAAGAGGACAGGGTGAGTAGGCATAGAAGAGTGGGGGACAGGGTTCCCGGCCGAGGCTGGCGTGGAGATGGGTGTACCTCGTTGGGCTGGGACATTGGAAGGATTAGGCACTTGGAAGAGGGTCCTTTTGTGGACCTCAGCCCACAGTGCTGAATCTCCCCATCTCTTTTGGGAGTCCACTCCCACTAAAGACAAGAATATGGAATCCACGCCAGGTGATTCTACTTGTATGCCACAATTCTCCATCTTTTCCTGGGCAACTGGCAGAACCAGTCTCTGAGGGAGAGTCATAAACCAGAGGGCAAGGCTGCTGCCAACCTGGAAATCAGTGTAAATTTGACTTTGTAGGTCTCTCTCTATACACACACACGCACGATGCAGACACACAGACCTTGTAGGCTGTTGCATCTTTCATATGTAACGACCTTCATATACACAAGGTTCATAATTCTCCTATCCGGCCCTGGGTGCAGCGTCTCCTGAACTTGGACCCTGGAAATGTGAAAGCTAATTGGGGCCAGATGACTTTACTATATATATCCAGCTGACAGGAGAGGAGGGATGTGTGGTGGGGCTGCCCGCCCTAACCTGGTCCCAGTGCTTCCCACGGATGTGTGTTTCCTTCCATCCCCATTCACCACCTTGGAGGACAGTGAGGCTCAGAGTGCTGGGATGGCTTATTTTAAATCACACAAATACATCTGCAGATTTTTGCAGAGTGCTTTCTAAGTGCCAGGCATGCACTGTTTGTCACCTGTTACCCTCACAAAAGTGCTGCAAGGTAGGAGTTTTTATTCCCATTTTACTGATGAGGAAACTGAGCCTCAGAGAAGAAGGGATTTGCTCTAAGTCACACAGCGAATAAAAGATAAAGAAGATGTGATGTATACATCACCCACCCCCACAAACATACACACAATGGAATACTACTCAGCCATAAAAAATGAAGTCTTGCCATTTACAGCAACATGGATGGATTTGGAGGGGATTAGCATAATAAAGTGAAATAAATCAGACAGAGAAAGACAAATACTGTATGATACCACTTATATGTGGAATCTAAAAAATACAACCAACTAGTGAATATAACAAAACAGAAGCAGACTCACAGATACAGAGAACAAACTAGTGGTTACCAGTGGGGGGAGGGGAGGGAGGAGGGGCAATATAAGGGGAAGAGAAACGAAAAGGGTTATTATGGGATTATATGAAATCATGTGTGTGAAACTGTTGAAAATTGTAAAGTACTATAGAATTTAAAGAATTTCATTAAAAAAAGACGAAGCTGGGGTTTGATATTAAATTTTTCCATTATAACTAACAAACATCAGAGAGAGCGATTCCTTTGGTCATGAATCAGACCAGCAGCTAATATACATCTACACTTGCTCTGAGCTGGGCATTGTGCTGAGTGCTTTCATGCACAAGAACTAAGTTAATTCTCACAATTACTCCAGGAGGAAGGAACGACTACTCTTCTGTGCATTTTACAGATGTGGAAACTGAGAATCGGTCACTTGAGTTAAAAACTTGCTCATGTTTCCCACAGGAAAGTCGGGGGCAGGCTTTGAATCCAGGCATTCTAAAGCTGCCTCCTCCCTCTGTCACCACTGCATGAAACTGCCTTATTACATCTGAGTGATTTTACATGCACCTTGCAGCCCATGGATCTGTCTTACAGGTAGACGTAGGAAGACTGGGGTCTACCTTTCAGTATCTATTCTTTTCTGAATTCCCTGTAAAAGTGTGCTCACTGTGAGCACTCTGCAGTGTAGACAGAAGTCAAAATGCTAAGTTGTACACATGAAACCTACATGTCGTTAACGGATGTTACCTCAATAAATTAAAAAAAAAGTTATCTCAGCTAATCGTCACAGTGACTCCAGGTAGTGGGGACTCTTGCTATGTCCATAGATGGGAAAACCAAGGCTCAGAGAAAGAGAGTGGTTTAATCAAAGCCAGGGTTCAAACTCAGATGTATCTGCCACCAGGGGTGTTGTCTCCTGTGTACATCACTGCCCGGTAATTCTCACTCATGTCCGTAACTTGTTTCAGCATCGGACACTGCAGATTCTTACCATGTATTGACTAAATCAAAACCAGATGAATGTTTCCACCCAACCATCTCAATGAGATGGTTACAAAAGCTTCTTGGTTACAAAGACTAAAATTACATTCCCCTAGGTTAAGAGCTGCATGAAGTCTCTTGGTGACAGATTTCTTTTTTTAACCCCTGGCATTTATTAAGCACATACTGTGTGCCAGGTATTGGCTGAAGTACTCTCTGTGTTTTAATCTGCCAAAAATGCTTTGAGGGGGGCACCATTATTCCTGGGCTCAGAAAGGGTGGGTGTCTTGCTCAGGGTTGCCCAGCGGGTAAGGGGCAGTGCTATGATTAGAACCCAGGCCTCCTGCCACTAGGTCCTGACCTGCTTCCATTGCATCATTGACTTTGGGGTAGGGGAGGCTTAGAAAAAGAAAGAGGTGGGCGCCAGGGTAAAAGCACGTGGATGCCCTGCGAATTAGAAAAAAAATAACATAGGTAACTTCATTGACTCCAAATACTTTACTTTCTTTTTTTTTTTTTTTAATCTTTAATGTATTTTGAATTAGAGACAAGCTTGAAAGATGCCAGCAGGGCCTGCTAAAAGCTTGCAAAAATGACAGGGGAAGATTACACAGCTGGAAAAAAACTGTTTCCATGTTTTTCGGTGACATAAAGGAGCAAAATCCAAAACAGCAAAAATATCCCCAAAGTGAGAAATGACAGCATCTGTGGAAGATCAGTGGGTGGAAGTCACAGGAATCTGGGCTTTCAACCCAGATAAAGAAGACTTGGCAGCAGCTAGAGTTGTCCAACAATAAGCCAGATTATGGGGGAGGAAGTGAGCTCCCTGTCCCTGCAGGTATACAAGGGCTGCTTCTCGGGTGCCGCAGAGGCAAAGGAAAGGGTGATTCAAACTTCTAAGGGTTTGACTGAATCACTCCCACGAAATGAATTCCAACTTCATCCTATTTAGACTAGAGGCTCACAGTGACCACTTCCACCTGATGGGCATATTTTAAGTGCCAAGTTCTGTGCTAAACACTTTTCCCATTCAGTTCAACTGTCAGCTGGGCTTGTCCTTCTCCGTCAGGACTGGATAAGATCAAATCAACCTGGACCCTCGTTTCATGATCTGTGGGAAGTCCAGAGCCCTCCCTGTGGTTTCTGTGTATATCTGGGGCTGTGTGTGTGTGTGTGTGTGTGTGTGTGTGTGTGTGTGTGTGTGTGTGTGGTGGGGCGAGGGCTCACGTTCTCAAGGGCATCTCTAGTTCTGAGTTTCTGTTTATACTGAATCAGTTCCCTTTTGGATGGTCTTTCTGTCTCATGTTTCTGTTCCAAGATACAGAACTCAGATCCATTACTTGATTGCCACAGAACTCCCCTCCTGGGCATCGGGTACAGTGGCTCGCAGCCACCGAGCTGGCTTCTGCCACAGTGATGCAAGCAGCCAGACACACTGGCCATTCCTGTCCTTCAGGGCTTTGGACCGCCTTGCTCTTGGGCACTTCCCACTGGTCTTCCCTTACAGAGTGTCTGCTCTTCTCGCCAGCATCCTGGCTCCTTCCTTCCCTTCTCTTTCCCCCCATCCCAACCCAACAACCAGCCAACTGACCAGACAATCCACATGCTAACCAGTCAGCTAGACAGCCAACCAGTTAACCAACTAACCAGACAGCCAACCAATCAAAAGCCTACCATTTTCAAAAAAAGAACCATCACATGACATGTCAGGTCAAACCCCAAAATAAACAAATAGGAAGAAAGGAAGGAAGGGGAAAAAAATCAGGAAAAGCAACTTCTCCTTTGCTGTGGAGAGAAATTCCATGCTCCTTTGGCCTTGAACTGCAGACTCACCTTCTGGTTGCATCATACCTAAATATTTCATCAAGGTGTTTGAAAATTCACATTCACACTTTCTGAGAACCCTCTGCCTGGGTGCCAGGCACCGTCAGGCACTTCAGTTTTCAAACCCACACCACGTCCTTTAATCCTTACAATGACTCTGTATATAAGGATGACTGGGGTCCTCCTTTTTTATAGAGGGAAACTGCAGCTGGGAGAGGGGGAGTCTCTTGTCCCAGTCTGCGTGGGCAGGCTGACCCTCACTCACACATCAGAAAGGCTGCAGCCCCCTGGGCCCCCTGAGATCTGGCGCCAACTTTTAAGATGACATCTTAAAAATGCGCCCAAGCCCACATGGTCTCGTTTCCTCCTCAGAGCACTTTGGAACGAAGGTATTTTTATCTCCATTGCATAGTCCCACCCAACCAGGACTCAGAGAGGTGACTTGCCCAGGGTCCTAATCTGTAGGATGCTGTATAATGTGGGATTTGAATCTGGGTCTCCTTGACTCTAAAATCACACCCTTAACCTCTCTGTGCTGTGCCTGCTTCCTCGATACAGAGATGAATGAGGTACAGAGGGGAGGTGACAGCAGGTGGGGTCATCGGCCATGGAAATGGACATTCACAGTGATAAATTCTACAACAGGACTTTTCGGCACACAAGGGTCAGGATGGGGCATAGCTAGCTCTGGTGGCCACGGGCGGCCTCCCAGAGGAGGTGACTCTGGAGCAAGGTTCAGAAGAGTGACTAGGAGTTCACTACATGGACACCTGTGAGAAGGGAACGCCGGAGATGACGCAGCCTTGTAAAATAGTCACGTTTGTGTGGGAAGCTACGAGCAGTTTGGAAGGATGACTGGCCAGCAGGAGAAGAAAGTGGTACAAAGGATGCGGAGGAGGTCAGCAGCAGCGACCTGCTTGTGAAAGGCCTCGATCGCCAGGACAAAGGTTTCAACATGACCTGGAAGGAGATGGGGCGCCATGGGAGGCTTCTAAGCCCGGGAGTGACCTGTGCGCTTTGAGCAGGGCGCCAGGGTTGCCGTGGGTACCGCACACGCGTGCAGGCGCGCGCTTGGTGCCTCGTCTCTCTGCCACATTCATCTTCCTTTCAGGAGCGGGTACCAGAGGTTTAATGAACTCATTACTCATTCCTCTGTCAGGTGAGTCCAGTCGTAGCGGGAGGTGGGCGGAGGGCTCCGTCCTGCTGAGGCTGCGAGGCTGCCATCTCACCAGCGGCCCCTCCAGCCCTGTCCCTGGCAGGAGCTCACCCAACCTGTCCCACCGCCCCCCCTCCCCCCGGCCCACTCCCAGTCCCACGCTCTGCTGCCTCCTGAACTCGCCAACATCCATTTCAATGGGCGCGACTGGAATCGCGAACTCGCTGCCATCTGTCTCTCCCCACGCCCTTGTCGTGCTTGGCGCCTCTGCATCTCTATCTCACCGCGGGGCGTGGGATGCTTCTGTCTGGGGTCTGCCTCTCCTCCTGGTACCCCTCCCCCCGGCTCAAGCCCGCCCATCCATCTTCACTTCCTTCCTCCTTCCTGCCCCTCTCCACCTTGAACTTTCTACCTGACTCGCTCTTCCTTTTCTCATCTTGAGCTTGTCTGAATGTCTGTCTGCCTGTCTCTTCTCTCCTTGGACCCTCTGACTGTTTATCTGTTTCCTTCCTTCTCTCTCTGTCTTTTCCCAGGAATTCTCTGGAAACAGATTTTCCAAAGTCTACTCAATACAAGGGCACAAGGTCTAGCAAATTTCAAATCATTCTGATTAGGTTCAAGTAATTCACAGAAGGGGCTTTGGGGAGGAAGGGGACCAATCTGGTGGAAACAGGGATGAGGCCATTGGAGGCTCGGGCATGGTACACCCAGGCACCCTCTCTTTTCCCTCCAGTCCTGAGCTGAATAGCCTTTCCACAGGCAGAAATTGCAAAGCCAACTTCAGGTCCCAAGCTAGCTGGAGTGCAGGGGTAACCTTCCATCTCATGGGTGCCACCACTTCATGGGTGAATGATGCTTTGAGAGTCAACTGTCATCATTATTTTTTATCCCCAGGTGAGGGGAATCTCACCTTTTTATCTTCCAGATGAGGAAGGTGCAGCTCAGAAAAGGCAAAGCTTTGGTGACTGGCTAAGGTCACTCAAGGAGAGTCAGATTAGATCACAAACCTAGTGACCTGTGGAAGAGATTTCTTTTTTAAACTCAAGGAAGCGCATGGTGTGGCAAGTTCTCATCCAGGGCCTCAAGCCACACAGAATAGGCAGTGGCCTTCTGTGTCCTCACATAGGCTGACTTCCTGCATGTCTCTATAGCAACCAGATGAAACTCTCTTCCTTCAATATTTCTGGCAGAGATGCCCAGTTGCTGATCAGAACATGTGCTCTTCTTCCTCTGTTCAGGGCTGCTCCTGGGAGATGGCTGCCCAGCCATGGACTACACTTCCCAGATCTCCTTGCACCTGGGTGGGAACACATAGCTCGTTCTCAGGAGTGGAAGCCCTGTGTGCCACCTTGAGTGAAGGTGTTTAAGAAGAGGGTGTGCCTTCTCCACACACTTGCCTTCCTCTCTCCTGAGCCAGGTGCAGGGGATCTTGAGGACCTGGGGGAGGAGAGAGACACAAGATGGAAGGAGCCTGGGTCAGTGAATCAGAGAGACACCAGTCAACCAAGAGCACCAACATTGGACTATTCCATTGCTGAGAAAGGGCTTATTTGTTGTAGCAGCTAGCACTACCCTAAAAATGCAGTGTTGATTGTGTATGACTCACATGGACTTGGCGAATCTGTGTGTAAAGGTATTGTCATTCTCGTTCCTGTTTCTTAGGTGGAGATGCCCTGTCCTGGAATTTCCTGAGCTGTGCTCCCTTGTTGCCTCTCATCTTTCTTCCTCTACTCTGACCTTGCCCATTATTTTCTCCCATCATTGGTCTCTTCTGTGTCCCAACACACCAGGCGTGTTCCCACCTAAAACCATCCATGTCTGTTATACTCTCTTCTTGGATGTCTCCATCTCCAGATCTTCTAAGTTTGTCTTTTTCTTATTTATCGATTTGTTATTACAAACACTTGTTCCTTCATGAGGTCTTCTCTAACCAATCATAAACAGTTGACCCCAACTCTCCAGGACCCATCATTCCACTTTATCACATCATCATGGTCTACTTCTCTGATAGCCCTTGCCACTATCTAAAATTATCTGGACCATTTATCAACATTTATCTGTTTATTGTGTTGTTGTCACAGCCTGCTTCCCCTGGGTTTTGTCTCCACTTTAGGAAAAAGAAACTCAGAAAGGGCACTATAATTTCTAAAACCACTAAATGGTGGTCCCAGGATTTGAACCCAGGTCTGACTGATTCTAGAACCTGTGTTCTTTCTACAATACTGCATGCACTGCTATCCCAACAAAGTAATAATTGGTGGGTGCCCCTTATATTATCAGGACCTAACTTGAATCTTGGATCCCAAAGCAGGGTGGTGTAGGTGGAAAGGCATGAACTCTTGGGTTGGAAGTCCTGGGCTCAGACCCAGGCATTGATGTTTCCCATAATTTAGCATCTCTGAATGCCTGCTTCACACAAAATAGAATTAATATATTTATCTTAAAGAGTTAACATGAGGCTAGCAAGAGATAATGTAGAAAGCTGGTAACACAATGTTTGCACATAGTGAAGGCTAGGGCACCGTTAGTTTCTTTTCCAATAAAAATATCAAAATTTATCCTGAGAGTTGCCCCTTCATCACAGACCAGACAATTTATCAGTGGAAAGAGGGAAAAAATGCAAATTGGGATGAAAACACAAAAGATTCTGAAAAGCACCTGATTCATCCCTAAATTCTCTCCTGGGCTTTGTTGGGAAGCTAAGTTTAAATCCAAGTCAGAGCTCCCAGACCTCATCACAGCTATTGTGCTGAAAGCAAACAGACTTTAGGTTTTAAAATTTTTTTCTCATTTCCCTCCCCCTACAAAGCACAAATGTCATGGACGAAGGGCAAACTCATTACAGCGAGGATTCTATCTGCCTGGCCCAGATGCGGGTGCTGAAATGGGAGGCCAGTTCCGATGGCCAACGTCCAGGACCGTGTGCGCCGTGACTAATGTATGTAAAACACACACAGGGCTCCTCTCCCCCAGCATCTGGACCAAAAAGCCAAAGTTAGCTACAGAGAAATTCTAGGTGAACTCCTCCAAAGTCTTCATTGCTTTTCAAGTTTGGAGGCAGTGAGTCTGGCTTAAAGCAAAGGAGCCCTTGATCGGGACTAAGGATTTTTCTATTTTTATGGATATTACTGTACTGATGGTGTTTATAAATCCCTGACCATGGAGTTCACCTTTTCCATATTAGTCAGGAGAGATGAGGCTGTGCTCTGATAAAAAATAACCCCCAATTCTCAGAGGCTTGAACAATGGTTTCTTCCTTCCTTCCTTCCTTCCTTCCTTCCTTCCTTCTTCTTCCTTCCTTCCTTTCTCCCTTCCTTCCTTTCTCCCTTCCTTCCTTTCTCCCTTCCTTCCTTTCTCCCTTCCTTTCTTTCTCCCTTTCTTTCTTTCTTCCTTTCTTCCTTTCTTCCTTTCTTTCTTTCTTTCCTTCTTTCCTTCTTTCCTTCTTTCCTTCTTTCTTTTGTTTAATGGAGATACTGGGGATTGAACCCAGGACTTTGTGCATGCTAAGCATGCACTTTACAACTGAGCTATACCTAACCCCTACAAGGGTTTCTTTCTTGTTCATGCTGCATGTCCATTGTGGTTGTCAGGGGGCTTTGGTCACTTGGATCCCTCAGAGTCCCAGGTCAGTGGAAGAGTTGCCATTGAGAACTTGGCCAATTGCCTGACCAGAGAGAAAAGAGACCTTGGAAGGGTCACACACTCATAATTAATTGCTTACTCATCCAAAAGTGATACATGTCACATCTGGTCTTAACTCATTGGCTAGAGCTAGTCACATGGCTCTGCCAACTGTAGCGGGTACAGAGCGTACAATCCAACTATGTGCCCAGAGAAGAGGAACCATAGCCTCTTATTTCTGTTCCTTACACTTCCTAGATTGGTCACCAAGTCCAGGTGATTCAAATCTCTTCATTAACCAAACAGATCCCATTTCTTTGGCTCCCTGACTCTGATTCCCTCTTCAGCTCAGGCTTCACAATCTCTCACTTCATTTTGCATCCACCTCCAACTTTGTCTCTTTGCCAGTCTTGCTCCATATGATTCGTCCATGGCATCTCAGTCAGAGTGATTGGCTCACCCAGGTCATTCCCTTGCAAATGTAAAGCTTGAGGCCTTTTCCTGCAACCCAGCCAAGATTTGTAGAGAGGAAGATAAAGGATATTTTGTTTGTTGGTTTCTAGGAAAAGACCTCGCAGGATCCTTCTGAAGCTTTGATGCTAGGATTCTATTATTATTCTCATCCATGAAACTAGACACCTCCTGTTGAGGGGTCCAGCCCAGGCACTTAATTAGCAAAGACAATTAAACTCCAAGGAATCAGGATCCACAGTCTCTGGGCGACTCCCCGTGTGACCTGCTACTCAGGCAGTGGGAGGGATGTGAGGTGTCTGGGTCTCAGTGCTGGAGCATGCTGGCTGCCTCCACAACTCACCACCCACCACCCTCAGCTTGCCTGGCTGTCCTGTCTCCAGGAGCATCTCCCAGGACCTCCTGCACATCCCATCTACTCTCCCTCCAGGGGCTGTCCACAGCTAAACATCAAGGTACAAAATCACCAATTCAGTCCATCTGAAAAATTATAACCCTCCCTCCCACTGGCTCATATCTGTCTGATTGATAAAGCAAGTCCATCAACATCGGCTCATTGCATTTTATCAGCAACACTGTTGAGGTGGAGAGAAGCATCACCCACACTGGCAGATGTGGAAACTGAGGATGGGGGTGGGGTGGGTGGGTGGGTGAGGAGGCTGGCCAGGAAGTAGTGCAGCTGGGGCTGGAATCGGGTCTTGGAGCTCCACTCCCTGGGAGTTCAGAGATGCTGGGTTGCACGCTGCACAGAGCAGGATGTTTGGAATTCCGTGGCCAGACTCAGTTTCCCCAAGTCTTGCTGACTTGGCCAGGAGCTGTGGCCAGACTGGGAACCAGAGGCCCTGAGACAAGCAGGCCCGTTCCTTGTCTGCTCCCATCAGTGACAATGGGCCAATTAAGGCAATCACAGACAGCTGGTTTAGAGAACAGGAAGTAGGGATCACAGCACAGAACTCTTTGAAAACCGCCTATGAAAGCGTTAATAATGCATTAATGTATTAATCCCCTTAATCCCGTCAAATTAGCACAGACTCACTCTTCGGAGCTGACAGTGGATCTTCGCTGTCCCTATGAGGTGCTGGGTACCACCTCCCTTCTTCCTGAAACACTCCCCAGGAAGCTGCCAGGGGCTACAGGGTTAGGGTGGCCATAGATGACCCTTTTAGGGGACTTGAAGAAAAATGACATGTTAACAAGAGTCTTTCCCCATAAGAAAAGGCAGCCCAGCAGAGTGAACCACACCCTAGGCTGCCGGCTCTGTCACTCTCTGTGTGGTCTTGAGCTGTTGTTGAACTTCTCTGAGACTCCGTTTCTCCATCTGTAATCCTTCATCGCAGAGTGGTCTAGAAGATTCCACAGCTGCAGGCAAATGCCTGAAACAGAGAAAGCATTCGATAAATCTCCAGCCCCTTTTCTGTCTGTAAAATTGGGGATAAGAATTCTCAGCATGATGATTACATGAGATCATATACACACACATCAGCTCCTTGGCACACAGTAGGGCTTAAGTCAATACAGCGTCTCTTCCCTCCTCGCTATTGGTTTGGTTTTGTTTTGTTTAATTAATATGTTGCCTGAATTTCAAGACTGCTTAGGAAGAAGAACCATAGGGCTGAACGAGCTGTCCAGATACTTTATTTGTTCTAAAGCAAATTGTATCTTTTCACTGAGCCCCACTCTCCGGGGTGCAGAGAATTTTTTTTATTGCAGGTCAACCTGGATAGAAGACCCCTATCCTCTCTTCCCTGAGCATATTAGAATGGGCAAGGCGGGGGGGTGCTTACATGGGCCCTGGATGCCTAGAAATGGGGAAGGGGCTGAAGGAGCCTTGGTCTCTGATGGCCTCTAAGGTACCGGAGCATCTCTGATGTCAGAATGCCAGGGTTGGGCCTGGTCTTGCTGTCTGGTGGGCCCTTGGGCTCCCAGGGGGCTTTTCCAGGGCCCTTCAAGGGCCTCTCAGTAGATGGTTGGGTTATTCCACAGAGACCCCCACTGCTACTCTGATGCCTCACTCAGTCCTTGGTCCCCTCTCTGAGCATCCCACAGCATCCCTGGTCACAGTGGTGGTGGGGCTCGGCTACACTTCAGAGTTAGATTTTGAGAGGGAAGAATTCACCCTCTCTTTCCTGTCCCTGTTCAGTTCTGGAGAGCTCCTCTCTCTTCCAGGGTCTGCTATTTCTGCTTCCTCCATCCCCAGCAAGGGGTAGGGTGGGTGAGGGGGAAGGACTGAGGGTTATTATCGTTCCAGTGATTTTGATTTTGTACTCTGAAATACAGACTATTAAAAGTCCTCTCTGGAAAGGGCTTCAGATTCAGAATCCTAAGATTTGGCTGCCTATTGGGAAGGGGACGAGGGGAAAGGCCTTTCATTCTTCCTGGTCTCCCAGGGCAGCGTGGGAGTTTAGAAATATGTCCACAAACCCACTGACATGCCTCCCGCCAACAGGTGGAGCCTAATTCTCCTCCCTTTGAGTGTGGGCTAGACTTACTGACTTGATTCTAACAAGGAGAATATGGCAGAAATGATGGTGTGTCATGGTGTAGGTCATACAGAGTATTTGGGTTCCTCCTTGCTCTCTCTGGACAACTCACTCTGGGGAAAGCCAGCCGCTATGTCATGAGGACACCCAAGCAGCCCAAGAGGTCCATGTGGGGAGGGACTGAGGCCTCCTGCCAATAACCATGTGGGGCGCCATCTTGGAAGCAGAAGCTCCAACCGCAGCCAAGCCTTCAGATTGACTGCAGCCCCAGGCAACATCTTAACTGGGACCACACGAGAGACCTCAAGCCAGAACCACCCAGCTCAGGCATCCCTGGATTCCTGATCCACAGAAACTGTGCAGGATAATAAAAACATGTGTTGCTGTTTGAAGCCATTAAGTTTTGAGGATAATTTGCTACATGACAATAGATAACAAATATAATTAACAGTGAAAACAAAACACAAATTGGTATCTCAATGAGTAACCCTGAGTGGTGTGTGTGTGTCTGTGTGTGTGTGTGTGTGTGTTTGCTGAAAAAATGCCAGACTGTGTTTATTCATTCAGCACTTATTATTAAAGTCCAAAACCAGGCATGGGTGGGTGAAGGTGGGCAAACCACAGACCCAGTACCTAGGAGGCCCAGTCTGGAGGGAGCAGGCAATTATAATGCATGGCGTTGACAGATAGGAGAGCCCAGGGGACTGTGGCAGCCAAGAGAAGGGATCGATGACCTAACCCAACCTCGAGGCCAAGGAAGGCTTCCTACAGGTGATTGACAGCTATTGTGAGACTCCAAGGATGAGTAGGAGTCAGTCTAGTAAAGAGGAGCGTGGGGGAGTGTGTACCTGGCAGGGGAGCTGCTTATGCAAAGGCCCGGTGGCGAGAGAGCACACTGCCTTTCAGTAGTGTTAATTGGTTCATTGTGATCAAAGCTAATGTGTGTGCAAGGGAGAAGGATGGCAAGGGAGGATTGTGACAAAAGATAAACAAAACTAAAGAAGAAGAGAAAAGCCAGCTCAAACCTGGGCTCAGCACGTGCTAGGTATGTGAGTTCGGACAGGTCACCTCACCTGTCTGAGCTTGGCCTGCCTTGTTTCTCAAGTGGAAATTCATTCAATAATTCACTGAACAAGGATCTAACTCTATCCCAGGATGCAGGGTAAGCCTGGGATTATGATGTTGGCGACCAAAACAGCAAACCCTGCTCTCCAGGAGCCTTGAGCCGAGTGTAGGCCAAAAGTGTGCAGTGTCCTTAGCCAGCGCTCAGACCTTTGGCCAACATTCTTTGGCGGTGTCATCTCCCTCTTCTCATCTCCAGGGCCTATAGCAGGCCTTGAGGGGTGTCATTAATATGCCTGAGGGTTGCCTATGGCTGTGCTTTGAGTCCAGATGGCTCTGAGCTTTGAGTCTGGTTACGAGTCTGGGCTCTGGGGTCAGACTGCCTGAGTTGAAATCTTACCTCCAACATCTGTTTGTCAGACGTTTGCCCTTGAGCCAGTTTCTTTAGCTCCCTGAGCCTCAGTTTCCTTATACAGGCAGACCTCACAGATTTTGCAGGTTCAGTGCCAGACCACTGCAATAAAGCAAAAATCACAATAAAGTGGGTCACGTGAAATTTTTGTTTTCCCAGTGCATACAAAAGTGATGTTTATACTATCCTGTGGTCTCCAAGCGGGCAGCAGAACTATGTCTAAAGAAGACGTTGTGCATACCTTAATTAAAAATCACTTAATTGCTAAAAAATGTTACCCATAATCCGAGCCCTCAGAGAAACATAGTAGTCCCATCAAAGGTCACTGACCTCAGGCCACATAATAAATAGGACAATAATGAGAAAGTTTGAAATACTGCAAGAATTACCAAAATGTGACACAGAGACATGACGTAAGGAAACGCCGTTGGAAAAATGGCACCAATAGATTTGGGTTGCTACAAACCTTCAATTTGTAAAACAAAATGCAACATTTGTGAAGCACAAAAAACCAAAGTGCAATAAAATGACGTGTGCCTGTATAAAATTAGGAATGTGTAGTCACATCTACGTCAAAGGGTTTCTGCAAGGATTAAGTTCTGAGACACTCGGGAACTGCTCAGTAGGTGCATTTTTGTGAATAATTGTGGGTGGGATAACTCGATGCATACAGGGTCCTGGTTACATCCCAGGACTCTGGAGCCTGATTGCTGGGTTCACATCTCAGTTCTGTCACTTAACAGCCCTATGACCATGGGCAAGCATTTAATCGCTCTTTGCCTCTCAACTTCCTCATCTACAAAATGGGAATAATAAGAGAATCCTGCCTCAAAAGGCTGCTGTAATTGTTAAATGAGTGAATGCACGGGAAGCGCTTGGAACAGTGGCAGGCAATCAGCAAATGCTACCTGAGTGTAAGCTCTTATTTTTTTTGTGATGCTACCTTATTCTTTGCAGTTTGCAAGGAGGGGGTGGGCACCAACAGGAGAAATGAGCCGTGTTCTCATGGAAGCCGAGTGGTGGGCCTCATATGGAGTGATCCACGCTATGCTCGGTCTCTGCCACCTCCGGGCGGCCCCTCCTGTGGTCCAGGGAACCCACAATGCACTGTGGTACAGAGCCCATTGCACTCCCACAGCCTCCCCTCCACCCAGTACCAGGGACTCAGGGATGCTGTATGTGCTGGAGGACTCGGGGGTGAGCTGGGGAGGTTGGGCACCGGCCACTTTCTCTCCTGCCCCCCACTCCTGCCATCAGTGAGCTGGTGATGCAGACAAGCCCTGAGCTTAATTGGCAAATGGATTCTCAAGGGGTAATTTTGTTGACATGCACCACGGGAGGGTCTGCGGGCTGTAATGACCAGCTTGGCGGCTAAATGTGTTTACCAAAAAATAAGGTTATTGATTCCACAGATAATTTCTTTCCCCTTGCCGTCAGCCTATTAATGCGAGTTTTATGTAACAGGACAAATAGATCATGGTGCAAAGTCTTTTGAAAATCCCCTGTGAATGCTGTAATAATGCTTTAATGTATTAATCCCCTTAATCCTGTCAAACTTCCAAAAGAATTTCAGGACATGCTGACAGAAGATCTCGCTCCCAGCGCTGGCAGCCTTGGCTGCACGTGGTGGCGGCTGCTTTTAACCTTTTGTGGGAGGAGCGGCAGCCGTGTTAGCCATTGGTGCGGTTATGAGCCCACATTCAGAGGGTGGGAGTAGATGGAGGGGAGGCTGGTTCCAGCTCAGGGCAAGGAAAGACACACAAAAGGAGGAGGCAGCCTTGAGGGGTTAAAACACAGAGCTGGCGGCGGTCAACCTGGGAGTCGGGGGTGCCTGGCATTTGCTGATTTCTCTGCCTCCCTCTCTCCGTCTCTCTGTGTCTCTCTCATTTTTCTGCTGGGCACTGAGCTAAGTATTTTGTCATTTCCACTGCAGCCCTGCGCGGTGGGCGCTGTGATTCTCCCCACGCTGCAGGTGTAAATATCCCCCTTTTGTAAGGGCACCTAGCTGGACTAGGCACCCACCCAATCTCAGTCTTTCTCCTTTTTAACTGAACTACTGGCTTGTCTATGCCGGCAAGTGGCAGAGGTTGAGTTAAAAGCTCGATCCGACCGAGCAGCCCAAGCTGCCTTCTCTTACAAAGGCCTGGACTCAGCAGATGTTTTCTGAAAAGGGCCGGAGAGTAAATCTTTTTGGCTTCACGTGCCACACGGTATCTGTCTATTGCAAGCACACAACTCCGCCTTTCGGCGCAAAATACATAAACAATGAGCATGGCTGTGTCCTAGTAAAACTTTATTTCCAAAAGCGGGAGGTGGGTTCAGTGTGTGGCCTCCGGGCGTTGGTTGACCCATCGCTGTAATAGGAGACAACGGAGGCCAGTGGGACCCCGATAATGTGTTTGATGGTGAGTCTGAGGGTTAGACGGATAGACTTCGCCATCTGCTTCACTGAGGCTGGACCCCCCTCCTCACTGCAGGTGCCTTCGTCTTGTGATGCCAGAGGGAAGGTTGGTGGAAACTCAAATGATGGCGGGACCCACATCCTGCTCTTTCCTGGGCTCTGAGTGGAGTCTGATAGGACCTGGTTTGGGTTGCTGTAGCGAATCGAGTGCCTGGTTGTGCAGCTCTGGTAAAGGCTTTTCCCTCTCTGGGCTTCAGTGCCCTCATGAGTGAGGGGAGACACTTGGCCTTGCTGGTTTGAGATCTTATGTCTGGCCAAGTGACCCCAACCTTTGATCAACTCAGTACAAGAAAGCACCCACCCACTAGGCACCGTGGACTGGCTGCTCTTTGAGGACGGGGCCTGCCTCTCTTTCTCCAGAATGATTGACACCAGAAACTGCACTAGGAAATGCCTGCAGCCGTTGAATGAACTCTCACCCTTCAGGGGATGGTTCCCCAGTCTCCCAGCCTGGTAACCTGGGATCCAGCCTCTGTGCCCTCCCACCACTCACATCCAGGCGCCAGGCCATAGACTCCATCCCGTCTCTTACTGTCTTTGGAACCCCTCCCCACAGCTCCCAATTTTTTCAAAGCTCAGATTTGACAACCTCTCTTTCTCCCCATCCTTCCTTCCTTTCTTCCTTTATCAGGTGCCAGGCATTGGCTGATCTGGGGGTTCCAACAGGAAATAAGGTAGATCTTTCTGGAGCTTACAATGGCTGCTACACCAGCACGAAACAAGCAAAAACAACCTCCTGGGATCAGACAGGAAGGTTGGAGCTGATCCAGGGAAAAGGGCAGGAGGGCCTCCTGGGGGAGTGATGTTGCCTTTGAGCCGGGTGGGACGATGAGGATTTACCCAGTAGAAGAGAGAGGGGAAGAGTATTCCTCCCAAAGGGAACAGCATGTGCAAAGGTGCAGAGAAAAAGTGGCACCTTTAGGTCATGGAAAGCAGCTCCACAAGTCTCCTGATGCCTACAGGATAAAAATGGAATTTTTGAGTATGGCATTCAAGGCTCTCCAAATTCTGACTTTATTTTATTATAAAAAAAATTTTTATTGAAGTGTAGTTGATTTACAATGTTAGTTTCAGGTGTACAGCAGAGTGACTCAGTTACACATATACATACGTAGATATTTTTTCTTTTCAGATTCTTTTCCATTACATGTTATTACAAGAAGTCCATGTTCCGGCTTCACACTCACCTCTGGCTCCTTCCTGACACTCGTCATACCACAGTCGTGGATTCCATGGAGTTCCTGCAAAGTGTCATCCTCTCTCCTGCTTCTGTGAAGTGTGTCCTGTTCCATCTTATGGTGCATCCATTCCAGGATCCAAAGATGAAGAGGCTCAATCGATTCTGACCTTCAAGAGCTAACAGCTTAGTTGCAGAGAGGTGCAGCGTCTCCAAACACCTAAAGACACCAGGTAGATACACCGGACTATTTGCTGAATGACAGAATAAATGTTTAGGTTATAAACTAGGAGCTGAGGGAGCCCGGAAGATGGAGTAACCTGCTACTAACTCCGTGTGGGTAGTTGGGCTGTTCCAGGTGATGGGAACATCATGTGCTAAGACAGGAAGTGTGAGGGCATATGGCAAGTTCAGGGAAATTAGCTGAGGCCGGAAGGTTGGCTGCGTGCATGTGTGCAGGGTGGGCAGGGGGTGGAGGGGCAGATGGCAAGAGACGCAGGGAGGAAGGGGCGTCAGGCCAGGTCAGGGCCATCAAATGCCAGGCTGCCGCAGTCGCGTTTATTGCTGTCAATGAGGGATTATCGTGAGAGTGATGTGGTTGGAACTTGTGCTTCGGGAAGACTGGCCTGTGGATACGCAGCGAACACAGAGGCCAAGTAGGGTGGAAATGCACCAAAGGGCAGTGGTCCTGGCCTAGGAGACTGGTGAGAGGGGGATGGGAATGCAGGTGCCATCCTCAGAAGCTGGGAATAATAAATTGACTGATGTCATTGT
Source organism: Camelus bactrianus (assembly GCF_048773025.1). Lineage (NCBI taxonomy): Eukaryota > Metazoa > Chordata > Mammalia > Artiodactyla > Camelidae > Camelus > Camelus bactrianus. The sequence continues at coordinate 64,759,881 of NC_133542.1, read as the reverse complement.
GAGCCATGGAGGGATCAGGTTCCTTTGGGGTATCTGGCCTGAGTGTGATGGACTAGGTGAGCCTTGGGTTGGGAGGAAGAGCAGGAGCAGTGGCTGTTCCAGGGTGTCATCTCTGGGCCCGGCGCCCCACAAGCACTGGCTTATTTGTCTTTGGGAAGAGTTCAGAGCGGCAGATCCTACTCTGCTCATTTTGCAAATGGGTGACTGAGGCCCAGAGACATGAGGTGATGTGCTGTGCTCCTGCAGTTAGTGGGTGATGCATCCTGGGTGGGCTCTCACCCCAGTGCAGGGAGGTGGGCCATCCAGGGTCCAGAGGGCGGCGTCGGGGGCACGTGGCGCTCATCAGGTCCGTGTCTCTAACAGGGCTTGAGGATGGAGGTCAAGAGAGATGAGGTCAGTGGAAGGAATGTGGGCCTCCAGTCAGAACCCAGCAGAGTCACACTGCCCAGGCAAGGATAGAAAATGGTGCCTCAACTGCCACTGCAGTCAGGCCAAGCAAGGCTCTGAGGATGGGAAGATCCAGTGGTGTGGGTCCATGGGGGCTGAGCATCTTTAGGGGACACTGAGGCCCAGAGAGGTTAAAGGTCTCACTTAGCATCACACAGGCAGAATGTGGCAGAAAGTGGATTCAAATCCAGGACTGTCTGATGCCTCACCTGTTCTCTTGAGCTCTCTGATCTCCAAACAGACTTCCCATGACTGAGGAGTCTTTAAAAGACCCTTTCCAGGCCCTTCAGTTTGCAGGCAAATCCCCAGGCAGGTCCTGGCAGTGGTGATGGAGGCCCCTCTGTGACAATCGCGCATGCCCCAGCTCCAGCATTACCCTTAGGCTGGGTGCCCAGCTTCCTATCTTAACCAGTGCCCCAGCCCCCGGGCCAGCCTCCACGCTCTGTCCCTGACTCCCTCATCCACTCCCGGTCCTCCTGCCCTAAATGCACGCTGCAGGCTGTTGCCCTGGCCCCTCCTGGCTTACACACACACACACACACACACACACACACACACACACATTTATTTCCTTTAATCTTTCAGCCGAGATCAATTTCTCCATTCCCCTAATCATTTTCTCTTGTTCACTTTTGAACTCTCTCCAATTTGTCTGCTTTGGCCTGGTAATGAGGTGCCCCCGGACGAGATGCAATATTCTGCATGCGACTTCGCCAGGGTTGTATAGATTTTCTTGCTAACTATCTCCTCAGACACTGGATGACAGGTTTTCTTAGGGCAGCAACTCTATTACTGATTGGGGCTCTCAGAAAGATGCTGTTCGAAGTCACCAAATTGTAAAATAGCCAGCCGGAGGGAAGTTAGAAGCCTTTCTGGTCCACATCTACCACCCTCGGCCCTCCCCACCCCAGTCATCTGGAGCTTTGACTCCCTTACACTTTCCCCTGTCCCATTCCCTCAGCCAGGGCTGCCCTCCTCCCTTCCTTTCCCACCACACACATGGACAATACCTTCGCCATCTCTGGCACTGAGCTGCCACCTTGTCAGCTTCTCGAAGCCCACCCTGGCTGGTCCGGCAGAGCTCAGGTGCTGATGCCCTGTGCGGGCGACTCCAGGGTAAGGGAAACGCTCTGAGCCATAACCATTGAACTACCTGCCCCTCCCAGGGGGCTGTCAATGTCTGGGGGTGGGGCATGGCCAATGTCAAGTTTTCTTCCGGGTTATCTAACTCTTCAAGAACGTGGAAAAGTAGAGCAGCTGTTGGACCGTGGACTGGGAATCTCCCTGTGGAACACGGTCCTTCCCGCACGCAGGCGTACGGGCATGCCTCTGTTTGTCTGACCTGTACCAAACGCTCTTTGAGTGCTTACCACTCAGATATCGTGTTTGGAGCTGGGTGAGCATCAGTGAGCTTCGGTGAGCAAAAGCAACGTGGTGTCTGCCCTGGAGTTTAAGTCAGGTGGTAGACAGATATAACTCAAATAAGGGCACAAATGTGCAATTGAAAATTGGAAAGGCAAAGTACAAGGAGGGCTGAGAGCTTATCAAAAGGAGGTTCACATCCGACCTGGGAAGTCACCAAAGGCTGCCTTGAAGACGTGTCCCTGGAGATGAACTCTAAATGTGAAGGTAGATGTGAAGTGGTTAATGAGGGTGGGGAGCAGAGGAACAAGCATTCCAGTGCATGGGAACAGCATATGCAGAAGCTCTGAACAGAGAGCTTAGCATGTGCACAGTCCTGAAAGAACTTCAGTAGATCTGGAGCTAGAGGGTGGAGAGCCGGCCTGCGCAGGTGAGCGCTGAGAAGTCCTGTAGCTCAAGCAGCAAAGAGGCTGGTCTTTCTTGTGGGCTCAATGGAAAACCACTGAAGGGATGTAAGCAGGGGAGGGTAGACATGATCACCTGGGCATTCTGAAGAGGCCACTCTGGCTGCAGCATGGACCACAGCTAGGGGAGCAGGCGTGGATACTGGGAAGTCAATTTGGAGGCTTTTGCCACGTGAGAGATGATGAAAGCTAGGACCTGTGTGGTGGCGGTGAAGATGCTGAGAAATGAATGGATTCAAGGAGGTGAAGTCAAATCACCAAGTCTTATGTGGGACTGGGTGTGGGGGATGAAAGAGAGAGGTCCAGATGCCTCATAGGTTTCCTGTTTACAAGGAAGTTGGCAGCAGGTGGCAGTAGGATGTAGTGGTTATGTGTATTGGTTCCGGAGACAGATCTACCACCTACTCCCCAGGTGATCTTGGCCAAGGCACTTCTTTCTTTTGTGTGCAAAATGAAGCCACTAGTGGTACCTACCCCACAGCTGTGTGATGTGGATTAGATGAATCGATTCCAGGTTGACACTTGGAACAGTACCTGGCCCCTAACAGTTACCATTTTTATGGTGCTATCCCTCATTGAATAAGAAACACCAAAAAGGACAGTATTTTTTGATGAAGGTCATATGTTAGATTTTAAACAGGTTGTAGCTCTCAGCTATCCCAGTGGAAGTCTGGAGTAGGCAGCTGGAGAGATGGCTCTGGTGCTCGGAAGAGTAGGCTGAGCTGGAAATTTAAACTTGAGAGCCATTTTTCTTCCCATGGAGCACAAGATGGAACAGTTACAGTATCCGTGTTTAGGGTTAAGGCCTGAGCATGTTTTTTGACTTAGAATGTCTGTTGAATGAGGCAGTTTTGTGCTGATCAGCAAGCGAAGGGCAGAGTGATGTTTGGATTCCTATTAATCATCACACTCTCTTTCCCAAAGCAAGAGGAAACAGCCAATGAGAGATAGTCTTTGACTTTTGATGTTACATTGGGGCCTTTTCCAGAAGAAGCCAGTCTTCTTCTGATGGACATAGCTGTGGTCAGGGTGCTGGTGGGGACACCACAAGGCGACTGAGCCTCAGAGCATAGAGCCTCTGTGATGCATGGTGTCCTTGTAGAGTAGAGACTCAACTCAACTCTACAGCTTCCCACAGAAGAATAAGCCAGACTGTGTCTTTCCCTTTCTATTTTAAGAAAATATAATTATGGAATCTTGAGCCACCTTGATCACCCTCACCTGTATGAGAGAGCGAGAGAGAGGATAATGTATAAAGAATATGGACAAAGTGATCAGTAGATGCTAGCGTTAGTTATGATATTCAGAGTGTGATTGATCCATCTCAAAATTGACTCCAGGCAAGTGTGTTTACAAAGAAATAAACAGATCTTTAAAATTTTATTTTTATTGCAATCTCTATTGAGAGGTTGGGCCCATAGCAAGGCAACATCATCTCCAACCAAAATACCTGTTTTGCTAAATGCCATTCAGAGATGGAAAATATATTTCCCATATGTTGCCTCTGCCTGTTTCTCTGCTTAGCCTGGATGTGAATCCTTCTCAGCATAAAGCTCCGGACAGCCATGGCTAATGGATCTATATTGGTGTATGTCTTATTATTTATTGCTATAATAAGAACGCCATACTACTTGTAGCTGTACAACTTTGGTGGCACATAAGACTTTATGGCTTGTGTGCTGGTGTGGTTGAAGTTGGGCTGGCCGATCTTGGCTGGGCGTGGCTGGCACAGGCTGGGCCATCCCAAGCACCTGTGGTTGGTTAGAGCCCCTGCTTCACTGGGGCCGTCCTGCTTGCAGGGCCCCTCATCCTTCTTGTGGAACCAGCAGGATTGCCCGAACACGTTCTCATAGGAATGGCAGACGTCCACGAGTGAGCGGAAATATGCAAGGTCCCCTGAAGCCTAGGCTCAGAGTGGGCACGCTATGACATGGACCTCATTCTAAGAAACTCACATGGCTGGGCTTTGGGGTCCAGCATTCCTGCATTCAAATCCCATTTTCCCACGTTCACCACTTATGTAAATCGTGTGTGTGATTTGGGACAGATTGGCCTAACCATCTTTGACCTGGCTGTTTATTCTTAAATTGAAGATAATCAGAAAACCAACTTCAAAGGATTGTTGTAAGAATAAAATGTGATTATGTAAATAAGGAGCTCAACATAGGGGCTGATGGATATGCCCTTTACTTGAAAATTCTCATCTCATTTTTATTCTCTGTGAATTCCCACCAATCTTTCTGCCTAGTTAATTCTTTTTTTTTTCAGCTTTATGAAGGGATAATTGACGAATAGAATTGTAATATCTCTAAAGTGTACAATGTGATGATCTGATATACATATACATAGTGAAAAGATTCTCACAGTCGAGGTAATTAACACATCCATCACCTCATGTTTACCTTTTTTTGGTGTGTGTGAGTGAGAGAGAGAGAATACTTAAGTTCTACTCTTTTATGAAATTTCAATTATACAATACACAGTATCAACTATAGTCACCAAGATATGGTTAAGATCCTAACACCTCTGTTTTCTTATAACTGAAAGCTTGTCCCCTTTTACCCACCTCTTTCCACTTCCCCTACCTCCCAGACCCTGGACACCACCTTTCAATCTGTGATGATATAAATATGGACTTTATAAGAGATGTACTTAAAAGTTGACTCCCAGTCTCTTCTACCATGTTCTACATGTTGAGAGGCCTGGGGACCATCTGTCCCGAGCACAGAGCATGGCCCATAGCAGGAGCTCAAAGAATGAATAAAAGCAATGACTATTAAGTCACGGTGATTGTGACCATTTTTATCCTACACACCTTCCTTTGCTCCTTGCATGATGCACTGGGGAACTGGATTGATTGAAAGGGCTCAGTTGAGCTTGGGTGGATCTGGGACTTGAATTCAGGTCTCTGTATTTCCAGACTGCTATTCTTCCATTCCCTGCCCCGTCCCCCGCTGTGCCCTTCCAGAATGCAATTTACATGGGGGGCTTGGCAGCCTGCCTCCCTGCCTGGCAAGATTAACCAGCAATTCGTGCCCCAGACTCCCATTTCCCCACCAGTGGATGGAAACACGCTCCCTTTGTGTCTAACACTTTCGCTAGTGTTTCGTTTTAACTTTGCTGTGCATACCGTCTGGCAGCCCCAAATTGGCCTTTGTGGGGAAATCGATAAGAGCGCATGCATGCAAGGCACGTGTTCCTTCCACGGGACATTAGGCTGGCTATTGAAGGAACTTTGGTTGGAAAAGAAAGTTCTGTTTGTAACTGAGGCCAGCACAGAGGAATTGATGCTTTCATGTGCGTATTTGGGTAGATAACACTATTTCTCTCCCTCCCCGTGTCTCTAGCTGTTGGCAGCCCTCCTCTCTCCTAAGAGCTGTCTGCAGCAGATGCTTTCTTTCAGGAATTCTTACTCATTCATACGCTGGAAAAGAGGAAAGAGTGGGGAGCTGTCTTCTTGGACTGTTGTGGTCTAATCCAGAGGTCCTTGGTCTGAAGTCAGGAGACCCAGATCCTGGTCTAAGTTCACCCAGGGCCTCCCTGAGTGAACCAGCACAGGTCAGTTTTCCTCTTCGGGTTGTAGTTTCCCCAGTATATTGGATGTCCTATGGTAATACTGCCCTTAAGGGACTAATGAGGGAGATAGCACGGCCATCCACGGAGTACCATCTATGTGCCAAACATTCATAATCTCACTGAATATCGTAACAACTTTATGATCCCCTTTTCTGTACAAAGAAACATGGTTCAGAGAGGGATGCTAACTCACCTGAAGTCACAGAGCTTGGGAGGATTCAATGCCTTATTTTTTCCTGCCTGATTGGGGCAGCAAGATGTTGAGACTGTAATTGTGTCACAGGAGTTGTGGTCTGACTTTAGGGTAATATTCCTGGGCAATCAGGTGCAGGATAGATCAGGGAAAACACAGAATAGTATTGATGAGAATATCCTCACTGCTTAGTATTGACAGAGCGTTTTCCCATTCATTTTTCTAATTTAAGCTTCACCCATTATTCAGATGAGGAAACTGAGACCTACAGAGACTAACTGACTTCTGGAATCTATATAACTGTACACAGGCAGTTAGTGATAAAGTTGGAATTAAAATTTATGCGTCTGACCCTCAAGCCCCGTGCTTTTAGCCACAGTCACAGAGTCAAAGTTCTTTAGAAGAGGTTTGTGTGATGATGAGGAGGAGGAGGATGGTGATGATGGTGATGGTGGTGGTGATGATGATGACAGTAGTGATGATGGTGGTGCTGATGGTGATGATGGTGATGATGGCAACAACATCCATGATGATGGCAGTGATGATGATGGTGGTAATGATGACAATAAAGATGTGATAATGATGAAGGTGGTAGTGGTGAATCTCGCTTGGCTCTAGGTCCAGGGCTGACTGGCCCATGGCACTGTGGACTAGAGGCACCTTTCAGGTAGCTTCCTAAACTACTGAAGGTCTAGCCTCAACCTATCTTTCCAATTTTATCTCTACTAATCTCTCCTCTGCCTAGAGGAGTTGGCTTGCTGTCTTCAAAAACATATTGCCAAGTCCAGATTCTGTCTCATGGGCCTCAGTAGGAAGCAACACTGCTGAGGCTGTGATCTTGGACTTTAGTAAGACAATAAATTTCTGTTGTTTAAGCCACCCAGTTTGTGGTGTTTTGTTAAGGCAGCCCTAGCAGGGAAAAAAAAAAAAAAAAAAAGAACCACACATGGCTATTTAAATTTAAATTAATCAACATTAAAAATTTATTTCCTCAGTCACACCAGTGACCTTTCAACAGCTTAATAGCTACAAGCAGCTATTAAGGCTAGTGGCTACTGTATTAAAAATGCAGAGAGAACTGTTCCATCATCACAGAAATTTCTCTTGGGTGGTGTTGGGCTGGAGTGACCATTCTGAGCCCCAAATGCCTATTAGACTATCTGAGGAGATTTAAAAAAAATCAAATATTTTATTTTGCGATGAAGATTCATATAAAGTTATAAGAAATAATACAGAGGGATCCTGTGTACCCTTTATCCACTGTCCCCCAATGGTACCATCCTGTAATACATTAGTCAAAGATCCCAACTAGCATCCTGACATTGATATACTTAGATCAGAACACTTTATCTCCCCAAAGGTCCTTCCTGATGTCCCCATTTTTAGCAACTCTCAACTCTCTTTGGCCGAACAGAGAAGAGAGATATATTCCAGGCACAGTGACTGACATGTAAATGACCAGAGAAGGAGGAGAACTTTCTGAGTCCTGAAATTAATCCATCATAAACGAACTATGAGAGGTGGGAAGATGGCAGAATTATTTCTCTGAGAGATGTGGACTCATTTGGACCAAGATACTACCTTCCCTATCAGAAGAAAGCTGTAAGCAGAAAGAGAAGTATTCTATCTTAGAAAAAAGGGGTAAGCGTTGAATTCGCTGAGTCACCTAGAAAAGTTTTTCACTAGCAACTCCTTGTAGCTAAAAAAAAAATCTTGTAACGTGATAAACCAATTACTTTCTACTTGGAGGAGTTTATGACCGGTTGGGCAGAAAGGAAAGCCATTAGGGTTGCTGAAGTCTTTCCCAGACTTGGGGGTGTCTGGAGTGAGAGGGTTGAACATAAGGCTCCTCTCCCTTCCTGCCTCTGAAAGTTTTCCTCCTACAATCTCACTTCCCAGAGGGAAGAGAAAACAGAGAAATGGGCTGTGAATCCCATTTATATTCATTAACACCCTAAAGATGAAAAATACCTTTCCATTATCCCTGGGATAATTCAAGCCCATTGCATAGGAAAATGTTATATATCTTTGTCACTGCAATCTCAGGGGCAAGACATTAGGACTTACGATGTAGAGTGAACCAGCGTGGTCCTTCCGGAAACTTTCCAGGCCCATTGATGAGCCGGCTTTCAGGCCCGATATTAAGGTACTTAGAGAATCCTCCTTCCAAATGGGTCCCCAGAGAGTATCTTAGGTTCCTGAGATTAGCTGAGGGAACCAGAGATACAACACAAGAGGCAATGGAGGGGCTTCTGCTCCTCAAAGTACACCTTTCGTTTCTTGAAAGCCATCAGATAATAACTAAATATTTTGAACACATATTGAATTCATACCCTATGCCAAGGATTTGGCTACCCTAACTGCCCAGGCTTCCATTTTACCTTTGCTATTATATTTATCTGTTTAAAATATTTTTGGAATTGAGGTGCAACCTATGTAATATTTATGGTAAAGTGCACCTATTGGACAAATGTCGAGTGTACACTTCAGTGAATGTTTATGTAAGTGTACTCCACAGGACCACCACCCAGATGGAGACATAGAATATTCCCAGCATCCCTAAAGGTTCCCCTGGTCCTTCTTAGTTAGTATCCCTCTCAGGGAATTACTCTTCTGACTTTAATAACCATCTCTCAGTTTTGCCTTTTTGAAGTTCATGTAAATGGACTCATCCAAAGTCACCCCCATCAAGAAGTGGTGGAGCCAGGACTCACGGCCAGGTTGTTCAAAAGCCAAAGACAGAATCCTTGCCTACTGGCTCCCAGGATGAGAAGATCCTCCTGAAACAAGGATGAGCGTCTGTTAAGCTGAGCAAACTTGAGAGTTCAAGGATATTGGCATTTATATTAGTTTTTTAAGTTACCACGCACTTGTGATTAAAGCACCTGAATTTATTCTCTCCCAACTCTGGAGGTCAGACATCTGAAATCAAAGCGTTGGCAGGACCACTCTCCCTTTGAGAACTTTCAGGGAAAATCTTTCCTTGCCTCTTCCAGCTTGTGGTGGCTCCAGGCTTTCCTCGGCTTGTGCCAGCCTCTCTCTAATTTCTACCTCTGTCCTCACATGACCTTCTTTTCTCTTTGTCTCTTATAAGGACAGGTGTCATTGGACTTAGAGTTCACCTGCTTAATCCAGGAAGATCTCATCTGGTGCTCCTTGACTTAGTTTCATCTGCAAAGATCCTTTGTACAAATATGGCCACGTTCTTAGCGTCCAGGTGGATACGTCTTTTGTGGGGGTGGCGGGTGGGGAGGGCAGACATTGTTCAACCCACATCAAAGTTGACAGTCAGTCCTGGATTTGAATCCTGGGGAACTCACTTGCTGGCCAGGTGAGACTGGAGAATTCACTTCATCTCTCTGAGCCTTAATTGCACCAGTGGTGACGGGGGATTCTGATACCTTCCTCACGGGTCACTGTGAGAATGCTGTGATTTGATGAATGGAAACACCCAGCCCTAATGTGGTATGTGATGGGCGTGTAACCTCACAACTGCTTTTATTATTATCACGAAAAACAGCATTCTGAAATGCACCTGCTTTTCAGTCAACTCTAAAGGTCTTTACTGGGAATTACCAATAAAGTGGATCCAACAGGGTACCGAGTAATCAGGTTGATGGTGGTAGAAGAAATGGAAAATTCTACCCCAGTCAGAGTCACACCCAGCACTGGGGGAAGAAAAAGTTTATCCACACAGACATATTAGAATTGCATTTTTCAACTGTAGCTTGAGATCCTTTAGTATCATGAAATCAGCGTAGCAGGTCTCTGACCAGAATGGAATCAAACAGGAATTACCAGATGTAGTAGCGTAATGAACAGGACTGGCTGGATTTGATTCCTGGCTCTGCCACTTTCTGTCAAGTTACTCCAGGGAATTTGTGCCTCACTTTTCTTCATCTACAAAATATATAAAACAGGCATGATATTGGCAGTCACTTTATAGGGATAAGTTAACAATTATAAAATGTTTAGAGTAGCGTCTAGGGACCCAGGAATTGCTAAGGGTGCTTGCAGTTATTAACACATGCAGGAAGGATATTATTTTGTTTACACTTTATGTTTTGTTTTATCTGTTTATATATACATATGCGTGCACAGGACCACGATGTAAAATACAGTTCTTACTATGAGATTTATGTTTCTTCCTGTGATCACCCAGTTGATGCCTCGTGGTGGGCAACGTGTAGGATCTCACGTACTCTTTGATGCCACCCTGCTCCGAGCTGCATACTGCTGTTAGCATCAGCCGATAGCACGATAGCACGGGGGAAGGTGTGGAGCCTCTGGTGAGGACGTCGTGGATCTAAGTTCTCGCAGCTGGGGAGTGGGTGAACGTGGCTTTGCGCCTTGGTGGTCTGCATCGGCAGCCAGTGCATTTTCAGAGCCTTGCCCTGCCTCTCAGTGGTGCGAGCTACCTCCGTCCCAGCAGGCATCATGGGCTGAGTCCGCCTCCTCTTGGCCGCGAGCTGGACAGATGCTCCTTGGCTCCTCGGGGTTGGTGAGTCAGGCTGCAAAATGGTTTCTTCATTTTGGGTTTGTCTGTTGACGTGCAGATACTTTTCCCTTCTGAGGCTTTGGTTGTTGTCATCTTTCCTTTTTCCTCCCAGGAATAAAATCTAATTTCCAGTATATTTAACCAAAATTTTACTTCCAGGGTTGGGTCCTGCAAAGTTGTCACTGGCTCTGGGGACCTTCGAGAGAGACTCAGGCTGGTGGCGGGGGGGGGGGGGGGTCGTGGGGCGCAAATCAATCCCCAGGCCAGGGAATTGCCCTGATAGTCATGCTGATTGCTGCAAACGAATCATAAAGACACATCTTGAGCTGGCGCCAGGGGGGTGGCTCCCCTGAAGGAGGGGAGAAGAGGAGGACTGCAGCCCAGGCAGTGGGCAGGGTCAGCTCTGAGGGCAAGATGCTCCCATCTGTTCTGGAATAAAGGCCGCAGACTGACAGTAGAGACAAACTGTCCCTCCCCGGGGACAGTCCCAGTCTTCTCCATCCCAGAGCTGTCCTGTTTTCACAGACTACTAGACTATCAGGACAAGAGGGATCCTTGGGTTTGGGGAGAAAGGTACGTTCCCAGATTCCGCAGAAATGGGGCCATGCTGTCCTAATGAGTCACATAGCTGCTTGCTGAATGTCGATGACATGCCAAGGCTCTGACGAATAATCTTGAATACTCGACACAAACATTTAGCAAGAAGTTATGTAATCTCGTTTCATAAAAGACTCATTGAGGCTCAGAGAGGTTAATTAACTTCCCTAAGGTCACACAGCTACCAAGAGCCAGAGGTGAAGTTTGAACCCAGCGTGCCTGACTTGAGAGCTCTAAGTTTGGCTGGTGGATCAACTGGATTAGAATCACCTGGGAGACTGTTAGGAATGTGGAACCCAGGCCCTCTTCCTGAAGTTGAATCAGAATCTGCTTTTTAACAAGACCCCCTTAATGTATTCTGGCACTTTAATGTTTAAGCAATATGAATCTAAAGGCTTTTCCTGCTCATAACTGTGTCTCACAGTCTTTGCCTCTTACTAAATAAGCAAACTCATGAACTAATTCACTAATGAACAACTAGACACACTTCAAGTTGAATTTCAGGGTCAAAGAGTCGTCTTCAGAAGCCACTTCATTTTCACAGTAGCATCACTAAGCTTCTGTTGTTAGTGGGGAAAGAAAATGATTTCTTCCCCTGGAGTTGGTAGATCACTGGGGGTGCAGACTTCGTCACCCCATTTTGTTTCTGTCTCAGGGAGCCCAGATGCCGACTGGCCATGAAGGGTGGGACAGGAGAGAGCCTGTGTGAAGAGGAGCCCCCCCCTGGGAGGAGGGTGACAGTGTTAGGGCTCCTGCATCCCGTGTTCACTTGGCACCGGGCACCTGCCTGAGGGCTCTCCATATGCAGTGACCGTGGTAAGAGTCCATAGACCCAGGCGGACAAGAGCTGAACTGCCACTTCCTTTCTTTTTTCCTACCTGAACTAAGCTTTTATTTTGAGCCCCCAGTTTGCTGAATGGCAGAAACCCTACGTCGAGCTCTTTGGGTCCCACCTTGCCCTGGGGTTATGTCTTCAGTCCTAGGGGCCTTGTGGGGTGTGGAGGTGTTGAGGGACCCGGAGAGGGTGTGGGCAACTGGTGCCACGTATGCAGTCATCTGTCCCCTCTGCTGGCTTAGCTCCATGTCTGTCATCCTCCTTCAGGGACTAGTGGGGTCCCCGTGGGACTTACTTCTCCTGGTAGAGGCAGAAACACAAGAAGCAAGCTCAGTTGCACACGTACGTCTCAAGACTGCTCGCAACATCTGCACACCTCCTGGGGTAGGCAGACTTCTAATGTGGTCCCCAGTGACCCTCCCCTCCTGGCATTTATATGCTGTGGCATCATTTCCCCTGAGCGTGGGCAGGACCTGTGACTTGCTCCTAACCGACAGCATACGGCAAGAGTCTTGGCCTTCGGTGGTTAGGCTGGGAGAGTGTGTGGCTTCTGTCTGGCAGAGTGTCTCTTATTGTCTCTCTGGCTTATATACTTTGAAATGACCCACCTGATGGGGAGCTGAGGGCAACCTCTGGCCAACAGTCTGCATGGAACTGAATTCTGCCAACAAAACCCGTGAGCTGGGAAGGAGAACCTTTCCCAGTTAGGCTTGGAGATGACCACGGGCCAGCTGACACCTTATTATGGCCCTGTGAGGGGTCCCGCAGCCCAGGACCTGCTAAGCTATGTTGAGATTTCTGCCCCTTGAAAAATGTAAGCTGATAAATATGGGTTATCTTAAGCGCCTACATTTAGGGATAATTTTTTATGCATGAACAGATAAAAAAACCACACCTCCCTGTGGTCAAAGTGATCACATGGCTGGCCTGGGGTGGGGAATTGAGCCCTGGCCATAGGGAGAGGGCGTTGCAAAGTCACGAGAGAAAGAATGTGGGTACAGGGAAGGGTGGGGAATCGGGTGGCCAATGCAGCTTATAAGCACCTCCTGCATGCCTGATGGCACGGACACAGGGCTGAACGAGACCTCGGCCTCACCCTAGGGGAGCCTGGGAGCTCTGGGAAGAGCCAGAGAAGGCTTCCGGACTTTGAGTCAATTTGCTCAGTGGGCGCTTGACGTTGATTCCATGGGGACCTTCCTGAAAATGTCACCACGCTTTCCCAGAAATCAACAAAGGGAGTCTGCGACTATCCCCGAAGCACCCTCTGGGGTGGAGAGAGCCCAGGTGGCTTGGAAATGCAGCTTCGGTGGCCCTAGCCCTTGCCAACTCTGAGCAGAAACCCATGGAAGTCATCTGTCCAATAAACAGGTCCGGGTAACCACAGAAACCAAAGCCTCATCCATCATGAATGGCAATCAAGAGAACAGGAGATGGTTTGGCTGGAAGGAGGCATGGAGGGAAGTGGCAGACATTAGAAGCCTGATATTGGCAGGGGGAAAAGTCAGCATATACTGTTTATCTACTTTGCACCAGGCACCGTCTCTTTGGAGCATCACAATGGCTCCATGAGGTGGGCTTACTATTCCCATTTTGCAGATGGAAAAACTGAGGACCAGAAACAGTGAAGTTCCTTGCCTAAGGTAAGATCTGAACCCAGGTTGACTCAAGTCAAACCTGTGTTCTTTCCATAAGGTGACCTTTTGCTCCATATTTCTCTTATCTTCTGTTCACCCCGATACTTTGATCTGAGAACACTGATTCTGGGGCAGACAGAACACTGGAGTCAAAGAGTCCTAGATTCTAACTCTCTGAATGATTCTGGCCAAAGTCAAGCCCTTAATCTAAGCTTGTTTTCCCACCTGTAAAAGGATAGGTTTGGATTTTATCGGGGATGTCAGGGAAGTTTTGTTTTGCGTCCGACTCCAGCTGGATGATGCTTGTAGCCCGACGTGTGATTTTGACGGGGACTAAGAAGCTGGGTTGGGCTCAGTGGAAGGGAATCCCATGCGGCTCAGTGAGGTCTGCGACAGCTGTCATCTATGAGACTTGAGGATCTCCGAGTTCTTTTGAAGGCCTTGGAGTGTGTGACTCCCTTTTTCTCTGTCCCTCATTTTTCTTTGTAGGTTTTGATCGGACAAAGCCAATCAAGAGAAATCCCATCTGCCTCTGCTGAATATTAAATTGATGTATGCAAATTGCAGGCTGGCCGGACGGCTCACGGATGTGCAGGGGGATGAGACCACACAAAGACCCATATGTTGCTGCTCTGATGGCGTTGTTTTACTGCCTCCAGTAAAACCCCATCTGTCCTGGGGTGACCCGTGAGAGCACTGAGGGCAATGCTTAACCCCCCAGACCATCAACTAAAGGGCCATAAAGAACCCTGCTAGGGCTGTTGACTCCTGGATGCTGCCCAGAATACACCTCTCTGCCTGGAACTTGGCCACGGCGACGCGAACACTCAGTTGCCCGGAGTCTGCTTTGAACTTCCCGCCTAGAACACAGATGGGGTGGCACTTACTCTGGTGCCAGGGGGCTGGGGGCCAGGGCAACTTTCCCACTGGTCAATGTATTTGTGCTTCCTGGATCTTTGATGTCTTGGCCACAGCTGGAGAACTGTAGGTATTCTGTGGTCAGCAAGGTTGAAGTGCTCCATCGTGGTGATGGGGTGAACCATCATGGCGACCCTGTGAAATAGTCATCTGATGCATGCTCTGACCTGCTCTGTCCCTGTCTCCTGCAAGGTCAACTGGGAAGCCCCTCCCGTCACCCTCCACTTCCTGTGCTGGTCCCTCCAGCTAGTAAGAAACAGCAGGTGGAAAGTGAGGTGGACACAGCCAAGTCCTCTGTTACAGCAGGGATTCCTGAGAGGAGAGAAGGGGTTGTCCCCAGAGGAGCAATCCTTTTCAAGACACACTTTGATGGCTCAGGAGAACGCTTTCAGTGCATCAGAAATAACTTGCCAACACCTGCCTCACAGGGTGGGTTTGAGACATAAAATAACTTGCGTGCTTTAGGTAGCAAACTATTTGGGTCACCTTCATTAATGAGCTTTGCCCCTTGGGGCTGAGGGAGAGGACTCTGCAGGCCACGGGTGCCCCTCCCCGTGGCCACTTGCACAAGGTAACTCCAGGCCAGAGCACCACAGAAGATTCCCTACCCATAGCCCTCCTCTCTGCGGGGGAGCTGGGTCCAGCATCCCTTTTTTTCCTTTTAAAAATATTTTATATTAATTTTCTCAACCTTATTTCAAAGGTAACATGTGTTTATTGTAGAATATCTTAGGTGTGTATGTAAACCATGAGAAGAAAACAAAACTTGCCCATCACCCCTTGACCCCTAGGGACCACTGTTAATGTTTTAGTGATGATACCTGGGATGGGGGTGGCAGAAAGCAGAGGACCAGGACCTGGGCTGAGCAGAGCTGCACTGACTTCTGGTTCTTTCACCCACTAGCTGCATGGGCAGACTGTTCATCTCCTCTGAGCCTCAGTTTACCCGTCAACAAACTGGGGATGATAATAGTTTGGGTACAAGGACTTACTGAGATGATTTACACTAAGTGCTTCTCAAGGTCCTGGAGCTTGCAGGAAACACTTTGTAAATGATTGTTGTTCTTACTGTTATTGTCTTGGCCCTGGGACACTTTTCCCTACCCGGGATGGCCTCTCATGGGACCAGAGTAAACCAGAAAGGAAAAAGACTGCTCTCAGGATAGCTTTTCTTCAATCTTGGTGAAATTAAGGGACTCAGGAGAGGAAGTAACACGATGTCTCAAACAGGAAGTTTTCAACAGAAAATACTGGGTGATGTATAGCCTGGTTATAATATAGGTCACAAAACTCCCTCTTCAAAAATTTACCGCAGAAGGGAAGCCACTTCAGTTTCGGTTTCTGCCCCCAGGGTCGTATTTTCTTCCAGTTGGCCAAAACAGCCTGGCAAGCTGTTTTCCAAAGCAGACCACCTCTGCCTCCTGGATCCGACAGGGTCTTGTTTCTGCAGCTGCAAATGATCTAATTCTGAAGTTAGGGGTTCGGACTGGAAAGGGATAGAGTTTACGATCCTGTTAGAGGTCACAAATATCACAGGCAAGAAAGACATGGAAAGAAACAGGGAATCCCTGAAGGGATGGGTTAGAAGCAGAGAGAAAGTCCACGTGCAGACGTCTGCCTGGATGACTCATTGCTACTGTCAAATGCTGCCGGGGGTTGGAGGGGGCTGGGGGGTGAGGAGAGCCTGTCTGGCGGCCCCTTCCAGTCTCAGTTAGCCCTGGCTGCTCTACTGCTGTGCAGATGAACACTTATTTCCTTCTGGACATTTTTTTGGTGTACATACATGTGTGTATAGATTCTCGCTGTATCCTTAACGAGGCTCACCGTGCTTTGTAACCTGTTTTCCATTTAAGTCTGTGGCTGAACATGGCCCCGCTGTCTTTAGGTTCACTCTTCTCGCTGTCTGCTGGGGGCTGTGCTGCGAAAGTAATGCTTCCTGTGCGGCCATGAACTTGACCTCTTTCCTTCCAGCCTCTGAGTCCTCCCACCTTGCTTTCCTCCAACGGATACTGCTGTTGCCTCTGACACTCACAATCCAGGCTTGCTCTGTGTTGGCTGCATCTGCATCCGTCCAGCACGCTCACTGGCACACTCTCGGCTCATGACTTTCTTCTTCTACTGAGAAAATTGAAGCACTTGCAAAAAGACTTCCACGTCTCCCCATCTACCGTCATCCTGCGCCAGAGTTCCTTTCCTCCACTAGCATATTCCAACATGTTGTAAATCAGTCTCGTTAGTGAAATCGCAGCTGTTAAAGTCTCTTAAAAATTGTTTCTAATAATACTGAGGCACTCAAGAGGCAAGAAAAAGTGTTTTTTAAGTTCAGCTGAAATCCCCAGTGGGGCTCAGGTACCCACTCTCGTTGTGGAGTTAGGAGTCAGCCTTGCAGCACGGATCGTGCCCGTGATGTGATAACACTGCCTTGTTGTATGTTTTGGGTTCTTGACTGACTTTTAGTTGTCACAATGTGTTGGGCCATGGAGTTAAACGGAAAAAGCAGGTTACAAAGCAGAAGGAGCCCCGTTAATTGATGATAGCAAGAATCTGTATACACTCCTTGGGAATTCTGAAGGTGTATCCATCAGAAATGGGCTGGATGAGACTTTTTAAAATGATATTGTCTAATATCTCCTCAAGTTACAGGATGCGTTTCACAAGTGTCTTCTGAACAGTGAGGACTTTAACAGGCTGAGAGACCCATTTGCTGGCTCCCTCAAATAGTGTTAGTGATAACAGAAGCTTTATTCCTCGCCCACCTGCCCCTTTGGCAACCATAAGTTTGTTTCTCTTCAATTAAAACAAAACAAAACAAAAGCTAACACTTCCGGAGGATTTCTAACGTGCCCAGGTACTATTCTATACTGTGTGTATATTCGCTCCTTCAACCTTTCCGTAAGAACCTGGTGAAGAAACTGAACACAGAGAGGTTAGGTAACTTGCTCAAGGCCACAGAGCTTGTAAATGGCGAGCCAGGGATTTGTAACCAGGCATCTTGTCTCCAGATTCCATACTCTTGGCTCCTGTCATTCTCATGCTTACTTGGCAGAACCACAAACCTGATCTTAACCAACTCTGCCTATTCTGTGCCTGCCTCCAGAGCCGCCAGTGGGTCTGCAGAAATGCGTTTGGCCATGCTGACTCTTCGCTCTCGATTCCTAAGCGGGAATCTCCCATGAGTCCGCATGCTGCCTGGCGACATGATCCGCTTCCCTGGTCCAGTCACTCTCCCTCTCTTTGAGATGAGTTTTCTCACACCTTCTCCTCCCTCCTCGAACTTCCAATCCCTCATCTCCCCTCCCTCACTCTCCATTTCATGGAGACAGTGAAAGCAATCTGAGGACTTTCACAGGTTTCCACCGCCCACCGCTGCCCTGCCTCCTCTCCTGTCACAACAGAAGCATGGTCCCCACTCCTGAGAACCACCCTCCTTCTCTGTGTGCCAAGGACATGGCTTCCGCAATGGTCCCCTCTCTCGCCTACGCCAGACGTCCCTTCTCTCCTGGATGGTTGGCATCTGTGTGCAAACACGTCAAAATCTCTCCCATGTTAAAGGAAACAACCAACCAACCCAGTTCTACCTGCTCCTTCAGCTGCCTTTTCATTTCTCTGTTTTCCTTTATAACAAAAATTCTGGCAAGATTGGTCTTTACAATTGTCCCAATCTCCCTCCTCCGTTTCCCTCTTGCAATAACCTGGTCAGGCTTCTGCTCCCACCACTCCATCCAAACAGGATTTCCCATGACCCATGACCTCTGCTTGGCTAAAGCCAGCAGTCTAGTCTTCGGCCATCACTAGTTTGTCATATTAGTGTTTGACACAGCTGGACACTTCCACATTCTTAAAGCTCTTTCCTTACTTGGTCTCCAGAACACCTCATCCTCCCCATCTTCACTCTCCTTCACCTGTTGCCTCTCAGTTTCTTAGCTGTTCCTTCTCCAGCCCCGATCCTCTATCATTGGGGAGCACCAGGGTCAGCCCTGGTACCTCTTCTCTGCCCATACCCTCTGCTTTGGTGATCCCATGCTGCCTCCCTGATGCTTTAAGCACCATCTGCAGGACACGACTCCCCAGATGACAGCTCCAGGTTGAACCACATCACTTCCCTGATCTCCAGACCCATTGGTCCACGTCCATGTAGATTTCTAACAGGCATCTTAAAGTTCACACAACCCAGATGGAAGTCCTAGTCCACAGCCACTCCGAGCCTGCTCCTTCCTTGGTCTTCCCATCTCAGGTAGGGTGAACTCCCACTCTACCCTCCCAGTTGCTTGGACCAAATGATTTTGAGTCCTCCTAGACTCCTCTCTTTCTTTCATATGCACATCCCACAGCTCAGGAACTCCTTTTGGTTCTATTTTCAAAGCATACCTGGAAGCCAGTCACGTCTCACCATGCCCACCACCATCCGATAAAATGCATCCCTCTTGGATTATTTCCAACACCTCCTCTTTGCCCTGCTTCCACCCTGAATCCCTACCCTCTGTTCTCAACCCAGCATCCCAAGTGATGCTCTAAAAACAATGGAGTTATTTACAAAACAGAAACAGACTCACAGACATAGAGAACAAACCTATAGTTACCGAATGGAAACAGTAGAGGGATGGATAAATTAGGAGTGTGGGATCAGCAGATACAAACTTATATATATATACAGAGCAGATAAACAACAAGGTCCTACTGTACAGCACAGGTATCTACTATACTCAATAGCTTATAATAACCGATAATGGAAAATAATATACGTATGTATGCCTGAATCACCATGCTGCACACCAGAAACTAACACAACACTGTAAATCAACTATACTTTAATTAAAAAAAAAAACCCAAAACAAATGAACGAGCAAAAAACATATGGCAAACTCTGTCGCTCCTCTGCTTAGAAATCTCCAACAGCTGCCCTTTTACTCCACAAGGAAGCCAAAGCCGTTATCATGACGGCCCAGGCCCAGCGTGAGCTGCCCCAGCCCCATCCCTCAGGCTCCTCTTCTCTGACCTCCTTTCCTGCTCGTCTCCCCCTTGCCCCATCCCTCCAGATGCTCAGTTGCAGGCTTCTTATTCTACCTTGAGCTGGTCCAGCAGCCCTCCCTCCAGGGCCGAGGCACTGGCTGAACATCCTTCCCCGGGCCCTGCGGCAGCTCCCTCACTCCTTCAGACTTTTGCTTGGACCTTCCAAGTGAGGCCAGCTTGACCGAGACGGGACCACCCTCTTCCCCAGAGCCCCGCGATCCTTCCTGCTTTATCTATTTCCACAGCACCCATCAGGATGCTCTACTATAGTATGGTAATCATGCTATAGATTTCACACAGCGTTGATTTTATTGGTTGTCCATCTCCCACGTGCCAAAGTGCTCGTCTCCAAGAGGAGGGGGGTGCTTTTGATCTGCAACCTGCCCCATCGCCAGTGCTAAGAGCAGCGCTTAACACACTCTGGGCACTCCTGATGGGGTATTTGTTGAATAAGTGGATGAATGAAGGAACTCTACACCATGAATGGATCAGGAATAGGCTAGTTTGTATAATACCTTTGGCTTCCTTTTAAGTCTCTCTGGATCACTTTGAAGAATATCTGAAGATTGCAAATCCATCTTTATGTTGTCATCATCTTTTTTTTTTTTTTTAAGCTGTCAGCATCTGCAGCTACTCATCTGTGTCAATGGTGTTTTCAAGATACTGTACAACTGACACTAATGAAAATTATCAGGCTGTTTTGATAAACACAAAAAGAGTGAAGTCAGGGGGTTACAGGTGACAATTGCGGTTTTGTATCAACTTGATCATCCAATTTATTTAATCAAAACAGCCTTGTTCTCATTGATTGACTTTATAATAAGTAAATGTTATCATCTGTGTTTATAAATTAATAAATTCACACAAATAAAACGTTGCTTTAAAAAAAGTCAGCTTTGTATATTGCACTCCATGCAAGGTCTAAAAAATAACTAAAAATAAATGTGCAAACCGTTGACTTGTAGCATCACCTCTAAGAGATCTTTCTCGTTTTCATATTGTCTAAAACGAAGCTGGTCATTTTACTGTGAGGCGAGGAGATACAATAGACCCCTTTGATCTACAGTTTCGCTTTCTGGGGTTTTAGTTACCCAAGGTCAACCACAGTCTGAAAATACTAAATGAAAAATTCCAGAGGTAAACAGGAAGTTTTAAAATGCATGCCTCTCCAAGTAGTGTGGTGAAATCTCATGTCAGCCCGCACGGGATCCCCACCCTCCATGTTGTCTGCTCCTGACATCCAGCCACGGATATTGACATGATGCTATGGATTCAGTGATCCAGGTCCACCCAAAGCAGATGATCCTCCTTCTGACTTAGATCCAGCAAGTCAACAGTAGCCTGATGCTACATCGCAATGCATTCGTCATTTCACCTCACGTCATCTCACCAGGTAGGCATGGTATCAACTCACATCACAAGAAGAAAGGTGAGTACAGTGCAACAGGGTATTTTTAGAGACAGAACATTCACATAGCTTTTATTGTAGTGTATTGCTATAATTGTTTGATTTTATTATTAGTTATTGTTGTTCATCTCTTCCTGAGCCTAATTTATAAATTAGATATTATCATAGGTATGTATGTATAGGAAAAAATTAGTATGGATAGGGTTTGGTTCCATGCACAGTTTCAGCCATCCACTGGGGGTCTTGGTATATATTTGCCGTAGATGAAGTGGGGACGACTGTATTTGCATTTCCCTGATAGGTTCACCTGTTTCTTGCAAAGTCAGCCTCATGTTGGGTCTCTAGAGCCATCCTGAGTACCCCCCTTTCTCCCATCCCAGATCACATCTTCCTGCCCAAGCTTTGAGAATTGATTCTCATTTGCATGATTTACCATTGTGGACATTTACTCTCTACATTCCTAGGAAACCCCAGAACCAGAGCAGATCAAAATAAGAAGGATTTTGTGGATTAGATGGGGAGTTGAGACCAAGGGAGGGGAGGCAACTTGCATGATGCCACATGGAGAATCAGAGATTAAGGTGGGTCAGATCTCCAATCTCCTTTTCTCCAATCCAGAGTTCTTTCCATCCTTGGATGAGCTTTCCAACGATCATCAAGCATCCTTCTTCTCCAGTTAGGAATCTTGCTTATGCCTGAATCACTTAATTAAAAACTGACTTATTTTTCTGTGAAGCACTGTCATGATTGAGAGCACAGACTTGGGAGCCAGTGTCCCTGAGTTTAAAATTCTGGATCCACTGCTTACTTAAATGACATTGAGATAGTTAGTGAATCTTTCTGTTCCTCAGTTTTCTCATCTGTAAAATGGTGAGAAAGGGGAGAATGATAGTAAGATATCAACCCATCTCATAGGGTTATTATAGGATTTAAGAGTTAATCAAAATAAAGTAAGCATTATAAGCATTAGCTGTTACTGTTATCATCAAAAGGATTGGTCCTTGTAAAGTGGCAAATAGTCCTAGGACAGTGGCAGGTCACATCTGAAGACATATCAGTCATTCTCACTTTAGTATGAATGTATATGAATGATTCTATTTCTGGGCTCAAAATCCTTCAATGGCTTCTTGGTACCTAAAGAAATAATCCCAAACTCCTTAATGTGAACTGAAAGGTTTTTTGCACTCTGGACTCTTCTTGCTTTTCCAAATTTATCTCCAGCCACCTTTCCCTGAACTTTACCCTTCAAACATATCAACCTATTTTGCCTTCTCTACTCACCCAAATCTTCCACGTCTCCTTGACTCTGCTTTTGCCATCTACCTGGAATGCCGTTTCTACACATCTACCAGGTTACCTTTTGCTTTTTCCCCAAATCTAATTCAGAAAACTTCCCTGCCTCTCCATCCTTTTCATAACTCTCTCCTCTGTGTCCTGAGTGTTCTTCTATAAAATAATCATAATGATAGTTGGCGTTTATTGGGCATCTACTGGATGTGCCAAGCCCTGGGTGAGGCACTTACCATGAATTTTCATATTTAAGCCTGACAACAATAATGATCTCCCTAAAGACAGATACTATTATCATTTCAATTTTTTGGAAGAGGAAGTACAGGCAGAGACAGAAAGTACCTTTCCCAAGGTCACATGGTCAGTGACAGTGAGAGTCCCCTCCGGTGACTGTCTGAGCCATCTTTGCGACCCCAGTGACAGGTCCGAGGTGGCTACCAAGTAGGAACCCGGTAAAAGTTGGTGCCCTGACTCAGGTTCTGTCCAGCCTCTCTGTTCACTGAGCCCATCACGGCGTGTATGAGCCCACTCGGTCTTCCAAACAGTGTAAAGACCTCTCCGTGTAATTTGCATTTGCCGTCTCCTTTGACAAACTCCTTGAAATCAGTCTGTTCCAAACAGCCTCAGAGCTCCCACTCTTGCAAAAGCTTTGAATACTGCGGCAGAAAATTTCAGGGCTGTTGATATGTCAGATGGAGTTTATTATCACCAGCAGACCTGATGTTGGGAGCTGCGTGAAAGATCTAGAGAATAACATGCCACCGGCTGCCGCCCATTCCTGCAGGAGAGGACCAGGCGTGTCCCGGCGGGAACACAGGGGGCTGTGGAGGTTCTCCTACACAAATGTGGGGGCTTCATCTAAAGCCCCTCCCACATTTCTAGGGATCAGACCATCAGGAAATGTACCATCATGTGTCGGGAAAAGCTTTAGACGAAGAGCCAGAACAACCAAGTTTGATTCTCAGGGTCTGACCTTAACAAATGACTCTTCCTCTCTGAGCTTCCTTTAGAGGAGAGAATTTAAGAATCTTAGGCTTGTGTAAGCTATTTAATTCAATCACTGTTCAAAGCCTTGAGTATACGCTCTCTGTCTCTATAAATATATGTATGTGTGTGTAAATGCTTATGTAGACAAGTCTATGTACATCTGTGTATATATACACATGCAGCTGTGTGTATACACATATACACGTGTAGTATTGCTCATGGTCCCTCCTGAGCTGTGAGTGCAGGAGTGTAGGATGACCTTGGCAGTGACTTGGCCTCAAGCAGTTAGCGGCAGGCGCCGAGGCTGAAAGGCCCTGGTGTAGAGACAGAGAGACCAGCCAGGGTGATGGTGATGGGTCTTATGCCCATGGTGGAAGCTAAAGGAGTGAGCAAAGAAGAAGTCTGCATCGAGATGGAGGGTGTGGAAGTTGGTGGGTGGCACAGGAAGGGAGGCACGTGCAGCTGTAACAGGACAGCCAAACCACTGCAAACTCAGAGCGGGAGGGCCGAGCCCCAGGAGCTCCTGCAGCTTACATCCGAAGCCCACCGTGGACCCAGCACCGTCGCTGCTCCTTTGCTCTCCCTGAGCCCCAGCTGTTCCGCTTCCCCTAGGTAGGCTAATTTTTCAGATGAAATCGCTTAATACCTAGTGTATCAGTTATCCTTTGCTGCATAACAAATAACCCTTTATTATGACTCAGGAGTCTTCAAGTTGGCTGGGAGGTCCTGCTGCCCTGGCTCACACTTGGCTGATGGTGCTGCCAGCGGGTCTGTGGTCAGCTGGCAGGTCAGCTGGGGGCCATTGGGTCTGGCAGGGTGGTGGCTGGGTTGCCTCATCTTTCATCCATGCGTGGCTCACACCCTCCAGCTGCTAGGTCATGGCGGTGGTGGGGTCCAAGTGAGAGAGAGAGAGAGAGGTGGAAAATACCAGTGCTTTTTTCAAAGCTTCTGCTCCCAACAAGTCTGTTACTTTCCCACTGGCAGAAACAAGTTACCTGGCCCCTTCCGGGATCCAAGTGGGAAGACAGTGTAGAGGCTGGATACAGGGAGAACATTCCTTGGGGCCGTTAATGCCATCAGTCTATTTCATCTGGGGTCACTTAAGGGAGTTTCTGGAGAACACCAGCAGAACTAATTAATAATTAAACAAATGTGTATTGAGCCCCTCCCATGGGTTCAATGCTTTTCTAGTACATCACATTGCTGGGGATTCAGAGGTGGACAAAGGAGAATGTTTATCATCCCACCTTCATGTCGAGAGCGATGTCCTAAAGGGGCCTTAAAGAGCTTCCGTTCCAGCCCCTGATTTCCAGATGCCCAGCGTGACAGCCAGAGTGGCGTGGTGGGTCTGAGTCAGGGCACAGCATGAGGGAGGACCGGGTCTCCTGGCTCTCCGCCTCCCCAGTTCTGAGTCCTCCATGCTTATGATGAAAGGACCCTTGCACACGTGACCCACGCCGCTCACTTTCTACCCCCACGCCCCCTCCAGGCCTGCTTAACGTTGACTTAGGACAGAATCCCAGGCTTCCGCAGGAGGACCAAATGCTTGCAGAAGCGTGAATCTCCGAGGTTGTGGAGGGAAGGGCCCGGAGAGGAAATCCATATTCAAAAAATCATTAATTTCACTTAAAAGTCACGTCTGCGCTATTGACTTAACTGGCTGCTTGGAATTTAGTTTATGGTTCCGCTTCGTGGGTTTGGATGCTTGGGCTGCTGGGAGGGAATCCAGGGAGACAGAGGGGGGCTGATACATCAAAGTCATTTGTGCAGCTACCGTGGGTGCTTGCTCAGAGGGAGTGGTTGGAGGGAGAGGGGAGTAGTATTTGTGAAGCCCTCCTGTGCCCCGGTGGGCGCTCTGATCCCCAGTCTGCAGGTGAGGAGCCAGGCTTCAAGGTCACGACTTGCCCAAAGCCACAGAGCTACGAATGGTGGAAAAAGCCCACTGCCTTTTACCCTGGACCCACTAACCACGCGGCACTTCCAGGACCTGTTTTGCCTGGGGGCTTTCAGGGACCATCTCTCAGCCCCGCCCTCAGTTTCCTCTTCTCTCCCAGGCAGTGCAAGGACTTTATTTTCTGAAGGCACAAACTGTTCCCGACATAAAATCATCTCCGAGAAGATATACTTTCCTGGGTGACTTATCGTTCTTTGTGTTTTTAGTGCTTTAAGATTTTTATGTTTCCAATAACCCAAAGAAAGATGATGGATATATAATAACACTGAGCAATAACAGACTGTATTTACAAACACATATATATATGCTCCATCAAATGTACATATTTTTATACCTCTCACCCATCTTTCTGGGGCAGCTGCATTTTTTGAATTACACGGTGTAAGCAATGAGACTATCATCCTGTTCACATATCCATAAATTACCCAGAGGGAGCAGGGCATCCTGAGAGCATCCTGGCTTTAAATCACCTGCATACTTCTCCCTCCTTTTCCTGGGATGGCTCATCTGGGAATCGGGTGGTGGGCACTCTAGAGTTGGGGGAAGAGGGCTGCACTGACAAACAAGAGGTTTGGCTCTCTTTCTGGCTCTATTATCGGCTTGCTGTGTGACCCTGGGAGAGTTACTTCTCTACTCTGGGCCTCTGTTCTCCCATCTGTGGAATAGGTAACTGAAGCCAGAGAGAGGAAGCCCTTGGCCTTGGCAATGACAGCAGGGAGCCCAGACCAAGACGGGGTCTCTCCTGTATCTCCCTGCTGTCGGGGTTCCGGGCATTAAAGCTCTTGTTAATGTCAAGCGCTCCCCCTCTCTTTCTTACTGCAGTGGGATCTGTTGACCCCCCCCCCCCCCGGTCCAAGCACAGCCTTTGGGAAAAGTCACAGATTTGTGGTTTGGAAGGGTAACTTGGCCTCATTCATCATTCCCTGTATTGCATGAATTCGTTTTCAGGCTTGATTTTAACTTCCTAGTAAGCTGTGGAGAAATTGGGACAGTGGAGGGGTAAGTTTTGAAGGTTGCTGACGGCCAAGTTCAGACCTGGGGCCCTGCAAGGGTTAGCAGGCCGAGGCGGAGGACTCCATTGCAGAATCCGGGGAAGGCGGCCCATGCCTTCCAGCCGGAGCATGGATAACCACTAGTGGGACTGTGCGCAGCAGACCCGCCTGCTGTGGTCACAGCTGAATTCAGCCCGAGCAGTCCAGGCTTGTCATGTGCATCTTTAATTTACCCGCCTGGAGCTTTTCAGGTCACCATGCATTATTCAGGAGCCCCTTGTGGATGTAGCATCCGTGGCTCTGGATAAAGAGATGCCAGAACCAATGAAAAACAAAATCCTGTTCCTAAAGAATTCAGAGGCACAGAACTGGGTGACTGTCAAACAAAGGAGCTGTGGCTGGACCCTGTTTTGGGGGATCTCTGCTCCAGCTTTCTCCAGGCTGGCATCTGCAACTGGATCTTTAACTGGGGGTTCTTCCCTTGGGAAAGAGCTGCTGAATAATGGAACCCTCATCCCCCATGCCCCCAGCAGAGGATTGAGCCCCACCCCCACTTGGTTCTCACCAAGGAGAAAAATACGCTGATTGGTATGTTTGTGTGAAGGGTGCCTACTGGGTCTGAAATAGGAGAAGAAATGGAAGAAGATAAAAATGTGTCATTTGAATAGTTTATTAAACAAGTCATCCAGTGCTGCTTTGACTACTTCCTCAGCTCCCTCGGTCCCTGCCTGAGCCCTCCCTGTCCTTTGGCACCAGGCTGAGAACTTCGCATGTAATGCTCACGGCAACCTTGGGAGGGCAGGGCAATTATCCCCATTTTACAGAAGAGGAAACCAAGGCTCAGAGACGTCAAGTTATTTTCCCAAGCCAGTTTACAGGGAGGTCGTTTATTCTGCAAAAGGATCCCAGGGAACAGTGAAATAAGAGAAACCTGTCCAACGGTATGTGATTGACCTGGTTTGCTCTTTGGGCAATGAGGGCTCAGTTCTACTGGGGAGCCTCTGAGGAGTCACAGAGAAGATGGCTCAAAATTGTCTACTCACCATGTGGAAGGGGGGATATTTATG
This sequence comes from Camelus bactrianus, assembly GCF_048773025.1. Classification (NCBI taxonomy): domain Eukaryota; kingdom Metazoa; phylum Chordata; class Mammalia; order Artiodactyla; family Camelidae; genus Camelus; species Camelus bactrianus. The sequence continues at coordinate 64,732,649 of NC_133542.1, read as the reverse complement.
TTCCAGTTTCTATCTCCTGTTGGTCAAAGGATGCCTTGGCGGTTGTTAACTTCTCACACTTCCGGGTTTGTGTGTTGTGGTGGTGAATTTTATGTGTCAACCTGACTGAGTCGCAGATGACCAGATATCTGGCTAAACATTATTTTGGGGTCTGTCTGGGAGGCTGTTTCCAAAAGAGATTAGTATTTGCATCAGCAGAGTAAATAAAGCAGGTGGCTCTCTCCAGTGTGGTGGTGGAACTGGGCATTCCTGTGTGTTGAGGACCAGCATAGAACAAAAAGGTGGAGGAAAGAACTCTGCCTGATTGTTTAAGCTGTGACATTAGTCTTCTCCTGCTCCCAGACTGGGACTTATGCTACTGGTTCCCCTGGTTCTCAGGCCTTCAGACACAGTGGTGCTATTCTGCTGACTTCCCAGGGTCTGCAGCTGGCCGATGAGAGATCGTGGGACTTCTCAGCTTCCAAAACTATATGAATTAATTCCTTGTAACAAATTCCTTTATCTGCCTATCTATGTATCTGTGTATCTATCTATGTATCTATCTACGTATCTAAGTATGTATGTATGTATGTATCTATTATCTATCTATCTATCTATCATATCCTGTTGGTCCTGTTTCTCTGGAGAACCTTGACTAAGATATGCACACCCCAGAATGACTAAGTGATCTTCCAAAGGTATCAGCATATGGAGGCAGAGAAAACCCAGGGTAGAAAGCAGAGACACTATCACTGAGATGAAGTTCTGTCAGGCTATACCTGGCTGCAGTTGGTAGCCACAGGAACAGCTAGGGCAGAAAAGTACACCAAGAGGAGGTAAGACAGGCCATTAAAAGAGGTCTGATACAGTCCATCTCCTGCACTGCAGTACCCAACATTAAGTCCAGTCTGCCATGGAGTCTACACGGTAGTAGTTGGCTGAAATCTCCGTGAAACCCTCAGTATAGATGAATTGATCAAATTCCAGTCCCTACTGCTGCCTCGGGTCCTAAGGCCATAATTCTCTTCATTATCTCTTACTTCCAGCAGCCTTTCTAGAATTCCTTTACCTTTGGGTAATTTTGTTACTTGTTTTCTGGTTGTTTTGTAGTTCTTCTCCAATTAACATTTCTCGTTAAGCTAGTTGAGTGGTGACAAAGTCTTTTACTTTTTGCTTGTCTGGGAAACTATCTCTTTTCCAATTCTGAATGATCACTTTGTCAGGTAGAATATCCTTGGCTGTAGGTTTTTTTTCCCTCGCAGCACTTCAAATACATCATGCCAATCCCTTCTGGCTTGCAAAGTTTCTGCTGAAAAATCAGTTGATCACCTTACAGAGGATCCTTTTTATGTGACCCTTTTGTTTCCTCTTTCTGCCTTTAAAATTCGCTCTTACCTTTAATTTTACCACTTTAATTATGATAGATCTTAATGTGCATCTGCTTGGGTTCATCTTGTTTGGGATTCTTTGTACTTTCTGTACCTGGATACCCGTTTCCTTCTTCAGGCAATTTTCAGCCATAATTTCATCAAGTACATTTTGTGCCCCTTTCTCTCTCTCTTCTCCTGGGACCCCCTATAATGTGAATGTTAGTACACTTGATGTTTCAGAGGTCCCTTCAGCTGTCCTCATTAATTTTTTTTTTTCTGTTCTCATTGGGTGATTTCCTCTATTCTATCTTCTAGTTTGCTTATGTCTTCTTCTCCATCATCTAATCACCTGTTAATTTCTTCTAGTGTATCTTTCCATTTCAGTTATTATATTCTTTGGCTCTGATTGGTTCTTTTTTACATTTTCTAGTTCTTTGTTGAAGTTCTCACTGTGTTCGTTTATTGTTTCCCCAAGTTCTGTGAGCAAGTTTGTGACTATTGCTTTAAACGCTTTATCAGGTAAATCACTTATCTCCATTTTACTGGGATTTTTTTCCTGGGGTTTTATTTTGTTCTTCTATTTGGAATATATTCCTCTGTCTTCTCATTTTCTTTGACTTTCTCTGTTTGTTGCAATGAAATTATGTGAAACAGATACCTATCCCAGTCTTGAAGGCCCGCCCTTGTGTGGGAGGGCCCTTATACAGTCTGCGTGCACCTAGTGGCTTTGGTAGGGGAGCTGGATCTAAAGTGAGCTTGGGCCATGTCTTCTCCCAGGGTGCGCTGGTGGCTGCTGCCTTGGTGGGGATAGGGCTGGAGCTGGAGGGGCTGTAGTCAGAACCCCGAGGAGAGCTGGAGCCTCTCCCCTGGTGCAATGGTGGTCTCCACCCTGTTGGAGGGTGGCACTGGGGACTGAGAGGCTGGAGCTGCAGCTGTGAGCAAGCCTCATTGTCCCCAGAAGGATAGCAACTACTACTTTGTTGAGTCGGTGGGTGGAGACAGATTTTAATCCTATATCAGCTTATTTCTGAAGACTCTGCTCTATTGGCAAGACTAGAATTGCTGCTCAGGACATGGAATCCTTTTCTTTCTTTCTTTCTTTCTTTCTTTCTTTCTTTCTTTCTTTCTTTCTTTCTTTCTTTCTTTCTTTCAGTTGGGGGGGTAATTAAGTTTGTTTGTTTGTTTGTTTGTTTATTTATTTATTTATTTATTTATTTATTTATTTAATGGCGGGACTGAGGATTGAGCCCACAACCTTGTGCATGCTAAGCACACACTCCACCACTGAGCTATACCCTCCCCCTTTCCTTCTTTAATTGTACTAATTTTCTGACCACAAATCCTCCCTTGCTTAAAGAGGGCTTAGCTATAAGCATCTTCTTCATCGTTGGTTCTTGGGTTCAACACTCATGATGATCAAACTCATGCAGCAGTCATACTTTTGTGGACCTGGGTCCTTGAGCAAAGAGTTGTTCTCCAAGAGCAGTACTAGGGTTCCCTAAGCTCTGAATCTTTCAGAAATTATCAAAGCTTATCTCTCCAGGGTCTATTTCTCAGAGGGAAGGCTTTGAAGGAGTGACATGATCAAAGTTTTGTTGTAGAACTCGTAATGGATGACATTGTTTGGACAACAATTGTGTGCCAGGTGCCATTCTAAACACTTTACATATAGCAAATCATTTAATCCTTGCAATAATCCTATGATGAAGGTACAACATTCATGCCCAATTTTCACTTGAGAAAACAAACAAACAAAAGCCCATAATCAAGTACAGAGATGTTAAGTGTCTTGCCTGAAGTCACGTACCCAAAAGTGGGACAAGAACAACGATGTTAAGTGTTTTGCCTGAAGTTGTGTGCTTAGAACTGGAACAAGAAGTCTAAAACCAGAGCCTGCACTGTAACCTTTATGCATGCAACCTCATTTAGGCTGAGGTTTGCAGGAGGATTGTAGGCTGCCAGGCTGGAGGCAAGGAGACCAATCCATAATGATTGGAGAAAGTCACGTGGTGAACTAGACAGAGATTAGGGAATCTAGAAAGTAGAGAGTCTGGAGTATTGGAGAGTAATTTAGGCAATTGACTCCATAGGATTTGATGTTCTCGAGTCTTTGTTAGTACCCTGTTCACCTCCCTTGAGCCCCACCACTTCCTGGTTTACTTCCAATGGTAGTATCTGTATCTTTTTGCCTGAAGTCTTTCTCTGAAGGTGGGGGGACTGCCTGTGGGTAAGACAAGATGTAAGTGCCAGGGAATTAACACCACCCCCACCCCCACCAGGAGTGCCCTTCACCAACAAAGGATGTTGTGACTCTGAGTCTCGTTTCTACATCATTTCCTCAAGTTTCCATGTGGAGTTAAGCTTCAATTGCTCACAGCACAGATGGCTTGATAAAATAGATCCAAGGTTGATTTCATTTTCTTCCTTGTCTCACTTCCCTACTTCTTTACCCAGGCTTTCCTGCACCTTCCAAATAAACTGCTTGTATTTAAATCCTTGTCTCAGGGTTTGCTTCTGGAAGAACCTAAACTAAGACAGAGGAAGATGATTACGGGAAGTAAAGAAGATGTAAAGAGTCAAAGATACTTCTGAAAGATGAAGTGTCTGGCTCGGGTGACATTCCCTGAAACCTGGAACTCCGGGGCAAGAGTGCATTTGAGTGGGGTGGGGAGGAGACAACAAACTATGCTTATGACCTAGTGGATCTGAGATGCCTGTGAAACATCTTGGAAGGGGTGCTCTGCAGGATGTTGGTGCTGTGGGTCTGGCATTCAGGAGAAAGTTCTGGGCTGAAGAGAACCTGTGTTAGAATCATCAGAGTAATTCATGATTCACCTCAAGCTGCGGGCGTGCCTCTCCCTGTACCATCTCCTGAATCGTGTCTGATCTTTTCTCCTTGACTCCTACTCAAACGGAAGGAGAGAAAGTGGGGGTGCTTATGTGGGTGGGAGCTGAGAAAGTGCTCATTACAGGGAAGAGAGAGGAAGCACGTTTATACTGATGGAGCATTTATTGAAGTTTTGTCAGTGGAGGCAAGCAAATTGCTGATGCATTACAAAAAATGTTTTTGGGAAGATTTACCCTGTCCTACAGGGACCGTTTTTTAAATAAATGTTGTGGTCAGGAGTGTTGGTGTCATTTTTCTCAGCTGGTGCTGTAGACGCTCTGAGAGTCTATTGGAGAAATCACGTGGGCTTCATGGGGCCAGCACGGAGATAACATCGTGCCTTATTTGCATCCTGTGCTCTTAGAGTAGAACATGTCTTTAAAGAAGGCTGGTCTAACATCCTACCCGACAGATGCTGGGATTCCTCTGTTATATCTCTAATTGGGGGTGGTTGTGCCTGAGCTTAGACTCCCTGGGTGATGAGCTCATTTCTTTACAAGGAGGACCATCTTAGTGGTTCAATAAGCTTTCATTGTCTAGTAGTTCTTTTCTGAAGCTGAAATATGCCTCTCCATCATTTCCACTCATGGGCTCTAACATTACTCTCACACAAGCGCCCCACTGACCTCCTCTTCTCCCTGTGCGTAGGAAAGCCTTGTAAAGAGCTAGAGGTAGTGACTTGCCAGGCTCCCTTGAGTCTTCTCTTGTTTGGACTGAACTTGCTTTTGGTAGTTTTGTCCCCAAAGCTGGGGAGTCAGTCCTTCCTAGGTAGTGGTCAACCCCGGGTCAAGAGCTCAAAGCCAGAGAGTCTGACAACCTGGAATGTGAGGGCTGTCATGTGGGCTACTCAGCCCCAGGGGGCATCAATCCTGTTGCAGGCATCCTGCACCACCATACCTGGCAGGCTTGAGGGTGGGTTTCTACTTCTTCTCAGCAACTTTACAGAAACACACAGCTGCTTGTTAGATAGAAAGAGAGTTATGGAAAGAGAGAGAGAGAAAATGTCTAGAAAATCAAAATGAATGATCTTATGGCCAACTTGTCTCTCAGGCCAGAAGGCTGGTGACATCTCTAATACCTCCTCAAGTCCCTTTGAGTTTGCCTTCTTCTAAATACATCTCGTATTTACCAACTTGTCTCCATCTCCCTTGTCACCATTCCATCTAGTCTGCCACCATCTGGATTCCTCAACAGCCTCGCCTCTGCTCTCCCTCCACACCTTCCAATCCATTCTCCATGTAGCAGCTGCACTTATCTTCCGAAAACTCAAATTCACCAAGTCTCTTCCTTGGTTAGAAGGCTCCAGAGGCTTCCCAATGTTCTTAGGCCAAAGACCAACATTTTCTGTAAAGCATTGCATGATCTTGGGCCCGATTCTCCTGCTGAGTTTTCCCCCAGCTGAGGGGGGTCATCGTGATTGGATGGGTCTGGTGGTAGATAGCGGGACACTTCAGAGCAGGACTTTTCAACTTCAACACTATTGAAATTTGCAGCCAGATAATTCTTTGTTGTGGGGGGTTGTCCTGTGCATTATAGAATGTTTAGAAATGTCCCTGAGCACTACCATTAGATGCCATAGTCCCCCTTTCCCCCAGTGGTGACAATCAAAAATATTTCCAGACACTGTCGAATGTCTCCTGGGGGACAAAATAGCTCCCAGTTGAGAAACGTTGCTTTAGAGAGAGACCAGAATTGAGTCCACTCCCAACTCTGCCTTTTGCTGGTTGTGTGATCTTTGGGTGGGGGGGTCACTTCAGCTTTCTGTGCCTCAGTTTCTCATCTACAAAATGGAGTTACAAATAGGAGCTGCTACCTGGGAATATGGCAATCAAATCAGATCATTCAGGTACAGTGCTTGGCCGCAGAGCCCCGAGTTATTTTAAGTGTCCTGTTATTATTATTGCTATTACTGTTGTTGTTGGTTTTCTCAACATTCCCACTCCAGCAGAACTTTGGGGGTGGGCTGATGCTGAAGAGAAAAGTCCTTCAGGTCCACATAACTGCCACCTGCTCCCCAACTCCCCCTGTAAAAAACCGCAGCTTTTTCCCAAGCCAGGAAAGAAATAAACCTGTATTTTTTTTTTTTTTTTTTTCTGAAAAGTCAGTTTCTTGAGGGAATGAGCATAAACGGGCTCTCCTCCTTTGGGAAACAGTGGCCTTTTCCAGGGGCCGATTTAATCTTTTGGAGACAGATGAATATGAGCTATCTTAATCCTGCAATGCTACCAGGAGAGCTGGGGAGCCGGAGAGAACTTCAACAGGGCCGTAGAGACTCTTAGGGAGTTTCACTTTGAGACTTGAACTCCCCCCTGTGACGCATTCCTGGAAATAACAACTCGGGCTGATAGGAAGGAACGTCATGGGTAGAAAGGGGGAAGGTCACGTCCTTCCCAGGATCATGATCAGTTCTCCAAAGCAGGCAGGTGCCCTGGATAGGATCCCTCTGTCTCTGAACCCTCTCTCCGCCCTCCTCCCCACTGCTCCGTGTCCTGGGAGGCCGACCTTTAGGGACGCATCAGTGGGCCCCCTTGCATTTTGGATTCCTATTGGGTTTGACCAGTGGGGAAGCAACAAGCTGGAGGTCCACGGGTGGGAGGAGCCAGAGGTCAGACTCGTCTCCCTTCCCTTTCATCCCTCCCTAGCCAGGCCCCTTCAGCCACGCTGTCTGGCTTTTGGTAACTGCTTCCTTCCCCTCCTCTCAGCCTCAGGAGTGTTGACTCCAGAATCCTGCACTAGCCTTTGTTGGTTTTCGTTAGTCTTGCCCTTCCCTTTAGAAATCAGAGACGTATGGTGGAGGGCTGTTTGGAAGAGATGGCGCCAGAGGCAGAAGAGTCTATGTGGACGTTGCAGAGAAGTTGGGGTCGGCGATGCTGCCAGTCTAGATGGGCACAAGGGGAGCCGTGGAGAGACGTGGACAGACGGGAGGAAGTTTTAGAAGATAGAGGTTATTAACAGGGACTGGGAAGAAAGGACTAGTTAAGAATGACCCTTTGGAACTAGTTGTCTTGTGGTTTTCCACATTCTTGTACCTTAAATGTCAAAGCTAGACCCCAAATTTCAGACAACAAACCAGACCCTACAGCTCATTCTGCCTCAAGTCCCTCTGCCCTGAGGGTCCTCATCCTCCTCTGATCCTGTGACCTTAATTTCAGCACTAGTCATTGAAAAAAAAAACTTATTGAACACCTACTGCATGCCAGGAACTGTTCACTGGGTACCACAGCGGTGAACAAGTCAGACAAGATCCCCACCCTCCTGGGTGCTAACATTTGAATGGGGAAGACAAACAATAAGCAGATAAAAGAAGAAGGTGATTTCAGAAATGAGTGCTGTGAAAGCAGTAAATCAAACAGGGTCAAGTGACAGAGAGTAACCGGGCTGGCCAGACGGGGTAATGGAAGGAGGTGTCTCCAAGGGGGTGCCATGATGTAGAAACATGGAGAGAGATGAGGGCAGGGATCGTGGGGGAGGTCATTCCAAGTGCATTGGAGAACTGAAAGGAGAGTGACATCGGATGGTAGCTGGGGGTGAAGTCAGGAAACTCTTCCGTGGATTGAGCACGTGAACCGTGTGGACCTTAGCAAGGGGTTTTGATTTTATTTTCAATTCACTTTTGCTGCTGTAGCAAGAACAGATGGTAGAGGGCAGGAGCAGAAGCAGGGAGACCATTTGTGAGGCTCTTGTGTCAGCATGGGCAAGAGATGACGGTGGCGTGCATAACCGTGGAGACGCGGGAGTGAAGAACCCAGTGGGCAGCTGTATGGATGACACATGGGGGATGGCGGGGGGAAGTGAGCAATCCTCTAGGTCATGGGCAAGCTGCTGGCATCACCTGTCTGGAGTCCGTGCCATTTGACCTTTCCCCTACTGTTGGGTTGTCATCTCACCATGGGCAATGGAGTGGCATTACTTATCTCACGATGGCCTCGAGGGGCACTGTGTCTCTCCAGACCATCCTTTTCTTCTTCTGTTCAAGGGTGGGCATCCCTTCCCAAGACCGGGCCACCTTGCTCCAAGGTGGGCATCCCTCACCTTTGCTCCCAGGGTATCCATACCTCTTATTTTTCTTCTCCAAAGAATCTGGCAAAAATATTTCCGGGGTCTCAAGCTTTTCTTACTGTTCTTCACAGCCAATGTGATTTAAAAAAAAAACAAAACAAAACAGGGAGGCTGCGGATTATTGTAAGTCCGGGACGCAGAGAGACCAAAGGACTCCTCCTGGCTGGTAAAGCTCCGCAGTCATCTAACACAGTGCCAGAAATGCCACTGTTTTTGAGCCTCCCCTTCAGCTTAATCATGGTTCTCTTCAAATGCAAATGTGGCTAGGATGGGCATCGCCCATCAGCCTCAACCTGCTTATCAAAGGCTTTGTCATCCCTAATACAAGGAAATCAACCAGCTTGAAGATTTGATAGCTGGGGATGGTAGAAAGGGCACAGAATTTGAAGCCAGAAAGATGCACCTCTGAGTCTTAGCTCTGCCCACTTACCAGCTGTGTGACCTTGAAAAGATTCTTCATTTCCCTGACCCTCCGATTCCCCATTGTAAACGGGGGCTCAAGCACCCTGCCCTGGCACCCTTGCGGGAAGGTTAAGGGCGGTGTAAGCAATGCCCCCGGCACCGAGTTCCCTTCCTTCTCTTCCCTTGATCTTGGTCTCTTGCTGCGTCCTGTCTGCCTGACCACAGCTCTTCTTCCCCCTTTGGTCCTGGATGGTTATTAAGCAAGTCTTGGCTGAGACATGGCCTATGGCAACCTCTCCTCACCGAGGCTGCCAAATGTCAGCCCCTCTCTAATAAAACTTTCTCTCCCCTTTGGGCTCAGAGGACGGCTGGCCAGTCTGATTGTGCCCGTCCCTCCGTGATTAAGGTCCGCAATCAGCCCAGCTGCTTGATGGAATCGGCGCCGGCTGATTAGCAGGGCGCACTTTGGCCTCAGGTTAATGGATGAGCTCACACTGTGGCTGCAGAGTAATTACCAGTTAAAAGGTCCGAGGCCAGGGCTCCATGGTCTTGGGGAGGCCTGGCCCCATTTAAATGCAGAGTCAGGAAAATAATCTGATATCAGCCAGCAGCACCCAGCTAAGGAGGGGGGCCCAGCACCCTGTGAATGTGGCCTGAGGGTTCCAGGCTCATCCTCAAACCGGCCAGATGGACTTGACTTGTCTTCAGGGAGGCAGGTTAGGGGTGTGGCAAGAGCAGCTTCTGGGGGGTCAGATAGACTCAGAGGGGAATTCCAGCCGAGCCACCCATTCCCCAGCAATGTTTGACACGGCGATGAAACCCTCTGTGCTCCGATGTCCTCATCTATGAAATGAAGTTAAAAATGTCTGCTGCATCTGGGGGAGTGGAGCTCACTAAGGACTGATGGCCCGTGGTACCAGCACAGATGGTCTGCCCCCTCCTGGTACTGTGTCCCTGGTGGGTCAGGATGCTCTGCCCAGACTGCTCCTGGCAGTTGATTGACTTCACAAGTCTTTGCTGAGTACCTATTGTGTGTCAAGTATGCTGCCACATGAAGGAATAAGACACTGGCTCAAAATTCAAGGAGCTCACGGAGTTGTGGTCGGGTGAAGGGTGAGTAGGGGCGGGATGTCAGGCTAAGACACCGACCCTGAACTGGAGCTCTTCACCTAGACTGCAAAGCCGAGATGCTTCCTGGAGGGGGCGATACTGACACCGGTGCTGTGGGTGGAGAGGTGCGGAAGTGACATTTCAGGCTATGAGAACCATCCATGGAGAGGTCCAGAAGAGAGGGGCCAGGAGGCGTGTTTGCAGACGACAACAAAAAGGGCTCGGTGCCTGAGACCCCGCTAGGTGAGTGAGTTCACGACTGAATGTATGAACAAGAGAGTGAGTGAAGTGTGAGAGTGAGTGGGTGAGTGAGTGAATTGGGGAATCAGTGAATGGGGAGATGAGTGATTGAGTTAGTGACTGAATGAATGAATACTCCAATGGAGGAATGAGTGAACGAATGAACGATATGGAGAATGAATGAATGCCTTGCAGCTTTGCTCTGACGTCACCGTTTCCTTACTGGAAATTGCAGTCTCCCCCTTCCTACCCACAGTCTCCATCATCCTCCCTCTGCTGTTTAGGGTTCTTTTTTCCACAGCACTTAACTCCCTCTACAGACATATAATTTCCTGATTTATTATATATATTGTTTATTGCCCATGCCTCTCCTCTTATCCACCAAGACAGTTTCTTAAATCAATTTTGTTCATGTTTGTATCTCTTATACAGTGCCTTGGCACACAATAGTTTCTCAACAAATGCTTGTGGAATGAATGAGTTTCCTGACAGTGAGGCAGCCAGGGAGAGGATATCCAGAGCCCATTCCTCAAGCCCTGCAGCCATGCTCCCATGAATGGGTGCTCCCTGCCTTCTTTCTAGACCTTCCTTTTCAGAACTCAGCAGCCCAGACACCCGGATCCTCAGAGATGCTGCCCTGGGTCTATCAGGCACCACCCCGGAGGGAAGAAGGGAGGCAGTGGGAAGGCAGGAGCTGCTGGTGAAAGCAATTCTGTCTCCTCCAGCCATCTCAGCAGTGGCCACTTGTCAGAAGAACCGGCAGGGGAAGAAAATGACAAAAAAAATCGAGTTCAATTTATCACCTTCCAATCAGGTTGAATAAGAGACCAGAGCTACTTGGTTTTGAAGAACCCTCCCTGCTTCCCCCGTGCAGAACAAACACCACTAAATGCCTCTCCATCCGCACCGCTGAGTGTTGCAACTTTGCTGCCAATTAAAGGGCTCCCTGCCGGTGGGGCTGATCCCTGGTTCCTTTGGGGGTGGGGGGGTGGGCAATGGAGAGAATGAAATCATTAAAATGGGAGAACAAAGGAGGCCGGGTGAGTTCAAAAGGGATTAACGCACAGCAAGAAAGGCTGCCTTTCTGGGGCATTGACGCCTGGGGTTGGCTGGGTGGCTCTGGCAGAATTTACCTCTGGCCCAGATGCCTGGTGGACAGGGGTGCACCTACATGGAAGGCTTTTGGGGGCACCCCGAATCTCTCTGTACTAACGAGCCCCTTTTTCCTTGGTTCACCAGCTCGTAGGGGGCAGGAGTTGAAATGATTTCCTGACCTCATTGAGCCAAACTTTGCCTCAAACCAACGCTTCAATCTGTTATTCTGAAGTCACCTTACAGGTCTGACGATCCCTGCTTACATGCCTCCTGCGATGGGGAGCTCTTTCCCTCCTGCAGCAGCACCTCTCCCATCTTAGTATAACCCCACCTTCTGCAGAGTCCTTTATGATGACAATGATGACATGAACTCTGCGTTTACTGAGCACTTGGTACGTGCAGGCACCGTTCCAGGAGCTGCATAGGGACTGGTTAATTTCCTCTGTTCATCTTGCCCGACACTCCTCTTTGCTCTCACTCTCCAGCCAGCTAGCTACCCCTTCAGGGTCTCAGCACAGGCTGATCCCTCTGTCAGGACAGAGTGTGGTGGGGTGAAACGGGATGATGAACGTGAAAGCACCTAGTACATCGCTGCCCACACCGAGGGTCCAGCAAATGACATTTTTATTGTCCACCGCCAGTACCAGCTTCAGCTGACTATGAAAGAAAGTATTTCTTTTTTCTCAGAGGCTCACAGTTGTAACATTTATTTTACTATCCACCTGGATGCTTATTTTTCATCTCTCAAGGTTTTAAAAGTATCCAAGATCTATGGAGTGGGGTGAAAAAGTGTCGTCACATTCTGGCATAATTAAAGGGCAACATTATCATCTGTTTGTCACCCCCCCACCATCATCATTATCATCACCACCATCATCGCCATTGTCAGCATCGTCACCACCACCACCATCGCCATTTTCATCACCACCATCATCTTTGTCAACATTGTCACTGCCACTACTACCACACCCATCGTCACCATCATTATCACCTTCATCATCATTAAAGGCCACTATATTTTGAGCCACCTATTTTGTGTCAGGCATGCTATCAATTGCTTTACATCTGTTTTATCTAATCTTCCAAATGACCTTTCCAGTTGAGGAGACGAAAGCTTAAAGAAGCAAAATGCCTTGCCCAAGTTTACATAGCGGCTAAAATGTCCCAGTCCAGATTTGAACCTATGTTGGTCTGACTTCTTAGCCCAGATACTTTTTATTGAGCCACTGGTCCACACACCTTCAGCTTTCTGTTCCTTTACCAGCTTAAAAAGATGCCTCTGTGAAATCCTGACTACACCTGACTTCATGCATTCCACACAACTGTAACAAATCTAGGTTTAATTTAAGGTTGGCTTCCACAGGACTTGAAGGCAAGGCTTTTAAATCTTTTTCACATAAACTTCTCTTCCCCTGTGTTTCTTCTATCTTGAGCTTAGGCAGCTGGCTTTGGGAACAAAGTGCAAAAGTTTTACATCCACTGTTACGTATCAAGTACTGCCCACCTTCTGGACCCTGTCCCACTCCCAAAATGGAGCCATTTGAGCCCCACCTGTAACCTCATCTTGCCCCAAGGGCTTGGACTGTCTCTGACATGAGGCAAGAGGGGCCCCGACCTCATGCTCTGGGACTGAGCCCCATTCCCTCTGCCTCTCTTCTGGTCCGTATCTGAGACGTCCTGTTTTCTATTCCAAGTCACGTTTCTATTTGGTACGTCCTGCTTACCCAAGCCCTTCGGTTGAAGCCCAGGTCTTGCTTCTCCTGGGCTTCATGATTCTCCCTCTCTACCCCAAGACTTGGCTGGGGGCCAGGATTAGTTGGAAGGTCACTTCATCTATGAAGGTTTTCCCAACCCCAGCCCCTTATCTCCAGGGGTAGCACTGGCCTCATTCTCCTTTGTGAATTGGGACACTGAACAGGTTCCACTGTAGCATCTGCCTCTCCATGCCTTCGTTTCTCTAACTCCCTGTCCAAACAGTGAAATGAGATGATTTCAAGCTGGTTCCTTCTAGTCCCACCTTCATCTGAGGTTGAGACTTTTCTTTCAGTTCAAGATCATCCCATGAGATGCCTAAGGCCTCCATCCTCTGCTCTGGGGACCTTGTGAGTGTCAAAGACCAGAGACCACGGGTGATTTTCAGGGGATGGACCAATCAGAGGCATAGCCTGAAGGGCACAGAACAATGCCACTGTGAGCTAGATGACTGATGGCTGATGGGGCTGATCCCAGACCAGTGAGGTCCCCTCGGGTGCTGCTGAGTTGGCTGGTGTTTGTAGACCCGTCACCTTATGTACAAGGTCCTCTTCTTTCTCTAAGCAATCTCCACTCCACCCTCTCCGGTCCTCATGGTCCCTTTTCTCCCTTTCTTCGTTTTCTGTCCTTTACGTGATTGCTGCGATCAGAAAATGTAGTTCTGCTGGTTTACCCTTTTTGCCTTTGGCAGTGTTCACAGAAACCTTTGGTGTACATTCCACAGAGGATGATTTATACCTACTTGTGCAGCCTGGGGAGTCGGGGAGAGGAGAGGCCCTCAGGGTCCAATTGAAAGAATTTGGGGGCCCCAGAGTCTGGGAGCAAGCACAGAGATTAATATGTACAAGCATTCCCTACCACACTGCCTTTCCCATAAGAGCAAGGATTTGGTCTCATTTATCTTTCTCTGCACACTTAACCTGGTGCTGGGCCCACAGCAGGTGCTCAGTAAATGCTATAAGTGATGGAATGAATGCAGATCTCGCTTTCTGGCTCTGACTTCCACCTGCCATCATTTCTGGATGTTGCTCCTAGGCACCTGAGATCATGCTAACTCATCTAAGGAACTCTCTCAAGTCCCCTGAGTAGCCACCTGAGCTGGAAGTGGTGGGCCTGGAAGTGAACTTTGCTCTTCTCTGCTGATGTTCCTTCTATTTGTCAATCATCTCTCTTGTTCCCTAAAAAAGCTATGAGAACTATACCATTTATACACTTTTTTTTTGTATGCCTCCTTGGATGCTTATTGGCCGTAATTCTTCAGGTAGTTACTTCACCTCTCTGTACCTCAATTTCTTCATCTAGAAAATGGGGATAATGATAGTATCTATTTAAGGGTTATTGTGAATGATTAGCTAATTTAATATATGTGCAACACTCTTAGCATCAAAGCTTGAACATAATAGCATTATATAAGCATTGGGTAAGTGTTAGCCCTAGTTATAATTTTTATTGTTAATGGTGAAGCAAGGGTGTATTTAATGTTCTATTCATTCTCTAAGACATTATTCAAATGCTGCTCTTGCCGCATCGGAATTGGTCTCTCTCTCCTCCTTATCCCTACAGTCTGAGCTCTTTTTCAGTATTTCTGTGAGCATCTCTCTTGCTGGCCTAAGCAACTGAAGAGTAAATACGTTTTGCTCACCCCTGGGACCCAGCATAGGCAGTGGGTGCTCTATAAATGCACAGTGAATCGTCCAGGGCCTGGAGGAATCATCTCCATTCTCCAAACCCTGGGGGCTCTCCAGAAGAGTGAGGGTTAATTGAGCTATCCTTGGAAGATGCTGGAAGGTGGGCTCTTGGCTCCAAGAAAGCCTGCTTCAACCTCTGCCTTCAAACACACGTCATTGCTCCTGCCTCCTGCCTGTTGAGCACCCAGAGTGATTTTCTATTGCTTGTAATTCGCCAAAATTGTTCTAACATTTGGAACGGCCTGAAAATCGACAGCCTAATACCCCATCTTGCCTGTCTGTCCTGATGCCTTGTCGAAGGCTGAGCTGATTGCTTCTCCTGCTACGATTATCCTGGAGCTTCAGACAACATCAGAGGAAATAAACAATCGGAAAGGTTAGAGACAGAAGCCGAGGGGAGACTGCAGGGAGGAGATTCAGGAAGATTTGGGTGAACAGCTACCTTTGAGGTGAGCTGGAGGCTGACCTGAGAACTGGGGAGAGGAGGATGAATGGAGGGACTACTTCTGATTCTCAGAAAGTCTCAGCGATCATCAGAAACTGAAGTGGCACACGAGACAGCAATTATGTCCCCTTATGGAAGTTGCTAGGACCTTCTGGAATATTCTGACCTCACCTTCTCATTTTATAGAAGGAACTGAGGCCTAGGTGCTGAGTGAGTGACAAGAACAGATTGAAGTCAGATCTTCTGTCATCTTGAAAATGGGCTTACAACCATCTCAGTGTTGCTGAGATTATAAATAGCATAAGCAACCCCCTAGAACTGTGCTCAGCCCAGAGACGGTGCCTTAGAAGGGGGTGGTTCCACTCAACCATGGGGTTGAAGCCAGGACCACGCACTTTGGTGAGTCCAGTAGGGTGGCTGCCCAGGGAGGCGCACAGATAGAGAAGGAGACGCAGCTCCTCTGACCTGGAGTCACCAAGGGCTCTAAGCTACAGGCCAAGTCCTACCAGGGTCAGGATTATGTCTCAGATTTGTCTGCTGTTCCATTAAAGTTCAACCCCACCGCATAAGCCTGGGGTCCCAGTCCTTCTTGAGCCTTCAAAGTCCCCCACTAGATCCTTCCTCTCTCTTTGTCACTGATTGCTCTGTATTGAGGTGCTCCTGTGCACACACAAGCCTGCCTTTTGATCACCCTCAGCTTTCTGCAGCTTTCTGCACCATTTCTCTGCCTTCCCCCATTAAAATAAACTTCTTGGAAAGAGTTTTTGGCAACCTGTACTTCCTCAGCTCCCGTTCCTTCCTCAATGCCCTCTGTCAAGCTTCCTTCCACCTCCTTCCACTGGGCCTGCTCATATCAAGGTCACAACTGACCAATGGCTTGCCAAAGCCAAGGCAAACTCCAGGTATCACTGTGCTGAGTTTTCTGCAGAAATGCCCATGGTCCCTCCCTCACCCTTGAAACATGTCCTTCTCTTGCACTTGCTTCTGCCGGCCTTCTGTCTACCTCCCTGGCCCTCTCTGGTCACCCCCTTAATCTTACCTGCTGGCTTTGTGGACTCTTCTGCACCAGCGGACCCCAGGCACTGTCCTCAACTTCTTCTCTATCTGCCCTTGCTCCCTAGACCATCTCATTAATGCTATGGATTAAGTGCTGAAAACCTCTTGATTTCCTATCTGATTTTATATTCGGTTTTATGTTTTAAGCCTGAGCTTCTATAATAAGCTTTGGACCTTTATATTCAAGCGTTTGCTTGAATCCTTGAATGTGTCCACTGACTTCATTCCTGTCTTGAAACCTTTGCATTGCAATGGGACTACTAAAGCTGGCATTGGTAAGTGACAGGATCTGGGATATTGTATGTCCAGTGGTCACCATGGTGCCAGGTACCTAGTAGGTGCTAAAAGTGGAAGCTTCTGAAATAATGATAATTATTATCTTAGCCCAGGGCTTTTCTCTGTTGCCTGCTGCAGCCTTGAAGCTTTCCCCACTTCCCAGCACTTTCCTGGCCAGTCTTGGCAGGCCCCATCTCCCCCTCCTCCAGGAGCTGGAGAGGCCGAGAACATGGCCATGGCGATGAAAGGAAATGAGATTAGAAAGGATACTTAATTCTAAAGAATTGTCCCCAAACCCAGAAACGACACGTTAAATCAGAGGCCTTCCCATAACTCACAGTCTATCTCCATGGAAATGGGCACCATATGGAGTTAATTAGTAGAACAACAAAACAATCAATTAGTTCCTTAATTAGTTTTACTAAGAAATGATAACAAACAAACACAAACACTTTATTCCAACTAATGCCTGAACCGCAGTGATAGTTTAATGGCCTTGGGAAGCCAGCTCAGGCACCAGGGCTGCTGGGAAGGGAGATTTATTCCCTCGATATTGACAGGGTTCCTGGTCTCCGTCCAGCTTGTGTGTTTCATCTTTATGATCAATTATTTACAATATCTGAACACAGCCGAGGGGTCTTCTGGGAGCTTTTCTTTCTAGATAGAGGAGAAAAAAGAATGCAATAACTCAAATCCTATGAAGCCACCAGGCTCTGGAATGATCAGTCCTTGAATCATTTATTTGACAAACATTTACTGAGTATTTGCTAGGTGCCAGGTGTGGCGCTGGGCACAGGGTAGAGAGGGGGATAAGAAGGGATTGTCTGAGGGGCTTACATTTGGGTGGGGGAGGGCAGATCAGAAAAGTAAGTAAACACAGCCACCACCCATCTGGTTAAGTGCTGGGGTAGGGGGCTCCAGGGCACGGCAGGGGGATGTGGGACTGGGGACTCTGTGAGGGCAGGGGAGAGGTCTGGGAAGGTTTTAAGGAGGAGATAGACCGTGTGAGCCTCCAGGGGAGAATGAAATGAAGATCCTGCTCCACAGGTAGACAGACCTAGCGGAAGGAGCAGGGGGCTGGGATTTAGAAGACCCAGACTCTCCAGGCTTGTGGCTGCGTTGAAATCCATTCGTTTCCACGTCTGTAAAATGGAGAGAGTGATACCCAAGTTTCTTCTCTCAAAGGATTGTTATGAGGATCACATAGATGTGGAAGCTTCTTATAGACCACAAGGGGTTTCCCACAGCCAGACAGAAGATCTGAGCAAAAGGCTGGAGGTGTGTGTGTGTGGAGGGTCCCAGAGGTTCCCCACCATCCTGAGGGGTCTACAAGGGAAAGGGACACTCCAGGAACACCTGAGATATGTCTGTATCTATATCTATGCATGTGTATGTGCACATACATATATGTATATAGGCATACCTGAATATCTATCTATCTATCTATCATCTATCAAGGAAAATTCATTTTTAAGAGATAACGCATGTTGATGATAAAAATCACTGAAGCAGTGAAAAACAAGCCACGCATTTCCTATCCCTGACTCCTGTTGCAAAGTCTCCAGAAGCATTGCTCTTACCTGTTTCTCCTGCGCCCTTCAGAGGCACTCTCAGTTCAAGCAACACATTTGCATAAACTCTCTCTTCTCTCTGTTGTGCCCTTTTAGTTTTTCACATAGTGCATCCTGGCCAAGGGTCCATCTCAGTATCTTTGGGTCTACCACATTTCTTCTTTTGGCTGGCTGCCATTTTATCATCTGGCTGTGTCTTCATTTATTTAATCATCCTCCTTCTATGGACATTTACATCGTCTCCCATATCTCGCTACCTTAAGCAATGGGTTCTTCTGTTCATTACCTATGAATCCTTACACAATAGATCCAGTTTTTTATTTCCCGGTAGCATCCATGGACTCAGTTGATCTTTATTGATGGTGGAGGGTTACAGACACCCCTTTTTATTGTTGTGGTTTTTTTTTATTGCCAGTAAGAATTTGAAGTAATCTGAAGTAACTGATTAAAAAGTACACACATGAAATCCAAGGTCAGAGTTGCAGGTATCCTGGCTCAGTTCACAACTGTTGTAGAGGCAGAAGCAGATATTAACATAATTGAATATAAATGTTAAATAACAGTCTGCTAAAGGGCAAACATAAGGCCCCTTTCCCTCTATCTGGCATCTCCTCACCCCCATCCCAACCCAAGACCTCATGGGTATTTGGACTGTGTAATTATGGTCTTCTGGTCTACCAATTGGCTGACCTATAATTTGAACAAAAAGAAGCAGTAATGGGCAGTGGAGGGTAAGTCTTATAAGACACGGAGCTCCGAGCCACATTGGCCAAAGGGAAGCAGAGGAGCCTGGCTGAGAATGAGGGTCCAGGGAGAAGCAGAGCCACATGGTCTGTAGGACCTGATACCCTTGGTTCCTGGTATAACCTTGCTTAGCTACTTGGAGCCTGTGAACACATTCTTGCCTGAGCTATCTCAGGGAGGGAGTCCTCTCCTTTGCTGTCAACCCCTAAGTCAAAAAGTAGATAAAAATTATATTCCTTTCCTACAAGATTGCAAGCGACTGGAATCACATCTAGATACAATGCATTAATTTGATCGCTAGTCCTTAAATGTGATCAGTTACATCTTTTTTTCCCCAATTTTTTTTAAAGGCTTTTTTTTTTGTGGGGAGAGGTAATTAGGTTTACTTATTTATTTTTTAGAGGAGGTGCCAGGGATTGAATCCACGACCTCACGCATGCTAAGCACGTGCTCTGTCACTGGGAGCTATACCCTCCTCCCTGATTAGTTATGTCTTAATCAAATCCTGGTTTCCTCTCCAGACTTGCATGCACACATCTTTCTGTCTCCATTGGACACCTCTCACTGAAGACACTTTTTCAGGAATTTGTCCTTAGGTTCTAGGGTTCTTATGCCAATGTGGGCTCCACACTTTGGAGAGACAGCTCGAAGCAGAGGTGACAGTGTGGGTTCTGATACCTGGGTTCAAATCCCAGTGGTGCCGCATACTATTCGTGAGATCTTGAGCAACTCATTTAACCCTTTTTAGTTTCCCTGTCTGCAGAATGAAAATATTAATAATAGTCTCACTGGGTTATTGTGAGGCTTAAATGTGCTCATGTGGGGGAATTGCTTCGAACAACCTGGTAGGTAGAAAGTTTTATGAGTGTTTCTCCTATTATTAGTGTCTCTTGTGTGCTGGCTTCAGATTGTTAGGAAAAACTTCCTTTTGAACCATTAGTCTCAGAGCAAAACAGACTTCCCTTTTCTATGTATTCATTTCTCTCAGTTTCAGCTAACTTGCGGGAGAGGACATTACAGAGAACCTGTAGCAAGCTTCTTTTCTTCAGTTCTTAGCATCTCCAATTAAACAAAGAAAAACAGTACCACCTCAGTCTCTCTCCACCTCAGGAAGGTGGAACCCTCTAGCCAGACCCTCAGTTTTTCCCCAGTTTGAGGAAAATAATTTTACCCTCTCACATCCAATCAATATCTTTGCTAGGTCTATTGTGAGTGCATAATTTAAATACAATTGTCT
This sequence comes from Camelus bactrianus, assembly GCF_048773025.1. Classification (NCBI taxonomy): domain Eukaryota; kingdom Metazoa; phylum Chordata; class Mammalia; order Artiodactyla; family Camelidae; genus Camelus; species Camelus bactrianus. Next base: position 64,712,738 of record NC_133542.1, on the reverse strand, counting down.
CCCTAGCAACCAGCCTTTCACAGTCTGCCTTCTGCCTTTGAAAGAGCGTGCGGTTACAAAATTCATAGTTTCAGCCAGAAACTTTTTTTTTTTCTCCACAGGAACTAGCTTCTCTTCCAAAATAAACTCTTTTAAAAAGGGAAAAGTGGAAGAGAATTTCTAAAGTAAAAGTTACAAAAATTTTTTTTTCCTAATTATAAAGGTAATTGAACAGGATTTTAAGCAGAGATGGAAGAGGTTTTATTGCCTCCTCTTCTTTAGTTCTAGGATGATCTACCTGGGGCAGGCAGAAAGAGGGCAGGCGGAACTCAGACTCACGGAACGTTCGGGCTGGAGGAAGGTGTAGAGGCAACTTAGTCTGACCTCTACTTTTTCCCTCCTCTGTTTTACAACTGAAGAAACAGAAGTCCTGAGGTTTAACAATCACACCCAAGGGCACACAGCTAGGATTGACACCAAGCTGGGATTTAAGCTCCATCATATCTCTAAACCCAAAGGATTCCTGCCACCAAAATATAGTCTTTGAGATTTCTTGAGGGAGGCTTTGAAATCAGGTAAACCCACAGGTGAGTCCCTGGGTATGGTGACCAATGGTCCCAATTCGCCAAGATGGGATGGGTTTTCCAGGACATGGGACTTTTGATGCTCAAACTCAGAAAGTCTTGGGCAAACCTGGACAAGTAGGTCACTTTGCTGCTAAGCCAATCGCTCTGTGATTTGGGGACATTTGGGTCTCAATTTCCTTATCTGTGGTCAGTCATAATGTTGCTGGTAGATGTAACCAGAGTGTAGGTTCCTGTCCTGTCCCAGAAAGAATTCTGAGACAAGACACGGAGGTTAAGAAAGTACAGTGGGGATTTATTAAGGGATGGATAGTACGCCCTCAAGGGGACAGCGGGCAGGCTCAGGTGAGCAGCTGCCCTGAGTTTCTCTGGAAAATTGGTTACACAGAGGGTAAAAATGAAAGGGCAGAATATTCACTGGAGAGGGAGGGGTTTGGGGTCGTATTCTTTGATTTTCATTCCAACCCCACCTTCCAGAAGGGAGGAGGGATTTTTGTCCTTATTTAGTCTGAATCGGAAGCGTCATGGTCTCGGTGCATGATGGGTACTTCTAATCTGCAAGGCTAATTTTATTGAAATGAGGGCATCATGAGCAAAAGGTTATATTCGGACACTGGAGAGTCCTACCTTTTCCCACCTTTCTTTGTCAGCCTCCAGGCCGCTGGTGATCCCAAAAGGTGTGATGGTTTATCAGCCTAGAGGTTCCTGCTTTTCTTTCTCTGCCCAAGGACCCCTGATGTTTACATGATGTATGGTTTCCCGTATTTGGCCTGTGCCCCTCCTTTCAGCCCAGTTCCTGCCATTTGGCCTGTGTCCCCTTTTCTCTGCTCATATCTAGCGATCTGCCTGCTCTAACAATAATAGCTCACCTCGTGGGGTGCTCTGAGGATAAATTAACAACAGAGAATATTAGCTTCCTTCCTTTCTCTCCTGACTTGCTCTGTCCAATAAGAAACTCTGGAATTTCTTTAGTTGCAAAAAGCTGTACTCAGCTTAAAAGTGATAATGATGCTTCTTTCCCATGTGAGCCCGGGTCAGGAGAGGCTGAGGAATGAGATATTCATTCCAGAAGGTCTGATATTCAGATACAGTCCTTGGAGGCGCCCCCAAATGCCACCCACAACGTGAGAAATCAAAATTAGCTTCTTGGCTGCTCTTGGCAGCTGTGATTAATCATTTCGTAACGAGACAGTCGAAGCACAACTATTTATTTGCATTGGATCAGGAAGATTACGGAATATAACATTTTCATAAATTTGTTAGGATTCTAGATATACGTTAGCGTGATGAATAGTTTGGGCTGCGATAGATGTTTTCATTTCAATAAAGTTATTTTTGGGATATATTTACATGATGAAATAACCTATTATTTATCCAACTGCATTTTTATGAACTAATTTTTCTTTTTGTGCCGACTTGCAATGGTGATTCATTACTTTCTGCCGTTCAATTTTTCTTTCCTTATAAATGGTTTCTTGTTTATTATTTTAAAGTGTACATCTCCCTTCAGATCCATTGGCCAGTCTCACGTGGGATCTTTGCCCTAAAGCAAACTGCTTCCAAAAACCCAAGGATTTCGAATAAAATGTAACACTTTATACTAATTGTGTCTGGGCTCTGCCATTTACTGGGTCTGTGACCCTGGGCAAACCACTTTCTCTCTCTGAGACTCAGTTTCCCAACTCAGAGGGACTTTGGCCCCGATGCGTACTCAATTTATATTGGTTGAAGGAATAAATGGAAGACTGAGTGCGGTGAGAGTGAAGACATGTGTTTAGCTATGGGAAAGGTTTAGGTTGGGAGGGTCGTATCAAGGTATGCCTCTCCTGATGGGAGGTTTGTCTGCTATCTGCCAGAGAGGTAGATGGAAGTATCGCTCGCTCGCTCTCTCTCTTTTTTAAACCAGTCTGGCATCATTCATCAACTATAAAAAGAGGCTATTGATTTTTTTTTTTAAATTCAAGTATAGATGATTTACAATGTTGTGTTAATTTCTGGTGTACAGCATCGTGATTCAGTTGTGTATATATATATATATTCCTTTTCATATTCTTTTTATTTATAGGTTATCGCAAGCCATTGAATATAGTTCCCTGTGCTAAACAGCAGGACCTTGTTGTTAATCTATTTTATATATAGTATAGTTAGTACCTGCAAAGCCTGAACTTCCAGTTTATCCCCCCTCCCCACCCCCACTTTCCCTCTTGGTAAACATAAATTTGTTTTCTATGTCTGTGAGTCTGTTTTCGTTCTGTAAATACATTTATTTGTGTATTTTTTGTTTTAGATTCCACATATAAGTGATATCATATGGTATTTTTCTTTCTCTTTCTGGCTTACTTCTCTTAGTATGATGATCTCCAGGTCCATCCATGTTGCTGCAAATGGCATTATTTTATTCTTTTTTATGTCTGAGTAGTGTTCCATTGTCTGTCTGTCTATCTATCTATCTATCTATCTATCTATCTATCTATCTATCTATCTCACAACTTCTTTAGCCAGTCATCTGTCGATGGACATTTAGGTTGCTACATGTCTTGGCTATCGTAAATAGTGCTGTTATGAACATTGGGGTACCTGTATCTTTTTAAATTAGAGTTCTCCAGATATATGCCCAGGAGTGGGATTGCTGGCTCATATGGTAAGTCTGTTTTTAGTTTTTCAGGGATAAATCGCCATTCTGTTTTCCGTAATGGCTGCAGAGGCTATTGGTCCTTGAAAGGATTTGGGCACCTGCTACTTTACTGAGTTTGAGGAATTTAAATTTCATGGGAAAACAGGCTTTTTGGCAGGGGAGGGGGGCTTTTATTTGTACTTCCTTCAGCTAAACCAAGACAGCCATCAATAAATGGCGTAGGAGAAGGATGTAATTATCCGCAGAATGTGATTAGGCAGGTATCTAAGCTGGATGAAGTATCCTTCAGTTATTTATTGTTCTAAGAGTTTAGTTCAAGTGTTTTTCTTACTGGACTAAACTGGGGTCATGAAACTTTGAGGTCTGCAAACATATTCTTGAGGCCTTTTGAGTTATGAGAATTGGTTTCATTGTTTTCATTTCTTTCTGCTTTTACAAATTTTGTGGACAGCCCTCTCTAGCAGTGCGAATTCACCATTGCAAGATATTTTCCTACAATAAGACTTCATTTTATTAACTTGGTATTTTTCCAACCCAGGTTGGAGGACCTGAGGGAACTGGGGTGGTCTCGGAGAAGTGCTTTTCTCGAAAGGGTATTCATATATGACTCAAATTCTAGAAATAGCGGTTAGCTTATATATATATATATATATATATATATATATATATATATATATATATCTCAACACAGAGTTTTCACATCACTTGAAGGAAAGATAAAAAAGTTGATTCATGAAATGACCGAGAATGAGACTAAAATACTACAGGACAGGTGGTAGTGATGGGATGATGGTGGTTCTGGTTCTGCGTGTCACTGTTAGTGGTGGGAGGGAGGCAGGAGACATTTTAAATAATTCATTTAACAAATATTCACTGAGTGTTTACTATATGTTCAGCACCCATAAAGCACAAGCACTGAGGAGACAGGAAAATTGCTAAGTCCCTGCCTTCCAGATGGGCGTGGTTATTGGCGCGGTTGCACAAGTTGACAAAGTGTTGTAGCCTAGTGTGATAAGGGTTGTGTTTGTTAGAACAAGCATGGTGGCCATGAAATCCAGAGGAAGGTGGGTTTGGGTAGGTGAGGGAGCATGGACAGTGGGAAGGTTACTTCTGAGCTGAGCCATGAAGGAAGAGGAAGAACTCTCAGACAGAGGCAACGTGGCAGGAAGAATTACTTGTTCAAAAGGGGGAAAAGGAATGAGCAATGTGTAGTTCACTCTGACGGAGCAGGAAAGCTAAGGTGGGAACATTTAGAGGGCTGTATCTTGAAGGGCTGTGTGGACCAAATGGAGCAATTTAGTCCTTTTCCTACAGCAATGGGGAGCCGTGGAAGGTTTGTGAGCAAGAGAGTGACACAACCAGACATATATTTTAGGGTTTATATCAGCCTCCCATGGTGGAGGTTAGAGTTCCAAGAGATCACGGAGGTTATGTGGAAATAGAAAATGCAGCACACATACGAGGGATTCTGGAAGACCCAGCCAAGGATGCGGCTTAATTCCACTTTTTGCTACGGGCGTTTGGTGTGACAGTACCCTGGAGTGAGTTGTGTGAGCTCTCTTGGGGGATGGCCAGATGTGGGAACTGAGCTCAAAGATGGACCATGTATTAGAATGTGAACATCCAAACTCTGCTGAAGTGACCTGGGAGAACTGCCTTAATACAGACTATTTCCAAAAGCTTATGAATTCTGTATTACAGCAAGTCATCCCATGATTTTGCAATTGTCTTGCTGATAATACAGTCCCTGATGTAGTTAACATTACAACTCAGGCAGAAAGACCTGATAAATCTTGGCTGCATAAGGCCTTGGCTACTGTGATCTCATCCCCTGATTAACCCTCTGCCCACTGGCCAATTACTTTTGAAGAATTACCTAGAAGAATCTGGCATTGTCTTGGTCTTGTGGATATTTTGATCCTTCCTCGCCTCTGTGGCAGACATTAATGGTTGCCTACCCAGTAGCCATCATTCTTCCTCATTACTGAGGCTAAAAATATTGGATGTTGTTTTCCCAGCCTCCCTTGCAGCATGGAGGTGTACATCAATTATCTCTTGCCATAATAGTGCTGTGTAACAAACTGCCCCCAAACTCAGTGGCTTAACACAACAAGCATTTAGTTAGCTTGTGAGTCTGGGAGAGTTGATTTAGTCTGAGCTCAGCTGTGGGTTTCTTTTGGTCTTAGCTGGGCATACTCACACGTCTGCTGGTTGGCTGACTGTCACCAGGGCAGCTGGGGTGACTGAGCTATACATTCTCTCATCTTCCATCAGGGTAACCGAGGCGTATTCTTATGACAATTGCAGAGGACTAAGAAGTGGAAATATGCAAGGCCTCTTGAGGGCCATGCTTAGAACTAGCACGTCATCTCATCACTAGCACAATCAACTGACCAAAGAAAATTATAAACCCAGCTTAGGTTCAAGGGATGGGGAAATAGACTCTGCCTCTTACATATGGAAAAATACAAAAGCTCATGGCAAAGGTTATAAATACAGAGAGAGGAGAAGACCTGGAGCAATGAAACAATCAATCCACCGTAGTGTGCCACTTAATCTTAGATGATTCAATGCTCTGTGTGTGGAGACCATCTTGCAATTATGAAGAGACAAGCCAACAAGCCTAATGACCAAGCCAAGATAGTGAGAAATAGAAAGTTGGAAAGAGTTCAAGTTCTTGACGATGTAGTTGACCCTTTGGACAAGCCCTAGAGTCATCTACCTATGGACATCTTGGTAGGCGAGACAACGCATTTCTCTCACTCTTAAATCACTTAAATACATTGGCTGTTCTGTAACTTGCTGCAAAAGGCATTGCCAGCCATAGCCACCCATGGATTTTGGCCTCTATTTTCTCTGTTTTGGGAGTCTGTCTTATGAGCAGAGATCGAATGCTATGACAGATGTTGGGCTCGCTGGATGATGGCTTTGCCAGCCTCCCTTGTAGCAAGGTCATAGGCCCATGAACCAAGTGCTCACACCCCCTCCCAGATTTTAAATTAGAAAGTAGCTATATGAAGATGTGGGATTGACCACCTGGGCCGTGGCGGCTCGGATGACAGCTGCCTCCAATTTCCCGATGCATCATTGCTGCCTTGGCATAACCATCATGGCCAGAGGCCCAGTGATGTGCTGAAGGAGACCTGAGAGAGGGAGACTAATCTGAGCCAGAAAAGAAGGTCTGCCAGAACCGAGCGGGCTCCCTTGATGTCAGGCCAGCACCTGCCCCTGCACTTGGCGGCAGTTTACACACCCGTGGAGGACGAGGAAGACCTCTTTTAGCTGAGCCTCATCATATGCTCATTATTGTGCCAAAGCGCCTTCCAGAGACAGGCTCCAAGAGTCCTCCCCTCTACCTGCCCCTGTGGGCTACTTTGATCCTTGGAATCCAGTCTCTGTCTTTGGACTCAGACTGTCTTTAGTGTGGCCCTCTTTCAAAGAATCTTTAGGTGGACCTCTTTCATTTTGACCATTTAAAAAAATATTTTTGGGGGGGTTTATTTGTTTATTTGAATGGAGGTACTGGGGATTGAACACACAACCTTGTGCATGCTGATCACATGCTCTACCACTGAGCTATACCCCTGCCCCCCAAGGTGGACTTCTTTCAGACATTTCAAAGCAGACTCTCTAACTGATCCTTGTTGACCCACGATCCCCTGATGTGGTTTCTCATCCATATATTGCAGTGTCCGCCATGTCACTCTGGCACACCCTGTCCTGCAACTCATGACCCCGCATTGACGAGTAAAGACATTGTCTGTCACACTCTCTTGTGGTTGGCTGCACACTTGTCTTCACCTCCCACTCGCCTCCACGTCATTCAGGGCAGGAACCTGTCTTCCCACATCATTGTATCCTCATTGCCTAGAACAGCCTTTGGTTTATAGCAGATGTTCTGCCCAAACAAGAGTCCAAACTAAGCTATAATAAAGGCAAACTAGAAAAGGAAGTAATGATCGTTCAGAGCCAAGGTAGGTTCATTAAAAATAAACCCTGTTTCTTTCTTGCTTTCTTTTTTTTTCTGATAGAGAAACTAGCCATTTAGGGGATGCTTCCTGACCCTTAGTCTGGGTTTAAGATATGAAGCAAGGTGAAAATATACAGATGCATTCTGTTTGGAGATATTTTCCTAAACCTTAGCCCCACACTTCCTCTGTTGTGACACTCATCACTGTTGGTTGGTGACCTCTTCAGTGTCTTTTTCATGTCACTGTGTGCTCTACAAAGGCAGGGAGAAAGTCTCTCTTGTGACTGTATCCTCAGATTCCAGAACAGGGAAGGGCACAGAACAGGTACGTAACAAAGAATGAAAGAATGAATTGACCCTGTCCTTCTTGTTAGACTAATGGTCCCCCAAAGATGTCCGCTCCTAATCCCTGGAACCTGTGAATGTGTTAAATTATACAGCAAAGGGGCATTAAGGTGGCAGACAGCATTGTGGATGCTAATTAGCTGACTTTAGAACAGGAAGATGATCCTGGATTATCCAGGTAGGCCTACAGTAATCACAAAAATCCTTAAAACTGCAAAAGGAGGCAGCAGAGGAGATGGGAGTGATGCAGTGTGAAAAAGTCTCCACATGGCCGTTGTTGGCTTTGATTAAAGAAAAAAATTGCCGTGAGCCATGGAACGCAGGTGTCCTCCAGAAGCTTGGGAGAAGCTTCTACTTTGCACTAAAGTAGAAGTTCCAGCCACCGAAGATGCAATGATGGGAGCTGCTGGCTTCTAGGGGCAAGGAAATGGGTTCTTCCCTAGACCCTCCAGAAAGGAATGCAGCCCTGCCAATACCTTGATTTCAGCCCAGCAAAATGCCGTCACTGGACGTCTAACCTACGGAACTGCTGGACAAATACATTTGTGTTGTTTAAGCCCCTAGGTTTGTGGCAGCTTGTCACATCAGCCATAGAAAATAAATATAGCCTCCGCTGTGGTCTGAATGCTCGTGCCCCCCCCCTAAAATTCATACATTGCAATCCTAATGCCCAATGTGATGGTATTCGGGGGTGATTGGCTTATGAGGGTGGAGTCCTCATGAATGGGATTAGTGGCCTCAGAAAGGGACCCCAGAGAGCTCTCAGCTCCTTTCCCCATGTGAGAATACAACCAGAAGTCTGGCCTGGAAGTGGACCCTCCCCAGACCATGCTTTCATCTAGACCTCAGACTTCTAGCCTCTAGAACTCAGAGGATGAGGTACCTGTTGTCTATAAGCTATCCCCTCTGCGGTATTTTGTTACAGAAGCCAGAATGGACTAAGCCGTCTCTGCTCACCTCATGACCCAGGTGGATGTCCTGCTCACGTTTAAGGGTCTCTTCCAGGTGTGGGGGCCAGTGCTCACCTGCAGGGAAGCCCGCAATGGCAGGTCCCAGGCTCTGTGTTTGGGCTGGTCCTGGCTATTCTTTGTATCAATGGCTCAGTGAGGTTGTGGTTGGTATTACGGTGCTGTGAGATGTGAAGAGGGAGTGAGCCGTTGCATCATAGCCAGAGTGGAATTATGGGCTCAACTGTTTAAATATGAGGTTTACTGGGGCTGTTGTCAATTCCCGTGGATGGGGAGAGTGTGAATTTGACAAAAGTCAGTAGAGTGGTGGGGATGGTTTTGTCAGTGGATGACCATTTGGTGGTGGACTGGTAGGGCCAGAGGGATCAGTTGGGACAGCCATGACCTAGACCTGGGACTCTCAGATTTGTTATTCTAGAGGTTTTACTTAAAAAAAAAAAAATCTGGACCAAGACTGAGACTCTGGGAAACTTGTTAGTGATGGCCAAGTGTGCTACTAACCAGCTTTGGGTCTAACCAACTCCTTCTCCATCTGTGGAATAAGAGCCCCTTCAGCTATGAAGCCCCTGGACCTGTCAGACTAGGGTCCCCACTGTGTCAGTCCTCTGTCCTCCAAGCCTCATTCAAATGTCGTTGTCTCTTAGTGTTTATCCTTTCCCCTCCCCCATGTGGAGCTGGTTGTACTCTGGATTTCATTCATTCATTATCTATCTATCTATCTATCTATCTATCTATCTATCTATCTACTTTCTGCTATTTATATTACAAACATCTGTCTTCAAGCTTACATCCTAAACATCTAGACTTATTTACCCCTGCAGCCCCAATGCCTGGGAAATAGTAGGTGTTTAGTAAACCTTTGTTAACTAGAATAGAATTCAATTGTGTTATTTATTTATTATTATTTTTTTAAACTTTTAAAAAATTTTAATGGAGGTACTGGGGATTGAACCCAGGACCTTGTGCATGTGAAGCATGCACTCTGCCACTGAGCTGTACTCTCCCCACTGAAATTTGCTATTTAGAAACATTTAGTCTTACACATTACAGCTTGACTTTGATAACTACCTAATCTAATCTCATTTTACCAGCAGGAAAACTGAGAGGGTGGGAAAGGTCTTGCCTAGAGCCTCACACAGCACGTTTGAGGCAGAATTGAGAGCTCAGGTGTCCTGATTTATGATCCAAATTTCTTCTAGCACGTGGCCTGTCATCTCTGTCTTCTTTCAAGTGACATTAGCTGATGTACCAAGAAGTCCTGAAGCCTGATGGCTTCACACAGTAGAGGTTTACACTGTATTCATGTAAGCTCCTCCAGCAGTGAGATTGACGAAGACGCTGCCATCTTCAACATGTAACCTCCAAGGTCACCTTGGGCATCTGTGTCCAGCTGGCTGGTGGAGAAAGAGAGAGAACAGAGGAACACATGGGGCTTTTTATGGGCTGCGCCTAGAAGGGGCATACTCTGCTTTTGCCCATGGTTTGTTGGCTGAAGCACAGCCTGGGAGACTTAGTAGGGCTAGAATTGAGGAGAAAAGCAGAAGCCGGTTGAATAGACAGCTGCCAGTCTCTGCTGTGCCGTCTAAGTCCCACGCATGGGTTTCTGTTTCTATCAGGACATTTTAGTATTGTTTGCCCCCCTCTGAAAGCCTCCCATAGGCTCTGAGTGAGCTGAAAGTGTATCACGCCGTGTCGATACTATTATTGTTTTTGTTATTTACACTAGTAACAGAGGGGAAGTAGCAGCCAGGAACCAACTTGAACTACTTTGTCGTGTTTAACCCAAAACACGTTCTGCCAGGCAATTTCCCCTTAATCTTGAAACCTATGCATATTTCAAGGGAAATTTAATCCTTGTGTTTCGGATTCATTTGCACTTAACTCATCAAAATGTTGCTTTGTAAGGCGTGTTTGATGTCACAGGAAGGCTCCTAAGCCCATTCATAAGACTTTCAAATGCCTGTTCTCTTTGAAGCCACAGTTTGCGCCCTTCTAGCGCTGAACAGAGCTAAAACGTAGGAAGTCTTCAGTGGCCATCCCGCCCCCGAGGCCACAGATTCGGGTGGCTTGTCCGGGTCAGCAGTGGACGCTGCTCTCATTTCCGGGTGGACAGAAACTGACACTGCGTGGGATATGCCCACAGGGAGTGACGGCCCATGTGTGCCCTTCTGCCTCTGAGCCTTGGTTTCTGCAAAGCCTGAGCTGTTTCCTCACTGCTTCCTTAGAGCAAATGCCTCCTCCTCCTGCGCTTCCTCCAGCACTCAGGTTTTAGTACCTCTCTGAAGACCTGTTAGAGGGAACTTATAAACCCTCCTTCCCATGTGTCTCACTAAATCCTACCATAACAACAACAACCACGGTCATAATAATACTGAACATGAATTGAGCACCCCTCACGTGCCAGGCACTCTTGTGTTAACAAGCTTCATCCTCCCGACAGCCCTGTAAAGTAGGCATTATTTTCAGCTTCCTTTGACAGATGAGGAGACCACAGAACAGAGTGGGTAGGTAATCTGCCCAAGGTCCCACAGCAGGAAAGCCAGCAGAGCATCAATAGCACCGACTGTGTTTAACCAGAGCACCTCTAGGCTCTCTGAAGGGAGGCGCTTGCTCCTTTCTGGGTCTGCACAGCTGTCAGAGAGTCTGGCCCCGAGACGGCTCTCCAGTACCACTTGAGAGGCTGGACAGAGTGGTGCTGACGAGCACGGAGCCAAGACCTGCCTCTGCCACTGTATTTGCTGAGATCCTGGAGGAGAGATTTAACCTCCAGATGCCTCATTTTTCCCATCTGTCTGATGAGGATGGCGACAGCCCCTGTCTTGGGCAGGGGGCGCTGTGAGGATGAAGTGAACTCAGATGCACAGAGCAATTAAACCACCTCCTGCCCTATGGAATGTGCTCGGTAAATGTTAGATGTTAGAACTGAAGGAAGAAAAGGAAGTGTGGATGGCGTTTTCCTAACTCAGTTTTCCAGGGACAAGATACCAGAGGGCCAGTGAATGCTTTGGGAGACAGACTCAGACTCAGAAAAGGTCTTGGCAGCTTGTAACTTGAGATGGAATCTGCCAAATGAAACACAGCGGGGATAACTAGCTGTCCTGTGCTTAGGTCTCAAACATCGGCAGCACAAGTTTAGGACGGGGGAGGTACAGCTGAGACCCATGTCGAAGGTACACAGGTGTTAGTGTTGACGGTGAGCCCAGCTCTGGGATATGTTTCTGTCCACCTTGGACTCTGGTCATAAGGAATGTGTTATGTAGGGTAACAGGGAGGGAGCTGTCTTCCTAGCTTATGCGTTCAGTCCATATCAGGAGAAATCCAAAAATACATAGCATCTTACTTTATGATTTTTACCTCTACTATATTTTATGATTATAAAATATATTCACTGTTGACAATTTAGAAACTTAGAGACAAATGAGGAAGAAAAGAAAGATTATCCAACCACCTCTTAATGGTTTGGTACATTTCATTCTTTGTAGTCTTTTGTAGACATATTCCTTTATTATTATTATTTTTTTTTTATTGAGGTATAGTCAGTTTACAATGTTGTGTCAATGTCTGGTGTACAGCACAATGCTTCAGTCATACATGAACAAACATATATTCGTTTTCATATTCTTTTTCACCATAAGCTACTACAAGATATTGAATATGGTTTCCTGTGCTATACAGTATAAACTTGTTTATCTATTTTATATATAACAGTCAGTATCTGCAAATCTTGAACTCCCAGTTTATCCCTTCCCACCCACCCCCCCCTCCCCTGGTAACCATAAGTTTGTTTTCTATGTCTGTGAGTCTGTTTCTGTTTTATATATATGTTCATTTGTCTCTCTCTCTTTTTTTTCTAAATTCTGCATATGAGTGATATCATATGCTTACTTTCTGGCTTACTTCACTTGGAATGACATTTTCCATGGCCATACATGTTGCTGCAAATGGCATTATTTTATCTTTTTTATGGATGAGCAGTATTCCATTATATAATTATCATCTGTTGATGGACATTAGGTTGTTTCTATGTCTTGGCTATTGTAAATAGTGCTGCCATGAACATTGGGGTGCAAATGTCTTTTTGAATTAAGGTTCCCTCTGGATGTATGCCCAGGAGGGGAACTACTGGGTCATAAGGTAATTCTATTTTTAGTTTTTCAAGGAATCTCCATACTGTTTTTCACAGTGGCTGCACCAACCTGCATTCCCACCAACAGTGTAGGAGGGTTCCCTTTTCTCCACACCCTCTCCAGCATTTATCATTTGTAGACTTTTGAATGATGGTCATTCTGACTGGTGTGAGGCGATACTTCATTGTCATTTTGATTTGCATTTCTCTGATATTGGGCATTTTTTTCATGTGCCTATTGGCCATTCGTATGGATAGACGTATTCCTACCACAGGTGTGAGTTAGAATTTCTTGGCTCCCTGAGTTCTGGATAGAACATTTGCTCCAGATCCTTCTTCCATACTCTGTTGCAGCCCAAACACCTCAAGATTTCTGCTGGTGCCTCGGGACCTTACATTTTTACCACAATCTCTGACATAGATTTCTTGCCTCTCCCAAATTCTTTTGGTTCTCTATCTTTGGAAGAAATCTTCCAGTCATACAGGGAGAGGATGGTTCTTTCTTCTTGGTTGTCCTGGCTGATACAAATACCTACCCAGCTGTGGCAGGGCACGCAGAAGAACTTTCACTGAAAATTTTCACAATTAGGGGGAGGAAGAGTTGCATTGCATTCGGCAAACAACCCAAGCAAACAGCCAGAGAACGCACTCCAAATCCATTTGTTCTTATCCAGCCCTGCCACAGACCACATCACTGGCCACATCGGTGGTACCCAGACACCTACCCACTCTCTGGTTTCCTCCTCTCCAGACTCACATTCAGCCTCCTCCTCTCCTACTGTTCCCCATCTCAGTTAATTTCCTCATTCACCAAGTGGCTTGGGCCACAAACCTTCAGGTCAATCTTGACTCCTTTCAGCTCTATTTAAAAATAATAGAATGGTAGTCTGATCACATTTCATCAACTCATCCCTGCCACTGTAGTCAAAGCCATGTGTTACCTGGATTGTTGCAAACCTGGTATCCTCACCACCACCCTTACTCCCCTCTAGGAAATTCTCCATATAGCAGCCAGCGTGATCTTCCTTCCCTTGAACACTGCCCATGGCTTCTCATCACACACAGGACAAAATCCACGGTCCTAATGATGGCCTCCAAGACCCTCTGCCATCTTGCCTCTTGCTTGCCCTCTGATCTCATCTCTTGCTGCTCCAGGAGCAAAGAAAGGCTTTGCTGTTCCTTCCTCGTGGCCTTTGCATACGCTTTTCCCTCTGCCCAGGGACTTTCCCTAGATACCTTCATGGTCCTCAGGATGGTTCCTGCATACTGTGTGTCCCAAGGTTTTTTTTTTTTAATAACTTAGATGATTGACTTATTGACTGTAAGCACTTTTGAATATCCTTTATGATTGGATTACCGCATTCTGTTGATTTTTTTTTAAATATATTTTTATTGAAGTATAGTCAGTTTACAATGTTGTGTCAGTTTCTGGTGTACAGCACAAAACTTCAGTCATGTAGGAACATACATATATTTGTTTTCATATTCATTTTAACCATAAGTTTCTACAAGATATTGAATATAGTTCCCTGTGCTATACAATATAAATGTTGTTTATCTATTTTATATATAGTAGTTGGTATCTGCAAATCTCAAACTCCCAATTTATCCCAAGTTTAATCCAGGACCAGAGACTGTTGATCCTGAGGCCACCCATGCCCAGAGGAGGAGGCGACATTGAGGCTGAAGGCTGGATTCCTAACTGCCAGGAAAAGAAAGTGCAATCAAGTAGAGATTCCGATGAACCTTCTTTAACGGAAATCTATGGACCGTGTGTGGCTACACTCTGAAGCTGGACGAGAAGTAGCTGGGAAGCGCTTTCCAAACAGGCATGTTGAGACGGAAGCCATGGTTACAGTAAGATGCTGGTCACAACTTCCCCCCAAATCAGGGGACCCCCATTTCCTCCAACAAATTGTTAAGGCTTTACTTAGTGACTTCCTGCGAGACAGAATCTTTACCTTTTTCGCTTTTCTGGTTGTTTGATGTTACCTAACTTAATTTGTTTGAAAATACTTTTTTTTTTTTTAACTTTTATTGAAGTATGGTTGATTTACAGTGCTGTGTTAATTTCTGGTGTACAGCATAGTGATTCAGTTATATGTACATTTCTTTTTCATTATAGATTATTACAAAATATTGAATATAGTTCCCTGTATTACACATCTAGGACCTTGTTTATCTATTTTATATATAGTAGTTTGTCTCTGCAAATTTATACCTCCCCTTCATTCCCCTTTTGGTAACCGTAAGTTTGTTTTCTTTATCTGTGAGTCTCTTTTTGTTTTGTAAACAAGTTCATTTGTATCATATTTTAGATTACACATGTAAGTGATATCATATGATATTTGTCTTTATCTGACTTACTTCACTTAATATGATCATCTCCAGGTCCATCCGTGTTGCTGCAAATGGTGTTAGTTCACTCTTTTCATGACTGAGTAGTATTCCATTGTATATGTACACCGCATATTCTTTATCCAATTATCTGTCGATAGACATTTAGTTTGCTTTGAAAATACTTCTTGAAGTAGAGCTAAAGCTGGACTCCTGGTAGCCTCACTGTCCCCAGCCTTGTCCTGTTTCCCTCTTCTCCAGCTGCACAGAGCAATCCTGCTTTCTTTGCCTTGGGATGACCGTAAGCAATTTGTACACATTAAGGAAGTCCCCTGAGTCTCCTTTTCGCTTGGTTAAATAATTCCAATTCTTTCATTTACGTCTCAGAAGAACGGTTTTTGGGGCAGCCCAGAGAATTGTGGTCTGGGTGACACTCCCTTTTCTTCTGTTCCTCAGGCATCACGGAAAGATACACAGTAAACGTCAGCTTCTCTGACTTCTGGTGGAGTTAATGCTGCTGGTGAAACTAATGTGAAGCGAGCATGTAGGAAGCACGGGGAATTTTCATGCATTCGGGGTAAGGACTATTATTACCCCCATCCTACAATGAGGAAACTCAGGTAGGTGACTTACTCAAGATCACTCAGAAAGTACTGGAAGCAGGATTCAAATCCAGGACCATTAATGACACTAAGTAAGTGCCTATTATTTGCCAAGTGCTTTCAAATAACTTCTTGAATCCTCCATTCAACTCGGCGAGATACACATCATTATTTCTATTTTAATGGACGAGGAGATGGATGTTCCCCGAGTTATATAATCTGCCCAAGTTCACCCGGTTTGTAAGGGACAGAGCCTAGCTTTGAACTAAGTCTGTGCTGCCTTCAAATGAAGCCTCCCTCTGCCCTTCAGGGCTGCACGGTATCGCCCAGATTCACAAGGAGGTCATTAAACACAAGCCCTCTCCCTGCCCCCACATCCAAGCATCACTGGCGCTGGGAAATAGCTCTCCGTTCATTATGTGTGGCGGTGAAGTTTATACATGAGGAACCGTGACACTAATGCCATTATATTAAAAGTGCGGAGATTCCAATAAGTTTCCGAGCACACGTGTTACAGTGGAGTCTCTGCTCTCTCCCCAAGCGAGTGTATAGCTTTCTGTTGATTTGCTTTGCCTCACACAGTTATTACAGCGAGATTTCTCCCAGTGTCCCAGCCTCCCATCAGCTCTCATTTAGATTTTCCTCCTAGATGCAGCCATTTAAATGCATATCGGCAGCAATTGTGCCCACCAGATTTCTTTCCCGATTAGCTGGGAAGATGGTCCTGTTAGTTATCTATCTGTGAGATGAGGGAAAAATCTGGCAGGCTGGGCAAAACTGCTCTGTGACATGACCTGGTTTTGTCTGTGTTGGCAGAGGGATGACTTGCAGTGAGATGCTAGGTGGGGTGAGAAGTGGGGGCGGCTGGTGAAGGGACATGGCAAGGGAGGTGGGGAAGGTTACGTAGAGAGATGTGTGTGGGTTTGGAGGCTTGGAGAATGGGGAGGCACACATACCTATGGCATGGGGTTAGTAGGTGGGAGACACTGGATATCAGAGTGGGTTGTATATGAGGATGGATGTGTGTGCACGGACAGAAATTGTAAATGGACAGAAATTGTATAGATGAGCATGTGATTGGGGTCTCTGAGGCAACACATGGCTTAGAGTGAGGGCCAGTAGGCTCTGTTTATGGACCCTTAGGTTTAGGAAGGTTCTCCCACCCAGCTGAGGAGTGCTGGCTGGATAGGAGACGTGTCTCCCAACATGGCAAGATTTGGGGCAGGGAGTCGCAGAGGGGAATTGCATACTCAGAGCTCCAGCTTGTTCCCAAGAAGGAGAGCTGAGCTGAACTGAGCATGCTCAGATTCTCTCCCCCAGTTCACAAATCAGATCTGCATCTCCCCACATCCCCTGGGCAGAGGGAGTGAAGAGATGGAGCGGGAGTTACACTAACTGTGCTCTCAGTTCTGGGAGGAAACAGCAGGGGCTGGGAAGAAGGGTTCCCTGCTATCACATATGCAGACTGTGAGCTCTGCCACCATGGCCCTCCCAGCATCCAGCACAGCCCCCGACCCCAGCAGGCCCTCCGCTGTGGGTGATGGGAGAGGATGACAGTGAGAGGCAGTGAGAGTGTGAGGAGAGGGTGGACGCATGCGTGATGGCACCACGTGTAGTATGTCCGGTGCAGCGTGTGCATGCACAGGGTTCTCCTGTGGTCGGGGTATAGACAGACAGGTGCTCCTGGAGCTGGGATGCAGATGCAGGGCTTGGCTGGAAGGACGGGTGACTGAGTGATGCGCGGGTTTGATGCTATCTGGGTCACAGTGTGTGTGCAGGGGTGGGAGGGAGGGTGGATATTTGGAGGAGGTCAAGGAGTCTCTAAGAGCTGTGCCTGTAGGAGGGAGGGCTGGGTGCCTGGATGTACATGGGAGATTGTGTGCTGGGTGTGTGTGTGTATGTGAGACAGAGAGAGACAGAGAGAGACACAAACACACATACATACAAGGAAGCACATGCTCTGATCCTGACTCCGTGGCATGGTGTCCTGAGCGCCTCCACGTGCCAGGCTCCCTGCCGAGTGCCCTGCACCATCTCATTTAATCCTGCTGAGGCAGGATCTGTGGGTCCTGAGTCTGAGAGGAGAGAGGGGCTCAGGGTGGTGAAGGGAATTGGTTCCCTGACTCCTTGTCTCACAGGTGTCTGCAGGTTCCATCCTTCCGCACCCCTCTCTGTTCCCCCTGCGAGGCGGGCCCCTCCTCCTTTCCCTGTCTGCCCCCTTGGTCTCAGCTCTGCCCTGACCACCCTCAACCCCCTTCCAGGCCTGACAGCAGGTCCCTAAGGTCTCCACCTGGCATCCTGAAGGCTGCTGGCTGACCCTGTGGCCCTGCAGGCTGTGGACGGAGTGGAGAAGGTCCAGGATCCGTGGTCAGCTGGACTTGGGTTTGCAGCCTGGTTTTATGACCTTGTGATGTGATTATCTGCCTGGAAGTCCTCTTCTCTGACCTCTACTTGCCTTCTCTGTGAAATGGAGATACTAACACCTGTTCCCTGGGGCTGCCTATCAACAGGGGGTTTCACAGAACACTGGGTTCAGAGTCAACATCTAGGAAAAGTCAGTTCCTTCCCCGCACAGAGCTTCCTCCTGCCTGGGTCACCCCCTTTCCTCCATGACCCACCGTAACCTTTCTTCTGTTTGGGGCAGAGTGAAAGGCCAAAGTCTTGGCAGTCAGAAAGGGTAGCTGAGGCACGTGGTAGAGTGGGTGCTTAGCATACAGAAGGCCCTGGGTTCAATCCCCAGTACCGCCATTTACAAAAAATTAGAGTAAATTAAAAAATGCAATAAGCCTAATTACCCCCTCCACCAAAAAAAAAAAAAAAAAAAAAAGCTTAAAAAAAAAAAAAAGAAAGATAAGGTGGCTGAGGACAGGCATCCACCTCTTTCTCTTATCTCTCTATCCTTCAGAGCTACAGTCTATGTCTTTGTTTTATTTTACTGGCTAATTCCCTCCCTGACATCTTTATCAACCCCCTCTCCTCAGGATCTCTGAAATCAAACACAAGTATTTGTCCCCCAGGCTGCTCCTCTCTTACCTCTTGTGTCATGAAAGGATCTTATGCCATAGCTACCATTATTTATTCCTATATTACAGAGGAGGAAATCAAGGCTCAGAGAAGACAAGCAACTCACCCAAGGTCACACAGCAAGGAAAGTTTTAGAGCTGAAATGGAAGCTCAAATCTCTCTGAACCTAAACTCAGGCCCTTTCCCTCACCAGGCGGCCTCCCTTACATGACGGTGCCCGTTGGGAAAGGGCATGGGGGAGGGGGTGGGGCGGAGATCACACGGACGTCCCCCTTCCTGGCATAGAGCCCAGCCCTTGTCTGGCCTGAGGTGGAAACTTCTCATAGAGGCTTGGAGGTCAGGCCAAGGTTCTTCCTCAGCCCCCAAGACACCTTCTCTCCCTTTCTCTGCCTATACCACGGAAGCAGAGCTAGAGGCACCTGGGATCCACTGACGGGAGGCCTCGGGCACGAGGAGACACCGATGTCCTGCTTGGACTCGGGGCTGTGGTGGGGGGGGCGTCCTGAGCCCCAGGTGTGCTTTTGGGGAGGCCCCCTAGCCATTTCTTTGAACAAACACCCTCTCAAGGATGCCTGGTAGCTGCCGAGCTCACAGAATCCTTCTAAGATGCTCAGGAGCCCCGCAGCATGTCACTGATCCCTTCGTCCAGTTTTCTCGAGACAACCACCCCTCTGGAATCAGGGAAGGCAGAAGAGAGAATCTAAGCTGCCCAGGGCTGGGAGGGGCAGGCCTCCTTTAGAGACAGTGGACATATTCAATTCACAAGGTGTCTGCCCCGCCCATGCCTTCTCTCTAGTCTCCTCCCCCGGGGGCCTGGGTCTCTCTTCTCTCGGACATTGGGACTTAAATTGCCAGCAAGTTAGATTAAGACGCAGACTCAGAGATTGTCTTGTGTATTCCCATCACTTGCTGTGGGGACCCTGAGACTAGAGAGCTGGGAAGATCTGTGCTATTCTGTGGAGGAAGTCTGAGGTACGGCCAGGGTACCTCGTTTCACCGACGGGGTGCAAGGGCTGTGGGCAAAGGCCGCTGGGAGTCAGCTGTGGGGCCAGATAATCATCACTGTCCTTCCCCTGTCAACTTGCAGTCCTCCTCCTCCTCCTCCTCTTTCTCCTCCCCTCCTCCCCCTTCCTTTCCTTCCCTCCCTCCACCTCCTTCTTCCCTCCCCCTCCTCCTCTTCCCTCCTCCTCCTTGTCCCCCATCCTCATTCCCTCCCCTTCATCATTCTCCTCCGGTGACAACAGCAGTCGACAGCAGATGAAACGAGCCTTTGATGAGAACTTCCTGTGTCTGATACTGCTCTAAATTCGTCTTATTGTGCATTTGAACTCCCAGAAGGACCCCATAGATAGATTTATTTTTCCCATTTCAGAGATGGGTAAAGTGAGATTTAGCAAGGTTAAGAAACTGGTCCCAAGATCACACAGCCAACAAATCCAGGTCAGCCTGGCCAGCATTTTAACCACGACATTATTTCTGCCAGGGACTCTGATGGGGGAAGCACATGAGACGCTGTCACGTACCTACCTACTGTGGGACCTTGCATAAGTCCCGTTCCGTCTCCAAGCCTCAGTTTCCCCATCTATAAAGTGAGGCTCTTTTAATGACATCATCCCCAGATGGCCTCAGAGAATCTTCGAGAGGGTCTAATGAGAGTGGAGGAGAAAGGGCTTTGCGAACCGCAAAGTGCAATGGGTTTGATGGTTTGCTGAGAAAGGGCACACACAAGCAAGATTCCTTCTGACCGTTTATCTCCACATGCCAATTGCCTAACTCAGGACCTGGAGCATATACGGCAGGTGAGTAAAACATACTTAAATAATAAACTAATACTATCAGTGGGTGTGTACCTTCCCCTCCCCCGCAATCTTATTCCCTAACAACCTGGGGTTCTGATCTGTTGAAGGGGATGGCACTTTGTCAAACTGATGGGAGATGTAGGATCCTCATGTACCTAAAATATTTGCATCTCTATCTGGCTGCCCGCGGAAGGTCCAGGGTCTGGAAGGAGGTGTGGTCCTGTCCTCGCAGCCTCCGGGACTCAGCATCCCCTGTAGGTTATCAGCTGGGCTGAGAAAAAAGGCCTGGAGCTGCAGGCGAGGGAGGCAGGCAGGCTGTCCCTTCAAAGCTTTGCCTTCTTCCTTTTTTATTTTTTAATTTCATTTTTTTTCTTTATCCAAAGACTGAAGAGCTGAAATAATTTATTTTGGATTTGAATAGGATGCGATAAGCCCAAGAAGGGGCAGCCAGGGTGGACACGGTGGAAGCATTAGGTTTTAAATGAGTCATTTGATGCCGGTTCGGGGACCACAGCAAGGCCTCTGGCTGACAGAGAGGCGCCTGAGTCCCCTTGGCTGACCGTGGCGGTGGCTGGGTGGGAGGGGACAGGGCGGTGCCACAAAGGCTGCTGCAGGGGACTTGGGGTCAGGCATCCTGGGGGCACCTTCCTGGTTTCACGCAATGACTGTCACAGGCCTCTTTGTCCACCTCCCTGCTTCCACTGACAACCCGGTGGCCTTGGGCAGGCCCCCCATCTCTCGTAGCCTTGGTTTTGTCCCACGTGATACGGCGATGGGATTCATTCCCTCTAATGCAGACCTGGATGGACTTTTTCTGGAAAAGGGTCAGACGGTGACTATTTTAGGGTTCGTGGGCCTGTCTTTGTTGAGGTCACTCAGCTCTGCCGTTAGAACGTGAAAGCAACCGTAGCCTGAAACCGAAGGCTGGTGGTGACTGCGTTTAAAAATGTTATTTACAAAAACAGGCAGCAGGGGGCATTTGGCCCACAGGCCTTCCGTAGTCGGCAGAATCGCGGTCTCACATCACCGGGAGAGCTCGCCGGGGTACAGGTGTGCCTGCCCAGTCTGTCACCTGACCAGACGAGGCCCTCCGAGGTAGTTGTCCTCTATCTGCCTCCTCAAATCAATCCCCAGTGACGGGCGTTCTAACTCCTGGCTCTGATCGTGTCACTGTATTTGCTTAAAACCCCCAGTGGCTCCCTTGCTGTGCACAGGCTGAAACCCAAATGCCTTTTCTTCACATTCAAGGCCCTTCAGAGTCATCTGCCACTTCCACAGCCCTAATGGTTTTATCCCCACAACTGCCCAGATCCTGGACCCCCTCGGGGGATAAGCCCAGAGCTCTCAGTTCCTGCTCCTCGGCGTCTGCTGCTCTGGGGCTTCGTCTCTGCCCTCCGTAAACTTCCCCCATCCTTTAAAGCTCACGGAAATGAGCCCCTTCCACCGAGCCCTCCTGGAGCCGCAGGCGGAGTCAGCTACCCCCCACCCCCACCCCCGAGTGTGAAGGCGATCCCAGGCGGGGGCTGAATGCGGTTCATCTCAGGCTGTGGACAAGTGGGAGAGGCCTGTCCTGGCACTAGGCACTGAGTGGTCCCGCTGGGGACAAAGAGAAAAAGGAGAGAGAACCGAGGCTCTAACCCTCTCCACCCTCCACTTCCTGGGAGCTCTGTTTGTCTTTGCCTTGGAGGGAAATGGATTTGCTGCATTAAAAGACCACTTCCTCTGTGCTCACCTAGTCTGTGGCAGGGGCGGGGGGGGGGGGGTCTGTGATGGACAGGGAAGGGACTCTGCTGCAGAGAAGGTTCCAACCTTCTTGTTACTTATTGTTTATATAGTTAGTTGATTGGGGGCGAATTGCTTTATCCCCACGAATCTATTTTCTTAGCTCTAAAGGAGGAGACTGCCTGTCTCATTGAATGGTGAGGATGATAGAAGTATTCACTGTAATAATAGTGGCAAATGAGTGAGTCTTTATCGTGAGCCTGGGACTGTTCTCAGCGTTTGTACAAGCGTGAACTCATTGGGTCCTCACACTGACCTTGGAGGTAAGTGCGATGTTCGTTCCCAGCTCTGGATGAGAACACCGAGGTACGGAGGGGTCCCCAGCAAGCGGTCCAGTTGGGGAACCAGCTCCAGACTCTGTGCTCTGTCCAGTTCGCTCAATGAATGAGATGAGGGGCCATGCGCAGTGCTTAGCACATAGCAGGAACTCAAGAAATGGCACGTCCTTCCTGCCCTTGGCAAAGATGTCTGGGATCAGATGTGAGGGAAGGATTTGGCTTGACTGGGGACAGAGTGGGTCTGGAAAGTTTCTCTCTCTTCCCCACCTTCTTGCCAGGGGAGGAGGGAGCATCTGGGCGTACTGTGCAGTGGTGGGTGGGGGGCTGGGGGAGCGTGTGCGGTACCTTGCTCAGTCTCACCTGCACCCATTAACCAGATGGGACGTGGAAATGAGTCTCAGAGTGCAGGGAGGGCAATGTGGGAAGGAGATAAACACCTGGTGGGAAAGAGCTCTATTTTCTCTTTAGAGCCCATTAAGTTTACGGAAATTCGTGAACTTCACACAAACCTAATTAAGCTCAAATAGGGATGCCTAAGTGAGTGCAGGGAGGGCCTTGGTGGTGAGGAAGGCAAGTTCTGAAACAGAGTGAGACTGGTTGGAAAGGAAGAAACCTCTATGAGAGGTGGGGTCAAGGGTGGTGTGGTCCTTGACCATCTGGGTCCAGTGTTTAATTCCCTTATTGGTTCCTAATGGGCATGGAAGGTGGTGGAAAGTACCTACTGCTGGCTCGCGTCACAGGGACTTGCAGAAGTATGAAGGAGAAAGCTTCCACCGAACGCTGGCCTGATGTTGGCTCCAAGTCTCAGGAGGAGGAGGCATGATTTACCCCTGGGTGAGACGGTGAGGGTCTTCACGTGTTGGTCCTGCATGTCGGCTGGAGCAAGGGGCCGCATGCCACTCACCCACAAAGAAAAACAGGGCGGCATTCCCATACCCTCTGGGCCCACGTGGGCTGTGAGGAAGCTAGGGTCCCCCAGGGTGCTGAGTGGGTGGGAGGCTTCTCTGCAGATCCACCTCTCACTGTGGGCTGGTCCTGGACCTGGGGAAGGCTTAGGAAGCCCATTCTGGCCTCACGTCCAATTTGCCTCCTCCAGTACCCCCTGATGAGCAAGGAAGCTGATGTATTACCCCTGTCTCTTTCATAATTAATTCAGAATTGGAGGGGAGAGGGGTGTGATGATTTCTCACCCTCAAGGACCCAAAGAAAGAACTTTGGAGGAAGGAGGTGGTGAAACTGCTGTCGTTAAAGATGTGCAAGTAGAGATTGAATCACTATATAGTGGCTTTTTTGTCTTTTGAGGATGGATTAAATGGCTTTGGGTTCCCCTAAAATGCTAAAATTCTGTGATTTTTCTCTGATCCCACCAATAGAAAAATTTTAGACAGTACATGGTATTAAAAGTGGCACAATTACAGAAGCCGTTTTTGGTCAAAGGATGATTTTCATGATTATGTAGACCTTGCAGTCCACGTATAATAATAAATAGCACATCGACGTGTTTTTTTCTTTTTCTTTTTGGTTCTGGCAGGACCATTAACAAGAGAAGGAAGCCTCTAATGACAGTTCCCTGCATCTCTCTAAAGAGGCCTTTCATGTCTGGCCTCAAAGTGGACGGGGCGGAGGCAGGTCTGGCGGAGCATCTCCCTGTGGCCACCCTCCTGTGTGCCCCTCCTCGTCTCTGCTCTGTTTGGCCCAAGGCTGGAAAAGTGCCTTTGCTGTCATGGGCGTTGGCCAGGGGAATGGTGCGGGGGGGATGTTTCATGGAGATAAAAGACAAGCAGAAGAGAAATGTGTGTGAAATCATGATAATGTGGGTCCCCTGAGTTCTAGTGAGAAAGACACCCCAGGTCACCAATGCTCCTTGCGGGCAGATAAGGAAGGAACAGCACGACGTTCAGAAAAGAGCTAAATAATGTGTTCTGAGACCCTACTGGGCGGCCTTCCCTTTAAAAACACATTCGTATTCATCCTCACATCACCCCGGGAGGTAGATGATGATGACTCTATTTTACAGATGGACTAATTGAGACTCAGAAGTGGTGAAATGGTGCCACAGCTCATGCAACAAAGACATGTCTGAGCTGGGCTTCAAACCTAAGCCTATGAGGGGCTAAAACCAGTCCTTTATTTCACTGAATCGGGCCCGATGGGGGAAGATGAATCCAAAGAGAATGTATTTTTCCTACTGTGGTAGGCTAGAATAATGACCAGCCCCAAGATGTCTGTGTCTTAATCAATCTTACCTTATAGAGTAAAAGGAGTTTGTAGATGTGGTCACGATAACGATTTTGAGTTGAGGACATGATCTGCTGAGCCCTAACTGTCACCAAAAGAGTCCTTATAAGGGGAATGCAAGAACATCAAAGGCTGGAGAAAAAGTGATGGGAGAGTGGGAGGAGAGCTTGGAGTGACGTGGCCAGAAGCCAAGGAATGCTACACCTTCTAGAAGTTGGAAGGAGGCGAGGAAATTTCTCCCCTGGAGCCACCAGAAGAAACCAGCTCTGCCGGCACCTTGATTTTAGCTCCTGAGACTCCTTTTGGACTTATGACCCCTAGCACTGTAAGAAAATGCATTTGTATTGTTTTAAGCCACTGAGTTTGTATTTATTCCTGACATCAGTAGTAGGAAACTAGCACACACACCATCTTTAATAGGAGATGCAACTTGACTATCACATTCTCCATGACTTCCTCCAGCTCATGAGTCTGTCTCGGCCTGCATGGGTCTGAGAAATTGATTAAGTCAACTTTGGCTCTGCACCACTTCAGCTTAGCCCAATGCCACACTCTTGAGAACAAGAGGGGGGGCTAGGTCCCTTGGAAATGATTGCTTTGACCTTTGATGGTAAAGGATGATCCATAGACTGGTGCTGGTCCGTGAACTGCTGGGAAGAAATCATTTACATAGCCCCACCCCACCCACTGGCACCACCTCCAGGGAGTTCAGAAAATGGGCAGAAGTAAGTGTTTAAACCATTTTGCAGCTATTTGGCGTGGCTGAGACACTCAGGCATGGGATCAGAGGGCTTCCCTTGATGACTAGGGTGCAGACCAGTTTGGGTGTAGTTGGAAGTGGGTGGTGAACTGCAGGCAGAACAAACCACGTCTTAGTCACACACAGCAACCCGCACAATGGCCCATGGGAACCAATAACAATTGGTCCTTGGCTACGGGAAGTTTGAGGAGCACTGGCCTAGGCCCTGTAAGTTATATGGCACAGACTTTTTGAGCTCCAAATGTCTTGTCTTTTGCCAGCCTGCAGCTGCTAACAGCATCATAGGAATATAAGCACTCATATTTTGCTGACTTGACGTCTCCAGAGTGAGTCTCTCCCCTGGCTTCAGATGCTCATGGAAATTCTACTCTTGTTTGTCCATTCCCACTACAAAGGGCTGTATTTTCCAGGCTCTTCTTGAGATTTCAGCCCCCTTGGGCACACCTGCCCTTATCTGCTGGCACCCCTACATCAAAAGGACAGCCAAGGAATATGGTGGCCTTTGGTGGAGTTGGGGAAGGAAGATTCTCTCTCTGGTTCTGTGCCATGTACAGTGACCAGGGTTGCAAAGGCACACTGCTCAGGCCCTATGTCCCACACGGCCCATCACTAACACGCCTCCTTTGGCTTCTCTCCAAAGTCCAAACTCATCCCAGGTGCTCATCGGGAAGCGGGGGAGATGCCACACCAACGATCCCATGGTCATCATCTCCCTTGTTCCCAACTGCATCTCTCCTCCCTGGACATTAACTTGGGGAAACCAGAAAGAACAAAAACTTCTAAGAGCTTGACGTTAATTTTGAGGATAACTCCACAGGACTTGTGACAGGATTGAATGTGGGAGGAAGACAGAAGGAAGAGCCTATGATGATGAAGACCTGGGTCCCCACGCGGGAGGTGGCTCCACTTATCAAGGCGAAGGGACGCATTTGAGGAGAAGACAGTAAAGTCAGCGTTGAACATTCTGAGTCCGTGGGAGAGAAACTATGAAGCCGATTTTCTTGTCTGGTTGTGAGAATGAGAGAAGCAGCCCCTGATATCTGGGAACTGGTCTGCGGCTAACAGCCTGTCCTGGGAGCTGTCTGGAGTGGGCCTGGGAGGCGCGTTGGGCTGTGCATTCTCCTGTTGGTCAGAAACACCCTCGAGGAACACGAGTCAGACAGAGTCACTCTGCCATATAATGAGGTGAGACAGAAAACAAGACCCCTTCCTGATGCCATCTGGGCATAGACAAAGCCAAGGTCCCTGTGCAAATCACAATGGGCCCAACACCCTCCTCTTCCAGCTCATATGAGTGTCTGTTCTTTCCCTATTTCAGTTTTAACCTTGCTTTGCTCACCCCTCCTTTCACATAGGACCTATTAAGGTCCTCAGTCGTAGGTTTACCCCCATTTCCTGGGCATCCAGTGAACTCCTCTTCATTTGAATCCTCCCTGAAATCACCTAACAGAAGCCACCCTCTCAGCCTCCAGTGCGGGCTCTTCCTGGTTCCCCCCGGGATGTGCTCTTCTTTGTTGCAAAGTCAACTTTGAAGTCAGAACACAGAGCTGACTACAGGTGTGTTCCTGGTGACCTTTTGGGTGGGTGACATTAACAACTGAAGCCACACAGGCTATCAAGATTCAGGTACAAACTGCACCTCCAGACACCTGACGGCTCTTCCCCAGGGGTTCCCATGGGCCCTGACTTTGGACCTTACCAAAAAACTCTGTTCTCCGGGCCACAACCACCCTTCAGAGATTTGAAGGCAGTGAAATGATCCCCCATTGCTTGGATCTTCTTTGCTTAAACGCCCCCCAAGTTCCTTCTTCCATGAACTCATCGTGTGGCTTCATCCCTCTCATTGCCCCAAGTCTGCAGGGACCTGCGATCTCTCAGGACAATGCGTGTTTTTTTGAGAGGAATTCAGGTGTTTCCCTTTGCCCTAACTCTGTGAACAAGCTTTGCTGGACACATCCGTGCCGTGAAATATGCAAGGCACATCCTTTGTCTGAATCCATGTAGAGCCAGGAAGCAGAGAGTCCTGTCTCCAAGCCTCACCCAGCAGCTCCGCCGTCCTGAGGATGCAGCTTACCTCCCTGGGACACGGGCTGCCATGGAGCCTTTCCTGAAGTCTGGCAGTTCTGTTTGGCTATTAAAAAGAGCCTGCCATGTTGATGAATTATTTAAACCTCAGCAACACTCAATTTATGCAAATCCGATTATCTGTTTAAGGGCAGGTTGGCTTGGAACAGCTTGTAGTTGTGATACTTACTATTATTATTATTTTTTTTGGCTGAAAAACTGGCAAATTCAGTTGAAAGCAGAGTTTAATTTCACCTGAGGACTGCTTAGCCCAGAGCTACATCGTGATGGGGGTGGGAGGTCCCTTTGGTTTCCCATGGGAGTATTTTCCGCCCTGTTGTTTCCACACTATTTAAGCCTGGGAGGGACCTTCCAGACCAGCTGGTTCAATGCCTTCCTGATGCAAAGGAGGAAACTAAAGCGCAGAGAGAAAAACTGACCTGCCCCAGTTATGTGCAGGTTTTTTGTGGGATAAGGGCTCCAAATCTGGGACGCTTTCTCCCTAAACCACACTGCCTCCATGCTGTGGGATCAGTGCCGGGGCTCACAGGACCTTCATCCATGTCTGCGTGGTTTTAGTGAGTGACAGAGAGCCTCGTGGAACAGCAGAGAAGACAGACGGTCCCCCCATCTGGAGGCAAGAGACCCAACCCCTGACTTGCTCTGGGACCTTGGCCCATGTCTAGCTCCTCTCTGAGCTTCAGACCCAACTGTCCAAGGACTGTGAAGGGTCTAGGGTCAGACTAAGTGATCTCCGCCAACGTTCCCAGCTCCAGCCATCTGATAACGGCTCGTTAGTCTAAGCGCAACACCCAGGGCTGGTGTCCTGGGTGGGTGGCCTTTGCAGTCACTCGGAGACCCACGCTCAGAGGGGCCCCACCCTTGGGTTAATGCTGCGCTGTTGCCATCTTGAAATTCTCCATACCTTTCCAGCGAGAGGCCCTGCATCTTCATTTTGCACTGGGCCCCACAAATTATGTAGCCAATCTTGACTGTAAGATTCTCAGAGGGGATAAAACTGAAGATGTTGAAGAACCAACTTCCTTTGTCCTATATTTTCCAGGATAGGTGGTGGCCTTGGTGGCACCAAAAGAAAGATCTGGGCTGACCCTCTCCTTGCCACGACCCTAGACGAACTGGACACCATTTGCTGTGTCACGTGGGTACTTCCGTGAGGGTGGAGTGACTGAGCTGGGGATTTGGAATGGAGAAATGGACTAAATAGCTTTGGCTTTAGGAGATGGCTCTTAGTGACTGGGGCAGAAGATAGGATGGAGAGGATAGGAGAAGATGCAGAAAATGTTCCCAACACTCCCAGTGAGAAATGACAGGACTGGACTGAGGGGGCAGCAAGGCTGGAATTTGTTGCACAAGCAAAATTATAGCAACGAATGACAGATGCTCATTAAGATGGCATCTGCCTCTCAGGCTCTGATTCAACCTCTCCCCCCCCCTCTCTCTCTATATATACAAATATATATATATTTTTTCATTATAGGTTATTACAAGATATTGAATATTGTTTCCTGTGCTATATAGTAGGTCCTTGTTGTTTATCTATTTTATATATAGTAGTGTGTACCTGCTAATCCCAAACTCCTAATTTACCCCCCGTCCTCTTTCCCCTTTTGTAACCATACATTTGTTTTCCATGTCTGTCAGTCGATTTCTGTTTTGTAAAAAAGCTCATTTGTGTCATTTTTTTTTATTCCACATACAAATGGTATCATATGATATTTGTCTCTCTGTTAGTATGATAATCTCTAGGTCCATCCATGTTGCTGAAAATGGTATTATTTCATTCTTTTTTATGGCTGAGTAGTATTCCATTGTGTGTGTGTGTGTGTGTGTGTGTGTGTATCACATCTTTTTTTCATCCACTCATCTATCAGTGGCTATTCAGGTTGCTTCCATGTCTTGGCCATTGTAAATAGTGCTGATACAGTCTCTTTAAACTCTCCACTGAATACCTATGGGAACATGAGATAATAGCTCACAAAATCACCTAAAATTAAGATTGGTAACCAGCCTAATATAGAATCAAAGAGAGATTTTCACTAACTCTAAAGCCAATGAAGTTGGACTGAGACAAACCTGCCTTACTTTTTTTTTTTTTTTTTAAGGAAACTGAGACCACTTACAGAAAAGTAAGAAAGGGCTTTCTGAGACCCTGGGGCCATAAAAATCAGAAAGTAGGGCAGCCATCCTTCTGCGACAGGGAGGCAACCAGGGTGCTACCCTCCCCCCCCACTTACTACTGCCCTCCTCCTCCCTCCCCATCCTTCTGTCTGCATTCAGGCAGAGATAGTAACAGAATTTTCAACAGAAAATGTGTGTGTATGTGTGTGTGCACTAATTGTGCCATATTCCAAGTAGCAGAGTTTAAGCCCCACAGCTGAGGTGCTACAGGCTGAAAGAGGAACAAGGGATGAGCCCCGGAGTCACTGCACGCTGGGATTACAGTTCTCCCTGTGTCTCACCTGCTTCCAGAATCAGTCACCAGGGTAGAACAGGGCCCTCAGTCAACGGAGCTATCTGCTTGAAGCAGAGCTTAGCGGTGGGCTGCACACCCTAGTCTGTGCAGGAGAAGACTGAAAAGAGGGTTCGACCATCACCCATGAGAACAGGGAGTGGGGCCAGTACATTTCTTACACCCCGTATTTTTATAGGGTTTAGATATTTTTAGGTTTAGATTTTCTTGAAGATGAACAATAGGGGGAAAAAATAACCAGCAAAAGATCTTATGTTGCTGATCAGGAAAAGAGACCTGTGATCAAGGTACATCTCTTTAGACTCCAGAAAAAAAGAAAGAAAATGAAAAACACTCAGGAAACTACTTTGTATCCTTGGCAGACATTAAGAAGGTACGGTTTGCTTGGAAAAGAATCAGAAAGTCAAAGGTGGCAAGTTGAGCGCGGAGCAGGGTTTTGATGAGATAAGGAAGAATTTCAATTACTCTTTAGTCAACCACCACCAAATCAAAACAAACTATAATTACAGACCGTGGAGAAGGCCCTAACAATGAAGCTACAACATATCAACATGGATGGAATATTGCCAAAGATTTATCCAAAGGAATATTCACAGCCTTTAATGATTTTCTTAGCAGGCAGGAAAGAGAAAAAGAAAAATGAACTAGGCGTTCAACTAGAGAAGTGAGGGAGAGCACCGCCAAGTGAGCCCAAGGTAAGTGGAAAGAACAGAATACATTTAAGGGAAGAAATTAATAAGTGATAACAGAGAAGAGGCGTATATTGGTAAATAAATCTAGGATTGAATTTTTTGAAAAAAGATGAGTACAAAACATTCTTTGACAACCTCAACAATGAAAAGGAATGAAACACAAGTATTTAGCACTGGACAGAAGAGAAGGACTCTAAGCTCTGATGAAGCAGAAATTAAAATAAAATACTCTGTTGAACTTCTTGTCCATGAATTTGAAAACCTGGACAAACTGGATGATTTTCTAGAAAAGATAAAAATAAAATGAAATAAAAATGACCTAGTGGACATTTATAACAAATTATATTGTGGAGAATTGGGGGAAAATTTCAAAGAACTACCTCTAAGATGGTGAAATCATAGGTGGGTAGGTAAATTCTTCAAAATCTTCATAAAACAAATAACTCCTATTCTGTGTAAAAATTTTCAGAGGATAGAAAAGTATTTTTCAGAGGATGGAAAACAAATTTTAGAAGATGAAGCAGCAGTTTTTACAGAATTTTGAGAGAAAAATTTGTGAGTCAAGATTTTTTACTCAGTCAAATAGAGTCAACAGAAAGACTTTCTCTGTTGTGTAAGGGCTCATGAAATGCCACCCACGATAGAGGTGACGGGTCACATTAGTGGAAAAAAAAATGGATCAGTCAATAAATGGTGTTGGGATGACCAGTTATTCATAAAATACATGGACTTAGATCATTGCCTCTGATAGATTGCTCAAGTCCAGGTAGACTGAAGATGAAAAAAAAATTTTTAAAGCATATTTGGGTTAAAAAAATAATAAACAAATATCTACCTGATTGCAGAATGGGGGAAACCTTTCTGAGAATTAAAAACATACAATAAAGGGGAATATTGGTAAATTAAATAAAATAAATATTGGTAACTAAATAAAATAAAATTATTATGCTTCAGAAGCTCCATAAACAAGTTCAAAAGATAATATAAACCAAAGAAATATTTACAGTATAGATGGCAGAAAAATGATTTAAAAAAGTAGAGGAGAAAACAAAAGATGCTTGAGTAAGAAAATGGGCAGAGGACGTGAGTATGTAATTCAAAAACAAGTGAAATACTAAAGTCCGGTACCTGATACACGAGAGCAAATAGCATATCTCACTGGTGATCAAAGAAAGAAAAATTAAAACAATACTGGTATGGCATTTTCACCCATTAAATTGGCAGAGATGAAAGTAGGTTAGTATCCTCAATGCTAAGTGACCATGTGGAGGAAAGGAGCAAATTCATGCATGGCTGCTGGTGTATCAAATGTGTACAGCATCTGTGGGAGGCAGTTTGGCCAAATGTGATGAAAGCCTTAAATACATACATTTCTTTGACCCAGCGGTTATTCAGTTATATATTTAGAAAAGGATCCTGAAGAGATAACTATATATATGTGTGTGTGTGTGTGTGTATATATGTATATATATGTGTGTGTGTATATATATGTATGTATGTATGTATATCTGCAAAGTCTTATGTGGAAGAACGTGCATTGGGATATTATTTAGAATAGTGAATTCCAAAATCAAGAGATTGGTTAAATTATGTACAGACATAATATGGATCACTATGTAGCCATTAAAAATGAAATAAAGGAAGAAATTAAATGCCACGTGAAGGGCTCATATTATGTGGTTGAGTGGAAAAAGTGGAGGGCAGAAAAACCCAATGTATGTGGCCTAACACACATGAGTGTGTGTGTGTGTGTGTGTGTGTGCGCGCGTGCATGTATGACTGAATCTGGGTGCTAAGGATTTTTACATCTATATTTATCAAAGATACTGGCTTGTAATTTTCTTCTTTGGTAGTGTCTTTGTATGGTTTTGGTATTAGGGTGATGGTGGCTTCATAGCATGACTTTGGGAGTGTTCCCTCCTCTTCAATCTTTTGGAAGAATTTGGGAAGGATCAGTATAAGTTCTTCTTTGTATGTTTGGTAGAATTCCCCAGTGAAGTCATCTAGTCCTGGACTTTTATTTGCAGGGTTTTTTAAAATTACAGATTCGATTTTATTTCTAGTGATCAGTCTGTTCAAATTATCTATTTCTTCTTGATTCAGTTTTGGTGAGTTGTATGTTTCTAGAAACGTCCATCTCTTATGGATTGTCCAATTTTTTGGTATATAATTCCTCACAGTATTCTCTTACAGTTTTTTGTTTTGTTTTGTTTTGTTTTCTTATCTTTTGTATTTCTGCAGTACTGGCTGTTATTTCTCCTCTTTCATTTCTTATTTTGTTTATTTGGGTCGTCTCTCTTTTCTTCTTGGTGAACCTGGCCAGAGTTTTGTTCATTTTCTTTTCTTTACATCTTTGTTCATGTAGACGAATGTGACCCAGATGCCAGCACAGGCCCCCTGATTCTTCCAGTAAGTGCTGGAGTGTTTGGACTCTTCTCACAGCTTGGGAGAGTTTCTGTGCCCCACTGCTCCCTGGCGTCGCTCCCCTCCTGATGCTGTGTCTATATGCTTGATTTTATTTTTCTTTGCATCAGTCTGAGCACGAAGTCCAGCCACTTCCCTCGATGCTGGAGCAGCGTGGGGCTCGCAGGAAGGCCTCCCACATCCTACAACAGGGTCTCCTGCTTGTCTCCCTTCTCCATCTCTTCTTCCTTCTCTCTTAAATTCTTCCTCCATGACCATCCTTTTCTGGAGTCACAAGAGAGGTCTCCCCTTGTCTCACCCAGATTAGTTTCCACATTTAGCCCACTCATCCCAAGTGGCTTACCCACACTTAATGCCATTTCCTTCCTAAAAGAATCCTGGTGGGGGTGTGGGGGAGGGGAGGTAAAAATTCCTCCGTCTTGTTAGATCAACTCTCGTATAAAGCCTTATGTGAATGCAGTGTTATTCACTGCCTTCCCCCCACTTTAATATTTTATTTTATTTTATTTTTGCCGCCTTTTTACTTAGATCCTAACTTTTTTTTTTTCATATTGCTACTCAGTTTCCAAAGTTATTATTTTTTTGGAAGAATTGGTGATCTACTTATTGAGACTGCTTTTCTCTAAAAGTATCCGCATTTTAAAAATTCACTTTGGCCGCTGTGTTCTCTCCACACTGAATTAAAATTGCTGAGGTTTTCTTTAGGAAGGAAGGCTAACGTTGATTGAGGACCTATTACATGCTGAGCGGTGTGCTGAGTGCTGGGCCTACATTATCTCACAGGTGCCACAAATCCTTTCTGGAATAGAGCGGTTGTATAAAAACGTTCTAAAAATACATTGTCTCATTCGACCCTCACAGCCAGCTGGGCAGCATCCCAGTCGCAGGTAAGGAAACCGAGGCCGACAGGAGTGGGCATTGCTGGAGATTTTATGCCGGGAAATTGCAGGTTGAGGAGTCAATCTCAGGCCAGCCAGCTAGCCCGTCCTGAGTGACTATGCGTTCCAGGCACCCGGCAGCCTTTCTGCAGCGCTCCTGACCCACTGTCCATCCACACACACAGCTCCTGTCAGTCCATGTGTCTGTCTCAGGAATGTCGCATGGGAGTAAACTTGGTGCTTTCACATTCGAGTCCATCTATTTCTCCCTCCCTCCTTCCTTCCCCACATCCCTCCATCTCTTTTCTCTCTCTCTCTCTCTCTCTCTCTCTCTCTCTATTTCCCATCTTTGGGGGACTATATAGACTCTTGCTGATAGGGGCTGAGTTGAACCCTGGAGCTGTCATTATCTCTGTTGACCTGGACTAAATCCAGGCTCACCTGACCTGGGAAGAAGGAACATCTTTGCTATCCTCAGTCCCTGGAAACCACTGGACTCCGCTCCTTTTGCCAATGGGCAGAGGCAAGGATCAAAACCAGCGAGTCTTGACTAGGAAAGATTTTATAAAAGCCACATGAGACCACCTTCCCCTTTCCAACTCAGGGATATGGGTGTGACTCCCTGCCAGGCTTCCTGATGGGAGGTAGAAGAGTCTGGACGCCCAGCTAAACACGTGTAGTGTCTCTTGGCCAGTGTTAGGAATGCCGGGCCTTGGGCATCTGTAGCACGAAGAAACCAAAATACTGTCCCCTCATTCTCTGGGTCATTGGCCATGTCCCCTTAGGGGTTGGAAGTTTTGCCACTGGGAGACACACACACACCCCGATGTCCTTCCCTGCTCACCTCTGCTCCAGCCACCTTAACCTCCATGCAATTCCTCCAGGCACCAATCATATCTCCGGGCCAGAGCACAGCTCTTTTCTTCCTGGAAGATTCCCTCCTCACTTCTTGACCACTTCTTTTTCTTCAAGCATCCCTCTTCAACTCCCTTCCTCCTAGTGGGTCTCACACCCATCTCTGTGCTGCACCACTGCCTGGTCTGGCCACCTCTTTGTCCAGCCCCGTCGTCCCCATTGGTGGAAAGTCCCTGGAGGGCAGAGAGAATGCCTCATTCCTTCCCATAGCCTCACAGTTTAGCACAGCTCTTGGTGCTTAAGTGCTTCTCAAAGGCGTGTTGAATGAATGAATAAATCATGTAATCTCAGAATTAGAGAAGTAGAAAAGATCAGCTGAGTCAATCCTCTCATTAATTACCAATAATGAAGAGTCTTAACTGGTTGGGATATAAACACGAATTGCTTGTATTTGTCCTTCCGTCTCTGCCACCAACTGTGCCCACCGCACTCCCCTTCCACGCCGGGTGGAGGGCTCTTGAGATGACAGCTCAGGCTGATTCCAGGACTGTCAGTCATTTTTCGCATTCATCTCATTTTGATGATTAAGATTCAGGTCTGTTTGTTTTTAAAACTCCAATCTCAGATTCAAAGCTCCTTTCAGAACCCGACACAGCCTAGAGCTGAGATCTCAGTGTTGAGGCGGGGTTTGGAGGCGAGGTCCACTCGCTCACACAAACCTCCTCCCTCTTCCCTGCATGGTCCCCTCTGGCGTGCAGGTGGGAGAGGGGAAGGGAGGAGAGCATTTCAGTTGATTATTAGTGGTCCAGCTTGTGGATTGTAAGCTCAGAGTGGATGTAAGGGACCCCAGCAGATGACCTGTTAAGGCACTCAGTCCTAAACACGTCCACTGCGTTGTAAGTGCCTTGCGTGATACGGCTGAATCCTCCAGCTGACCTCCTCCAGGCAGCCTCTTGTCAGAACCCTCAGATGGAAGTTCATTTTAGCTCCTCACTGCCAGGGTCCAGGAGGAGGTCCAGCCCCCAATCTTCCTCTGTTCTTGGACTCCCACGTGGAAGTCCCCAGAATATTCACAACCATGCAGCTAGTAAGCTTTGGGACTGAGACTGAATTCCTAATCTCCTGTGTTCTGATCTTAAGATCTTTCCATTAAATCATACTCTCTCCCAAGATACTGAGTCAAAATTAAGCACTGACCACAGTTAACAAAAATATAGAGATATGCTGAAAGGAAAAGAAATGAAAATAGCAGAAATGAAATTCCATTTTCCACCAAAGATTAAAGTGATTCCTAATAGCCAGTGGTGGTGAGAATGTGGAAATGGTATTTACCTGCACATGTAGGATTACATGTTGGCACCACTTTTTGGGGGGGTGATTTGGAAATACCTATCAAAATGAAAAATGCAAATGCTGTTGGTTTCTGTTATTCCACTTCTAGGAATTAATCTTACAGATGTAGGTGCCCAGTGCCAGGTGGACTGGGATGTTCGTTGTACGCTGTCTGTAATCATGAAATACTGAAAATGACCCAAATGTCCATCAACAGGGAAATGGTTAAATAAATGATCATATAAGGTGCGAATATTATGCACCCTGTTAATTCTCTTCAAGCAGCACTTACCATGTGTATTTATTATATGTTTCCCTCACCCTACCTTCCAGATTGTGAACTCATTGAGGACAAGAACCATGAGACACAGTTTGCTGAAGAATCTGGGATCTGGAGTTAGACCGCCTGGGTTCAAATCCCACATCCACTAGAAACTTACAGGGAGGCTTTGTGTGAGTTACTTAATTTTTTTAAGACTCTATTTCCTGTTCTAAAAATAGAGATGTTAACAGCACCTGTGTCATAGGTTGTTCTGAGACTAAAAGAAGGTCAGTGTGATACGCTTAGAACATAGCTGCTCAGATGAAGGTGATGATGATGGTGAAGATGGATTCATTCACCTGTGGATATTCAGCACCTCCCAGAGTGCCCGGCACAGTGCAGGGTTCCATAAATACCCATTGAGTGAATAAATGAAGTGTATGCACTGGTAGAGAAGGCTGTCTAAGATGTATCGTTGGAGGAAAAAACGATCAAGCTGGGGAACAGTTTCTCTAACCTCATCCCATTTTTATAAAACATATTAAAATTTCTGTTGGAGGTCAAGACATAAATTATACATGTGGTTACCTCTGAGAAATGGGTTTGGGAGTCAGAGGAAGAGAGAGGGAGTGTTGGCTTTTAACTTTATTCCCTTCTGGACTGCTTGATATTATAACAGTGACAGTGCATTCCTTTTCAAATTAAAAATTAAAAAAAGCTATCAGGTTGGAAGGGCCACAGGATTAATTCTTTCCCAGGAATAATTCTTTGGATCATCTGAGGATTTTATCTTTGACTTCAGTCTTCAGTGAGGTTAAAAAGAGCCCTGAGCATCAGAGGAGAGAAGTGGCCAGTGAGTGGGGAAGGCGGTTAAAGGAGGATGTGGTCCTCCAACTGGGCTTGGGGAACTGTCAGACCCAGTGTGTTGTAGCCTAGAGGGGTGGCTGAGAATGAATTAGTGCTTATCATTTCGTGGCAGAAGGTCTGTGTGAGCTAAAGAGGGACAGCACAGTGGCCTTGCCTCGTAGGGGTTACTGTGGCATCACATAAGGGACGTGTGCTTTGGATCTGGTGAGCCTGGGCTCCAGTGGATGTGTTCTTCCTTGGCCTAAACCTCAATTTCCTCATCTGTGAAAGGGGACCAAGGATAACGATCTCATAGCATTGTTGAAGGGATTCAGAGTGATGATATTCAACAGGTTGATTAAGAACCAGGACTCCATAAGAGACAAATTTTGATAATAATGATAATAACCACAGGACCTTAGAAAAGCAAACTAGTCACAACCTTCCAGCCTCCATTTCCTCATCTACAAATGAGGATACTATGTATTTAACAGGTCGATATGTAAACACATAAATGTTACACAATAAGGTACCAGGGTCAGTTTATAAATATTTGAACAGCTTAATACACAGTGTCAAAAACTGTTACCCTTGACAACCTCTTAGTCAAGAAGGCTCTGACTGAGTGTTTGTGTTGTTATCATTATCACCGTCTCAGGAAGGGCAGCACTGGCCTCAGGTTGTTCCAGGTAACTGTAAGGCTGTGGCAGGACCTGAAGGCAGAGGCCGTGAGTTCAAATACTGATTGTGACATAAATGGCTGTGATGCCCTTTAGTGAGGCGGGAAACTCCAGGGAAATGATAACCGATCTGTTCTTTGGGTGGGGATCAGCTTCCATATGGGTAATCCAATTCCACCTAAAACAGTGGGATGAGACAGCCCATGCATCCAGAGGTCAGATTCCAAGCAGGAAAGAGAAATTACCCTTGATGAATTCTGGATGATTTAGCTGAAGAGTGTTTACTGGAGGGACCGCTTACGGAGGTGTGAGCAGGGATAAGAGAATTTAAACGTGGGAGGTCAAGGCACCCAGAAACCAGCGACAGTGGGAAGCCGTTAGCATCTCTAGGGATGAAGGGGCAAGGGGAGGACAGAGGGTTTCAGACGACCCTGGTGGGAGCTAGAATTGTGGATGGGGGGTCATTGCTGTGGGGGTGGTGCTGAAGCAGGGAGGGTGGGGCAGACTGGAGCAATGTGCCTATTCCTTTCTCCTCCCACCTTGGTGGGGGTCTCCCATTGGCTGAATGCAGGGAGGAACAAGGCTGGTGATGAAGTCCTCTGGTATGAGCTTCCTGGGCCCTTGATGGGGATAGAGGAGGGCTGAGAATGGATCTGCAGAAAGGGAGGCGTGGCAGATGGAGAATCACCTGAACTTGAATTAGGTTTTCTGCCCCTACCCTTCCTGTCCCTTCCCCTCCTTCGCATCCTCCTGCTGTCCTGCCTACCAGTCTTCCTCCCTTCTTCCACACCTCCCCTCCTTGCTGCTTTCTTGCCTTTTCTTTCCCACTTTCCTTCATTTGTTCACCAAATACTTACTGTAGTTTCTGCCCTGTCACCAGACCTTTTTATGTCTTTTGGGCTCATCTGTAAAATGGCCACACATTCCCCTCCCTTGCAGAGTTGGAGAGATCAGTTGAGATAATGAAACAAAGTGCTTTGTAAACTCTATCGTGCTGTGCAAATGTAACAAATTACTATTAACATTTTATCCCAGGAGTATTAATGTGACTGGGGTGGGTAATTGGGACAATTTTGCATAAACTTCTTACTTTGAAATTGCCACCAGAGCTCCACTAGGATAAGAGGACAGCTCTCTGTTCCGATTTCGAACTGATGTGAAGGTGATGACAAAGTTCTTTTTACACCTGGGTCTTTTTTTTTTTTAATTATTGCTGAAGGGTGAAGAAATATTTTTTTTTCTTGCTCTTGCATGGAAGCCACAATAATATTTCATCGCCACTGCTTACCTTAAAAAATAGATTTCCTTTTCATCCTCCGCTGGTGATTTGGTTTGCATTAATGCCTTTCATAACTCATCCATTTTGCTATTAAAAATTAATGCTTGGCACTGACATAAACAAATGAAATTTGTATTATTAATGTTTTACATAGGTAAGGTTCTATAATAACAGATTCATCATAGCAGACTGTTTTAATTAAAAGATTCACTGGTTCCTCAAACACATCTGAGAAATTGGTTTGGGGAAGAACCAGGGATGCAAAAAATGACAGGTAGAGAGAGGGCATGTCTGATTACTGGGAGATCAATAGTTTGAATCTCCAGGGATTGGCAATGGCTTTGGTAGCACACTTAGTACAGGGCCTGGCTCCCAGGAAGTGTTCAATTAAGGCATGACTTACTATGAAGAGGAAGGAAAGGAAAAAAATATTTGTTCCCTGAAAACAACTGCCCAATTATGTGTTTTACTCAACAAGTGTTTGGTGAGCATCTAATGTGTGTCAGGAGCTGTCCTAGGTACTGAAGATTCAGTCGTGAAACAAAGATGTCTGCTTTCACGAAGCCCACATTTGAGTGAGAAGAGACAGATAATGCATCATTATGTCAGATGGTGATAAGGCTTACAGAGAAAGGTGCAGCAGGGTCAGAGGTTAGAGACAGCTTGGGAAGCTGTGGTTGGGTGGGAGGAGAGGTGTGAATTTTTAAATAGAGAAGTCAGATAAAGCCCTAAGGGAAGGTGACATTTGAGCAAAAGCTTGGAGGAGAGGTAGGAATGAGCCAACTGCTCTCTGGAGAAAGGTTGCCAGGAAGAGAGAAGAGCAAATGTAAAGGTCCTGAGGCAGGATTGTGCGAACAGAGAGGAGAGGATGAGTGTGAGCCTCCGAGATGAGGTCTGAGAGGTGGGGACAGGTGGGTCATGGAACTTGATTGACCAGTGGGAGGACTTTGGTTTTGATCCTTACAAGTGCTCTGTGAGGTTGAATGTATTATCTCCATCTCCATGGAGTGTGCTGTATCCACTGCCATCAAGTGGGGCTTGAGGGAGTCAGATCAGTCATCTCCATCCAACAGTGGACTCACACCTCTAACATCTTCATCAAGGAAGTTTAAATGAAAGATGACCTTGGATATCACCTAGTTCAACACCTCACTTTCAAAGATGAAGTACTCAATGTCCCAGATGTGATCTACCCAAGTTAGTGGAGAGTTGGAACCGACATCACAGAACATCAGGGCTGCCTACCCCTTTGGGGCCAATCTCCTCTCACCTTACCTTAATCAGGAGGCAGGGTAGCCTGGTGGTTAAGATCCTGAGTTTGAATCCCTGCTCTGCCACTATGTGCTGAGTTACCTTGGGCATGTTTCTTAATCTCTCTGAATCTCCATTTCTCATCTGAATAAAGGGGATAATAATAATCTGATTTGAAAAGAATTGTTGGAAAGATGTGATGATGAGGCCAAGCACTCAGCACTTTGGTGACACATAATAAACCCTCCACTATCAGTTACTATGAGTAACATTGTTAACATTCATAGTATGAGATGGGTATTATCCCCTGTGGTTTGCAGATGGGCAAACTGAGCTCTGAGGGAGTGGTTTATGTATGGGCACTCAGCACCCTGGGAGCTGTGGGGATGATGCTCCTATCTGATCACTGAGCTGTGAAGAATCCTTTGGCATTCCCCTTTGACAACTGAAGCCTCTTAGTGGAAGTGAGTTCTTGCCACACTGCCTGTTACCAGTCCTCAGGGAACCAGGAGCAGGGTTTGAGCAGAACTGAGATCACACTGATATTGGCAAATGCAGTGTGTTGAGAAACTAATTTACCATCTTAGCTCCCAGTATGCAGGGATGGCTCTAATGGGCTTTCCTCGTCTGTGTGGACATGTTAGTGACACAGCACACGTCCCACCAACACTGCTTCTGAAGCCCTCATTTTCTCGAGGGCAGAGGTGGCGTGGTGTGTGTATGTGGAGGGAGAATTTGCTTTGCAGTGTTTGTTAAATAATAATGATGATGATGATAATAATAATAATAATAATAATAATAATAATAATAATAATAATAATAATAATAATATAATAACCCCTGTTATTGAAGTCCCTACTATGTGTCAGGCCCTGAGGTAAGTGCTTTATATACCTTCTCTCTAATTCTCCCAACAGCCCTGCAAAGTAGTTGTGGTAGCTACCATTTTGCAAAGGAGAAATGGAGGATCAGAAGGCATGTTTCCTGATACCACACAGCTCATGAGAGCCCTTTGTTTGGTCATTTATTTATGCATTCATTCAGTTGTCTGAGAAATTCTCATTAAACACCTCTACCGGTCCAGCCCTCCACTAGGCACTGAGGATTTATTGATGAACAAAATCAGTGCAGTCATGAAGCTTATGGTGTAATGGAGAAGTCAGCAAATAAAGAAAAAATTGCAGCAGTCAGCCTGTAATTATGACCTGGGGACTGTGAGGGATTCTTTGTGGGAGAACCAGAGGGAAGCTACTTAAGTGACTTGTGGGAGGTTCCAGAGCTGAGGTGGAAACAGAAACCCCCATTGGAAATCCTCAGAGCTGGAGAAGGCTCAGTGCTTCCGGATTTCCACCACGGAGAGGACAGGCTCCCCTGGAGTCTCGGTGTGAGTCCCAGCCCTACAATGTCCTACTTGAGTATTCCTGGGCCAGTCCATTCATCTCTTAGAGTCTCTGTCCCTTCCTCCTTGAGAAACGGGAAGAAGACTCACTTCACTGAGCTGGTGTGAGCCTCAGAAGAGGGAAGGCGTGAGGAAGGTTGGAAAAGTCAAAGGTGCTTTGCCTGTCACACCTCTGATGACATGACTGAGGTCTGGCACTGCTCAGGGCAAGTGACAGTGTTGGGGCTGCGGTCTCAGGACTCTTAGAGCCATGCTAGGGAAATGACTCTAGGTGGGGCCAACGTCTTGCTTTGCCTCAGGTTCCATAGAATGGGTGTAAAAGTCTGATATCTTATCTCCTGTATGCCAGCAGCCCTGCAGAGAGGATGCAGAGAAGGCATTTGCCCAGGTGAGGCATGTGTGCAGGGTGAGAGCATCAGAAATTTGGACGTATGTATCGCGAGGCTTTGCCTGGAACAAAATGAGGTGAGTTTCATGAGAGTGGAACTTGGAGAAGGAAGGGGCATTTTAACCTTCTCTCCTCCACTGTCTTCTGTCAGGATGCCTGCAGTTGTCAAAGAAGAAAAATAAAAGCAGCCTTTGGATCCCACCCTCATATTTCTTCCATGAAAGTTAGACTATCCTTCTGAGTGGTAGGAAGTCCTCAGTGGGTGATGTGGCTGATACTGTGGATTCGGCTGTAATTATTGAGGACACTGCCTCTTAAATGCACATTGTTCAATGACTTCGACAATTGCAGTGTAATTATATTAGTAAATGTACTGTACTCTACTTGGTAAAGGTAATGAAATTTTAATTGCATGTGACTTCTGCAGCCCTGCCTGGGGTCCAGGATCTGTGGGCATGTATGACCAATCAGTGGCATTTCTGGAGAGAAGGACCAGGAAAGCATGGAAATTCCACTACATGCCAGCCACACTGTGATTCATGCTGTGTAGCCATCACAACAGTCCTGGGAGGCAGCCCCATATTGTTGACGGGGACCCTTGAGGCCAGAAAGGACGGTGTCTTATTTGAGTCCTCAAAAGTGAGATTCAACCAGGTGTGTGGCCTCCAGGTTGATAACTGTTTCTTTTACATTATGAGGCCAGGAAACTAAAGAACAGGAGCTGGATCCAGTTTCCATCAAATGTCCCACTTAGACAAAAAGAAAAAAATAGGAAATGGAGGCTTGGAGTATTACCTGTTTGAGATCAGCAGAACTGAGAGAAAGGTAAGAAACAGTCATTTCTTCTCATCAGGGAGCTGCTGAATCATGTGACAGTGGAGGCACCATAGGAGAGAATTCAGGATGCTGGAGTAATCCAGGAGGACTTTCTGAAGGTGGTGATGTTGGGGGCTGATGCCATCGTGAAGAATGAGTCACTATCCTATGAAAGCCTGCCACTCTGGGTTGTGTCCTTGTCTGTTTTCCAGTAGACTGTGGGCAGGGGCTCTCTTATGCACCTTGGTTGGTGCCTATCACAGAGCCTGGTACACAGTAAGTGCTTAATAATGTTGTTAAATCAAATTCACATCTTTACTATATGATCCAGCAATCCCAGTCCTGGGCAGACATTATATATGTGTGTGTGTGTGTGTGTATGTATACATATACATACATATGTGTGTGTATATATATATGTACACACACACACATGCACACACACACAATAACTCAGCCTTAAAAAAGAGTGAAATAATGCCATTTGCAGCAACATGGATGGGCCTAGAGATTGCCATACAAAGTGAAGTAAATCAGACAGAGAAAGACAAATATCCCATGATATCACTTATATGTAGAATTTTAAAAAGGAAACAAATGATAAAACAGAAAGAGACTCACAGACATAAAACACAAACTTATGGCTACCAAACGGGATAGACAGGGTAGGGGAGGGATAAATTAGAAGTGTGGGGTTAACGGATACAAATTACTATAGACAAAACAGATAAACAACAAGGTCCAACTGTAGAGCACAGGGAACTATATTCAGTATCTTCTAATAACCCATAATGGAAAAGAATCTGAAAAATAATATATGTATATGCATATATATGTGTATATGTATAATGAAGTCACTTTGCTGTACACCTGAAACTAACACAACATTGTAAATCAACTGTACTTCAATTAAAAAAATTCAAATCTTATGTGAGCGTTAGCAAATGCTCCAAAACTCTGAAAGCCTGGACAGGTGAGGATTATATTAAGAGAACACCCAGACTTTAGTGGGAATTTCTGCTGGAAGTACTCTCTTTGACAGGAGTTGGATGCACACGGAATGAACAAGAATTATTACTACTACTATTATGATTTCTAAGAATGATCATGATGACAATATAGCCCACGATTATAGCTCTATTGATTACTTATTATACACCAGACTCCACGCTAAGTATTTTATACAGATCTTCTTATTGAATCTTCATGGAAACTTATGAAGCAGGTAGCATTATTATTTCCATTTTACAGATGAGGAAGCTGAGGCCCAGAGATGTTATGATACTAGTCCTGCATCCCACAGGAAGGGACAGAATAAGGGCTTGAATCCAGGGCAGCTGGATGCTAAACCTCACGCCACTTCACTGCTCTGTACCATCCACTCAGCTAGGAGGGCACAAGAAATGGTCAGACCAATTGAGGTTGAACTTTGGTATCAGTGAGGGTAAAGGCAAGATGTTCTAAGAAAAAAAGCAGATGGCGGTTATTGCCAGAGGGTGTTGCTAAACGGGTAGGAACGTGCCGGTTGACCCAGCTGTATGATTTTGCCTAATTCTGAACAACCAAAGAGGGCTACGTTAACCAACGTGATTAGATTCCAGAACCCCCGCTGCCTAAGTGTAAATTGCAGAGTAGCTCTTACATCTATTTGAGGCTAAAATGTGAAATGAAACCTGGCTCCCTGTGGACCTTTGTTCAGTACTCACAGGCAGATTCTTGGCATG
Source organism: Camelus bactrianus (assembly GCF_048773025.1). Classification (NCBI taxonomy): domain Eukaryota; kingdom Metazoa; phylum Chordata; class Mammalia; order Artiodactyla; family Camelidae; genus Camelus; species Camelus bactrianus. Next base: position 64,667,930 of record NC_133542.1, on the reverse strand, counting down.
TCCTCCAAAGGGCCACAAGAAGCTAGGAGGAGACCTCTGTGACTGATATTGGGAGCACACGTCACATGGGAACTTGATCTTCAGTCTCTCCAAGGAGTGCCCTAACCACTAGCTACGGGATGCTGGTTGTTATGGTGATGTGAGGAGAAGAAAGCCAAGTAAGGGGAGGATTGAGCACAGCGAGAGAGGCTTAGACAAGAAGCACCAAAAATGAGACTCAAACCCAGGCTCCAAGTTGATTACTCCTTCTTTCATAGCTTTACAGATTCAGGAACTAGTGACCAGAAATGGCATCCAATTTTTGCTCAAAGTCCCTTTTATCGCAAATGAAGAGGCATTTGATTCAGGAAGAATCAACTCTCTTCAGCTCAGCAGAATTGGAGATCCCAGGAATGAGAGAATTTGTCAGCCCCTGTCCTCTACAAACTGCTGAAGTGCATGTCAGACCTCACAGAGGGGAGCTCAGGATGGGCTGGACTCATCAGGAAGGCTTCCTGTAGGAGGTGACATTTGCTAAACACGTTCCACTGAGATTGGCCTGGGATGGCCTCAGCCTGCTGCTGCAGTGCTACTGGCCACCCAGATCTTTAGATCCTGCCAGCCAGACCAATCTCCCTCTTTGTTACCCGGAACCCAGAAGGAACAAGATAATCAGTGTCCTTCGTAGCAAGGACAGAAGAAGCATGGTCTGGGAGGCCATGGGGTCTCAGCCTGGCTTTTCTCCATCTCATGTGTCCCTGTGAGCTCATTGGTCCTGCTCTGGAGTTCTTGGTTCCTGTGTGTGTTAAATAAATGTGGTGGATCAAACCATCTCTCAGGTACCTTTTGATTCTGAAAGTTCCCCATTTTGTGATGCGTCCTTAAAAAAATACACTTATCTGCCCTGAGCAGCAAGTGTTGCGTCCAGGAAATAGTGCAGTCAGTTGGGAGGGAAGAAGCTTGGTGAACAGTGCAGTTGGCCAGGGTGAGCGGGTCAAGTCAGGTCCGGGACCTTCCCCAGACAGGCAGTTCTGAGGCAGGCGCTGAACAATGAGGAGGGTTTTGTTAGATGAAAGATGATCATACAGAGAAAATGGCCCAAGCAAAGGATCAAGGAAAGAGCATGCAACAGGTCTTCTAGAAAGAGCAAAGAGTCGGTCAAGTGGGAATGAGGCTGCTGGCATCCCTCTTCCTGACCACTGGACTCCGAGCTGCCCTGGGGACGAGGGACGGGGGCTGCACTGTCACTCTTGCATCCCACAGCCTGGCACAGTGGCTGACGTAGAGCAGCCCATATAGAACACTTGTTTGGTGAAGGAAGGGATTTCTCTGCATTTCAACGCCCGGCTACATCTAGCCAGAGGTGCCTTTGTTGGAATGAGTTAAGTGGGCAGAAGCTGAATCCTGCTAACATTTCAAAACACGGACCCTGAGAGACTCAAACAGCATCTCCTTTGGAGATTTGTGGCCCCTGGATATCCCACATAATTGGGAAACAAGTCCCTGGTTGTCAGCCTTCAAGCCATTGTTGGCTCCTGAGGGCTTTGAGACCAAGGCTGGGATGTTATATATATTTACGTACATACGTGTGTATGTGTGTGTGTGTGAATTATTTTATTATATGCTTCTTTTCCCACTTTAATTGTTGCTGAGCTCATGTTTTATTTTAATGAATGTTTTAATTTAGTACATGCACCATGAGGCACTTTCTCCGAGGGTGTAATTAAGTTTGAAAAAAAACAATTGGCTACTCTAGCATTTGAGGCTAGGAGAAAAGGCTCAGAAAGGGTGGGTTTGTGGCCCAAAGTCAGTGGGAAAATTAGGGATGAATCTGAGAGGCGAAAAGTCTTTAGGGAATCTTGTGGAACGTTATCAACCCCTCTCCATTTGAGCCAACTAAGAGAGCAGGTGAGTGAGATTTACGAGACCTGCTATGTGACGCCTGCATGTTACACACAACGTTCTGGGGTATCGCTTTCTCCTCTCAACAACCCACAAAGCAGTTTTTCTTGTTGTCATCTCCTAGACAAAGAAAGTAAGGCTCAGAGATTCAGCAGCCTTTTCTGAGTCTAGCAAATGGCAAAAGAGTCAGAATTTGAACCCCCATCACTCTGTTCTCTAACTCTGGGTTCATTTTACCAAACCACTTTCTTATTTGGGGACACACAGAAAATATTGGGCAACCCCCCCTCCCCTGGAGTTAGGTACAGGAATATTCTCACTTACCTAAGAAGGATGAGACTGTCTGATGCCTTCCGTAGAACTAGTGAATCTCTCTGGTGAGGTTCAAAGTCAACTTCAGTTCTATGCATTTTTTGAGAGTCGCTTTAAAACTCGCACAATACCTCTGCTCCGCCCACCACGAGCACTACCTCAATTACTACTAATGACTTTGCCTGAACTATTCTGAGCACATCCTGTCACAACTCTAAGAGGCAGTTCTATTATTATCATGAGATTCATGACAGCTCACGTTTTCAGAGATCACATTTCTTTCAAAGCTAGTCCCTTCACAGATCATGGGCTCTGAGGACATCTTGGTTGGGAAAGCTCTGGGTTCAGACCCAGTTGGGCTCTCAGCCCCACATCTTCCCAGCCATGCATCCTTTACTGATAGATTCCATGTTTATTGGCTCCTATCACGGTTGTTCCAGAGGCTGGGAATCCTGAGATGATCCCAGCTCTCACACAGCTTACCTTCCACCAGGCAGACCCAGGCAATGAACAAATGAAGGAATATATACATAAAAGGGACTGTCGGACAATGGTGTGTGCTTTGTGGGAAACGAAACAGGGAGGTGTTACAGAGTCCTGGAGGGATGCTCTGGGAAGTCTGTCCTGAGATGATGCCTAAGCTGAGGTCTAGGCGCCAAGCAGTGGCCAGCCCTGTCCAGGGCATCCCAGCAGGGGAGACAGCAGGCAAAGAACACAGGGTGGGAGGGCTTCTCGCCGCCATTTTCTTCCATTTCCTATGTCTTCCTGCATTTCTTCTTCCAGACACACCTGCCACAGTGGGTGACCTTATATTCACTTGTGGGACTATTTCGTTAGTGTCCATCTCTCCAGTGACCACAAAGTTTGATGGGGCAGGAGTCATGTCTTCTGTGTTCACCATTGTAACCACAGGGTGCAAAGACAGCAGCTGGCTTGCAAATATTTGCTGAATGAATAAATGCTTGGCAGTGCTGTTCCCAACCACTGTTCATGTTTGTAAACTCTAAAGTGCAATCAACTGACATTTGATCAATAAGACGACTAAAAGCTGCAGGGTGCAATGCTTACCTCCTACATTGTCTAGTGCTTTGTACTTGACTGAGAACTTCCACCGTGTTCTAGTTATTCCAGACATGTGTTTGAACATCTACTGTGTACCTGACCTTTCACAGTTGAATCTTGTGAGACACATGATGGGGAGACAGTGCCTGCTGCATGTGCCCATTTCTCAGATGGGGAAAATGCCCCAGGCAATTTTATGGCCAAGGTCATTGATGGCCTAATGCTGCATTAATTCTTTCCCAAGTTTCATCCTTTCATTCTGGTCTGTCTGGGGATGCACATTCTAGAACTCATAAACCTGATGTTTGCTTGGGACAGGGGGCAGGTTGGAGGCTCTGGCTGGGGAGGGAGGCCAAGGAGTGTGAGTATTTTGGCTCCTGCAGTTCCTAGCACTTTCTTGGTGTCTGTGACATGAGGTGTGCTTGATAAATACACTGTTTTTTATGAAGTATAGTCAGTTTACAATGTTGTGTTAATTTCAGCATAGTGATTCAGTTATACATATGTGTATATATATGTTCCTCTTCATATTCTTTTTCATTAAAAGCTATTACAAGATATTGAATATAGTTCCCTGTGCGCTACAGTAGAATCCTGGTGTTTATCTGTTTTATATACAGTAGTTAGCGTCTGCAAATTTCAAACTCCCAGTTTATCCCTTCCTACCTCCTTTCCCCCTGGGAACCATAAGTTTGTTCTCTATGTCTGTGAGTCTGTTTCTGCTTTGTAAATAAGTTCATTTGTATTATTTTTTAGATTCCCTATATCAGTGATAGTATATGATGCTTATCTTTCTCTTTCTGTCTTATTTCACTTTGAATAATAATCTCCAGGTCCATCCATGTTGCTGCAAATGACAATGTTTAGTATTCCATATATACACACACACACATACATATATATATACAGTGGAACTATCTATCTATCTAGATATATACACACACACCACATCTTTATCAAATCATCTGTTGATGGACATTTAGGTTGTTTCCATTTCTTGGCTATTGTAAATAGTGCTGCTATGAATATTGGGGTGCATACATCTTTTCCAATTAGAGTTTCCTCCAGATATATGCCCAAGAGTGGGATTGCTGGATCAGAGGGTAGGTCTATTTTAAGTTTTTTAAGGAATCACCATATTACTTTCTATAATGGCTGTGCCAAACAACATTCCCACCAACAGTGTAGGAGGGTTCCCTTTTCTCCACACCTTCTCTAGCTTGATAAATTCTTTCTTGCTTGACCCTCTCCCTGTCCTTGGGAACCCTTATTCGCTCAGGATAATATTTAATCACTTGCATAGCCTTTGTCCTCCAGGCCTGCCTGGCACCCCTACTGGCTTTTCCAGCAGTGACACCAGCATGCCATCATCTCCTTGCTTCTCTGTGCTCCCAGGAGACCAGGTTCCTTAAAGGGCAAGGCCAGCTCTCTCCCCTCTGTATTTCCATGCCCACACAGGGCCTGGCACATAGTAGGTCCTCAGTAAATGTCTGTCAAAGGGATGGTTGAAGGAAGCACGCCCGCCCCGGGAGGCTGTAGGGCTGGAGCGTGTTCCCCACGTGCATTCGCCTTGCCTAGTGTTGGGCTAGCTCACGGGGGCCACTGATCTTTGTTGTACGTTCTAAAGTGGGTGATGTTGCAGGTCTGCAGCTGTGTATCTGGCATGAGCTTGCATCCATCCTTGCAATTTGTGAGCACGGAGGCCATTTAATTAAACAGGACAGAATTGAATCTGGGAGGCTGTTATCGCCGATATTGCTTTCTGAGCACGGCCTGGCTGCGAGGGAATCCGAGGGAGGCTGGGGAGCGAGCTTCCCCGCTCATTCTGGACCTGCTCTCACCCTCCGGCCCAGATGGCATCGAGAGGTGCGTGAGATTCTGGGCACAGATCGAAGCCCTCCGCGTGCCCACCCCCAGTGGTGGGTCCGAGCCGCTGACAGGCGTGTGCCTCTCCCCAGGAGGCAGCCAGAGCTCCCTGAGCTAATTTTGCAGAGGGGAACCTTGCCAAGACAGAGCAAGCTTTCATTTGCCTAAGTCTGCATCAATAATTAATCCAACCCGGTTTTACACAAGACTCGACATAAAATGATTAGCTCTGAGAGCTTCTCTTCAGCTCATCTCCGAAGAGGGCTATGACGAATCCAAAAATTGACGACCCCTGAGAGTTCAGATGGGCAGCTCAGAAAGTCTTCTCTCCTTCCCCAGTTCAAGTCCCTCCATGGCTCCATCAAGGCCTTGGCCATTGTCAGCCATGACTTTCCAAAGTCCAGGTCCTTCAGTGGCGTTCCACCCAGCTCCTAATTCAGCACCCACTGGTATTTCCAACACAGCCTGCTTTCTCTCACAACTCGCCTCCAGTCTCCCTCCATTGGCACCAAATAGCCTTAACCCGCTGCCCCTTGTTGCCTTGGCTTGTGCTTCAACCCACATTTCTGTGGGTTGAACTCTTATTCATCCTTCAAGGCTGAAATCCAATGTCACTTCTTCTAGGAAGCCATTTCTGAATTCTCCAATAAGGACTATCTTCTTTTTCCTGCCTTCTAGTTGCCTCTTTGAAACATACCCCAGTCTGTCTTGTCCTACATCGTTTATGTACATGTCTTCAACCCCGAGATAGTCTAGGTTTCCAGGGGCAGCTAACAATAATTAGTGATGGAATACCCACTCGATGTCAGTGGCTCTCACCAAGGGAAGGAGGCAGACGTGCACCTTCTTGTTTTTTTCCCTGAACTGAATTCTCAATCTTATTTCCAAATTTAGCTAATAGCACCAGTACCTTCTCAGTTCCTTGAGCATAAAGCGTCCTCTTTTTGGCCATATGTTTTTTCTTCTTTCTCAAGCCAAGCGGTCATAAGGCTTATCATTTATCCTTACTAACATCTCCAGAATCTATCTTGCTTCCTAGTCCCTTTGTTATATGGTGGGAGACCTCTGAATCTCTTCCCAAGTGAGGAAAGAGCTTCCAATCTGCAGTCCCTACCTGGGGTCCCCACCAACTGTGTCCTTTTCCCATTGTCCCACCAGAGCCCTTTTCTCCTGTTCATACCCTCTTACTGCTTAAGGCGAAAGCTCTAACTCCCCAGGCCCATTTCTCGCTAGTCCCCAACCTACACCAAACCCCACTCAACTTCCCATCACTGCTCAATTACCCCCTGCTCTTTGAGGCCTCTCTGCACTTTCTCCTGTCTAGAAGAAACTTCCAGTTCCCTCACCCACCTCCCAACCATCCACACATCTTCCAAAGCCCAACTCAAAAGTCACCTCCTTTGGAGTCGACTCATTTCTCCCTTTGCAGAGTTAAGGAATCTATTCTTTGCTCCAACATCACGTTGCTCACACTGTGATGATATCCATGTGTTGTGTATCTGCATTCACTCCTCTGTCCCCTGCGCTCTGCCTTAGCCCCCAATCCCTTTCAGGGAGGGTAGTGACCACATCTTGGTTTTTATCTCCCGTTCCCCAAAGGTCTAGCCCAATATTTGGCCCACAGCAGGTGTTCAGTCAATATTTGTTGAATTATTAGATAAATCCTGGAGGAAATGGGAATTCGAGAAAGTAGTCTGATGATCTATTGAACAAGAAATTATCTTCTGTTGTTATATCGACACTGGTTTTGTTGCTACTGTTTCTCAGCCATCAAGCAGCATGTAGGACTTGTTCATCTGTCCCAAACTCTCAGTCAAGTTTATGTTTTAAATATTCCATGATTTCTCAAAAGCCAAAATAGAACTACCATACTACCCTGGAATTTCACTCCTGGGTATATATCTGAAAAAAACCAAAAACACAAATTCAAAAAGATACATGCACCTCAGTGTTCATTGCAGCATTTTTTACAGTTACCAAGATATGGAAGAAACCTAAGTGTCCATCAACAGAAGAATGGATAAAGAAGAGGTGATAAATATATATATAAACATACACACACAATGGAATATTACTCAGCCATAAAAAGAACAAAATGTTGCCATTTCCAGCAACATGGATAAACTTGGTAGGTGTTATGTTATATGAAGTAAATCAGGCAGAGAAAGACAAATACTGTATGATATCACTTATATGTGGAATCTAAAAATACAACAAGCTAATGAATAACAAAACAGAAGCAGACTCACAGATACAGAGAACAAACTAGTGGTTACCAGTAGGGGGTTGGGGCAAATATAGGGGTGGGGGAATAGGAGGTCAAACTATTGGGTGTAAGATAGTTTCAAGGGTGTATTGCACAACACGGAGAATATAGCCAATATGTTGTAATAATTGTAAATGGAGTGTAAACTTAAAAAATTGTATAAAATATATTTTATATCGTTGTTCCCCAAAGAACATTCAGAACAGACATCCCAAATAGCTTGTTTTTAAGTAAAGTCCCTTCCTAAAAATATTTAATGCCTGCTATATTCTCTGCCCTGGGTTAGATGCTGGGAGAGGTACCCGAAACAACATGGTCCCTGCATGAGGAGAAGGTCACCGTCTGCTTTGGGGACACAACAAATACAGGCTGGAGTGAGTCTGATAGTGATGCTTCTGATCATAAAGTCAGTAACCGAAAGGCAGCCTCCAAGGGAATAGAGCTATAACTGAACTCTCCATTTTAGCCGTCGGCAGTAGCAAGGAGCCTTTCAAGTGGAGAGTGAAATCACTGTGTTCAGAAAGGCATCACGGAGGGGTAGTTTGCTGAACAAGATGGATAGAAGTATCTGTCTTCTTTGCCAGTTGGCCAGCACACTTACTCGCCACAGCCATCTTCTTTTTTCCCCTCCACGCCTCATACAACCGCCTTCTCCTTTTCTTTCCAATAAATCTCCCTTTGTTTCTCTTGAGACTCTCCTGCCAGCCTGTCAAGAACTCTGCACAAAATAGTGTATTTCTGTCAAGAGCTCCGTGTGAAGTGTTAACTGTCTTCTGAACACAGGAGGCAGCTGAGGCAGTGTGCGGGGACAGCCTGGTCCTGATGCCTTTTTACATCCCTTCCTGCAGGCTCTGGACCGACTCAAGTCTGCTGATTCAGCTTCAGAGACTGGGCTCACGGTCCTGCTCAGCTCCCAAATGCTCTCTCAGAGACAGCCGTGGAGAGGAGAGGATGCCTGTGGGCCTGCTCTTTTGGGACCCCTGGAGCAGTAGTCCCATCTCAGGACCCTGGACAGCACCAAGCCAATGGGTCAAGGTGCAGGGCTTCAGCTAACCTGTTGTGTGTCTTTGGTCTGGGTACTGCACCTGTCTTTAGTTTCCCCACCTGCATGATAGTGGGAGTAGATAATCCCTAGGGTGTCTCCCTAGTCTGTCATTCCATCATTTCACAAATCTACAGCAGCTAAAACTCATTGAACATGTGATACTCTCCTGGGAATCCAAAGTCAATAGAAAAAGAAATGGTCTAAGTAATTCAAAGACCCAGGAGGGACATTCTTTTAGGGAAGTAAGATAACAATGATAATAAAATCTAAGATCACAGTGCTTTTCCATCTCTTATCTGATTCTCCCAACAGTCCTGTGGGAAGACAGCCAGTTACACAGGACTTCCCCCTGGACCATCAGAGCCACTGTGGACAGATTTTCAGGTTGTGCACTGCACAAGGGCAGCACATCTGAGGAAATGCCATTCTTGTTAGAAATCCAGACTGACTTCTCCGAGAGGGTGTGCTTGGTCACCAAGAATCCAGGCCTCCCAGCTGGCACCAGGATTTGTGTACACATGCCCCGGGGAGCCCCTATGTCACACCCACTTGTGAATGTACACGTGCATGCCTGCTCCTGTCCTGACCACACTTTGGATGTCTTCTGAGAGGACCTACCCAGTCTCTTGGACGGTGGGGCTAGGATCTCAGAGAGCATGCTCTTCAAGGCAGGTGTGCCTCTGCCAGCGGGGAAGGGGTGAGTGGAGGGGGTGGCAGTGCATTTGCCCTGAAACCTCCCTGCAGTGCACAGGCAGTCCTAGCCTAGGGGATACCCACACAGCCACCACAGCACCTGCTTCTTAATGGGGCATATACACTCTGGCATCAATTTAAAAAGAAGCTGGAGACACTGAGGTTCTGTGCTGGCAAATTTTTGCTGATGGAGCAGATTAAAGTCAGTTAGAGAACTTTTTCTATCCTGGCCCTGTTCCTCATTTCCCTTCCTCCACCTTTCCCTTTGCTATGTGAGGGCCACATCAGGGGCACCCAACATAGCTGGAGGGGCCATATACCTGTATCCCTGCTTGTGCCAAAGCCAGACTGCTTATGGTTGTCCGGGTTAATACCCCAACTCTAAACATTGTTGCTGGAGAGAGGGTATTTTTTCTCTAATTTGCACAGAGGCACTATTCAGCTAACAATGGGGGCTCTCCTGGGCCCATACTTTGTTGCAGACACTGAAGATGCCTTCCCAAGATACAGGTTGGATCACGCTACTTCCTCCCTCTAACACCTGCAATAGCTCCCCATTGTCCATGAGAGGCCTTTGTACGTGTGGAGGAAAAAGGGCATATTCCAGAACTGCAGGGCTCATGATCAAAATACACACTTCCAGGTTCCACCCAGATGTAAAATGTTGGCAGGGATGTGAAGTGGGGAGAGATGTGGAGACAGAAGTTATGTGTATTATAAAAAAGGCCCAGGGATCTGACACATCACCCTGACTAAGAAACACCCTCCTTAAGAATACAGTGTAGACCTTGCTGTGGTATTCAAGGCTTTCTGAGACCAGTCCTGGCCTAATTACCCCGCTCCTTCTCCTGCCACCCTCCTTCCCACAACCCGCGCTCCAGATCACTCAGGCTTTCCCCCACTATCTAGACATACAGTCTGGATGCCACCTCCTCTGTGAAGCCCTCTTTGATTCTACAGTGCAAATGGTTCCCTTCTTCCTTTGTGCCTCCACATCCTGACCAGATGAGAGTTGGGATGTGGAGACATCTGGTGTGTAAGTGATACTATCTCAGAGCCCCAGCCAGTATCTTCATGATGTCAAATTTTGGAGGAAGGATCCAGGAAAGATATTTGTGAGTGTGTGTGCGTGTGTGCGTGTGTGTGTGTGTGTGTGTGTGTAGGTGTCAAAGTGCAAGAGAAGATGCAGGGAAAGAAGGATGGCAGAATTTGGTGGCCTGTGTCCCCTGCCATCAGCAGAAGGGACTGGTTTTGAGCGTTGATGGAGGGAGGACAGCTGAACTAGAGGAGCTGCATCCTGCTTCGGGTCTGGGGCACATGCCCTCTCCCGGTGGGTAGAGGATTTCTCCTGGCCCCGCCCACTCAGCCCCAGACCCCTGGTGCACCTCGGACTGACCCAAAACAGAGACGGGCACCGCAAGCCACTAGTGCAGGTGGGTTGGCTGGTGTTCTCCTAGTGCAAAGGTGAAAAATTGAGCAGAGGTTGTCTGTAAACTGGTGTCTGGACCCCAAATGTGCTCTCTGCTGGGTGCTTTCCTGCCCAATGCATCATATTGCCCCTGGCGAGTGGGGAGGATGAGAGGTAGCCCTTGATCTTACAAAGAGCTTGAGATATTTCTTCATCTTGGAAACCTGGCTCACCCTACTTAATGCTCATGACAATCCTGCAATACAGTTATTATTCAGCCCATTTTACAGAGGAGGAAAATAAAGATCAAAAAGGCAGTAACTCCTGTGTGGGGATCATACAGTTAGAAAGTGGTGGGGGTGCCATGTAAACCTGAATCTGCTGGACTCCAAGGTCTGCAATGTTTCTCCCACGCTCAGTAGGAGCTGATCTCCTCTACCTCCAAGGTCATTTCTGGGTTCTGACTCTGTACCTCTGTGATGCTAGGCGGGGCTCAGATCCAGCCCACATCTCTTGGGCTCCACACACGTGTACCCTGGTGGTTGAGAACTGAGTCCCTGCGGCCACATTCACCTGAGACGCATCACATATTAGCCGAATGACCTTGGACTAGTAGCTCAACTTTTCTGAGCCTGTTTCTTCATAGAGTTGTGATGGGGAGTAAAGAGGAAGATATATTTAAGAATTTAGCAGAGTGTCTGGCATATAGCAAGTGTGTAATAAATGATGGCTGTTAAAGTTATTAGCTATCTATTCAAAAAGCTTTCACGGAGGACACGCCCTGTGCTAGGTGCCGAATCTGGCCTGGTGATGCATGTATCCCTGCAAATTCATCTCTGCCCTTCCTTCCTTCCTTCCTTCCTTCGTTCCTTCCTTCCTTCGTTCCTTCCTTCCTTCCTTCCTTCATTCCTTCATTCCTTCCTTCCCTCCTTCCCTCCTTCCTTCCTTCCTCCCCAGTCTTTGCTGGGGCCTGTGCTGCATACAGAGTGGAGAACTCCCCCCCCCCCCCCAGGCCTGCGGGGAGCTGCTGCTCTTATCATTTAGGAAGCATCTGCTCTTGGGTGAAATATCACTGTCATGAACAAACACCGTGCGGGCATTTGACCTTTTTCCAAGAGCGCCGGCTTCTTTGCTTACCACCAGGGATGAAGTGGATTTGAGCAGGAGACATGTGTCAAAGGACCTTTCAAAGGGGCCGCCAGATGGGTGCCTGGGTGACGACCCTGGGGCTGGGAGCCGCAGTCAAAATGGATTGGAGGCTGCTGAGGAATAAACCTGGTCCTGTCATTCTGCCGGGCCGAGAAATCACCCCAACATCTGCAGGTGCAAAATCTGGAAATGTTGTCAGCCTGGCAGATGCCAAGAATGCAAGGCAGGTCCCAGCTGCTGTGACCCTTGCCGCGTCGCGTTGGTGTCCCTCTTGTGCCCTCGGCAGCAGCGTGGCACCTGCCAGGCTGAACCCAGAGGGCAGCTGGCCATAACCTCTCAGGTGGGTCTGCAAGTGGCATCCGTGGGCCCTCGGGGGTTTGCAGTGGCGTCTCTGGGAAGCTTCCCAGTCCTCCCAGGGCCTGTGACCCAGAGTGGTCTCAGGTGGAGGCTGAGATTCCCAGAAGGAAAAAAAAGGATTCCATAAAATAAAACCCTCCAGACAGTGCACTTGGATGAGAGGGCAAAGTTATCATCCTCACATCACTTCCAAAGGGCCCTTGCTCCTCCTGGGACGCCTTTGTAGGGCTTTCCTGCGGAACAGATCATTGATGCTAAATCGCTGTTCCGATGTAAGGGACTATTATTATTAATTGGCTTCCTTTGTTCACAAGCATTTACTGCGACCTACTGTGTTCCAGGTTCTTTGCTAGGGACAGAGGGATGCAGAAATGAGGTCATTGCCGTGGCAAAGCTCACTGTCATGAGTGGGGTCAGCGTCAGGGGTGGGGTGGAGGTGGGGAGAGTAAGAGAGATGAGGTCAAGAGGTCCAAGTTACCTGCACAGAATAAAAGGCTCAGGAATCTCAACGTTGTCCCTGAGAGATGACCCTTCGGCAGGCTCAGGACCTGCAGGGTAGGCTGGTTTGGGACTTGCGAACGAGGAAGGCGTGGGGTTGGAAAGAAAGCACTGTACATTTACAGCAAGTGAGCGAGGCTCGTTTTCCTGGCTAGCTGGGTCAATGAGGAAGTGGGGTCTGAGATTTGAAATGCAGCTCATGGCTGAAGCACGGACACCCTGGGGTGTTTCTTCTGAAGACAGTCGGGGCCACTGAAAATGTTCAGGCTGTGTTTGAAAGCATCTCATGTTGGAGCATTTTATGGGCTGTGCTGGTGGGGGCACAAGACTGGAGGCAGGAAGATGAGTTAAGCGGCCACTGCATTCAGGCAGGAGGGCTGGAAATGAATGTCTCAGAATCTACCTCTGTCTGCGGTCACCCTCCTGACCCATCCCCAACCAGGGATCTGAACACCGATGAGCTGGAGACAAGGCTGGAACACGACTGTGCAGGAAGTGAAAAAGCAACACTCGCGGGAGAGTCAAGACGGCAGGAAATGTTTTCAATTCGGGGAGCTTCTAAAAGGAGCCTGCCTTCTCATTCCTCTGACCCCTCTTTTCATCTGCTTTGTTGGCAGCTGGGATCTCAGATTCTGCAAATGCATTAAGAACAAACAAACATGGAAATCAATGCAAAGTAGACAGGAGACCTTTCTAGGCTGGCGAGTGGAGATGGCAGGCGGTCTTCGTTAATCCCCTTTCCTGGGGTGGATGGGCTGGGTGGGCTGCGGGACACGGGGAGCTGTGATGGAACTGGCTCAGGTCTCTGCCAGTCGGTCACTGGGTAACCTTGACCAAGTCCCTTAACACACCTCTGAGCCGTAGTTTCCTTCTCTGAAAATGGGGTGGTCGCCATCTTGTAACGTTGTGAGGGTTATGCTGTCCTGGGGAAATTAGACATAAATTGTCTAATCAATGTTAGCTTCTTTTCTCTGTCACTTGAAGAGCCTGGTGGTCAGCGTTTGTTGTAGCTAAAATACTGCCATGGGAGTATCTTTCTCTAGTTCAGTGTTAACTCTGGATGGGGGTCTTTGTTAGGTTACAGTTCTCATGACAGAGGTTGCGTGTGTGTGTGTGTGTGTGTGTGTGTGTGTGTGTGTGTGTGTGTGTGTTTTAAGCTGTTAGCAGTCATTTACACCTTAGTACGAATGAATCTTAATTTACAAGGTGTTCCAGCTGGAAAGGTCTTTACAGATGATCCAGGACAACCCACTTGTTTTGGTACTGGAGTTTCTGTAGTCTACAGAAGAGAGACAGGTTCTCAAAGTCTTTAGCCAAAGCCTCCCGTAGCTTAATTGCCACTCTTTCAATTATTCATGATGAAAATGTGTTTATCATTTTGATAGGAGGCAGATACTGGAGCCTGAGACAGAAGCAAGGAGACGGCTGAGAAGAAAAATATGCAACTCAAAGAGGTAAAGTGTGCTGCCATGAGTTTTAAGGGTTTCTTCTTGGGTTTAGGGAGCTGTGAAGATGAGCCCGCCCCATGTGATTGCAGAATTGCAGCCCAGGTCCCTCACCAGAAGTAGAAATGAGGTGATCCTGAGCCCTTCAGATAGCTAACGGAGATGCGGAAGGTAGCAGGTATATGACCCTGGGAAAACTGCTTTGTCACTGGGAGCCTCAGTGTCTTCTTCATCTATACAATGAGAACATTCTTGTAACCCATCTATCCACATTGACTCTAATATCCAGATCTTGAGAGCACTGAGCCTTCACTGACATCACGCACGCTGTCCCCTCTTCCTGCAATGCCCTTCCACTCCTCCTCACACCTGGGGAATCTTATCCTCATTCTTCTAGATGCAGCTCAACTCTCACCTGTCCTTGGGTTCCATCACATCTGGTACCTACCCTGAGCATTCGTTTGTTTTGTTGTTCAACAGATATTGATCCTCTATCCAGGCTGTGTCAGGCTCTGAGCTTCCACCCCCTGTACCATCTGTGCACGTGTCAGCCTCCCCCGTCAGTCAGGCAAGTACTGTGCTTGATTCTTTTGTATGTTCTGAACATCTCACTAATGCCTGGCACAGAGCAGGTGCTTGTTAAGTGCTTGCCTTATAAATGAATAGACGGCAGTGAATTGGGAGCTGGGGCTGCTGGACTCCCAGTCTCCTTGCAGCTGGAATCACATGTGAGTTTGCAGTTCTCAGTCTGCTGGGAGACACGGGGATTATGCTTTCTTTGGCCAACATCACTGAGCATCTACGAGGTTCCAGGCACTGTGTGGGCCCCTGGGGTGGCAATGTCCCTGTTCTCAGAGGGGTTCTGATGGGACACAGACACATTCTTTCCCAGGGGGCCACTTGAACACTTGATGGGGCGTGCTCAGTGCCTAGAGAGAGCAGCAGAGATAATGCCTGAGGTTTGGGGAAGGAGGAGTGGCATCAGGGAAGGCTTCATGGAAGAGGAGCCCGTGAGCTGAGACTGGAAACGGGAAGAATCTGGAGAAAGGAGGCAGGAAGTCCCAGGATCGGTTGTGGGAGAAGTAAGTTTTCTACTTCAGGTTGTATTTATATTTAAATACTATTTTTTCTCTCCACATAAAACTGAATTATGCCTTTAGTCTCATCTGGCAACATTACCTGAAATACTTTTCCATGGAATATGGGTTTGGGGAAGTGTTAACACATGTTCTTCCAAGAATAAAAAGTTCCATGGGCAAATAGAAACGAAGTTGAACAAGGTTCTCCCCTGCAGGCCTTCTCAGAGCCTTTAATGTGCTGATGGGGAGACAGAGCAAGGAACATTCCTTTCCAAGGCTTATTGGACTTCAGAATCATTTTGTTTTGAGCCTAGCATTTCTGCAAGTATGTTTTAGGGAGCAATCTGGCCTCCATCTCTCTCCCTGTTAGGCAGGGTGTATGCTTGGGGCAAGAGAAAGGTCATAAAAGTCATTTGCAGGGGACAAAGGAGCCGGTCCCAGGTCTTATGCTCCCAGGCTAATGCTGTAAGGAGGGGGAAGGGACCCAGCAGTGGCTGAATTCCTACTTTCTGTCTGACGCTCCATCACTGGTTGCTGGTGTGGCAATTTTCTCCCCAATACCCCACTGGGCTGATATTCTTATCTTTGCTTCACAGAAGAACGAGACTCAGAGAGACCAAGGGACTTGCCCAAGGTCACACAGGAAGGAAGACACAAGGTAGGGGCTGTGACCGAGGCCTATTCAACTCCAGCATCTTTGCTTCTCCTGGAGGCTGCTCTCATACTGTAACTCAAGATTTCTTTTGACAAAAGCTCCTCAAATCTAAGAATCCACACCCCACTGAGCTCTTGTGTGGCTCCAGACTCCCAAATCTTCCTTTCCCCATTGCTGGGAGCCCAGCTTCTAAGGGTCCCCTTCACTTTAACTGTCAGAGAGAATGGGCTATCATGGGCTACGAATGACTGCAGGACAAAGGGCTTTGTACCCAAAGACACCAGCCCTACCACCCTTGACTTCCTTCTGTCTCTCCTGACCCCTCTCCCCACAGTCCAGGGAGGAGACACACCTTCACGATGCAGGGTCTGGTTCCAGCCCCACTCTGTTACATGCCCAGGATGGAGTGGTCCTATTTCAGGGGAAGGAGAGCAGACACACTAAATTCCCAGACGGATTAAAGCTCCGTTTGGCTGGAAATGCAGCTTTTTTTTTTTCTTTGCAGAAGTCCTTCCTTGATTTCTGCACTGTCAAAGGCTGTTTTTAAATTTTATGTTTTCCAAGGTCTTTTACCATGCTGCCTGGTTTGCTCTCACACTTTACTGGGCAATTTTCAAACATTACACCTCGATCCTGCCAGACTTTGGAGGTGGGGGAGGTCAAGCCTTCCGGGCTTGGATGGATGTGGAGTTGAGGGAAGGGGCTGGAGCATGGGAGAACTTGGGAGCCTCACACCCTGTCCCGGTGAGGAGCTGGACCACACCACGCAGGTGGGGTTCAGCTCTCTCAGCTCTGCGCTCCACCTCCGTGGCACCTGCTGGGAGATGCAGCCTTGCCCAGGGGCTAGGTCCATGTCTCTGCATCGCTGCTGGCTACTCACTCGTGAGCCCCAGGGCAGGGCATTTCACATCTCTGTGTCCTCTAATGAGGGAAGCAAATAGAGTTGCTTCATAGGGTTACCGCAGGGCCTGGGTTCTTACATGCAAAGCACCTGGAAGATGCCTGACACATGGTAAGTCCTCAGCAGACATCAGCTGACATAAGCCTAACTGCTTTCATTCACTGAGCCCTTGCTGTGTATTTTATGTATCTCAACTCGTTCAATTCCTATAAACAATAGCAAGTCGAGGCGTTGACACTCCATCTGACAGATGAAGAGAATGGGCCTCTGAGAGGTTGAGTGACTTCCCGCACATCACACAGCTGGTCGGAGAGGACCAAGAACTGAACCCAGGTCTGTTGGATTCCAGTGTCCAAGCACCTGGCCCTTCCTGCCTTGTGCTAAAATATTTGAGTAAATACTGTTCTTTCTGAGAATTTGGGTTTCTAGAGAGCAGCATCCCCTGCCAGTTCACTTTTGTTACCCCATGGCACCTGCACGGAACATCACCCTACAGGTATTTGTGGAATGAGTGAATGGTCCCCGGGAGGAAGGAAGCTCACATTCCCGGAGTCCCTACTGGGTGTGGACACTTTGTCAGGCATCTCTTTAAAGTCTCACTGAGCAGGTGTTATCTTTGTTTTACAGCTGCGGGAATGCCAGAGGACTCCCTTCGCTCCAAAGTTAAGAAAGGAGATTAGATGCTCGATGACCTTTTAATGGCCTTTGCAGAGATACACTTAGAAGAAAATGGAATTTTAATACAGAAGGGAGTTGCAGAAAGGCAGAGACAGTGCACTCAGCCTCCACTCTCTAGTAGAAGTTGTGCTGTGGTAAGAATAGAGACTTGAGAAGCCAATGAACTTTCCCTAACCTTGGCTCTGTCACTTTTCAGCTGTGTGACATTGGACTAGCTCTTTGACATCTCGGAGCCTCACTTTTCTGTAAAATGAAGACAGTCAGCCTATACGTATTTATCGATCATCTGCCAAGCACCGTTACAGGCACTGCAGGTAGGGTGGTCAACCAGAAGGAAGAATCCCACTGCCAACGGGGCTGACACCATTGCAGGGGCAGGGCCCCGGACAACACAGCCGGCACTCACCTTGGCAGTTTCGAGTATGCATTAGTGCTAGAGACCGGCTGACCGGAGTCAAAGTGCCCGGGGTGGACGGGGTGGTTCCCATTACAGAAACAATACTTGACCCCTTAGGGGATGAGAAGAAGCCATCCATGCAAGTGTTGGGATGTGCGTGCTCCGAGCAGAAGGTACAGCAGCTGTAAGACCCCGGGATGGTGGAGCCTGGTGTTGGCAGGACAGGCAGGTCAGGTGCGGCTGCGATGGATGAACAAGGGAGGTGGGTGGAAAGGGCGAGAATGCACAGGAGGGTACCGGCCAGGTGGCCCAGCGCCTAGCGGACCTCAAGGGGGCACATGGATTTCATTCGGGATGCTATGGGAAGGCCGTTCAAGAATTCAAAGGTGAACCAGGAGGCTGTGGTAACTTTCCAGGTGTGGGTTGATTGTGGCTTGGAAACAGGTTAGAAATGATGACAAGTTTGGATTCACCTCCTATTGTAATGGTTGAGGTAGAGCCAAGAATATTCATCACTGAGTGTAAGGAGGAGAGAGCTATTTAAGATGACTCCTAGGTCTTGGCCTTGGGCATTTGCGGAGATAGTCCTGCTCTTTATTAAGATGGGGGAGGTTGGGGAGGGGAGGGAGGGGGTAGGAATCAACAGTTCTCATTTGAGGATATTAAATTTTAAATACCATGAGACATTCAAATGGAGATGTTGGAAGGGCAGCAGGTCGGGAAAGTCTGCACTTTTGAGCTCCCTTGTGTAGTCATGGGACTGCATTACTAGGTCTGGTCAAAGAGCTATGAGTGGAAGTGACAGGTGAGATGCTCGGGCTGGAACATTTAATTGTCAGAGTGAGACATCTGCTACCTTGGTGGGTGATCAGGGAAGCACATATCAGGATGGAACGTTCATCACTTTGGACTTCAATGAGCAGAGTCTCCTGAAGACCTATGTACCATAAATAAGAAATAACCCATTTTTTTTAATATGAAACCACTGCATTTGGGCGGGGGGGGGGGGTGCTTGTTTCTGCAGCATATTTTCACCTCTTCTGACTGAATCAGCAGTGATCACCAGCAAATGAGACTGAGAGGTTCCTGAACTGATGAGGCAGTCCAACAACCTTCACAAAGCAGAGTGAGGGTTATGAGTGTTCCTATGAGGACACGTTGGGGGCTATGGATGGCAGGGGAACCTAACCTATGC
The DNA here is from genome assembly GCF_048773025.1 of Camelus bactrianus. Taxonomy (NCBI): domain Eukaryota; kingdom Metazoa; phylum Chordata; class Mammalia; order Artiodactyla; family Camelidae; genus Camelus; species Camelus bactrianus. Next base: position 64,649,043 of record NC_133542.1, on the reverse strand, counting down.
TGGGATGCAGGAAGGCTTCCCTGAGGAAGGGATGTTTAAGCTGAGATTTGAGGGGTGAGTGACAGTTAGCCAGGTGGGGGAGAAGCTGTAGTGAGGGGGCATTCTGAGCAGAGGGTATTGATGTGTTTGAGAGTCAAGAGGCAAGAGAAAGTCTAGAGAAATTCAGAGATGAAAAGAACGATGTGTCTGAAATGTGCAGGGAGTGAGGGACAGAGTGACTCAAGGTGAGTGTGCAGACACGTGCTGGGCTTAGGTGGTAGAGGGTTTTGTCATTTTTAAATGCATTTTGTACTTTATCCAAGTTTTAGGGCTGAGTTTAGCATCTAATATGCCTAACTCCCAGCCACTGCCTTCTTCCTAAGTTAAGTCAAGGAGGCATCTGGGGCTGAAGGGTTTAGCAGGAGTTACTTCCAAAGCCAACCCATTAAAGGCCTCCTGGTCTTTGAAATGGGAGGGGGAAGAAGCTCTGAGTCCTTATGGCAACTGAGGGAATGCTGATAAGTCCCCTTCGCAGAGCCCTTTGGAGCTCACCCTCATGTCCTTAGTGGATTGCCACTAAATCCTGGTGGCAAGAGGTCAGGCTGTTTCATGTCCAGCCTGAGCCTGACAGCCTAGAGCGTTTCAAGGATTTGAAATTCACCCCCTTCCTCTCTGGGATTTTGAGAGAACCTTGCTCAAAGATCAACAGACAAGCGGGAAGTCAAGTTTGACTTTCTCCAAAGCCAGGTGATTCCCCATTCCCAGCGCTGATCCATGCTGATCTGAGGAACATGGAAGGTGGACTCATCCAGAAGGCTTGAGTGAGGTTCCCCTCAACTGCTCCCCGACCCCAACTTACCCTGCATCTCTGTCTAGATCATCTCCAACTGTCTGCCTCCAGAAAATTGATGGCTGGATAATCCCTCCATCACGAGAAGAAAGGCCATTTGGAAACAAGGAGAATGAGCATGTTCATTTCTAAAGTGTTGATGTGCTGAGCTGGTCCAGCCACCCGGCTCTTGGCTCAGGCGGTAACCTGGCCAGGCTGCCACGTGGAAGAAAGTCCACAATAAGAAGATGGCCGGGGGCTTAGGGCCTTCCTGCACCTTGGCACTCTCATTCCATGAAGCAGGAAGTAAGATGAAATAGGAGAGAGGCCTCTTGCATGAGAACATACGTGAAATATTGGACCAGAGGATAGGCCTTTAACATGCGGGGACCTACCCTGCCCATCAACATGGCCTAGAACTTCAGGTTCCTCCTGTCAATCAGATGAACAACTCCTCCTCCTGTGGGTGGAGCTAGCAGAGGGCAGCCAGTCCCTGCCAGCCTGGGTGGATGTCCTGAACTCACATGATCGGCCTGTCAAGGCCACACAGGGCACAAACATGCTCCAGACTCTGCCCTCTCTCTTCACCTGACCCTCTTGCATATTTTTCTCCGTTGCCCCTCACTTCCACGCCCACTTCTAAAAAGATGGTGGGAAGGTGTTCCCCGGGCTGGGAGGGCTGGTTAAATAACTGCTCCACTTACATGTTTTGCTCCCACCTCAAGGCCTGGATGAGAGAACTGTGAAATAGAGCAGCGCATTTCAAGCCCACATGATCCAAAATGTGCTTCTTATTTTTAAATTGGGCTTATTTATACATTCAACGGTTACTTTTTATAAAGGCAAACGGAATAGCAATGAGAATCCTCTTCCCTTTTCGTATCACACGTGGACGCCTCAAAGTTCTGTACACCCCGGGGTTCTCCCATCCCAGCTGCATCCCTCTGACCGAACCGGTCCAGTGTCTGGGGGAGGGGCCCTGGGTCTGTCTGTACCTATGGTATGTCCGACCTATGGTATGGTCGCCACGGTTACATTTTCAGCTCTTGGAGATCAAGTTGACTCCAAGAGTCTTCTTTTGTGAAATATCTGAGCAAGTTTACACTCTTGGAACTTGAGAGGGTGAGGAATGTGGACTTGGATCTGACCAGTGTTCTATCCACCCAAGGTTAATACCTTGTCCCACTCAATGTCTACTGTAGCATCGTTGTCAGTGTCTCTCAGGGAACTTCACATACTCGCTCATTTAATGATGCACATGGACTCAGCACCTACAGGTGATGCTCAGGTGCCAGGAATCTGCTGCTACCCAAGGCAGGCTGGGCTCTGGACTCCATGGGTCTGACATTCTAGGGTGTCTGGGACCCACCCTGCAGTGCAGACTCAGCCACTCAATGTCATTAAAATCAGCGTCATTCTGCCTTGAAGCTGTGCAACGTGCTTGAGGAAACACAAATGGAACAGAATTACTATTATTCAACGGGCCTGAACTCTGCGGAAAGTGTGTTGAGATGGAGTTGAGGCTGTGGGGTCCATCAGCCCTGAGCTGAACGCTGGACTCGCCACAAAGGAGTTGGGTGAAGGTTGGTAAGCTGTTTCATCCCCTTGTACTCCAGTTTTCATCTTGAAAGGGGGATATGCAAATACTAGCTTTGCAGGGTTATTGCTACGAGGAAGTAAGAGGTTGTAACTAGTGGCTCGAATTTAATAAATATTAACCTCACCTGTCTCTGTACTTCCCACAGCACTGTGCTAGGAAATGCTTAAGAACAATTACCTTTAAGGAGCTCGCAGCCTGGACGGTAAGCTTTGGGGGGACAGGTGCAAGGTCTCTTTAGTTTCCTGTTAGGTCCTCAGCGCTCAGCTCCACGCCTAGCCCTCAACACACTCAGATACGTGAATAGCCCAGCCTTCAGAAGTTGTGATTTTCCAAAACAGCGGAGATCAGAACAAAACAAAGTACAGTCTCCTTCATTTGCATGGTGGCTGCATTCCTGGAAAATTCTGTGTAGGTTAAAAATCATGCAAACATTCTTTGCATCTGTACAGAAAATTCTGTGTAGGTTAAAAATCATGCAAACATTCTTTGCATCTGTATATGAAATGGAGCTAGGGTCTAAGCTGAGATAATTACAGCAGGGATTTTGCATTTGTATGTCAGGTGGGACATTCCAAAGTCGAGCCAGGTGTGGTCCAATTTATTGGAGAGGCTCTTCCCATGTACTGCAGGCTATCTGGCATCTACATGCCAGTAGCATGCCTTCCATCTACTGCGGCAGCCAGAAATACCTCTGGAAATGTCCAGACTGCCCATAATGAGACCCACAGTTCTTTTCTAGCCTCCTCATGGCTTGGATGGAGATATGGAAGGCTGGAGAATGGAAGGGACTTGCATAAGCTCACACCGAGAGTTCCTGGCGGAGGGAGTCTGCAACCCGGTTCTCCTGTCTGCCAGAGCAGTGCTTCCCATTGGCCTGACTTGACTGCAGAGCAGGTGTGGAGTGGCCCCTCCTCCGATGCCTTTGCAACCTGGCCTGTGGGGATGTCCTTTCTCCCAGTGGATCCCCATCCCGTAACCTGTCTGCCGTGAATTTGAAGCTTCTGGACTATGTGCCTATTCTTAAAGTGAGAGTCATCTGCATTTTAAAACATACTATGTTTATTTTCTCCTTTTTTCCTATTGTCTTATTCTAAGCAAAGGTGGATAAAGGACTGTGTATAGCAGTGTGTGCCTTGTGATCTGAGGGGCATTGAGAAATTCTTCCTGCATCAAAATTTCTCCCCACCAGCTGGCTAGGATGCCTAAAATTCCCTCAGAACTTTGAGTCAGGGCATTTAAAAATCTCCTTTAAAATGCAAATGTTTTTTATTTACTCATAGGAGTTCTTCACTCACCTCCGGCTCTTCAGTTCCTTTATCTTTACTATGGGGATAATCACACCTATTTCCTAGAGTAATTATGAGGGTAAAACATGCTAGATGCATACAATGAAAACACTTGTCCCTACTCCCCTTCCCTACCTGGAGGCGACTCTGTTTATAGGCAGGGTGACTATATAATTTACCATCCAAACTGGACCACTTCTGGAGGGAGGAGGGGGCATTCCTGATAATTATACGAGGGCCGTAGGCATAAACCAGGACAGTCTCAGGCAAACCAGGGTGCGTGGTCACCCTGTTCACAGGAGGCTGTAACTGGCTCCAAGGTCTGTAAGCTCAGTTACTTAATACAAATATCCCAACTCAGTTAGCTGGGATGGAGAAGAAAAAGGAAGGTCATTATGTACGTAGTGGCCAAAAAAATCATCCAGACTTAGGTTGAAAGCCTTCTGACTTTCTCCGGGTCCACTGTGAGAACTAGATTTTTTTTTTTCGGTAGGGGGAGGTAATCAGGCTTATTTATCTTGGAGGAGGTACTGGGGATTGAACCCAGGACCTCATGCATGCTAAACACACACTCCACCACTCGAGCTACACCCTCCCCCCCTTAATGCGGATGAATGACAAACATCGGCCACTCACTTTCTGTTCGGCCACTGCTACTGCCTTGGTTTCCTGGGGCTGCTGTCACAAAGGACCACAGACTGGGTGACTCAAAACAACAGTCATCTGTTCTCTCACAGTTCTGGAGGCTAGAAGTCCAAAACCGATGTCTGGGCAGGACCATGTTCCCTCTGAAGGCTCTGGGGGGAGCGGGATTTTTCCTTGTCTCTTTCTAGCTTCTGGTGATCACTGGCAATCCTTGGTGTTCCTTGGCTTAGAGACACATCCCTTCCATCTCTGCCTCTCTCATCCCATGGTGTTCTTCCTGGGCATGTGTCCAAATTTTCCTTTTCTTATAAGGAGACAAATCACTGGGTTAGGGTCTGCCCCAATCCATGATGACCTCACCTTGAGCTTGGGTTTTTTAAATCTCTAAATTGGGGAGATAAACTTCCATTTTCCTCCCAAGTTTGCTGTGAGGATTGATTATAATACTAGGTATAGATGAGCTTTTTAAACTCCCAAAACCCTGCACATGTGACTTGTGAATATTAAGATGAGAGGAAAAGAGGGCCAGTGGTTTTTAATTAAGAGAAAAGAGTGCTCACCCGAGCAACTAGGTTTGTAAGGTCTGAGGCTCAGAGAGGGTAAGTTGCCAGACTCAAGGTAGCAGAGCACAAGAGAGTCATCATGCTGCCTCCCATTTGTTCATCCTGAGTTTTTGGTCCTGGCTGTTTGATCCCCAGAAGTGAGACAACCGAGTCCTTCCGGCCCCCCCGCCTCCCCCTTCCTTGGGGAAGTGCTGAGGACGAGCAGCAGGCTTTGCCTTCCCGGCAGCGAGGCTGCCATGAGTTCGCAGGAAATCTGCTTGTGGTTTACTTTATCTCAGAGTGATGGAGAGTGGGCCTGTCTGGAATATGAAGGAATCTGAGGCTGAGAGCAGGGATCCAAGTCCTGCCCAGCTCAGGGGAAGGCAGCCAGGGCCAGGGACCGTGGCTGCCAACGAGGACCAAGTGAGGTCTCTCGGGGTCACACACCCCAAGGTGAAAGAAGATCTTGGGTCACCGATGTGCTCTCGTGTGCGAGTGTGCATCCACTACTTTCTCTGGTTTCTCCCTGACGACCGGCATGCTTCTCCATCTGTCTGCAAGTTTTAGTTTTCAAAACATTTTCACGTGCTATATTCTTCGTGATCCTCAAAAGGAGCCCACAGGGAGATTGGTTGTCTTCTCCCCATTTTGCAGGTGGAGAAACTGAGGCCCAATGTGGGAAAGGACTGGGTCAAGGTCACACAGCAGAGCTGGGAGAGTCCAGGCTTTCTTCCCCACATGGCAACTTATGCTACTGTCCTGCAGCTTTCCTGGGGGTGCCCTGCAAGTCAGTCAAGAAGATGCTCTCCTGCCTCGTCTGGGTCCCCCAGCCATCAACCCTCCTTTCTGGCTGATTGCTTCACCTTTCGTTCTGGGCCAGTCCTCTGAGTTCCGGAGCCTACTTCAGCTTCCCCCTTCTCTGAACCAGGCACTGCACCATCTTCATTAGACCCAGAATTATGCTCAACTTCTGTTATTCCTGTTTTTAAAACTAGAGCTTAAAGTGCTTGAGAGCAGGTACTTATTCATGGGATGTTGCGTGTTTCCAAAGCACTTAGTTACAAGGCTAAGAGCGTGGTAGATGCTCAGTAAAGGTCTGCAGGGGGTCACAGTAGTAGTCGAAGTGGCCTTTTATTGCGTGCTTATGCTAGCAGGGGAGGAGGTGTTAAGAGCAAGTGTCCTAAGGATGGGTGATGGTTGAGAGGGAGCAAAGCAATGCCTATCACCTGTGAATAGGATCCTGGGCACAGCATCTCGGAGTAGTTGGGTGCATCACCCAGGCTATCACATTAGAGCCTTAGACTTGCATGATGTAAATGCCATTATTCCCACGTTAGGGGGGAAGAAACTGAGTTTCAGAGAGGCGAAGGATCTTGCCCAAGACCCGATGGCTTGAGCAGGGCAGAGCCAAGATTTAAATTCAGTCCTGTTGGGTTTCAAAGCATTTTCCAGAGCATTTTCTCAGGTATCAACTTAAGAACATCATCTTGCACATAGTAGGTAATTAATCAATGGTTACTGAGTGGTACTGAGTCTCACAATAGTTCTTAGAGAGAAAGGGCAGCTGGTGGGAGCAGATTTATTTGCATTTGTACTCAAGCCTCAGACACATACCAAGTTCTCCATAAGCCCAAGTTATAGTAGAGGAAGCCCAGAGCCAGGGGAAGGGCTGTAGACGGTGTAGCTTGGGGCTTGGACCCAATGCCCATCCTCTGTTGCTGATTCACAGACAGAGATGGGGCCGAGAGGATGGTACCTGGGGAAGCGAGGGGATGGGGAGGGAGGACTGCATTTCATCTCAGCATTTCTATTTCCCCAGAGTGGACCCCACCATGTTTCAGGACCAGCATAAAGCACTTAATTGAAATCCGTAATTCCAGCTCTCATTAGTAACCAACCTCGGGAAGCAGAGAGCACCACGACCATCGCTGATCAGCATCATGCAGACGCAGGTCTTCGGAGGGGCACAGCAAGTCCCTGGTTCATTTTACAGTTGATTAGAGTGACTTAAACTTTGCCCTGCTTGTAAGTTGTATATTTAATATGAGGAGTAGGCAATATGGGAAGTTATCAAAATACCCCAGGTGCATTGGCAGGCCTCCAGCTGGCATCGCTCATCCTAAACAGCGTGGTGACCTCGCAGAAATGGGTCTGGGATGCCATCGCACAAGATGGATAATTCGATTGAACCTAATCAGTCCCAGGGAAACTGAGAGACCTTCATCCTCGGGCTGCAGATTCTAAAGGATCCTCTCTGGTCCGTGAACCAGCCACAGCGCCCCCTGGTGGCAGAATCCACTGCGATCTGTGGGTGTGAAGGGACTTGGGATCCTGGCTTCTCTGCTAAAGATGGGCAGTGTGGCTTTCGGCAAAGGGTCCTCATTTTGTTAGGGGGCCTCAGTTTTGCCATCTGTAAAATGAGACAACTGGGCTGGCTGGGGTCCGACTTGCTATGATTGGGCGTGGTGCGCCTGGAATTCACTTTTATGGGAGTGTCTGTCCTCTGACCTCGTGGGAGGTGATTTTCAACAAGAGACGGTTTTTTGCTTTCCCTCAATTATTGACCACCCTTTAGGTGCCTTTCTTCTTTGACATCTCCCTCCCAGCTAGCATAGTCTCAAACCTCTTAGCATCCAATTATTTGCATTTTCCAAATATGTTTATGTGCTGGATACTTTGTTCCTTCCCTCTCATCTATCTTCGGTTACTATTCTCATCCTCTGGACATTATTTCTGTCTGGAAGACTCCTATTCATTCTTCCATACCCATCCCCAATATACAGTCTGATTGTATTATTTTGTCTGGGACAGTAACAATTTCCTGATGTGCCAAGTCATGAGACCTGGATTTGAATCCTGCCTCTGTAACATTTAGGACTTTGGGCCAGTTATCAAAACTTTTAGAACCTCCAGTTCAGGAATTGGAAAAAAATAAGTGTTCACCTATTTATAGGGCTCGACACAGAAGAGGGACTCACAAACTCTCTCCTTTTCCTGGCGTCTAAGACAGAGTTAACGTCTTCCTTTAAAATGAGTAGGCAAAATTATTCTGTAAAAGGCCACATGATAAATAATGTAGACATTGTAGGCCATATGCTCTCTGTTGCCAGGACTCATTACTACAGTTGTAGTGTGAAAGTAGCCAGAAATAATATGTAAATGAATGGGCGTGGCTGTATCCCAATAAAACTTTATTGATAAAAGGAGGTAAGGGCTGGACTTGACACGTGGATTGCACTTTGCCAACCTCTGCTCTAAGACACCTTGGGGACAAACCCAGTGTCCTGACTGGCCCTGGTGGGTTGTGTGTCAATCTCTCCTGCTAGAAGATCAGGGGATACTTCATTTTTTCCGCTGTATCTCCAGGACCAGGCTGATGTGTGTTTCATAAATCTCTCAGCAACCCCATAAAAGGCAGATGCTGATATAGCTCTGTTTTCTAGATGGGAACACAGAGAGGTAAATAATTTAGCTGGTAAATGGTGGAAGCAGTCTGGTCCAAGCTCCTGTCTCAACCATGACCCCATAGTGACTGGGACATGAGGGCATGATAACCCTTAGCTGACTGAGAGCTGAAGCCAGTCATGCCACAATCTCCCTATCTGCATTTATGGGTCTGGTTTTCAGAACCCAGAAATAGAACTCATTCTCCCACACCAGCATTTATTGAGCATCTGTCCCTGTTAAATTCTGCCCTGGTAGGTTTACCTCATCTCTTCACATCTCAGTGCCTTTGTCTAATGTGCTGACTCCCTCTTCCTCCTGCTTCGGAAGTGACCACCCTTTTTTTTTTTTTTTTTTTTTTTTTGGGTTGGGGGGACTTGCCCCAGCCAGAGACGACTGTAAAATTAATTTCACAACCGCGAACAAAGGCCTGGACAGAGATTGAGTTAGAAGTTGTTCTGGTTCTTCTGGTGCTTTGCCAAGCCCATTTCCTGAGGATTAAGTCCTAAATCCTCGCCGTTTAAAAACAAAAATCTGTTAACTTGGCACCCGGAGGACTGAAGGTTCTTGAAATTCTGGTCCAGTCTCTGAACACCCATGCTTCGGGTCAGCAGGAGCTTTTTGGTTTGATTTTACAGCGGTATACAGTGCGGCCCACGGAAACAGACCTGAGTGTTGTACATTTCAGTTTTTCGTGTGCTTAGCGCTTCTTAGGAAGCAGGGTCTGAGCTAAATGGGTTACATACAATCTTCTTTAATGTCTCCTGCAGTCTATGGCATCAGCCCCACTCCACGGATGGGGAAACTGAGGCTCAGCAACTCGCCCAAGGTAACAAAGGCATCAAGAGGCAAAGCTGGAATTCACACCTAAATCCCTCATTTCAGCTGCAACCTACTAGTCCTTGCCCTGTTTAGCTTGACTTATCAGAGTAAGTAAAAGAGCAAACAGGGTGTACTCAGAGCAGGAGTAGTGGGGAGGGTGGTCCTTATATTTAATGAATGTCTGTTACGTGTTCCGTGCTCTGCCAGCCTTATTGCATTTGGGTTATCAACATCTATCCAATTTAAAACGTTTTCTTTCTATTTTATAGACTAGGGAATGGTCATTCAGAGAGGCTGCTCATTTCCTTCAAGGTCACAGGACGGGTGCCAGAGGAACAACACCAAATCCAGGGATGTATGACTCCCAAAATCGACTCTGCTCCTTGGACAAGGGTTTTTGTTGTCCTTTGGAAGCACAGAGGGTATTTTCTTTCTAAATACAGATATCTGAGCTTGACCCCAGCAGATTTCTGGTTTGCTGGGGGAGGGGGCAGAGGTGGGACCCGTGCATCTGCACTTCAAAAACACCCCCAGGAGATTCCCATGTGCAGCCAGAGTAGGAGCCATGCTCACTGGGTTGGGAAGGAGATGACTAGGGGGCTCCTGAATCCTTTCCAGTCCCCAAGAGTCTATTATTACAGGGAATTGAAGCAGTTATTATGTTCAGGGTCAAGGGTAAGAATGAAAGAATATGAATGCTTAGATCAGAGATTTATAATCTCAGAGTAGTAATGAGACACAAAGTCTGAAATCAAGAAGGCAGGAGGACCTGGAATTCCAAAGGTCCTGGAGGACAGGAGCCTGGAAGGGCTGCCTGAGAGAGGCAGCTAAGCCTGGCATACGGAGCTCAGACCTAGAACCACCCACGTGGGTTCAAACCCTCACAAGCCATGCAGCTGCCACGCTTCCAACCTCCCTGCTTTCAGCTTCCACGTTTGCACAGTGAGGCTGGAGGTGGCGCCCATCCCGCAGGGTGCTGAGGGAGACGGAGCGGGTGCGGAGCACTGCACTGAGGCCAGTGCATTGCCGTCCTCCTGCCACCACGCCAGCGGTCGTTGTGCCTGATTGCAGGGCTCGGTTTTCTTGAGATGACTCTAACGCGTGGGAACCCAAGGGCAAGTCTTTCTCCCTCTTTGATGAGCACAAATCCAGTGGGCTTACCCATCCAAGGAGGGATTGAGCAACAGTGAAACCAGCAAACATTACTACGCTCCTACTGTGTGTCCCGTGCTGGGTGCTGAAGGGCAGAGAACAGGAAATGAGATGTCTATCCTGTACCAGCATCCAAGCTCAGAGAGCAAGGGATGCAAAGGGCTGGGGGGTGGCCCTCCCCCACCTTCTGCACTTTTCTGGATGAAAACAATAAATGCAAAAGGAAACGATTTATACAGGTACCAGTTGATCCCTGAGGTCCCTTCTGGTCTCAGACGGGCAGTGAAAACTATAGAGCATGACGTTTATTTATTCATTCTTCAAAAACAGACACAGAGAGGTTATATGACTTCCTCAAGGTCACACAGCTGGTAAGTGGCAGAGTGTGGGCAAATGAGGCAGGCATGGCCCCTCCCCACAGGGAACCTATAGTCTAATGAGGGAGAGACAGACTCGTGGCTGGGATTCCAGGTAGCCCAGGGATGCACCTGTGCGAGGGAGCCCACAGGAGGTGCCTCACTCAGACCTAGGGGCATCAGGGAAGATTTACAGAGACAGCAATGAATAAGTGGGAAATAATTATGAATTACAAATATAATTTTTCAGGCTGGGGGCCGGGAGTGGTAGATTGGATGTGTCTTCCAGCCGGAGGGCATAGGATCTGAAGCATCGGCAATGGGAAAAATCATGAAGCAATGGAAAGAATAACAGCCATTTCAGTGTGGCCCAAGACGTCCAGTGGAGATGCGGGAGAGGGCAGAGGCTGGTGATGTAAATAGGGACCAGGCCACAGTGAGGTTTTTCAAGTCCCGCGGTCAGTTTCCCCATAAACAGAGTTCACAGGGCGGGCTGTCTCTCCCTTCTGCCTGAGCCCCCTGTTGGGGCAAGGGTCAGATCTCAAGTTCCCCTGCTTCTCCAAGGGTTTTCATGCAATCTCAGAAGCCACTCCAATCATGTCAATTCACTTTCATCGGTTCTGGGCCATTTGTAGGACTTCAGACAAAAGAAAAGAAAAAAAAAACTTAACGCCAATAAAGAATCAAATTAGATGTGATTCAGAAGAGAGAATCAAAGACAACTGGGTTTTATTTCCCAAGGATGAAATAAATAGGCTTCTACAACAGAACAAGTCAGAACCATTACTGAGAACAAGCCCCTTTTGTGGGAACATTGAGCTATTGGACTATAAACCTTGACTGCTGGCAAAAGCCAGGAGGTTACTTTCTGGATAGATGAATTGTACACATAGCTGAGGTATTAAGTACTTCACATGTAGCAAAACAGTCTATCCAATGCTCTGGTCTATCCTGTACCATTAATCTGAAAGCAATGACTATCATTCAGCATTAAAAAAAAAAAGATGTACAGTGTTCTTGTAGTCGGAACTCTGTCATGATGTATCTTGGTTTGGAACAACTCCTTACATCCTTGGCTCCCATGAAAAGCTTCACATCTTCCTCTATCAAACACTAATTTTTGTCTGCCTTGTCTTAGACGTGTGTATTTCATCTGTCTCCTTCAGGAGACTGTGCATTCCTCAAAAACAAGGACTGTGTCTTATGTTATTTTTCTTTATATCCTCTGTAGCCCAAAGCATCCTCAGAGACCACTTAGCCAAACTTCCCCACTCACTGCTGAGAACCTAAGAGCTGTAAGTTCGCAGCAGGGCCAGAACGAAGACCCAGACATCCCCATTCCCAGACCTGTGATCCCCCACGAGTCTCCCTCACTGTTGCAGGTGTCTGTAGCCTCCTTCAGCATCTTGCAATGCTGTGTCCACAACGCAGTGAAGGTTAGATCTCTGCTGTCTGTTTGGTGTAAATAAACTCCAAGCAAGAGAAGGTGGTGCTTGCCTTGGGATAGAACCCCAAGCTGGTCATTATCGCTTTGGGTTTGTAACCGAGCAGGACCCTGTGGGGCCTTCCAGGGCAGACCCCTCCTCCATCTTCTCTGCTGTAGCTCCTCTCTGAAGGACCCAGATAACAGTACCTCATGTATATTTCCTGAGTGTTTCAGATACTTAAAATCACCACCAAAGGGAAGAAATTAACTACTTGATGATCGAGAACACATAGCCCCCAGACCTTCTGGCACCTGGTAGTGGATAGTGTTAATCACCCTGTTCCCTCAACATCAACCAGTCAGGGAATTTTGCACCAGCTGATTACATACCCCGTGATCCCCCCTCCCTTACCTGAACTTTAAATACACTTTGTTGAATCCCTTCTGGGAGTTCAGGGTTTTCTTGGGCATAAGCCACCCCGTCCTCCTTGCTCAGCCTGCAGTAAACCTTTCTCTGCTCCAAACTTCAATGTTTCCATTTGTTTGGTCTCACTGTGCAGCGGGCACACGAACTTGCCTTTGTAACAGGTTGTGCAGCTGTGGGGCTTGCCCTTCTTCCCGTGCAGCTGGGGTAGGCAGACCAGCTCTACCTCCTACTAGCTGTGTGGTCTTAAGCAAGTTTCTCAAGCTCTCTGAGCTTCTGTTTCCTCCTTGGCAAAAAGGGCTGGTTGTGAGGATTAAGTGAGATGAAGCATTTAAGTGCTGGGCTGGACCTGTGTCTTTGGAGGTCATGCTGTTGTGTTGTCCAGATCAGGTTCTGAACAGGCGAGATGATCAGTTTATCTAAATCCCCAAATAGGTGAGGACTCACTATATCAAGAAGGTACGTCTGCAGTCTTGGGCTATTATCTGATAAAGACTACCATTTCTATACCAGGCTCTCTGCTCTATTTTTCCCCCATAGGACACTGAGCTGAGCTGCAGCAGCAATTTCACACAAGCAGGACCCAGGATGACAATTTTTATTATCTAAGCGTATAACCCAAGGCTTTGGAAGTGAGCCAGAGTCAGGGAATTTAAAAGTAAGAAAAGATTTTAGAAAATAAAAGTGATTGTTCCTTACGGCTTTTAACATAGATTCCAAGGCTTTAAACATCTCAACTCACTCTGCAACCAGAGAGTAAAGCTGCCCGATTGTTCAGAAGCTCGCAGCTCACTCTGCCCAGCCCTCCCCTGGATCTATGTTCCATCCTTGTGAAGGCAATATTAAATATTAAATATTGCTGGTTAAAGGCATAGCGGTGGGTCCCAGCTTTACCATGCTTTTGCTCTGTAACCTTGCGAATGTTACTTAACATCTCTGAGACTCAGTTTCCTTAGGTGGTAATGTCAGGCTGAGTATCTCTAGCATGTACTGTATGAAAGAATCAGGATAAAGCTTCTTTTCTCTTCTTTGATAGAAGATAGTTCAATTTACATTAGCTCAAAAAAAGAGATAAAAAATGCCCTCCAAGAAAATATTTGCAAATGATGTGACTGACAAGGGCTTAACCTCCAGAGTATACAAACAGCTCATTCAGCTGAATAACAACAACAACAACAAAATGAAACAACCCAATCCAAAAATGGGCAGAAGACCTAAACAAGCAATTCTCAAATAAAGACAAACAAATGTCCAATAGGCACTTGAGAAACTGCTCAATATTCCTAATTATCAGAGAAATGCAAATCAAAACTACAATGAGGTATCACCCCACACCAGTCAGAATGGCCGTCATTAAAAAGTCCACAAACGATAAATGTTGGAGAGGGTGTGGAGAAAAGGGAACCCTCTTACACTGTTGAGGGGAATGTAGTCTGGTGCAACCATTATGGAAAACGGTATGGGGATTCCTCAAAAAACTAAAAACAGACTTACCATAGGATCCAGCAATACCATTCCTGGGCATATATCCAGAGGGAACTCTAATTTTAAAAGATACATGCACCCCAATGTTCAAAGCAGCACTATTTACAATAGCCAAGACATGGAAACACCATAAATGTCCATTGACAGATGACTGGATAAAGAAGTTGTGGTATATTTATATAGTGCAATACTACTCAGTCATAAAAAGAATGAAATAATGCCATTTGCAGCAACATGGATGGACCTGAAGATTGTCATTCCAATGAATTAAGCCAGAAAGAGAGAGAAAAATACCATATGATATCACTCATACGTGGTGTCTTTAAAAAAAAAGACACAAATGAACTTATTTACAAAACAGAAACAGACTCACAGACATAGAAAGCAAAATTATGGTTAGCAGGGGGAAAGAGAATAGGAAGGGATAAATTGGGAGTTCAAGATTTGCAGACACTAGCTACTATATATAAAATAGATAAACAACAAGTTTATACTGTACAGCACAGGGAACTACATTCAATATCTTGTAGTAACCTATAATGAAAAAGAATATGAAAAGGAATATATGTTATGTATATGCTGTACACCAGAAACTGATGCAACATTGTAAACTGACTATATATTTCAATAAAAGAAAAAAAATGCCCTCCGAAGAAAAACAAAATTCCCAGTTTCCAGGAAATTACAGATCATTATAAGTTTAAGGACGCAACTCATCTGCAGTGTCCAACTGGCAGTAAGGTAGCAAAACAACCTATGAAGAAATTTTGCACTTTTGTACCTAAAAATAAGAACACAGTGAGCCTCAAACTTTATTTATATATCTTGGTCCCTTTTCAAAGGAGCTTAAAGATCATTACGGGCATGATGAAATACTCTCTCATAATATGTAGGCGGGACCTGGACAGCACTGTCACCATTTTAGAACCATTAATGTCCAGAGAGGTTAAGTAACTTACTGAAGGTCACACAGTGAGTCCAACTTAAATCCCAGGTCCACTGACTTGGTGCTGACCCATTCAAGTACTATCCCCTGTCCACCAGGTAAAGAACAGCGAATGAAACACTGATTGTTAAGGAAGGGAAATAGCTATTGAGCTACGGAAGCTGACATGTAGCCAGCCAGAAATCATTAATGTGGCCAGGTTTAAGGAGAGCTCTATTAAACTGTCCATCAAACACTTTCCTCTTAAATGGATTTATTGAGAAAAGGAAAAGACCAGGGTAGAGAGAACACATTAGAGGTGGCTTTTTCTTTGTCTGCTGGAAGTTCATAGTCACTGGCAGGGTGAGAGGGTGCCTTCAGAAGAGAAGTTTTTTAAGAGTGAAAGGAGGAATTTTGGGGGGTCCAGAAAACTACATACAGGTAGGCGTGCTGGCCATTATACCCATTAGCTGTGTGTCATCAGACACATTTCTCTGCTTCTCTGAGCCCCAGAAAAATATTGTGAGGATCCAATGTGAATACGCACAAGAACATGGAGGCTGGTTCACCATCAGCATCCTGTAACATGCAACTATTTGATAATTATTGTTAGAGTTAGTAGAAAATCACAGAAGAGGTCGAGTCCCAGGAACTAAAAAGGAGGTGGACCCAGCCCAGCCAACTAAGTCAAGTATGATAATAGGAGGTGGAGGAGAAAGGTCAAAGACGTTAGTTCAAGTTCAGTGTCCTTATCAGAGGGCTCTAGAAACAGAGGCAGCAACTCCTCAGGCAGGAGCAGCCCAGAGACTCAGGGACAATCAGGGACAAGGACATCTGCAGGTAGGGAGAGGCATTTAGAGTGTACTTTCCAGATGGGGTTGCAGATTCTAATCCTCTTTCTTGTGCAGAGTGGTCCAAGGCTTAAGTCGTGTCTCCCACCTACATGCTAGCCCCTTATCATATGTGTCGGCAACCCATAGAAAGCAAGTTCCAGTCCAAATTGCCACCCTGGACTTTGTTCTGAGCCACTGGCCTTAACCCACTCCTCAGTACATTCATTCTGAATCCAACCCTTTCCGCCACTGACCGCCACTTCATCAAACATGGTCTGTGAACTAGCGTGCCAGCCTTCCAGGTGTGCAGGAAATGGTGTGAATGAGGTAGGGGCTGTGGGCACGCAGGACCCATCTGGGAGCCTGCGGAAGGTGGTGACTGAGCTGGGTCATGGAGAATGCATAGGAGCTCCACTGGAATAAAAGAAAGAAGGGGGTCATTCTGGGAAGTGAGAACATCTTGTGTAAAGGTCCTCACACAGGTAATCACCGGGCTCCTGCTGAGGTTCAGGCTGCTTAAGGTTACATCGGGGTGGACTGGAGAGAGGCAGGAGAAAGCTTTAGAGAGGATATTTGGGCTCAGGTGGTGGAGAGACTTGTGTGCCATGTCAAAAAATTTGGGCTTTTTTTCCTGGGTGCGATTGGGAAAGGTGGGTTTTTTGGTGGGGTGGGGAGAAATATGACTAGATGTTTGTCTGAGAAGGATAACTCTAGGGCAGTGTGGAGGAGAGCTGGAGGGCAGACAAAGGTGGGGACCCGTGACAAGGCAACCACGTCCATCCATCATTCCTCTGGCCCGGCCTTTTGAACCTGACACTTGGCCCTGTGTGTCCTGGCTGAGACCTTAACTCTGCTGGTCAGAGGTCTGGGTCTCCATGCTGAGTATGCTTCTTTGGACAGCACCAGCTAATTATGCCTTCGTATTTGAAGGGGGGTGCATATATTCATTCATTCATTCAGTACTGATTTGTTTTAGAAGAATAAATAGAGCTTAGATTTTGCTTTCAAGAGGAATTTTAAAGGTAAGAATCCACTAGAGCGTTGGGACATTGGAGGAGGGGGGGTCAAAAAGGATGGGATTAATTATATCTGGACCAGGAAGGGTTTTCAGGAGGACACGATGCCTGTGGGGCTGGTTCTCTGGAGACAAGAAGGTTTCTACTCTTTGAAAAGGATGAAGGGCATTCTGGGAAAACGGAGTTGTGTAAGGGAAGCCCTCAGAGTATGAAATGGCATGGTAGGTTAGGGACAACCCAGCTCTAGGACAGGGTGGATTGTTTTAGGAATCAAACCCTCCAGGGCCCTCAACATATAACAGAACTAGACTGTCATTCCATTTCTACCACTTCCCAGCTGTGTGACCTTGTGAAGTTACTTGACCTCTCTGAGCTCCAGTTTCCTAATCGGTGAAATGGGGTAACATAATGCTTAATTTGCAATGTTGTGCAAAGAGATAAATGAGATATTTGGAAAGCATCTAGCCCAGGGCTTGTTCAATAAATGATAGCTATTATTATACTTATTTTTATTCTGAGTGCCTAGAGGTTCAAAATAGAAGCTACATCTGGTACTTCAAAGCTGTTTCACCTTACGTGCCAATTCTCATTGATCAGTACTGGCTGCTTGGAGCAGAGAATTATGAGGTTGCATATAAGATCAGCAGGAAGAAGTGCTGTGATCTATTAGTAATGTCTGTCCAGGGCAGGGAATGGAAGTGATGACATCTGTGCAAAGTGCTGTTGACCTTAAAATAAATGTTGCTTTAGAGCTAGGAGTTATGAGGATAGGCTGATGTGTTATGGGAGCGGAGGTGGGGTGGGGGTTGAGACTTGAATCAGCCCCTTAAGGATAGATAATTATGGGGCAGGTAGAAAGGAGGGGGAAACAGCTAACCCAGCTGAATTTGGATTTCATCTTGTTGCCAACATAACATTCTATTTTGGAGCCCCGGCAACAAGCCAAAGTATTAGAAACTCCTCCCTTATCGACTGGCTACAAAACAAATACACGTCTGCTTACTTGGCCATGCGGGGGCTGACTGAGCAGAATCTGAGGGAGGAGGGCGAGAGGTACGTGCTTTATTCACCAAACCCCCAGGTCTCTGGTAACTTTCCGGAATGCTAAGCTGTTTATTTTGGGAGTCTTTAAGCTTAGTCAGTTGGTATTTAGAGACAGCTAGGAATTTTGGATTTCACTCTCATTCCAATAGAAAAGAGAAAATCTTAAATGCCTTCCAAATACTGGTAAGTCAAGTGAGGACAGCCTGGCTCCAAGCTGGGCTCATCTCCCACCGCTCACCCCCTCCCAGAAACACAGATTGAAAAGGAAAAGAAACATAATCAATGCACTCAGCCACAAGTTAAAACTTCCCCTGGAGAATGCTAGACAACCAGACTCCTTCCACATTAGTTGATGCAGAAGAGCATCTGTCAGTATCTGTGAGAGCTCAGGGAGGAGGAGGGGCCGAGAAAACCAGCCGGGTCCATGCAGAACTCCCGTCTCCATAAGGGTGACTCTCCTGTCCTTCGCATGGGGCTTTGACACAAGCCTTTAAAAGGCTTCCATTAGCAATGTAATTGATCTTCTGATGAACAGCAAGAAGTCCAGCAGAAAAAAAAATGTGATTACAATGTACTGAAGTAGACACATATTAAGTTGCAGATTTAAAGTTTGCAGCCACAACCATCTATAAACCATGCTTAGATGTGACTTTCATTATTTCTTGGGAAATGTCCTTAGCTCATGAGTCCAAATTTCTGCCAGGGGCAGGAAACGTAATCTTGTACATTCTAATAACTCAGTGTCTTTCAGATTTCAATGTGATCGATTTGGGATTTCGATGTAGGCAGGTCAAAATTCTTCCCTTCTCTCTCCTTCTCCTCATTTCCCCAAAGTGGGAGGGGTGAGCTAATTTCCAGTGGCCTTGCTTTTATCAACCTGATATTGAAAGGAGGGCATTTGGGCCTTGAGGGCCTCCACAAGGTAAGGTTTGTCCCACGATTGGTCCCTGACCTCCAACCAGATTCATCCATTGTTGTTGGTGATCTATTTCCTGCCTACGATTGTCAGAGCCTCTTACTTCTTCCTGCATCCCAACTGTGGAGTCTCTTCAGGTCCACCAGGACCTCCATGCTCTGCTTTCTCAGCATCCCCTGAGGGTGTATGGATTTTATGAGTCTGTCTCAGGCTTATCCACTGGACATCTCTTCAGCCATGGTGCCTGACCTGTGCAGGGTCCTTGGCTGCCAGGCAACTGCATCCCCTGCTCTATCATTGCCCAAGCTCATGGGGGTTCCTACATTCCACCTTGGGTAGATTGCATTACTGGCCCCAATTTTTTTTTTTTTTTTGCCACTCTTGATGCTCATGCTCATTGCACGTGACTTTGGGATTCTTTCCATAAAGGCAGGGCATACCTCCCCATCTCCCCCAACCTTCCTGCCCTGTTGACTTTGAACACAGCCATATGACTTGATTTGACCAATAGAATGAAGCAAAAGTGTGTGCGTCATTTCCAAGTATAGGCCTTCATAGGCCTTTTCTGTTCCCACTTCCCCCTTTGTCCCCCTGCTATCCCCAAGAGAACATTCCTCAGCTGTCCCTCTGATTCAAGGAGGATGAGAGATACCCAGAGCAGACCCACCCCAGACAAGCCCCACCCGAGTAAGTTGACCCCCAGCTGACTGGTATATCTGAGAGCATAAAAGCCTATTGCAACATGTCATTAAGGTTTTGTGTTTGTTATGCAGCATTTTTGTGGCAATAAGTAACTGATACACTCCCACATCCATAACTTACTCGGGAGGCTGGGAAGCTGAAGGACCCTAAGATCTAGTATTTCTCCCCTGGCGCACCTCCTGTTGTTTTCCCATCACACTTTAATCTATCTTTGCCTTTGATCAACCCCTCTGTGCTTCAAGCTTCCCCATATTGAAAAAGGGACTCGCAGTTTTCCTGTACTGAGGAAGTCATGCCTGGTGGTTAAAGTGGGGGTTCAGTGATGCACTGCCTACATTTGTGTCTCAGCTCTGCGCTGACTCCTAGGGCGTCTGGGGCAAAGCTGGATGCCTCTGTATCTCCCCTGAACTGTAAATAGGAACAATGGCAGCTTCTATCTTGAAGAGCTGTTGTGCAGACTAACTGAGCCAATCCTTGCAAAGTACTCAAAATGGGCTCTGGCACTGAACAAACTGCCAGACTCAAGGTCATCCTGCTAGACAGCGCGATAGTCAAATTTGAGTCCAAGTTCACCTCTAAGTCCATTGCTCTTCTGACTGCCCCCAGGTTTTGATTTTGAGGTACGTTCTTTACTTGAGCTGCTTTCTACCAGCATCTCTAACAGAGCAGACTTTTCCCTCACACGATTCCTCCAATCAACACCTTGACACGCTCGAAACATTTTCTACCTCAGTAGAGATGAGCATGTTTTTCTACCCAGGGAGAGGGTGGGACCTGCTTCTAGAAGGGAGTGAAAAGAGTCATCAAAAAACAGAGACCAGCCAAGGAAGATGCAGAAATAATTAAGATAGGAAACGTGCTGCCGTCTTCGCAGGATTTCAATTTTGCTGTTGCCCGAGGGGAGGGGTGGCAGACGGTCGCTTTCTCACCCTGATACACATTTTGATAAAGTGTGATAAAGACTTAGAAAAATTGACAGATTAAATTGGAATAAGAGCTCCTATAAGTGAGGAAAAGCAGCCCGTGGGGCGGTGGACTCTAGGAAAACAGGTGCCATTCTTTCCTGCTCTTGTAAACAAAGGTCCTGGGACGCCCACCCTCCCCTTCATCTGCCCAATTCCCACACATCCTTTGGATCTTGGCTCAGATCCCTCTTCCTCAGGGAAGTCTGCCCTCATCTCCCAGACTAGACTGTTAAATGCCCTCAGTGCTCACCACAATTTCCCTCACGACACAGCATTGTTGTAACTACCATGTGTGTTCACTTGTGTGGTTATTTGAATTTATGTCTGGATCCTGTACGAGACTATCGGTGTCAAGAGAACAGAAGTTGTGTTTCTTTCGTTCACCACGTACTGCTAGTGTCTAGTACAGCGTCTGGTGCATAGAAGGCAGTTGATAAACACTTACTGAAAGAAGGAATAAAGGACGTAGACCAGGGATTTGAATCAGCAGGACCAATGGGACTTCATGTCAGGAGACGCCTGTGGGTACTTATTCCACAGTGTTCTTTTCTGCACATCAATTGAACCTGAGCCTTAGAGGCCTATTGAAAAACACTGTTAGCCAATGGGATTTAGTGAAAAAGGACACCCTCTGCATTGCCCATTAGAACAAACGTCGACTTTCTCATGTCAGGGCAGAGAGGGATGGCCAAGTGATCTTGTCATGGGATCAGAACAGGAGCTCTTGTCATGCCTGAGGATGCTTTCTTAATCCCACTGCATTGTATCAGAAAGGGGTTTCCAGGCTCCCCCAGCACCACGTGGTGGGGATGCTGTGGTGCTCAGGGTCCTGAAGGGTCCTTGTTCCGTGGCTAGGTCTGGGTTTAGAGATGAAGACATGGCATCTAGAGGAAATAAAGCTCATGCTCAGAAGTAAGTTTCTGGTTTGGCAGAGCTGGGATGAGAAGCCTGGTCTCCTGACCCCTGGCCCAGTGTTCCTTTCAGCTACCTTCATTCATTCATTCATCCACCCACTCACTCATCCGTCTATCCACTCATTTATTTAATCCCTATGTATTAATGGTCCTGTAATGGGTACCAGGAATTTGGTGTGAAGGAATCAAGATGGAGACCAACAAACATCAATGGCAGCTTATCTTTATTTTTATTTATTTAGTTTTATTTTCCTTTATTCCACTGAGGACTTTTATCCTTTCCAGCCCTTCCTAATTCCCTGTCCCATGTAAGCAACAGGACAAGTCGGCAGAGTTGCCTGGGACACCCTCTATCCCCACCGTCAGTCCAGCCTTATGATAAAGTCTTTTGCCCACCACTCTGTGCCCTTTCTCCCCTTCCCAAGGACCAGGAAGAGACAAGACTGTGCTGGCACACTCAGGGATCCGGTCCACCTGAGACGGGAGGGAAGAGGGCAGGGCACAACTATTAAATGATTGACACAGAAATTAGCACCAAGATGGTGGAAGAGTCAACTCCCAGTAGAATTTGAGCTTCAATATACACTTACTGTAATACATTAGCTGCTAAATGGCACACCCACAGGTGTCACGACAGTTTCAAGGCTGCCCATAAAAGGTTAAAAAGTGGGTGAGGCTCCAGTTCCTGGAAATCCCAGCCCCTTCCCCAAAGTAGTTGGAATCATCCTCCCACTTGCTACCATATGAAGTTACCCAGCCCATTAAAACTAACAACCTCATGCATTTTGGCCTTCTCAGACAGCCCGCGTTCTGTCTATGGAGCATGTATCTCTCTGAATAAATCTATCTTTGCTCACTCTTGAATCTTTTCCTACGTGAAGCCAAGGACCCCCACTTGGTGCAATGCATCCCAGGGACCTGACTGAGACCTGGGACATAGATAGCCATTCCTTTGCGCCCCATGTTTCATGTATCACACCTGTCTCAGGTACGGGGAGTGGAGCATCCCTTGGCATTAATAGGTCTCAGAGTCAAGCTGGGCCTTTTCAAATTCCCAGAGGGCTGAGGCCAGGGGAGGAGCTCTGGGGGCTGACATCTTTGGCTACTGCATCATTTGCTCCAACAGCACGTTTACTGGGGAACTACTCCAGGCCAGGCCTGTGTGAAGTGGCCAGGGGTTATGATCTTTTGGAGCTCACCTACCGGGGAGGTGCTCTCAGCAGACAATGACAACGCAAAGCTTAGGAAAACAGAGTCCATCGTACATATCTTTGCATCTCAGGAGGCGGTTCGGAGCCTCAGAAAGTGTTTTTTTTTGGAGTCAGCTGGGCTTGGGTCTAAAATCCAGTTCTTCCAGCTGAATTTGTGTTTGAATTACTCTGTATGAATCCTAGTTTCCTGTTTGTAAAATAATGTGATGATACCCAACTCACTGGGTGGTTGTGACGTAATCCAGCAGGACCCTTCCTGGGACAGACCCCTCCCCCATATCCTCTCTGAAGGACCCAGATAATAGTCTCTCATACAGGTTTCCTGAGTTTTTCAGATGCTAAAACCACCACCAAATGGAAGAAATTAACTACTTGATGATCACGAGAACCTGGCCCCTAGACTTCCTGGCGTGTAAGGATTGATAATGTTGATCGCCCTGTGACCGCAGCATCAGCCAATCAGAGCTGTGCATAGCTGATGACAGATGCTGGGACGCCCCGCCCCGCCCCGCTCCTACCCTCGCCTGCCTTAAAAGTGCTCAGCTGCACCCCCCCTCTTCCGGGAGTTCTGGGTTTTCCTGTCCGGGAGCCACTATTTCTCCTTGCTCGGCCCCGCAACAAACCTTTCTCTGCTCGGAACTCCAGCGTTTCGGTTTGTTTGGCCTCTCTGTGCGTTGAACACATGAACTTAAGTTCGGTAACAGTGAGAAATGTGTCAGAGAAGCGTCTGGAGCGTGATGGGCTCTTAATGAGTCAATGTCCATTTCCTTTCCCACTGGAGCAGTGTCGGCAGCCTTAAGTGAGTAGGCCCTGGGGCCCAGGCCCAAGTTCACAATAGCTTGCACCTGGTAAGAGGTAAGTGTGCGCATGCGCCAGTAGTGTGACCACCACGCATGCGCCCGTGGCGTGAGTCCGCATTATGAATGATACGCATGCGCGGGCAGAGTATGTAACAAGGTCAAGTGCGCCACACTGCCGGCAGCGCGCCATCTTGTTGAGGTAGAAGAGGGTGCTGAGCGCCGCCTGGTGTGCACGCCACCGGCTTGTTCTGCAGTAAAGTGCTGTTTTGCTCCATATGGGCTCCTCGCGCCTTCTTCTAGCTGGGCAGCTCACCTCCTCGGGTCCCTCTCCAGCCTCCCGCGGCTGACAAGCAGACGCTCGCTTCAGGCCTGCAAACTGAACCAGGCCTCGCTCTGAGAAGACGGTCAGCCTCTCAGGGCAGGTGAAGGCTGACTGCTGGCTGTGTGACCTTGGGCATCTCATCTGGAAACTGAGCAGAATCAAGCCCCCTTCCCAGGGCGACGGTGAGTAGGTCAGCACCAGGCTGATGGGAGGGAGGTGCTTAGGCCCCTCCGGTAAGGAGCTGGCCACAGTCAGGGTCGCAGCTGTAGGTGCTGGGCTGGCATTTGGCCTGACTGTGACCACTAAACCCATTCATGGCTGCAAAGTGGGGTGCGCGGGCCAGGCGCAAAGTGGGCGCTGCTTTTGTGTGGGGTTATTTTCTGGAAAGAGACAAAAAACGCCACTCAAACTGTTCAAAAGAAAATGAGTTTATTTACTATGGAGTTTAAATGGGGAACACATTCTGGTGGAAATCATCAAAGAACCAGGATCCAGGGGTGGGTGGGGTCCTGAGGGTCCTGGAATGGATGGGTGGTTCTGGATGTGCAGTGACTCCTGGAACCTGGGCAGGAGTTCAGGGCCCCCTTCTGTGGCCCCCAAGGCCCTGCATGACATGCCCTCCCTGCCTGCTTCGCCAGCCTCAACTCAGAGCCCTCTCCCTAATCAGAGGATGCTCCTGCCCACAGCCTCCCTTAGTTCCCGAGGGCTCGGGTCTTTCTTGGCTCTGTGTCTTCCTGCATGCGTCCCTCTCCCTGGAGTATCCTGCCTCTTCTTGTCAGCAGGGAAACCCCTGGTCGTTTCTCAGGATCTCGCTTCATTGTCATTTTGTCTTAGAAGCCTTCGCTGGTCCCCCCTACAATGCAAGTAGCCGATAAGTCTCTTTCAAAGCACTTTGTGTAGCTACACGTTTACTTGGATAATTATTTGTTCCCTGTCACTTCCTATTAGATTGTGAATTCTCTGGTGGCAAGGGTTGTATCTATTTTGCGATTTACTGCTTCCCCAGTGCCTGGCACAGTGCTGGGTGCATGGGGATTTCTCCGTACATCTTTGCTGAATGAGTGAACAAAGGATCATTTCTCTACTCCAATAACCTGCTATTAACATGACCCTGGTGACACTCCATTTATCTGCTTTCTGTGGCTATTTGCTTTTCTCTGCTTCTAGAGTTTCTGAGACCCCTCTCCTCCATATCCAAATGTGCTCCTGGCCCCTCTCAGCCTCAGAAGATCCCCTCCTCACCTCTCAGCTGTGGTCCCTCACAGCACCTGACCATCTTTTTATGTTTCTAAGTTCAAATTGCCTAGAGGAAAATAATGTGACTGATTAAACTCACCTTGTCAGGAGAGATCCCAGGGTTGGTTCTCTGATGGGTGGCCAATCTGTGGACTAGTTACCTCCGGGGAAGCTGTCCAGTGAACCCTGCACTGGCTCCAGAGTGCTCCATCACATGTGGCTTTTGGGCTCTTGCAGCGTGGCTCGTGCCCCACGTTGAAGTGGTATCTTTCTGTATCGTTTAAATCCAACACGTTACTGAAATCAATTTTTCTTGCCTTTTTACTTCTTTAATGTGTCTACTAGAAAATCTGAAATCACATCCGTGGTTCACAGTATATTTTTACAGGACAGTGTGGAATCGATCGTGGTTGGAGTGTGGTAGGAAACCACATTACATGGTAGAAAGTGGGGCTGTCTGAACAGCAGGAGGTCTGGATTGGGAAGCTTCCTTTAGAAGGAGGCACCGGGGAACATCTCTGTGACATTTTGACTGCCACAATTATTATCCCAGTCCATTCAACAATTATTTATTGTATAGCTCCATCGTAATATTATTGAAACATTTTATCCTATTGTATACCTTACCCAGCACAATATTAAGACAAACTCGGTGGCCAAAAGCAACACACAATTATTATTTCACAGCTTCTGTGTGTCAGGGGTGTGGGCACAGCTTAACGAGGTCCTTCTTTAGGGGCTCATAAGGCAGAATTCAAGATTTTGGCTGGGCTACCCTCTCATCTTAAGGCTTGACTAGGTGGTTGTGGGCTTGTGTGATTTTGTCAGAATTTAATTCCTTGAAGCTATAGTACCAAGGATCTATTTCTTTCTTTTTTACTATGTAAGAGTCAGGGGTACAGCATTATAATTTAATATCTGAATACTCTACAAAGTGCACACCTCCACCAGCACAGTTACCCTCTATCACCATTCAGTTGACCCCCTCCACCCATTTCACCCTCCTCCTAAACTCCTTCCCTCTGGTAGCCACTAATCTGATCTCTGTTTCTATGAGTGTTTTTTTTTTTTAATCTTTTATTTTGTTTGTTTAGTTTTCTTATGTCTCACATATGAGTGAAATCATACGGTATTTGCCTTTGTCTGTCTGACTTATTTCACTTAGCATAATACCCTCAAGATCCATCCATGGTGTGGCAAATGGCAGGATTTCATTCTTTTTTATGATTGATAGTCCACACACATATATATACATACATATACCACCTTTTCTTTACCTATTCATCCGTTGATGGACACTTTGGTTGTTTCCATACCTTGGCTATTGTAAATAACCCTACAGTGAACATTGGGGTCCATATATCATTTCAAATGAGTATATTCATATTCTTGAGATCGGAGGTGGAGTAACTGGGCCATATGGTAGCTCTAGTCTTAATTTTTTAAAGAATCTCCATACTGTTCCTATAGTGGCTGCGCCAGTTTACATTCCTACCCGCGTTTGATGAGAATGACGGTTCCCTTTTCTTCACATCCTCACCAACATTTGATGTTTCTTGTCTTTTTGATAATAGACACTGTAATAGGTATGAGGTGATATCTCACTGTGATTTTTGACATGCAATTTTCGATTAGGGATTTTGTACATCTTTTCATGTCCCTACTGGCCATCTCTGTCTTCTTTGGAAAACTGTCTATTCAGATCCTTTGCCCATTTTTCCTTTGGCTTGTTTGTTTTGTCGTTGTTGAGTTGTATGAGTTCTTTATGTGTTTTGGATATGGATGCCTTATCAGATGTAGGATTTGCAAACACCTTCTCCCACTCAGTAGGTTGCCTTTTTGTTTTGATGCTGGTTTCCTTCACTGGGTAGAAGCTTTTTAGTTTGATGTAGTCCCATTTGTTTACACTGGCTTCTGTTTCCCTTGCCTTTGGAGTCAGATCCACAAAAATATTGCTAAGACTGATGTCTGTGAGGTTGCCATCTACGTTTTCTTCTAGAAATTACATGGCTTCAAGTCTTATATTCAAGTCTTTAATCCATTTTGAGTTAATTCTTTTTTTTGGCAGGAGGAAAGTAACTAGGTTTATTTATTTTATTTATTTCATAGTGGAGGTACTGGGGATTGAACCAGGACCTCGTGCGTGCTAAGCAGACACTCTACCACTGAGCCGTACCCTCCCCACCATTTGGAGTTAATTCTTGTGTATGGTGTCAGATCGCCAGGTTTCATTCTTTTGCATGTGGCTGTCTGGTGAGGGCATCAGATCCTTGGTGGCTGTTGGGTGGAGGTCACCCTCAGTTCCTTGCTGGTTCTCTGCCACGTGGGCTTCCCCACCATGGCCACAAAGGCAGCAAAGGAGAGAGTCTTCTAGGGAGACCAGTGTTACAACCTCATTAACCTAATCGCAGAAATAGCGTCCCATTATCTTTGCCATATTGGTTCAAAGCAAGCCGCAGGCCCTGCCCACACTCAAAGGGAGTTGGCTGCATAAGGATGTGAACACCAGCAGGTGGGGATTGAGGGGATCTTTTTAATATGTCCATCACAACTATATAATGCTTACTTTGGGGCTGGAGATATAGACATAGAATACTGTATGATCCAGATAGTTTAAGAATCATTAGTTCTAGTTTCCCCGTGGAGAAATCGAGGCCCAGAGAAGGGGAAGGGGCTTCAAAGATGGCGTGTTAGTGACACATTCTGACCCCACTCCTCGTCCTTCCTCTGCACCTGCTCCTGCAGCAAGTGGTGGGATGGACTCGAAGCAATGGGTGGTGTTCTCAACATGAAAAAGGCCGTAGATTGGGAGAAAAAGTTGGTAACACATTGACCCTCCTGAGAGATGTGGTGGCTTCAAACTGGTCTCTCTCCATGGTCAAGCATCTTGTAGTCTGGCCACTGGAAGAAGGGAGGCAGAAAACACCCTGATGTTTGTGACCGTCGATGACCTCAGAGCTTCCCAGGCAGGCTGGAGGCCCTGCCTGCAGATACCCTACTGCCGTATGCGGCTCTGCCTCTGGTTTCATGGCTGTCCAGCTGGAGACATGCTAACGTGCTCCTAGAGCGTGTGGGGCAGTACTCAGCCACCTGCTGGATCTTGTCAGTCGGGGATGTGCACGCACAATGCTAAGAGGTGCAGAATATCATCCTAGGAGCTAAGAATCTGCAAAGTCCTTTAGAGAGATAACAGGAATATCTTATCTACCTGTCTATCTTTCTATCTATCCATCCATCCATTTGCTTGTTTATTTATACATAGTAATATAGTATTAAATATCAAGCAAAATCCAATTTGCACTTATTGAAAAGAAATGAGATGTTAATAATATTCTGTTTAATTATTCTCTTCCCTCTAAAATACAACATATCCATAATTTAGAATTGCCTCTGTTAATAAAATTTCCTGTTTTAGGCAACTTTATTGAGGTATGATTGGTAAACAACCCGATGCACATAAATAAAGTACACAATGGGATGAGCGTGGAAGTATGCGTACACCTGTGAGACCATCTCTGCAGTTGAGGTAAGAAGCACAGCCATCCCCTTCAACAGTTTCCTCAGGCCCTCCCCTTGTTTTTGGTAGTTTGTTTTTGTGGTAAGAACACTTAACGTGAGATTTACCCTCTTAACAAAATGCTGACGTGCACAGCGCCGCACGGTGAACCAGAGCAATGGGTCTCCAGAACGCCTTCATCTCGTGTGACTGCATGGCCCTGCACCCACGTTGCCACTGATGAGAGGTGACCACCAGTGTTGACCTCATGCTTACAGAGCACTTGGCCGTCACACACCTCTTAATGCTCACAAGCCCCTTACTTCGGATGAAACAAGGCTGAAACTTAGGAATGACCTAAATGACTTGTAGGGTTGGGTCTCAAATCTGTACTTAGAGGAGCTGCCGCTCCCCCATCCCACCACGTTTTGCAGGATGATTCTGAACGGTCTGGTACCCACAACAGCAGCTTACATGTGGGGGGACACATCCTGTGGGCCACATGCTGTTTTACGCCCTTCACGTGGACAAATTTACTTGATCCAACACCTTACTCCTAACAGGTAGAAATGATCATCACTGCCATTTCACAGAAAGGACGCTGAGGCTCGGAGAAGTTAGGGCCCTGGTCACGGTCACACAGCTTGTGGGTGGGAGCGGAGGGACTTGAAGGCTCTGGGCTTGACCACTGTGCCCGTTGACTCTGTAGCGCAGTCTCAAGCTCAGCAGCGCCCCACCCTTTCCACTTGCTGCACAGGGAAACTGAGGCTGGGAAGAGCCAAGGGGCTGACCTGGAGCTGGAACTCAAGGCCCCTTCTTCCCAGGTCAGCTGGCCTTGCCCCTGCCAGCTTCATCTTTCGGAGCCAATGGCCTTTCAGTGTCCCGAGGCGTCCTGCCCTGCCCCAGAAAGGATGTAGGCTAATTAAAATCCCCCTTTCCCACCCTTGTCTCCCTTTTAACACTTTGTAAACTATTTTTCCCCTAGTTCTATCTTTTTAGCCTTTCACAGCTGCTCATTTGGATAAGATCTGGTACCCAGGGGTTTCTGTGATGAGCAGCATCACAGCCAGGTCCCCTTCCCATGGGAAGCCAGAGGAGGGGACTAGGAGAACAGGGAACATTTCCCATTAAATTGGCCTCCTGCGATCTGCAGAGTTTAATCTTAACTTGAAAGTGTTTTTGATCAGCTTTCAGGCCCGCTCCCTCCTTCCAGCCCACCCCTGTCTTTGGGCCCAGCACCCTCTCTCTCCCCTGCATTCGGAGGCATTCAAAGTTGTGTGTGATGGAGGTGGTGGGGTAGAAGGGGGAGGAAATGAGTGGCCCCCCTTTTATCTCCATCTTCCAGCTGCCTTTCTGGACAGACAGAAGTGCTAACTCCAGTTCCTTTTCTAGAAGCTTAAGATCAGCTTCTATATTGAGATCTGACCTGGCGCCTGCATTTCAAAGGCGTCTTTGGCCTTGGGCTCACAGCAACTGCCCCCTCCTTCCCTCTCGTACTCTCCCTCCTCCCCCCACCTCCTCCTGCCCTCCCCCTCAACCCTGACCTTGCCCTTCTTTGCTTGGCTCTTACACCTTTTCTTCCAGTGACTGTTTCTGTCCTGTCCTTTTTATGCTTCAGAATAAATCACTAACACAGCCCCCCTGCCAAGCAAAGCAAGGTCTGATCTCCTTCTAAATGGTCCAGGATTTGCAGGGAAAATAATGTCTCAATGTTCCGAAGGCCTCATTATACATTCATTTGGCGGCATGCAGGTTTACAGAGGGAGGGAGACCATTTGCTTACTCCAGAAATGAATTCCTGGCAAGGCTGTATCCATCCAGATTGAAGGTACCCTCAGGTCCTCTTTTCCCCAGATGAACTGGGAGGCGTTATTATTCCACGTAAGCCTAATGAATATTCATGGCTGTGGGCTGGGGAAGCTCTGGACCGGGAAAGGCTAGCCATGTCTGATGTTTACTAGTCCTGCTCATACAGGGGAAAATGGGGCGCGAGAGGATGGCGAGACCCAGGTTTCAGTCAAGTCCCTGGGCTGCGTCCCGCCAAGTGAGGGTCCTTGACTTGTGCTAGAAAAAAATTCAAGCCATAGTTGAGTAAAGGTAGATTTATTCAGAGAGATACACACTCCATAGACAGAGTGCAGGCTGTCTCAAAAAGCAAGAGAAAGGCCTAGGAGGTACACATTCCATTGGCAGAGCGCAGGCCACCTTACTCAGAAGGGAGAGTGGCAGCCTCAGAGCGTGGGGTCGGCCAGGAAAAAAGAGATGGCCTGAGGTGTGGGGGCTGCTAGTTTTTATGGGCTCGGTAACTTCATAGGCTAAGTGGGAGGATTATTCCAACTACTTAGGGGAAGGGGCTGGGATTCCCAGACACTGGACCAACACCCACCCTTTGACCTTTTATGGTCAGCCTTGAAACTGTCCTGGCACCTGTGGGAGCACCATTTAGCAGCTATTGTATTACAATGAGCATATATGGAAGGTCACGGTCTACTGGGAGTTGAATCTTCCACCATCTGGGTGCTAATGGCTGTGTCATTCTTTTAATGGTTGTGCCCTGCCCCCTTCCCTCCTGTCTCACTGCCACCTCCTTGGGGTGACCTTGGGCAGGTTCCTAACCTCTCTGAACCTCAGCTTTCTCACTAGCTTAGTGGGGATAATGATGGTAACTTCCCAGGTTTGTTCTGGGGAGCACATGAGACCATGATGCTTAGAAGCTTCCTTTGACCTTGTTAAGTGCTCAGTAAGTATCACTTCTGTCTTCCTTTCCTTGGGAACAATCGCAAGGAAGAGGCTTTGCATTTTGGAATTTCACACCCTGCCCACTGTCCCCCGCCTTGACTGCTAACCATGCAGTTTTTGGAAGGGCATGGCTTTGGGCTGGTTATTTTCTGAAGCTTTGTTTCTCCTCCTGTAAAACAAAGATAATTCTAGTTGTGATGGTGGGCAGGACTCTGTTGCAATATAATCAGTGCCCTGTGAGAACAAAACCAATTCAAACCATGTTGTGGTGTTGGGGAAAAAAAAGAAAAAAACATGTCTGTAGCTCTTTCTAGCTTTTAAAGCATTTTCATGAACTTCATCTGACTTAATCTAAGTATAGAGAGAGCCAGTTTCAAGGCTTCTGCTGATTATAAACCATTCTTATGTCTTCATTAAGGCAGGGCCTCCAGACATTTCTGCTTTTCTGTGCTGTATGAGTCCAACCCATGCTGGTGTGTATTTTGAAAAGTAATTTTTAACCTTTCTTTACATTGTTTTATTGCACAAAATTTCACTAATTGGATATTCTTACAAACACACACACCCCCATATTGAGATTTTTTTTTTTTGACAAGTAAAAATTGGGAAAACCATGCTTATTTTTCATGGAGCATCCTTGGTGCAGGGAAGATTGCTGAGGAGGTCAGTAGCAATGGGAGTCCCAGTGATTCAGGTGCTTCTCCATTCTCAGGCTGATTGAGATTCCATCATCACAACTGCATCATTTAGACTGTCCTGGGTTCCCTGTATGAGTGCAGCTGTCATTGGCCATCTACACTGTTATTAGTCATTCAGTCCTTCTTTATGCATAGTCTCAAAGAAGGATGGGTTGCAATGAGGGATGTTGAGAGTGAGGGCAGAGACTTTTGAGGGCAGAGGAGGAAATGGTACCCAAAGTGGGAAAATGACTTCAGAAGCTTAATGTTTTAGAAGCTTTATAGATGTTTGCCTGAATCATCCCTTTTATTCTTTAAAGCTTTATTTCTTCAGTCCAGCGCCCTGGTAGCTTTTCTCTGAACAGTTGAAGTGGCCTCTGTACTGTGGCCTCTGCCTCCAGAATCAACCACGCTGGTACCAGCATGGTCTTTCTAGCCCCGATCACACTATGAGAGATGAGAAGCATGTTTATCTACGTGTAGGCTGGAGTGATGTATGGTCTCAGGTTGCTTCCATCTCTGATAACTGGATGTCTGGATTGCTGGCATCTTCTGTGATGGGCACCATTCATCAGTGTGTCTCCTCACTGTTCAGGAGGAGGGAGCAGAGATTTGACCTGAGTCTCCTTGGGGTCCCAGACATATGCTACTGCCTTACCACCTCAATTTCCTGTGTTCCAGAAGATTCCTACCTGGGGTTCTCTGCAGCTTACCCAGTGTTCTCTGCCTCCTTCAGAGCCGCCAACCAAAGTACAGACCCGGCAATGAGGAGCGTGAATTTCCTGTGTCATTTGCCTCTGTCATCTCCTGTGACTGCTGAGTCCATTGTATGTGGGAGGGGTGAAGGCCTTTGTCTCTGCCTGTTCAGTGCCATGTATTTTAGAGGGAAAAACAGGAACAGGTGGTTGATTAAACAAACATGTCACTAGCCATCAAGGTGACACGAGCAAAAATTTGGTCTTACTGGGACCTGTCAGAGGGCTCCCGGCTTCCAGTAACGATTCTCATCCTGGTTCTGTTGCTGAACACAGACAAGTCACTGCTTCTGGCTGGGCCTCAGTTTTCTTTCCTTCAAAATAGGGATGGGAGGATGGGCTGAGCTGATAAAATTTTAAATCTAAGCTCTGTGCTTTGCTAAATTCTGAGTCCACAATTTCATAGGTTGCTTTCCCCTCACATCTTAACATTTCTGAAATGGATTTGCATCTTACCGTCAGTGGCATGTCACAGTTTAATTGGCAGCCTTTGTTCTTTGTCGGTGCTGCGTAAGATGGTAGTATGTTGTGTAGTTGACGGCACCCGGCATCTAATGAATTATGTGATGTCCATTACTCCTTCTGTCCTCCTGTGATCATGGGAGGAACCAGGCTTCACAGGGCAGACGATCTTCCTTCTGTATCATTTCTCAGATTAAACTGTTTGGTTGTAATGGCTAGGATTCCAAAGAAGAGTGGCTTTACAGAAATAATTTCTTTCTTTCTTACTTAAAAAATTCCAGAGAAAGGCAAGCCAGGGTTGGCATGGCCACTTCGGGTCCCCAGGCACTTGGTCTCCCATTACTATTTTGGCTTTCTCATCCCAATGACCAGCTTTTGTCCTCAAGGTCATCTCATGGCCCAAGATGGTGGGAGCATCACCTTTTCATGTCCAGGGATCAGGAAGAAAGAAGGGGGCAGGGGTACGAAGCATCCACCATTATTGATTCAGGTCCCTCTAAAAGGTCTTCTTGGAATTGTCACGAATGTCTAGTTACTGCTGTTCCAAAACGTGGTCACATGATCAACCCTTGATGGAAGGAGAGAAAGGAAGCGTGGCTATTGGGTAGCCAGCCAGCAGTCTCTGCACATCAGTGATGTGTGAAGACTACGGATTTGAGAATGAGGAAGAAGTTTGTCCAATGTCATCTTTCCTGGCTCAGCCTCGGGCTTCTCATATATGCAATGTGGTTAATGCTGTTTCCATCTGATGGAAATAATTTTCATGTAAAATATTATATATTGTATATATATACACACACATATACATCATATATATTATACATTGTGCGTATATATAGCATATATGTGTCATATAAATAAGGCATAGTAACAAAACAGTTTCTTAAAAGAGACTCTCTAAAATGAAGGGGTGTGGGTTTTATTTAATCAAGAAAACCTTTAAGAAGATAAAGATCATGACCAATAGTTTCCGCTTCTCATTCTGCTGATCTTCATTTCTGAAATGTACTCTTTTCCTCAAACATGAAAAGAGGCTTCCACGCCTCCTAAGCTGTGCCTTGGTGTCCAGCCTGGACCAGATTGACCCATTCTGGGTTTATAGACATCTGTGCCTTTAAAAACGGAGCCGTCCTTGTTTCCACTCTGGTACCTAGATACTTACAGGCCACCTCTTTTTACTCCAATTTCTATGTCTCATTCTGCAGCTTAATGCCCTTTTGTTCCTTCTGCTGGTGATGACACCGGACACTCCATGGGCTCTGGTGGCTGGCGGCGGTGTGTGCGTACGGATGCGGAGGTAATTTTGAGGTCAGGGGAGATGTTGCAAGAGTCAGGCCGCCTGGATTTAATCCCAGGGCTGCCTTCGATATCCATGTGACTTCAGAAAAACCACTCCTTTGGCTCAGCCGTCACCTTGCAATTTCCTTGTCGGGAACATCGGGACCCGTGGGAATATTGAAGTCTACAGAGACGGAAGGATTAATGGATGACAGAGGTGAAAGGACCCCAACCAACTTGCTGGTCCAGAGTCAGCGCTTCTGTCAGACTCTGCAGTGGGAAATCGTGGGCTGGGAGAGCCAGTGAGACCTTAAAGGTCAATCCCTCCCTCCTCACGCTGGGATGAACAAAGGTCGTGGAGTGGAGAGTGGCTTGCCTGTGGTCACAAGACAGGTCTGAACATCAGAGCCATAAACCCAGTGTGCATTGTTTGACTCCCAGACGTTGCCCACATCCCAGCTCTGGACCCCATCAGGCATGTACATTTACATCTTTCAAGTTTGCATTAAAACATTAAATGCTTTGGCCAGGCAAGCGGGTGAGCTCCTTTTCAGCGGGTGAGCTCCTTTCAGCGTGTGGGCTGAGTCTGATGTGGGAGAAGTAAGTCCGGGGGTTGGTTTCCTTTGTCTGTCTTACAGCATTTGAAGCCGTCTTCAGTAGTGACAGAAGCCGCAGAGGACCCATGACATCAGCCCAACCTCCTGGACCAGTGGGTCAGGGTAGGGTTGTCTCCTGACAAGTTTCAGAACAAGGCACATGTTCCCTGGACCTGGCTGTCCACAGGGTGCTAAAAGCTACCGCTGTTGGAAAGTGCCAGGCTGGAGGCTGATGACAGGGTGAGGCTGTGTGACAGCTGTGGCGCTCACGTGGGACCTGGGCTGGGAAATGCTGTGACAATAGTGAAATCTCCTGGCATGCTGTTGCAGTGAGATAGGCACATTCCTGCTGCATGTCTCACCAACAACCGCAAACAGACAGAGAGCACTGGCTGATAAGTGTCCAAGCCTGGGTGACAACCACTGTCGCTCTTCTGATCCTCCTTCAGGAAAGGACTCCTGGCTCAGCCACAGGGGCTGCGGTTAGGTGTTGGCATGCAGCTGCTAGATCCTCTGGGCTGACCTCAACCGTGTTCTTCTCAGCTGATGTGTTTTCTCTTTTTGTTGCTCACTTAACCCAATCGACATTTACTAATTCCCACTAGGCATTCATTAACTCCTACTAGGTGTGTGGCACTATAAAATAAATCAAAGGAGAGGCGATCAGGGGTCTGCTTATCTCAGGGGAACACGTGTGTGATCGAGCTGGGTGATAGGGAGATAGCCCTATCCTCAGGAAGCCTCAGGTGTGTAACGTGCAGAGACAGGTGCTGGGAACTCGTGTCTGCTCACAGCTGTGATGCAAGGAGGAAGCGGGAGGAGCGGAGTCAGTGCCCTCTAAGAAGAGGACTGGGTTCGTGGAAGTATTGGCATGAGCTTGGGACTTTTACGTAAGGACTGCGAGAAGTGGGCTTGAGGTGGCTGGCAATCAAGGACCAGCATTTAAATAAGGAAAAGCAAGGAGGGCGGGAACTGTGTCTGGTGCTTAGCAAGTAGTGAAACTTCACTCTGTCCCTCTGCCTGGAGCTATGTCTCCAGCTCACCCTGCCCCCTCACCCTCGCTCTTCACCTCTAGTCGTGAAGTCTTTGCAGTTCCTTCACATGCCAGGCTCACCTCCACTTGGGAATCCCATCCACGTTGATGCCTATGCCAAGAACCTTCTCTTCCCCCTCCACCTCTTAGTCTAGTGAACTGCCACTGGGTTGAAATGCCATTTCCTTGGGGAGGCCTTCCCCAACCTCTAGTGGGAGCTGTGACCCCCCCATCACATGCCAGTAGCACTCGGCAGCCAACTGTGGTGACACCCATCACATGTGTGTCATAGTTATTCCATCCCTGCTCTCCTCGCTTCACACCAAACTCTCCGAGGTCCCCCAGTGTTTCTCTGGTGCCCAGCACAGGCCCTGGAATACGGTGGTTATTCACTGAATGAATGAACAAGGATCCCATTGGACAGGCAGGTGGGTAGCAACTCTTGGAAGTTCTTAAAAGTTGAGTCAAAGAGTTTGGGTTTTACTGTTAAGCCAAATGGGGAACCTTGTACTTACAAACACTTAGTCCAGCAAACCTCCTTGGTAAGCATTCACGGTATTTCTTCTCTCTGTGGTACTCACTTCACTTAACATAATGCCCTCAAGGGCCGTCCGCGTCACACAGATGAATTCTTCATGAAGGATTTCTGTCTTTCCTCTGGCTGAATAATATCCCATTGTATACATCTACAGCTATCACATCGTCTTTATCCATTCTTCTGTTGATGGTCACTTCTGTTGTTTCCTTATCTTGGTTGTTTTAATGTTGCCACATGAGCATGAGAGTGTGGATGTCTCTTCAGTTGAGTTGAGTGTTTTCATTCTCTTTGGATATTTACCTAGAAGTGAGGTTATTGGATCCTATGGTCGTTCCAGTTTTAATTTTTTGAGGAACCTCCGTTTTGTTTTCCATAGTGACCACACCTATTTGCATTCCCACCGAGAGGGTACAGAGTTTCACTTTTCTCCACATCCTTGCCAGCACTTGGTGTCTCTTGGCTTTTTGATGACAGCCATTCTAACAGGTGTCAGGTGGTATCCCATGGTGGTTTAATTTGCATTTCCTTGATGATTAGTGATGCCGAGCCCCCTTTTCATGTACCTGTTGGCCATTACTATGTCCCCTTTGGAAGAAGGTCCATTTCAGTTCCTCTACTAAATTTTAAATCCGATTTTTTGGGGTTCTTTTAGTTCTTTATGTATTTTGGGTGTTAATCCCTTATCAGACATACGATTTGCAGATTTTTCTCCCATTCTGTAGGTTGCCTTTTTATTTTGTTGATGGTTTCTTCCGCTGTGCAGAAACTTTTCAGCATGATATAGTCCCACTTACTAACTTTTGCTATCATAATGGAGAAAATAAAAAAAATACTGACAACACAAAATGCTGACAAGGTTGCAGAGAAACTGACTCACTCAAATGTATGACACACACATGCGGCCATAAGCATTTATTCCAGAGAAATGAAAACGTATGTTTACATACAGACCTACACACAGACATTCCTAGCAGCTTTATTCATAATCTGCCCCCAAACTGGGAACAGCCTAGATATCCTTCAACAGGTAAATGGTTAAATGAACTCAAGTTGTGGTACAAACGTACCATGGAATTTTACTCAATTTTCAGCAAGAAAGTTTTTCAGCAAGGAGGGAAAAAACTACTCAGATACTCAACAACCTGGATGAGTCGCCAGGGAATTATGCCGAGTGAAGAAAGCAAATTCGAAATTGTCACATACTGTACGATTCCATTTATATAACATTTCTGAAATCAGAAAATGTTACAAATTGAGAACAGATTAGTGGTTGCCTGCCAGGGGTTAGGGATACAGGGGACAGAGTGTAGTGGGTACAGTTTTGAAAGGGAGCGTCAGAGAGCCTTGAGGTTTTGGAAATGTTCAGTATCTTGACTGAGGTGGTGAATCCGTGCACTTACGCAAGTGATAAAATGAAAATTAATATAGAATTTAACACACACATACAAGTAAAATGGAGAAAATCTGAACATGATCAGTGGATTACATCAATGTGCGTATCCTGGTTGTGATGTTAGACCAGAGTTTTACAAAATGTTACCATTGGGGGAAACTGGGCAAAGGGTAACAGGGATCTCTCTGTGTTATTTCTTACAACTGCCTGTGAATCTATGGTTGTCTAGATAAATAAGTTAATTTAAAATGTAGCATATCTGTTTTTTTGTTGTTGTTTTCCTGACTGGACTCAGATGATACCCAGCCTCAGAGTAAAGCCAGCATCACGGAATTCAGGGCAAAAAGATGGGGAAAAAGATCAGGTCCATCGTGACTTTTCTGAGCCCCAGATCAGGCCGGTTCTGACATCCGTCTTCCTCTGTACTTGCCAGGCCCATAAGCCAGTGAATTTCCTTATTGTTAAGGAACTTGGACTATCAAGAGATTTTCCTTCCCTAATACTGGGAAAGTTCTCGCTCACGCCTCTGGGAAGTGAACCAAAGAGAAATGTTATGAAATTCACATGTGGGAGGCAGTGATGATGTAGCAGAAATACAGTACTTAGGAGATGCCTTGAGCTGAAAGCTCTTTCATAGCAGGTGACCTTGGTCAAGTGACTTATTTTTTTCCTCAAGAGTCTGCCTATATCTCTGTAATTGTTTGGTAAGCCTCTAGTCATGAAACAAATGTTTACTGGATGTCTTTTCTAGACTCTGGAACAGCAAGTTAAATGGATAAAGCCCTTGCCTATTGGAGATTGTAGTCTCACACAGACAAACACCAAACGTAGTCAAATACATGTATTGCACATTACAAGGGGATAGGTACTAAAGACAGAGACACATCAAAATAAGTAGCATTGTGGGGCTGGGTGGGAAGAGGGGTGGTTGGTGTTTTACCATGTGGTCAGGGACGATGTGAATTACAGCGTGCCATTTCAACAGACACTGAAGGAAGGAAGGAAGGGAGTGAGTGAGTGAGGATATCTGGATGAAGAGCATGCCAGGCAAGAAGAGAAAAAGACTCATCCCCTTGGACACCTGCTTATAGAGCTGTTAAAGGTGGACCAGAGGATCTCTTAGGGAATCCTTAGTCTCTTCCTGTTCACATATTATCTTGACTGGGTGTAGAGTCAGAAACTAAAATTTTGATTTAAATGGTGACTTTTCCTTTGTCTGCATTAGTTTCCTAGGAATGACCTATGTGTGACTTCATGGCTCAGGGAGGTGGAGAAAATGTGTGAAATTCTCTATCAGGTTGATGGGCTCAGATGTCAGTTTCTCTTCTTTTTCCATGGCAAGAAAGTGGCAGGCAGGAAAAGAAATACGTGGGTGTTACAGACTATGAGCTTAGAAGTGTCTGTGCTCGGTGTCTTCATCTGTCAAAAAGTCATAATTGCAAGGTGAGCTCCACAGGGATGCAGATGTGTGAATAAGCGAGGAAGTGGGGGAAAAAGGCACTTTATAAACTTTATATTCATTGGTGTCTTGAGTTTCAGATTCATGAGATGGTCCCCCTGGCTTGGTGGTCTAAAATCTTTTTTTTTTTTTTTTTGGAGGAGGAAGGGGCATGAGCGTGAAATCCATGAACCTTAACATCCAGAAGAAAATGTACGCATACCCAGTTCCAGGGGACGTCAAGGCCCTCTGAAACCCATCCTATGAGGCTCAGGTTAAAGACCCCCATTAAGCCACTGGGGTGACATATCTTGCTTCTCAAATTATTGTAATATAATATTGCTATTTATAATAATTACAATTATTATTATGGTAGTAAAGTGGGAAATGGGTGTAAAAGGACTGTATGTGTTAAAAATGGTGTGTTGACCATTTATCAAATGCTCATGAGGGTGCATTTGTGTGTAGACGTGTGTGAGTTACAGCAGTCATCTGATTCTGTGCTTGCTGTGATGGTGAAGGGGATGATGTATTGCTTGTTTGTGAAAACATATGCGTGAGCACATTTGTGAGCCTTGGAGGGCATAACTTTTCATTCAAATGCATCTGTGTGTGTGTGCGCACGCGTGCGTCTGCATGTGTGCGTGCAGGTGTGGGTGTGTTTTGTTAGAGCTTGTTGGCAGTGACGCCTTTTGGATCAATGCACCCAAAGACAGATCTTGCATAGAGCAGGACCTGGCCCCAGGGGCTGACATCCTGCAAGGTTGTCTGAAAAAATCCTTTCGCAGGCAGGTGCTAGCAGGGTCTAAAACACACTGACCATGTCCAGAATCATGTCTGCCTATTTTCTGCAAGTTTTAAATAAGAGAAAAAGAAAACGTAATCCCCTCTTTGGTCTTCAGTTGTTTTTACTTCTTTTGTTCCTTCTAGTGCTGGAGAGCCAGGAAGGAGAAAAAAAGTTTCCATCAAGAAATACATTCCTTCTGCATCTCTGATTTTTCAGTGGTCAGATTACAGAGCACGGTGACAGGAATTTGAATTTAGGAGTTAAAATATGTGAGTTCTAATCCTACTCCAACATTACTGGCTGGCACACATTGGCTAAATCATTGAAGCTTCCCAAGCTACTAATTGCTTATCGCTAGAATGGGGGATAAAGTCTATTTTACCAGGTTTTGGCATTCATGTGAGTATTATACAACATATATAATGGTTTGCATAGAATAAACCTATATTTATTTTATAAAAAAGAAGCATTTTATGTTTAGCCAATGCAATTTAAAATACTTGAAAGAGTTAAATAATGCTTTTTTTTTTTTTTAACCTGTGGTGGGCTCTCTAAATTAACTTTGAAAAAGAGCTGGGAAAATTCTCATTATGTATTTATATAAAACAGATATTTGCTCAGCGCCTCCTTTATGCAATGTGCTGTGTTAGGGGTTGGAAATACAGGGGAAAACATACAGTCACAATCCCTATGTAAAGGCATTTACTGTCTACCCGGGAGAGAGGCATTAAGTAGGCAGAAAAACAAATATATAATTAAAACGGTGGCAATTGCAAGAAAAGTAATAAAAACTTGTGCTGTGAGAGTGACGAATAGGAAGGCTCTAATTTTAGCCCAAGTCATCACGGAAGACTTCTCCGAGGCAGTGACTTTCAACTTAGAGCCGAAGGGAATTAATTGAATTTGTCTGGAGCTAAAGTATTCTCTAAAATCTGCCTCGTAAGATCTGCTTTTCCCCCTGTGATTCTGCAGAACAAACATGAAATTGAATTCCTAGTCTGTGCTGGAAAGTGAGTAAGGGAAAGAGGTGGAGGGGTAGCTGTAAGCAGAATATTAAGAGATAAATCTTATTTTTATATTGTAGTCTCTTTCCTTCACACTGTTGCTAATCCCCTGACTTTTGATTCATAAATAGATAGAATTTTCCCTCACGGTACAGCCTTGCCTAAAGACAATGAGCGGTTTCACAGCAAATGATTTATGGACTAAAATCTGGAGAGATTTTGCTCGTAAAAATACTCCAGCCGTTTATCTTGATCATCCGCTATATCAGAGCTTGGCTTGGGTGCTTCTGAATTAACTGCAGATTAAATGATTCAAGTCGGTTGGAAAAGTATGAAGGCAGGAGGTGGGGGGTGCACGTGGCAGGAGGCTGATCACCACTGTGATGGTGTCCTTATTAATTTAGAAGGCAAAGAGCTTCCGCTGCTCACTGCAGGAGTAAAAGCAGGAGAGGAGAGGTGAGTGCTGGGACTGTGGGGAGTTCCTGGGTGGGTGAGTGTTCAGACATTGAGCACTTGTGTGTTAAACAGATGCAGAGGTGAGCATGTTAGATATGGGTGTTGTTTTCAGGGAAATACAGTCTGGCTGGAGGAGATAATGAAACAGGCAAGATATCTACAAATACATCTTGATAACCGTGTCACTTCAATCTAGTGGAAAGTGAGCATGGACCAGACCATGCTGCAGCCTTCCAGACGCCGTGGCTTCATTCCCTCCCCGAAGTAGTTCTCTCTCCTCCTATTTATTTGTTTATTCAATCATCTGCCTGCTATTTGGTAAGTATATGCACTGAGCTTCTATTTGTGCAACTAGGGGGAGCCCCAGAGGATGCCTGAGATGGGACCCCCACCTTCAGAAGAGCTCAAGATCTCCTGGGAGTGAACCGCCATTCCTGTGATCCATTACAGCGCAAGGCAGAATTGGGTAAGTGTGTCAAAAG
Organism: Camelus bactrianus; assembly: GCF_048773025.1. Classification (NCBI taxonomy): domain Eukaryota; kingdom Metazoa; phylum Chordata; class Mammalia; order Artiodactyla; family Camelidae; genus Camelus; species Camelus bactrianus. The sequence continues at coordinate 64,607,035 of NC_133542.1, read as the reverse complement.
AGCTGCACTGGAGAATTGGTGAGTGTTCACAGGGAACAGACATCTTCTTTAGCTTGGTGATTGACTCGATGAAGAAAGTGAAGAATTCAACCAATATACACTGAGTGCCTTACTCTGATACAGCTCGGTGCTGGTTTCTGGAGTTACAGAGATGATCATCAGGCAGTGGTGTTGCCCAATGGCAGGACCTAGTGGAGAAGGTAATAATTTCAGTACCAGGGGTGACATTCATCTACTTAACAGGGATCTCCCAGCGAGGTACCATACACCAGTCTTTGTGCTACTGTGTATGAATACAAGGTGAGCAGGACAGACGTTCCTTGCCTCCGTGGCATTTATAGTCAGGCTTACAGATGTCTGGCAGATGTGTTTTGTTGTTTTACTGGTCATCACCAGTCTTAGTTATTGCCAGGTCAGGTAGGTGATGAAGGCTCCATGAAGCACTGACTTGTCTACTGGGGTCAAAGCGCTGGAGATCCTATGAGAAAGGTTCTAACTGGGGATGGTTCAACAAGTAGCCCAGTATATGAGGATTCTGATGTCTCTATGTTATTATCAACACTTGTTGGTGTGTGACTTTTTGATTCTAGCCATCTAAGTGGGTGTGCAATTATAATCTTATTGCAGTTTTGATTTGCGTTTTTCTGACAACCAGTTCTGTTGAATGTAATTTCATATGGTTATTAGTTATTTGTACATCTTTCTTAGGGGAATGTCTATTCAGATCATTTGCTTATTTTCAATTGGTTATTTCTCATTTCATTATTGAAGACTACTTTTGTTTTAAATATTCTCAAGATACTGTGGATTTCAGGTAAGGCTAGATCCAGTGACTCAGTGATACCACCAAAGACCCATTTTCTTTATATATCTTGTTTCTGCTGTCCATAACATTGGCCTCATCTTAAGCTTGGCTCCTTTAGTGGTTGAAAAATGGCTTCTAACTGCTTCTAATACTTCCTCTGTAATATCCAGTGGCAGAGAATGAGGGGTTCCTGGGCTTCCCTTTGGTTAGACTGATTTAGGTCACACGACCACCTCTGAGTTCATCGCAGTGGGATGGAATGGAAATTTTGAAGATTGAATTGGGCCATATAGGATGTTTCTGAAGCTCTGAGATTGGGGTCAGTTCCTGTCCCCTCCCCTAAATGCACATGGCTACTACGCAATAGGGGAGGGTTGAGATGGCTGTTGGAAGGGCAGCCAACAAAATCCACTGTAGCACTTTTGTAATTATAAGATTATGCAGCTGTTTGATTAATGTCCATGCTCCTCATTGGAGAATCAAGGAAGGGATCATATTTCTTTTGCTTAGTTGCATTTAGAACATCATCCTCATCCTCATCCTATTAATGGACAGCAATGGGCTAGATACTGTGTTCTGTGCTTTATATGGATTAAAACACTATACGGTTGGTATTATTATTGTTATCGTTGTTGCTGTCATCATCCCTATTTTGCACGTGAAAAAAAATTCAGTCTCAAACAGGAGAAGAGATTTGCTTAATATCTCATATCCAGTAAGTGGCAGAGCTGGGATATGAACCCAGGCAGTCTGAGCCCTGGGTATTCCTGACCTCCTTCCCCATGGATGATGAATAATTTCCATCTGTAGCTCTTAGCACATTGTGTGGCACAAAATAAGCATAGAGATTCAATAAGTATCTGTTGAATTGAAAATGAATTAAATTGTAATATTTTAAAAGAAAGCCATGAATTCCTCTTTCATGGCGAGAAAAGTAGTAGAGGTCAGAGAGCAAACGGACGAGTCTGGTGGCTGGAAGAGTTTCCCAGCAACCCTTTCCATCACAATGATGCTCCTGACCACAGCTGGGAGACGGAGTTCTGGGTCAGAACGTCTGATGTCCCTGGTGTCAATCAGACACATCTTCCGACTGAGCTCTCCTCCCAGGAGGTCAAACTGGCTTCCTGATGTGCATGAGTGAGTATAGAAATCCAGAAATCAACTTTGAAACCAGGCCTTAAATGCCTTCTGCGATAAATAATTGAAAGGTCCTTTAGGTTTTTTTTTTTCCCTTTTCCTTTGAATCAAAAGAGAAATAATGTGAGATCAAAACCCCCAGAAGAATATGAAGAAAAATATTCAGAGAAAGATATGGGTGCTTGGAATAGAAAACATCTTTGCCCAAGCATCAAAAGAAGCTCCCAGTTTATCAGACATTTCCACGTGGGCTGCAGCACATTGGGATGAGAATGAAAGCGTAGCAGTGAATTCTAGGTCATTAGACTGGAAAGTCAGCTGAAATGAAGCTAAATCTTGTCTTTCCTTGGAGACAGACACATTTGAAAAAGATGTGTTCAATTTATGACTTTCCTAATTTGTTTTCCCACGTTTGGGATCGACAGATACCATACTTGGCCTGATAAAAAGAATCTTTAGATGAAAGGTATTCTCTACTTTGAAAAGTGCATTCATTTGTATCACCTTCTAGGATCCTTATCACAAGGATCATACATCCCTTTCAATGTAAGAAAGGTTAGTATTATGCATCCCATTTTAAAGAGGATAAAATTGAGGCTCATTGTGGTGTATTGATGCATTGAGTGTGATACAGCTGGTGAGGGCCAGAGCTGAAATTCTGTTAAAATCTTTGGCCCTCTGTGCTTTCAAAAATAAAAGATAAAGGATAAATGCCGATATAGGCTCAAATTTTCAACTTTTTCAGTTGGGTGACTTTGAACAACTAATTTTACCTCCACTTTGCTCATCTGTAAAATTGGGATAATAACTTAAAAGACTTTGGTAAGAATGAAGTGAGATAATGTACGTAAAATGCTTAGTTAGGGAAATGAGGTACCCTACTCACTAGAAATCTGCTTCCCTGTCCAAATGCTGAACGGATTGAAAAATTACAAAATGGATTTACAAAACAGATTATAAAATAAAAATGACAAAAGTAGGCATGTGTGGAGAATGTAGTTTGTATTAGTAGAAAAGGGGTTTCCTAACACTACACTCTGACTAGGAAGACTTTCCACTCAGTCACATCCAACACGGGTCCAGGCGAGACCGCCTCATGTGGGGTAGGCTTTACCCCTAAGTTTCTGCATGGCTAAGAACATTTCTGAGCAAGTGTTTTTGCAGGCAGGCTGGTTCCCCAGAGGAAAGGGAGACGAAGGGGAAAGGGCACATCAAAACCATGAGGTCAGATCAGAACAATGAGATACCACTAGGTTGGCTACGATAAAGAAGACAGTCAGCTGTTGGAGAGGAGGTGGAGAAATGGGACCCTTATTTACCGCTGGAGGGAATGTGACATGGTGTAGTCGATGTGAGGGCAGTTTGGAGGTCTTCAAGTTGTTAAATATAGGAGTAACTTGTGACCCAGCAATTCCACTCCTAGCGTATACATCGAAGAGAAATAAAAACATACATCCTCACATATATACTTGCACCCAAATGTGAATAACAGCATTTATTCATAACATTAAGGAGTGGAAACGACCCAAATGTCCATCAACTGATGAATGGATAAGTAGAATGTAATAAATCTGGATATGATGTATCCAAATGAGGTATGATGGAACATTAAGCAATGATTTTTACTACCACATGGATGGAATTTGAAAGTGTTATGCTGAGTGAAAACAAGCCAGACACAGAAAATCATGTGTTCTCTGATTCCATTTATATGAAATGTCCTGAATAGGCATATCTGTAGAGACAGAAGGTATATTAGTGGTTGTCTAGGGCTGTGGAAGAGTGTTGGACTGCTGATGGATGCAGGATTTCTTTTGGGGGTGATGAATATGTTCTAAAATTAAACTGTGGCGATGGTTGTGCAATTCGGTGAATATAATAAACGCTGTGATATTGTCCATCTTTAAATGGGTGGCTTTTCTGGTATGTGAATACCGTCCTGATAAAGATGTTACAAAAAAGAACTTGACTAGAAGTAAGGTTGGGGCGAGTAATCCACAAACTAAGAACATCAAGGAATAAGGGCTGGTGACTTGAGAGTTTGTAGTTGACAGGAACAAGGAACAGGGAGAGATGGCATAGTCTGATGGTATCAGCTTCAATTCTTGTGTGTGTGTGAGTGTAGGTGTATGTGTAGGAGGAAAGAAGAATGATCTAGAAAAGGTGACGAGGAAAAAAGGGACCATCAGCCTCAGCTTCTTCAGGCACAGAGGAAGAGAGGACTCCAAGAATACACTTCCCCAGGGAATCTGCTGAATTTCAGGCAGACCAAGGCCAGGCAAAAGGACACTCCAGTGAAGTCATTGAAGACCTGGGTGATCTTCCTGATGGAAAACCCCAACTTGCAGAGGGCACTGTGGAAGGATCTGGGCAGTTGGGAGGAGGGGTGCAATTTGGGGATATATAGAACAGTGGGGTTGAGAGTCTGGTTATGAGAACTGACTTCAAATCCTGGCTTTTGTGGTGATTGATATAAACGGGAAGGCAGACTGTGATGAGGAGGCTGTGAGTGTTGGAAGGAAGAAGTGTTGCCCCTTCTTCACTCTTGTTAATAATGGTGTTACATCAGAGGAAAGGATGGTTTTCCCAGGAAGTAAAGTTACTTACAATGTATAAGTTGTGCACTTCGATAGAGGAGAGGAAGAGAACGTGGACATGAGAGATGATAAAGGTAAGGATTCTCTGATACATTCTGGGCACCACACTAGTTCTCTCTGGAGAAAAGGACTCCACTCCCCGTGTAACCTTGGGAAAGTCATTCACTGAAAAGTGGGCAGGACCAGGTGGCTCCTAAGGGGTCTGGGATTCTCTCTGCGTAGCTCTGTACTGCTTTGTATACATGGTGCTGTCTGATGGTGACTTTGACTTCTTAATTTGGGAGCCCCTGGAGCAGTGAGATGGAAATACCAAGGGGGATATAAATGCCATCTGGTTCCTTTTGAGTTTGGCTTAACATGGGGCTCCCTCCTGCAGGAGCTGCTTCCAGCCCCAGAGCCATTTCATTCCCACAGGTGGGATTTCTGGCGAAGCAGAGGCCAGCTGTAGGCCTTAGTGATGCTGATTCCTGATGACCAAGGCAACAGCAGAGATAGGAGACAATTGCCTGGAAATTGGAATCAGTGTCCAAATGCTCTCACACCCTCTGATCCTACAGGATGCTTTTGGCTTTGGCGGATGTGGTGATGATGTGGGATGGGACTGTTGGACTGGATTGCATGGCCATTCCACAGCCTTCACAGGCCATCGTCTGAACAAGAGAAGGAGGGAGAGGACGACCCCAAGAGTCCTGACCAACAGATACCAGTTGTGTGTGTCTGGCGCTATACTGTGCCCTTCCCATGCTCTTTCTCTGTACAGTAAACCTGTGAGGTAGATACTGTTACACCCATTACATATGCCAGAGGCTTACTGTGGTTAAAACACTTGCTGGTTTCCTATCGTTAGTAATGGAAAATTGCAGAGGAGAATCTAAATGATTTTACTCTGCTGTCCATATACTCAGCCATTGCAAAAAAAAAAAAATACATACATATATTTGATCATAAGTCAGGTCACCAATCCACTTCAATTCTGCAAGTGCTTGTTGAACAAATACTTTGCTAAAGATAAGGGTGAAGAAAACCAAGAGTCTGGAGATCCTTCTATAAGCAGGCACTGCTGCAGGAATTTTATGATGTTAATTATTAACATTTTTTTAGCTTTGTTAATGTAAAATTGACGGATAAAAATCGTATATGTTTAAAGTGTACAATCTGGTGTTTTAATGTATTGTGGAGTGGTCCCTACAATTAAGCTAATCAGCATATCCATCACCTCCCACAGTTGCCATCCTATGCTGTGCTATGCTATTCTCTTTTGTGGTGAGAACCCTTAGGACCTCGTCTCAGCAAATGTAAAATATACAATGTGGCAGTGTTAACTAGAGTTACCATGAAGTACATTAGATCATCAGAACTCACTCATCCTGCAAATTAAGTAAAATTTTGTACCCTTTGACCGCATGTCCCCACTTCACCCTCCTCCCCCAGCCCCTGGCAATCACGATTCTACTCTCTGTGTCTATGAATTTGACTACTTTAGATTCCATATATAAGTGGAATCATTCAGTATTTATCTTTCTGTGTCTGGCTTATTTCACTTGGCATAGTGTCCTCAAGGTTTATTCATGTTGTGGCAAATGGCAGGATTTCCTTCTTTCTTAAGGCCGAATAATTTTGCTCTATCTGTGTCTATCTATGTAATTTGCACACTTTATCTATTCTCCCATCGACAGACATTTAGGCTGTTTCTATGTCTTGGCTATAGTGAATAATGCTGCTATCAACATAGGAGTTCACAAATCTCTTCAAGATCCTGATTTTGTTTCCTTTGGATATATAACCAGAAGTGGGATTTCTGGATCATAAGGTTGTTCTATTTTTAGTATCTTGAGAAACTGCCATACTGTTTTCCTTCATAGTTGTACCAATTTATGTCCCTCTGCAGCCCACAGTGCACAAGGGTTCCTTTTTTCCCACATTCTCACCAACATTTGTTATCTTTTGTCTTTGTGATAACAATCGTTTTCGCAGGTGTGAGATACTATTTCATTGAGGTTTCGATTTGAATTTTCCTGATGATTAGTGATGTTAAGAGCACCTTTTCATACCTTTTGGCAATTTGTATGTCTTTTTAAAAAATGTGTAATTGTTTTTTGTTGATCTTAAAATCAGTTTTTTTAGAAAAACGTGGTTTTTTTTTGCTATTAAAATACATGAGTCCCTGATATATTTTGGGTATTAATGCTTTATGTGATAGATGGTATGCAAATATTTTCTCGCATTCCATAGGTTGCCTTTTCACTTAGTTATTTGTTTCTTTTGCTGTGCAGAAGCTTTTTAGTTTGATACAGCCCCACTTGTCTATGTTTATTTTTGTTGCCTGTGCTTTTGGTGTGATACCCCCCAAAAAAAAAAATCATTGCCTAGACCCATGTCAAGGAGCTTTTTCCCTTATGTTTTTCTTTTAGTAGTTCTATGGTTTTAGATCTTATATTTCAATCTTGAATCCATTTTGAGTTCATTTGGTACATGGTATGAGATAATGGTCTAATTTCATTCTTTTGATATGGATATCCAATTTTCCCAATGCCATTTATTGAAAAGATCATTCTTTCCTCATTGTGTGTTCTTGGTACCCTTTGTAGAAGGCCAGTTGACCATAAATGTGTAGATTTGTTTCTAGGTTCTCTATTCTATTCCCTTGGTCTATATGCCTGCTTTCATGCCAGTAACATACTGTTTTGAATATGGTAGCTCTGTAATATATTTTGAAGTCAGGAATTATAATGACAGGAGAACTTCCTGGAGGCTCAGGAGCCTGCCAGGTTTTTTCTTCTTTCTCAAGATTATTCTGTTTATAGTCTTTTATGGTTACAGATGAATTTTAGGATTAGATTTTCTGTTTCTGGAAAGAATAGCATTGGGTATTCTTTTTTGACTTTGATAGCGATTACACTGGATCTGTGGATCACTTTGGGTAGTATGGCCATGTTAACCATGTTAATTGTTCCCCTCCTTGAACATGGATGTCTTTCCGTTTATCTGCGTATTCTTTAATTTTCAGTGTACAAGTCTTTCACCTTTTTGGTTAAATTTATTCTGAATTATTTTATTCTTTATGTTACTATTGTAAATAGGATTATTTTCTTAATTCTCTTTTTAGATTTTTGTGTCTAGAAATGCCACTGATTTTGTAAGCTGATTTTGTATCCTGCACTTTACTGAATTCATTTACTTGTTCTAATTTTTGTTGTTGAGTCTTCAGGGGGTTCTGCATATATGATCATGTCACCTACAAACATTTTAGACTCTTCTCTAGTGTTGGGAGGTGAAAATCATGATGTCTATTGTACAGAGGGGAAAACTGAGATTCTGCAAGTGAATGCACTTGCTCAAAGTCACATATCCGATGCAGGGCAGAACTAGGGTGGCTCAGGACTCCTGAACTTGAGCCCTGTGTTCTCCGTCTCCTTTGACACCAATCACAACTTGCTCACAGGTCTAAAGATACATATGCATGTAAATAAAAATAACTAACATAAGTATAAATTTAAAAAAATTATACACATATCATAGTTATCTCCACCTCAGCAATTGGAAGGACCAAATTACATACAAATGAGCGTGCAAATACGTTATACACTGTAAAGGATTGCAAGCATGTTATTTTTTACTGTTATTATTTTTATAGTTATTATTACAGTTATAAAATACAGCTGCTCATCTGTGAAGGATGCTCCCTGACCCCAAAGCATGTAGGGTCTCTGGGAGAGCCCTGGGAGACAGAGTTTTGCCTTCCCACTCCTTTCCTGCTGACTTCACAACTCTACTTCAGCACAAATAAAAAGAAAAGACTGATTAAGTGGTGTGATGTTGACTTCAGCTCTATTAAAGTCACAGAGGGATAGTGTCAAGGGGAAAGAGAGCTGCCTGTTGGAAGCAGGCAGGGAAATGAGATTTGCAGGTGGCTGGCTTGCAGTCAACGCATGGTGACTCCTTCTCCTCTTTATACCCTCAGGACTTCTCCCAGGTGCAGAGAACCCCAACAACTGCTTGGAGACAGGAGTATCTATACAGATTTTGAAGCAGAGCAGGGAGTTTTGGAGACAGCATTGGGGAAGAAATTGAAGAATGGAGGTAGAGGGTGCTTTACTGGCTGGTACAAATGCTTCTGAGCCAAGTGGTAGTCTTCACACACATGGCTTCTAGAGGAGACTCTCCAAATTCAAATCCTAGTTTTTTTAAGGATTGTATTTGAACCTACCTTATAAGGTTGATGAAAGCATAGAGGGAAATAATATGTGTAAAGTTATTAACACTGAGCTTCACCCTCTATAAGTTCTCTGTGAATCAGCTACCGGTATGTTGTACGACCAGCCAGTTGCATTCCACCACTATAAAAAAGCAAGCAAAGCAGTGCTGTCTGTTGCCTTAAGTACATTTCAAAACGAGATGTAGAAGGAAAATAAAGTAGGTGGGAAAGTGTAGGATGGACGGGAGATTGAACCAGGATCGGGGAAAAAAAAAGAAGTAGCATTTATTAAGTGTCTCCTGTGTGCCAGATGTGAGGTTTGATAGATAATACATGTGAAACACCTGGGACACAGGAGACACTCAGAACAAGGTGTTGGTGCATTGGGCATGACATTTCAGCAAGGGACCCATAAATGCCTAGACCCTTCTGTGCCATTCAGCCCTCCTTCTGCCAGGATTCTCAACCCAGGGAGTTACGCATATAGAACAGTAGAGAGACTTCAGCTTGAGATCTTTGTTAATAACTGCGAAGCCTGCTCTCCCCAGTACAGGCTTATTGATAAAAGTGGGATGTGAACATGTGACTGAAGCTGGAGGCCCACAGAGCTATTCTTTCCCTCCCCATGCATCGGACCTACCTCTTGGGGCCAGTGCACTGAGGAGAGAGAGAGAGATGGCCAGGACTTGAGAGCCACCCTCCTTCTGCGTATAGAGTTCTCTGGCTGGTGTCGAAGCTGGACCTGCCAGAGAATGGCTGGTCCTCCCCACGGGAGAGCCTTGCCTGGGTGTGAGACAGGTTGCACAAGCAATGAGGAGAACTTCCTGGAGGCTCAGGAGCCTCCCTCCGTGGTCAGATGTGGTCCAGTGAGTGCCCTAGGCCCTGCCTCATCTACTCCTCCCACCCTGGGGAGCTCTGATGTGAAGAGGGAGGTGTCCCCCTCTTCTCACACATTATTTCCCATGGGGATCCTTTAGGCTGGGAGCTGGGTATTCTTTTCCCCTTCAAGTTCCTTGTGTCTGGATTATATCTTCCTTCCTAGAATTTGAACAAATCTAGGGATTAAATGAGCGTCCCTTTGAGCGTCTGCATCAGATTCTTATTATCTCCCTCTGGGTCCATGTTTTTCTGACTTATCTCCTGATCTCCAGCCTCTCCCATTCTCTCTTCCCACAGCCACTGGGGGTCCTTCTAAAATAAACTCCCCAGTCCAAGTACGTCACTGGCTGCAGACTGGGGGTCAGATCCCTCTGCGTGTGCTCTGGACTGCCGCGTACTGATTCCATCTCTCCTTCCTGTTTGCAGAGTTGTCAACTTGATCCATTCACTTCATGTTCCAGTGCCCTTATGTTTCTCTCAGCAGACTATAAACCCTTTGAGATGGGGACTGTAGTTAATTCATCTTTATAGTTTCTACAATGCCCGGCGCTGTGGTTGACAAATAGGAGGTGTTTACTATGTTGGAATAGACCTCCAGAGCCAGACTCCAAGGCTCAGATACAGTCTGAACCACTGCATGGCTTTAGAAAAATCATTCAACATCTCTGCACCTTAGCACCATCATCCTAACAATGGAGGTGAGGATAATACCTACTGCATAGGGCTGATTTGAATATTGCATTGGTTAGCATTTATCAGTTCCTTTGACAAGTGCATGGAATAAATAGTTGTGCAGTACAGGTTAGCTATGATTTCTCTCACCATTACTCCCAATTCTCTCGGAGTGGAAGGTTTACAGGAATCATCACAGGTTAGAATCATCATGGTCCATCACTTGTATTTGGAACTTTCATCATATTTCACATCAGCAGCTTAAAATTATTCTCATGACCAAGTCTGTGAAATCATTCAGATGAGGAAACTTAGAGAGGGGTTCAGTGGCCTCCCCAAGTGACAAAGAAGATACTCAAAATCACATTTTTAGATAACTGGTTCATTACTCTTTCCGTTCCCCTCTGACCATCCTATGAATTCCAGAAGAAATCAAGTGTAAGTCCTACACTGAATTGATTTCACTTACCTTTCTTTTTTTTTTTAAATGAAATTGTGGATTTCTTGAGTGTTAAGACCACGTTTCGTTTGCTTCTCCCAATCCTGTGGAGTACCTTGGACAAGGCACACACTCAAAATGTTGTAGAAAGGAAAAAAAAAAAAAAAAAGCAGAAAATATTTTGAGTATGCAAAAAACTCCCCTCCCATTTTTTTTCCAAATGCCTATAAGATCACTTAAATCTATTTTTACTGGAAGTGAGAGTCCTTTTCTTTTACTTTAGTGGACAAATAGGCATTAGAAACCATCTCACCTAATTTCCGTTCAGAAAATGCAAAGGAAGTGGAATGTTTATTCCCTGTATGAGCCCTCCTACTATTTCCCTGACGTCATGAAAACATCCACAGTATACAGCTCAATATGAGAGAAACATTCATTATACTCAGAATACTTGAGTATGTTTCTTAGTTGCTTGAGATGAAATTAGTAAACTCCTTTTCTTTAATAAAAAACCCTAAACTCGAAGAAGAGATTCATTCAGCTGCCTCTCTCTGCACTGCAAAGTTATCTTAGCCAAAGTCTTGGAAATGAGAACATCTGAAAGATGCAGACCTTGCCTGTCTGCACCCTGTGCATCCTCAGTGCCTAGGTTAGTGCCTGCCAGGTAGTCAGATCACAGTGATTATTTACTAGATAAATTAAATGAGACCCATAAGAACTTTTGCATGAGATTGCCTTTGGCTTATTTAAGCTCAGTTCAAGTTAGGGAAACTGGCATTGGATGATTCTAATTCTCCTAATGATTCTGTGAAATCAGGCAGATCTGGCTGGATGTTTATGATTGGCCATGCCAATTAGCAAATGGATAGACTTCCAAATACAATCCATAATACCCAGCTCGTGCATTTGGCAAATCCAAATGTATTCGAATTGTTCATATCACCACCACGTGCAGCTTGCCAGAAGAAGATCTGATTGCCTCCTTTTGAGCCATGCTGATGTAGTAGCATCTCAGGTTGCTTTTGTGAATCACACCAGCTTGTTCTTTCTCTTTGGGGCCCAGAACAAGGACGGGCGTTGTCTTTAATTCTAATTGAGGCCTTCAGTTCTGGGACGTCTCACAAATTGCAGGTGACACATGCTGTCTCTTCCAAGGCCACATTTCGAAGGGTTTTCTAACAAGGAAGCAGCCAGATTTGAATATGGTGACATTAGACCTTGTCAGACAAAAACATCAATATTGGTGCATAATTAATGCTTGGAGCTTATCCGACATGGACAGAGCAGGCCCAGAGTGCTTTCAAAAATCAATTTGCTACCTGAATTACAAACAGCGTAGGCACAACGTGACAGGCTGATGCTTTTAGAACATGGGGGTGTCTAGAGAAACATTTGAGCAAATCCAAGATCTGATCTTTCAATCCTGATAGGCAAAGAGACTGAAGAAGGTTGAGAAAAAAGAAGTAACATTTATTAAGAATCCATGACAATTGGATGAAATAAAGGTTATAATACTAATATTAAAGAAGGGAAAACCAAGTCTCCAAGAGATTAAAGGATGTGACCAAGATCATGCAAAGAGTGAATGACAGAGGTGGAATTCGAACACAAACGTGACCACCAAGTTCACGTTCTTTCTCTACGTTCTTTCCCAAGATCACAGCATGTTTAAATTCCTACCTTCTCTATCCTTTGGGCAACACACTCAGGGCTGTGTTCCAGGGAGTCGTGGGCAGAAGGGCAATTGTGGCTACACAAGTTATAATTTAACTTAAAAATTTTTACTTAAAAAACTATAGTGAAAAATAAGGTGCACACTTCATTAAATCATCTAACAAAGTTACATACAACAATGGCTACCAAAGAGTTAACTTATTTTGTGTGTGTGCGTGTGCATGTATGTAGATTTTTAAATAAATGGAATAAACCTACTTCCACAGTTTCTGTGTATATCTATCTACCTGTCTATCTGTTTATTGAGATAACTGTCGGTTGGTCGGTCTGTCTGTCCATCCATCCATCCATCCATTTGAAATGTGAACATGGCATTAATTAGAAGCCTGTAACCCTGCAGTGGGATTTTGTTTTAACTCTAGAGCAGTGATTTTCCACTCATGTAGAACTATAAAGTAAACATCACTACTTACCTGTGTGAAAGATTTTTCTTAATACTGTGCTACTCAAACAAAATATCAAAGTATGTTAAACACTTAGGCTGTTTTCAGATGGTAACTCCTGAGTTACTATTTTATCAGAACAGCCTCATTGTTTTTACTGATGGATTTTTAAATAAGTGCTGTAAAAAGGAACTTAGGACATAAATGCATATTGCCAAGATATGCTTTCATCTGCTTTCCATATTAGGGTTCCATGGAAAAGTTCATTTTTAATAAAAGGGCTCTGCTAGTAAAGAGAGCTAAAAATCACTGAGATAAAGGAATGGGGGCATCCACAAATTCTATTTCCTTTGGTCTCAATGATTTCAACTAATTCTGGGTCTATGAATGGAGGATAGCATTAACCATAATACCAGAAGTGCTGCATGTGGATTTCGTATATAAAATTGACTCATCTTTCAAGGCCTAGCTGAAAAAAACCACCTCTTGATGAGCTTTCCCCCCCCAGATCACAGGCTTTTTGTAATGTGGAAATGGCACCAGGAGGGGGGTTGCACAAGAGAAAGTGCGGGACAGGCTGCACATAGTGCATCAGCAGCCTTCCCTCTTTGCACAAGCGCAGAGTTGATTCTGGACCTCTCACCGCCTCCATTCCTCAAGACTTATCCGCACATTCCTCCCAGTTTCTGCTTCCGTTGTCGAGTTTCCCATTTCTCTCTTCAGGGCAGTCTTCAAATTTAGCATCTCTTCTTCTCTCTGACCACAATCTTGCCTCCAATCCACCACCATTTCAATTCTTCCCCCAGTTAAAATGCTCTGGACATCTCCAGTGAAGCAACTGTGGTACGTTGATTAGACTGATAGCATGAATTAATGGTCTTTCTGAATTCACACTCTTTTACCCTATAACTTTGTCATTTCCACTCTGATTCTGGGCTGGTTTTTTTTTTTTTAATTGAAGGATAGTTGATTTTCAGTATTAGTTTCAGGTGTGTGATACAGTGATTCCACATCTTTACAGATAATAGTCCATTAAAAGTTATTGTAAGACAATGGCTATAATTCCCTGTTCTGTACAAATTACCCTTGTTACTTACCTGTTTTACACAGAGTAGCTGTTGTCTCTTGCTCCTTCCCTCTTGTCTGAGAATTTCTTTCTCCTATTCTAAATAGTAATCTTGCTGGGTCGAGTATCCTAGGTTGCATTTTTTCCCCTTTTAATACTTCTGAATATATCATGCCCCTCTGTTCTGGCCTGCGAAGTTTCTGCAGAGAAGTCAGCTGACAGCCTTATGGGGGTTCCCTTGAATATGACTGTTTTCCTCTTTCTGCCTTTAGAATTCTCTTTTTATCTTTAACTTTTACCATTTGAATTATATGTCCAGATGTGCATCTGTTTGGGTTCATCTTATTTGGGGCCCTCTGTGTATCCTGTACCTCCTGGATCTCTGTTTCCTTCTTTAGGTTTGGGAATTTTTCAGCCATAATTTCCTCACATTCCATCCCCTTCTCTCTCTGTTCTTCTGGGGTTCCTATAATACCAGTGTTGGTATGCTTAATGCTGTTCCAGAGATCACTTAAACTGTTTGTATTTTTTAAATTAGTTTTTCTTTTTGCTGTTCTGTTTGTGGGATTTCCATTATTCTGTCTTCCGGATCACTTACACATTCTTCTCTATCACTTAGTCTGCTGTTCATTCCTTCTAGTGTGGTTTTTTTTTTTCTATTTGAGCTATTGAATTATTCATTCCCTATTGCGTCTTTTTACATTTCTTAGTTCCTTGTTAACATTTTCACTGTGTACACCTATTCTTTACCCCAGTTCAGTTAACATTTTCATTACTAATTCTCTGAATTATTTTTCTGGTAAGTTGCTTGTTTCTGTTTCATTATTTTTTCAGGGCTTTCCCCCTTGCTTTTTTAATTGCGAACAGTTCCTTTGTCTTTTCATCTTGTTTAACTTTCTCTGCCTTTATGAACATAGTTGAAACAGTTACCTATATTGGTCTTGAAGGGGTATTCTGATGAGGGAGTGTCCCTGTACAGACTACATGCACCTGATGCCTTTGGTGGGAGAACTGGAGTTGATGTGGATGCAAGTCACGTTTTTCCTCAGTGTGTGGTGGCAGCTGTCACCTTGGTAAGGGGTGGGGCTGGAGATGGGGTGTTAGCTAGAGCTGGATCCAGATGTGAGGTGGGACTTCCCCTGTGTCAGTGGCTGTCACTGCCCTATTTGGGGTGGAGTCTGACCCCAAGTCATTGGAGCAGAAGCCTTGATGTTTGGGCCTGAGCGGGCTCTGTCCCCTTTACGCTCCTGTTCTCCCTTCTCCCAGCACTGGCCGCCTCGCCCTAGAGAGGTGGAGTGCTGAAGCAGCGGGGTCGGGCGGGCTTTCTCTGACGCCCTGCCTCTGCAGATTCCCGCAACTGTTCCCCTTGCTCCGCTCAGACACAGCCTCGGGTGCAAGTCTTTGTCCATCACAGCTGAAGCCACTGCCTGCAGCCTCCACTGCCCACCCCTGCCCCGCCATGTAGCCACACCGCAGGGCAGGCAGGGCCCACCACATGGACTCCCGGCATGTACTGGGGGATGAGCTGAGCAAGCACCAACAGTGGCCACCGCTGCCCCGCCCAGGCTCCTGTGTAATCTTCCTTTTCCTCTGAGTCCCCTCCCAGGGGCACAGGTTCCAACCTAGTGGCTTTTCTCGCCTTCTTCCCTGGGTATTTGTGTATTTTCCTTACAGTCTGGGTTGTACACTGTTCCTTCTCCTGATCTCCAGTTAGTTTTCAGGCAGGATAGTTCCACATGTACATATTTTTCTGATGTGTTTGTGATAGGAGGTGAGTTTCATGTCCTCTTACCCTGCCATCTTGATTGATGACTCTGGGCTGGTTTTGTGACTTGCTTTATTTAGCCAGTAATACACAGCAGAAGTGACAGTGTGCTGAGTCTAAGCTTAGGCCTCGGGAAGCCTCGTCTACCTCCACTTAGTTTCTTGCATAATTGGCTTTCTTGTGCTCACACTCTGGCCTTGACTTTAGAACATGCGCAGAGGACATGTGGAGACTAAGACTTACTGAAGGCAGAGCCGCTCTAGCTGACGGCCAAGCCAAAGCCAATGGAATTGCCCAGTATAAACTGACAACCATCAGAACTGTGGGCTAAAAACCTGGTTGTTTTTTTTTTAATGGAAGTATAGTCAGTTACAGTGTGTCGATTTCTGATGTACAGCATGTCCCAATCATGCATATATACATACATGTGTTCGTTTTCATATTCTCTTTCATTAAAGGTTATTACAAAATATTGGATATTGAGTATAGTTCCCTGCGCTATACAGAAGAAATGTGTTTTTTTAATCTATTTTTATACGTAGTGGTTAACATTTGCAAATCTCAAACTCCCAAATTTATCCCTTCCCACCCCCTTCTCCCCTCCCGGTAACCGTAAGATTGTTTACTATGTCTGCGAGTCTGTTTCTGTTTTGTAGATGAACTCACCTGGCTGTTACTTTAAATCACTAAGTTGTTGGGTGGTTTGTTACATACAAGACCTGGCAGTCCTCTTAGGCTCAGCTCAGCCCCATGTCTCCTAGTGGCCTCAGGTGAGTCCTGCCCCGTATCTGGACATGCAGTCTGCTCTTCTTACATAGAAGTTAGCCTTTTTTTTGTTTTTTTTTTTAGGATTTTTACCTTAAATTATTATATATATATATAGATTAGATATAAGACATATATATCTATATTTATATATAAAGATATAATTAAACTATATTTAAGTCCAGTTGCTAAAAAAAAAAAAAAAAAAAAAAAAAGAGGTATCTTATCTGGTCTACCAGATGGTGAGCATCTTGGGGAAGAGATTTGTGCCTAAAGCATTCTCCAACTTGCTCTGTGAGCTCCAACCACATTGCCCATCGGACAGCTCCTGGAATGTACCCTGTTATATCTCATTTTGGGCTTTTGGCATTTGCTGCTTGTGGTGACTGGAAATACTTTCCCCCAAACATTTCCCATTCTTCTCATGGCCAGCTCCTTTGTGTCGTTCAAGTTTCAGTTTAAATGTCGCTTCCTCGCAGAGGCCTCCCCAAGAGTATTTACGCCGAACCATGTCATCTTCCTCAGGCTTGGTGTTTTCCATCACAAAGCTGGTGCTCCCCTCGCGGGATCTGACCAGGCATGCTTACTTTCTGATGTATTAGCGTTCTTGTTAATTGTCAGTTTCCTTCACTAGAATATAAACTCAGGGAGCCCGGGGACCATGTCTGTCTTGATTTCTTCACTGTATTACAGTGCTTGAGAAACGGGAGGTGTACTGCTAATATTCGTTGAATGAATGAATTCATAATTCCCTTCTTGCACGTTGTAAATATTCAGTGTATGTGTTCACTGGCTGGTTGGTTGAATAATTTCACTCTATCACTCTCATAGAGTCTTGTGAGGTCAGTCTAACCCAGCATACTGCCTTTACTTTCGAATGAGAGAGGCCCAGGGAGGTTACTTACTTACCTAGAGTCGCTGGGCAAGGTAGGAAGCAGTGCGGTGAAAATCCAGATTTTCAGAGCTCCTGCTTGGGACTGACTAACCCACGCCTCAGTGTTTTTGCAGAACAAGCTCAGTGGAAGGTTTGTTCATTTAGAAAAAACCAAGAAGAAGCGGTTGTGAATTACCCAAGTTGCATAATTTAATGACAAGATTTTTCTTAATTTTCAAGTACACGCTACAGCTCAAACTAGGTTAACCCATTGCATGTAGTATATAGCTCCTCGGCGATCCTTTAAAAGTGAATAGATGAGAATGATTTTGTAACTAGCACAGTGCTTTTATATGAAAGGGTGTCTGAATCTAACCTTAAGCCTTGGCCTTCATGCCCCACGACTGCTGTGGTCATGTTGGTCCAGAGAAGCCGGCTTGGTTAAAGGTAGGTAACTAGTCTTTCTCCCTGTCCTGCTTACTAAAATGTTGAAAGCTTTGGTTGAATTTTTCTAGTCTAAATTAATGGATCTGAAAGTGTGAAGTTTGATTATTCTTGGAGTGTTGGAGGTTGACTGAGAAATGAGGCAAAGTTTTTTAGAGACAGGACAACCCAACCCGGCCATGAATCCTGAGGCAGCCGATGGGGGCGGTGCGGCATCTCACCGGACAGGGGCATCGCTCACAGGCCCCGACAGAGAGGGCACCGCTCAGGTCTCTGACAACAGTTTAATCAAACTGACACTCACCCCGCCCTCCGGGTTTCATTTGTCCCCTGGAAGCCAGATGCTTAAACAAACCAGGCAAAGTGTGTGCTCACTTTAAATGGGGTGATTCAAGGACAGGCAGGAAGACAGGGCAGGAGTCACAGGCTGTTCCAGTTGGAGGTCCTTAACAGTCACCTCACCAGAAAAACAAGTCCGGACCAGAATAAAGGAGGTAAACAAAAATAAAGTGTTAATGTGAGGAAACCAGAGACGGGCACAGACAGTGCTTCTTGCTCTGGTGGATGGAGCCCTGGGCTCAGAGCCAGGGGAACTCTGTGACCTCCAGAATGTCCTCTTCTAACCGTGTTGCCATGGGCAGGGCATCCCCACTGTTGCCTCAGGGTTCGGGCTTGTACACTGGGTAAGGGTGTGTGTGCGGTGTTGATTACATCTCTCAGGTCTCTTCCAACTCTGGCTTTCTTAGAGGAAATGAAGACGATAGAAACCAAGTTAAGGAGAGGTGGGGGGACCTGGGCCCCAAAAGAGAGGGAGCCCCCAAATCTGGATTTTCATCTCGAATTTTACCTTCCTCCCCACAGAGGTGTCCAGAGAATCAAATAGACACTGTGGAGTGAATCATTTATATGGCAGGACTCAAACACTAAAAAGAAAAGTTCCAACAAGTGTCTCATTACTTACCCCTTAACTTTCACACCAGTCTAGCCTCCAACCTGATTGGCGGGATGGGGAAGGGAGATGTCAATTCTTATTTTTTATTGAAGTGTCGTTGATTTACAATGTTAGTTTCAGGTGTACAGCAGAGTGTTTCAGCTATCCATATATATAACATACATATATTTTTTTCAGATTCTTTTCCATTTTCAGCTCATTATAAGAAGTTGAATATAGTTCCCTGTGCTGCACAGTAGGTCCTTGTTGTTTATCTATTTCATATATAGTCATTTGTATCTGAGGGAAGACATTAAAGTTTGGCAAAAAATGAAGACATGGTCTCTCCCAGTTTTAAACAGTTTATCTTTCAAAACCCTGCTCACTCCTTCGGTGTGTCCCTTCCTTTCCTGCAGCAGCCTGGATGCCGTCAGATTCTCCGTCACCGTATCTGGGTCCTGATGGGGATTTGGTTGTGTTACGTCCTCTCCCTGGTCCGCCTTTGGGCTGGAGCCCTTGGAAGTGGCTGGAGTTCTGATTCTCTTCTCAAGGACTCTGGCCTCACCCCGACCTTTGTCTTACCCTTCCAAACCTTTGTCCCTTAGCAAAACCTTTCCCTTCCTCCTCCTGTCTGATGGAACCTCGAATTATGTCATAGCCCAAGATTTTCTACCTCCAGCGTAGACTAACTTGATACTAAGATGGGTCTAGCTAAGCTGTTTGCCAGTGGGAGCTTGAGGAACTTAGACATCCTTTTTCTTTCTAAACAAAATCTGAAGGTGACTGTTTCATTGAAAAAAAAAATCTAAAATATTGATAGTCTAAGTTGGTGGAGCTGATGATGGGCCTTCCTCTGCACCTTGGCAGCGTGCTGATTCCACAGTGAGGAGCAGTGCGTTATGTAGTTTATACAATGAGCACGGTAAAAGAAGGTGAGTGCCGCGGAGCGCGGCGTCAAGAGCCGGTGTCTGGGACCTGGGGAATCCCAGTGCCGTTCTGACCCCTGATTCTATTGGCCTTTGCAGCTTTCAGGAAGCCACATCGCCTTTCTGGTCCTCAGTGTTTCCCTTGGTTCAGTAAAATGGTTGGGGGAAATGATCTGGAAGGTTCTTCTGTGCTCTCACAGCCACGTCTGTGGTCGGCTGCTGTCTTTCCCAGGTTCAGCAGAGCCCACGTTCGAGGTCAGGAGGTAGCGAAGTCAGGCAGTTGCTGGATTTAAATCTTACCTCTGCCAACTTCCTCCCTGTGTCTTGGGCAAGTAACTGAACCTCTCTGAGCCTCAGTTTTCCTCTCTGTAAAATGGAGCTAATAAAACATCCTGAGTTTTTGTGAAGCTTAAATGCTATGATTGGTCTCGCTTACCATGAGGGCCAGGATGTGTCCACTCTTATCCACCATTGTATCCTGGCATCTATCATAGTGTCTGATGTGTAATAAGTTCTCATAAATACTTGCTCAATGAATGAATGAATGAATGATGTATTTAAATATGTAGCATAAAACTTAGCCATGGTGTACCTTCCTTCCTTGTTTCTCCCCCAAACCCCCCATATCTTTCTCTCTTTCTTCTTTCTCCCTCTTCCCTTATTCCCTCTCTTGGGACGTGTCTCCCTAACAGCTGCAGGAAACCCTGAGGCGATGGGACCTCCGGCTGGAGACCCCAGAGGACACGTTCGGGCTGAGCTGAGTTGGGGGATGCCGCCAGGCACCTTGGAGGAAGAGTGGCAGAGGCTGGGCTGTGCCCCTCACAGCTGGGGTGCTTGCTGCCTGTCACCCAGGCAGTGTACTGTGCTGCAAGTAAAAATAGGTGGCAGGAGCGAGAGTGTTAGAACTGCCACCTCGGCAGCCAGCGGTTCTCAGCATAAACAAAGCAGCATATGGTGAGGCCCGAGTTGGTGGTGGGGATGGACGGGCCAGGGAGGGGGGTGGAAGGGCTACAGAATAAAGAAGGAATCATGGAGCAGGAAGAAGGAGGCAGAGCAAAAAAAATGAACTCTTTGTCCAGGCTGCCCAAGCTGCCAGTGTTCCTTTGCGTGATTGTAGACTGTTTGGTGAAGTGCGTCCTAAAGGAACCCAGGTCCTGACTCACCCATTTTACAGATGGAGACGCAGAGGCTCATCGAGGGGCTTGATCTGCTGAAGTCCAGAGTGAGATCAGATGCATTGATTCATCCATTCCTGGATGCTCGGGCAGGATTGTGGAGGCAGTGAGCCAGAAGGCAGGTGGCTGAGGCTGGCCGCGACATCAGGAATCAGTCACTTCCGGTCTGAGAAGGCAGGCATAAAGAATGAGCAAGCCTGCAGAAGGACACACTCGAAATGCCCAGACAGTGGCGGGCCCCTGGATGCTCTGAAAACTCAGCACCTCTTCCCTAGGATACCTCAGAAACCTGGAAAGCTGCACAACCAGCCTGGTCCTGCCGGCTGTGGCTGCAACAAGCCTAAGATAATGCAATGAGAACCTACCTGGGGTCTGGTGTCTGAAATGCTGTGGTCCAGTCCTCTGCTTCTGGTGTGTATGCCCCATTTTAGAGGTGGGGGCAGCAGGGTGGTGGTGGTGGGTAAGGGAGGCAGGAGATTTGAAGCTGACCCCAGGAGCCCAGGTACCTCAGCTTTCTTTCTCTGTGACTCACTTTCCAGTAATATGGGTGCCGTATATAGATTCATGGACTTGGTCACTAGTCACGAAACACGTGTCTATAAAGATAGAAATTTCTGTCTTCTGTTTTATCTGGTGTAATTCCAAGGCCAAGGCCCAGAAGAATATTTTAATCATATAGTAGGTGCTCACTTAATACATATTTGTGACATGAATGAATGAATGAATCAAGGTGTCCTGGAATGAGGTAAAGCTGAATTTTAATCTCTGTTCCAAATCTCACTACCATGTGGTGTGGGCAAGTCACTTCCTCTTTCTGAATCCTCATTCTTTCATTTGAAAGTGGAATCATCCATCTAGGTTGTAGAGATGTTGAGAAGATTCAATAAAATAGGTGGTGGAAAAGATTTAGTCAAATGACCAGTCCACAGTCACATACCCACGGGCCAGTATCCTGGTGTCGTCACCATCATCCCTGTTGAGGGGGCTTCTCACAGGACCGGTGGGGGGCTTCCCACTTAGGTGGGGAAACTCATCAGGACTTAAATCCACATGGGTTAGTATTATGTTCCCTTCATGGTTTTTTTTGTTTTAGTAGGAATCTCTCAATCCGTGTTTTCTCTCCTATTTCACTGGGATCTTGGTAACAGCCTGGACCTCGTTTTATCTTAGAACTTCTCACCTTCCCTCACTGACATGGACCGGTCACAGAGGAGACCAGGAGGGCCATTATTCCTGGAGGGCTCGGATTTGTCCAGACCATTTCCCTCATGGATGGGTGGTACTATGATGCAAGATGCAAAGAGCCGCCCAAGAAAACCGTGTCTGGATGGAACTTCTGAGGACAAACACCTCAGAATACATTCCTCCTGCTGTCTGCAATAACTTACCTACTTCTGATGGATTTCTGTGGAGACGAGTTGGACTGTTGGTCAAGGAAGGATGATGCAACCTTCAAATTAGTAACATACAGTTGATGTTCTTGGGGTCTTGAAGGACATATGAATTGACCAAAAGGTCCTCCTTTGAGATTAACATGTGCCATTCATTCTGATGTCAGTAACACTCCCAAAGACTCAGCAAGCTCAGGAATCTCTACCTTCCCTACATTGGTCAGAGCCCAAAGCATCTTTCAGGAGGGGTCTAGTACTGGTGTATCACTTGCTCACACGTGTGTTCAGGCAACAGCTGATTTCCAGGTCTGCAGAGGAGTCCCACATTGAACACATCGATCTCTAACTATAAAAATCTCAAATTTTGATCGGTGTCCTGAAGTCAAGGTACAGGGTGCTGTGAAAGAAAATGACACAGGAGAAAATGTAGATGTGGGTCTCTCGGAGAGCTTCTTTGAGGAAGTGAAATTTCAGCTGAGACCTTGAGATGAAGAACTAGCCAAGAAAAAAACAAGGGCAGATGGGTGGATGAGTGTGACTGTTCCAGTCTTGAGGTGAGAAGGAGCTTGCTGCATCTGAGCATCCCAAAGAGGGCGGCTCTTCAGAGATAAGTCCTCGGCATTCATACATACTAGCGCCGCAGTGACCTCACGCTTCTCTTCTTGGAAGCTTGGGTTCTGACTCACCGGGAAGCCTTGGAAAGCCCCAGCTGTCTTTGAGCATCACTCTCTGTGCGATGCAGTTATACTGCGTGATCATGGACCAGTCTTTCTCTTTCAGTGATGACATGCACTAGAGGGGCTTTCTTCATAACAGATGTGCCTGTGACCTTCAGCAGCTTGCTCTCAGGACCATCTTGGTGTCAAGGAGAGAAGCCACCTCCCCTTCACCAGCCTCAGCTGCTGAATGAGAAGCTAGCTTCTCAGGTTGAGAGTTGTCACATGTCAGCATCACCCCGGGGCTTAGCCTGGTGTTTGGTATACATGGGGGGAAAAAAAGCCTGTTGATTAAGGGAGAGGATGAATTATTGGTATGGATGAAAAAGAAGTGTTTGAACTCGAGAGGAAGAAGAATCTGTCCATTGGGTCTAGGACTGCTCTTAAAGTAGATGCCAGATGTGTCACAAACCTCTGGAAGCATCTCTGGTCTGAGCAGAAGCTGACACTTAAGCCAGCAGAAAGACCGATGGGGACCCGGGAGTGTCAAGAAGCAGATGCTCCAGGTGGATTTGCAACAACCACAAAATGGTCCAGAGGAGACACGGGCTCTGTCCAGACAGCTGGGGATTTACATCCTTGCCTTCTGAGACCTGCACCCGTGTCCTGATCTTCCTGATATGTCCTGCCTGGACCTTCACAGATTGGTTGCTGCCGTTCTGGCTTGGGCGTCCCTGGAGGCCGGCATGGTCCTAATACCAACACTCTATTTCTGATGTAGCCCCTTGGTCAGTTCTCTTTGCCAAAGGGGTCTGAACCCTCCCCCCATACCAGCTTATCTTGGAACTGCCTTATGGACAGAAACTCGATGAAAAATGCTGTAAGTGGGACTAGGAGTTAGAACTCCCAGCTAGGTTTACTTTCTGCAAGACCTTGGCCCAGACCTGCTAAATGCTTGGGTCTCAGGTTTTCTACCTGTAAAGTGGTTTAGGTCAGTAGTTTTAAAATTCCTTCCCTTCCCCTCCCCTCCCCTCCCCCCCTTTCCCCTCTCCTCTCCCCTCTCCCTTCCCCTCTCCTCTCCTCTTCCTTCCTTCCAATTTTTATTCTGAATCAATATTTGTTGGATGGATGAATAAATAAAATGAAGTTTTATTTGAAATCCCATTATATAAAACAGAAAAAAGATGATTCCCTTGTGCGTGCAGGGCTGGGGACCTTGAAGTTCTGTCCCCTAAAACAATCCCGGATCCGCATTCGAAGAGTCCTGGAATGCTGGGGACTGCGGTCTGAAAACAACTGGCTGAGGCCAATTCTTAGGCACTTTTTGGCTCGAAAATTTTGATTATTCATTGTTTGGTGCTTCATTTGAAAATATCTCAACCCGTTCTGACCATCTCTAAGGTCCACAAGGAAAGACAAGAACCACAGAAGTCAATCCTCAAAATGTCAGCATCACAGAGCATTAGGCCTGGAGGAAGGGTGCGTTGCCACCCAGTTCAGCCTGGGACCTGTCGGATGGATGGATAGCTGCTGTCTCTGGAGCACTCCGAGAAGACTTCTGCAGCGGCGGTGCAAAGAGAAAGAGTCAGTGGTGTCTGCAGTGAGTGCAGGAGGGGGCAGTGTGACATTTATACCATCCAGTTGCCACTTGTATGTTCCTATTAATACTCCTTTAATACCGCGTATTGGGAAGTTAATGCACCGAAGGAACGAAGAGCATGTTTGTAGCCCACAGGTAGTACATCGTAGACCTAAAACGCCACCCAACCCGGCTGGCTCTGCTTTTTCGACTTGGTAACTCAGAAACCCTGCGGGGCTCTGCTGTTTGGAACTGTGGCCATGATGATGTGAGTCCCCACCTCTAGCCTGGATTTGTCTGTCGGATGCCTTGGGCTGGGCCCACGGAGATGACAGCTCTAACAGCTAGATTCCTGTTTTTTTTCTTTCCCCATCCTCTTCCTTGGATCCGCCGGGAACATCATGGCTGCTGCACTGAGGCTTGCTCCTGAGTACCATTCTTCCCTGCTACTGCCCGCCTTCTGGCTCTTTCCATATTATCTGCTCTTGGCATCTCCATGACTATGCACTCCCCATTCCCCTTCAAGAAGAATACGGGCTCCCATGCCCAGTGGAACCGGTTCCAGTGCCAGCTACTCACTGGCTGATCAACCTTGGGCAAATCAGTTACAACCTCTGGGCCTCAATTTCCTCATCTGCCAAATGGGGACAGTAATCGAATAACAGCATCCCTTTCAAGGATGGTTGTGAAGTTTTTTTGAGAGCATGTAATACGCTTAGCATAGGGTTGCTGTATGATGGTTAAGAAATTCTAGTTACTATACTAATGAAGATGATAACAAATGATAAAAGTACTTCTATCATGTACATCTTTGATACCTTGGACACCAGCAGCTTGTCCATTTCTTGGGATGGTTCTAAATGATAACAGCTTAATAGCAATTCACAGTAATTCTTACCATTTATTGGGTGTTTACTATTTGTCAGTGCTTTACATAAATCTATCGTCTGTCTGTTTGTCTGTCTGTCTATCTATCTATCTGTCTATCTATCTGCTGTATTCTCAACACACCTATAAGGGAAGTGCCCTCAATCTTACTTAACTAGGAAAAAAGGAGTCTAAGAGAAAAGAAGCAAATTGCTCAATGCATACAATTAGCAACCGGTCATGCTGGGACTTGCACCCAAGCCTGTCTAATTCTAAGGTCTGTGCATTAGCCCTCAGGCTACTCTGCCTCCCAGCACCTCCCCAGTGGTCTGGGCTTCCTCCCAGCCCTTGCTCCTGGGTGAGTCCCAACCCTTGCCCACCTCTCCCGTTTTATCACACACTCATTTCCAGAC
This sequence comes from Camelus bactrianus, assembly GCF_048773025.1. NCBI lineage: Eukaryota > Metazoa > Chordata > Mammalia > Artiodactyla > Camelidae > Camelus > Camelus bactrianus. The sequence goes on along the minus strand of NC_133542.1, from coordinate 64,581,342 downwards.
TTGCCACTTCCCACCAGAAACCACCAATCAGAGCCTAGGGACACACAGCAGGAGAGAAGACCAGAGAGGTTAAGGAACTTTCCTAGCATCTCCCAGCCACCAAGTGGTAAATTATGTCTACATTAGCTCTCACTGTCCCTTTCACTGGGTGGCAGCCACTAAGCCAACTGCCCCCCCCCCTTTTTTGCCAATAAGCAGGAAGCCACGTACTAGGTCCTTCAAAATGCCACACAGTCTGAACAACCCTGGGTTTCAGATAGCGGTGGGCTCCTGTGACTTTAACAGTGTTGTCTCCCTGCCTGTGGAAAGTCCGGAGTCAGGGAAATGCCTGGGTGTTTTCAAAGGGCGAGATAATCCGTGTGACCAACAATAACATTTACAGTTATTTAAGCTTAGATAAGGGTAATTAAATCTCACGCTTCATGGGCTAAGCTGATTGCCTGCAGGGGTCAAGGAGGCCCCCTCCCCAGCTCAGCATCCACAGAACAATTATCCAGCTGCATTGTGGGTCCTCACCGAGGTCCCGGGTTTCCTCTCAGGTGGGGGCACTAGAGAAGGCAGCGCTCATCTGAGCATCTCAGGGGAGGGTCTCCTGATTCAGTGCTTTTTCGCACCAGAGAAAATTCAGTCTCCGGAGGCAGACAGCCCTGGATTTGAACTCTGGCCCAGCTAAGTGCAGGGCAGCCTTGCAAGCCATTTGACTTCTGTTAGATTTAGTGTCTTTGCCTGTAGAAGGGAGGGACCACTACGTCACTGGGCATTTAATCATTGGGAGCACAATGAGCATTTCTGGATGTTTTCTAGATGGGAGACACTAAGTGCTTTTCCTGACTTAGTTCTCACTACAGCCAGGCACTTCGTTCTCCTTCCCTTCATCATCCTCCTTAGGCAGATGGAGGAGATTCAGGCTCAGGAAGGATGTCACTCACCCAGTTTCCTGTTCTGTTTTATTGATTGGGATATAATTGACCAAAAACATTTGCAGGTTTGAGAGGTACAATGCGTTGATTTGATACACTTACATATTGAAAAGCGATGTACCACCATAGTGTGTGCTAACACCTCTGTCCCTCCCATAATGATCCTGTCTTTTCTGTGGTGAGCAGAATTAAGATTTAGTCTCTTAGCAACTTGGAAGTGTGTGACGCAGTGTTGTTGACTGTACTCCTGGTGCTGCGCATTAGCTCTCCAGCACTGACATACCTTCTAGTTGCAGGTTTGTCCCCTATGATGGCATCACCCCAGTTCTTCCGTTCTAGAAGTCAAGAGTGTAGCAGGAAACAGAGGACACACTCAAATGGGAGGAACGAAGGAGAGCTAAGGCAAGGGTCTATTTACAAAGGGATGGGTCTGGGAGGTGGTCAGTGAATCGCCCCAGGCTAAGGGGGAAGGGAGGGAGCAGTGATGTCCAAGGATGGGGCTCCCCTGAAGGAGCTGGTGTCCTGGCTGGATGGGGAGGGAACTGGAGGGTGCAGGGGTGGGGGATGATAATAATGACCCTACCCTCCAGTGTCTCCTCCAGTGCATTGGCTGAACCCGAACCCAACCTGATCATAAAGGTCAGCTCCCACGGCACAGAACAGGCTAGAGAAGGTGGAAAGGATCCAAAGGGACAAACGGAGAGTCTCTGGTCGTCTGGCAGATGGTGACAGAGCCAGGGGGTGAACCGGGGCAGTCTGTGCTGTGCTGCAGCCACCAAAGGGCATATAGGAAGTGTCAGCCACTGTGGAGGACACTGGGGAGGTTCCTTAAAAAACAAAAAAGACACTCACCCTCTGATCCAGCAACCCCATTCCTGGGCATACATCCAGAGAAAATGCCAATTCAGAAAGATAGATGCACCCTATGTTCATAGCAGCACTATTTACAATAGCCAAGACATGAAGGAACCATCTGTCCCATCGACAGACGAGTGGATAAAGAAGCTGTGGTCTACATGTACAATGGACTACTACTCAGCCATAGAAGAGTGAGGTAATGTCACTTGCAGCAACATGGATGGACCTAGAGATGATCATATTAAGTGAAGTCAGTTGGACAGAGAAAAACAAATATATGAATCACTTATATGTGGAATCTAAAAAACAAAATTACAAATTTTATTTGCAAACCAAAAACATTCACGGACATAGAAAACAAACTGGTTACCAAAGGGGAAAGAGTTGGGAAGGGATAAGTTCGGAATTTGGGATTAACAGATACATAGTACTATATATAAAATGGATAAACAACAAGGACCTACTGTATAGCACAGGGAACTCTCTTGGATTTCTTGTAATAACATATAATGGAAAAGAACCTGAAAAGAAAATATGTATATGTGCATATATATGTAAAAAAGAAACACAAAGGGCACGTAGTAAGTGTGGGATGCGTGATGGCCGTTACCGCTGGCCTACATCTTTCCCCATCCCCGGGGGAGGAGGGGTGTCCATCACTGACTCATCCAAGTGGAGAGTGGAGCTGTTCCCCACTTCATGTTGAGAACAGAGACTTGTTCCAACTGGGAAATGGCCATGCTTGTCCCCCTCCAGAAAGAAGGTAGATAAGTACCATCGCACCCCGGACTGACAGAGCACTCTGGCCGCAGTGCAGACTGCAAGGGGACGGGCGGAAGAGGAGGTGGGGCGAGCAGCTGGGAAGCAAGTTCCAAGCCTGGGATGCTGAGGGCCCGACCCCGGGCAGAGAGGATGAGGATGCCCGGGACGCAGCAGAACCGAGAGCTATCTCAGAATGTGAGGATGCCAGGAGAGGAGTCTAGAGTGAATGAGTGCAGAGAGGTGGGATTGTGCCCTCCTTTAGGGCAGGAAAAGAGGTGGAAGGGAGAAATCAGTAGACCACCCTCAAGAAAAACCTGGGTGTCAGTGACCCAGCGGCTGAGGCCCAGAGTGGTGGAGTTGCTGGAGATCAGATATTGTTGCAGGATGGCAGAGTTAGGGGATCAATGTATAGAGATGGGTTTTGTAGCCCCGGCAAGTAAAGGCAATTCAGTCCAATTTACTTCTGGTGAAAACAGACACTTAAGAAGAAAATATTTGCAGATCAGTATAAATTCAATCTTGCCCCTAATGCCAGCCCCAAGCTGAGGACGAGAAATTTTTCATGTTTCTTTCTTCCTTTCCATCCTTTCCTCTTCTTTCCCTCCTTCCCTCCCTTCCTGCCTTCCTTCCCTCCTTCCCTCCTTCCCTCCCTCCCTCCTTCTTCCCCTCCTTTCTTCCCTCCTTCCCACCTTCCTTCCTTCCATCTCTTCTGAGGCTTGGCCAGTGCAGATTCTGAGTGGGAAGACAAGTCAGTTGGCCTGTATTCTTTCTTCACCTGCAAAGTGGGGAGAATTAGCTGTGTCCTCCCATTGCCAGGGGCTGGTATGAAGTTCAAAGGAGTGGTCGAGACAGCCCTTTGAGAACTGAGATGTGGTCTATTCATCTAATGGCTATATTATGTACCTTTTGATATTATTAATACATATCATGTTGTAACAGAGAAAAGAATTGGTGACTTGTGTTTCAAGGGAAATTGATTTCAAATCTCAGCTCTTCCACTTACTAGCTGAATGTTTTGGGGCAAATTATTTCCCATCTCTGAAACTCTGTTGCCTCATCTATAACATGAGGGCATGAGTACCTTTCTCGTAGGGCTGATGTGTCCTTTGAGAAACTACGTGACAGGCTTAGACGGTGTCTGGCACAGAGATGGTGTGAAATGCAGACATAGAGGATAATAACCATTAATTGATTGATAAACACAGGATAGGGTTCTTTAAAGAAAGCTTCCCGAGGTATTTGTTGTGTGCATCCTCGAACACTGGAACTCATGGTTGGCTTCTCAAGAAACATAGAATGAGTTAGTCTGGGGAATATAAAAGCTGTCAAAGCATGGTATTGGTACCAAAACAGACATATAGACCAATGGAACAGAATAGAGAGCCCAGAAATGAACCCACAAACTTTTGGTCAACTCATCTTTGACAAAGGAGGCAAGAATATACATTGGAATAAAGACAGTCTCTTCAGCAAATGGTGTTGGGAAAACTGGACAGCAGCATGTAAAACAATGAAGCTAGAACACTCCCTTACACCATATACAAAAATCAACTCAAAATGGATTAAAGACTTAAACATAAGACAAGATACAATAAACCTCCTAGAGGAAAACAGGCAAAACATTATCTGACATACATTTCAAAAATTTTCTCCTAGAAGAAATAAAAGCAAGAATAAACAAATGGGACCTAATGAAACTTACAAGCTTCTGCACAGCAAAGGAAACCAGAAATAAAACAAGAAGAAAACCTACGGAATGGGAGAAAATTTTTGCAAGTGAAACCGACAAAGGCTTGATCTCCAGAATATATAAGCAGCTCATACGACTCAATAAGAAAAAAATAAACAACCCAATCCAAAAATGGGCAGAAGACCTAAACAAGCAATTCTCCAAGGAAGACATACAAATGATCAAAAAGCACATGAAAAAATGCTCAATATCACTAATTATCAGAGAAATGCAAATCAAAACTACAATGAGGTATCACCTCACACCAGTCAGAATGGCCGTCATTCAAAAATCCACAAATGACAAATGCTGGAGAGGCTGTGGAGAAAGGGGAACCCTCCTACACTGCTGGTGGGAATGCAGTTTGGTGCAGCCACTATGGAAAACAGTGTGGAGATTCCTCAAAAGACTAGGAATAGACTTACCATATGACCCAGGAATCCCACTCCTGGGCTTGTATCCAGAAGGAAATCTACTTCAGGATGACACCTGCACCCCAATGTTCATAGCAGCACTATTTACAATAGCCAAAACATGGAAACAGCCTAAATGTCCATCAACAGGTGACTGGATAAAGAAGAGGTGGTATATTTATACAATGGAATACTACTCAGCCATAAAAACCGATAACATAACGCCATTTGCAGCAACATGGATGCTCCTGGAGAATGTCATTCTAAGTGAAGTAAGCCAGAAAGAGAAAGAAAAATACCATATGAGATTGCTCATATGTGGAATCTAAAAAACAAAAACAAACAAACAAACAAAAACAAAGCGTAAATAAAGGACAGAAATAGACTCACAGACAGAGAATACAGACTTGTGGTTACCAGGGTGGTGGAGGGTGGGAAGGGATAGACTGGGATTTCAGAATTGTAGAATAGACTACACTGTATAGCACAGGGAAATATACATAAAATGTTATGATAACTCACAGAGAAAAAAATGTGACAATGAGTGTGTATATGGTCATGAATAACTGAAAAATTGTGCTGAACACTGGAATTTGACACAACATTGTAAAATGATTATAAATCAATAAAAAATGTTAAAAAAAATAAAAGCTGTCAAAAATGAGCAGAATCTGGGTAGAAGTGGAGGAGGAGACATTCTAGAATGAGAGGTCAAATTGAAATCGGGAGTGTATAATTCATTTGGGAGGCAGGAAGACCCCTTGATCTAGAATTTCTGGGCTGGAAAAGTCATTGAGTTGACCCCGTCCAGAAGCCAGAAGGTCAAGCACACAAGGGGCCAGATGGGTGATGTACATGAGTTAAGATGGCTGGGGAGACGTGAGGGAATGGTGAGGACTGTGGTCCCTGGTAGCACATGTTCTACCTGTTCAGATGCTACAAAGCCCTGTGAAGACAGACAAAGCACATGGTCACGTGGATCACAAGTCTGAGATGCCGGACTTAAACCCAAACCTTCTCATCTTACAGGACGTAAGAGTGACAGTCCAAGGAACAGTGACTGTCCAAGAATGTTATTGGCTGAGGGGAGACGAAGAGATGCAGAGTAAGGACCTCCACCCGCTCAGGGAAGCCCTGGACAGACTCAGTGGAAGGAGACACTTTCTAGAGGAGACCAGGGGGGTGGGTGTTAACATGCATGAGCCCCCGAAAGTCACCAGGGACTCTAATATATGCTTCAGCTATGCTGTCTCATTTAATCTTCATAGTAGTCCTGTGAGGAAGAGGTCTTAATATCCTTGCTGTGCAGACGAAGGAACTGAGTCTCAGAGAGGTGAAGTGACTTCCTTGTGACCACACAGCCAGCTGGGTGTGGGAACTGAGATTTGTTCCGAGTCTGTGTGGCGACCACACCCGAGTTCTCTCTTCCATCCCGTTCCTGACCAAGTGGCCTCCCGCTTTGTACAGTCAGCATTTTTCCTGTCTTCCATGGGCAGCAGCCTCTCAGTGCTGTGAAATAAATGGAGCCAGCTGTGCTCTCTTGACTCTGTCCCCTGGTGGCTCCCCGCCTTTGTACCTTCAGGGAGGGCATGGAGTGTGGGCCACCCACGGATGCTTTTAATGAAGTGGAATAAGAACTAGGCCAGCGAGTCAGGTGCTGCTGAAAACCTTGCGTCACCATCTAAAATAGCCCCAGGACGGTGTGGCCTATGGGAACCGGCACAGCCCAGGGGAGTCTGGCATTCAGCCCTTCACTTCCCTCCGTGGCCTCTTAAGTTCCTGGTCAGTTTGTATTTTTCTGGGTTACAGTAAACTCTGAGACATCAGGACGCCTACCGAGCTGCCTGCTGCTCAGCTTCGAACATTTTAGAACATTCAGAAGGGCTTCTCTCTCGCCAGTCTCACGATATACCCTGTGTGACGTGCCACTGAATCCTCACGCCCCAGCTTGCCTTGTCCAGCTCCATCGCCCGTTGTCTCCTGCCCACCCCACTGACACAGGCACACACACACAAACCCACACCCATACACATCCAAACACAGACACATGCATCCATATCCACACCCTGTACACACACCACCCACACACACGTCAACACACAAAGCCCTACACACACATCACTTCATGCTCTAGCAAGTGTAGATTTCTTTGCCTCCTTTTTACATTCCGTGTCTCAACAAGCCACCCCGTTATAAATGCGATTTCTCCTTCCCGGAGTGGTCAACCCAGTGGGCGTCTCTCGGTGGCTCCTGCAGAGCACTTCTTTCTTTGGGGAAACAGACCCTCCGCTCATGTGCATCTGGGGAAGCTGTCAATCACATGGCCCTGACAAAATGACTTGGGATGTCTAAAAGAGCACCCTCTTCCCTTCTCCTGCCTCCCAAGGTGTGCACAGTGATTGATTTGGGGGCACAGAGTCTTTGTTTTTGTTTTTTTTTTTTTTTTTTGAGTCTTGTTGTAGCTGTTGGACAAGGACCTCCTTCTTGCTCTGCAGTCATGTTAGCTCGGAGCGGCCCAGAGCCCTCGCCCAGCCTCTGGAAGATCCCTGATGGAGGATGAAGCGAAACAGAGTCAAGCTAGGTTGAGAGAAAGGGCGCGAGAGACCTAAGGATAGAAGTTCCTTGGATCCAGCCATTCTGGAAGTCAGCTCTGTGCCTTAGACTTCCCAGTTATCTAAGCTAGTTGACTCTCCTATGTTACAGCTTGCGGCATCTTAAGACTTTCTGGCTGTTCCTTGTAACCCAGAGTCCTGACATTGTAAGTAGTACAGTGCTAATTGTCTGCCCTCTATTGTATCTTTTAATTCTCCCAACAGTCCTTTGAGGTAGATATTATGCCCATTTTGGTGATTAAGAAACTGAGGTTCCGAGACGTGAAGACACTTGTCCAAGGCCAGACCTCCCCTGTCCTCGTAACAGCTTCCATCATTTTAAAGGCTTCTGTCTGGCAGTGATACATGTTTCATTGGCTGAAGGGAGTCAGACCACCTTGCCAGAGCCAAGGAGATGGGATGAGCAGTGGTACCACACGCTTGGACGTAGAAGAGATGGAATTTGTACCAACAGCCTTGAAGACTACCTGCACCACCAACACGGCAAGCTCTGCTGGGGAAGGACTTCATCTTCATCTCTGAGACCACAGCATCTGGGCTGCTCGGAGGAGGAAGCGTTGGGAGCGTGCGCTCAGTGGATCGCAGCCCTTACCATGGAGTGCCCGTCATTCCTGTCAGTGGCCAACGTCCCTAGGGCGTGGACGACCATCATCTCTGTAGCCCCAGGACGTGGCACGGTGCCTGGTGTTGAGTAGATGCTCACTAAGTATTTACCAAAGGGATGAGTGAGGAACGAGTGATACGTGATCTCTGCTCACAGTGGGGGCTGTCGTGTCTTTACACCTGGGTGGGCACCCTTTGAATCGCCAGTATCGAGGCCAGAGCAACACATCTGGAAATAGGAACGCACTGAGTTCAGATTCCAGAGAGAATGGATGGCACATGCCAGTCTGGAGCAAAAGGAAAATCTTGGACAACCTTGTAGGAACCAAATCACATACCAGGAGATGCCAAGATGGCATTGGGCTGAGATAAGAAATAAACGTTTGCTGTCTCCAGGTTAGAGACGGTAGAGAGCAAAAAGGACACCATCAAGGGAACCAAGAATGTATGTGAAAACCCGAGTTTGCTTGGTGGAGGGGTTTATCTATTTTTTTTTCCCACTTGTTCATATTCTTTCTCTTCTGGATGAAACTGTAGTCTTCCAGCATCGTGAGAAAAATGTAGCTCTTGAGCTGTGTCAGCATCTGACTCTTTCCCGGACCATAAACTCCTTGAGGGCAACTGCTGTCTTATCACCAGTCCCGCATCAGCATTACCCAGAGCAGGACGCTAAGTACAGGAGTCACCGAGGACGTGTTAGCTCGTTTGTATTGAATGTGCACATGCAAGTCCACAGAGGACAGGGAGACTTCCCAGCCGAGTCCGAAGTTGCAGAGAAGCAGGTGAGACAGAGGGGCCTCACTGCAATGTTGTTATGATTCAGGAAAACTACCGGGTCCTCTTATCCTCAGGGAAGAAGTGATTCTGCAGACTCTGGATCATTAGATAAATAAGAGCTAACCTCTTCAAGTACAGAGAATAGGAAGGAGGGAAGGAGAGAAGGAGGGAGGGAGGGAAGGAAGGAAGAGAAAGAAGGGAAGAAAGAGAAAAACCACTGGCTGGGGTGTCCCTCTAAATAGATGACATCGTCCCTGATTTGTAAGGAGACCATCTACTCTTCCTCTTTTTGAGGACTCAGTGCTGCCACTACAGTCATCCCATGCACACTGGATGGTGTCATCACACAGCCATGCTCTTGGGGACACAGGTGTGCGTGGGACCACCAGACCCTGCACTCAGTGGCTCCTGACCTCTGTGCTTTGTGAATGAATCGAGCTGGTGTCCACCATCCTTTGGTTTGTTCTTACTGCCTTCTCTTGAAGTCAGATTGTCAGTTGTTATTGGTCATTTCTCACTGGTGTTGGGGTCCTTGCCTACTACTAATCTCCTGGGGCTTCATAAACGAGATAAATAAGCCTTCACATTCATTTGGACATATGAGCACCCAGTGAGCCCTGCTATTTTTGAGACACTGTGCATGTGTGATTTGGAAGCTAGGAGGCCTTCTCTGGGGCTGCGTAGCATCAGGGTTAAGAGTGTTGAGTTGTGTCTGAGGCACTGAGCGCTGTTCTTGTTCTGCCTCTGGTCACCGGATGGCCTCTGGCAAATTAACAACCCTCTTTAAGATACAATTCCCAGGTCTGCAAACTGAGGATAACACCTGCCTACCTCAGAGGTTCCTTTGGGGAATTCATTGAAGGATGAAGGTCACTGCTGGGTACCATTTATAAGTAGCTTGGAGTCTGCAACGGTAGAGAAAACTTGCAGGTGAAATATGTGTGGGGAGGTCACTTCTTGGGAGGTCATCGAGAAAGGTGATGAGTTAGGGGCTTAAAGAACCAGGAAAATGTTCGGGAAGAACGGAGAAAGCTAACCCAGGCGGAAAGAACAGGCAGGTGGTACAGAATCTGGGAATGAAGGGGCTTGTGCACGGAAAAGACAGCCCTTCACGTGGAAGGAGCCGGAGGAGCATGAGGTGGGGCAAGAAATACAGGCTGAGTCTGGACCAGGGGTTCGCAAACTACAGCCCCGGGGCCGCACTGGCTTGCTGCCTGTTTTTATGTGACCTGAGAACTACATGTTTTTTTCATTATTAATTAGCTGAAAAAAAAAAACAATCAAAAGATGAAGAGTCTTTTGTGGTTCATGAAAATGATGCAAAATACACATTTCAGCATCCACACATGACATTTTATTGGAACACAGTCATTACCTATCATTTATGTTTTATTTCTGGCTGCTTGCTGGCTACAAAGGCAGAACTGAGTAGCTGAAACAGAGAGTACAGGCCATGTAGTGCTTGGGATACTTTGCCCTTTACCAAAAATGTTCTCTGGTCCCTGCTCTCCACCCTAAAGGGCCTTGAACGCCCAACTAAGGGATTAGACTCGAAGCCACAGGCAACAGGGAGACACAGCAGGGGGAATGTGGCCAGGTCAGGAAGGACAGGGCCATTGTTTTCTGAACGTCACCGGCTCTCCATCCTCCCATTAAGCACCCTCTGTAACGTCTTCCACATCTGTACTTCCTTCTGCCCAACTTCTATCCTTTGAAGAGACAGATGCATTCTTCTCCCTTTTTATGTTGGGCATTTTTTTTTTTGTTGTTATTAAGGAATATTCAAATGGACTTTCTACTTCCCATAGTAAGTGCGGAGAGCTCTGGGCCCCACGCTAATCAGACTGGGTGCCATTCTGTAAGTCATTTTGTGCAATTTCATGTTCTCTCTCCCCGAAAGAATTACTTTGATAGATTAAAGCCGTCTCCTTATTGGAAGGGGTGTTTTGTCTCCTTTCTCTCGCCGCTCGTCCAGTCGCCCAGTGCCTCCCAGACAGGCATCCCTAATTTCCCAGAGTTGCTCCTGGTGAAGCAATTTCCTATCTCCGCCAGCCCCCCAGGGTCTCATCTGTAAAATGAGGGGGACTCAGGCTGGGGTGGGACATGGAGGGGCTGGAAGGTGCCTGCTGCTTCCTGCTGTGCTTTCTTCTCGACTCAGTGGCAGATGACCCTGCCTGTTGGTCAAAGGGGTTGCTTTTAACTCTGCTCTTTGCAAGGGCTCTGGAAGGGCATGTGGAGACTAATTGGGCTCCCACTGCGGAATAAACTGGGCACTGGGCTCAGTGAATTTAAAGCTAAACAGCTCCATTTGCAACCCAGGATAATAACCAGACATGATATGAGGAAACGCCGGATTTTAATTGCTACTTCTTCTTTCTGAAAATTTTGATGAACTTAGTAGTGCTTTTACTTTAGTGTTTTTAAGAATCACCTGGGGAGTGTGTTAAAAATGCCGCTTTCCAGCCCCTTCTCCTCCCCCGAGTTTCTGATTTATTAGGTTTGAGGTTGGGAGTAGGAATCTGTATACTTAACAAAATCCCTGGCTGATTCTGTTGCTGCTGGTCCCAGGCCACCCCTTGAGAAATGCTGTCTCAAGACAACGTCTTTTTGTCCTGGTTGTTTTTTAAAGCTTGCAGGAGATCCCCTAAGTGCCTGGCACAGAGAGTGCGTGTAATCAGTGCTGCTCGCTGTCCTTACTGGGGTGGGTCTTGTCATCTTGGTCATTATTGCTCCTTTTTTTTTGGACTGCCGATCCATGTGGCTTGCATTTGTATCCTGTACTGATTTATCCTGGATTCATGATTAACTTCTGGGGACTTCTGTTTCTTCCTCCATAGAACAGAAAGAAAAACCCTAACTTTGAGAGAGTGTCTGTTGCTATCTTAAATGCTAGGAATTCTCAAGTAGTTAACTGAATTTCCATTGCTTTATTCCAGTTCCTAATTACTTTTGCATAAATCCCCTTACATGAAGGCAGTTTAGAGGAATCTCTCTCCTAGGTATGGAAATGTGCTTTGCCTGGTAATGCTCTCTGCTAAATTAGGGGCTGTTTGGGGGATCCCCCCCATCGCCATGAAACACATGCAGTTTCAGTCATCACTTTCTGCTCCAAGAGGTGGAGTGGACAGAAGACCATGCAAGGAGTTAGGAGACCCGGGTCTACCCAGACATCATACCTGGTACTACAGTTAGTTTCTATCAACATGCAGCCATAGATTATATAGACTTTTCTTTTTCTGTGCATATCATTTTTTAAAATTTATATCGTTTATTTTTCTATTCATACTATTTTCTATTCACACCACTCTGTTGCGAAACTGTACTCCCGAAAGAAATCATTAGAGCTCGATTTAAATATCCATCTGGGCCCACTGTGATACCTTTCCCACTAGTCTAACCTTTAACTGTCCCTGTGACCACATCACCCAATCTTGGCTTCCAAGTGGAGAGAAATAGCTCTCCCTGACTCTTCCCTTGAGAAGGTAGTTTCTCCGAGGTGTGTTCAAGACTACGATGAAGTTCATTTGAAAATCACAAACCCTTTGAACATGGGTCATGTTAAAAGGGTTCTTTATTTTTGAAAGGGGGTCATCCAGTGCCACCGTCCTATTCTCTGTTGAATATCGTTCTGGGCATCAGAGCTGCAGAAATGGACAGGGCAGCATCTCTGGTGCTGGAAGCCTATAGAGCAGTGAGAAAGACACATCTAAAAGAAAAAAGAAGTTTTATGGGTTAAACTAGAGGTTTGTGTAAACTATATGGGGACACGGAAATTTGCCGGAGTGATGAGGACCTGGGGAAGGGAGTGGAGAAAAAAGCTCTCCAGAGGAGATGCCATCTGGAATCAGGCTTGGTGAGGAAGAGGAACTCCTGCCTCAGCTCTGGGACTCAGGGAGAATTCAGGCATGGGCATGAGCACATGCAAAGACCCTGGGGCAACTCATTTGCTCAGTCACTTGCTTAATCATTCCAAAAAACAAAAACAAAACCAAAAACCAAAAAGCCAAAAAACAACAACCAAAACAATTTTTGAGGGGACTGACTAGATCAGGCACAATGCTTCGAGTTTGCATGAGGACAAACTGCCTGTGAAACTGGATGAGTCTTATTTTTGTAGTAGGGGGTGTCTGCAGAAGATGAATGTGGAAAAGTGCTGAAGGGCATATTATGTAGAATTTTGTAAGTCAGTAGAAGATATTTTTGGGGCATTATAGAGATGCCAAAGTGTGTGTAAGAAAAGGAGGGACTCAATCCAAGTAATGTGATGGGTACCCATGGAGAGGATTATGAAAGATACAGCAATAGATAAATAAATCTCAGGCCTCACCTCCACCTTGCCCTTGTCAAAGACCATTTTCGAAAGCACCCTCTTCACCCTGGCTTTGAAGGTCTCTCGAGAGCCCGGATTCACATCGGCCTTCCTTGGGTGTCTTTGCTGTGATTGATAATTGGTGCCAAATGCATTTTGGGAGGTGGTTTTTCTTCCCCGACATACATCGCAGGATATTTTTATAGCTTGATGAATCTAACACATCTGTGTAATCACACAGTTTCCAGAGATCCAGATGTTCCCCAGAGCACCTCTGGCTCCTGCGCTCTTGCTAACATTTGCTGTAAACACCAAAGGCTGTTTGTTGGTTTTAATGTTCTAGCTCATCTCATTACCCAGTGAAGGTGAAAGATGGGAGCCGGAGAGTGTTGCCAGTAAATGTTCTTGTCCCTAATGCATCTATTCCTAGTGGCTTATTAGTATGCAGTGGGGCCCACGGCCCGATGCTGCCTAAATGGCCAGTTGTGTCCCGCCTGCTGTGGTGCGGGGGGAAGTCGGGTCGGTGTGCAAAGCCCCTTCTGCTTGCTGGCCTGAGGTCTCCAGCTGAAGGGAGCTGAGATGAGACAGGGAGAAGCCGGATGTCCAGGTGGCCAGGATCAAGGCCCGTAACCAGGAGTTACAGGGACGACTCTAAAAAAAAAGCTTCTGTGTGTAAAATGTTTACCTGTACCTGGAATGTGGACAAATCTTAACCAGAGGTGGCTATTGTTATTAACGTTGTAACCATTAGTCCATAATGGAAGATGCTCACACCCTTCTCTAAGAAGCTCCGTGGGAATGGAATTTTTTTCTTACGACTAAATATTTAGAAGTTTAATTTAAAAAATTTTCCAAAGTTTTAAAAATTTGTTAGCCACAAGTAGTATGTTTTCTTTTTCTTTTTTTTTTTATATAACTTTTATTGAAGTCTAGTTGATTTACAGGTTAGTTTCAGGTATACAGCAATATGATTCGGTTATACATCCATACATATACATATATTTTCTTTTCAGATTCTTTTCCATTATATGTTATTACTAGAAACTGAATACAGTTCCCTGTGGTATACAGTAGGTCTTTGCTGTTTATCTCTTTTATATATAGTAGTGTGTATCTGTTAATCCCCAGCTCCTAATTTATTCCTCCCTGCCCTTTCCCCTTTGGTAACCATAGTTTGTTTTCTATGTCTGTGAGTCTGTGTTTGGTTTGTAAATAGAATCTGTATCTTTTTTTTAGATTTCACATATAAGTGATATTTGTTTTTCTGTGTCTGACTTACTTTACTTAGTATGATAATTTCTAGTTCCAGCCATGTTGCTGCAAATGGCATGATTTCATTCTATTTATGGCTGAGTAATATTTAAGTTTGAAGCAAACGAAAAAGCACTGGAACAGGAGTCAGGGGCTGGGGCTGGAGTTGCCTTTGGCCTCAGGCAAGTCGTCCCCTTCAGGCCCCAGCTTTCCTGGAGTAAGACCTTACCCCAGATGATACCTAATGGCCCTCCTAGTTCCAGTGCAATTCATTTTCTCATCCTAAGGTGTTGTTACAGTGTGAAGCAAGAAGCAGCATCTCTAAGCAAGAAGCAGCATCTCTAACCCGAGAAGCTGTTACTGACCACCTGAAGTGGAGATTAGTGTTGCTTTGCCTGTAAAGAGTTTTAAGCAGTAGGTAGGAGATAGTTTTGGGTGAATACCCTTTCTCCTCTCTGTTCCTTCTGCCAGGACTTCCCTTTCAACCTCCCATCTCTGTTCACTCCTATACCTTACCAGGTCTTTCTTTGACCGCGCCCCATGAACCCCACCAATGGGGTGAATTAGGGACCCTCTGTTATTATGCTGCATTACAGATGAGACTCTCTATTTTGTAATTATTTGACTAATTTGACTACCCTCACTCTCCCACTCCACTGAGATCTCTCGCACTCCGTGAGAGCCGAGACCTTGTCTGCTTTGCCTGTCAATGTATCACCCATGCCTGGTGATGCTCCATCAGTATTTACTGAATGAGTGAGTAAATAAAAGAATGAAGTCTTGCCTGGGGGGAAGGAAGATGGATTAGATAGCTGCCTTTGGAGAACTCAGAGCTCCAGGATCTTTCACAAAGTAATTATGGGGATGCAAGGGGATGAGCAAACACACATTTAAAAAAAAAAAAAAAAGCCAGGCGAGCAGAAAGGGACCACCTATTACCAAGGACGAAACTCAGCTTTAGAGAGAGAGAAGAGATGGCTAACGGGAGGGATGAAGGTGCTATTAGATAGAAAAAACCAAGAGGAGCAAAGAAAAAGAGATGTAGGGCAGAACGTTTGAGTGA
Source organism: Camelus bactrianus (assembly GCF_048773025.1). Lineage (NCBI taxonomy): Eukaryota > Metazoa > Chordata > Mammalia > Artiodactyla > Camelidae > Camelus > Camelus bactrianus. The sequence continues at coordinate 64,566,045 of NC_133542.1, read as the reverse complement.
GGGAAGGGCAGGGAAGGATTTTCTGACTGAAGCCGGAAGATCAAAGATGGCACTGAGCACATTAAATATTTCAGAATGATTATCAGCTTATTAAGACAGAAGGGTTGATTTATTCTTATGTTCTTGGGAGAGAACTGTGAAAAGCAATAACCCATCTCGAGCACAATAAGCTCGCCTTAATCGGAGCAGATAAGGCTTAGAGGATGGAGGGAGATTAAGTGATGAAAGAATGAGTCCCTTGGGTTTCCTGGGAGGCAGCGAAGGGAGCCTGGGCGGCGGAGTGCTACAGATGTGGATGGAAGCTGGGCTTATGCTGGGCAGACGGGTGACCTTGGGCGAGCCCCCTTCCCCCTCTTCACCCCAGTTTCCTTTTCTCTACGGCAAAGGTTGACCAATCAGGACCCTTAGGCCAAATCCAGTCTGCCATTTCTCGTCTTTTTAATAAAGTTTTATTGGAACATGTATTGTCAGTGGTTGCTCTTGTGTTACCATGGGAGGGCAATTGTGACAAAGGCCCCATGGCCCTCAAAGCCAAAAATCTTTACAATATGACTCTTTAGGGAAGAAGTCTTGTTCTGAGCATTCATTCATTTGGTGTCTGGCATGAGAAATCCTCAACAAATGTTGACGGTGTTTAAATCAATAGATCAATGAATAAATGTAGAAATCACATGCTGTGCTTAAAGGGTAAAGACAGGTGTGAGGTGAGATTTTAGCTTAACTCCCTAAGAGCTGTGCCAATTACCTCCCCTCTTTCAACTTCTTTATCTTCTGTAAATCGGAGACAATAAAACCTCTCTTGCATAATGGTGGCTGGTAAATGAAACATAGTATGATTATTTCCATCACAAACACTCAATAATTTTTTGTTTGGTTAAAGTCTTGGCTATAATAAAAATAAGTACCACGGGTCAATCTTTGCCTGGAAGGTATCGCATCAGAGTCTCAGGGCAAGTTGCTGGAGTTCTCAGCCCAAGGTCAGAAACAAAACCATTCTACTAGCTTCTGACTTGGGACCACGGTTCAGAAAGAGGAGGTCTTTAATTAGTTAGAGCCATCACCCGAGTCCAAGCACCATGCCTGGTGCATAATAAGAGCTTAATATTAGTGAATGAATAAATGAATGCAGGTTCAGGTATCAGTTCTGATTAGAACTCTCCATTGCATAGTCATGCTTTTCAGGTCCTGTGAGGGTCATCTCACTCCTCCTAAGCTGTTTCAGAACAGTTAACTCCATCCTTTCCACCCACTTTGGGCTGGAAGGAACACTGGGGCCATTATCCAGAGGACACTCTGAGGGCTTTCTCACTGACAGTTCTCAATCCTGCTTACACATTGGAAACAGCTGGGGAGCTTTTAAGAAAAAAGGCAACGCACATGTTCCTCCGTAAGAGCAACTAAATCAGCAACTAAATCAGAATATCTTGGGGGTGAGTCCAGGCATTGGCATCATTTAAAAACTCCCCAGGGATTGAGAGCTCTTGCCTTAGAAACTATGGTTTAGACTTGCTAGGTTGGACCGTGGGGTCTCTCTGGCTGATTTCGGGGCAGCCTGGGGCATGTATGCAGTAGAATTTTGCCTCAGACAGCTTCCCATTTTCTTAGCTGAGCTTGTTGGATCTACTGTAGGAGTAGTCTGGAGTTGGATTTGCGGGTCTCAGGAAAGTCCACCGGTTTATAAACCTTTGAGAACCTTCAGGGGTTATTCTGGGGGTGAAGGGCCCTTGATTTGAAGAGATAGACCTTTAGGGTCCAAATCTACTGCTGGGGGTAGAAGCAGCCTTCCTTGTTTCCTTAGAGCTTGAAGAAAAAGCAAGTTCTTGAACCTAAAAAAGACTTGAACCACAGATACCCAAGGCCATGAAAAACTTTGGGTCCACTTGATTAACTTCAGAAAGGGCAGCTAATTCTGTATTAGTGAGTCCAAGAGATTGGTTGTTACTTGCTTTGGAGTGAGGCTGTGTCATGAGGGCTTAGGACCTTAGAGTCCAGTGTAGATAGAGATAGGAGAAGAGGTTTCAATGGGAAGAAGGTTCCATGTCTCAGGAAAAGCCCAAAGGCATATGATCTATGTAGAGAGATTGACTAAGTTTTCAGGGATCTCTGACACTCAGGTCAAAATTAAGCCAAACTGGCCAAAATTCAGGCTATTCTAAACTAGGATAGACATAAGATTTTGGCTTAAATCTAAATGGGTGGTTGTGGCTGCCTAGGCACTGTGTTGAGAAGGATTCTGAGGTCGTGTCTGGCTCAATGGAAAAAAGCATCACGATTCATGTGGTTGGCAGGTGCATATTAGAGAGAGAGGAGTGGTTTATCAGAAAAAATGGCAAGAAGACAGTGGGCAGGAAGATTAGGAAGCATGACAAGCTTTGGGAGAGATGAGACCAGGGCCAAATTGTCCAGGGCCTTGAGTGCCAGGTTGGAGAGTTTGGATTTGAATCTTTTTGACTCTGCGAAATTCCATTGTGCCTTCTAAATAGAGAGCTAATGTAATAGGGTTGCAGTTTTGAAAATATCTTTTGACTACAGCCTGGAGAAGGTGCTTTGAAAGTACCCCAGAGGGGGTGGTGGTGGCACTGCAAAGGGAATAAGGAGGCTTTTGCAGTCCAAGATCCAGGCAAGAGTTGATGCCTGCTCTTCCAATAATATGTGAGCATCTTCTCTGTGCCAGGCATTGGGCTTGGTTTTAGGGATTCAACACAGAGTTAGATAGCCCTGGCTCCTTCCTTTGGAGGAGATCAGATTTTGGTTGGGAAGACATCAGTCCAGGGATGAAGTTGAGGAAGGGTACAGGAATGGGCATCTGTAGGAGAGCTCTGTGTATTAGAGTTCTCCAGAGAAACAGAACCCATAGGACATAATCAAGATATGTAGAAAGAGATTTATTATGAGGGACTGGCTCAGGCAGCGATGGAGGCTAAGTCTGGCAATTTGCTGTCTGCAAGCTGGAGGCCCAGGAAAGTCAGTGGGTGATACAGTTCCAATCCAAACCCAAAGACCAGAGACCCAGGGGGAGCCAGTGATGTGAGTCCCAGTTCAAGTCCAAAGGCCTGAGATCCAGGAGCGCTGATGCTGGAACGCAGGAGAAGATGGACGTTGCGGCTAAAGCAGAGAACAAATCCACCCTCCCTCCCCCCTTTCTGTTCCATTCAGGCCCTCAGCAGCTTGGACGATGCTCATCTGCACTAGAGAGGGCCCTCTTGACTCAGTCTACCTATTCACATGTTACTCTCTCCCTGAACACCATCACAGACACACCTAGAAATAATGTCTTATCAGCTATCTCAGCATCCCTTGGTCCAGTCGACACATAGCATTAACCATCACGTCCCGTTGCTGTATGTTGTTTACTCCAGAAAGTTTTGTGATTTGGTGCCTTGACCTCATCCTTTCTTCCTAAGAGGGGAGTAAGAGGAAAGTAAGTTTCTCTCTCTTTTTTAATTTTATTTATTTATTTTTTTATTTATTTTTAACATTTTTTATGGATTTATAATCATTTTACAATGTTGTGTCAAATTCCAGTGTAGAGCACAATTTTTCAATTATACATGAACATACGTATATTCATTGTCACACTTTTTTCTCTGTGAGCCACCACAGATCTTGTGTATATTTCCCTGTGCTATATACAGTATAATCTTGTTTATCTATTCTGCATTTTGAAATCCCAGTCTGTCCCTTCCTACCTCCGCCCCCTTGGCAACCACAAGTTTGTATTCTATGTCTATGAGTCTGTTTCTGTTTTGTATTTATGTTTTGTTTTGTTTTGTTTTTAAGATTCCACATATGAGCGATCTCATATTGTATTTTTCTTTCTCTTTCTGGCTTACTTCACTTAGAATGACATTCTCCAGGAGCATCCATGTTGCTGCAAATGGCGTTGTGTTGTCAGTTTTTATGGCTGAGTAGTATTCCATTGTATCACTTGACTTTCAAACATACCAGCAGCTGTAATAAAGCAGGAACCCTTTACTGAGTGTTTTTGAGTGCCAGACGTGATGCTATGCACATCTCATGAATTTTTCTATGTAATCCTCTCAACCGCCAAAGGAGTTAGGACTATGTTCTTCTCATTGTGCTGCTGCTGAAACTTCATTATGGTTCAGAGACATCGGGTAGCTTGTCTAAGACCTCACAGCTGGAAAGCAGCAGACCCGGAGCTCCAAGCCCAGTCTGGCCAGGCTCAGAGCCCACGGGCTTTCATCTGACACCACCTTCCTCCTGCCTCTGCCATCAGCCACTCTCGTGGGTCCCCTTTGCAGCATTAAATAGACCCACCGGCTTTCTGATTCCACAGGGGTACTGCGCCCTGATTGTTTCTTGTTAGCAGTTGTCTTCCCTCGCTCGGCAGGCACTTGGTTACATAATACCTGAAAATATTAAATTAGTTTTCCTTTACAGGAAATTATGTTCCATTAGGGCCACTGACATAGCTATTCCGAGACCTCCAAGAGAGCTGTGTGCTTTTTGGAAATGTCTGACAAATCCGATTGCTCTCAGACAAGGAGCTCTCTGAAGGCCTTGTGGCTGGTTGAGTAATTACACATTAAGTGGCTTTCATCATAGACATAGGAGGCCCCGACAAGAGAGTTCCACCTGTGATCATCAGAGCTGCCTCCGGTCCCACTTCGGGCAGAGAAAGGGAAGAGGGCAGAGGCAGGCGGGCATCTGCCCACACCGTCCTCTGACGTCACTTCCCATCACCTGGCCTGTCACTCAGCACAGGTGGGAGACTTGCCCCAGGGAAGAGAGACAGCCAAGGAGCTGACTACCCTGCATGCCATTCCTCTAGGGGGCGCTGCTGTGGTCAGTGGCACCAGGGTACTGCTCTCCATGAGTCATGCACCTGCTCAAATACCAACTCAAAGTGCAGGGCAGAGTCCACCTTGGTTTGACGTCAAAATCCTGCAAGATTTGGCTTCCATTTAGTTCTTCAGAATGCATCTTCATATGGAGCTAGTGGCCTTCGTGACTTCCTGCTTCTCCCCATGTTTGCCTCATAATCCGACATCTTCTTGGCCTTGTCTGTTGTGATTCCTCCACAAGGAAGGCCTCCCTTCTGTCTCTGCATTTTCAAATCCTACCAGGAGTTCAAGCCTCAGCTTCAAGAGCACCTCTTCCAGGAAAGGACTCTGAATCTTCTCGCCAAAGAATTCTGGCCCTCTCCTTTGCATACCCGCGGTGCTTTACGGCATGTAGTCAAATCATCTTATTTCCTCTCACCTTGTATTAACGTTATCTTATACAAATCTCTCTCTTGCTATATGGTAAATTCTTCAAATGGAAGGAATATGTTAACTTCTCTGTCTCATTCCCCTTACAAAGACTTGCATGCAGTAGGCATTTAACACACTCATGAGCACCCTCCGACCTTTCTCCACGCACACGCCTGCTATCACTCGTATCAAGTGGTACTGATGCAGGTCGGGGGATGGGCTATGGGCTGTTAGGGCCCAGGACACGGGCGTGCTCTGAGCACAAGTCTCTGCACACAGATTCATAGGCAGACATCTTAAGACTGCATCTCTATTTCCCAAAGGGAGAGTGCGTTTCAAACTTCAGATGGATTTGATAATTTGGTTTGGGGGAAAGGGTACTGAAGTTGTACAATGACTTGGATCTTGCCTGCTCCATCTCCTAAGGCATTAGTCCTTCCCAGCCTCATCCCTCAGCGCCCATCACCTGCACTGATCCCGCAGGACCCGATGGGAGGGCTGGGACTGCCACTCCCCGGCTCCTATCCCTGTCCAGATGAACTCAGTTAAAGACAAAGACAAAGATTCAGGTAGGAAATAAAACCAATATTAGATTCACTAATGGTAGAGCTGTTTGGAACTTCTTGCCTGAATCTGGACCGTGGGACTCACCCACCCTGGGACAGATGGACATACAGGTCTGTCTGAACCTGTAGGAACAACACCCACCACTCCTGGGCAGAGGCAGCTGAGGGGAACCCCAAGAGACGTGTCTTTTCCCACGCCTGGAAGACATCATTCTTCCTCGCTCTTCCTCTATGCGTGGCTTTTGGACAACAGGATGAGGTGTTCTTCAGTCTCCCAAGTCCAACTCATTACCCCTCCTTGGGGAGAAAGAAAGGTGGGTGCAGAGAGAGGAACCCAAGGTACCCCCAGTTCTCCTTCCAGGAGAGGACCAGAAGCCTCTGCCTCTCTATACATCTGCTGGAGCAGAGCTTCCAGCGATTTCCCTTGATACATTTGGGTATCTCTCTGCCGTCATGCCTTTTCCCAGGCTGGTCCTTGTTCCCAGAGTGTCCCTCTCTCTTCCTTCTACCCAATAAGGACTTACTCAAACACTGCCTCTCTCCGAAACCTTCCCAGATCTGTCTGTTTTCCCCAAGTGGTATTCAGTAACCTCTTCCCACTTCCTTTATCACAGCACTTACCACTGATGTTCTGGAGACACATGATGTGTTTCTCCGCTCCCTACACGTTTGTACCTCTTTTCCCCGAGCTGCAGTCTCCACAGAGATGGTGCCTGTAACTCCAGTGCCCACCCCAAGGCTGGTGCAGGGTCTGTGCTCGTGAAGGTTGATTGAATTCGCTCAGAGAATCGGCTGTCCAGTGGGTGGCTTGGGGCTAAGTGCAGTGATGCGTCACCCTGGGCCAGATACGCCCCTCTCCAGCTGATGAGAACACAGTTCTCTGCTGGTGTTCCCGTTCCCACATCGGGACCCTGGAGTACGTGATGCGTGAAGTTTGTGCTCTGGACCAGCGTGTGAAGACCTGTTTCTCAGCTGCCCGCCCAGGAGCTTCCGTGGTTTTGCGGGCTGTCTCTCTTCCAGCAAAAGTCCACTTCTGTCCTCTGGCAGGTTGAGCAGTTCAGTGAGTGGCCCCATGTTCTCCCAGAAGCTTGTCTGTGGCCACCGGCTTTGAGCACGAGCTTCTAATAATGCAAGAAGCAGTTGACGGTCTTTGATTGCGTGGATGTTACAGAAGAGTAGGGGTCCGGGCTGGGGGTCTGACAGCTCCAGGCGCTTGTCAGTTTCTCAGTGTGAACACGTGGTCCATCCAGGCTAGTTTTCCTCTCTCTTAAGCTGGAAAAGGGGCATAATCTTAATTGGCCCTCATCACAACCTTGGAGAGTGCTGTGATCATTGCCATGACTAGTATTCATTTTTTCCTTGCCAGGCTTAAGCTGATGTAGGAGAAAGGGAAGATCTGTGCTTTGAAACAAATGAAAAACAGAGGATGTTTAATTCCATGGTTAGGACCACAAAGGTTGTGTTAGATGTTATATGGAAACTGCTTGGCTAAGCTCATGGTAAGTAGACACTCAGCAAATGGTGGCCGCTGTTATTATCATTAACATCAGAGAGGGGGAGTGACTCACTCAAGGTCACAGAGCTGGTTAATGACAGAGCTGGACCTGGAATTCGCACCTGGACTTTTGGGCTTTGAGTCCATTGTGTATCTCTTGCCCCCCACCCCTTCTCCATGAATCTGTGTATATAACCTTCCAGATCCTTTATAGGTCTTGGCCATACTCAGCAAAAAAAAAAAAAAAAAAAAAAGGGAAAAAAGGAAAAAAAACCTTTTCCACCACGATGCAGGGAAAAAATTACCCTTAATTACTGGGGCTTCTCTACAATTATAGGACGCGCATTTGAACTCTGAAGGGTCCTCTCCTGAGGATAACCTTTATTTGCCTGATTGCGTCTGTTCAGTTAGTTCTAGCTAATTACTATTTTCTTCCTATTAGATTCTAATTATATACAGTATTTTCATTATAAAGCATAATGTTTCCCAGAGAACCATGTCAATTATACAGGCAATATTACCGGAGGTCTGGTTTACCTCATTAAGCCCAAGCGATGAAGCCATGCATCTGATTAAACCCGCAGTTTTCGGGCTGGACTTGAACTATATGTGGGTAACAGCGACTTGTCTAAAACTTGCTGGGTGAGGAAGAGGGCTAGAGTGCTTTAGGGGAGCCCCATGAGGGAGGTGGGGGTCCATTTGGTTGCCTTCAGTTTTCTTCAGGAAACACAGGCCCTGATCCACCGTGTCCATACTGTTTGTGGATTGACAGTCACAGTTTTGTCTATTTCTGAGAACCCTATGATTTTAGTTTGACTGAGACATGGATTTAATGTTGCGGTACAGAGCAAGCCTTACCCTGGATTCAGAAGCTTCCAGGAGGCCTCCAGGCTTCATCACCTCCACCCCTCCATATGCGGACCACCTGACCTCTTTCTTAGCTCCTGACTCACCCATCCGTCCACTGTCCGGCCTCTCTCCTCAGATGTCTAGTTGACATCTTACACTTCACACAGCCATAATGGAATATTTGATTTCTGGCCTCCCTCAACCCTGAACCCAGTGCTGCTCCCATCCCAGTAAGTGTCATAAGCATCCACTCAGATGCCCAAGCAAACAGCCGAGAGGTCTTTCTGATTCCCTTCCTTCCTTCATCTCTCATGTCCAGCCCATGAGCATGTCCTGTGCAGTCTAGTCCCCACCACATCTTGGCTCCATCCTCTTCCTCCCACCACCACTGCCGCCCCCCTGGTCCAGGCCATCATGTCCCTACTATATAATGGCCTCCTAATTGGTATCCTGTTTCCTTCTCATCCCCGCACTTGTGTCCTGTCTCCTAACAGTAAATCAAGGTGATTTACTCCCCCAGCCCCCCAAAAATAAGTCAGACCATGTTACTCTCCTACTTAAAACTCTTAGATATATTTTTTTTGAGTTAAAGCCAAACTTCTTACCGTGTCTATAAGACACTCCATGATTATTTTCTTGCCTACTTATTCAACAGGTATTTAGTGAGGACCTACTATGTGCGTGGTGCTGTGCCTTACAAATACCTCCTGTTGGTATGGGAATAAAATAGATAAAGATCACCTCCAGAAGTACCACTTTTCATATCACACTGATAGTACTTAAAATTTCATGTGTGTGACTCATCCAACTGGATTATCTAAGAGGTCTGGGTCCACATCTGTCCCCAGAGCTCCTGACCCAGGCCTGGAAGCGTCTCCAGGAATGTGAGCTGCTTTGCTGTGATTTAACACTTGGGCAGAAATTGGGAAACAAAGTTGATTAAAAAATATACTTTTATTGGAATCTAAAGGAATTAATAAAATCCTCCCTTTGGGTATTAATAAAGCAGGATTTTTCAATATTAGCTTTATTTTTTTCTACTTTATAAACGTATTTTAATCAACATTCTGGGCTTTAAAGGATGGACTCAAGCTATGTTCTCTACTTGGGTTGGGGGGTGGCGATTTCATCAGCTCATTTGTGGATGAATCACATTATTTTATATTGGCTGCTGTGTTGGAAAAATGTTGTCACCATTATTTCCCTAATCAAAAAAATCCAAGAAATCCATGAAGTTCAAGCAAAGAGGGACATAATCTTTCTTGAGCATCTCATCATCTTGGAGTTAATTTTTTGTCCCAATCGTAAGCCATCATCGTATTGCTTTTGTTGAGAGAAGTTGAGTACATTGTCTAAAACGCTTGGTGAATTAGTTGTAATAAGACTGACTGTGTGGCGTCTGGAGCCAGAGTGCCTGGGTTCAAAGTCAAGATCTTCCATGTATTTGTTGTGTGTGACCTTGTGGTCATTTACTTAACCTGTGCTTTACTTTCTCCATTTGGAAAATGAAGATAATAATACTTCCTAATGCTAGGGTTGCTTTAAGAATTAAATGAGCAAATCCACTTAGCACCATGCTTGGCACATTCGTGCTTCCTTCAGTGCTAGATATTATTACCTGGATCTAAACCTAGACTGCTCTTACCTCCAGACTACCATTGTTGCCATCAATAAATACCTCTGGCAGCATCAGTTCCACTCAGTAAGTAATAACTCATTCTCTGATCCTACCAAGACGCTTGTAATGCACGCATTACTGTCTCAATTTACAGATGAGTAAAACTGAAGACCATAAGCCTCTTGTCCACGGTCGGGCAGCAGGTACGTGGCAGGCCTAGAAGTCACACCTGAGTTTGCCTGTCCCCACAGCTCCTGTTCTTGATGGCCCTGAAAATGTCTTGTCAACTTCAAAATGTAACGTCTCTTCTGCACATGGACAGTGTTAAGAGACTGAGCTGTGTCTGCTGCAGATTCCTATGTCGAAGCCCTCCCCTCCAAAGTGACTGTATTTGGAGATGGGGGGGAGGTCTTTGCAGGGGTGATGAAGTTAAAAGGAGGCCATTAGGGTGGGCCTCAACCCAGTCTGAATGGTGTCTTTATAAGAAGAGGAAGACACACCAGGGATGTTCACACACACAGAAAAGGCCGCGTGAGGACACAGTGAGAAGACGGCCGCCTACAAGCCGAGGGGAGAGGCCTCAGGACACTCCAGACCTGCTGGCACCTCGATCTTGACCTTCTAGTCTCCCAAACTGTGAGAAAACGTGTGTTGTTTAAGTCACCCAGTGTCTGCCGCTCTCTAACAGCGGCCCTGGCTGACTAGTGCAGGAGGGGACGTTGTTAGTGAGGAGAAGGGGAAGAGATGCCGGGTGACCTGTATCTTATGTGTTAGGGTGTTCCCGGCACTTAGTTCCATGCTGGGTTCACAGCAGGAGCTGACAAAATGCAAGGACCAGTGTCTAGCAGAGGTCTTTTCTTCTCAAGCCCAGCCTGAGCCCCCATGGTGTGCTTGCTCCCTGCCCTTCCCCTTAATGCCCTGGGCTTCCTAACCCCACTGGCCCCAGTGCTCCAGGATGACTGGAACCACGCGTGTCTTTTTGTCCAGCACAGACTAGTACAGGAGAGCTTCTGGAGAGTTATGTATTGGCTGCGTGTCTGTAATGCAGTGAGGTCCGCGGGCGGGGCATCTTCCAGCTCTACAGACCTCATCTCTAGGGAGTGCCCTTGCCTGGGCGAGTGCTCAGGGGAGGGGGGTGGGTTTTCTCTGCTGGGTCCCTGCCAGAGCACCTGGAGCCGCTGAGTCTGGGACACGCAGTTTGTTTGAGCATTAAGGAACGTCACCTGGATGTACTGAAGATGTGGGACAGGCTGTCAGCCTCAGGCTCTACCTCCATTATCTCAGTGAGATCTGAGGTTTGAGGCTGGCTGGGAGCCCCTTGACAAGGGGGACTGGAGCCTGAGAGTGAGGCATGATCCTCCCATGTCTGGCTTCTCTGTGGGGGCCCATCTTCCCGAGAAGGGCACGACATGGCTTCCTACAACAGAGATGCTCAGCCAGAATGCAGCCCCGACTCCATTCTGGGGCTCGGGTCAGGGTGAGAGGTAAACGAATTTGTTATGGGAAAGAAAGGGGCCCAGGTCCCTGAATGACTGCGTGAGCAGAGCTAATCCTGCAAGACCTCTCTCTCACCCAAACAAAGACACTGCTGTTTTGGGGTTGCCACTGCAGTTAGCATACCTCGACGGCTACGCTAATACACTAGAGTGTTGTATTTTTTGGTGCCTGTAACCCTTGAGATGACGTCATCTCTTTCCTTGCATCACATGATAGCATGTGGGTCTGCCTCTGGGTTCTGTGGGAGCTCAGACTTGGCCTGGAGTAGATGTTCTGGAAGTCTCCTCCGAGGAGGCGGTGATGTGCTTGAAACAGCAAAGACTTAGGGTCGCATGGACCCGCGATAGCATCCTGGTGCCTCCAGTAAAATGAGTTTTGTAATTTCAAGTAAGAAACTTACCCCTCCTCCTTGCCTAAATTAAGGAGACCACTTGTCATACTGGTTCTGGAAGTTTTACTCCCAGAAGAGTGCTTTCTCGTCACCCAGGCTGGGTGAGATCTGCAGAAGCTCTGTGTTTCTCGTTGCTAACCGTTCTGCACTTGTGAGACCTTGTTTTGATGTGATGCTAACAGGAGGGAGGCTGTGGCATCAGTGTCCTCTCGTCACAGACTTTGCGAAAGCAGGGACCGGACTTGTTGAGTTCAGCCCTTTTATCCTCACCCCCCAGGAGAATGCCTGGGACACTGCAAGTGTAAAATAATCGACGGTTGGTTGAGTAAATAGATAACTGTATAAATGAACTTAAACTCTTTGAGCCTCAGTATTATCATCTATAGTCTGGACATAACACTAGCTGTATCCTGGGGTTTGGTAAAGATTAATTGAGATCATATACACAAAGCCCAGCCTAGCTTAGCCCCTGGGATGTGACAGCCCCACAGCATTAGTTCTCTGCTACCCTGATGGATGAGGAGTTTACCAGGCTGAGAAGAAGGGGAGGAGCTGTCGTGGAGGAGGGAATGGCTTTGTGCAAAGGCAGAGTGGAGTATGTTGCGTGTGGAGGCTGGTCTGGGAGGGAGACGCCCTCCCTGGACCACGCTGGAAGGGTCTGGTGTGTTTAGTGCACAAGAAGTAGGAATATGTCAGAACTAGGACTTACGTCTCCAAGAAGTGGTGAGATTACAAACATTGAGCCAGTGAAAGACACATCCTCGTTCCTAGGAATTCATGTGGTCTCTAGGGGGATGGGAATTCGCACTGAGCCTTAGCAAAGTCGTGCTGCTGAACTGCAGGAGGAAGGTCAAGTGCGAGTTAGAGCGTGGCCACGTGGACAGAGGTTGGGAACCATGCAGTGGAGTTTATGTCGGGGGTTAAGAGGAGGTGAGACAGTGTGGAACCAGATCACTGGGGTTCTCGGATGCCGAGTTAAAAGGCTTGTTCCTGGTCTGGGTTGCACTGTGTGGAGAGAGAGAGCTGCAGAGAGCCTAGGTATTGTGAGTACCAGAGGGGCATCCTTTTTGCCTGAAGGAGGCAGGGGGCTGGATCAGATGCCCTCTAGAAGTTTCTTCCCACCACAGTGCTCTGTGGTAGCTGTAAGACAGATAGAGGGAAACCAAAGCCGGGGACCTTGGCCTGGATTTCTCTCCCTCATAAATCTCCTCCACTGCCAGGCGTCATCCCTCTGTCCACAGATTCATCTTCTCCGGCTTCCTGCAGGAACGGGAGGACCTATTGGCCTCGTCCTGTTCTCCAGGCTGCGAGTGAGAAATGGAGTGTTCGGACTGGCAAAGGCCCCTGCATGGGCAGAGGGCAGCTGAGCCGGCGGCCAGAGCCCCCAGGGGAGAGCCAAGGAGGCAGGTGGACCGTCTTGTTCCAGAGGGGCTCTCCACCAGGACTGTCCCAGAGGGCCACACTGGGCTAGGAAGTACAGCTTGTCTTTTTGCCTGAGTGTCTTTGACCTAAGCTTGGCAAATGGTGGAGGAGATTGCAAACTCTAATCAAATCCTTTCCCAGTGCAAAAGGAAACCTGAGCTAAAAGTGATTTTTATATGATTCTTTCTTTTTGGTTCTTTCTTTCACACACTTGGTGGCTCAGATGTGAGGCCCTGTGGTTGTGGTTGAAAGAGCTGACACTTTAAACAGCAAATCCTGTGCTCTGGCCTCAGTCTGGGGGTGCTCTGTGCCTCTGTTTCCTCATCTGTAAAATGGGAACAAGAATAGTGTCCACCAAGAAAATAGATAAACAACAAGGTCCAACTGTAAAGCATGGGGAGCTGCATTTCATATCTTGTAATAACCTATAATGAAAAAGAATAAATTACGTATCACTGGATCACTATGCTGCATACCAGAAACTAACACAGCATAGTAAATCAACTATACTTCAATTAAAAAAAATAAAAAGAATAATGCCCCCCTTAGATGGTTATCGTGAGTCTTAAAGCTCCCAGAATCTTACCAGGTATACAATAAGCACAGAAGAAATATTCACTCATCCTTGATTTAATTATTTATTAGAGAACAAGGATGAAAATGAGTGTCACTCAGGGTTGCTGTAAGGGTCTCATTCATTCATTCATTTGTTCAGTGAATATATGCAGAGCCCCCATTAGGGGGCAGGCAGTGTACTGAGCACAGGGCAGGGCGGGGTGTGGAAAACAAAATGACACAGTTGCTCTCTCCGCAGCTCACAGACTGGGGTGGGGGAGATGGATATTAAGCCTGCAAGTGCACAGGCATCAAGGTACAAGTTTGTGGTGATGCTGTGAGGGAGACAGGCAGATGCTGTGGAGGGAATAATAAGGCGGGGACCGGCGGGAGGGTGGTCACAGAAGGTCCTCTGGGGAGGCAGCTTGAGCGCACATGGGAAGGATGGGTAGGAGTAAGTGTCCCGGGTGCTCCTGGAAACAGGTCTGCAAAGACTCTAAGAGGAATCAGCATGTGGCATGCTTGAGGGTGTGAATGAGACGGTGAGGTTAGCAGGGATCAGCTGGGACAGAGGCTGAGCTCTCCTCTGAGAATAAACTGCAAAAGCAATGGCGGGAAATGCTTTTGTAAACAGTAAAAACCCATGCACCTATACAACTCCCCGTGTTTTCCAGCATAAAATGGTAGGTGTCGGGATGAACAGACTGGCGGCCAGTCAAGGAGTGGCTTGTACCCCTTTGCTTTTGCCATTTATACTCAGAATGAAACAACTGCCTGAAAACTATAAATACTAAGCCATGAAATCTCTGTGTATGTTTGTGTGTGTGTATGTGTGTGTGTGATTCTGATGCAGTGTTTGGAGACCGGCCGCTGAATGCTGTCCCCTGGATGTGCATTAGGCATGTGGAACCCCAGTCTCCTGCTCTGTAACAACGGGGCTGCGTCCTTCTCTCATGGGGCTTTCTCTCTCCGAAGGTTGCTCTGGGGAAAGCTCCAGCAAATGTTTGCTTTCCCTCGTCTTTCCTCTGTGGCTTAAGCTTCACTGTCTGGTGCATCTGATGACAGTCTGCGACGGAGAGAGACATTAAGCATTCAGAGCTGGCTTCTCCTCAGTCTGTGTCCTGCCCACCACAGAATCTTGGAGGACCTACTGGGGTCTAAGCACTCTAGAAGCTGCCCCTTTCTTAAAGGAGCCGCCCTGACCTCCCCTACCCAGTCGTAAAATCCATCAAATCCACACACCGTTGCTGCGGAAGTCAAATCCTTCTTTTAATTCTGATCAAGTGAGCAAAAGGGAAAATAAGGAGGGGTCCCTCTGAACGACTCATGAAAAATATGTATGTTCTTTAAAGGAAGACGGCATACAAATGGGGTATATATTTTTCCCGAAAGGGAGGAA
Source organism: Camelus bactrianus (assembly GCF_048773025.1). Classification (NCBI taxonomy): domain Eukaryota; kingdom Metazoa; phylum Chordata; class Mammalia; order Artiodactyla; family Camelidae; genus Camelus; species Camelus bactrianus. The sequence goes on along the minus strand of NC_133542.1, from coordinate 64,551,034 downwards.
ATAAAAAAAAAATGCAGGCTTTTAAACAGAAGACTTTAAGCAGGGAGTGAGAGAGGAAAAATATGTCTCTTAAATGCATTCAGTGCCATTGCCACGAGGCTGCGGAGCTAGGGATTGTTTATTAGAAGATAAGATAGTGAAAAATGTATTTTACAGAAAGAAAATAGTAAAGTCAGGTCTGAGGCAGATAAGAAGCCAAATTTCTATTTTATGCTCAATTGAGTGACTCAGTTACATTGTCTGGGAAGCAGGGTGAAATAATACCCTTTGGAAATGAGGCCCGGGTTGCTCAGGGTCTCCTTGCAGCCTTGGCAGAGCTGATCCCAGCCCGGCGGGGATGCTGCCTCCTGCGAACGGTGCATTTGCAGGCTGGGAACGACGGGGAGAAAGGTTCGGATCTTTTCCCTTCGCCTCCTTTTCTCCATCTTGTTATATAAGTGCTTCCTTTTGGCTTCATGCCTCCTCTTCTGCTGCCGAAGGTGGGAAAATAAAGACACACTTGTATCTAAGATGAGGCTGCGCAGAGATCGGCCGATGTTCAAGCTGGAAGCAGCATCACTCGAGATCGGCGGGTCTAGGGGGTACAGATCCTGGCCTGTGGTCAGGGCTTTACTTGGCAAGCACAAACAAGCTGTTTGGATGCTTAGTAAGTGGGACGCTGTTTTCCAAGTTGTCAAAGATCTCACGACTCCCTTTTTCTCTTGTGCACCTGGCTGCTTTACATAGTTTTTTCCTACATGCCTGGCCATGGAGAAATATAAGATGAGTACCCCAGATGTTTTCCAGAGTACTCATGTGAAAATGGGGGAACTTCCATCTAGAGAGGTCAAGATTCTCGCCTCAAGGCACACAGCTAGGGATTGATCGCATCACAAATGGAACCCAGGATTCTGGGCTCCCCTCCCAGTCATCCCTCACCCTTTCCTCATGTTCAACCTCCGTGTCTTTTCTCACTTGAGGAATTCTTAATTGAAAAGCCAGTTGGGCGTTAGAGGTACTAGGCAAACGGAGATTAGTTTAATTTAGCACATACTCGTTGGACCAACAGTCAGGTTAGCAACTCACTCTGTTCTGTTGCGGAGAGAATAATGGCCCCCAAAGATGTCCACGTCCTGATCCCAGAACCTGTAAATAATTTCACAGATACGAGTAAATGAAGGACCTTGAGTTGGGGAGACTATCATGGATTATCTGGGTGAGTTCAGTCTCATCACACAGGTCCTTGAAAGTGAAGAAAATTTAAGGTCAGAGAGAGGAAGATGGGGAAGAAGGGGTCAGAGAGCTAAGACAGTGCTGGTTTTAAAGATGAAGGAAGGAGGCCGTGAGCTGAGGAGCATACACAGTGTCTAGAAACTGGAAGAGACGAGGGTGTGGTTTCCCACACAGAACCTCCAGCAAGGAACAAATAGGAAACTAATACCACAGACATCGAAGCCCGAACAAAACTCCACATTCCCATTCATTCTCTCGTTCTTTCTTAGAAGATTTCTATGAAGTTGCTTGAAGCTAATTTCTAGGCTCATTTGGAACTCCACTGTGAGATAAACAGCCCCAAGAGTGAAGGTAACTGGAGGAAAACTTTGAATGCAGTAAGCCATTGTGTATCAGAGTACAAGGAGTGATGTAGTCATTTTGTTCTGGCACCTTGATTTTTTTCATCAAGAATGGATGTAACCTAAAATGAAATACAATATGAAAATAAATATATGTATGTAAGTATATGTATGGCTGAAACATTATCTTTAAACCAGAAATGAACACATTGTAACTGTCTATACTTCAATTAAAAAAAAAAAAAGAATGGATGCTTAGCGAGGGAGAGTACGTCTCCAAAATTGCATAGGAAATTCTTGTCAGGGTCAAAATTAAACTTCCATTTTTTTTCTGCTTCTATCCCAGTGTTTCTAAGTTTCTCAGTCTTAATTTTTGGATTGGTTTAAAATACTATCGGTCCATAAACTGACTGACATTTCATCATCTGACTTAACCACAAAGAAATTGTTGCCATTCAGGGAGAAAAAGATGACCTTTGCTTGGTCATTTGAATATTCATATGGACAAAAATCAGCCTTGACCCCTCTTGCACACAACATATGCAAGTTAATTTGAGACAGAATAGAGACATGCACAAGAAAGGTGGAATGATAGAACTTCTAGAAGAAAACATAGAAGGTCTTCATGATTTTGGTGTAGGTAAAGAATGCTTAAGCAGGACACAAAAATTGCTAACCATAAAAGAAAAGAATGAGAAACGGGATGTCATTAAAATTAAAAACATTTGTTTGCTGAAAGACACCAGTAAGAGAGTGAAAGAAAAGTCACAGACTTGGAGGAGATATTTGCAATACAGATATCTGACAAAGGGCCCCTTCTAGGAATATATAAAGGATTATTAATCAATAGAAAAAGACAACCCAATGAAAAACTGGCAAAGACTTGAACAGACAAAAGACTGGCACCAAAAGAGATATCCCAGTGGCTGATGAGCTTCTGAAAACTCCTTAACATCACTAGCCACTCAGGAAATATGAATTGAATGAATATGAGATGTGACCCCACACCTACCAATAAGAGTAAAATGAAAAGGACGATAGTATTAAGTGTTGTCAAGGATATGGAGCAGCTGGGACTCTCATACATTGCTGTCTAATACTTCCCCCCGTCATTCTACCTTTTAAGTTTTTCGACGGCAGAAGCCATGTTTGATAATACTCGGATACCTCCCACCTCCTCACCTGCCCTGTGCCCTTAGGAAGTGCTCAAGTCTTTGGAATGCAAGTCACATTCCAGATGAGAGTCTGTCAGACTAGCAAAAGGTAGTGACCATAATGAGATCAGTAGAGAAGATCCAAATAATCTCTCAGTCTGGGAGGACAGGGAGGTGGACGGGTCAGGGACCCAACTGCCTGTCTTCCCCCAGGAGAGGGTGCAGCCCTTAGCAAGTGGGCTTCTGGGTCATGAGGAAGCAGCAAGCATTGTGGACTCCGCTGGGCTTTGGAGTCTCTGGAGTGTGCTGGTTAGTATGCCAGTTCTGCCATTTACTGCTGTGTGACCTTGAAGCAGTGACTCAACCTCTCTGGGCCTTGCTTTCCTCATCTACAAAACAGAGATAGTAACGGTATCCACCTTGCAGGACTGTAGTGAGGATGAGTTGCTAGAAGCAAAACACCTGGCCCACAGGCCATGCTCAGTAATGAGGCTGTCCTTTTTTTTAACTTTGACTTCATGAAGTCCTCTACGGAGACTTCCACGTGTTGTCTGACAATAACCCATTGTGGGAACATTCGTGCATTTTTCTGTATATCTTCTGGAAATCTCTTTGGTTCACATTTAAATTTGGTCCTCAATAAAAGTGCTGACAAGCCTTGACCAAGAGCTTTGGGCTTTGGGGCTGGTGGATTCCCCTTGAGAAAGGTGAGGTTTGGGGTGCCCCTTGGAGGGGCCAGGGCGTCAGTGGCTGTCATTGCCCATATCCTGCTGCACTCAGGTGTGAGGAGACAGTGGTCAGGGAGGCAGCCTCAGAAAGGCAGCCCAGATGGAACCTCCCATCATCACTGCTCCTCGGGAAAAGGCAGAGATGCCGGGAAACTGTTCTGGGGTGGCCCCGTGCTGAGCATACACTGAAACTGTTTATGCCTTGTAGACAAAAGAGCCAGGAGTAAATATTTACAGCCGGGGAGCCCGGCATGCTGATGCATTGATGGAATGAGAAATTGTGCATGCGTTTATGTGTGTGTGTGTGTGTGTTTGTGTGTGTGTATGCGTGTGTGTGCGTGTGTGTGTGAGACAGACAGAAAGAGAAGAGAGAGCTTCACCCTCTTCCTCCGCCTGTGGAGAAGAAGTGGGAGGGGTTGTGGATGGCGTGAGGTCACAGTCAGGTACACCCTGGCCTGACCCCTGCCCTTCCACGTGTCTGGTTTACCACGTGGAAGGCAAGAAGCAGAGACTCCCACAGGCAGCCCCAGGGGAGCGAGGTTTACTGTCTGGGTGAGTGTGGTTGCAGCGATAGAAATGGACACCCCCGACCAGGGGCTCCAAGGATACAAAACACTAGAACTCATAGGGGCCAAAACTGGATGGTGTCTCAGAATCCAAAGAAGTTCCAGAACCTTCAGCACCAGGATTCATAGATTTGATTAAGCATGCAGACTCTGGTGTCAGACTGCTTGGATTAGAAATGCGGCTCTAGGGGGAGCGTATAGCTCAGTGGTAGAGTGAACCCACAAGGTCCTGGGTTCAATCCCCAGTATCTCCATTAAAAAAAAACAAAACCCTAATTACCTTTCCAGCAACCATAAATAAATAGGTAAAATTAAAAAAAAAAAGAAATGGGGCTCTGGCTATGTGAGCTTGGACTTTCAGTTTCAGCTTCTGCACGATCAGGATAACTCTACTCTCTCCTTCAGAAGGCGGCTGGGCAGCAGAGTGCCCACAGAACGTCCACTCACCCACTCTGGACACAGCTTACTTTGTGAAAACCCTGGCATGGCTGCCCACTGCTCTTGGAATAAAACCTACATTTTAGCCACATCTCAAGGACCGTGTGTGAATCTGGACTTTGCCTTCTCTCTAATTTCCTCTACCCCCGACTTCCTCTCTGTCACTGCTGGCCCCTCACATCCCTTTCCACCTTCCTGGCTGTTTTTCTGTTCCTCCGACACATCAAGGACTTACGATCCCTTCTGCCTAGAGTGGACAGTCTCCCCTGGGATCCTTACACGTCTGGGTTCTTTTCATTCTTTATTCCTGCCCCCTTTCCCTTAATCGAAAGAAGCCCCACTCCTTCACATGATCAAATGATCCTGCATCACTGCTACCGAGGGTCTTACTACAACCCCACATTTTTGGGTTTGTCTGTTTACAAGTTTGCTGACTGTCTTCCCTAGAGGGAAAACCAGGTTCTTGAGAACAGGAGCCTTGTTCCCCGTCTATCCCCAAAGCTTAGCTATCCTGGCCCCGAGTAGGTGCTCGATAAATCTTTGTTTGTCCGGAGAATGAATAGATGAATGGATGGATGGATAAATAAATTAAAGATGGCAGGGTGTTCCAGCAGGGTAACGGCAGAAGGCTGTCCTTTAAGTCCTCCGTAGTCCAACGATTTCTCACTTCCATAGTCTGTTTAGCTCAGTGGTTTGTAAGAGGGTGGCACCCCCCCCCACTCCCTGCCAAAGGGCAGTTTGGAAATGGGGCACATTTTGCAGACATTGGGCATCCAGTGGGTGCAGCTGGGTGGCTAAACATTTTGCAATATGCAGAAAAGTCGGATTCAGTAACTCCTGGTCCACTGCACCCCTCCCCGCAAACGCCAGCAACATTCCATTTGAGGACCAGTGGTTGAGCCTAATCATCTGATTTGATAGCGGTTGGAAACTGGAGTTTGTAGGGATTTCAAAGCTCCCAGCCCCTCGCCTTCCAGCCAGGGCCTGTGTTATAGATTTACAGCTTCACAGAGGAAAACCTCACTCTGGTTCTGAAAGGGTTAACCCCGGCTGAGCCTGTGAGCTTTTATTTTCAGTGACTAATAGGTAAGAGGGCCCACGCTCTCCTAGTCTGGGGAGGATGTAGCACCAGCAACGTCTCTGAGGCCCATTCCTGTGATTACTGAGCTGAGTATGAGCAATAGGATATTTTGAGGAGATAAAAGTGTCTGACCAGCTAATAACCACCAGACGCCAGCGCCGAGGTGGGGGGGGTGGGGGGGAGGGGTGTGCAGGAATGGGCTCGCTCAGAGACAGAGAGGCCTGGACACACGTGCACATACACATCAGGCACGCACACGACAGACACACACCATCCCGACACTCAGACGCAGCGTGAACCCTCACAACACGCAGGTACCTAGAACAAGCCTGCAGACACTGAACACATCTGGGCACAGCACCTCTTAACCTACAGGACACAGACTGCACACATAGGCTCGCACTTACCCAGAGCACATCCCCCGAGACACACCGTGGGTCCACATACAACACGCAGCCTTCGACACTGAAACACACCCATACAGCAGAGGCACACAGAACACACTGAACACAGCCATCTCATGCAGTGGATGGGCACACATGTAACACACACCACATCTGCACACAGCTCACTCCTACAGACAGTGCTCATCCACACAGCATCCCCACAAATAACCACAATACACAAATACATAGCAACACACCCAATCACGCATCCTACTTAGAGATGTATGCATCTACAGGCAGGTCCAGTTAGCACAGATATAAACACACACACACACACACACACACACACACCATAGAAGTACACATATAAGGCACAACAGACCCATGCACACGCCCCTCTTAGAGACACACAACCCTAAGAGGCAGACACCAGAGACCTACACTGTATGCATGTGTGTGTTTATCCCTTGCTAACAACTGCTTTTCAGAATTCACTCTCAGACCCGTGCCCCAGTGACAACAGTCAATCAACACAATATACAAAACTTACTTTCAAACTGTTAGATGAAAAAAATAATCACGTGCAGAAAACAAACGTGCCATTCGGCCGTCTCTCACCTCTGTGGTTACTGAGGCCTGTGAGTATCATCTTTACAAAAGGAGGTGGGGCTTGTTTGTCTGATCTTCCCTGGCTGCAGGAGGAGAGCAGGCGGGAGGAAAGGAGGGGCTCATGACCCCCAGGAGGCCAGGAAGTCTCTGGGGTTGGTAGAGGGACCCCTGGGTTTTGGCTCTGCAATCTGGTGTTACCCTGCTGTGTGACCTGGGGCCACGCTGGTTGTTTCCGATTTCTGAACCTCGGTTTCTTCACCTGTAAAATGGGTATGAACCTACCTCAAAAGGTTAAGTCAGACAAACTCTAGGATATAATCCAAATGTGGATTGGACCCCTTCATGTTCCTAACAGAAGCATCAATTTTCTGTTTGAGCCTCCTCATTTGCCTTTTCTCTCAAAGGAACTCTACATAGCGTGAGGAAATAGTCCAGCTCGGCTTGTCCACTGAGAAAAGCTGTAGCTCATTTTATTGTCTTTATTGAGTCTTTATTAAGTGCCAGATCCTGTGCCAAGTGTATTACCTAATTTAATCCTCAGAACAACCCCTTGAAGTGGGTTCTGTTATTACTCCCATTTTACAGAGGAGGAAACAGAGGTACGGTTTGCTCAAGAGACTTGCCCAAGCTCTCACCAGTTAGGTGAGTCTGGGAGCCAGGATTCCAACCCCCTCTGCCACGATGTAGCGGGGTCTCCCTTGCCACGCTCCCCACCAAAGCTGGCCACGCAGCTTCTCTTGCGTTGGCAGCTGAAGCCAGCTCAAAGTCAAAGCTCAGGATGATTCTAAGAAACCCTCTTCTCCTGGCTCATCCAGGCTCTAATTTCCAGGCTCATCCAGGGTATAACTTACCTCTCGCTTAACACGAAGTCTCTATTGAAGTCATAGCACACCTTCAACCTTGTTAAGCCCCACCTTCTGCATCTAGACCCCTTACGCTTCTGGGTTGTCACAAAATAGTCATCACATCCCATCAAATGAACACCGGGCCGTAGGTCTTTCTCTGATTAAGCCCTCGTTCCCCACTTTCCGCTCTGTGATCGGTAGTTTGGGTTGATCAATTTCTACAAATGACACTGGGGGGCCCTGGGCACGTTAGGACTTTGTTTTAGGCATTTAATAAGCCTTTTGTGAACTCTCCCCTACAGCAGGGCTGGTGACGGAGAAACAAGAGTTCACAGTCAGGCACCTTAGGTTCAAATCCTGGCTCTGTCACTCCGTGTAACCTTGGACGTATTACCTAACTTTCCTGTATCTCAGTTTATTTCTCTGTAAATTGGGGTGTAATCCCCGCACACAGACTCGCTGGGGTGTTCTGTGGTCTCAGCGAGTTAACAGCGAGGAAGGGCTTAGAGCAGGACCTGGCACTGACTGTCAGCCATTGTCACCGTCCAGCTCAGCCTGCAGCTCCTTAGACTGGTCCAGTTGGCTGTGCTGTTTGCTCTGGGTTTTAGGGTTCAGCGTGTTCGACTTAGAGACCCTCCTCTGGGGGAGCCTTTCTCCAGCCACCTTTGCCTTCTCGATCACAGTCCTTGACATCTCATTTCCTGAAAATAACAGCAGGTCTGCAGTGCACCAGGACTTGCTCTGTCTCCTCGAGATAAAGTGCACGCTATTCTTAGGGAACTGTCCTGGCACCTCTAAGTTGAGGGTGAATCAGTGGCCCCAAATCCAGACATTAGCGATGCACGGTTTCCTCCCTCTGCTGGGAGGCAGGTGACACCAGAGGTGGCAGGGTTAATTTTAGGGGCACCGGAGCCTCTCCGTGACTTGCACACTGCTGCTTCCCATTTCCTGCGCATCTGGAAGCCTTTTCCCATTTGCTTCAACTGGAGAGCATCGATTTCTGTTCTCCTTGCTTTTCCTGAGTTACCAGCTTCTCTTTCCTTTCATTCACAAAATCCTCCCACCAACTTTGCTGTATCATGCTCTATTTTGTCACAACAAGCCCTGTGTTTAAATTACTATGTAATCCAAAGATTTAGAAACTTTGATTTTTTTTCTTTGATAACGTTAGATCTTATCTATGAAGATACCTTTGGTAGAAAATTCACTCTTCTTGTAATTATCCATTCTACTTTTCCAGTGTTCAGAGGGAAGGAATGTGGTCTGGTAAGAATACGTGGGCAGTGCCCCCCGGGGAACACATCAAGGCATGTGTGTGTGTGTGTGTGTGTGTGTGTGTGTGTGTGTGTGTGTGTGTGCATGTGTGCATGCATATATAGGTCAAAAACAGTCCCATATGGCCAACATGCTGCAGTTAATCCTTATGGGTTTTGTCTCCTACCCCAGGAGAGTACTCAAGAGTTCAAGAATGTGGGGTTTCCAGCTTCAAAAATAGATTGTCTGCTCTTGAACTTAATTCTTATCTTTCCTGTAGTTTTGACATTGGTTCCACAGCTCAGGTCTCTATCATGGGCCCTCTAAGGCTGAACTCCAACTCCTTAGAAATGCTGTCCACAGTGCAGACACTCCTGGTCTCTTTTAATTACCCTAAGACCACTTAAGGTCATTTGAGAATATTAGAAATTCGAAAGAAATTGATTTCCTTGTTAAAAACAGACATCATACTTGATGCTAGGGAATGTCATTGTCTTCCTCTAAGTTTCACACTCTTTATCTGTGAAATGGGTACAATACTTAGCTCGATCCATCATAGTGAGGACTGAGAGGATCTGGGTCAAGATGTTTATGTCTGAGGCTGGAACAGAAGCCAGAATGAATGGGGCTTTGGACAGCATGGGAAGTTTAGAATCGTGTTCTACAGACGATGGGTAATGCTGCGTCCCAGCTCATGAGTCCTTTCATTCCACTGTTACCCACTGGAAAGATGATGGTGAATAAGATAGACCAGGTCTCGGTAGTTTTGGAACTGAGACAACAAACATTAATCATATAATCACACAAATAAATACATACATTGGTGGAATTTAAGAGAGGAAGGGCAACATGGACTGGGGTGGGGAAGATTTCCTTGAAGAAGCAACAGCTGAGCCAAGATGCAATGGTGGGTAGACGAAGGGGTGGAGGATCGTTCTGGGAAGAGCAAACAGCATCCGTAAAAGGCTTCGTGAGGTGAGAGGGGGCATGGCTCATGCCTAAGAAGGGCCAGGATGATTGGAGCGGAGAGACGTGGTAGAGGTGAGGAGTTGTGTGGGAGACGGATGGAGAAGTGGGTGGGGCTAGACCAGGCAGACCTTAGAAGACGCTGTAAAATCGGATCTTTTCTCTGAGAGCGATGGGACACATTTGGAGGGTTTTAAGCAGGAGCACGGCAAGCTTCTATTTTCTTTAAAAGGATCTCTTTTGCTGCTGTGAATGGATTGGAGCGGGGAGAGAAGGGAAGATGGGGATGGGTGAGGAAGTGAGAGATGATGGGCCAGACGGTAGGGCTGGAGAGAAGCGGATGGATTCGGCATATATTTAGGGGATAAAATGGTCAGAGTTGGAATAGACTCAGGGTAGGGGCTGGTGGTGAAGGGGAGGAATGACTCCCAAGTTTCCTACTTGCCACGAGGATGGTGGCAGTGTCACGGATATGTTCAAGAAAGGAGGTGGCATCTGCCAGTCCTGCTGACGCAGACTTTTCTTGTTCTGTGGTTGTCCTCCAGGAATCCACCCTGTCTCTTCATCTGTCTATCTCCTCCCTCCTAGAGTCCTCTGTAGTTCTGGGCTTGCTGGAGGACCACTGACAATGACAGAACCGTAGAGTGAGGGTTACCTTGGAAACCAGCCATTCCAGCATCCTCATCTCACGGAGACAAAGTGGTCCGTGAGTAAAGACCCCGGAATGAAGGAGCTCCAGGGCTAGGCTGACAAAACCTTTCAACTTCTAGGCTTGGTCCCTCTCACTGCCCCTGCTGCCATGTACCCTGTGACTAGATGATCAGAACACAGTGAAGGGCTACCCACCTAACCCTCTTTCCAACAACCCTCAACACTTGTCTTGTACCAGTTCAAGGCCTGATTCTTTGAGCAACCCCTCAGGCCTGTCGTTCAAGTTGGTTGTGAGGATTTCCTGAGTTAATGCAGATAAAATACTGAGGAAATTCCTGCCAAAAACTGAGCACTGCTTTCAATCTAATCTAACCCCATCCGGTCCTGTAACAGAGATCCCCAGTGTCCATCCTGCCTCTTTCGTTTCAGTAATTTCCTGCAACCACCCCTCCCACCAAGTTCTGCAGAACACACGGCTTCCCAGCTAGACACTCCATTTCCCAGCTTCCCTTCCAAGTGGGTGTGACACGTGACTCAGTTCAGGCCAAGGGAGGTGAGTGGAAGTAAGGTGAGTGCCCTTCCCATTTCTAGTAAATTCCAGGCCATTTCCTATAAGGCAAACCAGCCTTCCCTGGACTCCATGTCTCCATTTCCTTCTGGCTCAGAAATGGCAACTCCTGGGGCAGCCTCCTTGGGCTAAGGATGGAGGCCCCATGTTGAGGACAACACTGGAATCAACACCCTGGGTCATGGGGTAGCCACTTGCATCAGAGCTGCCCCTCCCCCTCCACGCTCACCATGGATCACTCCTGTAAGGGAGAAACAAACTCTTAGCTCACTTAAGCCCTTTCACTTTGGGGGTCTCTTTGCAACTGCAGCTTAATCTGAACCCCAAAATACAAGCCAAACTGCTTTGCAACTGGAATGTCTAGAGTAGGTTGCTCAGTGAAAAGCACACAGACACTAACAGGACTGGGTCTGAATCGTGGCTCTGGCATGGTCCAGTGTGTGGCTAAGTTCTCTCAAGTCCCAGCATCTCAGTTTCCTCATCTAGTGATACCTATCTGCCTCCAGGGAACGTGTCTGACGATTGATGGGAAGTGTGAGCACAAAGCCAGGTTCTCAGAGAAGGCCGGAGGTTACTACCCCTACTGCCACTGAGCTGTCAAGTCCCAGCTTGGATGTCCTTTGTTCCAGAGTTGTCCAAATTTCCTTCATGACAAATTCTGGGGTAGCTTTTGAAACATACGACTCCCCCAGCTCATTTCCCAGCGCTTTGCTACAGATCAGATACAGGCTATGGCTGATGGACTTGTATTTAACGTGACCCCAAGCGAGTCTTATCAGGGAAGTCAGGGAAACACTGATCCTGTTTGCACAGCTGGAAGCAGGGCTGTTTCTCCTTTGATTTAGCTGAGGACTCCTTGTATTCTTCTGTGGCCTCCATTTCTACTTTGCATTATTATTATTTTGGTAATGTGCATGTCTTTATCTCCACTAATGATAGCCAACACTTCTGGAGCACTCATTAGGTGCCAGACACGATGTGAAGTACTTTACATACATTATCTTACCTAATCCCCTATCCGCACTCTCATCAGCTGCTGATGAAGAAATTCACAGCAGATATTCTATATCGTGCCTTTAAAATGCGCCAGGCATGAAGCTAGTTACCTCTTGTGCATTTTCTCACCTTTTCCACACAGCAGCCCTCGGGGACAGGAATTAGGATCCGTATCTTAAAGGAGAGGCAGCTAGGTTCAGAGAGGCAAGGCAACTTGTCCAAGGATGCTCAGCCTGGGGCTGGCAGTGAGGGGCGGAGAGGGTGACCCAGAGAGAAAGAGTGAAGAGCTGATCAAAGGCAGACAGAAAGTGGGATAAAGTTCCCAAAGTCTGCAGGGAGAATGTAACTTCTGCAATCTGACGCCACTCATGATAACTTCATAGACCGTCCCTACCCAGAGGCAGTAACCAGAGACAATTTACTGCCTTTTTTCGTGCACCACCAGAGGTGTGGACAGCTGTGGCACCCATCTGGGCACCTGGGGAGAGGAATATGGGGATGGACGGCAGCCCCTATGCACTCAGTTTAGGAAAAAATTAAGAATGGCCTCTCTTGCTGGGCGAGGGTCAGGACTGACCCCCATGAAAAGTTGAGGATGCTTAAAGAGGCTTGAATTATATTCGGAAATTCTTCATGTGATTATAATGAATTCTAGTTAACAAAGCATTTATTAATCAGATATTTACTGGCCACATAGATGAATTTGGTGCAAATTCTATCCTCAAGGAATAAAGGAGAAGAAATTACCATCGCTCCCTTTTCAGCTACAGAAAGTGAGTAAAAGAAAAACACAAGCAAGCCCTCCCCTCAGGATTTCCCCAGTCCTTGTCACAAGTACATGCGAATGGCAGCTCTGTGCCCCTGACCCCTCAGGGAACCGGCCCTCCTCTTGAGAGAGGCAGAACTGCTGTAAGATTATTCCACGCTGTAAAGAAATGCAATCTAAAACCGTCAGCGTATGCAGAATGTGGAATTTAGGAGCCTTGTCAGTCCTGGATGAGCGAAGAGAATAATTGATCAGCGGCAACCTTCTCTTTAAAAACCCTTCACATCCTAAAAGATGCTCATCATTTACATATGAACCGGCACTTTGGAGTTTCAGAGCACTTGGTACCCATTATCCCACTGAGCCACCGGGAAGTCATCTAGTGAGATGGATTAGGAGGGAGAGACTCCGAGAGGTTTGGTACCTTCCCCAGCATCTCGTGGAGTCTAGGAATTCATCGCTTCATTCGCTGGCCAAGCCGCTACTCTAATCAAATCACCCTTAAGATTTCTGTTTGCTTGACTGAAAGCCCCCATTTCTCAGAGAAATATTTTCCCCTGCCTTCAATCATCTCTGATGTGGGGTAGAAATGCAGCTGTATTAAAGAATGATTCCATCAAATTCCGGGGCAGAAGCCTAGCAAGAGATGAAGTGTTTCTGGTTGAGAGCTCCTCATTCTTCTGAGTCAGTGCCAAGTCCAAGAGGCTTCTTGTACCACAATCTAGGAGTCGAAATCTCCTTAGGAAGAGTCTTCCAAGGTGCCCAAGCTCCAGACGGTTCTGATCATTAGAGTCACCAGGTAGAACCACTGGCTTCTCAGCAAGCACCTCACGTTCAAGTTAAACAGATGGTGGGTATGTTTGGAAATAGATCTTTCCAGGATTTTCCCTGCAACCAGATCGGAAGAGCCAAGCAGACAGCTGAGTCATTATCTCATCAACTTGGCCTGCCTAGACTGCCAATCTGGGGAGCCCAGAATGGGGATCCAAGTCATGTCTGATAGACTGGAGGGTCAAGAAAAGTCTGGAAGATACAGGGCAGCAAAGATGATGAGGTTAGGTGTGTCAGGACACTTCGGACCTGGGACAAAGATGGGCATTCCTGTTCCGCTACAGAGATTTCACTTTTTATTCTGTTTCATTTGCCTAATGGGTGGGGAGAAATGTCAGGATTTGCCCCAGGATCAGCTCATGAGAGCACCATGGAGCTTCAGGGAGCTGCCCTATAATGTCTCATCCTCTTTTGTTTCCATTTATCTATCATTTCTGCTCCCCCAACGCAGACGCAGCCCAGCTTTCCCCCCGACCCACTGTGTCTCATTGAGTAAGTTCTTCCATGGGGTCCCAGCATTTCTAATACCTGAACAAGATTAGTTCTCAGCAACAGATTTTTGTCCTAAAACAGGAAAAGCTCTTACAAATACTTGGTGTGATCTCAGCCTATGGTAGGTAGGGTGTCCAGGTCTCGGTCCTGGCACGGTCAGTACTAGCACCCCCTTTCGCTCTCAGAAGTGTCCCAGTTGGGATCATAAATTGTGGTGACTGTGCTGTTGGGGAAATGTGGCTGCAGAGAGGGCTAACTGTCCTGCTCACGTCACGCAGCAGGTTGGTGGTGGAGCCGGGCCGGGAGCCAGCCCCGTCCCAGGCCAAAGCCGTCTCCCTGCGCCCGTCCTTAGACATTCACTCGTTTACACCTTGCCTCGTTCCACAGAGGATCTGAGGCAGTCGCTCCCCCACAAAGTTTAATGCCTTGTCGTTACCATTTACCACCTTCAAATCATAGAAGCTTTTAGAGCTTCCCCTCATAAAGCCAACCTGGAAATGTGGTATGCCTGCTTATCAGGAGCACGCATTAATTCCGACCTCTCTGGGGAGCTGAAAGTTTCTCCGGAGGAGTCATTCTTTGTTCTGCAGTTTTACAGTGACTTGGGTCAGAAGCAGTAACGCTTTTAGCAGGATTCTGCTTGTAGGAAGGTGTGTCAGAGGCACCTGAAACACCAACGAGGGGCACAGGATGGGGAATTAGAATATTCTCACGGAAATCTCAGCCTTACTGTTTATTAGATGTGTTCCCTGGAGCAAGTTTCATGGCCTCTCTGAGCCTCAACTTCGCTGTCTGTAAAATGGGGTGTCTAATGACAGCTGGGTTCTGGGAGTTAAACATTCTATAAGCATTGCCTCTTTTAACCCTTACAACAACCCAATGAAGTAGACACCATTGGGACCTCCATTTATAGACAAAGAAGCCAAGGCTCAGACTGGTTAAGTAACTTACTCAAAGTCACATAGCAAGGAAGTGGCCGTTCTGGGATTTTAATGACGCCAGCAACAGTCATGACTCCTGCTTATCAAGTGCTTCCTAGAAATCATACAGCAACGAATCAAAGCTGGAATTAAAAACCAGGTCTTAACTCCAGCTGGGGTGACAATAGGGTGACAGCTGAGAGCTGGCCTCCATGGGAGAAAAGCAGCAGAGAGGCCCCAAGAGGTGGCGACCCCCCCACCTTGTGGCTGTAGTTGGCTCCCCTCCCCCTTCCCAGCTGGCCTCCCCCCTCCCCCCTCGTGCCCTCTTCTTTCTGGCCGCTCCTGCTGCTGACAGCTCCCCAGGCAGACCTCTGGCCGCAGTTTACCTGTGCTCTCAGCCTGGGGTGCTGTTCCTGGTTTTGTTCCCATTGGGAACTCTTGTTCTTCCTTCTAGAATCAACGTATCTGCAGAACCTTTTCTGACATATGGCTGCTCCTGCCTTCCCACCCCAGGCAGAACGAACACCTCCTTTGTACAACTCTGTTGTACCAATATGACGATTAGAGCACAGCGGTTAAGTTGGGTGTGAGCCTGGCTCCCTGCCATTGGGCGAGTCATCTAAGTGCTCTGTGCCTCAGTTTTCTCGCCCGCGTACAGGGGACACTGACAGCATCTTCCTCCTTTGGGTTTATGAGGATTGAGGCAAACAGCCTGTGTAAAGTGCCTGGGACAGAGCGACACACAGTAAGCAGGAGAGGCTGTGGCCATTTCCTGTGTCCATCTCACCAGCCAGACAGTGACGTCCTTCTAGGTAGGGAATGTGCCCTTTCCCCCTTTGTCCTCAGTGTTTAATAGGATCGCAGCCTAGCACATGGAAGCCATCTGTAAAGGCTGAATGTGGATTGGATTTCGTCCCCTGAGTGTCTGCCTCTCCACTGCTAATGGGGAGGAGAGGGAAGTCCTGGGGCTGGTACAGCAAGTTTTCCCAGGGGAACCAAGTAGATGCTATTCATTCACTCATAAATTCATCCACTTGCTCGGTACACAGTCACTGAGGGTCTGCTGTTTGCCTGGGACTGTCCTAGGCACTGCACATAGAAGGTGGTAAACAGGACTGTAAGCTCTTGCTCTGAGCTTACGGTCTGTTGAGAGAAAGCAGACATAAACACCCACTGATGTTAGCCAAATGGCCTCCAAAAGTTAATAACTTACAATGACACCCGTTCCTTTAGCTCACAGTTCTCCGGGTTGGCCAGGCAGCCCTGGTCTACACATGCTCAGCTGACCTCTGTTGGCCTTGCTTATGGATCTGTGATCGGCTGGCTGGCCAGCTGGCGGCTGGAGGAACCAAGATGGTCTTACACGTGTCTGGCAGTTTGCAGGATGTTGGCTGGGGAGTCGAGGTGACTGCTCCACATGGCTCTCATCCTCCAGCAGGACAGCCCGGCTTTGTCACATAGTGACCACGTGGTCCCCAAAGCAGCAAGAAAGAGCCAGCTCCAATGTGCAGATGCTGTGTGAATCTCTGTTTCTGTCATGTTTGCTGTTGTCCTTTGGCCAAAGAAATTCTGGTGGCCAAACTCAGTGTCCATGTGGCAGGGGACTACCAGTGTGGTGGACACGAGGAGGGGAAGAATTTGGGCTCACTTGTGCAATTGTACTGATGACATCATCAAGGAAATTCCCTTGAATCTATCACCCCCCACCACCACCTCCACGGGGGGTCAAGCTGCCGTGTTCTCTTGTCTGGTGCCCGCTCTCCTCCCCTGCTTTGAGCCAGTCTACGCCCTACTCAGCGGCCAGAGTAACTTTCACAAACCATAAACCTTACTCGTCACTCTTCCTCTTAAAAGCCTTCGGTAGCTCCCTCTTGTTCTGCGGCTAAAGCCCAAGAGCCTTAGCACGGCTGCAAGACCCTGCCTGCGTTGCCAGCGCCGCCCCCGCGCCATCCATTCCTAGTCCCCCTCTGGGCGTCCAGGAACCCTGACGTCCTGCCAGTTCTTCCAACACTGGTATTCCCTCTCTCCCCAGGGCTTTGCTCATGCCGTTCCTTTATCCTGGAGGACTTTTCTCCCCTCCTCACCTGGCTGACCCCAGTTCTTCCTCCTTCAGGGTCCAGAGTTAACGCCCCCCTTGGAGAATCTCCCAGATCCCCGCTGGGTCAGGTTCTAGTTACACGCTTTCCTAGTCCTTCGTCCTTTCCCTCTGGAACAGATGCTCCAGGTTCTAATTATGAATGTGGCTGTTTATTGGGCCGTGTCCATCCTTCACTAGACTCTGAGTTCCAGGGGTGACATAGTATTCATTTGGTTTGCCCTGGTACGCCTGGCACTTAGCACAGGACCCGGCACACAGTAGGTGCTCACTTAATGGCCATTTAATGACGAACACTTAGGCACCTCACACATCGCCTCTCTCATCTCTCTCTCGCCTCTCCTCTGTGCTTGTGTGGAATTTGTCAGCAAGAGAGCCGAGAATTTGTCCTGAATTTTAAATAACATTTGATTCCAAAATGGGGAGATTTAGCAGACAAAGCTCTTTCCTTCATCGTTTTTTTTCTTCTTTTTTTAAACGAAGGCTGAACTACTGCTCACCCTCTGGGGACACGTCCACCCCCCTCTCTGCCCACCAAATGGGCGCTGTGAACTGCGCTCTCTGGCAATCTCGTGAAAAGGGCAGGGTATTGGAATTTGAGACAAAGGGAAGAAAAATGAGCTGGCTTGAAAAGTCTGCCGGCATCGTAATGAGCGAGATTATTCTGGGAAATGCAGGAGTCTGCTGTAAAGGCCCTGGGAAGAGGCAGTTTATAACCAGCCTCGGGTCAGACACACAGCCCGCTCACACACACACAGACACCGCCGTGCAGCCAGCCCGTGGTCAGACGCTGACTCCAAGATGGGAAGGAAGTCTTGGCATGGCTGGGCGTTTATCTGATGGGAGAAGGGGCAAGAGAGGCAGTTCTGGAGCTGGAGTTACCTGGATTATCTCGTGCCACCAAATTCTGGAATTGGGCTCTGGTTTTCCTGCAGCTCCATCACTTCTAGTCTCCGGGTTGACCTTGTGGGATGCAGAGCGGGGTAGCTCCTTTGTACTTCTGTCTGCAGGACTCTGCCCGGGGGCTTCGGTTTGAGTTTTAACTCTGCTGCCAACCTCCTGTGTGCTCTTGCACATGCCTTTCTTTTTGCCTCAGTTTCTTCGCCTTTAGTCCTACTTACTATTTTTATTTTCATATTTGGTGAATACTTAACTATATGTCGATGTTAAGGACTAATGTTTGGGTCCTAGCAGAGTTCATATGTTCAAGCTCTGGCCTCCTTTGTGGCTGTGTTTGGAGGTGGGGCCTCTAGGGATGTAATTAAGGTTAAGTGAGGTCCTGAGAGTGGGGTGCTGTGGGTGGGATTAGTGTCCTAAGAAGGAGAGGCAGCAGAGAGCCCACCCTCTTCCAGTCATGTGAGGACGGAAGGGAGAAGGCGGCCGTCTGCAAGCTAGGAAGAAATCTCTCACCAGACCCTGGTCCTGCTGGCGCCTCGATCTCAGACTTCCAGCTTCCAGAACTGTGAGGAATAAATTTCTGCTGCCCAATCTGCCCCATCTGGTCTGTAGTCTCTTGTTATAGCAGCCTGAGCGGACTGATCCAGCCAGGAGCAAGTGCTTTGTTAATGTAATGGTAAGCATTCTATTCATTTGCAAACACAAACACTGGAGCTCAGAGAGGGTGAACCAGTTGTCCTGGGTCTCACAGCAAATAAGGAGGAGTGCCAAGATTCAAATGTAGAGCCATCTGTCTCCTAAGCCATGGATTGTTGGGGAGGCTTTGGGTCCCCGTGTCCAGAATCTGGACTCTTCCTCATAGTTCACCTTCTTATCCAGATTCAAGCAGAGCCATGGGGTCCTTCAGACAGATGCCTGGTTCCTGTTTGGACTCTGGACTGCTGCCTGGATTGTTTCCATGGTCTGGAAATCATACTGATTGGTGCAACAATGGATATTGGTCATAAGACTGTCTTACATAGAAGAAAACAGACTCAGAGAAGTGAAGTACCTTTCATAGGAGAGTCAGTATTCAAACCCAGGTTGGTCTTACTCAATACCTCTGCTGTAAAACCCCCACACTGTGCTTCAGAATTATGTGAGGGTCGAGCGAGTGGTTGTCCAAGGTCCTCCAGGTGACATCTTTGAGACTATGAGCTTAGTGGACTTAGGAGTCTAGAGCAAGGCTGGAATCCTTTAAAGGATGCAGCATCCTCTAGATTCTGGACTAAGGTGAGGCAAAGGAGGCACTCATCTCGGGAGCAAAATTATGGGGACACCAAAAAACTCAGTAATTAAGGTAAATAGTGTTTAATTCAATTAAAAAAATTAAAGTTAATGCAGAAAAATATCCAGAAGACAGAATCAGACCCTGTACTTTGAAAACTCACCTCCCTGCCTCCCCCCAGCCCCGTCCTGCACCCTGCACGGGAGGGAGACTTTTACTCTGAGGTCTCACTGCTGATCGTGGAGCCCTGGGGTCTGTGGTAGGAGGGGTTCCCCGTAGCTATGACCAGAGCACAAACAGCCTGGCTGCGGAGGCCTGGACTACTTGCTGGGCATCGCATAGGCCATCATTAGAGGACAACGATGAGAAACGGGAAAGCATGGAGACCTGCTCTCACTCAGTGTATGTCTATCTTCCTTGGGACAAATGGGTAGATGGGCAAAGACGTCCAGTCTACGGACCTCCTCGGAACACCACATAAGTGCCCCATGCTATTCCGGGGAGTGGTACCCCAGAGGTTTTTAACTCCTTAGGGATTTCAGTCTGCCTGAGAGGGCTGTAAAAATGTTGAATTTGTTGCCTAGAAAAAAAAAAACCCATACATGGACACATACAAAACTTGCACAAAAGTTCCCGAAGTCTAGGGATACCCAGGACCCCATTAATGGAATTCCAATAACCTCGATTTAAGGAGCTTTGGTGACATAGAAAACACCTTGTATTTAGACAGAGAAAAACAGAATTCACCAGTTATAATGCAAGCAGGCCTCTCTACACCCTGAGCCTGTTTCCTCCGCTGGTAAATGGAGGTATTGGCAATACACCTGCCTGGTAAATATTGCGAGGCTCAAACAAGTTAATGAAAGTGAAAGTGCCTTGTAAGCAGAAAAGTGTTTTCTTCCCAGTAGGCTTTCAGCTGGAATGTCATTGTTATCTCTGCTGGTCTTTGAAAACAGCTGGCCAGAGAATCTACCACCCAGGGAGGCAGGGAGGAGCTGCTGCTTTGATGGGTAGAGTGAGTTGGGCCTTGCTGGCTCAGAGGCCCAGGGCTTGGCCCCCGCCTTTGCCTGCCTCTGTCCCCCTCCACCAAGCACCCAGAGCCCCTTAGCAAGCTCTTTCATGCAAACATGCACCTCACTCCCTGCAGATTAGTCACAGTAGCAGATAAAGAGGTTGAGTGACTGAGTGAGGCCACAAATGAGCTTCCATTAGCGTGGTCTGCGCATCTCTGGTGAAAAAGGTTGGTAAATAGTTCGTGCTTATCTCCCTCCTCAGCATTTAGCTGATTTTCATAATGAGCTCCATTGAACTGCAAGGCCCCAGAGGTGTCCCTGGGCTTCTGAAATGCACTGTGTTCTGTAAATCTGATTTCTGGAGAGGTGAACACTTGTGTTAACAAGGGAAAAGAACGCACGGATGCCAGGCTGCAGCATCCGGGGACACTAGGCACTTCGAGCAGGGGCTGACTCTGGTGGGGACGATGTGGCTGCTGGGGCTCTCCCGGGGCCCCTCCCAGGCACAAGGTGAGAGGAGCTGAGTTGAGGGGCCTGCAGGCATCGGCATGTGATATGTACTAAGGATAGCAGATCTGAGCCCTGCTCCCAGGGAATTTACACTCTGGTGGGAGAGATGGAAATTAATAAATCATCAAATAAATAAAGGTAAAGTTGCCACTTTGAGAAGAGCTATAAAGAAGAGATACTTGATAAAATGAGAGCCGCTGATAGGAAAGAATGACATAATTAGGAAACACTTCCCTGTAGAAGAAATTCTTGAGTTTTGAGATCTAAAGGAAATATTTAGATAGAGAAGGAAGAGACTTTCAGGAAGAAGGACCAGCTTGAATAAAGACCCTGTGGCCAGAGGGAGGATGGTTAGTGTATTAGTCAGATTAGGCTAACGTTTGCTGCAGTAACAGAGAGCATCCTGAATATTAGAAGCTGAAAGCAATAAAGATTTATCTTGTATTTGTGCTACATGTTCATCATGGGAGTTCTGTGTCAAATCATTCCCAGGCTGGGGGAGCTGACTTTATCGGGAACTCTGCAAGTTGCTATGAAGAAGGAGGACCAGAAATACTTCGTGAGCTGCCCTGATGACTCTACAACTGACATGATGGAAGGAAAGCTGGTCAATGGTCCAGAAGTGCAGGAATGAGGGGAGATGTAATGTGAGCTAATGCTGGAGAGGCAGACAGGGGTGGGATCCTGCAAAGCCTCGCAGGCAATTCTAAGGATTTGAATGATTATACTCAGAGCAAAAAGGGCAGCTGTTGAAATTTTGTGGGCACAGAGATCTTAAGAAGAGGAAGCTACCAGCATTTTCATTTCACAGACAATGATGTTGACATTGATAGTAACCAAGTACTGACACCCACCCTGCACCAGGCACTTACTTCCTTTCTCCTGGTAAGTGAGATATTTACTATTTGAGTCCTTGTTGAACGAGGAGGGGACGGAGATCTAAAGAAGGGGAACAATTGGCTCGAAGTCACAGCTGCTAAGCACTCTGTGCTCTTCCCAGTCCATCATCTAGTCTGAGACAGAGTCAAGCATCACTAAGGAATTTGGGGCTGGAAGTCATTGGAGGAAGAACAGGTCTCCAGGCAGAACAGAGTTAACAGCAGGCAAGGGGGAATGAGGGAGGTTGCACACAGGGCATCCATGTGCCCTGCATGTCTTGGTAACGGCTGCCTCACCAGTCCTAGTGGATGGCACTGGGAAGACGCTTTGCACTTTTGCAAGGGGAGGATGGAAGGATGGAAAGATGGAGGGAGAGAAGAAAGAAGGGATGGATATTTGGAGGGATAAATATGTGTAGGCAGCGTCAGGAAGGTTGATGAGCAGATGGCAGCTTCCCAATCTCAGGATTAGGTTTCATGGACAGCATCTCGGTTCTGCAGACAGGAGGTGGGAACTGAGAAGAACAAGACTTGGTTTGCACGTTAGGGGGCAAGGGAAACCAGTCTGAACAAGCCTACCATTTGAAGTGTCTCATGTTTGCTAGGTATTTTAAAATAGTATCTTGTTTCATCTGTGAGTTAGAGGCCCACAGGGTGAAAACAGACCTGCCTTCACCGGGAAGACGAGTGTCAGATATTCTGTCCCCGAGAGTTGCTGAATGATCAGATTTTTACACCATTAAAGAGCCGAACGCGACAGAGGGGAAGCCTCAGCTCTGTTCTCTGAGGTCATGTTCAGTGCGATTTTTAATGCAAATGAATCAACAAACAAAGCATTCATCAAAGAGCTGCCGCTCACCTTGTTGGAAGCCTTGTATCTCTCACATCTTATTTTAGTTGCTATTGATGGGGTTATTGTTCCATAACACCCTTCTGGAATACACACCTCGACATCCTGTGTGATTTCTATCTCTGGCAGCAAAGTAACAACAAAGTGTGTCATTGGCTTGAAGCGTCTTTGTTAATCAACATGTTGCTTTAGGAGAGACGTCCTTCATGCCTCTTGCCCTGGTTTTCACCGGTGCTGGGGGAAAAATCTTGTTCAGATTCCCTGGGCTGTGGGAAAAAGCAATAAGTCTGAAGAGGAAGGAAGAAAGCCTTGGTTTTTTTTTTGTTTGTTTTTTTTGTTGTTGTTGTTGTTTTTTTCTCTCATCAGCCACTGCAATCAGCGTGCTTCTAAGACTTGCTAAACCTTTCCCAGCGGCACTGAGCCCAGGTCTCACAGCTCCTTGTAGCCAGTGGTACCCTAGCCCCTAGCATCTCCCTCATTCATTGGTTTATTCGCCTGTTTATTAATCCATCACTCAGTTACACTCTGGTACCTAGTACGTATCAAGCCCGCTGCTGGTGCCGCGTTCCCTTTTACAAAGTCCTTCTGTGTTTCGTATATAGTATCATCTTTTTAAACATGTTCTCCATCCCCAGCTTTGCTTAGCTCAGGAGTTTGCAGTTTGCAGTGTTGCCTTTCCGCGCACTGGTGTCCAGGGTCCCCTGCGATTCTATTCCCAGCGCCCGCAGTCCTTCCGCCGAGGCTGCGCTCCACTTTTGCGCATGCCTCGCCCTTCCTGCCTTCGCATCGTGCGACCCCCGCCTTGACCAGTTCGCCGTTTAAATCCTACCGGGCCTTTTGAGACCTGAGTCAATTCTCTGTCTTCTTTAGAAAACTTTTTCCACCCACCAGGCACACTTTACTTCCTGTAACCCCGGGTGGCAGTGATTTTTGCTTATCACTCTAGAGTCAATGACTCCCTCCTGGAGTGTTTGTCTGATTTATGAACTAGAGGGAAGCACTTTGAGGTTGCAAACTAGACCCGACGCGATTTTTTTTTTATTCGTTCATGGTGCAGTGGAAAGAACTCTGCTTTCAGAGCTTGAGAATGTGAATAGTATTTGGCTTTTTGAAATTTCCTAGCTGGGGAAACCTGGGTAAGTCATTAAATGCCTCAGAGCCTTGTTTCCTCTTCTGGGAAATCAAAACAGGAATACTTACCTCCAGGCCTGCAGGACGGCCAGTGAGTTGGTTAAAGAACCTGGAATATACTAGGTGTTTACTTTGTGTCAGCAGCTTTGAAAGACATCCTTCCATGAGTGCTTGCTATGTGCTGGGTCCTGTGCTGGGCCAACCTCTAATCCTGCTGTCAGGAAGCCTACAGTCATCTGGGGATGACGACACAGGCAAAAAGAAGATTAAATGAGATTTGGAATGAAAATGCTTAGCACGGTGCGCCTGCATCTACTGGGGACTCAGTAAGTGGTGTTACGATCTACTGATGTGCGTTTATTCCCGAATGTCATTTAATGTAAAGTCTGTGTGAGAAAGTGGCTTGGTTATGAGTCACAAATGGTTGCTCTTTAGTCCTGTGATGGTGCTGGGTTGGAGCTGATTTCAGAATGTCAAGCCTGCGGATGCGTGTTTCCAGCTTTGTGCTGTTAACGGACAGAAGTGGTGTGGGTGAGAGAACAGGTTACTGAACAAAATATGGTGCCTCGCAGGAGCAGGGTTTAGATGATAAAGGATTTGAGGGCGACTGAGAGAAAGTGCTGGTGGGGATGAGAGAGTTGGCACCTTGTGCCCTAGGACTGTGTTTGTGAAGAGTTTTCTCTCTGGATCTGCCTCCAATCAGAATGGGCTTTCAGAGGCAAAGCCTTTGAGTGTTCCATAGAATGGGTACCAGAGTCCTGGGTGAGGCCATTGAGTTTCCAGTGACTCACGACCATCCACTGATCACCAAGAGAAAACTAATGCAGTAGACGGAAAAGCATGCAAGTTTCCCAGTCTCTTCCCTGAGGAATAATCTTGACTGAGTCACTTCACGTCTGTGAGTCTCGATTTCTCATTTGTAGAAATGGTGAAAATTCATTCACCCCAATGGTTACAAAACTCAAAGAAAGGAGAGTAAGTAAATGGTTTTGTAGACTACAGATGAGATTATGGTTAAGCCAACTGTCATTTTTTAAAGAGGAATGGGAGAAAATATTTGAAATCATCTATCTGATAAGGATTTAATGTTCAGAATATGCAAAAAACTCCTAAAACTCAACAACAAAAAGACAAAAAAGGTTTTTAAATAGGCAAATAACTTGGATAGACATTTCTCCAAAGAAGGTATTCAAGTGGCCAATAAGTACACAAAAAGATGCTCATCTTCATTGGTCATTAGTGAAACTCAAATCAAAAGCACGATGAGATATCACTTCACATTCTAATGGTTGTAGTGAACAAACAAACAAATGAACAAACAAAACCCTGGAAAGCAACAAGTGTTAGTGAGGATGTGGGGAAATTGGAACACTTGTATATTGCTGGTGGGAAAGTCAACGGTGGAAGACAGTTTGGCGGTTCCTCAAAAAAACACATACAGAATTACCGAATGATCCAGCAATCCCACTCCTAGGTACACACTCCAGAGAAGTGAAAACACATGTCCACACAGAAGCCTGTACACTAGTGTCCATAGCAGCATTTTTCAGAGCAATCAAAGTGGGGGAAACAACTAAAGTGTCCATCAAAGGATGAATGAATAAGCCAAGTGTGGTTTACACATATACTACTATTCAGCCATAAATAGGAATAAAACCCCATGTATGAACCTTGAAAAATTATGCTAAGTGAAAGAAGCCAGATACAAAATAATGAATATTGTATGATTTTACTTATATGAAACATCTAATCTCTACACCCAGTAAACACACAATAAATCGCAGTTACCATTTTGTGATCCTCACTGTTATTATATAAAATAATTCACAATGATCGTCCTAGACTAATAACCATTGAAGTAGGCAGAGCAGATATTAATGACTATTTAAATGGGAAATTATTGGATTTTAAAAATTAATCAGGACCTACTGTGTTCAAGACAGGAGTAGACACTGTATCAGTTAAAAGGGAGTGAATCTGCCAGGGGCTGGAGGGGAGAGGAAGGGAGGGTGACTGCTTAGCGGGTATGGGTTTCCTTTTGGGGTGATGAAGAAGTTCTAAAACTAGGTAGAGGCGATGGTCATGCAACGTTGTAATGTACTTGATGCCAAAATGATTAAAATATTCAGTCTTCTGTTGTGTATGTTTTGCCACAATTAACAACACCTGTAATGGATAAGACAGGTTCCATGTTCTCAGGGAGCTTAGAGAGGCAGAGAAAGCCGTGTGGTTGTTGTATAAACAGCCCGCACCAGGGCTCTGAGATTTCAAAAGAGGGACAGGCTGTGATGTCCTCGTTACGGCTGAAGCAAAGTGGCTCAGGGACTCTGAATCACTTGCCAGGACGAGCAGTAGGGGCGGCAAGGGACTGGGGCTGGGACCAGCATCTCTTAGACTCAGGCTGGGCCTCTTACCATGTAAAAGCCAGAAGTTGTCCTGAGAGATGAGCAACTCCTCAGGGAAAAACACAAGGATGCCTGTTTCCCCCCGCTCTGCCACGGTCCCCGAGTTCCGAGGTAGTGGCATTGATGGTGCATGTGTGCCTGGAGGAGAGGGAGGCGGTGATGGGCTGCTTGGATGTAATCATCTATTTTAAAGTTTGTGGAAAAGTATACCATGAGCTTTTCTCCCCACCCTCATTTAATATTCCACAACTCACCACATAAACAACATGTCTCTTCTCAACCCTTATTATCATTCCCAGAACCACTTGCAGGCTTTCAGAAACCCATTATTATAATTATAATCAAGAATCTTAGGACAGAGCTGTTTGTGCCAAAAATACACTTACACTCGGAATTGTTTGCCGAGGAACGGGAGCGAGAGATGTCGTTTTACAGCTCTGGAATCTACTGGCAGGAACTCCTATGCCATTCAATTTCTGTTCCTCCGTTTAATTTCTTAATTTAACTTTTTGTTGTCAAATTCCTAATATTTGCTTTTGTCTCTTTGTTTGGTTGCCCCCCTTGGGTCTTCATTTTCCCAGGCCTGAAGAACACACTTGTTTTTTTCATCCTCTTGGCTTTACCACCTGGGACAACCACAGGCAAAGACAAGAGGGGACCGATTTCTAAAGTATCAGCGGGGTCTCCCATAACCCTTCGCCCCACCGGAAATAACTGCCTACATCCTCGATTCCTTTCTATTAGAACAAAGACTTTCATCCCGTAATTAGAGATAAATCAATGTAGAATTACTTTAATTCAGTTCCCACTTATTTAGGTTTTTTACTTTTTTTCTTTTCGGTCTGTGGGCATATATGGATGAATCAAACATAGCTCTTATCCTTAAAAAGAATATGGTTCATTATGGGACACAGACTATGAATAAGTATTCATCACGGGAGGTAGGATATAATGAGAACCATAGACAGTGGAAAAAACAAAGCCAAAAAAAAAATCGTGCGCTGTGGAACAAGAGGAAGGGGTGAATTATGAGGCAAGATTTGATGGGAAAGAAAACGAGAAGTGGGCTCTTTGAGTATTACGTGGTAGTGGGTGGTTAACGCTTGGTCAGATCTAACATCAGATTATGGCCTCTTGGTTACGAACAGGGTCACAGCAGTTGAGTGAGATGACCTCTCGATGTCTCAGTTTTACCACCTGAGAAATGGGGGACAGAAGAATATCTACCTCATAGTTATAAACATCAAAAGATACAGTTATAATTTGCCTAAAGTCTCAATTTCACAGCCTGTGGGAGTCCAAAGGTCTTCTGGGTGCAGTAGGTCAGTTTCTCCGGGAAGTGGATTCTGAGACAGAGTTTAGCATGCAGGATGCTTGTTGGGACACTGCCCAAGGCCAGGAAAGGAAGCAGGATTGGGCAGAGAGAGAGGCTGAGCTGTGCAGCAGCACTGGTGGTGAGCTCGGCTGACTCCCTAGGAGAGCACTCAGTTGTCCCACTTGGACCCAGACAGTTTGGCTTTTATCCCTCTGATACAGTCGGTCCCTGGACATGAGCGGCCGGGGCAGGGCGTGTCCTCAGACCATGGGGCTCTGCAGCGGGGCATTCATTCCCCGCAGGGGCTGACCGCGACGGGCTGTCCCAGCAGCTGGGAAACCAAGTCCTTCCCTGAAGGCACATCCGGGTCATGCATCTCCAAGCGCATCACACTGGTCAACCAGCAAACTGACTTTCATAAAGTGAGGCTTACTTTTCAGTCTCACTCCCCAAAGCACACGTACTTCCCTGGGACCACTCTGATTCCTGGACAACTGGTTTCACGCCAGGTTTGCCTTTTCACAAGATTCCCTGGGAATTCGGTCTGTGTGTGATGCCCAGCCCTGTGCAGGTAACTTGTGTTTCTGGAGTAGGTCCTGCATCTGAAGTTGCATCCCAAAGGCAGTGCCCTTTCTTCTCTAGAATCTTGGAGATTAAACTTGTCTCTTCTACACAGGTAGAACTTTAAGCACACAATAAATAGCACTTAATATTATCATTTGTTGTTATGAATCTGCTTGATGGAGTCAGACCCACCCAGAGGTGGGCTATCTCAACACTCTGTTCCTGCATCTTTTGGTCCTCTTGCTCTGTCCCTTCTCCCGGTTTCCTGTTAGTCATCTGTGCATCTGTATGTTGAAGCCAGGGTAGTTTGATTTAGTGAGATGCGGGCTGGAGTTAAGTCCGTAACACCTGGGGTTGACTCTCCCTCGGCCCCCCTATTGTACTGATCTGTGATCTTGGTAGCCTCTACCTATTCACTTTGAGAGGGGAATGATAATGTGCACCTTGCAGTGTTGTTCTGAAGACTAAGTCATCAAAGTTATTCATTCATTCACTCATTTATCCATTTTTCATTCAATGAGTATCAGACATTGACGATGCCAGCATGGCAGGGACATAGTGACAGATACGTTCGTGTCCCTGTGGAGTGGTCATGCTATTGCAGCAGAAAGACAATAAGCCAGTAATTCAGTAGTGACTACAAGTTGCAAACAGTGCTGTAAAAAAAAAAAGTGAACAGGGCACAATGATAGAGGAACACATACAACCAACGTATACGGTAAGGTCAGAGGAGGGCTGGGTGAGGGGATAATTCTGCTTCTAGGGAACAGTGTGTACAAAGACCCTGTGACAGAAGTCTGCAGCAGAGCTTTCTCCTTCCTTGGAGCAGCTAAAGCACTTGGCAGATACCTTTATTACGGTGCTTGTCAACATCCACTTTAATTATCACGTGGTAACCCTAATCGCTGACCACAGTCTGCTCTCCTCATTCCTCCGAGGTGAGGAATCTTTATCAAAGGCAGTGTGTGATAGCGGGAAAAAACGTCACTTCCTAATCAATTAGATCTGGTTCAAAATCATCTCTCTCACATCCCAGCCATGTGGCTGGCTGTGGATAATTTGTATCGGCATAAACTGGAGACTGATGACATCTACTTAATGAATGGGACTTTTGATGAGGGTGAAATCACTCGTCTATGGAAGAGCAGATAGTAGCTGCCCAAGGTATGTTGATTGCACCTGGTCCTTTTTAACGGTTCGCTTGTGTTCAAGGTTTCCCGAGCCTACACGTGCCTCACAGGTTTAGGGGGAAGTTAAGCGAGATGGTGTTAGTGGGGACAACAGTGCCTGGCACCCAGTAGGTCCTTAACAGATGCCGCCAGGGCGATCTAACTGCAGAGGGTGGGGGTGCTGGAGCCCCGGGGTGGGGGTGGGGGTCTATTGCAGTGGTTGTTGGGAAGTCTGGTGTGCAAGAGACCTTGTGGGAAAACACAAATGCAGGCTGTCCCTGGGTTTTATTAGTCTGTCACCCACGTCTTCCCTCTTGAAACACTCTGCAATCAGAAGAGTTTGGAGTGGACTATTTTCAGCCCTAAGCCTTCACCCTGAGCCGTACTAAGAGGAAAAGCTGATTAGGGAAGCTCTGCGGTGTGCACATAAGTCAGAATCACCAATACCCATCCTCTGCAGGATTAGACCGTTAATTTTTCCCCCAGAAACATAACAATCATGTTTTCAATGCCCTAGTGTCACTCTTCCTAGGATTCATTATAGCAAAGACCCTGAAATCTATGACTCCTTTTAGCCAACTTAAAACTTCTTTCAAGACCTGGATCAAAACTCCTCCTTGGCTAAGATGCCTTCTCTAACTAACTCCCCCCCCCCCAAAAGTTCCCGCCACCTTTCTGCTGCCCAGAACCTCAGACTCACACTTGCAGCTCATGCCGTGATAATGTGCGTTCGACTGAAAGTTTACTCTTAGGTCTTCTCTGTAAGTGAAAGAATCTGGATTTGGAATCAGGTTGCTTATCATTGTTTCACTGCACTGAACCTCCGTTTCTTCATCAGAAAAAAATCAAGAAGCCTTACTAACTTTTAGGGTTGTGATGATAACGTGTAACAGTGGATGTCAGTATTCTTAGGGAACAGTCGAGCACTCTGTAAGTTGGCCACTCTATTTTTTATATGGATATGTCTGGTCTTTCTAAATTATATTGTCGGATTCATGAAGTTCAGGGACCAGATATTCTGTCATTGACTTTTTGTGTGATCTTGTGAAGTTTCCCTGCTGTACAATTATAATTTTGAAATTGATAGATAGTTTTCAAATTTTAGTGCACACTGAGAGTGCACTAGGGAGGAATTAGTGATAAAAATGCATGTTCCTAGGTAACGAGGCAGAGCTTCTGATTCAGTAGGACTAGGAGGCAGCCCTGGAATATGCATTTTTTTGCAAGCTCCTTGGGAGATCCTGACATATGTTGTCGCCGGACACACCTTGAGTAACATTGTAATGGGTGGTCCTGTGTCACTAGCCTTGTCCCTGTTTGAGAGGTAAATGTGAACTGGTCCCTGGCAGGCTGGCCTCTCAGAAAAGGAGTTGAAAAACATCCTTGGAAACCAGTTATAGTTTATTGCCTAACCAGTCAATTCAGGTGAACCACAAGAGAGACTCGCAATCACAGCATGAGAGGGGCTGGATCTCCCTTGAGCCACAAATGCAGAACTGGCTAGTGTGTCTCAGCCCTTATGACACCAGCATATGGACCTTAACCACAGAGCTTCAAGAACCATCAAGGAGGTGCAAAGCAAAGTCACAGTGAGATATCACTGCACACCTGAGAGGTTATAGACAGATTATAAAAACAAGACAAGGCAAAGCAAGGGACAAGACATGTTGGCAAGGATGTGAAGAATTGTAACCTTTGTACACTGTTGGGGGGAAATAAAGAATGGTGCAGCCATTATGGAAAACAGCACGAAGTTTCCTCAAAAAATTAAAAATGAAACTACCTATGATCCGGCAATCCCATTTCCAGAAATTGATCTAAATGTGTTGAAGTCAGGATCTCAAAGAGATATTAGCACCCTCATGTTCATTGTGGCACTGACCACAATGGTCAAGATGTGGAAACAGTGTAGATGTTCACTGATGGATGGACAGATAAAAAAAATCTTACTTATTTCTGCATCTGCAGCACTGTCTCTGGTAGGGCTACAGGTCAGGGAGCTCAGTCCTCACGTGGTGCACAAGCATTTTACAAATTATATGATTGGTGCCTCTGGAGTTGTGCAACATGATTGTTTTGGCCACACAGGAGAGATTCTCAGTAAGTATTTGCTGAAAGTATGAAGGAAGGAAGGACGAGAAACATAGATGGTAAGAGTGTCTCACGCAGTCCAGAAATGTGCCGGTCTATATGAAGACGATGGTGACATACACTCTCAGCACCAGCGTCATCTCCATAATCATTATAAGATGTTGATACCTTGCGGGTGTTCTTCTAAACACTGTGTGCCTTGACTGTGTCATTCTGCACCAGTTCCCAAGCAAACACTCTTTGCAGAAGTGTGCCTGTCTCTGCTGACATCATCAGTGCAGATAAATAGGCACCTAAAACAGTCCTGTTAGCTTCTACTTCATTAGAAACTCAAGGGGAAGGGGGAAAAAAGACCCATCAGTGTTTGCCACTCAGAGCGCACATCAAGAGAGAAATTTTAATTTTTTTTTTTTGCATTAGTGAGAGGTTATTAATGTAGTTCAAGGTAAATATGAGGTTGGATGTCACTGAGATCTAGTGTCTCTTCTGACTCAGAGTGACATCCATGAAACACTTCACTCACATCCGCCTGAACTGGGGTAAGCCACCAGCAGCAGAGAACGCTGGAAAAGGACTCTCTCTCCTGCCTTAGCAGGCTTCAAACAGATTTATTTATTCTTTTAGTCACCCGTTAAATATTCATGAGCACCTATGTAACCAACACTGCAGTAGGTGGGCAGGGAATTCAAAGATGACTGAGATCAGATTCCAGAGCGCAGGAAACTTGCGATTCAGTGTAGAAGATGGGTGGGTACAGTGTTAGTAAGTTCCCCAATTTTAAGCGCTGGATGATAGCAATCACTTCCTGAACACTCAGCTGGGTGTGGTAATCCATTCTACAGTTTGGGCACATGGGTTCTTTTTCTGTCTTCATAAGGATCCCATGAGATGGGTGCTATGGTTATCTCACCTTTGCAGGTGAGGAAATGGATGCACAGAGAGGTTGAACAGCTTGTCCACGGTCACACAGCTGCTGAGTAGGAGAGAAGGGATTTGCACCCAGGCCACCTGTCCTCAGAGTCTGGGTTCTTAACCCCCCTGCTGTACCGCGGGAATAATGATTTCTGCATTTTGCCCTGGAATTCCTTCAGTCTGGAGAGCTTCTCCAGACTTCAGTCTGGACAGCTTCTCCAAGGTGATGACTCTGGAGACGGGTTTTGAAGGTTCAGTCAGGGTCCAAGCATGCATGGGCATGGGGCATAGGGAGCCATGAGTTTAACTAAAGATACCAAAGCAGGTATGTGCGAGATGTGTTCACTAAGCAGCTGATAAAACTGTGACAAAAGCGAAAACGGGAACCAAAGCAGCCTTGTCTCTACACACTACCTCTTCTAGGACAGAAATTGCCAGTCACACACAACACCTTTTCTGAAGCAATGTCTGGGCAAAGAAGGAAAGATGCCTGTTATTAATGTCCCATTAGTAACACGTGGGGATGGGCTGGGAGTCAGCGCTTCCATCCCAGTGCCATTTGCCCTTCCCAGTCTAGGCTGTTGGGTGCTTTCAAGGGATTGGCAAAGGATGGGGTTGGGAAGGCTGGCTGAGCAGACTGTAGCCAGTGCAACGGGCCATGTTCAGAACTGGGGGCTTTGTCATGTAGACAATGGGGACTCAGGGAAGGTTTGCAGAAGTTGAGAGGAGGGTGGATGTGTTCATGGATGGATTAGAGATTTCAGTTATTGCCTCTCTGTTCTGCCTCTTCCACATTGAACTCTGGCCAGGGGCAAAGCCAATGATCAAAGGTTCACAAGGACAACAGGCAGAAGAAAGGGTGTGGAACCCTCACTGAGAAAGCCTCAGACTCACCAAAAGGCCCCAGGGTTCACTAATGGTAGATAATCTTGTTCAGGGAAGATTTGCTATCAGTAGAACAATCTCCCAGCCTGCTATAGAGAGGGAGACACAAAAGCTGGGAAAGGAGTGAAGGGATAATAGCTTCCCAAACTTGACTAGAAACTTCTGAGCAAGGATCTCCGGGGATTCCGGGAGTTTGCTGCCTCATCATGGAGGTGAGAGCTGCCTTCTGTCTTCTCCACGCTGTTGGCCGCTTGATCCCGCCAACGTGCTTTACTGTCTTTCCTCAGAGTTCCTCCGTCACAAAGAGCGCTAGGCTAGGAGTCAAGAGGGTGCATTCTGGCCTTGATTCTGCTGCTTATTCATTGTGTGACCTTGGAAGAGTTGTTCACTTTCTGTGAGCCTCAGTTTCTACATCTGTGAGAGGAAGGGATTGAACTGGAACATGGAGGCATAGATGTGGCATGTCTGCCCCTCTTCTGCCAACCAAGCCCTTGGCAGACATTGTTAATCAATCATGGCATTTTTAACCTGGGGACCTTGGATGAACCTCAGAATCCTTTTCAACCCAGTGGTGCCAATTCAAGTTAGCACATGATTCCAGTTGGACTTGCCACTCCTGAAATAGATCATCTCAAAACTCTCTCCCACTTCTGATATTCTTGGATTCTATGAAAGACCACACATGTGAGTAGAAGAAGAATGTTCTGGAAAAATATATCAACGCCAGATATTTTAGGAAGGCCTTGAACGCCAGCCTGAGTGTCAAAGGCTTTGGCATTACAAACAGAGCCACTGTTTAATGTGCTCAAAGTGACACAACGAATGACAGCCCAGTGGCTTCATTTTAATCGGCCGGGGCATAAGAGGCCGTGTTTCTATTACAAGGAGATCTATAAGAAATCTCACCCATTAATGGTTCCCATTAAATTCAGGGCATGTGGGGAAAATTGTAGTTTGATTTAGTTTAGCAACACGAAGATATTGGCAAGATAATCACATAAAAGCGACACCTTTTATGACTGGGCTATTTGATTTTATGTCAGCAGGTTTCAATTTCCCACATTTTTACGATGGCATATAGGTTTCCCCCGCCTAATGTATGCATTAGCCAGAGTAAAGGTTAAATAGATTGTTTTCACATTCAGGATTCAAACCTGATAATAATGACAAAATAATAATATCTCTTG
Organism: Camelus bactrianus; assembly: GCF_048773025.1. NCBI lineage: Eukaryota > Metazoa > Chordata > Mammalia > Artiodactyla > Camelidae > Camelus > Camelus bactrianus. The sequence goes on along the minus strand of NC_133542.1, from coordinate 64,517,061 downwards.
TGATAGGACCCTGCCCCCCCTACACACACTGTATCTCCCCCACCTCAAGTCGTCCTCGTGCTGAAGGACATTGGGGGTAGGGACAAGCCATTGGGGCAAAGAAGGTATTTTCCTCTTGGTAAAGTGGATACTGTGGCCCACATCATAGGGCTCCTGAGGGTTAAGTGGGACAGTGAGGATGACGTGGGTGGGACGGTGCTGGGGTACAGAATGCATCTTGCTAAATTTACACCCACTCATACCCTGTGAGATGAACTGGAAAGCAAAAGCGAGAAAACGTCTTCTCAAATTAAGTTTCTTATTTAGAAAAAAAAATATATGAAAGGGCCATTATTACTTCCTGGGAACAGTGTTCTTAAGGCCCCCGGTGGCTTCCCGCCTTGTATCCGGAGATAACGGCTGGGCTCGGTCATCTGACCTCTCAGGCATGGCTAGAAATTAGCTCCTCGGTGACAGAGACCCGGGCAGTGGAGTTACTCAATGGGCATTGTTTTGGGGAGACCCATTGTGATATTCTCTTTAATATCGTCCGAGTCCTCAGGTACATTTAAGCCCTAATTCATCTTTCTGCCTCTTCCTTTCCTGGATAGGTTTGTGAGGGGTCTTTGAAAGAAAGACTCATGTGACCCAGGCTGAATGTGATTGAGAGCCCCTCCCCGTCCCTGTGCCGTTGTCGTGAACCTCCCCCTTCACAAGCGTTGGTCTCTATCAGGAGCTGAATCTCCAGCCATTCCTGGGTGGCCTCCTTGAAGACAGTTCGAGCTGTCCCTTTAAATCCCTTTCTCTGACTTTCACTTTGGCCCTATTTAAATATTCCAGACAATTTCAAGACTTAATAATGATGAATACGATTAAGATTAGGGTTTAATAAGAGTGTTAAGAACAGATTTTTCATTCCGATGGAGCTGGGCTGCTGAGAAAATTGAATTGGCACCTGGTTTTCCAGGCCACACTGACCAGGATGGTTCCTCACCTCTCCCAGTGTGTTAACCCTCTCTGCCCAGAAGCCTAGGAGGAATCTGACGCACGTGTGCATGTGCCTTGTAGGGTTAGACCCCTTGCCCCATTGAGTTGGCCACAAGTCATCCCTCTCAAGGCACCCTCCTGCTGGGCGACAGCGAGGTTGTCCTCAGACACAGCCTCACCTGGTCCTTTCTCTCCTTAAGGCCCTTTGTTATGCTTTGTGGGGGAGGCTTGGACAGAGAGGCACAGGAAACCCAGACACTGTGAATCTCTGTCCCAAACTTAGGTGACCCACTTGGACTTCAGGATGTGATCCCCAAGTCCCCGTGTTTGGCCTCTGATCCACCCTGATGGCACTGAATCCCTTCACCATTCCTTCCCAGCTTGACTTGTGGTCATACCTCCTGTGAGTCTTTGCACCAGTGACCATGAATGCCACGGTGAGAGACTATAGGAAGAAGATTTGGCTTTTCCCTATAGTTCTAGGGCTGGGTTTCTAAAGCTTAGAACTATTGGCATTTCGAGCTGGGTGATTCTTGATCGTGGGGAGGCTGTCTGTGCATTGTAAGATGTGCAGCAGCGTCCCGGACAGCTGCCCACTGGATGCCAGCAGCAGCCCTTTTCTCCACAGCTGTAACAACTAAAAATGTTTCTGGATATTGCCAAGTGTATCTTGGCGGGGAGAGGATCACTCCATATCGAGATTAACTACCGTAGGGAGTCAACAGGTATTCTTTTCAAATCCAGAGATGTTCTGATCCTCCAGATCATTTAGTCATACCCCCTCACTTCGGCAGTGAGGAAACTGTGAAGCCCAGAGAGGAGACAGGGCTTGGTCAAAGACTCCGGCATCTTGTAGCTTCATTGCCCGCCACCCCTCCATCTCTCCTGAGCTTGAATCGCACTCAGATGTTCAGAGCATCCCCATTCCTTCAGGCCTCCGTGCCTTTGCATGAGCTGTCACCTCTGTTTTCTCCTTTTTTCTACAACCAGAGAATTCCTACACAAATCCCAAGACAGTCGATACTGTGCTCTCATTCCTCCACTAGTGTAGTCATCCTGGTGCATCAGAAACTCTCACTTGTTCTCTCTTTCCTCTCAACTGAGTTCTCAAGGAAGAGGGACCGCATCTGACTCGGCTTTGGCTGGGCACGGAGGCTGGCATGTAGTAGACACTCAGTAACTATTTATTGACTAAATAAATTAGAGATCATCTAGTTCAGCTGCTTTCAGGTTGTTGGTGTTTTTGTTTGCTTGCTTGTTTTTTTTTTTTTTTTTTTACCAGTGCATCCTTTGTTCAGATGCATCTTGCATGGGAGCATAAATGAACAAAAGAGATGAAAGTGCAGTGTTCTGATTAAAACTGGGAGGTGGGGGGGTCTAGACACTCCGCTTTCCTTCCCATCACCACTCCCTTCGCACAACCTCCTTCGCCACCATCATGCAGTGGCCCTGAAGGAGCTCTGAGGAGGAGCTTGGTTTAAAAATCACTAATCTGGTCCAATCTCAGTTTGATGCTTGAATTCTCAAACTTGGCTGTCCATCAGAGTCACCTGGGACAGTGAAAGGTTCAGATGTCCAGAGCCTGTGGTTACAGATTCTGATTCTGGGTCTGTGATGGACAACACAGCTAGGTTTGGGGAAACTCTACACGCATGTCCTATGGTGAATAATTCCTCTGATGATGACCACATTCTCTTCTTGCAGCCTACTCCTTTTGAAACTCCTTTCATGATTAGAAAGTCCTTGTTACCCTCAAGGCTGACTTAAGCTGTAGACTTTTTAGCATCCTCCGTGGACCCTTGGGGTTCACACGTTCTGGAAAATATCAGTTGGGTAAATTTTGTAAGCAAGTTTTAAAAGGGCAGATCAGAAGAGAAGGGAAGATTTCATTGGATGCTATTTTGGTGATCCTTCCACATTGTCCCTGCTCCATCCAGGACATGGAATGGGCTTTCAGGCTTGAGACAGCTCTGTGAGCTCTGGGGTCTGTCCACGTAAGGGAGAAGGGGTCACATGGAAGGCGGTAGTTTGTCTGCACGTGCAGCAGCCCTCAAGGCTCCATGTCTCTTGCAAAGGCTGTGGCTTCGTTTGACAGCTCAATTCACTCTGAGGGCTGGGGAAACTGCTTCATGGCAAAAATGACCCCAAAAAAAAAGAGATTCTAACCAGTGTGATCTTGTACTCAGGTTGATCTGAAGGGTGAATGTTCATGTGCGAGAAAGGAACTCAGTGACTGGAATTGGAAGCTGAGTTCTAGTTCAGGTTCCCTCATCAGCTGGCAGTGTGATCCTGGACTTGCCACTTCACATCTCTGAGTCTATTTCCTTATTTGTAAACGAGTAATAGTACACTTCTAAACTTACAGGGAGCATCAAATGCAACTGTGGACACAAGTGCCCTTGTGTCAACTGTAGTGTAATGTACAGATGTGTGGCAGCTTTTCCACTAGGATTCAAAGGAGAGGCTAATGATCATGCCAATTGCAAGAGCTGGCATTTATTGAGTATTTATGTTCCAGGCCGTGTACTCATATATTACATAGATCATGTATTTTACTAATTCATCCAACAGTTCTATAGGGTTCTTGTCCCATTTCACAGATAAAGAAGAGAGACGTTTATGGACTAAGTCTCTCCTCAGAGCTGGTAATTGACTCCCTTTGGTCGGACTCTGAGGCTGCCTGACTCTGCTTGGGCTCCTAAGCACTACAGGGTGCAGAGAGGGAGGATTTTGAGCAAGAAGCATTCTAGTTGGAAGTAGAATCATGAGAGAAGGACAGAGGTGGGAGGGTGATGGATTTGGATGGGGAAAAAAGTCATGGGGGAAACTGGAACACGGGGGAAGTGGTGGCAGAACAGCAGGATAGAAAGAGAATATGGAGAGTCTTGAATTCCCCACTGTGAAATATAGATCTGACCAGGCAGACAGTGGGGAGCTATTGAAGGCTCTGATTGTTGCATGAAAATGGTGGCCCTCAATGAACAGTGGATGGATAGGTTGACAGATGGATGGATGAATATGAATTTGAAAGAAGGAAGAATAGAAGGTTAGTTCTTAAGAGGGTCCCCAATGATCCTCACCTCCTGGAATTCCTGGTTTTGTGTGATTTCCTTCCCTTGAGTGTAAGCTGCTATAGCCATTTGCTTCTAACCAGTAGAGCATAATGAGCGTGCTAGAGCATTCCTCCAAAGATGAAGCTTCAAAAGACTTTGGAATTCCTCTTGCCGCGCTCCCTTTCTCTGGCTCTTCACGTGCTCTTTCACTTGCTTACCCTGGTGGAGCAAGTCGCTGTGCTGTGAGACGCCCCACGGAGAGGCCGGTGTGGCAGATAGCCGAGGTCAGTCTCCAGCCAGCAGCCCGCAAGGGACAGAATCCTGCCAGCCTCGTGAGTGAGCTTCATAAAGACCTTTCCTCAGTCAAACCCTGACATGAAATGACAGGCCTGGCTGAGTAAGAAGACCTAGCAAAGGAGGAAAGAAGGAAAGGAAGGGAGGAATGAGGAAGGAAGGAGGAAAGAAGGATGAGAGAGAAAAAAGCCATAGACTCTTTCCTTGAAGACGGGGAAGGGAGAAGATATTTCTATGCATGAAGCTTCTAGAAAATTAGACAAGGCAACCTACCATTTAAGATGAAATTCCTTGCTAGGAACAATATACCGTACAGGAATCCACAGCAAGACACAAGATGTTCAGAGTGTTGGTTAAAAATACAGGCTCCTAAGTCAGATGTGGGCTTGAATCTTGCCCTCATTACATTTAAGTGTGTGCACAAGAGGACAGAGATGGCTCACTGTCTCCTGGTGCCTGTTCTCTCCTTCCTCCTCTGTAGTAAAACTCCCGAGTGTTCTTTGAATTACTTGCTTATCACTGATGAATCACGCCAAAATGTAGCGGCTTTAAACAACAACAATGACTAATTAGTTTTCATGGTTTCTGTTGCATCAAGAATTGGGAGCAGCTTGGCTGTGTGTTTCTGGCTCATGGTCTGTCACATCCATTGGAGCTGAAGTCATCTGAAGGTCTACACTCTCTGCAATCCTTACACTACTAAGTTGGCACACTCGCATAGCTGACAAATTGAGGTTTAGTTCCTCTGTGTGTGGACATCTCTCCAGGGCTGTTGGAGCGTTTTCATGGCATGGTGGTGAGCTTTCCCTGAAACACATAATTTGAGAGACCAAGATAGAACCTGCAATGCCACTTATGCCCTAGTTTTGGGAACTACACACTGTTATTTCTGCTATATTCTATTGGTTACACATATGGACCCTGATTCAGTGTAGGAGGAGAATGCACAGACCATAAATATCAGGAGATGAAGATGATTGGAGGCCATCTTGGAGGCTGGCTCCCTAAGCTGGAGGCATTCTTCCCCAGAATAAAGACTACATTTCCCAGTATCCTTTGATGTTAGTTGTGGCCATGTGACCCAAGTGTTGGCCAATGGGAAGACAGCTGAGGCAGTGTGCCCACCTTCTGAGATGTGTGTTTCCTCTTACTTCTTCCTGGAGTTTGGTACGTGAACTGCATGGCTGGAGCTGAAGTAGCCATCTTGGACTCTGAGGTGGATGCTGTGTGTTGACAGTGTTCAAGGACCAAATAGAAAGAGTTAGACCCTATGATCACGGGGCCACAGAGAACGCTCTGGTGTGTCTAGATATACAAAAGAGAAACAAGCCTTTTCCACATTTAATTCATGATTAGTTTAGGTTTTGTATCACACAAATCTCAGCTGAATGAATACTGGCAAATTGCTTACTTTTCGCTAAGCATCAGTTCCCCTCTTTACAAAATGAAGACAATCAACAGAGGTGTTGTGAGCAGTAAATAATGTTATGGATGTAAAGGGCATGGCACAAAGCTGGGCTAATAGGAGACACTGGATATATTTTTGAGTTATCATTATCTCCATTTTACAGATTGTAAAACTGAGCCAGGTGACAAGACCAAGGCCAGAACACAGGTCATTCCTCAAAACCTTTTCTCCTAACTATTATGATGCAATGAGTTGCCCTTTTGGTAAAAGGGGATCACTGAAAGTAAGGCTATAACAGTAGGTGAGTCTGATGGTGGATTTGGAATAGGAAGTGTGAGTCTCTGGGCAAGGGGGAGCATTCAAATGCTCTTGGAAGAAGAGAGGTGGGATTAGAGCCTTAGAAACGAAGGCCCCTTGTCTTCTCATATGGAGGTCCCTTTACCAAGCCCAGCTTCACAATCCCAGGATGCTCAGAGGACCTTTTTTTCCTTGTCATTGGGTTCTTGACTCTGCCTCCCAGATGCCCTCCTAGGGTTGGATGTGGACAGGCACTGAAGCAGTCACTTGGACGTGACTCATTTCTGACTTGATTCTTTGCCAGCACTCATAACCAACCCTGAAATCAGTCTTTTCACCCTCAATTGGATGATCAGGTGTAAATATACATTTTAATTATTTACATAATGAAGTCAGTGATTTGCTGCTGATCCGATATGTTTGACAATATTTCGGTACCATCTGTTTCCTAATTGGACTTAATCTCCAAAAGATGTTACCAAAATAGCCACCAAATAATTATATAAAAAAAAATCGAACTACAAAAACCTTCCACTCTACTGCATTCATAGATACCCATAAACACGCACAACACAATTTATCCCAACGTTTGTAGTGGTTTTAGGCATTATGCGCCTGTGATCTGATGGCTTACATCATATATTGAAGGCATCTAGGTGATAAAAGGAAAAGCATATTGGCCCCGGGAGGTGAGTTCAAGAGCAGACTCTCTGTGTGACCTTGGGCAGGTCAATTTCCTTCTCTGGGACTCAGCTCTGATGTGCGTATAACCTTTGTCCCCATCTGGTGCTCAAATGTCTCCTTCATTGGATGCTGTCTACGTTATGTGGATGCCATTCATAGGGCATATTTTATTACTAAAAAGTTTTTGAAATACACTCTGGAGACCTACGTGAATGCTGACTTTTGCACTGTGACCTTGGGAGACTCCTTTCCCTTCTATGAGCCTGAAGGTTTATTGTTTTATAAAATGGAAGTAATAATATCCAATATGAATTATGTAACCTTGCCTTGTTGGTCAGGGTCATGCAAGATGGTATTTTGGTCAAGAGAATGGGCTGTAAAATTGAAGTATCTGGGTTGGAACCTCCACTTCCCACTTACTAGCCAGAAGCCCTTAAGAAATTTACTTAATCTCTCCTAGTCTCAGTTTCCCCATCTGAAAAATGGGGTTCATGAGAGCACCTTCCTCCTTCCTCCTGGGAATATTGGAGGTTTAACTAAAAGATTGTCTGAAAAATCACCAGCTTTCAGCAAGCTCTTAATAAAGATGATCTTTATTACAAGGTAGTTGTAAAACCTGTTTTGAAGGCCTATGGGGGAAAAAACATTTTAGAGAATTTCTCAAAGTATGTGATACTTGTATGCCAATTTAGAAACATTGTCTTATGGACTTCTTTAAAATAATTTTGTCTGCATTTTACAGGTGAAAAACAAGGCAAAGAAGATTCAAATGACTTACTCAGGGGGTGGTTTTAGAAACTGGGTTTTTTTTTTTTTTTCTGTAAACCGGAAACTCTGGCAGTGCAAGAAGACTTCATTTCTGTTTGCCAGAAAAATCATTGTTCCAGAGCTGCCTTGTTTTTAGCTTTTATTGAGAGCTTTAAAAAAAATTTTTTTTTGTTTTTTTGAGAGGTAAAGTTTTTTGTGTGCAGCCTGACCTTCTGGAAAGAAATGATTGATTCAATTTTTTTAACATCTGTTGTGTTCTAGGCACTCTGCTAGGCACTGAGAGCCCAGCAGTCAGAATCTCCTTCTCCACTTCTGCTGGGGGAAACACACACACACACACACACACACACACACACACACACACACACACACACACACACTCTCTCTCTCTCTCTCTCTCTCTCTCTCTCTCTCTCTCTCTCTATCACGTGATAGCGACTGATCAGGGCATGGGAGTAGAGCCCGATTGCGGGAGTTACATTTTCAGCAGGGCAGTAAGGAAAGGACTTTAGAAGAGACGCTATTTGAGAAACCTGATTGCAGCAAGACAGCATGCACGTGGATATCATGGAGAAGGATGCCCCAGGCTGAGGCCACAGTAAAGGAAGTTCCCGAGGTGTAAGCTCGCTTGCTCATTTGAGAACCCCAAGAAGGCCAGTGCAGCTGGGGCTGAGGGAGGCCAACAGTGGGAGGACATGGGGTCAGAGTGATAGCCAGGGACTGGACTTGTGAGCCATGGTGATGACCTAGGACTTTATTCTTCAGGGATGTGAAGCCTTTGGCGGTGGTCCTTCCCACGAGAAGGGCATGGCTTGATTTATGACTTTACGTGATGATTCTGGCTCTTGTGTTGAGAATAGACAGTCAAGGCTGAGAACAGAAGCAGGGAGACCAGGCAGGATGGTGCAAACTATAGGATTTCCATGTAAGCAAGACGGCAGTGACTGGCTGGTGTGCGAGAAATGGAGAGAGGGAGACGAAGGCGGGGAGAATGATTCCCTCCTGGATGTGCTTGAGAGGCGGACTCAACAGGATTTGCTACTGGATTGGTGGTGGGTATTGAGGAAATGAGAGGACTCAAGGGTGACTCCCAGGCTTTGGACCTGAGGAACTGGTGGCAATG